>NC_058368.1:138984508-141630342 GCF_018350175.1 Felis catus
AAAAAAGCAGCCGCTAGCTATTTTTAGAAGGTGGCCTGGCAAAGACAGAGCACGCATGGACCGGAAGCTCCTACTTTTTCCTGCCCTGCAGATCTTCAGGGTGTACTTAGTAAAAGCTCACACCTATCTATCAGAATCACACCCGGCCTCTGAGGGGGTGTGGCTTTTTACAGCCCAGGGGCATCTGAAACCATTCCCCACCCCACTATTTTCCATAATCTTTGAGTGCCCCAAGGCTCCCGGATCTAAACTCTTAATTTGTTCTAAGTAATTACATTAAAGAATTGATCATTGTTCCAAGCAGTGAAAATGAGTTTTGTTGGGCCTATATGCCTCGCGTCCAGGGCAAGATGCCAAGTCCCTGAGCATGTCTGGGCATGAAAAGGGGACCAGGAGAAGGGACCTTTGTGGTCCAAGAGCTTGTACCTTCAAATGAATATTAAAAGGATTTTATGGCCCTCTGTGAGCCCAGACTTTACTCACTGCACGGAGTTCAGCGCAGACAGGAGTCTGGAAAAAAACCAACCAACCAGCCAAACAAGCTGCAAGTTACCATTACCAGAATGAAGAAAGAATAAAAAAGGAGAAATGCGAAATGTTGACAGACGCGATGTCTTCAAATTCCCACACTTGTCTCTCCTCGTGATTTTGAAATAACAGCGTGAGTGAGGACATAAATGCACGTAGACACGCATTCACCAATTTCTGTTGGCCTCGTGGGAAATCTTTGGAAAGCATTCGGTATAAAATCCCAAATAATTAACGGTAACATTTTTTAAACGTCACGTCTATTCAAATAGTTACAAATCAGTTTTCACACCCACAATTATCTTGAGAAGTGAGTGGTTTCCTTCACTCACCCAATCAATCAGTCGTTCATCCAGCAAGTATTTATTTACAGGCATCATATATGAGTACTTGGTGCTGGGGATATTCTCCAGTACCGCGAAGTTTTTCAGCCCTACGCTGTGATGTGACACTGTGTAGGCTCGGCTTGCCATCAGCATATTTGTATTTTGCGTTTTGAATATCTCAGTCCAACTCTGAAGCCATGGACAGAAATCACATATAGGGAAACTTGAGAGGGAATGGCGGGGCCAAAAAGGAGCTCAGCTCCTGCCACCCTTATTAGACTGCTAGTTTGGAAGAGAACCACGAGAATGCAGACCGCCTGGATTGTGAAGCGGTCCTCTTCAAGTGCCATTTTTCACCCAAAGATTATAAATAAAGCCATTATTGCCTCATTTAAAAAGGGCCTGTTAAAAATGGCAACGTGGCTTGTCACGGCTCGTAATGGCATCGGCCAAGAAAGAAACAGGCGAACCTCAGAGGCAGAAGTAGGGGGTGAGTGGCAACATTGCACCCTCCTCGCTCTTAACAAAGGCTTCTGTTTTCTGGAGGTTATGAGTGTTGCCACAGGAGAAGGAAACATCCCAGAGTTCCCTAAAACTGCGTATCAGCCTCTTCTACGTCTTTTCCCCGTCACTTTGATGCCAAAAATGAGAAGGAACACCAGCTCTAGACTCTAATTTTTCAGACAGTGGTTTCAGAAAGATCCTTGATCAGTTTCAAAGAATTGCCTCTGTTGCACGTGTGTGTTTTTAAAAACTTCTACACACAATTTTACGGTTTAAAATTTTTGTTTTAATTTGTCAAGTCTCAAGTTTTTGTGTTTGTCCTAGTACAGACAAAAGGTTGTTTTGTCTTGTTTTGTCTTGTTTTGTTTTGTTTCGTTTCCCTGTTGGGTACCTAAGAAATTAACTGCCACACCCAACAAAGCCAGAAAATGAGACACTGTAGCTCAAGACGCACAGCTGGTAGACCACGGTGCAGAATTTGGATGAGGCAACAGTGCCCTCTCCTGGCTCCAACGAAGAACTAATTACAGAAGAAACAAAATTCGAGACCAATCCTAGAGGTGCGGTTCGCATTGCGGCCACAGTTAACAACACTGTATCGTGTTGTGACAAGAGGGTAGGTCTTACGTTAAATGCTATTATCACAATAATAAGAAAGAAAGAAGGTGGGAGAAAACTTTTGGAGGTGACGGATACGTTTATGGCCTAGATGTGGTGATGGTTTCACGGGTGTGTAATTATCCCCAAACTCATAAGTCATATGCATTGAACACATACAGCTTTTTGTAGGTCGATCATACTTCAATATAGTGGGTGGGTTTGTTTATTTGTTTTTTAGTTTATTTTTATTTATTTTGAGAGAGAACAAAGGGGGAGGAGCAGAGAGAGAGAGGGAGAGAGAGAATCCCAAATAGGCTCTGTGCTAACAGATGCAGGGCTCAAACTCAGGAATGGTGAGACCATGACCTGAACCGAAGTCAAGAGTCAGACACTTAACCGACGGAGGCACCCAGCTCCCCCAGTGGGTGTTGTTGTTTTTTTTAAGGCCCATATTGAAAAAGAAAAGGTGAACATAGTGTTGAAACTCCTTGTGGAAACTTTTGAGCAGCTTCATAGCGATAAAGGCCATGCTTCAAATGCGCAATGCCAAGTGTAATCCAAGGTCTGGCCAGTCCGCAACAATGCCCTGCTAATCCTGTGCTCTATAAACCGGCAAGCAGAGGGCACCACTGAGTCATGTCTCTCCTCAGCACAGGCTGGGCAGTTCCCAGCTGGTCAGTCTAGTGCCATTGCCCCCTCCTGCGTACAATACTAATATAAGTTGTCCTCAAGGCTGCTGGACAGGGACCCATATGTCCACTGGGATGGTCTTGGAAGTAATAAGAATGACTAGCAACCCTAACATTTATGTACATACACTAAGCACTATGTACCCATCTCATATTATAATCCCAACAACCCTAAAAGATTAAAGATCTCACCTATTGAAGCCAGAACCTAAAGTGGTTTGTATCCTGTTAGAGGTGAGTTTCTAACCACTGACATACACTGCCTCCTCCATTTTCCTGATCAACTAGGGCTTCTGCTTTTCTGTCCCGGGGAATGTCAGCTTTAGCCACCCAGCACACATGCAGCAAATTTACCAGAGAAGAAGAAATGAATTGCTTGGTTTGCTTTGCTTTGCGTTGACAGGTCTGATGAAGGCATGACAAATGAGAAGCTGCCATCAACTGGTTAAAATTACGTGTGTGTGTGTTTTAAAGTTTATATATTTTTGAAAGAGAGATAGAGAGAGACAGAGCATGAGCGGGAGAGGGGCAGAGAGAGAGGGAGACACAGAATCGGAAACAGGCTCCAGGCTCTGAGCCTGACGCGGGGCTTGAACTCACGAACCGTGAGATCATGACCTGAGCTGAAGTCGGATGCTTGACCGACTGAGCCACCCAGGGGCCCTCCTCTACTGAACTTTTAGAAGAAAGATACCAAACACAAGAAACGATGTCCCTGTTGGAGATTTCTTATAAAAGTAAATGATATCTACCTAAACGACGAATCAATAAGTAGCATCTCAAATTGTTTAAAATAGCAGTAGAGGGGTGATTTGACAGATGGAGGGTGTAGCTGAAGAGCAGAAAACAGCAACTGCTCCCCCTGGCGGCCCTCTGCAGGGAGGGCAGGTTGGGAGGGGTTTACTGAACAGGGTATGGCTGCTCTGTCCTCTCATCCTTCTGTACCATTTGCACATCCATCTGCATTTAAAAGAAATTTTTAAAAGTCAATGACAAAAAGGAAAAAGGAAATCTTAAAGCAATACCTATGTAGTACCTCAGTGGGTCAGAAGTCCCAGCAGAGAGCCCTCAACTGGGTCCCCTGTTCAGGGCTTCCCAAGGCCGAAGTCTGGGTTCCACCAGCCTGGTGTCTTCCCTAGAGGTTCGGAGGGAGTTTCCACTTCCAAACTCATTTCAGTTATTGACAGAATTCAGTTGCTTGAGGTTGTAGCACTGGGATCCCCATTTTCCCATCACAGAACCCCCTTCATCTTCAAGCCAACAGTGGTGCATGGAACCCCTCGCAGGCTTGGCATCTCCAACTTTCCCTTTTACTACGTCTATCTGATTTCCTCTTTGGGCTTCCTTTTTGGTTTTTAAGGGCTCCTGTGATTAATCTAGGCCTACCTGGATAATACAGGATAATCTCCCTCTCTTAAGGCCAGCTGTTTAGTGACCTTGATTATATCTGCCACGTCCCTTCTCCTCCTAATATAACCATGGGCATGACATGGGAGGGCAGAGACAGTGGAGGCCAGAATTATGCCTGCCACACAGGTTTAAATAGAAAGATAAAACCGGTGGTGGGGTAAATGGGTGATGGGCATTAAGGACGGCACTTGTTGGGATGATTACTGGGTGTTATAGTGTTAGTGTTATTACTGGGTGTTATAGTGTTAGTGATGAATCACGGGTTTCTACTCCTGAAGCCAATACTACGCTGTATATTAACTAGAGAATAAAAAAGAAAGAAAGAAAGAAAGAAAGAAAGAAAGAAAGAAAGAAAGAAAGAGAAAGAAAGAAAGAGAGAAAGAAAGAAAGAGAAAGAAAGAAAGAGAGAAAGAAAGAAAGATAAAATCAACGGTTCTTGGAAATGGATTGAACGGACAATAATTCTATTCTTCCTCAAAGACAGATTCAAGTGGAGAGAAGTTACAGCCCAATATCGGGGTACAGGCTACTGTTATTTGTGAGCTAGTATCATCCTATGTTTTGTGGGTCTGTTACTCAGTCTGAGTCATGAAACTGGTCAGAGGAACAGGACTGAGCTCTAGCCCCAGCTCTGTGCGATGTTAAAAACAAGACACCGGGTCCCGAAGGAAGTTGCTTATGCTGAACCCCATGTCACCACACCAAGACTGAACTTGATTAGGGTTTCAACTCTTCCAGAAATGGAATGTTCAACTAGTCAGTCAGAAATCTGATCAGCACCAGTTAGGTAACAGACAGACCCCTGCCCTCCCCTAAAGGAAAGTAACTTTGCAATAACCAGCCCGCTCTTAATATAATTTCCTCGTTCCTCCTCCCTTCTGTCTAGAAAAGTCATTCACTTTTTGTACAGCATCTTACAGCTGGCTTTTTCCTCTCAGCTAGATCTGACGCTGCCCAATTTGAGCCAACTTTTGCTCAAATAAACTCTTAAAATTTTGAATGTGCCTCAGTTTATCTGTTAACAGAATCCTTGGGCTGGTCAGTCCACCTCTTGGGGCCTGGGTTTTCTAATTAGTCAAAAAGGAATTGAACCAGATAGTTCCTTCCCCCCTCCCCCCCCCCAAATGTTACTTTTTTATACAATACGGAGTCTGCATAGACATCCCTTAAAACGATATAATGGTTTGGGCCTTTTAGAACGATTTTCACAATGCAAGGCAAGGTTCGCAGTCATCAAATAATATGCCCATTCAGAGACACCTGCAGTTTGTAGAGTGTTTTTTGCTTTATAATCCTCAGACGCCCTTGGCAAGGTGAATATTAGAGTTATCGGGCCCCTTTTCCCTGATAAGAAACTGGGTCAGAGAGAATAAAGAACTTGCCTGGGATCACATGGTTGCTAAGTGGCGATGGTTGTGGTCTGAACACAGGTTCTGCAGAGGATCAGACCACCTTTGTCTTTTTACCACCCCGTGGCCAGCCCCTCTCCCAGAACTCAGCTGTAAAACAATAGATATTTGTGGAATGAATACATGAATGGTGTCACAAATGAACGAACACCTCTTCCAACTACCTCACAAAGAAATATCCAAAATGCGGGGCGCCTGGGTGGCGCAGTCGGTTAAGCGTCCGACTTCAGCCAGGTCACGATCTCGCGGTCCGTGAGTTCGAGCCCCGCGTCGGGCTCTGGGCTGATGGCTCAGAGCCTGGAGCCTGTTTCCAATTCTGTGTCTCCCTCTCTCTCTGCCCCTCCCCCGTTCATGCTCTCTCTCTGTCCCAAAAATAAATAAACGTTGAAAAAAATTAAAAAAAAAAAAAGAAATATCCAAAATGCATTCATTGCTCTGTACTTGCTAAGGCAAGAAGGTCTAGCAAAGCATTCAGAACACGTTTGCAACTTGGGCTGAGCCTAGATGATCCCCTTACCTTATCGGGGAAAACCCCATTTCCACAGTATTTTGCTTAATCAGGGTTCCACTGGATGCCTCAAGAAATAGGACCGCATTCAGAGCCGTGACTGAGAAGAAATTTTCCCCCAACCCCCAAACGGGAACCATGATCAGCAGATGACGGATGCCTCTTCGCAAGAACTTGGGCCTTCGTGGAGGCGTGGACCCCTCCCACTGTGGACCAACCGGCATCACTGTGCTTTTCCTCTCGAGACAAGAAGTGCCAAGTCACCCAAACAGCAGGTCGCCCAAAGGTGAAGTAATTCATTTCTGTTCCCTGGTGATCAATCGGTCTGTATTCTTTGGCGCTAGAAAGGATGAGCCTCAGGTAATGGAAAACCAGAACGCATCTCCCTGTTGGAAAAGCTTTACAATGAGTAGCCGGTTGTTAATTCTAACACGCCAGCACGAATCTTGTGGTTTGGTAGGTAGTCTGTTCACCGGCTCTGTGTAAAGCTCCCCCCATGCCCGACAGACTAGGAATTCCCTAAAAAGTCTAACCCTAAATTATTTTCACTTGATTTAATACCTGACTCTGGAGCAATGAGTCTAACACAGAAATTAAATCAATGCTCACTTTTATGTCTGTAGGCAATACGTATACATGCAGCATCTATAAACAACAATTCGTGTCCATTTATAACCACACCATGGCTTACGGAGTGGGCGGGATTGTCTCGATCATCCTGGGAGGTCGGTACTCTCATTATCCCCATTTTGTTAATGAGGAAACAGGAGAAACAATGCCATTTAACTTGCCCACAGTTAGTAAATAGCAAACTCTGGGCCCAGACTTTCTTATTCAGAACCTTTGCTCTTGGGGCACTCGGGTGGCTCAGTCGGTTAAGCCTCTTTTTTTTTTTTTTAATGAAAAGCTAGTTCAAAATTATTTTAATACAGCATTTTAATCATTATTCATATATTTAGCCAATCTCTATCAAGTTAAATAAAGTCAATCATCAACATAGCATGAAATCTGAGTGGCAAGGTGCATAAGGAGCTTATAATCATGTATAATAAGTAAAAAAAAATTACTCCAAAACAGCCAGAGCCCTATTTAGAAAAAGAAGGGGAGTGTCCCAGAAAACCTTTTTATAACACCATTCATTTAACAAATTTGATAGTTAAAGTTGTCCATGTTTTCTTGTCGCCATTACTAAAGGCGTCCTTCCAAATACTGGGTCAGTACTTACAAATTATTGACAATTCCAAAACCTTTCATTTATGTAGACTATGTCAATCAATATTTACCTTATTTCAAAATAGAATAGTAATGAAAGGAGTACATGTTAACATCAACAATATATGCCTCCAACTCTAGATTTAAGTTCCCATCACGATCTCCCAGTTTGTGAGTTCGAGCCCCACATCAGGCTCTGGGCTGACCGCGCGGAGCCAGCTTGGGATTTTCTGTCTGCTTCTCCCTCTCTGCTGCTCATTCTCTCTCTCTCAAAAATAAGTAAGTAAACATTAAATGGGGGCGGGGGTGTTCTTCCTAGCTTGTGAGCCTACTGATCTGCAAGTCTAATTGTGCAAGAAGCAAGCACCTCCTGAATACAGGGCAGCGTTTTGCCTTCATGTCTTTTCTCCATCAACAGATGTTAAATCACAGCAGCTCTCATGCTTGGGACATTCTGCAATTTTTTTTTTTTTACACTGAAAAGAGCTTGGGTAGTAATTACGAATCTTAAGGCACGAACTTAAAAGTATATGAAATGTCATTTTTTTTTTTCTAGAACGGAACTTAATTTTTATTATTCACTGCTCCTTTGGCAGAAAACTGTTCTCAGTCACTGAAGGGATTCCCTCCCTCAGCCCCCTTCCCTTGCTCCCCGGGGTTTTGTCCACGTTCCGAAGTGCTTTTGAGGAGCCACAAGGTCAAGGATGGAGGCACACCTGCCCCACCCCCACCCCCGGACGACCACCACCCCTTCTGATCTTCATCCGGTGGTTACCAATGAACTTGCCAGCCCCTCTCAGTTGCCCTCCATCATTTTGCTGCCCTGTTCCTTTTTGGAAACTCTGTGAGGTTGTATAAGACCCTTTCTGAACTCACCACACAGCCTTCTCCCTCCATGGAAAAGTGTAATAAAATCATATGTGCTTAAATATGTAAATGTCCTAACATGACCACAGTAACAGACATTAGAAAGGAGTCAGGTAGTCTCCTATGAATGCAGGATCACTGTGAACACACATCTCCAAATATAGAATGACGTTGGCCACTCAAGGACCAGGACTCACATTACATCAGCAACATGGCTTAGCAAAATGATTATCTTGCCAAAATCCCAAACCAGACAGAGAAGAGTTGTCCCTCACTTCTCACAGTGGTCCTAACCCAGGATAATTCAGTTGGTATTAAGACACCACAAAAATACATGAATAGGCGCACCTGGGTGGCTCAGTCAGTTGAACGTCTGACTCTTGATTTCGGCTCAGGTCATGATCCCAGGGTTGTGGGATCGAGCCCCACATCAGTCTCCACACTCAGCATGAGATTCTCTCTCTCTTTCCTTCTGCCCCTCGCCCACACTTGCACACGTTCTGTCTCTCACTCTCTCTCTCTTTCAAAAAAAAAAAAAAAAAAAGTAGGTAAATGAAGTGGGCAATTTCCACTTCTGGCCAAAATGGAGTAATGGAGACCAGATTTACCTTCCATCTGAAACAACGAAAACTAGACAAAGTGTATGAAACAAGGACCCTTAAAACACTGGGTCGTCAGGCAACCAAAGCCAACCTCACAGGACACAGTCCAAACTTACAGGCAGACCTATTCCCCCAGCACCTCTGCTTTAGAACATTAAACCCATCCCCTGTCTTTGCTTGAAGGCACAAATAGATTTGCACTTAACTAAGTGAGGTTTAGCTCTTTGCGATGTTGAGTTTGATGCTGTTGTAGATAATTGTGGCCAAAAAGGATAACATTAAGCCCCGATGAAGCTCCCGGACTTCTGTGGTGACTGAATGATTTCTGTTAGAACTGGGGGGATTGAACACAGAACGCTGACCTGAGAGGTGCGAGCAGGCACAATGCACATCACATAAGCCCAAATCCAACCATAAACATTTGCTGAGCACCCACCACAGGTCAGCTTTGCAGAGGCCAATAAGACACGTTCGGGGAACTCAGAGCCCGGTAGGGGGCGCTCTAGTCTCTAAATTCTTAATCAGCGATTAGGCCACCTCCTATGTCAATTTCCTATGCAACAAAAGATAAAGATATCCCGTGGGCACCAGCTTGGGTGTTGCAGGGAGAGATGGGGAGCCCTCCAAGCTCCCCCTAATGAAGCTGTCTTTGCTCCCTTTGTCCTACCCAGGCGTCACATTAATGCCCAGGACTGAGTAATGGGGAGCCAACCCATCCCGAATCTAGCCCAGCTCTAAAATTGCTTGCCAGGAATCAGCAGGTATTTTACACTTTCTACTTAAACTCTTGACATTAACATCCCCTATGCCAGTGCTTCTCAAACTTTAATGTGCATACAAATTACGTGGGCATCTTGTTCAACCGTAGAGTCTTACTCAGAAAGTCTGGAGTAGGAACAGAGATTCTGTGATTCTAACAAGCTCTCGGGTGCCTGCCCATGCTACTGGGCTGCAGGCCACACCTGAGAGGCAAGGTCTTGCAAGATACAGTATTAAGGAAGCCATCTGTAACCACAGAATCTCCTGGAGACATTCCCGTGAGTGATATGAACCGCTCTTCAGCCTCGTGAGACGATGGCTCCTTAGAGGCGAGGTTAGCTTTCATTCCTTAGTTAAGGGGATCTGACATGTAAATAAATATAGTGCATAGAACGTAAGAGAATGACGGACTCCCTGGGGAGGTCGGGGAAGGCTTCCGGAAGGAGGTGATTTCTGAGCTAGGTGTATAAAATAGGAGTTCAGTGGATGGAGAGGAAGAACAGGCACAGAGGGGTAAGTCTCTGCAAGGGACTCAAAGGTTAAACCGGGGAACATGTGTTTTTTTTTTTAACTTTAAATTTTTTAATGTTTATTTATTTTAGAGAGACAGACAGAGCATAAGCAGGGGAGGGGTGAGAGAGAGGGAGACACAGAATCCAAAGCAGGCTCCAAGCTCTGAGCTGTCAGCACAGAGCCCTACACGAGGCTTAATTAAACTCAGGAACTGAATGAGATCATGACCTGAGCCAAGTCAGATGCATAACCAACTGAGCCACCCCGGTGCCCCTGGAGAATATGTATTTTAATGTATTTTATTGTGTTATAATTGAACATGTATTCTAGAGCATCCTGACTGCTGGGTATGCAGTCAGGTAGGGAAAGGCAGGCCAGAGCCAAGAAGATAGCTTTAATGTAACAGACAGTGAGGGTCTAGACCACGCTGAAGACAGCAGGGAAGCAGGATCCCCACAACCTGCAGATGTGCTTCAGATGTGGTTCCTGGTGACTTTGTCACGGAAGTGGCAGTTGGGGGAGTGGGAAGACAGTGGGTGTGGCTGTGCAGATACTGAAGTTGGGTGGGGCTCAAAGTCCGGGAGATGGATACCAGCAGTCTGAAGCTGGTGTCTGACCTCGAGGATGGACCCTGATTCCCACATGCATATGAAAAGGGGGTCGGGAGTTAGGGGGATGCGTCTTCCCAGGGAGGGTAGAGGTGCTGTGAGGCCCTGGCAAAGCCACACTAAGTGGTTCTTTGGCTCTGGGTGTCCTTTTCCATCAGCACCAGCACTAACAGCATCTGGTTGTTGTTTAATTTTTTTTTTTTTTTTAAATAACAGCGATGTTTTTTATTTTTTTATTTTTTTTAACATTTATTTATTTTTGAGACAGAGAGAGACAGAGCATGAATGGGGGAGGGTCAGAGAGAGAGGGAGACACGGAATTGGAAGCAGGCTCCAGGCTCTGAGCCATCAGCCCAGAGCCAGACGCGGGGCTTGAACTCACGGACCGCGAGGGGCGCCTGGGTGGCGCAGTTGGTTAAGCGTCCGACTTCAGCCAGGTCACGATCTCGCGGTCCGTGAGTTCGAGCCCCGCGTCAGACTCTGGGCTGATGGCTCAGAGCCTGGAGCCTGTTTCCGATTCTGTGTCTCCCTCTCTCTCTGCCCCTCCCCCATTCATGCTCTGTCTCTCTCTGTCCCAAAAATAAATAAACATTGAACTCACGGACCGCGAGATAGTGACCTGAGCTGAAGTCGGAAGCTTAACCGACTGAGCCACCCACGCGCCCCAACAGCATCTGTTAAGATAAGGGTAAAAACGACATAGTTGTTTATGTCAGGCGCTAAGAAGGGCTGTGATAAGAACATCAAGCTTTTAAGAATGTTGTAGCCAACATTCAGATAAGCATGGAGATTGTAACTGTTAAAGTATTGACCTTTTTTTTTAACTTGGAAAAGAGTCTCAGACTATTGACCATTGATCTCTCAGAGTCTATTAAAACCTGTGTTCATTATGGTGTGGCAAAGCCAGTTACAACTGGTCAGCAATCAGTCTTTATGCTAATTCACACGATTAGGTACTCCACTATTATTAAATGCAGATGACTTGAAGCAATGAAAAAAAATTAGTTTACTGGTTTTTTATTATTTTACTAATTTAAAAAAAAATTTAATGTTTATTTAATTGTGAGAGACAGAGCACGAGCTGGGGAGGGCAGAGAGAGAAGGAGACACAGAATCCAAAGCTGGCTCCAGGCTCCAAGCTGTCAGCACACAGCCCAATGCAGGGCTCGAACTCACAGACTGTGAGATCATGACCTGAGCCGAAGTCGGATGCTTAACCGACTGAGCCACCCAGCACCCCAGAGTTTACTTTTTTTAAAGGAGCCAAATCTCCTTTTCACAGCAAAGCCAGTCTTGTACAAATGATTATTCTTGCTGTTTTCTGTGTTATTTTCCAGAAATTCTACATACTAGGTTGTTCTCATATGTGTGTGTGTGTGTGTGTGTGTGTGTGTGTGTGTGTATAGACTTATATATATAGCTGGTGTTTATTTCTGAGTTGTAATTTCAGTAATCATCATGTGACTTCTGACACAAGTTATAGTTTGGGAGAATTTATTTTTATTATTAATAAGGGAAATTTATTCTCAAGATTGCATACTCTGAAATAGAAAAGAGAAGCAACATTTTATATGTCTTTCTTGATTCATGTAGGCTAAGAAAGAGATGCCAGCAATTCGATATAATTGACTGCACTCTGAGGCACACATTTTGTCTCTTCTGGTCAAATGAATCTATGTTTGTGATATTTATGCACAACTAAGTTGACATTGTATACGTTTCTTTTAATTGTTAAGTTTATTGCACATAAATTTCATGAGCACGTGTTAGTATCCAAATGGTAATTTAAAAACAATAATCAGTTAAAACACTGTCGTTTGCATTCTTTCTTACGTGCAGAGTATCATTTCATTCTTGAGATTCTGTGTAGAAATTTTTTAAGGATTATGTCCAGTTACAGATAAGACTCCTGGAGTTTAAAAAGGTCAGGTGACCGACCTGAGTGAGATAACATGGCTGGTGACAGTAAATCTGAGACTCCAAATGAGGTTACCTGTTGCATAATGGCAATTGTATAAATATTCTAAAGTGAAACAGAGGTTTTTTTTTTTTTTAATCGTTCAAAGAAAAAGAAAATATTTAGAGCTGGCTAGAAAAGGCTATAAAACAGCTAGTTCATCGATCACTTCCTGGGCACTATGGATAGAAATGAAACCTGGGCCACCTTGGAGCTGGTCTCAGCAGCGTGTTGCATTCAAAAGAAACACAAACCCAGCTCCAAAAACGCCTTGCAGCTTAATGTGCGAAATCTCTTGGAGAGGCAGCAAACAGGGAACCATACTGGATGACACACAGAATATTCTAAAATTTTTCATTTCCTTTATCTCAGTAGCTGCTCCCCTTAAAATTGTTCTTCCCCAAAAGACTGCTCTCAGTACCTTCTCCCTGCCCCCTTGCTGCCCCTTCACTGGCCACCGCACCCGTAGTGACTTCCAGAGTTCATTCCTTCCCGTGGTCACTCCAACTCCTTTCCAGTATGAAATCAGTTTAGCCTCTCAGCTGTGTCCAAGACTCTTCCACAGTTACCCCCCTGGTCAAGATCATGATGGAAGCAGGAAGCTGTCAGATCCTCCCAGACTAAGGACGGTGAGGTGGGTGTGTGTGTGCATACACAATCTTCTGTTGTCCCCGTCACATAAACTTAGAGCTGACATCCTCTAGTGGCTTCCACCCCCTTTCTACAACCACAAGGTACTGTTTATCTACTTTCTTTTCTTTTTTTTTTAATTTTTTTTCAACGTTTATTTATTTTTTGGGGGACAGAGAGAGACAGAGCATGAACGGGGGAGGGGCAGAGAGAGAGGGAGACACAGAATCGGAAACAGGCTCCAGGCTCTGAGCCATCAGCCCAGAGCCTGACGCGGGGCTCGAACCCACGGACCGCGAGATCGTGACCTGGCTGAAGTCGGACGCTTAACCAACTGCGCCACCCAGGCGCCCCTGTTTATCTACTTTCATCTTCACTCCAGCCACACTGGCTGCCTCATTCATCCCCATTCCACACCAAGCGTTCCCCAACCTCAGGACCTTTGCACTTATGGACCTGCCTAGAAAACTTTTCCGTAGATATCACATGACCAGGTCCCTCCCTTCATTCACATCCCTGCTCCGATGTCTCCTGATAAGTGAGGCTGTCCCTGAGCTCCTGGCCTGAGACAACAAGGTCCTTTCCCTCTCCATCCCTTCCTCCTGCTTAATTTTCCTTCAGCTTACTTCTCACCGCCTCCTACTGTGAGGAGAGGGAGTTTGTCAGTTGCACTCTCTGCTAAAACCTTCGCACCTAGAATGTTGCATGACACCTGGTAAATCCTCAATAAATAGTTGTTAAATAGATAGCACTTGTTCTTCAAAATTTTATTAGAAGGCTAATAAATCCTTCACTGAGTGAAGAATGTATTTTCCTTGCGAAACTTGACACTGATCATTGGCAGTCTCGTGTTTTCAAACGAGCCTCCGCGTCCTGTCTGCTCCTTGGCTGATTTGCTATTGGGTCTGCATGTCACATGTTGTGTCTTACCTCTCTTACCTCAGCTTACCTCTCTTATTGTTAGCATGTAAGGGCCAGGTTTTCCTGCCCAGTCTCCAGCTCCAGCTGAATCCACTAACAGAGCTGAATCACAACCTCTGACCTAGGCTGATGGAAGGTCAGTAACTTTCAAAAGCGTCAGCTGTCTGTGAGCCCCCAGGGCGTCGGCATCTTGAAACAGGGAAGATTCCAGGGGCCCTGCCTCTCCGGCATCTCTGAGGTCTGAGCTGTGGGAAGTGGCAGCCTGAGACCTTTGGTACCTGTGTCTCCCAGCATCGAGAGGGCATTTCTGGTGAGAAAGAAAACGGGCCCCAAAGGGGTGGGGATTGAACACCAGCACCCGCTAACAAATTGCTGCCTCCAAATGGTGCCAGATGCCTCTCTCACTTTGCACTTACCTGGAGGCACATGCGAGGTCCATAGTGAACCAGAAGCAAAGCATCCTGCGCAGCAAAGCCTTTGCCCAGAAAGAGTCCTGGCCCTTTAGCTCGGCTCCTGGGATGTGATCTGTGTCATTCCTGATAGAAAGGAAGGGCTCCTGGGTGGCGCTCTTGATTTCGGCTCAGGTCACGATCTCACGGTTCATGAGCTTGAGCCCCAACATCAGGCTCCTCGCGCTGACCATACAGAGCCTGCTTGGAATTCTCTCTCTCCCTCTCTCTCTGCCCCTCCTGCACACGCTGTCTCTTTCTCAAAACAAATAAATAAACTAAAAAAACAAAAAAAGACATTTTAGAAGTGTCTGTTTAGGGCAGGGTCTGGATACACCAGATCTTAGGGTGGGGTTAGCCACACCTGACAGTTTCAGGGTGAGAGCTGGCCATGCCAGAAAGACCAACCATGTGATTTAGGTGGGGGCCTTTGGCTGGAGGCTGAGATCAACCCCTGGATAGTCAATCATGCCAAGGTAGAAAGAGCCCCAACATCTTCTGAACACCACAGCTCAGGTGAGCGTCCCTGATGGGTGATGTCCCATGTGTCTGTCACACGGTGATGCCAGGGTGGTCGGAAGCTTTGCCCTGGCACCCTCCCCCACCTGCTCTATATTCTCTTCCTTTGGTTGATTTCAACCTGTATCCTTGTCCTGTGATGTAGCATAACTGGGGGCACAATAGCTTCCAGCGGCTTCTATAAGTCTTCCTTCTAGTGAATTATCAAAACAGGGTTTTATAAACTGCCTTCCCACAACCTTGGACTTGGTGTCAGAAGTGAGGGCGGCTTGGGGACCGTGCCTTCAAACCTCACAGTCTGGCGACACTGGTGACGTCCCCAAAGCACGATGAGACGGGGGCCTTGGATCTGAGGTGTTTCAGTCCAATACCGTATGTATGCTCCTTCCTTCATGTCACTTTATCTTTTATGTTCACATTTCTTTACCTTTAAAAGCTTTCATAGAGGAAACAGACTTTCCAAACAGGGGAACAACATGTCATTGGCACTTATGTAATATTTGTGTCACTAAGTCCCAAGAGACTTTAAAAATATTGAATTTGAAAATAATGTCCCAGGGGCGCCTGGGTGGCGCAGTCGGTTAAGCGTCCGACTTCAGCCAGGTCGCGATCTCGCGGTCTGTGAGTTCGAGCCCCGCGTCGGGCTCTGGGCTGATGGCTCAGAGCCTGGAGCCTGTCTCCGATTCTGTGTCTTCCTCTCTCTCTGCCCCTCCCCCGTTCATGCCCTGTCTCTCTCTGTCCCAAAAATAAATAAACGTTGAAAAAAAATTAAAAAAAAAAAAAGAAAATAATGTCCCAGCATAGTATGAATTCTGCAGCGTAATGAAGTCACCTGCCTGAGGCCTCACAATGCTCACAGCCAAACTGAGAAAAGAACATGCAGGGCCCGACCCCTCGCTGCCTCATAGCCCATGGTCAGGGCCGCGACATATTAACCTTAGAACACACTAGAAAGCCCATGATAACCTGGAAGCAGCAGGTGAAGGCACTGAACCAGGAGGAAACAGGGGAGCTTGTCTGCTTCAGGAAAAGTGCAGAAATGATGAAGGGGGGGCCATCGGCAATCCTGACCTTGAAGGGATCACAAGGTGAAAGATGAGTCCCGGCCAGCAGGGAGGGGTAAAGGAGGTGTAAGGAAAGACGCAGAGGCACTTAGTAGGTGTGAACAAAGTGGGATGTCCTAGAGAAGGTGTGGAAGCATGGAGAGCTAGGGAACAAGCCCAGCTCATTCCTCTGGGGGGCAGGGGGTGGATGGGGAACCAAGAGCTGTGCTAAATCCCTTCTCTCTTAACTTTTCAGTTAGCTACACTTGACTCTCAGGTCCTTGAGCAGAAACTAACATTGCTTTGCTCTCAGCTGAGCACGCGTGTTCTTCCTCAACCCGGGAAGCTGCACTTTGATGACGACAAATAGAATTCCAACCTTGAAAGTGTGATAAATACCTGGGATTTCGTATCAGAGCTCTGAAGTCAAAGGGGCTCTTAACTTCGATGTAATGACCTTTCCCACCCCGATGGTGAAGGACTGGGGACAGATGGGCGATACTCTGTCCATAACTGGACAGAGTGGATGCAGTGGAGGAGGCGGGGAGGAGCCCAAAAGCAGGAGGAAGTCACCGCGGTAACAGAGCAAGAAGCCAAGGGCGAGGAGACAAGGGAACAAAGGGGAAGGAGGCCAGAGGGAAGGGCACGTGTGCTGCATGGCCCACGCCGCATGCCCAACAGCCACCTCAAACCTTGATCTGACCCTCAACGCCGGGTGCAGCCCCAAGTCTCGAATAGTGATTCGTCTAAGCCGATTTTAGCAACCCCATCCCTTTTATCAAGGAGCGGATCTCGAGGCTTCCCTCTTGGCCAGGGGAGCTGTGTGACTCGATTGGTGCCCCTGCGTAAAAGGAAGCCGGCTGGGAGGTTTCCGGAAAATGTTTTGCTTGTCCGTTAAAAGAGATCCATGAGGCTTATGCCTTCCCTTTCTCTCTTCATCCAGCCTCCATCGCAGATCACGATGCCTGAAGCTGCAGCAACCGACTTGCAGCTCTGAGGGGCAAGGCAGGAGAATCACAGTGACCGCAGCCGTGACGTCATTAAACCACTGACCTGAGCCAGCAGCTGCCCACTGCCAGGCATGTCGGTAGGTGAGGAAAGTGAGAACTTTCTTGCCGAAGCCATCCTTGGAGTGTCTGTCTTCCTAGCAGCAGCCCCAATACAAAGGTCTTATGCTAAGACAATGTCCTTCGGGGCACTTGGGTGGCTCAGTCGGTGAAGCGTCCAACTTCAGCTCCGGTCATGATCTCGCAGTTCGTAGGTTCAAGCCCCGCGTCGGGCTCTGTGCTGACAGCTCAGAGCCTGGAGCCTGCTTTGGATTCTGTGTCTCCCTCTCTCTCTTTGCCTCTCCCCTGCTCATTCACACTCTCTCTCTCTCTCAAAAATAAGTAAACATTAAACAAAAATTTTTTTTTTTGATAATCAAAAAAAGAAAATGTCTTTCAATTTTGGATTATTACCTTTATAACTGGTAAAATCGTATTTTAGATTATCACTAGAGAAATCTCAGTAATTTTTTTAATTGTCTTAGAGGGCACCTGGATGGGTCAGTCAGTTAAATGTGCAACTCTCAATCTCAGCTCAGGGTTGTGAGTTCAAGCCCTGCATTGGACTCTGTGCTGGGCATGAAGCCTACTTGAAAAAAAGATTGCCTTAGAACTCATGCATCCCATCAAAGAGGCCTCTGATCCTCCTGCTCCATAAACTGCATTTGAGAGCTGAACCAGGCAAGAGAAGCAATTATGGCGAGAGTAAGACAGACAAGACATTGACTAGAAGAAAAGGGGCACCTCAAGAAAGTAAGAGGGGCACCTGGGTGGCTCAGTCCGTTAAGTGTCTGACTTCAACTCAGGTCCTGATCTCGCAGTCCGTGAGTTCGAGCCCCGCGTCAGCCTCTGTGCTGACAGCTCAGAGCCTGGAGCCTGTTTCCGATTCTGTGTCTCCCTCTCTCTCTGCCCCTCCCCTGCTCACGCTCTGTCTCTCTCTCTCTAAAATAAATAAACATTTAAAAAACTAATAAAAAAAAAAAAAGAAAGTAAGAATGTGGGAGCTGGAACCTGGGCACACCCGGCCTCCCTCTGGCAGAGAGAGAAGAGAGAGAATGGTGGCAAGAAATCCATTTCTGCTCGGCCTCTTCGCCCTTCACGCCAGACTGCAGCAGGCTGAACCACAGGGAGCCGTGTCTGTTGGTGTTGGTGAGGGCGTTGTGCAGCAATTGGTCCCCTCCCTGGCTCCCAGCATGACAAGCCCAGAGCTTTCGCACAGGCCAATTGCACTTGTAACAGGCACTCATTAGATTCCCAGAGCATTATGGAAGCCGAATACAAATTGAAGTCCACAGTCGTTGACCCCGAGAGTTATCCTCTGCATGGGAATAGGAGAAAACCACTAGGAGGCCAAGAGGTGGAAAAGCAAAGCCAGGGGGGGAAAGGAGCCCGTGCTAGACAAACCAGTCAGGTCTTCCGCTACCTCAAGAAGTCTTGCCTCTTTTAGTTCCGAATTTTGAAATGGAGTTCTACCTAAAGGAAATCCAACACATAAAAAAATCCAAACCTACAAAACAAACTGGAAGATCGTGCACATTCTGGATGGAGAGTTCATTTTGCGTAGTGCAGGGTTTCTTCATGACATGAGCCTATGCTTCGGGATTTGAACTCATCAGAATTCTTTAGCAGTGTGTCCGTGTGTAATCAGAACACCCTTCATGCGTGCAAAGTGCTTCGTCCTTCGCAAAACACGTCCACAACATGCTTGCCCTCATGACCACTCTATTTAATCCTCACGGCAGCGCTGTCTTTGTGAACAGAATTGATGTTACTTTCAAAATCGTATGTTTTTGTTCAAAGAGCCAATCTTCATTTGAAAAATAGGTTTGTTTCCAGCTGATTGTAAAATTTGTGTGTGTTCGTTGCAGAAAATTGGGAAATACGGAAGAGTGGAAGAAAGAAAAAAAAAACCCTCCACACTCCAAAGAAAACCACCGCGATTTTAAGGGTTTTTTTTTTTTTTTTTAAATAATCCTTTAAGTTGAAACACGGTTGACATACAACATTATGGTAGTTTCCAGAATGCAGCAGGATTTGGTGTTTGTATATGTTGCAAAATGGCCACCATGGTAAATGTAGTCACCACACATAGTTACACAGTTTTTTTCTTGTGATGCACACTTTTCAGGTCTACTCTTAGCCACTTTCCAGTGTGCAGTAGAGTATTATTAACTATGGTCCCCACGCCATACAGTGTGCACCTTACATTCTCATAAGGTTTTCTTTGTCTTCGCACCCTGCGTGTTAGTTTCGCTTGGGCGTAATACCGGTTAGACCATTTTATTTTCTGCTCTTTTTTTTTTCGCCCAACGTAACGTGCATATTATTTCAGGATGTTCTTCCTCTTAGTGTCATTTTTTTCACAACTGCACACTATAATTTGCTTCATTACTGCCAGTAATGAAATACTTTGCCCATTTTGTTTTGGATCACCCTGCCCGTGTCGTGCACACAAAAATCGAAAACAACTTTGCCATTATAGAATCTACCAAGCTAATCACTCTTCCTACTATTGAGTCTTTCCTCCTGTCATTCAGTCTTTCATGGACCTCCGTCTGTACACATCTTTGTCTAAAACTATGGCGAACTTTTTCAGGCTCAGTGATCAGAGACGGACCTGGTTCTCCAAAAGAAATGAATGTTTAAGGTGCTCGACTGCCAAAGTGCCTCTCCAAGCCTCATACCAATCTGCACTCCCCAAGTCCCCACTCACCAGCACTGAGTGGGTGTTTTAAAAATATTTATTTATTTGGGGCGCCTGGGTGGCGCAGTCGGTTAAGCGTCCGACTTCAGCCAGGTCGTGATCTCGCGGTCCGTGAGTTCGAGCCCCGCGTCAGGCTCTGGGCTGATGGCTCGGAGCCTGGAGCCTGTTTCTGATTCTGTGTCTCCGTCTCTCTCTGCCCCTCCCCCGTTCATGCTCTGTCTCTCTCTCTGTCCCAAAAATAAATAAACGTTGAAAAAAAAAATTAAAAAAAAAAAAATTTATTTATTGGTGAAACACCATATCTCATTATGAGGTTAATCTGCGTATCTTTGATCACCCCTCAGGTTGGTGCGTCTGTTCAGCAATTTATTAACCAGCTATATTTCATCGGTTATGAAGATTTGGTCCTAGGTCAGAGGCAAACCTCATTTTACTGCGAAGGGGGGAAAAAAAAATCTGGCAGAAGTTAAACTATTTCCCCAAGGCCACACCGTCATTAAAAGGGTTAAGTTGGGGGGGAATCCAGTGCAGGGTTTTTGAGGCCTGCTGAAGTAATCGCCCATCCCCACCACCACCGTGGTTGTTTTGGGTTCTTTTAACTCCTCAGTCTTACCTGCACTATCTAACAAAACACCTGCTGTGTAAAGGACATATTGCAAGCTCATCGCTTCTCGGCCACTTTACAAATGAGTGAAGGGAGGCCCACAGACTCACATGGGTGTCTGTTGCACCCTTAGAATCAACTGTTCAACTAAAATGGTGACCTGGTTCCGGGGGGCCGGAGTGGCTCAGTCAGTTAGGCATCCCAGTCTTGATTTTGGCTCAGGTCACGATCCCAGGGTCTTGGGATTGAGCCCCGCATGGGGCTCCAGGCGTGGAGCCTGCTTGGGATTCTCTCTCTCCTTCTCTCTGCCCTTCCCCTGCTCCCTCTCCCTCAGAAAGTAACATAAATAAATAAAAAATTTTAAAAATGAAATGGGGGCCCCTGGGTGGCTCGGTCGGTTAAGCAGCCGACTTCGACTCAGGTCACCGCTTCGAGGTTCATGAGTGGTTGGTGACTTTGAGCCCCGCGATGGGCTCTGTGCTGACAGCTCAGAGCCTAGAGCCTGCTTCAGATTCTGTGTGTCTCTCTCTCTGCTCCTCCCCCACTCACAGTCTATGTCTCTCTCTCTCTCTCTCTCTAAAATAAATACATATTTAAAAATTTTTAAAAATAAAAGAATGACCTGTTTCTGATTGTGTGCCGACTTCTCTTAGGCTTAAGACTTTAGATGCTCACAGCACAGAGATATTTTGTGTTGGAACTTACTGGGCAAGCTAGGAGCAAAATTGAGAAGACTCACGTCCAAGGAAAACCTGTTGGAAGTCAAGGGTTTCAAAGTCAGGAGTGGGGGTGGTTTACCACGAGGGACAACAGATAAATTCCACTCTCAGGTGAGACACATTGACAGGGGAAAACAAATATCAGTAAATTATCTGTGAGAGCAAGCCCATTTCTAAAAGATCCAGATAGAGAAAGAACACAACCTCTGCTTTTTAAAGATGGATTCTCTTACAAAGGAGTGCTGAAGAAATGATGCTGATACAAGTTGTTGACCATGTGGCAAAGAATAAATTAGGTTTGGTCCTTCAGGCAACAGGCCAAAATCTGTTCTGGTTAGATTTGTGTTCAATATAGAAATGAAACCATTGGGGTGCCTGGGTGGCTCAGTCCGTTAAGCATCCGACTCTGGCTCAGGTCATGATCTCGCAGTTGGTGAGTTTGAGCCCCACGTCAGGCTCTGTGCTGACAGCTCAGAGCCTGGAGCTGGGTTCAGAATCTGTGTGTGTGTGTGTGTGTGTGTGTGTGTGTGTGTCTGCCCCTCCCCTGCTCATGCTCTGTCTCTGTCTCTCAAAAAATAAATAAATGTTATAAAAATATTTTTTAAATGAAACCATTAAAGAACTCAAAAATACGCATTTAAGAAAAGCCTAAATCTGGAATCTGATTTCAAGGTGGCAAAGCCTCAAAGCCAAAGAAGGAAGACTCCATAAAGGAAAAGATTGAGGGAAAAGTTGAAAGCCTCTAAACAGGAGGGGGGAGAGGGAAGAAGACCTGACAAAATAAAATAAAATGTTCCAGCTCATCATCCAAGTTAAAAGGCAAGTATCAAACCAGGAAAACACCGGCAACTCAAAGAGCAGACAGAGATTACCATCGTCACTGCAGGACCGTCACTAATGTGAGGACACCGCGTGCGTGCTAACAGAATGCTCGCATCCCATTAGGGGCAGACGGGAGCTACACCCCTGAGCACTTTCTGCGGAACAGTTGGGACAGCACATATTGAAATAAAGTCTTAAAGATAAAAGCTCATACACTTTACTCCAGTAACTCTACTTCCCAGAAAGATTCAGAGAACTATAAAAACATTTTTGCATGAAGATATCTGCCATAGATTATTTCTGGTAGTGAAGATCTCTGAAAAATTTAAATGCCCGGGAAGGAACTAGTTCAGTAAAAATGGTCTAGCCTTCCAGACTCCTATTTTAAAAGGATACTTAATTAAAGAAAAAAGGTTCCTGGTGTGTGAACTGACAAAACAGCATAGAGAGCATGATTATAATCTTATAAAAAGAAACATACGTTAGGGGCACCTGGGTGGCTTAGTCGGTTGGGTGTCCACCTTCGGCTCAGGTCACGTTCACCGTTGTTTGTGAGTTCGAGCCCCGCGTCCGGCTCTGTGCTGACAGCTCAGAGCGTGGAGCCTGCTTCGGATTCTGTGTCTCCCTCTCTCTCTCTGCCCCTCTCCTGCTCATGCTCTCTCTCTCTCTCTCTCTCTCTCTCAAAAAAATAAATAAATAAACATTAAAATAAAAAAGGAAAAATACGTATATGAACGGTGAGAGGTAACAACTAGATATAGTTACAATTTTTCGATTTTCGTCTAGTAATTTGCTGTGTTTTGCAGACTTCCTAACCTAAATAAGTAACGTGCATGTGTTTGGTGGTGCCGGTTCCGGTTCCGGGAGAACCATCCCCCTCCCCCACCATACATACACATGTTTAAAACATCTTGTTGGAACCCCACAAAGGACTATAAAATCGAGACTACGCAGGTGGGTTCCCAGCTAAGCTTTCTTAATGAGAAATCGGGAAGGGTGCATAGCAAGTTTGATGAAATCATTTCTTCATAAAGCTGTAAATATCACAGAAGACACATAAGAACATAAACGGCTGCGTGATCAAAGACCCTGTGGAACACATCCACTAGGAGTGAAGGGAAATTTATAGGCCGAATTCTTCCTCTTCAGCCAACTCCCTGTGAGTGTCCAGTTTAATGACTGTTTAAGTTATACCCGCAATTTTCTGAACCATTCACTTACTTTTCAAGTTTGTAAACCAACACATCAACAATTCCCAATCAATGGGATAGCATTTCTCCAGGGAGCTATGAACATATACCTTGCATTTTAAATGTAATAAAAAGCATGACTAAACATGCCTCTGTTCTTTATAACATAGAAGTACAACATCTGGTCATAAAAAAAAAAAATGCATTATACAGAGTTGTAAGGATGCCAGATACTTATTACAGAGAACTGTTTTATCCATTTAGCCCAATTTTCCAGATGTTTTATTACTTGGAGACAGGAGAATTGTTGAAGCTAGTGATTGAAGCCCATTTATTTCAGGGGGCTCCTCTGCAAGCCATAGGAAGCATTTCAGGGACAAGTAATTTATGACATGCTACAGGGCAATGCTTGAGGAGGGCTGTCATCTCATCTGGTCACAAAAAATCCCAACAAAGGGCAGAATACCCTATTTTAAAAACACCCAGCTTCGGGGCGCCTGGGTGGTGCAGTCGGTTAAGCGTCCGACTTCAGCCAGGTCACGATCTCGCGGTCCGTGAGTTCGAGCCCCGCGTCAGGCTCTGGGCTGATGGCTCGGAGCCTGGAGCCTGTTTCCGATTCTGTGTCTCCCTCTCTCTCTGCCCCTCCCCCGTTCATGCTCTGTCTCTCTCTGTCCCAAAAATAAATTTAAAAAAAAAGTTGAAAAACAAATTTAAAAAATAAATAAATAAATAAAATAAAAACACCCAGCTTCATTTGCAAAAAAAAAAAAAAATGCCTCTTAGGCAAGCACTTGGTTGTCATTTCACATGCAAATGTTATGCACGTAATTGCAGCAATTTCCATAATAGTAGGTCAAGTTGACAGTGACAATGAAAATGGCCCAGGTTGGCTGTGATCAGAGGCCTGGTTCTCATTGTCTACATGCAGCAAAAGTCTCACTCAGACCAGTTGGAAGTCTTGTCCTCCTAAAGACAACGGGATCAGGTTCACCAGGAGCAGGTGTCACTTCCCCTGTCTTTTTTACCAACAAGTCCCCATCCTTACACACACACACACACACACACACACACACACACACAAGGCTTGCAGAGCACTAGCCCTGGAGCATGCGTGGAGCTGGCCCTACCTGTCAATCAAAGTAGGATTTTGAAGGGGGAGTGGAATCTTTTTTAGCTTCCCCTCTCTCAAGTTAGCATCCCTGCCTTTGTTTTGTACTCAGGTAGGAAAAGGCTGTCAGGCATCTCACAGATGTGTTCTCAGGCTAAAAGGGCCACATTGCAGACCGATCTCTGTCAATGTGTCTACAAGCAAGTGTTAGGCAATTTATTTGTTGTTTTTGTTATTCTTGTAAATGCTGGTAGCCTCTGGTATGACATACAGTGAGGTCTGTGTATCCTCTCCTGGACAACTTTGCTACCGTGTGTTTGATGACAATGAAAGGGAGCCTGAGACCAAATTCTGCTACATGTGCCAGTGTTTATTGACCTACTGGCATCAAAATGATCAGACGGTCCATTCTGGTGAGTTGGGGAAAGGTCCCATCTCTCTTCAGGCGTTCCAACTAGCTGTTTGCTTGAGAGGTTCTCTCCAAGGAGGAACAATAAATATTTTTACATCAGGATTAGCCAAATTTCTAATTGGGTCAGGAAACAGGCCTTGGGGACCAGGCAGAACACAGGGGCACGTCAACATCTGGGAGTCAAGTGCTGCGTCAGAGCTTTGGGACTGGGCTTGCTGGCTTCTCAGGTGAGGGCACTAGGGCGAGTATAGTCTTTCTAGTCAGCCACAGTTTTCATTCTGTATGTCACCAGTGGGAAATCATTCCAATTGTTCCTTATGCTAGTCAACAAGCATTCTCTCATTACATTTCAAACAACAATATTCAAATCTGTAGTAGTTCTGGGGTATATCTTCCTGATTAGGGTACTTCGGGGACTCACTTGTCATCGCTAAGGTGTGGCTTTCTGATTAGGGGCCCTCAAATGCTAACTGTTTCCACATGCATCACACTGTTATATACTGGATCATATTGAGCTAAATTATCCCCAGTTATTTGACGTCCGCTATCCACAAAGGGCAGAATGAGAAGGGACAAAGGTTCTCAGAGGACAGACTCCTGTCTTATTGCCCCACAAAGGGGCGGAGCCTGGCGCTTTGATATCCAGCCATAAAATGTCTTGACTGTGATCCCCTTGGAGGCCGGACCCAGCACAGGCAGGGTTACCTCATGGAGACAGGGATCAGTTACGGGGGGAGGGGGCGGGGCGGCAAGTGGTCTCAAGAGCGGCTGCAACGTGTCTCTTCCAGCAGTTACTCTTGTTTTTCCTCTTTTGCACACTTTGTTCTTTGATTTTGAATTCTGCTTGGCACTTCTCAGTCCTCATTCTGTTTTCTTCTTTAAAACTCCTTTATAACTTCTTACTCAACTTCCTTCTAGATTGCGGGTTGTGGGGGGGGGGGGGGGGGGGACACAGCTCTTCCAGATTCAGGCTTCAGCAGCAGAGGCTGCCACTTTCGTCACCAACTAAGAGCGTTTCTTTCTTTTCTTTTTTAAGTTTGAGCCAGCCAGGCGCTCCTAGCGGCTAAGAGCGTTTCAGAGAGGCAGCCTACCCCAGTGGGAAGAGACCAGAGACGGAGAACGTGTGGTTAGGCCAAATGGAGTTCAAATCCCACCCCTCAAACTTCCTCATCTGTAAAATGAGCCTCAATTTCTGTACCTTGTCATAAGGATTTCAGAGACTGTGTGTAAAGATTCTGATAAAAGCAGGGCTTTTAAAACGATAGCTCTGGGGCGCCTGGGTGGCTCCACTGGTTGGGCGTCTGACTTTGGCTCAGGTCGTGATCACATGGTTTGTGAGTTGGAGCCCCGTGTCAGGTTCTGTGCTGACAGCTCGGAGCCTGGAGCCTGCTTCGGAGTCTGTCTCCTTCTCTCTCTGCCCCTCCACAACTTGAGCTCTGTCTCTGTGTCTCTCAAAAAATAAATAAATGTAAGAAAAAAAATTAAAAACAAAAACAAAAACGGTAGCTCTTAGGCCCCAGGAGCCTCTTGCTGTGAGCAGAGCACCCGTAGGGACACATGCACACAAAAGTCAGGATCAGGGGCGCCTGGGTGGCGCAGTCGGTTAAGCGTCCGACTTCAGCCAGGTCACGATCTCGCGGTCCGGGAGTTCGAGCCCGCGTCAGGCTCTGGGCTGATGGCTCGGAGCCTGGAGCCTGTTTCCGATTCTGTGTCTCCCTCTCTCTCTGCCCCTCCCCCGTTCATGCTCTGTCTCTCTCTGTCCCAAAAATAAATAAACGTTGAAAAAAAAAATTTTTTTTTTAAAAAGTCAGGATCAGGCAGAGGTAACTAAACTGTAATTCATTAAGTATTCTAATTATCTTTAATCTTGAGTAATTTAATCTATAAAGGATTGAATCTCATCTCATTCTTTTTTTAATTGTACACATTTTTGAGTGCAGCAAATAAGGTTGAACATTTGTCCATATGTTCAGTAACTGAGTGCGTTTCCTTATTTGGACACATGGCCTCTGGCAATTTTTCTTTAGAATGTTTATTGCTCTGCATGATGCCATTAGTGGCTGTATTTGCCACAATGTTTTTTAAAGTTCAAAGAGCACCTTTTGTTTTGGATTACTTTTCTGACATGCAAAAGTTTAATACTTTTTTTCTAAACTACTGATTTGTTTCCTTTATGAGCATCACCCAAATCTAAGCTAAAAAGGAGACAGTCCTCCCTCTCCAAAGATTTAATCAATATTCACTCTCAATTTCTCCTAAGCTTTTATTTTTTTTAATGTTTTTTAATGTTTATTTATTTTTGAGGCAAAGAGACAGAGCAAAGCGGGGAAGAGGTAGAAAGAGAGGGAGACACAGAATCCAAAGCAGGCTTCAGGCTCTGAGCTGTCAGCACAGAGCCCGGCACGGGGCTCAAACCCACGAACCATGAGATCATGACCTGAGCTGAAGTCAGATGCTGAACCGACTGAGTCACCCAGGCACCCCTCAATTTTTTCTAGGTTTTTGAAACTAACTTCATCAATACATCTGGAATTGATTTTGGGAAGGCTGAGATAAAGACCTGAATTGATTTTTCCTCCAAGCTTATCAATTATTCCTATACCATTTATTGACAATCCTTTTCTGCCTTAATCTGTGATACCTTCTTGACAGCATATATTAAATTCTTACATCTAATAAGGTCCACATCGGGGCCATCAATTCTGTGATATCAACCTGTTTGCCTCTTCCTAGAGCGACACCCCACTAACTGCAGAATGTTAATAAGCAGAGTTGGGGGTTGGGGGCGATGAAGGGGGCCAAGGAGGCTGGCAGAGAAGAGAGGGAAGGACTTCCGGGGCAGACAGTGGCATTGGAGCATAAATAGGGCAAAGGGGAAGGTCGAGGCCTCATAAAAGGGTGAACAGTAGATACCTCAGTTTGGCTGGAGTTGAGGGAAATAAGGGACTGGGGGGAAGAATACATGGGAACGCAGAAAGGGATGCGAAGTGTGACGGGCTGGGGCCCCAGGTCAACAAGAAACTGCCCTGTGTAGTGCTATAAGGATATGTAATTCGGGAACGCATCTGATTGCTGTCCTTAAGAGCTAAGGAGGTGCACAGAAACACTGAAGATAAAATGCCAGCTGTAAGAAGGGGTGACAATGCCACAAGAGCATCCTCAACAAAGGGCTCCAGGGCCATGAGACTCATCCTACCCAGATGTGGCCTCACTTCTGCCAAATCTCCGGAGGACTAGAAACAATCCTACATGCTTACCACCCGATGAAGGGTAAAACCAATTGTGGTATATCCATACAATGGAGTATGACTCCGCAATACATAGGAATCAACCACTGATACATGCTACAATATGCATGAATCTCAAAATAATTATGCTGAGTTAAAAAAAAAAAGGATCAAAGAAGAGAACATACGGTATGATTTCTATAAAATCCTCGACCATTCAAACTAATCTATGGTGATAGAAAGCTGATCAGTTGTTTGGATGGAAGATGAGGTGAAGGGGGGCCAGAGTGGGGAGGACAGGGCAGGAGGAAGGGGTTGCAAAAGAGCCAGAGGAAACATTTTGGGGTGGTAGATATGTCCATTATCTTGATTGTGGTGATGGCTCCACAGTTACATAAAAATTACTAAATTGCACAAAGTGTGTGTGTGTGTGTGTGTGTGTGTGTTTATAATGTCAGTCACATATATATATATATATATACACATATATATATAAAATGTCAGTTATATATATATATACACATATACAATTATATATAATTACATATATATATTATATGTCACTTATATATTCAATAAAGTTGTAAAAAGATTCCTAAACTCCCAAGATGAGCTTGGTACACAATGAGGCTGTGAACCCCTAGATATTTGAGCTGCTTCCTGGTTCTCAGACTCTGTCTGTTCATGATGGGAGGGTTCGTGGTGGACATCAGGGAAGTATTTTCTGGTCGTGGAGTCCAGCGCCTTCCAAAGTCCAGGTTGTGGCCACTCCTTTACTGTAGGTCATCCCTGACTCTCTCCTGGGACTCAGGGCTGATGAGATCTGTGCGGTTTGCTCTTGTGAGTTTCCCCATCTGATCTGTTTCTGGTGTTGCAGTGGATGCGATGTTTGTTCTCAGGGCATACCCCCACCCTAACCCTCTCTGGCCTCGTAGCGTGATGGGTTAACCCGTCAGATGGGGTGGCCATGCATTCCTCACCTCCCTGCCTGTGGTATACCTGTGGGCCATTTAGGCTACATGCCCCTCTGCTCAGATGGGGCAGCTCTCCAGGGCAGCCCATGGCTCCCTTATCTAACAGGCACGTCTTCAACAAAAGGAAACAGTTCCTGTTCAGTGCCCTCCTGGAGGCTCCTGACTGAGCTTTCTGGTCCTTCACACAGCGCACCACACAGTGCTTCATGCCAACACTGCCCACAGCACTTCTGCGAGCTCCAGCTGCCTTCGAGTCCCAGTGAGAGGTGAACCCTCATTCCATGCCCTGTGTCAACCTCACGTTTTCTCGGTGATTCTTTTGGGGTCTCCCAGCGTCTGAAGCAACAGACGACTGAATGCCAGCCTCCAACCCCCAAGAACTTGGCTCTCCCCAGGAAGACAAACTGTCCCACCTCTCTCTAGACCTCGTCATGTGGGAGGGCAGGGCAGGCGGACGTGTTGACCCAGCAGCGATGCCCTCCCAGGAGAGCCTGCCCCTGTTCACGCGTTTAGCTAGTGCC
This sequence comes from Felis catus, assembly GCF_018350175.1. Taxonomy (NCBI): domain Eukaryota; kingdom Metazoa; phylum Chordata; class Mammalia; order Carnivora; family Felidae; genus Felis; species Felis catus. The sequence goes on from NC_058368.1 coordinate 139,013,890, forward strand.
AAGTCTTCTTACCTAAAGGACCGTCCTCTCGGTCTGCCTGACTCACTGACATGCATCCAATTAAGCCCCTTTGCCATTACAGTTCCCAGTCCCACCCGGTTCAGATAGCCGCATCGTGACGTCTCACATACCAAGACAAATTGTGGAGGGTGAGAGGAGGGTAAAGCAGGGATGTTTTGGGGAAGAGTGGGAGACAGGCGGTTGCCAACATGACCTTTACCCTCAATATGGAGAACTGGTTTTAGAAGTCTTCTGTTACCTTCTTGTGGATCTCAGTCTTTTGTGGCATCGCAGCAGCCTTTGGTCACCAAATGTTTCCAGATGGATTTGGGGTTTTGTTTGTTTGTTTAGCATCTTGGTAGTCGGTCTGCATGAACAGATTAAATGAACAGCCAAGTTGTGTAAATACTGCTCATCAGTGGGGGAAGGCGAAGGTGGAGTGTTGGAGGAGAGAGTGAGCCTAGTTTCCCACCGGGCGGCATTGTTAATAGATAAGGGAGGGAGAGATTGTTTCTACAACTCATCTTAGCGAAACAGGAGGAAATACTTGCCAGTTGCCAGAGCAGATTTAACTCAAACCCTCGGGCCCTTCTGGAAGAGCCCAGTTTAGTACTCGCATGCCAAATGGAGCTCAGCCTCCGTTTTCAGGACTGCGGTGACAGAATACACAAATATTTCAGGATTGTTTATGGATATGCCTTGAGAGCAGAGAAATGTGGTCAGAAGGAAGCTCTCCATCCAATATCAGGAGCTTCCTCCTTGCCACAGGCTGCTCATGCTTTTTCAGGAGTTAGGCTGCTTTGCCCACCTGTCTGCCCAGGTCTTGGGGTGTCTGTCCTCAACTAATTGTATCACCTTTCTGAGGGCGCTAAATTTGCTCACTCAGCACCCATCCATTTCAACCTCCTTCTAGTATGTCATTCTACAGAGGTTTTTCTTGCTCTCTGAAAGTAGAACATTCCTATGAGAACTTTCCTAAGTCCAAATGGCATAAAGTGAAGAAGCAGTTAGCATTAACTTACGTGGAAAAATTGGGGGGCATTCCCAGACCCCCCAAAAAACCCCGTCTCTTGGCTTTTCTGATACCTTTCGAGAAAAAACACAGACCTCACAGACACGTCAACCCTATGTGGGCTTGATGCGGAGATGCTGAGTGTAGTTCCCTGGGAAGGAGCTTGGTGGCGCCATTCTCGCTGCTGCTGGGGGTGAGCGCAGCCTCCATGAGATGCTCGCTGCAAAACAAACGCCGAATGCTGTTTTTGCTTTTCGCCTTTTTTCATAAAAGAGAAAATCCCCTTTGAATTTCTTTCTGTTAGTGACAATAGGTCCTAATGTAGGTCTCTCATAACAGCAAGTTGTCCGAAATGTGAACTTTCGAAAAGCGGGGACACCTGTATTACACAGCCTAGAAACTATCCTTGCTCTGAGATTCCATGTTCTTTAGTGTCGGCCCATTCACTGTGGTACCTTGAGAGCTGAACTCAGAAGTGAGTTAAGTGAAGACAGGGGGGCCTGGGTGGCTCAGTCAGTGAAGTCTCTGACTTTGGCTGGGGTCATGATCTCATAGTTGGTGGGTTTGAGCCCCGTGTCAAGCTCTGTGCTGACAGCTCTGAGCCTGGAGCCTGCTTTGGATTCTGTATGATCCCTCTCTTTCTGCCCCTCTCCCATTTGCTCTCTCTCTCTTTCTCTGTCACTCAAAAATAAATGTTAAAAAAAAATTTTTTTTAAAGTGGAGACAGAGACAGTGCATGAGGTATCCCTTTTACTGGTAAAGATTGGAGCTGAGCTGGAGGACTTCTAGAATTACAGCTGTAGTAAAGTCTTCTCCATCAGGCATTTGGCTCTCTAGTCACAAAGGAGCAGTTGCTGGAGGAAATTCGGCCAAGAGTCAAGTTATTCAGCTCTCACAAGATTCTATGAGCCTCTGTACCTGCGGTTAATATCCTGTACTCTGATACCCTGTAGTTGATTTCTGCTAAAGCTAGCTGGAGTGGATTCTGTGCCCTACAACTAAGCCTTGAATGACTAATAAATTGTCCGCCCACAAGCCTCAGTTAGAACTATAAATTTCCTGAATGCCTCTTCCCCCCTCACTCCCCATGGCTAATTGATCCACAAATATCATCTAAATAAGTTGTTTTGTTTATTTTATTTTTTTTAACGTTTAGTTATTTTTGAGACAGAGAGAGACAGAGCATGAATGGGGGAGGGTCAGAGAGAGGGAGACACAGAATCTGAAACAGGCTCCAGGCTCTGAGCTGTCAGCACAGAGCCCGACGCGGGGCTCGAAATCACGGACCGCGAGATCATGACCTGAGCCGACGTCGGACGCCTAACCGACCAAGCCACCCAGGCGCCCCTAAATAAGTTGTTTTAAAGAAAGAATTATTATGACACTTGCTAAAATGGTAAGGAAGACTTTATTCAAGACGATTGCGATAGGTGTCAAAACTACCAAGAGAGATTGGGATCAACTCTGAATACAACAAAGACAGCTATGGGTTTATGGGTTTATAGCCAACAAGCCAAATTGGGGGTGGGGGCATCACTGGATGGAAAATTACTAAAAGGAAACATCAGGAGTAGTAGAGATTCTTGCTAAACCAACCTAGCAGGGTTCTTGTCGAAGGAGGCCCGGGTGATGAGATATCAAGTGTGGGGGGATTCTTGGTGAATGGACTTACCAGGATTCTTGCTAGAACTGGGCTCTGCTAGGCAAGAAGGGGGCTCGAAAAGGCCTGACCAAAGTTCAAAGAGAGTCTCTTTGTCAGTTGATAGATGAAAACGTGCTCAGCACAGGACAACAAGAGGCTGTACCAGTTCTCTTTCTCTTCCCCATTTTGCTAACATCTTAGGTCGGGCTGGGAGGGAGGCCAAAGCTCAGTGATTGAAGTAACTGAAGGTCAGGGTGCCCGGGACAGGGCCATACCAAGGAGGAAGTGATGCGGTCAGAGACCTGGGTGGTGACAGATTCTGTGCCATCGTGTGCATCGTGTTAGGGAACTTGCATTTTCTTCTAGGGGCAGTGGGAAACAAGCCCACTGAAGTGTTGTGAGGAAGGAAGTGACATGACTTCGTTTACATTTTACAAAGAAGATTTTGGCAGCTGTTTCCACTCGGTTGAGGTAGGGGTGAGGCTGGTGGGATGAACAGCCAGTGGAAAAATCTTTCCAGGCCAATCTACCTCATTCTTTTGTCATTTCTGGGGAGAAATTACAGGGGTGGAGAGGGAGAGGGATTCTATTAACATAAGCAATGAAAGAATGAAAGGCCTAGGAACATGCCTAAGAAATAAGAAAGTCCATGAAAAGTAGTCTATGAGACTCTGGAGACAAGCATAAAACAACTTTATAAATTAAGAGAAAGTATTTCCAAGCTGGAAGACTCAGTGATGTCAGTTCTCTCCCAACTGACCTACAAAATCAGTGCCATTCCAATTATATTCATTCAACAACTTTCCTGAACATTGGCAATCAAGCCTTTAAGTTTATGTGGAAGGAAATATGATTAGAAATGCCCAGAAGTCTTAGAAATAAGAACAATGTATATGTATGCCCTTCAAGATATCAAAGCATAATTCAAAATTACAGCGATTTAAACTTTTTTTTAAGGTTTATTTATTTTTTTTAAACATTTTTTTTTCAACGTTTATTTATTTTTGGGACAGAGAGAGACAGAGCGTGAACGGGGGAGGGGCAGAGAGAGAGGGAGGCACAGAAGCGGAAACAGGCTCCAGGCTCCGAGCCATCAGCCCAGAGCCTGACTTGGGGCTGGAACTCACGGACCGCGAGATCGTGACCTGGCTGAAGTCGGACGCTTAACCGACTGCGCCACCCAGGCGCCCCAAGGTTTATTTATTTTTGAGAGAGAGACAGAGCACGAGTCAGGGAGGGGCAGAGAAGGAGACAGAATCCAAAGCAGGCTCCATGCTCTGAGCTGTCAGCACAGAGCCTGATGTGGGGCTCAAACTCACAAACTGTGAGATCATGACCTGAGGAGTCGGACACTTAACTGACCGAGCCACCCAGGCACTCAAAATTACAATGATTTAAATAGCATAATACTTTAGCATAATACATAATACATGCATAATAGCATAAGAAAATGATTTAAATAGCATAGCACTTGGCACAGGGAAAGATACGTAGGCCCACAGAACAGAGACCCCCAAACAGAATGAACACATCTTGGTGCAAATTGTTTTAAAATTACAGGAAGTATCTTAAATCCGTGAAGAAAGAATGGCCTGTTCAATAAATGGCCTTTTGACAATTGACTATCCATTTGGGTGGGAAAAAAGCTACAGCCTTACTATGCACAAAGATAAACATCAGCTGGAGTGTAGTAACCTCCTTAAAAACAAAACTATAAAAGCATTAGAAGAAAATAGGAGAATTTTTATCATCTGTGAATCCTAATCAAGTTCTGAAGCCGTAAAACGAAAACTGACATATTAAACCAAAAAAAAAAAGGTAAAACCAATTTAAGACAAAATAGCACACAAGATAAAAGACAATGGAGGGATGGGAAAAGATGTGTGCAATATACAGGAGAGATTATTATCTATAATTTAACAACCACTCATACAAATCACTAAAGAAAGAAAACAACCCTAAGGATATGAAACGGCTCTTACTACAAGAATATGCAAAATGGCCATTTTTTTTTTCAACCTCGCAAGTAATAAAGGAAGTACAGACTAAAACCATTGATAAAGTTGAAAACGATGAATAGTATTGTGATATGAACAGTCTCCTACACTGTCACCTGTTTTGGAGAGAAATTTGGCACCATCTATCAAAATTTTATTTGTATGCATCTTTTAAGGTGTTGTTAATTTCTCACATGACAGTAGATTAAAAAAAAAAATCATTTTGATCCCTGGAAGTAAGGCGTGGCCATGACGAACACCTAAAATGTGGGAGTGACTTTGGACTCAGGCAGTGGACAGAAGCTGGAGTGATTTTTGGAGACAGGGTTTGTGAAAGCATGATGGGCCTGGAAAAGACCGTTAGTGGAAGGACATAGACCAGAGGAGGCTCGCTTACGGGAGAGCAAGGAAAACCTTCCTGGAAAGTGGAGGAAATGTGATCCTTGTGACACTGGCAGAAAGATCACGATGGCCTTCCGTGATGCAGAGAGCGGAAGATGCGCCTGCTAATGAATATGGGGTCTAACTAAGGAGATTTCCAGCTAGAATATTCAAGGTGCCGTCCAGGTGTATCTTTCCACTATACTAAAGTATGAGAGGAGCAAGGTAAAGGAAGGACTGTGAAACATAAAGCAGTCAAGGCTTAATTGGGTTTTTTTTTAAACAATTTTAAACCACATTTTCTAGGCAAGGCAGCCAGGGAAAATGAAGACTTGGCTTTCAGGCAGAGATGGATCCCAGGTTCTCTCAGGAAAACATGGTCTAAACACGGAACCAGGGGCTCCCGGGTGGCTCAGTCGGTTAACGTCCGACTCTTGATTTTGGCTCAGGTCTTGATATCACAGTCCGTGTGTTCGAGCCCTGGGTTGGGCTCTGCACTGGCAGTGCAGAGCCTGCTTGGGATTCTCTCTGTACCTCTCTCTGCCCCTCCCCACTTTTGTTCTCATGTGCTTTCTCTCAAAATAAATAAATAGACTGGGGCACCTGGGTGGCTCAGGCGGTTAAGCGTCCAACTTCGGCTCATGTCATGATCTCGTGGCACATGAGTTCGAGCCCCACATCAGGCTTTGTGCTGACAGCTCAGAGCCTGGAACCTGCTTCAGATTCTGTGTCTCCCGCTCTCTCTACCCCACCCCTGCTCACGCTCTGTGTATGTCTCTCTCTCTCTCTCTCAAAAATAAACATTAAAAAAAATTAAAAAATAAGGCAAATCTTAAGAGACTTAAAAACTGAGAATAAACTGAGGGTTGATGGGGGGTGGGAGGGAGGGGAAAGTGGGTGATGGGCACTGAGGAGGGCACCTGTTGGGATGAGCGCTGGGTGTTGTATGGAAACCAATTTGACAGTAGACTTCATATTTAAAAAAAATAATAAATAAATAAATAGACTTAAAAAAATAAACATGAAATCTAGGTTGTGAATATGAAATCCCTTAAGACCTCAGAAAGAGGGGCGCCTGGGTGGCACAGTCGGTTAAGTGTCCGACTTCAGCCAGGTCACGATCTCACAGTCCATGAGTTCGAGCCCCGCGTCAGGCTCTGGGCTGATGGCTCAGAGCCTGGAGCCTGTTTCCGATTCTGTGTCTCCCTCTCTCTCTGCCCCTCCCCCGTTCATGCTCTGTCTCTCTCTGTCCCAAAAATAAATAAACGTTGAAAAAAAAAATTAAAAAAAAAAAAAAAGAACTCAGAAAGATCTATTGTGGTGTCTCAGAGTATCTGACAATGAGACAAAAGGTCATTTAAATATTTTAACACTTTGTCGGACAGATCCTCTCAAACAATAGGGTTTCTAAGAATCCTGTTCCCAGCAGCTGCCCACAGTAGCGAAAGGCACATATTGAAGATTTGGTGCGTATAGCTTTTGTCTAATGGCATGAACCTCAGTGAGATTCACAGAGAATCAACAATTAAAAAATTTTTTTTTAATGTTTAATTTTGAGAGAGAGACAGAGACAGAGACAGAGCGTGAGCAGGGAAGGGGCAGAGAGAGAGAATGAGACACAGAATCGGAAGCAGGCTCCAGGCTCTCAGCTGTCAGCACAGGGCCCAACATAAGGCTCGAACGCACAAACCGCGAGATCATGACCTGACCCGAAGTCGGACGCTCAACCGACTGAGCCACCCAGGCGCCCCAGAGTTAACAATTTTTAACAGAAATGTATCAGCAGAAATGCTACCAGTTTGAACTGAGAAACAGTTGGAAAAGTGACAGATGAAATGACGTCTTTGGACCTGCAAATTTCTACAAGAAATCTACTCAGGTGCAACCACATACTACTTTCCAAGAACAAGGAAAAATGACTCAAGGCAGAACCCAAAGCCAGACACTGGAGACTAAGAGTCATAGAGAATTATTTTGAATCTTTGACTCCTTATCAAGCAACTTCCAAAATTTGCTTGGCGGGATTTGGGAATTGCTATAAACCCCTCAGTGCTTCTCATTTTCCCTCTTTTGAACAGAACCGTCTCTGTTGGTTATTCTAAGTCTGTCCCACCATCGTATTTGACATGTGTGGGGGTACAGATAACTTGTCTCTAGATTAAGAGACTCTCTTGTCTATAGAGTCACAGAAACTGTACTTGAGGATATTTACGAATACATTTAGGAGCCTCATCCATGCTTAGTACTAATTTAGATGCCAACCTTCTGAATTTCATGGAAATGTTCTAAAAAGATGAGACTTGGGGGGTTCTTTGGAGGAAAGGGATACGTTTTGTATGTGGGAGGAATATAAACAATTTGTGGTCAGAGGGTAGACTCCTCCCTTGAAAAAGTGTAGCCTTGGGCCCCCTGGGTGGCTCAGTCGGTTAAGCGTCTGACTTCGGCTCAGGTCACGATCTCACGGTCTGTGAGTTCAAGCCCCGCGTCGGGGTCTGTGCTGACAGCTCAGAGCTTGGAGCCTGTTTCAGATTCTGTGTTTCCCTCTCTCTCTGCCCCTCCCCCGTTCATGCTCTGTCTCTCTCTGTCTCAAAAATAAATAAACGTTTAAAAAAAAAAGAAAAAAAAAAAAGAAAAAGTGTAGCCTAATTTCTCTCCCCTTGAACATGGCTGTAGTTAGTAACTGACTTCTAAGGGATTGAATATGGTGGAAGCATCCTGACAAGAGGAAGCCAAAGAAAGGTGTTGTGGCTTCCTTATTGTTCTTTATTTTTTTAATTTTATTTTTAAATTTTTTATTTTTTATTATATGAAAACCTTATTGTTCTTGTTCTCGCTCAGTTCACTTGGCCTTGGGGAAGCCAGCGGCCATGTTGTAAATATGCACAATAAACCTTATGGACTCACGTGACAAGTAACTGAGGACTTCAGCCAACAGCGAGTAAGTAACTCCGGTCTCTTGCCAATAGCCATGTCGGCTAGCTTAGAATCACTTAGCCTCCAGCATTAGCCAAGCTTTTAGAAAAATGGCTTCAGATGATAGCAACCTCATGAGAGACTCAGCCAGCCTCACCCAGCGAAGATTCCTGAATTCCTGATCCACAGAAATTGTGAGGTATCTGTTATCTTATGTATTATTTGTTGTTTTGAGCTCCTATGTTTTGCAGTAATTTGTTACACAGCAATAGATAACTAATACACAAGGTGAAGTTGCCATTGAAGAAATGGCAATTGCAACAATATGAATTGGAGATTGAACCTTGGAGAAATTATGCTGTTAGCCTTCAATTAACGGTAAGAAGTGGCAGTGAAGATGAATATTGCAAATTAAGTTTGTATTAATTATAAGAAGAGGGACTAATAAGGTGGCACTGGTGCTTGCTGTAATGGAATAACTATATTTTAAGCATGCCCCACAAATCCTCTTCGAAGTCTTTTCTTAGAGGTCTTCGCCAAAATTTTCAGAATTCTTACTATAGCACATATGTGGTTTGGGCTTGCCTAGTATCCTTTTCTCTTTCTTCGGGTGACAGATCACTTTGTTAAAAAACAAAACTCAACAGAGTAAATTTTAAGATCTCATTGTCTTTATTAAGTGATTCATGAATTGGGCAGCATTCCCATGTAGCAAAGTAGTGGGGAGCTCCACTGAGCTAAATAAGGGAAACGTTTTTTAAGGCAAGAGGCAGGGGGAGGGTGGTGCACCTGGGTGGCTTAGCTGGTTAAGTGTCCGACTCTTGGTTTCGGCTCAGATCATGATCTTAATGGTTCGTGGGTTCGAGCCCGCACTGGGCTCTGTGCTGAGATTCTCTCCCTCTCTCTCCCCTCTCTGTCTCTGCCCTTACCCAACTTGTTCTCTCTCTCTAAATAAACAAAAATTAAAGCAAGAGAGGGCATTAAAAAGAAGAAGAAAAGAATTTGTTAGCAAGGAATACTCTGTTTAGGCAAGGTTGTGCTCCTTAGGAGAGTGTATGGGGTCTACCCGTAAATTTCCTAGTATTGACCATAAAATTCCATGTTGATTGGTTAAAGGTTACATTCCTGGGGAGTTGAAATTGTATTTAGGTTAGGTATTAAGTTTTGGTTTACTGACTTGGGGCTTTAACCTAAGTGATGCCATTTTGGGACTGCAGTTTGTTTGTTTTTGTTTAATTTATTTTTTGAGAGAGAGGGAGAGAGAATCCCAAGCAGGCTCCGTAGAGTCAGCGAAGAGCCAGGTGGGGGGCTTGAACTCATGAACCTGAGCAGAAATCAAGAGTTGGACACCCAACCAACACAGCCACCCACGTGCCCCCATAGTTTTCTCTTCAATAACCTCTTCTTTGGGGAACATCAGCACCCTCCATCCCACGTTGGGTCATATAACTTAACTCCTTTGCCTTAGGTGTGCTATCAAACTTGTCAATTGGGATCCTTTTTCAGGACTGACGGGGATGAGTAAGGGGCATAAGCTTCCCTGAGGGGTTGTCCTTGCCACCTAGGAAGAGGGCTATCATGAAGAGCCGGTCTGACAATGAAGCCAATATGGAGAAAAAATGAGTTGAAAAATAGAGGAATATAAGCAGGGGAGAGGGGCAAAGGGAGGGAAAGAGGGAGAGAGATGACATTTGAACCCTTGCCACACTGGACCTAATGACATTGTTTCTGCTTGCTTCTAGATCTGCTGTTTTATCTCCAAAGATGCAGAGAGGCCTGCCACAGTAAACATTGAGGCTGCTCTCAGGAATTCTCTATAAACGGAATTACTTTTTTTTCTTGAGTGGGGATGGGAGTTTCCAGGCTGTCAGATACTTAGGGCTGAGTCACCGTAGCACGCTACCCAATTTCCTATTTAGCAATCTTATTCTAACATTGCTTTGTTCAATTACCTTTTGAACCTGACTTATTTAATAGTTGAATACAATATTTGACACATTTTTGTTCTATTTTGTAACTGTCACGCTTATAATTTCTTCGAAAATGGCAGTGTGGCAATATGAATCGCTCATTGTAATACACTGCCTGTTTGTATCATCTACCTAATTAACTGGGCCCACGGCGTCCCCGTGAAGTCTCGAGAAGGACTCCGCCAAGATCCCCTGAGAAAACCTTTTGCCTAATTTTGAACCTCCCACCTGCTGACAAGTCTGCCCCCTGGGGTTCCGACGGGAGGCTACGGTTCAAGCTGAACGGCGGTCAGGGGCGGTCGGGCCTGGGGCGCAAGCCTCCGGAGCCCCCGCCGCAGGAGCCCCCGCCGGCCCAGGCCCGCGCCGCGTTTCCCGGGGCCTCCCCTCGGGTCGGGTCGGGTCGGGTCTGGCCGGGTCGGGCGGGGCGGGGCGGGGCGGGGCGCGGAGGGCGGCGGGGCGGTCCCACAGGCCGGGAGGCGGGCCTGGGCGGGGCGCGCCGTCAGCTGACTCCGCCGCCCCCGCGCTCGGCGCTTCCTCCTCGGGGTCCGGGCGGAGGTCAGGTGCGCGGGCGGCAGCTCCGCCAGACCTGGGCCGACCGGCCATGAGGCACCGCGGGCTGGGGCTGGCGGCGCTGCTGGCGCTGCTGGCGGCGCTGGCCCCGCGCTCCTCCGCCGCGCCGGAGCCGGCCCTGTGGCCTATGCCGCTCTCGGTGAAGACGTCTCCGCGCCTGCTGCACCTCTCCCGCGACAACTTCTCCATCGGCTACGGCCCCTCGTCCACCGCCGGCCCCACCTGCTCCCTCCTGCAGGAAGCTTTTCGGCGGTGAGCGCTCCCTGCGCGCTGCGGGGCGGAGGCGGGGCCAACCCCCTGGGGCGCTGGGCCGGCGCGGAGGGCGAGGGGAGGGGAGCCCTGCGCGCCTCTTGTCACCCCCACGACCGTACGCGTGCGTTTTCCCCCCCGTTCAGCAGATAAGGAACCAGTGCCGAGCTGGCCCGTGACCTCGCCAAAGGGACAGGTCCAGAAGGTGGGAGAGCCGGCTCAGACAGCCGCTGAAACCCAAGCTCTTCCCCTCCCCCTCCTGCCTGCTAAGGGACTTCCCGGGCATTCTGGAACCCTGGTTTGCGTGCGGGATACTGAGGGGGAAGGAGTAGCCTGCTCAGAATCTGTGCCCAGCTTCGCCTTGGAGGGGAGAGTAGGGCGGATGGAGGGGCTGGAGAGTGGCAGCTTCTTACGTGAAGAGAATTCTAGGAGGAAAGGGAGTGCTTAATGCTTGACACCAGAACTCCCAAGTTGGTTGCCGTCTGCAGTCTCCCCACCCCACTGGCCAAATCAGGTAACAGTTCAGAAGGCAGAAAGTCCTCAGGTTGGAGCATTGCCCAAAACTCCCAAAGTCTGTTTCTTAGGAAATGTTCCATGCTTTCATCTAATTACTTCGATGTAATGGGTTCATCGCAGTCTCTGCTCGTCTTTTCCCAGCCCGTCATGTGCTGGCTCTCCCCGCTTCCTGTTCCGGAGCTCACCACATTTCCACGTCTGCAACCCCTTTGGCCACAGACGGGGTGAATCAGGGGATGAGGAGGCAGCCGACAGCCTGGCTTTGCTGGCCACACCACACAGAAGGCCGATTGCACTTGGGGAGGTGTTTCAGCAGCCTTTCTTTGGTGTCCCCTCACCGTGAGACCTGTGTAGGCTGGAGTCTCCTGAAGGCCTGGAGTTCAGGGAAGGAATGTAATTTGGTGCTGGCTAGGAAATGTTTTAAAAAAACAAACACGCTTACCACGTTTGCTCTGGGACTCAGTGTCTAAAATTGTATTTTCCTTCTGTGCCATACTGTTAGTAAAACGAGGACTGGGTGATAGGCTTGAAATGAGGATTATGGCAAGAGAGCAAGGAAGTCAAGCTGACAGTGGTTGGATAACAAGGGCTTGAGTCAGTGGTGAGATGGTTTGAAAACAAGGCTTGGCATTTCGAGGCAGTGCAGGTGATTATCTGGAGTTGGCCTAACTAACCATAGCTGGTGTGTGAAGCAGCTGTTAATTATACCCTACGCTGTTAGGAAGCAGGATATAAAACATTAGCCCTTATGGCTAAGACTTGAAAGCATTCAGGGGAGCATTCTAGGAATTCAGGAAGGTCAGTATCTATTTCAGAGTATAAGCGCAGTGTGGTTGGAAGAACGTAGAGATGATGGAGATGTTCCAAAGGCTCTAGGTGGACACACGGTCTACGCCCTAAGCAGTTCAGAGCCAGAGGCTCCTGTCTTTGGGGGGCCCAACTTCTATTACAAACCCTGCTTTCAAACTGTGTTTTTTGCAAGGAGAGAGTTGGGTCTGGTGCATGGCAGCTTCCTCAACTTGTAGAACAAGGTCCGTCGCATGCTAGTTACTCATTTTTTAATTAAAAAGAATTTTTTTTAATGTTCATTTTTGAGAGAGAGAGACCGAGCGCAAGTGGGGGAGAGGCAGAGAGAGAGAGGCAGACACAGAATCCGAAGCGGGCTCCAGGCTCTGAGCGATCAGTACAGAGCCTGACATGGGGCTCGAACTCACAAACTGTGAGATCATGACCTGAGCCGAAGTCGGACGCTCAATTGACTGAGCCGCCCAGGTGCCCTGAGTCACTCATTTTTTTTAAATGAATGAATAGCTGCACTCCCTCAGTTCCTGAAAGGGAAAATTAACCCAAATACCTTGGACACCATTGGTTTAGAACCCTTTGAGTTTTCTGTTGGTTTTAATATCTAGGACCAAAGTTCTCCTTATTTGGGCCAAGCCAGCACCTAGCTCAAAATTCAGAGCTGCTGGCAGTTTTAATTTCCTTTTTTAAAAAATTTATTTAACCGTGATAAAATACATACAAGATAGAATTTGCCATCTTAACCATTTCCTTTTAAATTTTTTTGAAAGGAAAATTTTAAAATTTTAAAAATTCTTTTTAAATTTTTTTTGAAAGAAAAATTTTTAATTCATTTAAGAGAGCAGACAAGCACACACGAGAGCAGGGGAAGGGGCAGAGAGAGAGGGACAGGGAGAATCCCAAGCAGGCTCTGCACTGTCAGTGCTGAGCCCCATGCAGGGCTCGAATTGAAGAACTGTGAGATCATGACCTGAGCAGAAACCAGGAGTTGGACGTTTACCCTGCTGAGCCACCCAGGCACCCCACATCTTAACCATTTCTAACTATACAGTTCAGCGATCTTAATTTCCTTTTTTTTAAATTTTTTTTTAATGTTTGCTTATTTTTGAGACAGAGACAGAGCATGAACAGGGGAGGGGCAGAGAGAGAGGGAGACACAGAATCTGAAACAGGCTCCAGGCTCTGAGCTGTCAGCACAGAGTCCGACGTGGGGGCTCGAACCCATGAGCTATGAGATCATGACCTGAGCCGAAGTCAGACACTTAACCGACAGAGGCACCCAGGTGCCCCTCTTAATTTTCTTCTGATCCTGTCAAGGTTTTCCCTTGGAAAGGGCCCTCAGCATCATCGTCCATTCTGTTCTGTCACTGGTTAACTTCCATACGCTTCCAGACTCATTGGAACTTTCCTACCTCTCCTTACTTTTCTGGAAAAACACAAGGTGTTCTTACACTTAAGTAGCATACACAGCCTCTGGCTTATCAAAATCTATAAAATGTTATTTAAATGATTGCTTTGAAGCCTGTCAGGTCTTTAGCACCTTTAAATGCTGTTTTAATATCCCCTTTCTCTGGTATTTGGGTACCGGCAGAAGGTAAATTTTCAAGACCCTGGCGAGAATTCTGTAGGCTAGTGACCTTCTTTTGGGGGGGGGGGGGGTTTCTATATTAGCTAGGATTTTTTTTTTTTTTTTTGGAAGGTAACAGGAACTCTGTTTTAGTCAAGCTTAAGCAATAAGAAAACCTATTATCTCACATTTTAGGAAGTCCAAAACAGGATTCCACAGCTACTTGACTAAGTGGCTCAACAGTATCATTAGGGAATCCGTGTTCTTTCCATCTCTGCTATCTTTAGTGTGGCTACAGCCGGTCCAGGTATCACATACAGAGAAATGTGGTTTTTGTGGCTCACTTAGTGTAGGAAACTTTCTGCCACCATTACCCCTAATGCACCACCTTCATCACTGGGTGCAATTGGCTTGCCTACCCAAGAGTGATGGGATTCCCATTATTGGTTTGATTACTGGTTCTTAACAGTCTCTTCATATGAGGCACTTGGAAGTGTGGGTGTACCTTCTCAAATTCCCATGCCTATATCCCACCCTCAGAGATTCTGATTCTGGAGGTCTGGACCTCAGTATTTTCAAAAAGCTCCCCCGGAAGTTCTGATGTGCAGCTTGGGGTGAGAGCCTCTAATTGGACCAGTATGGGGTGGCCGGGATTGGAGGAGCCCCACTGGGATGTCCACTGCCACATATGTATGTAAAATTTGGCTGCGGTGCTTTAAAACTTTATTTGAATTTATTTCTCACACAGATATCACGAATACATTTTTGGTTTCGACAAGAGGCAGCGTCGCCCTGCTAAACCTAATAGTGCGATAGAGTTACAGCAACTTCTCGTCACGGTTGTCCTGGACTCGGAGTGTGATCTTTTCCCCAACATCACTTCAGACGAGTCCTGTGAGTACCTACGCTAACGTGAGCGTGTCGTGTCCTGTGCTGCTCGTTGGGGACTTAAGTGCCAGAAACAGCTTCCATGCCATGAACTGTTGTGAGTTCTTGGCCAGTGAGTTTATGATTTTTATTTTTCAACTTAACATTAAAGTCATGCACAGTCATTGTAGAATATCTTTAAGCACAGGAAGTGAAGAGGAGAAAGTACATCATTCATAACCCCAGCACTCACTTGACCACTGTTATTTCAGATGTGTTTTTTTTGTAGAGTGATACATTGAAATATTACACGTTGACAGAAGTATAAACGTATGAGAAACAATTACGTGAAAGTGGGGTTTTTGGCTTTTTTTTTTTTGTCTAGCAAAACGAACATGTAATGAAATATTTTTCTATGACATCATTTTTAGTGCAGTAATTTACTTGGCTAAAAACTCATTTTTGGACATCAGGCAGTTTCTTCGCTTTTATTTTGAAGATAAATCTGTGTGCCTCCATGATCTCTGTTTGTAATCTTATTTGACACAAAAATGATACAGAATTGGGGGTGGGGCTGGAGCTCTTTCATTTCAGGATATAAACAAAACTTAGCTGTAAGATATTTTTGTTGCCTAAAATGATTCTGTAGGGGCTACTGACTGGGGAAAACGTGGAATATACACCAAGGAACCAACGGGAGCATTGTGAGGTTGTAGGTGATAGATTAAGCTCAGAGAGAGCAGACTGGTGAGCTGGGTGTAAGGATAGAAGGGATACCCCAGATCGCAGAGGAAAGAGTGACTCCTTTGTCCTCAGACTGCGTTACAGACAGTTCAGTATGTCTCTTCATCCTCTTAGTATAGATCACATTTCTTAATAATACACCTCGGAAAAATAAGTTCATTTGTCAATTCTGTAGCTGTTCTTAGAAGAGAAACAGGATTCTTGGGCAACATCAGACATGTGATTTCAGTTGACCGCACTCAGTCCCTTCATGAATTATGTTTTACAATCTGAATTGAGATAGAAAGGGTCATTGACTTGCCAAGGAGTCTTTGCGGTCCATTAGCAACAGTAATGACATACTGTAAATTCCAGAAAATACAGTGTTTTGAGACGGGAGAGTTAGAGCTTGTCATCCATTCAGCTTTGCAAACCTTTATTCTCAAAGAGAAGCTCCTTGGGCCAAGCTGATTGTGTTTTTCTGGTCGAAGGATAAACTAGTTTTAAGTTTTGAACTAGTTGATGAAGATGCTGAGAAAGTTAACACAGATGGAAATGACACCAGCTGCTGCGGAGTGTGGGAAAATGGTGGAGGGAGTGCCAAGTGTTGCAGGATTGTGTATTAGAAATGTGTATTCCCTGTGAACCAGGAATGACCTAGTTTCTCCTGTAGAGCATTAATTACATATAACAGGGATGTTCGACGCAGCTTGTGTGTACCAGTGAAGAGTTATAAACAAAACTGCATGTTTGTCCCCGCAAGAATGACTATGCCTTGTCAGTCCACACTAAGGAACACAGCAGTGAAGAATAAAGAGGCAGAGTGAAAGAACAGACTTGGAGAGCTTGCCAAGATGAACTGCTGGGTTGAACAAAGGACATTGTATACTAATGCAGAATACTGTTTGTATTTTAGCACACGCACAGGAATGCACATATGAAGCCATGCTACATTTGTTAACACGTGTGTGTGTGTGTGTGTGTGTGTGTGTGTCAATACCCAGGAAAAGGTGTGATGCGTATCTCTTCTGACGAAAGTAGAGGGACTTGAGTGGGCATCTCAAAGGCGATTTTAGCCTTACCTATTTTATTTTTAGACAATAACATATTGATGTTATTTGTATGCACACTCTTGGAAACGAAGTAATTACGGCGCAGAAAGCAAGCACAGAAGGGGATAACTGAAAAGTCAAAGGTGCCGCTCCCATCCCATCACTGTGAACACTCATAATTTGGTTTTGAAATAAAAATTAAAATTCTCCAGCTTCTAAGAAAACAAAATCTCGTTTTAACTGCTTTCTCGTTGTGGGTTTTGCGTTGAGTTGAATCAGAACCCTTGTTGCATCCTCGGCTATTGGAAAATAATAAGCATCAAGTACATGCAACATGTTAATGTGTTTAGTTGATTCTTTGTGTTACAACTATTTCTGGGAGATCTCAAAACGATGTTGCAGCAAAAAATGTTTTTAAACAGCATCCCATGAGTCTGGTGGCTAAGAACTTGATAGAGGTGGAGAGGAAACATGATTACATTGTACTCAAAATAGCAATCCCTCTCTTAGCCAGCGCTGCAGTCTTCTGATGGAAACAGCTGCCTTGTCACAACACTGTCACCTGAGAGAGTCACCTGATTATTGGCTGTTGACCGCTCTTTTCCTTACCTGCGGCCTGCTCCTGTAGGACAGTGTGGGTGGCGGTGGTGGAGGGTGATGATGCAGGCCAGATATGATACTAAGTCATTAACCTGCAGCCCTCAAGTGTCTTTACTGTGGCAGAGTCCCCATCTTTCCACACCCTTCAGCTTTCAGTCTCTCTGTACTGTCTGGTGCTTTACTTTATCTGTGTTTGACTCCAGACCTCTCCAAAAGTCTCAAATGACTACTGGGACAGCCTACACAGAGTGGGATTTAAAAGATTGAGAGATGAGCACGCCCCCCCGCCTTTGTCCAGAAGCATCCAACTGGAACCTGCCCTACCTGAGTGTGAACCTTTTGTTGATTGGGACAAAGCTGAATTTAGCTCAAGTGACTTAGGAAGTGAACCTTAAGGCATATTTAGGCTAATAGCTGGGAAGATGGGTGCAAGGCAAGTAGGGAAGCACAGAAGGAGAAGAGAAAGAGTGGAGGTAAATCTCTGGCCTTTGGTGGAGTGGAAGATTGGAGTGATACTTGAGGCTTTCACAAGGAACTAAGGAACTGAGGAACGTTTTGCACTTTTGATTTAAAGTCATAGCTGAATTAGGAACTTAGTCTGTTGAGGGGCCGTGGAGAGAATAACTCTCCTGGAGGGGAAAATAAGGAATTGTGGAGATGTCGCCCAGATTTCTGGGTCGAAAAGTTCACCTGGTAGGAGGGCACTGTGGTGCCTCACGGAGATGACGGCACTAGGGACAGGCAGGGACAGCACGGAGCAGGAAAGAGTGGGGGAGCTCCGCTTTGGGCATGCAGAGTTCAAGGAATCCGCAGGGTATCTCTGTGAAGAATGTACGGGAGGCAGTTGGAGGAAACAGGCCTGGAGCTAGGGAGAAAAGAATGGTTCAGAAATATTAACTGCATGTTTAGGAAATTCACTGTGTGTCACTGAGGGATTAACGGAAACTTTTTCCCCCCCACTGCAGATACTTTACTTGTGAAAGAACCAGTGGCTTTCCTCAAGGCCAACAGAGTTTGGGGAGTATTACGAGGTAAGTTATTTCCTAGTCGAAGAAACATTTCCATTTGGTGCTTTGGGAGATCGGGCACAGCAAAATTTTGCTTCCTTAGACCCTTTACAGATGGTTCCTCGCTTGTTTGCAAAATAATTTCCATCAAACGTGTACACTTAGAGCACAGAAGAGAGATCGCCTGACCTTTTAAAAAATGTCGGAGGGTTATTATAATTATTCACGAGTGTAAGTCTTCCATGCTCCGGGGACTGTAATGTTGACAGAGCTAGAAGTGGCTCAACCTGCTGAGTTAGGGATTTTGTTTCACTTTGTTTCATTATTCCTTTCTTGCTGCCTTTGGTAGCAAGTCTCTCCCTCCCTCCACTTAAAAATTTTATTTACAAACAAAAGGTTTCAGATTTATTAGGGAACCTACTCATGCAGAAGCACCGGAGCAAAGAGAATTGACCTGATAAGACATATTCTCCTGTCAGTCCAAGTAGTGGGGATACTTACAGCTTGGTAAAGTGAGATGCTAGTGACCTCGACACAGCATAAACGTGTGCCGTCTCCTGTGCAGTTCCTTACACGGTCCGCTTGGTTCTTCTCCAGTGTCTCTTCTTGGGGTTGCTCCTGATCTTATTACCAGTTTTCACTGGGGAACAGGGGGTGGTTCTGTTTTTGTTTCTTGGCCAGGAATCACTTGATCTTGAAAGTCTTGTGAGAAGCCGTGGGGAGGAACCTTCAGCCACACACACCACAGGGGTGGGAGAAGGGAGAGAGCCCTACCCGCCCCCCCTCCCCGTTTTAAATCTCTGTGGAGTTAGAAACATCGCCAAGTTGATAGGCACAGTGTGAAAGATACACATACCTACAGAGGTGGGAGGCAGTGGGCGGAGAGAAACCTTAAAAGCTTTTTCTGAATTTCAGCCAGAGTCGGAAGTTCAAAGTGAGGGTAATGGAACATTTACTTGCACTGTGCAGAAGCTTCTTTTACTTTTACTCCTCTAATTTGAGATGTTGTTGTAGTGACTTCCAAATAGTAGGGTTTTAAAAAAGAATAATTTTTTTTAAATGTGAGCTAACCAAACTTACAGTAATTAAAAATAAAAGTGGTCTTGGGTTTGATTCAGGTTGAATGTTATTTGAAATAAAATAATCATTGTGATGCTGTATGTAATAATAATATGATTTCAATCTTATTTCTAAATAGAACATGAAAATATTTATAGGTGTTAACTACAAATGTAACTGTAATCATTATCATCTAGATCATATATAATGTTATGTGGTTTTAAGGTTTTTAAGTCTGGTCTGCCTTTGTCTGAAGTTTGTTAGGGAAAACAAAGCCTTATTGTTACTTGCTATGAATCACATCATCAAAATGAAGCACTTCTGAGAACGTTCAGTGATTAGGTTCCAGTTCAAGAACTGATGTTCTCTCAGGGTGCCTGGAGGGCCCAGTTGAGTGTCTGACGTAGGCTCAGGTCATGATCTCCCAGTTCATGGGTTAGAGTCCCATGGGCCCTGTGCTAACAACTTGGAGCCTGGAGCCTGCTTCCGATTCTGTGTCTACCTCTCTCAAAAATAAACGTTAAAAATTAAAAATTTAAGAAAAAACCTGATTTTTCTCTTAAATGTCAGATGCTCAAAGCAATGCTTTAAATAGTAAATGTATTGAGTGTATTGCACTTAACAGAAAATTCCAAAGTTACTCTTCCTAGCTGGGGCTTGTATTTGGAGGGAGGGAGAAGATACAACAAAAATGACTTTGAATTCTTTTTTTCTTTTCTATTTCCTGTCTTTGTTTTTTTGATGTATAATTGACATAATATTATTAGTTCCAGGTGCACAACATAATGATTCAGTATTTGTATATACTGCAAAACATTCACCACAATAAGTCTAGCTAATATCCATCACCATACATAGTTGCAATTTTTTTTTTCCTTGGGGTGCCTGGGTTAAACATCTGACTTGATTTTGGCTCAGATCATGATCTCACGATTTGTGAGTTTGAGCCCAGCCTCAGGCTCTATGCTGACAGGGTAGAGCCTGCTTGGGATTCTCTCCCTGCCTCTTTTCTCTGTCCCTCACCCCCCACCCCCCCCAAATAAATTAATTAAAAACATTTTTTTCTTGTGAGAAGAACTTTAATGATGTACTGTCTTAGCAACTTTCAAATATGCAACACAGTACTATGAAATGAAGCCAGTATACTGTTCATTACATCCCCAGGATTTATTTATTTTACAACTGAAAGTTTGTACCTTTTGACCCCCTCACTCATTTTGCCCACTCCCACTCCACACCTCTGGCAACCACCAATCTGTTGTTTGTATCTATGAGCTTTTTTTTTTTTTTTTTGAGATTCCACATATAAATGAGATCATATGGTATATGTCTTTGTCTGACCTACTTTATTTAGCAGAATGTCCTCACAGTCCATCCATGTTGTCAAAACGGCAGCACTCACATCTTTTCAAGTTATTTTTTCATTTTCTTCAGATAAATACCCAGAAGTGCAATTACCGGATCATATGTAACTCTATTTTTAATTTTTGTCTTTTTAAATTTGAGAGAGAGCAAGCTGGTGAGGGGAGAGAGAGAATGAGAGAATATGCGAGAGAATCTTAAGAGGCTCCAGGCTCAGCACAGAGCCTGATGCAAGGCTCGATTCCAATACCCTGTGATTGTGACCTGACCTGGAATCAAGAGTTGGTTGCTCAACCAACTGCCACACAGGTGCCCCTCTATTTTTAATTTTTTGAGGGCCCTCCATACCATTTTTCACAGTGGCTGCACCAACTTACATTGCTACCATTAGTGCACAGGGGTTCCCTTTTCTCTGCTTCCTCACCAACACTTTTTGTCTTTTTGATACTAGCTTTTCTTTCAGGTTTGAGATGGTATCTTGTGGTTTTAATTTGCTTTTCTCTGATGATTATTGATGTTGAGCAAGCTCCTTTTCATGTACCTGTTGACCATCTGTATGTCATCTTTGGAAGAAACGTCTTTTCAGATCCACTGCCCATTTAAAAATTTTTTTTTAATGTTTATTTTTATTTTTGATTCAGAGAGAGAGCATGAATGGGGGAGGGTCAGAGAGAGAGGGAGACACAGAATCTGAAGCAGGCTCCTGGCTCTGAGCTGTCAGCACAGAGCCCGATGCGGGGCTCGAACTCACGGACCATGAGATCATGACCTGAGCTGAAGTCGGACGCTCAACCAGTGGAGCCACCCAGGCGACCACTGCCCATTTTAAAATCAGAGTATGTTTTGCTGTGGAGTTATGTGAATTCTTCCTATATTTTGGATATTAACCCCTCATCAGATGTACAGTTTGCAAATAATTTCTGCCATAGAGTAGGTTGCCTTCTCATTTTGTTTCAAGTCATTTGTGGAAGTCTTTTAGTAAATGTCCCATTTATCTATTTTTGCTTTTGTTGCCTTTGCTTTTGGTGTCAAATACAAAAAGTCATTGCCAAGACCTATGTCAAGGACCTTACCACCCTGTGTTTTCTTCTAGGAAGAAGGTCTTACATTCAAGTCTGTAATCAATTTTGAGCTAATTTTTGTGTATAGTTTATGATAGTGGTCCAATGTGAACTCTTTTTCACGTGGCTGCAGTTTTCCCAACATTTATTGAAGAGACTGTCTTTTCCATGTTGTTTTTTTGTTGCTGTGGTAAATTAATTGGCCATATATGTATGGGTTTATTTCTGGGTTTTCTGTTTCATTATGTTGATTAGTATATCTGATTGTATGTCAGTACTATACTATTTTGATGACAGTAGCTTTGTAATATAGTTTAAAATCAGGGACTGTGATACCTCCAGCTTCATTCGTCTCTCTCAAACTTGCTTTGGTGATTTGAGGTCTTTTGTGGTGCCATACAGATTTTAGGATTGTTTGTTGTGTTTGGAATTTTGATAGGGATTGCACTGAATATGTACATTGCTTTGAGTGGTATGGATATTTTAATGGTATTCTTCCAATCCACGAGCATTGACTGTCTTAGCATTCATTTGTGTCTTCAGTTTCTTTCATCTGTGCCTTAGAGTTTTCAGGGTAGAGGTCTTGCTTAAACCTATTCCTATAGGGGCGCCTGGGTGGCTCAGTCAGTTGAGAGTCCTACTTCAGCTCAGGTCATGATCTCATGGTTCATGAGTTCGGGCCCCATGTCGGACTCTGTGCTGACAGCTCACAGCCTGGAGCTTGCTTCGGATTCTGTGTCTCCCTCTCTCTTTGCCGCTCCCCCACTCATGCGTGCGCGTGCACGCGCTCTCTCAAAAATACATAAACATTAAAAAATTCTTAAAAATCTCCTTTGTATTTTATTCTTTTTGATACCATTGTAAATAGGATTGTTTTCTTAATTTCTAGTTCTGGTAATATAGAAACACAACAGATTTTTTTTGGTATTTTGATTATCATTTAAGTTTACTGAATTCATTGATTAATTCTAACACTTTTTTTGTGGAATCTTAAGGTTTTCTATATATGTCACCTGCAAATAGTGACCATTTTACTTCTTCCTTTCTGATTTGGATGCCTTTTATTTTTTTTCTTTTCTTGCCTAAATGCTCTGACTAGGTCTTCTAATACTAAGTTGAATAAAAGTGGAGAGAGTGAGCATCCTTGTCTTATTGCTGCTCTTTTTATCATTGAGTCTGAGGTGAGCTGTGGGCTTACCATATACAGCCTTTATTATGTTGAGGTACGTTCCCTCTGGAGTATTTGTCGTAAGTGGATACTGAATTTTGTCAAATGCTTTTTCTGCATCTGTTAAGATCTTATGATTTTAGGGGCACCTGGGTGGCTCAGTCATTTGAGTGTCCGACTCTTGATTTCGATTCAGGTCATGGTATCATGGTGGGTTCAAGCCCCGCATCAGGCTCTGCATTGATAGTGTGGAACCTGCTTGGAATTCTCGCTTTCCCTGTCTCTCTGCCCCTCCTCTGCTCGCTCTCTCTCTCAGAAAATAAAATAGACTAAAAATTTTTTAAAAAAAGATCTTATGACTTTGTCCTTCATTTTGTTAATATGGTGTATCACATTGATTTGCAGGTGTTGAACCATCCCTGCACTTGTGGAATTAATTCCATTTGATCATGGTGTATGGCTCTTTTTATGTATTACTGAATTCAGTTTGCTACTGTTTTGTTGAGCATTTTTGTATTAATGTTCATCAGGGATATTGGCCAGTAATTTTTTTTTCCTTACCTGGTTTTGGTGTCAGGGTAATGCTGGCCCTGGAAAATGAGTTTTGAAGTGTTGTCTCCTCTTCTGTTTTTTGTTTGTTTGTTTTTTGGAAAAGTTTGAGAAGAATTGGTGTTAATTCTTCTTTAAATGGTAGAATTCACTTCTGAAGCCTGGTCCTGAACTTTGGTTTGTCAAGAGGTTTTGGATTAATGATTCAATCTCCTTACTAGTAAGTGGTCTTTTCAGTTTTTCTATTCCAAGATTCAGGTTTTTTAGTATGTATGTTTCCAGGAATGTATCCATTTCTTAGAAGAAATGGATAGTAAAATACTTAGGTTGTCTAATTTGTTAGCTTATAATTGTTCATAGTAGTCTCTTAGCCTTTTTATTTCTGTAGTATCAGTTATGTCTCCTGATTCGTTTCTGACTTTGAACTATTCTTAGGTTAAAATTTTCCCTGGCTTTATACTTGTCAGCTAGAATGATGAATTATGGTACAGTTGGGGGTACCTGGCTGGCTCAGTCAATGGAGTATGCAACTTTTTTTTTTTTTTTTTAAATATATTTATTTTAGAGAGAGAGAGAGAGACAGAGCATGAGCAGGGGAGGGACAGAGAGGGAGACACAGAATCCAAAGCAGGCTCCAGGCCCTGAGCTGTCAGCACAGAGCCTGACACGGGGCTCAAACCCACAAACTGTGAGATCATGACCTGAGCTGAAGTCAGACCCTTAACCAACTGAGCCACCCAGGCACCCCAGGAGTGTGCAACTCTTGATCTCAGGGTTGTGGGTTAAAGCACCACGTTTGATGTAGAGATCGCTTCAAAATATTTAAAGAAAAAATATATATAGTAAAGTCAAGGGCAGTTAGAGGAAATGGCCTGTAATAGAGTTTACTATGGAAACAATCCACTTGAGTGAAAAATGTTCAGGAGATATTCTTTGTGGCTGTGAGTAAAACATTGTTGAGTTTTAAGTTGGGCTCTCATTTATATTTTAATGGTGCTTTTGATCCTTTTTCCCTTCTGTTTATGTACCTTCTAATACTTTTTTTTTAAGGTTTATTTATTATTTCTGAGAGAGGGTGCGCATGCATGGGGGAGGGGCAGAGAGAGGGAGACAGAGGATCTGAAGTGGGCTCTATCCTGACAGCAGAGAGCACAATGTGGGGTTTGACCCATGAAATCCACAAGATCGTGACCTGAGTGGAAGTCGAATGTTTAACTGACTGAGCCACCCAGGCACCCCAAGTGTATTACCTTTTAAAGTGACTATATTTTAGCATAGAAATTATTTTTTATAATACTATATATTTATTAAGTAACTAGTATTTTGTTGTATGAAGTCACTATTCATTTTTAAGTTTATCATTCCAACAAAACCCAGGGTATGGGTACAATGAAGTAAAACATTTTAATTAGATGGCAACAGGGATTTTTTTAAAACTGATCTTTGATCTTAGAAAATATGTTAGAGGTACAGAGGTAACATTATAGGTAGTTTTATTTGCCTTATCTGGTTATGGGTCTACGTTTGGATAATACAACTTTTACTGACTTAATATGTTATAAAAGTAATGCATTAAATTATGAATTTTACTCTCCCTAGGTTTAGAGACCTTTAGCCAGTTAATTTATCAAGATTCTTACGGGACTGTAAGTATGATTATTGTATGTTACTAAAAATTATTGGCTATCCCTTTTACTATAAGAAAAATGTAAAGTTTTTAGCTGTTTATTGCTTCTTGAGTGTTTTTTTCTCTCCAAATGTTTATCTTTTTTGGTAAATGTAAGCTTGACACTTTTTTCTAATCTTTCATCCAGTGCTTGCATAGATACGGTCTTCGCTGAGCTCAAGTCCAGAGAATATTCTAAAAATAAATCAAAATTTTATTTTGTTTTATAGTTCACCATCAATGAATCCGACATTATTGACTCTCCAAGGTTTCCACATAGAGGAATTTTAATTGATACAGCCAGACACTTTCTGCCAGTTAAGAGCATTCTCAAAACTCTGGTAGGTGATTATTATTATTTTTTATCCATTTTCTATTCCAAAGATGTGTGCTTTTATGGTGTTCCTTAATATGGGTTATTTACGCTGTTGTGTAGGTTGAAACAGGGGGATGGTTTGTCATATACTGAAGCACTGAGCTTTCTTCCTTCCCTCCCCTGGAAAGTATATTTCCTCAGCTGAGAAAGCCAGTGTCCTCCACTGAACTTTATTTAAAGTGTCATAGAAAGTTGGCTAGAAGCTGCCAGGGAAATGTTCCAAAGAAATATGGACTTCAGATGGTGAGAGTTGGGGGTGAGGTTGACGGTAGCTATTTTCTCCTGTCTACTTTTTGTTGGTTCATCCGCACGATCATCAATTTGTAAGGGTAGGAAGGTTTTCCTCCCGTGTTTTTCTATACCTTTATTTGATCACTTCTGAACACACCATATTATTAAAAAGGGATTTTTACATTCACACTACTGTCCTGAATTTTATTCTCCAAAAGACATTATTGTCACTCTTATGAAAGAAATAAATGCTTAGTATAAAAAATTCAAACACAGATATGCATAAAATAGATAGTAACCCCATAATTGCATTACCAAAGGTTGACCTAAATTTCTGTGCCCCATTTAGCTCATCTTGCCCTTAAAAATGAATATTAATACACATGACATGACTTTTTTTTAATTTTTTTTTTTTTTAATTTTTTTTCTTAATGTTTTTTATTTATTTTTGAGACAGAGACAGAGCATGGGCGGGGAAGGGGCAGAGAGAGAGGGAGACACAGAATCCAAAGCCGGCTCCAGGCTCTGAGCCGTCAGCACAGAGCCCGACCCGGGGCTCAAACTCACAGACTGTGAGATCATGACCTGAGCCGAAGTCGGACGCTCAACCGACTGAGCCACCCAGGCGCCCCTTTTTTAAAGTTTTTTTTTTTAATGTTTATCTATTTTTGAGAGAAAGAGAGTGAGCAGGGGAGGGGCAGAGAGCGAGAGGGGGAGACACAGAATTTGAAGCAGGCTCCAGGCTCTGAGGTGTGACATGACTTTTTAAAAAACTTAACTGGAATTGCACTTCTCCTACCTTAAAAAACATGTTATGGACATCTTTTTATGAAAGAATATATAAGGTCTGTACCATCTTTTTAAACCGTTGAAT
Organism: Felis catus; assembly: GCF_018350175.1. Classification (NCBI taxonomy): domain Eukaryota; kingdom Metazoa; phylum Chordata; class Mammalia; order Carnivora; family Felidae; genus Felis; species Felis catus. The sequence goes on from NC_058368.1 coordinate 139,040,103, forward strand.
ATTCCGTTTTTTATACCATGATGTGAGTTTAACCATTCTCATGCTGACGAACATCCAGGTTAATTTATCATAGACAGTACTGTAGAATAAGCATTCTTAAATTTGCACACTTGTCAGGATTTTCCTCTAAGATCAGGAACAAGACAGGGTGTCCACTCTCACCACTTCCATTCAACATAGTACAGGAAGTTCCAGCTGCAGCACTTGGACAAGAAGAAATAAAAGGCATCCAAATCAGTAAGGAAGTAAAACTGCCACAGTTTGCAGATGACATTCTACTATATATAGAAAACTCTAAAGGCTCCACCAAAAACCAATAAATTCAGAACAGTTGTAGTATGGAAAATTAACATTTAGAAATCTATTGCATTTCTATACACTAATAACGAAATAGCAGAAAGGGAAGACAACAATCCTCTTACAGTAGCATCAAAAAGAATAAAATACCTAGAAGTAAACTTAACCAAGGAGGTGAAAGACCTGTATTCTGAAAACCATAAAATGTTGATGAAAGAAACTGAAGACAATGCAAACAAATGGAAAGATACTTCATTCTCATGGATTGTAGGAATTAATATAATTAAAATGTCCATACTACCTAAAGCAATTGACAGATTGATTTCAATCCCTATCAAAATTACCCAAAGCATTTTTCACAGAACTATAGTGAATAATCCTATAATTTGTGTGGGACCACAAAAGACCCTGAAAAGCCAAAACAATCTTTAAAAAGAACAAAGCTGAGAATATAAAAATCCCAGATTTCAAGATATAATAACAAAGCTGCCATGATCACAACAGTATGGTAATGGCACAAAAACAGACACACAAATCCAAGGAACATAAGAGATCCCAGAAATAGGTCGGTTAATCTATAACAAAGAAGCAGAAGGCAAGAATGTACAATGGGGAAGAGACAGTCTTCAAATGGTGCTGGGACAGCTGGACAGCTACATGCAAAAAATGAAATCGGATCGCTGTCTTACACCATACGCAAAAAATAAACTGAAAATGTCATTCTTTTTTTGTGTCTGATACTCCATTGCATGTATGTATGTGCATATACACACAGACCCACAGACACACCACCTTTTCTTTATCCACTCATCTATCAGTGGACACTTGGTTGCTTCCACAGCTTGGCTATTGTAAATAATGCTGGAGTAAACATAGGGGCACATATATATTTTCAAATTAGTGTTTTTGTTTTCTTTGGTTAAATAGCCTTTATTGGAATTACTGGATCATATAGTAAATCTACTTTTAATTTTTTCAAGGAACCTCCATACTCCACAGTGACTGTACCAGTTTACATTACCAGTAACAGTGCACAAGGGTTTTTTTCACATTCTCTATATCCAACACTTATTATTTCTTGTCTTATTTTAGCCATTGTGACAAATGTAGAGAGATAACTCATTGTGGTTTTGACTTGCATTTCACTGATGATGAGTGATGTTGAGCACATTTTAATGTATTGTTGGCCGTCTGTATGTCTTCTTTGGAAAAATATTCAGGGCCTTTGCTCGTTTTTAATTGGATTATATTGGGGTTTTTTGGTTTTGTGTAAGTTGTTACATATTTTGGATATTAACCCCTCCTGGGGTATATTATTTGCAAATGTCTTCTACCATTCAGTAGGTTGCCTTTTTGTTTTGTGGACAGTTTCCTTCACTGTGCAAAAGTTTTATTTTGTTTTTGTTGCCCTTGCCCAAGGAGAACTATCCATTAAAATGTTGCTAAGGCAGGTCACAAAGAGATTACTGCCTAAGTTTTCTTCTAACAGTTTCTTTCATTTTTTTAAACGTTTGTTTATTTTTGAGAGACCATGAGTGGGGCAGGGGCAGGGGCAGAGAGAGAGGGAGGCACAGAATCTGAAGCAGGCTCCAGGCTCTGAGCTGTCAGCACAGAGCCCTATGTGGGGCTCGAACTCTTGAGCCGTGAGATCATGACCTGAGCTGAAGTCGGATGCTTAACCGACTGAGCCACCCAGGTGCCCTTCTTCTAACAGTTTTATGGCTTCAGGTCTCCCATTTAGATTTTTATGGTATGTTGTATGCTATGTTTTTCCGGCCCTTTTTAGTCTGTGTGTTTTTTTAGGTGTGAAGTGAGTCTCTTGTAGACAGGATATAGATGGGTATTGTTTTAGGTTTGTTTTTTGGGGTTTTTTTTGTATTTTTTTCCATTTAGTCATCCTTTGTCTTTTGACTGGAGCATTTAGTCAATTTACATTTAAAGTAATTATAGATATGTATTTATTGCCAGTTTATTCTTTTCTGGTTATTTTTGTTTTTCTCTGTTCCTTTCTTCTTTTGCACTCTTTGTGGTTTGATGCCTTTCTTTAGTGTTAGGCTTGGACTCCTTTCTCTTTATTTTTTTTTTCTGTGTCTGTTGATGGTTGCTTAAGTTCAAACATTCTAAAAGCACTAAAGTTTAACCCCCCCCTCCGTATTTTATGTATATGATGTCATATTTTACATCTGCATGTGTATATCCTTTCACTGATTTTTATAGATAGGATTTTACATCTTTTGTATTTTAACCTCCATACTGGCTTTATTTTTTTGTTTATTTATTTTTGAGACCGAGAGAGACCGAGCATGAACGGGGGAGGGTCAGAGAGAGAGGGAGACACAGAATCCAAAACAGTCTCCAGGCTCTGAGTGGTCAGCACAGAGCCCGATGCGGGGCTCGAACTCACGGACCGCAAGATCATGACCTGAGCCGAAGTTGGCCGCCCAACCGACTGAGCCACCCAGGCGCCCCCATACTGGCTTTATAAATGACTAATCTACCTTTATTATATGTTTGCTTTTACCTGTGAAACTTTTTCCTTTCATAATTATCTTCTGTTTACGGCCTTACCTTTCTACTTAAAATAGTCCCTTTAACATTTCTTTTAAGGCCAGTTTAATGGTAGTGAGCTCCTTTAACTTTTGTTCGCCTTAGAAACTATTTTTCTGAATGAGAACCTTGCTGGGTAGAATGTTCTTGTTTGCAGGTTTTTTCCTCCCAGCACTTGGAATATATCAGGTCACTCCCTTCTGGCCTGCAAAGTTTCTGCTGAAAAATCAGCTAACAGCCTTATAGGGTTTGCCTTGTATGTTACTGTTTTCTCTGTAGCTTTAAAATTCGCTGTCATTATGTTTGCTGCTTCAATTATTACATGTCTTGATCTGGACCTCCTTGGGTTAATCTTGGTAGGAACTTTCTGTGCTTCCTGGATATGGGTGTCTGTTTACTCCCCCAGATAAGTTTTCACCTGTTATTTCTTCAGATAAGTTTTTACTCCCTTCTCTCTTCTCCTGGGATTCCTCTAATTCAAATGTTATTACACGTGATGTCATCTGGATCCCCTTAAGCTGTTCTCGTTTTATATTAGAATTTTTTTCTTTTTGCTGATGATCTTGGTTGCTTTCCATTACTGTGTCTTGTAGATTACTGATGTGTTCTTTTGCATCCTCTAACCTGTTTCTTCTAATTTTTTTTTTTTTAATTTCAGTTACTAAATTCTTTATCTGTTCTTTCATTATTTTCTATCTCTTTATTGACATTCTGAGTTTATCCACTCTTTTTCAAGTCTGAGTATCTTTATGACCATTACTTTGTTTTATTTGTTTATTTAAATTCCAGGAGGTTAATGTATAGTGGAATATTAGTTTCAGGTATGACCATTACTTCCAATTCTGTATCAGGTGTATTGCTTTTCTGTTTCATTGAACTCTGTTGCTAGGATTTTTGTCCTTTTCATTTGGGACCTGTTCTTCTGTCTTCTCATCTTGTCTCTCTGTTTTTATGAATTATGGAGGTCTGCTGTGTCTCCTGGTCTTGGAAGTAGTGACCTTATGTAGAAGAGGTGTTTTGGTGCCCTGTAGCAGTGTTCCTGGTCACTAGAATCTGGTGTTCCAGGGATGTCTCCTTTGTAGGTTGCATGTGCCTTGTTGCGGTTGAGCTGTGTTTGCCTTTAGCCCATTTGACTCTAATGACCCATGTTGCCTGCTTTGAGTACAGCACGCAGGGTTTGGTCCCTGCACTGTTGAAGGGCCTGAGTCCACTGTGGGCTCAGAGGGGGTGGGGGGGTGGGCAGCAGTCAAACTAGTCTGGACTTAGCCTCTCTGCTGCAGTTGTGGGAGCACCTCCCAGCAGGACTTGTTCCTGAGAAGCCAGCTAAAAGGCTCAGCTGCTGGAACTGCAGGCATGTTGGTATATGGGGTTATTCTCCTCCTCTCCACGGGGGGGGGGGGGGGGGGCAGGAGGCACTTTGAATGAGGCGGGGCCCGGGGTGTTAGCAAAGCAGGTGAGGTGTTTGGTGTTAGCTATCTAGGTGTGGGGAGAAGAGAAATGATTGGTGCCTGCCACCACTTTGATTCTTAGAGAAGGTCTCCTCAAGATCCCTGCTCTTCCGGTGCATGTTCTGAGATTAGTAAATAAATCTCCTTTACCATACCCAGGCATTTTACGAACTGCTGCTTCTGTGCTGTGTGGGTGGTTATTTATTATGTTCGCTGTTTAAGGGCAGAGACTTTGTTTCCTGTTGCCCTCTGGCTCTTGGAGGTAAGTGCACTGATTTTAAAAGTCCCACTGGTTTTCAAAGCCAGATGTCATGGAGACACATCTTCTCAGTGCAAGTCCCCAGTATCTTGGGTGTCTGGTGTGGGGGCTCATGTCTCTGTGCATCTGATGTCCCTCTTGCTTGTGGTTAGTCTCACCAGGGTTTTGGTTCCCAACCATATCTCCATTCCTCTGTTTCAGTGTGGCCTTCGCTCTTTGATTAACTGTGGAAGGTCTGTTCTGCCAGTCTTTAGTATTAGTTGTCCAGATATAACTGTTAAGATATCTTGTTATGTCAATGGGACAAGGTGAACTTGGGATCTTCCTACTGTATCTTCTACCTGACCTCTACATTTTTATCTGATTCTATTTCTTATCTATATCAGGGGTTGGCAAACTAGAGCCCAAGGGCCAAATCCAGTTTGTATTTGTTTCTGCTAATGAAGTTTTACTGGAACACAGCCACATCCATTTGTTTACATTTTATCTTGCTCTACAGCTGCAGGATCAGTTGTGACAGAAACATGTGGGTCATAAAACCAAGGTACTTACTGTCTGGCCCTTCATGAAAAAAGTTTGCAAGCCCCTGGTCTTTATTGAGGCACTCCTTCCTCTGATGGTAAAAATCTTGCCATTATGCACTAGAGAACTTTTACTCTTTTGCCTAATTGCCTGTAGGTAGGTAAGCTATTTCCCATATGCATCAGCAAATCCTTTCAGTCTTGATGGAGAAAAGAGGCTTTAAGTTTTAATTAGCTGGTAGGGCAAACAAATCTACCCTTTTACTATTTTTATCTTTTTTCAATAGTCTGTTTATATTTTATATAACTAATACATTGTTTATTCCTCTAGAACATCAATAAAATTGATAGCAATTTCCCCAAAAATTCCTGAGAATTTTGTATTTGTATACCAAGTTTCTTTGATTGCTAAAGAAGGGATAGCACTCAAATGTCAGAATTGTGATGAATTCTGTAAATGACTTTTTTCTGTGGGAATTGTAAGTCCTGATACTTAAATACTCCATTTTTCCCCCTGCTGTGTTCCCAAAAATGAACATTTTCTGTTCTAGGCCAATGCCTAAACTCACAAGAATTGAATTGGAATTCACAAGATGACTACCTTTTCCTAGAACAAAGTTAGAGCTCCCTGTTTAGAATAAATACAGATGCTGAATAGGCTTTTTAAAAAGTGACATACCAGGGGCGCCTGGGTGGCTCAGTCAGTTAAGCGTCCGACTTCGGCTCAGGTCATGATCTCACAGTCTGTGAGTTCGAGCCCTGCATCGGGCTCTGTGCTGACAGCTCAGAGCCTGGAGCCTGTTTCGGATTCTGTGTCTCCCTCTCTCTCTGACCCTCCCCCGTTCATGCTCTGTCTCTCCCTGTCTCAAAAATAAGTAAACATTAAAAAAAATAAAATAAAAGTGACATACCATATAATTTATACTTCTTTCTCGTTCTTGCTTTGCTGAAAAAGTAACTTATTTTTAAATTTTTATTTACTTATTTTTGAGATACAGCGTGCAGGAAGAGTAGGGAGAGAGAATCCCAAGCAGACTCTGTGCTGTCAGCGCAGAGCCCCACACAAGACTTGAACTCACGAACTGTGAGATCGTGACCTGAGCGGAAACCAAGAGTTGGATGCCTAACCAACTGAGCCACCCAGGCGCTCCTGAAAAAGAATTTTTTTTGATGGCTTATTTATTTTTGAGAGAGAGCGAGCAAGCGAGGGGAGGGCAGAGAGAAGGGGACAGGATCTGAAGCAGGCTCTACACCGACAGCAGAGACCCCAGTGCAGGGCTCAAACTCAAAAACCATGAGATGATGACCTGAGCTGAAGTCGGACACTTAACCGACTGAGCCACTCAGGCGCCCCTAAAACGAAGTAGACACACTGGAGACAATACTGAATGTAGATAAGTAAGTTGGGTTGTGTGTGTATTATATCTGTGGTATGTTAATTTTTTAACATGTTTGCTTGCAGGATGCCATGGCTTTTAATAAATTTAATGTTCTCCACTGGCACATAGTTGATGACCAGTCTTTCCCTTATCAGAGTGTCACTTTTCCTGAGTTAAGCAACAAAGTGAGTAATTCATGTTATTGTAGTCTGTCTTCAAAAATGTTTGTATGATTTCATTAGAACTTTTGAGCTTAAATGTTTTTTCTTATGGATGGAATTAAAATATAAAAGTTACATGTTTGTGGTTTAAAAACTTCTTTAATAGGCCGTGGCTTAGCAATTTAGATCCATAAAACTTTTTATAATGGTTAAGTTACTGTAAATAAGTGATGTCTAGTAGTTATATAAATAAAATTTTAAAAACTTAAATGAATGTAGGAGACCTGAAGCATTCATAACTAATAGAAGGTTAAGTATTTTTATCGCCTAATGTGGAGTTGTTACCGGATACTGTAAATGATTTCTTTCTGAAAAACTACATCGAGAATTTTAGAGATGAGAGCTTGTTAGCAAATAATCGCTGTCTCAGAAGTGTTCAAATTGTATTATAAATCAGTGGAGGTGGGAGCAAGCCCATGTCATCTTATTTAATCTCCCTGTAATACAGAGAGACTGACATCCTTATCTGTAGTCGCAATTAGGAAGGGACAAAACCAGGACTCTAAATGTCCTCTATCCACAGTACCCAAGCTCTCTCCAATGTTATGATGTAGTATAGGTTGAAATGTTACTGGCACTCACGTTTTTGTTTGCTTTTGTTTTACTTTTTATTACAGAAAAAATTTCACACATACACAGAAGTAAACATACAAGACAGAGATTTCCATGTCTTTGTCACCCAACTTCAGTAATCAGAACTTGGCCAATCTTGTATCACTTACGCTCACCCTCCCTTCCTACCATATTTTAAAGAAAACCCCAGACACCACATCACATTTGTAAAAAGGTCTTTCTTTAAAAACAATAACAACAAACCCATAATATACTATTGCAGCTGAAAAGTTAACAGTAATCCAGCTAATCAATCATTATTTATATTTCTCCAAGTGTTTTACCTTGTTTTAATGAACAAAATCTTATTTGTAATGGCATGCAAATGAGTTCCATACATTGTGGTCAGTTAGTGTGTCCATTGTCTTGGTGTTATAGGTATCTACCCCGCCCATCTATTTTTTTTGTAATTTGCCATTTTTGTTAAACTAAATCATTTGTCTAGTTCCCAAAGTCTGGGTTTTGCTGATTGCATTCTCATATTGTCAGTTATCCTCCTGTCCTGTATTTACTATGAATAGATCTGATCTTGATTAGATACAAATTTGGGGGAGTGAGACAGGATTACTTTTTAGGAGTTGAGCATTTACATTTATGTATAAATTTAGATATAGGTTATAATTTATATGTAATATTTACATATTTATGCCTTGAGAAATGTGCTTTACGCTAACACCTTTAATCAACTTTTAGTTACAACCCAAGTGTAACCTATAAAGGGATTGAGGGTAATCTTAAAAAAAAAAAAAATCAAGTCCCTTATCAGAATATGTCTGGGGGAATTTTTAAAGCTGATAGTAATTAAAATGACTTCGAAAGGCAACAGCTCAGCTTTGTAATAGTGTGTGAATTTTTATTCTAAAATTGACAAGGGGAGTGTATTTTCCATTTTCACAAGTTTGACTTTGGAGTCAGACATTTTATTTGTATTTTGTTGTATGGTTACATGAGGTTGAAATAGCATGAGGATAGATGTTCCTGAACCAAAAGGAACTAGAAGAGATAGTTCTATTAGTAAATCTGGAATTAACCCACAGTGTGCTGAGAGCTGATAAGATACGGTAAATCATTTAAATGGCTGGCTCAGTCGGTAGACCATGCAGCTCTTGATCTTGGGGTAGTGAGTTCAAGCCCCACACTGGGCGTAGAGCTTCCTTGTGAATGAATGAATGAATAAAAGTGGGGATTAAAGAAAAAAAAAATGAGTCCTTCACCACCACACCGGACCGTTTAATACATTGTTACACAAGAAAAATCACCTATCACTATGCAAACAGAACTGTTAAGAGTATCCTGGACAAACCCATTTCATACATTTTAATAAATACGGCTTTACAGGGCAGCTATTCTCTGTCTCATGTTTATACACCAAACGATGTCCATACGGTGATTGAATATGCCAGATTACGAGGGATTCGAGTCATACCAGAATTTGATAGCCCTGGACATACACAGTCTTGGGGAAAAGGTAAGGAGTGTCATTTTTAAGTTGCAAAGAGTGAATACCTGAGGTCCTTCCTGCATTTTTTTTTTTAATGTTGATATTTTTGAGAGAGTGCACGTGGGGGACGGGCAGAGAGAGAGGAAGAAAATCCCAAGCAGGCTCCATGCTATCAGCACAGAGCCTGACTTGAGGCTCGAACTCACAAACCATAAGATCATGACATGAGCTGAAATCAAGAGTTGGACACTTAACTGAGCCACCCAGGTGTCCCTGTTCATTTTGTTCTTAATACCTTGTGGTTTGCACAAGGGTAGCACTATTGACAGATGGAATTCAGTTATTATGTGTCTGTTGTGAGCAAGTCACTGCCTAAAGTATGGAAAAAAACAAAAAGTCTAAAGGAAAAATTACAAGTAGAACATGCTAATTGAATGTAAGAAATAGTTTCCTGGATAACACTAAAAATGCTTTTGAGAGATCAAAGAATATATTCATGTTTCTGGTAAAGGGAATAACATGAGGAAGGGCATTAGCTGGAGTGTAGTGCAGCCAAGAGTAGGAAGCATTATAGGGTGGTTAAGAACTGAGTCTTGAGCCACACTGTCTGGGTTTGAATCCTACTTCTGCCTTTTATAAACTGAGTGACCTTGATCAAGTTGTAGAATGTCTCATCCTCAGTTTCCCCATCTCTAAAATGTAGTAACTATCATATAAGTTTTTGAGGGTTAAATAACATGTAACACAGCACCTGGCATTTATAATTGTTCAGTACTATTAGGGTAGATATGGAGGATATTGAGAAATCAGTCCGGTGAAGTACAGTGTGGAGGGCCTTGGGTGAGGAATGTGGGCTCCATCAGGACTCATGGGAACCACACTTCAGGAAAACCTATGTGATGAAGTGGTCGACTGGAAGGGGAAGGAGATGAAGTCCTAGACCAGAATGGTGTTAATGGGAATGGAAAATAATGTACAGAACTGAGAGACATCCCTAGGACTTGGCAACTGATCAACCTTGAGAGAAGAAGGAAAACTTAAAGAGGAGGAAGATGGTAAACGTTTACCAGGACACAGTAATCAGGAGCAGCTACTGAAGGAGCTTACAGAACAGAGAATCTCGCTTTTGTTAGATGGTATTTGAAGTGCAGCTGGCATATCTAATTGTGTTGAGCAGGGAATCTGAAATATGGATTGAAACTTAGGAAAAAGGGCTTGGGTGAGGTCAAGATTTGTTAGTTCCAAATAAACGAGATATCTGAAATGGATAAAATAGGGTGAGGAAAGGGAAACAGAGGTACAGAGGACAGGATTCAAGAAACAACTGCTCATAAGGTTATCTTTTTCTGTAAAAATTCTCTTACAGCTTCAACAAAATAGAGTATAATCACATGCAGAGTGATGTCTTTGTGATTAAAATACTTCTTCTTCCAGGTCAGAAAGACCTCCTGACTCCATGTTACAATGAACATAAGCAGTCTGGGACCTTTGGACCTATAAACCCTATTCTGAATTCAACTTATAACTTCCTGTCTCAGTTTTTCAAAGAAGTTAGTATGGTGTTTCCAGATCACTTTGTTCACTTGGGAGGAGATGAAGTGGAATTTCAATGTTGGTATGACAATTCTTTAAAAGCCTTACTTTTTTAACCATTGCATTCGAAGTAGATATTAGAGGTTTCCACGTGAAAAAGGAAGATTTGGGAAAGATCTCTGCTTGCTAGGTTTTAAGTTAGCAACATAACTTGAGAATAAAAGCTTTTAGGAAGGAGAATAAAGACGTGAAAGACCATGGGGACTGGAAACAGACTACAGTGAACAGGAACAGCTTTAGTGAAAAGGCAGTGATTAGGTGGGGGAGATTTTTCTCAAATAAAAATCCTTGGCGGGGCGCCTGCGTGGCTCAGTCAGTTGAGTATCTGACTTGGTTTTGGCTCAGGTCATGAGCTCTGCGCTGACAGCATGGAGCCTGCTTGGGATTCTCTCTCTCTGCCCCTCCCCTGCTCACACACACACTGTCAGAATTAAATAAAACATTTAAACAAAAATCCTCTGCAAATAGCCTTAGTTGGAGGAGAGAGGTGGGGAGAGCTATTTTCACAAGTAACCAGCTTCTGGAAAAAATTATTTGTAATGAAAAACCTGGGTAACTCATAATAAAGTTTTTAGGCTTATTTTCTGTCTACAAACTTTAATAGAGATCTATGCTGCTTTACATAGATTTGGTTGTTCAAACTTTTAATGTAGTTTTAATCACTGTTTTTTGTTAAAGGGAGTCTAATCCAGAAATCCAGGGTTTCATGAAGCAGAAAGGTTTTGGCAAAGATTTTAGAAGACTAGAATCTTTCTACCTTCAAAAGTAAGTTACTTATAAGCCTCCTCTATTTTTATTTCATGTGTGATTTTTGTAAAAGTTTTAGCTATTTAGTACTCTTTTTTCATTTTCTCTCTACCCCTTGTGAAAGTATGGATATTATATATAGAGATATATAGATAGTACCCCTTGTCAAAGATCTATATAATAATATAGATATTATATATATATAGATAGATATCTATATCTATCTATATATATAGATATTATACCTTGTTGGACAAAGTGAAAAATCAAGAAGGAAGCAGTATGCACTGCTTTCTTTAAATCACTGACATTATGACGAAGACTTTTGCATTAAATGATGAAATAATGTTGAGTAGTCTTCTGTTCAAAGAATTCAGTTCAAAGCCCTGCTTTGCCTGTGAAGTCTTCATCACCATCCAGCCTGTGGAATTCATTCCCTTTGGTCAACTCCAGGAGCATTCTTCTACTTTAGATCTCTTATGTCCAGTATGATAGCACAGCCACATGTGGCTGTTTATACTTACACTGGAGAAAATTTAAAGGGGCAGGTAGTAAATATTTTAGGCTTCATGGGCCCCACAGTTGCATAGTATTCTTGTTTTAAAACAATATTTACAAGTGTAAAAACCATCCTTAGCTCATGAGCCATACAAAAACAGGCCGTAGGCTGTAGTTTGCTAACTCTTATATTAGACAAGCCCAGATTCAAGCCTTTCCCTATTTTGCTTTTTGTGTAGTACATTCTAATTTTCTAATCCTGCACAATACCTGGAATTGTCTAGAGACTAGGAAACATTTGTGGACTAACTGCCAGGATTTTAGAGTTTATTCTAAGATACTCAAGAAATAACCAGAGATGGTGGTTTGTATATTACTTGAATTGCCATGTCTTCCCCACCTGGAGATGTACGTAGCACATTCATTCAGCAGATGACTTTTAAACCCCTCTGCTGTGTGATGTCCCCAGCCATGTGCTGGAAAGCAGGAACCACATTGGGTCACGATCCAACTTGAGCAGGTTCTGCTTTAAAGCTGTGCTATAGTGCAAGGCACCTCTCAACATGGTAGTCCTTCACAGAAACCCTGCATGCTTTAAATATACTGTTAAGCTTGTGATCTGAAATTTTTTTTTTTCCCCAATGGTAGGCTTTTGGGTATTGTTTCAACTGTAAAGAAGGGATCCATAGTCTGGCAAGAGGTTTTTGATGATCACGTGAAGGTGAGAAGTATGAAGACTGCATTTGATTCTGATAATACGAGACACTTACTATTTTAACATCTTGGAAGGAAGGAACCCTAATGAAGTTGTCCCCAACATTATGGGGAAATTAGCTTACCTTTTAGTTTAAACTTTTGTTAGGCAATAGCTGTAGACCAAGGCTAGTGCCTCCCTTTCGTGTCTCCCATCTCCCTCCCCCCACTATTCTCATTATTTGTCACAAGTTGAAGCACATGAAGTTTTGTTTTGTTTTACAAGGGCAGAACATGGGCACCTAGGTGGCTCAGGAGGTTGAGCATCCAACTGTTGATTTCAGCCCACATCATAATCCTGTGGGATTGAATCCCATGTGGGGTAAAACAACAAAAACAAGGGTAGAACAAACAAGAACAGATGAATCTTTATTGCTACGAAGGTAGCCACTAATTGTCAACATAGACACTTTTTATTTTCCTTTGGGTAACTGAGAATTTCAAATCCAGCTACTACTATTATCTTTCCAGAAGAGTTAGTGACATCCTCACAGTTCCAAAGTAAGAATAATGGTAGTGTGGGACAAATGGGAGTGAAGCCTTAGTTGATTATACCTATACAGTGTCATATATAGGCAGAAGTTAAATATCCAACCTTAAGGTTGATTTTTTTTTTTTTTTTTTTTTTGAGAGAAAGAACAGGGGAAGGGCAGAGAGAGAATCCTAAGCTGGCTACACACAGCACAGAGCCACTTGGGGCTTGAACTCATGAAGCCATGAAATAATGACCTGAGCCAAAACCAAGAGTTGGACCCTTAACCATGGTACTGAGCCACCCAGGTGCCTCAAGACTGATGAAACTTCTAATTTTAAGGCCCTATAGCCAGTAACGTTTGGTATTATGTTTTTCCAGAAGCTTAGAAAGTTATTTTCCTAGCAACATGGGCTGGGACTTTTAATTTCATCTGTAATTGTTGGACCTGATCAATACATATTGCTTGTAACTTTAATAGCTTCTGCCAGGTACAATTGTTCAAGTGTGGAAAAATCAAGTATATACTGAGGAACTACGTGAAGTCACAGCAGCTGGCTTCCCTGTGATACTTTCTGCTCCTTGGTACTTAGATTGGATTAGTTATGGACAAGACTGGAGAAATTACTATAAAGTGGACCCTCTTCATTTTGATGGTGAGTGAAGCACTTTTCATTACCTGGGGTTGTTAGTTTTCTTCCCTTAATCTTCCACCGGGAAATTTTCATCCAGATATTACCTACTCACTATCCTCCCTTTTGTTTGGTCCTGATATTGTTGACTTGAAAAAAAAAAAAAAAAAAGGCCCCCAATACATCTTAAAATTTGTGAAAGAAACCATATCCTTGCCTGAATAAAAGAACTTCAAAAGTAGGTTCCTTTATATCCGTTTCCACTGCCGAGCATTGTTACCTTACATTTTAAAGACGCTTGTCCGCATTAACCTTGTATCTCTGCTTTTGACTGCCTGGCCTTTCCAATTGTTAAGACACTTAAGGAAGGCTGTAGTCTCGTTCCCTGTATTTCAGGCTGTGTAGTCTTAGGTATACTTAGGAAGGGGGTGGTAGGACGAATAGAGGGGTGGAGCTTTATAGGCTCTCAGACCCCCTTCCTTAAGAACACTTCTACTTTGTGGGGCGCCTGGGTGGCGCAGTCGGTTAAGCGTCCGACTTCAGCCAGGTCACGATCTCGCGGTCCGTGAGTTCGAGCCCCGCGTCGGGCTCTGGGCTGATGGCTCGGAGCCTGGAGCCTGTTTCCGATTCTGTGTCTCCCTCTCTCTCTGCCCCTCCCCCGTTCATGCTCTGTCTCTCTCTGTCCCAAAAATAAATAAAAAACGTTGAAAAAAAAATTAAAAAGAACACTTCTACTTTGTCCAGTTTTTAAAATTCCCTTAAAGAAAAAGAATGGTAGTGTTAAAAAAAAAAATGTTTCGAATCAGTATGTAAGTCTGTTAGGAATTGACATAATGTAATATCAATTGGGTACTTAGTCTTTTTTAGTACCACGAGGTAGCTATGAAGGCAGGAGTGAGCAGTAGTTATTAGTATTCCAACTTGAATTCCTGGCACACTCTTCTTAGGCAACCAAGGGAATAATGGTTCTTGAACCCAAAGCAGCTTGCACAAAACCAAAATAAAGCAGTGTGCTAGTATTAAAGATACCAATTTGCAGAAATATGCTAACAAGCATTGTGGGAATTAAGTTTGCTACCTCTTTTTGTGCCAAAACCATGAACTGACCAGGGGACCAGTAATTGCCTCTGTCAGACTACTGCATTTTGCCTATTGCCTCTGCAACTACTTCATTTACAGCCATTCAATGATTTTAATGTAGGTTCTCAAGAACAGAAAAAACTTGTCATTGGTGGAGAAGCTTGTCTGTGGGGAGAATTTGTGGATGCAACTAACCTTACTCCAAGATTATGGTATGGAATTTTAAGTGATAAATTTGAATTCAAGTGCCTTATTTTTCCTTCTCCATCCAAGTAGGGAAGTACTAGAAATTTCAGAACACATAAATTTAAACTGCTTTGGGGGACATGTGATTTAACTTACAGGCCTCGGGCAAGTGCCGTTGGTGAAAGACTCTGGAGTCCAGAAGACATCACGAGTGTAGGGAATGCCTACAACAGACTGACAGTTCACCGCTGCAGAATGGTCAGGTACAGCATTTTGAAAGTTAGGACATTACCAAGTCCAGGATGATTAACTTTGTTTTCTATAAAAAGAACTGTGTGTCACCTAACAAGTAGTGATTTACTTAGAAACTGGGCATTGATTTTTGTACGAAACAGAATTATGCCCAAAAGGAGAAAAGATTATTTGAACTTTTTCTTTAAGAGGCACCTGCGTGGCTCAGTTGGTTAAGTACACCGACTTCACAGTCTCACGGTGCATGATTTCGAGCCCAACGCTGGGCTCTCTGCTGTCAGCACAAAGCCAGCTTCAGATCCTCGGTCTCCCTTTGCCCCTCCCCCACTCAGGCTCTCAAAGAACTTAGGTTTTAGATTGATAGTTTGCATCTTAATAATAAACTAATTCATACTTTGTTCTATAGACGGGGAATATCTGCAGAACCTCTTTTTACTGGATATTGTGACTATGAATACAAAACATAAAAATGAGCCTAAACAAAGAAGAGGAGGGGACAAAACCTACAGCAGTCTGTACTACAATCAAATTGATTTTGAAATCATGGAAATTAAGATTTAGTGCACTGTTTTAAATAAAAGATGTATCTTTTTTAAAATGGGACCTCTATCTGATTATAGAATGGGCAACTCCAGTACCACTGTCACTTTAGTTAGTTCAGTAAAGCAATAAAAATTCTTCTTACTGAAACTGCAGTTGATAGGGGCTCCGGAGTCTCAAAGTACTTGGGTCAAGCCACTTCGCCGGCCGAGCAGTACAGTTTGGTCTTGAGGATTCATGGCTTCATAATTAGATAGTTCTAAGGCAAAAGTAGCTGAGCCTGATGTTAGCGTTCGAAGCACAGTTGAATAACCCTAGTCAAAATAATTGAAGTCAGTTGTCAAATTTAAGCCTCAAGTATCTCTTCCTGCTGCTAATCTTTTCATCATTAACAGGAAAGGTGAAAATGAGACTCACGTGAGTTCTCATTGAACCATTTTGTCAGGAAATAGACAAATATTGTGGAGGTTAAGTAAATAACGTGGGTACGTTTCACAAGTATTCCCCAGTCTCAGCATTTAGGAAGAGAAGCGTGGAGAATGGTAATGACACCCCCTACCTGTGGTAATCCCTTAGATTCCCATAACAGTTTAAATCCAAACGCTCTAACAGTTCAAAGTCCTGATTGTCTACTTTTGTTCAGCATAAATATCCCCAGTATTCTTTTCAGTAACTAAGTACCTACCATAATTTCTGCTAGGGGAACAAATCCAGTAATAATTTTGTTTTCCTGACGAGTCTGGATTTCCTGAATGGTCCCTCTTCTTTGTGCCAGATCTGCCAGGACAAGGCTGAGGTAATCTCTAGTGACTGTAACCTCGAGCTTCATCAGGGGCTCTAAAACTTGCTTATCAGCCTTCTTCAGCGCCTAAAGAAATTCAAGAATGTTAACTCCCCTTTCCTGATTGGAAATCAAATTTCTGTTAACAAAGATTCGTAAATTCTGCCCATCCTTGTAAGCCTGGAGCTCTTTTTATAAACTATCAGGTACATGGCAAGGGGCTGCTTAATAAAGCTTAATTACACAGAGCATCTAAGAACACGTGGCCAGAGACAGTGCAAAGAAAAAAATGGTTTTCCCCTTTCAATCAAAGACTTACATCTTATTTGT
Organism: Felis catus; assembly: GCF_018350175.1. Classification (NCBI taxonomy): domain Eukaryota; kingdom Metazoa; phylum Chordata; class Mammalia; order Carnivora; family Felidae; genus Felis; species Felis catus. The sequence continues at coordinate 139,056,692 of NC_058368.1, forward strand.
TGAAACCACGTGTTTGGTTCCTGATGCCTATTACAGTTACAGTCCATAGCAGGACTAATCCAGAAATGTACTACAGTAAGGCTAACAGAAACACATTCAACAAAAGGCAAGAAGAATAAGCACATAAGTAAAACGGAAACCGAACAGAAGCCAATACAACACATAGGGCAAGTACTGGAAGAAAACGGAGGAAGCAGCAGCAACGTAAGATGTATTGGGGTCCCGGTCTTTCAGAGTATCACTACGTCAGACAAACTGGTATGGCAAATGCAAGCCATGTAAGTACCGGTGGGTCAGATTTAAAACGCTATCCTACTGGGCTGCCTGGGTGGCTCAGCCCGTTAAGTGTCTGGATCTTGGTTTTCCCCTCAGGTCATGATCTCGTGGTTGGTGGGGGCGGGCTCCACACTGACAGCACGGGGCCTGCGTGGGATTCTCTCTCAAAAATAAACCTCAAAAAATAATCAAAAAGCTATCCTACTGCTAGAGCCTGCCAGAATTCAAAAGTAATAAAAGTCTGATTTAGTCTTAGCCTCTCGTTACTAGGTGGGATGTAACAGAGATCTACAGCGGAAACTTTGCACGAGGGGGCTCTGGAATGTGCCCTCACCTTAACCCAGGTGCAGCGGGTCATCACTCTGTTCGCTGCTCCACCACCACCCACTGATTCTCATTATTACATAACGCCTTAGAGGGGGCATTAACACTGCCTGTATTGTCAAGTAAGGGTTCTGGGCCTCAAATTCTTTTGTTCCTGATACGTCACCACCTTCCCATCCTCTCCTGCCCTTTACCCGCACAGTCATGAAAAATGGCCAGATAAGTAAAACCAAGAGTATATGCCCATTATCATCGAAATTTCAAAACATACAGCACACCTCTCTTTTTGCCATTCTTACCAAGAGCTTTGTACCACTTCACATAATGTCTTTCAGGACAAAACAACAGAGTGGGAGAAGGTAAAAATGAAAACACTATAAGCATGCAAAGAACTGAATGCTTTGGATTGAGGATACAGACTATAGTCTCTACGTGCTTGAGCCTTGTACCCGCTGCTTGCGCCCCACCCTCCACCCCCGCTCTGGGACAGTTTCTAAATATCCCACAGCAATCCAAGATAACCTTATCATTTCCTTTTGCAAACATTCTTGTGTGCTCTTTCCTATTTCTGTTGAGGACATCATAATACTCATTTCACCTGGACGTGCATCTCTAACTTCTGTTTCCCCAAGTAGCTTTAAGATTTCCTTTCCTATTGTCAGTATCCTAATTCACACCCAGTCCATTCCCTGTCCTGGATTATCTGTTGCCTACTTCTAGTTCCTCCTGTATTCCAGTGATTATAATGCCCTCCTCAAAAACTTTAAATTTTTCACCAATGTTCTCAAAACAAACCTCAAACTCCTCAGGGTAGTTTTTAAAGGTTTCTCTATAGTCTGATTCCATTTTCAACTTTTTTTTTTTTTTTTTTTAATTTATTTTTGGGACAGAGAGAGACAGAGCATGAATGGGGGAGGGGCAGAGAGAGAGGGAGACACAGAATTGGAAACAGGCTCCAGGCTCCGAGCCATCAGCCCAGAGCCCGACGCGGGGCTCGAACTCACGGACCGCGAGATCGTGACCTGGCTGAAGTCGGCGCTTAACCGACTGCGCCACCCAGGCGCCCCTGATTCCATTTTCTAACACTTGTCGTTCACTACTACTCTGCCTTCATCTGAGCGTACAGCTAAAGGGACTTCAATCTTCCCCTGTCTGGAATGCCCGTGTCCAACTACCAAAATCCACAGCTCAGATATTCCTTCCAATAATACTAATTCCCCACTTCTCCATTTTTATGACCCCCAGTCTGCTCTAATATTTTGGCTATTTGGCCATATTTAATTACCTTGTAAAATCATAAGCTCCTTTAGGTGAAGACAAACATCCATATTCCATTTATGTCCATCGCAGTACACAGTAAGCTCAACAAAGAAGCCTCAATAAATACAGGAGGCATCATTAACTTACCAGATAATACTTCTAACTATATGCTTAGGCAAACTATATTAAAAAAATTTTATTTTTGAGAGCTAGACAGAGCATGAGCAGGGGAGGGCAGAAGAGAGGGAGATACAGAATCCGAAACAGGTTCCAGGCTCCGAGCTGTTAGCACAGAGCCCGACGTGGGGCTTCAACTCACGAACCATGAGATCATGACCTGAGCTGAAGTCAGCCACTAAACCAACTGACCCACCCAGGCACCCCAGCAAACAATATTTAAATAATACTTTTTGAATGTATAGATTTTTTTTAATGAAAATTAAATGGAATCATATGAAAGGACCATTAAGTTGTACCTTCTTAAGTCAGCGACTTAGGGTATTCACATTAACTTTATAATTCTAGATTCAGTTAAGACCACAGAAAATCAAGTTTCAGACACAGTCCAAAATTTCAGAAAATGGTTTTTAAAAGCAAGTGTTTTACTGCAAATCAGTCACTTATAAAACTGTAGTAGTCCCATGCTGAGAAGAATGCATGGAATCACCATTTGGCACACTAAGATCCTGTGAGCTAAATCAGCTCTGGTAGATTACTGAGGCAAGACACTCAAGGAAATAATGGGAGGTAAGTAACCGTTCCAAGACTAGACTGCTTGATGCTTTGATAAAGTTAGGTGCTTATCTGGATTATCAGTTAGTCTTACCTGATTTTTTTTTTTTTTTTTTTTTTTTTTTTTTTTTGAGAGAGAGAGAGCATGAGCAGGTGAAGTTCAGGTAGAGAGAGGGGGAGAGAGAATCTTAAGAAGCAGTTCCCATGCTCAGCCAGTAGCCCAATGCGGGAGGGGCTTAATCTCATGACCCTGAGATCATGACCTGAGCCAAAATCAAGAGTAGGACCCTTACCAGACTGAGCCAACCAGGCTCCCTGCGACTTAATCTGATTTCAATGATCTTTGATTACGGTAATCTTATTCAAATAAACATGAACTCAAAACTGAAACTAATATTACATCTTCAATGTCCTTTATAGTCCATCTTGGGCCAGGATACCCCCAAAATGTCCCCTCATTAAACTACAAAGCTCACCTCTAACAGCTGTGTATCTGGGATGGGGAAACCAAAAATGCCAGTTAAGGAAACCTGCCTCTTTGCTAAAATCAGAGAATATTTCCCGGCAGTCTGTATTAAGCAGTAACTTCCTAGGTCCTCTTACAGATATAACCCTGGTGATTAAGAAATCAGAGACTGTCCAGGGTAAAAACTCTTGCTGACTCTAAGGCGCAGACGGCATCAATACAAGTGTGAGGTACTGCAAAGCACAGATGTCTGTGGAGCAATGGCACACTGCTATCAGGACAGTCACCCTAAAGCAAAAAGGAGAACTACAGGATATTCTCTACCTTTTGTATGCATCTGGAGACACAGGCAGAAATCATAGTTGTGGAGGTACCAGGATGAATTACCAGTGAATGTACAGCAACTGCCACATCTTGGACTGGGGATCCAAGCAATGGTCCTAGGCAAGGGGAAAAAACTTAGGTTAGCACTCAATATGCAGTGAGGAGTAAAGACAGGGAGAGGACTTCCAGTTTCCACTTCATTTAGGCAGCTTAGAAGTCACCACTCTGTCCCAGCAAGTATAAAGCAGAACAGACTGAAAAATAAGCAACCCCTCCTAGAGCCATAAGAGAGGAGAAGACAAAGGACAAACCACTGCCCCCAAAACCAGAGAGGCAGGCGAACAAAGAAGTCACAGCTTTCTGGAGCAGAGCCTCACTAGCCCAGGAACCAGTGCCACAGCAGGAAAACCTCAACTATAGAGACGTCTGGGAGTTAAAAATTTCAGGGGGACACAGTCATAAATCATAAGGGGGCCCCCATAATTTTTTGAGATGTACCTCCCGGAGCTCGAGCAGGTTCTTCCTGTAAGTATCAGAGAAAAATCTCTTTGTACTTCTGACAGAGTGGAAAAGAAACCATTCTGAAATACTCCAGAGCACTCTGTTCTTACAAAGGCCTGCTCTCAGGGGAAACTAGTTAACTAGAGCCTAAGAAGCAGGGGCATTAGCAGGACCTAACTGACTTGGCTGAAATACCTAACTCCAGGCCACCCTAGCCATCCTGTCCAACCTGAGGCTAGTGAAAAAAAACAAAAAACACTTGTGTGGTTCCCCATCCAGAGGGATGGGCTCACTATAAGCCCATGGATTAGAATGCTTCCTTTCTCCCAACACGTGACTTCCACATTACTACACACCATGTTTACAGCAGTTCCTTTTACCCAGTACATCATGTTAGGCCATCAGGAAGAAATTACAAGGCATACTAAAAAGCAAAAGCACAATATGAATACAGAACAAGCATCAGAACCAGACATGGTAAGTATGTTGGAATGATCATATCACATGACTGATACATGCTAAAGACTCTGATAAAGTAAACCACATGCAAGAACAGACAGAAGTCCTAAGAAGAACCAAAAAGAAATGCTTGAAATAAAAAATAACAGTGAAAGAAATGAATTATCTTTGATAGGCTTACAAGTAGACTGGACACAGCTGAAGAAAGTGTGTCTGAGTTAGAAACTATTCACAGAAACCCCCAAAACAGAAGAACAAAGTGAAGACTGGTAAAAAAAAAAAAAACCAAAAACAGAAAAAAACAAAAAAAAAAACCCCACCAGAATATCTAAGGACCATGGGACAATGGAAACAGGTCTAACATACATATAATGGGAAGAGTAGTGAGAAAACATTACCTAGTTAGAAATAATGTATAATATTAGGAGTGACTAAGTGGTTGATTATGATACTAAGCTTACCTTTATTTGAGTACCTTACCTTGGAGGCATGCACTGTGAATCCCATTTTCAATGGCCTCTTGGGAAGCTGTCGGAAGGTCTTCACTAACACTTCCAGCATACTCGATAACTGGCATAACAGAGGCTGTTTCAACTGGTTTTACTTCCAGTTCTACAGTCACAAGATGCCGTTTGTCTCCTAATGTTCTATCTAAGGTATCTGTAAACAAACAGAATATAATACCTTAGAGATTTGTTCTGGAAAGGTATTAAGGTACCACAACTGGAAAAACTGCAGTCAACAAACTCAAAGTCTCATAGAAGATAAAGTGGGAAAAAATATTACAGTGGTACTAAATACAGCATAAAGATGTGGGAGTAAAAAGTTCTATCAAGAAAGCATTTGCTTCTGTGTTTATCAATGTAAAAACCAGCTCTCAATCACTTAATATTACTGCAAGGTTAAGATGTGTTGAGGCAGATGATCCCACAAGTTTTGACATGTAGATCACACATTTAAATTTTTTCAAATATCTTATGTGACTGAAATTCTTTTAATTATAAAATTTTTATTTAGCAGTAAAACAGTACAAAGGGTTATCTAATGAAATTAAAAAGCTATTTTAACTCTACTAACCAACAAATTGTTAAATTTCATATTCTTCCAATGTTTTATGCATTTATGATTTCTCAAAATAGTGACTTTTTAAAGACTGAACGCAGTATCTCTCATTTGCTAACAACCAACCGCAGTCACCAATCTCCATCATTACTAAAACAAAACTATGTTGTATTTTTGTTAGTGACCATGTAATAGAGTGATGCATCACCTAAATTAAAACTTAAGAATTATAATCTACAATTTCTCTTTATAATAAGCTAAAAATAAAGTAAGAACTTATGAAACCTAAAAACTACTCAGAAATAGACCATTACCAGTAGTAACCTACAAGCCTTCCAAAGCCATCACTATCATGATATAATCACTCATTCCTATGAGTTTCCTTAGTTATGTTACATATGCATGTATTCCTAAACAATATAGTTCACTCTGCTGTGTTTTGAATTTGTTATTATGTATTCTGCAACTTGCTTCTTTTGCTTATCTGTGGGTCCTCTGGGCTGATGCATATTGATGTAATTCATTCCTTTTCACAGCTGTTTAATATTCTGTTGTATGAACACAATACCGTTTATACATTCTCTGTCCATAAATATTTGGGGTGGTTTTTTTCTATTCAGAGGTGGTTATTATTATTATGTTATTATGAACATTCTTATATCCATCTCTCAGTGCACATGTATAAGAGTTTCTCTAGGGCATGTGAGAAGTGCTAAGTAGTAAAGTCTGCACACAGTTGGCTTCACAAGGAAGTTGCCAAATTGTTTTCATAATGGCTATGTAATTTACACTCCCACTCTAAGTTTTTAGGAGTTTCCATTGCTCAACATCTCACCAACACTTGGTGCTGTCTGATTTAATCCCTGCCAATTGTGTTGGTGTAAAATATCTCATAACTTGCATGACCCTAATCATTACTGATATGAAGAATCTTTTAATATGTTCATGAGCCCTCTGGATATCCTTTTTGTGAAATATCTCTACACGAAGGGTTTATTGTACCCCATGACCACCACTGAAAAGTACGTTTGTCTGATGAGGGCTCATCATTTATTTGATGTACTGAGTGGTACAGGAATAGGGCTGGGTTTAAAACAAAATAGAACAAAATCCTAAAGAGACACAAAAATACACACACACAAAACCTGTGCCCACTGATGGAAGACGCTAGTGAAGATGAACCTTGCTTTATCCAAATCTTTTATGAAAGATTTGGAAAAGAGATCCTGGAGAGAGAGAAAAACACAGCAAATCCTAAATGTTTTATTTTACCTGTGGCACGAACTGCATTTAGAATAGTCTCTCGGTATGCCACCTGGAGAGGCCCTAGATAGGTTTCCAATCCATATTCTCTCTTGATTCGGTCATGAATAATCTCAATATGTAACTCCCCCATACCACATAAGACAGTCTGGTTAAAACAGGAAGAAAATAAAACCAAGATCAAAGAAAAAATGTTTATCACAAAATACTATATAAAGGCATTATATCAATATGTTATTTTTCATTAATTACAAACTGAGTTTCTCTGCAATTTTTTTTTTCGGTTCTTCCTGAAAACATTTTTGTTTTTTTCTGAGTGGAATAATAGGTCGATTAAAAGTAAATTTCTAGGCTATTCTGTCTTTATTACATGACAGTTTAATTAGGCAAGTAGCATCTAGCCAGGACTATATTCCCAACCATATAGCTTAGTTCTGGCCAATGAAACATGAGTGTAACTGATGTTGGCAACTTCTGGGTTATACCTTTAAAGAAAGGATAAAGCCCTTGTCTTAATGAAAATGTAAGCAACTGTCTTAAGGATGAAAGCGACATCTTGTTATTTGGGGGGTGAAGAGGATAATCTTTTCCCCAAATACTCCCAACCACATTGGCATTTATTTCCCAATCATCCTGGGCCCCTTACAGTATTGTGACTAGTTAAATTTTTCAGACTAGCTTGGACCTTTATTTGACAGTGAAATTATCTTTTATCTTTGATCTTTCATTGTTACTTAGGGCCCTTGTTAGAACGAGCCAAATTTTTATCAAAACCAATCAAGACATGCTTTAAAAAAAATTTTTTTTACAACACTAGTTATTCCTTAAGGTGTTTGTGTATGAAAGAGTATAGTGCAAGGAATCCATATTTGCTCAGTCTTATTCATATGCCCTCTACGTAGTAAAGAATTAACTGCACCCAAAAAGAGGTATGGCCCTTACCCTCAGCTACTAGTAGGTAATCTCTAGGCCAGGATGCTGCCTGATGGAAGTGTCTTTACTTGTCTGGGGGATTTTGTCTGCGAGACAGTGTAACAATGTGATTTATGATGTGCGCTTCAGAACAGCCTTATCTGTTCCGACTTGGAAAGTCAAGGTAATAGCCTCAACTTACAGGTGGTACTGGAAACTAAAGGTCAACCCCATGAGCAGTATGTAATCAAGCCTTAATAAAAACTCTGGAGGGGTGGGGTGAGCCTCCCTGACTGGCAATATCCTTTACCAAAAGGGTTAATACATCCCTGAAGATGAAGGAAGATAATGCATTTAGAACTCTCCCAGATTTTGCCCTATTTGTTTCTTCCTTTGGCTGGCTCTAATTTTATCCTTCTGCTGTAATAGAGCTGTAATTATAAGGAACAAGCAAAAGGATTATTTTGTTTCAGTTGCTGTACTTTAAAGTTAAAGTAGTGAATTTGGAAAAAGCAAGTTCTAGAATAATACAAAAAGAATGACTTGTTATATATCTGTATATGTCTCTGGAAAAAATAAACTGTAGTTTATAACATAGCACAGCGTAAGACATTGGGGAAAGTGTGAAAGTCTAAAATTCACATTTTCACAGTTGTTTACCTGTGTAAATTAAGATGGAAAAAAGGGACACCTTAATTCTGTACTCTGAACCCATGTGTGTTATTTGCCATTTTTTAAAAAATGTATTGGCATTTTTAAATGAAAGTTTTTCAAAATAAAAAAAAAAAGTTTAAGTGCTTGTTGCTGTCTCCTTCAGTATGAAACTAAATTACTACCTCATTTAGCTGACATTTGGGAAATAAAATACTCCATAGTTTTCAGATTAACTAAATCCTTAGTTTATCCTTAAATTTATAATCTTCTAATCTTCTAAAGGAACTTGTTCTAAAATCTTACACAAACTTTACCCTGCCTTCCTAAAAAGACACAATGAACATGTGTTCTTCTGCTGTAATGCAATATCCACAAACTTCTTACCACCTACTTTATAGCTCTACTTCCTCCCACAGTGTTAGGTTGTTAGCCATCACTTCTCCCCCCACCTTATATGTAACTGACAAGAAAAGCACCTTTGCATCTTCCCTTTAGTATGCCGTGTTTATAAGCCTTAGGAGCATAAGAAGCTCAAGGCTTTGTCTTGGGGTTGAACTTTATTTCAAAGTTTCACAAAAGGCTGTCTTCTGGAAAACTGAAATGACAGTGGTCTTTATGTGCTCACTTTGGCAGCCCATATACTAAAACTGGGACGATACAGAGATCAGCACGGCCCCTGTGTGAGGGTGACACACAAATTTGCAAAGCTTCCATGTTAAAAAAAATTAAAAAGTGGTTTAAAGAACCATGTTAAAAAAAATTAAAAAGTGGTTTAAAGAAGTGAGGCGTAATTAATTATATTGAGGAAGTAAGGAAAATTTTTCTATCTAGTTTGACAGTCAACCTGATAATCAGAAATTTGTACTATCGGAGAACCAAAAGAGAAGGTTTTTTCTTTCAGGGGCATAGACCAATCTGTTTTAGATACATGCATTTAAATACAGAAACACACACACACACAAATACTACTATTGAAAGATTTCTGGAAGTAAAGTTGTAATAAAATGTGAACCTGTCCAGAATCAGCATCTAGCTTCACTTTCAAACTGGGATCTTCACGTTGAAGGCATTTCAATACATAATCCAAATCTAGGGGATAAACAGTAAATGTTATCTTTACATTTCATCTTTTAGATAATGTAACATATGTTCTAGTGGGGGAAAAAATGAGCAAGCAAATTTTCAAAAAGAACGTTTCAAACAGCATCAATGCTTTGTAGTGAATAAAACGAGGTGATAAGATAGTGATGGGAAGTTATTTAAGATTGAATGATCTGGAAGGGCCTCCCCAAGGTAAGTTAGATCAAGACACAAATAAAGAATGGCCATATATGCAAAATCCTGAAGAAACAGAATACCAGAGAAAATGCCTGTGCAAGAAATGGTTTGTTATTAGAAAAATAACAAGATGGTAGCTGGCTATTAGCAGGTAATCACATCATGTAAGGGCTTGTAGGCCAGGCTGCAGAATTTGAATTTGCACTGGGAAGCCACTAACATCATCTGATTGTGTTTCACAAAGATCTAGGAAAAGACAAGAAAGCAAAACGCCTTCAGAAAGAGAAGCAATGAGAAACTGGCAAAGGAAACTAAATTACACCATGAATAAAGAGATGCTAATGTGATCACTCTATGATGAATTATCACACCCAATGAGAAAACAAGAATATATTATTTGAAATAAATATGGCCTCTAAAGTCAAGTGATACTTTAATACAATCAATTAGCTGTTAACTGTATTCTCCCCCTCTACAAAAGATGTTCGAAGTTTCCCAGACATGAAGTGCAGCTAAAGAAAAGAGCTGAGCAACGGATTCATGAACCAACCTTACCACACATTTAAAGTGGTCTTATATTCCAGGGACCCTGGTTTATATTCCAGGGACATACGCTTCTAGATATACACTGTCCAAGTAGTAGCCACTAGCCATCTAATTAGTATATTAGGAGTCTAAACAGACATATACTCTAAGTATAAAATACATACCAGGTTTCAAAGACTAAATATGAAAAAAAGAAAGTAAAATAGCTCATTAATTTTTTATATTGATTAGATGTTGAAATACTATTTTTGATATACTGGGTTAAATATATTATTAAAATTAATTTTGCCAGTTTATTATTTTTTTATGTAGCTCTAAGAAAATTTTAGATTATATTTCTATTGAAATATATATTATGTTGATGTTATATTTCTATTGAACAATATTCTTCTGGACTCTTGACATCCCAAAGTCAGGTCCAAGAACCAGCAACACTGGCATGATATGGAGCCTGTTAGAAAGACAAAATATCAGGTTCCAGTACTGAATCAGAGGCTGCACTTAACAAGAATTTCAAGAAATATATTATGCCCATTAAGGTTAACAGGCATTATTTTACACAGTATCTTATTTTTAAGCACCTATTCAAAGAAAGTAATAATGCTTATGACACTGTAGCTTTTGAAATGAAAACACAGTAACTTTATTGTAAAATGCAAACTCATTCAAAAATATCTATGACGAATCTACCCTTCAGGAGTTTATTGGGATGAAGAGGGCATTATAAGACAGAGTGTCAATATAATAGGAACATGGGGTAAATACAAGGGAGAGCCAGAATAAAGAAAAGGTAGATTTGCTTGAAAGAAGTCTAAGGGAGACTCTATAAAGTCCCATCCCCTGTGGGACTTCGGACCTCTAAGCTAATGCCCATTAACTAGACTTACTTTGGACCCCAGGCTTTTCTTCCTCAAGTACTTAAAAGCTGAAGCGCTAGATTTAAAATGAGCTGGTGCAACTTAACTGCAGTGTCACAATTTGAATTTATGTACTCACAATGTTTGAAATATGAAATTACTTTCAAATATTTTATTTTTTATTTTTTAAATGTTTATTGTATTTCTGAGAGAGAGAGAGTGAGCACAAGCGGGGGAGGAGCAGAGAGAGAGAGGAAAACACAGAATCCAAAACAGGCTCCAAGCTCTGAGCTGTCAACAGAGAGCCCAACGCAGGGCTTGAACTCACTAACTGCGAGATCATGACATGAGCCAAAATCGGCATTTTACTGACTGGGTCATTCAAGCGCCCCTCAAATATATTTTTTAAAAGTCAGATTATTTTGTTTGGGCAGCCCCTGCTCTTAAGTGCCTGGCTACCCCTGATATAACTAGTTTGGTCAACTTTGATACACATCAACCTGGGTAGCCAGATTCACATCACCTGATCCTCCTTCCTTAGGGTCAAGACTATACCCTTAGTTGGTCTCAGGGCATTTTAAGGTGACAAGAAAACTTGCTGCTATACCTGTTGTAATTTCATTGCTGTACCTTTACCAACTGGACAAGAACAGACCCAGTTTCCTTCAGTATTTGGGGTGCTGTCTTAAACCAGTATTCACACTTCTTTCATGTGAACTCCAGCTCAAACGGTGAGGAACTGGAACCCCTACTTGTCTAGGGATCTTCCTGTTTCTTTTCCCCTTGGTACTCAAGACATGGGAGGCAGTAAATGGGTGCTTTTGTTTTTCCATCATCTGTGAGCCCAACTTGTTTAAGGGGAAAAAATAGCTTCTAATGCCACCTCTAGAACTAGGTTTGTCCTTCAACAACTTAATATAGGAATTCAGTGAGGGCCTCAAAAAGAAGTGATGTCTGAGATGAGATTTTCTAATTACAGAGTGAACATCTTCCAGGTAGACAAACTGCATTATGCCATTATAATGCAAGACAGAACAAATGAAAAGAAATAGTAATGCAAAAAGAGCATGGTATCTTCAGAAAACTGGAACTAGTTTATTACAGAAGTGTAAGGTGTGAGTCGTTATTCTGTCTTACTTTTTTTTTTTTTTGGTGAAAGAAGAGGGTTCAGAACGAAGGAGGAAGTTTCAAACAACGAGGCCAGGCAAGAAGGCTGGTGTCAGCGATTGCTAGTGGTCTTCCTCTCTATTCTGCTGCCGCCTGCCTCAAATACTGCATTTACCAAACTCCTTGCAACTGAGCGGCCAGATGTCTAAGTAATAGCCAGTGACACAGAAGAAGCCTTTAAGGGGAAAAGGACACATCTTCTTCCTCCTTACTCCATGTCTCTGTCAGGAACTTGTCCGTGATGCCAGAGGTGCTAGCAGCCATCCTGTGATAACTAAGGATAGGAGCTACAGACTCAGAGAGGCAGGGCAGAAAAACGAGAGCCCGGGGGCCTGATGATGGTGTAGAGCCACCCTCTAACCCCTGGGCTCCCAACCCAAGGCACATTTTACAAGGGAGAGAAATAAACTTTTGTCATTAAAGCAACTGTTACTTGGGTGTTTTCTATAATATGCAACCAAATCCAATTGGAAATGATACAGCTGAAATCATGAGATTTATATACCACAGAAAGGAGTCTGGGTTTGTGCTATATATAAGTAATGAGAAGCCACTGAGAACTTAAACAGGCTAAAGCACGAGTACACAACACTCAAAAAGGTCAAACAACATTAACCATAGTATATAAATATCTTCACTGAATTCTAAAGGTTGAGCCAAAAAACAAGGAAAAGGAGCATTTTGTAAATGGTGATGAGAAAATGAATCCTTCTGAACTGTTAACTGTCTAATCTATTATAACTGGAAGGGGAATCCTGACGCCAGTTACTTCGGATGCCAATGACAGCACCACAAGAACCAGAGCAAGGAAGATGATGATAGTCGAAAATGGCCAACATGTGGAAAAAGAGTAAATAAAAGGGGCTTGTAAAAATCAAAACATCTTAGGGGCGCCTGGGTGGCGCAGTCGGTTAAGCATCCGACTTCAGCCAGGTCACGATCTCGCGGTCCGGGAGTTCGAGCCCCGTGTCGGGCTCTGGGCTGATGGTTCAGAGCCTGGAGCCTGTTTCCGATTCTGTGTCTCCCTCTCTCTCTGCCCCTCCCCCGTTCATGCTCTGTCTCTCTCTGTCCCAAAAATAAATAAACGTTGAAAAAAAATTTTTTTAAATAAATCAATCAATCAATCAATCAATCAAAACATCTTAAATAGAAAACAAGACTAATCCCAAGTAATACCCATGACTTCTGATAAAACTGAACTCAATCATGTGAGAAATCTTTTGAGGGCATAACATAACTACCTGTATCTAAATTACTAACTGTATCTAATTACTAGTTAATTGATACACCAAAACTATTTGTACCTGGCTGCTTAGCCACCGAAGGGGGTTCTATGGTACAGAAGAAAACAGGTTCTGGAATCTCCACCCCAGCCAGAAGAAGTCTTTCGGCTTCATTGTTCCGTCTATGTTTTTTTCCTCCTTCTGTTTCGGCTCGACGAGCTGCAGCTAACGCACTGGACTTGGATGAGGCAATGGTGTCTCCTGTGGCGGTCTGTAAGTAAACATCGCGCTTGGAACAAGACAGGCTCAGTGAGCACTCAGCTTACACCGAGAATCACGAAATATGAAAACTTCCAATGTGACACTTTCATCAGAACTTAAAACAGGAACAAATTCACAAAGCTCACTGCAACTTTGCATAGGTAAAGCTAATTTAACTTGTGTAAGAATTCTATCCAAGATGCTGCTGTAATAAATTCTAACAACACACACACACACACACACACACACACTCTCTCTCTCTCTCTCTCTCTCTCTCTCTCTCTCTCTCTCTCTCTCACACACACACACACACACACACACACACACACACACACACACACTCACTACACATTCAAAATTCATTTGGTAAAACAAATGTACCTTCCTAAATTTTCAATCATATCAAAATAGGTCAATTTTTGTAGAAGTCCATTTTAAGAGTTTTACCACCAGTAAAAATGTCTATAACTGTTTTACAGAAAATCTTCCATTAACTAAAATAAGCAATTAACCAGAATTCTCTAGACCATGCAGAATTGATAGCATCCTTACAGACTCATTATTTTTTAAAACTATAATTTCACTTTTAAACTTTAATATTACAACATTCCATGCCAATTTCCTTCTCTGTAAAGATATTCCTAATGAAGCAATAGTTCAAACGTCTCTGTGTAACTCCTTCAAATATGTACATGAAGCTCCTGCCTTCGGGTGGACAGAGGACATTTCAAGGCTACAAGTCCTGTATCTGGACTGTGGACATTTTATACTAAAGGATCTTGAATCCTGCAATTAACCATAAAGAGGTTAAAAAATGTTCAAAGTAACCATGGCTATCCTAAATGCCAAATACACCAAAGTTTAATGAGAAAATGTATTCAATTTAATCCATATATAAATGAAATGTCCTTAGTTTTACCTTACCAAAAACATACACAGCATCAACTTATTTTCATCCATTCATCTGACAAGTCATGGACTGCCTCCTATATGTGATGCACTGATCTAGGGACTAAGGACAGAGAACAAAAGAAACCCAAGTCCTTGCCCTCATAAAGCCTTCATTGGCAATATATCTTCAGTTATTACCCGGATCAGTTATAAGGTTAGATTAAATTGTCAGCAACGATCAAGTAAAATACCCAATGAGAATAACAAAATATTTATTAAATTTAAAACACAGGTATGTATCTATAGTGTATTTTCACTTGGATTTGAATTTTACATGAATATAATCCACAGTTTACAGTCTTCTATAATTTTCTTTCTTTCTGAGATTCAACCATGTTGATGAATATGCTACAATATTCATTACCCCACTATTGATGACTATTTGGATGGTTTGTGGGTTTTTGCTACTGCAAAATGCCTGGTTTTAATTAAACATTTAAGCTAATAGTTCCTAGAGAAACCATCTGGTCACTTACGTGTTTAAGGCCAACAGTCAAAGCAATGTTACCAGCAGTCAGTGAAGGGATTTCTATATGTTGGTCAGCAAATGGCAAAAGAAGACGACTTATTCTCTCCCTGTAAAAACCATGATTTATTTCAGTAAAATAATTTTTAAAGAAATGACTGCAGTTTTAGAAAATAAACTAAGCTTCCGGAGTGCTTGAGTGGCTCAGTTGGTTAAGCATCCAACTCTTGGTTTCGGCTCCAGTCACGATTGCACGGTTCATGAGCTTGAGCCCTGCATCAGGCTCTGCACTGACTGGGCGGAGCCTGCTTAGGATTCTCTCTCCATCTCTCTGCCCCACTCCCACTTGCTCTCACTCTCTCTCAAAACAATAAACATTAAAAAAAAGAACAGAATCTATAAGCTTCTACTTACGTGCAGTTTCCATTAATATTATAGATGGCCAACTGGGGTTTTATCATGCCTGAGTAAATGCGCATAAACACCAGTGGTCCTCGCTGCTTGTCATGAAGAACTTTAAATGCCAGTGCACATAAGTCACCCTTATACCATGGCCTACAAAATTGAGACATTCCAGAAAGGCCTTTAAAATACACTTCCCATATATCTATGCAGATCAAATCAGAATCACTGTGCAAACTTAACCCTAATGTCCTCCCTCATATCTTCTAGTTTAGCTACTCTGGCTGATTAAATTATGTTAGTACTAACTACCTTTCTTTCTCCACAAAACTAAATTATTTAATGGAGATCATTAATTGCTCAAAATTAAAAATAATGGATTCTCTCCCAGATATTACCTCTACTCGCAAATAATTTCCCTGCCTAGAATTCACTCCTCAAAAAATATACCTAGGATAGGTATACCTTCCTATTTTGTGAGAATATACCTTCTCACAAAAACCTGTACAGGGTAAATGTATAGGTGCTTTCTAACTACTACTTACACTCTGTCCTCCCACCTTCTCTCTAGTTGCGTGATCATAGAAATCTACAATTCTTACAGACTGATGTCCTTAAACTGGTGCGCACTGATATGTTTCAGAAAGCCGGAATCCCTCTGAAATTGCCAAATTTTGTTCACAGGCACATTTTTCTGAGGAAAAGCTCCATGTTCTCATTAGTTTCAAAGGAGCCCATGACTCAAAGTAGGTGAGACACTCCTATTATAGAACTTCTCCATCTCATCCCTAATTCCCTCCAATTTTTAACTTTAGCAAATACTCATATAGAGTTTACCATATACTAGGTAGGCACTGTTCCATTTGCTTTATAAGTATTAACTCGTTTGATTCCTGTAACAATCCAATAGGATAGGTCCAAATCTCTGTATTTTACAGCTAGAAGGTTAAACAACTTGGGAGAGCTCAGATTTAAATCCAAGGAGTACACAGTCCATGCCCATAATCACTTTACCATTAATGCTTCTCCAATTGAGAGATATGAAAAGTGATTAATGTCCTAGTTAAAGGATTAAACAAAGTCCATTCCTGCCTGAATAGCCACTCGGATTTTAGAGGATTTATTACCAAGTACAAAGCTGTTAGTGACAACAGAAGTAAAACAATACCCTTAAACCACAAAATATTTTGAGCTATTTAAAAATCTTGAAATCTAGTATAAATTTATCTACAGAATATTTATCAAACAACTCCACTATACTGTTTTTTTTTTTTTTAACTAAGATGACAGCCACACACTCTAACTCCATTTGTAAATATAGCAGGTTATAAGACATGCGAACAAATGTCGCTTTCAAGTAAAAATTTATATAGCTCTACATCATTTATAACGATATTCTTTACCAGTGTTATTCAAAAATGGTGATTCAAATGCTCTTTGTGAAACAAGACCTACTTTCCCGCTTTTGCGAGGCTGTAAGATTTTAATCTGTACTGCATACTTACAGAAATTCATAGTTGCGCTCTTCAGGTGAAGGCAAGTACACAGTAACAGCATCCAACAAGGGCTGGACACCTTTGTTTTTCAGGGCACTTCCACAAAGCACAGGCACTGCTGTCTGAGCCAGTGTTACTCTGCGAATTGCAGTCTGGAGCTATAAAGCAGAGACAGAAGTACTGTATTCTGTGTGCAGTATACTGGCTCCAACTGAAGTATCTCAGAATTAGACACCCTCGCCAACCAACCATGTAAAACAGAACCACTCAGCACACTTCCATCATTCTTCATGGCCTTATTCTTCTGTATTTTTCTTTATAATGTTAATTACTATTTGGTATACTGGATATATATTTAATGGTTTATTGTCTGTGTCCTTATCCCCCAGAATATAAAATCTACATGAGCGTTACAATAAGTCCCATAAAACATTGCTAAATCCCCAGAAACTACAGAAGTACCTAAAATAAGCAGGTATTTAAAAATATTTCTCAAATAAATGAATTAAACATACTTCTGATTTAACCTTGATTGTCTAAAAGAGGACCTGTACAGAAATTAAGAACATATATATGAATTACAACTTCCTCAAAGGAATTAGACCAACATTAAATCAAACTCAGGAGCGCCTGGGTGGCTCAGTCAGTTAATCGTCTGATTCCTGATTTCGGCTCAGGTCATGATCTCACAGTTCATGAGTTCGAGCCCCGCAATGGGCTCTGCATTTGTGCAGAGCTTGGGATTCATTCATTCATTCATTCTCTCTCTCTCTCTCTCTCTCTCTCTCTCTCTCTCTCTCTCTTCCTTCCCCCTTGGGCTCTCTCTCTCTCTCAAAATAAATAAACTTAAAAAAAAATCAAATCCAAAGAAAAATGAAAAATCAGGGTAGAAATCAAATTTGAAAGACCTCAAAAACGAAGAAAAGCATGGGTGTGTTTGCAACCTACTGGTAGGAGAATGGTATATCAATTCCTCCTCAGACCATAAGCTCTTTGAAAAGAGAAACCATGGTATGTGACTACAGGGCACAACAAACATCACATCTAAGCGCTCAAATACTAAACGATAACATATTTCAATAATTAGGGCATTTCGTTCAAAAGAAAAGTACTTTTTTCCGTTCCTAACTTCAAAGGTCTCAAACTTAATCTTGAGACTCATGTTTTTCTTTAATTCTTTTTGTGAAAAATAACTAAGTACATTTTCTGGGCTCAGTCTGGACCCCATTATATACATATATATAATCCCCCTAAAATACTTGGGAGGCGCCTGGCTGGCTGAGTTGGTGGAGCACGCAACTCTTGACCCTGGGTGCGTGGGGGTTCAGGCTCTGTGTTGGCCAGAGTTTACTTAAAAACAAACAAGCAAACAAAAAACAACTTTACCTGGTAACTCGTTTCGTAAAGAAAAATAAAGATTGTTTGCCAAATTCATAGGGGAAGGTCCCTAGCAGAAAATAACAGAAATGCCTTGAAGAAATCTGTCCTAATTCAATCATTACTACTATTTTATATGCCTATTCTCTGGTTTAATGTATTTCAAAAGGAAACAAAATAAATAAATAAATAAGGACCTGTAATGAGCTTCTAGTAAGAATTAAAACGCTGTCAGAAAAAATAAGAAAAATCATTGCAGTAGTCTACAAAACCAGTAAATTTTCAATATAAAATTTCCACTTGTAATTTCCCTACTAAAGAAATGATCACAAGGAAAGCACTTCAAAGAAGGAATGAGTAACTTGTACTGACTCAATAGGAGTAAAAAAGATTCAATTTCTGATTTTGTAAAGCATATCTGAAAACAGTAAATCACTACCATTATTTAAGCACTTGTATTAATAGTGATTAATAGTGATTAATAGTGTTCTCCTAATTAAGTCAACATTTTCTAATGCTATGCAAAGTTGAAAAAAACTAAACACCTGAGACAGAGAAATCAAACCACATCCAATTAGTAAAACGTCATTAAAGTAAATGAATAATAAAATTTACCTTTTCAGCTGGTAGCAAATCAAAATTTTCACTAAATTCTCCTAAAACCAAGTCAGCAAATTCATCATCCAAATCTGCAACCTACAAAGAAAGGTTTTAGTTCTATAACTTGCTTTTATTGTCACAACTATTAAGTCCAAATAAATGTACATTATCCAAATATTTCAAGACAGCTACATGATCTACCTTATCCAGGACAAAGAACTCTCCTCAACATCTCAAGAGATAAACAGTATTTCTTTCATAGGAAAGGAGACTGAAAACTGAAGATGTGCTATTATAAGTTCCCTACATACATGAGAAGCAATAGCCAGATGAAGTATGTCAATAAAGTGCTATCCACTCGGAGGGCTCAAAAGAAATAAAATACCACAATTCGCGGTCAGTGATAACATATCTAATGGATTGCTGTTTTTAGATAGATTTAGAAGTTTTAGTTAGTTCATTGAAAAGTTTCCTCTGGGGAAAGTTTCCTGCCTGGGTGGCTCAGTCGATTAAGCATCTGACTTCGGCTCAAGTCATGATCTGACAGTTGGTGAGTTTGAGCCCCGCATCAGGCTCTCTGCTGCCAGCAAGGAGCCCGCTTCCTATCCTCTGTCCACCCCTCCCCTGCTAATGTGCACATGTTCTCTCTCCCCAAAATAAGTAAAACATTAAAAAAAAAAAAAAAAGTTTAGGGGCGCCTGGGTGGCTTGGTCGGTTAAGCGTCCGACTTCGGCTCAGGTCATGATCTCACAGTCCGTGAGTTCGAGCCTTGCGTCGGGCTTTGTGCTGACAGCTCAGAGCCTGGAGCCTGTTTCAGATTCTGTGTCTCCCTCTCTCTCTGCCCCTCCCCTGTTCATGCTCTGTCTCTATCTCAAAAATAAATAAACGTTAAAAAAAAAAAAAGTTTCATCTGGTATTCCTTTAACAGTATGAATATTCACCAGATGTCCTAAGACAGTCCAACTAAAATAATTCCTGTTATTCTAATCCGGCACTGCAGGAACAGACATAAGTTGAGGGTCATAGGCATCATTTCAGCAACAAAAATGCAATTATCTAATTCATGTTCTTTTCTTAGTTATCTGCATATATGAAATAGGAGAATTCAGCTGACAATAAATTTAATAAAAGTTTCAAAAGTTTGTAATAGTACAAAAGAGCAAAACATTCAAACTTGGAGACAAAAACACACTTTTAACAGCTAAGTATTGTAGAAACATACCTAACCATTCTCGGGGGGGGGGGGGGAGACAGATAAGCACAGCTTCTGGAATTAAACTGCCTTGAAATGGCTCCACTACTTGCTGACTTACTCAAAAACTTAAGTTACATCACCTCTCTCTCTCTCTTTTTTTAAAGTTTATTTATTTATTTTTGAAAGAGAGAGATAGAAAGGATGAGCAGGGGAGGGGCAGAGTGAGGGAAGAGAGAGAATCCAAAGCAGGTCCCATGCTGTCAGTGCAAAGCCCGATGCGGGGCTCAATCTCACGAACCCCAAGATCATAACCTGAGCCGAAACCAAGAGTTGGATGCTTAACTAACGGACCCACCCAGGCGCCCCCACATCACCTCTCTTCACCTTGGTTAATCATGAAGATAATACTAGTACCTACTTCAGAGGGCAAGGATTGAATAACCAAGTGAAATCATGCTTCTAGAATGTATAGTAAGAATATAGTAAGTGTAACTTATTATCACTATTCACCTTTAGAACACAGGAAGTTGCTTCTAGTCCACACTAATCTTATTCTCTAAAAAAAAATTTAATCGTGGTAAAATTTAACATAAACAGAACATAAAATTTACCTCCTTAACCATTTCTCACTGAACAGTTGAGTAGTAGTGTTAAGTATATTCACACTGTTGTAAAACTAATCTCCAGAACATTCTCAATCTCACAAAACCCAAATTCTATACCACGAAACAACTCTTCCTCATTCTCCTATCCCCTATCCCCTGGCAACTATGATTCTACTTTCTGTCTCTACAAATCTGACTACTCTAAATACCTCATATAAGTGGAATCATTATAGTATTTGTCTTTTTTCCTGGACTGGCTTATTTCAATTAGCATAATGTCCTTGAGGTTCATCTGTATCGTAGCATGTGTCAGAACGCCATTCCTTTTTAAGGCTGAATAATATTCTATTGTATGTTTATACCATATTTTATCTACTCATCTTGTTGATGAACGCTTGGTTGCTCCCACGTTGTGCCCATTAGGAATAATGGTGCTATGAACAAGGAAATGCAAATATCTCTTTGAGACCCTGCTTTCAATTCTTTTGGATATACATCCAGAAGCAGAAATGCTAGACCATTTGGTAATTCTATTTTCAATCTTGTGAGGAAACACCATACTATTTCCCACAGTGGCTGCATCATCTTCATTCCTACCAGCAGTGCACAAAGGTTACAGTTTCTCCATATTTTGCCAACACTTATCTTCTGGTTGAGGGGTTTTGTGGGGGTTTTTTGATTGTAGCTATCCTAACAGGTGTGATGTGGTCTTATTCTCCAATTCTATAAATACACATGTATTCCTTGTAATCAGCACTTTAATATCTACAGAGAGTCTCAAATCTAATTTTTGTTATATACTATCCTGTCCTAAGACATGCATTAGACATGCCTAAGATAAAACAAAGAAAAATCTCAAAGGAGAACTAATTATGCACCCAATTACTGACTAATAAATGTCAATTTCAGGCACCTGGGTAGCTCAGTTGGTTAAGAGGCCAACTCTTGATTTCTGCTCAGGTCAAAATCCATGCCAGGCTGTGCTGACAGCATGGAGCCTGCTTTGGATCCTCTCTCAAAATAAATAAACTTATATAAAAAAATACATACATACATACATGTCAATTCTACTTTTATTCTGTTTATGGCTCCCCAAATTAGAGAAGCAATAAAGCAAAGTGGGTAAGAGCTCCAGCTCTAAATGGAATCAGACCTGGGTTCAGGTTCCAGCACTGCTCCTTATTAGCTGTATGACAAATTCGTTAAGGATTCTAAGTTTCTGTTTCCCCACCAGTAAAACAAGGATAATACAGGCTGCTATGAGGATTAAATGTATCACATGTAAAGCACTTAAGCTAGTTCACAGTAAGTCCTCAGTAACAGTTACCCAGTAATAAAAAGAACAATGACCATTATTCTGTTAATGATAAAGTTGGTGATTACTATATGTTATAAAGGGAAATAATTACTTCAAGAACAACTTCATACAAAAGATTAATGAAAATTAATGATGACAGGACCTACTCTGACCAATTTAATTCAGAAATAAAAAAAATCAAACAGTTCAGATTCAAATGTTTTTCACTACCATAAGATTCAGAGAGTTTATGGCACGTGCCATTCACTCTCTGAATCTTATGGTAGTGAAATGTATGTATGTATTTTTTTATATAAGTTTATTTATTTTGAGAGAGATAGAATCCAAAGAGATAGAATTAGTGCCACTGCACTTAAACTTATAGCAGAAATAAACCACGTTTATTAGTATATATGCCAACAATACCATATAAAATATCATAAATATTAACAATCTTACTACTTTCTATTAAAATGTTGAGGGTGGATGAGGTCCAGAGTTACCTATTAACTATAAAATTAATGGCTTTAAAATTTTCTAAGTTAATGTGACATTTGATAAAATAAAAGACGGACACACTCTCTGATATTCCTAGGTTTAACCCTAAACAAATTGTCACAAGTGTGTACAAGGAGATACATACAAAGATGTTCACAGCAACACTGTTTGTAACAGCAAAACAGACAACATAACCTCAAAGTCCACCCACAGAAGAATGGACAAATGTGGTATAATCATATTGGAACATGACACAAGATTGAAAATGAAGCATAACCACACATAACAACAAAGATGAATCTGCAATGTACTGTTATAAAATACAAACAACATCACTCCATTTATGGAAAGTTCAAAACCATGGAAAACTAAGTCCTTCATGAATATATACATTTGTAGCAAACTATAAAACAAAGCAAATGAAAGAAAAGGCTACAACCAAAATAGTGGTGGGGGGAGTAAATGATAAGTGGAAAGGAGAGAGATTTAAACAGAAGTGTCACACAAAGATTCAAGGGTATTGCTAATATTCTATTTCTTAAGCTGGGTGGTGGAAACATTGGTGTTCATCATATTCTTCATTACACTTTATATATTACACTTTATATATTACACTTTATATATTACACTTTATATATTACACTTTAAATACACATAAAGTATATATTTACTTCATAAATTTCATAATATATAAAATATTTTTAAATTTTCTAAATATGCAAATGTAAACTCAAAGTATTTACTTTACCTGCTCAATTAAGGCATTCCTTGCTTCAGTTGTCTCCTTAAGCAACTCAGGATCACTCATTTCCAAAAGGGGATTCCTCACAAAGTCTTTTCCATCATCTGAATTAGGATTCCAAAGAAGTTTTTCTTTATTTACTACATCCACAACTCCTTTGAAAGCTTTGCCTTCACCAAGTGGTAACTGCAAATCAAAGCGAGATTAACTTTATTAAATGATAACTCAATTAGAACTGCATTGATGAGAAAATGTTACCTTTCTCCACTTTCCCCCAAATGGCTATTAACATTATTACCATAATCTATATCTTTTATTTACATGCCAACTTCTTCTAAAAAACATCTGAGATAGTTTCAGATATATATGTCACAATAAAATGATGAGGAAATTTGCAGCTGCTGCTATTAATAAATCAAATATTAATCAACCAACCTGCAAAAGTAATGGCTTTGCCTTCAACTTCTCTCTGATGCTTTCAACCGCATATTTAAAACTGCAGGAAGCAAAATAACTATAATTAAAAATGTTAAGATTCTTGGGCCGCCTGGGTGGCTCGGTCAGTTAAACGTCCGACTCTCGCTCAGGTCATGATCTTGTGGTTCATTAGTTAGGGCCCCACACTGGGCTCTGCGCTGACAGTACAGAGCCTGCTTGGGATTTTTCTCTCTGACCCTCCCCTGCTCATTTGCTCCCTCTCTCTCTCAAAAATAAATAAATAAACTTAAAAAATGTTAAGATTTTTTTAAATGTTTATTTATTTATTTTGGGAGAGAGAAAGAGATTGCAAGCAAGCTCCTTGCTGTCAGAAGGAGTTCAATGCAGGCTTCGTCTCATGAACTGTGAGATCATGACTTGAGCGGAAATCAAGAATTGGATGCTCAACCGACTGAGCCACTCAGGCGCCCCTTAAATGTTAAGATTCTTAAAACAGATTTAAGAATGTTCTCTAAAATCACAACCATTTTCATTGTCCCTAATGTTCACCAGTGAACAGTTTTCCACATGACAATATCTTGAGTAAACTTTCAATGTCAACTTCAAACAGGCTTGAGTATCTACCATAATCCTGCCACAGAGATATCTAGGGTATTATTATTATAAGCTTCACTTATTATAGTTTGAAACTAAGATTAAATAAACTGATCAAAGTCACCAATAATAAAGTTCAGTTAGACATTCAGATGCATGATCTGTCATTATAACTCAAGGATTTTTCTAACAACTACATTTGCTATCACACACAGTTATCCCCTTTCTTCCAAAAGCCAGCCCAATTTTGCTATAACTTTACCTTAGGCGTTCTTGGTATCATGTTATCAGTTCAGAATTAGGATAGAAAATTCCATAAACACAAAGCATACTGTGTGGTTTGAGGAGAGGGACAGTTGGTGTTTTGTATTTGCCACTTACACACTGACCAGGATCTCTCCTTATCACATTTCTACCTGTTTTCAAACTCCTTTTTTAATGGGACTGAATTGAGATTCCATGGAATACTTATACTCTAGAGCGAACAGCTATTTATAAATTTAAGTTATAGTCCATTAAAAACTCAAAACTGTATTCCTACTTTTTTTAAATGTTTATTTATTCTTGAGAGAGAGGGGGAGAGAGAGGAGAGAGACAGAATGTAAGCAGGGAAGGGGCAGAGAGACAGACCCAGAATCCCAAGCAGGCTCCAGGCTCTGGGCTGTCAGCACAGAGCCCAACGTGGGGCTTGAACTCCCAAACCGTTAGATCATGACCTGAGTTGAAGTTGGATGCTTAACCGACTGAGCCACCCAGGCACCCCTGTATTTCTACTTTTAACAAATGGGGGGGAAAAAAACCCTTGAAATACCTTGCTCCAGTTTTGTCCATTTTGTTTAAAAAACAGATTCGAGGTATCCTGTGTTTATCAGCTTGCCTCCATACTGTGAGAGTCTGGGCCTGGAGCAAAGAGAAAGGGAAAAAAAAACCACATATTGGACAAAAATAACTCCACCACACATGGAACAAATAGATCTAAGAATCTATTATAACATGGAACTGGGCCCTGTTCCAACACAGAATTAGTGCCGCTGCACTAGCTACTCTTCTGCTAGTGGGTAATAGAACAAAGAACATGATGAAGTGTGATACAGAACGTGCTTCAAACTGAGAATACTCCTTTGGGTGGTCTAGGTTGCCACACAAGGAAAACAAACACCTGGGAGGTATTAAGAGTCATGGAAAGAGGACTTAATCAAGAACCAGAAGATGTCATTTTTGTCTGGCTTCACCTTACCCAGAACAGGTCACATAATACTGAACTCATCAGTTTGCTGACCAGCAAAAATAGGGACTTTTGCCTTAATTCTTTTGTTGTTGTAATGTAAAAAGAATAGGACTGTATTGTGATAAAAAATGATATTGTGATAAAAATATGCATTTTTACTCCTGAAACCAATATTGCACTATGTGTTAACTAAAATTTAAATAAAACTTTTTAAAAGTACATGCATTTTTATTATGAATGTTTAAATATTGAGTTAAACTGAAGAGTGAGGGAGAAAAAAGCCAATAACTGTATTTCTTAGTAGCAATTCTCACGTATTTTTATTTTTAATTATTTATTTTGAGAGAGACAGAAAGCACACATGCATGCATGGGGGGGGGGGGGAGAGAGAGAGAGAGAGAGAGAGAGAGAGAGAGAGAGAGAGAGAGAGAAAGAGACTCCCAGGCAGGTTCCAGGCTGTCAGCACAGAGCCCCGATATGGAGCTTAATCCCACAAACCACGAGATTATGACCTGAACCGAAATCAAGAGTCAGATGTTTAACCAAATGAGCCACCCAGGCGCCCCTCTCATATGCTTTTCTATTTGACTTTTTAATTCTAATTTTTACACATTTTAAATATAAATAGTTTGAGTCTGTTACAATATCTCTGCCTAGTGGAGTCTCAAAGCCCTAGAACAGAGCATACAAAGCCTAATGTGCTGACATTACCTGATACAGAAGCCACTTTATATAATTTGTTTAGGTAAAATTTAGATAGAATAAAAAACACTCCAGGGTATAGTGCGTTCTTGTAAATGTATAGATTTGTATAGCTACTATCCTAAACAAGATACAGAACCTAAGAAATTTTTCTTATGTCCCATCCCCCATAAACAACCTGTCCTCACATTTGTCACCACAGACTCATTCCATTTTTGAATCTCGTATAAATAACATGGCTTGTTTCACTAAACATAAAGTTTTTGACATTCATTTATGTTGTTAGGTATGATGGCTGTTATTTTTGTTGTTGTTGTTTTGTTTTTGGCTAAACCCCTTCGTATAAATGTGCCAGCTTGTTTGTCCACCTGTGGATGAGCACCCAGGTTACTTCTAGTTTCGGGCTATTATGAATTTAGCTGCTGTAAATATTCTGAAAAAGTCTTTAGGAGACAAATGTTCTCATTCCCTTGGATAAAGATACAGGAGTAGAAGTGCTGGGTGAGAGGATATGTGCAGACTTCATTTTATAAGAAACTGCCGAATAGTCTTCCAAAGTATAATATTTTACAGTTCCACCAACAGTGTATAAGAGTTCCACTTGTTCCACAACTTCAGCCAGTATTTGCCATCATTTTTTTCAACTTCAGCCATTCTTGTGGATGTCAAATAGTTTTTCTTTGTAATTTTAATTTGCATTTCTTGATAATCAATGAGACTGAGCATCTTTTCATGTGCTCACTGGGCCATTCATGTCTCTGGTGAAAAATCCACTCAAGTCTCTTGTCCATTTATTAACTGAGTTGTAAGTTTTTATTACTGATTTGTAGTTATTCATATATTCTGGATACAAGTCCTTGATCACACCCATGTACCATGTACTATGAAAATTTCAGCACATACTTCCTAAAACAATGATATTTTCCTACATAATCAATAGTGGGGTTTTTTTTGTTTTTTTTTTTTAATTTTTTTTTTTCAACGTTTATTTATTTTGGGGACAGAGAGAGACAGAGCATGAACGGGCGAGGGGCAGAGAGAGAGGGAGACACAGAAACGGAAACAGGCTCCAGGCTCTGAGCCATCAGCCCAGAGCCCGACGCGGGGCTCGAACTCACGGACCGCGAGATTGTGACCTGGCTGAAGTCGGACGCTTAACCGACTGCGCCACCCAGGCGCCCCCAAAATCAATAGTGTTATCGCATTCTGGAAATTTAACATTCATATACTATATCTAACATGAGAAATTTTTTCATAGCCTACAGCTTCCCTTTTTATTTTTTAATTTTTTTAGTTTTAATGAGAAGATGTAATTTTGATAAAGTCCAATGAATCAACTTTTCTTCTTCTAGTATGCTTTATATCCTAAGATATTGTTACCTACCCCCAAGGTAACTAATTTCTGCATATGGTGAGGTGGGGGCTGGGGGTATATTATAAATTTTCCAAGAAAAAAGCATATTAAAAAATATAGAAAGACTGGGCGCCTGGGTGGCGCAGTTGGTTAAGCGTCCGACTTCAGCCAGGTCACGATCTCGCAGTCCGTGAGTTCGAGCCCCGCGTCAGGCTCTGGGCTGATGGCTCGGAGCCTGGAGCCTGTTTCCGATTCTGTGTCTCCCTCTCTTTCTGCCCCTCCCCCGTTCATGCTCTGTCTCTCTCTGTCCCAAAAATAAATAAAAACGTTGAAAAAAAAAATTAAAAAAAAAAATATAGAAAGACTTCCATTATCCCACCTACTAGCTAAAAGTCCATTTTAGCATGTTGTAGCACATAAAAGGCTTCTGTGTCACAAATTCAGAAATTTCCTATTCCAATATGTTTCAATTTTGTAAATAATGCCATCTGTCAAATGTACATATACAAGTCATAATGACAGAAAGAATGCAACCATTAGGACGTGAAGTGATCAGAAAGAAATGGGAATAATGTATAATCAATCTCAGACCTCAAGGTCAGGCTGTATTTAGATCAAAAAAACATCACTGCCTGTCAGCAGTCCTCAGGTCGGGCTTTCCATAACTGTATTATTTCCCCCCAACAACTTTTCATTCTGAAAAATCTCAAACCTATAAAAAAGGTAAAAAAACAGTACAACAAATACCATGTACCCTTCACCTAGATTCACCAAGTATGAACACCTTGCCACACTTGCCTTTTTTTCCCCAAATGTGCATATGAACACATTAGAATGTGTGCACTGGGTATGGGAATGTGCCACTTGGATCTACTACACAGAGCATAATTAAATGATAGCTCCAGGTGCTAGTCATCTTGACTACTAACTACCACGGTCTCTCAAGGACCAGCTAATGGCCAAGCAGAGCAGAATTATTAATGTAGGTTATTCCTACAAAACATGTGGGACTTCTCCAACAGGCGACTTTGCCTTGAGGACTTCCATCAGCCTAGCCAAACCCCTTTTGGAAATGTGCTATAGTCTGAAACTCTTCCTACCCAATCAATCGTCCTGTCACCAAGAGCTCCCTGATCTGCCCTCTGGTCTGAAAGCTCTCTTCCACTTCTCTCTTTTCTCCTTTACTCTTCACAGGGATTTCCACCAATAAATCTTTTATGCATCTAATCCCAACTTGGCATCTAACGCTCAAAGTACCCAAACTAACAACATACGTGTATGTGTGCGTGGGAGGTGAACCACTAGAGCAAGATGCAGATATCATGACACTTTAATCCTAAATACTTCAGCCTGTATTTTCTAAAAATAAGGATATTCTCCTACATAACCATTTACAAAGATCATATTCAAAGAATTTAAGCTGATACAATACTTTTTTCTTTTTTTTCTTTTTAATGTTTATTTATTTTTGAGACAGAGAGAGACAGAGTATGAGCAGGGGAGGGGCAGAGAAAGAGGCAGACACAGAATCGGAAACAGGCTCCAGGCTCTGAGCTGTCAGCACAGAGCCCGACACAGGGCTCAAACTCACAGACCGTGAGATCATGACCTGAGCTGAAGTCAGACGCCTAACCAACTGAGCCACCCGGGTGCCCCTACAATACTTTTTTCTAATAACATATCATCTATATTAAAATTATTCTGGTTTTCCTACTGATGCTCTTTGTAACTTTTTGTTTTTGAATCCAGGATCCTTCCAAAGATCATATTACATTTAGTTTTCTCGTTTGTTTAGAATCCTTTCAACTACAGGGGTGCCTGCGTGGCTCAGTCAGTTAAGCATCCAACTTCAGTTCAGGTCGTGATCTCATGGTTCAGGAGTTCAAGTCCCACATGGGGCTCTGTGTTGACAGCTCAAAGCCTGGAGCCTACTTCGGATTCTGTGTCTCCCTCTCTCTCTGCCCCTCTCCTGCTCGCACTCTCTCTCTTTCAAAAATAAACAAACATTAAAAAAAACTTTTAAAAAATTTCATTTGATTGCCTTCTCATGATTAGATTTGAGCCAAACATTCTGCCAAGAATACAACATAATGTTGTGCCCTTCTCAGTGCATCCTATGAGGAAGCCCATGGTGTCGATTTGTATCATTTGGGAAATGTTAATATCGATCATTTAGTGTATCACTTTTAGTAATTTTACGATTAGAAGAAGTGAAGAGGATTCTATATTTAATAAAAAGCCAATCTTGAAATTGTAAGACATATAGCGATATGCTAAAGAGTACATAACTGACCCCAGTATAATTTATTTTAAATCCACTTTCAAGATTTATTCAAAAAACTCAGTAACTGTTAGGACACAATTCTTCATGGGTATTTCACCTTTCTACATAGTTTGTTAGGAAAGGCACTAACTGCCTTTGTTCTGGACTATGTCTTCAAAGATGTCTTCAAATATAGTAAACGGCTTAGAAAGAGAAGTGTCTTCCTCTGAGTCAAAAGGTAGGTTTGTTTATAAGCCTGGAAGATAACACCTCTCTCCAGAGCAAACAGCAGGCATGCTTACTGCCCATTATAAAACATGTGCATTTTCTAAGCACAGGGTTCCATGGCATGTGCAACTCTTGACTCTCTTGACTCTCTTTAGGTCACCCTGTGGGAATTGGGGCTTGGGTAACGAAGACAAGAAATTATCGACACTCTGGCTATTGCTATTCCTGTGACTAACAGTCCTTTGTCTCTGACTCAAAAGTCTTATGTCTTATGCCAGCATGCCATAAAACTGTGGCAGGTTAACTAGTTAGCTTAAAAAAAAAACAGGTAAGAATCTCAAGCCCTTCACAGTTTTCAGCACTAACTTTCATATTTTCTACAGAAAAGCAACTATTTCCCTTTTATTACGAAATATCTGAGATCACATATAGACCTGTATATATGATTGCAGTATTAAATTCCAATTTCACCATAATTTGATTAATGTGAACTTAACAAATACAGGGCTATCGTAACTAAATCTGATACATTCTACTTTAAGAAAAAATTATGTTGTTGGTATCTTCACTTTACTTTGAGAATATTTTTTACCTCTACACCAGCAGAGGCATCAAACACAGCTACTGCACCATCCAACACTCTAAGGCAGCGCTCAACCTCCAAGGTAAAGTCTACATGACCTAAAAAAAAGATGAGAAACATAACACTTAAAATCTTTTATTAATTTTTCTATGTTTATTTATTTTTGAGAGAGAGAGAGAGAGAGAGAGAGAGAGACAGAGCATGAGCAGGGGAGGGGCTGAGAGAGAGGGAGACACAGAATCTAAGCAGGCTCCAGGGTCTGAGCTGTCAGCACAGAGCCCGACACGGGGCTCGAACTCATGGACCGTGAGATCATGACCTGAGCTAAGCCTGGACACTCAACCTACTGAACCACCCAGGAGCCCCAACACTTAAAATCTTTTAAAAACTGAACAAAAAAACATGATCCAGCAATCCCACTTTGGGGTATATATCCAAAAGAACTGAAGGGAGAGTGTGAAAGACATATCTGCACACCACACTCATAGTAAAACTATTCACAATGGCCAAGAGGTGGAAACAACCCAAATGTCCATCAATGGATGAATGATGTATATTTACATACAAATTATGTTATATATGTACAATGGAATATTATGCAGCCTTAAAAATAAAGGAAATCCTCTCACATACTATAAGACAGATAAACCTTGAAGATTTCATGCTAAGCAAAGTAAGTCACCCACAAAAGGACAAAAACTGTAATGATTCTGCTCATATGAGGTATCTAAAGTAATCTCCTAGATTACAAAGTAGGAGAGTAATTACCAGCAATGGGAGCAGATGACAAAGAGTAGTAGTTATATAATGGATATATAGTTTCAGTTGTGCAAGACTAAGTACTCCTGGACATCAGTTTCACAACAATGTAAGTATACTTACCTCCTGAGCTGTACACTTAAAAATGGTTAGGATGGTAAATTTTATGATATATTTTTGAACACAATTTAAAAGGAAACACAAACATGAATAAAAACCTCAAATGATGCAGCACCTCTGAGTTGCTCAAACAGCACCATACCTGGCGTATCAATTAAATTGACTCTATATCCCTTCCAATCAAACGTAACAGCAGCAGACTGAATAGTAATGCCTCTTTCTCGCTCTTGAGCCATGAAATCTGTCACTGTATCTCCATCATCAACATCTGACAAGGAAAAAGATGAGACTGTTAGGCTTCATACCAAGTATATTTCATTGAGATAAGATATCTACATGACAGTTTCATTTGCTTTAAGACTGTTTATAAAATATTTGGCTTAATATCCAGAGGCCTTAATCTTACTCTACATAAGTCCTTGTTCTAGAAAAGCTTTTCCAGCAAAATGAGTAATTTTTCCATAAAAAATATATTTTCTCTAAGATTAAATTCTAAATATTTTAATTTTTCTAAACTTTTTATTTTTTCATTTTTTCCCCTAGTTTACCTTTCATTATCCCTTTTTATGTTTCTCATATCTGATCCCTTGACAGGAGGGAGGGTAGTGCAATGAAAAGAGCACAGACAGATCTCGATTTAAATCCCAACTTTACCATTACTACTGTATGAACCTGAGCAAGCTATTTAACCTAATTTGTACTACAAGGTTAACAAAGGCAACCTCGCTGGGTTGCCGGAAGAATAAAATGAGACTACATAAAGTACCTAGCCCAGTAAATGGTAAGTAAATGGTAGCTACAGGGAACAAGGTAAAGAAAAAACTCCTCCCAAGTAAAATTCTCCTTTACAAATCCTTCTGATTACTAAATCCGCCCCCCCCACCCCACCCCCCAGCCAAAGACACTTATGTGTACAGATGAAAACAGTCTTGGTGGAACTTCTATAGTACAAAGTTACGGATAAAGTTCACCTTGACTACTAAATTATTCTGCATTAAAATTCTTGTACTCTCATTAAATTTATACAGTAAAAGGAGTAAAAATGAGTTTATCGTTACCATTCAAAATTCAAAACCACAAGTGATCATGGCCTTATACTACCACTACTTATGTCAGCATTAAACCTCTAAAAATGCTAACCACTTTTCCTCACTGTTTGTGTATGTATAGATGTATATAAACATATGTACACATATGTGCCAACTGGGGGAAGAAAAGAAAAATTTATTTTTCAGGAGCCCCAAATATCTATGTTAAAAATTAGTGTTGCCAGTTACTCACAAAATAACAAACCAAGAAAACAAACATCATTAATGAGACAAAGACCAAATACCTAACCAAAAGCGCTAAGTTTTTATTTACTTATCTTTTTAACGTTTATTTGTTTTTGAGAAAGGGAGACAGAGCGTGAGCAGGGGAGGGGCAGAGAGAAAGGGAGACCCAGAATTCGAAGCAAGCGCCAGGCCCTGAGCTGTCAGCAAAGAGTCCGATGCAGGGCTTGAACCCCACGAACCACTAGATCATGACCTGAGCCGAAGCTGAACAACTAACCTACTGAGCCACCCAGGTGGCCAAAAGCTCTAACTTGTAAAACATTTGTAGGAGGAGGGGATGCAAGCTGGTGGAGTAAGAGGACCCTAAGCTCATCCCATCCTACTTTTACAGCTACATATCACTCACATCTGAGTCAATAAACTGGAGAGTGATCTGAAGACTGGCAGAACAAACTCCACAGCCAAATACAGGAAGCCAGCCCTGGAGAGGTTAGAAAGGGCAGAAAGGCAGCCAGGAGCACTGCCCACAGGAGAAAGGAAGCGGTGGTCACAGAGAAGGCAAAGCACCGGGGAGTTTACATAGGAAAAAAGAATGCCCATAACTTCCAGCCTTGAAACCAGAGGCACTGAACTCCATGACTCTGTATAACTAGGGGAGCTGGGAGTCTAGAGCTCTGAAGGTCAGGTGACTCAGCACTGGGTAGCCAGGAGTGCACGTGATAGCCAGGTCCCCGCCCTTAAAGAGACGAGGACCTTTAGAAGAGTCAACACAGACGTGACAGCTTGCACAAAGGCAAAGAGATCTGTTTATAGAGATTTCAGAGCACACTGAGGAATTCCTCTGAGAACAAAGGAACTGGCAGGTGCCATTTATTCTCCCACCCCCCAGCATAAACAGACACAGGCGGGAGGCAGTGCTGCACAGACACCCGTGAGGTAGCGCCAGCAGTGCGCTGTGCCTTGAGTTCTCCTGAGGAATCACCCACTCTAAGTATGCTGGCCTAGGCCCTGGGCTCAGGGCAAATTTTATTAACACTGCGTGCGCCCCACCCAATCACTGCCTTCGCGTGCTGTGGCCCTGTGGCCATCGCACTTTGGCAGATCTATCCAGGTCTAGCAGCTCAGTGCAGATTTTGCTAAAGTTGAATGCCCCCAGCCACCACGCACAGACCCCTATGCTTCTTGTCACTACCTCAGCCGTGTGCTTTGTGTCCGGCTACTAACACATGCCACGCCGCTGGCCACCACCGTGATTTAGGGGATCTGGCCTGGGACTACTGACTCGGTGCAAATTTTGGTTAACACTGCTGCCTGGCCCCTGAGCCCTCCTATGGTCATGCCCTCTCAAGCCGGCCTGCCTGGATCTAATACCACAGAAAGCAAGCACAGCCCACAAGCGGCAGATAGTCAGTGCAAAAGTCTGGACTGAAAGAGAAAGCACAATAGTAGGACGCAAGCAACGCAACGCAAGCAAAGCAACGCAAGCAACATACAGCAGACTCCTCTGAAGTGTCACTTTCTGGTGAATAGGGAACAGTGCACTGCAGGGCACTACAAGACCTCTTCTTCATAAAGCCACTACTTTTAACAGCAGGAGATATGGCTGACTTTCCTAATACACAGAAACAGACACAGAGAGGTAGGCAAAATAAGGAGACAGGGGAATATGTCCCAAATGAAAGAACATGACAAAATCACAACAGGAGACATAAGTGAAACAGAAATTATTAAGCCTGGTAGAGAATTTAGAATAATAATCACAAAGATACTCACTAAACTTCAGAAAAGAGTGGAGGATATTGTTGACACCCTTAGCAAAGACAGAAAAAAATAACATCAGACATGAAGACTCAATAAATGAAACAAAAAAATATAATAAATGGAATAAAAAGTAGGCTACAGGAAGCAAAGGAATGTTATCAGTGACCCGGAGGATAGAGAAATGGGAAGCAATCAAGATGAACAGATGAGAGACAAATACTGCATAATAAGAACTGACTTACGGAACTCTCACTCAATCAAGCATAGTAACATTCACGTTACACGGATCCCAAAAGAGAGAGAAAGGGTGGCAGTAAATGTATCTGAAGAAAAAATAGCTGAATACTTCCCAAATGTGAGGAGGGAAACAGAGATCCAGATTCAGGAGGCACAACAAATTGTCCCAACAAATTCAACCCCCAACAAACAAATTGCCACAACAAATTCAAACTCCCCAACAAATGCAACTCAAGGGATTCCACACAAAGACACACATTAATTAAAATGGAAAAGGGGCGCCTGGGTGGCTCAGTCAGTTAAGCGTCCGACTTCGGCTCAGGTCATGATCTCACGGTCCGTGATTTCGAGCCCCGCATCGGGCTCTGTGCTGACAGCTCAGAGCCTGGAGCCTGCTTCAGATTCTGTGGCTCCCTCTCTCTGGCCCTCCCCCGTTCATGCTCTGTCTCTCTCTGTCTCAAAAATAAATAAACGTTAAAAAAATAATAATAAAATAAAATGGAAAAAAAATTATGATAAAGAATTTTAAAGGTTGCAAGAGAAAAGAAGACAGTTACATACAAAGAAATCCCATAAGGCTACCAGTGGTTTTTTTCAGACAGAAACTGCAGGCCAGACAGGAGTGGCATGATATATTCAAAGTGCTGAAAGGATTTTCTGCAGCCATGAATACTCTATCCAGCAAGGCTATCATTTCGAATTGAAAGATAGACTTTCTCACACTAACAAAAACTAAAGGAGTTTAAGACCACTAAACCAGTCCTACAAGAAATATTAAAGGGCACTCTTTGAGTGGGAAGCAAAGACCATAAGTAAAAGTATAAAAAAGTAAAAAACACAAAAGAACATTAAAAGTAAATACTTCCAGGGGCACCTGGGTGGCTCAGTTGGTTAAGTGTCTGACTTTGTCTCAGGTCATGATTTCACAGCTTGTGAGTTCAAGCCCCAGGGTGAACTGGAGCCTGCTTCAGACTCTGCCCCAATACTACTCATGCTCTGTCTGTCTCTGTCTCTCTCCCAAAAATAAACATCACAAAAAAATTTTTTAAAGAAAGTAAATGCTTCTGTAAAAACCAGTTAAAATATTCAGAAAATAAAAGGATGTAAAAATTACATCCTATACCAAAAGCATGGGGAGTGGGATTACAGAGGGGTTTAAAGTTCTGCAACCATCAACTTAATATACACTACTATATGCAGAAGAGGTTCTACACAAACCTAATGGTAATCACAAAATAAAAACCAGTAATAGATATGCAAAGAATGAAGAAAAAGGAATCCAAGTATATCACTGAAGAAAGCCAACAAACCATGAAAGAAAGGGTCAGAAAAAAGGTGCAAAAACAACCACAAAACAAGTAACAAAATGGCAAAAATATATACTGATCAGTAATTACTTTGAATGTAAATGGACTAAACACTCCAATCAAAAGACACAGGGTGACAGAATGAATAAAAACAAGACCCATCTAAATGCTACCTTACAAGAAACTCATTTCAGACAGAAAGACACTTGCAGATTGAATGTGAGGGACAGAAAAACATTTATCATGCAAATCGATGTCAAAAGAAAGCCAGGATAGCCATACTTAGACAAAATAGAGTTTAAAACAAAGTCTGTAACAAGAGACAAAAACCACTGAATAATAAAGGGTACAATCCAACAGCAGAATAACAATTGTAAATATTTATGCACCCAACATGAAAGCACCCAATTCCATAAAACAGTTAGCAACAAACATAAAGGAACTAATCAAAAGTAACACAACAATAGTAAAGTGACTTGAACACCCCACTTAGATCAACGGACAGATCATCAAACCAGAAAATAAACAAGGAAATAGTGGCTATGAATGACACACTGGACCAGATGGACATAACAGGAGTATCAGAACATTCCATCTAAAACAGGAGAAAACACATTCTTTTCAAACACACACAGAACATTCTCCAGAACAGATCACATATTTAGGCCACAGAACAAGTCTTAACAAATTATAAAAATCAAAGTCATACCATGCATCTTTCCTGACTACAACGCTATGAAACTGGAAAGCAACTACAAGAAAGGCTCTGCAAAGACCACAGATACATGGAAGTTAAATGACATGCTAGTAAACAATGAATGGGTCAACCAAGAAATCAAAGAATAAGAAAATTACATGGAAACAAAAATGAAAATTACAATGATTCAAAAACTTCGGGAAGCAGCAAAAGTGGTTTTAAGAGGTAAGTGTACTATTGCAATACAGGTTTACTTCGAGAAGCAAGAAAAATCTCAAACAACATAACCTCACACCTAAAGGGATTAGAAAAAGAACACATAAAACCCAAACCCAGCAAAAGAAGAAAATACAGATTAGAACAGAAATAAATGACACAGAAAGTAAAAAAACAAACAAAAAACCCAATAGGATGGATCAACGAAAGCAAGAGTGAATTCTCTGAAAGGATCAACAAAACTGAAACACCCGTAGCAAGATTCATTAAAAAAAAAAAAAAAAAAAAAAAGCAGAGAAAGAGGGGTTGGGGGTACCCAAATAAACAAAATCACCAATGAAAGAGGAGAAATAACAATCAACACCAAATAAATACAAATAATTGTTACAGAATATTATGAAAACCTAAATGCCAACACATTGGACAACTTAAAAGAAATGGATAAATTCCTAGAAACATATAACCTACCCAACCTATGGTGAAAGAAATGGAAAAATTGAACAGACCAATTACCTGCAATGAAATCAGTCATCAAAAAACTCAGAAAAAAAAGCAATGCCTGAGGGCTCAGTCAGTTAAGTGTCTGACTTCAGCTCGGGTCATGATCTCACAGTTGGTGGGTTTAAGCCCCACGTGGGACTCTGTGCTGACAGCTCAGAGCCGGAAGCCTGCTTTGGAGTCCATGTCTCCCTCTCTCTCTGCCCCTTCCCCACTCTGTGTGTCTCTCTCTCTCACTCTCCCTCTCTGTCTCAAAAATAAACATTAAAAAAAATTTTTTTAACTCTCAAAAAACAAAAGTCCAGGACCAGACGGCTTCACAGGAATGCTACAAAACATTTAATAAAGTGTTAATACCTATTCTCCTCAGACTATTCTGAAAAACACAAGAGGAAGGAAAACTCCAAATTCATTCAACGAGGCCAGTATCATCCCGATACCAAAAGCAAACAGAAACCACACACACAAAAAAAGAGAGAACTATAGGCCAATATTTCTCATGAATATAGATGCAAAAAAAACTCAACAAAATATGAGCAAACCAAATCCAACAATACATTTAAAAAAACCATATACCACAATCAAGTGGGACTTATTCCAGGGATGCAAGGGCGATCCAGTATTTGCAAACAATCAATGTGATAAGAGAAAGGATAAAAACTGTACAATCATTTTAGCAGATGCATAAAAAGCACTTGACAAAGTACATCCATTCATGATAAAAATCCTGTGCGAAATAGATCAAGAAGGAAACATACCTCATATGATAAAGGCATTCTTTGAAAAACTCACAGCCAACATCACACTCTATCATGAAAAACTGAAAACTTTTCCCTTAAGATAAAGAACAGGACACAGATATCCACTCTCACTTTAATTCAACATAGTACTGGCAGTCCTAGCCATAGTAATCAGGTAAGAAAAAGAAATAATAGGGATCCAAATTGGTAAGAAAGAAGTAAAACTTGCACTATTTCCATCTGACACAATACTACATACAGAAAACCCTAAAGATTCCACCAGAAAACTGCTAAAACTGATAAATGAATTCAATAAAGTTGCAGGATACAAAATCAATGTGCAGAAATTTGTTGCATTCTTACACACTAATAGCAAAGTAGCAGAAAGTGAAAATAAGAAAACAAGCCTATTTACAAGTGTACCCAAAACAATAAAATACCTTGGAAAAAATTTAACCAAAGAGGTGAAAGACCTATACTCTGAAAACTATGAAACACTGATGAAAGAAATTCAAGACAACACAAAGGAATGAAAGACATTCACAGACTGGAAGAACAAATACTGGTGAAATGTTCAGACTACCTCAAACAATCTATAGATTTAATGTAATCCCTACCAAAATATCAACAGCATTTTTCACAGAACTAGAACAATCCTAAAATTTGTATGAAACCACAAAAGATGTAGAATAGCCAAAGCAATCTTGAAAAAGAACAACAAAACAGGAGGTATCACAATTCCAGATTTCAAGTTATATTACAAAGCAGTAGTAATTAAACAGTATGGTACTGGCATAAAAACAGACACAGAGGTCAGTGTAATAGAAAACTAAGAAATAAACCCACAATATATGGTCAATTATCTTTGACAAAGAAAGAAAGAATAACCAGTGGGGAAAAAAGACAGTCTCTTCAACAAACAGTGCTGGGAAAGCTAGACAGCTATAAGCAAAAGAATGAAACTGGACCACTTTCTTATGCTATACACAAAATGAACTCAAAATGGATTAAAGACCTAAATGTTGAGACCTGAAACCATAAAAACCTTTGAAAAGAGCACAGAAAGTCATCTATCTGACATCAGCCATAGCAATATTTTTCTAGGTATGTCTCCTGAGGCAAGGGAAATAAAAGCAAAAATAAATTATTGGGACTACATCTAAATAATAAGCTTCCACACAGTGAAGGGAATGATCAACAAAACTCAAAGGCAATCAACCTATTGAATGGGAGAAGATATAGGCAAATGACATATCTGATTAGTACCCAAAACATATAAAGAACTGATACAACTCAACACCCAAAAAAACACATAATCCAATTAAAACATGGGCAGAAGATGTGAACAGACATACTTGCAAAGAAGACATACAGATGGCTAACACACACATGAAGATGCTCAACATCACTCATCATCAGAGAAACACAAATCGAAATCACAATGAGGTATCACCTCACACCTACCAGAATGGCTAAAATCAAAAACACAAGAAATAACAAGTACTGATGAGAATGTGGAGAAAAAAGAACCCTCTTTTACTGTTGGTGGGAATGCAAACTGGTGCAGCCACTCTAGAAAACAGTGGAGCTTTCTCAAAAAGTTAAAAATAGAACTACCCTAGGACCCAGGAATCACACTCCTGGGTATCTACCCCCCAAAATACAAAAAGCCTAATTTAAAGGGATATATGGACCCCTATGTTTACTGAAGCATTATTTACAATAGCTAAGATACGGAAGCAGCTCAAATGTCCATCAACAGATGAATGGATAAAGATGTAGGATACACACACACACACACACACACACACACACACACACACAGAATACTATTCAGCCATAAAAAAGTAAAATCTTGACATTTGCAACAACATGGATAGAGCTGAAAGTGTAATGCTAAGCGAAATAAGTCAGAGAAAGACGAATATCATATGATCTCACTTATCTGTGGAATTTAACAAACAAAATAATGAAAAACAAAGAAACAAAACAAAGAGAAAAAACAAAGAAATCAAGAAACAGACTCTTAACTATAGAGAACTGATGGTTAACAGAGTGGGTGGGGGATGGGGGAAACAGGGCATGAGAATTAAAGAGTATAATTATGATGAAAAAA
Organism: Felis catus; assembly: GCF_018350175.1. Lineage (NCBI taxonomy): Eukaryota > Metazoa > Chordata > Mammalia > Carnivora > Felidae > Felis > Felis catus. The sequence continues at coordinate 139,097,001 of NC_058368.1, forward strand.
TGATAAAAAAGAAAAAACAAAACAAAGATATCTGTACCCCCAAATTCACTGTAGCATTAACAATAGCGAAGATAATGGAAGCAACCTAAGTGTCTAACAATACATAAGATGTGATATATACATATATGTGTGTGTGTTTACGTGTGTGTGTATATATATATATGTACGTGTACATGTGCATATATATGTGTGTGTACGTGTGTGTGTATATATATATATATACGTACACACACACACACACACACACACACACACACACACACACACACACACACTGGAATATTACACAGTCACAAAGAAGAATGAGATCCTGCCATCCGAAAAACAGAGGGTATCATGCTAAGTGAAATAAGTCATACCCAGAAAGACAAGTACCATGTGATTTCACTAAGTGCAATCTAAAACAAACAAAAAGCAAAAGCAGACCTGTGAATACAGAGAAGTGATGGCAGCCAGAGGGAAGGGAAGCAGGGGGATGGGCAAATGGGTATAAGGGAGTGGGAGGTTTCTAGTTATGAAATGAATAAGAGCTGGGGATGAAAGGTACAGCACAGGGAATACAGTCAACGGCACTGTAATAGTGTTGTACGGTAACAGATGGTAGTTATACTTGTGGTGAGTATAACGATGTATAGAGTTGTCGTAAAGACAGAGTTGTCATAGAGACACATCTTTTTTTTTCTTTAAAGTTTATTTATTTATTTATTTATTCTCAGAGAGAGCAGGGGAGGGGTAGATAGAAAGAATCCCAAGCAGGCCGCGTACTGTCCACACAGAGACTGACACAGGGCTCGAACTTACAAAACGTGATGAGATCATGACTTGAGCAGAAACCAAAAATTGGGACACCTAGCAGACTGTGTCACCCAAGTGCTCCTGTTGGGACAAATCTTGTGGACACAGGCTAAGTATTAAATAAGCCAGTCAAGGGGTGCCTGGGTGGCTCAGTCGGTTAAGTGGCCGACTTCAGCTCAGGTCACGATCTCGTGGTCCGTGAGTTCGAGCCCCGCGTCAGGCTCTGTGCTGACCGCTCAGAGCCTGGAGCCTGTTTCAGATTCTGTGTCTCCCTCTCTCTCTCTCTCTCTCTCTGACCCTCCCCCATTCATGTTCTGTCTCTCTCTGTCTCAAAAATAAATAAAACATTAAAAAAAAAAATTAAAAAATAAATAAATAAGCCAGTCACAAAAAGACCAATACTGTATGATTCTTTCCAATTATATGAGTAATCTAGAGTAGTCAAATTCATAGAAAGACAAAGTGGAATGATAGTTTCCAGGGGCTGGGCAGAGGGAAAAACATGGAGTTATTATTTAATGGGTATAGCATTTGGGTTTTGCGAGATTAAAAAGTTCTGAAGATTGCCAACAGTACTTAACACTACTTAAATGTACACTCAGAAATGCTTAATATGGTAAATGTTTTCTTATATGTGTATATTTTTTACCACAATTAAAAAAAAAGGTTGCTTTGAAAATTGCCCACCTAATCTGGATCCTCACTTCAGGAATACAAACTGGGGGTGTGAGAAAAGAATTATCATCATATCTGTGATACAAGAGAAGAAGCCTAATAATGTTCCACATTTTGCTGTTGTATCCCCACTTACACAGCAGTAATTCTATGAGAAATGCATGTGTTCATACATTTCAGAAACTATCATCATGAATATTCTAATCCTGGGTGTTCTTTTCTTCTATAAATACTATGCTAAGTCCTCAACCACTTTCAAGGTCTAGAGAAATGGTTCTCAGTATAATGCATTTCAAAATCTCTGTGGAGCTTTTGAAAAAGATTTCCACTTCTGGTATTATGGACATGAGGACCTCCATCTCAAATTTCAGAACAAAATGTTTTACCAGAGATAAAGATTGGTACTTTATAATGATAAAAAAGTTGATTCGTCAGAGAAACACAACAATCATAAATGTGTATATAATAAATACAGAGTTTTAAAATACATAACACAAAAATACAGACACCCAGGCGATACCACATACTTGCTGAATCTTAATTTCCAGCGTGGTGCTAAGGCACTGTTATTTAAAAACAAAATAAAACAAAAAAATTACATGGGGATTCAAATGTGCAAGACTGGTCAAGAGCTACCATTTTTGACATCTTATAATTAAAAAATAAAATCAAAACTTAAGTAAATACTACTACTACTGCTACTATTTCTACTGTGAATTGGATTAACAAAATCCTTTCTTCTTCTGCAAGAGAATTTGATTCAATTAACTTTCTAGTTCTTTTCTTCTAGAAACCAGAGAACACAAGTATGTCAACTATGTTGCTAGGCAAAATCTCTCTCTTTTTTTAAAATATTTTGAGCAGAAGCATGCGTGCACACACGTCTGAGTATAGGAGAGACAGAGAAAGAGGGAAAGAGAGAATCCCAAGCAGGCTCCAGGCTGTCAGCACAGGGCTTGAGCCCACAAATCGTGAAATCATAACCTGAGCCGAAATCAAGAGTCGGGCATTCCAATGAATGAGCCACCCAGACGCCACAGCAACATATCTTACAGAAAAAATAATTTGTGATTGGTAAGGTACATCTGAATTGGGAAGAGCTATACATGAATTGTAAATACTTGATGGAGATACACAACCTTAAGCTCCCCTGAGTGGGATATGGCACAGCCTTTCTAGTAAATCTGGAAGAGAGCCCACAGAGCTGTAACGAGAGGTTTTGGGTCCTAAGGGGCCTGAAGCTTGTAAGCCAGGGTAGCTCCTGTGAATTCTGTTGCCTTAAACTGTACTGTCACTTAAAAATTTTTTTTTTTAAGTTTATTTATTCTTGAGAGATAGAGAGAGACAGCGCATGAGCAGGGGAGGGGGAGAGAGAGGGGGAGATACAGAATCCGAAGCAGGCTCCAGGCTCTGAGCTGTCAGCACAGAGCCCAACGCAGGGCTTGAACTCACAAACCGCGAGATCATGACCTGAGCTGAAGCCGGATGCTTAACCGACTGAGCCACCCAGGCGTCCCTGTACTGTCACTTTTGAGTGGCCAAAGAAGTTAGTTCCCAGATAGCTATGTGCACTGCATTAAGGACTGCTGCAGAAAGAAACACCTATTGCTGGTATGCGGGGAAGCTATGGTTCCTGTCCTATAGCATTCTGAGTAGACGAGGGCAAATTGTTGTCCAAGATAGTCCTGTGAGTCTGAATGTTGAGTTGAACCTAAGAAAACTCTTTGGTGGGTGTTGCAACTACCTTATCTTTATGTTGTGGTTTAGACATCAGTACTTCCATGCCATACTCAAGATCTCTAGGTTGACTTCTTAAAACATTTTCCAGTGATGTTTTTGCTAATGGGGGTTGGGGTGAGGAGGAATCCATTCTAACCTCCCAGCGATCTTGTGTATCCAGAATAGTACAATATTCTTTCTGTGGTGGTAGTTTTGCCTGCATCAATATGAGCCATAATTCCAATATTTCGGATTCTGTTTGAAAGGTGGAGGAAAAAAAAAAAGCATGTGTTACATAGTGGTCATTACTAAAACCGTAAAACCAAAATATGTATTCTATATGCTGTGCAAATTTCAAAGCTAGTTACTATTTCATAAAAACGACAAAACCAGAAAATACATCCCTACCACATTATTCTGACAAAACAGCTAAATAACAAACAGCTAACTACAATCTTGTGAATTTTACTTTTAGTTCTATGAAAATTGTGCTGCTGCTACATTAAAAATATTTAGCACTGAAATGGAAAAAAAAAATAGCTTTAAAGATATATACCAACATCTATTTATAGTTAGCGAGGGCAGAAAGCTAAATTAACAATGCTAAATTAAGCCCATGACAGAAACCTTTACCTTTTCACACAGTGAATGAAAAAGACAGTATCAATGATAGTACTTACTTAGCTATGGGAGGATTGATGACAGAATGAAGGGATTTGATATCATTTCCTATCAAACCTAATGGAAAGAGGGTTATAATTGAAAAGTTTAAGAAATTTTCCTTTAATTGACAAAGAAGTTAAAATAATTTTAAGCAAATACAGTAATTCCAAGTACAGTAAAATCCAAGATAAATAAAACTTTCTTTTACCTAAAAGTTATATCTCTAAAGAAAAGGCAATGGATGATGATAAGGTAAATTTTCAAACATAAATTTCTAGAAGACATCCTTAGAAAAATATAAATTTACCCCAATCTTTCCCACTTTTTTTAAATGTTTATTTATTTTTGACAGAGCATAAGCAGGAGAGGGGCAGACAGAGGGGATGAGAGAGGGGGCTAGAAAATCAAAGCAGGCTCTGTGCTGACAGCAGTGAGCCCGATGTGGGGCTCGAACTCACTAACCGCAAGATCATGACCTGAACCAACTGACTGAGGTCAATCGACTTAGCTACCCAGGTGCCCCTAATCTTTGCCACTTTCTACAATTCTACAATAGACATAAAAAATATAGAAGAATGTTCATAGCAATGATCTTAAGGCAACAGCTCCTGAACCAAAGAAAAATAAAATGCACAGTCCTGTGAACCTGCAATGTCAAGGCCTAAAGAGTGATCCTCATATCAGATGACGATGAATTTCTGTACAATTTGAAACCCATCTTCCCTCAGTACTTCCAAGCATACAATATCTTTAACGATGGCCTGGGAAGTATCAGTGAATTGGAGCTATAACAATCTAAGACTTCTAAAAGGCCAAGTAGTATTTCTCGAATACAAAAAGCCCATAATAATTTACTCCATAATTATATATTTTATTAATTTTAAAGCAAAAATGCAGTTACATTTATAAATTTAATCTACACCTATTTAAATCAGTTTTGCAAAACTTCTACAATAAATTAAGAATAGTTCTATTGTATTTTGAAAACCTCCTAGCAGTTCGAAGACTGAAGGATGGCCTGTATGGCTACAGATAAATTTGATGAGCAAAATACAGAAACGTAGATACAAGCCAATACTGCGGACCATTAAATTCACATGCCCTTAACAGTCACACAATCAGTATCATTACTCCATTACTCTCACATGACAAAGATGGTAATTCGAACAGCAACAGAATGCAACTAGTTTCAATGAGTCTCCCATATGCTTGCTTGCTTCAAACACAGAAGACCATTCAGAATTAGTTGCTCAGGCTACCAGCTTTCAATAGCCATACTACCTAACGTAAACTATCCCAGATAAGTATTTAACCAACTACTCTTAAGAACCTTTAAAATAAATTATTTGGGCAAACCTCGAATGACAGAAAATACTTATGCATAAAAACCAGAAAAGGACTAGAAAGTAAGTATTTTACAGCAAGAGCACTCTACAAATAGACAACCCGCTAAACTTTTGAGCCAGCGACTAAAGCCACCAACCTTTCTCTTTGTTTAGCTCATGTGGATGGGGAGCAGATAAGGAGCACAGGCCTACTACCCCTGGCATCTATCAGAATACATCCAACTCATAATAATCTTAAGGAAATAGCCAAGAAGTAAAAAGGAAGCAGTATTCTGAAAATGGAATGCTTGCCAACAAGAGAGAGAGAAAGCAAACAAGCAGTAAAATGAGAATCAAATTTTGTACCTGGTAGAGAACTGTAGTTTCTTCCAAGAGGCACATGTGACTTTAGTCTTTGTAAACTTGCTCTCATTTTAGAGCAACACATATTCTAGTGAGGAGAAAAAGAACCCTGACATTAATTTTATTTTAGCATTTCTGATTACAGTACTTTTAACATCATAACTATGCTTTGTGAGAAGATGAAATACTTTGAATCTCCTTAAAGTAGTCTGAATTTATTAACTCTAGCTCCTTTAAAAAGTGACAACCCAAAATTATACTACAGGAAAGAACAAAAATAAAACTAAAACTGACTTGCTATTTTGAGCTGATCTTAGATGATGGTTCTCTAAGATCTGCAGCATTAACATTACAAGGAACACAAATTCTACAGATCTACTCCAGACAAGAAAATAACAAACTCTGGGGACACAGGCAAACAATCTGTGGGAATCTTTATTTAACTGAAGTATAATGAACACAGTGTTGTATTACTTTCAGGTGTACTGAACAATCTGCATTTCTACAAGCCCTCCAGGTGATTCTGATAGCTACAGTTTGAGAACCACAGCCCTGAAGTTTCCAGAGAGCCAGAAAAGTTAATCAGGTCTCTCACCCTGGCTACTTCTTGATTCCCCTCTACAGCTGCTAAGAGCTGGTGGGGGTCATGAACTCTAAAACCATTAGCTGTTTGGGGGATTTATAAAAGCGGTTACAAATTATAATCACCTGGAAAACTTTAAAAACTATTTGGCGAGATGGGGGGTAGTTGGGAGAACTAGGGACTGGCATTTTTTAAAAGTTTCTTTAGTATCTTCTCCCAGTGTTTCCACACAGAGGTTGATTATTACCCATCCCAATTTATCCCCAAACAACTAGATACACATTTAATGGCTGCTAATACATTTGGAATTATTATAGTTAGTATAATAATTTGGGGTTGTCACAATCTGCCTTTTAATGCTATCTTGGAATGCATGCCTGTCTTCTATATCACTTCTACATTAGTTAGCAAGTTTTTGTCAATAAAACACTGTTATCCTAAGAAATATTTCAAAAGTATAGACTCAAAGATATTTAAATTTCCACTGCATACTGACCTGGGTAAGAGAGTAGCTACCTGTCACAGGCATGTAGTCTGAAAGCATCAGCAATGAACACACTAAAGAAAACCTGTGTAAGTCTTTGGGACACTAATGACTTCAAAATGGAATATACAAATGGATATTCTTTAAAACGCTGCACAGTGAATTTTCAAGTAGCCAAATGAATTTACAGACTAGTGATAAGGTCTGCTGCTTCTTTGTTATAGTTTCTCCCACACTCCCTGTTAAGAAAAACTGTTGAAAATAAAGATACACTAGTCTAAGAGTATACTAGGCCTTTGGGGAAGTAAAGGAACTGAACGTGCTGAAGTACATTTAATTTCACAAGAAAAACTTACATTAACGTGCAGGATGGGTATTTTCTTATGACTGACTACAAATTTCATCAAGTTGGACACCATGTTGATCCTCTGTTATTCTCTGAAAAAGAAATATACAAAAATTTTAAACTAAGTTTGCATATTATATGTAAGACATATGTAAAGCATATGCAACATATATGGTAACAATGTATTATGTTGAAACAATAGGTACAATACTTTTAGCTATCAAAAACTCCATGCATCATTCAGAAAATAAAAATTCTGACAAAAATGAGAAATATGGTTCTAAAGCTAAAATATTCTTTATTTTTTCAACGTTTTAATTCTTCAAGATATGTACATACCATAAAAAAGATTGGAATTATAAAAATGTAACCAAAATGCATTTATGTATTTACATAAAATTTAGTATAAAAAGGTAAGCTTCTACATGTTAATTTGTTAATTTCTCATTGGTAATGTAACTTACTGGTATATATATATATGTATATATATATATTCTGATTTTATTCATTCATACCATAAATATGTAAAAAAATACACAAGAGCAAGTTGTCTTCTGTGACTATAAAAACTAAGCGTGTTTTTTTTTTTAATTGAAACCCTAGTTAACATATACTGTAAAAATTGTTTCAGGAGTAGAATTTAGTGATTCATCACTTACATGTATCACCCAGTGCTCATCCCAACAAGTGCCCTCCTTAATGCCCATCACCCATTTAGCTTCTCCCCCCACCCTACACACAGCCAACAACCCTCAGTTTGTTCTCTGTATTTAAGAGTCTCTTATGGTTTGTTTCCCTCTCTGTTTTTATATTATTTTTGCTTCCCTTCCCCTACGGTCATCTGTTTGGTTTCTTAAATTCCACATATGACTGAAATCACCTGTCTTTCTCTGATTTATTTCATTTAGCATAATACACTGTAGTTCCATCCACATTGTTGTAAATGGGAAGATTTCATTATTTTGATCACCAAGTAATATTCCATGGAATATATATACCACATCTCCTTTATCCATTCATCAGTCGATAGTTATTTGGGCTTCCCATACTTAGGCTATTGTTGATAGGTGTGCTATAAACATTGGGGTGCACGTGCCCCTTCAAATCAGCACTCCTGTATCCTTTGGATAAATACCTAGTAATCCAATTACTGGGTCATAAGGTAATTCTATTTTTAATTTTTTGAAGAACCTCCATACTGTTTTCCAGAGTGGCTGAAGCAGTTTTTGCATTCCCATCTCCACATCCTCGCCAACATCTGTTGTTGCTAGGAGTTTTTAATTTTAGCCATTCTGACAGGTGCAAGGTGGTATTTCATTGTGGGTTTCGTTTATATTTCTCTGATGAGTGATGTTGAGCATCTTTTCAGGTGTCTGTTAGCCATCTGGATGTCTTCTTTGGGAAAGTGTCTATTCATGTCGTATGCCCATGTCTTTACTGGATTATTTGGGTTTTGGGTGTGGAGTATAAATTCTTTATAGATTTTGGATAGTAACCCTTTACTGGACACGTCATCTGCAAATACCTTCTCCTATTCCGCTGGATGCCTTTTAGTTTTGCTGATTGTTTCCTTTGCTGTGCAGAAGTTTTTTATCTTGATGAGGCCACAATAGTTCATTTTTGCTTTTGTTTCCCTTGCGTTTGGAGACTTATCAAGTAAGAAGTTGCTGTGGCTGAAGTCAGAGGTTGTTGCCTCTTTTCTCCTTTAGTATTTTGATGACTTCCTGTCTTAAGTTTAGGTCTTTCATCCATTTTGAGTTTATTTTTGTATATGGTGTAAGAAAAGTGGTCCAAGTTCATTCTTCTGCACTGAGCAGTTTTCCCAACACTATTTTTTTTTAATGTTTATTTTTGAGAGACAGAGTGTGAACGGGGGAGGGACAGAGAGAGAGAGGGAGACACAGAATCCGAAGCAGGCTCCAGATCTGAGCTGTCAGCACAGAGTCTGATGCGTGGCTCGAACTCACAGACTGCCAAGATCATGACCTGGGCCAAAGTCGGATGCCCAACTGACTGAGCCACCCAGGTGCCCCTGTAGTTCTCCTTTTTAGTGGGATCTTTGGTTTTGAAATCAAAGTAATACTGGCCTCGCAGAATCAGTCTGGAAGTTTTCCTTCCATTTCTATTCTTTGGAATCGCTTCAAAAGAATAGGTGTTAACTCTTCTTTAAATGTTTGGTAGAATTCCCCCAGAAAGCCATCTGGCCCTGAACTCTTCTTTATTGGGACATTTTTGGTCTGTGATCCAATTTCTTTACTGTTAATGGGTCTGTTCAAATTTTCTATTTCTTCCTGTTTCGGTTTTGGTAGTTTATATGTTTCTAGGAATTTGTCCACTTCTTCCAGACTGCCCAATTTGTTTGCATATAATTGCTCCTCATATTCTCTTACTATTGCTTGTACTTCTGCAGTGTTGGTTGTGATCTCTCCTCTTTCACTCGTGATTTTATTTACTTGGGTCCTTTCCCTTTTCTTTTTGATCAATCTGGCTAGGGAATATTCTACTTTTCTTAATTCTTTCAAAGAACCATCACCTCATTTCATTGATCTGTTCTACTGTTTTGTTTTTTATATTTTAAGATCATTGACTTGTTCTCTAATCTTTATTTTTTCCCTTTTTCTGCTGGCTTTGGGTTTTATTTGCTGTTATTTTTCCAGCTCTTTTAGGTGTAAGGTTAGGTTGTGTATTTGAGACTTTTCTTCCTTCTTTAGGAAGGTGTGAATTGCTATATGCTTCTCTCTTATGACTGCCTTTGCTGCATGTCAGAGGTTTTGGGCTGTCATGTTTTCATTTTTAATTTCAGCCTGACTAGATTTTATTTCTTCTATCTCCGCAAAAAAGGATTCTTTTCTGTCTTCTATGCTTTTTTCAACCCCAGCCAGTATTCTTAACATGGTTCTAAATTCTGGTTCAGATATCTTATTTATATCTGTGTTAAGTCCCTTGCTGTTATTTCTTCCTGTTCTTTCTATTGCGGTGAATTCCTTCATTTTGTCATTTTGGAGGAAGAAAAAATTAATAAAATAAAAAATATTAAAAAATTAGTAACAAAACAAAAAAATCAAACAAAGGAAGAAGCTAGATCCTAGGTGTGTTTCTGCTTGCTTAAAGAAGCTTGATAGGGGGGCGCCTGGGTGGCGCGGTCGGTTAAACGTCCGACTTCGGCCAGGTCACGATCTCGCGGTCCGTGAGTTCGAGCCCCGTGTCGGGCTCTGGGCTGATGGCTCAGAGCCTGGAGCCTGTTTCCGTTTCTGTGTCTCCCTCTCTCTCTGCCCCTCACCCGTTCATGCTCTGTCTCTCTCTGTCCCAAAAATAAATAAACGTTGGAAAAAAAAAAAAATTTTTTTTTAAAATTAAAAAAAAAAAAGAAGCTTGATAGAATACAGAAAAAAGGTAAAGAAAAAATGTTAAAGTTAAAAAAATTATAGAATAAAATAAATAAAATGAAATAGAATAAAAAATTTGTTTAAATAAAAATCAAAGTAAAAAAATTTTTTAAAATTTTCTTTCTGTATCCATGAAAGAAAAAAAAGGAAACAATTTAAGCAAAAACAGAAGCAAAGAAAATGAACAAATGAACCAGCAAACAGAATGAAACCCGAATGAAGTTATATGCAGTCTCCCCTAGAAATGAAACTATGAAGCACTCTGCGTTCTGTACATTAAGCCGGTGGAGTGACTTGTGCTGATCTTCTGGGGGATGTGCTTGATGGGCACAGTTGGGTGGGGCTCTGTTCTCCACTAGGTGGCGCTGCTTACCTTACTGGGGTGGCACATGTGTGCAAGTACGGGGGAAGTGGAAATGGCTTCACCCAGCTCCCTCCTCTCTGTTACAGGACATTTGCGCTCTCACCCAACCATGATCAAGTACCTCTCCTCCATCTCAGGCCTCTGTCCACCCCCTGTCTCTACCCTGTAAGCTGTCCGCCCGCCTTCCAGGTGCCACCTCCCTCCAGAGTTTTATCTCACATGGGGTTGTGTTTCAAAACTCCACACTTGAGAGGACCCTGCAGCATGGACCCACACCAACCCTCTGGGGGAGGGTCTCACTGAGCAATGGCCGGGTGCCGGCTTGCCTCAGAAAACATTCATGCAATAGTGCAGCAGCAGAGTTTCAGAAATTATCGCAAACCACAACACACAGCCAGCATCAAGTTTTACTGCACTCTGGTATCTTTGTCCCAATACCAGCAAACGTGGCTGCTCTCCAGGGTCCACTGGGACCTTGGCCCAGGAGAGGCCATATGGCCTTTACCAAACGTACTCCAAGCAGGGGAACCACTTCTCCCCATGTGACACAGGGACCCCTCAGACCCTGCTGCCTACTCCTGGGGATTCACCCTAATTCCTCCCTAGAGCACCACCAGTCACCGAGCTCTGAAACTTCAGACTCTGCTCTCCAATGTTAATAGAATCCTGGGGGTACTAAAACCCTCTACTTTCACCCTGTCAGTAGTTTTGGAGAACAGATTTCTTGTTCAGTCCCCTGCAAGTGTTTTCACTCTTTCTCTTTCTCTCCAGCTACTTTCAGAGAGTGCTTTTCTTGCACAATCCTGATGCACTGCACTATCCCCTTTTCTTCTGTGCTCTCTCCATGAAAATGGCTCCCTACCCTCCATGGCTTTTCTCTCCACCAGTTCACCTCTCTGTACCGAGTACCTGCCAAGTTTTGTGGCTCAAGTTATGCAGATTGTTGTGTTAATCCTCAGATCAATTTCCTAGGTGTTCAAAATGGTCTGGTGCTGATCTAGCTGCATTTCAGGGATTAGACAACCTCAGGGTCTCCATGCTGCTCTGCCATCTTAACTCCTCCCCTCCAAAACTAAGGAACTTTAGTTTAAAAATATTTACTGAATTGATGGGGTGTTTGGGTGGCTCAGTCGGTTAAGCATCTGACTCTTGGTTTCGACCTGAGTCAAGATCTGTTTCTGAGTTGGAGCCCTACACTGGTCTCTGTGCTGACAGCATGGAGCCTGCTTGGGATTCTCTCTCTTCCTCTCTCTCTGCCCCTCCCCTGCTTGCACTCTCTCTCTTTCTCTCAAAATAAATAAACTTAAAAATTAAAAACAAAAATATTTACTGAACTGAATATTCACTATGTTTCAAGTACACTATCAAGGCTATGAAAAATTCATAGAAGTATCTGACACTGGGTGGGGAGCAGGGAGATAGACTGTGTGCTATGTTATACAAGAATCCATGTCAAAATTCATTATTCTTCCTCCTAAATCTGTTCCTGTGTCTTGGAACAGGCATATTCACTAGCCCTCATTTAGGAAGTCATCAAATCCTTTTGATTTTATTTCCTAAATATACCTTGAATCCAATCCCTCTTCATTTCCAGTACCAAACAATGTTTGCAGTATCATGCATGTTAGATCCATTCTAAAATAGAACAGATTTTAACACAATAAAATACGAAAAAACTCACTAACAGGGTTTGACTTCACATTGCACTAAGAAACTACCACTTGTCAAAAGCCTGGTAAAGTCATGCACAATTTTCTGAAAAGACTATTAAAATACTCTTCCTTTTCTCAACCACCTATATGTATGAGGCTGGACTTACTTCAGAAGTTCAATCAAAAATAAAAAACATACATATATAGTAACAAATACAGAAGGTGATATGAGATGTCAGCTGTATTCTGTTATGCTCAAAATTAAAGAGATTTGTAAAACTAAGGCAGTGTAAAAGATTCCTCAAATGAAATTATTTTTCTTTTGGAAAATAATAGGTTATTTCCCATAAAACTGTGTAACTTACATCAACAATTAGTTGATTTACTGTTTAAGTGAATTACTAAAATATTTTAAAGTTTTGTTTTAATATCTAAAGATTAAATATGAATTATAACACACATAAACAAAACTCTTTGGAGTTCTGAATCATTTTTAAGAGTGTGAAGAGTTCCTTTAGCTACATTTTTAAAACTTATTCCAACACCCTGTTTCCCCAAGTGAATGCCCATGATTATTTTAGGTTCTAAGAAAAAAAAATGATTTACCAAATATCAGAAAAACTAGCCAAGAGAATCCATTTTGTAGACAGTAATGCTTAAGAAGTTAAAATTATTTGCTTTAAAAGGTGAATTTAAGGAAAAATATTAAGGAAATAATAACATAGCTGACATTCAGATATGCCAGTCTCAAAAAGTAGTACTCAAATCACTGAAGTGGGAAATAATGCTTTAATCCATTCTTTACACATATCCTTCAAATAAACAACATCCTCTTGTCACTTCCCTACTCAAAACATTTAAAGGTTCTTAATACAACAAAACCTGTCCCAAACTACCTTCATGACTTGTACTCTCCTATTCCCTACTCTAAACCAGGGAGCTGTAGCCAAAATTCCCCAGGAACACCATGCTATGGCATCTTCACATCTTTGTATGTAATGTTGCCACAGCCTGAAAGCAGTCCTAGAATCCCAAGACCCCACACCTGGTAAATTTCCATTCAATCTTCAAGTCCCAGCTTGGAACCTTTTCCTAATTTCCTAGAAAGTTTTAATACCACCTTCTCTATGTTTTTATAACACTCAGAACTTATATTTACTCATGACATATAACATATTTATAAGCTATCTCCACTACTGTGAGCTCTCCAAAAGGAAGGATCTTCCACTAACACTGCCCAGCACAATGCTACACTTTTTGATCTGTTAAGTTCATTAGGGCCCTCCAGTGATTTTCTTCTTCCCTGTGGATCAATGATCTTCAACAAAAATGGATGCCTACTACTGGTGCTATAAAGTGAGTTATTCTATAAGGCCCAGACCTCCTTAGGCCTTGGAGAATAAAGAACTCACTAAATGTTGTAACACCTGATGGTACAAAAGCAATAATGAGGGGAAAAAAGGCGAACTACCCATTCTACATTACTAGCAACAAGTTACACTATGAACAAATACAAAGAACTCATGGTTTGTTTGTTTTTAAAAACAACAGTAGAGAATCATGCCTGTAAAACTTAATATACAAAAACAGAAATCATGGACCACTAAAGAACAAGCACAAAATACATCAGTATGCAAGCAAAATGAAGATGATGTTGCTAAGAATCAAGTAATATATGAAAAAAGATGCTACAGCATCAAGTTCAAATGGTCTGTTTGCAGATGATATTTGTCACTGTACTTAGTAATTTCTCCTCAATTAGAAACTTCATTTCAGATTTGTGTCATATTCAATGTTTTTAGAAAAATATCAAGTTTGAATTAGCCCAATATGTTTATTATTAATGTCAATCCCTAATATCTTTGCTTTTTCTCTTTATGTTGACTAGGTCATCTTGTGCCATCAATCTAAACACTCGTTTTTATTTATTTCTAGCAGAAGTTCTAAAACAAATCATCTAAAGTGAGGTACATTTTATCTAAATTTTAAAAATCAGTTCTAGCCTTTAACTTCATTCAAGAAAAAAGTTTGCCCAATTAACTTTTACTCGCTAAAGGAAAAAAAAAAGCTCAGGTAAAGATACTCTTAAATTTAGATCAACTGGACTGATAAAGCACTTCACAATTCCCCTGTTCATCTACATTTACTGCAGCAACACAGGGAATTGGTTATCAGAAATAAAAAAAAGTAAGTAACACATGATCCCCAACCTCAAGAAAAAGGTTAGCTTTAAAAATTCTATTCTGTCTCATGCATATCACAGTAGTAACTATTTCATTCATGGCAATTTTTACAAAGGTCTTACCATACCTATTCTTTAATGTAAAGAAGCTTGACTTTTTTAACCACACAAAATCAATTTATAAATCAGCTTTCACAACCTCCAGACGTTTCACTTATAATCTCATCTATATCAATAAATTCTACCTAAAGTTTCATCCAGATCAGAAGAATGCACTTTTATGCTTCTAACTACCAGCATGCAAACAACAGATAGCTACTATAGACTTTAATAGGTAAAAAGAAGTGATGATATCCAATTTAGCTACTACCATATATATAGGAAGTAAGTTTCTCTAAGAGTTTTGCTGACATTAATCTGCTTAAGCAACCATTTTTAACCTGCAATCACAGCTGAAAGTAAGAACAAATGATAAACAACATAGCCAACCACTTTGCCGCCTCTATTTTACACAAATCAAAATGTGACAACTGCTTAACCTTTAGAACTTCATTTATTTTCTGTTCTTGATTCAAAAGGCAAAGAGCGTATGAGTGGCTTTGACAATCATAAATGAAAAAACATACTGCTGATCTCACAACTTAAACCTACTAAAAGTTTCCATAAGCTGAAAGAACTACAACAGGAAACAATAAGGATAAATTTCACAATGTTAACCAAACGAAACCAACACAAAAGGGTTCATACTGTATGATTCCTATTACGTAAAGTATAAAATGGGCAAAGCTAATCCATTCTGCTACAAGTCAGGATAGTTCTTCTACTTGGGAGTCCAGTGACTGGAAAGAGGCATGAGGAGGACTTCTGAGGTGCAGGCTAATATAATTTCTTGATTCGGGTGTGAATTACAGGGTGTGGTCAGAGTCTGAAAACTCACTGAAGCATATGTCTATAGTATGCATTGTTCTGCGTGTATGTTACAATGCAATGAAAGTCTTTTAAAAACTTTTCATAAACTTCTAATTATAATACAAACTTCAAGTGGACCCTTCCCTTGTGGTGCAAAGATCCTACTAGTTTAGAGGACTTGCTGGAGTCCCAATTCTGTGATCTTTAATGTATCAGTTAAAATCTCTGAGCCTATCTTTCCATCTATAACACTACGGGATCAGTATGAGAATTAAGTTCATTTATTCAACAAGAATTTACTGTTGTTGTATCTACCACTGCCTTCTAAGTAAAGGGATTAAAGTTTCTGATGCATAGGGGCACTTGTACCCCAACGTTTATAGCAGCACTCTCAACAATAGCCAAATTATGGAAAGAGCCTAAATGTCCATCAACTGATGAATGGATAAAGAAATTGTGGTTTATATACACAATGGAGTACTATGTGGCAATGAGAACGAAATATGGCCCTTTGTAGCAACGTGGACGGAACTGGAGAGTGATATGCTAAGTGAAATAAGCCATACAGAGAAAGACAGATACCATATGTTTTCACTGTTATGTGGATCCTGAGAAACTTAACAGGAACCCATGGGGGAGGGGAAGGAAAAAAAAAAAAAAAAGAGGTTAGAGTGGGAGAGAGCCAAAGCATAAGAGACTCTTAAAAAATGAGAACAAACTGAGGGCTGATGGGGGGTGGAAGGGAGGGGAGGGTGGGTGATGGGTACTGAAGAGGGCATCTTTTGGAATAAGCACTGGGTGTTGTATGGAAACCAATTTGTCAATAAATTTCATATATTTAAAAAAAATTAATACAATACAATAAAATAAAATAAAATTAAAATAAAATTAGTGTACAAAAGACATCCTTGGGTTCATACTGTCTATATCTTATTTGGTGGAAATAGACAAAAGGAATAAATAAAATACATAGCATCTCATATAGTAATACGTGCTACAGAGAATTAGGAAAGAAAAATTGGGCAGTAACTGTAACCAAGGTCACTTACTCAAGTGACATTTAAATGACATTTAAGCTGAGAGAAGACATTTGCAAATGACATATCAGATAAACGGTTAGTATCCAAAATCTGTAAAGAACTTATCAAACTCAACACCCAAAAAACAAATAATCCAGTGAAGAAATGGGCAAAAGACATGAATAGACACTTCTCCAAGGAAGACATCCAGATGACCAACCAACACATGAAAAAATGCTCAACATCAGTCATCATCAGGGAAATACAAATCAACACCACAATGAGATACCACCTTACACCTGTCAGAATGGCTAACATTAACAACTCAGACGACAACAGATGTTGGGGAGGATGCGGAGAAAGAGGATCTCTTTTGCATTGTTGGTGGGAATGCAAGCTGGTGCAGCCACTCTGGAAAACAGTATGGAGGTTCCTCAAAAAACTAAAAACAGAACTACCGCAGGACCCAGCAATAGCACTATTGGCATTTATCCAAGGGATACAGGTGTGCTGTTTTGAAAGGACACATGCACCCCAATGTTTATAGCAGCACTATCCACAATAGCCAAAGTATGGAAAGAGCCCAAATGTCTATCGATGGACGAATGGATAAACACGTGGTGTATATATATACGTGTACGCATACATACACGTATATATATACATACACACACACACATACAATGGAGTATCACTTGGCAATCAAAAAGAATGAAATCTTGCCATTTGCAACTATGTGGATGGAACTGGAGGGTATTATGCTAAGCGAAATTAGAAAAAGACAAATATATGATTTCAATCACATGAGGACTTTAAGACAGAACAGATAAACACAAGGGAAGGGAAGCAAAAATAATATAAAAACAGGGAGGGTGACAAAACAGAAGAGACTCTTAAATATGGAGAACAAACAGAGGGTTCCTGGAGGGGCTGCGGGAAGGGGGGTGGGCTAAATGGGTAAGGGGCACTAAGGAGTCTACTCCTGAAATCACTGTTGCACTATATGCTAACTTGGATGTAAATTTAAAAAATAAAGTAAAATAAAATAAATTAAAAAACAAAACAAAAATAAATGACATTTAAGCAAAGAACTCAAGTGTGTGAAGCAATACCTGGGGGAAGTGTATTCTAGAGAGATTAGGTAATGTATTGCACCTGAAAATGCACAAATGTCAGAATTAGGGTTTTAAAGAAAATAAATCACATTAGAAGATAGAGCCATGAAAAACTGCCTCGAATCCATACACTGAGATTGAGGGGGAGGATGAAGGCCTTCGGGGGGGGGGATCCTTTCCTCCTCCTCCGTGGCTGGCTGTTGTATCCCACAAGGGGGCACGGCGGCCAAGGGGGCAGGGTCATAGGCACGCGGGAGTCGCAACGCGCGGTCCGCGACCCACCTGGCACTGGAGCGCATACCGGAGGTCGGCTTTTTCCCACCAGGTGCTGAGAGCCGCCGGTGCAGACCGCGCCGAAGTCCGCAAAGGCCTCACCGTCACGATACACTACTTCGGCGAAAGCCCTAGTACCACCAGAAAGGAACTTCGAGCTTCCTCACCCACGTCCTCCGGACGCCGCACTCCACCACTTCCGGCGGTGCACCACCCAAATGCCTCCTGTCGGCAACTTCCGCCCTTCTATCTAAATGTCAAAACCCCAGGTTCGGAACTGATGTGTCGCGCTTTCTCCGCACTCGGTCGTTTTAGAACTCTTTCCCGTCGGGGTGCGTGGAGTGAACTCGCGGGTCTGTGAGACCCGAAAATTGAGAGCTTCTTTGCGCCCCGGCACCTGCGCCCGGCGGCTCTGCGGCTGTCACCATGGTGAGGGGGGTAGTTTCGGGAGCTCGGGTCGTAGGGCTACAGAGCTGGTGGAGGGCGAGGGCCCTCGGGCGGGGGCCCTGGGGTGAGGGGTGGTAGGCGGAAGGGAGGTACTGCTGAAGGGAAGGGTGGGCTCGGTTGAGTGAAAAAAAACTTGTTTGGGGGACACAGAGTCTGTTAAATTGCCGGCTTCGCCACGTGTTGCGTGTCGTCAGTGCCAGAGCCTAGCGATATCCTTCTGCCGCCTCGTTTTATTGCTGAGGAAACGGAGCCAGGCATACAGCACAGATCTGCCACATCTGCCCTCTTTCTACTGAATCTTTAGTGTTTCTCTGCAAAGTGGTATTCCCACGTACCTTCCTGGTGGTTGCCGCAACGTTTATGTGATAGCGGTTGAAAACACCGCAGCTGATACGTAGTACCTGGTTGACTGTCACTCGGCATTATTCTCTGTGCTGGAGTTGACTGCGTCATTATTTTATTTTTGCAGTCTTAAAATACAAATGGACTGTAGCCACATGTTTAAAATAAAAGTGGCCATGTAAAATAAAACTGGCCCTTAAAAAGCAAAAGGGGATCCGAGGCGTTGCTGGTGACAGCAAAAGAGTACAACCACTTTTGAAAGCAGTTTGGCATATGACCACACAAAAGGCTTATGGGCGCGTGTTAATTCGCTAAAAACTGGGAACAACCCAAATACCCATCAGCTGGTCAGTATATCCGTACCTGGGACTCAAGGCAGTAACAAGGATTGAAGTACTGATGAATGTAACAACGTGGGGGATCTCAAAAGCCTTAAGTGAAAAGCTACACGCAAAAGGCTACAAATTGTTAATATGTAAGTTTCTATGCTCTGCAAAAGGCAAAACTAGAGTAATATACTACATACAGATTGGAGGTGGAAAAAAGGATTGCTTTCAAAGATATACAAGGAAGTTTTCTGAGGTAATGGAAAGACTCTCTTCCTCTCTCTGATTGTGGTGGTTACAAAACTGTTATAGTTTGTTAAAACTTAAAACTGTACACCTGCACCTTAAAAGGGCACATTTCATTATATGTAAATTGTATGTAAATAAAACTGACTTACTAATTTTTTAAATAAAAAGGATGATGACGATATTGAAAAACCAGATTACTGATGTTAAGAAAAAAAAAAAAGAGAGAGAGAGAGATCCTGGAATCAGGTCATCCTTTTTGTGGGGCCAGTGGATTTTGGAAGTTCCTTTCAATGAACAGAAACTTTCACTGAGATTATGACAGATGTGAATCCTGATGCCTGATATCATCCAGGATCAAACATTTTTTAACTCACTTGACTAGGCTTAATAGCACAAGAGTTACTTAACCAAGTGAACATTTGGATAACATAAGGCCTTCTATACTTCATATGGTGCTCAGAAAGTTTTTTAACATAATTCTGTCATTTTCAAAATCAATGTTTCTTGCATTGTTACAGCCACAAAACGAATATATTGAGTTACACCGGAAGCGCTATGGCTATCGTTTGGATTACCATGAGAAAAAGAGAAAGAAGGAAGGTCGAGAGGCTCATGAACGTTCAAAGAAGGCAAAAAAGATGATTGGTCTGAAAGCTAAGCTCTACCATAAACAGCGCCATGCTGAGAAAATACAAATGAAAAAGACGTAAGTGATCATTTCTTTGTTGTAACAAGTTAATGTCTTTTTAGTAATAGGTTTTAAAACGGATAATCTTGAATCTTTTTCTTTCTTGATAGTATCAAGATGCATGAAAAGAGAAACACCAAGCAAAAGAATGATGAAAAGACTCCACAAGGAGCAGTACCTGCGTATCTGCTGGACAGGGAGGGACAGTCCCGAGCTAAAGTACTTTCCAATATGATTAAACAAAAACGAAAAGAGAAAGCAGTAAGTAATGAAAATTGAAGCATTTATTTCTTTTTTGTTCAGGAGAGAATTACTTAAATTTAATCTTAGTTTTTTTCCTTCAGTTTAATTGGCTACATGAAATCCAGCTACTATTCCCATTATTCAGGTATCAAAGTCTGTGTAAATTTCATTTTGTATTCTTTAATAAAATATTTACTTTCTCATCACCAGAACACGTTAGTGTTTAACAGCTTTTTAAAAATGTATTAGAATACCACACATCTTTAGTGTAAAAAAAAAGTACTTAAAAAGTTAGCAGTGCATCTCAAATTCAGAGTTTTAACAACTTCCTACATTTGACACCTCCTAGTGTTGTGCTCTTGCAGAGAAAGATACGACTGCTGGTTTTTTGCTGCCCTACTGTGCTAAAATTTGTTCAGAAGTAGAATAGTGAAAAACCCTCTAATTGATTTGACTTAAATAAAAATTCAGAATTTTTAAAAACATTACTGAATTGCGCTTGTGTCAAATTAGGTTAAATTCTGCTAAAAACAGGAAAAGATATAGGTACTGTTTTTAAACACCTGTGGATAAATTGACAGAAATCTAGGTAGCAACAGAATATGTGGGATCTATATTTAAAGAATTTTCAGTCTCCACATTTGATTTTAAAAACCACACTGTTTTTTTGGTGTGTAAGAATCTGCATTTAGAATGGTATAACTTGAGCACCAAAACAAACTTTAGAGGTTATCTACTTAACCTCTCCTCATTTTATAAATAAAAAGACTGAAGTCCAGGAGGTTGTAAATCATTCTTCATGCTCACAGATCTATGAAATGGTAGAACTGCTTCTAGAACCTATGTGTTAGTAATAAGTCAAAAAAAATTTTTAGTATTTTTTAAAAGTTATTAAATACTTATTTTCCAGTGTTTATTTATTTTGAGAGAGAGCAGGGGAGGGGCAGAGACAGAGAATCCCAAGCAGCCTCCTCGCTGTCAGCACAGAGCCTGACGTGGGGCTGGATCTCATAAACTGTGAGATCATGACCTAAGCCAAAACCAAGAGTTGGACATTTAATTGACTGAGCCACCCAGATGCCCCAAAGTCAGATTCTTTATACTGCCTTTCACTTTTTTTCAAACAATTTGCATTCTAGGGAGGTTCAAAGTATGTGGTGATGATTTTGTCTTACTAGTACTAAAATCTAACAGTTCACTTGAGGTAAAAATAGATATATTAAGAGGTGGAAACAGTCTTCTAATTTTACATATGAACTATTTGGTAGTCAGCACATAGAGTTTCAAGAAGTCACTGACTTATTACAGGTGGCATTTTTCATCCATAACAAGCCATTAAGATTTTTAGCTTAAGCAAACCATTTTATTTAATGTGTTCATAATATGAAACTTCATTAATTCCAATTAATTTGGGGCTTGTGAGGAGACAGTACAGACCTCTAGAAACAGTTGAGCCAAAATCTTGTTGGTTTAGGAAAAAAATTTGATTTTTCATTCTCATTGCCGTTTACTAACAAATTTAAATGATGGTCTGTTTTTAGGGAAAATGGGAAGTCCCTTTGCCCAAAGTTCGTGCCCAGGGAGAAACAGAAGTATTAAAAGTTATTCGAACAGGAAAGAGAAAGAAGAAAGCATGGAAGAGGATGGTTACAAAAGTCTGCTTTGTTGGAGATGGCTTTACTCGAAAACCACCTAAATATGAAAGATTCATTAGGCCAATGGTAAGTCCCTTGCAAGAGTGGGATGGATTAAATATTGGTTGCTGTGTTAAATTGGGTAAAGTAGAATTTCCTGAAATTCCTGAAATTGATATGAAAAGAGATTGAAAGACATTTTTTAGGCTGTTTTTGTTATTTTAAGTTATTGACAGGGATGGCTTAGGAATTTTCCTGTACTGTCAAGAATCTTGTCTTCATAAGAAACAAGAGATGAAAAGTAGTTTTCATTACAGTGTCAGTGGATCCTGATTTTTAAATAGATGGCATATATTAGAATCTTCATTTTCCACATGAAGTCATTTTACTCACTCAGCAAGTAATCTATATACCTGACACTTGTTATATTTGATAACAGTTCAAAAACTTCAGTAGGGACATTTTTTTTCATGAAGCAAATTCTATTTATTATGGCAATTAATGCTTTTGAAAACAGTATGTAATCATTGGAAAAAGAATTTAATATAAGAGTGGGACTTTAATTTCCTTTGACACCAATGGTCAAAACCAGTCTCGTCCCCTTTCCCAAGATGTAATTGAACATACGGTTGACCCTTGAACAACTTGGGTTAGGGATGCCCACCACCTGCACAGCTGAAAATCCACATACAACTTTTGACTCCTCAAAAACTAAACTAATAGACTGTTGCTGGAAGCCTTACTGATGGCATCACCTGTCGATTAACACATATTTTGTATGTAAAGTGTATCATATACTGTATTCTTAAAGCTAAAGAAAAAGGGGCACCAGAAAAAAAGGGGCACTTGGGTGGTTGAGTCAATTATGCATCTGACTCTTGATCACAGCTCAGGTCTTGATCTCAGGGTTGAGTTCAAGCCCCACATTGGACTCTGCACTAGGCATGAAGGCTACTTAAAGGAAAAAAAAAAAAAAAAAGTTAATATCATTAAGGAAAAATAAATATCAAAAAAAAAGTCTTCATGTAAGTGGACTTGTGCAATTCAAACCTGTTTTTGTGGGTCAGCTGTGTATTTTTGCAAAATCCCTTTAAACAGACTGAATTACTCTCCCCACTGGATATCTAACCTGCTTAGAAAAACAATCAGAGGAAGGTTGGCAGTGTTCCCGTTTCTCAACCTGAATCATTTTTAACGGATTAAAATGTTGTCAAACAGTCTGTTTCTGTAAATTTCTGTCGAAACACAGCTGTGCCCTTTCATTTACATAATGTCTATGGCTGTGTTTTCCTGCAGACTTTTGAGTAGTTGCAGGAGAGACCATATGGCCTGCAAAACCTAAAATGTTCACTGTCCCTTTACAGAAAACCTTGACCCGTCCCTGGATTATATCATGGATGCCTCTTATTTTGATTTCATATTCATAATCTCTTAAATATAGTTTGGTAACTTTATCAGTTCTGTAGGGAGAGAATATACTGGTCGTGTTGTCCTAGGCTTTCTGTAGCTTGACAGATAAGTCTCTTATTGTGCATTAGTCAAAGGGCATTCCCAACTGTGTAAGTTTATTACAAGCTTCATTAAAGAGTGCATTACTAAGTACTTGATGTACCCTTACCCCATACGTGGAAAAATCAAATTTAAGACACTGCAGAGTGTTGTGGCTTCTGAAGTGCTACACCCCAAGAGGCCATATCTAGGTGACTGAGTGACTGTGGTCTCTGTAAAAGATGTCTGGGCTTTCTCCAGTCTTTGACCAGTATTACCATCGATGAAAAGCTGACAGTCCACCCCACCTTTTTCATCATGTAAAATAGCTAAGGTATATAGAGACATGCCATTTAACCTGGGGAACAAGTCATTTCACATGTCAATCCTTATGTTATAAAAAAAAAAAAAAAAAAAAAACGGGAGTTGTAAGGTTATAATGCTTAATTGAGCTATTTGTACACTTCAGCACAGTGCCTGGCATATAGCAAGTTCTCAGTAAATGTACGTAACTACAGAGAAAAACCTGAGTATGATGCTAGGTAAAGCTCCATGGTAACAACTCCAGGAGTATGTGTTTGGAGTTTTTCCCCCATGTATTTATCAGGTTTGTAGTCTGTAGAATTTATAAATATTTAATTTGATGCCTTAAGATTTGACATTGGTCAATCCATGAGGATTTTTGTTGGGGAAGACCATTGGAAAGGCAGATGATTGCTCATCGTTAACATTTTAGACTCATAACGTTTTTGTGTTTGACTTATTAGGGCTTACGTTTCAAAAAGGCCCATGTAACACATCCTGAATTGAAAGCCACCTTTTGCCTGCCAGTACTTGGTGTAAAAAAGAATCCCTCATCCCCACTATATACGTCTTTGGGTGTTATTACCAAAGGTACTGTCATTGAAGTGAACGTGAGTGAGCTGGGCCTTGTGACACAAGGAGGCAAGGTTATTTGGGGTAAGTAAAGTTTTGAATATGGGGCTGCTGCTATTATAACCCTAAAATTGAAATTTTTAAGTTGGTAGGAAGTATGTAAGCAAATTTTAATGCAGAATTGCTGGATAAGTAAAAATGATGTAAATCAGACGTAAACTTACGAAAAATACTTCTGTAGACACAAGAGTTATGAATGTGATTCTTTTTAGTTTGGATTATTGATATCAGTTTATAAAGTGTACTAGATTTTTAGATTTAGGGCTGTTTTAAGAGAAACTATGAAAGAAGCAGATGGAAAGTTACAATTATAAGTAACATATTGGAAGGAATTAGAATTCCCCCAGGAATGGGGGAAGGGAGACCTATATCAAACACATAGCCACACTATTTCAATAATAATTAAAAAACAGAAAGACGCCATGCCTCGTTTTCTTGGTTTTCTGCTTTTAGTGTCCAGGTAAGCTTTAATGTTCTTCAAAATTGAAGAGTACACTCTGACTTCTTGATTGAGTCTTTATATGAGTCATTAACTCCTACTTCATATTGGCAGACAGCAGTTTTAAAATAGGTTGCTAGATTAACTTGAAACTTAATGAAAACTTACTGCATTTTCTAGTAAGAAAAGTGTGTGGAAAAGCAACAATGCTCAGGTAAATCCACAAGGGCTTGTTAATACAGCGTACTAACAGAATGGAGCTGACCACTATTTGTAAAAGTGTAACAATAGTATGTAAAAATTGCCTCCAGAACTTGTTTGATTTTGAGCGATTTTGTAAAATCTCATTGATCCTACTATCGTTTATTTTTTTCTTTCTTAAAAGTGTCCATTAGAAATATTTTGGGCAAAGTTAATTTTTATTAGCTAAATCTCTCCTTTTCCCCGCGTTGTTTTCTTCAGGAAAATATGCCCAGGTTACCAACAATCCTGAAAACGATGGATGCATAAATGCAGTCTTGCTGGTTTGACAGCACTTTCAGACAAGTAACTCTTGACAATTACTGAAGACTACTCACCAGTTAAGAAGACACCGTTTCTGTGGTGGTTCTCCAAATACTGCCCAACAGCCTTACATATCTGCAGCCTTCAAGAGAACTATTTATTCTATTGTAAGAAACATTAAAATAGGCTTATTTACAAATTGGTCTTTATTTTTTAGTCTGTTGAGCATTTAGGCGTTCATAAATCTGAATAATGTTTTAAAAAGCAATTATAGGGGAGCTGGGTAGCTTACTCAGCACTCTGTGCTGACAGTGCAGAGCCTGCTTGGGATCCTATGTCTTTTCTCTCTCCGCCCCTCTCCCTCTCTCTCTCTCTCAAAATAAAGATTTAAAAATACATTTAAAAAAGATTTTAAAAAGCAATTGCAGAAGTATCTTGGTCTGTATCTGCATTAAGAAGTGGATACTCAGCAATGCAGATTTTTTGTTACTGGAAAAATTAGTATAGTTGAAAACACCTTTTATCATAAAGGTTCGTGCACACTTAAAACTAGAACCTATGCTAGGAAACTGTCATTTCTGAGACCTTACCTGAAGTCTTTTTTCTTCATTAATCCTAAGAAAGTTAGGGTTAACCCCTGGTAGCCTTTGTTTATAAGGTATTTAAAGTACAGGAGAGAAGGCACACTACAGTAAATAGAGTTCAGAAAAATCTTTTCACCTCTAGTTTTGTATTTTACACATTTTTTCTTCCTCTCAGTCATGTATACTCCCATCTACTAGGAACTGTATTTTCTACTCAAAATATATGGAAAAAAATACACTAAAATGTTTATACTTTCATATATTTAACAGGGTTAAAAATGTAAGTAATTCCAGGTAAAAGTTTTAAAAACACTGCACTGATGCTCTTTATGAGCAATTTGTTTGCAGTTAACGTGAATAATATAAAAAAGATCATGTTTCAGGTTTTGTAACTTAGTCAAAGTGCTCTTGTGATGTGAATGTTGGTAGCTCTGAGCTTTTAAGGTGTAATATCACATTAATCTATAATCACGTTAATGGTTTTAAATTGTTTATTTTTAAAGTCTGTCTTGAAAGTACAACCAATGTGATTAATTGTGCCTTTAACAAAATTATTTCATGTCTAAACAAATTCAGTTATCAAAACACAGGCCAGGAAACGATCACAAAACATACTACTATTAAAACTTAAAAAACAAAACAAAAAAAACTACCAAGAAAACAAACATGAGTACCTCAGTAAGACTTGCTCTTCTAAATAACGTAACATCTTTTCTAAATACTGTAAACATAGAAGTTTTAGAACACATACACACTTAGGAAAAGAAAGCCTATTTCCTTGGGAATGACTATCCAGTATGATACAATTACTTTAGGATGACAGAAGCTGAACTTTTCTTAACAATTAAGATTTTAACGACTGATTTTTGCCACTAATAGAAATGGGGAATGTGTGAATGACTATGTTTTGGAAGGTGGGGGGAAGAAAAGGTTAAAGGTGAGCACAATACTACAGAACTAAGGTCCACTTATCTTTTAGAACCCAAAATAAGCAAATTAACTATCATGTACAAAGAAAGCTTGATATTAAATATACCAACAGAAGCCTAACATTTGTAACTAATAACACTCATGAAAGACTGGCTAACACCCTAACATCAGATTAGCCACTAGTGGACATACAAGGCAGAAATTTCTAAAATGCTATTACACAGATGGGTATTGTTAGTATAAATTCTTTATTTACATTAAGATCTGTATCAGTTTGCTGGTGTGACCAAACCTTAGAAGGTAATCCCTAACGGTAAAGCAGTACTTAATAGCAGGTATTCAGATACTACGTCAAGACTCAGTTTGATGTAATCAGAAACCTTCAAGATAATTTTCTGAAGTCACTGAAACAATTTTAGGTAGTGTTCTGGTGGTCAGCTAAAAGCGAACCATTGATCGCCAGTAATTGTTACCTTGCCATGTTCATTCTGCAGTGAATGGAAACACCGTGAATATAGACATTTTAAGTAGAAGACTGACATTCTGTCATGCTATTTGATTTTATAAAAAATCATAATAGATCCTCTCACCTTTAAAAGTTGTAGAGGAGCTTTATAATAAATTCTTAAATATATTTCTGTGATGTCTAGCAACTGGAGAATTTAAACTTGAAAGCAGAACTAAAATTTTGCTAATATATATGTTTTATATTACATAAGGAAATATATACGTATTTACACAAACTGAAGTGAAATCTTTTCCAGAAATAAAACTTCTAAACAGAAAAAAGCAGTCCACAAAGGACTATAGAATGTGACTAGACACTCAACAACTAGACTGGCTGGCTGAAATCCGATTTCAGTCCTCTCTAATTCTGAAGTTTTTCCAATGCCTTGGCAAAAACTAGGTATCTGATTCGTTTTATTCAGATTCCTTATTGAGGACAAATTTTGTTATCAATTCTATACTCACTGAGTACAGAACTCATTTACTGGACACGAACATGTTACTAACCATGACAGTAAGGTTTTTCTACGTGACCTCACTTTCTCTACCATCTACAAACCCCAAAATAACATTCTCTGTCAGAGATAATATGTATCAAAAGTTTTCTGGTATGCTAAGCAAAAAGTTCTGCAATTGCTGAAAATGCTCTTACTGTTTAAGAATAAACCAAACAAGTTTAACAAGGTGAGTGTATACTGTTAGTCCCCACTTATACACGAATAACTGATTATTTTGTGAACTCAGCAACTATATATTCACCTATCAAGAGTTGTCAGCTCAAATTTCTTAAACTATACCCGAGAATAATGAATAGTCCAAGTAAAAAAGTAAAATATCTAAGTGTTAGGTTTTTAAATCTATTGTAAGAAATTAAAAATGGAAAGGTTAAGAATTTACTAAATCTTCCTATCTTTATTTCCCTAATTGTGGTAGTAAAGTTTCTCACAAAATCTATAAAACAGCATCAACATGATAGATACACTAGTACTAGTACCAGTCATACTTGTTTTTTCGACTAATCAGCATTTGTTCAGAAAACAAATGGCCAAAGTGCTTTAATTTTTCATCTGGAGTCAAGTCATCTGGCTTGCCTCTGACCAGTAACGAAGGAAAATGTAGGGGATACGAGCATTCAAAATTTACTGTCATTTCACCTGCTTAAACATTTAACTCAGCTTATTAGATCTAAAATAGCAGTATCTCAAAATAAAATTTAATGACCTCACCTGACCATAGACTAGGATAAAGCATTCAACATCGATCCTTGGCACCTCAGATCACGGCACAAAGACTTAACGTTTTGTTTTTTTCCATGTAAAGACCAATTCTGTTTTAAAAACAGTCTAAATGGTCTCAAAGCATCCTCCACAAGAAGCGCAAATCTGAGCACACCTAATACTTAATGAGATTTTTTTTTTAAATTTTCCTAGGCAAAAGCCTTTTGCTACAGTAACAATGTATATATACAGGCTAGCTTGTAACCTGTCAAGAACAAATTAAGAGTGAGCAAGACCAGAGCAACACCCAAAGCCTCCAATTTGATATAAGCTCTTAACTGTAGCTCCCTAGGCAGATTTATTCTTGTCATCTGGACCGAAGGTGGTGGGGGCATGGTCCAAATCTACCCAGGTGTGGATGCCAAGGATATAAGCTGGCAGACAGGCAGGCAAACCTTTTGGTAGGAATCACTCTCTTGAGTTACAGAAGTGGACAAAAGCTGAGGAGAATATACGACTCTAGAGTAAAGGCAGTGGCAGAATCAAGGAGAAGACTTAGGAAGGGTTCTCACACTTCTGAAGTATACATGTTAATTGGCTGAGGACAAAAGTATAGTCCCCAGCTTCAAATGAAACGTATATAATCATGAGTGCCGACATGCCGAAGTTAAGTCCCTAGCAGTATTGTTAATATAAGATGTTGTAAAGATGGAACTGGAAACAGATTTTGTACCTTTCCTCAGACACAAGTCAAAGGAGGAAACACAGCATCTACACAGCTACGAATCAGGAGGCCAAAATACCACCTTCATAAACCCTTCACCATAAACTTCTGTATTTGTGCTGTCATTTAGTTGAAGTATATTTTCACGTACTGACATTTTTGTTTTGACATGCCTACATTTTAAAAAATGATTAGTTTTGATTTCTTAAGATAAAACTTCTGGAACCTTCACCAAGTTTACTATTAAAATCCATAGTATAAAAGATTTCTGTGATCCTTACAAGTAATGGAAAGCCTACTACTTTCAGTTTAATTTATATTTTCTGAAATACTAACGGTCAGGTGTCCCAATTGTTAAAGAAAATATAGTGTGATCTGGTTTCCCCAAATCGAAACATGGTTAATAAAAATAAAAAATTGTACTTACACCAAACAACCTGAAAAATTAAAAAGAATGGTGAATCCTAGGTCCTAAGGGGGGAGGGAAAACTGGCATCATAAATAAGTTCAAAGTAAAATTTTAGAATTTTTGCCCTGTGCCCCATGCCATTTATTACCATATTTTAAAAACAACAATTATGTTACAAAGAAGAGGGTTCTAGCATCTGCATTTCTTCTTGACTCATGTCAGCTTCGCTTTCTTCTTAGCAGGTCCTTTATGCCCTTTGGCCTTCCTTCTTAAATTCCGCCTGTCGACCACAGGCACCTCCACTTCTATCTCCTCTGAGCTGCTATCCACAGTTTTCTCTGCTGACTGTGTAAACTGATCCAGTTGCTCCGAAGATGCTTCAGACTGTTCCTCTGACTGGTTCTTCTGTCCCGCGTTCTGTGCAAATGGCACATCTTCAAGTTCAACCTCTATCAAAGAACTCTGGGGAAGAGCTGTAGATGTTTCTTGGGGCTCAGGTACCCCCTCCTCACCTTGGTCTTCCAATGAAGAAGTAGTATTGGGCGATAAATTTTCAGAGATGGACTCCTCAGAAAATTCAGCTATCACAGAGTTTGGAAAACCACTGTCAGATCGTTCTTCATTTGGGACAGTACCAACATTGTCTGAACTCCCAAAATGGGCTTTCTTTCTGGAAACTAGTGGTAGTTTCTCTTCAGTGTGCCCTTTTTCATCAGATGGGCCTTCGTCTAGCAACATTTCTGAGTCAGTTATATGTGAGGTCTAAAAATAAAACACCTGGTGAACAAACCTTTGCAGTACAGTTCTTACATAAATTATTCTCAGACACTAATATTCAGTGACAATGAACTGCATTTTAAAGAATTCAGTACTCAGTCACTTTCATTAATCAGGTGTGCATACTCTGAACACAAGTCAATTTTTTCAAAACTGATGTGATCATTTGACTCCTCCTTTAAAGACATAATAAAAGTACTTCGGACATTTTAAACTGCCTATGAAGTTTCTTTAAAACCATCAATGAACTAAAACTTCTTGGTGTCTTGCTCTTACTTGAGCCACAAGCAAGAGTCCTCTGGAGTGTGACACTGGGCCATCCCACTAAGTTTGACTATGACTTCACTAGATGAAAAGGAAGGGCAGTGGAAATTTTATTCATTTATTTAGTGAAACACTAATAAAATAATGCCATACAATAGTTGTTCAGCCTTAAATTGGAATATTCAAAAGTAAAAATGAAACTCCTTTTAAAATATTCCATCAGGTTTTCCCCACTCATCGAATCTCTCTCCCCAATTAAAACGTGTTAAAACGGTCATAGACTATGGTCATAGACTATGTAAGCAACAGGTATTCGAGTATTTGGTAAACTATGTTTTATCCGTTTTTCTAAGCATTTCTCTAAATCTACAAAACAAAACTCATTTCAGGGCACCTGGGTGCCTCAGTTGGTTAAGTGTCCGACTCTTGATTTCGGCTCCGGTCACGATCTCACGGTTCAGTTCCTGAGAATGAGCCCCATGTCGGGATTGCTGTGGCAGCACAGAGCCCGCTTGGGATTCTTTCTCCCTCTCCCTCTGCCCCTACTCTGCTCATTCTCTCTCTCTCAAAATAAATATACTTAAAGTAAGTAAAATATAAAATAAAAAAACTCCTTTTGTTAACGTAAGTCACATATGTATGAATAAGGTTACAAAGATTAGAATTTATGGAACGTTACGGATTGCATTATTTTAAAATACCTAACGTAGTGTGATAATATATAATTAATTTTCCTGAAGGACTATATATATATTAAGTGGAGGAAAATATATCCACTGCAATGCCCCTTCCACGTCACCAACACTGGAACAGGTGGACTGTAAGAAATTATCTCCCTCTTACCTTATCCTGTGCAACAGTCTCAGGAGGTTTTGAAGATTCTGCCACCACTGGAACAAGAGTTGCAGAGTCTTCACTGGAATTAAAAGACTGCAATTTTGTTTCTTCATCTAAAACTTCACTAGCGGAGTCCTCCTCTTCAGTTGTAAGTGAGGCCTTCAGAGTATCATCCATTATCTCACCATTCAGAGGCTCTAATTCAGATTCCTGCATGAATGGGGGAAAAAAGTAAGTCAGGATACAATTTGAAGGTAACTTATTATTTGTCATGCAAGGAGAGTCCGTTCCCAGTCTCCACCTGTCATGCCCCAGGACTCAAGATAAAGTTTTACCACATCATAGGACATGAGTTAAGGAATTAGTCTGAGGAAAAGACAAACTTCTCAGGCAGGGTCGGTAAAAGAAGGCACAAGTAACCCAAACTCCCCCTGTTCTCACGGAGACAGCAGACAGACCAGGATGCTCTGCAGACACAGCACAGGTCTGAGATGCAGTGAAGAAACCCTGTTCCCTTCTTGTTCTTCCTTTTTAGAGGGCCAGCCTGACGGGCACCTTTTCAGTAAAAAGGCACCAGAGACTAGAGCTGATGCCAGCTCTTTACACAACACTTGGTCAGCACTTGACATCTTTGGGGCCTGTGGGAAGTTAGGGTTTACCCTACCAAGGGGAGAAAGCACTGCCAGTCTTGGAGGAAGCTCAGTTTGGACACAGCTTCTTGCTGGAAGAAAACAGCCCTCGATCTGAGTTCATTTTCCAGTCAACTTTCCAGTCAACTCTGGCTCACTTGTTGAACAATCCTGCTCCTTACATCACATTAAATACGGAAATATCAGTGAGCTGATGACACAAGCCCTCCAAGTATCAAATTCTTCCAATGTTTATCAACACAAAATAGTTCTATGTAATGTTTAGTAGTTCTAATGAATCTTAGTGAGATTCTAATAGAGGGCATTTGATTACCATTTTAAAACTTAGAAAACTGATGCACTCAAGTGTTCAGAAATAGATCCGTCTGAATTATGTAGGATCCCTACAATCATAGGGATACTGAAATCAGGACTTAGAAAACTTTATCTGCCCAGACGATATATGGAAAATAGACTGCACACAGAAGGTATTTACAATAAAGTTCATAAAATGATCAACTAGGACAGGAAAAAAATGTTGAAAGAAAAAATGAGAAAAACATAGCAAACGCTTAAAAAAAACAGAATGTTGGTAACTAAAAGTGAGAAGCAGCAGAAGAGAGAAATCTGTCCCTCAAGTTTTCGGTTTAGGAACAGAATGGAAGATTAAAAAAAAAAAAATTACAGGAAAAATGGCCCAATACAGAAATAATAAGAAAGGATAAAGACTATGTTGAATTTAAGAAGATAAAAGACATCTGTCTACATAAAAATATTCAGGAGACAAGCAATATTGAAGCATTACAGTCTGAATATTCAAAGTCTAGAGTTACTAGTCATCCCCACAGAGATGAGAGTTCAACCACTGGATTGGATGCATTTTCAAAGGAGAGAACATGAACCAAAGAGCAGAAAGTCAAGAACTGAATCTTCCAGAATGTCCACAAATAAAGGGGAAAAAAGGAAGCAGAATAGCTAAGTAATAAATAAAGCAAAACAAAACTTCAGAGATAGGAAAAACCAAGAAACCAAAATACAGTAGTGTTATAAGGCCTACATTACACGGGACTAGAGAATACTGAAGAAGTCACAGTAATCAATCTAGGTACGGAAAGTCACTAAGTGTCACTGGTGACCTACAAGACTATGTGCTCAGTGTGTTGCTGGACAAATGAAACTGGTTACATGAAGTACGTACAGTATAATCTTAAGGATATTTTTTTTTTAAGAGAAAGAGCAATCACGAGTGGGGGGAGGGGCAGAGAGTGAGAGAGAGAGAATCCCAAGCAAGCTCCATGCTCAGCACAGAGCCCAACATGGAGCTTGATTCCACCATCCTGGGATTATATGACCTGAGCTGAAATCGAGAGTTGGAAGCTCAACCAAGTGAGCCACCCAGGCGCCCCTAATCGTAAGTTTTTAAAAGAGAACAAGACCACAAATACATGTTCTCATAAACGTCTGGATGTGCATAAATCCCCTTTTTAAACACATACTTTACTGTCCAAATGTCCTACAACACAAGAAGAAAATGTCATTTAAAAACACAGTTTCACTGGGGCGCCTGGGTGGCTCAGTTGGTTAAGCAACTGATTTCAGTTCAGGTCATGATCTTACAGTTGGTGGGTTCAAGCCCCGCACTGGGCTTTGCATTGTGCTCCAAGCCCCGCACAGAGCCTGCTTGGTATTCACTATCTCCTCCTCTCTATCCCTCCCCCAATCAATCTCTCTCAAATAAACTTTTTTTTTTAATAAAAAATAAAAATATAGTTTCATGAAATAGAGGAGGCAGGAGCTAAAGTGGAGTAAGTTAAGAAAATAAAATTGGTGGGGCGCCTGGGTGGCTAAGTAGGTTGAGTGTCCAACTTCGGCTCAGGTCTTGATCTCAAGGCTGATAAGTTGGAGCCCCGCATCGGGCTCTGTGCTGACAAGCTCAGAGCCTGGAGCCTGCTTCAGATTCTGTGTCTCCCTCTCTCTCTGCCTCTCCCTGCTCACACTATATTTCTCTCAAAAATAAGTATTTTTAAATTAAAATAAAATAAAAATGGTAATGCAGTTTCACTTATTTAGGTGCTGGCTAGACTTGGCAAACAGGTAAAAGATTTGTAAAGAAACTTAAGCATGTATGAAAGAAGAAATAAGGAATCTCTAGAGAACCAAAGGTTGAAAATACTGAAGAAAAAGAAAAGGGGGTGCCTGGGTGTCTCAAGTGGGTTAAGTGTCCGACTTTTGGTTTTGGCTCAGATCATATCTCATGGTTTTGGGGGTTTGGGTCTCACGTCAGGCTCTGTGCAGACAGCGGGGAGTCTGCTTGGGATTCTGTCTCCCTCTCTCTCTCTTCCTACCCCACTCGCACAGTCTCTGTCTCTCTCAAAATAAATAAAACTTAAAAAAAAAAAAAAAGAAAGAAAAAAACAAGAACAGGAAGAAAGGGAAAAATCAAAAAGATAAGGATAAATACTTGAGGAGCTATAGAAATCAGGCCAGATAAAGTTTTCTCATGTTTAAAAAAATGAAGTTATTTTTCCAGGAATATGTAATAAATTATAGTCAAAATATATAAATATATACACATATATATGTGTATATGTATGTATATATGTATAAATATATACACACATATATATACATATATATATATACATACATATACACATATATATACATATATATCTATCTATAATTTTTGGTTTTGATGATGAATCTTATCCTTCTAGCCAAAATACAGGTACAACTGAGGGCTGTGGACCTTAAGGCATTGTAACTGGTTCTACAAGGTAGACCTTACAGTCCTATGATTTGTGTCACTTCTTAAATATGTTTAATTTCTCAAATTTTGTATTTTAAAAATACTGAGGCATCTTATTACCTAAACATCCTCTATTTTATCTTTGTTGTAAGTCAAACTTTTAAAAATTCACTTTGAAATATAAAATGGTATTTGCAACTTTATCCTCTTCCCAACTCTAGTACTGGACCTTGTTTAGTATAGGTAGATACTTTTTAGCATTAAATACAATTTCTACTACCACTCTAAAATGTATCATCATATTTTTCTAACGATATATGATTCAGAAAGTTAAATTTTAGTTTACTTTCATTCACTTTATTTGATAAGCAGGATCTCATACCTTTTCACCATCTTGCTTTTCCAGACGTGCCTGGGTTTCTGGTGCAGGCCGAGCATCCTTATCACTACTTTCGTCCTCAAATTCAATCACACTTTGTTCGGGTTCTTCTTCCAGGAATTCTTCTGAGCTCTCTGATGTACGTACAGTAGACTCCAATCTAGAAAAGAAAAAACATTCTTACTTGTTTTATTAAGGATGAATATAAACTTTCAGGAGTCTGTTAATCAAGTAACACTTTGAAGAATCAACTAAGTGTTGTTCAGTCAACAACTTCCGGTCCAAAGGCAGCCTCCTCTTCTTACAAACTTAGCTTCTTTCCTACCTTGTTCTCCGGTTTGAGTGGTAACGTCACCATCTCCTCAAGCATGTAAGCTAAATCCTTCTCTTACTCTCTACCCATTTATGAAAAACAAAATTTGGCCCAGGAAGAAGTAGTTGTAAGGGAAATGAGCTCGTGGCTCTCTGGCTTCTGAGGCTTCAGGTCTGTAGGAGAGAGGAGGCAGCTAGTGAGTAGTATCCACTGCAGCCGGTCCTCGGCGACTCTCCTGTCGACCTCCACACGTCGCACCTGCCGCCGCTGTTGGTTGGAGCATTTGACATGGTGCAGCCAAGAAATGGTTATGGAGAAGCCCAGTCTGCTGCTCATACGGTGGGAGTTTGTGAGGTAGTATTATACTTTGCAGCATAAAGCTCCAGAATATTTACGCAGGTTTTACGGAAGGAATTCTTCCTATGTTCATGCTGGAGTACATGCTAGCAGAAACCCCAGGAGGCTGCTTATGGCCAAAATGATATACAACACAAAGTATTATCTCTGAACTTCAGTGAGTATCACACTAAAATTCATCACGTGGATGCTCATGCAACCTTGAGATCGAGTAGCCGTCCAGGTCACGGGTTGGCTATCTAACAGAGGACAGCCAGAGAGGAAGTTTATACAGACCTTGGATCCGGCTCCTGAAGGATCTGTTCCAAGTAAGTTTATGTTCACAATGATGTGTTTCGTTATACAGATGAACTATTTGGTGATTCTGAATCAGAGCTCAATGAAGGATCAGGAGATGAGGTAAAAAGAGAAACAAGAAGAAAGGCAACCATCCCCAGAACCTGTGCAAGAAAATGCTGATAGCGGTTACTATGAAGCTCAGCCCGTGGCTAATGGCAGAGAGGAGCCTTTGGAAGAGTCCTCTCATGAACTTGAGCCAGAATCTCAAACAAAGACTGAAGAACTAAAGCCACAAGTGCAAGAGAAGAACTTAGAAGAACTAGAGGAGAAGTCTACTTCTCCTCCTCCTTGCTGAACCTGTGTCTCTGCCACAGGAACCACCAAAGCCAAGAGTTGAAGCTAAACCAAAAGTTCAGTCTCAGCCACGTTGCGTGCATGAACAACGACCCTAGAGGTACAACCCTGGTCTCCCTCCTAGAGGACCAAGACCAGGCAGAAGAGATGCTGAACAGAGTGAATCTGCCAACTGTAGAATAATTTGCTATCCACACAGTCATCAAATTTTTGTTGATAACCTCCCACATGATATTGATGAAAATGAACTTAAAGTTCTTCATGAGTTTTGTAAACGCTGTGGAACTGCGCATCAATACCAAGGGTTTTGGGAGAAAGCTTCCAAACTTTGTGGGTTTTGATGACTCTGAACCAGTTCAGAGAATCGTAATTGCAAAACCAATTATGTTTTGAGGGGAAGTACGTTTAAATGTGGAAGAGAAAAAAAAAACAAGAGCTGCAAGAGAGCAAGAGACCAGAGGTGGCGGTTACGATCGCAGGGATATTAGGTGCAACGCTCGAGGTCCTGGTGGTCCACATGGAATAGTGGGTGGTGGGATGATGCATGACCAAGTTGGAAGAGGACCTCCTCCAAGAGGTGGCATGGCACAGAAACTAGGCTCTGGAGGAGGAACCGGGCAAATGGAAAGCTGCTTCACAGGACAACGTCACGGAAGCTCCCGTTGCCAGTCTTAGCAGTGGTACGTTATGCATCATGTTTGCATTCTTGTTAATTTTTCTTTTTCTTTGGAATGTGACGGCCTTTTTGATCATTTTTTGATGTGAAAAGCATCCTCTATCAGTTAAATTGAGGTGGACATTATTTCCCCAATTCCATAATAGGATTCACAAAGTTAATTTATAAATCTAGACTTGGAGAATTAAGGGCTGAGAAATGACCGTATCTTAAGCTATCTACAACAAAATGAACTTAACAGGACATGCCCAACTGAATTCAGGTCCTCTGAGTCAAAAAAAAATCCTCTGCTGCACATTTTAAGTGTTACTCTTTCTGCCTATTAATGTTGGAAACACAAACAATGCAATTTGTGCAACTGGAGAATCTTGTCTTTTTTCTTGGCTCCCCCCAAAATACAACCGAACAGAAACTTGTTACGCACTCATCAAAAGGCACTGATGCTCACTCTGACTTCATTAACACGGACATCTGTAACAGGAGGCAACAGGGGAAAAAAATCTTTCCTCTCTCTTTCCAGGAGAGAATAGTCTGTGAAGTGATGAGGGCATTTTATCTGCTTGCTGTGACCAGCGTGTGTACACATAAACCTTAGCAAGACTACAAGTACATTCCAGAAGGAATATAGTTATGAACCAAATAACAAACAGAAGAACTTTAAATGCTATCGTCTTGAACACTAGACCAGATTTAATAGCTCCATATCTAAGATTTTTCCACCTACCCCTTTTCAGTACAGGGATGGCTGGCTGCCCAACACATTACTTGTCCCCTTTCTCCTCTCTTTAAACTGTGTACAGTGAAAATGGTCTTTACTGTGTTTTTGTTCTCTGGTAATATAATAAGCATGATGGTGCCTTCTATTAATACATCAGTTTTGCTGGTAATTCTGTACAGAATAGTGTATGAACTGCTGTGCTGCAAAGCCAAACAGCTGCAAAATGTTGAAAAATCACTGAAGTATATAAAAACTGCAGTATCTTCAAAATCAGTAAAATTGACTAGCACGTTAAAAAGAAAAAAGAAAAGCAAAATTCCACAATAATTCTGGGATGTTCAATTTAAAATGCACGGCTATGTTCCCTTCTAAAAAAAGTATTACATCAAAATACTGCTAAGAAAACTGTAATTAATCTAACCTCTTACCTTTTCACAAATTACTAGCCTCAAATATTTAGTTATATGTGCCTTGAACATAAATTTTTCACAAAAATAAACCATTTACATAATTACTCAACTATTCCAATTTAAAATTATTTACATAATGAAATCAGCAGAGGTACAGAATTTTCTACTCGAGTAAAATAATTTCACAGATGAAAAGGCAAAATTATGAATGGTTAACTCAGAAACAGCAGGTAGAACTAGTAAGACAAAAATCTAGTTTTACTAAAAATTTGAAATCTTGCTTCTTTATGATTCCAAGGAAGATAAAGGATAAAGTTTTAACCCGAGGGTTCTGTTGATTCAGCTGGCTATGAAGTTCCTAGAGGGGTGGACTGAACTTAACCACTTATGGTTATCGCTAACTTGCGTTACATCCAATAACCCAGTAAAATAAATCAGTTATAAAATAAAACTTAAGGTTTTTAAAAAACTAAACCTCAGCATTACTAAAAACCACAGCTACTGGGGCACCTGGTGGCTCAGCTGGTTAAGCTTCCTACTCTAGATCTCATCATCTTGAGTTCAAACCCCATGCTGGGCTCCACACTGGCTATGGAGCCTACTTTAAAAACAAAACAAAACTTGGGGCGCCTGGGTGGCGCAGTCGGTTAAGCGTCCGACTTCAGCCAGGTCACGATCTCGCGGTCCGTGAGTTCGAGCCCCGCGTCGGGCTCTGGGCTGATGGCTTGGAGCCTGGAGCCTGTTTCCGATTCTGTGTCTCCCTCTCTCTCTGCCCCTCCCCCATTCATGCTCTGTCTCTCTCTGTCCCAAAAATAAATAAACGTTGAAAAAAAAAAAATAAAAAAAAACAAAACAAAACAAAACAAAACAAACAAAAAACTACAGCTACTGGCAGAGCTGGTGATAACGACTCATTTGGGATAATATAATCACTAGAAAATTCTCTTGGATTTTCACACGTTATGTGTGGCTTATTTTACTCTCTTACTATCAACTTCTCACTGTAACATGTCAAAGTGACACCACTGGTAACTGTAATCAGTAATC
The DNA here is from genome assembly GCF_018350175.1 of Felis catus. Lineage (NCBI taxonomy): Eukaryota > Metazoa > Chordata > Mammalia > Carnivora > Felidae > Felis > Felis catus. The sequence goes on from NC_058368.1 coordinate 139,136,310, forward strand.
CTTAGAAGAATTCAAATACAGACTCTTACACCAAGGTTATGTGTACGCAAACAAGGTCATAATAGACTCCACCTTAAATACTAAATACTAATTACATGAAAATAAGAATAACCAGATAATGAGAGTAAAATAAACAGTACTTGTTTATTGAAGCTGTAGGTGAAGTCTGGGGAGTCTTTTCATCTTCCCCTTGCGAACTACTAAATTCAGAATCCTGAAATCGCTTTCCAATCTTTGGCCGCTTTAGATGACTACTTCGAGTACGAGTGGAAACCGGTGTTTTATCATGACCTGAGAAAAAAACCAGCAAAACTACAGTTAATTCATTATGTCTTGAAAGGATTACCTGTTACACTACACAGAAATTTAAGAACTATGCTAGCTTACATATATTCCCCCCCCAATTACACATTTCTTTCTCTCCTACCAGGCTAAGAACCAATGCCAATGTCTTTTTCTAAATTATGAAATAACTTTGCGTTATTCATTCCTCACATTTCTATATTGCTCTGGGCTGTGCAATATATTTTGCATTTCATTTATATTCTCTCCCAATAATCTTGGGAAATAAATAAGGTAGGTATCACTCTCCCTATTTTACTGGTAAGGAAATGAGGAAAAGCAAATAGCTTGCTTTGTTCACACAGCAAGACCAGTGGTAGTGGTGGCATTAGAACTCAGCTCTAAGTTTAACAGATGACCATAGGGGAAGAGAAGGAAAAATAAGATACAAACAGAAAGGGAGGCAAACCGTAAGTGACTCTTAAATACAGAGAACAAACTAAGGGTTAATGGGGGGATTGGAGGAGAGGGGGAAATGGGTGAAAGGCATTGAGGAGGGCACTTGTTAGGATGATCACTGGATATTTTATGTAAGTGATGAATCATGGGAATCTACTCCTAAAGCCAAGACTACACAGTATGTTGGCTAACTGGACAATAAAACAAAAAACAAAAAACAAAAAAAAAACAAACCTCACCTCTAGATCTTAGGTAAGTCTTCATTTACTCTAAGGGACATCCCCTCCCCCTAAATTCTTGTGTCTCACATACTGGTACATCAGCTGAATTTCTTACCTTCAGAAGTACTTGCAAAGGCATCTTTTAGAGAGTCAATCTAAAACAGAGATACAGATTAAAGGCAAAACTTTTAGATCAGTTTTTCTCCCTATGAATCTACTTCACTCCGTGTCAAAGAAAACCTTTTGAAACATTTTTCAAGTAGTACTTTTTGTACTATTCATCAATTAAGGATACCTACTTAAGAAATTAAAAGGCTACGTCATAGCCTCAGGTTATGAGGCTGAGCACTTAAGCTCAGCCATCTAGTATGTTCCAATGCAACACACAGGAGTTTCCTAGTGTTCTGTCCTCAACTACCTTCTCTTCTCTGTCCATGTGCTCTCCCTGTGTAATTCTATCTACCACCTTTACTTCAACATCTATTTGCTGATGAAAGCAAATGCACAATTTAATCTCCCCAACTCTTTCCTGATTTCCAAAGCTTTTTTTTTTTAATTTTTTTTTTTAAGTTTATTTATTTTTGAGACAGAGAGAGACAGAGCATGAACGGGGGAGGGTCAGAGAGAGAGGGAGACACAGAATCGGAAACAGGCTCCAGGCTCTGAGCCATCAGCCCAGAGCCCGACGCGGGGCTCGAACTCACGGACCACGAGATCGTGACCTGAGCCGAAGTCGGACGCTCAACCAACTGAGCCACCCAGGCGCCCCTCCAAAGCTCTCTTTCAATAAAATACGTATGTCCAACCAACTTCAGAACCAACCTGTCCCAAACTGAACTCTTACCTTTTCCCAACATTATTCTCTACCTTGGTTAATGGCAATAACAATTCAGTCAGCCATTCTAGCCAAAAACCTGAGGGGGTAATGACTTCCTAACCTTCATCCAGCGAACCACAAAGCCTGTCAATTCTGACTCTAACGAATCTCTCAAAACAGTCCTCTCCTGTGTATTACCAAAGCTTTAGTTCATGCCTTTATCATCTTGAATGAGAACTAGTCCAATAGCCTCATCTCTGGTATCCCTCATTCTAACCACATGCTCTGTAACTCCCTCCAATCTAATGAAAGAAAAGCTTCCAAATCATAAATTGTGCCCACTCTCTTACTTTAAAAACAAAAACAAACAAAAAAATTTAATGGTTTATCACTGGCTAAAATACAAACTCTCAACCTCTTCGAAACCGAATGCCTCTTACGTACCAGATAGGCCATTTTCTTTCACACCTCTCCTTTTTACATGCTCGCCTTTGGAAAGCTCTAACCTTTGGCACAAAACTCCCACCTACCCTTTCCAAGTCAGCTTGGTTGCTACTTTACCTATTCCACTCCTTGGGCAGAATCAGTCATACTCTGCTATGTACCTTCAATCATTTGCTATATGCTCTATTAAGGCAATTGTAATCCTGTAGTTTATTTCCTTATTTAACAGTTTCCAATAACGGACCATCTACTTCCTCCCATGCTTGGAAGAACCATATTTTTGTACATCCGGTGCTTGCCACAGCATCTACTTTATTAGACCAACTACTGTTCATTTTTTATCACACACTTGCTGAAACCCTACAACAAAGTAGGCACAGAGACTTTAAGGCCTGTTGATAGGACACAAACAAGGGTAAACCGTGACAGATGACTAGACAAAAATCCAGTCTTGAAGAAACCTGCAGTTCAACTAGACAAGGTGAAGACACAAATAAAGATCAATAAATAAAAGATACAAAAAGTGTAAGAGAAATACATGTAATGTTTTATGTCCCAAAATAGGAAAAACCAAGTAGAAATACCATCACCACCTAAAGAATAAATCATGTATTGGTCACTTCACAGCGTATATCAAAACATCAACTGTACAACTTGTCAAAATGTGGACAATTTTTGTCAATTATACCTCCATAAAGCTAAAAAAATGTAGATCAAATAAACAAACAAGACGACTTTCCCATATGGTTACTGATAAAAAAACGAGATTAAAAATAGTTTAATGTGAGAAATATTTTCCTTGAACTAATTAAAATCTTAATGTAATCTGAGTAAGAATTTCTAAAACCAAAGAAAATCCCATTTATGCTGTCAACCTTATGATATGGTTTAATATATATTCTCATTTACACAACCCATTTATAAGTATTTGGCTTATTATTAAAGTAAATCATTGTATAGGAAGAGACTTTTTTCTACATTCACTGACTGGTTTTATGTCTGAAAAACAGACATAAAATGTATACATACAGTTATAAGTATTTGGCTTATTTTTAAGTAAATCATTGTATAGGAAGAGATTTTTTCTACATTCACTGACTGGTTTTATGTCTGAAAAACAGTACATAAATCTGAGTATATCTGAGAAATCTGGACCACAATATAATCGAACCCAGGCTTATCATGAAGTTTGAAGTTCCAAATGTAGAAAAAATTAAAACTCCTTATATGTAATTATATTATTTATGTTATCTTTAAAAATGTTTCAGGGCACCTAGGTGGCTTAGTCAGTTAAGCATCCAACTCCTGATCTCGGCTCAGGTCGTGGTCTCATGGTTTGTGAGACTGAGCCTCACGCTGACCACACGAAATGTGTTTGGGATTCTCTCCCTCTCTCTGTCTCTCCCCACTTGAGCACACGCTCTCCCTCTCTCTATCTCAAAATAAGTATATAAACAACAAAAAATGTTTCAAAAATGATCGGTCAACACTCATGCTAATTAAGGCAGGAATACTGGGCACAAATAATTCCCCAAAGCACTTGTCCCTAAAAGGTTACCTAGTATTTGCAAAGTGCACTACATTCCACAAAGACGTAGCATATATAGCCTCAAACTTCCCACAATAACTTCACAACCTTTAACCTACAACTAATATCACTTCTAAAAATTCATCCATGCCTCAAACTTCCCAAAGTAACTTCATAACCTTTGACCTACAACTAGTATCACTTCTAAAAATTTATCCCTGCAAGGAAAGCATTACATAGGCAAAAAGATACATGTATATATGTGTTCACTGCTGGGCCCCTTATGTATGTAAAAAACTTAAGTATATAATACGTTAAAGAAATAAACAATAATATTTCCATATACTAGAATAGTATGCTGCTACTGAACAATCATGTTTTAAACAGTAATGCCATGGGAAATACTTGCAATACCATGTTAATGGAGAAAAACAGAAGCAGCACAACAGAAAACAAAAATGTACATAAATACATGTTTTGTAATATATATGAAATACAAATACAAAAGTGTTCACAGTTGCTGTATCTAGGGTAGTGGAATTACAAGTTTTTATTTTACTTTGTATTATTGTGTGTGTATTCCAAATTATTCTTCAAGGAAAATTAAGTCCTTAGTAACCAATTAACAGGAAATACCAAAAAAACAAGCACGGTAAAAATTACGTAAGTTTGGTGAATGAACTGTAACATTTAAAAAACAATTATTAGCTGCATCTAGTTTAAAGAAACAGAAAAATCATTTCCTACAATAAACATACAGTGTACCTACAGTTAGCTGCATCTCACTAGACTGATTGTCTTCAGTTTCTGCTTCACATTCTGGAACAGATGCAAGACCATATTCTCCAGACATGGGTCTTTTGGCTTCATTTTGAGAAACTGCTGTGTAGAGAAGAATTTCAAAAATTGTAACTGAATCAGTATTTGGTTTTAACTGTAGCACTGTTTGTACTGATTTTCACAAAAGCCCTGAAAGGCATCCTGAACAGAGGGTGTTGAAAATCTAGGTGTGGAACATCTCCTTCATCAGTAACTTACAATGAAACCTTGAAATCACAAAAAGTATTACTTACCTGTATTTAGTGACTATGAGGAAAGTGACTATGAGGAAAGTGACTATTAGGAGGACTATGAGATTGAGAATTACCCTTTGATCTCTTGATGCCTATTCCATGCTGATATCTGGGTTTACTTCTTACCTACCAACACCTACCAGAATGTTAGATTCTTATGGGCTATTATTCTAGGTCCTCTTATTATTAGTAACCCAAATGTTAATACATAACAAAAATTCAAACTTTAGAAAAGAGGGTCTGTTACTAGAGAGGTCGCATTACAATATACCATAACTCTGGACTGTAAGACACAACCATCAATAGGCACTTTTTTAAGCTGGACACATGTTCAAACTGAAAACCTGTAATTCTTACCAGTAATTTTAAGCGTTTCTCTCTGTAATGCTCTGGTGACTGGTATTCGCTGGTACCAGTGTCCAACACCTTCAACTTCCCAGAGGAGTTCATGATCTCCTGGATACTTTTCAAAGTACTGCTTGCAAGCTGAAAAATACATTTAGAATTTTCTAGAAATCCCTAATATCAATTGTTTTGGAGAACAGAAAGAAGGGAAAGCTGCTACACTCACTTAAAAAGGCTAAGACAACTCAAGAAAATCACACAGCAGTCTCATTTACGAAAACTTTAACATGATCAAAAAATAAAAATCCTGATAAAAGATAGGTTTCTAAAAAAAAAAAAAAAAAGATGCGTTTCTAGTAAGAAGTTGCTACAGCCAAGGTCAAAGAGGTTTTTGCCTGCTTTCTCCAATAGCATTTTGATGGCTTCCTGTCTTACATTTAGGTCTTTCATTCATTTTGAGTTTATTTTTTGTGTATGCTGTGAGAGAGTGGTTCAAGTTCATTCTTCTGTATGTCGCTGTCCAGTTTTCCCAAATGGGAAAGTTGCTAAAGAAACTCTTGCTAAAGAAACTCTTTTTTCCCATTGGATATTCCTTCCTGCTTCATCAAAGATTAGTTGGTCATAGGTTTGTGAGTCCATTTCTGGGTTCTCGATTCTGTTCCATTGATCTGTGTGCCTGTTTTTGTGGCAGTACCATACTGTCTTGATGACGGCAGCTTTGTAATACATCTTGAAGTCCAGAATTATGATGCCTCCAGCTTTGGTTTTGGCTGTCTGAGTCTTTTCTGGTTTTAGAATGGTTTGTTCTAGCTCTGTGAAGAATGCTGGCGTTATTTTGATAGGAACTGCATTGAATGTGTAGATTGCTTTGGGTGGTATAGACACTTTAACAATATTTGTTCTTCCAAATCCATGAGTATGGAATGTTATTCCATTTCTTTTCTTGTATTTCTTTCATGAGCTTTCTATAGCTTTCAGCATAAAGATCTTGTACCTCTTTGGTTAGGTTCATTCCTAGGTACCTCATGGTTTTTCGTACAATTGTAACTGGGATGGATTCCTTGATTTCTCTTTCTGCTGCTTTCATTATTGGTGTATAGAAATGCAACCAATTTCTGTACATTGATTTTATATCCTGCAACTTTGCTGAATTCATGTATCAGTTCTAGCAGTCTTTTGATGGGGTCTTTCATGTTCTCCATATAGAGTATCATGTCATCTAGAAGAGTGAAAGTTTTGACTTCTTCCTTGCTGATCTGGATGCCTTTTATTTCTTTTTGTTGTCTGATTGCTAAGGCTAGGATTTCCAACACTATGCTGAAAAACAATGGTGAGAGTGGACATCCCTGTCGTGTTCCTGGCCTTAGAGGGAAAGTTCTCAGTTTTTCCCTATTGAGGATATTAGCTGTTGGTCTTTTGTCTATGGCCTTTATGATCTCGAGGTATGTTCCTTCTGTCCCTACTTTGATGGCTTTTATCAAAAAAGGATGCTATAATTTGTCAAATGCTTTTTCTGAATCTATGGAGAGGATCATTTGGTACTTACCAGTTTTTTTCATTAATGTGATATATCACATTGGTTGATGTGCAGATATTGAACCAGCCCTGCAGCCCAAGAATAAATTCCACTGGATTGTGGTGAATCATTCTTTTAATGTATTGTTGAATTTGATCTGCTAGTATCTTGTTGAGAATTTTTGCATGCATTTCCATCAGGGAAATTGGTCTGTAATTCTCCTTTTTAGTGGGGTCTTTGGTTTTGGAATTAAGAGAATGCTGGCCTCATAGAATGAGTTTGGAAGTTTTCCTTTCCATTTCTATTTTTTGGAACAGCTTCAAAACAATAGGTATTAACTCTTCTTTGAATGTTTGGTAGAACTCCCTTGGGAAGCCATCCAGCTCTGGACTCTGACTTGTTGGGAGAGTTTTGATTAATGATTCCACTTCTTTACTACTTACGGGTCTGTTAAAATTTTCTACTTCCTCCTGTTTCAGTTTTGGTAGTTTGTAAGTTTCTAGGAATTTGTTCATTTCTTCCAGACTGCCCGAATTGTTGGCATATAATTGTTTATAATATTCTTATTATTGTATTTATTTCTGCAGTGTTGGTTGTGATCTCTCCTCTTTCATTCGTCCACAGAAACTTCTTACTAGACATGTCTCCAGAAGTAAGGGAAACAAAAGCAAAAATGAACTATTGGGACCTCATCAAGATAAAAAGCTTCTGCACAGCCAAGGAAACAATCAACAGAAATAAAAGGCAGCCTATGGAATGGGAGAAGATATCTGCAAATGGCTTATCAGAATACAAGGCTAGTATCCAAAATCTATAACGAACTTATCAAACTCCACACCCCAAAAAAACAAATAATCCAGTGAAGAAATGGGCAAAAGACATCAACAGACACTTCTCCAAAGAAGACATCCAGGTGACTAAGAGACACAGGAAAAAATGCTCAACATCATCAGAGAAATACGTATCAAAACCACAATGAGCTACCATGTCACACCTGTTAAATGGCTTAATATTAACAACTCAGGAAACAAGAGATGTTGGCGAGCATGTGGAGAAGGGGAATCCTTTTGCACTGCTGGTGGGAATGCAAAGTGGGGCAGCCACTCTGGAAAACAGCATGGAGGTTCTTCAAAAAATTAAAAATAAAACTACCCTATGACCCAGCAAGTGCACTACTAGGTATTTAGCCAAGGATACAGAAATGCTGATTCAAAGGGGCACATACACCTTTCAAATGCACCCCAATGTTTACAGCAGCACTATCAACAATAGCCAAATGACGGAAAGAGCCCAAATGCCCACTGACTGGTGAAGGGACAAAGAAGGTGCACGCGCGCGCGCGCGCACGCGCACACACACACACACACACACACACACACACACACAGGAATACTACTCAGCAATGAAAAGAATGAAATCTTGCCATTTACAACAACGTAGATGGAACCAGAGTTTATTATACTAAGCAAAATAAGTCAGATAAAGATAAATATCATATGGTATCACTCATGTGGAATTTAAGAGACAAAACAGATGAACATGGGGAAGGGAAGCAAAAATAAGATAAAAACAGAGAGGGAGAGACAAACGACATGAGACTCTCAAATACAGAGAACTGAGGACTGGTGAAGGGGTGCTGCGAGGGGGGAATGGGCCAAATGGGGGATGGGCATTAAGGAGGGCACTCATTGGGATGACCCCTGGGTATTATATGTAATGGATGAATCACTAAATTCTACTTCTGAAACCACTGTTACACCGTATGTTAACTAGGATTTAAATAAAATTTAAAAACAAAAATAAAACAGTAGAAATAGAAAAAATGAGAAAACAATGCCTCACCCCCCGCCCCAAAATAAGATGCACATCACTTAAGGAAAAAATTACTAAATGTTACTAGAGGGCATAAAATTAAAACAAAAGGATTATTAAACTCAACAGTGTAAAACCACCAATTATTCAGTAAATTCTATGCAATTTAAAACAAATTCCCAACAAGTTTATTTTTTAGGAAAACTTTTCAAGAACTCGATCCCAAATTCAAAATGAAAGAACAAAGGGTTAAGAAAGGATATGGAAGAAAAGGAGGGGGAAAAAATTAAAATACTAGGGGGAAACACCCACCAGGAAAAAACCACACATATTTTAAAAACTTGGCAAATGATAGAGAAGGTATTACATCTCAGGGGGGAACAGATAAACTATCAAAATAGTAATGCTAGAACAAAAATCCATACAGAAGAAAATAAAAGTCAGATCTTGACCTCACATCGATACCATTCATATCATTAAATTCTAGATGGATTCTTAGACCTATTAAGAAAAGCAAAATGTTTAAAAGAAGACCTAGGGGCGCCTGGGTGGCGCAGTCGGTTAAGCGTCCGACTTCAGCCAGCTCACGATCTCGCGGTCCGTGAGTTCGAGCCCCGCGTCGGGCTCTGGGCTGATGGCTCAGAGCCTGGAGCCTGTTTCCGATTCTGTGTTTCCCTCTCTCTCTGCCCCTCCCCCGTTCATGCTCTGTCTTTCTCTGTCCCAAAAATAAATAAACGTTGAAAAAAAATTATTAAAAGAAGATCTAACAGGAGGGCCCCTGCTGGCTCAGTCAGAAGAGCATGTGACTCTTGATCTTGGGGTCACCAGTTTGAGTCCTACGCTGGGTGCAGAGATTAAATAAAACTTTTAAAAAATACAAAAGAAAAACAAATACAAAAGAAAACATAAGAGAATACCTCTGGGACATTACAGTGCTAAACAATTTCTCATGAAAGATTAAAAAAAATCACAATCGATAATGAAATATTATGATAAAGTTTAAAACTTTTATCAGCAACAATGCAACAGAACTTTCTACAATAATGGAAACGTCTTGGGGCGCCTGGGTGGCTCAGCTGGTTGAGTGTCTGACTTGGGCTCAGATCATGATCTCGCGGTTTGTGAGCTTGAGCCCTGCATCCATCGAGCTCTGTACTGACAGCTCAAAGCCTGGAGCCTGCTTTGGATTCTGTGCCTCCCTCTCTCTCTGCCCCTCCCCGACTTGTACTCTGTCTCTCTCAAAAATAAATAAAAATAAATAAACATTAAAAAATGTTTTTAAAAAGTAATAATGGAAATGGCTTATGTCATCACAGTGAATACAGTAGCCACTACTAGTCCCATGAGGCTACTGAGGAACTGAATGTATAATCCCTTTTAACTTTAACTAAATTGAAACTATATTTAATTTATATTAGTGACTGCTTTACTGGACATCATAGTTTTATATTAAAAACATACCATAAAGACAAAGATTAGGAGATCTTCAGAATAAAACAAAGGGTTAGTATTCTAAGCATATTTCAAATAAATCCTAAAATCGAATTAGAAAGATAAAATGATCCCAGAGAGAAATTGGTAGAGGCTATGAATAGGTTATTCACACATAATGCAAACTGAAAGATCACTTAACAAAAGAAGGTAACCTCACTAGCTGCCAAGGAAATGCAAGATGAAACAGTAAGACACCATTTTCACACCCATCAGATAATAACAAGCATCCAAAGAATAAGGAAAATGGAAACTCCCACACTCTGCTGGTGTGAGAACAATTTTGCAATAGTAAAGTGGGAAAGATGTGTTTTATGCTCCAATTCTACTTCTGGATATGCACCCTAAAGACTTACACATATGCGCAAGAAGTCATTTATAATATTCACTACAGGACTGTTTTTAAACAGGGGTGGGAGGTACAACCTAAGTGCCCATCACTAAGGGATACATGAATAAAATAGTATGTATACAGTAAAATACTATGCAGCAACTACAACAAACTACAGCTATGTGGATCAACATTGATAAATGTATAAAAAAGATCAGTAAAAAAGCAAGTGAGTATAGGTGCAAAATGATGTCATTTATATGAAGTTTTAAAAACATACTGGAGCACCTGGGTGGCTCAGTCAGTTAAGCGTCCGATTTCGGTTCAGGTCATTATGTCACAGTTTGTGAGTTTGAGCCCCACTTTGGGCTCTGTGCTGACAGCTCGGAGCCTGGAGCCTGCTTCGGATTCTGTGTCTCCTTCTCTCTCTGCCCCTCGCCCGCTTGTACTCTGACTCTCTCTCTCTCTCAGGAATAAATAAACTCAAAAAAAAAAAAAACCATTAAACAAAATGATACAGCCTCTGTGGGAAACAATTTGGCAAATCCTCAAAAAGTTAAACACAGAATTATCATATAACCCAACAATTCCACTCTCAGCTACATACCCAAAGAATAGAAAGCAGGGACTCAAACACACATCTATCTGTACACCAATGTGTATGGACAGCATTATTCATAGCACCCAAAAGGTAAAACAATCCAAGTGTCATCAAAAGACGAATGGATGAATAAATGAAATGTGACATATTCATACAATAAAAATATACTCCGCCATATAAAAGGAATGAAATTTTGATACATGCTACAAGGATGGCCCTTAAACACTACGCTAAGGGAAATAACACAGACACAGAACATATACCGTATGATTCCACTTCTATGCAGTAACTAGAATAGGCAAATTCAGACAGAGAGTGAATGTGACTAATGCCACTGAATTGTATATACACAAATAGTTCAAATGACAAATATTATGTTATATATATTTTAGCCCCAAAAAACTTAAAATTTTTTTAAATAAAAAAGCAAGGGGCTCCTAGGTGGCTCAGTTGGTTATGCATTGAAATTCAGCTCAGGTCATGATCCCACAGTTCGTGAGTTCAAGCCTTGCTTCAGATGAGCCCTGCTTCTCTCTCTCTCTACCCCTTCTCTGCCCCTTGTGGGATTCCCTCTCCTTCCCTCCCTCTCTACCCCTCACTCCCTTGAGCGCGCTGTCTCTCAAAAATAAAAAAATATGGGGCGCCTGGGTGGCGCAGTTGGTTAAGCGTCCGACTTCAGCCAGGTCACGATCTCGCGGTCTGTGAGTTCGAGCCCCGCGTCGGGCTCTGGGCTGATGGCTCAGAGCCTGGAGCCTGTTTCTGATTCTGTGTCTCCCTCTCTCTCTGCCCTTCCCCCGTTCATGCTCTGTCTCTCTCTGTCCCAAAAATAAATAAACGTTGAAAAAAAAAATTAAAAAAAAAATAAATAAATAAATAGGGGCACCTGGGTGGCTCATTCAGTTAAGGGTCTGACTTCAGCTCAGGTCATGATCTCACGGCTTTTGAGTTTCAGCCCGTGTCAGGCTCTATGCTGACAGCTCAGAGCCTGAAGCCTGCTTAGGATTCTGAGTCTTCCTCTCTCTCTCTCTCTGCTGCTCCTCCCATCTTGCTCGCTCTCACGCGCTCTCTCTCCCTCAAAAATAAGTAACACATTAAAAAAAAATTTCAGCTGCATATATTTTTTAAATAAATAAAAGAAAATAGCAAACTAAATGATGCCTTATGGTGTTTATGGTCACGGATCTAAGTATGAAACTTAGAACAGGAAGGATATACACCAACTTCAGGAACACTATTATCACTGGGGAGAAAAGAAGGGGGAATGGGATTACGGAGGGGTCCAAAGAGACCAGCAACTGTATCTACAAGATTTTATTTAGTTCTCCCTACAAGTTAATAAAAACAACAAGGCAAAACCTTAACAACTGTTAATCTGGATAATGGATACATTGACACTAGGATACTATTGTCTCATTTTTTTTTTCCTGTATATTTGAAAATGTTTCTCACATTTTCTGGTTTCAGTTTCTTCTATACCTATGAGAAAGAAGAAGCCAGAGAAAACAAGCACAAGAGGCCACAGTGATCATCTGTCTGAATTTAAATGACTAAATGACTAAATGACTAAAATACTGTGTAAGCATTACACAGTAAGTATGAGGTCCAAAAGGAGTACTTTACAAAGGGTGACTAGACTTGAAGGTCCCAGTTCAGATCTGTCTGGCCAGAGTCAGAAAGAGAACTCTCACACTAATGTCATTCAGCTAAATAATACAGAAGGTATGTGCCCACAACAAAGAACATCTATCAACTAAGCAGCATTAGCTATTCCTTAACAAGTTTTGAAGACTTCTTCCTCTTACTGACATTCTATATGCAGCACTAATTCATTCAGCCTTGCAATAACATTCTTTTAAAGCATAAGCTTTATAATATGGACCCTACAATTCTCCACAGATATTCCCCAATGCTAAATGTCTCCCAACTATTTTAACCTTCTTTGCCTCACAGAATCTTTTCACAGCCATTTATTCAGCACATTCATTCCATGCAAAGAACTAGACCGAGTGGTGTTACAAAAAGTGGTGTTACAAAAGTGGTGTTACATACATACAATTTATGCACAACGAACTCAGCATCTAAACTGTTGTTAAAATAAAAACTCAGAAGAAATAGAAGATAAGGTACTTAGAAGGTACTTAAGAAGTATAAGAACACTACACGTAAAGCATCACAAGACTTAGAGGAGGAAAGATATATTTTTGTTGGGCAGCGATCAGGCAAGGCTTTCAGCCTGGGCCCTAACAAAGAGGCAGATTCCAGAAAACTCAGGATAATTAACTCCAGAGTTATTACGAATTTACTGATGTGGATGGGTACAAAATTAATACAAATCATATCTTTCATATTTATAACGACTAGTGAGAAGAAATAATGTAAGAAAACACAACATCTATAATAGCAACAAAAAAGATAAAATTCCTAAACATACACATTTTTTTCCTATGTTAGTTCTAAGAACTGTATGGAGAATATATACATGCTAACTGGTTTGAACAAAATCCTACAGTTGTACATATTACACAATAATAATATGTTGGATAGAAGAAAAACAACAGTCAATTCTCCATAAGCTAACATGCAAAGGTTTTGTTTTGTTTTGACATTTTTAAAAATTCTAATTCCAGGGTAGTGAACATACAGTGTTAAATCAGTTTCAGGCGTACGACAGTTGAATGTATAGATTCACTTGGGCTGCTTATCCATAGTTTGGCTATTGTAAATAATGCTGCAATAAACACAGGGGTGCATATATTGCTTCCAATTAGTGTTTTAATAGCCTCTGGGTAAATACCCAGTAGTGTGATTACTAGATCATAAGGTAGTTCTATTTTTAATTTTTTGAATAACTCCATTCTGTTTCCACAGTTTGCATCAGTTTGCATTCCCACCAACAGTGCAAGAGAGTTCCCCTTTCTTCACATCCTTGCCAAAATTGGTTGTTTCTGGATTTTAGCCACTCTGACAGGTATGAGGTGGTACCTCACTGTGGTTTTGATTTGCATTTCCTTAATGATGACTGATGTTGATCATCTTTTTATGTGTCTGTTGTCCATCTGGACATCTTCTTTGGAGAAATGTCGGTTCATGTCTTCTGCCCACTGCAAATTGGATCATTTGTTTTTTCCGTGTTGAGTTGTATCAGTTCTTTATATATTTTATATACTACAACCCTTCACCAAATAGGTCATTTGGAAATATCTTCTCCCATTCTGCAGGCTGTCTTTTCATTCTCCTGTGTTATTTCCTTTGTGGTGCTGTGCAGCAACTTTTCATTTTTATTTTTGCTTTTGTTTCCCCTGCCTCAGGAGACCTATCTTGAAGGATGTTGTTAAGATTGATGTCTGAGAAATTATTGCCTGTGTCCTTTTCCGGGATATTTATGGTTTCAGTTCTCACATTAGGTCCTTGATCCATTTTGGGAGTATGGTGTATAAAGGGTCCAGTTCCATTCTTTTGCATGATGCTGTCCAGTTTTCCTAACACCACTTGTTGAAAAGAGTTTTTTCCCCGTTGCACATTCTTGCCTCCTTTTCAAAGATTAACTGACCATATAATTATGTGTTTATTTCTGGGCTTCCTATTCTGTTCTATTTGATCTACAGGTCTGTTTTTGTGCCAGTACCATGCTGTATTGGTTACTACAGCTTTATAGTATATTTTGATATCTGGGACTGTGATACCTCCAGCTTTACTTTTCCTTTTTAAGGTTGCTGTGACTATGGGACGACTTTCATGGTTCCATACAAATTTTACAATTGCCTGTTTTAGTCATGTGAAAAATGCTATTGGTATTTTGATAAGGATTGCATTTAAATCTGTAGATTGCTTTAGGTAGTATGGACCTTTTAACAATATTTCTTCTTCCTGTCCATGAGCATGGAATGTCTTTCCATTTCTTTGTGTTCTCTTCAATTTCTTCCATCAGTGTTTTATAGTTTTCAGAGTGCAGATATTTCACCTCTTTGGTTAGGTTTATTCCTAGGTATTTTATTATTTTTGGTGCCACTGTAAATGGGATTATTTTCTTAATTTCTCTTTCTGCTGCTTCCTTATTAGTGTATAGAATTGCAACAGACTTCTGCAAACTGATTTTGTATCCTGCAACTTTACTGAATTCATTTATTAGTTCTAATAGTTTTGGTGTTTATTTATTTATTTTTTTTAAGATTTTACTTTTAAGTAATCTCTACACCCATCATGAGGCCCCAACTTACAACCCCTGAGATCAAAAGTCGCAGGCTCCATTGACTGAGCAGACAGGCACCCCTATCAAATCTAACAGTTTTTGGGGGAGTCTTTAGGGGCTAATCTGTAAATATAAAAGTAATCCCAATAACATCCCAACAGAATTCTGTTTTTCATCTAGTAAACAGATTCGCAAGTCCACACAGGGAAACAAATAAGCAAGGTCAGACATATTAAATGGGGGAGACTAGTCTTTTTAGATGCTCAAAAGCTAAAATAAATACAACAGTGAGGTAATGGAACTTAAAAGATAACAGAAATGAATAAGCAAATAAGAAATCTACACAAATATATACACACACAAAAATTTAACGTATGCTATACATGAAAACTTAGTGAACTTTTTGTTAAAGGGACAGGTAATAAATATTTTAAGCTTACAGGCAATATAGGCACTGTCATATTGTCAATATGGGCACTAACCAATTCTGATGTTTTAGTGCAAAAGAAGCCGAAGACATTATGTAAATGAAGGAACATGGCTGTGTTCCAATAAAACTTTATTTCTAAAGACAATTAGGTCAATGGACCATTGTCTTCTAACCTGATACAGACATAAATGCCAAACACTGCAAAAAAAAATAAATTATTCAATAAATGAGACTAGAGCAACCACATACCTGTCACGTAAAATAAAGTTGGATCTATACCTCACACGGTACCCAGGATAAATTCCAAATGAATAAAAGATACAGGAGACTTTATTTAATCCATGTCTTTAGGAATGGGTACATGCTACAGTATTGTGTAAATCAGCTCCTCATAGTTAGCTAATCATCTACTCTAGCTTGCCCATCCATACTTGGCACTCATTACCTATATGCAGAATGAAAATTATCTTTCTAAAGCTTACAATGTCAAACACTATAATATTTCCTATATCATTAAAAATATTCATGGAAACAAGTGAAGATCATCAAAAATATTGGACACGGAGCATCATCAAGGAACTACTAATTACATTGAAAGAGAAAACCAAATGGAAATCCAAGTTCTTCAAATTTAATAAGCATGCTATAAGATAGACAGGAAGACCAAGAAATAGAAAATGGAGATGCCACTTAGTCTAAAATTTTCTATTTTCAATGTACTCCTTTATTTTCACATTTCAAAGAGTCTTATTCACAAAATTATACAAATGACATCAACAAAATATTATTGGGCAATTTCTGCCTAAAGTGAAGGATAACTAAAGCTCCCTAAGACTTTTTGCAAAAATAGACATGCACCTATAATTCATTTGGTATTCAATTTATCATAATCAAGGCATTATTCATAACGACGAAAAAGTGGAAACAACCCAAAAGCCAATCAACGGATGATGGATAAACAAAATGTGGCATATCCATAAAATGGACTATTATTCATCCATAAAAACAAATTAACCACTGACTCATGCTACGCCATGGATGAACCTTAAAAAATTTTAAGCACAATAAAAGAAGCCAGACACAAAGGGCTTGTAATTTAATCATATCCCATGATTACATTTGTATGAAATGTCCAGAATAGGTAAATCCATAGAGAACGAAAATGGATTAGTGGCTGCTAGGGATGAAGGAATGGAGGAATGAAGAGTGACCACTAACTAGTGCAGGGGTTTTTTTTGGAATAATGAGAATGTTCTGGAATTAGATAGTGGTTATGGTTGTACAGCTATGACTATAATAAAAGCCACTGAATTGTATATTTTAAGAGGATGAATTTTATGGTATGTGAATTATATTTCAACTTTTTAAAAAAGCTCCCACACTTCCAAAAAGCCATTACATGAAATAAGGACATATTTGTAAAATGAAGCCCTATGGAGCCAAAGAATCCAAATTTATTTAATACTTACTCATATATGCACATTTACAATATTCTGCAGAAACAACTCAGAAGTGACACTGAGACAAGTTTACCATTTTTTAACTTAATTTACCTGTGTACATTAGAGAGGAGAGTGGATACCGCAAGCCAAGTGCATCTTCTGTAAAGGAATCAACAAAGTCCTCCAGCATTTGAAGCCCAAAATCTTTGCCTCGATACTTCTTTCTTACAAACATTGTATCAAGGACTGGCAGTTGGTAGCTTTGGGTAAGAAATGAGGCACATACACTTCCTGTAGTCATAAAACAGAAACCCAACAATTTTTCACATTAAAAGGCCAAATATGTACATACATTTAAAGAACATGAGTCAACAGTCTTTCTAGAAATGGTTAGTTTTTTACTACATCAAGAAGAATGTTAAATAAATGGATCAATTTCATAATATAAAATCCTTTCCAGCTGCTATTACACATCAAAAAGTATATATGTGATAATGAGAAGAGCTATGTATTTTGTTTGCCAACAGTATCACCTAACACAAGTAACTATTCTTTCTCATTTTATGAGCTATATACTAGAATATGCATCTCTGTAGACTTGCACAACTTTAAAACTCATCAATTGGGGCGCCTGGGTGGCTCAGTCGGTTGAGCGTCTGACTTCAGCTCAGATCATGATCTCACGATTTGTGGGTTAGAGCCCCATGTTGGGCTCTGTGCTGACAGCTCAGAGCCTGGAGCCTGCTTCGGATTCTGTGTCTCCCTCTCTCTGGCCCTTCCCCGTTCATGCTCTCTCTCTCTGTCTCTCTCTCTCTCAAAAATAAATAAACATTCAAAAAAATTACAAAAAAGAAACTCATCAATTACTACATTTTAGAACTGAAAGAGTATCTGGTGGCTGCATATAGGTTATAATACACAAAGTATCTCATTCCAGCTATGGTCCCTGAACATCCATCTTATCCCTTTTTCTCTAGAGAGTAGAGTCTCATTTTTATCTACTTCATGATGGCAAAGAAGCAAATTAGTTCTCCAGATTTTTAAAGACTATAGATTAGGACTAAATGGAAACATTGGTCTTGGAAATGGCTATGTTAGCAATCTTTTTGCTGGGAGTCTATTTTTTAAAATACCCTGTATGTTTAAGGTTAAACAGGATAAATAATTTATAGTAACTAAATATGCCTCTTATTACACAGGTATACTGGTTTGTCTTTTAACAACACTGATTTGTGTTCTGACCCTCTAATTAGACGTGTTAGCACCTTAACACATTTTAAGACAGTACATAAGTTGTGGGCATCATGGTAGGGTATCCCACACTTATCTCTATTAATTTTAGAATTAGTTCATATTTATCAGTCAATATTCTACTCTTTTTGTGCCATAAATAAAATAACTTACTGTTCTCAGATTATTCATATTATTTGAGATAAATTCCAATAATGAAGTTCAAGGAGGAAACAAAATTTCAGGTAACAAACAACTTACAAATTGACTTTCACCAATCATATCATTTGATGAACTGGTCAATATAACAAGATTTTTTGTTAGTTGAACCAAATAATTTGAATTACTTATGATTAAATTGGAGAATTTCAGTAACAGTCTCCAAGACTATCAACTAATTTAAGTTTACAATAGGAAATTCACATTACTTGGATCTTAACTGCCAACATTTGGTGAGGGTATATCTATGGGTTAAGAGGTCTTAAATAATGACTATAGTTAACAATACTGTGCACTTGAAATTTGCTAAGAAGAAATTACATGTTATCACTATACAAAGAAGAGAAAATGGTAACTATGAGCAGCAATATATGTTAATTAGCTTGATTTTGGTGACTCACAATGTATACATATATCATCAAGTCGTACACCTTAAGTATGTACCACTTTTAATTGTCAATTTTACTCACAAAGCTGAAATATACAAATTGCTTGTAAAAGTCTAACAGGTAGTCTCAGCAACAAGCTATTTTGACCGGAATCAACTTATATATAATACCTTGAAATTAGAGTTTTTTATAATATAACTGCTGATAGTGATTCTGAAATCAAAAGAGACATTACTTCATAAGCACTAGTAATTCAAAGAACAAAGAAAAAATGAGAAGTAAAAGCACTATCTGGTTCTAATTCTCAATATGGAACCTGAGGATTTATGGCCATTCACTATTGTACAAGTTTCAGGTTCCTTACAGAAAAATCATAATTTCATGACAGAAATTTTCCACAAATTGATTTTTTTTTTGTTTCACACAAACATTTCTTCGAGTAGAGAAGAGGTAAATTCCAGCATCTTCAAGTGTTAAAGCTTATGGAATTAGTGTCCGTAAAGTTTAAAATTCTTCTATTTATTTACCACATAGATGCTCCTTGCAAAAAAAAACCATGCAGATTCTCTTCCTTTACTTAAATATTTATACAGTTGACCCTTGAACAACTTGGGAGTCAGGGGCACTGACCCCTGAGCAGCTGAAAATCCACCTGCCACTAACAGCCTACTATTGACTGGAAGCCTAATACCAAACAGTCCACTCACGTCCATTTTGTATTTTATATGTATTACATACTATATTTTTCCAATACAGGAAGCTAGAGAAAAAAAATGTTATTAAGAAAGTCACAAGAAAGAGAAAATACATTTACAGTACTGTACTGTATTTATTGAAAAAAAATGCATATATAGTGGAGTCATATGGTTCAAACCTATGTCGTTCAAGGGTCAACTGTACTTTGTATACAGGTTCTACTGGATTATCTAGTAAAGCAAAACCACAACCTGCTAACTTAGATGAAAGATGAAGTTTCATTAAATTTACTAACTGAAATTGAATTAAATTTAGCATTGCACATGGTAGACTGAATACTTATAATCCTCAAAGTTCCAACTTGACCACCTTCTTCCATATATTCTCTGGGAAATCTCACCTACTCCCAAGGCTTCTACCATCTATCCAAATGATGATGATCACTCATCTTTAATTTATTTAATACATGAGACTTTCCCAACATTAAGAATGGAAGTGCTCACATAAATGTAAATATAACAAAAATCATATGATTAGTTCAATAAACAGGAAAAAGAAAAACATCTGACAAAACCCAACACCTTTCATGATAAAAATACTCAATTTCCTAAACCTCATAAACCTCATAAAGGGACTATGAAAAACCCACAGCTAACATCACACTTAATGATGAAAGACTGGACGGTTTCTCCTAAGATCAGGAATAAAACAAAACTTCATTCTCACTGCTTCTATTCAACACTGTACTAGAGTTCTAATTAAGCAAGAAAAGCAAACAAAAGACAGCTAGTCTGAAAAGAAAGAAGTAGAGCTACATTTTCAAATGACAGGATTTTGTATATAGAAAATCTTAAGGAATCCACAAAAAAATTATTAAAACTGATAAAAGGCACATCAGCAAGGATGCAGGACACAAGGTCAATATACATTCAATTATATTTCTATATACCAGCAATGAACAATTTGAAAATGAAATTAAACAATTTACCACAGCATTAACAAATAATAAAATTCTTACAAATAAACTTAACAAAAAAACTGCAAAGCTTAATATGCTTACTGAAAATTGCAAACATTGTTAAAAGAAATTAAAGAACATCTAAATAAATGAAAAGACATCCATGTTCTTGGATCAGAGGACTTATAATTATTAAATGTCAATATATTCCCCAAATTGACCTAAAAATTGACAATTCTCAGCTACATTTTTTTGCAGAAATTGTCATGGTCTGGGGCACCTGGAGGGCTCAGTCGGTTAAGCATGGATTCCTGATTTCAGCTCAGGTCATGATCTCACAAACAGAGCACAGAGTAGCACAGAGCCTGCTGGGGAATCTCTCCCTTTCTCCCTCTGCCCCTCCCCACTTGCTCATGCTGTTTCTCTAAATAAATAAATAAATAAATAAATAAATAAATAAATAAACAAACAAACAAACAAACAAACAAACAAACTAACTTAAAAAAAAAAAAGAAAAGAAACTGACAAGGTGATCCTAAATTCATATGAATTGCAAAGGACCTCAAAAAGCAAAAACAATCTTAATGAAAAACAAAGTTGGAGGATTCACACTTGCCATTTTCAATCTTATAAAGCTGCAGTAATCAAGACAGTATGGTACTGGCACACGAACAGATACAGAGATCAGTGGAATAGAACTGAGGACCCAGAAACAAGACTTCATATTTATAGTCAAATCATTTTTGACAGGGGCTCCAGCTCAACTCTATGGAAAAAGAATAGCCTTTCCAATGAATAGTCCTGGGATGACAAGATATTCACCTATGCAAAAAAAAAAAAAAACAAAAAAAAAACAAAAAAGCAAAAAAAAAAAAAAAAAAACACCAAAAAACCATGATGGACTCCTTTCCTCACAACTTATAAGCAAATTAAATGCAAAAGGATTATCAACCTAAATATAAGAGCTAAAACTATAAAGCTTTAGAGGAAAAGATAGCAATATATCTTTATCACCTTGGATTACACAAAGCTTTCTTAGATAAATACCAAAAGCAAAAGTGACAAAGAAAAAGAAGATAAATTGTATTTCATCAAAATTTAAAAATTCTGTGCTTGAAGGGCGCCTGGGTGGCACAGTCGGTTAAGCGTCCGACTTCGGCCAGGTCACGATCTCGCGGTCCGGGAGTTCGAGCCCCGCGTCAGGCTCTGGGCTGATGGCTCGGAGCCTGGAGCCTGTTTCCGATTCTGTGTCTCCCTCTCTCTCTGCCCCTCCCCCGTTCATGCTCTGTCTCTCTCTGTCCCAAAAATAAATAAACGTTGAAAAAAAAAAATTTTTTTTAATAAAATAAAAAAAATTCTGTGCTTGAAAGGACACCATCAAGAAACTGAAAGACAACCCCAAAATAGGAAAAAATATTTCCGTATTATATATCCCAGAAAAGATTTGTATATCAAATTGATAAAGAATGCTTATTAACTCAATAATAAAAAGACAAACAAAATTGTATTTTAAAATGGGCTAAGGACTGGAGCATGCCTTGGTAGCTCAGTCAGTTAAGTATGTGACATCGGCTCAGGTCATGATCTTGCAGTTCGTGGGTTTGAGCCCTGCATCGGGCTCTGTGCTGACAGCTCAGAGCCTGGAGCCTGCTTTGGATTCTGTGTCTCCCTCTCTCTCTGCCCCTCCCCTGGCTCATGTTCTCCCTCCTCCCTCCCTCCCTCTATCTCTCCCTCTCTCAAAAATAAATAAACATTAAAAAAAATCTTTTCAAATAGGCTAAGGATTTAAATACACACTTCTCCAAAGAAGACATACAAATGGCTGACAGGTATATGAAAAAACATTCAATGTCACTCATCACTGGGGATACTCACATCAAAACAATAAAG
Source organism: Felis catus (assembly GCF_018350175.1). Lineage (NCBI taxonomy): Eukaryota > Metazoa > Chordata > Mammalia > Carnivora > Felidae > Felis > Felis catus. The sequence goes on from NC_058368.1 coordinate 139,158,673, forward strand.
AAGTATCACTTCACACCTGTCAGAATGACTATTACCAAAACAAAACAAAACAAAACAAAAAGACATCAAGTGTTGGTGACGGAAAACTGGAACCCTTGTACACTGTTGATCATAATACAAAATGGTGCAGCCGCAATGGAAACAATATAGAAGTTCTTCAAAAAATCAAAAATATAACTACCATATCATCCAGCAATGGCACTTCTGGGTATTTATCTAAAAGAATTGAAATCAGGATCTCAAAGAGATATCAGTAATCCCATGTTCATTTCAGCACTATTCAAAATAGCCAAGATGGTATGACAACCTAAATGTCCACTAGTGATGGGTGAGTCAATAAAGAAAATGCAATATACACATATAATGGAATAATATTCAGCCTTTTAAATAATAAATCTCGGGGGCACCTGGGTGGCTCAGTCGGTTGAGCGTCCGACTTCAGCTCAGGTCACAATCTCGCGGTCCGCGAGTTTGAGCCCCGCGTCGGGCTCTGGGCTGATGGCTCAGAGCCTGGAGCTTGCTTCCGATTCTGTGTCTCCCTCTCTCTCTGCCCCTCCCCCATTCATGCTGTGTCTCTCTCTGTCTCAAAAATCAAAATTAAAAAATAATAAATCTCGTAGAGCACCTGGGTGGCTCAGTCAGTTAAGCATCTGACTTCAGCTCAGGTCATGATCTTGCTGTTCCTGAGTTGGAGCCCCACATCAGGATCCTCTATTCCACTTCAGATCCTCTGTTTCCTTCTCTGTTTACCCCTCCCCTGATGGTGTGCGCACACACACACACGCTCTCTCTCTCTCTCTCTCAAAAATAAATAATGTAAAAAAATAAAAAATAAATCTTGTGATATATGACAACATGAATGAACCTTGAGGACAACATGCTAAATGAAATAAGCCAGCCACAGAAGTAAAAATACCGTGTGACTCCAACCATAAGAGGTATCTAAAAGAGTCAAACTCTTAAAGCAGAAAACAGTCACCAAGGCAGAAGAGATGAAATGGCGAGATGACAATCAACGGGTTGAAAGCTTCATTAATATAAGATGAGTAAATTCTATGGATCCTCTGTATAACATTATTCCTATAGTTAATAATATATCCTACACTTAAAAATCTGTTAAGAGTAAATCTTGTGTTCTTAAGCCAATAAAGTAAGGATTTAAAAAAGCTTTTTCAAGATAAATAATGCACATAGAAAGTAGATTAGTGGTTTCCAGGGACTGTTGGGTAAAGAAAATGAGTGACTGTTAATGGTCACAGGCATTCTTTTTGAAGTGATGAAAATGTTTTGGAATTAGACAGTGGTGATGGTTGCACAACTTTGTGAATACATAAAAATCACTTTAAAAAGAGTAAATTCCTTGGGGAGCCTGGGTAGCTCAGTCGGTTGAGCATCTCACTTGGTCTTAGATCATGATCTTGTGGTTTCTGAGTTCAAGCTCCACATCAGGCTCACTGCTGTTGGCGCAAAGCCTGCTTAGGATCCTCTGTCCCCCTCTCTCTGCCCCTCTTCCCCCTTGAACTCCCCCAAAAATAAATATCTAAAAAAGTTTAAAGAGTGAATTTCATGATATGTGAATCTCTAAATTAACTCATGTGAAAGAAACCTGACTAAAACAAAAATGTACATAATGTAATGATTCCATTTTATGAAATTCCAGAAAAAGCAAGCTAATCTATACTAATAGATAGTTTGCTTGGGGATTCATAGTGGGCAGAGGGATGGTTACCAAGAAACGCAAACAAACTTTTGGGGATAATGGATATGGTTATTATTTTGATTGTGGTTAATAATTTCACAGCTTGTATACATATATCAAAACACAATAAATTATCAATTTTAAATACTAGCAATTTTTGCATGTCAGTTATACCACAATAAAGCTGAAGGGGGAAAAACACACACACACACACACACACAAAAAAAAAAAAAACAAAAAAAAAGACAACCCAATCTACAAATGGTTGCGTAAAGGATCTAAAAAGACATTTTTCCAGAGAAGACATATATACATGAAATGGCCAATAAACACATGAAAAGACACTCAAAATTCTTAGCCATTAAGGAAATACAATTCAGAATGATAATGCCATGCCACTTCATACTTATTAAACTAACTAAAATAAGAAAGATAAATAAAAATAAGTATTGGTGAGGATGTGGAGAAACGTGGTATATTGTTGGTGGGAATGTAAAATGGTACAATTCCTTTGGAAAACCATTTGGCAGCTCCTCAAAAGGCTAACCTTAGAGTTACCATATGATCCTGCAATTCCGCTCCTAGGTATATACCCAAGAGAAATAAAAACACATCCACACAAAAACCTACACACAAATCTTCACAACAGCATTATTTATAATAACCAAAAAGTGGCAACAACTCAAAAGTCCATCAAATGATGAAAGACGATATTGGTACACCCATACAAGGCACAGTATTTGTCCCTAAAAAGGAATGAAGTGGTGATAACATTAACACACTGCAACATGGACGAAACTTGAATAGTACTCTAAGCCAAAGAAGTCAGACACAAAAAACTACTGTGTCTGATTGTATATTGTAGGACTCCATTTATATGTCCAAAATAGACAAATTTAGAGAGACAGAAATCTAGAGACAGACTAGTGGGTGCCTAAGGCCAGACGCTGAGGGAGTTTAAAGTGACTGCCAATGAGTACAAGGTTTCCTTTTGGAGATGACCCAAGTGATCTAAATTTGGTTAGGGTGATACTTGTACAATTTGGTGAACCTACTGAAAAAAAAACTGAATTGCATAATTTACATAGGTGAATTGTATGAAATGTGAATACTACCTCAATAAAGCTATTAAAATTTAAATAAAACAGAATAATAATTTATACCTGTGATTCCAATAAATGATTTTTAATCAGATTTTTCATGGAAACTCCCCAAAGCTGATCTTCCCTTACCAACTTTTCAGTAAACCTCATCACCACCCACCCAGCTCCTCATAGCAAAAAGTCTCTAATTCACCCTTAACTCATTTCCTTCATAGCCCATGTACAATCCATCAGAAATCCTGCAGCAGTAACTTCATAATTTATCTCAAATATGATGACTTCTACCCCATCTCCCTTGTCCAAGCCACCATCAGCTCTCACCAGGGCCTCTGTGCAACAGCCTCTTAACGAACTAAACTCAACCCCGGCATCTCCTCTCCTGGTTTTTCATACAATAGAGTTAATTATTTATTTTAAACAAAACTCATATCGCATTACACCCATGTTCAAAACCCTTCAATGGACTCTCATTACCAGAAGAAATTCAAACTCTTTCCTTGGCCTACAAGACCATTTAGGATATGGACCTGCCTCTCTCTATCCCCATATCACTCACTCCCTCTACTATAGCGACTGGCCTTCTTGCTCTATCTGAAGCACCCTAAACTTGCTTCTGCCTCAGGGCTTCTACGTTTCAGTTCTTTGCCTGAAAACCTCTTCACCTGAAACATCACATATCTAATCATCCCTTACTTCCTTCAGAGATGCGTATGTGGACCTTTCTATTTAAAACAGTACCTCCCACACACACTCCGTTCTTTTGTCTACTTTAGTTTTCTTCGCAGCATTGTCCACTTGTCTCTGTTCATTGCTAACTCCTCTAAAATCTAAGTTCCACAAGGAGAATTTATACAATTTTTACTATCTCTCAGTATCTCCTTCTTGCTCTTTCTCCTATTCACCTTCTTCCCCTTTCCTTCCTCCCCTATCTATATAACACTTAGAAATAATTTTTTAAAAGATGAGTAACATTTGACAATATCATTCAGGGTCTATGCGTCAAATTCAAGAACAGATATTCTGCCCCAACTGAGTGGCTTTCTGTTCTCATGGAATCACCATTTCTTCTTTGTCCACCAGGAATATGTCTTCCCTCACCTTCAAAAAACTGGTTTAATGTCTCATGAAGGCATCAGTGTGTGACTGTCTCCAGAGAATGCATGCATAAAGTGAATTCTTTTTATTAAAAAATGTTTTTAAGGTTTATTTCTGCAAGAGAGAGACAGACAAAGCACAAGCAGGGGAGGGGCAGAGAGAGAGGGAGACACAGAATCCGAAGCAGGCACCAGGCTCTGTCAGCACAGAGCCCAACGCGGGGCTCGAACTCGAGAACTAGGAGATTGTGACCTGAGCTGAAGTTGGACGCGCAACCAAATGATCCACCTGGCGCCCCTGAAGTGAATTCTAAACAAACAATGTGATTATATCTACGTGAGAGATCTTGTCATACACTAGTCAAGTATCCTTATCACAGTCTCATCACAGCATAAATGCTCTATAAATCAGTTTTAGTAACGTTAGCTGTTTTAACAAACCAATATGGAAAGCTTAACGTAAGACTTATTTTTGCTTAAGTAGCAGTCCCACATAGGTGTTAATGCAGACTGGTTGGTTTTCTGATGCACAACCATCCAAGAAATGTTTCAGTCACCTATTGCTGCCCGACAAACCATCCCAAAATGTACTGGCTTAAAACAAAAACTTGCTTCATTTATCACAACTCTCACATGGTATCAGATGGGGCAATGAAACAGCTCAAAGTCCAAATGGCCTCACTCCCACAAGATACAGTGTATTAGCTTCTGAACTACAAGTGCAGCTGGGCTTACCAGCTGGGAGCCTCAGTTCTCCTCAGCGCAGCTGTTTGGACTTCCTCACCACATGGCAGTCTCGAAGCAGTCATATTTCTGACATAGTGACTTAGCTTCTAACAGTACAAACTTCCAGGCTTTAAGGTTTAGCACAGCGTCACTTGTGCTGCCTTCTACTGGTAAACCATGTCACAAGGCCAGCTCAGATTCAAGCAAGCTACACAAGCACATAAATACTGGAAACTGGGTAAACTGGACTACCAAAGGAACTCACGTTCCTTCTATCTTGTGGCTTCCCCACAGATGGAGAAAAGCAGTCCATCTTAACCACTTTGATCTGTCACACATATCATTTTTCATCACTTTGGGAACAACTAGTCACACAACCCCACCTAGCTTAGCCTCAACAATGAGTGGAAAATATAATTCCTGACTGTGCAGCTATTGGCCAATGACTAGAATAAAGAAGATGAAGCACAAATATTTAGTGGACAGTTGGCAGCTTCCGCTAACTTTCCCCTTTCTCTTATCTCCCACTAGATTAACATTTCCTTTTTAACTGTCAGGAAATCAATGAGCACATCTCAACAGATACTACCTTCCCCAGGCAGATTCCCTCCACAGTTATGTTTGGTTACTTCACGCTGCTTCCAGTAACTTATATCCTCACACCAATATTCATAAACACGCACTCACTTTATACAAGCATTTTGACTGATCTCATCTTTGTTTTAAAATGACACTGATTTCTGGGGCACCTGGCTGGGCTCATTCACTGGAGCATGCGACTCCTGATCTCAGGGTTGAGTTTGAGCCCCACAATGGAGGCAGAGATTACTTATCACAAAATCATAAAATCATGCATCTACAAATACACTCATGCATAGATAATAAGCAGAATTGCACTGCCTTCTGTCAAAATCCACACCTCCCCCATGTGATCAAACTTCTATTTCTAACTATCTGTTAGATGTCACATTGGATCATTGAACTTTACATGTCAAAAGTGAACTCAAGTATTACCAAATCCACTCCTCCTTCTGTACTCCCATCTTAACATCTTCCCACCCGGGCACCCAAGCCAAAACCCACGGAAGTCATCACTGGTTCCTTCCCTCCCCTTCAACATACAGACTCAAGTCATCATACTCTGTCCACCCAAAAATCTCCCTCAAATCCGTTTCCTTCTCTATTCCTATTCCCGCATCCCTAATGTCAGTCCTTCTTACGCCTGGACCACTAAAATAGCTCCCAGTTAACTGACTTCCCTGATTTCAGAATACAATTTCCCTACCCAATCACCAAGTCCTACAAAAATTATCTCACTAAAATATTTAATCATGTTACCCCTACATAAAATCGATAGCTTCTTTGCCAATAAAATTCCAAACTTTAGTATGGCATTTAAGGCCTTTGACAAGGGGACCTCCATCTTTACCTCTCACCCACTCAACCCTCCCTACCCTTTAGTCCCACCAGCTTATTCAGGATGGCGTCCCAAATACACCTTCAATTTTCATGACTCTGTGCCTTCTTTTATATATTTATATCCCATTTATAAGTTTACTAAGAAGTTCTTGCCCTTCGCCCCTTCTCTGCCTACTGAAAGCCACTTTTAATTATTACTTCCTCAGTGACACCTTCCTCTAGGCAAAATTTGCTGCTCCACTCTTCAGTGACTCCTGTTTGATAACTCAAATACAGTACTTACCAAACTAAATTATAAGTAGCTGTTTAATGACTATAGTTTTCTGTCTCATCCACTAGATTTTTGGTGCTTTGAAGGCAGAGGAACCCAAGACCAGCCATCTTTGTGTCTATATTGACAATGAAAGCACCCCTGTATCTCCCTAATAAACAGAACCCTTATTGGAAAGCATGTGGCTTTTTAGATGGCTAGAAATTCACCTGAAAACAAAGTAGCCACTTCATTTCCCAATGACACACTTCGGGTAGCCAACAGTGGTTGAGACTTCCCCATGCCTTTGTTCATTTCCTTTAAAAAAAAATTATACCTAGACAGACTCAAGGCCCTACAATATAATCTCACTCCTCCAACACAAATTTCTGCTACGTTTTGCCTTTACCTATACTACCAATCTTTATCATTTTATATCACAGTTTGATGTTCCTTTAAAAATAGAAGGGCCAGAGATAGGCAGTTCAGTGAACAGGAGGTGAGTGATTTGCCCAAAAAAGGAGGGAAGACAACAGACCATCTCAACTAAAACATCTAAAAATCATAAAGAAAGCTGACTAGCAAATAATGAGAGAGAGAAAAACGCTTCCATTATGAATTGTTACACATGAGGGTTACAAAAATCAAACATATGTCCCTTAGTACTGATCATAAGTCCCTTTGGTGGTGACTCAACAAAATGATAGCTGTTGATTAGATTGTGTCTCCTTGATATGGTTGATTATACTTTCCAAAAATGTGGATCTTCATTTTTTCCCCCCAAAATATGGGTCTTCAAATTAGATCAAGGTGGTTCACAGTTGAAACCAAATAATAATGGACATTTCCAAACAGCAACCAATGACAGTGTCTTCAATTGTTTTTTCCTTCAGCTCATATATGCTAAAATGTGATATCTGATTTACACAAATTTACATCTTTTCTTTATCTTGACAAAGGGCAAAGTTATAAAATTTCCACTGAATTAACAAACAGGTTTCTTGTTTTGTTTTTCACAACTAGGTGAGATATTTTTCATTAAGTAGTTTTCTAGTTAGCACAACGCTTTTATCATTACAGATGCTGTGAGGACTTACAAAGCTCAGGTAGAGGGCTACCTGGGTGGCTGAGTCAGTTAAGCATCTAACTCTTGATTTTGGGTCAGGCCATGATCTCACAGTAGTGAGATCAAGCCCTGCATCAGGCTCCCCGCTGAGCAAGGAGCCTGCTTGGGATTCATTCTCTCTCTCTCTCTCTCTCTCTCTCTCTCTCTGTCTCTCTCGAGAAAGAAAAAAGAGAAAAAAAAAGTTCAGCTAGGTTTTGTGGTAGACACTGATTAGATTCTGGAAATATAGTAAAACCCCGCATCACAAGTAACTTGGTCTGTGAATGTTTCACAAGACAAGCACCCATTTCTAATCTATTTTAACTTGATAAATGAGAGCGATGTCTTGCAATACAAGTAGTATGCGACAGTGAATGCCACATGATCAGAACTGAACCAATGTTTCTTGAAATTTGCTTTGATATATGAGTGCTCTGGATTACAAGCAAGTTTCCAGAACAAGTTATGTTTGCAAACCAAGGTTTTACTGTAGTTCCATTTTTTAAATGTTCACTTTTATTTTGGTTTTGGTTTTTTTTTTTTTAACATTTATTCATTTTTGAAAGACAAAGAGAGACAGAGCGCAAACGGGGGAGGGCTAGAGAGAGAGGGAGGGAGACACAGAATCTGAAGCAGGTTCCAGGCTCCAAGCTGTCAGCACAGAGCCTGATGCGGGGCTTGAACTCACAGACCGCGAGATCATAAGCTGAACCAAAGTCAGCCGCTTAACCGACTGAGCCACCCAAGTGCCCCTCACTTTTGTTTTTAATCAAACTTTTACATGCATACTGTTTAGAGCACAACAGTCCTTTGAGACTCAAAGGAAAAAAAAGCAGTCCCGTGATGGCCTCTGTGATCCATAAATATTTTCTGCTCCCCAGGAATGACCACTCTGAAACTGTTTAACTGATCTTTCTGGTATTTACTTCCATCTCTAATTAACTTACTACTTTTCTTGATGTTTCCATTCCAGGCACCATCAACAGACTTCCCAGTAAGGAAGGGGAGAGTTTACCTCTTCCACACATTTATACACCCAGTCCCAACTGCACCATAACCACACTTCTTCAGTGCCGTAAGGGCACTATTTCACTTCTTGTGCTCAGTAGTGATGAGAAATCTAATCCTTCTGATTCTTGATCCTTTGTACATATGCTTCTCTCATTCTCTGGAGATGTACAAAATTCTTTTATCCCGGATTTCTGAAATTTCATACTAAACTAGCTCAGTATGAGTCTATTTTCATTCACTGGGATGGATTCTCAATGGGTCCTTTTAATGTGGAAATGCATGTTCTATCGTTCTGAGAAATTTTCTCGAATTATTTCATTGGTCATTTCTTCCCCTCCAGTTTCTCTGTTCTCTCTTGAAACATCTATTTTTCAGACCATTCCTGTAATTTTCTTTCCTATTTTCCATCATTTAGGGTTCATGTTGTAGTTGTTCTACTTTCTGAGCAATTTCCTCAACTTTATCTTTCATACATTGTAATTCTGAATTTCCAAGAGCTCTGTACACATTCTTTTAATATATCTTGTCCTCACTTCATCAGTGTAAGGACTATATTAACAGTTGTTTTGCTTTTGCATTGTCTGTCTCTTCCAAATTGCTCTAATTCTTTCTTGGTCTCTGTATTTCCTATCAGTGGCTTTCCCTAACTAAGCAATTTCTTCATAGTTAGGAATGAGACATTAAAAAGCTGATTAGATGTTCTGTGTGCACAGTGGTGACGGCTGACAATGAGCTTCACAGAAGGATGATCTGACTGGGACCTTTCCAAGACGAACCACTTACATTGGTATTTGTAAAATTTTTGTTTTCTCGGGGCACCTGGGTGGCTCAGTAGGTTAAGCATCTGACTTCAGCTCAGGTCATGATCTCTTGGTTTGTGGGTTTAAGCCCTGCATCAGGCTCTGTGCTGACAGCTCAGAACCTGAAACCTGCTTCAGCTTGTGTCTCCCTCTCTCTCTGACCCTTCCCTGCTCACACTCTCATTCTCTCTCTCTAAAACAAACACTAAGAATGTTTAAAAAAAGAAAACAAAATAATTTTTTTCTCTTGGCCACTTCAAAGTCCTCAAACATTTTTGCTCATGTTGTAACCTTAAAAACTTTTTGAAATACCACGTATTCACACATCTTTGGTAACATCTAAAATTTTCTTAAGTTTCTATAATTTCAAGGATAGAATTTCTATCATATTACCAATATCAACTTCTAAGAAACTATCATAAAAGTTTTAAACTTACAAAATCTTGCAAAAATACAGAGTCCAATATACCCTTCATCCAGCTTCCCCTAATGCTAACTTCTTACAGTATCAAAGTACTATTATCAAAACCAAGAGATGAATATTGATAAAATACTATTAACTAGAACCTTATTCAAATTTCACCACTTTTTCCACTACTGCCTCTTTTCTGTTTCCAAATCCAATCTAGGATTCCATACTGGATTTCGTTTAATATGTCTTTAGTTCTCATCTTTGATAATTCCTCCACCTTTGTCTTTCATGATCTTGACACTTCTAGAGATTACTGATCAGTTAGTTTGTAGAATAACCTTCAATTTGGCTTTGCAAATGTCTTCTCATTATAAAATTAAGGTTATGTGTTTTGGGCAAAAATACCAAAAATCATGTTATACCCTTCTCAGTACATCAGAGATCAGGAGTCCACGATATTGACAGGTGTTACTCCTGGTGATATTAACCATGATTTATTAGTTAACAGAGTGTCTGCCATGATTCTCTATGTAAATGTACTATTTTTTCCCTTTACAATTAATAATATTAAAGATAAACAAAAATTGTATCACTTTAATAAATCTAACGGACCCTAGAAACTATTATCAATTTGATAACCGTTATCATCCCCTTAACTGTTCCTTTACTATTGAACTAACCATTCCTTAACACTCAAAAATGTTAAGATGTTCCGTTCCTTTTTCTCCTTGAATTTCTATTTCTCTTATATGTATTCTACAGAATGTTATCATCATGTAATGTACTTTTATTCTTGAGATTATATACTTGATTATTCAACTGTTTTTCGGTGCAAAAACATACCTGTACACAAATATAAATTTTTAAAATTTCTTGTGACCATACAGTTCTAATTATAAAACCAAAATAAATTTTGTGTTATTATCATCATTAATAATAGTAGACAATGGATCAAAACATAAATGTATTCTACATATGGAAAATTACTTATTAGGTGAAAAATAAAATTTTACTCAAAATGTATCTTGAATGAAATAGATGTATCTCACTTTTTTTTTTTTTTTTTTGGTTTATAAGTCCATTAATGAATATTACTTACTACCAGAATGAGACAAGGTTCAGCGCTAATCCTATTCCTTTTTTAATAGATAAAAATACTCAGTAACTATAAAAGGGACCAGAAAATCTTTTGTTATAATGATGTTATTAAATTCTGTGAATTCCCTTTGAGTTATGTTCCAGATTTCACACAAGCTACTGTAAAAAACTACTTTTAACAATGACATCTCCATAACCCCAAAACCATACAAACTCTAAGTCTCCCACAGTGATCTCTGTACTTCAGACAAAAAAAAAAATTATACAGTTTCTTAAATTTCATTACACTGTAATAGGATTTGACTTCATAAACAGTCAAATCCTATTATATATATAAAACTTTTTATATACACATATAAATATATATATAAGCATATATAAATATATATCCTTATATATAAATATATATAAATCCTTATATACATATAAATATATATATAAATCCTTTTTATATATAAATATGTAAATCCTTTTTATATATAAATACATATGTAAATCCTTTTATATATAAATATATATGTAAATCCTTATATATATAAATACATGTAAATCCTTATATATATAAATATATATGTAAGTCCTTTTAAATGTATATATATATACTTTTATATATATATAAATATATATATAAATCCTTTTATATATCAAAACTAATTTTACATCCCAACAAATATCCCAATATACCAATATGCTGTTTAACTTAAAAATCATAAAGAGTAATATCATAAGGCTTTCATTCAATACATATTTGGGTTTTTTTTTGGTTGTTTTTTTTTTTCAACGTTTATTTTTTTTGGGACAGAGAGAGAGAGAGAGAGAGCATGAACGGGGGAGGGGCAGAGAGAGAGGGAGACACAGAATCAGAAACAGGCTCCAGGCTCTGAGCCATCAGCCCAGAGCCTGACGCGGGGCTCGAACTCACGGACCGCGAGATCGTGACCTGGCTGAAGTCGGACGCTTAACCGACTGCGCCACCCAGGCGCCCCAATACATATTTGTTTAATAAAGATTTTATCTTTTTGTTACTGGGAGTTTTTTCCTGATACATAGATTATGAATACTTCTATCAGAAAGTGTTTTAGTGGGAATGCAAGCTGGTGTAGCCACTCTGGAAAACAGTATGCAGGTTCCTTAAAACACTAAAAATAGAACTACCCTACGACCCAGCAATTGCACTACTAGGCATTTGTCCAAGGGCTACAGGTGTGCTATTTCAAAGGGACACATGCACCCCCATGTTTATAGCAGCACTATCAACAATAGCCAAAGTATGTAAGGATCCCAAATGTCCAACGATGGATGAATGGGTAAAGAAGATGTGGTATATATATACAACAGACTATTACTCGGCAATCAAAACAAATGAAATCTTGCCATTTGCAACTATGTGGATGGAACTGGAGGGTATTATGCTAAGTGAAATTAGTCAGAGAAAGACAAAAATCATATGACTTCACTCATATGAGGACTTTAAGAGACAAAACAGATGAACACAAGGGAAGGGAAGCAAAAATAATATAAAAACAGGAGGGGGACAAAACAGAAGAGACTCATAAATATGGAGAACAAACTGAGGGTTACTGGAGGCGTTGTGGGAGGGGGGATGGGCTAAATGGGTAAGGGGCATTAAGGAATCTACTCCTGAAATCATTGCTTCACTATATACTAACTAATCTAGATGTAAACTTTAAAAAATAAAAAAATAAAGTTAAATTACAAAAAAAATAAATAAATAAGAAAATAAAAAATAAAATAAAAAGAAAGTGCTTTAGTATTTGTTTTGAGCAATTTTTCCAAAATATTTTACACTTGGGTTTCCTTTAAAAAAAATAATAGTTTCAGACTGAATTAAATGGTTATTAATTCAAAGTCTGGTATAAGCACACCTAATTTCATTGTTATCTGGTGGATGGATGAGAGCCAAAACTTAAAAGTGGGAAAGAACTAAAATAAATAGTAAGGAGGTAATGCAATTAGTAGAAAATTGCGGAAGGTGCTAAAAGTGGTAGACAAGCGGCACTTGAAAACTCCAGGATATGATATTTAGTTAACTACCAGAACAAGCAAAACTAGAGGCCAGGTCACCAAGCAGAGAAGGAGCCCAAATGCGCATGAAAAAGGAAGAGAAGCACGCTCCTGGAATCAGGTACTGATCAGAAACACTCAAAGAGCAATGTTATGCCCTTTAACTGTGTGCCTTTCATCTAAAGCAAAGCTCCAAATAAATAAGTATAAGCTAATATGTGCTCCAAATGTCTATGAGCTAGTTCCAAACTTGATCAGACCAAAAAAAAAAAAAAAAAAAAAAAGAGCTAAATCTGGAAGGTGTGAAATGTAAAAAAGACCAAAAATTAATCTGAGTGTTCTCTACGAAAGGTCTTCCGGTCAAGGTACAGAACAGGCCGACTTTGCTATGTGGTGGGTATATACGTATACACAGATCAAGCAAGTTAGAGCTTTGTGGCTTCAGTACCTCCAGGGAACTGAAACAGCAGGAAAAAAGGTAAAGCAAAATGAAGTGGCACCCATCTTTTAGGAATAGGGTATAGCTAAGTCTTAAGATCAAAAATCCAAACTTCAGGGGTGTCTTAGGGGCTCAGTCTTGGTTAAGTGTCCAACTCTCAATTTCGGCTCAGGTGATGATCTTGCAGTTTGTGAGTTCGGGCCCACATTGGGCTCCAAAACGACAGTGCAGAGCCTGCTTCGGTTCTCTCTCTCGGCCCCTCCCCTGCTTGTGCGCTCGAGCACGCTCTCTCTCTCTCTCTCTCAAAATAAATAAATAAACTTTTTAAAAAATCCAAACTTCAGAAGATTAACAATTTCAAAGCTGTCTAAATTCTCGAAATATATTGTTTTTCATGGTAATTAGCAAAGCTGCCTTTAATAAATCAGGCTTAATCACTTGTGTGAGGCAGACAGAGGCCATGCATTTGGTCCACAGGTAGAGAGTGGTTTTAAAAGGAGCCCGTAATGGTGACAGCAGCAGGAATCAAACAACCACCTTAAATTAAGGGAAGGACGACAGGTACTAAGGAAGGACTTGTGATGAGCACTGGGTGTTGTATAAGTGAGGAATCACTGAACTCTACTCCTAAAACCAATATTGCACTGTGTGTTAACTAACTGAAATTTAAAGGCGGGGGGGAGGGGAGAGGGAGAGAGAGAAGGGCATGGTAAGAAGTCAAGACAGCCAAATCAGAGGCTCAAAGTACACCTCTCTTTACACATATGTGTACAAATCTTACCCTCTGTCAAACGTTTATTTTTGTTTTGTTTTTTTTCAAAAGACTTTCCTAACAATCCTCTTTTACATAGAATGGTAGAATCAAAGTACTCCTAAGAAACAGTAAGTAAAATCACCTCAATTTAAACTCTAAAGAGTAATTTAAAAGGATACGGATACAGTTGGGGTCTAAAAAAGGAAGCTTCCATAATATGTAGTTTAAATAACTTTTAAAGACTCACCTGTAGGCTTAACTGAATAAAACCCAATGGCCTCTCCTTTCTTCCACAGAATCTTAGCGTAATCAGTACTGCTATGGCACAGGAATGGTATCTCATTTCTCTCCATTTCCTGTTTTCTATAAATAATTCGATTCAGAACATACAGTACCACTCTCTCCCCAAGAGTTCTCACCTGGAAAGAGAGTCAGACACAGGCACAACAGTTATGATATGCATTCAGAGATGCTATCCACCTTGCTCTCTGCTTCCACACCTCATACTGGAGTGCACAAAGCACTTTAAATACACTAATAATGATTTCTTAAACTTATCATCACAGTAAAAGTGATAAGAGTAACCATTCATGCCAACAACAATCCCTTTCTATAGACAGATAGGCATGGAAATAGTGCCTCTCAGCAAAATTCTAAAACAGGAAAAACTAATTTCCAATGTACCAATGATCTAGCCATCTCTTCCTTAGCGCTCAAGTGTTTTGTTTCTGCTACCAGCTGCCCAGACCCAGGCTACCTCTACTGCTTCAGTTCTTTTCACCCCATTCCAGTCTCAATATTAAAGAAAAAAGAAAAAAAAAAAAAAAAAGAAAAGAAAAAAAGAAAGCTTCCTGTTATCCTCTAGATCTTTAAGAACCATTACCTTACTTGATGAGGAAATCCATAATTATGTTCCTAGCGAAGGAATCTCTCTCATTTTTTCCAGGTAAAATGTTCATTTAACAGTCATGTCTATAGTTAGACAACTATAAGAAACACCCACCTCACCCCACATACATACCCACAGACCCTTCTGCCAGATCAGATGAGTGATGACAGTGGTACCAGGCAAGTCTGATAAAAAACAAACTTGGGGCAGTCACAGCATGGAAACAGAGCCTCACTTCCTACATGCAGGGTTACCTGGTCACAGGGACCACTCACCAACTTTCTGACATCAAACAATGGGGTTTTCCTCCCACAGACATCTTTCACCACTAAAAACAAGAGTACTTACTACCCATAAGGTATTTCTCCTCAAGTCTCCTTGAAGAAAAACAAGAGTGCCCTATAATTAGGTGAGTGAAGAAAAAAAGCATTAACCCATATACCAACACTCCTCTCAAAACTAAACAAAAACCCTTAACTATACTACACAGTAGGAGAGGTCAGATACCAAACAACACACAAAATGACAAAGCTCACTTGCTTTCCAGGCAACCCATTCCTTCCTTGAACAGCTCTGACCAGTACATAATTCTTCTTTATACTGAGTTGACTATAGCCAAAGACTGTACTTTGATACTCTGGAGCCATACAGTCTAAAAATAATTGAAGAGAGCCATGACATTCCCCTAAATTCCTACCACAGGAACATAGGAACGAATGAAAGAAAGGACTGATCTAATGCAATTTTGGGTACTTTTGCCATTCCAGTTCTCACTCTTGAAATGCTCCAGATCCTTATCATCTCTCTTCCCACTGGGGCTTGAAGATACTACAGACATAAACACTGAAGATACGGTTATAATAATCGGGCTTTGCTATATAAACTTCAGTTCTTGTATTAGCTTTTTTGTTTACCTTCATTTTACTTCTAATTAACTAAAGCCCAATCGTTTTCATATGCGTTGTTTTAGCTTATTCTTCACGGTGTACATGTGCAGTTATTTTTTTGAACCTATGGGTAATTACTTTTCATCATGTTAGATCCTCTTTGTTCCTTAATTCTGCCTTTCAGAGCCTGGTTCTCCCATTCAGCACTGTGGCATGCAGAATTCAGGTCATCTATGTCTTCCTCGAAGGAAATGAGAAGATGGTGACGAGGACAGAAAAAAAGGGACAAAACCTGGAAGTATGCCAGTGAGGATCTCCCTTCTATTCCACTGTGTAGAGCACTTGAATAGACCACCTGAAATGGGCCTACTGATAGGCAAGGTTCCTGGTCAGTCTCTCCTAGAGACAGAGAACCTAAGCAAACACACGGAGGGAACTAGGTTTTTCTCTAACCTATACAGAAATCAGAAGCTGAAGCCAATACAGGTAACTACCGTTCAAGTAACCCATAGAGACTCACTCTTCATCACTCAATTCTCAGATACATTCAGAGCCACATAAAACTGAGGAAGCCCAATCAGAGTACCAGCTTCATCGAAACAATGAAACTTTAATCATCTAATACAACCTGGTCATACTAAAATGGAGAAGTGCTCAATAACTTTAAGAACTATCAATGTTTAATGGGAAACAAACTGTGAAATGGCCTCATAAGAAACACTTTTAAATACAGGATCTTGTTACCTGCTTAAGCCCTTCTCTAGAAGGGACAGATGTTTTCACAATATCATCAATAGCCCACCACTGATCAGCAAGGTAAAGTGCCACAGCTAAAAATAGAATAAATGATTATTAACATTTAAGTCTTATAGCATACAATATTACTATTTGATAAGGTTTATATAGATAAATATATCTACACTTTATAATACAACGTGGCCCCATTTATTAAGCAAAAAAAAAAGAAAAAAAAAAGGTACCTGTGAGTGAGTCCTCAGGTGCAAAGAGAGCAAGAATTTTCTCAGTCTGATCTCCACCATAAAGAGGTACAAAGCCTACATTGGACAGGCTAATAGGAATCTGAAATGACAAGTGAGTAAAGATTAGTGAAAAGTCTATTCAGAAAATATAGGACAAAAACAACATGCTTCTACCAAAATACTAAACTTTTCCTACATTAATGCTAATTATGTAATTTCATAGAAGGGATTTCTCATGTCAAAAAATTCTATCAGACTTCCCTTTTGCAAGAATTTTATTATCTTCGGGGACAAAAAACTGAAGTTTATTTCAATAAATATTATTATTGTACTCTAGCCACAGATATGAATAAAAACAAAGGCATGATATGGTACATATAAACTCATTTAAAAAAAGACACTAGTTTATTATCTGTTACACAATTTCACGGGGGAAAAAAACTCCATTTTATAGTAAAAGACATCAGACAGGTAAAACGGTTTTTCCAGTGAGATACATGATACTCTAAGATTTGCCTACCTTCATTAATCTGACCATAATTCCCCACTTACAGATGATACTACAATTCAGATAATTATAAAATACTGGTGCTTTACAAGAAGAGACTTTAAAGAATCCCTTAAACATCACTTACTAGAAGAAAACTACAAGGCCTATAAAGGTTAGAGAATTTGCCTACCATCTAGTTCACAGTGAAATTCTAACAATTCCAAGTCTAATTATCTTTCCTTTCACTATATATCATGCTTACTAATTAGAAAGCTTGATTCTAATACTTTAGAAAAAGGACGATCTGTGGTACAAAAATGTGCAATTTAGTGTTCTGATTTTTCTTTCTTAAAAACCTTCTAAAATCACAAATTCTCAATCTAAATTTAGTCAGCTCAAATCCCGTAACCAGTCTCAGCAAACTGTTACACAACTTACATAAAATTTTAAAGGCATAAT
Organism: Felis catus; assembly: GCF_018350175.1. Lineage (NCBI taxonomy): Eukaryota > Metazoa > Chordata > Mammalia > Carnivora > Felidae > Felis > Felis catus. Next base: position 139,176,313 of record NC_058368.1, read on the forward strand.
ATAAATATTAAGCAATAACCTGTAGAGTGTGTTTTTTAAAACTTGATCATACTGCTATACTAACAAATCAATATTTATTCACTTTACTGAATAGTCTTTTGATAAAAATTTCAAAAGTGAGTAGTTAACATTTTAAAAAGTAAGCAGATACGATTTCACATATAAACTGAACTGAAAAGACTGATAACAATCACCTCAGCACACCTTACCGTGATATTGAGAAGAGAAAAACGTTCAGGGTTTTCAGGGTCGCCACACCTTAGATCTGACATGTAATCTTCAGCAGAATTTTCCAATTCTTCATGACTGCAATTATCCAGCATATCCACAGGGAATGCCATCCTCTTCAACAAACAACATGGAACAAATGTTTCAGAACATGAAATGTTACCTGTCTTTACTCATAGAAAAAAAATTTTTATTGTAACACCACACTTCAAGGAAACTTCATTTTCACTATGCCAAGACAGACAACAATTTGAGCCCACTGATTGAAAATGTATATCAAACAATAAAACTTTTAAACGTTCATTTGTAGTAAAGCAAGCAATGAAATAGAAATTAATCGGGGCACCTGGGTGGCTCAGTCGGTTGAGCGTCTGACTTAGGCTCAGGTCATGAACTTGCGGTTCACGAGTTCAAGCCCCATGTCTGGCTCTGTGCTGACAGCTCAGAGCCTGGAGCCTGTTTCGGATTCTGTGTCTCCCTCTCTCCCTGCCCCACCCCCACTCATTCTCTGTCCCTCAAAAATAAATAAACATTAAAAAAAATTTAACATGGGGCGCCTGGGTGGCTCAGTCGGTTGAGCATCCGACTCTGGCTCAGGTCATGATCTCACAGTCTGTGAGTTCGAGCCCGCATCAGGCTCTGTGCTGACAGCTCAGAGCCTGGAGCCTACTTTGGTTTCTGTGTCTCCCTCTCTCTCTCTCTGTCCCTCCCCTGTTCATGCTGTCTCTCTCTCTCTCTCTGTCAAAAATAAATAAATATTAAAAATTTTTTTTAATTTAATACAAATAGAAATTAATGAATAATTCCTTAAAATGATAAAAATAATTTATACAGGCATAGGATATACATATTTACATATAAACACACATGCATATATCATCCTATACCTGCCAACATTTAAGCCACTGTAAAAGGACAAACACATAGGAACTTTTGGGAATAACAAAACTGTTCTACAACTGGATTATAGTAATGGTACAACCCTACAAATTTATTTTAAAAATCACTGAATTGTACAGTTGCAGTAGGTAAACGTTACAGCATGTAAATTACATCTCTCATATATATAGCTATTAAAAAAAAACCAACACTTTAGTGGGGAAACACTAAAGCCAAGAAAAATAAGGACACTACTACTATATAAAATTATATAGGTATCTGTCAATGCAATTAGATGAGAGAAAGCAATTAAGGCATAACAATTCAGGATGGGTGTGAGGGTTGCGGCGGAAGACTATTGCTACCTCAATTTGCAAATAATTTATTTAATTGAAAAATCCCAAAGAATTAATGGAAAAATTATTCCAAATAATACGAAATTATAGTCAAATAGCAAGATATAAAATTAAACATATAAATCAAGCCTTCATATTTACAATAACCACTGGTAAAAAATAATAATAATGAATGGGAAAGAATGAGTAAAAATAGAAAATAAGATCCCATTTAAACACCAAAAATTAAAATAGTCTTAAATTTAACAACAATAAACAACAGGAAACCTATTTAAGTCTAAAACATTACTATAAGAAACAAAGTGAACAAACAGGAAACACAAACCATATTCTTAGAAAGGATGCTTCACCACCAAAAAGGTATTAGTCCTCCCTAAGTTAATCTATATTAATTTAATGGAATCCTAATGAAAATACCTTTAGGGTTTTATTGTTTCCTGAGGGAAAACAAGTTATAAAGTTAATTAGAAGGAATAAATAAGCAAGAGTAGCTAGAAAAATCCTGAAAAGGCAGAGCAATGATTGGAGGAAAGTATGAACCCTGTGAGATACTAAAACACATAGTTATCAACAATAACCAAACTATGGAGAGAGCCCAAATGTCCACTGACTGATAAAGAAGATGTCGGGTGGGTGGGCAGGTGGCACGCCCGCATAGAATGGCCTATTACTCAGCCATCAAAAAGAATGAAATCTTGCCATTTGCAATGACATAGATGGAGCTAGAACATACTATGTCAACCAAAATCAGACAGACAAAGACAAACACCATATGATTTCACTCCTACATGGAATTTAAGCAACAAAACAGATGAACATATGGGAAGGGAGTAAAAAAAAAAAAAAAAAAAAAGGAAACAAACCACAAGAGATTCTCTAACAACAGAGAACAAACTGAGGGTTGACGGAGGGAGGTGGGTGGGAGATGGACTAGATGGATGATGGGTATGAAGGAGGGCACTTGTGATGAGCAGTAGGTGTTGTATGTAAGTGAGGAAACACTGAATTCTACTCCTGAAACCAATATTGCACTGTATGTTAACTAACCAAAATTTAAATACAAATGTAAAAAAACAAAAAAGTTATCATAAAACTTTTGAGGGGCACCTGGATGGCTCAGTCAGTAGAGCACACAACTCTTGATCTTGAAGTTGTAAGTTCAAGCTCCATACTGAGCACAGTCTACTTCTAAAAACTAAAATAAAATAAATAACAAAAAGGGGTGTCACCTAGCTGGCGCAGTAGATGGAGCATGTGACTCTTGATCTCAAGGTTGTAAGTGTGAGCTCCAACTTGGCTGTAGAGATTACTTAAAAATAAAATCTAGGGGCAACTGGGGGGCTCAGTCAATTAGGCATCTTTTTTTTAACGTTTATGTATTTGGCGGGGGGGGGGGGGTGCAGAGAGAGGGACAGAGGATCCAAAGTGGGCTCTGCACTGACAGCAGAGAGCCTGACATAGGGCTCGAACTCACAAACCATGAATTCATGACCTGAGCTGAAGTCGGATGCTTAACTGAGCAACTCAGGTGCCCCAGCCATCTGACTCTTGATTTCGGCACAGGTAAAGATCAGGCCTGCTGAGGATTCTCTATCTCCTTCTCTGACTCTCCCCTGCTCATGCTCTGTTTCTCTTTCTCTCAAAATAAATAACCAAACATGAAAAAAATAAAATCTAAAAAAAAAAAAAAAAAAAACAGAAAAAAGCACCATACTATCAAAACATTAAACAATGTGATGACAAGCATATGCATAGACAAACCAATGTAATAAGATATGGAAATATATCCTAATACCTATGGAAACTGAGTATATGATTAAGGGGAGCTATTTCAATCAGAGGGGGGCAAAGTTTTGAATGAGGTAGTATTATTTCATTGGTCTTAGAGTACGTTTAAAACAGACAATTTTGCCCATCTTTGAACTTCCTATATCTGAAATCATAGAGCAGGCTCTTTGTTGCATTAACTCTCTTCACTCAACATTACTTCTGTATGAAACATCAATATTGTTGGTTAGACCAGTTAATTTGTCCCTTTTATTACTATGTAGTGTTCCATCATACCAAATACAGTTTGTTTACCTATTCTACTACTGATGGACAGTTGAGCTACTATGAATATTTGGGTATGATTATTTTGGTAGGGATACATGCACTCATTAGTGTTAGGTCTGTATACCTACAGTGACCAATCTTACTAAAGTTAAGATGAGCAGACATATGCATTCTCACGTGATATGACAAGAACACTGGACCCAAATCTAACCAAGCCATTAGACAAGCATGAAATGAAACCTTAAGTATGCAGACATCCATATTTAGAACTCAGTTTCTTTAACAGAGAATGGAGTTTTAAAAAAAAGAGTGGAAACTGATGTAAATTAAAAGAAATTTAAGAGCAGCACCTGGGTGGGTGACTTGGTTAAGTGTTTGACTCTTGATTTGGGCTCAGGTCATGATCTGCCCCTCATCAGGCTCCACAACTCTCTCTCCCTTTCCCTCTGCCTTTTTCCCCCACTCATAAAAAAAATAAATACAACTCCATTATAAATAAATAAATAAATAAATAAATGAGAGAGAGAGAGAGAGAGAGAGAGAGAGAGAGAGAGAAATGAAATAAAAAGAAAAGAAAACTTAAGAGACCTGTCAGATGCATTGTGGAGAGGATGCTTATTTGTGTACTCTTTAAAATCTCCATGATAAAAAGTTAAATAAAAACTTACAATCTGGGGCGCCTGGATGGCGCAGTCGGTTAAGCGTCCGACTTCAGCCAGGTCACGATCTCACGGTCCGTGAGTTCGAGCCCCGCGTCAGGCCCTGGGCTGATGGCTCAGAGCCTGGAGCCTGTTTCCGATTCGGTGTCTCCCTCTCTCTCTGCCCCTCCCCCGTTCATGCTCTGTCTCTCTCTGTCCCAAAAATAAATAAACGTTGAAAAAAAAAATTAAAAAAAAAAAAACAAAAAAACAAAAACTTACAATCTACGTCAAATACTGAGCTACCAGTTCTTTTGTTTTTATTTTTTTTAATGTTTTCCTTTTTGAGAGAAAGACAGAGTGTAAGCAGGGAGGATCAGAGAGTGAGGGAGACACAGAACCTGTACCAGGTTCCAGGCTCTGAGCTATCAGCACAGAGCCTGACGCAGGGCTCGAAGCCCCGAGTGGTGAAGTCGACGCTTAACTGACTGAGCCACCCAGGCACCCCTGGAGTTACCAGTTTTTAAAGGAAGTGTAAAGTTAGGACAGATAATTTTGTTTTAAAATTTTCCTATTTTATATTTACCCAAAATAAAAACTGAAGAGCAGAACTGCTCTATTTGTCAATAACTTCTTCAGTTTTGATAAAGGAAAATTTAAAAGGGGAAAGGCAGAAGAAAATCAACTGAGGAAATAGAAGTTACTTTTCCCTGAAGTGACCTTCAGATATGTTTTATCACAACAAAAGTATTAGTAGCCAAGAACTGAATATCTAATGGAAATATGAGATAAACACATAAAAGACAGGACACATACAGTAACAATTATATATAATTAAATATATTTTTCTGAAGTTTGAAGATATGAGGATAATGAGAACTTACTTTTTTCTTTTCTTTTTTTTTTTTTTTTTTACCATAACCTGAAATCTTGATCCTAAGAACTTTAAAACTTGGTGCACATATGACTGGGAACCTAATTTTATTCAAATAATTTATTATTTTATTCAAATAATGCTGTATATTTATATATTTAATCAAACTGATTTTTAAAATCAAAACCTAGAAATAGAACACACCAATTCAGCCCATCTGTCAGTAAATGTAAAAGTCTAAATAAAGGGAGAAAGCAAGATAAATTTGTGAAACTATTGACGAAAGCAATGCCACAAGATTTCCAGCCAATTTATAAAAAGGAAAAATAAACCTAAAGATTTTAAGAGAGCCCAACCAGGAGCCTATATATAACTAAGATGGTGGAGTCTGAAAAGGATCATAAAATAAAACAGCAATACTTAAGCAAGCTTATTTGTTAGTTTGAGACTATCTTTTTATCTCTGTCAAAGTCAGTATGTAAAAGCAAACTAAGGAAATACATCATTACATTCTATAGTCCGATCTAACTATTCTAATGAAGATTAAAATTTTAGGTCAAGCTAAAAACACCAAACAAATGGTCAATAGTAGATGAAAGACACATAATTAGGACACTAGTTAAGAGAATGTGTAACTGTTTTTACTTACTTGTAGACAAGATTCCAGCTTTATATCCATGTAAAGCATTAAGAGATTTTTGTTTAAGTTTATTTATTTATTTTTGAGAGAGAGAGAGAGAGAGAGAGAGCGAGAGAGCAAGGGCAGAGAGAAAGAGGGGCAGAAGATCCGAAGGTGGCTCCGAACCTACAGCAGAGCCCAAAGTGGGGCTCAAACTCACGAACTGTGAGATCATGACCTGAGCTGAAGGCAGACACTTAGGCAACTGAACTACCAGGCACCCTAAGAGACATTTAATGGTCCATACCACTGACTAGACAATGCTCAAGAAAGATTACTATTATACCATTTCCCTTAAACCAACTCAAAAGACTCTGTTGAAAATTAGCTACCAGAACAAGCTATGTATGAATGAAACACATTTAAAAATTTCATTTGCTGGGGGCACCTGGCTGGCTCAGTAGGTGGAGCCTGTGACTCTGGATCTCAGGGTTTTGAGTTTGAGCCCCTTGTTGGGTGTAGGGATTACTTAAAAACAAAACCTTAAAAAAATTTTTTTAAGAATAAAAATAAAAATTTAACTTGCTAACAGTAATTCGAATCTGAAGAATCAAACAGGGGCATCTGGGTGGCTCAGGTGATTGAGTGTCCAACTTTGGCTCAGGTCATGATCTCATGATTCGTGGGTTTAAGCCCCACATCGGGCTCACTGCTGACAGCTCGGAGCCTGGAGCCTGCTTCGGATTCTGGGTCTCCCTCTCTCTCTGCCCCTCCCCTGCACACGCTCTGTCTCTATCTCTGTCTCTCTCTCTCAAAAATAAACATTAAAAAAAATTTTTTTAATAAAGAGTGAAACAGAAGTTAATGTCTGAAGCCTGCTACCAAAACCTTAATTTACAAGTTTAGATTTAGATTTAAAGTCGAGACAAAGAATACAAAATGGACACAGAATGTAAAGTAGTCTTGACGGGACAGCAAGTTTATAGGTGATTTTCTTTTTCATCTGTTACTATGCTATGGTTTTTAAAAGATTTTAAATGCTAATGTCATGTTTTAAATGCAGGTTTTTGGTTTCATTATTAAAAAGACAACAATTCTATCAAATAGGCAAAGGAGGTGATCTGAATAAAGAACCCAAGATTATAGCCCGGAATAAGACAATTTGAGGGCAATAACCAGTCTTAGAGAGGGCTTAGTTTCTCATCTAATACGGTTCAGGTAAAAGTCATGTGTCTGCCCACCCACTAGTCCACAGCACACTGAGACTGAAACATGTGCCACTCTCTATAAGCCACTGAACTTTCCTCTTGTGTTGCCCAACCTTCAATAATTTGCATACCACCACGAACATTTCCCCCAATGTGTTAAGTGCCTACATCACTATTCAATATATTTCTCAAGCGACTTCTTCTTTTCTTTAGTTTTCTTTTTTATTAGGTAAGCTCTACACCCAATGCGGGGGCTTGAACTCTTGACCCTAAGAGCAAAAGTCACATGCTCTACCAACTGAGCCAGTTAGGCGCCCCCCAATTTGCTTCTTTAAAAATACACACACCTCTCATCCTATCTCCTCCCCTCTGCTTTTTTTTAATTTAGTAAAACATGCATATAAAACGCAGCATTTTAACCATTTCTAGATTTACAATTCTGCAGCAGTAAGCACTGCAGTCAGCACACAACACCGTTGTATAAACATCACCACTGTTCATTTCCACAACTTTTTCATTATCCCAAAGAGAAACTATGTACCCATTAAACAATAATTTCCCATTTCTTCTTTCCCCGGCTGCTAATAACCACCATTCTGTTACCTGTCTCTATGAATTTGCCTATTCTAGGCAATGCAATAACTGTCTCTTAGCATTTGGCTTATTTCACTTAGCACAATGGTTTTAAGGCTGCATGTTGCAGCATACATCAGAATCTCAAGCCACTTTTTTAAGAAATATTTTATTCACCCGTAACTATAAAACCACCCATGTGATAGATCGGATTACACGTTTTCCTATTCAGCATTAAAATTTTTAACTACCATCATTTAAACATTCACCTCAAAACCACTTAAGAGCATCTCCAAAATCACCAGTAATACATCAGTGCATTTTAGAAAACACTGCACTATAGGTATAGGACTAAAGACAAGCACAACGTGACTAAACTAATTAAAGTGTAAAAACAAACTTATTACCCTTCATTCTTAAACCTTTGTAGACTACAGTCTTTAAACAGAAAAACATTGCTTCTGGGCTTATTATTATTATTAGCCAAAGATTATTCATACACACACACACACACACACACAAAACGGAACAATCATGTGTTCCTGTAGTCCTACAAGTTAAATACTCTGAAATTTGCATAAAGAGCATTACTGGGGAGAGAAATTTTACTTACAAGTTGTGATTTCTGAATACAGTTTAAAAACAACCATAGTTTCATAGTTTTTAGTATGAAAAGAATTAGAAAGTATTTCTCTAATTCCAAAGGTGCATATACATACATACACACACACATACACCTCTTCTAAAATGTTTTTGTGTTGCAAATCTCTCCTTAGATCCATTACTTTTATTACTGCTTGCTTTCAGTGTTCAATTGTATTGGCTAAATAATCACCTGATAGTATTTAAATGAAGACAGAAACTATTATACATCAATTGGTTAACAGCAACAGGTAATACTTACTGAGAAGGGACCATATACAAGACTTTAAAGAGAAAGCCACAGTCACATTGCATATAGAGTGAGATATTTCTATCAGCTTCAATCTATACATGAAGAAACAGAACGTCATACCACTAGGAGGGCTAGAAGAATAGGTACAATGAGACATGCCTCCCAATACAATTATTTTTACTCAATATTCAAAATCGTATTTGTCATGGTTATAGGAAAGCTCCTTTTGAAAAATACTGCAATAATTATCTTGTTATTAAGTCTTCTATTCACCTATTACACCAGAAAGAGCAATTGGAATTGGAATTCTATGACCCTGGTTCCTGGGTCAGCTCTGCCACTAGCTAAGTCAGTGACCCTGGGCAAGTTACTTACCCTCTTCAGGCTTCTGTATTCTCATTAGTAATGTGATGCAACTGGACAGGATAATCCTAAGGACCTTTTCACCTCTAAATGTTTGTAATTATTTAGAAAAAATACTGGTTAAGACTTTAAATTACTAGCCGTATGGCGGTTCTGCTACAGTTTAGAGGCAAGAGAAAAGTGGTAAAGCTCTAGACAGAGATATAGGTTGCTATGATAAATCACTCACTTCTCCCTCTTTTTTGTTGTTAAGCTTCTGTTCTATGTTACATAACTGTAAAGCTGTCAGATCAAATTTTGTCAAGCACTTTATGCTCTGCCCATGAGATAAACCAAAAGGGCTAAATAGGTTCTACATGAATGAGAAAGCTTAGTGTTGCCTTAAGCAAACTAACTCATCAAAAAATTTACGCAGAATGGATAATGAAGTGTAAAAAGTGTCCAAATTAATTTATAAATTAAGCAAATGTTATGCTCATTAATCCTGGCTAACTTGTATAAAAACACAATACTAATACCTCTTACGTAAGAATTCTAAGATGCCCATCAGCTACTTCACATCCATCTTTTAATAATTCTACCCCTTTTCCCTAAATTATTACATAACTATTTAAAAGAATGAATGTTCTAAGGAAGAAAATATGAAAAAGAAAAAACAAATTGCTACAACTGTGATGGTTTTCCCTATTTAAGGTTAATCACCAGATGTCAAATATACACTTTAAAAGGGGGAATGTATTTTCTAAATTCAGTTCCTAAATTCCTTCAAAATTCTTATAATTATTTTTACTTGGGGGCTTTAGGGCGAAAGGAATATCAAAAAAATATGGACATTTTAGAGGTGAAAGAGTTGTTAGAAAAAAAAATAATTATCGCAACCAATCCAAGTCATGATCCTGTTTCCCCAACATTGAAAATAGGTTAGGTATCCAAGCAACATAATCTGTAATGCTCTCAACGTTTTACACAAAAAGCCTGTTCCTGAGCCTTATTATGATTCTTCTCTTGATTCTTCCCTTTTTTCTAACATCCTTTTCTTCCCTAACTCACCTAGCCGCTGTACATTAGCTCAACAATCTCTCTCGTTTTATTCTTCTCTCCATCCTGCCCTACACAAGGCTCTAAATCCTACATTAATCCTTCTCCAGTGTTAGAGCTAAGGTTCTGAACAGGACAAAAATGAAACCAGTGAGCAAAGTGCTCCAGCTATCAAATCTCAGACAGGCTCAACACTGTGCACAAATCCATTTCTGTCCTCTGAGAAAGGAAAAAGATTTGATTACCTATGGGTGAGGACTGTCCGCAAGTTTACGGTTAACGGGGCACAAAGTTAAAAAGCATTCATACCTGTTGCTTGTTTTTGTTTTAAGTAGGAAGCAAAATCATCTTCTGAAGTAATCATCACTGAGCCAACAACGGACTGTGTGCCTATTCTATTCAAAACACTTCCCATGTATTCCCAGAAATAGTTATCACAAACCGATGAAGTGAGGAATTTAATTACCTTCACTTGCCAGATGAGGAAACTAAGCTGAGTAGCATGTTCAAGGGCACACCCTAGTTAAGTGGCAGAACTAGTATTTTAATCCAGGCAGTCTAGCTCTGAGGCCTGTTCTTTTTATCACAACGCTGTGTCTAAAAGTAGAGCCTTTCAGGAGTCCTATTGTAGTTAAAGATTGATTGCATATATCAGGAGAAATATTACTAGTTTTCTTTCTAAGAATTAGTTCTCTCTTCATATCTAGGAAGACTGTCCTAGATCTAAGAAATCATTTAAACATGAAAATGTAATCTCTCTTGGATGCATCTAAGTGACAAGATTTGGTGTATGTGCCTGCATCCAAACTACAAGGGAGAGAGAACGTGACTGGAGCGGGGGCGGGGGGGGGGGGGGGGGCTGTGCATATTCTATCCTGAGGAGGCAAAACAGGACTCTTGGGCTGAAATAAGATTCATAAGCAAAAATGAGTCAGAACACAAAATACTAAATTTTACCACACCCAAGAATGGATACTCAATTCTTAACTATCAATACATTTTGAGCAAGATATAGAGAGAGAGCTGGGGCACCTGGGTGTCTCAGTTGGTTTAGCATCCCACTCTTGGTTTTGGCTCAGGTCTGATCTCATGTTAGTAGTTCGAGCCCATCGGGCTCTGTGCTGACAGTGCAGAAGCCTGCTTGAGATTCTCTCTCTCCCCCCCTCTCTCTCTCTGCCCCTCCCCTGCTTGCTAGCTCCCTCTCTCTCTTAAGATAAATACTTAAAGTAAAACTACTTATACTGCTCAGATACATATGCAAAGAAATAGAAATCACCTGTAACTGAAGCTTCCACTTGAATGACTACACGTTTACTGCAAAAAGAATAGATTTGCCTCTAGAAGATGCCAGCAGCTACCCCAGTACCTCAAACCTGGATTCTGTTTCTATCTCACAGAAGCAGTTTACAAAACTCTGGGAAGGACGCCTGGGTGGCTCAGACGGTTGAGCGTCCGACTTCAGCTCAGGTCCTGATCTTACAGCTAGTGAGTTCGAGCCCCATGTCAGGCGCTGTGCTGACAGCTCAGAACCTGGGGCCTGCTTCAGATTCTGTGTCTCCCTCTCAAAAATAAATAAGTAAATATATAAATAAACAAGCAAAAATCTCAGGGGAAAAAGCACAATAAGAAGGATTTAAATAAATGCACCATAAAATTTTGCTTTCATTTCAACATGAGACAAACTAAAATCCTTTGACCTAGCTTCTTTACCACGTAACAGATCTAATTTTATAACGTCTCATTAAAGTTAGCAGGAGTTTGGCACAGTAAAACTCAAGGACACGAGCAATGGTTAAAAACAGGAGTCTCAACAAAATGCGCAATGTTGTAGGTATCTTTGACATAAAGTATCACAGAGGCTTATCTCATTTAAAACCATAAAGAAGACTGATGTTTTCACTTCAAAGAACATATACCGAGCCCAAAGAAAAAGCAACAGCCAAACCAAACCTGGTGTTTAACACTGGCATACAATTTAGGAAATACGCTGCCAAGCCACAATCACCACCCCAGCCCCTAATACTTTCACTACACAACTAAGAAATGTAACTAACGGTTGCCACTATGGGCAGAGGAGCATACCAACTTGGAAAAACGGCAGATTCGGGACCACAGGCTACCCACGCCTCTTTTCCTCCAGGCCTCTCCAACTCTGCACTTCCATCCATGGCTCCATGCACCTGTTCTCCCACACCTCCTGCAACCTCAGGTGGGTTTGCTTACCCAGATGAAGTAAATTGTTTTCTTGCCTCTCGTGGGCAGCACACCCAGGAGAAAAAGAGGCAAGCGATAGTAGGAGCCTTCCTGTCTGCCTCCGATCCATGTTTACTAAATAAATGAATAAATGAACGACTGAACAAAAGTTTGTGTAAACAAATCACACAGAGGCGCCAGGAGGAAGAAACGCTACGGCTGAGACATGTACGGCTCTGAGGCTAGATGAAAAGCTATCCATGGACCTTCAACAGCGATAGAGGGGAAAACCCTCTAAAAAGACGGAGCATACTACGTGGAAGCCAGAAAGCATGTTGAAAATGGCACGTTGGATTTACCAAGAGAATTGAGGTATATTAGAAGTAGTGGTAGAAACACAAGGAAAATAAACCCCGTACAGAACATAAAAGGCTAAGAATACCAGACTAAAGAGTCTGTGAACTTTATTTGGGATGCAGGAGGCAATTTAAGGATCTTGAGCAGGAAAAAGACATTTAAGTCAGACAGTTGTTCCCACAGCTTTAGGTAGGATAGATTAATAAATAGAACTAAAGGAGACAAGTAGAGAAACTCCGACAAGTACCTCACGCATACTTCTTTTAGTATACTTACCACAGGTTAATGTGATTTTTCTTCATCTGTACTACCAACCTCAGAACCCCAAGGAAGCAAAATCCACTTTTCGACACATGAAAAGTGAGATGGGTAAAATTATCTACTGCCTCTTCTGACCAATAACTTGTGTCTATACCTGATTACTTGGAGAAAAAAAGACAGGAAAAAATGTCTTAATTTACAAAAGGGTAGTATCATCAAAAATTCATTTATAATTATTTTTTAAAAGTGAAATGTGCGGGGCGCCTGGGTGGCTCAGTCGGTTAAGCATCCGACTTCGGCTCAGGTCATGATCTCACGGTCAGTGAGTTCGAGCCCCGCGTCGGGCTCTGGGCTGACAGCTCAGAGCCTGGAGCCTGCTTCGGATTCTGTGTCTTCCTCTCTCTCTGACCCTCCCCTGTTCATGCTCTGTCTCTCTCTGTCTCAAAAATAAATAAACGTTTAAAAAAATAAATAAAAATTTAAAAAATTTAAAAATTAAAAAAAAAAGTGAAATGTGCTTCCTGATGACGACAGAACTACCATTTATTGTTTGTTTGCCTTTCACCAGGCGTGAGCTTAACACTCTACACATCTTCTCTCACTCATTCCTCCAAAAGACCCTCTAAGGCAGATATTCTTAAGTCTCCCAATTAGGAGCCTCAGGTGTGGGGAAGTTAAGTAAGTTGCCCAAAATCATACAGCTATTAAGTGGCAGTCAGACTCTAAACCTACGCAATCGGTCTCCAAGGGATTTAACCTGGGGGCCAGGTTCCCAGGTCGAGACAGAAGGCCAGTATGACCCAGGATGTATCTGATCGCACAAATATCACAGAGTACATCAAACATATTGTTTAGTCACTCTGTAGGAGGGAGATTTTTTAAATCTTGCAATATTCTCTCTTCAGATGTTAGATGCACTGTCTCCAGCATTTTTAAATGGTTACTACACAATACAAAGCCAACCGTTTTTTTGTTTGTTTAATAAACACATATAAAGAGAGTCTCTGCTTTATTCATAATCAGAAAAATGCAAATTGGGATCACAATTAAATACCATTTTGTACCATTTTAGATTCTCTGTCTCCCTTTCTCTCTGCCCCTTCCCTGCTCATGCTCTCTCTCTTTGAAAAGTAAACACTAAAAAAGTGGTACCATTTTGTACCCACTAAATGAGCAAAAATTAAGAAATCTATTCGTATTTTTTTAAGATATCTATTCATATTAAGTATTGGGACAGGTAGTGAATCAACAGGACCACTTAAGATACACTGGTAAGAGTGTAAACGGGTTCAAATACTTGAGAAATAATATGGTATCATGTATTATGTTGCACAAGTATACAACCAGCCTAGAGACAGCAAAGTGTTCCAGGAAGCATGCATGAAAATGTTCTGAGCAACTCTCTTTGCAATAGTAAAAGAGAATAATCTGAGAAAAATCTTGAGAATAATCTGTTAGGATAGTGGGTAAGTCATGTAGTCAGTGCAGCCACATCTCACAATGGGCACAGAAAGTTAATGGTGAGTGAAAAAAAATTCAAGCCTCAGAGAACATAAATCCTATGAAATATCTTTTAGAAATTCAAAAATAAGAAAGCCAACTGTTTGAAAAGTTAAAAATTAAATGGGAAACACAAAAACTGACAAAGTAAAATGCCTACTAAATATTTATTTAATTACCATACAATAGAGCTAAAGAAAAAATGAAATTCACTAAGTAGCATTATAGTTCTTAAGTTATTCGTTGCTGATGGCCAGAGACAAGTAAGACCTTGAAATTCAGATGACAGTAGACTCAAAATGAACCATGAGCAAGTTTTTCTTAAGTTAAAGCCAAAAAACCTTAGAATGGTGCTTCTTTATTAAGGTTATGACTATCCAGATCCACAGACGGAAAAGTATCCCTGCACTTTTCATGGGTCAGACAGCATCCACTGTTTTTGATTCCACTCGGATGATCACATTTTAAGAAAAATCACACTGAAAAACTGGAATGCCTGCAATGGAAAACCACCAGGATGGCAAAGGATCCAGACACCATGGTACAATGGATGAGGAACAGGAATGAGGAGAAATTAGTGAAGGGAAGTCTTGGGGAAGGGAGGCCAAGAATGCTGCCCTTCAAATATCTGAAGAGTCAATACCCAGATGAAAAGAGAAGAGTTATTTGCCTGTATCTAAAGGGTAAAAAGAATGGGCCATGCTAACAAGAAACGCTAGCCACAAGTGAATTACACCACATGAAAACACAGCCAACTAGCTAATCAAAGACTACTGTTAGTTATAGCTGGCACGTTCCAACACAGGACAGGGGAAACTTTTCTCGGGCCTTCTGCAGGTACAGGTACAAGAACATCCCTGTCTCCATCCAAGCCAGCGTCAAAGTTCTGGAAAGGAGGGCCAAGAGCCCACAGACTTCAGCTGAGTGGTCATTTGTACGTGAAACTGTAAAACCATATGAATCATTTTATAAAACTATGCTTTTTTTTTTTTGGCCATTCTGAGAAGATACTCAGATATAAAAAGTTTGTATTCTCCAAACAAAATTTATTCAGAATCACATCAATTTCTTTTTTTTTTAATTTTTTTTCAACGTTTATTTATTTTTTTTGGGACAGAGAGAGACAGAGCATGAACGGGGGAGGGGCAGAGAGAGAGGGAGACACAGAATGGGAAACAGGCTCCAGGCTCCGAGCCATCAGCCCAGAGCCTGACGCGGGGCTCGAACTCACGGAGTGCGTGATCGTGACCTGGCTGAAGTCGGACGCTTAACCGACTGCGCCACCCAGGCGCCCCTAGTGTTTACTTTTCAAAGAGAGAGAGCATGAGCAGGGAAGGGGCAGAGAGAAAAGGGAGACAGAGAATCTAAAGCAGGATCCAGGCTCCAAGCTGTCAGCACAGAGTCCAATGCAGGGCTCGAACTCAGGAACTGCAAAATCATGACCTGAGCCAAAGTCAGACACTTTACCTACAGAGCCACCCAGGCACCCCTGAAGTAGTTTTAGATATGCATTATATTCTAAGGCCAAATATCAAGACTTCAAACATGTGCTTGCTTTTTGGTAAATTTAGCTATATTTTCCATCATGAGCATAAATAATTAATAGAAAACAGGGCCACATTTAAAATTAGAAGACAGGTTCTGGGATGCCTGGATGGCTCAATCTGAAGAGCATTCAACTCTTCATCTCAGAATCATGAGTCTGAGCCCCATGTTGGGTGTAGAGATAACTGAAAAAAAAAATAAACTTGAAAAAAAAAAAAAAAGATACGTTCTTCATCTGGAATCCACAAAAACTACAAAAGGTTTAAAAGGCTTAGACATTATCCCATGCAGTACAAAATCTCCGACTGACAAGTGGTAGATCACAATTTTGAAAATGACAATTGTTGCCTTGAAACATACCTTAACAAAGTGTTGAACACAGGGTAAAAAAAGATAATAAAAGAGAGAAAGATGAGAAACACTGAAATTGGTACTAAAAATTATCCTAATTTCATTGATAATATTAATAGCTCACCTTTAGATACATTATCACATTTAATTCTACCAACAACATTTTAAGACAGGCTCTCTTATAACACCTTGTAGAAAAGGAAACTGAGGCCCATGTATCTTAAAAGCCAGCTAGAAACAGCAAAACCAGGTTTCAAATTTTTTTTTTTTTCAACGTTTATTTATTTTTGGGACAGAGAGAGACAGAGCATGAACGGGGGAGGGGCAGAGAGAGAGGGAGACACAGAATGGGAAACAGGCTCCAGGCTCTGAGCCATCAGCCCAGAGCCTGACGCGGGGCTCGAACTCACGGAGTGCGTGATCGTGACCTGGCTGAAGTCGGACGCTTAACCGACTGCGCCACCCAGGCGCCCCACAAATCCAGGTTTCAAACCTACGTCTATTTGGCTTGAATTGCGGATTATTATACTGCCTCTGGATAATAACTACTGGTAAGTGAAGAATCAGAGTTAGGTCCTCAGGTATTATCAAGCCTGAAAGCACTAGTATGTACTGGTATATGTGTAAAATATTTTAAACTATAAAATTAATAATACAGGGGGGGTTCCTATTTTTTCAATTAAACTTTTTTTTAATTTTTTCTTTTTACATTTATGTATTTTTGAGAGACAGAGTGAGACAAAGCATGAGCGGAGGAGGGGCAGAGAGAGAAGCAGACACAGAATCCGAAGCAGGCTCCGGGCTCTGAGCAAGCGTTCAGCACCGAGCCCGACGCGGGGCCCAAACCCATGAAACAGGAGATCATGACCCGAGCTGAAGTCGGACGCTTAATCAACGGAGCCACCCAGTCACCCCTATTAAAGTTTTTTTTAAGTTTATTTATTTATTTATTTGAGGGTGAGAAAGAGAGTGTGAGCAGGGGAGGGGCAGAGAGAGAGAGAGGGAAAGAATCCCAGGCAGGCTCCTTGCTGTCGGCCCATACCCAACACCAGGTTCAATCCCACCAACCATGAAATCATGACCTGAGCTGAAATCAAAAGTCGTACGTGCAACCAACTGAGCCACCCAGCCCACCCTGCTATTACTCCTCTTAAGGCCTCCAATAACCTCTCAACTCCCAAATTCAGTGAATTAGTTTCATTCTCACCTGACCTTGATTCAGACCAAACCCAACTGACCATTCTACTGCTTATAAGTCCACTCCCCACCACCCCTGTCCCAGGACAACACTCCAGACAATTCCATTTCTTAGTATTCTTCCCTCCTCGGTTTCTTTCGGCAACTGAACCCTCTCCACTGTACAACCCATAAATGCAGGGGGTTTCCCCACACACATACATGCAATCTGGCACTTCTTTTATTATTTTTTGGCACTTCTTTTTTAAAAATGTAATTTACTGGGGACGCCTGGGTGGCTCAGTCGGTTCAGCATCCAACTTCAGCTCAGGTCACGATCTTGCGTTCGTGGGTTCAAGCCCTGCGTCGGGCTCTGTGCTGACAGCTCAGAACCTGGAGCCCGCTTTGGATTCTGTGTCTCCCTCTCTCTATGCCCCTCCCCTGCTCATGGTCTGTCTCTCTCTCTCTCTCTCTCGAAAATAAATAAGCATTAAAAAAAAATTTAAGATAAAAATAATAAAAAATAAAGATTAAAAATGTAATTTATTAAATTGACTTGTTCCCGATTCATAGTTGCAAAACTCTGTGTGCAGTTAGATTTGAAGGAAATCTTTAACATTTTAATACACAATACTTCACTATAAACTCCATGAAGGTGAGGTCTACTTGTTTTCGTGTCCCTTTTTTTTTTTTTTTTTAATTTTTTTCATGCTTATTTGAGAGAGTGAGAGGCAAAGCACGAGCGGGAGGGGCAGAAAGAGAAGGAGACACAGAATGTGCAGCAGGCTCCAGGCTCTGAGTTGTCAACACAGAGCCCGACGCTGGGATCAAACACTTAACCAACCCAGCCACCCAGGCACCCCTTGTGCCCCTTAAGGTACAACAGACACTCTGTGTTTTTTGTTGAATAAATGAAAACACCCTTTGGTGTAGCCTAAAATTAACACCTCACTGGAGCAGGTAGTAGCTAAAAATGATACATATTTTTAAAAACATGTGATGAGTCACAAACTTTCTGGACAAAGAATAGGTGGGACTAAATGAGTAGTTCCCTCCTACAAAGCAGATAAGATCTCATACCAGCCCTGAAACCGAATGAGTCTAATTATTTAGGTTATCTTTAGTAAATTATCAGCTTTTCCCTGATTATTTTTAAACCATGACACCTCTTTCTTAATGAATTCAACCTCCAGTAATTTTGTTGTTGTTGTTGTAAAGAACTGTGAAATGCCCTACTACCAGTGAAGCATGCCAAATTTAGAACTTTAATTTCAGGGTTAAATATACAACGGATCAGAAGCATAATGATGTGTGACGAGAAAATCATCTCAAACACAATAACCATGCAATTCCTTTTTCATTTGAGATTCACAACATCTTAGAAATGGGAAGAACCATGATGGTTTTGTTTCACTTCCTAGTCAACTTACAATCCTTTCTACGGAACCCTTGACAAATATTTTTGCCTGAATACTCTGCCTGAATACTCAATCTTCTTAAATTCTAATTACCTTTAAAAAGAAAATCTCTGCATTTTTAGGCACATTACTGAACATAACACATGTAAGGGTTTGAAAAGGTTAGATAAAAGCTAATGGAGAAAAATATTAAAAGGCCTTTTTCCTTTTCAATTTCTCAAATATTGGTAACATGATGCTCAAAATCTCCAACTACGTTAATTCAAACTGGAGTTAATAAGGCCAGTAGCACCAATTCAGTGAACCTCTGTAACCTGTGCATTTACAGAATTAATTTAAAGGTGCAGGAACTGTGTCTGGCTCAGAGCTGAACGTGCTGGGAGGAACAATCTCGTTCCCCACGGACCTAAGACACATCCAATCAGGGCACCTGGAACCCCTAGAAAACAATCGGTGCTTCCTTAAGTTTCCTAAAAAAACAAGACTCATCTCTCCACGTCCGAGGTCCCTGTCACCTCCATAATTCTCCTCCTGGAACACGTCATTTAGGAGAGGCATGACATTTCTGCTAGGAAAGGCCCATGATATGGAATTACTTGTTTATAAAGAATTAATGGAAGTCTTCAACTATTCAAAAAAAGTTGAGAGTAATTTCATAAGGAGGGTGGCAATGACATTTTACTCTCAAGAGCATCTAATTATAAAACACTTCGTTTTCTCCAATTCAAGAGTTAAGTCCTTTGACATATACTATACCTTTATTAGGAAATGATACCGTTTGTAATGAGTCTAATACTATTTTGGACGAATCTCAGGTGAGACTAATTTGAAACTTTTCAGAACCTTAAATCCACAGGTAAAGCACCTCTGGATACTATAATCACTCATGCAGCAGGCTAGTATCACCAGTCATAACCTATTTCTAAATTCCCTAAGCCAATCCTCATCATAAATTCAAAAAGGAGGAGGCTACTATGACACCTACAAGCTTTCCTTCAAAGACTCTTTATCTTTGTACTGTAAGTCTCACCACACATAGATGTTTCCCAGGTTCCTCTCGCTATTTCATTCCCTGTCCAAAGCCCCACCACCCTCAACAGGAAAACTCAGTCTGGTCCGCAAACCAGAAAAATCTTTTCTCCTGTAGGAGAAAAACAAGCTATAGTTTGCAAAGATATCCGGTACACCTTACATGCTATCAATCTGCCAATGCAAGCATATAATAATACATGGTACAGATCTATTTTGGTGATTTCCCTCCGAGGCCCAAACGTGTGTATTATGCAACAGCCACCATGCCAGGTTTTAATCCCTGTCTGTGATGCACTGATAAAATACAAACGGCCCAAGTATAATCCACTAGGTACTCAAGCACATTTGCCAGAAGATAAATCAAAACAAAAATTACCAAATTCTGAGGAACCTTGAAAATGACAAAGTGCCTAACAGTTCTGAATACAATTACAACTTTTCCTTCCCGTAGTCTCTGAGTAACCTGCTTGCTCAGCCCCAACCCCCTCAAAAATCCTCACACTTCAGCATTTTAATTGATGTTTCCAAAGGATCTCTCCAAGGGGGAAGGGGGCCTGCATCAGGTGGTTATTTTAGAATCTACTCTAATAATCTAAAATAACCTAAGATACCCACACCAGTTTCCAGAATCGAGTCAGAGGTTTCATCATTTCTCCCAAAGGACAATAATAGGAGTAAATGCAATCCAGATCCCCGAGGCATAAACAACCCAGGGCTCGATGCTTCACCCACCGATCTCCTGGGGCACAGGCCTCGAAAAACTGCACAATGGGCGGCTAAGAATTAGAACAAAATTGCGATGCCCTTCATTCTCGAAGAGAATCTATACAGGATCTGTTCCAGAGGTTCAATGCACGGGAGGTGGGCAGAGCATCTCCGGAGGCCACCTGCGTGGCTGAACCCGAGCCTAAACGCCTCGGCGCGCCGCCTCACCAGGTCCGCTTTCCACCGAGCCAGGGCAACGGGCGAGCGCGGCCAGGCTCCAGGTGGGGCGCAGTGGGAGGGGAGGGGGCTCGGCACGCAGCAGCCGGGGAGCCGAAGCCGATCCCAGGCCAGCCAAGGAAGAAGGCGGCATTCCCTCACACAAAATGGTGGCGCTGACGCGGAGGCCCGCGCACCTGGGGACGCGCCACACGCCCCTCGGGGGACGCGGCCGGCCGCCGGCAGCTGGACGCGCGCCCGGGGCCCGGGAGGCCGGCGTGGGCCTGCGCCGCGGCCGAGTCCACAAGGCGGCCCGCAGCCGGCGGCCCGCGTCGCCGCCCGCGGGGGCGCGGGGCCGGAGCCGGCGGGGCGCGGGGTCGGGCGCGGCAGCCTCGGCCTCAGCCCGCGGCCCCTGCCCGGGACGGACAGCGCACTCACCTCGGACGCGCCTCCGGAGCCACCGGAGCCCGGGAAAGGAGGCGGAGCCGCGGGAATGAATGGAGCCGGCGGCTCGCTGGCGACCCCCGGCCGGTCCCGGGCCGCGTCGCTCGCGGCTGCCAGGGCGGGTACGGCCGCCTCCCCCTCGCCCCGGACGCCCGGCTCCTAGTCGGCGGGTCGGCCGCAGCCCACCGTGCCCTCCGCCGGCGTGACGCACTGGCGCCGCAGCGCCTCCAGCCTTTGCTGCCGCGCAGCGCCCGCGCCCACCGCGAATCCCCCCGCCCGCGCCGCGCGGCCCCTCCTCGGCGCCGGGGACGCCGCCCTGCCTCCCTCCGGACCCGGCCTTCAGACGGCCTCCGGGCAGGTGCCGGCCGGGCCAGCCGGGGGGCGCCGCGCGGCCCCCGCCTCGCCCCTGGCGCCCGCTCGGCCCGCCTGGGCCGCCGTCACAAGGCAGGGCGCGACGCCCCAGCTCAGGGCTGTGGCCCGGTATTAAAGAGTGACCTTGGCTTAGATATAAAAATAGGTGCGGGTAAGCTGCGGGGACTACGACGCTGAATTTGCGTATTCCTTTAATGTCAACATTCGCAGAATCCCGTGTGCACACGCCAGCGGAGATCTCCTCCAGTCTGGCAATGGCGCGGGCCCTCCCAGAATGTATACTGGGTGAACCAAGACATCCCGGCCTCTGGACTCGGATGCAGGGAGCGCGGGCCAGGACCGTGGGCCTGCGCCCCGCCACCTCCTTCCTAAACCCACTGCTACCTAGGAGGATGCAAGGGAAAAGGAAGTTGAGCTCTCCATGCACAGTCTGGACGAGTCCAAGAGCCATGACTTCCATCTTAAGATAATAAGGAATCACTAAATTTCCTGCGTTGACCTTTTCTCTTTCAGAATGTAGGGCAAGCAAACTAGCCCAGACCCAGAAGGATGGCGGCCCCACCCTCCTTTCTTCCTCTTCCCGCTCCTAACTCACTTCAGGGCCCTTTTGCTAATTACACTCCCACGAAAGAAAGATATGCTCTCAAGTATTTAAAGCGTGGTAGATTTCTTAAAAGTAATGCATGCCATAGTTTAAATATGTTTAAGAAATGTATTGAGGATCAGTATTCTATGTAATTTTAAGACCTCTTTTTATACACAAACTCTGGAAAATAAACTTAAACATCCAAGATCTGTGGCATCGTTTTCAGCTCATCCAGTAAATTTCAAATTGTTTTTCACTCCTCAAAAATACTTAGCAATCACAATACCAGTCTTTCACAAATTTAATAGTGATCAACAAGGTCAATAAATACTTCAGAGAAGACTTGTTGATAGAGACATACTGGATCCAGATTTTTTTTTTAATTGGATAGGTTTTTCTGCCTCGAGTTGCTCTTAAAAAATAAGGTCACATCTACTATGTTTAATTTGTAACATTTAGCAGAAATCTTAAATGTTACATGCCAAATGTTTACCATTTTTAGTGGACCTTAACAAACTAGACCTAATTGAGCAGGAATTTTGAATAGTTCGGTTTTTATGCGTAGCAAATGTTAAATGAATGGAGTTATAAAACCTTTGAATTTCTATTTTTAGAGCTGTACGGAAGTAGGAGTCTCCAGGGTAATCCCAAACAATTGCCACTTCGGGAAGATATTCTTCTTTTTGCTACCAGAGGCTACAGTTGTTGAAGCTGTAAGCCCCAGTACAAAGCTAGGCAGCACAACGTGTTCCGAATGTTTGAATCATGGGCGTATTGAGTTTTAGCTATAAGTTTTATGGGTGAGTACTTGTGCTTGAGAGGCTTGTCTCCCAAATGTCTGGCCACTCTGGTGGGCATCAGAACTATACCCACCCAGCCCTATGAAAGAGTCCAGTGACCCCATCCAGACAGCTAAACCCAGCTGTCTTCCTATGGCAAGGATCCTACCTTCAGAGAACCACTGAAGAAGTTCTGTCTCCTACTTATGTGAGGAGTGTTCTGTGAGGACACTCTGACTTCATTCTCTTTTCTCTACTTGCAACATTATGTGGCCTTGGGTGTTTAAGAAAAAAAAAATCATTTACTTACTTCTTTGGCCACGATTCATTAAATCTTGCTTGTCTGTTACCCCATAGTCTTGGGGATCCATGAGCAATTAGTGGGCAAAGAACTAAAAAGTGAGCCTTTATCAGATTAATACATGCTGTGAATGACTACCAAAACATTTTGAAATATATTTGAGGCTTTGGTCTAAAAAGTTTTGTAAAGGGGCCCCTGGGTGGCTCAGTCAGTTGAGCGTCTGTCTGACTTGGGCTCAGGTCATGATCTCATGGTTCCTGGGTGCGAGCCCCACATTGGGCTCTGTGCTGTCAGCACAGAGCCTGCTTTGGATCCTCTGTTCCCCTCTCTCTGTCCATCCCCCACTTGCGGTCTCCCCAAAGTAAGTAAATATTTAGAAATAAGAAATACATACATACATACATACATACATACATACATACATACATACACAGGTTGTAGAGAATAAAAGGACTATTGCTTTGGTTTTTGTTGTTGCATATGCTTGCTCTGATTATTATTTTGTTAAGTTACAAGCAGAAGGAAACATGCTAAGAGTTTCCATTGCACTTTTAGTACATGTTCAAAGGGGAATGGAACCTTTTTTTTTTAAGTAATCTCTACACCCAATGTGGGGCTTGAACTCATGACCCAGAGATCAAGAGTCACAGACTCTTCTGACTCAGCCAGCCAGGCAACCCAAGGGTGGAACTATATTAAGAGAAGATTGCCACAACTGGATTTTGGAGGTTGCTTACAAGAGAAGAGTCCTAGCACTGGAAAAGAGGAGTTCCTAATGGCTAAAATAATGGCTAATGTTTTTGACTGCTAACAAATGCCCAGGTACTCATTCTACTAACTTCTTTGTGGAAATTAACTCATTTATTTCTCACACTCATCCTTTGAAGTACATACTAATATTGTCCCCATTTAACGTACAAAAGACTGAGACGCACACGGAGAAGCTAAGTAATTAGCCCGTGGTCACACAGCTAATAATTCTGGCACTATGGCTCAGTAGTACACTTCCTTAACCAGTATTCTATACCACCTTTTATGTGCACAAAATCCTATGCCATATGATTGGATTTTGCTTTTGAAGCCCTAAAACATACCAAATTCTCATTGCCTTCATGTTTAAATTATTTCTTAGATCTAGTGGTATTTTCCTGGACATGAAGAGAAAATTAAACCTTTAGTTAGAAAACTTGTAAGACTTCCTCATATGTGTTAAACAAAACTGTATCCTCTGTTAGTTTTTGAAAGGCAAAAATATTTTTTAAAAACCGTTCTGGGGGCGCCTGGGTGGCTCAGTCGGTTAAGCGTCCGACTTCGGCTCAGGTCGTGATCTCGCGGTCCGTGGGTTCGAGCCCCGCGTCCGGCTCTGTGCTGACATCTCAGAGCCTGGAACCTGTTTCAGATTCTGTGTCTCCCTCTTTCTCTGACCTTCCCCTGTCCATGCTCTCTCTCTGTCTCAAAAATAAATAAATGTTAAAAAATAAAAATAAAAAAAAAAACGTTCTGCATCTTTCAAGGGTAATTGCTCTCCAAGTTTGTTTTTTTTTTTATTTTTATTTTTTTACATTTTTATTTTATTTTTGACAGAGTAAGACAAAGCGTGAGCAGGGGAGGGGCAGAGAGAGAAGGAGACACAGAATCTGAAGCAGGCTCCAGGCTCTGAGCAAGCGGTCAGCACAGAGCCTGATGCGGGGCTTGAACCCACGAACTGTGAGATCATGACCTGAGCCGAAGTCGGACGCCCAACCGACTGAGCCACCCAGGCACCCCCCCAAGTTTTTATATTTTTTTAGGTTCCAGAGAGTAATTATAAGTTTTATTTATATTTATATTTACTTAGTCTATGGAAGAAATACGACTCCCCAGAAGAGATTTACTACCATCACTGACCCTCCATTAGACTAAAATGTGTAGAACCAGGATCTAATATATAGAGTATATATGTTTTAAATTCCTAAAATCACAGTAGGAAAGTTTTAATGAATGAAGCAGCCCAGGGACTTCCAGATCTAAAATGTTAGCCAATGGATTAACTAGTTGGCTGCTAATGTCAGCCATGGCAAAGGCAAAATGAGGAAGCAATCCTTCCTCCTTGGACTAGAAGAGAATAGGACTCCATACCGTAGAATGCTTTGTTTCTTTCTCTGGTTTATGAAATATGTCACAGGAATGCTTTCAGGATTAAATGCAGCACTTTGATCGGGTTTTCTTTGTCAGGCACTACTACTGTCTGCAGAGGTCAAATTCCTGAGTGATACTTTGCGCCGGGTTGAGGGAGGCAGGTGGAAAGAACCTGAAGAACAAGAGAAATGACAGGTTTGAGAAGTCCAGTGACACTTGTTTTTTCTAGTTTGCTTTGGTCTAATGTGAAACAGAAGTTTAACCACAGAGTATTTGGTAAGTTCAATTTGGGTTTAAGGGAAATAACACGTGGTATTTTTCATATTACTGATGAAAAATTATATACATATTTACATCGATGGCCGATACTGCCAATTTGCCTAGTTAATATCCATTCCCTCCGCTTTTCTGTCACAGCCCCTATGTTGTTCAGGGTGGCAATGTGTCCAACTGAAACTATTTTCCTCCCCAGATTCCTCTTGCAACTGGGATAGTTATACAGTTACTGTGGCCAATGGAATGTCAACAAAAGATTGTTCAGTATAGCTTTCAAGAAAGCTTTATTTTTCTGATAAAAAAAAAAAAGATTCAGATATCCCTTTGCCTTTTGCCATTTGTGCTTTTTTCTTCTTCCTGCTTGGGAGGAAGACTTATGTCTGGGATCAGAGCAGCCATCTTGAAGCCATGAGCTGACCAAGGGAATGAAATCCGCGTGTAACTATACCCCAGCCAAGAGATAGGAACCTGGGACAATGATGACATTCTGGAGCTGCCACACCAATTCCACACCACCTACCTCCAGTCTTCTGTTACTTGCCAACAGATGCAACCCTAACCAAAAGTCAGAGTTAAACCTAAACCAAAGTCCTTGATATAGCTGGAAAAAAAAATAAAGGAACATTCTTCTATAGTATATGTGCTATACTATAGAGATATTATTCTTTGATTTTGCTGCTCTGTTAAGTAACTGCATTCTGGAGAAATCAGTGACTTACCTCCCCTAGTATTTGGTGAAAAAAAAAACCACCTCAGTTTTGACTATGAAAAGAATATCATATTTAACCAGGTAGTACATTTTATTTTTAACACATTTCACACATGACCTCAGTAAGTCTCTAATATCACTATGAGAAAGGATGACAAATGGCTGTCTAGAAATGATAAGAGTCATCTAGAAACAAGTTACTGGCCAAAGTGATCACCGTGCCGTATACATAAAGGATATACAGAAAAGTATAATTATGTTTTCATTTTTAATGAAAAACAAGTGGAAGAATCAGGATTTAGGGAGGGATCATAAAATTAGAACTTGTCTGTACTTTACAGAAAGCAACCTGGCGATACATATCAAAACTTCCGAAAATGTAAATGTGTTACCATAACACTACTCTTGGAAATCTATCTGAAGGAAACTTTTAGGAAGAAAAAAAAGTTATGTTCACGAAGATGTCATTGAAGCATTTTTTACCCTTTTTAAAAAATTTATTTCTTTAAAGTTTATTTATTTATTTTGATAGAGAGAGAGAGAGAGAGAGACTGTGTGTGTGTGTCTGTATGTGTGTGTGTGTGTGTGTGTGTGTGTGTGTATGCAAGCAGGGGAGGGGCAGAGAGAGGGAAAGCGAATCTCAAGCAGACTTTGTGCTCTCAGCACAGAGCCCGATGCAGGGCTCGATGTCATGAAATGTGAGATCAAGAGTGGGAGCTTAATGGACTGAGCCACCCGGGTGACCCAGCCTTTTTTTTTTTAATTTATTAATTTTTTTTTT
This sequence comes from Felis catus, assembly GCF_018350175.1. Lineage (NCBI taxonomy): Eukaryota > Metazoa > Chordata > Mammalia > Carnivora > Felidae > Felis > Felis catus. Next base: position 139,203,159 of record NC_058368.1, read on the forward strand.
TTTTTAGTAATCTCTATATCCTACATGGGGTTCAAACTCACAATACGAAGATCAAGAGTTACATGCTCCCCCAAGTGAGCCAGGCAGGCACCCCTGAAGCATTTCTTTTCTTAAGAAAGCCAAAATGTATAAATACCATGAATGTCTAATAATAGGTATACTGTTGCTAATCACAGAAATGCAAAATGTTTGCCTTTCTTATTGCAGGCAATAAGAGGGATTATTTTTAATTGTTAATAGGAACTGGGAAGGCTTATTGAAACAGCTAAATCGTGTAATAGGTTGGCATGCAAAAGGGAACACCCATCTGGAGGCAATGCATCATAATCTCCATTGTCATTATTGTTGGATTATATTTATTAAACACTTGTATGCCAGATATTGTACTGATGGGATTCAGAGCAGTCCACCCCAGAATGTGCCACTTTGGCATGAAGATTATTTGGAGCTAAAGACAATCAAGTCCCAACAGACTCAGAAAGAACTTTTTACCTTCCCTTTAACTGCTCTAAAATTTTAGATAGAAAGCCTATACCAGGAAGAGCGCTATTACCAAAATTAACCTTTTTTTTTTTTAACATAAGACTCCTCCTCATGGCATGGCATACATTTGTTTACCAAATATTGGCTCTTCCCATCTCCCTATGAATGATCTTTCTCCCGTGTGAAATGCCGGACTTCTATCCTCTTCTCTGTAGCTCAGGATGGCATATGAACCTCAGTTGCCTGTCAAAGAGCCTCTCATGTGTTAGTGGGGCACCTGTAAGTATGTAATTAAGTATTTCTCCTTTTAACCTGTTTTATGTCAATTTAATTATTAGAGCAACTAAAGACTTAAAGGGAAGAAAGGAAAAGTTTTCCTCCCTTGCAGTACTAAACATTTACCTTAGTTGTCTTGCTTAATCCTCACACTATCTATTTGAGGTAGATACTATATCTTCATTTCAAAGATGAGGAAACAGGGTTAGGGAGGTATGGAATTTTTTTTTAATGTTTTCTTAATTTTGAGAGAGAGAGAGAGAGAGAGAGAGAGAGAGCACAAATGGGGGAGAGGCAGAGAGAGAGGGAGACACAGAATCCTAAGCAGGCTCCAGGCTCTGAGATGCCAGCACAGAGCCCGATGCAGGGCTCGAACTCACAAACCATGAGATCACGACCTGAGCCCAAGTCCCATGCTTAACTGACTGAGCCACCCAGGTGCCCCAAGAGGTATGGAAATTGACCCAAGGTGCTGAAGCAGGAAATTGACCATTGTTCTCAATTACTCTAGACTTAGACATTAGACTACAGACTTAACTATACCTCTTCTCAATTAGCATATATCCAGCTTCTAGAAAATATTGCATTAACATCCTCTCACCCAATGTTTATACATTTATTGACTCAACACATGTGTTTTAAAATGTCTGTTATGTCAGGCACTGCTCTAGATGGACTCTGTGATGTGGTAGTGCAATGAATGGGACAGGCAGAGCCAATTAGAAACGTGCATATGGCCTGTAGAACAATGGCTTACTGGCTGAACTGAGAAGACAGCCAAGGCTTTTAGCAGAGTGTAGAGTGTCAAGAAATGAGGCTGGAGAAACAGGCAGGACCAGTTACTCTTTTAAAAAGTCCTGGCCAGCCATGATAAAGAGCGCGGACTCAATCCCAAAGGCAATGGAGAGACATTTGAAGAGTTTAAATTTCAGACTGACATGACCACACTTGCATGTTAGCAAGTTTTCTTAGGCAGCAATGTGAAAAATGAGTCGAAGAGAAGACTGGAGGCAAAGAGGCACTTATGGAACTGATACAGACTGATGACAGTCTGGTCTAGAGCCCACAGGGAGGATGAAGAGAAGTAAATGAATTCTAAAGCTTAAAGGTGAGAAGTAGAGTCAACATGCCTTGGCAAAATGTGCCATGTAATAGAGAAGACAAGATCACCAGGTTTTCGGCTTGAACCATTGGGTGGATGCTGGTGCTGCTCACCAAAATAGGAATCACTGGAGAATAAGGATTTGGGAGGTAAAAATCATTATGTCCATTTTGGCTATGTTGAGGTTTTTTTGTTTTGTTTTGTTTTTGTTTGCTTGTTTGTTTTAGAAACAGAGAGCACTTGAGCAGGGGAGAGAGGCAAAGGAAGAGAGAAAAGAGAATCATAAGCAGGCTCCGTCCTCAGCATGAAGCCTGACACGGGACTTGATTCCAGACTCTGGGATCGTGATTCAAGCCAAAATCAAGAGTCAGACACTCAACAGACTGAGCCACCCAGGCGCCCCTTGGCTATGTTTGTTATGTGCTGTGAGATATCCAAGCGGAGACATATGAAATAGATCTTTAGGAACTACAGCTCAGAGGACATATCTAGACTGAAGTTACGGATGGAAAGCCATCAGCACAGGAAGGGTTATGGAAACCATGGAATGAATGAGCTTGCTGAGGAAGAATGGGAGAAAAAAACACATGCCCAGTCAAAATCTAATAGGATTTAGACGATCTAAATCTTCATAAGAAGATCCTACATGGGAAGCAGAGCTGTGACAAGAGAGGAAAGGGAAATTGTGGTGTTATAGAAGCCAAAAGAAAAAGGAGCTGATCTTCAGTGGAGTTAAATACTCCCTTCAGAATTTATCCAAAGGAACTAATTAAGGATGAGCACAAAGATTTGCTTATAGGACTATTTCAATATTGTTTGTAATAGGGAAATACTGGTGGTGGAGAAAGGGCAGGAAAGTCCACCAAGAAGTTGCGAAATAAATGTCCGCACATCCAACGTACCAAAAATGCAATGTTGTGTCATTTTTTAATTACATTTCTGAAAATAAAATAAAATAAATTGCATTTATGAACAATATTTAATAACATCAGGAAATAATTAAGTAGAAAACACATCTGTTTAAAAAGATCCCACTTTTGCTTTTAATATTATGCTTAATCATATGGATATATTCAGAGAATATATAGGCCATAAAGACATATATTCAGAGAATATATAGGCCATAAAGACATAAATGTTAACAGCAAAAGTTGGAAAATGGATTAGAAAGAGGCAAAACAGGGTAGTAGGATTACTGGAGAGGAGATTTATATTTTGTTTATAGTTTTTTCATTTTCCATGATGAACACATAGTCCTTTTATAATAAACAATCCATTGGGTTTTTGGTTAAGAAATTTATAGCACGTAACCCATACTGTGCAGTGATTAAGTATTATATTTATAGGCAGCGCCTGCCCAGCTCAGTCAGAAGAGAATGCAACTCTTGATCTCCAGGTTGTGAATTCCAGCACCGCGTTGGGTGTGGAGATTACTTAAATAAATAAAACTTTTCAAAAAAACAAGAAGTACTATATTTATGGAAACTAGATAGCAACATGGAAAAATATGAGTGCTAGAATATTAAGTTACAACAAGTTATATTACTTTCATAGAAAGAACCGGATAAGGGCCAGTTAAAGAACTATCAAAGATAAAACCACACACTGGTTAAAGCGAGTAAAGACAAATGTTATTCAGTAACCATCGTGGTCGGGGAAAAGAGCTGACTTCTAATTCTGATTTGTGCAGAGGTGACTGAACCTTTTGAAAAGAGAACTGTAAGCAGAAAGAGTTAGTGGCCCCCAGAAAAAGAAAGACCAGACATAGATTTTGTAACCCTTGACAAATCATCTTAGGCCGCCAGCTACTTTCCAAGATCTGTGCCTCACCCACTCTACGTGCCCTAGAACACTACTTGTGGAACTTCCTAGGAGGTATCAGAACTACAAAGAAATGCAAAAACCTCGCTAGTTAGGATTTTTCAACGTTTATTTATTTTTTGGGACAGAGAGAGACAGAGCATGAACGGGGGAGGGGCAGAGAGAGAGGGAGACACAGAATCAGAAACAGGCTCCAGGCTCTGAGCCATCAGCCCAGAGCCCGACGCGGGGCTCGAACTCACGGACCGCGAGATTGTGACCTGGCTGAAGTCGGACGCTTAACCGACTGCGCCACCCAGGCGGCCCTCGCTAATTAGGATTTTGAGGGAACAAAGGGAATGCAAAAATGGGCCCTATGAGGCCAGGAAATAGCCCACCCATATCAGAGACAGTAAATCAATGGTAAAACTCGAACTGCTTTCAGAAGTAAGCAGGGCCCTCCATTCCTAACTGTAGATAAGGAGCCCAAGACCCCATCCAGTTTACACTCTCAGAGTGTGCCCATAGCCCCTTCCCTTTGTCTGACAGTTACCTTGCTTCGCTAGAACATTAAATTCTCTGCCCTAGGAGGAGCACGAGCTTCTGTTATTAACATAACAGAGGATGCATGTATAGGCACATTTTCTAAGGATGCCTGAGCAACCATCAGCCCACCTTTCCAAGCGATGACGAAGCTCCCCTTTCTGAATATTCATCCTAAACTGTAAATTAAAGGAACCCACCCATCCCTGCTCGGGGAGTCATGGCTTTCAAAGTTATTCCCCATGATCTCAGTTCCTGCAAATAAAGTTTCCTTTGGTTTACAACTCCACTTGGGGTAGTCTCCATCTGTAACTCACCAAGAAACCAACTCACCGTGGTTCAATCACAGAGTGAGGGAGGAGAGCGGAGGAGCAAGGGGATGTTGATCAGAGCCGGAGAAGTGAAAAGTTACAAAAAGTGGGCAAGAATATTGGTTAGTGTCAACGTGATTCAGTCATCTGTGTCCGTGAACTGGAATTTATCCAAGCTAGGCTTCTACTTCGCACAGAGCCTGGAAGACAGAGGTCCTATTAACTGGATTATTACATTTCAAAGAAATGGCTTTCAAGTTTTTGGAAAAGGCACTCTGGGGGTTGTAGGAGATACATGCACATCTCAAAGGGACAGAGGAAGAATTTACAACTGGAAGTTGTTTGTTTTGTTTTGTTTTGTTTTGTTTTGTTTTGTTTTGTTTTGTTTAATGCTCTAAGAAAGGGAGGTCAAGGGCATTTGATCAGGTGTTGGCTGGAACAAACAGTAACTCTCTTGGCAGCTGTGAGCTTTTCTAGACAGGAACTGAAGCAGGGCCAGATCATCCCAGGGCCTGGGACTGCTGGAAGCCATGCTGGAGTTCAGTCAGCTCTCCTAGTGCAGGGGTTTAGATGGAGTTGTACGTGCCCAGAGTTTCCGCAGTTCTCAGGGCCAACGTGTCCACAATGAGAAAAGAGGGACAACTCCAAAAGAGACTGAGAAGGTTCTCTTCCTGCGTAACAGGGTAAAGGTCTCTGCCCCATCAGTCTCACAATAAATGAGTCCCTATACTTCAATCCTTGTCCACTGCCCTAGCAGAATCAATATGTGGATAAAGAGAGGTTCTGGGAGGGGCCCCTGGGTGGCTCAGTAGGTTGAGGGTCCAACTTCGGCTCAGGTCATGATCTCACAGTTCGTGGGTTCGAGCCCCGTGTCAGGCTCTGTGCTGACAGCTCAGAGCCTGGAGCCTGCTTTGGATTCTGTGTCTCCCTCTTTTCTGTGCCCCTACCCGGCTCGTACTCTGTCTGTCTCTCTCTCTCTCAAAAATAAACTTCAAAAAATTAAAAAAAAAAAAAAAAGAGAGAGAGAGAGAGAGTTTCTGGGAATGCATGCAATACTGTCATTGTTTCACTGGCTCCACACACAGCTGGGCCCTGTACAAGGCCACACACCAAAGACGGCCCAAGAAAAGGCTGAAACCCTGCTGGGGTTGTGTGTGCCAAGTCAAGCCTCCTAACTCTAGGCTTCATCAGCCAGAAGGAGGGGTGCCTTTTTCTAACTTGTCTATCCTGAAGAAGAACCTTTTTTGTAATTTTTTTTTCAACATTTTTATTTATTTTTGGGACAGAGAGAGGCAGAGCATGAACGGGGGAGGGGCAGAGAGAGAGGGAGACACAGAATAGGAAACAGGCTCCAGGCTCTGAGCCATCAGCCCAGAGCCCGATGCGGGGCTCGAACTCACGGACCGCGAGATCGTGACCTGGCTGAAGTCGGACGCTTAACTGACTGCGCCACCCAGGCGCCCCAGGAGAACCTTTTTTGAACGAAACAAAGTGTTTTTCGACACTGAGGTGATCCTAACTCTATTAGGTGAAGGATCATGAACACTGGCAAGCAGATCCAGGATAATTTGGGATCGCCCTTTATGGAGCTCCATAAGAAGACATAACTCATTTTAAATGAAAATCAATTTCCAGCCCATTATTTTGGGTTTTGGTGGCACGGTCCACACTCTGAGAACATTGTTATGCAAACACCCTACTAACTAAAACGTATACAATGCTTACACTTGTGTTTACTAAAGATAGAGGCATTGGGGTGCCTGGGTGGCTCAGTTGGTTAAGCATCTGACTTCGGCTGAGGTCATGATCTCACGGTTTGTGAGTTCGAGCCCCACGTCCGGCTCTGTGCTGACAGCTGGGAGCCTGAAACCTGCTTCAGATCCTGTGTCTCCCTCTTTCTCTGCCCCCTACCCACTCACTCTCTCTCTCTCTCAAAAAAAAAATAAAAACATTAAAAATAATAATAATAAAAAATAAAGATAGAGGCATTATAATCTCACCCCACCCCCATTCACTTTCCTACACACCTATTCAACACCCCCACCATGAGCTTCTTTTACTGATTTCGAAAAATATTAGAAAGTAGGAGGTGGCAACATTACTGACCAGCTTTCTTCACGTCAGGGACTGCACAAGGGACTCGATTCACAGCTAAATTCTGTCCTACAGATAATGGTGGAACATAAAATGCTGTCCAAGTAAAGATTTGCATATGGAAGCCTTAGATACTGTAATTAAGAAAAGCAGAAAGCTAGGGGCGCCTGGGTGGCTCAGTGGGTTAAGCTTCCCACTTCGGCTCAGTTCATGATCTTAAGGTTTGTGAGTTCGAGCTCCTTGTCAGGCTCTGTACCAACAAACAGCTCAGAGCCTGGAGCCTACTTTGGATTCTGTGTCTCCCTCTCTCTCTGCCTTTTCCCCACTCATGCTGTCAATCTCTCTCTCAAAAATAAACATTTAAAAAAATTTTTTTATAAAAAGGAAAAGAAAAACATAAAAGGAAGACTCCTTTACTCCAACTTCAAAACCCCAAAATCAAAACAAACAAAAACCTGTGAAACTCTGAATACTCCAGCTCAACCAGGATGATTAGGGAGGAAAAAAAGAATTCAGCAAATCACTTGAATTCCTTTATATTGCAAGGGAGCAAAACGGGATGGAACTTTGAACCCAAACAAAAACACATCCGACAGCAGCAAAAGGCATGTCCTGCCAAGGCTTAGAGGACAGACAGTCAGTCTTCTGCTTCCCCCCACATCAAGGCAGAAACAATACACAATGTCTCTCAATTTTTCTGCCTGGCCTTGGTTTGAAAATGCTACAGAGGAACTGATTAGAGACGGGGTGGGGGATGGGGTGGACCCAGGCCTTCAGTGTGGTGCAGACTCCCTCGTGTTTCCCTATTACAGTGCCTCTCCAGCTTCTCTGCTAAAAATGCATTGTCCCAAGTCTCTCCCCTACAAGATTTCAATCCAGGAGATCTAGAATGGGGCCAAAGAATCCACATTTTAAAAAAGCACCATAGCTACGATCTTTATCAAAACTCTGTATAGATGGTGAGATTAACTAACACAATAGAGAAACTGGGATGAGACAAAGAGCGTCATACACGCATGGCAGAGTGAAGGCATTTAAAGGATTTATTTTTAGGTATTCTCTTGCACCCAAGGCGGGGCTCGAACTCAAAACCTTGAGATCAAGAGTCACATGCTCCACCAACTGAGCCAACCAGGTGTCACACAAAGTGAAGGGATTTAAACTTCTGATTTTTCTGTGTTATTTTAAGATCTAACCCTTACAGGAAGGTGCACAAGGTCTCTAATATTAAGGGTATAGTTCAATTATTATTTTTTTTTAAGTTTACTTATTTATTTTGAGAGAGAGAAAGTACAAGTGGGGAAGGGCAGAGAGAGAGAGGGAGAAAGAGAGAATCCCAAGCCGGCTCGGAGCCGTCGGCATAGAGCCCGAAGTGGGGCTCCAACTCACCAGCCGTGAGATCATGACCTGAGCAGAAATCGAGGGTCAGGCGCTTAACCGACTGAACCACCCAGGCGCCCCTCAATGAATTTTTAATATGTAGACAACCAGATAACTACCACCCAAATCAATCACCACTACCAACACATCAGCACGCTGCTTCATTCCCCCTACCAGTCAATACCACTCCCTAATGGTAACCCGTCTTCTGACATCTGACATCACAGTTTTGCTTGTTTGTGAATTTCATGCCAATAGAACTTAGTATACTTATATTTGAACTTTTTTGTGTCTGGCTTCTTTGGCTCAACCTTACGCGTGTGAAGTAGCTTTTTTTTATTTCCGTGTACTATCCCATTGTATAAAAATGCCAAGATTTATTTTCCCCTTCTCTTGTAGATGGACACCAACCATTTCAGAATCGTTTGGCACTTCTATATGAATTTTAGGAACAGCTTGTCCGTTCCTGCACAAAAGGCAGTTGGATTCTTGTACAGATCGCATTGAATCTACAGAATCTAATTCGCACATTGTTGTCATCTTAACAATATCATGTCTTCCAATATATAAACACCGCATGTCTTTTCATTCCTTAGATCCTCTTTGCTATTTGTTCAAGAATGCATTGTCGTCACAGTCTGCAAGTCTTGTGCTTCCTCAGTTAAATTTATTCCCATTTTTTTCTTTCTGATGCTGCTACACATGAAATTGGTTTCTTAATTTTCAGACTGTTTATTGCTAATGTATAGAAATTCAACTGGTTTTCATATAGTAATCTTGTATCTTGCTCCTTGAAATAATTTATCAGCTTTAATAGATTTTTGGTGGATTCGTTAGGGTTTGCTCTGTACAAAATCATGTCATCTGCAAATAGAAGTGTTAATTGCATTCCAACTGGTGTCGAGGATTAACTTGCTTCAGGCTAACACACTCCTTAGGTGCTGACCTAAGTCCTTGGATCCACGGCAGACAGACCACAGGACTTGGGGAGCGAAGGACTGGAAGGTTCCCAGGCTGCAGATGCCAGCAAGCCGGTCTGAAGCCACCTCACCTTTCTGATTAGCCTAGCAAATTTTTACCAAAATGCTTTGCTGTTTTAGGTCACACAAATAATTTCACTAACCTCCCTTTGTGTATCTGTAGACCTTGCCCTCCTTTGAGGAAAGAACAGAGCGCTCCTGCACATCACAAAACAGGAACTGGACCCCTTGGCACAACCCCTGAGCCCTGAGATAACGTTTGTAGCTGGCATCACGGAGGCTGCACATGATCAGGACGTGTCGCAGGCCACTGCACTCCCTTTGCCAATTAACTACCCCAAATCCCTTTAAAACCTCCTGGGCCAGGCAGAAACCCTGGAGCTGGTTTTTGGACAAGAGTCTGCCTTCTCCCCAGGTGGCTGGCCTCCTGAATAAAGTTCAAATTACTTTCCAATCAAAACTTGTCTCTTGAGTATTGGTCTTTTGAGTGGCAGGGCAAACTTGGGGTTCGGTAATAGACGGCGTTTCACTTCCCCTTTTCCTGTCTTGATTCTTTTTTTGTTTGCTTGTTTTTGCGTAATTGCTTGGCCAGAACCTCCAGTACAATGTTATAAAGAAGTGATGAGAACAGACATCTTTGTCTTTGTTTCTGACCTTAGGGAAAAAGTTTTCAGTCTTTTACCAGTAAGTATGATTTTAGCAATGGGTTTTTCACAAATGATCTTTATCAGGCTGAGGAAGTTTCCTTCTTTCCTATTTTGTTGAGCGTTTTTACCATGAAAATGTGTTGGATTTTGTCAAGTGTTGTTTCCCTATTTAGAGGATCCTGTGGTTTTCCTTTAGTCTAGTAATATGATGTATTACATTCATTGATTTCATATGTTGAACCAACCTTGCATTCTCAGGGATAAATCCCGTTTGGTCATGGTGTATAATCCTTTTTATATGACATAGGATTCAGTTTTCCAGTATTTGCAGAGGATTTTTGCACCCATGTTCATTAAGTGACATTGGTCTATGGTTTTCTTTTCTTGTGATGTCTGTCTTTATTATCAGATTATACTGAACTTATAGAATGAGTTAGGAGATACTGTCTCTCCTGTTTTTTGGTAGACTTTGAGAAGGATTTATACTAATTCATTCATTCTTCCTTTCTTTTCTTCCTTCCTTCCTCTTTTCCTCCCTCCCTCTCTCTCTCTTTCTCTCTCTTTCCTTTTCTTTCTTTCTTTCTTTCTTTCTTTCTTTCTTTCTTTCTTTCTTTCTCCTTCCTTCCTTCCTTCCTTCCTTCCTTCCTTCCTTCCTTCCTTCCTTCCTTCCTTCATCATCTCTACACCCATCATGGGGCTTGAACTCACAACCCCAAGATAAAGAGTCACATGCTCCACCAACTGAGCCAGGCAAGCACCCCTGTACTAATTCTTTAAATGTTTGGTAGAATTTAGCAGTGAAGCTATTTGTAATTGGGCTTTTTTTTTGGTGGGTAGTTTTTGTTTACTAATTCAATCTCTAGTTGTTAGTGTATACATTATCTTTTTTTTTTTTCCTGAATCAGTTTTGAGTGTTTGTGTGTTTTTAGGAATTTGTCTTTTTCATCTAGATTATCTGATTTATTGACAGGCATTTGTTCATAGTATGCCCTTATACTCTTATGATTTCTGTAAGGTCAATAGTAATGACCCCTTTTTACCCCGATTTTGGTAACTTTAGTCTTTTCTTTTTGTCTTGGTCAGTCTATTTAAAAGCTTTTCAATTTTGTTGATCTTTTCAAAGAAACAATTTGGGGTTTTGTTTAACTACTCTATTGTTTTTCTCTTCTCTGCTTCATTTGTTTTCACTCTAATATTTATTATTTACTTCATTAGTCCATGCTTTGGATTTAGTGCACTCTTCTTTTTCTAATCTCTTTAAGTGGGGGGTTAGGTAATGGATTTGAGATCATTCTTCTTTGTTAATATAGCTGTTTACAGGTATAGATTTCCCTCTCGGCACTATTTTTGGTGTTTCCCATAAGTTTTGCTATGTTGTATTTTTGTTTGCATTCACTTCAAAGCACTTTTTTTTTTAAATTTTTTTTTCAACGTTTATTTATTTTTGGGACAGAGAGAGACAGAGCATGAACGGGGGAGGGGCAGAGAGAGAGGGAGACACAGAATCGGAAACAGGCTCCAGGCTCTGAGCCATCAGCCCAGAGCCCGACGCGGGGCTGGAACTCACGGACCGCGAGATCGTGACCTGGCTGAAGTCGGACGCTTAACCGACTGCGCCACCCAGGCGCCCCTCAAAGCACTTTTTAAATTCTGTTGGGATTTCTTCTTGGACTCATTGGTTATTTAGGAGCATGTTGCTTAATTTTCACATACATGTAAAATTTCCAAATCTTTTTCTTACTAATTTCTAATTTCATTCCACTGTTATCAGCAAACACATACCTTGTATGACTTCAGTCTTTTAAACTTTGTTGCGATTTGTTTTATGTCTCCAATTAAATTCCATCCTCAAGAATGTTTCATGTGTACTTAAGAAAATGTATGTTCTGGGAGCGCCTGGGTGGCTCAGTCTGTTAAGCTTCTGACTTCAGCTCAGGTCACGATCTCGCGGTCTGTGAGTTCGAGCCCCGTGTCGGGCTCTGGGCTGACGGCTCAGAGCCTGGAGCCTGCTTCCGATTCTGTGTCTTCCTCTCTCTCTGCCCCTCCCCTGTTCATGCTCTATCTCTCTCTGTCTCAAAAAATAAATAAACATTAAAATAAAGAAAAGAAAAGAAAATGTATGTTCTGCTGTTGTGCAGCCGACTGTTCTATATACGTCCATGAGGTCTAGTTGGTAAATAGTGTTGTTAAAGTAGTCTATTTCCTTGCTGCCTTTCTTTCTAGTTGCTCTATCCATTATATCAAGTTGAGCATTCAAGTACAACTATTATCACTGAATTATCTATTTCTCCATTCAATTCTGTTAAGTTTTGCTTCGTGTCTTTTGGGGCTCAGTTTTAGGTAAGTATATCTCTATAAACTATATAATTATTACATCTTCCTGACCCTTTTATTATTACAGAATGTCCCTGTTTATCTCTACAAACTTTTATATTAAAGTCTGCTTTGATAGGAGTTTAGCCCCTCCAGTTCTCTTTTTCTGTTTGTATGGTAGGTCTTTTTCCATCCTTTTACTTTCAACCTATTTATGAACAATATTTTTTTATATGCTTATTGGTCTTTTGAATACCCTCTTTTGTGACTGTTCAGATCTTGGTCTATTTTTAATTTTAAGTTTTTGTCTTTTTCTTATTGATTTGTAGGAGTTCTTTATATGCTCTGGATACAAGTCCTTTGTAGACTATATTTCCCAGTCGGTAGATTCCCTTTTCACCCTTTCAATAGTGCTAACGAGGAGTTGATGGAGGTTTTTTTTGTTTTTTGTTTTTAAATTTTTTTTAATGTTTATTTATTTTTGAGACAGAGAGAGACAGAGCATGAACGGGGGTTGGGTCAGAGAGACAGGGAGACACAGAATCTGAAACAGGCTCCAGGCTCTGAGCGGTCAGCCCAGAGCCCAACGCGGGGCTCGAACTCACGGACCACGAGATCACGACCTGAGCCGAAGTCAGACACCTAACCGACTGAGCCACCCAGGCGCCCTGGAGTTTTTTAAATCAGTTTTCTTTCATTTCTTTTTCTTTTCTGTCCTATTTAAGCTTTGCTGACTTGAAGAGTTCTTTTGGTGTATCTGTTTTGTTTTGTTTTTACACAGCATTATTATGGCAATAGCTGGCTAATACATTTGATCCTACCAACTTGTTCTCCAAAGTAGTTGTACTAACTTACACTCAAATCAGCAATATTTTGGTATTCCATTGTTTCACAACTCCCCTTGTCAGACTTTTAAAGTTTAAGGCTGACTGATGTAAAATTCATTTTCACTCTCGTTTGAACATGCATTTTCCTAATTACAATGAGATTGAGAATATTTTCATATATTTATTGGCCACTTGAATGTACACTACTGTTTATTAACTGTTCATTTCTTATATGCTCATCTTTACGTTTGAAAGATCCCAGGACAAATTTAAAAAACAAAAGCAAGGAGCGGAACAACATAGGGAGAGACACATTCACCTATGTATCTATGTGGGCTTGCATATATGCAATACACATGTACCTATGTGTTTTAATATGCCTAGGACGTTTTTGAAAAAATATGAAACAGGGGTGCCTGGGTGGCTCAGTCTGTTAAGCATCTGACTTCGGCTCCGGTCACGATCTCACAGTCCGTGAGTTTGAGCCCCGCCTCGGGCTCTGTGCTGACAGCTCAGAGCCTGGAGCTTGCTTCGGATTCTGTGTCTCCCTCTCTCTCTGCCCCTCCCCTGCTCATGCTCTGTCTCTCTCTGTCTCAAAACAAATAAAAACCTTTAAAAAAATTTTTTTTAAAAAATTTGAAACAATAAAGTTGGAAGAATTATTTAAAAGGCATTTATAGTGAACTATAAGTACAAAAAGAGAAAATTCATTATAATATGTTGAATTATCAGGGAGTTTGAAAAAAGTGGGGAAAAGTGAAGAATAAAGCTACTGAGCTATGTGTGTGGTGTGGGGGCAGTGAAAGGAAGTTAAAATATTTCTAGAATTTTGGTGGAAATAAGGAAGACACAGGGAGTCAGCCAGATGGCAGAGAATGATCTCAAGTGAATCTATGTGAAGTCTTTGATCTCTCTCCGGTAGAGAAATGTCACAAGAAATGACCCTGGGGCATTAGTCAATCAACTAAAGCATTAAAACTCCAACCTGGCTACAAGCGAACATCACCTGCTGTTTAAAATAAGGGCCAGGGGCGCCTGGGTGGCTCAGTCGATTGAGCGTCCAACTTCAACTCAGGTCACGATCTCGCGGTCCGTGAGTTTGAGCCCCGCGTCGGGCTCTGGGCTGATGGCTCAGGGCCTGGAGCCTGTTTCCGATTCTGTGTCTCCCTCTCTCTCTGCCTCTCCCCCGTTCATGCTCTGTCTCTCTCTGTCTCAAACATAAATAAATAAAATAAAATACAATAAGGGCCACCTCACGTCCGACTTCAGCTCAGGTCAAGATCTTGCTGTCCGTGAGTTCGAGCCCCACGTCAGGCTCTGGGCTGATGGCTCAGAGCCTGGAGCCTGTTTTGGATTCTGTGTCTCCCTCTCTCTCTCTGCCCCTCCCCTGTTCATGCTCTGTCTCTCTCTGTCTCAAAAATAAATAAACGTTAAAAAAATTTTTTTTAAATAAGGGCCACCTCAGACCAGTTGAATCGAAATTATCTGGAAAATTTCAACCTGTCTACAAGCTAACATCTCCAACTTTTAAAATAAGGGCCACCTCAGACCAACTGAACCAAAATACCGGGAAGTGGCTCTGGGGAACTGAATTTTTTTTTTTTTTAATACTCTCTAGGTGATTCTCATGGACCAAGAGGTTGAAATCCCATGAAGCAGATGCTGATATGTATAACATTAAATTACACTTCTAGAGAAGTGTAATAAAAGAAAATAACCTTTTATTCAGAGGCATGGTTATTATGATCATTTTTTTAAATTTAAGTGTAATAAAATTAGGAGAAAAGGATTTATGGTAAGTGACATCAACAGAGGAAAAAAAAGGAATAATAGCTTTCAAAACGTTTCTATCTCAACATATATTTAAAAAAAATGTTTTTAACGCTTATTTATTTTTGAGACAGGGAGAAACAGAGCATGAACAGGGGAGGGTCAGAGAGAGGGAGACACAGAATCTGAAGCAGGCTCCAGGCTCTGAGCTGTCAGCACAGAGCCTGACGCGGGGCTCAAACTCACGGACCGCCAGATCATGACCTGAGCCGAAGTCGGCCGCTTAACCGACTGAGCCACCCAGGTGCCCCTCAATATATATTTTTTAAATAATGTTCATTCTATGAGCATTTATTGAAAATCTATGACATGCAAAGCCTTGCACTGTTAGGTGGTTTTTGTTTCTTTATTTTAATGATAGGAAATGGCTCTTATCCTCAAAGTTGTTACAGTCTAGGGGCGCCTGGGTGGCTAAGTCAGTTAAGCGGGCCGACTTCGGCTCAGGCCATGATTTTACAGTTTGTGGGTTCAAGCCCCGCATCAGGCTGTGTGCTGACAGCTCAGAGCCTGGAGCCTGCTTTGGTTTCTGTGTCTCCCTCTTTCTCTGACCCTCCCCAGCTCACACTCTGTATGCGTGTTTCTCAAAAATAAATAAACATTAAGAAAAAAAGTTGTTACACTCTGTTTAGGATATATAAATAACCTAGGGCTAGAACAAGGCAGAAAGAAATGCCATACTTGAAGAAACAGCGCCACGGAAATGCTAAGGAGGTAACTCTACCAAGGGCTGGGAATGCAGAGGCTTTACAGAGAAACTAGGATTTTAACTCAGCTTTGAAGGATGAACAGAATCTCAGTAGGTGGAGAAGTGGGGTAAGGGAGCAAGTTCCCCATTTGGAGAAGAGTAGGAGCAAAACCTCAGCAATGAAAGAGTGTGTATAATTTATACCTCATTTTCTCCTGGGTCTACTGCAATGGGTCCTGACTGATCTCCAGCCTGTCCCCACCTCCGCCCTCCTGCAGCCCAGGCCTCTGGCCAGCCAAGAGGGCCACAGCTCTTGTATTTCCATAGAACAATGGGCAAGTCATTAAAAAAAAATATTCATTATTAGCCTCTATCTACATACTGTTCCCTAAATATTTATGCTTTTGAGATTTTTGTATTACCAAATCAATGTATGCTCTTGTATCAAATTCAAATAATATCAACTAGGATATCAGGATATCAAATAGGAAGTGGAAGCCCCCTTACAATTCAGCCCCCAGTGGTAAGCACTATTAATAGTTAGGGTAGGTATCCATCCA
This sequence comes from Felis catus, assembly GCF_018350175.1. Classification (NCBI taxonomy): domain Eukaryota; kingdom Metazoa; phylum Chordata; class Mammalia; order Carnivora; family Felidae; genus Felis; species Felis catus. The sequence goes on from NC_058368.1 coordinate 139,218,990, forward strand.
GTATCTCTGTTTATCTGTCTCTGTTTGCCTGTCTTTCTTTGTTTCTCTTTCTCTCTCTGTATACACACACACACACACACACACACACACACACACACACGCTTTATATGTACATACTAAACTGTGTATATATACATGTATATACATATACATGAATGTGTATAGACACACTATATGTGCATATGAGTATAATAACTGAGCAATTGTTGTAAACATATATATATAACATATATATGTGTGTGTATATATATATATATATATATATATATATATATATATACTTGATACATTTACAGAGAATCTAATGTCTCTAAATACAGGGTGTCTATCTATACATACACATACATGTTTACCTGTGAGGGGAAGTATGTATTACTCTCAGACTCTGACACCTTTTGCTGACTGCCCATCTCTTACCCGTTAAGGTACAAACCCTTAGCATGTTGTCTTAAGCCCTAGCAGTCAGGCTGCTGCCTACCTCCGTCTCCGGCTTCCTCTTCAGCCATTCTGGCTACTTTTGAGAAAGACTACAGTTGGAGAGAAATGAAATCATGTTCCTTCTGAGTTCATTCTTCAAAGCTGGGGTCCTTTCAGCAAGTGTCTTCGGATTGGTAAGTTGACATGACTTGTTACGGCAATAAGAAAAGACCTTGCGGGAAGCAGTATGAAAGCAAGACCAGGGACCTGCAGACAGGAAGTCAAGTGCCTGTGTTATGTGCTCCCTCCCCCACTCCCAAGGACAAAGCCCTCCCTCTTCCAGACTGACACTCCCACCCCCACAGTAGGACTTAACCTTGACATTGCTTCAGTCACACTGAGGGCTTTGTGAACTGTGAGCAGTTCGGGGGGAACAAGCAGCTGTTTCACTTCTCTGTGCTTTTGCATATTTTCATTCCTCAAGTTGAAATGCCCTTACCTGCCACCGCACCCTGGGCAAACGTGAATCCTGCACATCGTGCAGGGGCTTTTTTTCCAGGATGGAGGCCACGATGAGACATCCCCCACCCGGTGATTTAGAAATAAGGCTGCCACGGAATAAAGCAAACAAACCATGTACACTGTGGATGCGATTAACCCCCTGGAGGAGAAAAACAACCAATTGTGTATAAATATGTGACTGAAGAATTTTAAAACTCTTGCATTTCAAAAAAAGTGAAATAAAATAAAAAGGAGAAAGTGGTGCTGGGAAATCTCAGGGAGGAAATATGGGAAAAGGCTGTAATTTAATAAACACTTCATTGTGTTTGCCTTGCTCACAGTAAGACCATGCTAAGAGAAAGGTCTGGTAAACCTAGCAAGCAGTGGAGAGAGGGCAATGGGGAGGTACACAGAGACATGGGCTACCAGGTGTGTGTAATTTTCACTGCTGTATATTTGGCTAGCATATGGATCAATTACAATTTATCTCCGATTGATAGAAGTTAAGATGGTTCTCACTAGTTAGCCATTATTAACTGCTCAACAGAAAGTCTCATCCATGTGTCTCCACTCAGGATTTTCTTTTAATGTTTTATTTATTTTTGAGACAGAGAGAGACAGAGCATGAGCGGGGGAAGGGCAGAGAGAGGGAGACACAGAATCCGAAGCAGGCTCCAGGCTCTGAGCCGTCATCCCAGAGCCCCATGTGGGGCTTGAACCCACAAACCGTGAGATCATGACCTGCGCCGAAGTTAGACGCTTAACCGACTGAGCCACCCAGGCGCCCCAAGAGCTTGTATTTTCTAGAGTACATGTTTAGGAGTGAGATTACTGTATCATAAGAGGTGAGCCCGTTCAACTTTATACCATATAAGGTTAGATTTTCTTCAACATGTCTGGGCAGTCCATGCTGCTGCCAGTAATGTACTAATGTTCCAACTGTTCTCATTCCTGCCAACACTTGGTATTGTTAGTCTTAAACGTTTATGGGGTAGATACAGGGGAAATGCTCCCTCATTATTGTCTATGCATTTCTCCAGTTACTATTGAGATTGCACATCATTTACATTTTAAGAGAAGACTTGGATCTCCTTTCCTGTTGGTGTCCTTTGTCCAGTTTTCTGCTAAGTTATTTTTATTCTATCTATTGTTTCACAGGAATTTGGTGTGTGTGTGCATGTGCATGGTTTGGATATACTCTTCTGGTCCATGGCTTGCTTTTCACTTAAAGTCAGATCTCTGTGCCTCAGTTTCCTCATGTGCAAAATGAGGAGACTATTATTAAACAAGTTAATATATGCAACATACTTAGAACAGTGCCTAGCATATAGGAAGCACGGTGTAAATATTTATCACTATTATTACTAGTGTGCTTTGATAAAAAGATTTAGTTATTTTCTATAGTGTCTCTTAATGAATGAAAAATTTTTGTTTTAATGCCTAAATTTATTACTCTTTTTCTCCATGGATTGTGCTTTTTGTGTCTAACGGCAGCTTTTTATAACTTGTTGTATGCTTTGCCAAATCTATGAGTGTTTTTACAGTCGAAAAGTTTTCCATCAAGCACTCTGGAACCCATTATAATTGGGAGAATAAGGAGGACACTTAAATCATTGCTTCCGTCTTCTCGTTTTTGTTTTTTGCAAAGAACACACGAGATAGTAAAGAGAGCTTGCCAACAGCAGCATTGATTCAAGGGAAAACACTGATGAAAAAACAAAGCAGACTCCCATTCTGACCCTGGAGTGAGACCTGCTGGATTTATATAGCCCAGTCTGTAAGTGTCCAAAGTCCTGGGGCAGTTTCCCAAGCAGGAAGCCTCGGCCAATCTGGTTCTCAGAGAACCTCCCTTGAGAGTCTGGGGAGAAGGAATCACCAAGGGCCGCTTCTTTCCTCATGCAGCATCTCACTGGGGAGCTCAGCCTAATCTGGACATGGTCCCTGTGCTCTTGACCCTCATCCCAATGTCCAGGAGAGGGCACTGGACCCAAGCCTTCAACTGAAGCAATTAGATTCCATGATTCAAGTAGTGTGGCCCCAGGAGAGAAGGCGGGGGATGGGCAAGAAGGAATGCATCAGGTGTCCTGGGCAGGGTCCACTGGGGCCCAAGCTGTGGCCCAACCTCAGGCTATGAAGGGGTCAAAGTTGAGACTGAACCTCCAGCTGACAAGTTCTGGGAAGAGGCTGAGCCAGGCTGATGAGAAGCAGTGTATCTCTGAGCCCGCTGGGTCTTAGAGTCTGGCAAGGATACCAGCCTTCTTGTCTCCCTTACATTCAATTCCATTACAGAGCTCAAAGGGCAGCCAGCAAGGACCTGCTGGAAAACCAGGATGGCCCCAGAGGCAGGGGGAGAGGATGCTGACTCTGACGTTAGAAGGTCAGGAAGACTGTGTCTCCAACTGCTTTATATCTTCCCATCCCCATCCTTCATCCCCAAACCTAGCAGTTACCAGTCTATAATAAATAGCCAGGAGTCTGAATAAATAGTAAACAATCTCCTAAATAGAGCATGTTGGGAGAGGAGGATCATTGCCTTTGTGTTTTAAAGGATGATGGCTGCTTTTCTAGACATTATCATGAATCCCAAAAATATGCTTTAGGTCACTTAATTTTCTCTATAAAGCAAGACTTTTCATCATGGTGTCATACTGAACATATACTCGTACTCTTGTATGGTATTAAATTTAAAATTTTTATTTATTTTTTGTTACTTTTCCCCCATTTTCTTTCAAGTGGTTGCTTTTTCCCCCAAATGCTGATTGTGTGTGTGTGTGTGTGTGTGTGTGTGTGTGTGTGTGTGTATACCAGAATTTTTCTTCTGCTGCTTTCGTAAAACTTTCTAGATCCAAACAGATCTCTGAATGTTTTACCAGAGACCGTGTCTGTTCAGTGAACTGAGTTAATCTGCTGTTCTGTGAAATAAAACCTTACACATCACCTCAAGTATTGTAGTCATCTTGCAATGTCATTCTCAGTGATTGAAATCATTTCCAGTCCCCTCTGTGGCCGATTATTCCCTCCTGCTCTATTGAAGACATTATAATACTTGTGGGGAAAGTTTCATGGTTACAAAAGCAGGGGCAGTTACTATTCAATGGAGATTCTGCCTGACACAGAGCAGCACTGTCCAAACTCGTGGAGATCAAGATGGGCTGGATGCCACGGAACTGCACTTCATAGGACAACTCAGCTGAAGAGAATGCTGGGAAAGTTCCAAAGCTTTTTCCTAGAGAAAAGTCCACTTTGCTTAGATTCCCTCAGGACTCTCTTCTATTTGGGATTCCTCAGGGAGTATATATTGAGTTTTCTGCCATTCAATTTGTACCAGAAATCTAGCCCAAAGATTTGATACTTAGGGGAGATCACCTATACTTTTCCAAATTTCCCTGGTCACGAAATTCTTACTCGAAGACAGCATTATTCAGAAGCTTCTCTGGTTGAAGTGAGAAGGAGACATTCAGAACTTTAGTTTCTTGAAGGAGCTGATATACTTATTTCTTTCCAACAGTGAAAGCCATGTATTGGAATATGTGTCCCTTGTTTCTCAGGCTGGCGAAGGTCAATGCCCAATTTAAATTTCTTTCTTTTTTTTTTTTATGTTTATTTTTGAGAGAGAGAGAGCGCACATGAGCCGGGGAGGGACAGTGAGAGAGGGAGACAGAGGATCGGAAGGAAGCAGGCTTTGCACTGATAGAGAACGCAATGAGGGGCTCAAACTCACAAATGGTGAAATCATTACCTGAGCCAAAGTGAAAGCTTTAACCAACTGAGCCACCTAGGCGCCTCAGTTTAAATTTCAATCATAGCATGTTTGTTAATGTTTGTCATTAGTACAGAGGCATTCTCTTTTTCCCTTCGTCTTGATTTTCCCTTCCTGTTTTCCTCATTTGCAACTTATATCCCAAGCGTCTGCCTCCAGCCTAGATCCTCCTCCAGAGATTTAGAATCAACTGTCCTCTCAACATTTCAATTTGGATTATCTCAAGAATCTCAAACTCAGAACATCTAAAACTGCACTTAATTCCCCACCAAAAAAAAAAAAGAAAAAGCCAAACCAAAACAAAACAAAAAAATAAAGAAATTTCTCCTTGCTTTTCCCAGTCCCAAAGAATGTTAACCCCATCCATTCAATAGCCCAGTCATCCTTAATTCTTTTCTTTTCCTCACTCCTCTGTATCTGTCAAGATATGCTAGGTCATGTTGCTGTGTATTGAACACCTCCCACCTCTCAGTGGCTTAACCCAAAGAAAGTTGATTTCTCGCTCTGACTAATGAGTCAGAGGTGGGGCTCTGCTCCCCTTTGTCACACTGCCTCTGGGTCCTAGGCTGATAGAGTAGTCACTGTCTGGACATTTCTGGTCACCACAACAGAGGGAAGAGAACTCTCAGAGGCTTCATTCATTCATATGATGCTGAGCTCAGAAGCAACACACATCGTCCTGCTAGAGATGATAATAACTCAGCTCCATCACCCAACTATGGGAGGCCAGGAAGCACAGCCCCACTGTGAAAAATCAATAAGAGCGTTAATGACTACCACGCTGTGTTAGGATGGACTCCCCAGAAGCAGACCTTGAGATGCCAATTCATGTGAAAATGGTTGGTCAGGAAGTGCTGTCTGGAAAAAAAAAACAGTATGGGAGTGGGAAAGAGAGACATGGAAGAGAAGAAAGTGAAGCAAATATCTGACATCAAACAAAATCCCATGAAGGGCAATTTAGGCTCCACTCCATGAGAATTCTGGAGACCGTCATACCTCAGAGCAATCTGGACAAGGGGCAAGGAATCTGGAGCAGTTCTACTGCTGCACCAGGAGTCATTTGCCAGGGCTCTGTAAATCCCAGGTACTTCTGGATCTCCTGGCCAGTAGTGCTGTTGGAAGTGAAAGCCCATTAGGAAAATGGCAAAGGGATCTGAAAGCATACAGGTGGAACACAGACATTCTCTACCACCACCCCACCTCCCCGTGCCAACAAATCACAACATCCTACTGGTTCTATCTCCCACGTATTTCCCAAATTGTCCCATTTCTCTCTACCGTGAGCGGCCTCATCCCTCAAGTACCCCTTGAGGCTATCATCCTTGATCTTCTACAGTACTGCAGTCAGGATAGTGATTGGCATTCTTCACATCTCGGATCTAGACTTCCAACTATAGCGAGATTGTTCTTTCTGATTCATGTGGCCTTTCCCTAGTAACATCTCAGATTTGTCACGTCTGCTTTCTCATCAAGATACAATCCCCATTTTGCAGATGAAAAAACCGAGCCTCAGAGAAGTTTTTGCCAATAGTCATGCAGTTAGTATTTAGTAGAGCCAGAATATGAATCTACTATATGTCAATTCTAAGATCTTACCCACTGTATTTCATTGTTTCTGGGTCATGATTAATCTGTCCACTCAACTCTGATTACTACTTAATTCGACAAACTTCAAATTCAATTTGTTTAAAGCCAAATTTATCATATTCTTTACCTCCCTTACCAAATGTCCTGCTCTTGAGTGCCCGATGTCAGTAATAGCTCTGCCATCTTTTGGGGTCACCCTTGACTCTTCTTTCTCTTTCTTTCCTTGTTTCTAGTGATTTCCACAGTGATAATACTTCCGATTTCTAAAGCCCATCACTGCAGGTAGGGCTGGCTTCTGTGCCCCACCCTGTGGTGTAGAGAGTACCTGACAAGTACCCCTATGTGGGAGGTCCTGGAGCTGGGCCCAACAAGGGCTCATCAGTAGTGGATATCATTCCAACAATATTCTATGCCAAGAAATGAAATCAGAATCCGGGGAAAGAAGCCAAAGCTGGCCAGTCAGTCTGCCAAGCTGGAAGTCTTGGACACAGTTATAAACAGAGGGAAAGAAGCCAATGGAGAGGGAGAGACTGATGATGGAAATGAATAAAGCAGTAATGGATGGAATAGGGTCTTGGGAGAGGCAATGAAAGGTCTTGCCATGTGACTCTTCGGGAGATGGCTGACTCTGATGACTGGGGTCTTGAGGAGAAGGAGGTGTATGCCTGGCATATATAATAGGTGTTCAAAATAGTATTGAAAGACCTTAAGGAAAATCTCTGTCCCTTATTCCCTGGAGGCACCTAATTTGAATTAATTTAGTTTTCCCCCCTTTAATCTAGCATTTATCTTCATATTTCTTTTTTTAAATATTTATTTATTTATTTTAGAGAGAGAGAGCATGGGGGAGGGGCAGAGGGAGAGAGAAAGAATCCCATGTAGAAAGAATCCCCACTCGGGATGGAGCCCAACGTGCACAGCTTGATCCCCCAACAGTGAGATCATGACCTGAGCAGAAATCAAGAGTTGGACACTTAACCGACTGAGACGCCCAGGCACAGGTACCCCTCTTTGTATTTCTAAGTTATATATTTATACTGCTATTTCTTTTTTTCTTTTTCCTTAATGTTTATTTATTTTTTTTTTTTGAGAGAGAGAGAGAATGAGCAGGGGAGGGGCAAAAAGAGAGGTGGACAGAGGATCTAAAACAGGCTCTGTGCTGACAACAGAGAGCCTGACATGGGGCTCAAACCCACAATCTGGGAGATCATGACCTGAGATGAAGTTGGATGCTTAACTGACTGAGCCACCCAGGCGTCCCGTGGCTATTTCTTGATTTATCAATTTGAAACTATTAACTTCCTATTAGGTAGATGATGATTTAGTCTTTTACATGATCACTTCCTACTTTGCTTCTCCAGGATAAAAAATTCTAGATGAATTAATAGTCAGTGTATTGGGTCTCCTGCCGGCTCAGTTGGGGGAGCGTGAGACTCTTGGTCTCAGGGTTGTGAGTTCGAGCCCCATGCTGGGTGTATAAACTTTAAAAAAACAGCCAAAGTATTATTATGGCTGTGTAAATATGGATTAGTGATGAACCAATTAATTACATATTGTATCTTTACAAATTTTTATGTTTCCAGGAATTAATAATTTTTAAAATTCTGTTTTTTACAAGCCTATCTTTAATGTTTTCCCAAGTGGTCCATCTGCTCTTCAAATACTCTCTCAGTAAAACTTTATTCTTCCCCACAGTGCACCAGCATTTTAGATAATCTATTCCCATTTTTTTCTCGGAGCCCCCTCGCCCCCCCAGTCATAGCACTCCGCCCCTATTGTAGTCTGTATAGGTTGCTTGCTGTAAAGCCCTACTGCATCACTATCATCCTGACAATTCCCCTCTCTATCAAAGTATTTCTTCTGCTGTGTTTCCTTTTCCTGGATTCTTTTCCTTGGTTTGCTCTCCATATTTGCTGAAACACAGCTTCCGGCAGGCTTTACACAAGGAAAGTGTCTTAATCTATCCCTATGCTCGATTCATGGCTTGGCTAGGTAATTTTGAAGGCATTACCCTATTATCTTCAACTATTTTGAGTACTTAATATATGCTAGGTGGCTTATGAACAACAGAAATTGGTTTTTCAGAGTTCTGGAGGCTGGAAATCACATAGCAGTCGGCTAGCATGGTTAGGATTTGGTGGGGTCCCTCTTCCCAGCTGCAGACCGATGCCTTCTACTCATTCATATCTTCACACGGCAAAGAAAGGGCAAGAGAGCTCTCTGAGCTTCCACTAATCCCATTCGTGAGAGCTCATGACCTAATTATCTCCTAATATTATCATATTGCAAGTTAGTATTCAACGTATGAATATTGGGGGTGACAAAAACATTCAGTCAACTGCAGGCTTGTCCAACACGGCTGTTTACTTTATCAAGCCCAAGAAAATTCTCTCATTCCAGTCTGCTAAAACAGAGTCTTTTATAAAATAATATCATCTTAGGAGTGAGGTCCCAACATCTTTTCCATATACTTCAACCTAATTAAAGGACTGATATCATACCACCTTTGCCGTATTCTTTTTTTTTTTTTTTAATTTTTTTTTCAACGTTTATTTATTTTTGGGACAGAGAGAGACAGAGCATGAACGGGGGAGGGGCAGAGAGAGAGGGAGACACAGAATCGGAAACAGGCTCCAGGCTCTGAGCCATCAGCCCAGAGCCTGACGCGGGGCTCGAATTCCCGGACCGCGAGATCGTGACCTGGCTGAAGTCGGACGCTTAACCGGCTGCGCCACCCAGGCGCCCCTCACCTTTGCCGTATTCTATCGGTTAGAAGGAAGTCACAGGTCTTGCCCCCACCAAAGCGATGGGGATTAAACAAAAGAATGCACACCAGGAGATGGGAAAATATTGGGGCTCACTTTTGGGTCTGTTTGCCACAAGGTACACTCTGTATATGTTTGGTGTATATATATATATATGTATATATATATATATATATATATATATATATATTTTTTTTTTTTTTTTTTTTTTTTTTTTTGAGAGAGAGAAGGGGTGTAAGTGAGCAAGGGGAAGAAAGACAGAAAGAATTCCAGGAGAGGCAGAGAGAGAGAAGCGGGGCTCACTCGAAGCAGGACTCATGTTTTTGCACAGTGGGGCTCGTGCTCACATGATCCGGGTCTCCAGATCACCCGAAGTGGGGCTCATGCTCACCTGAAGTGGGACTTAAACTCATGAACCATGAGATCATGACCTGAGCTGAAGGTCAGATGTTTACGGACTGAGCTACCCAGGCACCCCTGTATATGTTTGGTATTTAAAGTCTTTGTAACATTAAGAAAATTTGGCAAACTAGAGCATCCAACGGGTTAGCTTTGTGATTCCAATTTAAAATGAGTGGATAGTTGACTTAGATTAGAAATTTTGAGTTAAGAGGTATAAGAAAGAAAATTATATTGGACTATTTAAAAATAACATCCACCATACTCATATGTTTCATTTATTACAAATATGAGGATTATTGAAGTACACGAAAGGGGAGTGGCCAAGTCTCCAAAGAGAGCCACAGTCAATTTGTGTCAATTTTGCTCTTCATAACAAGAAGAGGGGCTTATTCTCTTCCCCTTCAATCTGGGCTGCCTTGTAACTAACTCTGACCAGGTGAATGAGGCAGAAGGGACATTCTGGGACTTAAACCCAGGCCACACAAGGACTGGTAGCTTGTACTTTGTATGTCTTGGAATGTTCTTTCTTGGAACCCAGCGGCCATGCTGTGAGGAAGCGAGTCATGTATCTGATTGTAGAATATATAAAGAACTCTTAAAACTGTATAATAAAGAGCTAAAAACACCAATGTAAAAATGGGCAAATTTTCAAATAGATATTTGAAAAAGAAGAAGATACAGAAATGGCCAATGAACACATGAAAGATGCTCAACATTATTAGTTATTCAAGAAATGCAAATTAAAACCATAACAAGATACCACTTCATACCTGCTCGAATGGCTATAATAAAAAAGACAGATAATAATTACTGTTGGTGAAAATGTAGAGCAAATGGAACGTTTGTACATTGCTGAGGTGAATGTAAAATGGTGTAGCCACTTTGGATAACGGTTTGGCAGTTTCTTAAAGAGTTAAACATGTGTATTTTTTTCATTTTTTAAAATGTGTATTTATTTTTGAGAGAGAAAGAACACGTATGAGAAAAGGGGAGGGGCAGAGAGAGAGGAAGAGAGAGAGACAAAGAGGATCCGAAGCAGGCTCCGTGCTGACAGCAGAGAGTTCTATGCAAGGCTTGAACTCGTAAACTGTGAGATCATGACCTGAGCCGAAGTCAAACCTCCAACTGACTGAGCCACCCAGGTGCCCCTAAACATACGTGTATTAGGCACGTCTTTTTCTTCTAATGGTTCTGACATCCGGGGCTTTACAGACCCTGGGGAGGCTGCCCCTCTCAGGTCTAGCTAATTTCTAGAGATGGTAAACAACTTGTCCAGGAAGGCACCTTTCACATGTAAACCAACCAATCCAAAGCTGGTACCCCAACTACTTCCTTTCCAGAGCACTTAGGTATAAAAGCCATTATTTCCCCACCGTAATCACCTCAAGGCTAAGTAACTGAGAATGTGAGACAACCCCGATGCCCTAGAGCTCGCTAAAAATTACTCAAACTAGCCAATCCCAAACCTGTTTACCATGTGTCACTTGTTCCTTCCTGCAGATACCGTAATATGTGCTTTTGCCCACGTTTTCCCCTTTCTGCCTCCTAACTGATGTGGTGCTTCCCCATATGGCCCTGCATGGCATAGAGTGACCCCCCTCCACTTGGGAACTGTGAGTAACCGAATATTTTTTTCAGTGAAAATCATCTCTTGATCTGCCGGGCTCACCATATGTGAATAAAACTAAAACCAACATTTTAAAACAATATGTTTACCATTTCATCCAGCAACTCCATTCCTAGGTATTTACCCAAGTGACATGAAACTGTATTTCTGATGTGGGGAACAAAGGCAATATGGAAAAGTTCGGTTTTCTTATAATTTACAGCCCATTGACAAGTCCTTGAGACAGGCAGAGCGACTTTCTTCTAGGAACTTAACTGCCTCAATGTTAATACTTTGCTAAGGGCAAAAGGCAATGTTAGCTTAACATTATCCCAACCTCCGGGATTCTGTAAGTCTACTTTAACATATGCAAGTTTCTTAGAAAACTTCCTTTATCTCTACCCCCATATATGGGTTAGCAATCATCCTTCAAGCATATGGCCTCCTGAGATACATCTGAATGGTCTCATGACTGAGTTTTTACTCAACAGTAATAAATGACCTTTTCCTATCAGCAGCTGACCCCCAAGGTCCTGGAAACCTTGCTTCCAAATTCCTTAAGAGACTTAAGCTATCCCTAACCCCATCCCAACTTGAAGGTATATAATCAGTCACCAGTCACAACCCAGTACAGCTCTTTCAGCCCATGGATCCTGTCCCTGTGCTTTAATAAGACCACCTTTTTGCACTGAAAATGTCTCAAGAATTCTTTCTTGACTGTTTGTTCTGAACTCCAACATTTCCACACAAAGATGAGCACGTGAATATTCATAGAAGCATTATTCATCATAGTCAAAAAGTGGAAATAACCCCCAAATCCATCAACTGATGAACAGATACAATGTATTATATCCATACAATGGAATATATTTTATATGTTTTTTTATTCAGAAATAAAAACCTTGACCTACTGAAAGATGCTAAAACATAACAAAACTAAAAATAATTATACTAAGTGAAAGAAGCTAAGGCACGAAAGACCACACACTGTATAATTCCTTTTATAAAAATGTCCAGTAAAGCCAAATTTATAAAGAGAAAACATATTTGTGATTGGCTGGGACTGGGATGGGAACAGAGACTGCGAATGGGCATGGAAGTTCTCTTTGGGCTCATGAAAATATTCTAAAACTGGATTGTGGAGATACATGCGCAGCTATGTTAATGTACTAACCATTGAATTGTGTCCTTAAAATAGGTGAATTTTACAGTATGTAAATTATTCCTCAACAAAGTTGTTTTTATTTATTGATTTATTTATTTAAAAAATTTTATTTAACATTTATTCATTTTTTTTAATTTTTTTAAATTTTTTTTTCAACGTTTATTTATTTTTGGGACAGAGAGAGACAGAGCATTAACAGGGGAGGGGCAGAGAGAGAGGGAGACACAGAATCGGAAACAGGCTCCAGGCTCTGAGCCATCAGCCCAGAGCCTGACGCGGGGCTCGAACCCACGGACTGTGAGATCGTGACCTGGCTGAAGTCGGACGCTTAACCGACTGCGCCACCCAGGCGCCCCAACATTTATTCATTTTTGAGAGATGGAGAGAGACAGAGCATGAGCAGGGGAGGGGCAGAGAGAGAGGCAGACAATAATCCGAAGCAGGCTCCAGCCTCTGAGCTGTCAGCACAGAGCCTGACGCGGGGCTCGAACTTGTGAACTGCAAGATCATGACCTGAGCGGAAGTCAGACGCTTAACCGACTGAACCAGCCAGGTGCCCACGAAGTTGTTTTGAAAAATAAGAAAGTCTGGAACAAGGAAGTCAATGCCTGGGGGATGAATATAATGTTCCAGCACTGTCAGGTTGCCATTCGGTTTTCTTACATCTACCAGTACCTACCAGATGGAAGTTCTGTGGGGGTACCCAAGAAGCCATCCTGACTGGACTAAACAAAATCTGGGTAGACATGCTGGATTCCCCTCCAGGTAGGGCCATATCACATTAATGCTTTGTGTGTGTATCTATGTATGTATAGGGAGAATGTGTGCTTCAATGGCAAACTACAATACACCCTTTCTCTTTACAGATGCTGATTCCGTAGAAGCTATTTTATTTATTTATTTATTTTTAAAGTCTACTTGTTTTTGAGAGAGCGCACGTGTGCAAGCGGGGGAGGGGCAGTGGGGAGGCGGGGGAGAGACAGAGAATCCCAAGCAGGCTCTGCACTGATGCTTAATCTACTGAGCCACCCAGGTGCCCTCGTGGGAGCTATTTTATAACTCTTTACCTTGTAGATAACAGAAATGTAAAATGATTCTTGTCTAGAGCCATGCAAATTCTGCCCTGTTCAACAGAGGCTCAATTGACTTCCCTCCCCCATCCGGAGGAAGCTCATTTTGCCTCCGTTTGCACATTCATTGAACCACTTCCTGCTTTATAATTGTGTCCATTCTTTGACTTCTCCAGTCATAACATCTGTCAGATTCCCTAATTCTGAAAAAAAAAAAAACCCATAATCTTTAACATGTTCATTTTATTTCTGAATGAGAATCATGATTTTATCTTTCTTTCTTTCTTTCTTTCTTTCTTTCTTTCTTTCTTTCTTTCTTTCTCTCTTTTTTAAACGTATATTTATTTTTGAGAGAGACAGAGTGTGAGCAGGGACGGGCAGAGAGGGAGGGAGACACAGAATCCCAAGCAGGCTCCAGGCTCTGAGCTGTCAGCACAGAGCCCAATGTGGGGCTCAAACTCGTGAACCACAAGATCATGACCTGAGCCGAAGTTGGACACTTAACCAACTAAGCCACCCATGATTTTATCTTTTTGTGTAAGCTATCTTTCACATATTGTCTTTAATAGACTTACTTTTAGTTACTTTTTATTTAAAAAATTTTTTTAAATGTTTATTTTTATTTTTGACAGAGAGAGAGAGAGAGACAGAGCATGAGCGGGGGGAGGGGCAGAGAGAGAGGGAGACACAGAATCCGAAGCAGGCTCCAGGCTCCGAGCTGTCAGCACAGAGCCTGATGAGGGGTTCGAACTCACAAGCTGTGAGATCATGACCTGAGCTGAAGACGGACGCCCAACCGACGGAGCCACTCAGGCGCCCCAAGACTTATTTTTTTCTAAGAGCAGTTCTAGGTTCACAGCAAAATTGATCACAAAGTACAGTTTCCATATACCCCTGTCCTCACATACACACAGCATCCCCAGCGGTCAACATCAGGCACCAGTGCCTCATTTACCACATCAAGAATGTTCAGTGACACGCCATTATCCTCCAAAGTCTATATAACATGTTTTTAAGGTATCAATAAGTTTTTGTCATCTTTATAAAATCTCAAGATAACCTTGCAATGCATCATACTACCTAGATGCAGTCCAGATAGGTCTCCTAAATGAGCCACCTCAGCGTGTCTTTCAGAATTCTGCTTCAACACTGTTTCTGCCTAAGGGTGCTACCCGTTATAAGAGGATGACAGATGCCATCCACAGAGAAGCCTGTGGGATCCTTAGCCAGAGAATGAACCTCTTCCAAATCTCTATCATGCATGCACATACCCTCATGCTTTATTTCATAAAGAATTAAACTGAATTAAGCTGAACTGAATTTCACAATTCACCTACTTGCTTGTGCCAGAAACCCGATGGTTACCCATAGAGTCCCTCTTTACCTTCCTTTATTTTTTGTATTCAACAAATAACTGTCACATGTCCGATCTGAGCAGACACACTACTAGACCTTGGAGAGACAATGAGCGTGGGTGCAGTCCCTACTTCTGTGGAACTTATGATGCCTAGATAATCATACAAATATATGCTGAAAACATGCTATGAAAAAAAGCCATGAGGGGCGCCTGGGTGGCGCAGTCGGTTAAGCGTCCGACTTCAGCCAGGTCACGATCTCGCGGTCCGTGAGTTCGAGCCCCGCGTCGGGCTCTGGGCTGATGGCTCGGAGCCTGGAGCCTGCTTCCGATTCTGTGTCTCCCTCTCTCTCTGCCCCTCCCCCGTTCATGCTCTGTCTCTCTCTGTCCCCAAAAATAAATAAACGTTGAAAAAAAAAATTTTAAAAAAAGAAAAAAAGCCATGACTTAAAATCAGGGCCCCTGATTTTTAGCTGGGCAGCGAGGTGGGGCCAGGGGAAGCTTCTCTGAAGAAATGACATTTGGACTGAAATCTGAAGTTGGGTGGAAGTTAGGCATGGATGAAGTGGAATGGAAGTGTAGTGTGTGTGTTCACGTGTGTGTGTTTGTGTGTGTGTGTAGGCAGTATGGGAGTTAAGCAGTCCCTACCAGGCAGCAGAAAAAGCTAAGATAAAATTCTTTTTTAAAAAAATGTTTTTTATTATTTATTTATTTTGCAAGAGGGAGAGAGGGAGAGAATAAGCAGGGAAGGGGCAGAGAGAGGGAGGGAGAGAGTCCCAAGCAAGCTCTGCCTTTTCAGCCCAGAGCCCGTCACAGGGCTGTATCTCATGAACCAGGAGATCATGACCTGAGCCGAAATCAAGAGTCAGCTGCTTAACTGACCGAGCCACCTGGTTGCCCCCCACCAAAAAATTCTTGAGGAGAGAAAGAGCATTCTAGTTGCTGTCAGGCCACCATGGTGAGAGTTTGGGCAGACAGTGGAGGATGGAGATACGAGTCTGGTGATCTAGAGAGGTCAGTCTTTGGAGGACATGGGAAGAAATTTTATTTATTTCAAGAGCAGAGGGAAGATGTTAAAATATTTGTATCCCAGGGCACCTGGCTGGCTCAGTCAGTGGAGCATGTAATTCTTGATGCGGGGGTTTTGAGTTCGAGCCCCATGTTGGGTGTAGAGATTACTTAAAAATAAAATCTTTATAAGTATATTCGAATCCTTTATGAAATACTCTATATTGGAAAAGATCATTTTATAGAATATGGTCAGGGGACACATTGGATTTTGCAACAGTCCAGGGTGGAAAGAGTATTTGTTTGGACTAGAACTGTGGCAGTGGAGTTGAAAAGAAATGGAGGTGTAAGCAGGAAGAGTTAGAGCTCCCTGGAAAAAGAAAGACAAGACATAGCTTTCCTTGACATGAGAAAAAGTCATTTTAGGCGCCTGGCAATCTTGTGACCTGGGCACTACTTGCCCAAAGCACATTTCTTGCAGAACTTCTTGGAAGATGTTGAAACTGCAGAAGGATAGACTCTATCATTAATGACTTTAAGGGAACAAAAGAATGTAGGCACAAAGGGCCACTACCAGGAAATAGCCTAATCGTATCAGGGACAATAAATCAGTGGTAAAACTCCCAGTGCTGGTTCCAAAGTAAAGGTTGACCTGAAGCACATTCTTAACTTATCTTTGCAGGATCTAAACTCCTTTGAGTGCTCAAATACTGGACCAACTGGAGCCAGAGAATTGATGACATCTGACCCTTGCTGGCCCTCATGACTCAGATCAACCAAGACCTGGACTCTGTCGCCTTAAGAGGACTTTTGCCTCAATTCCATGCCGAGTTCCCCATTGTGCAAACCTCTTCATGAATACGTATGCACCGCGTCACCAGTTTTGTTGTTTGAGGAGATACTGCTTTGGGAAATATCATCTGTGTTCTTCTTTACTTGTTGCAAGTAAAACCCTTCCTTTTCCTTTTCTTTGGCTTGGCTGTGTCTTTTGGCTTGACACCCACAAAGAGGCAAACTCAGTTCCGGGTAGCAGAGGGACACAGGTGATATTTAGAAAATAAATTAGAAAGGACTAGGTGATGGACCAAAAGTGAGAGACGATGCAGGAGATGAGTCAAAGATGAGTTTTAGGTCAGCGACTTGTGCTACTACTGGGTGAGGTCCTTCCCTGAGGCAGGGGACACCAGAGGAGACCACACTCCCCCATCCCCTGTTTTTGTCTCAGGAAATCTCTCCAGCCGCTCCCAAGGGTTTGGTTTCTTGCACAGAAGGGCATGAGTGGTCAGTCTCCTTTTCCTGGAAAATGACCAGCATAAACCCAAAATGAACATAGATTTTTCTAAACAAAAGCCAGTAAAGGGGGCTGTCTAATGCAACATCTCTGTTAGGTCCAACTACACAAATGCTCAAGAACAAGGACACATAAAAGCCTGCTCAGCTTCTTCTTCTTCTTCTTTTTTTAATGTTTATTTTTGAGAGAGACAGAGCCAGAACATGAGCAGGGGAGGGGCAGAGAGAGAGAGGGAGACACAGAATCCCAAGCAGGCTCCAGGCTCTGAGCTGTCAGCACAGAGCCCCATGTGGGGCTCAAACCCACGAACTGTGAGATCATGTCCAGAGCCGAAGTTGAATGCTTAACTGACTGAGCTACCCAGGCGCCATAAGCCTAGTCAACTTCTTGAAGTAGGGAAGGGAAAATGCTGGGAGAGAAAAAAACGGCAGGTAGGGGGGAAAAAGGAGGAGGACAGTGACCTACACGATCCTGGAACTCACAGGGAGAAAAAGTTATCTCACTGATGGTAATTCCCAATAGGCACATCCAGTTAGTCACAGAGTCCTATTGAATGGGCTTCTGTAATAGCCTGTGAGTTAACCCTCTAGCTTCATTTCACTGCCTCCGTTCAAAGTAGGTGATCAGGTCCTCATGACTTCTTTACCTGAACTGCTATAATAACAATTGTATCAGGGCCGTATTTGGCTGCATGGAACAGAAACCCAAATATAGTGGTCTCACCAAATGGAAATGAACAGTACGGAGCTGGTATAGCAGGTCAAGAAGTTATCAGGGACTGACCTCCAGATTCATAATCACATTCCAGGCGGGAAGGCGGCACCTTAATCAGAAAAGTAAAACTTTTGGGCCGCCTGGGTGGCTCCGTCGGTTAAGCGGCCGACTTCGGCTGAGGTCATGATCTTACAGTTTGTGAGCTCGAGCCCCTCGACGGGCTCTGTGCTGACAGCTCAGAGCCTGGAGCCTGCTTCAAATTCTGTGTCTCGTCCTCTCTCTGCCCCTTCCCCGCTCATGCTCTGTCTCTGTCTCTCAATAGTGAATAAATGTTTAAAACGATTTTTTTTAAAGAAAAGTAAAACTTTTTTTTTTTTTTTAACGTAGGCTTTCAGCCCAGCACGAAGCCCAACACTGAGCCCAATGCAGGGTTTGAACTTAAGGCTTGAGATCAAGCCCTGAGCTGACACCAAGAGTCAGACATTTAACCAACGGAGCCACCCAGGGGCCCCTCTTTTTCTTTTTCTTTCTCTACTGAGAAGGTATGGAGGATGGATAAAGACTAGTTCATGGATAGTATCTGCCTCAGCTCCTCACCTTAGTTCACTGCAGCTAATCCCGCCCCTTTTTCCAAAGCCTTCTCTATGCGCTCGCTAGAGGCATCATTCTAAGATCAGATCGTGTCACTCTCTTGCTTCAAGTATTTTAGTGGTAACCAAGGCTTTCAGGATAAAATTCCAATTCCTAGCTAGGGCACGAGGCCCTTCGGGATCCGGGTCCACCTCTCCCTCCTCCCATCTCCCCTCTCCTGTAGGGTCCCAGGGCACAGCTGCCCCTGCACATCCCAAAGCTGACAGTGTTACAAGTCCGTGCACCCCTACTCGTTGCCTTCCCCGAATTGCCAGTCCCCTCTCATCCCAAGCTCAATTCTAGCTTTTGCCAGACTTCAGTGGGGACGCAATTTCTTCTCAAGTCTTTCTGGGTGTTCTTTCTCTCCCCTGGCTTTTTGGCTTTTCCTGTGCTGTAGATGGCACTTCTCACACGGCAGGCCTGTTATTGGTTCACTAGACCCAAGAGCCCCTCAAGGGGAGAGACCGTATTTCAGCGTGAGCCATCAGGAGATAAGCTCTGAATGAATGAATCCAGCCCCATTTGGAATGATCATGTCTTTGCAGAGGAGACCGACGTAGAGAGCAGCCCATGTATTACATATTTAGCAACCTTGCCCTTTGAGGAAAGGCAGAAAATGGGAGACGAAGTTGTGGCAAATGCTTCAGGGTGGTCTTCCCTTACCGATCTTTGGAGTAGCTAAGAGCCTTCAACCTCCTTTCCTAGAGAATGCTTTCCAGATCAAGAAGGAAATAAAATTTTCTTGAGTCTCATTTTGAGTCTCCTTTTCCCTCTCCTTACCTCATAAATCCAGATGTAATGGAAGTTCCAAAAGATGACAAAGTAAACAAAACACGAAGAGGAAGAAACACAGGGTTTATGCCATTACCTCCAACATGAGTGAGACATGGGCAAAGATTGTGCCTTCCTATTCACCTATAGAGGCTTCACAGCCTGTTATAGGGGAATGTTTGCATAATATCCACTGTCCCCTCTCCCAGATATGTATGTTGAAGCCCTTCCCTCCCCCCCCCCCCCCCCCGCACCCAGTGTGGCTGTATTTGGAGTAAGGAAGTAATTAAGGTTAAATGAAGTTGTACAGATGGGGCCCTCATCCAATAGGATTAGCGTCCTTATAAGAAGAGACAACAGAGACCTCTCTACCCACACCCTGCATCCACACTGAGGAAAGTCCATGTGAGGGCACAGCAAAAGGGTAGCCACTTGTAAGCCAGGAAGAGAGCTCTCACAAGACACCAAATCTATTGGACTTCCAGCCTCCAGAACTGTGACAAAATTAACTTCTATTGTTGAAACCACCCAGTCTGTAATATTTTGTTATGGCAGCCCAAGCAGACTGTGACCCAGCCCTTGGAATGTGCTTCCTACCTAGTGAGTAGTCAAGTATTTGCCAAATTATGTATGTGTATAATGATATATCTATAAAAGTGTATAAAACAGCTGTGAAGATTGTGATTATGGGTGATTTTCATTTTTGTCACTCCTGTTTCTGTATAATTTGAACTCTTTAGGGTGTTTGTATATTACTCTGTGTAGTTTTTTTTAAGGTCTAAATAAATTTTTAGGGGCGCCTGGATGGCTCAGTCAGTTAAGCATCCAACTTTGGCTCATGTCATGATCTCATGGTTTGGGAGTTCAAGCCCCACATCAGGCTCTGTGCTGACAGCTCAGATCCTGGAGCCTGCTTCGGATTCTGTCTCCTTCTCTCTCTGCCCATCCCTTGCTTGTGCTTTGTCTCTTTCTCTTTCAAAAATAAATAAACATTTAAAAAAATTTTTAAAAAGATTAAAAAAAATTAAGTACAATCTATCTCACAACATGGGGCTCAAACTCATGACCCCCAAATCAAGAGTCACATGCTCTTCCCACTGAGGAGCCAGGTGCCCCTATACTAAGTTTTAAAGAAGCAATTTATTTATTTATTTATTTATTTATTTATTTATTTATTTTAATTTTTAACGTTTATTTCTTTTTTGAGACAGAGAGACACAGAGCATGTACGGGGGAGGGTCAGAGAGAAGGAGACACAGAATCCGAAACAGGCTCCAGGCTCTGAGCTGTCAGCACAGAGCTCGATGCAGGGCTCAAATTCACGGACCACGAGATCATGACCTGAGCCGAAGTCGGCCGCTTAACCGACTGAGCCACCCAGGCGCCCCTTACAGAAGCAATTTAAATCATATACCATACAAAGCTAGATGTTTTATACTCAGAACAGACCAGGATATAATCATGGGTCATGGAGGCAACGTTCTGGATCTTAGAGCAGAAGACATCTCTTGTGTGGGCTGTACACAATGTCTCTTACCAAGGTTAAAGCATCTGGAGGTGAATTTCTTGACAGTCTGCTTAGAGGTGTTAGGATTGAGGTTGCAGGTGTGAGCTCTGATAGGCTAGGGATAGTGTCAGGCTTTGCTCATTATTATATTTTCAGTACCTAGGATGGTGGGACAGAGTTGCCAATAGTTCATTGAGTTAAAAAAAAAAAAAAAAAAAGACCTCATTCTTTTGGTTAAACACAAAGAGATTTGCCGAACAATCAAACGAATGACCAAGGGGGATCTCAGATGTAAAGTGATTCTATTTCTTTTGAAATTTGAGAGCAACCATATCTAAGCAGGAAAACCAATTTGTAGGAGCCGGGTGGGTGATGGAATGCAGAGTAATTCAAACGTGCAGCACTTAGCTTCCTGAATCACTAACCTCTTGCTCCTGGCTCTCTCTTGCTCTGTTCAGGAAGTTTTGTCTATGTGAGAGGCCTGTTCTTAGCAGGCCAGAGTAATTTCTAAAATCAGAATTAGTGAACCAATCCACTCATGAAGATCCTGATTGTTGGGACTGAAACCCAACAGGCTTTAGATTTCAATATAATTTGTGTGATAGGGACCTCTTGTGGTAAGTCTGTGTACTTGATCTCATAGCACCTAGAAAATACACACAAACATACTCAGAGGTGAAAGGACTATTATTTTTTGGGACATAAATACAAATGTTGAACGTTAACAAAATAGAAATACAAATGGTCAGTAAATAACTAAAAGATTTTCAATGTCTAGTATTTAAGGAAATTTAAAGGGTGATGTGTGTGTATGTGCATGCGTGTTTAGTACAGCATTTCATTTCATTTCATGTCATTATTTTTTAAGATTAAAAAAATTTTTTTAATGTTTATTTATTCTTGAGAGAGAGCGACAGAAGATGAGTGGGGGAGGGGCAGAGAGAGAGGGAGACACAGAATCCGAAGCAGGCTCCAGACTCCAGGCTCGGAGCTGTCAGCACAGAGCCGGTCACAGGGCTTGAACCCTCCAATCATGATGAGATGGTGACCTAAGTCGAAGTTGGAGGCCCAAACGACTGAGCCACCCATGCGCCCCTAAGATTTTATTTTCAAGTAACCTCTCCACCTAACATGGGGCTCAAACTCAGAACCCTGAGATCAAGAGTTGCATATTCCACCAACTGAGCTGACCAGGTGCCCTAGTACACAATTATAAAGGGAGTTATGGCCAGTGTTGAGAGAAGGGAAATAGAAGGGAAATAGACACCACACACACCTACAGAATTACCAGGAGGGTACACTGACAAAACAACTACTACATTCCCTTTCTGGAAAGAAATAAGGTGTTAAAGCTGCTTTAAAATGTTCGTATTTCCTAACCTAGTAATAATACTTCTAGAAAATTTTCCAGTAGAAATGATTAAAGACACTGACAAGTTGTTTTTTTTTTTAACGTTTTTATTTATTTTTGGGACAGAGAGAGACAGAGCATGAACGGGGAAGGCCAGAGAGAGAGGGAGACACAGAATCGGAAACAGGCTCCAGGCTCCGAGCCATCAGCCCAGAGCCTGACGCGGGGCTCGAACTCACGGACCGCGAGATCGTGACCTGGCTGAAGTCGGACGCTTAACCGACTGCGCCACCCAGGCGCCCCAACACTGACAAGTTTTGCATATCAGGCTTTTCTTCAACTTACAGAACAGAAAAAAGGAAATGTATGAAAATAGGAAGATAGCTAATTAAATGATGCTATTTCCACATAAAGGAATACTACTTAGCATTTAAAATTCCATTTTATTTTTATTTTTTTGTTTTTAACTAATCTTTGCACCCAACATGGGGTTTGAACTTACAACCCCAAGACCATGAGTCACATGCTCCACTGTCCAAGCCAGCCAGGTGTCCCGAAAATTGTGTTTTCAAGTAATATTTTTTATTATGGAAAAATGCTTATAATATAATGCTAACAGAGTAAAGCAGAATTACAATTGTAATATCTACGTCTATATCCCATACACACATATATGACAGATGCAAGAAAGAGAGAGGGAGAAGCTGTAAGGAAATCTATTGATACGATAATAGGACTTATTCTGTAGGGAAGTATTATCTTTTATTTGCAATTTCCTTTCCTAAACTTTTCTGTTTTTACCACAGTGTAGATGATGAACATTGTATTATAAATTATACGAGTCAGAGAAAATAAAGAAAAAAAAAATCATACAAGTGGCTGGCTCAGTCAGGAGAACGTGTGACTCTTGATCTTGGAGTTGTGAGTTCGAGCCCCACGTTGGGTGTAGAGATTACTTAAATAAAACTTTAAAAAATTATACGAGTCATACAGATAATATTCTTATTATAAAACATTAACTTGGGTTTTAAATTTTTTAACTTATGGCCATATCATATATAATTGTGTTAAAACTAGCTTTTCTCGTTGTATAGTTTGGAGATATTTCTATGCTAGTAATTATAGCTCAAACTCAGACTCAAATGGATATTAATTTTTATTTTGACAAAAAGGACATTATTAAAACAATTTTTTTAATGTTTATTTATTTTAGAGAGAGAGAGAGTGGCAGATTGCAAGTGGGGGAGGGGCAGAGAGGGCAAGAGGGAATCTGAAGCAGGCTCCAGGCTCTGAGCTGTGAACACAGAGCCCGTTGTGGGGCTTGAAACCATGAACCATGAGATCATGACCTGAGCCGACGTTGGACACTTAACCCACTGAGCCACCCAGGAGCCCCAAAAAGGTCATTATTTTAAACTGAAATGTATTTGTTGCTATAGTTCAGTTTCAAGATATATCCTTTCAGGGGAAGTATCTAGTTCCACCAAAGAGGATATGAGAAGTTTGATGAGGTTAGCTGTTTCCTCTCTAATGAGAATTTGAGGTTATATCTTAAAAAGAGCTGCACTGCCTGGAGAGCAGATAGAGAACTAGAAAGCAGAGCGCGTCTGCTTATCTCTGCAGGGACTTTGGTCAATGCTCACACCTTCATGAAGCCGGAAAGTCTGAGCTGAGCAGGTATAGGAGTTTCTTCAATGGGAAGTTTGGATAAAACTCAAGCAGTGTGATTGCAACTTGTAACAGAAGATATATTATTTGATGCATTTTCAGTGGAAACTAGGAGTTCCTCTTAAAAAATTCAGGTAGATTTAAAAACGTCTCTCTCTCTCTCTCTCTCTCTCTCACACACACACACACAAACACACACACACACACACACACACACACACACACACACACACACAGTAATATATTCAAGCAATATAAAATGTCCTCCTACTTCAGATCCCCAGTTCTCTAGTTTCTTTCTTTAGAGAAAACTGTTAGTAGTTACTGATGGATTATTCCAGGAGTGTTTTCTTTGAATGAGAGTAGTGAATACAAACAACACATCTCTGTCCCTCTTCACTAAAACACAAGTAGACGCATGATATAAACATACTTTTCAGCACCATGTGATTAAAAAAAAATTTTTTTAGGGGAACCTGGCAACCTCAGTTGGTAGAGCATGTGACTCTCGATCTCAGGGTCATGAATTCAAGCCACACATTGGGGGTGGAACCTACTTAAAAAAATATTGTTGAAAAAAAATTTTTTTTAGTTTGAGTATAGACGACAGTGTTACATGAGTTTCAAGTGTACAACACAGTGATTCGACAATTCTATACATTATGCTATGCTCACCACAACTTGCTACCCTTTGTCACCATATAACTCTATTATAGTGTCATTGACTATACTCCTTATGCTGTACCTTTTATTCCTGTGACTTACTCATTCTATTTTTTTAAGTTTATTAATTTATTTTGAAAGCGAGAGAGAGAGCGAGTAGGGGAGGGGCAGAGAGCAGAGAGGGAGAGAGAGAATCCCACAGCCTGATGAGGGGTTCAAACCACAAACTGTAAGATCATGACCTGAGCTGAAATCAAGAGTCAGATGCTTAACCGAACGAACCACCCAGACCCCCCAACTTACTCATTCTATAACCAGAAGCCCATATCTCCCCCTCCCCTTCATCCATTTTGCCCATCCGCTCCCCACCTCTGGCAACCACAAGCTTGTTCTTTGAATTTATAGGTCTGATTCTGTTTTTTGTTTATTCATTTGTTTTGTTTTTTAGATTCAACATGTAAGGGAAACCATATGGTATTTGTTTTTATCTCATTTCACTTAGCACAATACTCTCTGGGTCTGTATATGTTGTGGCAAATGATAAGATCTCATCCTTTTTTATGGCTGAGTAATATTTCATTATCTATCTACATCTACATCTATATCTCATATCTTTTTTATCCATCCATTTATCCATGGACACTTGCTTCCATGTCTTGGCCATTGTAAACAATGCTACAGAAATACAGGGGTGCATATATCTTTTCAAATTGGTGTTTTCATTTTCTTTGGGCAAACACCCAGTAGTGAAATTAGTGGACCATAATATCTTTCCATTTTTAATTTTTTTGAGGAACCTCCATACTGTTGTCCACAGTGACTGCACCAGTTTGCATTCCCACCAGCAGTACACAAGGGTTCCTTCTTCTCCATATCCTCACCCACACTTGTTGCTTCTTGTCTTTTTGAATTTACCCATTCTGACAGGTATGAGGTGGTATCTTATTGTGGTTTTGATTTGCATTTCCCTGATGATGAGTGATATTGAGCATTTTCTCATGTATCTCTTAGCCATCTGGATGTCTTCTTTGGAAAAATGTCTATTTAGATCCTCTGCCCATTTTTAGTTGGATTATTTTTTGTATGTGTGTGTTAAGTTGTATTAGGTTCTTTAAAAATTTTGGATATTAACTCCATATCAGATGTATTATTTGCAAATATCTTCTCTCATTCAGTAGCTTGCATTTTTGTTTTGCTGATGGCTTCCTTCAACTTGCAAAAGCTTTTTATTTTGACGTATTCCCAATAGTTTAATTTGCTTTTGTGTCACATGCCAGAGGAGACATATCTAGAAAAATGTTGCTACAGCAGATGTTAAAGAAATTACTGCCTATGTTTGGCACCATGTGATTTTTAAAAACTCGAACAGAATATTTAGTGGATATTTTATATATTTGTAAACATATGTGTGGGTATATACTTATATATCTATACATATACAGATATTTTTTAAAAACATAATGGGACTTCAGTAAATTAAAAGAGATAAGTTAGGAAATTTACATTTCTGACAATATGATAGATATCCTGAAAAATACTTCTGCTATAGAACACCTATGAATATTAATAAAATAAAAAAATTAAATGCATGGCTTAGCAGTTAAAAAGTCATAAAATTTATCTTTTTAAAAAATGTTTATTTATTTATTTATTTATTTTTTTTTTTCAATATATGAAATTTATTGTCAAATTGGTTTCCATACAACACCCAGTGCTCATCCCAAAAGGTGCCCTCCTCAATACCCATCACCCACCCTCCCCTCCCTCCCACTCCCCATCAACCCTCAGTTTGTTCTCAGTTTTTAAGAGTCTCCTATGCTTTGGCTCTCTCCCACTCTAACCTTTTTTTTTTTCCTTCCCCTCCCCCATGGGTTTCTGTTAAGTGTCTCAGGATCCACATAAGAGTGAAAACATATGGTATCTGTCTTTCTCTGTATGGCTTATTTCACTTAGCATCACACTCTCCAGTTCCATCCACGTTGCTACAAAGGGCCATATTTCATTCTTTCTCATTGCCATGTAGTACTCCATTGTGTATATAAACCACAATTTCTTTATCCATTCATCAGTTGATGGACATTTAGGCTCTTTCCACAATTTGGCTATTGTTGACAGTGCTGCTATAAACATTGGGGTACAAGTGCCCCTATGCATCAGTACTCTTGTATACCTTGGGTAAATTCCTAGCAGTGCTACTCTGCTGGGTCATAGGGTAGGTCTATTTTTAATTTTTTGAGGAACCTCCACACTGTTTTCCAGAGCAGCTGCACCAGTTTGCATTCCCACAACAGTGCAAGAGGATTTCTGTTTCTCCACATCCTCTCCAGCATCTATTGTCTCCTGATTGGCTCATTTTGGCCACTCTGACTGGTGTGAGGTGGTATCTGAATGTGGTTTTGATTTGTATTTCCCTGATGAGGAGCGACATTGAGCATCTTTTCATGTGCCTGTTGGCCATCCAGATGTCTTCTTTAGAGAAGTGTCTATTCATGTTTTCTGCCCATTTCTTCACTGGATTATTTGTTTTTCGGGTGTGGAGTTTGGTGAGCTCTTTATAGATTTTGGATACTAGCCCTTTGTCCGATATGTCATTTGCAAATATCTTTTCCCATTCCGTTGGTTGCCTTTTAGTTTTGTTGATTGTTTCCTTTGCAGAAGCTTTTTATCTTCATGAGGTCCCAATAGTTCATTTTTGCTTTTAATTCCCTTGCCTTTGGGGATGTGTCAAGTAAGAAATTGCTGCGGCTGAGGTCAGAGCGATTTTTTCCTGCTTTTTCCTCTAGGATTTTGACGGTTTCATGTCTCACATTCAGGTCCTTTATCCATTTTGAGTTTATTTTTGTGAATGGTGTGAGAAAGTGGTCTAGTTTCATCCTTCTGCATGTTGCTGTCCAGTTCTCCCAGCACCATTTGTTAAAGAGACTGTCTTTTTTCCATTGGATGTTCTTTCCTGCTTTGTCAAAGATGAGTTGGCCATACGTTTGTGGGTCTAATTCTGGGGTTTCTATTCTATTCCATTGGTCTATGTGTCTGTTTTTGTGCCACTGAGTTCCTGTTTTAATAGCTGTGTAGATGACAGGACACGAAGTCTAGTATCCTCAGGGTATAAAGCAGTGAAAGGCTAAACTAGAACAACATACGGCCCACAAAAAGAACAATAAGAAAACTCAGGTTTGTAGAGGAGGAATGCCATCCATGAAAAATGTTTCATAACCACTTTTAAAGAATCACTGCCATAAATAATGTTCCTGACAACTTACATGCAAAAGTCCCACCCTATCTTCACCACGCTCAACCCTTCCTAGGCAAATGTCACAACAGGTCCTGTACACACGCCCTTCAGATGGTCTGTCTTTAAGGTCAATGTAAGGCTGTTTTGAATGTTCCTTAAATACCTTAAGAAAATTCACTGCCACAAAGCAGAATCTCAACTACTCAAAACTCTTGAAGCTCTCTCCTATCGGGTTCTATTAGATTATCACCAGGCTTGATACAATTGCAAGTGTGGCTGTTGCTGGCCATGGTCCAAAAAAGCTGAGCTGAGAACCAGAACTGCTGCCGTGGGTGTGGGTACCGAGGAGCCTGACATAATGATTCTGGATTTGTGTACACCTACTAACATGACTTAAAATACACATAAAGCTAAAATTGACAGCAATAAAAGGATTGACAAAGTCACACCACAGTGGAGGATTTTAATATACCTCTCAATCACTTATTTTTCTTTTCAAGATTTCATTTAAATTCAAGTGGGTTAACATACAGTGCAGTCTTGGCTTCAGGAGTAGGACCCAGTGATTCATCACTTACATGTAACATCCAGGGCTCATCATAACAAGTGTCCTCCCTTATTGCCCATCACCCATTTAGTCCATCCCAATTCACCTCCCTTCCAGCAACCCCCAATTTGTTTTCTGTAATTAAGAGTCTCTTACGGTTTGCCTCCCTCTGTTTTTATCTTATTTTATTTTTCCTTTTATTTTTTTCCATGTATTTATTTTGAGAGAAAGCAGGAGCAGGGGAGAGGCAGAGAGAGAGGGAGAGAGAGAGAAGCCAAGCAGGCCCCACACTGCCAACACAGAACCCAACGTGGGGCTCAAACCCATGAAGTGCAATGTCATGACCTGAGCTGAAACCAAGAGTTGGGCGCTTAACCGAATGAGCCACCCAGGTACCCCTCATCTGTTTTGTTTCTTAAATTCTGCATGTGAGTGAAATCATATGGCATTTATCTTTCTCTGACTGACTTATTTCACTTAACATAATACATCAAGTTCCATCCACACCATTGCAAATGACAAAATATCATACTTTTTGATGGCTGAGTAATATTCCACTGCGTGTGTGTGTGTGTGTGTGTGTGTGTGTGTGTGTGTGTGTGTGTGCGCGCGCGCGCATGTGTGTGTGTGACATCTTCTTCATACATTCATCAGTTGATGGATATTTGGGCAAGGAATAAGTCTAACTTTTACTCTTCAGAGATGACATGATACTCTACATGGAAACCCAAAAGACTCCACCAAAAAACTGTTAGAACTTATACATGAATTCAGCAAAGTTGCCGGATAAAAAAATCAACATACAGAAATTGGTTGTATTTCTATACACCCATAATGAAGCAGCTCCCTTTTACAATTGCACCAAAAACTATAAAATCCCTAGGGAAAAACCTAACCAAAGATGTAAAATCTCTGTACACTGAAAACTACAGAAAGCTTACAAAAAAAAATTGGAGGTGAGAAAAAGAAATGGAAAAACATTTCATGCTCATGGATTGGAAGAACAAATATTGTTAAAATGTTTATGCTTTACCCAAAGCAATCTACATTAATGCAATCCCTGTCAAAATAACATTAGCATTTTTCACAGAGCTGGAACAAATAATTATAAAATTTGTATGGAACGAGAAAAGACCCCAGATAGCCAAAATAATGTTGAAAAAGAAAAGCAAAGTGGGAGGCATCACAATTCTGGACCTCAAGCTAAAGTTATAATTATCAAGACAGTATGGTACTGGCACAAAAACAGACACTTAGATCAATGGAACAGAACAGAGAACCCAGAAATGGACCCCAACTATATGATCAACTAATCTTCAACAAAGCAGGAAAAAATATCCAATGGAAAAAAGACAGTCTCTTCAACAAATGGTGCTGGGAAAACTGGATGGTGACATACAGAAAAATGAAACTGGACCAATTTAAAATGGATAGAAGACTTAAATGTGAGATAGGAAACCATCAAGATCCTAGAGGAGAACACAGGCAGCAACATCTTTGACCGTGGCCACAGCAACTTCTTACTAGACATGTCTCCAGGGGCAAAGGAAACAAAAGCAAACATGAACTATTGGGACTTCATCAAAATAAAAGCTTCTGCACTGCAAAGGAAACAATCAGCAAAACTAAAAGCCAACCTACGGAATAGGAGAAGATGTTTGCACATGACATATCAGATAAAGGGCTAGTATCTAAAATCTATAAAGAACTTAGCAAACTCAACACCCAAAAAACAAAGAATCCAGTGAAGAAATGGGCAGAAGACACGAACAGATACTTCCCCAAAGAACGCATACAAATGGGTAACAGACACTTGAAAAAATGCTCAACATCACTCATCATCAGGGAAATACAAATCAAAACCATAATGAGATACCACCTCATACCTGTCAGAAGGGCTAACATTAACAACTCAGGAAACAACAGAAGTTGGGGAGGATGCGGAGAAAGGGGAACCCTCTTACACTATTGGTGGGAACGCAAACTGGTGCAGTCAGTCTGGAAAACAGTGTGGAGGTTCCTCAGAAAGTTAGAGATAGAATGACTCTAAGACCCAGCAATTGCACTACTAGATACTTATCTAAAGGATACAAAAATACTGATTCGAAGGGGCACATGCATTCCAATATTTATAGCGGCACTACCAACACTAGCCAAATTATGGAAATAACTCTTAAGTAGATAAAAAAAAAATCAATGAATGTATCAGGGATATGAAGAAAATCATCAAGTTCATGTAAATATGAATTCAGTGCCTATGAATCGGAGAATACGAATTTAATGGCACAAATGAAGCAGTTATGTTCTAGATCAGGATTTGGTAAACCTTTTCTGTAAAGAGTTAGATAGTAAATGTTTTAGGCTTTGAGGACCATATGGTCTCTCTCACAAATACTCAACTCTTGCTTTTGTCGACACAGACAATATATAAACAAATGAGTATGACTGCATATCAATAAAACCTAACAAGCCACAAGCCATTTTGACCCATGGGCTGCAATTTGCCCACTCCAAATCTAAACCTTATAACAAGTCTCAACCTACTTTAAAGACTTAGTCTCATAAAAACTATGTTCTTTGACTATGGTGAAATAAAATTTGAACTTAATTACAAATAGATGTCTCAAAACAACAATGTTGTTTTAAAGCAGATTTCTAAATTCAATGTTTTCTATTGCTGTATAACTCCAGCTCCAAAACTCAGCGCTTCTGTGATCAGCTGGGGTGGCGGTAGGGGACAGTTATCCTCGTCTTCCCTCCTATTATTTGGATTGTACCTGCATCTCTGGTCAGGCAGGCAGATTAGCTGGGAGCAGTCTGAAATAGCCTCCCTCAGGGTGTCTGGATGTCTGTTGGCTAGGGTACTGAGGGTGACTAGACCACATGTTAGTAAATGTGAACGTGGGCAGAAGACCCTGAAATTCCACCCCAAGGTATGTATCCTAGGGAAAACATTGCATATATCTAACAGAAGGAAGCTAGAAGAATGTTCAGGGAAGCATTACTTATGCGAGCAAAAAAATATTTACATCAACAAGAGAATGAATGAATGTTGCAATATTTACACAATGGGAATGCTATATGGCAGTTCAAAAATGAATGAACCACAGTTATACACAGTAACGCAGAATAGCCTGAAATGACAAAGCAAAACACACTCCAATATAAAACTATTTATATGAAGTTTTAAATAATTCTAAGCCAAAATATATTGCTTAGGTCATAAACATATGAAATAAACCATAAAGAAAATGAGAGAATCCCAAACACAAGGTATTTATATAGAAAGATCAAATAGAGAAAGGTATACAGAGGACTGCAAAAACATTGGTAATTTTTAAATGTTTGTTTATTTTTGAGAGAGAGAGACAGAGAACGAGTGTGTGTGTGTGTGTGTGGGGGGGGAGAGGGTGCAGAGAGAGAGAGAGAGAGAAGCAGACACAGAATCTGAAGCAGGCTCCAGGCCCTGAGCTGTCAGCACAGAGCCCAAGGTGGGGCTCGAACCCATGAACCATGAGATCATGACCTGAGCCAAAGTCAGACACTTAACTAACTGAGGCACCCAGGTGCCTGAAAACATTGGTAATTTTAATTTCTTAAATGATTGGTGAGTATAATGCTTACTTATTATAACTTACACAGTACATATAAAATATGGCATAATGAAAAAGAAAAAATAACTTGTAAGGAAACAAAAATGAAAGCAGAGTTGTTGCAGTATTCCAGGTGAGAAGGGATGGTATATTAGAAAAAGAATAGTAATAATAATAATAGTTTAGCAAAATGAGTTTAAAATTAAGTACTACATATACACGTACTTTTTTAATGTTTATTTTTGAGAGAGAGAAAGAGAGCACATGTGCATGCAAGCAGGGTAGGAGCAGAGAGAGGGGGGGACAGTTTCTGAAGCTGGCTTTGCACTGAGAGCAGAGAGTCGGATGTGGGGCTCAAACTCATCAACCATGAGATCATGACCTGAGCTGAAGTCGGCCACTTAACTCACTGATCCACCCAGGTGCCCCTACACATATTTTTCAAACATATAAATGGGTATTGAAGTCAGCAAATACCTTTACAAAGTTACTATGTTTTTCCAGCCTGGAAATAAATAAATGTAGTAGATGTTACAAAACATTTTTTCTGATGTTATAGTTGTATGAATATGTAATCTAGACCAATAAACCAAGATTAAAATAAATGGTTGGGCTCAAACTCATTCTCCAGAGAATAAAAGAAAATGGGAACAGTCCAATTCCCTTTAAAAATGATTATGTTTGGGCGCCTGGGTGGCTCAGTCGGTTAAGCATCTGACTTTGGCTCAGGTCATGATCTCGTGGTCTGAGAGTTCGAGCCCCGCGTCGGGCTCTGTGCTGACAGCTCAGAGCCTGGAGCCTGTTTCAGATTCTGTGTCTCCCTCTCCTTGACCCTCCCCCGTTCATGCTGTCTCTCCCTATCTCAAAAATAAATAAACGTTAAAAAAAATAAAAATAAAAATAAAAATGATTATGTTTACCTATCAAAAAATTATACTCTAAGTTGTTCGAATAAAGTTACCAGTTTACTGACTAAAGATCTAAATTCTTTGTATTTGATGAACGGTAGGTGTTAGGTTTTGCTCTCTTTCATGCTGACGCATGCTGTGCTACCACATTCTTGATATTTATTCCTGGTATTGAAAGTGCTTATAGCCTAAGAGATTCTGCTGTCCTAGCACTTCCTCTGTCTCTCTCTCTCTCTCTCTCTCTCTCTCTCTCTCTCTCTCTCTCTCTCTCAATGAGACCATTTAAATTAAATCAGTCATAGCAAGTGTGCAATTTCCCTTCGTGCGGTTTTCGAACCACTCTCCAGGAGTCAAATACATTTGTGATTTTGAGAGGTTTACATGGTGCTTCCTGTTTTCAAAAGCAATCCTTTTAAAACAAAAATAATTCTTCACTATACCTTTAGAGGAACTGGTGAAAGCAACAATAGTGGGTTTGTTATGAAGCTTTTTCGAAACTGTTACGATAATTCAGTGAAGCTGAAGCACTTTCGAGGGTCTAAATAGTTTCCCAGATTTCCCCATGGCAGTCACTGGAACTGAGTTTTGAAAAAGACAAACATTGTCCCTGGTGAAGAGGGGTCAAATGGGACACACAGTGGTTATGGGGATGGGGGGAGGATACTTTAGAGATTTAGGTGTTTGCTAGAACCAGGTGGTAAAAAACATGGGAAGTCAAAGAATAATACAACTCGAACGACACATTTTGGAATTAACGGCAATGTAAAAAAACTTTGCTTTTCTGTTGTACAACATAAGGGATCAGCTTAAAACAAAAAAATTATGCTGAGTGTTTAAAAAATTCTCTTTTGGTAGCTGATGAAAACTTACAAAGGATTATAAGGCTAGTCCATACAAATGGGTGATTTATTTAATTTTATAATTGATTATCTTATTTGTACAGAGATTTTTTTAAAGAAAAATATTAGATTCCAGTACAAAATAACTTAGAGAATGCATATATAGATTATTATAAAAATTCTACCAGGAAGCCTTTATGTACATTGTGGGTGCTTTTTAAGATTAGAGAAGAACATTCAACATGTATACGGCAGGATGTTTAAAACATAACACTCTTCAATTTTTTCATAGTCAGCCCAAAGGAGGCATTCAGGAAAGAAAAAACAAGTTCATTTTGTTTGAACATCACGTAAGAAAGTAATGACTAATAATATCACAAGCATTCGAATCTAAGTGCTAAGAGGACCATGCCTAGAAAAATCCTTCTATTAAGAAGTTCATTGTGGGGCGCCTGGGTTGAAGTCGGTTAAGCGTCCGACTTCAGCCAGGTCACGATCACCCGGTCCGTGAGTTCGAGCCCCGCGTCAGGCTCTGGGCGGATGGCTCAGAGCCTGGAGCCTGTTTCCGATTCTGTGTCTCCCTCTCTCTCTGCCCCTCCCCCGTTCATGCTCTGTCTCTCTCTGTCCCAAAAATAAATAAAAAACGTTGAAAAAAAAATTAAAAAAAAGAAGAAGAAGAAGTTCATTTTGATGAGGTGGGTAGCCATTGATTTGTTGAGCACCACTCTTCCCCCACCCCTTCTTTACAGACACAACAGACCTCAAAAGACCAATGCAGTGTACTGCCTTTCTACTCTGGTAAGGTACATGGGAAATTGTATTTTTCACCTCTAGATGGTGCAAGCTTAAAGTAATTTCTCTTTTTCAAGGTTTACTATATGAGGTGATTCATAGCATCTTCAGGTGTGCTGTTTCTGCATAACCATGTGAAAGGCATTTCTGACCTTATTCATTACAGTTTGCTTAGTTTATTTCTTAATGCACTTATTTATGATGTATGGAAGCCAATAAATATGGAGAAATTTTACTAAATGTTCCTAATAAACATTTTCTATCAGATTCAACTGAATTAAATTTCTAATGCAAAACAATTGTATTAAATGTTCTAACAACATATTCTTTTTTTTTAAATTTTTTTTTAACGTTTATTTAATTTTGAGACAGAGAGAGACAGAGCATGAACGGGGGAGGGGCAGAGAGAGAGGGAGACACAGAATCGGAAGCAGGCTCCAGGCTCTGAGCCATCAGCCCAGAGCCCAACGCGGGGCTCGAACTCATGGACCATGAGATCATGACCTGAGCCGAAGTCGGACGCTCAACTGACTGAGCCACCCAGGCGTCCCCTAACAACATATTCTGCAAAAAAATGGTTTTTTTTTTTTAATTTTTTTATTTAATTTTTTTAACGTTTATTTATTTTTGAGACAGAGACAGAGCATGAACGGGAGAGGGGCAGAGAGAGAGGGAGACACAGAATCGGAAGCAGGCTCCAGGCTCTGAGCCATCAGCCCAGAGCCCGACGCGGGGCTCGAACTCACGGACCGCGAGATCGTGACCTGAGCTGAAGTCGGATGCTTAACCGACTGAGCCACCCAGGCACCCCAAAATGTTTTTGTTTAAAGTAATTTGACATTAAAACCTGGCAGAACCCTCTTAGAACATAATTCAACAGCAGATTCACATCAGCTAAAGGTCAAAATATTATCATGGGTTGGTGAACTTGTAAAGGGCCAGATAGTAAATATTTTTAAGCTCCCTTGTAGCACAAAAGCAGACACAGATAACGTGTAAATAAATGGATGTGGCCGTGTTCCTATCAAACCTCATTTATAGAAACATGACAGGTTGGGGTGCCTGGGTGGCTCAACTGGTTAAGCATCGACTCTTAGTTTCGGCTCAGGTCGTGATCTCACAAGGTTGGTGATATGGAGCCCTCTGGGCCTAGAGCTTGGGATTCTCTCTCCCTCTTTCACTCTGCCTCTCTCTCTCTCAAAATAAACAAACCAAAAAGAAACATGACAGGCTGGATTCCTCCAAGCTGTAGTTTGCCTATTCCTTACCAGCACTGCCCCCCTCCACCCCCAAACTGGCTACCCAAGTCTGTTACAAGTTATAGGCATGTTTGCTTATGGCAATACGTAGTACAGTTCACATGAAAATCCAGATTTCTATCTTTGCTTGAGAAAATAAAAAACTGAAGACCTGGGCACATTCAGCTCAAATAATGATCTGGGGTTGAACACTCTGTTCCCTCCCTAGAGGGGTCAGGTCCTCTCCAGCTGCACCCTTCCCACAGGCTAACCTGTGCACTTACCTCTCACTGTGACGGGCAGTGGCACTGAGACCTCTTAGCATCGAAAACCTACATTAACGCTGTTCCCCAATGGTGTTCCTTAATTGTCCTCTCACTGACTATCCATTCATCTGCTCATCTCTTGGCCTACATTTTTCTGTATTTCAACTCTCACTGTTTTCATGTCAATGCATCAAAAATACCTAATTATAACACGACAGCAATGCTTGATTTTTTACGACATGCTTTGCCACAAGTATGAAAACAAGAGCTCTCATAGGTAAACATCTTCATTTCGGTTAACTATCCCCATATACAACGTAAGAATGAAATAGTGTTACTATGTTTCCTATACCCACCATGAAACGTTCCAATCTTTAAAACTTCTTATTTAAAAAAAGGACAATTGGGGCGCCTGGGTGGCGCAGTCGGTTAAGCGTCCGACTTCAGCCAGGTCACGATCTCGCGGTCCGTGAGTTCGAGCCCCGCGTCGGGCTCTGGGCTGATGGCTCAGAGGCTGGAGCCTGTTTCCGATTCTGTGTCTCCCCCTCTCTCTGCCCCTCCCCCATTCATGCTCTGTCTCTCTCTGTCCCAAAAATAAATAAACGTTGAAAAAAAAAGAACAATTGTTAATGACGAATAAAAAGTTACATCTTATAGTAGTCGATGGCTTTTTCCAAAAAAAAAAAAAAAAAAAAAAGCTTTTCTATGCATCAAGGCCAGCATCCATGGATGTCTGGAAAAGTGGATTTGAAAAATAAATCTGAATAATTTATGAAACCAGTCAGATTGTATTGTTACCGCATTCACAGACGGTGCTTTGTATTTATCAAGACATGTCTGAATCAATCTGAAAAATTATTTCCGGATCAATGCCCTCAGAAGAAAGACACTTATTGACTCCTGTGCTTTCCTCTTTTCTGTATTTCTTTCCTCATTCCATACTGATGGGGAAATAACAAAATATTTGCCCTTCCCCACAGCATTTTCCCTGAGCTGATGTCGGTTTACACATCAGTGCAAGTTTCCCGAGGGCCTCCTATCATGTGTCCTCCTTTACTTTCAAAATAAGAGGCAGTTCAAAAAATCCTTTGATTTTTTAAACCTTTTGGTTTTGATATGAGTGGATTATTATTGAGCCTTTTGTGAGGTGTGGCTGTCTTGTCCGGGTCAATGTCAGCTGGTGAATGGTTTCCCTTTGGAATTCTGTGCTATTCACTTCTGCTCTTGGGAAAAGTGGGTCAACTTTTATCACATTTTAAATCTGCTTGAGAAGGTAAGACATGCACATGAAGATCAAAGCACGTATAAAGGTGGGTACACCTTGAGGAGACTTATTTTTTCTCACCACCCCCCCCCCCCCACTGCCACTCCCACAAGACTGTCTCTACTTCAGACACCAATTGTAGGTCCTGGGTTGTCACCTGTACTTCTGACTGATGGGCTATAAATCGGAGTTCTGGGGTACCTGGGTGGCTCAGTCGGTTAAGTGTCCTACTCTTGATTTTGGCTCAGGTCATGATCCCAGGGTGTGGGATCAAGCCCTGTGTTGGGCTCTGTGCTGAGCGTGGAGCCTGCTTGGGATTCTCTCTGTCCTTCTCTCTTTTCCCTCTGCCCCTCTCCCTCACTTGCACTCTTTCTCTCTAAAAATAAAAATAAAAACTTAAACAAACAAACAAACAAATAAATAAATAAATTAGAGTTCTAAAAACCTCCTCTTCAGGTTTGATCATTTGCTAGAAAAGCCCATAGAACTTAGGGAAGCACGCTTACCAGTTTATTAAAGGATATGATAAAGGGTATAGATGAACAGTCAGATAGAGAGACCCAGAGGGTGGGACTCTGAAGAGTCCCAAGCATAGGAGCTTCTGTCCCTGTGGAGACGGGGTGCACGACCCTCCTGGCGTGTGGATGTGTTTGCCAGCCTGGAAGCTCTTGAAACCTCACAGTTCAGGGATTTTTATGGAAGTTTCATCACATTGACACAATCGGTTATTGACTCAACTCTAGTCCCTCTCCCTTCCCCAAAGGATGGGAGACAGGGCTGAATGTTTCAAGCTTCTAATCAGGGCTTCGTCTTACTGGTGACTAGCCCCCTCCTGAAGATATCCGGGAGCCCACCAAGAGTCCTCTTATTGGAACAAAAGACACTCCTATCACTCAAGAAATTCCAAGGTATTTGGGAGCTCTGTACCAGGAACCAGGGTCAAAGACCAAATATTAAAACAAAAATGCTGCTAGCACGTTTATTATTAGGAAATTACAAAGACGTTAGGAGCTCTAGCCAGGAGCCAGGGACAAAGACCAAATTTATATTTCTTATTTTATCAAAGTATCATACTACCTTAATAATTTTGTCATACGTTTGTACCAGCTGAACCATTACTTAAATTTTTAATTGATTTAGGTAACAAAAGCCCAGTATTGCTGACCATAAATAGAAGATAATGATACAAATGAGACTATAAAAATTGATATTCTTTAAATATACCACCAATACACTTAATCAAATATACCACTGATACACCTGGGAAATGCTCTGTGGGCTGATCAGCTTCTAAACCAGCATGAGAGGACTTCCAAGGGCTACTCAGGGACAGAGAGTTCGATGGAAAGAGTTTCCATCAATTCTTTTCTAAAATACATCAGCATGAGAATGCGCCCATGAGAGAGAGTTGGGTTCTCCATTCTGTCTCCCTGTTTTGAAATCCCCTTACTACTTTATAAAATAAGATGAGGGGCGCCTGGGTGGCTCCGCCCATTGAGCGCCGACTTCGGCTCAGGTCACGATCTCGCGGTCCGTGAGTTCGAGCCCCGCATGGGGCCCCTGTGCTGACAGCTCAGAGCCCGGAGCCTGTTTCAGATTCTGTGTCTCCCTCTCTCTGACCCTCCCCCGTTCATGCTTTGTCTCTCTCTGTCTCAAAAATAAATAAACGTTAAAAAAAATAAAATAAAATAAAATAAAATAAAATAAAATAAAATAAAATAAAATAAAATAAAATGAATCATTCTGTGGTGCATCACATGGGTGACGTGGGTGGCAATGGGCCAGAAAACAGAAAAATAGTTTGAAATATTTGTATCAGTTTTGAAGAAATGAATGAATCTAATAACCAGGTTAAAAAAAAAAAATCCCTTTGCTGGCCCGGTGGTTTTCAGTTCTTTGGTTTCAACAAAACGGACAGATATAGTTTAAAATAATTCAATGATAGCTCACGATATAAATTTTGGCATAAAACTCAGGAGCTCACAGAACTGAGTGATTGCTCTAAAATCCATCTTTTTTGTCATTTTTAACACATTTGTGTGAATAAGATTTCTTATTGCTTATATGTATTAAAAAACACATATAGGAATAGAATTAAACACTATGTTATTCTAATAATAAGTAATATTTCTCCACAAAGACATGAATGGGGGAAATAAAAAGCAATCTCAGACATTTCTTCAAGAG
Organism: Felis catus; assembly: GCF_018350175.1. NCBI lineage: Eukaryota > Metazoa > Chordata > Mammalia > Carnivora > Felidae > Felis > Felis catus. Next base: position 139,258,086 of record NC_058368.1, read on the forward strand.
ATGTATTTCCAGTATTTTGCTTTTTATCAAAATCTCACTGAAATTTATATTTGTTTGTTTTAGTCAGCTAAAATTGACTAATTGTAATGATAAAACCCAGGATACATACATTTTTATTTTTAATTTTTTAAAATGTGTATTTATTTATTTACGGGGGGGGGAGAAAGAGTGAGAGGGAGAGAGAGAATGTGGGGGGAGAGGGGCAAAGAGAGAGAAGGAGAAAGAATCCTAAGCAGGCTCTGCACTGTCAGCATGGAGCCAGATGTGGACTCCATCCCACGAACTGTGGTATCATGACCTGAGCTGAGATCAAGAGTCAGACGCTTAACTATCTGGGCCACCCAGGTGTCCCAGGATACATTTTAAAAACTGTTTAGAGCCTTATGGTTACAGCAATTTTTTTTTTTAGTTTTCATTTTTTTTATTATGAAATTTATTGTCAAATTGGTTTCCATACAACACCCCAGTGCTCATCCCAACAGGTGCCCTCAATACCCATCACCCACTCACCCCTCCCTCCCACCCCCCATCAACCCTCAGTTTTTTCTCAGTTTTTAGGAGTCTCTTATGTTTTGGCTCCCTCCCTCTCTAACCATTTTTTCTTCTTCCCCTCCCCCCATGGTCTCCTGTTAAGTTTCTCAGGATCCACATAGGAGTGAAGACATATGGAATCTGTCCTTCTATGTATGACTTATTTCACTTAGCATCACACTCTCCAGTTCCATCCACGTTGCTACAAAGGGCCATATTTCATTCTTTCTCATTGCCACGTAGTATTCCATTGTGTATATAAACCACAATTTCTTTATCCATTCATCAGTTGATGGACATTTAGGCTCTTTCCGTAATTTAGCTATCGTTGAGAGTATACAGCAATTTGTTTTTATAATTCCAACCTATACACGTATTTTTATCATAGTGAAATAAAGATAAAATGACTAATAATAGACTTTCTAGCACAAAACATATTAGGATCAAATTCTGTGGAAGAATGGAAATATGAGGTCAGACACAAAAGGAATGATGTAAAGTTTCTGATTGTCAAAGAGCTTGCTCGTGTGTTTGGTAAATGGTAATGATGAATATCAAATTGCTATGGTATTGAGAATCCACTGGCTACTTTAAAAATAGGAAAGGGACAGTTTTATTTTAAAGATGCAATACATACCATATCCTAGAAAGTGTATCTTTTATAATTATATAAACATGATACAAACTCATCTGTCAATTTAAAAATGTGTAAGAGGGACACTGTTCTATAAAATTCTTTTTGAGATTATTTAAGCAAATTAATTTGAAAACCATTGCAGAAGAAATCTCAAGTATGTGAGTTTTAAAAATCTACTATTCATGGGGGCATCTGGCTGGCTCAGTTGGTTGAGCGTCCAACACTTGATTTCACCTCACGTCATGATCCCGGGGTCATGGGATCCACCGTGAGCATGGAGCCTGCTTAAGATTCTCTCTCTCTCTTTGCTCCTCTCCCACTCACGTTCTCTCTTTGTAAAAAAAATTTTTTAATGCCTTTTAAAAATCTATTATTCATGCATCCTTGCTGAAAAAATTACTCAAATATGCATTCCAACTATGAGAGCAATGACTCAAAATCAAGAACCCAAGATTGGAAAAGTCAGAAGACAAAACAAATGGAACACAGAACTCCACTCCACTCATAAAACTGAATATAAATAGCTATATTAAAATTTTCAAACGTAAAAATTTTCAAAAATAATCTCCAAATGAATGCAAACACCAAGGCAGTTCTTGAAAAGGATTTAGATGGTGAAAAGAAAATGCCACCAGCTGGACCCCAAGACGTGACTTTTACTGCCCACCTGCTTGAACTCATGACATTTCCCTTCACTTCATCTTTTTCTGCTTATCTCTTAACTCAGATATAAGACTGGAGGGGCATGGCATCCTGATGGACACCAAAACTACCCCTCAAACAAAAATGACTGCCCGGAGGAAGAGCTTCAGAGGCCCAGACCCTTCAGTCAAGTTTAAGCTCAACCCCCAACTCACACCTGCACAGATGGACCACAGGGAATGCCCTATGGAGTGACTGACAGTTACCTTTACCTCATTAGAATTATGAGATTTCCGCCCAAGGGAGAGCACAAGCCCCGTTTACATAACATACAACGTATGCATACGCGTGTTTCCTTAGGGCACACCCCGTGACCTTATGCCCGCCTCTACCTGCAATGACAAAACTCCCCCTTCCAAGTCTTCATCCTAATCCTCAATAAAAGGAACCCATCCACCCTTACTCGGGGAGTCACGGCTTTGGAATCTCCCCGTGATCTCTGATGAGGGAGCATAAGGCAAAGTGAGAGCAAAGGACAAACTAACCACACCTCCTTACCCCGAAGTGGGAGGTGTGATATTCCTCAGGCACTCCGGGCTGCCCAAGAACAAAGGAAAGGAAAGAAAACAGGTGGTTAAGTGATAGAGATCACAGTCATGCAGGACACGAGTCTCCATCAGTTTGCAAATGTCTTAGTGAATTATAAGAAAAAGGCAATCTTACCAAAAGCCAAATCTCCAGAAACCTGTAGAGTCAGTTTCCTGGAGCTCCAACACCACCCTCCCCTCCATACAGGTACAATTAAATTTCTTTATAACCTGCAGCCATTGACAAATACTTGAGGCAAATACGGAGTATAACAGTTCTCCAGGAACACCCTACTGCCGTAGGGTTAATGCCTAACTAGAGGGAAAACAACCTTAGCTTGACAATAGCAAGGCCCCTGGCATCTTATAAGTCTTCTTTAGCATATCAAAGTCTTTCTGGAGGCCTCCGTTTTGCCTTTACCTCCTCCAAGTCCAGGGTATTTAACCAGTCACTCTTCACACCCCCCAGAGCAGCTCTTTCTGCCCACGGGTCCACACTTTAATAAAATCACCTTTTTTGCACCTAAGACATCTCAAGAATTCTTTTCTTGGTCATCGGCTCTGATCCCCCAACACTCCAAAACCCCATCAATCTCCTTTTGGGCTGCAAATGAAGTTTTCTTTGTGTGACAACTCCACCTTGTGACCCACCAAGGAGCAAACTCATGTTCAGTTAAAACCTCCCGTGGTTCTACAACACCAGATTAAATCAACAACTGGAGTAATGGAAAGTAAATGCTGGACAACTTCCCTAAATGCATTATATGCTGGCAGAATATGATTCTTGAGTGCCAACTATGTGCCAAGCACTGTCGAAGAGGCTCAGGCTGTGTCACTCAACAAAGTGTTCAAAGATCCGAGCAGAATTTAGAATTCTCTGCATGGAAATATAGTGTATGTTTGGGGAGAGAGGGAGATAAAAATTGTTCAGGTTTTTGGTGATCCTTATTAGGGACGTAGAATTTTAAGTTGGTATTTAGTACATGAACTTAACTTTCAACTTGAGAAATAATCAAAAAAAGAGCCCCAAGGAATATAGAGAAAAGGAAGTGCTAAAAGAAAACTCATATGAATATATAAATATTATTACTCTATGAAATGAAGGATGTCTGAATGCATGCAGAATACTCTTCACTGTCCATTTGTTTGAGGCATTTGCTCTCCAAACCCAGACACTTAGGGTTTAGATGAATGTTCCACCAGGCAGGCACAATTGATGAAGTCACTTAATCTTGGATTAACCACACTGGTGATTTAATCAGTCCTCAGCCCCTCTCCCCTTACTGGTGGTCAGAAGGTAGGGCTGAAAGTTCCAAATCTTTAATTGCATGGTTGGTGCCTCTGGCACGAGCCCCCAGCCGCCCCATGAATCACTCATTAGCATAAACTCAGGTACAAGTTTACTATGAATAACAAAAGATGTTCCTCTCACCCCTGCCACTCCGGAAGTTTCAAGTGTTTTAGAACTTCTGGGCCAGGAACTAGGGGCGAAGACCTCATATATGTTTCTCATTATATTATAACATCAAAGTGCATGTATGTGGTCGGGTGCAGAGGAGGACAGGGAGAGAAGGTGGGGAGACAACACTGTTCCCCTGTTCCCCTTCTACTCACACTGAAGAGATGGCAGGGGCTCCTGTGAAAGAGGGCCCTCCCCCTCTTCCCAGCCCTGGCCAGGTCAGAACTTTGCACTACCTGAAGGGGTCAAGAAGGCCCAAGAGTCACCTGTCTTGAAGGGGCATGGATGTAAACCACCCAAGTGGGTCCAGGGGGAGATTCATGTCCTAGAAAGCATCCTCCCCTCCAATAATCTTCCTCTGGTAACAAGGGAACAACCAAGTAGGGCTCTGGAACTTACTCTAACAACTAACAGTGGGGTCTTGTTTTTGTGAAGCCCTATCTGTGATCAGAGCTGCTCTGGGCAGCCCCAAACTCCAGGCCTGAATATGAAAATATCTTCTCTGCATGAACTAGGGACCGCTGGGAAAAGCAGAAAGGGTTTTTCTCTTTTGTGAAGGGAAGAACTCATCAAGTCGTTGATATGTGCTAGTTCTGACTTGACGCAGAGGAAACATAGGAAGTCATCAAATTTACATTTATATGAGTTTATAGGAAAAGGCAGACACTCATTCCCACTCACTGACACGGCTTTGCATGTAGGAAATGTTAACTCACGGAAATCATCACTCTGTTTAGCAGTGAGGCTTGAAGGCTTTATAAACAAAATGTGATGGCATCTTCCTGAACCACAATAACGGAGTTGCTTTACTATGAATACAAATTGGTGAGGAATTGATGAAACACAGTGTAGGTGCTGCTGGAGTATGCTCCTGTCTAAAAAAACAAAACTTTAATGCATTTTGAAAAAGTAGACTTATGACAACGTCCAAGATTGACTGTCATTGTTGGTTCCATAGAAATTGTCTTCCTTCCTTGGGAACGTGTAGAAGATGAGAAAATGCATTTTAAGCTATTAGGTGATGTTTTCTAGTCAAATCACTTTTTTTTGTGTGGCTGGACAGCCCTGCTGGTAATGTATCAATTCCATCTGTAGCTATCAAAGTTCCTCTCACCTAAGCTAACTGATAACATTCCTGCTAAACCACAGTGGTGCTTCCTGGCTGGTTCTTATTATCAGATTGTTTTCCTAAAACGACGCCGGGGACATTTGTTCGGCATGTGGCATGAGGTCAGGCAGGAGCTATTTCCTTACCTGTCCTCTTCCATTGTTGATTTTCTTTCTTTTCTGGATAGGCTATTTGCTTTTGATCATTTCTCTGCTTCACGCAGGCTCCTTTTGTTTAGGAAGTCTCTAGAGTTGTGGCATCTTCTTGATGTTGAGTTTTTTAATGCTGTTTGCTTGCTTTTTGTTTGTTTATGGGTCTAGACATTAAACGCTAGGTGGATCTTGGCTCTCAGTTGTCTTGGGGCTGATGGGTTCACTGACCAAAAAAACCTGACATGCATAGACTCCAATCACAAGAAATCAGCATAATTTTATTGTTGTTTTTACTGTTTGAGTTTTCATTTTTTTTTTTTTTCTTAAGAGCCTGATTAAAACTTTCTTTCTTGGGGCACCTGGATGGCTCAATCAGTTAAGTGTCTGACTTTGACTTACATCACGATCTCATGGTTTGTGGGTTCAAGCCTCACATGGGGCTCTGTGCTGACAGCTCGGAGCTTGGAGCCTGCTTCCCATTCTGCGTCGCCCTCTTTCTCTGCCACTCCTCTGCGTGCACTCTGTCTCTCTCTTTCTCTCTCAAAAATAAAAATGAACATTAAAAACAATTTTTTAAAAAAACCTTTCTTTATTACAGCTATAAAGAATTTAAAATAAGAGTTGAATTAGCATGCCATCAGTGGAGAAAGAGATTTTTTTAAAAAACAGAAACAGCTTCCCCTACCCCATGTCCAGTTAATACTGATCAAAACATACTATGGTCATTTAGTCAAAATGATGAAAAATCCAAAAACAAATGCAGTATTCTTGTACGCAGACCCATAGAGGAATGGGAAAAGGCAGAATGAAAGATTAGAGAAAAGTAAACTTCATAGCAGCTAGGATATGGTGGGACCAAATTACAGTTTTCTAACTGAAAGGTGTACCCTTGCCTATAGAAGTGAGTTGTGGGGTCAAGCAGCAGGTGTTCTGTTCAGTAAACGCTTCACTCTTGCTGCCCAACACATCGATTTTGTTTTCTGTCTCCATTCCACCTACACAGCGATCTGCCTCATTGATTGGCTTCTCATGAAACAGGGTGTGACCTGCCTAACTGACAAGCCCTGTCATTCACAACACGCTCCAGCACTGGAAGCTCTGATTGAGCCTAGGATCTAGGAACAGCTTCACAAGGGGCTCGTGCCAAAGCCTGGCAAGTGACCACTGGGTGCTGGCAGGAGGCCTCAGGTCCTCACCTTCAGGACCTCTCCAGAGGGTTGCTTGAGAAGTGACCGACCCTGGCTGCACCCAAAGCAAGTGATCCGGGCCTCAGGTTTTGATGCAGAGAAAGGAATCCCTTCTAGGGTAATTCTCCCGGCCTGTTTCTCACTCATTCTTATGCAAGGGAAGAGGAGGGGCTTCTGATTGGTGAATTTGCTAGAAGACACCAATCATGGTCAATCAGCTCCTTTGGGGGTTATTTTATTTCGGAGCAAGCAAGTCCCCAGGATGCAGGCATTCTAATCTGTTTGGGGCAATACCAGAGAAAGGACCAGCTGTTGGGGAGTCCTTGACTTGTCCAGCTACGCCAGTAACTGCTGGGTAAGTCCATCTTATTGGGGTGAATTGGTGGTAAACCCACATAGCTGTAGGTCTAAAGTCATGATCTCTCATCAGCATCGCCAGTGATGTCCTGGTTGCCAGTGAACAACTAGTTCTGAACACTAGGAGGGAAGATGGGGCCTCTTCAAAACTCAAAATTTGCTGGAAGAGAATAAAACTGGAGTGATTCAGCCAGAAATCTGAACATTTATCTTTTTCATTATTATTTTTAATGTTTTTATTCATTTTTGAGACAGAGAGAGACAGAGCGTGAGCGGGGAAGGGGCAGAGTGAGAGGGAGACACAGAATCTGACGCAGGCTCCAGGCTCCGAGCTGCCAGCACAGAGCCCGACGCGGGCCTCGAACTCACAGACTGTGAGATCGTGACCTGAGCTGAAGTCGGACGCTCAACCACTGAGCCACTCAGGCGCCCCTGGAAATCTGAACATTTAAATAGCTTTTCCACTAGCCAAACTTTAACATCTTCAAAGCTGAGGGTATTTCTCTGTTCAGTTGTTTTCTGTGGAGCCTGAGAAGGTATTTGCAAAACGTTTTCCAGAGGGACGTCTGGGTAGGCAGGGCTAGGGAGTGGGAGAGTTGTCTTTCTTTATCGTTCTTGCCTTCAAGTACTCTCACCTGGTTTGGTCAAATGGTGGTTGTAACTATGTGAGAACACCAACCAGTTAACATTTTCCTGGAAGACCTGTTGACTCCAATCTCTACTTCCTGTTCTAACAACAACAACAACAACAACAACAACAAGGGCACTTACTGTTTTTGAGCGCCTCCTATGAGCCAACCAGTTTACTATGAACTTTACATACATTGTTTCTGATATATTTTTAAAAAGTTTATTTATTTATTTAAATAATCTCTACACCCAGCCTGGGGCTCAAACTCATAATCCGGAGATCAAGAGTTGTGTGCTTTTCCAACTGGGTCAGCCAGGTGCCTCACATTGTTTCTGATCTTTACATCAGCTCTGCGATATAGATATTACTTTCTTGCAGATGAAGACAATAAGGCTCAGATAAATTAGGAAATGTGCCCCGGGTCATGCAGAATGGAGACTGGAACCCCAGTGCAACTCCAAACCTCAGGCTCCAGTCACTTTTGCCCCATCTCTCTGATGCCCCACCCCATCTCAGCTTTGCAGCCTGGGAAGACCAGTTCGAAGATGTTCTTGTTTTTCAAGGCTGGCTGACTTTTTCCCAGTGGGGTTTTCCAAATAGCCTAGAAACCCAGGAGCCATTAAGGCCAAGAATTCTACTTGGAGACTATCTTACCCTTCCAGTACCCCCACCTCTTACCCAACCCAGAACTCCCAGCATGCACCCTGCTTTCTGCTATGAAACTGTTATTGTACTTATCCCAGAGTTTGCCAAGAGGCCATCTGTGCAAACAGGAGGTGCTATTATCTTTACAGTCTTCTAAAACGGCCAATGCCTGAGTTATGTAAATTGCATTTGACAATGGAAGATGGGATTCTGGGTCTCTGAGGGACCATGTCTACACTGTTATTTTGTCTTCCCACGACACACACACACACACACACAAATTGAAACAACTCTAACATTGAGAGAGAAAAGCAGCAATTTCCTTAGTAGGTGTGGTAGGCAACATGATGGTTCCCCAAAGATGTCTACGTCCTTTTCCCCTGGAACCTGTGAATATATTACCTTACATGGCAAAGAGACTTTGCAGGTATAATTAAATTAAGGGTCTTGCAACACAGATAAGCCTGGATTACCTGGTGGGCCCAGTATAATCTCAAGGGTCCTTACAAGTGAAAGAAGTAGGCAGAAGAGTCTGAGAGGGAGATGTGGCAACAGAAGGAGAGGTTGGGGTGAAGGCACCGCTGGCTGGGGGCCATGTGCCCACAATGGCAGGAAGTCTAGAAGGTGGGAAACACAAGGAAACAGATGCTCCTGTAGAGCCCCCAGAAACAACCCAGCCCTGCTGACACGTTAATTGTAGCCCCAGTGAGACCCATTTTAGAATTGGGACCGCCAGAACTGGAACATAATAAATTGTGTTGCTTTACGGTACAAAGTTTGTAGTAATTGGTTACAGTAGCAACAGGAAATGAACACAATAGAACACTCTCTGCTCCTTTCTCCCCTTAATCATTTATGCCATTGGCCATTAAACATCCCGGTCAGAAACTGTGCCAGCTAGTGACCCTGCCGTTTAAACTTTTCTCGCACAAGAAACATCACAGCATATCATGTCTGGCGTACGATTTTACTGCTGCCCTTTTTCGTAATAGCCTTTTGGAAAGATGAGGTTAACACAAATCCTGTTTCATATCAATAAGACATATCTTTATAGATCAGAGCTCTTCCCGGAGACCACCAGAGGCCCCTACATATCCTTTTGGTCTGAGGTATGAGAAATATCAATCAACAACAATGTGACTAATAGCTGTCACGTGTCCATTTGCTGCCCGTGCTCCTGGAAAACAAGGCATGCCCTCTCACCACTAGGAAACTCCCCTGGGTTTCCTGAGTTAGCTATTATCAACAGAGCTCTTTCAGGGCTACAGGAATCGAGGTGAAAGAAGTCAATGACTCCCAATCAGGCTCTGAAGGAAATTGTACAGCCAACGTTAAGTTCCTCTGAAGCTAACCCAGTCTGTGGGTGTGGAAGGTTAATGGCCCTGGGCTGGGGTACCATTAAAGAGTAGAGCAAAGAGCCTCTTAACTCTGTTTTCAGCTGAACACTTTGGACACTGCCTTGTTGATGAAAGGCATCCACTGTCTAAATGCCAGCCAGCAGGATAATGATTTAATTAACCCTCTTATTGGTGGGAAGCTGGTGGGAACCCAGAGCAGTGATTTCCCGGCAGAAACTTTCACCACAAAACAAATTCAATTGATTTCTGCCCACTCCTCCCATTGTCTATGGAAATCTGCAAGAGCAAACCAGTTCTAGCGGATTAAGCCAAAGATCCCTCGAGCAGGGCTTTGATTTGCCAACCCTTCGGGGGTCCGGAAGGTGCCAGGTGCCAATAAATTCTATGTGGCTACAGCGCGAGGTGTCAGGCTATTCTAGATTCTTGTACCCCACTGTGCTCCAGTCTGCTTCCTCCGTGCACACTAGACGGAGGCTCTCATTCACTGATTAAAGGCTTCATTTTCCATAATGTGTGTCTAAGCAATGACCGCATTATTGCTATATCTCTCATTAGTCATTCCTGCTTCAAGCACTGGCAATCATCCTAGTGATTTGCTAATGCTTGTCATTTGCTAATGCTTGTCGTAATTTCAGAATTTAGCATCCAATTAGTCAGTCAATTACCAGGAGAAAAAAAATTTTGGTGTTTGCATTTTACTGACAGGGCTAAAATCGGTGTTCCTTTCAACATATTCTCGGGGCCCCTCTGATGTGCTGACATACTTAGAGAAAGCTAGCTAACCTAACATGAATGTGTGCAGTTAGGATCCTCAACCTACATCTCGCCAGTTTCCCAGATTATTCACTCCTTGGGATTATTTACATTTCTATTGTTTTGTCGGTAGGAAGATGGCAAGATGGACTTTAATGAAAACTGAATTCTGGGGTAAGCACTTAGCCAGATATCTTCTTTTTTTTTAAGTTTATTTTATTTATTTATTTATTTATTTATTTTTTAACGTTTATTTATTTTTGAGACAGAGAGAGACAGAACATGAACGGGGGAGGGTCAGAGAGAGGGAGACACAGAATCTGAAACAGGCTCCAGGCTCTGAGCTGTCAGCACAGAGCCCGACGCGGGCTCGAACTCACTGACCACGAGATCATGACCTGAACCGAAGTTGGCCGCCCAACTGACTGAGCCACCCAGGCGCCCCTGAAGTTTTTTTATTTTTGAAAGAGGGGAGAGAGACGGAGCGAGCAGAGAGAGCAGAAGACAGAGAATCCCAAGCAGGCTCCAGGCTATCAGTGGAGAGCCCAATCTGGGGCTTACACTCACAAACCCTGAGATCATCACCTGAGCTGATATCAAGACTCAGGGCGTCCCTTTGCTTTTTTTTTTTTTTTTTAAGTGCTACATGTCTTTTTTTAATCTACAGAATAACTGTGTCCTGTTGAGTCTTCTGACAAGCAGATGCCGGTTTATTGGGGAGTAACACCTGTGAACTATAAAAAGCATGAACCGAAACAGAGAGGCTCAGGCCACAGTACACAGCTGATACATTCCAGGTCAACCCAGCAGGGGGTGGCGATGGGTGGTGTGGGCTCAGGAGAGTTCCATACTGGACAGAAAGGGCCACGGTCTAGTACTCCCCTGTGCTCCGTCATTGGCTGGGCTCCAGGCAGGAAGAGGCTGGCCTCATCTCAAATGGTGTGGCAAGTTCCAAAGGCACTGGAACTGGACGGTGCCAGCTTTCTATGCTCCTCACAGCTGCAGGACAAGTCCTTTCTGGACAGGAGATCTGAGCGGCACACCTCCAAAGTGCCAGGACCACTCTGAGGGAGGCACTGCTATTGCAGGTGGGGGAGGAACAATGTTGCCTCTACCCTCTTACAGCTTTTTGTCTGGGCCGGAAAATTAAACTCGCATCAGTGAGACTAACAGGAGAAAAGCGTACACATTTACGTAAGTTTCATGTGACTTGGGAGCCCTCGTAAGGAAATGAAGACCCAAAGAAATAGCAAAGCCTACTTGTCTTTGTATCAGGCTGCTCCAGGAGGGGCAATTAGAGAGAAGCATCTACATGGGGAGGCTGATGGAAGGGAAGAATTATTTTCACGAGGTCTGTTTGTGGACAGTTCTCTCCATCCCAGCTTCCCATCCTTGACGACACGAATGCTACTTTCCTTCTGGTACAGGGAGGGCATCGTTCACACAGGAATTATGATCTCTGGTTTATAGGAGGAAAAGGAGTGATCGGAATGCCTTGCTTGCAACTGCTGGTTTTTGGGGTGCATTTGGCTCAAAATGATCCTTGTGCTACATATTTTGGAGTGGTACGTTTTGCCGCCCTTCATGTGACCATTTCATGGGAAACTCGTGTATAGAGACCTTAACGTCATACAGCAGGACTCCTAATAGAGGAGACAGAACAGCTGAGAATCATTCCGGGCACATGAGAGGTATTTGGGGAAAAGAAGTGCCTAATCACATCAGTTCAAGTACATAACATGTGTTTTATTAACCAGGGCAGTGGAGTTATAGAAGTTCCAATGCTGGGCACCTGGGTGGCTCAAACGGTTAAGTGTCTGAACCTTCATTTTGGCTAAGGTTATGATATGGTTCATGAGATCGAGCCCCACGTTGGACTCAGTGCTGGGCATGAAGCCTCCTTAAGATTCTCTCCCCTCTCTCCCCCTCTACTCCCCCCTCAAAAGAAGAAGAAGAAGAAGAAGAAGAAGAAGAAGCAGCAGCAGCAGCAGCAGCTCCAATGCTGTATTATTAGAGGGAGATCTTTATTCTAAAAGCAGTTTTTTTGCTGGCCTTTAGGGTACTTGAAATGTTACCACTCACTCTCTTTAAATTTTTTTTTAACATTTATTTATTTTTGAGACAGACAGAGACAGAGCATGAACGGGGGAGGGTCAGAGACAGAGAGGGAGACACAGAATCGGAAGCAGGCTCCAGGCTCTGAGCCATCAGCCCAGAGCCCGACGCGGGGCTTGAACTCACGGATGGCGAGATCGTGACCTGAGCTGAAGTCGGAGGCTTAACCGACTGAGCCACCCAGGCGCCCCACCACTCACTCTCTTTAAAGCATAGTCCATTATGTTGCCAAAACCTGAGTGGGGCGACACATTAAGGTTTTCTTGGTTGCTATTAGCTTAGTTTTCAAAATATTTTCTGTACGATGCTTTTTTTTTTTCTTTTTGACACTTGTGCTTCTCTGTGGTGCAAAATTTATTTATTTATTAATTCAACAGATATTATTGAGTGCCCTGTGGCAGTGTTCAAGATACTTGGGACAGTAGAGACTAAAATAAAAATTCTTTTTTTAAAAAGGTTATTTATTTATTTTGACAGAGAGAGAGAGAGAGTGCATAAGCAGGAGAGAGGAGAGAGAGGAAAAGAGAGAATCCCAAGCAGGCTCCACACCATCAACACAGAACCTGATGAGGGGCTCAATCTCACCGATCATGACATTATGACCCGAGCTGAACTCAAGAGTTGGACTCTTAACTGACTGAGCCACCTAGGTGCTCCCTAAAATAAAAATTCTTGCTTTCTTAGGTCTTATATTTCAGTGTGGAAGACAGATAAAGAATGTAAAAAATAAGTAAATTAGGGTGAATTGTGCCAAAGTGGGGGGGGGGGGAAGGAAGTAAAGGGGGATATTAAATATTGAATAGCAGGGTCTGGGAGGTGGATTGTGTGAAATTTAAGTAGGATGGCTAAGAAGTTCTCACTGAGATGGTGACTTTTGAGCAGAGACCTGAAGGAAGCAAGAAGTGAGCCATATAATGATTTGGAGGAGAACAGGCAGAGGGAACGGCAAGAGCAAAGGCCCTGAGGTAAGAGCATGAATTGTATATTCGAGGAACAGAAAGGTGGCCGGCGTAGCTGGAGTAGAGAGGAAGAGGTGGAGAGGAAGTGGGGCGGGGGGTGCGTGTAGAGCAGCAGAGGAATTCAGATAAGTCACAGTCATGGCAAGTCACATTAAATATGGTCTTACAGGTCATGGTCAGGACTTTGGCCAGCACATGTGCCCAAAATAATCAGGAGAGCAATTACAGCGCCTGCCAAATTCTGAAGGCTTCCTTTCTGTCTGTTTCCTAAATCCTCCAAATCACTCCGTATCTTGAACTTTCTACATTTTGAGTCTTTCTGCAAGGGCACCAGAGCCCTTCTCTTCTCCCTTAAGACATCACATCAGGAATGATTTCTCCTGTATTATCAGTTTTTTTCCTTCTCTACGGAACAATTTTCATTAACATACAAACAGGCTATCCTATCTCCCATATTTTAGAAGCTGTGCCTTAAAAAAACCCAGGTTTGACGGTCCAATCACAGTGTAGTTATGAGGAGGACGACATAGCATCAGTAATTTGTACATGGGGAGTACAGCCATATAGGAGCCGGGCCTGGTATATTCCTGCAGACTTTTATAGCTGCCAACATCACACTCAAAGCTCCTAGGTGCGTGGTTGATTCAGATCCCAAGATCTGCTTCACATAAACTGAGTATTGAGAGAGTGGACATAGGACAGGTAGACATAGAGGAAAGAGGTTAGTAGCACTGATAGCTTGAGAATGAGAGGAGAGAAAAATACAGGGATGAGGCATAGGAAACAGCATGATGGTGTTCGAGCCTAGCCACACTGGGGAGCAGTGCTAAAGACAGAGAGGGTCTAAGAAAGGGCAGAACGCTGCCTATTTTAAAATTCTACTTGGGGAATCTTCACTCATGTCATGCTTCCATCCCTAAATGTAGTTTAAAATGAGTTCAATAAATTGAATTTAGTTTGTTATTTAGTTTAATATTTCCATTGATAACTTCCGATGTCGGCAAAGATGGGGCCGATGATGATTTTGGTTGGCCAGCTCTCTGCAGGCTCAGTGAACTGCCTTGGCAAGTAGGACTTTGAGTATACAGAGCCTCAAAGGGGTGAAAGGGCAAGAAGAATGTGCTCGGCATGAAAAGGGAGTGACTAACGGAAGACTTGGCACACTGGATCTGCAAGGTGACCGCCCTGTGTCACCTGCTCCTTCCTTTCCTTGCTCCATATGCTTGCTCCCCTCGGAGGTCTCCGAGGCAGGGTCAGAAATGCTGTAAAGTGGGCATGTTTGCAGGTCGGCAATGTACCTTAATATGATAGTTCTCCAGGGGTTATAGCTCGCGCCTTTATTTTGACAAAGGCCCCGAGACAATAGAACTTCCTCAAACCATAAAGAAATATACACATAGTAACCAGCTGTTCTCTAAAACTTGAAATGAGTAACAGTTAAGGGGAGTACAAAGTCCACCTAAGTCGTACCCAATTAAAAAAAAATTACTGCTAACGTCAAACTAATAATCAGCAAAGTAGACTAGACCTGACGAAGAAAAAACACAAACACGTTTAATATTTTTCAGGCTTGACAGCATTGTTGAATTATGAATCTCTAGGGAAAACAGAAATGATCTCTTACCTAAATATAAGACTTATGAGCAATAGTTTGCTACCATTTACCAGACAGCTGAAGAACTGATTCTCAGGGATTAACACCAGCAAACTGATAAAAAATATATTTCCATAAATATTCTAAGAAAATAAAAGGAAAAAAGAGTAGAAGAAAAGGATAGTAAAGGAAACAAATACAAAACAATGATGTCGTTTGAAAGCTGTTAATAGGATTCTGTTGGCAAACTTCTTTTTGAGTGGCTTAAAAGAAAAATAAAAAAAATTAATAAGACCCTGAGAAGCGTCTACCAGCATCTAAAAGCTCTAGCAGCTAATCTCTTAATTAAACATAGCAATGATCATTTTAAATACTTGCACTATTTTTATACAAATAATATGTAGGTATTAGAGAATACAGACTTAAAAAATTACTTATAATTTCACCATCCAGAGAACGGTGAAATTCACCTAACAGAGAATCCATTAGGATTTGGATGCATATCTTTTCAGAGTGCTTCAAGGAAGAGGAGGAGAAATAGAATGAAATTGGAAGTATCAAGATGCAGTTTGTTATTTGTAGTGTGTGTGTGTGTGTGTGTGTGTGTGTGTGTGTGTGTGTGTGTGTTTATGTGTGTGTGTGTATGTGTGTGTGTGCGTGCTGAGTTGCCATGAATAATGCACTTCCTACTCTGAGTTGTGGGAAAAAGTGTATAAATGTCAAGGTAGTAGAATTAAATCTTACAGAACAAAGATTAAGTGGAGAGGGGATCCCACCTCCGGATAATAATACTCACCAGTCTAAAGGGGAATAAGAAAGGGGAAAAGCATCGCATCCCATCAAAACCTAGCACATGATCTGACACTATGCTTAGACTGCCTGGCTAATGGAGATGCATTGACCTGCTGGATACATCATTAACACTTTAGAGGCTCATCACATGTCCTCCTCATAAAAGAGCTGTACTCCTTTAAAATGCTTCTGATGCTTCCCCGCATGGCCCAGTAGTAGTTGAAAGAATATACTTCTTCTGGCTGGTTTGTCTATGCCTTGCAGCCTTGACTACAAACTTCCCAGGTTTAAGGGGTTGGTTGGATGAACTACCGCATTGGGCCAAACTTGGAGCCAGTGGTTCTTGGTTAAATTAAATCATAGCAAGATCTACGATGCTGTGGAGGAAGAAGACTGCCAGTGGTTTGGAAGAAAACCCAGTGTGCTATTGAAATGCACAGGGCAGTGGTACAATGTGCTGTCTGGTTGGGCTGTAGAATCACTACCATCAAACACAAAAACAGGCATGCTAGAGGGGAGAGGGCAGGGTGAGTATGAGCCAGTCATTGAGTGAAAGCCAGCCATGTGTCAGCCACCGAATCCCGGGAGGATCACATGTTGCAAGCACTGAAAGCCTAGGCCCATGTGAGAAGAACAAGATGGCAGAGTTCTCACACACACACACAACTGTGAAATCCATCACTGTCCTGTAGGGGAGTTCAAGTTTGGTCTTTATTTTAAGTTATTCATTGAAAAAAAAAATGGCAGAGATCTGTTGGTTGAAGTACTCCTTTCTGCCCATGGATGCCGCTGAGGAAGCATCGTTAAAGTTTCCCCTCCCACCGCCGTCATGTCTAAGTCAGAGTCTCCCAAAGAGCCTGAACACATGCAGAAGCTTTTCATCGGAGTTTGAGCTTTGAAACGATGGATGGAGTCTGAGAGCCATTCTGAGCAATGGGGAACACTCACGGACTATGTGGTAGTGAGAGATCCAAATGCCGAGTGATCCAGAGGCTTTGGGTTTGTCATCTAAGCCACGGTGGAGGAGGTGGGGGCAGTGTGAATGCAAGCCCATGCAAGGTGGATGGAAGAGTTGTGGCACCAAAGGGGGCTGTCTCGAGAGAAGAGTCTCAAAGACCTGGTGCCCACTTAACTGTGAAAAAGATCTTTGTTGGTGGCATTAAAGAAGGCGCTGAAGAACATTACCTAAGGGATTATTTTATTTATTTTTTTAACGTTTATTTATTTTTGAGACAGAGAGAGAGAGAGCATGAACAGGGGAGGGTCAGAGAAAGAGGGAGACACAGAATCCGAAACAGGCTCCAGGCTCTGAGCTGTCAGCACAGAACCCGACGTGGGGCTCGAACCCACGGACCGCGAGATCATGACCTGAACCGAAGTTGGACGCTTAACCGACTGAGCCACCCAGGCGCCCCCCTAAGGGATTATTTTAAACAGTATGGGAAAACTGAAGTGACTGAAGTCATGACTGTTCGAGGCAGTGGCAAAAAGGAAGGCTTTGGTTTTGAAACTTTTGATGATCGTGACTCTGTAGAACAGCGTGTCATTCAGAAGTACCATACTGTGAATGGCCACACCTGTGAAGTGAGGAAAGCCCTCGCTGAGCAAGAGATGGCTGGTGCTTCATCCAGCCAAAGAGGTCAAAGTGGTTCTGGAAACTTTGGTGGTGGATCCGGTGGCAGTGGGGATGGCTATGATGGGTAATGATGGGAACAACCTTGGAGGTGGCGGGATTTACAGTGATTTTGGCAATTACCACAATCAATCTTCAAAGTTTGGACCCACGAAAGGAGGAGATTTGGAGGCAAAAGCCCTGGGCCCTACGGTGGTGGAGGCCAATACTTTGCTAAACCACGGTGGCTATACCAAGGTGGCTAAACCAAGGTGGCTATAATGGTTCCAGCAGTAACAATAGCTATGGGAGTGGCAGAAGGTTTTAATTACGGCCAGGAAACAAAGCTTAGCAGGAGAGGAGGGCAAGAGAAGCGACAAGGACGCTACAGGTTACAACAGATTTGTGAACTCAGCCAAGCACGGTGGTGGCAGGGCCTAGCTGCCACAAAGAAGACATGTTTTAGACAATACTCATGTGCATGGGCATAAATCTCGAGGACTGTATTTGTGACTAATTATGCTTCTTTTTTTTTTTTAATGTTTATTTTTGAGAGAGAGAGAGAGCAGGGGAGGTACAGGGACAGAGGGGGACAGATGATCTGAAGAGGACTCTATGCAGACAGCAGAGAGCCCGATGCGGGGCTCAAACTCATAGAACCGTGAGATCATGACCTGAGCTGAAGTTGGACGCTTAACTGACTGAGCCACCCAGGCTCTCCTGTATTTGTGACTAATTGTAACAGGTTATTTTAGTTTCTGTTCTGTGGAAAGTGTAAAGCATTCCAACAAAGGTTTTTTAAATTAAAAAAATTGTTTATGTTAGAGAGAGCGTGAGTCGGGGAGAGGGATAGAGGGAGGAGAGAGAGAGAGAGAGAGAGAGAGAGAGAGAGAGAGAGAGAGAATCTCAAGCAGCCTCCAGGCTCAGTGTGGAGCCCAATGTGGGGCTTGATCCTACAACACTGGGATCATGACCTAGTCTGAAATCAAGAGTCAGACGCTCAATCGACTGAGCCACCCATGTGTCCCTCCAAGGAAGGGTTTTAATGTTTTTTTTTTTTTTTTGCACCCATGCTGTTGATTGTTAAATAGTCTAATCATTACACTGAATAAATTGTGTCTTTTTAAAAATGTGCTGCGTAAAGTTAGTCTATTCTGAAGTCATCTTGGTAAACTACCCCAGTAAAGTTAGAATTCCTTCAGGGTGATGCCAGGGTCCATTCAAGATTTATTTGCAAACTTTTTGGGCACAGAAGCCATTGTCCCCACAAACCTTGGTGTAGTTGAACTGACAGTTAATGTGTCATGACTTGGAGTTCACCGTTTAAAGGGTCACCCAGGCAAAGTCCTGGAGTTTATTTGGTTATTAATATAATCATTGGCACATCCTATGCAATATCTCTAAATTACAACATCAGATAGAAGTATAGATAAGATTAAAGCTTGTGTGTCATCCATTATCACGTGTAATCCATAAACGATTTAATGTTCTCTTGAAAAAAAGAAATGGCAAATACAAAGCCCCTTTTGGTTAATGGTTTCCACAAGGGAGGTTAGGACAGCTGCCTGTCACTCCCCACCCTGGGTGGGGACACGGGTCTCGGTTCTCCAATTCCGGGAGTAATCTGGAATGGCAGAAGCAGCTAGCTCTTTCTTTCCCTTGGATCAAAGGCGGTGAAGAGAATCTGAGTATAGAGAGGCCAGGAATCCTGTGAGGGAATCATTGTAGATGGTTCCTACACATTTTTACAGAATGGCGTTCCTTCCATTCCTCTCCCTGGCTCGCTCATGTGTTTATCCATTCTGACCTTCCACAAAAGCACTGTCGGAAAAGGGCCAGACATTTGCTGCTGATTGTTTTCTAATTCTGGTTGGATCCCTAGTTGGCACTCAACGGGTTAGGGAATTTGAAAGATCAGGGAAATTCCCAAACTGGACAGAGTCTAGATGCTTACAAGACCCCCTAGGTCTTAGAGTGACAATGACATATATTCAGTAAATACTGATTGAATCTCTGTGTTGTTGCAAGGCTTTGCGTGTAGGGGATATAAACCTTTTCTGTTTTAGTGATGATTTTAGTCATATCATAATCAAACCCCTACATCTTCTAAGACAGTATCTCTTTTCTTCTGTTTCTTGGTGACATGGTCTATTCTTGGCTTCCTGTGTGCCCCTTATCCAAAGCTGGGCTGAGGAGCTTTAGGGACATCTAAGTAGCCACCCCACTGCGGCATCTCTCACTTATCACATGGATGTAAGAACACAGAACTGGACACCCTGGGGGTCCCCGCCCCTGTCAAGGTGAATGCTGGGCCCTAGGAGATGGGCGGTGACAGATAAAAAGCACACACAGCATCTTGCCCGCAAGGGCTTCTGAGTGTCCTGAAAACACTTGGGTCTCATGATGCCCTTATTCTGTAAAAGGATCATTGCTGTGGTCAAATGACTTGGCCCGTTATCACTCGGCAACTCAGCAGCTACACCAGAAATAGAACGCTGCCCAGTGCTCCGGATTGCCCAGCAGATGCTTAAAACACGGTCAACTCCCAGGGCAGGAGAATGAAGTCATCCATGGAGTCCTTGCCCCCAGGGTAATACAAAAGCTCACCGGGCCCCTGAGGTCACAGTAGTTCTTGCAGCTTGGGCTGTGGCACCATTCCCCGCCGCCCCCCCGCCCCCAACCCCACCTCAACTCAAAAAGTAACCCAAGAAAGTTGCTCGTAAGCAGCTAGCAGAGCAGTTGTGTGCATTTGCTCTGTCAGAGAGCAGAGTCGGTTCTGAGAGGGTGATCTAAACCGCAGCAGTGGGGGTGGGTGCTGGGCTCCCCAAAGCAAGCACTCGAGCTGCAGGGAGAAAACTGGAGATGCCCGCCTCGCAGTCTCGCCTACTCACTGAATGAGGAGGGAGCAGGGCCGCTGGCCTCACAGGGCACTTGGCCAGTTGCTGGCTGCAGCAGAGGCACAAAGCTGCAGAAGAGGGTGGGAGTCAGACTACCTGAGTTCAAATCCCAGGTCCGGTGCTTGCTACCATCTACACTATAGGTGGGACACTGGGCAATTTATGTCAGCACTTTCTGCCTCAGGTCCATCTGTGAAATGTGGGTCATAAGAACACCAACCTCATACGGTCCATTGTTAGGATTAACTGAGCTAATATGAGTAAAGTAGTTAGTACCTGCATGTAATAGGCACCATGTAACTGTTTGCTGTCATATATTTACCAAAGGGCTATTAGGTGCCCATTAAAGATGATGGTTATAAATAATGATGTGCAGGTAAATGTCTAGCAACTTGCTCTTTGAGGAAACAAAGCTCCGATTCGTAATGTTTGCTGATGTTCATGGCTTACGTAATCTCATAATGACTGACTTCAAGAACACAGAGCTAAGAAGAAGCGTTCTTAAGGCTTAAGAAGAGCTGTGAGCTCACATGTCTCAAGAGTTGCCACACCACTGGTTATGAAGCCCGAGTAATGACATGAAAGATGCTATGATATTTTATGGAAAGATAAGAATAAAATTTGAAATGGACAATGATTACCAACTCTGTAAAAATCAAGTGTGTGCAGAGAAGAAAATGCAAGGAAATACATTAAATACTGGCGGGGGGGGCGCCTGGGTGGCTCAGTCGGTTGGGCATCCGACTTCGGCTCAGGTCATGAGCTCGCGGTCCGTGGGTTCGAGCCCTGCGTGGGGCTCTGTGCTGACAGCACAGAGCCTGGAGCCTGTTTCAGATTCTGTGTCTCCCTCTCTCTCTGACCTTCCCCCATTCGTGCTCTGTCTCAAAAATGAATAAACATTAAAAAAAAAAATTAAAAAAAAATACTGGCAGGGATTGTTTTTAGAGTAGTGGGAAATAGTTAATTCTTTTATATATATACACATACATATATATATATATATAACAAAAATATATATATAAACAAAATATATATATTTTGTTTGTTTTTCTTAAAGTGTTTATGGTAAAAACAGTAAAAAAGCAAGCAGAATTAGCTAGCACACACATTTTTTTATCATGGGAAATTTCAAACATATAGAACAACAGTACAATTTACTCTAGGTTCTCGTTAACCAACAGTGATCAGTAACTTGTCAATTGTGTCTTATTTTTTTTTTTTTAACGTTTATTTATTTTTGAGACAGAGAGAGGCAGAGCATGAACGGGGGAGGGTCAGAGAGAGAGAGAGACACAGAATCGGAAGCAGGCTCCAGGCTCTGGGCCATCATCAGCCCAGAGCCCGACGCGGGGCTCGAACTCACGGACCGTGAGATCGTGACCTGAGCTGAAGTTGGACGCTTAACTGACTGAGCCACCCAGGCGCCCCAATTGTGTCTTATTTTAATTGAATAAAATTTCTTTCGTTTATCCCAGAGATTATGTGACATATCTAATATATAATACAGGGCATTAAAAATATATGTGAACACCACACCATTATCGCATCTAGCAAAATGACTAATTCCTCAGTATCATCCCCAAATGGGAAAGATGTCTTTTATTAGTGTGTTTCCTTGAATCGTGGCTCAAGCATGACATTGGGTTGTTATTCTTTTAGCTCTCTTTCATTCATACCAGTTATCTTTTCTTTTCATCTCTTTCATGTCACGAGTTTATCGAAGATGCTGATAATTCCTGTAGAATGTCCTGCATTCTAGATCTGGCTGAAGGCTTCCTTATGGTTACTTGTATGTCTAATTCCTGTATATCCCAAAAACTGTTGGTTACATTTAGAGAGTGATTCAGACAGGAATCTGTCCTGGGTCGTGCAATGGACTTCTGAATTTATCATGTTAGCGCACATGTAATGTCTGCTTGTGCCACTGTTGGTGAGGCTAAGATTGATCTGTGGATTTACAAGGGTAACACCTTGTAAAAACTAAATTAAATCAGAGAATTGGGGTGCCTGGGTGGCTCTGTCGGTTGAACGTCCGACTTCAGCTCAGGTCATGATCTCACTGTTCATGGGTTCGAGCCCTGGGTCGGACTCTGTGCTGACAGCTCAGAGCCTGGAGCCTGCTTCAGATTCTGTGGCTCCCTCTCTCTCTTCCCCTCTCCTGCTTGTCTCTGTCTCTGTCTCTGTGAAAAATAAATCAGCATTTTTTTTTAAATAGGAGAATATAATCACAAGAATTCATTTACAGGATAAGGATAAGTAAGTACAAGGTCTCGATCACTCACGAGAAGGTGCCCTGTTATTTTCATGTCAAAATTTGCTGACAGAAGAGAGATACAGGCCCTTGACCCTGAGTTTCTCAGAAAGTTGGGAGGATATGACAATTTTAATATAGGCTTGGTGAATTCTTTGCAAATACACTAATTCATTCTCTGGTTTGAGGCCATCACGGAAACGCCAGGCACAGAATAAACCGATTAAAGCAAAACATTAGACAGGGTCCATCCTAAACCCCTTCAGCCCCACTGAGAGCTTCCCTTCCCTCTTCTTGCGACTACAAGAGCCTACACTTGCCTTCCGACGTGGACTCCCTCTTCTAATCAGCCCTCTTTCTGGTACTATCAGAGTGCTAAGGTGCACATCAGACCAGTTCAGTGTCCTGGTTAGACTTTTCCAGTAGCTTTCTGTGGCCTGCTAGAAAAACTGGAAACTCTGATTTGTCACTTAGGGACCCTCACCATCTGGCTTGGCCCACCCTGCCCACCTTCCCTCCCAAACCTCTTTTTCTTCCTTCATCCAACTCACCTAACATAGTCATCCCCATGTCGTTCTCCAGATATTATGCTCCTTCACAACCCTGGGTCTTGGCTGTGATTAACCCCCTGCCTAAAATACCTTTCCTTTTGTTTGCCTGGCAATTTTCCACCCATCCTTGAGACTCCTGTGCCAAGCCAATTTGACCTCCTTGGTCTGGTCTGAATATCTTCTCTGTTTCCTCGGAGGTCCTCACGAGTACCTCAGCTTATCATCATTCTGTACCCATGGACTCTCCTGGGCCTGGCACACCGCAGGTGCTTAGCAAACATTTGTCGAATGAATTAATTTAAAATGAAGCACTGTTGGAAGAATGAGGAAAGTGCAGGGTGAATTTGCCATTGGCCGAACAGGTGCACCCAGAAGACTGCTGAGTCCTGAGTGACCACATTTGCAGCTAGGTTTGTCCTTAATGCTGTCTCCTCAACCTTAAAAAAATTTTTTTTTCAAATGTTTATTTATTTATTTTGAGAGAGAGTGCATGTGGGGGAGAGTCAGAAAGAGAGAGAGAGAGAGAGAGAGAGATACAGAGAACCGGAAGCAGGCTCCAGGCTCTGAGCTGACAGCCCTGAGCCCAACACGGGGCTCAAACTCACAAACTGTGAGATTATGACCTGATCCAAAGTCGGACGCTTAAAGGACTGAACCGCCCAGGCACCCCTCTCCTCAACATTTTTGTCCCTTTAAGAGCTCAGGTTCAAATACAAGCTTCAGTCCTCTGTAGCTGTGTGGCCTCAGGTACTTAGTGTTATCATTTATTAAATGGAGATGATCATAGTATCAACCACCAAGTTTGTCTTGATGATTAAATGAGTTAATATACTTAAAGTGCACAGTAAGTTCTATTTAAATGCTTATTTTAAGGGGCACCTGGGTGGCTCAGTCGGTTAAGCGCCTGACTTTGGCTCAGGTCATGATCTCACGGTCCGTGAGTTCGAGCCCCGCGTCGGGCTCTGTGCTGACAGCTCAGAGCCTGGAGCCTGTTTCCGATTCTGTGTCCCTCTCTCTCTGACCCTCCCCTGTTCATGCTCTGTCTCTCTCTGTCTCAAAAATAAATAAAGTTAAAAAAAAATAAATGCTTATTTTAAGATTCCACGTTGGTCTCAACAGCTCTGCTTGGTGATTGGCTCTTCAAAGGCGTAATTTGTGTCTGACTGAGTTTCCTTTTCCCCATAGCATTTGGCATAAACTGCTGGAAGATGAACAAACATTAGAGAAGCAAGTGGGGAGACTGTTCGGAGTGGTAGTAAAGAGGATGGACTTTGAGGCCAGGCTGCCTGGTTCCGCCCTCAGCACACATATTAAAGTCCTTGGAGCCTCTATCTCTTTATCTGCAAAGTGATGATAGTCAGGGGTCTGTTGTCAGGGTTATATGAGATCATTTGTGTAAAGCTCTTGACACAGGGCCTGGCACAATGGGAACCACTCAGCAAATATCAGTTGTTATTATTAAGTATTTTCCTTTCTGGGAGTATTTGCATTTTTGCGTGAACTAAAGAGGGGACATATTTGGGGGCAAGTCAGCAATTCGGATCTATCCCAGTAATGAGTCCTCTTTGGTTATTTTTTTCACGCTAGAGTATTTGACTCTCACGCCAATTCTGCTTGTACTTGCATAGATAAGGCAGTTGGAATGCTGCCCGTTCACCAGAATGAATGACTTCTATGTCTGTCGTTGGCTGTATTCAGTACAGCCCCTCCTACTAACTCAAAGTAAAAAATTTAGCAGTCAAACCATTTGGGTCCAAAAATGAAACCAATCCAGAGATCTCAGGATAAAAGTAGGTTTCCAGCAGCCCACTTGGGTCAGCCAGGATGTCAGAGTGGATGAGAACCCCCGAAGGTGTATGACTCCACAGCCAGGGCAGCTTGGGTGAAAAACCAGGCCCAAATGGACATTGAATCAGATTCAGGGATTGCATTAACAACTCAGCACTGCCCTTGAGCTGAACTGACTGTCCCTCTGGGAGTGCTTCTTAATGGGTTACAAGAGCCACTTCGCAAACCAGAAGTGGGTAGGTGGCCTGTGTTTCCACTTCCTCACGGGCTAAGGCCCTCGGGGAAATGGACAGTAGAGGGAGCTGAGTAGGGGTCAACCCACAATGGTTGTTGTATCCTACACATGCCATGTTTTCCTCCTGAAAGTTGATCTTGGAGATGTGAACATATCTTCCTTGCTTTTTAACCCAAGTTCAAATGTCCTTTTCATGTGACTTGTTAAAAGTACTTTTCTTTCTTGTATCTCACTCCTCACTAACTCCCATTGAATTATTAGTGCCCCAAAAAAGCCCTTATGATAAGCTATCAGACCACTCTAAAATATCTTCAGGCTGCCAAGTGAAGTTTCCTATATCTACACAATGTGTAGTGATTAAGGAGGAGTGGGGTTTTTGAGGAGGTGAGGTCTTTGCTATCATAAATAACGGCAGCTAGCATTGACTGAGCACTTACTATGTGCCAAAGATGTTCCTGCATTATCTCATGTAGTCTTACAGGACAGGGCTAGGTACCAGAATCAGCCCCATTTTCCACATGAGAAAACTGAGGAAGCAGAGTCAAAGCAATTGCCCAAGTTTGTACAGTTAGCGAGTGACAAAACCACGTTTCAAACCAAGAGTGTCTGCCCTAAGGGCAGAGCTTCTAATCTGTAGTGCGTCCCACTCTTCTCTGTTCTCCACTTCCATAATTACCATATGCTGTGGTCCGAATGTTTGCGTTCCCCACAAATTCATATGTTGAAATCCTAACTCGCGAGGAGATGGTATTAGGAGGTTGGGCATTTAAGAGATGATGAGGTCATGACAAGGGGAGTTGCCATGACTGGGAACAGGGCCCTTATAAAAGAGACCCCACAAATCTCCCTAGCCCTTTCTGCCACGTGAGGACACAGCGAGAAGTCAGCAGTCTCACCCCAGCAGGGTCCCCCACCAGAACCTGACCATGCTGCATCCTGATCTCGGACTTCCAGCCTTCAGAATGGTGAGCAACACATTACAGCTGTTTATAAGCCACCCAGTCTACGGTATATGGCTATTGCCGCCTGAACAGACTAAGACAGTACATATGTCTAGGACAAGATCGCGGGGTCTGGAGCTCACGATGATCATACACTGCCTCAGTTCCTTGAGGTCACAACCTTCTCCCCACTTGCCATTCATCCATTCAGTCATCCATTCAACAAATATTTGTAATGGAACACCAACAACGTACCACACCCCGAGGACACAGAGCTGATCAAAACCAGGAGAGGCCCTGCACTTACAAAGCCCACAATTTACATGGGACGCCAGCCCAGGTGGAGTGATTACACACACATGTGAAACCGTAGCTGGGGACCAGAGCTGCAGACAGAGGGACGAGATACTGTGAGAATGTGCCAAGGAAAAATCGCCGTGGTTGAGGTGGTCAGGGAAGGCTCAAGATGTCTAAAGAAAACGGAGAGGGGAAAGCATCCCGATGGGATGAGGAACATAGGAGGAAGCCCTGTGACCCACATCCTGGGTCTTAGAGTTGACCGGTGGCCGTAGGGGGCCCAGCCATGGTTTTTATCTTAATGACCATGGAAGGCCCTTGAACCACCAACTCTAGACTCCATTTTTGAAAAGTTGCTCAGTGCCAGCAGCGCCCCTACAGCCAGGCTCTGTGCGTGTCTGGTACCCATGGAATATCCAGGAGGCAGATCTTTACAGCATCAATCAGCACCTTTCCCCCTGCCCCAAATTTGACTCAAGTCATGGTGTTGGCTGGCTCGGGAATAGAGAGAACCCGGTTCTCGCAGCTTCCTGCCCTGTCTGTAGGCTCATTCTCTTTGGCTTGGTGGGGGACTGACAGTTCTAGAGAGATGAAGGATCACATAGTGGAGACAGTAATGACAGAGTTTGTCTTGAACTAAGGTTACCTTTACTTCTCTGCAGACAAATCATAATACTAAGTAAGTTGGTGCACTCAGCAGAATTCCACAGATAGTACTCTCTATCTCTGCCTTTTCTGCAGATAATGCTGTAAATTCTCTGCTTGAAAAAAGCAATTATGCAGTTTTCTGGTACAAAGCTCACTGCTTGCATTCCACAATCATAAAAGAATAAAGACACGATGACTCATTTATTACTCTTGTTACTTAAATATTACTCACTAAACTTTGTTAACAATAGTTACTAGAAAATGACTTCTCTGCCTCACTACATAGAATTTTCCTTCTGGTTTTAGATGCCATTTCTAGTGCCGTCTAAGAGAACTCACTTCTCTGAAATGATGTGTGTGTGTGTGTGTGTGTGTGTGTGTGTGTGTGTGTGTGTGTGTTGGGGGGTGTTATTTACTTATAATTTAATTTAATTTAATTTAATTTAATTTAATTTAAGAGACAGAACTCGAGTTGGGGAGAGGGGCAGAGGGAGAG
The DNA here is from genome assembly GCF_018350175.1 of Felis catus. NCBI lineage: Eukaryota > Metazoa > Chordata > Mammalia > Carnivora > Felidae > Felis > Felis catus. The sequence goes on from NC_058368.1 coordinate 139,285,309, forward strand.
GGAGGGGGGAGAGAAAGAGAAAGAGAGAGAGAGAGAAAGAGAGAGAGAGAGACAGAGAGAGAGAGAGACAGAGAGAGAGGGAATACTAAGCAGGCTCCGTGCTCAGCACAGAGCCTGACACAGGGCTCAGTCCTAGAACTGTAAGATTATGACTTGAGCTGAAATCAAGAGTCAGATGCTCAACAGACTGAGCCACCCAGGTGCTCCTATTTATTGTTTATTTATACTTTTATTTCAATCTGTCTTTTAAGGAACCCCCAGTAAATGATTCCAATGTGAACATGCACAGTCCCTTTCCACAGACTCAAAGATCCTTATGATGACACAAAGTGAGCCTCCTCCAAAGGATTTCCAAAAGACTGGCACTTTTCCTCCAGAAGTATAAATGTTTAGATTTCAAAGCTGGAGGAGTCATCTGGATGTCTTCTAGATAATGCCTTTAACTCTAAAAAAGTGAAAAGAAAATCATCCTTGATTTGTATTTGTACAAGGTTGGGGCGGAGGGCAGCCCAATCCACAGCCTGTGCCAAGTGAGGGCTGCCCCAAGTGAAATCTACTATCTCAGCCCGGGACGAGGGATGGGAGAGTCAGTCAGGGAGATCCTTGGGAGAAAGCAGGAGAGATGGTGAATTTTACATGTCAGTTTGGCTCTGCCAACCAGGGCACAGATATCTGGCCAAACATTATTTTGGGTGTTTTTGGTTGAACATTTAAATTCATTGAGCGAGTAAAGCAGATTGCCTACCTTGGCCTAAAGGGCATCATCCAACCCTCTGAAGGCTTGAACACAACAAAAGGCCAATCTTTCCCTGAATAACTGGGAACTCCTCTTGCCTGATTGCCTTTGACATGGGCCATGGGTGAAGGTTTTTGTTGTTGTTGTTGTTGTTGTTTGCCTGTCCTCATGCTCACTGAAACACTGATTCTTCCTGGGTCTCCAGCCTGCCAACCTACATCACTGGGTCTCCAGCTCAATGACTGCACATCTTGAGATTTGTCAGCTGCCATAAACATGTGAGCCAATTTCTTATAATAGGTTTCTTTCTCTCTGTATATATAAATACACACATTGCATTGGTCCTGTTTCTCTGGAGAGCCCTGACCACTATGGTATGAGAGGAGGCTCATCACCTCCCAAGACGTGGGTCAGAGCTGCTGGAAGTCTTGCCTGATGAAGCACCTCTCTGTGCAGATCCCCTCTAGATCGCCTCCATTCTCTCCTTCTAAGTCCCAAATTTCTCTGTGAGGTTTATTTTCTCCATTTCACTATGGGAAGCTGCAACAGGAGATAAGGAAAGGGAAACTGTAGTTTGGGCTTGGCAAGTCCAGACTCTTGATTAGGTGGAAGGTAGGCTGGAGCCTGGAGCTCATCTAATCCATCTGCCTCCTACTCAAGGCAGAAGAGCTTCCCACACTGAGCTGAGCATGCTCACGCATGCAGTCCTTCCGTTGAGAAAGACACTGTGTTGGTTCAGAGCAGGGCTCTGGAATCTGACAGCTGGGGCCCCACCTGGCCTCCACTTCTCAGTAGCTATGTGACCTTGGGCACTACTAGGTCCCACTTGACTCATTTCTATAATGGGGATAATTATAGCATACGTTTCATGGGTCACTGAAACGATCCCTTGAAAATACAGAAGCACATAGTCTAGCATCTGTGTTGGCTGTTACTAACAGTCCTGCCTCTTCTATACCAACTTTAATTTAGGGTATAAATGTCTAGATTTGGCAATTCTACATTAGCATTTGCTTTAAACTTTGGGGAAAAAAACCAAAAACCAAAAAACAAACAAACAAAAAAAAACTTTGGGACCTCTGCAGATTTAATAACCACAACTTGTATGTATTCAAGTTCCCACTGCTCAAAGTACAGGCTATGCCCTAGCCCCCTAGAAGTCTACCAGAAATGCAGAACCCAGGCTCCGGGTAAAGTGCAGCTACATTAAGGTTTGATTTAAGGCTCTGACAGAAATGACAAGGAGCACAGGGCTAGTGACAAATTCTTATGAACATACTCTGGAGACAACTCTTACATTTAATACTGATTAATGTTCAATTCTGACCAATATAATGAAAAACAGATTTACACAGGAAGGATTCTGAATGGTAGAGCAGAACCCAGAGGAAGGCAGGACCAGAGCAGCAGCAGGAGCTCCTGGACCCCTCTGGGGTATGGCTTTAGACGCCTCAACTCCACCTGCCTGTGTATTCCATTCAAATTTCCTCTTACTGGTCCAGTCTGGGTCAGTGTCTTCTACTCTTGGACCAATCAACACTGGCCAGTCTTGAGTGGGCAGCCAGGAAGGTGCTAAGCCAGAAGCTAACCTACTTTGTATCCACTACAAAACCATGTTCCTAAAAGATATGAGTCCACCTTCCTGCTTGGAATAGCTTTTACACGTGTCCATTTAAATGAGCAATACTAGGGGCACCTGGGTGGCTCAGTCAGTTAAGCGTCCGACTTCAGCTCAGGTCACGATCTTGTGGTCCGTGAGTTCGAGCCCTGTGTCACGCTCTGGGCTGATGGCTCAGAGCCTGGAGCCTGCTTCTGATTCTGTGTCTCCCTTTCTGTCTCTGCCCCTCCCCTGTTCATGCTCGGTCTCTCTCTCTGTCTCAAAAATAAATAAACGTTATAAATAAATAAATAAATAAATAAATAAATAAATAAGCAAGCAAGCAAGCAAGCAAGCTATACTAGTTGTCTACAATGGATCCTAAACAAAGTTAATGCCTAAAGTTAGGCATCCAAACTTACCTCAAAAAAAAAAAAAAAATGGAGAGGGTTGCCTGGGTGGCTCAGTCAGTTAAGCGTCCTACTTTGGCTCTGGCCATGATCTCCTGGTTCCTGAGTTTGAGCCCCACACTGGGCTTTGTGTTGACAGCTCAGGGCCTAGAGCCTGCTTTGGCTTCTGCATCTTTCTGTCTGCCCCTCCTGTGCTCACGCACTCTCTCTCTCTCAAAAAGAAATAAATGAAAAAAAAAAAAAAAGAAAGAAATGTTTAAAAAAAATTTTTAAATCTAAAAAAGAAAGAAATGGAGATAGGAGGCTGACTTTGAGAGATGTTATTTTTGAAGGATAACAATATATTTACCTTATTAAATTATTAAAAACAACAGCTAGCACATTTGATGTTTGTTCTTAGCAAAGCTTTCGTTTGGAGAGTTTAATCGGTCAGAAGATTCTTCTGGAATTTTAGCTTCCTCCAAAAGCACTAGATCTAGAGGAACAGATTGTTCTGGGTCTGGAAAATAAAGCTCAAATTTCCCAGCAGGCCATATTTGAGAACTGATGTTAGAATAGGGGCTATGGTAACCTGAGGGAGAAGAATGAACTCTATACCTTCATCTGACCCATTGTTTAATCTGTGACAAAAACATGCATGTTGATAAAATCTCAACCATCTGGAACTAAGGTCAGGAAAAGGAGAGGCACATTTTTGGTTCCCAGTCAGCTAAGGTATTAAAGGAATATTGCAGCCAATATTTTGAAAGCAATAATCCCACTGTTCTTTGGAACAGCTAAGCTTTACCTGGAGTGTGTTCAGGCATGTGTGCTACAGCCTAGGAAGGGCATTGGAAGCTAGATGGATTCCAGGCAAAGGGCATCAGGAGAATGGGTAGCATGGTTTCCAGAACTTTTTTCCAAAGAACCATATAAAATAGAACCAGGAATTGGGAACCATGGAATTTAGCTGGAAGAAGCATCTTCAGCCAGGGAGGCCATGTGAGAGACACCACAGATGAACTAAGCGGCAAACTAAGGCCACTGAGTGGCAGTTTTGAAGAGAGGGTTTTTAGTGAATCCAAACATCATTTCTTTATCTCTGGCACAGAATTTATTTCATGGAGAAAACTGTCTATGATGGGGGAAATGTCTTAATAAGTCTAATTTGGAAAAGAAAACCAAAGCTGGAGGCATCACAATCCCAGATTTAAAGCTGTATTACAAAGCTGTAATCATCAAGATGCTATGATACTGGCAAAAGAACAGACACTCAGATCAATGGAACAGAATAGAGAACCCAGAAATGGACCCACAAATGTATCGCCAACTAATCTTTGACAAAGCAGGAAAGAATATCCAATGGAATAAGAACAGTCTCTTCAGCAAATGGTGGTGGGAAAATTGGACAGCAACATGCAGAAGAATGAACCTGGACCACTTTCTTACACCATACACAAAAATAAACTCAAAATGGATGAAAGACCTAAACATAAGACAGGAAGCCATCAAAGTCTTCAAGGAGAAAGCAGGCAAAAACCTCTTTGACTTTGGCTGCAACAAGTTCTTACTCAACATGTCTCTGGAGGCAAGGTAAACAAAAGCAAAAATGATCTACTGGGACCTCATCAAGATAAAAAGCTTATGCACAGCAAAGGAAACAATCAGCAAAACTAAAAGGCAACCGACAGAATGGAAGAAGATATTTGCAAACGACATATCAGATAAAGGGTTAGTATCCAAAATCTATAAAGAACTTATCAAACACAACACCCGAAAAACAAATAATCCAGTGAAGAAATGGGCAAAAGGCATGAACAGACACTTTTCCAAAGAAGACATCCAGATGGCTAACAGACACATGAAAAGATGCTCAACATCACTCATCATCAGGGAAATACAAATCAAAATCACCATGAGATACCACCTTACACCTGTCAGAAGGGCTAATATTAACAACTCAGGCGACAACAGATGTTGGCGAGGATGCGGAGAAAGAGGATCTCTTTTGCATTGTTGGTGGCAATGCAAGCTGGTGCAGCCACTCTGGAAAACAGTATGGAGGTTCCTCAAAAAACTAAAAATAAAACTACCCTATGACCCAGCAATTGCACTACTAGGCATTTATCCACGGGATACAGGTGTGCTGTTTCGAAGGGACACAGGCACCTCAATGTTTATAGCAGCACTATCAACAATAGCCAAAGTATGGAAAGAGCCCAAATGTCCATCAATAGAAGAATGGATAAAGAAGAGGTGGTATATATATACAATGGAGTATTACTCAGCAATCAAAAAGAATGCAATCTTGCCATTTGCAACTACGTGGATGGAACTGGAGGGTATTATGCTAAGTGAAATTAGTCAGAGAAAGACAAAAATCATATGACTTCACTCATATGAGGACTTTAAGAGACAAAACAGATGAACATAAGGGAAGGGACACAAAAATAATATAAAAACAGGGAGGGGGACAAAACGAAAGAGACTCACAAATATAGAGAACAAACTGAGGGTTACGGGAGGGGTTGTGGGAGGAAGGGATGGGCTAAATGGGTAAGGGGCACTAAGGAATCTACTCCTGGAATCATTGTTGCACTATATGCTAACTAATTTGAATGTAAATTAAAAAATAATAATAATAATAAAATAAAATAAATACTTTATTGCCAAAAAAACAAAAAGACGTTTCCCTATGGTTTCTGATGCAATTAGAAAACAAACTTAATTTTGGAAACCACAACATTAAATGACTTTTAATGTTTCCTTCAATTCTAAACATTTTTTAAAATTCTTTGTTTATTTTTGAGAGACAGAGCACAAGTAGTGGAGGGGCAGAGAGAGATAGAGGGAAACACAGAATCTGAAGCAGGCTCCAGGCTCTGCTGTAAGCACAGAGCCCAACGTAGGGCTTGAAACCACAAGTTGTGAGATCATGACCTGAGCTGAAGTGGGACACTTAACCTGACTGAACCACTCAGGCACCCCTAGTACTAAACATTTTGAATGGCATGAAATGTCAGCTCTTACACGAGGTTATCTCATGCACATATATACATGGATATGATAAAACCATTAATCCTTTGATTTACAAAAATATGGTAATAATTACTGCAATTTGCTCTGTACACTTGATAATATGTGTTAAGGATCTTTCTATGTTAGTACATACACAGCCACCTCATTCTTCTAATGACTGCCTCATGTTCCTTTGTAAGGCTGTATCATAACATAATAGACATTTAAGCTGTTTCCAATTTGTTACTATTACAGCCAATGCTGAAATAAACATCACTGTAGTATACTGATGTTTATTACAAGCATGTATTTGGCACACATTTCTAGAATTGGAATTTTGAAGACATTCCATAAGACCCTACCAGTTTATTCTCATACCACCAGCTGAATAAAGATTTTGTTTCCCCATCCTTCTACCCTTCAATGATACTATCAATCTTTTAAATTTAAGATAATCAGATGCATGAAAAAATCTTATTGTTTTAATTTGCATCTGTTTGGTTGCCATTTCTGGCACACAGCTCCTAAAACCCTTGGAATTTCCTGAGTGACTTTTGCTATTCATAACAAGCCCCTTCCAGCCACACCTGAGTTTGTGTTAACGAGGTGACTTTTGGAAAGCACCCAGGGATAGGGGCCGGTTGCCAGGGGAACCAACTTTATGGTTAGAGGGATGGAACCTTCAGTCCCATCCCCTGATCTCTGGGGATGGAAGAAGTGTTAAAGAGTGACTGAGTCACTAATGGCAAAGATCTAATCAATCGTGTGTACATAAATGAATCCTTCACAAAACCCCCGAATGAGGAGCTCAGAGAACTTCTGGGTTGGCTTCCAGGAACACTTTAAAGTGCCTGAAGGTGGTGCATCTCAAATTCAAAGGAACAGAAGCTCTGGAACTTGAAAGATGTACTTCTTCATCTGGTTATTCATTCGTATCCTTTAATATCCTTTGTAACAAGCCAGTAATCTAGAAAGTACTGTTTTCCTGAGTTCTGTGAGTGGCTCTAGCAAATGAGCTGAGCCTGAGAAGGGGGTCATGGGAACTTCTGATTTATAGCCAGTTGGTCACGAGTTCAGGTAACAACCTGGACTTGTGATTAGCATCTGAAGTTGAAGGGAAGGGCGGTCTTCTCGGATTGACTTTGACTTTGTGGGATCTGATACTATCTTCAGACAGAGTGTCAGGATTGAGTTAAATTATATAACAGCCTGCTGGGGTTGCAGGATTGCTTGGTGTGGGAGAATTACCACACATTTGGTGACCAGAAATAGCAGAAGTGAAGTAGAATGCTGGGACTAGAGAAGACACGTAGGAGTGTGTTTTTTCACAAGAATCTTTGTTCATTTTTCTATTAGGTTGAAACTTCTTATTGATTTATGAAGGCTTTTTATTTATGATGGTCTGTCTTAGTTCAAGCTGCTGTAAGACTGGGTGGCTTAAACAACAAATATTTCTTACAGTTCTGCAGGCTGGGAAGTCCAAAATGAAGGTGCTGGCAGATCCTGCGTCTGGTGAAGGCTGACTTCCTGGTTTGCAGATGGCTGTGTTTTCATTGCAAAGAGAGAGAAGGAGAGAAGAGAGAGGAGAGAGGAGAGAGAGGAGAGAGAGAGAGAGAGAGAGAGAGAGAGAGAGAGAGAGAGAGAGGACCTTTAGTATCTCCTCTTATAAGGGCGCTAACTCCATCACCAGGGCTCCACACTCATAACCTAATTACCTCCCAAAGACCCCCATCTCAAAATACCATCACTTTGGGGGGTTAGGATTTCTTTCTTTCTTTCTTTCTTTCTTTCTTTCTTTCTTTCTTTCTTTCTTTCTTTCTTTCTTTCTTTCTTTCTTTCTTTCTTTCTTTCTTCTTTCTTTCTTTCTTTCTCTCTCTCTCTCTCTCTCTCTCTCTCTCTCTCTCTCTCTCTCTCTCACATTTATTTTTTGAGAGACAACAGAGCACAAGGTGAGTGGGGCAGAGAGAGAGGAAGAGACAGAATCTGAAGCAGGCTTCAGGCTCTGAGCTGTCCACACAGAGTCTGATGCGGGGCTTGAACTCACAAACCACAAGATCATGACCTGAGCCAGAATTGGAAGCTTAACCAACTAAGTCAGGATTTCAACATAAAAATTTGGTGGTGGTGGTGTGTGTGTGTGGGGGGGGGGGGGGGGGGGTGGGGGGGGTGTCACAGACATACATTCCACAACATTCCATGACAAACATTCAGTCTATAAGATGGCTGTTAGTCTTTTATGTAGTTTCTCTAGAATGTCATTTAACTTTTGTATTTAATTACATTTTAAAAATAGTTATCTTACAAGATTCAAAAATCAAAACTATACAGAAACAGAGAGCAGTCTCATTTCCACCTTTATCCCTTCACCTTGTTCCTCCCTATCCCCTGTATGAAATCATTTTTCCTGTTCTTCATTTTGTAAACATAAGCAACAATGTCCATATAGTCTTTCCCCTCATTTTCTTAATAAACTGTGTCAAACAGTAGACAATGTTCTGACCTCTATGAAGTGTTTTCACTTAATACACATTGTAGATATTCTAATAACCACTCCGCATCTTCCTCATTCTGTTTCTCTGCTTCTTCAGACTCCATTGTGTGGATGTAACTGTAGTTTATCCTGGACACTTGGGTCGTTTCCAACTATTTTACCATTACAAACAACAATGAAATAAATAACTTTTGGGATATTCTGTTTTGTATCCGGAAGTGTATTTGTAGGAGACAGATTCCTAGGAATGAAATTGCCAGGTCAAGGAACTATCACTTGCTTTTTAACTTTGCCATGACATCTTTCATTACGGAGATGTTTTAAGTTTTTATGGTGATTTTTTTCTATTTAAAACTGGAAGGTGGGGGCTGGGTGGCTCAGTCGGTTGAGCATCTGACTTCAGCTCAGGCTTTGCGGTGGGTTCGCACCCTGTCTCTGTCTCTCTCAAAAGTAAAATAAACACGAAAGAAAATTTTAAAAAATATGTTGAAGTGGCTACCTACCGCTTAAAAGAAAATGTCATCTTTGTATTATTCTTTGATTCACCCTTAATCTTCTTTATATCCTTTCTAAGTATTTTTAATCTTATAAGCATTCTTTTACATTATGTTTAATATATTTTTGAAGTCACTGCTACCGAGGCACGATTTATATTTATGTTAAAGTTTCACTTTTTCAAGTGTATGGTTCAATGAATTTTGACAAACGGATGTGGTTGTGTTACCACGGCTTTAATCAAGATGTAGAACGTTCCCATCACCCCAGAAAGTTCCCTCCTGCCCTTGTCGTCAAACGTTGAATTGATGAACTGAATTATCTGTTGGTAGACTGGGCTCCTGGAGTCTCTCTTCCGTATTTTATTTACAGACCGCCTCTTCTAGGTGTGAGGACAAAGGTCTGGCAGAGACAGAAGTGGTGGGGACCTTCACAGCACCCAGAAGATCTGGGAAGTTTATCTGGAGCAACTAGCGGGTGTTCAGTTGGGCTGGGATCAGCCAGTCTGCGCGGGGAACCCACTAACGTCAAACCCACCTGGGAATGTTTCTTCTCAACCAGAGTGTTCAGACCTTCGCGATTTATCTCCCTTTTAGTTTGCACCCATTCTCGCTGCCCAGATACTTGTTATCCTAGCCTCCTGAAGCCTTGAGCTTTCTCTGAAGCCTTGAACTGTTTTGGTCTGAAATTCACGGTTTGTGGATGTCTGTGTGGGCTGGACACGTATGCTCTAAGTGTGACCTTCCTTTGAAGGGTCTGAACATAGAAAGAGAAAGAGGACGCTAGCAATGAAAACCTCTGCAGAAAGAGGTTTAGGGATGTGTGCTCTGATTCACAGGGAAGTGTAACAAGTAACAAAGCTCATGATTCACATGTGGATTCAGCAGCTGTGCAGAGGAGGCAATGAGACACTAGTCAAAGTTTGATCTCCTTGCTGACTGTAAATGGACAAAGAATAAATATTGCCAAGCAGTCATAGTCTATATCACCAGCCTTTCAAAGGAATACCATACACTGGTATTCTTTTCTGGTCTTCAGGATTTACAACCACCATGCAAGACTGTTTATTTTGACAAACAATGTATGCAAGTAAGTCAAAGTGGCATTAATGTCTAAAGAAAGTCTTACTAATATAGGCAGTATTAGATAATCAATATATCAATAAGAACATATTAATGGATTTTTAATCAATTTATTGGTTATCTAATACTACATCTATTGCTATAGAGAAATAATTCCCAAATGTGACAGACTCTTAGAACTACCTTTAGAGCTTGTTGAAGATACAGACGTCCTGGAGAGTCTAATATAGTCATCAGGGAAGGTTTCTAGAAATCTGCATGCTGATCAAACTTCCTAGTTGGTTCTCACGTTGCTTTCTAGGGTCTATCCTTTAAGGGCATTACATTTGAAACTGGAAGGCTCGGGTTCCAGAGTTCTGGATTCTAGGCTTCCATTTACTGTCTGTGCAGACTTGATTTTAGCATGCCATTGCTCTGGGCCTCAGTGGATTCATTTGGGAAATGAATCACAAGCAGTTTTTTGGGCAGGGCAGACACAAGGTAAGAAGTATGCTTTTGAGAGGTTAAGCTGGTGAGTCCCTGTGGATAGGGTAATAAGGGCTAAGACATGGGGGCAGGAGGCTAGTGAGGAGGAAGTCACCACAGTATAGGAAGACCTGTAATGAGAAATGATGGGAGGAAAAGCAATGAGGGGTCAGAAGTGACAGAGGACACAGAGTGGGAGTCACAGGACTTGGTGACTGATTGGATATGCAGCGTTAAGCAGAGGAAGGGGAAAAGGGGGCTCCAGTGTTTCTACCTGGGTGACTAGGTCAATAGAGGCTGCATTTCTAGAAATAAGGACAGATGGATGAAACATGCAACAGCCCCCTCAGAGGATACTCCCTAATGGTACCGTGTTCTATTCCAGAACTTTCTTCCCCATCCTGACTGAAGAAGGATATGGGAATGCGCTATGGAAGATGCAGCTACCAGCTGGACTCCTTCCATCACCTTGAGCAAATCATCTCACCTCCCTCCTCCCTGGAACTTAGTTTCCTCATTTGTAAGTGAAAGAACGTGAACCAGAACTTCTTTTGGGATCCACGGACGATCTGCAGGGATTCCATGGACCTGCTGAAACTGTGCACAGGACTTTCATACATGGGTCTATCTAAATTTTTCTTTTTCTTTTTTTAAGTTTATTTATTTATTTTGAGAGAGAGAGAGAGAGAGAGAGAGCACAAAAGCAAGCAAGAGCAGGGGAGGAGCAGAGAGAGAGGGAGACAGAGAATCCCACGCAGGCTCTGCACTGTCAGCACAGAGCTCAACGCACGTCTCAGTCTCACGAACCATGAGATCGTGACCTGGGCCGAGATCAAGAGTCAGACGCTGAACTGACTGAGCCTCCCAGGTGTCCCTAATTTAAATTTTCTATGGAAAGGCCCTAGGCTGTCATCAAATTCTCATCAGTTAGTGACCCAGGAGGAAGTAACAGCTATTATTATAACAGATAACTTCTTAAAAAAAACTTTTTATCATGGAAAACTTAAAATACACATACACACAGGATAAGTGAGAATTGTGTCCTTGTTAGTCAAGTTTTAATAATCAATATGGTCTCTCAAGTCCTTTTTGAAGTGTTAGTATTTCATTGAATGTAGGTACCATTACTTCTGTTTGACTTTTTTTTTTCATGTATTACCTCTAAATGGGTTTTATTCTTTAAAAATTGGAGTTGGGGCACCTGGGTGGCTCTGTGGGGTAAGCCTCTGACTCTTGATTGTGGCTCAGGTTATGCGGGTTCATGGGCTTGAGCCCTGTGTGCTCATGCACTTGCTCTCTCAAAATAAATACATACACATTTTATTTAATTTTTTTGTGTTTTTAAAAATATTTTTATTTGTGGGAGAGTGCAAGTGGGGGAGGGACACAGAGAGGGGGACAGAGGAGCCCAAATGGGCTCTGCACTGACATCTGACAGCAGGGAGCCCAACACGGGGCTCGAACTCACAAACTGCGAGATCGTGACCTGAACCAAAGTTGGACACTCAACCGACTGAGCCCCCCAGGGGCCCCAAATAAATAAACACTTTTCAAGACAACAAATAAAGAAGTAAATAGTGGGTCTTTAAAAGAGGGAATGGTAAAATTCACAGACCTCCACTTCAGCCACTCATTCACCACTCGGGATTCTCTGTACATGGTGGTGAATGTGCTTGCTTCTTTCCACCCAGGTGAGATGTTGTGTTTTTTGTTTTTGTTTTTGTTTTTGTTTTTTACTCCTGTCAATTTCACTGTGTGTTTTTTTATTTAAAAAAATTTTTTTTAACGTTTATTCATTTTTAAGACACAGAGAGAGCATGAACAGGGGTCAGAGAGAGAGAGGGAGAAACAGAATCCGAAACAGGCTCCAGGCTCTGAGCTGTCAGCACAGAGCCCTACACGGGGCTCAAACCCACAGACCGTGAGATCATGACCTGAACTGAAGTCGGCCGCTTAACCGACTGAGCCACCCAGGCGCCCCTCACTGTGCGTTTATACCAAGAGTCAGTTGTATCTGTTTCCAAAACTGTGCCAGTTGTGGTAAGTATTAAAAACATGTAATTTCCTTCAACGTGTACCTAAAGTATTTAGTAAGAGGTCAGAGCATATAAACTGAAAAAAAACCAAACCAATCCACAACTTTACTCTTTGTCACCTATGCTGGTTTGAATTCTCTCTCCGCCGCTGGCCAGTCTCTCCCGCAGATGTCCAACATTTCTACTCGCTTTCAGCTCTCGGTGAGCAATCTCACATTTAGTCATTCACAAGGGCAGACCAGCTAGCTGTCTATCAGAGCTTTACCTCCTCCTCCACGGTGGCCTCGCGGATTGCCACTGAGGGAGGAGCTGGTTCTCAGCCTTCCCTCTTCCTCTGCCGCGGCTCCTCCCTCCCTCTCTGCCCCGCATCCGAACGAGCAGGCTTGGAATCAGGCAGGGAAGGACAAAGGACGCGTTTGAGACCAATGACTCTGCAATCTGGCACCAGGGCTCCCGAGGGACAGACGCCCAGATATTTGCCCGTTCTCCACGGGGCGCTTTTGGGGGTTCCCGCCTCACCACGGACCTCCCGCTTCACCACGGACCTCCCGCTTCACCACACCCTAGTACAGGCGCTGCTTCTCCATTTATGACTTTCCACTCAGCTCCTAACTCCTGAGGACTATGCTGGGCTCGCAGGCGGAGGTCTTGGACAGGGCTGTTGCACGATGATCAAGTTCAGCTACCTTCAGTGAGGTCCCCTCTGACCACTGGGGTGCACACCTGCCTGCCCGCCACTGGGGAAGCCTGATGATGGTAGGAGTGCCCTTGTTCTCCCTGTGCACTCTCTTCTTCTGCAGCCAGGGGCAGCTTCCCGCTTTAAACTTTTCTAGGCACAAGTCCAGCTTCAGGTCGTAGTGACCTTCCTCTCCAGGGTTCCACATCATGCTCTGCTAGCTGTTCACTTGAAGGTCACTTTCTGACCTTATCTTCAAAGAAATTCCTTCTATCAACCTCCTCCCTTTCTCGTGTAGCCTGGAAGTTGGTGATAAGCTAAGTTGTGGTGGAAAATTTTGGCCATGCCCCTTAGCAAATCGGGCAAAGATGATGTGCGTCCTCTCTTAAGACGCGTGTACTCATAACCTTTATTCTCAGTTGTTGGGCCTCAGGCAAAATTGAGATAAGGGAAGTGTGCCATTTAAACATCCACTGTAGAAATACCACTTAAAATGGGAAACGGGGAAAATGTGAGTGTGAAAGGGAGTTACTTCCATGAAAGCTGTTAAACGTTTGGGAAAGGCAAAAAAACAAAAGAGAAAACCCGAACCCAAATCATTACAAAGATCCTATAGAAATAGGTGCAGGTGAGATGCCTACTGATTTAGAGAATCATAAAAATCAGTAAGATTATGTCCATAGTGTTCAAGAACTTTAAGTTCCTGCTTCTCCCTTTTTTCCCCCCTAAGAGAAAAATTTATTATTTGCTGCCACACAAAGAATAATATAGTACTTAAATGCACATTGTTGGGGCGCCTGGGTGGCACAGTCGGTTAAGCGTCCGACTTCAGCCAGGTCACGATCTCGCGGTCCGGGAGTTCGAGCCCCGCGTCAGGCTCTGGGCTAATGGCTCAGAGCCTGGAGCCTGCTTCCGATTCTGTGTCTCCCTCTCTCTCTGCCCCACCCCCGTTCATGCTCTGTCTCTCTCTGTCCCAAAAATAAATAAACGTTGAAAAAAAAATTTTTTTAAATGCACATTGTATCTATGGGGACAAAAGCACGCCAGGCAGTTACGTTTTTAAAGCAAAGAAACAACAGAATATTCATCTACTTTCATTTTTGAGCGTCTACAAACTTAACTCTATTATCTGAAAAAGTCACACGTTTCTGAATTTGTACTTATAAATCTTCAAACACTTGCAAGTTCACATTAGACAATAGATGAAATCTATAGCCAGATTCCAAAAATTCAGGTATGTGAATGGAGAGTTCATACATGGCTCGGGCGTGTCACCAGCGGATTTCAGAAAAATCCCGTCATCCCTCTTCTGAACTTCACAACCCATGGTTTAAAGTAAGACAGCATCTGCCAAGCCCCGTTCCTCTGTCTTTGTGGTCAAATCTTGGTTTTGGCTGCTGTCTTCCTTCAGGATTCAGAGAGCATGCACCACCCACTGGGCCAGGAAGGGGTTATTGTCATCGGTGCCGCAGCTGTCTAGAACCAAGAGAGTGCCATCCAGCTCATTTGCCTTGCCTTGGATATCTTTATTCTCATAACGTAGATTTCCAATCGGACAAATGAAATGGGACTTCTACCCCTTGGCCACATCGGAGATGTCACCTGCTGCTTTTATGCAACCAGAGGTGCTGAACATGTTCGTGCGGTCTTTTCCGGCTCCATGAATCAGTCATAAAAAGATTAGATTACTAGGTTATTGTAAAAGGATATAACTCAGGAACAGCTAGAGGGAGGAGAGGTATAGGGCAAGGAATGGGGAAAGGGCCTGGAGCTGCCAAGCTCTTTTGGAGGATGCCACTCTCCCTCCATCTCCACGTGTTCAACCAACCCAGAAGCTCCCTGCTTCTCTCTAAAGAGGGTGTGGTGATCTCCACTGAGAGGATCCAAGACTAACTGCAATCATCTGCCTTGTACTCAGGGAAAGTGAAGAATGACATACTGTGTTGTGTTAGAAGTTAAAAGCAGCATTTAAGGGGTGCCTGGGTGGCTCCACTGGTTGAGCGACGACTTTAGCTCAGGTCATGATCTCACAGTTCATGGGTTCGAGCCCCGCGTCCGGCTCTGTGCTGACAGCTCGGAGCTTGGAGCCTGCTTTGGATTCTGTGTCTCCCTCTCTCTCTCTCTGCCCCCCTCCTGCGTGCACTCTGTCTCTCTCTCAAAAATAAATAAAAATTAAAAAAAATTTTTTAAAGCAACATATAAGGTAAGTATCATTGATATGTAAATATCTTCTTTGTAATTCCATATCTTCTTTGTAATTCCTTCCTTTAACTAACTTCTTAATTATCAAACACCTACCAGTTTTAATAGAGTTGGCTAAAAGTTTTGCAGAGAATGCTGTTTTCCCTTCTCTGTACATTCTTCCCTTCTTCCATATTAATAGAGTTTCATTTTTTTTCCACTGGGCTCTAGCTTCCCAGAATAAAAATATTTATCTTTGTCTCTTGCAGCTTAGCATAACAACATGACTTAATCGTGGTCAAGAAATATATGTTGACATATCTTTTGGTAGCTTCTGGGAATGTTCTTTAAGCAAAAGCTACCATATGCCCTTGCCCATGTCTTTTATGCCCATCTTCCAACCTACTACCTGGAATACAGATATGATAGCTGGAGCTCTAGCCACCATCTTGGGTCATGAGGAAAAAAAAAAAAATGGAAGGCGGCTGGGTCTCTGAGGACTTTGTGGAACCAAAGTGCCAGAACAACATGGAAGTAAATGTCTGCCTTCTTTAAACTGCTACTGTTTTTGGTCTCTGTGATTCATGGTCAAGCTTAACCATAACTGAAATACAGGGCTTGGGACTAACTATTTTTTTCTGAGCAGAAATGCAATCCGCTCTGCATATTCTATTAAGAAACTTATGGGCAACCAATATCTATGTAGATTTTTTTTTTTTTTACAATACTCAGGAGCTTTATAGAGGGGCTACTTGAATTAGGAAGAGAACCCTCTTCAGGTCTTTTGGACTCAAATATTTTACAGTGCATCATTTTACTTGAAGAATATTCAGTTTTAAATCATTGCAAAGTCCATACTTTGCCCAGAGATCATTCTTTTAAAATCACTGATTTGGCTTACTGTTTCTGGTAAATGTTTTCATGTTCTGCAAAATTTCCTCAGGCCATATTGATTTATTGTCCCAAGTCTAACTCCAGAGCTGGGAACACACCATTTTAGAGCCAGCACCAATGTGCTAACACATTGTACCTTGGGGGCAGAAGGACCTCATTCCCTCAATTCTGAGATGTCATCACTAGAAGGTGCACCAAGGGTGTCCTGACAGCTTTTGAGAAAAGAGGAAAACACACTAAAGGACCCATATTTTTCTCGGCAAATGCTAATAGCATACGTATATATGCTCATTTACTCCTTTTTTATTTTTTTCATTCATTACTTTTTTTTCCTCCAACTTTGAATTCCAATCATTTTCACATTCAGTCTAAAGATTCTTTTGAATTACTTTTTGTTTCACGGCACCCTGACTCTTTGCTTTATTTAACCAGTTCTTGCATTTTGGAGTCTTTTGCCCCTTCGTTACAACACAAGGAATGATTAATGCTATGTGCTCACATGTAACTGTGCTGAAGTATGGTTCTTCTCATCCCTTCCTCTATTTTTGCCCATCAAATCGGTCTTTAGGCCGGACTCTTTTGAGAGTTAACTAATAAAATTCCAGACCATGGCTCTAAGTTGCAACGCTTCACTATGAGCAAGATGGCGTTGTCTCTCCCCAGTGAAGCCCCAGAGGGAGAAGATCACTACGTCGTTGCTCAGTTAAAAGAGTCATCTTGGCAAGGTGGTAGACTGAGAGCCCTCACAAGCACATTGGTCTTGTTTTCCTGTGCCACGCAGAGGCCTGTGTGAAGGTATATAATTAGCAACCAACTGTCCTTGGAGGTACAATTTGAAACAAGGAGTTTTGGAAGACGCTAAAGACTTTAGAAACATGTTGCCACGTCCTGTGAAAAATAATTTCCGAAAGAGACCTACAATTCTGACTGGCTGATGGCTTTCCTTAAATAAGTTGCTGCCTTGGTCCTAATGTTGAATTAACATCTCCATGTCTTTAACAGTATAAATATTTGCAAGATGGTTCTGTCAGATGAGAAAAGGATGATTAGCTCTTTCCCTGTCGTGTACGTGATAGAAATAATAAATGCTTACCACTCATTTTAACAATGGGATGAAGAGTCCTATCTCATTTAAATTTATATTATAATTTCAGAGCACATTAAAAAAACATCAGGGCACTGGATATCCTGGTAAGACTTTTTTTTTTACATCAGTTGTGAGACAGCAGTTGGATTTCAGAGATGCAGCTATTTTCAGAAATACAGATTTTTAAAGGCATTTTCACATCAAGAAAACTTTGTATTTTTATAACGTAATTCTTGTCATTGTGTGTGTGTGCCAACAGATATTTAATTATCAGTCACATTTCTGTAATTGCGAGGCCATTCTTAACAGAGTATAACATTTAAGAGAAATTACAGCGAGTGTCCTTCTCTCTTATCTGTTAACATTTCATGCTGGGGCAATCTGTTTAAAATCACTATCCAGAACAACTTAAAAGGTCGATGACAGTGCAGTATCTCAAGGAGGCAGTGCCTGGCATTTTGAATGGTGTGTGTGGAAGTTCCTGGGAAGCCTTGATGCTTCCTGGCCATCCATCAGGTGACCGATGAGATACGGAATATTCTGTCTACCTATATATGGACACTCGAGGCTTTTAGCACAACCCTGGGTGGCACCATTTCTGCTTCCATCGGCAGGCTGCTGCCTTCTCAAATCCTTGGCACAGCACTGGGCGTCTCATCTAAGCGGTGTGGGACCCAGATTGTTCCCTTTTGCTCTGCCCGAAGGCAGTGTTGTCCTAACTTCAGTCATTCAGGTCCCACCTCTATGGTTCCAGCTATATCTATATTATTTATTCAGTAGGGGTGCCTGGGTGGCTTAGTCGGTTAGCACCTGACTTTGGCTCAGGTCATGATCTCCTGGTTCGTGAGTCTGAGCCCCACATTTGGCTCTGTGCCGACAGCTCAGAGCCTGGAGCCTGCTTCAGATTCTGTGTCTCCCTCTCTCTCTGCCCCTCCCCTGCTCACACTATGTCTGTGTGTCTCAAAAATAAGTAAACGTTGAAAAAAATTTATTTATTCAGTATTTTTATACTTGTACTCTGTTTCCTTAAATGCATTTGCTTTAAAAGAAAACTTTCTACTCTCTTAAATGGCAAAATCAAGTATCACACTATAAATGGAAGGCAACTGTAGGTCAGAGATGGAACCATATCAGAAAAACCCAGAATTTAATCATGTTCTCCCCACTTAACACAACCAATTTCTTCTGAACACCTCTCCCAGATGACAAAGTTCTGTGGAACCTGGTCTCCCAAATACTACTCTTGGCTTTGCCCTCTAAAGTTCTGGCCCATGATCTTTTCCCTAGACCTTAGGCCTACCAAGCTCACTCTTCCTCTGTATTTGGCATGACCAGCTTCCCCTTCACTCCAGGGGCAGCCTAAGTGACCTGACTCCAGGAGGGGAGTGGTCACTGTTGGTGTCCTGCCCAGAAATCCTTGAATACGATTTACTAGTTCCATTTCACCACTTTCTTTCTCCAAAATTCCCCAAAGCACCAACAGAATACTTTATTTACATATACATATGTATATATGTATACATATATACATATAACACATTAACTTAACTTATATATATGAATACATATAATAAAATACATATTATACATATACACATATGTATATAACAATGCATATTATAATACATAATATAATACATGTTACATATATACATGTATGTACATATATATAAATATACATATATAGTTTACAATTTATTGAATAGCAGGGGGAACAATGGTAAATGGATGGATCAATACATTTGAAGTCCTGAAATTAATTAGTTGATGTGAATAATTCATTAATTGAAAAGGCAGAAAACGTGTTAACTATTATGCATTTGTAGAATCATTTTCAGAACAGCAGAGAATCAACTAAGGGAATGGTACTAATACAGGAACATCTAAGGAGGATTTATCAAGAGGAGGCATCATAACCAGAGAGGGCCATCCTGGGTGAGTCAGCACTGAGGAGGAGGGAAGATCTGCTTATCTGGGGACTGGCACAAAGGGAAAACCAAGGACAAATTTATTTTCTCTTCGCTTCCGTGAGGCAAATGCATAAAATATCTCAGTTTTGGTGCAAGGCAGACTGAGCCTTCAGGAGACACAAAGCTCACTGCCAGTATCTGGATACCGTACTCGGCGGGCTGGAAAGTGGCTGAGGATGCCACCCGAAGGGGCCAAACATGGCTGTTTCAGATAAAACTCCCGCTGTCCCTGGCCCCATTGGGATTTGATTTCTGAATTCCCAGACTGATAAGAACCTCCCAGTGTGGAGAGGCTGTGAATCATCTGGCTGCACGTCTTCCTGTCTGCCTTCCTCCCAGCTCATCGGTTGGGTTGAGCGCTAAGCAGTCTGATTCCTGCTGAGACAACCGTGTAAGTCCTACTCTTTACTCTCCTGCTCTCCCGGATGCACGGACACGCTCCTAAGAGGAGATGAGCTCTCAGAGTTAGAGCAATAATCTAATCTATTGATCGGGCTCTTCCAGTTGCCTGTTCTGAGAAGACACATTACCGTGAGGGCAGGTGTGGCACTGCTGATGTTTGCAGGAAAAAGAGCTTGCCACAAGGTATTGGCACAGACTGAGGAACCATGATATGGGGAGCCGGTGCCTCAGGAGTACTGCCACTGATTCCCCAGGCCTCCCTGCCCTTGGTGGCCCATTGGTGGCCTGCCCATTTGGCACTTCAGCGGATACCAAATGTGCACATGCTCACCGCATCACACTAGAAGCTCAGACACTGTAAGCAACAAGACAGGGGAGAGGGAGAAAGGTGGCACTGGGGCACCTTCCTCACTCAGAACCTCTATCCACATCCTCCAAAGCTGCCAGGGAAAAAAAATCCATATAATGATTGTTTCTTACTAGGCAGTTTTAAAACAAGTAACTTAATACCTCTTCTAACCATGAAGCTGCCCATGAACCCCTTCTGGAAGAAAATTCTGAACCTGCAAACTTGGCAAAGAATTCTTCCCTAAGAGAAGTTTTATGAGTTAGAGTAGTATGTTTGTCATTATTGTGTTGACCAATATCTGCTTCTTTTCCTATTTTAGGCATATGAAAGTCTGCCCTCCTTAGTCTCTGCAGTCCTTGCAGTTGGACAGGGCCACGTGACTAGTTGTGGTGGCCAATGTAATGGCATATATCATTTCCAGGCTGAGACAGTGAAATGCCCATGTGTGATCCTCTAGGCTCTTTCTGTTACACGAAGGAAATCACAGAGAAGGCCTTTTGCTGAGATAGAAGGCCCAAGAGTTTGAAGCAGCCAGAAGAACTAAGTCTTTATGCAGGGGATAACTGCCCTGGAGAGCTGCCTGGGCCCACAGAGGATTTTGCATGAGAGAGAAATAAACCTTTGTTGCATTAAGCCTTTGAGATTTGGAAATTGCTTGTTAGTGCAGCATAACTTAGCCCACCCTTACTAATATAGAATTCATGTTCCATAGAGTGCCTGTTGTTTCTCCTCTGACCCCATCCTTCTCCTCTAGCCAGGTATTCTTTTCTAAGCTAGACTTCTCTCCTGCAATTTTCTGCTTGGCCAGATACTCCTCTCATGTCCTTCTTCCCCCCGTCAAACCATCCTCAGACCCTGCTCAGTTATAGCGTTCATGCTTCAACTGCTCAAACCTTACCATCCTGAAATCTTTCTCAGCCACAATGGCCTAAGTAAGCAGGAAATTCTGCTGAAAACTCACCCAATTGTTTCATGAAACTGAAACTGTCAAGCCCCATGGAGAATTAGTGTAAGTACCGAGGGAGGAGAAAATATTTGGCTGTCTTTACTTAATAAGTATTTTTACCTAACTAAATTGTGGAGCAAGTCAAGATAAGACGACTTTCCTTTCATCCTGACACCTATATGTCACCCTTAGGACTTAAAATGTTGCTGTAAAAATAGTTGTTTTTCTGTGAAGTTAACAGCTAAGTGTCTGGGAGGCTGTGCTACTGACCCAAACTTGAGACACCAAGCATTTGTACGGAAAGATGCCTCCCTGGCCAAAGACAGTGCCTCCTTTGCCTGCAAGTCAGCAAGTCAAGCTGGTAAAGGGCTCCAGTGATCTGAAACTTCTCACTCTTACACCGTGACCGCTGGAAGGAACGCTGGTAACTAACACGATCACCATTCTCTCTGATCACCTGTGAGCTGAGCCAAGCAGCGTAAACAAAACAAGGGGCCCGTAGATGTGCTTTGAGAAATCTACTGAGATGAACCGTGGAGTTCGGAAGGTAGACACCGCTTGGATGAAATGCCTATTTGCCATTATGACTTAGTTAGAAGCAAATAACAGAAAATCTCATTATAGAGCCTTAAACAACTGGCAGTTTCATTGACCATTTCTCGTGGTTTGATACCTTAGAGCTTCAAAGAACTCTCTGAAGGTGAGAAGTAGACCTCCGAGAGTACCAGAATGTTATTCTGGCCCTCATGATACAGGGCTCTGTCAGCTATGGAGAGGTCAGAAAGCAGTTAAACGTGAGAAAAAGCCTCTGTGGACCATGAGCAGGACAAAGAGGCTCCAGGACAGAGACAAAACTGATCCACTTTCTGTAGAGGATGTTATCGGTTGCTTCAGGGGTAAACCCTGTTAATTAATTATCCACCCCAAATCTTATGTCCCCTTCCCCTTCCTTCTACAATTCTTCTGGCGTGGCAGGCAACACATCTGATGATAAATCATTCCTAAATATAAACCAATCATGACAACACTATTTCCTGCTTCCTCAGACTCATTTGCAGATAAGAATGGCCGGGGACCTCATCTGAACCAACGGGTATGTTTGCTAGGGGACTTCTGGGAAAAATATGTTGCATTTAAACTGAAACGGACAAGCGTGGCTGGCAAGAAATCCTCGGTTAAATGTAATGACAATGCTCAGTGATACAGTAACCGTTTGTGATCATGACTAGGCCCCACGCATGAGGGAAAGCTTCCAGAGAAAGATGAAGATTGTAGACACCCCCTTGCCCCTCAGGGACTTCTGTTTCTGGCTGAGATGGTGTAACAGGGATCAGATTTACCCTTCTACCTGAAGTGAACATAAAAGAGGACAGAATATATGAAATGACAGATTTCAAGACCCAGGGACATCAGGCAATGAAAAACGTTGATGCATAAGAGGCCAGAAAAAAAGAATGCGAGGGGCGCCTGGGTGGCTCAGTCGGTTAAGCGTCCGACTTCAGCTCAGGTCATGATCTTGCGGTCCGTGAGTTCGAGCCCCACATCAGGTTCTGGGCTGATGGCTCAGAGCCTGGAGCCTGCTTTGGATTCTGTGTCCCCGCGTGTCTCTGCCCCTTCCCCGCTCATGCTCTGTCTTGCTCTCTCTCTCAAAAATAAATGTTAAAAGAATTTCAAGATCCAGGGTTTGTGTATCCATCATGGAATTCTTGAACTTTCCCAAAGCACAGGAGTGTGCTATTTTGCTGAAATATTTCAGTAGTATTTTTAAAGATTTATGGCATGCTGTACTAGCTTCTAGAGTACTTCTTTTACTGTGAGTCTCGACTTTTATCACAGCAGTTATTTCAGATATTAAGAAGCAAGGGGCGCCTGGGTGGCGCAGTCGGTTAAGCGTCCGACTTCAGCTCAGGTCATGATCTCGCGGTCCGTGAGTTCGAGCCCCACATCAGGTTCTGGGCTGATGGCTCAGAGCCTGGAGCCTGCTTCCGATTCTGTGTCTCCCTCTCTCTCTGTCCCTCCCCTGCTCATGCTCTGTCTCTCTCTGTCTCAAAAATAAATAAACGTTAAAAAATTAAAAAAAAAAAAAAGAATGTGAGCCCTATAGTTGCCCCCAGAATTCTGCCTTGAAAGAGTATCCAGGCTGTGGAGCAGGGAGGGGAAAACCAGGTAGAGCCCAGCAGACTCCTTGAGTGGAGGTGAGAGGGACAGAGTTGGAGGAGACCACAGCAGCTAGAGTTTGCAGGACAGAGAACCAGAGAAGAAAGAGCTGTATAAAGAGAAAAATCCAGAGATCTGCAGAGGGCCCTCCTTGAGTTTGAGCCAATTATTGATTAGGACAGGCATGTAAGAAAATTACCTAAGGCTGTGAAAAAGAACCACCTGAATGGATTATGGTATGTTGCCTGACCATAGGGAATTAAATTAGAAATGAATAACAGAAAGTTCTCTGGAAAATCCCAAAATATTTGGAAATGAAACACCTTTCTAAAAAAAAAATACGATCAAAGAAATCAAAAGGAAAATTAGAAAGTAGTTTGAACCGGAAAAAAAAAAAAAAAAGAATACAACATATCGCATTTTATGGGATGCCACTAAAGCAGTACCTGGGGGAGGGGGGATATCATAACATTAAACATTTATATTAGCAAAGAAGAAACATCTTAAAATCAGTGGTCTCAAATCACTGGTCCAAGTTTCTGTCTTAAAGAACTAGAAAAAGAATCAATGAAACCCAAAGGAAACAGGAGAGTGGAAATAATTAATACCAGGGTAGAAAACACTGAATTAGAGGAGACAGGGATAGGGATAGGGAGAGGGAGAGGAAGAGGGAGAAGAGGGGGAGGAGGAGGGGATGATGGGGAGGAGGAGGAGGGGAGGAGGAAGGGAGCGGGAAGGGAAGAGGCAGGGGCAGCAGCTGGTGATGGAGGAGGAGAAAGACCAATGAAACCAAAAGCCAGTTCTTTGGGAAGGTCAGTATAATTGATAAATCTTATTAGGGGAAAAAAAAAAAAGACAAATTACCAATGTTAGAAATGACTGAAGTATTATCACTATAGATTCTATCAATATTAAAAAGATAGTAATAGGCTATAATGAATGCTTTTATGCCAATAAAATTGATAGCTTAGGTGAATGGAAAAATTCTTTGAAAGACAAATTATTAAACTCACACCCACAAAGATAACCTGACTAGCCCTATTGAAGAAATTGAACTTGTAGGTAAACAGTTTCCCATAAATAAGACTCTAGATCCAGATGGCTTCAATCGTAAATTCTACCAAACACTTAAGAAAGAAATAATATTAATCCTACAAAATATCTCCCCCCAAAATTAAACATGAGGAAAATATGTCCCAACTTATTCTATGAAGCCATCATTACCATTAGACTAAAACCAAAGACATTACAAGAAAACTAGAGCCAGAAATGAAAGACTGGTTTAGCATTTGAAAAAAAAAAAAATCTATCAGCAACAATCTATCAATAATTCACTATATAAACAAACTAACAACTTAATAAAACAACTCTACAAGATGATCTCAATAAATGAGGAAAAAAGTTAACAAAATTCAGCATTCCCTCCTGACATAAACTCTTAGCAAACTAGGAATAGAAGGAATTTTCCTAAACCCAATAAAAGACATTTGCAAAAATACACAGTTAATATCATTTTTAATAATGAAAGACTAAGAATAAGAACAAGACAAGGACGACTCACTACTTCTGTTCAACAATGCCCTTGAGGTCCCAGCCAGTGAAATCAGTCAAGAAAAAGAAATAAAAAACACTCAGATTGGAAAGAAAGAAACAAAACTGTCCATTCACAGACAACATAATCTGTAGAAAAAAAAGCTACAAGAATGAGAGTTTGACAAGTTAGCAGGATACATGCATAACGTATAAAGATCAATTGTATCTTTGTATACTCGCAGTGGACGATCAGATATTTGAAATTAAAAAAAATTAGCATTTATTCATTTTTGAGAGACAGAGAGAGACAGAGTGCAAGCAGGGGAGGGGCAGAGAGAGAGGGAGACACAGAATCCGAAGTAGGCTCCAGGCTCTGGGCTGTCAGCACAGACCCCAACACGGGGCTCAAACCCACGAACCATGAGGTCATGACCTGAGCCAAAGTCAGATGCTTAACCAACTCAGCCAGCCAGGCGCCCTGAGATATTTAAACATTTTAAAAGAATACTAATTACCATACATAAAATATATGAAAAACTTAAGGAAAAATCTAACAAAAAGGTACAACATCTGTATACTGAAAATATTACTGAAAGAAAATTTCCAATATACAAATAGATGGACAGATAAACTGTGCTCATGGGTCTGAAGACTCAATACAACAACAATACCATCCCTCCTCAATTTATACATTCCATGAATCCTCGGGCACCTGGGTGGCTCCGTCAGTTAAGCGTCCGACTTCAGCTCATGATCTCACAAATCTCACGATTCGTGAGTTTAAGCCCTGCATCAGGCTCTGTGCTGACAGCTCAGAGCCTGGAGCCTGCTTCAGATTCTGTCTCTCTGTCTCTCTCTGCCCATCTCCCACTTGCACTGTCTCTGTCTCTCTCAAAAATAAATAAAACATTAAAAAAAAATTTTTTATAGATTCCACAAATCCCAATCAAAATCCCAGGAGGCTTTCTGGTAGATATTTGAGAATTCATATTATAATGCAAAGGACAAAAACTAGCCAACCATCTTTGAAAAAAACTATAGGACTTACATTACCAATTTCAAAACTTCTTTATTATTAAGCTATAATAATTGAGACAGGGTGATACTGACACAAAACTAAACAAGTAGATGAAGGGAGTAGAATGGAGAGATCAGAAATAAGCTCAAACAAGTTTTCACAAAATTACAAAAGCAATTCAGTAGAGGACAGTCTTTTCATCAAATGATGTTGTAACAAGTGAATGTCCATCAGCAAAAAGAAAAAAAGTGAAGGCTGATCTAAACCTCAACTGCATACAAAATTTAACTCACTTGGCCTAAGTGTAACATCTAAAACTTGTTCTTAAAAAGCTTCTAGAAGAAAATGTAACCTTTGTGACTTTGGATTACACACAGATTTCTTAGATACACCACTAAAAGCATAATTCATAAAATAATTTATCAATTGAATTTTGTCAAAATAAACAACTTCTGCTTTTTCAAAGACACAGGCAGAAGAATGAATAGATAAACTGCACACTGGGAGAAAATATTTGCAAATCATATATCTGATAAAAGACTTATTTCCAGAATAAAGAATCTTCAAAACTTGAAAAGAGGAAAACAAACAACCCAATAAAGAAAAGGACAAATTTTTGGATAGACACTTCACCAGGAAAATGTTAAGAAATAAACACATACAGAGGATACTTAACATCATTAGGGAAATGTAAATTAAAACCACAATGTGATACCATTATATGCTTATCAGAATGGCTATAGTGAAAAAAAATGACCATACCTGGTGTTGCCAAGGATAGAGAAGAACTGGAACTTTCTTACACTGCTGGTAGCAATGTAAAATGGTGGAATCATGTTGGAAACAGTTTGGCACTTTCTTTAAAAAAAAAAAAAAAGAAAAAAAAATCTACTTATCAAATGATCCAGCCATTCTGCTCCTAGATATTTACTCAAGAGAAAAGGAAATACATATCTGGACAGAGATTTTTACACAAATGTTCATGGCGACTTCATTTGTAATAGTCAAATTCTGGAACCAATTGAAAAAAAAAAAAGTTTGGAAACGATGTCAATACCCTTCAATGGATAAACAATCTGTGATATATCCATACAGTAGAATACCACTCACTTTGTAATTAAAAGGGATAAATTACTGATACATGACACAACATGAATAATCTCAAAATAATTATACACAGTAAAAAAGTCAGGCAAAGAAGGGTATATACTATTGATTGCATTTATAAAAGTTTCTAGAAAATGCAAACTAATTTATAGTGACAGGATGTAGATCAGTGGTCACTTGAGGGGTGTGAGAAGAGACAAGAGGGAGGGACTAAAAAAGAGAATGAGGAAACTTTTGAGGGTAACGGGCATGTTCACTATCTTGAGTGTTGTGATGATTTCACGGGTATATACATGTGTCAAAATCCATTAAATGGTACAGTTTCATTAGTGGAGTTTATTGTAGGTCGACTAAACTTCTACAAAGCTATAAAAAAGAAAAAAGAAGATGCTGTCCCTGACATTGTTGAGCCATTCGACCAATGATAGATAGCTATCTGTCTCCAAATTTTTGATTATGAAAAACAATGTAAAGAATTAAGCCATGGCAAGCCATTTTCCCCATATTTGCAGCTGGAAACAAAATTTGCTGCTACATCAACC
Organism: Felis catus; assembly: GCF_018350175.1. Classification (NCBI taxonomy): domain Eukaryota; kingdom Metazoa; phylum Chordata; class Mammalia; order Carnivora; family Felidae; genus Felis; species Felis catus. Next base: position 139,312,480 of record NC_058368.1, read on the forward strand.
CCAAACCGTGGCATACATATAAAGATTACAGAAAACTAAAGCTTGAAGGGACATTGCAGATTAGCCATGCAAAGCCTTCCCAGGCTCCCCCATTAAAAACAAAAACAAAAAGGAAACAGAAAACTAGAGGGACTTGCCCAGATCTGTTGGAAGATCCAGAAAAGACTCACATTGTCTTGACTCCCAAAGAGGGGATCTTTCTAAGTACAACATACTGCGGTGTGCCATTTCAATCATTATTTTCTAAATTGTATTTTCTTAAAACAGCAAAGACAAAAAAAATGCAGAGTGAAATTGAATGCGTACAAGAGGAATTAGCAAGAAGAATGGTTGTATGTTTTATAAATGAGGTAACGGAGCCTTGAGGTATGGGAAAGAAAGGTGATATTTTCTCCTAGACTCACAAGGCAAACATTGACACTGGTCTCTTGAGGTAAGTAAAGGAAAATGACACCGCGTGCCTTAAACAATATCAAATGCAGAATTACTTCCAGGAGTCAACATCTGTCTCTGTTAGGTGTCCCTCTGAGCGTATGTGTGTGCCTGGAATAGCATCAGACATTTCAATCCTGATGTTTCCGAGGGTGTTCACATGTTAAAAGTGAAGTGTAAAAATTCAGTCATTCTGTGTTAGTTGACATTTTTTAAATGGCATATCTTTTTTGGTAATTTCACACTAAATTTGTTTCAGATTAGGCTTACTCATGAAGGGCTGAAAGTTTGTTTTATTCCTGAAACGGTCTCATCTTTGAGCCAAAGCCAAAACAATGAAAATTCTAGCTGAGGTAGAATAAGGAAATGAATATTTTGCCAAGTTATGGGTGATGGAAAACCTTCCTGGCTCCATATGCTATCAATATCTTATGTGTCAAACCAAAGTTAGGAACACGGCTTTCATCTGCGCGGTTAACTTTATTTTTCTGGGCCACAGCACCAACGCACATACTTTATAGAACTGCCCAGCTGAGAAAGGCTGATCTCTACTATTCTTCCTTTATAGGAAGAGTAACTCCAAATCCTGGTTCCCCAGGGATGTTGGAAAGTCAAAGGGACTTGGGGAAAAGTGACCGAAATGACTGAATTTTGAAAAATACAAACAAACTGTGAAGGAAGATGAAAGGAATTGAAATCACTCAGCCTCAGTGACAAGTTAAGAGGATACTGAATCTCCACTGGGTATTATCTTCCAGCCTCCCTGTCCAAATTCTGCTGGAATTCTTCATGACGTTAATGACACCATATGGTAGACACTGATATTTGCCTGCCCAATATCCATTCCGGTCTCATCCCCATAAACAGAATCAAGGTCTTGTTTAGGAGTGGCAGTGCGCCCACCCAGACTACCCTCCCACATTCCCTTGCAGCAAGGGGTACCCATGTGACACTCATCTGACCAATGAGAAACAAGCTAGGAGTTTCTGGCCGGCTTCTCCCCCTGTTCTCCTGCACCACTCCCTCCAAGCCTTTTCTGTCACAGAGGCAGGAAGCCTGGAGGGACAGCAGCCATCTGGAGATAAAGGTAATGAGCATGAAGATGACGTACCAGGTAGCCAAGTGACTTTGTGAAACTCTCTGCCAGGAAGAATGCCCCTCAGGCATCTCAGTCACAGCAGGCCCAAAAGGGAACCCAGTATCTGCTCTTAGAATTTTCCTGTTTTGGTAAATGCCATCACCAGGCATGCCGTCACTATCATCAAAAACTTGGAAGTCACCCTCGACCTACTCCCCTCACTCCCAAATCCCTACAATTCTGCCAGCCAAACATTGCCCTTATTGTGCTCTCTTATTGTGGTGAAATACACATAACACAATTTGCCATTTTAATGTATTGATTTGGTGGCATTTACTACATTGACAATGTTGTGCAAACATCGCTTCTATCTTGTTCTGGAATATCATCATCATCCCCTACGAAAACCCCATGCCCTGTAAGCAGCACTTCCTATTCTCCCCTACCCCTGCCTCCTGGGGTAATTTGCTTTCTGTGTCTATAAATTTGTCTATTCTGGATAGTTCATGTAATTGAAATCACACCACATGTGGCTTTTTGTGTCTCGCTTCTCTCACTCTGAGTAGTTTTCAAGGTTTATCTGTGTTGCATTACACATTAGTATTTCATTCTCTTTTATGGCCAGAGTACCCATTGTGTAGCTAGATCACATTTTGTTTATCCACTCATGAGTTGAGCGGTGTCTGCTTTTTTCTACCTTTTGGCTATTGTGAATCGGGTTGCTATGCACATTTGGGGATGTTTTTGTTCGAGTACCTGTGTCCATTTTCTTGGGATACCTGCAGGTGGAACCAGGTCATATAATAAACTACATCGAACTTACTGAGGAACAGCCCCTATTTTTTAACAGTGGCTGGAAAATATTACATTCCCACCAGAAACTGGAGGGTTTCAATTTCTCCACATCTTCGCAACACTTGTTATTTTCTGTTTTGTTTTCCTCATAGTCATCCTAATAAGCGTGAAGTGAGATCTCACTGTGGTTTTGATTTATACCTCCCTAATGACTAATGACATTGAACATCTTTTAAGTGCTTGTTGGGTGTTTGTGTACCTTCCTTGGAGAGGTAATTGGCTTGTTTGGTGTACAACTGCTCACGTAGAGTTCTTTATACATTAGATATCAGATCCCTAGCAGATATATGATTTCTGAATTTTTCCATTCTTGGGTTGTCTTTTCATTCCCTTGGTAGTGCCCTTTGATGCACAAAATTTTTAAATTTTGATGAAGTCCAATTTATCTATTTTTTCCTTTCATTGTTTGTACTTTTGGTGTCTTACATCCACCTTTGAGTCATTTAATACATTCACAGAGCAGGATGATATTTTACATACTTAAATCTGATTATCACTCCCCTCCTTAACACCTTCTATAGTCTTCCATTGCACTTAGGATAAAGCCCCAAATCCTCCCCATGGACTACAAGGCTCTGTATATATAATTTGGTCCCTGTCTTTCTCTTTATTTTTTTTTTCAATATATGAAATTTATTGTCAAATTGGTTTCCATACAACACCCAGTGCTCATCCCAAAAGGTGCCCTCCTCAATACCCATCACCCATCCTTCCCTCCCCCCGCCCCGTCTTTCTCTTTAGTCTCATTGTTCCCCATTTCCCATCATCCTCTTTGCTCTCAGTTTCTCAGGTATGCCAGGCTCTCTTTAATCCCAGGACTTTATTTTTTTTTTTAATGTTTATTTATTTTTCAGAGAGAGAGAGAGAGAGAGAACATGAGCGGGGAGAGGAATGGGGGGGGAGACATAGAACTCGAAGTAGGCTCTGTGTTGACAGCAGAGAGCCCAACATTGGGGCTCAAACTCACAAGACACGAGATCATGAGCCAAAGTCAGAGGCTCAACCAAGTGAGCTACCCAGGTGCCCCTAATCCCAGGAGTTTCTCCTGTCGGGAATGGTCTTCCTCACCTCCTCTGTATTTAGCTAATTCTAATTCAGCCTTCAGGTTAAGGATATCACCTCCCTAGTGTCACCTCCCTTAAGTGTCACCGCCCTAGGCGTCTTGCTTAACCCCCAGCCTCAAACTTGTTCCAGCTCGTGAGAGGTGCAGGTTTGCAACTAGATGTTAAGCAGGATCATTAGAAATTAAATTATATAAACACAAATGCATTATATTAAGAACAAACATGTGAAACATTGCATCCTGATTATTTATTATGTTGTACTATTTAAAAAAAATTTTTTTTTATCGTTTATTTTTGAGACAGAGACAGAGCGTGAACAGGGGAGGGGCAGAGAGAGAGGGAGACACAGAATCCAAAACAGGCTCCAGGCTCTGAGCCATCAGCCCAGAGCCTGACGCGGGGCTCGAACTCACAGACCGTGAGATCACGACCTGAGCTGAAGTCGGACGCTTAACCGACCGAGCCACCCAGGCGCCCCTATTATGTTGTACTATTATCCACACTCCTGAGACCATCTACACCTGGCAGTACCATGTACTGGTCTCCTACCGTGTATCTCATCCCAACTCTGCCTTTGGTGGCAGGGACAGCCTGAAATCAGTCACAGTGGCAGCATTTACACAAAGGACACAAGGCAGGGTATTTTGGGGGTGGAGTAGGGGTAAGATTTACCAGCACAGCACCATCAGATCTCCCCCAGGTGCTGACATGGCATCCCAGACTTTGGTCTTTTCCACTCCCGTGATCTCTCAATTTATTATTGAAATAGCGGGTTTCCTGTTGGTGCTTCTCGTAAGGATGCCAACTCCACGAGGGAGGCAAAGCTGTACCTGCCACCCCCTGTTGATCGCTGCACTCCCAGTACCCAGCACAGTCAACAGCATACGATAAACACTTAATGATTTTGTTGACAGGTTGTCAACAAGGCCCAAGGAGCAAGCTCTAACCTTTTAAACACAGAGGGGTTGACAGCAGGGATTCATCTAGATGAGTATGAAATCTTCCATTTCACGGACTGGGCTATCTTGAGGATGTACACACTGGTGATCACTTAATTATGTTCTGAACTTGACCAGGCTTGAACATGGCCTTGAGGATTTTTTCATTAGAAGATAGTCAGTGATGGCCAACGATGCTTTTCACCTTGGTTCTCTATACAGACGTGCTGGTTTTCCCACCCTGTCTGTTGGTTTCCAGCAGCCTACCTCTGGCCTCTGCTCCATTCCACATGGCGTTCTTCCTCATATGTTTTCAACATCATCTTACAAGGACATCAGTCATACTGGATTAAGTAAGGGCCTACCCTTGTCCAGTGTGACCTTATCTAAACTAACTGCATCTGCACAGACCCTATTTTCAAATAATGTCACATTCTGAGGTACTGGGGCTTAGGTTTAACTGTTAACTAGTAAAATACAACCATCTTGGCAAACAATTCTTTTTTTTTTTGTTTACTAAATTTTTTAAAATAATTTTTTATTTATTTTTGAGACAGAGAAAGACAGAGCATGAACGGGGGAGGGTCAGAGAGAGGGAGACACAGAATCGGAAGCAGGCTCCAGGCTGTGAGCTGTCAGCACAAAGCCCGATGCAGGGCTCAAACTCAGAGTGTGAGATCATGACCTGAGCCGAAGTTGGACGCTTAACCGACTGAGCCACCCAGGTGCCCGTTGGCAAACAATTCTGAAGGCACTGGGTCTGGAGCTTTGCAATCCAGGTTCATTTTATTTAGAGACTTAGGAAGAATCACACGTCGTCAGGTCTGATCAGAAAAACCAGTATCATATGCCAGGCTAGCACTCTTACTTCCGAGAGGCCTATGTGGCTCTCACTGTATGTTCCCGGGAAGCTAAATGAATTAAAAGTGATTGTCAGAGTTATATATTGATGTTTCTGAAAGGCTCTGGAAAGTCTCTGGTTAAATGTGGCAGACTAAACACTTGCTTTTATCTCCACCATCTCCTGAAATCCCCCCCAAAATGAGAGGGAAAAAAAGTAGGGGAGGAATAGCCATAAATCATAATTTCTAAGAAAATGGAATGGAGGTAACTAAGATATAACAACAACAACAACAATAACAATAACAAAAGGTGTGGGGAGTTGGAAAGAGAAATAACTGTTACCTGACTTATCAGACCAAAGAACACAGAAACCTAAGGCTGCAGTTGGGGAAGCCAGCAGGAAGGGAGTTAATTTCCCCCCGAAGAACCCTGAAAAGCCATGGGAATCTGAGAGCGAGAGGCACAGAAGACGCTGAGAACTGACAGATTGGTCGCAGTGAGGCAGGAGGGTCTATCCTTGACCTGGCAGGAAACTGGACATGGACTCTGTGAAGAAACTGAGTCACAGAGGGTGTGGTCTAGGGGACCCAAGACAGGGCTGGCAAATGTGTGTGTGGGGGGTGGGGGCCTGTGTCTCACAACAAAAACTGGAGTCTGATCTCTCAACGGTGGCTTCCAACTTGGCCGCACATTGGAATCACCTGAGGAGCAAGGTAGGCTCCACTTCCAGAGTTGATGAAATTGCTCTGAGGTGCAGACCGGCATCAGGAGTTTTTTGTTTTTTTTACATTTATTTATTTTTGGGACAGAGAGAGACAGAGCATGAACGGGGGAGGGGCAGAGAGAGAGGGAGACACAGAATCGGAAACAGGCTCCAGGCTCTGAGCCATCAGCCCAGAGCCCGACGCGGGGCTCGAACTCACGGAGCGCGAGATCGTGACCTGGCTGAAGTCGGACGCTCAACCGACTGCGCCACCCAGGCGCCCCAGCGGCATCAGGAGTTTTTAACGTTCCCCAAGTGATTGTAATGTACAGCCAAGCCACAGAAATTCTACTTCAATGTAACCTACAGGCAACAGCTTCTTGTGTGTCATTCCTGATCTTTTCAAAGAACCAACTTTTAGTTCTACTGATATTCTCTATTCTTTGTCCATTTCCTACTTCACTCATTTGTCATCTTATTTCCTTTCCTCTCCTTTGCTTATTTTGGGTTTAATTTGCCCTTCTTCTTCTAGTTTCTTAAAGTGGAAACACGAAGCATGGGCTTTATGAAGACTTTTTTTTTTTTCTAAAAGTAGCATTTAATGCTATAAATTTCCCTTAAAGCACTGCTGTAGCCATGTCTCACAAATGTTACGTTGGGTTTTCTTTTTGATTGTGTTCCAAATATTTCTTAATTTCTCTTGTGATTTCTTCTTTGGCTTATGAATTATTGAGGCATATCCTTAGTTTCCAAGAATTTAGTATTTTTTTTTTTCTGGACATCTTTCTGTTATTATGTTTAATTCTATTGTATAGAGAATAATTTTGATCCTTTTAAATTCACTGAGACTTGTTTCATGGCCCAGAATATGTGACACCCTGGGGCATCCTATGTTCGTTTGAAAAGAATGCATCCTCAGTTGGGTGAAATGTTCTATAAAGGTCAATTAGGTCAAATCAGTTGTGAGTGTTATAAAACTGTCTATAGGCTGACTCATTTTTTGGTCTGTTTCATCTGTTCATTCTTGAGAAAGGAATATTAAATCTTCAACAATAACTTTAGCTTTGCCTAGAAATTTCTCCTTTCAATTCTAAAAGTTTTTGTTTCAAGTATTTTAAAGCTATGTTATTGTGTGCCTACACACTTTGAATTATTACGTCTTCTCGATGAATTGTCCCCTTTACCATTACGAAAAAGCTCTTTTTATCCCTGCTAATATTATTTGTTCCAAAGTATACTTTATCTGAATACAATTCAATATAAGCCTCTCTCTAGCTTTCTTATGATTAGTAATTGCACAGCATGTCTTTTTCAATTATTTTGCTTTTAGTCTATTTGCTTTTATACTTTAAGTCAGTTTCTTGTAGATAGGGTATAGATGGGTTGTTTTATAAGATCGTGAGATTCTTTTGATGGGAGGTCACAACAGAATGATGCTAGGATAACAGAAAGGCAGAACTGTGTTATTTACAGCTCCAAAGGGGAGCAGGCTGTCAGGCAGGGCCACACAGGGCTCTGCCCATAGGGGACAGGAAGTCTGAGCTGCAGGCAACAGTTTTTGGGTTTTTTTTTAAATTATTTTTAATGTTTACTTATTTTTGAGAGAGAGAGAGAGAAAGAGAGAAGGCACAAGCGGGGGAGGAGCAGAGAGAGAGGAAGACACAGAATCCAAAGCAGGATTCAGGCTCTCAGCTGTCAGCACAGAGCCCGCCGCTGGGCTCGAACTCACAAACTGTGAGATCTTGACCTGAGCTGAAGCCGGAAGCTCAATCGACTGAGCCCTTAGGCGCCCCTGCAGGCAACATTTTAGATATGGTAAGTGGGGTAAGGTTAGCTAGGTTTCGTGGGGCCCCTTAAATAATATCAAGGGCTCCAGGGACAGGGGGGCTGTACCTAGCTGTTTGGTACCTGACCCTGGTTAGTTAGGGCTGGTGCACAGTGGTGTGGGGTGTGACAGCCCTAATAAAGGAAGTTGTAGGAGTGCAGACTCCATCAGTGCTCAAGAAGAGGAACTCGCTGGCTTCCAGCCAGGGACAAGATTGGATCAAGACAGCAGTTCAAAAAAAAAAAAAAAAAGTTGTTTTTTAAATCAAGTGTAATAATGTCTACTTTTAATTGGAGGGGTTAGATAATTTACATTTAGTATTTTGGTTAAGCTTAAGCCTATTACCTTGCCTTTTGTCTTCTATATTGCTATTTGTTCCTTTCCTCCCTTTTCCTGACTCTTTGTATTTATTTATTTTTAAATGTTTATTTTTGAGAGAGAGAGAGTGAGCACTCACAAGCGGGGGAGGGGCAAAGAGAATGGATCTCAGAGGATTAGAAGCCTGCTCTGTGCTGGCAGCAAAGAGACCAATGAGGGGCTTGAACCCACGAAGAGATCATGACCTGAGCCGAAGTTGGGTGCTTAACTTAACCGAATAAGCCACCAGGCGCCCCGCCTGCCTGCCTCTTTTTAAATTTAGTATATTTTATGATTCCACTTGATCTCTACCATTGATTTATTAGTTATATACCTCTTTGCTGCTTTTCATTTTTTCCCCCACATACTGTAGTTTATATTTTTTGTTATAGCTTTTCACTTTTAAATATTTGCCCTAGGGTTTCACTCTATACCTTTAACTTATCACAGCCTCCATCCAAATAAAAGTATGTCCTAAGGACCTTGTAACAGAGAACTTCCATTTCCTGAAAACCACCCATTCTTTGTGCTGTTTTTGTGATAAATTCTGCTTTACATATGTTTTAAACCCTGTAACACATTTCAGTGTTTACAAACTTAAACAATTATCTTCTAAATAGTTTTTAAATAAGGAACAATGTTTTTTATGATTATCTACATATTTATAATTTCCAGCATGCTTCATTTTTTATGTAAATCCAAATTTCCATGTGGTGTAAATTTGCTTCTGCTTGAAGATTTTCCTTTAAGGTTTTGTGTGTGTGTGTGTGTGTGTGTGTGTGTGTGTGTGTGTGTGTGTGTGTGTTGCAGGTCTGCTGGCAGTTTATTCTCCCAGCTTTTTGATTGCTTGAAAAGCCTCTATTTTGCCTTCATTTTAAAAAGATTTTTTTGATAGATGTAAAATTCTAGATGGACCTTTGTGTTTTTGTTTTTGTTCAGGGCTTTCAAGATGTCACTTTAGTGTCTTGTGGATTGAAGTTTCTAAGGAGAAGTCTACTTTAATTTTTAACTTTGTCCTGTAATTTGCTTTTCCCTCTGGCCGTTTTGAAGATTTTCTCCTCATTATGGATTTCTGGCAATTTGACTGTCATTTTCTGTCTGGTTTTTGTACTTGGATTTCCTCGAGTTTCTTAGCTCAGCGTGCTTATAGTTTAATCAAATTTTGGACTTTTTGGGACACTGTGCTCAAAGATTTCTCCTGCTCCCTCTCCCTCCACTGCACGTATGTTATGCACCTTGAGGTTGTCTCAAACTTCACTGAGGCTCTGTTCAGGGGTTTCTTTTGTCTTTCAGTTCAGGCGGCTTGTATTGCTACATCCTTAAGTTCATTGATCTTTTCCTCTGCACTAAATAGTTAATCTCACCCAGTACCTATTTCATTTCAGATATTTTTCACCTCTAAAAAGCTTCATTTGATTTTGTTAACCATTCATCTTTCTTGTCGTCACATCCATGTTTCCTCTTACATCCTTGAACATAAGAAGCACACTTATAATAGCTGTTTCACGTCCTTGCTGCTAACTTCATTTTCTCAATCATTTCTTAGTTCGCTTTTAAAGGCTGCGTTTTCTCCTTCTTATGGGTCCCATTCTCCTGCTTCTTTATAGGGCTAGTGATTTTTGACTGGATGTGAAACATTGTGAATTTGTTATTACCAAATGCTGGGTTTATATTCCCTTAAAGAATATCAAACTTTTTCTGGCAGGCAGTTTAAGTTGCTTGCGGATTAGTTCGATCCATTTGAAGTTTGTTTTGCAGCTCTTTTAAGGGAGGTCTAGGGAACCCACTAGCCTAAAGCCAATAGAATCCCACCTTTAAGGCATGGCCCTTCTGGTCTCTACTGAATGCCCAGGCATTCCGTGAGACCTTTCCACCCTGACTGGCGGGAACTTACGTGGTTTTCAGACCTATGTGAGATTTAAAATCTGTTTATGGGGGCGCCTGGGTGGCACAGTCGGTTAAGCGTCCGACTTCAGCCAGGTCACGATCTCACGGTCCGTGAGTTCGAGCCCCTCGTCGGGCTCTGGGCTGATGGCTCAGAGCCTGGAGCCTGTTTCCGATTCTGTGTCTCCCTCTCTCTCTGCCCCTCCTCTGTTCATGCTCTGTCTCTCTCTGTCCCAAAAATAAATAAATGTTGAAAAAAAATTTTTTTTAAATCTGTTTATGTCATGGCTCCCTGTCAGTTATTCTTTTCTCGAAAAACGTTGTTGTCCACACTAGTGAAACTCTACCATGGGCATGAGCAGATTAGTATTTAGCCTAAACCTCAAGAGAGACCATATGCAGATTTCTGGAGGTCCAACTTCTGCCTTTTAAGTACTCTGCCCTGAAAAGTTTAGCCACCTTGCCCTCTCTAAATTCCATTCTCTAGTTAGGCTTCTTTTTTGCACCATGGTCTGAGCATTTCTTCCCAGCAGAAAGCCTAGGTGATAGTAAGGCTCACCTCATTTTTCTCCTTTTCTCAGTTTTGTGCTGCGTGTTGTCCAAGTCTGAAAACTGTTTTTTCCTATGTGGTTTCCAGTTTTCTAGCTGTTTATGGTGGGAAGATACTTCCGGATGATCTTATCAATAGGAGCCCAAGTACCCCGCTCTTTTTCTATTCTTTTCTTTTCTTTCCTTTCTTTTCTCTTTTCTTTCCTTTCTTTTTTTCTTTCCTTTCTTTTTTCTTTTCTTTCCTTTCTTTTTTTTCTTTCCTTTCTTTTTTCTTTCCTTTTCTTTTTTCTTTTCTTTCCTTTCTTTTTTTTCTTTCCTTTCTTTTTTCTTTCCTTTCCTTTTCTTTTTCCTTTCCTTTCCTTTCCTTTCTTTTCTTTTCTTTTAGCACTAGGGTTTATTAAGCTGTGCCTTAGTACAGACACTAGGGCTTGCCCGTGGTGTTCTTCATGTATAAAGCCTGGACATCCTGCCAATTCTTCTTGAGAAATTACATGAGGAGATGACAGCTAAGTGGATGCTGCACACACCTTCATTTTCTGTCATCTTTACACGGTCAACGGCCACTACCAGACAGAGCACCTTCTTCATCTGGACTGTGATTACAGACTCCACTTCATCCACTGTGGCCACCATATTCTCATTGTGGGTCAGTCAGAAAGGGAACTTGCCCGCCTTTTAAAGGCCTGGGCCCAGGGTTCATGAGAGTTGCTTCAAGAGAGATGCTGAAGCAAAAAATAAGGCATCATATTTCTTGGCTAGCTTCTTGATCAATTTCTGATTTTTGTTGAGTTTCTTTAGTGCCTCAGTGTCCATGTGGGGAATATCCACCCCCTTGGCCTCATCACAATGCTGCTGGTCCCCCCAAAATAGTTTGGGGTGGGGAGTGGACCCAAGCCTGATGGTGCCCCAGAAGTGTTCGTCCTTCTGAGTGTCACAGCTCTTCAGGCTGACCTGCAGCTCCGCCATGTCCCGACAATTCAGCGCTCACAGTAGTTCCCACGCAGGACCTCCCGCACCACCTCCCACAGGGTGTCTTGGGAGACTTTGCTGCTCATGGTGTGGAAAGCCACTATAACCAGAAAAGAGAGCAAATGCCCCACTCTTAAATTTCAGTTTCTGGCAGCAGATTACCTGATTATCTGAGGACTCCCTCAGTAAGAAACAGACACTAAAAGAGGAAAAGAGGAAGAGGGACCAAAGAAAACAGATAATGCCAAGATCAAAGTATTTTTTTAATGTTTATTTTATTTTTGGGGGGGGAGGGGCAGAGACAGAAGGAGACACAGAATCCAAAGCAGGCTCCAGGCTCTCAGCTGTCAGCACAGAGCCCGACGCGACACTCAAACTTACAAACCCGTGAGATCATGACCCGAGCCGAAGTCAGATGCTTAACCGACTGGGCCACCTCAAAGAACAAAGTATTTTAAGAATTTATAATTAAAACCCTAAAAGGGACCCAGGAAGATACCACATCACTGAAATCAGAGAATGCTGTGAAAATTTTTTCTAATTCAGGGAATAAGAAAGTTTTGAAATTAAAAATATGCTAGCAGGAGCTAAAATTTCAGCAGAAAGTATGAAAGGTACAACTGAGGAAGTTTTTTTGGCAGTTGAACAAAACGACAAGGAGAAAGAAAATACAAGAGAAGAGACAAAATCATTACAGGACTGATCAAGAGATTCCAAATTGTCAATTGAAAGGATCTTTAGAAAAAGACCATAGAAAAAAAATGGAGGACAGGAAATTACAGAAAAAAGAACAGAAAATTTCCCAAATCGCAGTGTGAACCTCTAGATTTAAAAGAGCCAGTGACTGACCAGCTCAATGGATTAAAAAAAAGAAAAAGGATCCTTACCAGGTAAATATGACAAAATCTCAGGACGCCTCAACAAATGAGATGCTCTCAAAAGCAGACAAGTGGTCAGAAATTAGAGTGGCACAGAGACACAAGAGATGAGAGGGTAATGGGCTAGTGCCTACGACTTCTAAGAGGATGTGACGGACATCCAGAGATTCATACGCTAATTATCAAGTGAATTTAAGGGCCTAATAAAAATATTTTCAAACAGGCAAGGCAACAGAAATGTGACTTTCTATACATTCATTCTCATGGCAGAACAGAAGGATGTACTCCATCAATCACAGCGAAAACCCGGGGGAAGATACAGGGTCCAGAAAATGAAGCATTTCCTTTTTTTTTTTTTTAATTTTTTTCAACGTTTATTTATTTATTTTTGGGACAGAGAGAGACAGAGCATGAACGGGGGTGGGGCAGAGAGAGAGGGAGACACAGAATCAGAAACAGGCTCCAGGCTCTGAGCCATCAGCCCAGAGCCCGACGCGGGGCTCGAACTCACGACCACGAGATCGTGACCTGCTGAAGTCGGACGCTTAACCGACTGTGCCACCCAGGCGCCCCAAAATGAAGCATTTCCAACAAGAGATTGTGGGAAGCCCCTGGAAAGTTCTGGAGGGAAATTCCAGGGTCACAGCTGTGTAGCCAGCCCAGAGGACAAATAGCATAGGCCTGAGCAGGACAATGGCAAGGGCATATGCAGAAAAGCAGACAAGGGGACCTGACTATTGACTTGATGTGACTGTATTGCTAAGACTTTTTCTTTAGTGTGTTATTTAGAATTACGAAGGCAATACAAAACATTGCAAAGATTTAAAAATGGTTGCTCTACAACGTGGATGGAACTAGAGAGTGTTATGCTGAGTGAAATAAGTCATACAGAGAAAGACAGATACCATATGTTTTCACTCTTATGTGGATCCTGAGAAACTTAACAGAAGACCATGGGGGAGGGGAAGGAAAAAAAAAAGTTAGAGAGGGAGAGAGCCAAACCATAAGAGAGTCTTAAACACTGAGAGTAAACTGAGGGTTGATGGGGGGTGGGAGGGAGGGGAGGGTGGGTGATGGGCATTGAGGAGGGCACCTGTTGGGATGAGCACTGGGTGTTGTATGGAAACTAATTTGACAATAAATTTCATATTAAAAAAATAAATAAAAAATAAAAATGGTTGCTCTGGGTAGTGGGTATTGGAGATCCCAAGGGCCTCGGGGAGTGACTGTCAGTTTTCGTTTTAACCCAGTACTTCTGTTTAATTTTTAAAAACTTTTCATTTATTACTTTGATAAGAAAAAATAATAATAAAAGGGTAAGAGGCCCAGAAACAAAAATACACAAACACTAGACCCATTCCTGGCACAACTTCTTGGCTGCTCCCCCAAGGATGTGGGACTGTGGCAGGTGGTCAGGTCACCCCAGTGGGGTGGGGTCAGCTCAGGGCCAGAGTGTGGTCTTCCAGCCCTGGAGACGCAGCCCTAATATCCAGCCAGGAAAGCTAGAGCCCTGGACAACTGGAGTTCCCATTGTGAATTTATTTTTAATTTATTTTTTTAAGTTTATTTATTTTTGAGAGAGACAAAGACACCATGAGTGGGAAAGAGGTGGGGGGGGGAGGAGAGGGGGAGGAGAGGGAGAGGGAGAGGGAGAGGGAGAGGGAGAGAGGGAGAGAGGGAGAGAGGGAGAGAGGGAGAGAGGGAGAGAGGGAGAGAGGGAGAGAGAGAGAGAAAATCTCAAGCAAGTTCCTCACTGTCAGGACAGAGCCTGACACAGGGCTCAAACCCACAAAACCGTGGGATCGTGATCTGAGCGGAAACCAAGAGTCAGACACTTAACTGATCGAGTCACCCAGGTGCCCCCACCCAGTGTAAATTTATAAGGGACTGCACCAGAGGGCCAATTTAGTGAGAAACAGAATCGTGAAGGCTGATTGGAAATTCACATGAACAAGTCGACACATTCTCTCCCGAATAGAGAAACAAACTCAAGAAGTCTACATTCAGAAGGCGGCTTGATAAAGAGGGAATCAAAGTGTAGGGAGTCAGATAGTTCTCAGAAATACTGTAAATACTTAAATAAGATATACGATTAAAATAGCCTGGTGAGTCACCTGCTCCTTTAATGGTTATCAAAGATCAACAAACTTTCTCCGTAAAGGGCTGGATATTCAAAGTTTCCACTTCACAGGCTGTCCCTGTCATAACTGGTCAACTCAGCTGTTACAGCTGGTCCTAAGTTTTATCTGACCTGGTGTTAGAGATAGCGTGTTCTGCCTTTTCATTCAAGTCCTATTTTTGTTTCTGTTCCAAGAAAAATAATAGCAGAATTTGCACCAGTGGATTTTCTAGAACAAGTTGGTTAATGGCTAAGATGTCTGGAAGCATCTATGCATTTTGGCTTGTCATTAAGATTTCACTTCATGAAAGGATGTTTCATGAGATTCTTACACACAAGGACAATTTAAGGTTGATTCTCTGAACTTACAGATGCTCTTAAAAGAATTGAAGAGGTTTTCTTACAGCTTGGCTATCTGACCAGCTCTGCTTTTTGTGTTCATTTGTTTTCACCACAATTAAAAACCACAGCAATCACTCAAATGCAAAGAACTGAAACAGCAAGAATTATCGTTTGACTCTTAGAAAGTGAACATTTTGCTTTCCAGTTGCTACATTCTGGCTTATTTAGTCTGCTGAGAGCAAAAGGGTAAAATAAGCACTGTTTTCCAAGAGTTAACGTCAGTTCAGATGACAAACAGCAATTGTAGGGTCAGCCACAGAAAACTCAGAATTTTAGTCAT
The DNA here is from genome assembly GCF_018350175.1 of Felis catus. Taxonomy (NCBI): domain Eukaryota; kingdom Metazoa; phylum Chordata; class Mammalia; order Carnivora; family Felidae; genus Felis; species Felis catus. Next base: position 139,327,656 of record NC_058368.1, read on the forward strand.
TCAGCACCTATTTACTAGGTGTTTACTGTGTACCTGGTACACACACAGAACAGAGTGCTGAATGAAACACCTTGGTCCCTGGCCTTTTGGAACTTAAGCCTAGTGGGGGGAGACATAGGTTTAAAAAAGAAAAACACTTGGCATAACATCCTCCAGTTCCATCCACGTAGTTGCAAATGGCAAGATTTCATTCTTTTTCATTGCCGAGTAGTATCCATTGTAGATATATACCACATCCTTTTTATCCATTCGTCAGTTGATGGACATTTGGGCTCTTTCTGTAATTTGGCTATTGTTGATAGTGCTGCTATAAACATTGGGGTGCATGTGCCCCTTCAAATCAGCATTCCTATATTCTTTGGATAAATTCCTAGTAGTGCAATTGCTGGGTCACAGGGTAGTTCTATTTTTAATTTTTTGAGGAACCTGCACACTGAAGAAAGACAGCACATGATTTCACTCATATGTGGAAACTGAGAAACTTAACAGATGATCATAGGGGAAGGGAATGAAAAATAGGATGAAAACAGACAGGGCGGTAAACCACAAGAGACTCTTAAATACAGAGAACAAATTGAGGGTTGATGGTTGTGGGGAAAATGGGTGATGGGCATTAAGGAGGACTCTTGGGATGAGCACTGGGTGTTGTATTTAAGTGATGAGTCACTGGGTTCTTCTCCTGAAGCGAAGACTACACTGTATGTTAACAAACTTGAGAATAAATAAATAAATGAATAAAAAACAAAAGAAAAACACTTGTAATTAAAAATCGTGATAATGGCCATACAGGAAAAGTAAATAGAGGAGAATATCATTTAGACTGTGGTATCTAAGGAGATTCTCTCTTTAGTATCTGAGGTATCTAAGGAGGAGTCATTGGAGAGATATTATTTGATCTGGGACTTACAAGTTATGAATAGGAATTTCCAGGCATCTGTACCTGCATGACAAACCACCCCATACCTAGTGGCACAGAAGACTCTTTTGTGCTCAAAAATAGGTTAGGATTTCAAACAGGGCATGGTGGTAACAGCTTATTTCTGCTCGACTTGTAGGGTCTTAACTGGGAAAATGGGAATGCCTGGGAGCAATTCCAATAGCCAGGGACTAGCATCATCTCTGGGCTGCCTCACGCACATGGCTGGTGCCGCATTGGGCTGGATGGTGGTTCCAAAGACATAGATGCCCAAGTTCTAGTGTCACTACCTGTGAATAGGACCTGATTTGGAAAATGGATCTTTGTAGGTGTGATCAAGTCGGGGATCTCAAGATGAGATCCCTCTGGCTTTAGGGTGGGCCCTAAAGCCCATAACCAGGGTCCTCCTAAGAGACAACAGAGAGAGAGTGGAGAATAGCAGGGGCACAGGGGAGAAGGGAAAATGAAGGAGGAGGCAGAGACTACAGGGATGCATGTACAAGCCCATGAGTGGCAAGGATGGCTGGCTACCACCAGAAACTTGGAGAGAGGAGCGGGTCAGATCCTCCCTCAGAGACCCCAGAATGGGGGGGGGGGGGCAACACCAGCTGACCCCTTGCTTTCAGACTTGTGGCAGATTTCAGAATTGCCAGACAATGACGTTCTGTTGCTTCAAACCACCAAGTCTGTGGTCATGTTATTACGACGGCCACAGGAAACTAGGACAGGGGCCTAGGCTGGGATGACTCAAGGATGCAGCAGCCACAGGTGGCCGGCCTCTTTATGTGGCCTTGGCTCCTCACAGTGTGGCAGCAAGGTTCTGAGACAGAGCTTCCTGAAAGCAAGGGACCCAAGAACACAACCTTCAAAAGACCAGGGCAGAGGCTTTCCTTGCCTGGCCTGGGAAGTCACACTGCAATCACCCAGATCAGAGGAGAGGAGACACAGGCTCCACGTCTCAATTGTAGAATTTGTGAGCATCCCCTAAAATCGCCTCGAGGACTCAGCCGTTTCTAGTAGGGAGCAGAGTGAACAAGATCCGTACTGTCCATGCCGGCAGCTGCAGGCCCCCACACGGCTATTTTTAAAAAATTTTTTTTTTCAACGTTTATTTATTTTTGGGACAGAGAGAGACAGAGCATGAACGGGGGAGGGGCAGAGAGAGAGGGAGACACGGAATCGGAAGCAGGCTCCAGGCTCTGAGCCATCAGCCCAGAGCCCGACGCGGGGCTCGAACTCACGGACCGCGAGATCGTGACCTGGCTGAAGTCGGACGCTTAACCGACTGCGCCACCCAGGCGCCCCTCCACGCGGCTATTTACACGTGAACTAACCGCCTCTGAAGTACTCCTTTGCCACACGTGGCTAGAGATGACCAAGTTTGACAGTGCAGACAGAGAACATTCCCATCACCGGACAAAGGTCTAGTGGACAGTACTGCCCCAGACTGAGGTAACACTATGGGTCAAGTCTAGGAGCTAGAAAATAAATGGCCTGGAAAGTGGAATGGAGAAACCTGGCTTTAAGGACAGGTGTTTGGGCTGGTTTTTGTTGCTGTATGCCCAGCATCTGGGGCAATTTTGTTTTGTGGAATGAAAGGATGCATACATAAGGCTTAAAAGTATGCCATGTGTCACGCTAGAGAAAAATGCCTCAGAGTAGATTGGAGAAGTAGACAGGGGTCAAATCACACAGGGCCTTTCTGAACACTTTATGGAGTATGTATTTTAAGTAAAATAGAACTTGCAAAATATGTTGTTTCTTATTTTGAATATTTATGACAGGCCTAAAAAAGAAATACATTTATTGTGGCTAGTTGGTTTATTTGTTAGTGAAAAAGGCAAGAGACAGAAATCCAGAAATAACAAAGGTTTAACCAAATTAGAAATCTATTTATCTCCGTTTATAGAAATGTAGGCTGCTATGGCAACTCCAGAATCATCAGGAACCCAGGCTCGTGGTGGAAATTTCCCCCTTATGCTCTAGGATGTCTACTTTGGTCCAGACAGGAGATGAGAAAAGGGGAGAGGGAGAGCTTCTGGCCTTCATATCCCGGATCATCTCACCTCCAGATCCTTAACTTCATTATGTCTGCAAAAACCCTCCCTCCAAATAAGATCATATATACAGTTATGGGGTAGAGGTCTTGGACATCTGCTCAATTCAAGGACACTTGTCAGGAAGTTGCTTGTAAAACTTTCACTATATCCCTTCGACCAGTACTTTATTGTATGACCACACATACCTTGCAAGGGAGGCCAGAAAGCATAATATTTATCCTGGGAAACATGTACTGAGCTAGCAAGGAGAGTTCTATTACTACAGAAGAAGCAGAGATAAGACATGAGAGGCACCAACTATCAATCTCTGGCATAAATGTATGCACATGTGCATTTCCACTAGACCATGAACTCCTGGAGAATGAGTCGGTCTAATTCAACCCCGATCCCTAGCACAAAGCACTGTGCTCACCATGCAGTAACTCATCACTGATGGTGTGCTGAACTGTATGCTTTTCAATTTCAAGGGTCTTAAATTCCAACATCTTTTTCAGAAAGATTTATTTCCTAGAAGCCACGTTCCCCACCCCCCCACCCTTACTTGCTGAAGCATGAGGGGACTTTTCTCCGGGCTTCACCCTGAGAATCTGATAAGGCTCCCGGACATTAACAGAAGTGTAGGGTTCCCCTAAAATTCCTTCCCACCCCTATCTCAGGACTTTGAACTCTCACCCCTAGCAATGGGCCACTTACAGTTGAAGTAATCCCTCTGGTGCTGGCTCCAGCTGTGAGCTTGTGCTCCTGGTAAGGACGTTGCCTGTCTCTCCAAGTCTCAGGGTGATGGTGGGCCCTGGGAAATCCGTTCTCTGAGGGATCCAAAAATAGTTGTTGATTTTCAGTTTGTTCATCTTTTTTTTTTTTTTTTTTTTTTAACTGCAATGGTTCGGAAGAGGAGAGATTGGTAGGGGGACAACACGAGAGAAGGAAAAGGTGAGGGTCAGTGAGGAGAGGCAGGAAGCACAGGAAATGAAGACGCTCACGAGCCAGGAGCTCCACCTTCCCGTAGCCCCCGCCCCCTTCTTCCATCCGGCCAGGTGTGCCCCCCACTGGCCACCCAATTCCTGCTGCCACTTCAGCCTCCGAACACTTTTCAACTCTGATTGGTCATTAGAATCCCCTGGAGGGCTTTGATAGTACCCTGCACCTCGGTCTCCCCTAATTAGAAACACTTCCGGGGCTTCTAATGTGTAACTGGTGTTGAGAACTAGCGGTCTAGATTCTTGCTCCTCGGAGGAAGGCCCACGGACAAGCACCATCGGCATCAATTGGGAGCTTGTCAGAAAGGCAGCGTTTCAGGCCCTACTCCAGACCTACCGAGTCAGAGTCTGCCTTTTAACAAGATCCACAGGTGATTTCTATGCACATTCAAGTCCGAGGAGCTTTGAGGAGGTGACCCTCCTATAACCCCAATTATGGCCGTCTTTGTGAAGAGGACAGCTCTCTGAGAAGTGCTGTGTGAGCCGGGCGTCCTACGGAACACACGGTCTGTGGAAAAGTCTGACGCAGCCGGTGTAGACGGCATGTCTGCTGTCATTCCCCAAGCATAATATATTTGAAATAAAGAGAATTACATCCTCCAAAGGGAAAGGGGCTTGGGCCCTTTAGTCTGAAACGCCAATACGGGGTTCAGCAACTTCAGGGTCCACCAGAGGAAACACCGCTCTGATTCAATTAATTGAATAGGTTATAATTGAAGAACTGGGGTTAACTTGGAGCCTGGGGTTGGAAGCAGGCATAAGAGACTTTGGCGTGAAAACAGGGTCAGGCATGAGGCCAAGAGAATGACATTGAGATTAAGGAAGTAAGAGCAGGAAGATCACAGGTCAAGTCAGCTCGGGGGTGAGGGGAGCACCACAGAGAGGGCTGGTGGCCTCCAGCAGAGTGACGAGGCACAAGAAAGGCAACGATGACCCTCAGGACCCAGGGTCTCCAAGCCCCACGGATGTGTCCCTCAACCCTGGCTTCCTGTTTACATCCATAAGCTCTGGTTGCCTCCTTCCCTACAAGATCTCAGCACCGTGTGGAGTAAAATAACCACAGGCATGTGTCTGGTACTTTCCTGCTCACCGGGACTGGTGCATAAAGCACAGGTGTTATCAAGTGGCTAAGAGCGTGGCCTCGGCAGCCACAAAGCCTCAATCCCAACCTCAGCTCTACCGTTTACCACCTGGTGACCTTGGACAAGTCAGCTGACCTCCTCGGGGTACTTCGTCGTCTACAAAATAAAGATGATATAGGCAACCACTCATAATGGTAAAAGCAGAAGGATTGGAAGCAAAGAGTATCATGCTTGGCACAGTGATATACACACACATATGATATATTATTTACACTGAGACCTGATTCTTTTGGCTTTTTTTGTCTGAAGATTGTAAACCATTCCATGTTACCTGTTAGGTTCCTTTGAGAGTACTAAATGAGAATTACAACACTTAAAAAGTTCTTTGCTTTCTTTCTCTCTTTATTTTCTTCCTTCCTTCCTTCCTTATTTTAGACAGAGAGAGAACTCTAGCAGGGGAGAGGGGCAGAGGGAGAGAGAGAATCCTAAGCAGGCTCCACACTCAGTGCTGAGTCCAAAGCAGGGCTCGATCCTACGACCGTGAGATCATGACCTGAGCTGAAATCAAGAGTTCGATGACTGAGCCACCCGGGTGGCTCAAAAAGTTATTTTATTTATTTATTTTTTTTCCGTGAAAAAAATTTGGTGTTTCGCAGTCCTCCCTCACCCAAGAATCCCTATTAAATTCTAACTGTAACTCCATTACATTTATAAGTTGATTTTGTATCCTCATTTTAAGGGTGGGAAACTGAAGTTCAGTGGGGTAAGTTCTTCCCCCAACAAAATTCACTTGGTCCAAAGAGGCAGTTCTGGGACTAGAACACAGATTTTCTGGTGCTTAAATCAGTGTCCTCTCCACCAAAACAGCTTCTCAAATTTTAATATGCATAAAATCACCTGGGACTCTCATTAAATGCAGATTCTGATTCAGTAAGTCTGGGGTAAGGCCCAAATTCAGCATTTCTTCTTTTTTAAAAAAAAAATATTTATTTATTTATTTTTGGGAGAGCGCAAGCCAGGGAGGCGCAGAGAGAGGGGGACAGAGGCTCTGAACTGGGCTCTGAGCTGTCAGCACAGAGCCCAACGTGGTGTTGGAACTCATGAGCTGTGAGATCATGACCTGAGCAGAAGTCGGATGCTCAACCAAGTGAGCCACCCAGGCACCCCCAAATTCAGCATTTCTAATAAGCACCCAAGGGATGCTAATGCTTCCATCTAAAGATGAGATTGAGTAGCAAGGGCATTGTATCTTTCAATCCATATAGTTCTGACGTGGCTGCTACGTATTAGTTGTTAGGTCTTGGGTGCCCCTGCTTAGAAGAAACGGTCACTGAAAAGAAAACTTCTTTCTTAGCTTGGGCTGCCTTGCACCCACCAAGCCTAGCTTCTGTTCTTTCCTAAGGATATCAGAGCAACTGCCTTGTTCCTGAAGTCCCCAACTGTGTCATTTGTCACAAGAGGATTCACAAAGCTGATCTTGTGGTGCCGGCCCATTCTTCGCTCTTGGGAAGAAACCTTGGTGGTGGTGATGTCTAGGCCTTCGTAAACCTGCACGGAATCGGCACTGACGATTTCGCCACCGAGGGGTCGGCCTAGCTACAACATTAGGGGGTTTCCCGGTACCCGTGGCCCCAAGAATCACTACAAGATGCAGTGTCCTTGGCAGGCCTCCTAAGCCCAGAGCCCACGGAAATAGCCGCCACCGCCCCCATCTTGAAGATCTCTCCGAAGAATTATTTTTAACAAATTAATGCGCAGACCTTGTCTGGATCCTGATTGCAACATGGTGGCTACAAAGACATAGCTGGTAAATTTTGAAAATGGACTCAGTGTTACATATTAAAGAATTGTTAATTTTGTTAGGTGGGGTAATGACCTGGTAGTTATGTTAAAAAAAAAAAAAAAAAGAGTCCTTAACACTTAGATTCATATGGAAGTATCAGGTAAGACCATCAAACGTTGCCAACATTTGCCTGCCTTTGACCTATAAAAGCAGCAATTGCAAATACCTCAAACATGGACAGAACAGGAGTGTGTCCGGCACTTTCCTGCTCACGAGGACCAGAGCATAAAGCACAGGCAGGCTGCATATCGCTAAGGGAAGTGTTACGATGTCTGGGATTTTCTTTTAAAAATGTTTCTGGGGAAAACAGGGTGGAGGGATAGGCAGATGGAACAAGATGGTCACAATGTTAGTAAACGTGAGGCTGGGTAATGAGCATTTATCATGCCATTCTCTCTACTTTTGTGTTTGTTCGAAATTTCCCATAGTAAAATTATTTTACAGTCTTGTTTGGTGGCATTCAAGTGTATATTCTTATTCTTTACGCCTACAGCTGAAAGAAACTCAAACCGGTCTTGTTTAAACAAACAAAAGGAAGGCTTTAATTGGGCTAACTGACCAGAGGGCAGGCTGGAGCTGGTCTCAAGAAAGATGGGATTTAGCACCTTTGAGGATCCTTTCTCTCCTTCTCTACTTCTTCTCTGTTCCTTGTGGCACATTGACTTCATTGGTTGATACAAACTTGTCCGGGTGGGGTTCGGAGCTGCCCATGGCTCATGTGCCTGTATCCTTGGGTTTTTACGATTAGAGACAAACAAGAGGTCTATCATCCATCTATCTATCTATCTATCTATCATCTATCTATCTATCTATCTATCTATCTATCTATCTCTTTTTCTTTTGGAAATATGGGTCAGCCTCTCTGCTTTCTTTTCAGGTACAAGAGGTTCTAATCCCCTGACAGGAATTTGGAAAGTCCCAGGAACCCCAATTAGCCTAATTGGTCCACGCAGTAGACAATCACTGTGGCTATGGTGGGGGGCGGGGGGAGCTGTGCTTGCTCGTTCAGTAGTCAGGAGGACTGTTTTCTGAAGATTCGGGGAGGGAGGAGGGCTGCGCAGACAGAAGTGAGAGCCACTCTTATGAGGTCTCTGGTTATTTGCACTAGCTATTAGATTATAAGAAAAGTTGCTTACAGATCATGTCTTTTTCCTTCCTGGTTGCTTAATTGGCTTTTTTCCAGTTTTTATTTTAAAGTTTATACAGGTGGTTGCAAACTTTGTTGCAAAAAAGCGTAGCAGCTTCCATTTCTTCCCCCATTTCCCTTCCCCAGTGGCAACTAGTTTCACCTCTCTGCATTGGTTCTTTCGGTTTTATTTCGACCTATCTCAATGACATTTTTGTATTGCTAGGCTTGATTTTTCAGTTTTAGGCATTATCTATTGATTCCTAGCATGGGAGATAAAATCTTTCACACACACACCCACACTTCCCACCCCACATATTCATCCTTTCTATCCCCCCAAATTCATAATAAATTCTCTCAGACCCTATTGATGAGATCAATATTTAAAATTCACATGTTAAATATTACATGATTAACATTATCTGATCATGACTGTGTGAACAGTATGTCCAACTGAGTCACAGGCACAGCTACTCAACTTTCTGTTCTTCTTCTTTCTTCTTATAAATGTTTCCCATAGACATTCAGTCCCTCATTCTCCACTTGGTCTAATTTGCCTCTAAACAAATACATTCAGACTTATGAGGTCTCTATATCTTCATCTTCCTGAAGAAATATCTGAAGCTTTCTGGCCTACTCCAGCGGGAACGGGATGCCACCCTTCCTGGCACCTAGCTCCCATCCTGGGATACCCCTTCATCATCGCTCCAAGGATCCACTTCCCTTCTTTCCACGTGGGATCCCCGGTTTCCTGTGGAGGTGGCCTTCCCAACGACAATTGGGGAAACTACCTGTAAAGCTGGATCGATGATTACCCTGAATAAAAAAGAATTAACAGCCAGGAAGAGTAAATGAAATCATGGGCCATACTTACCGCCATGAAAATCACCTGTTCCCCGTTGCTGTTTAAAACAGTGGGAAATACTCTTAAATAAAAGTAGGAGCTACTTTCCCTTAGACAGATACATTTTTCTGAGTTTTCTCTGGCCGATTTTTTTTTTTTTTGAGTTTCCACCCATGGCTAAAGTAAAAACTTAGAAACATTTAGAGGATGACATATAACTCGGTATCTATTTTGCTTTGACATTCCTATAGTAGCTTGAAACAGTGAAGAGTTAGAATGATATGGCTGTTTCAATATTTTTAAATTTTTTAAGACGGTTACATTGAAATGCTCATGAAATATTCCATCTGGGTAGTCTGTCTCAGCAGCACACATCGTTAAGGGAGTTAACACACAACTCTGAATTTGAGACTTCACCACAATAATTTCAGGTTGGGGTTCCCGGGTGGCTCGGCTGGTTAAGTGTCTGTCCGACTCTTGATTTCAGCTCAGGTCATGATCTTGCAGCTCATGGGTTTGAGCCCCACAACAGGCTCTGTGCTGACAGCACGTAGCCTGGTTGGGATTCTCTGTATCTCCCTCTATTTCTGCCTCTACCCTCCTGACTTGTTCTCTCTCAAAAATAAATAAACATTAAAAAACTTTTCAGGTTACCTATACCCCCAAAGTTCATTTGTTTTTTTGTTACATTTTATAAAATAGTGGGGCGCCTGGGTGACTCAGTCGGTTAAGCGTCCGACTTCGGCTCAGGTCACGATCTCGCGATCCCTGAGTTCGAGCCCCGCGTCGGGCTCTGGGCTGATGGCTCAGAGCCTGGAGCCTGCTTCCGATTCCGTGTCTCCCTCTCTCTCTGTTCCTCCCCCGTTCATGCTCTGTCTCTCTCTGTCCCAAAAATAAATAAAAATGTTGAAAAAAAATTAAAAAAAATTTTTTTAAATAGTTACAAATAAGGCAGTAATGTGGTTGACGATAATTTTAGGAGGACCTGCAGTTATGGAAATATATCAACTTTGGTCATAATTAAAAACAGGTAGAGTGGGTTTCTGCACGGATCCTACTTAGGATTCTCTTTCTCTCTCTCTCTACCCCTCCCCACTCATACACTCCCCCCCACCTCTAACAATAGATAGATATAGATGTAGATAGATATAGATGATATAGGTATAGAATATAAATAGATAACCACCTCTTCAACAACGTAGAGACAGCATATAGGGCAGAGCATATAATCTATTTCTGAACTTCTGATCACAGCTTTTTAGGATCTTGAGGTATGTGTGCTTATTGTAATATTTGGTGCTTTCTATATGCTAACTTGGCCAAATGTTTCTCATGTAAAGAAATAATTTCAGGAAAGATATCCTACAAGTGGTTCTCAAAGTGGGGTTTAGAACAGCATCAGCAAATTCTCCTCTCCATCCACCACTCCACTTCAAGACAGAGTGAAGAGGGCAGAGGGGGAGCAATTTGTATTTTAACAAGCCTCTAAATGATTCTGCTACAGACTAAAGTTTGAAAACCATTGTCCTCAGAAACACTGTAAGTTAGGGATTATGCTCCACTGTTAGGAATGGAGAGCTGAGGTCACAGTAGCTCAGAGTATGTATCACCCATAAAAGAAGACGAGATAGGTGGTCTTGGATGGTTCAAATGTTGTATTATTTTTCTCTCCTTGCTATAGAACTTGCATCCGCATGGTTTTAAAATGGCTGCTGAGATTCCAGCTATTACAAACACATTCTAGACAGTAGGAAAAGCAAGGAAGGTGGAGGGAAGGCAAACTAAGTAAGCCATCTTTAAAGTGTATTCTCGGATGCCCCACCAATGACTTTTGCTTTTTCTTATCTGCCATCCCTAGTTGAAAGGGATGGGAAATAATGGTTATGTTGTTGCTCAGAATAAAAAAAATAAAACACAAAAAACACAGGAGCCAAGGAGAACGAGTACTAGAAGGAACTGGCACCCTTGAGAGCTGTCCTGGAACAGAGTTCATCATCAAAGGCAAAGTTTTGAGAATATTATTCTGAACGAGCACTTCACTAACCATACATTAAAACACCTTCTTTGATCTGTTAGAGGAACGGCTGCCTCCTTGCTTTAGATAAAGGTCTTTGCTACTTTGAAAATCACAATAGTCATTTATCAGAATAAATAAATACAGTTGATTTCTTTAAAAAAATTTTTTTTAATGTTTATTTATTCTTGAGAGAGAAAGAGAGAGGGTGTGAGCAGGGGTGGGACAGAGAGAGAGGGAGACACAGACTCCGAAGCAAGCTCCAGGCTCTGAGCTGTCAGCACAGAGCCCAACACAGGGCTCAAACTCCTGAACCATGAGATCATGACCTGAGCCGAAGTTGAATGCTCAACCAACTGAGCCACCCAGGCACCCCAAATACAGTTTATTTCACATAGGTTGAGGCTATGTTTGATATATACCAACCAAATGTCCTATGCAATTCTTTGACAGGGTGATTTATAACATATGAAAAGCAATCAGAAAAAAAATATCCATTCTCTTCAGAACTGTAATTCTTTTTCAGAAAGTAATTCAAGGAAAGGAGAAGCTATATGTATAAAGCACAGCACTATTATCTATGACAGCAAAGGGAAAAAAAAAGTAATTTACAATCCAAATGTCCTGTAACAAAGGAAGGGCTGAGTGAATTATGGTAGGACCATTAGACAGCCATAAAGATCATGCAGCAGCATGGGAAAGTGGTTGCAAATACATTGGTGGGAAGAGAGACAAAAAGCGTATATGTATATGGATAAGGTAGGAGAGGTATTCTGAGAACTATAATGGTTTGGTCAGGATGTGAGAATTATGAATACAAAGGGTTTCTGTTTAAATTTCCTTTATTCTAGGGGCGCCTGGGTGGTGCAGTCGGTTAAGCATCCGACTTCAGCCAGGTCACGATCTCGCGGTCCGTGAGTTCGAGCCCCGCGTCAGGCTCTGGGCTGATGGCTCAGAGCCTGGAGCCTGTTTCCGATTCGGTGTCTCCCTCTCTCTCTGCCCCTCCCCCGTTCATGCTCTGTCTCTCTCTGTCCCAAAAATAAATAAACGTTGAAAAAAAATTTTTTTAAATAAAAAAAATAAATAAATAAATTTCCTTTATTCTATAAGGAGCAATGGCAGCAATGACAACAAAAAAAGTAAGATAAATTCACCCAATCACTGACCATAATTTTTCCTCAAATTCTCTTCTGTTTGTCTTCTGCATGATTCAGTGCCAGGGGCTCCCAGGAAGGGCTCTGCTGCTCTATCGTGAAGGCTACACCTGAGGCCAGGCGGATAGTCTTCCTGTGGTTTTTACACACCCATACGATTTGACACACTGATTATCTGTCTCCAAAGCAAAGCTCAAGCTGTTCATTACACATCCTCATAGGAATATTTTTCCAGTAGTGAGAATAAATTTGCAATCATCTGCTCTCTCTCCTGCCAGGCTGTCCCCATAATCAGTTTCATGAAACGAGAAGCCAGTTGTCCTAGGTTATATGTAGATTTGTAGACCCCAAAGGGAACAAAAAAATATGGAACTAATTATCTAGGAATCAAGCCTATGGGTCTTTAATATGATGCCGAGTACCCCCACCCCCAACCACTACTGAAAGAAGTCCAAATCCTTCCATAACATTGCTGTGGATTTGTATGGTTGTCCAGCTTGGCAAGACAAAGAATTAACCATAGGTTAAGAGTAGATTTAATTTTTATTATGTAGAAAATTCCCAAAATGGCCTTACTCCTTGAGCTAGATTGTGATTTGTGACAATGACATTTATACTCCTTGCCAGCTAGGGAGGTTGGTGACGGTTACAGCTTTAGAAAGGGTGACAGAGGAAAACTGGCCACTGGGATTTTCAGAGTGGTTGGAAGGCATAGCAATCAGCAACAACAAGTAGTCCTTAGCTTAGTAGGGCTGGGAATGGCATTATCCAGAACAGAGGGGCAGTTCATCAGGAATAAGCAGCCAACCAAGCCTGAGGGCCGGGTGGAACCACAGTGAAGGAGACTCACACCAAGGCAGGAGTCCTGGTAGAGAGAGAAAAAGAGTCTTGATTTTCCGGGAACTGAAGAACCTGAGATGAAGAACCTCAACATACTGTATTAAAAACTGACTTCCAAGGGCTCCTGGGTGGCTCAGTTGGTTAACCGTTCAACTTCGGCTCAGGTCATGATCTCACGGTTTGTGGGTTTGAGCCCCGCGTCGGGCTCTGTGCTCACCGCTCGGAGCCTGGAGCCTGCTTGGGATTCTGTGTCTCCCTCTCTCTCTGCCCCTCCCCCACTCATGCTCTGTCTCTCTCTCTCTCTCAAAAAGTGAATAAACATTAAAAAAATTTAAAAAATAACTAAAATCCATAAACTCATCAAGCAAACATGAATACTTGTCTAGATAATTAATCTTGGAGGAGAAGTCAGTCTGAAGGAGAATGAAGACAGAGATCCTGGAAAACAACTCAAGTTTGTGTGCCCATATTTTGGGTATAATCCACACGCTGAATTCTTTTACTCTGAGTGAAATTAACTTGCTCTTCAAATACTGGGCAAGTGTCATAAACTGAAAGTCTTTGTGAGGAGCCAGCACAGGCAGAGAAAGGAAATATAAATTCCAGGGACTTGGGGGCACCTGGGTGGCTAGGTGGTTAAGCGTCTGACTTTGGCTCAGGTCACGATCTCGTGGTTTGTGAGTTAGAGTTCGGCATTGGGCTCTCCGTGGTCGGCACAGATGCTGCTTGAGATCCTCTGTCTCCTCTCTCTGCCCATCTTCCGCTCTCTCTCTCTCCAAAATAAATAAACATTAAAAAAATAAATTCCAGGGATTCGGCTTTTGGAGCACATTTTTATTTTATAATACCAGAGAATTAACATCTACCAGCCACACAATACCAAAATGCAATACCAATCTATTTAAAACTCACAGAATGGGAAATATGCTTTTCAAAAATGGTAAAAAACAATAACACAAACAGCTGTAACATACACATAGGACATTCACTTTACATTCACAAAGAAGACTGTCTTTTTGTTTTCAGGAAATATGTAAAAAATATATATATATGTATGTATAATATTCACATTCTGGAAGGCAAGAGAAATCTTCATATTTAACTCTGCAAATTTAAACATTATATATATATGTATATATATATATATACATATATATATATGTATATATATATGTATATACATATATATGTATATATATATATATTTTTTTTTACTTAGAATAGCCAAAACATTAAAAATAGCAGCAACATTGATCTTTAAATATTATAATGTTAGAGTAGATTATTCACATAATGTAGATATATTTTAGTAGCTTTCTAATATCTAACACAACTTACAAACTTCAAGTCCTGGTCTCATTGCCAAACAACTTAGAATCTAGATTCAATAAATACTATGCAAAGAATGATTATAAAACACAGACTGTAGAACATTCTCTAGAGCAGGAAAAATCATACCAAAAGGTTTTAGGGGAGAGTCAGGTCTGAAGGAGGTTTGAAGGCCTATAAGGAAACTGTAGGATTCCCAAGGCAAAAGAGATGACCAGACAAGCCCCCTGAAATGTTGAACTGAATCATGGGAAATGTGTCACTGGGGAAAACAAGGTGCTGTCATCTCTTTGTGGTGGCATGTTTCATGTGGATATGGTGTGAAAGTGATTAACAACTGGAAAATTTCCCAATAAACAGGCGATAGAATCATTTGTCACCAAGAGGCAAGACACGGGACAAGGAGATCGAGTTTTCAGCCTTTACATTTATTCTGATGACCAAAGCCATAAAAACCAAGCTGTCTGTGAGAACTTGTGTATTTAAGACTAGAAGGTAGGAAAAACAGTTCTACCCCTAACCTCCATCCAAGACACGGGATCAATCTGCTAATCATATTGGCTTAAAAAGAACCCCAGATGTGGTGACAGGGGTTTCTTTGTACCTGGATTCATTTACAGAAGTTGCTCCTGCAAATGTGGCTTCTTTTATATTTCAGAGGTTTTCCAGAAAAGGTAAAGGGTTAAGCTTCACAATGGGGTTGGATCTCTGTTTTGCCTTATAATAAGACTACTCTCTGATATTTACTGTCAATAGTTTGTCTCCATTTTCAAACCAGTTCACATATTTCAGTTGATTCACACACACACACACACACACACACACACACACACACACACACACGTGTGAGGAAGCCAGGGTAAGCATCCAAGTGTTCACTTTAAAGATCAGGAAACCTGAGGCTCATAGAAAGTGACTTAGCGTCTCACAGTCACACATGCTAACAAATGGTTAAGTATCTTCTGCAGAACTTAGCTCTGTCCAAGGGTGACTTATTTTTAAGAACAGGGGCTTGGTCACAGTTTTCTGAAGAATGAAGTAATTTGGAGGTGGGGGGAAGGGGGAGGAAGAAAAATGAGTTCCAGAGAAGAAGAAATGGAGAATAGTGATCCCGCTTGGCAGTCAGTATTATATACTTGAAAACAAGCAAAGTGCATTTCACATGGAGAACACAGACATTTTAGAAAATATTTAAATACATAGATTCTGCAGCCGACATTGAAACATAAGATCAGGAAGAAATTTTTACATGAGCTCCATGATTTCCCAAGAGACGTAAAAATATTACAGCCTGTTCTCAGGACTCTGCTCCTGTCCCATTTCAACTCAAGCACAATATAGCTACATTGAGATAGATGTATATTTGATTCATTGTGGTAGTTTTCTAAGGAGTAGGTTTTACAAAATACCATTAGTGAAAATTCTTGCTATGTCTTAAGAAAATTAACGTTTTCTCTCTCTGTATCTAAGCTGAGAAGACTTCAGTGAACTTAGAGGTTTTATCATTTTAAGTCTAGATTCTATTTGGATAGTTACTGGAGATGTAAGCAAGAATTTTAAATGACCATAACAGTTGATTTAGAAAGCTGTCATATTTTATACAATCTTTTTGAGAAAATTCAGTGGCTCTTAGCTTAATGGTTCCATAAAACAAAATTATAACAATTCCACTGTAAAAAAAAAAAACACATACTTTTAATGATAATCTATGAACTAGAAGACTTAGGTTTAACGTTCAGGAGTGTGACATTTAGAACTACTAACCAAGTTCTTATTTTTCATCAATAAATGTGTTTTAAAGAAATAATTGAACTAAAAAAAGGAAACCATTCATGAAATTGTTGTGTACGATGATGCAAAAATCCTGCAAATCCCCTTGTTTCTCTTCAGGCACCACCTGTCCCAATCCCCTCCCCCCCACCCAACCTCCCCAACATTCATACACTATAAATGCCCCACTGACAGAGTCTTGCGACTCCGAATTGAAAGAGTGAGGCACTAATAGGTAAATTATGCTTTGGCAAACAGGAAACTGGACATTCTTTGAGCTTTCCTGAGGTAGTGGTTTCTCCTTCTAATATTCTTTTTTTTTTTAATTTTAATTTTTTATTTTTGAGAGAGAGAGCATGAGCAGGGCAGGGGGCAGAGAGACAGGGAGACAGAGGGAGGGAGAGAGAGAATCCCAAGCAGGCTCTGCACTGACAGAGGGGTTCGAACCCATGAACCAACCATGAGATCTTGACCTGAGCCAAAGTCAGACGCTCAACCAAGGTATCGCACACGCCAACACCTTTTCGGTAGAATCCTGATGGCTATGTGGAAAACTTAAAGTATTAAGTGTGATTAGGGTAAGCCTTGAGGGCATCATATGACTCGATCTCTGATTTAGCTCCATAAGATTACAAGGAAAAACAAACATAAAGATCACCCGACCAAGTGTAGTCTTATTGTCATCAAAGCCTAGGTCATTTTGCCTTATGTGTGGAATTTTGGACACCTCTCCAACTATGAGAAGGTTAAGCTCACGTGGTAGTGGGCATAGTATAGCACACAGTTCCATATTAGCTCCATTTATCAGATAGCTTCTTTCTGTCATGATTTTATCATGATGTGATTATGGGACTTTTAGCCATGAATAACTTTTTTGAAGACAAAGTAATCCATTCTCTCTGCTGTTCTTCAAGCTTTTCTGCCAGGCATTTAATCAAGACAGGGTCCACCTTAGAATCAAATTTATTAGCAAACCAATGTCCATCATTTATAAGCCACCTTAATTCCGCTGCTCCGTAGATACACACACTTCGAAGGTGGGAGCCAGTACAACGGGGATACAAAAGGCCTTCATGATAATTCCATTTGACAAGGCGGGTCTTACTCTGTAAGTCAGACACGTCCTGGGCTGACCTAGAAATCTCCCCAGGTATTCCTGGTACCCGAATTAAGGTAGCCCAAAAATGTTCATCAGGTGAGTACGTATCTTTAGACCAGGCAAAAAAGTCCTTAACGAGGGAGTTGTTGAAAATATATTTAACAAACGCCCGACTTAAAACAAAATAAGCACTTCCAACAAATATCTCAATGTTATGAGGGGGGGCTTCCTTGGAGATGTTTGTCCTTATTGGTAGCTTCACATATTCATAAGGCACCTGTCTTAGTTCATGGTGGTAAGTGAATCTTTCCATTTTACTGTTAGGGGGTTTTACCGTTTCTAACATATTTGCCCCATTGAGCTTCTTCAGCTCTGACACTAATTCGAAGTTTGACTTCAAAGGAAAATCTTGCCCACACAGATTGATAACATATTTCCACTGAACCGAAGACTTGAGGAGGTCTGACAAGCAATTTAAATCAGCTTGGAGTCTGGAAATGTGGGCATATTGTACTGTCTCTATTTTGGAGGCAATGAAAACATTGGAGAAGCACTTAGCTAAATTGTTCATGGCAACTTTGAAGGTATCAGGTGACTTATAGTCATAATGGATGCAGTAAATATTGTGCTCGTTGTATATAGCATGGATTAGTCTTTCAACCATAATTGCGTCTTTATGAACAACCAAAGAATAGGCTATCGGGAAGCTTCTCTCCTCCCTTGAAACAGGCTTTTGATGGTACCTTCTTAGGGTCTGATAAATGTCACAATCACTGGTTATTGCCACGACATCCTCATCATCCAAGTCGATGATTTCTCTCCTTCTTATTTCCAGACTCTTGCCAATTTCCAAAGGTGCCTGTTCATAGACACCTGAACAGTTAACTTCATACCTGATTTCATTCTTAACATTGGTGTATCTGTTTCTTACAAAAGGTGAGGTACTCAGGGAGTATTCAACCAAGTAAATGCCTCTTTGAGGGAAGAGGAGTCTCCTCACATTTAGAAGTTTCAACAGGGAGAACAGCCATAGAGTTAAAAATAAGACGAAAACTTTCTGCTGTGCTGGGTATTTAAAACAGCATTTGAATGTCTTCATTCTGTAAGAAGGAAAAGGAATAATTCAGGTGGAATAAGAGAAAGACAACTAAGAGGCCGTTAGTTCAGTTCAATCAACATTCACTGGGTACCTTCCACATGCCAGGCAGAAGGCTGGGCCCAGAGGTAAATAAAACAAGGTTCTCACCCTTGTAAGAGGATCCAGAAATCAGGAAGTGAGAACACACAGAATGGTGGTATTTTGTGGTATGCTGTGTTAACTATACCTAAATTCTGAGAGACATTGGTTACCAAATAAAGGCAAATAATGTAAGCGCCTAAAATCTAGGTACTATGTAACTTTCACTGTCTGCATTTCTACTTAGAGTATTTGGGGAGAGATTACTCTGGTTTGGGCAGAGGTCTACAGAGTTAGAGGTCATTAAGGGGTCATCAGAGATGCAAATGGCCCACTGAGCCTGAAAGTAACATCCATCTTGATTCTACCTGCAGATCCTTATTAGATATAGATCTGAAGTCAGACAGGAAGAGCCCAGTGAACCCCACTGCTATAGACTGAATGTTTATGTCCCTCCCCAAATTCATAGGTTGAAAGCTAAGCCCCAGGGTAATGACATTAGGAGGCGGGGCTTTGGGAGGTAATTAGAACACGAGCGTGGGTCCCTCATTAATGGATTAGTGCCCTTATAAGAAGAAACCCCCTCCCTTATCCCCTCTGCCACCTGAGGTATGGATTAATTACATCCACACTATGTGCAAAAGCTGGAGACAAAACTGCATGTGCCCATGTGGAACAATTTCCAGGATATACTGTGAAATGGAAATAAGCGAAATGCCTAACTGTGTTTAGTGCACTCACATGTGTGTCAAAAAAAAGATGATACAAACCGTATCTACAGAAAAAGGGCACACGTTGGCAAACTTTTCTTTCCCTGTCACAAGTACTCGACTCTGCCACTGGAGTGGGAAAGCAGCCACAGATAACACACCAATGAGAGGGCATGGTTGTGTTCTAATAAAACTTTATTTATGAAAAGGCAGCTGGCTGGCTATTTCCTGAAGGATACTATGGAGACTCGACATTGGGAATGGGAGCTGCTTTGCAGGGTGAGGTGGGAGAGGGTGGAGGGTTAGGGGCCCACGTAGGAGGGAGATGTACTTATCCGTGAATATCCTTTTGTATTTGAATTTAAAAAAATGATTATACCACTTTTTTTTTTTTTTCAGATAAAAACAGGCTAATCAAGTGAGGGCACAGATGAGTTTATTTTGGGAGCAGTAGGAAGGGGGGAACCAGAAAGTGCTATTGCAAGGCTTGAGGACAGGAGGACCAGCTGAGTTCACAGAGCTGCTTCAAAGAGGTTCAAATCCTGAGAACTGGGAGGTCTGAGGGTCCCATGAGCAATTTCCTAACACATCTCAATAAATCTTAGATGAGGACATAATCATTGTTCCCAATTGTCTTAGAATTAACAAGCAATCTGAACCTCATTTATTTTTGTAGTTCAGATGAATTGAACTAGCTCTCCTGGGAAGGTCATGCCCTCACTCACTTTGTTTGAATCACTCTCGTTACAGAACAACACCTTATGGACAACAGACTGTCCTGCAGAACCTGGTCCTCCCCAGCCACCTCGCAACCTCTCCTCGGGTTTCCCCAGCGCCCTACTTCAGCTCACTGCTCTTCTCGTGCACACTCTCCCCAGCCCTCTGGATGCTGATGTCCACACACACATTGCCAACACCTTTATCTCCAGTCCTCACCTGCTGCCCAAGCTTCTGACATGAACATCCAGTTGCTTGACGGACATATCCACATCTCCACTAGATATCCCACAGGCACCCAGCTGAGTCCAAAACTGAATCTGAATCTCGCCTGTGTTTTCTGTGTCAGTTTATGGTGACACCACCCATTCAATGACCCAGGCTTGAAACTGGAGGGTCATATGACTCTTTCCTTTCCCTCACGTCCACATTAACAAGCCATCTCATAAAGACGCCCAATTCCATCCCTTCTTCTCCATTCTCATTAGCTGAATCAGCACCCAGGTCACAGAATCCCCGTTAGGCTCATGGCTCTGGGTCCCTTTGTTAGGTCTCAGGCTTCTCCTCTGAAGCAAAACGAGTAGGGTTCTATCCACACCGGCTCAAGGCCAACGTTCCTGCCAGTTCTTACAGAGCGTGGGAAAACTGACTCCCCATGCACAGGGCAACAAGGTTCTTCAGAAGTTGGAGCACATGTTTAGAAGCAGGTGTTGTGATAAAGTTTGATTCCGAAGATTCATCAATCCCAAATCAATCTATCTCATCATGGTCCTAGTTCATGGCAATTACTCATACATAGGAAGGAGCATACATAAATGGCTAGAATTAGAATGAATCTTACCCAAAGTAAAATTTTGCTTTGTCTTTTCCGGTCCACGGGATCCCTACTTAGCATCAGTCAATAGTTCCCCCTGATACCATAGTGGTAAAATGAAAAAAATCTCCTTACATTTCTAAAGAGGTCTGCAAAGTCTTCCAGAGTTATCATGGCATTTAAGATGTACCATTTAACTATCATCTTCACACTTACATAAAAAGGCAAAGGCTGGCTCCCTGTCCTGTCGCCCGTTTTCAAGGGCTCCTCTGTACCCACGCTTCCCCTGTCCTTCCTGAGAACACCTGGAGCACACACTTCCTGATTCCAGCCTGGTGCCTAGTCGGTTCGATTTGGGCTAGCGGGCGTGGCTGCCTGCCCACAGAGGGCAGGTGGCAGGGCATGTGTGGAAGGGAGACATGGCAGGCTTGCTGTGAGAAGTCCTGTGGGAACTGGTTCTGGTTCCACGTCTGAGCTTCGCCAGCCGGGACGAGAGTTAATTTTAAAGGAACGAGGGGAGGGAAGTGGGACAGCCCAGGCATCTGGCTGTCTGATTCTCCTTTCCTCCTCTGGGCATCTTTAAGGAGGAGAGCTCATATGTCTACGGGTCAGCCCTAGATGTCAAGGGATCTGAGCAGCCCTCCAATACCACCTTGTCCCAGGTCAAAGTAAAACCCCTCCCCTTGCTTACCATGGCCAGAAATTCCTTTGACTGAAAGGAGATGTGGTATAGACATACGATGGAATACTGCTCGGCGATCAAAAAGAATGAAATCTTGCCATTTGCAACAAGGTGGATGGCGCTAGAGTGTATTATGCTAAGTGAAATTAGAGAAAGATAAATACCACATGATTTTACTCATATGTGGAATTTAGGAAACAAAACAGATGAACATAAGAGAAGGAAAAATAAGATAAGAACAGAGAGGGATGCAAACCATAAGAGGCTCTTGAGGACAGAGAACAAACCGAGGGTTGCTGTAGGGCTGTTGGGTGGGGGGGATGGGCTAAATGGGTGATGGGCATTAAGGAGGGCACTTGTTATGATGAGCCCCGGGTGTTATATGGAAGCGATGAATCACTAAATTCTACTCCTGAAACCAATACCACACTCTATGTTAACCAACTGGAATTTAAATAAAATCTTGGAAGAAAAAAAAAAATGCACTCCTTTCCCCACGTGAGAAGTCCGAAAGGGGGAAGTGAATAAGCTTCTGTCAAATCCTGAAAAGGGCTGTGGGCCTCTTCCCAGCTTTGGTGAGAAGTCAGCAGGACATCCGTGGGCACAAAAGCCTGCAGGAGGTTAGAGACCACAGTTTCCAACCGTGGCTCTGCTGTTTCCTGGACAGAACCTGTGTGTGACATCCATGGTCAGGAGCTGCGGAGGGCAGACGCGGGCAAGGGGTGGGGGTGGCAGGCACCTGCCCGTTGTGGCGCTTCCTCCCCTCCCTGCCACCGGCAGCCCAAACTCACGAGTCCCCACGAACCTCAGGTTTGGAGGATGGAAACAAGCTCCTGATGGCTCACGAGAGCTGGCGGGTGCCAGACTTCCAGTTCTACCGGCCATATGGTTCCTAGGAGACTAGGGCAGCAAGGCCACCTTCTGCAAACACCCCACCCTGGCTCCTTCCCTGTTACAGGCCCTGAGCAGGAAGCAGGCTGGGGTTTTGCTGCCAGGAAGTGGTCTTACAATTACAATACAAATGAGCGCCCACCCACCTGCCCAGGCAAATAAGGAAGCTCGGCCCGCTGCCAAGTTCACTGCCACATAGGTACGAGTTCCTAGCGATGAAGACAGGGCTGGAAAGGACATGATATCGCTGTAGCGAAGCGGAAACAAGCTGTTAGGATAATTCAATAAAAGCCCAACAAAGATGCTGAATGAAGCCTTTCCCCCAAACCATCTTCTATTCCCAGTCCTTCCAGGGGCTGATTACAGTCTTAAAAGAAACAGCAGGCACACTCAAAGTGAACTCAGCTAAGTGGTTAGAACTGTAGTCAGGGCTAAGCGGCCACAGCCATTAGCAGCTCGTCCACAGACTCTCCTTAAGTCAGCAGTTTCAAAACCCAGGACTGTCCAAGAGGGGGGCACTTGGGAGAAAAGAAAAAGTATGCGGGCTTCACGATGCCCCAGACCCGGGCTTGAATCCCTTGGAGGGACGCTGAATCCAACGAATTCACCTCTGGAGCCCAGTTTTCTTATCTCAAAACGGGAACGACAAATCCCCTCCTGAATTGCAGGGAGCAGCTGCAAGGGGTCAGGAGACTCGGCATGTGAACGGGGTCACCCCGCAGAGGTGCGCAGCTTGCCTGACTCCAAACCTTTTCCTAGTTTTCTAGGTTTTCTAGTACGTCACACAGAATGCGCGGAAATGCAGACAGTGTTGACCTTCTCTTTTCTGGCCAAAGTAGGAGGTGGAAACATCGTAAGGGAGCAGCCGACAGCTAAGCCCTCGCTCAGGGGCTGAGCTGGAAAAAGCAGAAGCCACGCAGGGTCCTGCGATACACGTTTCACCCTCCGGCCACACAGCCAGGACTTCAGCTCAGAGGAGACCTCCTTTCAGCTCAGGAACAGCCTACTGACCGCCTGGACCCTGGACAAGTTGCTCAACGTCTCCACATCTCTGTGTCCACATCAGTAGAAGTACGTTAATACTAGCAACTACCTGTGGGATTT
The DNA here is from genome assembly GCF_018350175.1 of Felis catus. Taxonomy (NCBI): domain Eukaryota; kingdom Metazoa; phylum Chordata; class Mammalia; order Carnivora; family Felidae; genus Felis; species Felis catus. Next base: position 139,350,805 of record NC_058368.1, read on the forward strand.
TGAGGTAAGTGGGGTAACGCATGCAAAGCCCTTTAACACAGTCCTGACGGTGACTTGGCCAATGCGGGCTGTGGCTTCATCTTCATCAACATCTTCACCTGGCCTAAGCTACCCTCCTCCTCCTGACTTCTTTAAAGATCCTGCCCCAGACCTATGGCTTACTGTCCTATTTTTTCAAATCTATTTTCTATTTCCCTCCAAAGTTCTGACACAAATGCAATGTTTTAGAATTAATGCCTGAATGCCTCCATGTAGTGCTCCTTACTAATTTAATACCATCATTATTATTAATGAAGATTCACCAAACAAAGAGGTGTTACCTGGGGCCATGTTCTGAGCCCTCTGCATGTACGCAATCCCCTCACTGGGTCAGTGAGGTAGGGACTACTTTTATGGTTCTTTACAAGACAGGAGACTGAAACATGTGGTAATTAAGAAAGTCCCCCAAGGTGAGCTAGGATCCCCGTCACATGGAACTTGAACCCAGAGACTCTTGCTCCAGAGAGGTACTCTTAACCTTCTAGGTAATACCGTCTTTTACAACATAAAGGTTTCCACAGTGGTTTTAGTCCTTGACTGAAATTTCTCATTACTATGTCTTACCGATCCGTCCTAAAACTGAAACAGGGATGAACATAAAATCGCCAAGTCCTGAGACCTTCGCCCAGTTTAAGGGATTATATACCTGGAGAATCAGCCTGCAAGGACACTGGGGGAGGAGCTCATTCTATTCCTGCAGGCAGAGGCAGCGGCAAGCCAGGTGCTACTGATGAGAGTAGTCAGTCTTCCAGCCATGGAATCCATCGAAGGAAAAGAAAGCCAGCTCATCCTATGGGACTCTGACGGCAGTTATTCTTGTCTCATATCCTGTCACTGACTACTTACCGATTTACTTGTTCTCGTAGTGACCAGTCAGTCACTGAGAGTTCAGGCTCTCTGAGAATTAGTACCTAGTTTAAAAAGCTTTCTCTCCACATGAAGAATATTCCCTCTGTGGGCCACCTTCGAATTCTTAAACATAATATCCATACATGTTAGTATGAAAAATAGGATTTGAAGACTTTATTGATTTAGAAATATCAGGATTTTGTTTCTTCCTAAAGTTTTCCAAAGAAGAATCGTCACTTAAGTACACTGATATAAAGATGAATTCATTGGGGCGCCTGGGTGGCGCAGTCGGTTAAGCGTCCGACTTCAGCCAGGTCACGATCTCGCGGTCCCTGAGTTCGAGCCCCGCGTCAGGCTCTGGGCTGATGGCTCGGAGCCTGGAGCCTGTTTCCGATTCTGTGTCTCCCTCTCTCTCTGCCCCTCCCCCGTTCATGCTCTGTCTCTCTCTGTCCCAAAAATAAATAAACGTTGAAAAAAAAAATTAAAAAAAAAAAAGATGAATTCATTAAAAAAAAGAAAAAAAAGTCCTGATGTAGTTGAATAAGCTAAGGTCCTTCTACCGCAGCTCCTTGATTTCAATAAGGTCATTGATTCTCCCCTTGATGACATGCTCATCACCAAACCGAGAGAAAGTTTTCAAGTAAGACCATTCGTGGGAGGATGACTCAGCCGGGATGCATTTCCTCAACACCCCCACAGCACCCTACAAGTTCCTAAAGAAGCAGAAAGGCCACAACTTCTTACTCAACATGTCTCCAGAGGCAAGGGAAACAAAAGCAAAAATTAACTACTGAGACCTCATCAGAATCAAAAGCTTCTGTACAGCAAAGGAAACAATCAGCAAAACGAAAAGGCAACTGACAGAATGGGGGAAGATGTTTGCAAATGACATATCAGATAAAGTGTTAGTATCCAAAATCTATAAAGAACTTATCAAACATAACACCCAAAAAAACAAATAATCCAGGGAAGAAATGGGCAAAAGACATGAACAGACAGTTAGTTCTCCAAAGAAGACATCCAGATGGCCAACCGACACATGAAAAAATGCTCAACATCACTCATCATCAGGGAAATACAAATTAAAGCCACAATGAGAGACTACCTCACACCAGTCAGAATGGCTAAAATAAACAACTCAGGCAACAACAGATGTTGGTGAGGATGTGGAGAAAGAGGATCTCTTTTGCATTGTTGGTGGCAATGCAAGCTGGTGCAGCCACTCTGGAAAACAGCATGGAGGTTCCTCAAAAAACTAAAAATAGAACTCCCCTATGACCCAGCAATTGCCCTACTAGGCATTTATCCAAGGGATACAGGTGTGCTGTTTCAAAGGGACACATGCACCCCCATATTTATAGCAGCACTATCCACAATAGCCAAAGTACGGAAAGAGCCCAAATGTCCATCGATGGATGAATGCATAAAGAAAATGTGGTATATATATACAATGGAGTATTACTCGGCAATTAGAAAGAATGCAATCTTGCCATTTGCAACTACGTGGATGGAACTGGAGGGTATTATGCTAAGTGAAATTAGAGAAAGACAAACATCATATGACTTCACTCATATGCGGACTTTAAGAGACAAAACAGATGAACATAAGGGAAGGGAAACAAAAATAATATAAAAACAGGGAGGGGGACAAAACAGAAGAGACTCACAAATATGGAGAACAAACTGAGGGTTCCTGGAGAGGTTGTGGGAGGGGGGGACGGGCTAAATGGGTAAGGGGCACTAAGGAATCTACTCCTGAAATCATTGTTGTACTATATGCTAACTAATTTGGATGTAAATTTAAAAAAATAAAAAATAAAACAAGTTAAATAAAAAAAGCAGAAAGGCCAGTTTCTTGCCCAGATGACCTTATATTCTCATTGTTCTAGAAGACGGCAAAGCAAATAATGATCTGACTGTGAGGAGATAAACAGTGAGCATACAAAACATAAGAATGGCCTGATTGGTCCAGAAAGACAATACAAACGGAGGACAATTCCTCCACTAATAAAAGGTTATAATCTCAAAAAGGAAAAAGAAACGCTTTTCCATTCTCCGTTTACAAAAGTAAACACTTCCATTTAAAAAAAAAATGAACAAGTCCATAAAGTGTAAGGAGGGAACTAAGGCTCACCAGTAACCCATCACCCGGCAAAAGCATTCTGTGGACCTTCTGTCCTTCCAGACCATTTTCAATAACGACACCTTTGTGGACTTGCTTTTGTTTAACAAGAAGTTTCACTATACAGATTCTGTCTTATCTGTTTTTTTCATTTCACAATATACTGTGATTAAGTCCTATCCTGAACTGTGTCTATAAATTGTTCGAAAGTAAACAATTTCTAACTGAGGTCAACATACTTTTCTGTAGGAAAAAAAAAATTCAATAATAGAATTTACTTTTCTGGGCCTTCTTCACCAAAGCTTAATTATTATCCCATAATTCCTGAAGAAGCCTAGAAGCAAAATCCTAAAACTGACAAAGGACTTTAATGGTAATTGAGTCCAAAGTCCTCCTTCTCTAGATGAGAAAACAGAGTCCTAGCTGTCATTTAACACTGTTTCACTCTTGGGATGCCAAGAATATGTTTCCTCCATTACATACATGGGTTATTTATTTTTTTATGTTTTTATTTATTTTTGAGACAGAGAGAGACAGAGCATGAGCAGGGGAGGGGCAGAGAGAGAGGAAGACACAGAATCCAAAGCAGGCTCCAGGTTCCGAGCTGTCAGCACAGAGCCCGACGCAGGGCTCGAACTCACGGAGTGTGAGATCATGACCTGAGCTGAAGTCGGACGCTCAACCGACTGAGCCACCCAGGTGCCCCACATACATGTTTATACATCCAACTGCTCTCCCTCAAAGGACTGGACAGAGGGGGAACTTCTGTTCCCCAGTATCCAGAACCCTCATGGTGGTACTCAGTCCAGCCTGGCTCCACTGCCCCCTCGACTGAGTCTGTTGGTCAAAGTCAACAAAAATTGTCATGCTACCAGATTCGGTGGACACATACCTGTCATTTCCTAATGGGCTACACTGAGCACTAATACTATTTGTGTTCTTTATTCCCTTCAATAAGCCTATGAGGTTTATTATCCCTATTACTCATTCTTTATCCCCCCTATCAATATCCTCATTTTTCAGATTAGGAAACTGAGTCACAGAGGATAAATAGCTAGTATGTAGAGGAGCCAGGACTTTCAACTCTGGCCCAATTTCCGAGCTTACACTGTCAACCACAAGGCCAGCCGCCTCTCCAATCTCTTGGAGGAGAACCCTGTTGGTTCTAAACGTGTTTTGAATCCATCCACACCTTTCCACTCCACCGTAGGCCAAGTTACCATCCACTCTTGCCTCTAAAGGAAATAACTTCCTCACTAGCCTCCCTCGAAAGTCCCTCTAATCCATCCTCTGTACTGTTGCCAAAATGATCGTTTAAATACATAAATCAGACCACTCCTGCTCCCTCGTCCCACTCCCTACACTTAAAACCCTTCACTGGGAATTCTGTTGCACTTAGAATAAAATCAGAAATCCTTTCCGTGGATGGCCGCAAGGCCTAGCCAGTTCCTCTCCCTACCTTCCTCTCCAGCTTCATCCTATTCTGCTTTTCTTGCTCATTCTACTCTAAGCAACACTTGCCTTCTAAGTTTTGGTTAGCAAAACAGAGCCCTGCTTCCAGCTCCGCACTGACAGTGTGGAGCCTGCTTGGGATTCTTTCTCCCTTTGCCCCTCCCCCACATGCATGTACTCTCTCTCTCAAACTAAATAAATAAACTTAAAAAAAAAAAGTTTCTAGAACACTAGTCTCCTGCCTCGGGACCCCTGCACTTGCTGTCCCCATGTTCAGACAATTTTTCTCTGGATCCTGGGGTTACTGGCCCCCTTCTGTCCTTCAAGCTATTTTTAAAAAATGTTTGTTTATTTTTGAGAGAGAAAGAGAGTGAGCAGGGGGAGGGCAGAGAGAGAGGGGGAAACACAGAATCCAAAGCAGGCTCCAGGCTCCAAGCTCTGAACTGTCAGCACAGAGCCTGATGCAGGGCTTGAACCCACAAACCACGAGATCACAACCTGAGCCGAAGTTGAATGCTTAACCAACTAAGCCACCCAGGCACCTCTGGCCTTCAAGCTAGAATAGAAATGTCCTTTCCTTGGGTTGTCTCTGATCACCCTTCTCCAGTCTTTCTCCTGACTATTGCACTCCTTGTTTTCTTCCAAGCACTTACCACAGCAGCAGTTACTTTGTTTGATTGTTTATGCCTGTCTCCCAGACAGACCTTGTTCCCGCTCTACCTCCAGCCCCTGGAACATACCTAACTGGCACAGAATAGTTGCTTGGTGGGACAAAGTCAGAAGACCCAAGTTCTAGTCTGGGCTGTGCCATCAAAAACTCAAGTCACCCTGGGAAGTCATTTAATCTTGGGTAAGTCTTTACTTCCCATGTGTTAAATGGAATAATGGTTTTCTATGCAGCAATGCGATCATGAAGGTCCTATGACACAGGCAAGTCAAAGGGCTACAGAGAGCAACTTTGGTATGCAAATGTTGGTTACCAGGACCTCTAAAAGAGGAATGGTTTCTTGGGAAAACCAGGAATGAGTCTGTATGCTGTGGTTTAGTTTTATTTTTCTAAAATTTTTTTTAATGTTTATCTATTTCTGAGAGAGAGAGAGAGAGAGAGAGAGAGAGAGAGAGAGAGATAGAGAGAGAAAGCATGAGCAGGGGAGGGGCGGAGAGAGGGAGACACAGAATCCCATGCAGACTCCAGGCTCAGAGCTGTCAGCACAGAGCCTGACGTAGGGCTTGGATTCACAGACCGTGAGATCAAGACCTGAGCCAAAGTTGGACACTTAACCGACTGAGCCACCCTAGGGCCCCTAGTTTTATTTTTCTAAAACAGCACATGCATTGCTTCCTTCATTCTGACATTCTAATTATTTTTTGTTTTTCACTCCCTGACAACGGTCTTTTTTGTCAATGTCTGGTATATATATTGTTCCTAAAGACATACACCTATCTTGGATCTTGAAAGACAGGAACATAGTTACTCTAGTTAATCGTTAGAGGTTTTAATTTTTTTTCCCCTCCACCTGCTCGTTATCTTTCGAAAGACTGATAACCAAAGAATTCCTTATCTTTTAGATGGTATTATGATATTTTTGTGCTTTTCCACTAGGATTTTTGGCAAATATTCAAACATTGCTGTATTACATGCCTTCTGAAAAGTTTAGATTTCTGCATTAAAAATGTATGCAATTATTATTCATAAAAAAATAAAGATACCTAGGGAGACACACGTAGCCAGTTCTGCTCAGTCACGTTCAGCTAACCAGCTTCTGTAACTACGGATGGCAGAAGCTATACAATTTTCCCCTCCATTCAGTATGTTCAGGGGCAATGCTTCTCCAGACAGTACAAAGCTGCAGTGACCCGTTCGGGCGTCCCTGCTTGGCAAAGCCATCCCTAAGGACCACATCACAAGCAAAGCAGCTCTGAGGACTCTACAGCAGTGGGAGCGCACAACAGCCTCAACGAGGGCCTCTGCCAGTGCTCAAGGGCTCAGAGGGTTAACACGGTCTCGGTGCAGGAAAGTGGGACGCCCCTCATCCAAAGGGGATGTGGTGGGGGTGCCGGCAGAACGTGGCACAACTGACAGCTTCCTCCACAGGCCCAGCGCTTGGCCTGCGAGTGCAAACAATGCGGTCACCACCTTTGAGAGTAAAGGTCTGGATGAAAATGCTGGGCGTGAACATCAGTTTGTCAACCACCTCTTGATAATCCTTTCAACCAGTAACTTGAGCGGAGCCCCTTAGTTTCGGGGCGGGGGGGGGGGGGAAGAACGAGCAACCCACGTCAGGATGTATTTACCGGACGGTGGTCCCTCAAGGTCATCTGAAATCTGGACTGCAGCAATGGAGCGAAAGAAGTGCCGAATTCAGCCAGGTTTTTTATAGTCACAAAAACTGGGAGGTGGCCAACTTTGCTCTGGCTTCGTTGCCTTTGGTTCACAGGACAAACATCAAAAGCTGGTTGTATATGGGTTTTTTTGCTTTGTTGTTGTTTTTGTTGTTGTTGTTGTTGTTGTTGTTTGAGGGAGAGAGAGTGAAAGGAGGGTAGGGGCAGAGGGAGAGGGAGAGAGAGAATCCTGAGCAGGCTCCACACTGTCAGCACAGAGCCCTGTTGGGCTCTATACCAAGATTCTGTGAAATCATGACCTAAGCTGTAATCAAGAGTTGGACACTTAACTGAAGCAGCCACCCAGGCACCCGTTTTTGTTTTTGTTTTTATGTTTATTTATTTTTGAGAGAGAGAGAGAGAGAGAGAGAGCGAGCGCACAAGCAGGGGAGGGGCAGAGAGAAGAGAGGGAGACACAGAAGCTGCAGCAGGCTCCAGGCTGTCAGGACAGAGCCTGATGCAGGGCTTAAACCCCCAAACCGTGAGCTCACGAGCTGAGCCCAAGTTGGACGCTTAACTGACTGAACCACCCAAGTGCCCCCCATGTACCCCTGTGTGTGTATCTTATTGGGCAAAACCACAGGGCTAAGTCTTTAGCAGGAAATCTAAAGGGCCATAAATGATACTACTGAATGAAGTGTTTACTTTTTTAACGGTTTGTGACCCTCATTATGTTGCAAAACATTAAGAGCTTTTTTTCTACAGGAAAACAAAAACAAAAAAGGAAAGGTGGATTTCAAAAATATCTATGCTCTTAAATTTTAGCTTGGATGGAAACAGCTTAAATGAAATGTTACTTCCTTTGCAGATACAAAAGATAACAAAAAAGAGGTTAATTGATGTACTTGAACTTTGCCTCTCAAGCTTTATAAACCCCAGTCTTACATTCTTTCTTAGATTCTCCTTCTCTTCTCTGCCTTCCACACTTAGCTGGACACAATACACAACAAAAATATATTTAATATTCTAGATGTAAAATGTGGATTGAGTATATCTTGGCTTCTTTTTCTACAAAGAAGAAGAACTGAACTGAAAGACACCAGTGTCTTTTTTTTAACTGTATGTTTAGTGTGCTAGAAAGAGAAAAAAACTCTTTCCCCACCTAAGGTCTGCATGGTATATGATTCACCGCCCACCCCGAAATTTCTAGAAGCACTTATTTGCTATTGTACGGCTAACTTCATATTTTACACGGGCCAAAATGAATTCCTCAGAGGTAGCAGCAGAAGAGACACAGCTACGCTGATTTCCATGTGTGCACTTGAAGTAGAATCTTTAATGTTCGTCACCACATCACAGAGGCGGCGTGGGGGTAAACAGATGTGGATGAAGAATATGGATGGCAGGGATGGCTTAAGGCCAGGCCACACTCTCTACGAATGGATTGGACACACTCAATTTCACATCTTCAGAAGAGCGCCTTTGTTTGCTGGGTTTTGGCGATGCGGTGGGGGGCTGAGCTGGAGACTTCAGTACACTTCTCTACTTCCACTAAAAAACTCAAGCCCAGCTACTCTGGCCTGACTCTACCATTCCGTAAGATCTGTGTTCTCGGTTTACAATGTACAGATTGCCCTGAGAGCTTGTGTGCCTATAGATGCCACAAAGTTAAGGCCCAGGAATTTACAATTAAGATAAACAGGTGGAACAAAGACAATCAGCAGCGCTCGAAAAACTTCTGCCCAAATAGGAATTTTCAAAGCAGGATTTCGTGGAAAGTGTCCCCAGAAAGTCAAATCTAGAAATTATTCCAGGAAGCTCTCCAGTTGGCATCTGCTACAAGGATGTATTCTAGCAATGGTTTTAATGAAGATAACAGGTCTCTCAATACGAAGGTTTAGATTTTGGATTATTGTAATAAAGAAGTCGAAGACTTGAGTGAAAAACCACCTAAGCAAACTTACATGCCAACGGTACAGAATGCAAAAGTAAGAACCAGCCTCTTCAGATGTTCACGTGGATTATAATGTTACAATCATCAGAACAGTCGGGTGCTGGTACCAGAACAGACACAGATCAGGGAGCTGAAAGTCAGCAACAGACCCGGTACATAAGGACTTCATCTATGGCTCTGATAGAGACGGCCGGTTGCTTTCCAACATCCATCCTCCCTTCCTTCTTTACCAAGCAAACCCCTACATTGTTGGCGGTAGAAATATACCCCTCTAAAAGCTTTTTTCTTCAGCCTCCACTGAAGAGGAACAGTCAATAACAGTATATTATACTGTGGGGTATCTGGGCAAGTTCTCTAAAGGAACCTGATTCAGGGGGAGGTACGCCATTTTGTCCTTTTTTTGTTTTTGTTTTAAATAAACAAAGAACGCACTTTTCTGCCTGGAAGTCCAACATGACGGCTAGAGTTATAGTAGCCATGCTGGGACCATGAAGAGCAGGCTGAGAGAATATCAGCAACCACAGCCCAGAAAGCCTCAAACCCCTGACCCAGCCGCAGCAAACATCCACGCTGTATTCCTGTCATGTGAGAAAAATAAGCCCTCACATGTTTAAGCAACTTTGCAAAGATGCACTTTGGAAGATAAGCATTTGAAAAGGGGAATGTTTCATGCATATCAAGCAAGCTTCACACACAAGCAAGATTAAGCTTAAATGGAAATGAGGTTACAATATGGGGGCGCCTGGGTGGCTCATTTGGTTAGGCATCCAACTCTTGGTTTCAGCTCAGGTCATGATCTCACGGTTTGTGAGTTCGAGCCCCGCGTAGGGCTCTGCGATGATGGCACGGAGCCTGGAGCCTGCTTGGAATTTTCTCTCCCTCTCTCTCTCTCTCTCTCTCTCTCTGCCCCTCTGCCATTCTCTTATCAAAAATAAGTAAGTAAATACTAAAAAAATAAAAATATATAAACTAGGTTACAACGACTAGGTACAACTACTTGTCCAACAGTACAATCTGTATGTGGTCAAGGGTGAAATTCTAGGTCTCAGGCGGAGCAAACTAGAGGCAGGTGGAGGCTTTAGGTAAACAGCTGAAGGAAAGTAGTCTCCACGATTGACCAGATTGCCTCTGATACTGGCACAAACCGTGCAGTCTGCACACCATGCTTCAGGTACAACACAACACAGCTCTCGGCAAACCTCTACTTTGTATGGTTCTGGTCACCAGCAGGGGGAAGGCCACATAATCTCTCAAAGTCAACTTGGGCAGGCTGCCTTCTTGTGAGTTTATCTGTAACAAGCTTCTTACCTGTCAAGGAAGATAACAGCGCCACTTAGGGTGAAACATGCTGAGTAGTTCCGATCGCCCCCTCCCTCCCTGACCTGCCTGACCCCATTCCTCTCTTCCCTGCCACACTTGACCCCTCTGCATCATACCCTCCTGCTCTACCCCTCTATTTACAGCATAGCCGGTTTGGAACTTAAAGCCAGCAGTTCTGAATTTAAGTCCTGACTTCACTAAGAAGCTGTCACCAGTCTAGTCAGTCCCCTGCCTCCTTCCCTGTGAAAGAGGCCAAGGTGCTGACTCCCATGGGTACTGTGATGACTGACTGAGCTCCTGCGTGGGGTACATTCTGGCAGGAAAAGCAGACGGGCACATAGGTTGCATGACAGTAAGGGGTCAAAAGCATTTAAGCAAGAGGAGCACCCAGTACCATAGTCCAGGGGCCGTTCTGCAGGCAGGGACTGGGCTCATCCTCAACGTGCCACACCGGCTCCTGCACCCAGACACCACCTCCAGGGGGCGACAGCCAGGGCTCTCCATTGGGCAGGATGGTGCAGAAGCCATAGCAAAGCCTTCCACATTCACCTGCTCCAGGGGAAATGAGGCCGTGCCCACTGTCGTAGTCCTACAACTTTTCTGTAGGCTTGAGATTTTTTTGAAAATAAAATTTGTTTTTTCTTTTTTTAAAGTGGGAATCAAGGGGGTAAACGGGAGTGCGCAGGACTGCAAGGCTTCCAAAGTCTCCGCCTCATACGGAGATGCAGGCAACGCATTTTTAGTAGCATGGTCTTAAACATCTCAGTAAGTCTGGGGTCACTGCTGTCGTCCTTCTGTAAGTACGTGTTCCAAGTATGACCTGGTTCGCTACTTTGTTATGAAAATATCTTCTCTCTTGTTCCGTATTTACGAACTAGTCGATGATCATAAAAATATTCTTTCTTCTATTATTTATTGTGGTTAAAATATACTTGATATAAATTTTACCATTTTAATCATCAGTGCTAAGAAGTCTCTGCTTCCTAGTTTATCCTAGAAAAGCCATTCCATAAATGATGGAGACATCGTGGGTGGATGAGGGTGTGGACAAATGGTGGATGGATGGGTGGATGGATGGATGGAGAGGTAGAGGGACATGGATGGATCAATGGTTACAATTTTAACCATTTTTAAGTTCTGTAGCATCAAATATATTCACATGGTTGTACAACCATCACCACCGGCATCCACAGAATTTTTTCCTCTTCCCCAGTGGGAACTTTGTATCTGTTAAACACTAACTCCTGATTCCCCCCCACTTCTGCAGTTCCTGGAAGCTACCCCCCTACTTTCTCTTTTTATGAATTTGATTCCTCTGGGAACCTCGTAGGAAAGGAATCACAGCCTCTGTCCTTATTTTACTTATCATCATGTCTTCCAAGTTCATTTGTACTGCAGCATCCATCTGAAGTTCCTTCCTTTGAAGGCTGAATGATATTCTGTTGTACGTATACACCATGCTTTGTTTAGCTATTTGTTGGTGGATGCTTCAATCTTTTGACTATTATGAATAATGCTGCTACAGACGTGGGTGTACAAATATCTGTTCATGTCCCTGCTTTCACCTCTTTTGTACACACCTTCATGCTTGTATATCCTACTTCCATCCCCCTTCAACTGCTTGCCTGTCCATCCAGCAAACAGTCTACTGTGTGCCCACCCTGTGCCAGGGAGGCGCTATGTTAGATTCTGGAGAGATAATAGAAACTGTCCTGCCTGGAGGGATCCAGAGAGAAATAAATAGCGAGGTCCCAAGAAATCCCAAGTTACTTTGGTACCTCTGAATTTTATTGTATAATCTCTCAGAATTATAATCACCAGGTGGCATGTAGAAATGATTTTTATTCAGGGAGTTTCCTGGCACAGGAAGGATCCTTTTAAGGATCTCTTCTCTGGTTCCACATCCCCTTCCTTCAGCTCCATGACCTCCGTGTTATTCCATTAGTACTTTTTCACGATCTAGTCTTTGGAACTTAATTTGTGTTTGCCTTGAGCGTCACTCCACTTCCGTCTCCTGACCCCTCGGATACTATGTCCAACTCTGTCTGCCCGAGAGTATGGCAGGGTGCTTGCTGGGATGGCTGCAGGAAGAAAGAACCTGGTGGAAGAGGGTGGAAGAGAGAGAGCCCCTCCTTGCTGCACCCAGGCGTTACGTGGGGGTGTGGAGAAAGGACACGACAATGCAAATATTCCAAATATGCCACCATGATGCAGAGGAGCAGAAGGAAGAGAGAAGGAAGGCTGGCCGGCACAGGAGCTACGTTAGGCTTTGCTCTTCCTGGTCCTGGGCACAAGTGGCCACCCTCTGCTGCAGTCTGAATGAGCTGCTGTCACTGGCTGTCTGGATCTGGAAAACGACCAGGAGAAATACCACGGTTTGCAGAACTTTTAGAAACAGGTCCAACCTATCCAAGAGCAGACAGGCTGACTGTCTGAGCCTGAACACAGACAGGAAACTCTCCTCCAAAGGGACCACCTCACCTGTTTGCCCCTTAACTAGATGAGGAAAGCAACAGAAGGGACTGGGGAAGGAAGAAAAGCAATCAAAGAGCTAGAAGTCCAGAGTATTCAGAGAGATTACCTTGAGGTTATCACCAGGCACTTTTGTTTTGCTTGCCACAGCAAGCGAGCACATCACCTCAAAAGGCGTTTGGTAGCATCTTGGATGGGAAAGCAGGCTTGAATTTTATGGACATCTTTGCATTTTGGTTTAAAGCTAGTCTTTCAGGGCCCGGGGAAAGTACGTGGGAGAGGGCTTGGGTAGGACTGGATACGGCTCATGAATGATAGCACAGTGTTGGATGCCAGGCACTCTTTCATGCTCTAGCAACCATGGCTAAAAGCATTCTTGTCATAGAGCTGTTCTGCTTTTTACATTCTTTTTTTTTAATTGTTTTTTAATGTTTATATTATTTATTTTTGAGAGAGAGAGAGAGAGAGAGAGCAGGGGAGGGGCAGAGAGAGAGGGGGAGACATAGAATCTGAAGCAGGCTCCAGGCTCTAAACTGCCAGCACAGAGCCCAACGTGGGGCTCAAACTCGTGAACGGCAAGATCGTGACCTGAGCCGAAGTCAGACGCCCAACCGACTGAGCCACCCGGGGGCACCTGCTTTTTACATTCTTAAACTTTGTGCAATTAAAGTATTTAATTATATTCCTTTAAAAGCCATACATGGACAAAATTCTACATTAAAAAAATTTTAAATAACCTGAATCTCTTCGCTAAAATGTAAGCTTTAGCACAAAACCCTCTTCAAGTCTAGAGCTTAGTGGTGGTTGTGAGGGGTGGGGTGAAGGAGAGGGAAATGACAAGGCACAATTATTGCTTCCTATTATTTTGAAATATCTGAATCCATCCTAATCTGACCATAAAGAAGCTGAAATTTACCTCTGTGTCACTTACAGAAAACCCCCTAAGCTGACAGTATAAACCAATCAGGACAACAAGAACAGTCATGGAGCTCCTGACCTTAAGCTGCCAGTGACTATAAGGGGTGCGGGGTAGGGGGACACGGAGGCTGGAGTCAGAGAAGATGGTCCTCTCGTCCTCTCCCTCTCTCGGAGCAACCGCATGGGGACGCTTCAGAGCAGCTGTAATTTAAACCAAACAACGATGGGCTGACGACAATTCTTCTGATGTCAGCCCCACAAGGACTGCAAAAGATGCCAAGTTTTTAAGCCTCATTAACCGTGAGGAAGGCCTCTACCAAAGCTACTCACATTGTTATTAATTCCTCTGGCCAGGACATCAGCAGCCAGATCAGCAGAGGACATGAAGGTTTATACGAAAGAGGACAGAAGGAGGATCCAAACAGATTTGGACAGGCTTGAATCCAGTAAGATGCAATCTAACGTCAGTACCAAGACCAGCGCTTAGGTCCAAGAAATTAACTGCACTCACAGCAGATGGAGAAATGGGGTTTAACAGGAGCATCTGGAGAGAACAGTTCAGGGTTTGGCGGACTGTATGTCTGGGGGGAGTAACAGTTTGTTGGGGATGAGACTGCCAAAAGATGTTTTTTTTTAAAGGCAGCAGATGCAAACCAAAACCCAAATCAGTGTGGTTCTGGGAAGCATGAGAACCACAGGGCTGCACAACCTGAGAGCTTAGAGGGCCCTCAGGAAGCATCTTCCCCGGGGTTAGACCCTGGGGCGGAGGAAGGGATGGGTTTGTGTCTGGGTACAACCCCCCACAAGGACACTGACCAGCAGAAGTTAAGCAGAACAGTGAGAAGCTCGTGAACACAAGAGGGAAACGGAAGGTCGAGACTGAAGAAACACAAATTCAAGAAGAATGAAAGCTGGCTCCAAATATTGAAACACAGGGTGCTGGGCCCCATCCCCAGAGGTTCCCATTCAGCAGATCCGGGTGGTCTCGGAATTTGCATTTCTAAGTTCCCAGGGGAGGCTGACGTGGCTGGTCCAGGGACCATACTCTGAGAAACAAAATTGTAATTCAGAAAAAAACCTGTATGTATTTCTGAGATTTTACTAAGATGCAATGGCCATTCCCCAGCAAGTCCAAATTAGGGATAATGTATTGGTTTTAAAACCCCACATATTGGGGCACCTGCGTGGCTCAGTCAGGTAAGTGTCTGACTTCAGCTCAGGTCATGAGCTCATGGTTCATGAGTTCGAGCCCCACGTCGGGCTCTGTGCTGACAGCTCAGAGCCTGGAGCCTGCTTCAGATTCTGTGTCTCCCTCTCTCTCTGCCCCACCCCTGCTCACCATCTGTTTGTCTCTCAAAAATAAATAAACATTAAAAAAACACACATTTATTTTTAAGATTGTGCTCTTTTTAAAATTTTATGTTGCTGAACAGAAGTTTCACCTTTACTTCTGACCCTTAGCATTTCTTATTAGTTCAGCTTCATAGAGCAAAATTCTGTCTCTCTCTCTCTCTGCTTCATTTCTTGCATTTTACGTAGTGGGCAGTCTCCTTCTGGTATTCTTCCATGCATCCTGTCCTGATGTATTATATTCGGCGGGTCAAGCCTCATTACATATTAAAATGTGACCTGCTTTCATCAAATGGTATCTGGCTTCCCACATCTGCTAAAATAGTAAATACTGATCTAGTCCTTTCCCCCTAAAAGCCCACACTGAGCCCACCATGCCCAGGGGCCCATTAGATTTCAAACCAGCTGCATTCAATTCCTGATTAATTTTTATTTGATCTTATATACTTGAAGCTTTAGCCTTTCGATCCCAGTAGGAAAATTACCAGCATATGGAATGCATATACAATGACATGCAAAGCAATGCAAATTAATACAAAACATACACTTCTAAATTGCTTGGGAAAAGTCTGTAAGCTTTGACATTGATATTATCTGCTTTGCTTCTCTACAGTCTGGCGAGCAGTGACCAGATTCTTTTATTACAGTTAATTTTATATGGCACCTAGCACCTGACACTGGTTAGCCTGTTAAATGGAAGGCGCCCCTGTCCGGGAGTCAGGCAAACGGGATCCTAGCCTGAACGTGGCCACTGTTCGGTTCTATGGCCTTGTACAAGTTCTCCCAATTCTCTGGTTCTCAGATCCTACATCTGGAAGTCATGAGGTGACATCATCCTAAAACCGCCAGCACTAAGGCTTACAGGCCGGCACAATGCACACATCGTGTACACGTTGTGCGTGCGGGATGCACACGTGCAATCCTCACCACAGCCCATGAGAAGGTACGATCAAGCGTGCGCCCCGTCCATGTGGTGTCACTTCAGAGGCCAGGAAACTCTCATGGGTAAGCAAGGGAGCGGCACAGCCAGAACTGGCCTCAGCAGTATCGCTCCAGGGGCCACTCAGTGGAGCTGCTGCTCTGTTGCCCCATTTCCAGCTGTGTTACTACGAAACATTAAGTTTGCATGATTCACGAAGTCAAAGTTCACATCTCACAGTCACATGTGCTTCAAAGTACTGTTTCTGTGAGATGCTGAGAGTTACGGGAGTTCGATGTCAAAATGCCAGCCCAATCAGACTGTATTCACCTGAAGGGACTCCATACCTTCGTTCCATCCCTTTCATGTATTGTGTGTGAAGCTCCGTCATCTCACAAAAGCCATCCCCCTTTCCCTCCTCTCACCTGAGGAGTGGCTTCCAGGGAGGCAAGCGTGGAGGCCACTGCCAGTCCTCAGCCCGCAGCGCGCCCCGCAGACCTCGCTCCCATGTGTGAGACGCGCCCCCCTGGCTCTCACCTCTCCCCATGAAGGCAGGGGCTCTGTCCCAGGTCCACACCCCTGCCCCGGCCACCCCAAACGTTAAATAGTGCCCCAGCACAGGTGACGCCTACTCCACTGGAGCATCAGCCAGGGTCTCAGACTCAACCAACCGAACGTATCTTTCCTCCAAAACCTGCCCCTCCTCTAATGTTCCCTTTTTTATGAATGGCAGCAACATCTGCCACAACCTGGAGAGAGTCGCCCTGCCCTCTCCACACAAAAGTCGTCACCAAGTCGCTCCAGAGTCTGCCTTGAATGCAAGCACTTGCTGCCACGGCCTCAGCCCAGCCCAGCCCCCCAGGCCTCTCAGACCCTTGGAACAGCCCTGTTTACCTTCCCGGTACCTCAGATCCATTCTCACACAGCAAACCTAGTCTTGTTTTGTTTTGAATGCAACTCTCACCAGGACACTCTCAGGTGTGAAACTGTCCAGAGGATTAATTCCACAAAAGGGCCCCAAGGCCTGGCATCATGT
Source organism: Felis catus (assembly GCF_018350175.1). Classification (NCBI taxonomy): domain Eukaryota; kingdom Metazoa; phylum Chordata; class Mammalia; order Carnivora; family Felidae; genus Felis; species Felis catus. The sequence goes on from NC_058368.1 coordinate 139,367,558, forward strand.
AGCCCTGGCACCTGCTCACCTCACCTGTGCCACTCTCTCTTCACATCAAACTGGACCTCTCCATTCCACAAACCCTCTGCTAGTCCTTCTGTCTCAGGGCACGCTGCTCCCTGGGCAGGGAGAGTGCTCCTTTCCCCCTTCTCTTCCGTGCACTTAGTGGACACCACTCCCACTCATCCATGAGGCCCACCTTAAATCTCCCCCAGAAGGCCACCTGCCTCTTTCCCAGACTCAGCACATCTGCCCCCTTCCCTCCCCCCCACCCCCCCCTCCCCCCAGCACACGGCACTGGCCAGACCCACAGTAAGGTCTCAACAAATTTAGATTGATGAATTGACTTTTCAACCCGGCATCACACAATCCCATTCTCGTGCCGCCTTCTTCCACTTCCCAGCCTAAGAAGGAAATCCTTTCTTTGAAGGAGACACAGTTTACTTCTGGTAGGGGCCCTAAGATAAGCCCCAGGCTACCAACCAAACTAGCAGCTGCAGTATTCAGTGATTTTCAAGGGAGAAAACAGAAGCTGGGCACAGTCACGTACATTCCCTACTTCCTCACCCCCCACCCCCCACCCCCCACTGCAGCCATGATCTGCATTCATCCAAAGTCACATTGACAACTATTTACTGCCTGCCTATCTTGAGGGTACTTACTTGGCATGGTGCGATCAAGTGCCGACTTTGACTTATTCCCCAATTATGCCATTCACTCCTACCTACCACCGTGCTGATAACTGTGGCATTTAGCAAATCACTTTCGAATGAGTTAACTCTGGAATGAGTACAAGCAATAAACAGGAAGGAACCCTGCTCCTCATCTCCCCCTCCCCCAAATTCTTCTATCAGCTTTCCGAACTCCGGACCACACAACCAAATTCTTTGGCTATTGTTTCTCTGCTAATAAAAGAGGTAATTCAACAGCATCTTAATCGGTCATTTCTCAGACAGTATTGGATCCTTGGAAAGTGCAGCACAGAAATGTTCCCTGCCATCATTCATTTATTTTTAAAGATTTTACTTCCTCAAGACACTATCAACGAAGGCTGTCAAAAGGGACAGTTAGGTTCTAAAATGCCTTAGGCTGATAAGTGGTTTGATAAGGGCACGCTTCATGCACGTAAGATCAAGAAGGGTGACTTCTCTGTCTACCAACTCTCACGGGATACTTAATATTAGCCCTAATTCCCTTAATATTCTGGGTTGTTCCTCTTCGACTGTACGGACGAGAAGAGGGAAGGGTAAGGTCTGAGGGCTAACACCACCTCTTCGTGTGCCCAGGTAAGGGGGCAAATCACAAGCTTCCCGTGCGACAACAACCCGGAAAACCTCCCCAAGACCGAGAACTTGGTTCTAAAACTACCAGGCAATACCAGCTCACTCACGCCGTCAGTCTAAGTAAAGATGGTAAACTGACTCGAGAGTCCAGACCTCTTGGCTTGGATCCCCGGAGGCTCCAAGCCTGCCTGAGCGGCGCGGCCACCTCGCAGGGGGGACGTCCTGGTCAGCTCTGCGGCATGAAAACTTGACCTTAAAAAGCAACGAAGCTCGTCCCTGCGGAGGGCACCGCCAGGAGGTCCGCCCCACAGCTTGCGATCTCCAAACTGGTGAGACCTCACCCCACCACCCCACCCCACCCCTCCCCTCCGCCCCAGAGCGCCCAGTGCTAATGGACAAGCCACTGGTGCAGCCCATCCCCGAGCGCCTCGTCCCTCTCCCGCCCACGCGCTTCCCGCCTACCAGGGACGAGGACGCCAGGGACCCGAGTCTCGGGCAGCGTCGCAGGCGGCGCTGGGGCTGCGGTGAGGCTGGAGCGCTGGGTTGGGGGGGGGGGGAGGTGGGAATAGCCGGCGTCGCGCCCCCTCCCACTTGGCGCCCCTCGCCAGAGCGGCCCTTGTGCCGCGGGACGGAAACTGCGGGCCCCCAGCCTCGGAAAGGGCGCGTGCCGGAGCCGCGTTCTCACCGTTCGGGGAGAGTCCGGGGAAACCCTGGTGCGGACACGCCGCGCGGGTTCCCGAAGTTGCGGCGTCCGCGAGTGCCGAGGCGGGGTCACCCGCAATAGCCCCCGACTCCATCTCCGCCCGCCGGGTGCCCGCGCCCTTCCTCCCGGCACCCGCTAGGCGCGCAGCCAGGCCGGGGCTCAGCCCGGGATCCCGCTGCGGCACCCCGTGGTCGGCGTCCCCGCCCCCACCCCCCCCCCCGAGAGCAACGCGGCGCCCAAGTTTTCCCTAGCGGGAAAGTCAAAGTCTCGAGGAGGAGAGGGTCCGGCCGTCCCGGCCACTCCGGGGCTGGGATCGGAGCCCTGCACCCCGGCCCCGGCCGTTCCTCGCTGGCCTGCGCGGCCAAGTCGACTTACGAAAGGGAGCAGGGGAGCCCCGGACGCGGGGTCCCCGCGGCTGCAGAGGCCGTCCGGGAGGGGGCCGCGAGCTGCCCTCCGGGCTCCCAGCCCCTCTGCGGCGGCGGCGGCGGCGGCTCGCTCCCGCCTCCTCCCCTTTCGCCAACTCGGCGGCGCGCCCTGCTAGGGAGTTGCTTTCCCTCGGCCGGGGGTGGGAGAGCGCCGAGCGGCCCCCGTGACGTGGAGGAGAAAGGAGGAGCGCCGTCGCCGCGCTCCCGCAGCGGGAGCTCCCCGCCCCTGCACTCCGGGGTCCCCGCTCCAAGCTTGGGACAAAGTTGCGAGGCGCGCGCGGCGCGCTCCGCTCCGGCCGAGCCGCGCGGCTCTGCGCCGCTGCCCTGAGCGTCAACCAGGTTCGGGTGCCTCCCCGCGTTAAACAGACAAGAAATCCGAGGTCCGGGGAGCCAAGAGACTTGCCCAAAGTCGCTCAGAGGGCGGTGACAAAGCAAACTTACATCTGCGACTCCTTGCTTTCCCCCAAGGCTGTGCTCTGTGAAGCTCGGGCCCTGCAGGATTTGCCTCGCTCTCATTGGTGAGACTGGGACAGTGTCCCACGCAGCCGGGAGAAATATCTAGGAACAGCGTGGGAAGGTGGAGCTTTATGGCCAATAAATAGGGTACAAAGTTGTTTTCCGTCAGTGCCTACATGCCAGATAGACACTCGAAGGCTTCCTTTTTACCCGAGAAAGCGGGGCGGGGTGGGGGTGGGGGGTCGGTGAGGGCGTCAGGCCTTGAGGGCGTGGGATCCGGTACCAGTCCTGATCCCGGAATAATTGAATGAAAGCAAGCTCAGACCTACTTAACCAACTAAGAAATATCTACAGCTTGAAATATACTAATTTTTGGAAGTGGATGTGATGCAGGCAGGCCAGTCTGAGGACACGGGAGAGGGGCCCCAAAGAACGAGCCAATAGGATCCTTGGCTTCGGGCAGGATAGAAATCACCTGTGAAAAGTTTATGGCATAGCGGGAGTGACCGAGAATAGCAGAGGGAGTGTCTGGGAGACTCCAAAGGGGGAATGAGTCTAGGGGTTGCTTTGGGTTAGGGATTTATATTGGAAAGGTGTCCAGGGTATGCGTTCCTTGAGGATTCCAGGAGAGGGGCCAAAGGCACATGACAGGTGAATATTAGGTGTTATTTTAGAAGGTCCACGGTGTTGATGCCAGCCTCAGCCCAGATTTGATCGAAGCTAATGTCCTGGAATGAGTTTGGGATCTGGCTCTTCTTAGATGTTATCCGGTGTCTGAGAACTTAGGACAGAACTCAGAGAATAACTTTCTTATTTCCCCCTTGGAGTGGGAACATAGCTCCTCTGGTTTATGCAAACGCAAAAAATAGAACATGAGTAAATGGGGCCTAGCAGAAGAACAGCAGAGATGGAGCCTTTCTAAAAATGGAGTCCCTTCCGTTTCCCTATCTCAGATGCTTTATCTGTGCTGGCAGTTGTCTACTTCCAGAAGTCTCCTGCAGCACTCCTGTTCCTTTTAGGGCCAGAGGCTCCTAGGGCCTGACTTTTAGACCAGGAGGCCCACGAGGCAAGTCAGTCACAGCTGGTTTGCTGCTTCCTTCAGTGTCAGTCCGTGTTGACTAAGGGCTTGCCATATGCCTGGTTGGTGGGTGGAGAGCCAGATAAGACCAGACTCTGACACCCAGTGAATCCCAACTAGGGAGCACTGCATAAGACTCCGTATCCTTTACTCCCAGGATCTAGAGTCTGTCCACAGTAGTAGAGACTCTGAGACTACTCTGCCTCTTAAAAACTTCTCTGTGCCAGGGGAGCAAGTACTTCAAGATCCATTTTGCAGGCACTTTCAAGTAAATGGCCAGCTTTGCACTCATCTCCTTTTCCCCAATGGGACCTCCTTTTTCCGCAAGAGTCACTAAAGATCAGGTAATTCACTCTGCTTGTCTCCCCCGTCTGCACACGAAGAAGATGATGATAAAAACAAGTAAGGCTTCTATCATCCATCTTGGGTGCTATTCTAAGATATCTATACAGACTCCTTTAATCATCACAAAGTTACGAAAGAGGTGCCATTTCTATTCTGATTTTATAGATGACAAGAGGGAAGCAGGTGAAGTGAAATAAGTTGCCAATAAATGGAAGAGCCATAACTCAGACCCTGATGGGCTGCCCCAAGTATCCATGCTGTTAACAGCTGAGGAGACTGAGGCCTCTGAGACTGGGATTTGAATGGCCCACCGGCCCACACCAGCCCCCACTCGCACCACCGAAGCTTCTGGTTATCTCAAGCAAGGGGCGTTACGAAAGCCACACTCACAGAATTCCTCCCAAAGAGACCAGTTTTCTTATTCTGAATATATCCAATCAAAAGTGGTTATCCAGGGGCATCTGGGTGGCTCAGTCGGTAAAGGGTGCAACTTCTGCTCAGGTCATGATCTTGCAGTTTGTGAGTTAGACCCCGCATCAGGCTCTGTGCTGACCTCTCAGAACCTGGATCCTGCTTCAGATTCTGTGTCTCCCCCCTCTTTCTGCCCCTCCCATGCTCATGCTCTGTCTCTGTCTCTCAATAATAAATAAATGTTAAAAAATTTTTAAAAAGTGGGTATCCATTCACTCACTTGCTCCCCTGTCTCCAACTCCCAGATCAACCTACTTACTAGTCATAAAGCAAACTGTTTCTATGATGGGACCTTAAAAAACACCTTTAGCATAAAGTTTGGGCACGTTGTTTTGGATTGTTCTATATTCAGACCATGCCCATTCTCTCCCTGCCCTCTCTATTCACTGCCATCAATTAGTCCCTTTCCTTAAAACAGTGCCCCAAGTCTTCCAAAAGCTGATTGTCCAAGGCTGGATGGTGGCCATGGAAGGTCTCTGCTACGCTGTGCAGCACGCTCAGTATTCCTGTTAGTTTCCCAGAGCTGCCGTAACAAATTACCATGAACTAGGTGACTTAAAACAGTAGAAATGTATTCTTTCACAGTCTGAACCCAGAAGCCTGAAATTAAGGGGTTGGCAGGGCCATGCTCCCTCTGAAAGCTCTAGGCAAGAATACTCCTCTGTCTCTTCCTCGCTTGCGGTGGTCAAGGGCACTCCTTGGCGCTCCTCGGCTTGCAGAAACATCACTTCAGACTTTGTTTCCTTTACTACGTTAGCCTTCTTTTGTGTGTGTGTGTGTCTTCTCTGTGTCCAAATTTCTGTCTTCTTTAGGGTTATGGGACACTGGGTTTAGGACCACCCTAATCCAGTATGACCTCATCTTAACTTGATTACATCTGCAAAGACCCTATTTCCAAATAAGGTCAGGTCCACAGGTTCTGGGTGGACATGAATTTTGGGAGGACCCTATTCCACCAAGTACCAGCCCTAAAAGTCACTGTTAATGAAAATGTTTGCTTGAGCTAAGAATGCAAAGAGTTATAAATCACAGGGCCTCTCCTCCAAGTAAGACATTGTTCTTACAGACATAGTCCCTGTACCCAGAACATCAATAACCAACAGGACAGGAGATGCCAAGCGCCAAATGATGGGCCAAATGACAGCCATGCTCAGGAAGTCAGCCAAGGGGACACAGTCACTGAGGACACCACTAAAGCACATCACTCTGAGCAGAGGGCAATCTAAGCACACCCTTGTAGGAAAGCAAAGATAAGTAAGGATAGCTTATCAAAAGCACAGCTGTGAGTGGGGAAGGCGTGCCTGGCAGAATTTTACTTCTGAAGTTTTACTGCAGAAATGAGAGGCTAAAAGGACACCTACCATATGGAGTATAAGAACATGGTAGATTATTTGGCCACAATAATGGTATGTTGCAATGCCATTGCAATTAGCATGCTTTAAAGTGCTCTTTCCTTTCATTAATTTCATTCGGTCTTTTTTTTTTTTTTAATGCTCTATTTATTTTTGAGAGAGCACAAGTGGGAGAGGCAGAGAGAGAGAGGGATGAAGGATCTGAAGGGAGCTCTGAGCTGCCAGCACAGAGCTGGATGCTGGGCTTGAACTCACGAAACACAAGATCATGACTTGAGCCGAAGTTGGATGCCCAACTGACTGAGCCACCCAGACGCCCCTCATTTGGTCTTTATAACAGAGTGTCATCAGAGAAAAGGACATTATATCTTACATCTAAGGATCCTGGGGCTCAAAGGGGGCAAATAATTTGCTCAGGTCAAACAGCAAATCGGTTGGAGAATTGGTATGAAACACACTGGCCTCAATAGTCCTTGTTCAGGAATTTCCTTACCAAATGATGTTTTCCCCCGGGTGAGCCTTCCAGGACTGGCTGTGTTATCCTTGGCCCAAGGAAAGCATCTCAAGAACAGGGTAATCCTGTAAGAAATGAAAAGCCCTCCTAAAGCCATGTGAATTCCAAATTGGAATTGTGATAAACCTCCCCCAGACATCTGAATTGGTTTCACTAAACCTTCTGAGTATTTTTGGCTGTATTAAAGAATCTCCTTTGGCCTTCTAGAAACATAATAGGATACAGTGGCCTTCTGAGAAGCTCAGCTGATTACCTCATGAAAATAGAAGTTGGAGAAGTTGAGATGGTGGATACAAAAGGCAACAAATTACATCACAAAATGGTAAGCTGACAGAAACTGATAATCACAATTTCGTGTTGGATCTCACCAGTGTGGAGTCGTGCGCAGATGACCAGATCTTGGCATGTTTGAAAGATTTTCCCCTAAGAATCTGTAACTGTGGCAAGCAGCTGGAAGTAAGCAGAAAGTCTAACCTTGGGCTGAGTATCTGATGATTGATGTGTGTTTTCCTGGATTTTCCTTTACTTAGTAATCAGGGAACTTGCTGTATCCTCTGCTGGCTGTGTTTAATGGTATGTTTAAGGATGAAATGCTTTTGAATCCAGTGTGATTCACTGAGTTCTTACCTGTGCAAAGTGCTACACTGGTTGCTACAAGAGAATACAAAAATATAAGAGACAGTCCCTGACCTTGAAGAAAAGCCCATATCATTTAGGAGAGATGAGACCTAGAGATTAAAAATGGTATGAGTGGGGCTGCAATGATATTCTCAGCAGTTTCTCATCAATCAGTTGTCTGTTCAGATGCAACTTCTCTTGCCACCCTTTTTACAACAATGGCTTCCTGTACCTCCATATCACCTTCTAGCCCTTTATTTTGCTCTCTGGCCTTTATGACATTTGTCACTGTCTGAAATTAACTTCTTTGCTTGTTTACTCTGCTCCTAGACAGAGGACATGGAATTGTCTCATTTTTTGGTGTATTCCTAGCAGCTAAAAACAATGCTGGGCACATATTTGGTGCTCATGAAAATTTTCCAGACAAATGAATGAAGTACATATTAATCAACTGAAAATGGGCCAAGATAAGTTGAATTAATGTAGTGTTTCCCACATTTGACTGATAAAACTTATATGGGCACTATCAAAAATTTTTTTGTGAAGATTTTGATTCAGTAAGCCTGGAATGGGGCCCAGGAATCTGTATTTTTAAGAAGCATCCCAAATGATTCTTTTAATGGGACAAGTTTCAGAAACACAGGATTAATGCAGTGATTGATGCATTGATGGTGGTTGGAAAAAAAAACAAAACTGAAGTTACAAGATCAGTTTCCAAAGATCAGTGGCTGCTCACTGGAATCACCTGGGAGAGATTTAAAAAACCCTGTGGGTGCCTGGGCGGCTCATTTGGTTAAGCAGCCTACTCTTGATTTCAGCTCAGGTCAGGTACTCATGGTTAGTGAGTCAGCTGTGCGGACAGCACAGAGCCTGCTTGGGATTCTGTCTCCCCCTCTTTGCCCCTCCCCCCCACATGGGTTTGCATGCTTGCTCTCTCTCTCTCTCTCTCTCTCTCTCTCAATAAATAAATAAACTTACAAAAAAAAAATCCCGACAGCACAGACACTACTCCAGATCAATGAAACTAGAATCTCTTGGGATGAGGCCTAGATTTGGTCTGGGTTTTAACATTCATCAGGTGTTCCTAATAAATATCCAAGACTGACAATCCCCTGAGATCTGCAGAAATATTTTATAAGTACTTCATGTATATTGCTAGGTTGTGGTCCAGTGGCTTCCAGCTTATTGTGTCCCACAGCTAGAATCCTTGATCTCCTAGTCTGGAAGAAACACATGCAGACACTTACACAATAACCCAATTTGGGGAGAACTATAGTAACTTTTTGCTATTGTAAAACATGTTATTGGGGCGCCTGGGTGGCTCCGTTGGTTAAATGTCTGATTTCGGCTCAGATCATGAGCTCGTGGTTGGTGGGTTCGAACTGTGTGCTGACAGCTCAGAGCCTGGAGCCTGCTTCCAATTCTGTGTCTCCCTCTCACTGCCCCTCCCTCGCTTGCATTCTGTCTGTCTCTCTCTCTTAAAAATAAACAAACATTAAAAAAATTTAACAAAAAAGGTTATTTAAAGCAACAACTGAATAAAATCTCATGTACTTCATGGCCAGAGAAAAAAACACATACAATATTTTGAAGGTGAGAAAGCCAACGCCCCTTGGGCATAGCCTAGATGGTTAGAATGAGTCATAGAGAGTAAAAATGCTATGCTTATAATAAAATGGGAGAAAACAGGGGCACCTGGATGGCTTAGTCAGTTAAGCGTCCGACTTTGGCTCAGGTCATGATCTTACAGTGTGTGGGTTCAAGCCCCGTGTCGGGCTCTGTGCTGACAGCTCGGAGCCTGGAGCCTGCTTCGGATTCTGTGTCTCCCTCTCTCTCTCTGCCCCTCCCACACTCACAATCTCTCTCTCTCTCTCTCTCTCTCTCTCTCTCTCTCTCTCTCAATAAATAAAAAAAAAAAAAAAAGGGAGGAAACATAGGAGAATCCTGAGTTTCTCTCGGAGGCCTACAGAAAGGTGAGAGGTGGCCCAGGAAAGAGAGAAAGGGGAAGATGTGGAAAGAGTCTGTAACAGTGGTTCTCAATCTGGCTGCATATTAAAATCACCTAAGGTGCTTAAGAAATTACCGATCCCAGACTCGTTCTCAAAGATTTTCTGTATTAAGTATAGGGATGCAGTGTGTGTGTGTGTGTGTGTGTGTGTGTGAGATGCAGCAAGGTTGTTATTCACAGGTTCAGAGAGGGGAGCCCGGGCAATTTACCCCTCATAACAACAACAGCTATCATTTATTTTTTTTATTTTTTTAATGTTTTTTATTTTTATTTTTGAGAGAGTCAGCACAGAGCCTGACTCTGGGCTTGAACCCACAAACGTGAGATCATGACCTGAGCTGAAGTCCGTTGCTCAACTGACTGAGCCACCCAGGCGCCCTGACAGCTATCATTTATTGAGCAACCCCTCTGTGCCAGCCACAGTGGCTGATGCCTACTTTATGCAGCTTACCTCATTGAATCCTCACGTACATCTGAGGAGGAAGGTACGTTGGTAGCTCCATTTACAGACATGGAAACCTAGAGAGGGTCACAAGTTTCCCTAATTAGAGAGTGGCAGAGCTACGATGTCGGCCCCGAGCCTGCTCTCATATCCACTATCTTGTCCTGCTTCAACCAAGGCAGGGTGTGATGAGGACGTCCTTAAGGAGAAACTCCCTGTGGCAGAGGTCATGTCCAGTCATTAAGTTTTGTGCTGTACTGTGCTGGAACTCCTTCCCCTTTATCACGAAGCCTTCCGGGAAGCCCCTGCTCCACAACAGCTGGGGTGGGTGGTGCTTTGGGGAAAGGACCAGGTGGGGTGAGATCAGCATGAGGCAGAGGGATGTGGGAGGTGGTGAGAGCGTTAGTGGCTGAGAGCAGTGTCCAAGGACCAAGCTGACCAGTAGGCTGATGGAGTTTCATAGAAAAACAGCTACAGTAGAGAATGTAGAGAAACAGCAGCAGAGGGACCAAAAATGGGGCAGTGGCGGACTTTGCCCTGTGTGTTGACTGAGCGGCTCGAGTCTGTCCCCTTGGCTTCTATAGGAAAGGGACCTCCACCATTTTAGAGAGGGGCTCTCTGGGCTTGTGTTACGACACATAAAGTAATTTGTGACAGAGAGCCAGGTTCTTCCACATTTGACTGTCTACTTGTTTATTTATCCTGGATACCTTTTTTTTTTTTGGTTAAGTATCAAAATTTTCTTAAACCTCTCCATATCTACCACTAGCATTTCTGTTTCGGGGACCTTTTTACACGAGGAAACCTAATTTTTGTTTTGTTCTGTTTAGTCATTTCGTAACAGTTAATGTGTAGGCATAATGAGCAGAGAACAAAAATGCTGTGCTGAGGTGAAGATGTTGGGTGATTGGCAAGTCTCACCCACCAGCTGGGTAACTTGTCTCACCACTTCCTGGCCTCCGGCTTTGAAGGACATGACCCAACTTCATATCTCAGCCAGCCTGCCAGACGTCATGGAACTTTAAGGTGTCTTGTGAAAATCTAAAAACAGAAATGTTAACTGCTTTTACTTTTAGAAATACCACTATTTACATTACAGCTTCAAATGTTTGCATCTGCCGTTCCTACTTTAAAGTCCCTGGCAAAGTAGCCTAAATGAAAGAATGTGAAGTAACAAATATGTCCAAGGAATTTAAGGTTGACCATGCAGCCTGTACTCAGGGCTTAAATAGAGACTGAGGCAAGCTAATCTGACATGGCCTCAAATTCTGTTCCTCTTATTTAGGTCCATAAAAGAATTATGGACGTGAGAACGTTATGATTAAGTTTAAGCAGAAGCTTACTGTATTTCTTGGCTTTAACAAGTTTAAGAATGATATAGCCCTGGTATCCTTCTGTGAAATAGGCTTCAACATAAATGTGCTGAGGAGAAATAGGAGAGGGTGTCCAAAGAAATACACATGGTGGGTATGTGCTGTTATTCCTCATGGAACTGAGAATCCAAAGGGACTTAAAAGTCCAGGTCCTCTGGGCACATGCATTCATTTAAAAACAACAGGACAGTTTCCCATGAAAATTGAGTTTGGGCAATATTTCAGATGAATAAGCTTTACTCATTCTTTGCACTGGAACTCCCTAGATTGAGAAAGAGAGAGCCCAAGAACAGATACCAATGTGTTCATATTGCAACTCATCCAGTAAGACTGCTGCATTCCATTTGCCACTTATGTCTCCGTCTGCCATGACTACCTGTCATTCACTGAAGTGAGCAAATACTGACTCCCTCAGAGTGTGTAGGAGGAAGGAGTCGATACGGTCGTCATCACTCAAAATGATGTCAATACTCTTGTAATCATTTTGTATATATATAATCAGGCAAATACTTTTGGTTGAGAGAGAGGAAATAGATGGTAGCTGACAGCATGAGTTCTGAAGCCAGATTATTAGGTTTGAATCCCAGCTTTACCACTTGGTAGCTGTGTGACTTTGGGCCAAGTTACTTCATTCTGTCCCTCAGTTTCCTTATTTGTAAAACGGGAATAATATCTCTGCCTCATAGGGTGTGGTGAGGATTAAATGAGTTATTACATTGAAAGTGGTTAACAATGACTGGTACATATTAAGTGTTCAATAAATATTGCTCTTAGCCCAACTCTTACCCCTCACACATATGTTTGGTGTTTTTGTTGGTTTGTTTTACTGACAGATTCTGGAATCCGTACAACGGACTACTCTCCTGCACATGGGCAAATCCTTTTTCCTCTCAACCAATCAAGTTAATCCTACTTCCCAGGCCAGTGACTAGTTTACAAATGGGCAGATGGTATAATTCTAGCCAATGAGACACAATGTACCGGGGTGGTCGTGGTGCTCGGAAAAGATGTGCATTGGAAGAAAGTTATTTCTGTTCTTCTTCTAATGAGGCTGTTTCTACATGTACACCTCCTGTAATAGCCCAGCCATCTTGGCACTGTGAAGGGAGCTGGAAGAAAGATGGAAACAATGTTGAGTTGAAGAATTAATGAAGTCTAAAGTTTCTACCTCTGGACTCATTACAGGAAATAAATTTTCCTTATTGTTTAAGCCATTTTTGAGTAGAGTTTTCTATTATTGTACCTGAAACCTTCTAACTGGTTGATATTTCTTGAGCATCTAGTATGTTTGAGATATTTTATGGAAATAAGGTATAAATCTCTAAGCCTGATATCAACAAGTTTTCCAGCTATTTGCAGGGAGATGAACTATGAGAACGAATAACACCAAGCTGTAAATATTCGGTGCTTGGATCAGGGTGGTCTGAGAAAGCAATACATGAGGTCATATATGAGGAGAGGGCTCAAAGAGTAAAGAACACATAGATGGGCAGAAGAGAGAGGGAATATTCTAGGTAGTATAAACAAATGTATGGGAGAGTTAGGGATTGCATTAACTTGCTCAGAGCGCCATTACAGAATACCACAAACTGGGTGGCTTGAACAACAAAAAGTTACTTCTCATAGTTCTGGAGTGTAGAGATCCAAGATCAAGGATTCAGCAGTGTTGATTTCATTCTGAGCCCTCTGTCCTTGGTTTGCAGATGGCTGCCTTCTTGCTGTGACTCACATAGTCTTTAAAAAAAATTTATTTTTAATGTTTGAGAGAGAGAGAATGAGCAGGAGAGTGGCAGAGGGAGAGGGAGAAACAGAATCCGAAGCAGGCTCCAGGATCTGTGCCGTCAGCACAGAGCCTGATGCGGGGCTCGAACCCATGAACGGCAAGACCAAAGTTGGGCGCCCAACTGAGCCACCCAGGCGCCCCTCACATTATCTTTTATTTGTACATGTGCATCTCTGTTATCCCTCAATGTGTCCACATTTCTTCATAGAAGTACAAGAGATTGTATGAAGACCTACCTTACTGCCATATTTTAATTTAATCACCTCTTTAAAGGCCCTATTTCCACATATAGTCACATTTTGAGGTCTCAGGGGTTAGGACTTCAACATATGAATTTTGAGGAGACACAATCCAGCCTATAATAGGGACAAAGAAAGAATGACTTGCTTTTAATAGTGAGTCAAGGACTGGAGATTATTGGCAGATGAAGCTCGAAGGTTATGTTAGGACCGGAGAGTGGGGGGACTGGAATGTTGGGCATAGATTTTACTCTTGCAGCAGCAGGGAAGGAAAAGAGATCTTTAAGAATAATTTGGCACACTGTGCATGTTTTATAAAGAACTGGGTGAGGGAAATGGGGTAGGATTGCTGTTGCACATAGTCTAGCTATGCACTGATAAAATTACTGAACTCAGGGAAGTAAGGTGGAGGGAAATGAACGAAAGAGAAATTGAGAAAAGAACAAGATGTATGCTTGGACATTCCCAGCAACCAGACCCGTGGAGTCTGTGCCATAGTAATTCAACTCATAAAAAGAAATATGATTTTATCATAATAGGATTGTGAGGTCTGGGACATTGTGGTTCCAGCTTCCCAACAGGACTGACTCCCTGTCTGAAAGGGAATAGGCTTCTTTGTTGAGTATGGAGTATCCTAGAGGTGGTCAAGAAGTTAATGTTATAGAAAGGATACAAATATCAGGTAGAAGACTGGATTGTTAGCTATTCTTGGAGGTCCCATACATGGCTTAAGGCCAGAAGCTTGAGGGCTTCATTTAGGCCTCAAAATAGCCAAAACATCTAGCAAACACTCCACACTGTTGTTTTCTCACGGGGATGATCTGGGGTATCCACAGCTCTCTGAACTCCAGACCCTTTGGTTGTTTAGTTTGGACGAGACTCAGCATGCCTCAAGGGCACTGGGGATTATGTTAGTTACCAGCTGGTAGATACATTCTTAATGGGCTTAGAAAATTAAGTTTAAGAATTTGACCATTAAGATGAAAACTCAGAATTTTAAGTTCTTGTACTATCAACTTAGAATGTATGACTTTTGTAAATTGTAATCACTAAACAAAATACCTGCTTAAGTTATTCTTTAAAAACTTTTTTTAAGTTTCAAAAGAAGCATGTGTTGGTTTTTTTTTAAGTTGAATCTACACTGCAAAAGCATCCTTCCACCCTTCCCAGTCCAACTCTCTTAAGGGCAGACACTACAAATTGTTTTCTTTCTGGCATTCCAGAGCTTTTACTCGACATACCTGCACCCCCCCCATGCTCATTATCTACAAGTACACATTTCATGACTCATCAAGTATATGTCACACACATAATATAAATACATGCATATTTATTGGCTATAAAAATTATATACACACTCAAAGGCACATTTTTTATTCAACACAATCAGGACTTGCATTAACCACTACCTATCAACGTGAATTTTTTTCATTTATATATATAATTTCTCATGTTAGTACATATATTTGCAAATGAGTCATGTTTTAAACATTTCCTTAAATAACAAAAGCCAAATAGGCCACCTCATGTACATTATTCAAGATTTAGGGGCACCTGGGTGGCTCAGTTCATTAAGCGTCTCTTGGTTTCAGCTCCGGTCATGATCTTACGGTTTCATTAGTTTGAGCCCCACATTGAGCTTGGGATTCTCTCTCTCCTTCTCTGTCCCTCCCCCACTCACTCTGTCTCTCTCTCATAATAAACGAATAAACTTAAAAAAAAAAATTTACAAAAATAGGGAGGCCTGGGTAGCTCAGTCGGTTAAGCATCTGGCTCTTGATTTCAGCTCAGGTCATGATCTCACAGTTTGTGACATCAAGCCCTGTGTTGGGCTCAGCGTGGAGTGTGGAGCCTGCTTGGGATTTTCTCTCTCCACCGCCCCTCCCCCCTCCCCACCATTCCCCTGCTTGCGTGATCTCTCTCAAAATAAATGAATGAATGAATGAATGAATGAATGAATAAATAAATAAATAAATAAACAAACAAACAAACAAACATTAACAAAATTCTATAATGTTAAAAAAAAGAATTAGAAAAATATGGTAATCTGAAGAAATGATAATAGCGTAAGAAACTTGTTAGTTCTCAAATATTAAGACATGTAGGGGTATTCTAACCTGAACATTTTCAATGGACTCTCACAAGAAGAAAAATGATCCAAGATGTCTTTACACTTTTATTAATATGCAAACCTTTCCAGGTGCTTCCTTTTCAGATATTTAAAATTTTTACTTGAACAAGAACACACGCATAGTACGCATTTCAAAAGGTGCCAAAGAGCACATGTGGTTCAGAGTCCCCCTTTCTTCTCAGTTCACTAGCCCCACGATTTTTCTTCCCACAGACAACTGTTAACCAGTTTCCCATGTATTCTAAAGATATTTATGACTCTATACATTTAAAATAAGAAAATATCAAAAAAGCAAGATTGTATCTCCCAAAGTCTAACACTTATGAGAGTAATTTTTATCACAGTTTGGTTCCTCTACCCAGATGACTCAAGCCACGGAGTCAAAAAGCTTCTTTGGGTGCCTAGGTTAATGACAGATAGGCAAAGAATAAGATGGCAATCACAGGATTAAGATAGACCCTTGAGGGGTGCCTCGATGGCTTACTGGTTGAGTTGGACTCTTGATTTTGGCTCAGGTCATGATCCCAGGGGCAGGAGATTGAGCCCTGTGTTGGGCTCTGCACTGGTGTGGAGCCTGCCCAAGATTCTCTCTCATTCTGTCTCCTTTGTCCTTCCCTCATGCACACATGCATCCTCTCTCAAAAAGACAGACAGACCCTTGAGAACTCTTGCCAAGTTTCTTTTAAATTTATTCAGGGGAGGGGGGGACAGAGAAAGAGAGAGAATCCCAAGTAGGCTCTGTACTGACATGGTGGCTCTATCTAAGGGATCCTGAGATCATGACCTGAGCAGAAATCAAGAGTCAGATGTTCAACCAATGTGCCATCCAGGTGCTCCCCAAGTTTCTCTTATAAAAATCTTTCTTACAAAAAAAAATAAAAATCTTCTTGACAATGTAGCAAAAGGTTAAGTATATCCTATTTAAAATAATCAGCCACCAAATCAACATTTGATTCATTTTTTGTTCTAAGACTTACCATAGTTACAGTTTTATCTATGCTAAATTTTATGAAATTTAAAATAAACCTCTTTCATAATTTTATATTTTGGTCACAAGATAAGTTCCAAAGTAAATGGGGGAAGGTACCAGGACATTAAGTTCTTATTTTAAGTAGATACACTTTAGCCTGGCCTTTTCAGGACCATTTATCAATCTTTTTTTAATCCTTACTTCCCTTTAGTTAACTGTTATTTATACAAAGGTAGAAGTATTGACTGAAAGATGAGTTTTACATTTATGTTAATAAAAAGAAAGCCAGAGATTCAATGCGGTTTAATTCAAAAATGCCTTTATTACAATGGCAAAAAAGTATTTTATCTAACTACAATAGTTTGAGCTCTATTTTTTCTTACAATAGTAAACACACATCTTAAGTAGCAACTCATAAAGTGTGTATTAAAATAGGCCCTCCGGCCCTTATAAGATAAAATATGAATGTGGCTTAATAATATGAACAAATACCTATTAAATTATTAAGAAAACAAGGTTTTAGAATGTTAGCTCTTCGCATTCCACATAGAACTTCCAATGTTGATCCATTATATGACATGGGAGAAATTCTTGATCGCTGATTAATAGAACTTCTTTTATTTGTAGATAATGTGGGATGCTTTGCATTGACTCTCTGGAAGTTCCTATTTAAAGAAGAACCGACAAATTAAACCCTATTTTAAAAAAAATAGTATTTAAATTTGCTTATTACAAATCTTAGACCCTAGTCAAGTCTACTGAGCACAAAATTAGATTTCTGACCAAGTCATAATTCACTCACTCCATTTTCCATACCCAAGATAAAGCTATAAATCAGCTTTGACTTCTTGGGAAAAAGAAGCCTATCTGCAGTATAAAACACCAAGGCAAGAAAAGGATGACTGCAGCTTCTGAAGGTGGTTATATAAACCCCTCTGTGCCATAATTTCCAGTAAACTGAGAATGAAACAGAAGTGAGGACTAAATGGGCTAATGCATGTCAAATGACTGGCTACTGAGTAGCATATAGCAAATACTCAATAAATATAAGCTGCTATTATTATCGTTATTTCTTACTGAAAATAGTATTAGGCTGGAAGACAGATAATCAGTTTTCTAGGCCACACGAACTTGTGTTGTCTCATGCAAGTTTTATGGCTTCTCCGGCCCAGTACAACTCGGAAAATAGCCACAGTGTGAACATTTGGCTCTTCTCGTTCCTCCTCGTCCCCAAAAAAGACCGCACAGCTAACTAATGAACCATTCTACTCATGCAAGAAGTAGGAAGAAACCCATTTTCCTCAGGCGAGATCACCAAATATTAGATATTCTGCACAAGTCTCCTTAAACTGAATTGCTAGCTTCATCACTAGGCAAAAGGAGAGGCCCATGCACCTATTCATGTTATCTAGTGGCCTAAATTAGCACTTCAAAATGACAAGCTAATTAGTTAGGTTAAAAATAATTTTAACTTTTACTTTTCTTTCTCCTGTAACATTTTAAAAAATTCCCTTAATAGATCGTAAGTAAAAATAATCAGACTCATTATTTTAACTGATAGTTCACTCCTCAAACATCACTAACCTACGTACTCCTTTCATTCAACCCATGTTACCTCTCTGGTTCTCAGTTTCATCATCTGTAAAATAGGTCCAAGACTAGATGATATAGAAATTTCACTTCTTTGCTTACTCTAGTTATAAATGGAAATGAATATATATATATATCATTTTCCCTTTGATTGGAATTATACTTCTTGTTCAGAAGTGTGTATATATATACATACACATTCTCATTCTGAACAAGAAGTATAATTCCAGTCAAAGGGAAAATGATTAGGAATTATTTTAATAGATTGTAAAAGTACATCTGCTATAGTTACACTGGGGAAAAAGTCAATTACAGCTATTTAAATACAAAATTCAATGCCTTTTTAAAATAAAAGGATTCTAAAGGCTAAACATGGTGGTAGAGTATTAGGTGATTTGATATTTAAAACTAAATTAATAGTATGAGATAGATTTATATTGATAAGATCAAAAGCCATCTGTGAAAACTATACTGGAATCAAGAAACAGACTTGGACATTATATTTTGAAGTTTAAATTATTTAAGCCCTTTCTTTATGGGAAAATAAATTTTATACGTGGTTTCTTAAGCTGAACTGGGTTTGAGACAGTTGACTTTATATGTAAAGCGTTCATGTTTTTTTCTGTGTTGTACAGACATCAGGTCTGGAGTTTTACTAATAAGAAACTCATCAAAGGCCTAAGGTATGTAAAACAATCTGGCAGAGGGCCTGGCACACGGCAGGTGCTCAACACATAAATTAGTTTTCTTCTCTTTCCTCCCCTATCAGTGGATATATATCCTCCACTTTAAGAATTAGGTCAAAGTTAATCATGATACTAGGATGAAAAAAATTATGATTAAAAGTAATGAAAAACAATCAAGAATCATCAACAGGAGCTGAAATAAACACCTTCTGCTCTGTTATCAGACACCCATCTTCCTTAGGTGTTTAAGTTTGAAGAAGTTCTTAACCACATAAAACAGAAGCACCTGTGAATGTTTGTGCTCTCTCTGTTACACATACTTTTACAGAGCAATGAAGCACAGTAATAGCACTGGAACGAACAAAACACTTTCTTTAAAGTAATTTATTTACAACATATTATCAGTAGGTCAAGGACAGTTTTTAGCAAAATCAAAAAAGAGTATCTTTTTTTTCTGAAAAAGCATGTTCTATTTTCAAATGAAGAAATGATGAAAGAAAATGATATAATTAATATGCATTAAATGATGGCTTGGGAAAAGAAAGACTTCAGGAGATACTCTTTTTTTCTTAGATGAATACATTTGACATAATTTTCTTTGAGTGTTTTACTACTGTGCTGACAGGGGACATAGATATATATAAGTAAGATTCACTTTCTGAGTAAATAATGAATTGTGATCTGCATTAACAGATTTTTTTTTTAAGTACTGTAAAAAAGATTGATATGTTTGTACACAGTGATCACAAATTATGTAGAAGTTTGGGAATGTTCATTTTTTCCTTCCAATTTATTCTGAAATATCAGTGAAGATTTCCTCAATAACACAGAAGAGAAACTACAGCCAAGTAGGCAGAGGCTTAGGAGGAAGTTGTGAAATTTCAAGGGAAAATGCACCATAGATTCACTCCATCTTATAGCTTCTAAGGACTTTAGTGATATATATATATCAGGATTTCACCAACATAATTTCATTTTTTAAGGCTGGTGTTTGATTAAAATCTTTAAAAAAAAATTTTTTTTTTTACATTTATTTATTTTTGAGAGACAGAGCCAGACAAAGTGAGAGTGGGGGAGGGGCAGAGAGAGAGGGAGACACAGGATCTAAAGCAGGCTCCAGGCTCTGAGCTGCCAGCACAGAGCCCGACACAGGGCTTGAACTCATGGAGGGCGAGATCATGACCTGAGCCGAAGTCGGACACTCAACCGACTGAGCCACCCAGGTGCCCCTGATTAAAATCTTTAATTACAAATAGCATATACCTTCAAATCTGTTATTGTACCACATTCTAGCACTCTGGAGTCCACCAACACATTCACCTGAGTTACCAACTTGACTAGTTTTTGTGCAGGACTAAGAATAAAGCTCTTCCATCATCTCTGATTCATTGGATAAAGTCTCAAAACAACAAGATTAAAAACTTTTATCACTAATCTTCGTGACTCAGGATTTTTTTTTTTTTTTGAGAGAAAGAGAGAGGGATTGAGTATGCGTGTGCCCAAGTGGGAGTGGGAGAGGGACAGAGAGACTGGGAGACAGAGAATCCCGACACTGGACTCGATCTTATGACCGAAATCATGACCTGAGCTGAAATCAAGAGTCAGATGCTTAATCAAATGAGCCACCCAGGAGCCCCTAGGATATTCTTGATACCATGATTCCAAATGATATGAAGAAATAAATTAGTTATTGAGTTTGCTATTTGTCCCATGAAATGCTGACATCATCTGATTAAAGAGGTTTAGGAAATGTTACCAAAACTAAACAGATTTATTATTTATCATGAAGAGGGGGAAGTAGAAGGATATAGCTCTCTTTTAAGTATCTGGTTGAAAAAATGTGAAGGGCCATTAGTCTTCTATCTCACAGTCAGATGTCGAAAATTCAGATAAAGGAGATAATATTACCTAACCGAAATCCTATTTACAATCTGTTGAATTCTTCACAACAAATTCCATTAAGCCTGTGAGATCTAGGCATGTCTACTTCTTAGGACAGTCAATCACAAGTAAATTCAGTTTTAAATCAGCAGTCCTTTGGATCATATTCATGTATCCATTAATTCATTATTATTTGATGAACATTATTCAATGAACATTTACTGGCAAGCTATTGTGCTAGTCTTTGGGGAATATAATAAGGAGAAAAACCCCAGAAAAGTCTCTCTGAACTCAAAGATCTCAGTCCATCAGGGGGTTAAGATTAGGTAGCCAGCAATTATTTATAATATAGAGTGCTGGGGCACCTGGGTGGCTCAGTCAGTTGGGCGTCCGACTTTGGCTCAGGTCACGATCTCACGGTTTGTGAGTTTGAGCTCCGCGTCAGGCTCTGTGCTGACAGCTCAGGGCCTGGAGCCTGCTATGGATTCTGTGTCTCCCTCTCTCTCTGCCCCTCCCCTGCTCATGCTCTGTCTCTCTCTTTCTCTCTCCATAATGAATAAATGTTAAAAAAAAATTTATAATATAGTGTTATGCATAAAATTTGACCATCTATTTGCACAACAGTATGTAAGAATCTATATAGTTCTTATAGAGAACGAACTGATGGTTACCAGAGGGCAGATGGGTGGAGGGATGTGTTAAAAGGTGGCAGGGATTAAGGAGGGTACTTGTGATGAGCACCACGTGTTGTATGGGAGTGCTGAATCACTATGTTGTACACTTGAAACTAATACTACACTGTATGTCAACTAATTGGAATTTAAATAAAAACTTTAAAAAAAGTAAATGAAATTGGAGAGTTTCTCTTTTTTTTACCTTGTCCAAATTTCATTTTTTCCAACACCTATTTGCTTGGTTCCTATACTAGGTCATCTAAACAAGGCGCATCTGGAAGTCAAAGGGAGTGCTACTAATAAATTTGCTGGATTAAGGACTGCCCTGGCCCAGCTGGGATGCATAATCACCCTAGGTCTGGGAAATGTAAATAGGTCTTCCTAATTTCCTTACTCCCAGAAAGCACTATTCTGAAGAGTGTGACCATTAAAAAGTGTAGAGAACAGATTATGTTCATGATACGAAGCAGGCTGATGAAATCTGTAAGGCCTTGTTTTTCCTTCAAACTTTGTGTATCCTAGAATGTCAGATCCACAATTTCCATGACATTTTGATATGCAAAAGAGGGAAAAAGATTTTCTCTTCAATGGTTGGCTTGTAATAAGGTTATAGAGTTTACATTTTTCTAATCTGCCAGGTTGTTGGATTTCTGTCAGGTACTACAAAACCAGGTACAGAAGAGTCCTAAATTAAAGAGGTTCAAATAAAGTTCCAACAGCAGCCTACAGAATGCCAGCAGAGACCTGAAGCATCCTAGGCCCATATCGGCACTCCATAGTTCTCAAATTAGCATTGACACTGTGTGAAATATCTAAAGGAAAGAAAATTCAGTATTTCTGTAAACAGTGTTTACGATTTAGAAATTTGTTTATATTGCAGGCAACAGAAGCAGCAGTTCAGAACCCATTTTTTATTTCATGCTCACTTAGCAGGGGAACCATGAGCCCTCTGAGGAAGGAGAGAAATGGCTAGGGTTGGAAATGCCTGCCTAGAGCTAAGAAACCTGAGGAGCAGGTAACTTCTGTGAAATAGGAAATAGGGAAGATGCTGTATTTCTGCTCTAATTCTTGAGGTTAGATAGAAACCAGGAGGATAAAGGGTTTGCTTGACTTTCCTGTGTGTGTGTGTGTGTGTGTGTGTGAGAGAGAGAGAGAGAGAGAGAGAGAGAGAGAGAGAATTTGTGTTTTACCAGATCTATTCTCCCAGAATGATGAAAAGCACTCTTGAGGCTATCTTCAGAAAAATGGGGAAAATGCATCCTATTCTAAAGCCAGTTTTTGAGACAAAGAAGGACCCTAGGAGGTTACAGTGGATTAGGTATAAAGTTAGGAAAGGAAAGTCCTTGGAATTATTAAGGTTTGTTGTAGGAAGGATGGCCCTGGGGAGACTCTGGTTAGGGGCTTAATGATAGTAATCTCTGTTTGGTTGTTGACTCTGGTTGTCACAGAACTATCATCTTCTGTATTGTACTTCCATTTCTGCTTATACTGTCCCCAACTGGTCTGAGGCAGGGACACTGGGGGAAAAAGAAAAGGGTAACAGAGACTTAGTTATATTTGTTTTATAGAAATGTGTGCAGCCTCTTCCCAGATCATTTCAAAATCTGCTGCCTAACAATGAAGACGACATTCTCTTCAGCTTTCTTGGGTTAAAGTTGATTCCACCAGATAAAGCACATTAGTTTACACTAACAAGCAAAGATTTATTTTAGTACTTGATTTTAGAAAACTAACCAAATCATGCCTGCAGGAAGGAAAAAAGTACCATTTTTCCTTTTATATGACACTTAAAAATCTACCCAAAGTAAGTATAATATAGATTTAGAGAATGGAATTGTGAGAAAAGGTGTCATTTAAAAAATTCTCCTAGAATCAACTATGCTTAAAAATGGAGTGCTATAAACAAACCAACAGAAAATAAGTGTTGGTGAGGATGTGGGGAAATTGGAACCCTTGTATGTTGCTTGTGGACATGTAAATGACTCAGTTGCTGTGGAAAACGGTTTGGCTGTTCCTCAAAAACTTCAACATATGATTACCATATGATGCAGCAATTCCACTCCTAGGTATACATCCAAAAGAACTAAAACCAGGTTAAAATATATGTATAGACATGCTCACAGCAGCACTACTTCCAAAAAAGGGAAACCGAATGTCCTTCAGGGCAAGATCCTTAAAAGCATTATGCTAAATGAAAGATGTCAGACACAAAAGGTTATATATTATATGATTCCATTTATATGATACATTCAGAACAGGCAAATTCATACAGACAGAAAGTAGACCGAGGGGAGCAATTGTTGAATGGGTGTGGAGTTTCTTTTTGGGTAATGAAAGTTGTTTTGGAACTACACAGAGGTGGTGGTTGCTCACCACTGTGAGTGTACTAAATGCCACTGAATTGTTCACTGTAGAATGGTTATTTGAATGTTACATGCATGAAAATACAAAACAAGGAGTGCTTTCTCAGTAGCTTTGGGCACTTTCCTCACAACTAAGAAATGGGTGTTGGTCTGCACGTACCTGGAAGACAAGGTTGATGTTGCTGAGGCGCCATGTTTGGCTCTGAGGGTACGGGTATTTCCTCAGAAACATACTTTACAAGCTCTTTCCCCAGATATGTTACCTGTACACAAGTAAGCACAGAATTCAAAAATTCTACATTTCAAAAGAAGCAAATACACGTCTCTCTTGCAAATTGTAACTTTGGTAAAGTATTGACTGTTGTCTATCACAGAGTGGCAAACCATAGTCCATGGACAAATCTGGCCTGCCCCCTTTGTTTGTAAGTGAAGTTTTATTAGAACACAAAAATACCCATTCATTTACTTACAATCAATGGATGCTTTTATGCTACACCATCATTGAATATTGGTGACAAAGACCATACGCCCATGAAGCCTGAAATCTTTATTATTTGGCCCTTTAGAGAAGAAATTTGTTACCCCTGCTTTTTATCATTAATTCTCTTTCCATTCACTTAGTAAACAACCATTAAACCAGCATGGGCTACTTTATAGTGTTAAAGAAGTAGCGTTGTACTAATAAAATTAAACCACAAAAGTTAATAGTACTTTTCAAGAAATAAGACATTTAACTGTTCAAATTAATATCATTTCAGGACTATGCATCCAATTTTTTTGGGTTTTTCTGGTTTGTTTGTGAACTTAGCTATTGTTTATCAGCCTTGAAGGTCAGATCTTAGAGATCCCTGCACACAAATGGGCTAGGCTGAGGCACACTGGCGAACATTTGCCACAGGGTCCTTGGGTTCTCCACTCTTTGTTCCAGGGCAGCCTAATAATACGCCTCAGAAGCTAGGCTCACTGTGGCTAAACCATCCAGTCTCAACTCGAACATCCCTTCCTCCAGGTTGCTTTCTTAGAACTTCTAGAAACTTAGGCAATAACCTTCCTCTAGACCCCCATAATTTCTGCGCTTATTTTTCTGTCAAGGAACTTATCTCATTTAAATGAAATTATGTGTTAAGAGGTCTGCTTCCATTAACATAAACTCCTTGAAGACAAGGTCTGTGTCATATTCATTTTTATACTCTTAGCACTTCGCATACTGCCTGACAATCCTGGGGGGAAAACCTCTGCAGTCTGAGCTCTTAAGCAAGATTCTTACATTCTTTGAGCCTCTGTTTGTGCATTTGTAAAACGAGTACCTCCAAGCTTATCAGGCTGTTGTGAGGATTAGAATACATGAAAAGCATTTGGCATACTGTCGAGCATGTCCTGAGTGCTCAATAAAAGCTGTTATTTAACAGAATGAGGCAGACATAAGGAATCTGGAAGGTTTAGGCACCCTCTGGGCTCAATCCCATGACCAAACAAACTTGGTAATGGAAATGGAACAGATCTGTCTGACCCACTGTGCTAACCCATCCCCACCTGCCACAGGAGAGATGAGGCCTCTGAATGCCATCTGTCAGTTCTCCCAACAACTAACAATTAGAAACAACAGATTTTGTTCACGTTGTGCCTTGATAATATCCAAAATACCTTACAGGCCCATCAATATGCAGGCTCAGTATATTCTCACCTGTACTTCAGATTTAAAGCAGATTTTAATCAGTTAGTACTGGGTAATATAAAGTGGTAAAATTGTACCTTAGTAGCCTTAGAAGCCATGAGTCCGCATAGGTCTTAAACATAGCACTAGGGGTAATTCAGACATAGAACACAGCTTTCAGAAAATCCACGGAGTTAAAGATCTAGTTTCTTCAAGGTGGGGGTAATTTATTGAATGAGGATAATAATATATAGACCTCAAACTGAACAGGCACTAGTCACTCCTGGAAACTGTCCATTTCATAATAGTGTCTGCGCTCTAGTTGTCTAAAGCATAAGAGCCAACAGTCATCATATTTGCATATAACTCAAACTATGAATCCTAAACTAAATCTGGAATCCAAATCTAGCTCGTATGCCTGCTCTGATAGAGGCATGTAGGATGAGCTGTTGGTGAGGTTTTTAGGGTCTTGGACTACATAGCTGCCAGCAATCTTGACAACTTTACCACTCAAAACCCATTGTGATGAGGGGCAGCTGGTGGGATGCCACCTCCCCCCAGAGGAGAACAGTAATAAAGCCGGAGTTAGGGTAAGATGCATGCCGTGAGAGTTATCTGCAGGTTGTGGTGGTCCTGCTTTTCTAAAATGTATAACTACAGGAGTGCTTCATCCGAAGGCCACTGATGCTTTCCTTGAGGCTTTTAGGTAGAAGGTCCATTATTCTTCAGAAATTAGTTCATTGTGATTTCCTAATATTATACTTGGGAAAGAAATGGTGTGCATTTGTGTGTGTGTGTGTGTGTGTGTGTGTGTGTGTGTGTGAGGTAGATGCATGATTCAGTTAGCCACTATTCTGGAAATGTAGTTAATCAGCCAAGTGAAATTATTAATTAAGTTTATTTTGGTATGGTCTCTGAAGAAATAAAGTACAATCTCAATTGTCATTAACTGCAGTAACAAATGTTTCTCTATATCTTATGTTCTAACGCATCAAGAGAAAATATAAAACATAACCTGCCTTTGAACATTAAAGAGGTGTCCAAGAATTTACTTCCCTGCTGGGGCTCTATTTTATTTGAAAGTATCAGTCCATTTTTCGTATGTCTTCAGGAAAACCATTTGTTGGTACTGACTAATGGGAATCTGTTCATGGATGATCAAATGACTGTTTTACTTCCATTTCAAGTTTTATGAAGCAAGTCTAAACAAATTTACACTATCCCAAAAGGAAGAAAGAGGAAAGGAAAATTGTTTTTGTTGGAGGATGGGAGAGGGGGCAGAAAAGAGCAAAGAAACAGAAAAAAACTGTAGGTTTTTCTTTTAGGTTCACTGTAACACCAAGACATATTTGGCTAAAAAATTAAAATAATTCTCAAATATTTGAGAAGGGAGGATAAAAGTATAATAACTGCCACAAAAGACAGATCCTGGGGAAATATGATGGAAGTGAGGTTCACTTTCACACCGCCCCCCTCTTCCCAATCCCCATCCTAGAGCCTTCTCCACTTCCTTCTCCACTTCCCCCAGGCAGTCTATGTAGCTCCAGGCAAGAGAAGGGCAGTAGGCCTTTCATATTATTTACAGTCTTCAGGATTCACACCTCTTGGATATTTGTATTTTGAAAGGGCCCACGTCTCCAGAGTAGAAGCAGGACTCACAGACGTTTAAGTTAATTAAGACACTTTGGGAATGATTAATTGACTCAATGAGGCTGGCTGGCTGTCCAGATCAACAATTCCCATCACTTTCTATACTCCTACCTCAACCTTTCCCTACCTTGATATTCCTAATCATGGTGGTGGGAGGAATTATTTTAGAAAGTGTTAGGGTGAGGGGTAACCACAGAGAAAAGTTAATACTAGATCCAAAACAGTGAATTTATAAGGGTCGAAACTCAGAGAGTGAGTCATTTGGATGGAAAGTATGTTTGCCCAAGAGAGCGGTCACTGCTCCTTCAGTCACTGCCCAAAATGGCAGTGTATTCTTCATCTGCAAAGATCCAGTCCTGAGCATTCACAAAATGAACGGTCACTGCCATTCTTACAATTTCCTACCCCAATTGTATCACAGAAAGGCATTTTTTTCTGCTAGAAGTGAGCAATTTTTTGCTGCACAAGAATGAGGTTTTGCATAAATCCACAAAGACAGCTAGGTAACACTGTGTGCTCTTTTCAGTTCACGGCAACTGGTTTCCAATGAAAGGAATGTGGGCTCCCTTGTGTTGTAAATGTAGAAAATAATGTCCTTCTGTCCTTACTTGTTGTAAATGTGGAAAATAATATACAGGGAACCAAAAGACCAGATTCTAATCCTAGTTCTGGCACTTGCTGGCCTTGGGGGTAATCAACTCACTTAATCTCCTATAACTCTGGTTTTACATCCATAGATAGAGAAAATAGTTAATTTTCTTGCCTCATGGGGTTGTTGTGAAAGAATACATGTAAAAGCCTTTATAAATCACACATAATTATCCAAGTCCTAGAATTTCCACATTGGAAGGGTCTTTAGAGACCATTTAGCACTACTACTCATTTCATACATAAGAAAAATGACGTTCAGAAAGGTTAAGTGACTTGATCCAGATCAGTGATTCTCACTCTAGGCTGCATATTACAGTTACCTGGAAAGCTTTTTCAAATATTGCCACCTGGTCTTCAGTCAAGACTATTAGATCAGAAGGTATGGAGCTGGGGTCCTCCAGGCATTAGCAGTTTTTAAAAGCTCCTCAAGTGATTCCAATGTGTAGGCAGGATCGAAAAACATTCCCAGATCATGTAACTTATCACGAGTGGAACCGGGAACCAGCCTGGTCTCCTGTCTCCCTCCCAGAGATCACTCTGCCATATCAGGATGATACCTAATAGTCAGGAGACTGCAGGAGTGAGAGGGATCAGTGATGCCCAGTGGGAGTAAGCATCAGAATTCCCTGTATAGCAGCCCAGCTGCTTGGGTAGGAAGTATGAGTCATCTCTGTGTCTAGTGGCTGTTGTCATTCTGTCTGAGGCAGGATAAGACCTAGTTTTCTGGCATTTCTTGCCTGACAAGCAACCACTCCGGGACCTATAGCCACACCAGCATTCTCAGAATGAGTCAGGAGAAATGTTCACATTGACCAATGTAGCCAAAACGCCCTGTCACTCAGAAGCAACTGTGAATTCAGGAGTTACTTCAAGATAAGAGGAGGCAAAGGTTTCTGTGTTAAGTTTTAAAAGAGGGTTTTAAACACTGCAAAAATTTTTACTGGGGTAGTGTTTCTCAGCTTGGGGTATTTATTAAAAGTACATGAGCACCCTGTGGTAATTTTTAAGACTATTTTTGAATATTAAAAAAAATCTAAGCCTACTTAGATAATCTGTACAAATATCTTATACCCAATAATTCTTCTAATTTTAGCACCCACATTCGCCTTTGACTTCACTATCACCTCGGTATTAAACCATATGACTAACTGACATGTCCAATGAGAAAAGACCATAGGCAATGTGATATATAAATGAGGCTTAAGTACAGAGTGAGGGCCAAATGATGTCACAGCCAGCTATTCAAAAGCAGAAAATGCAGTAGTTCCAATAAAGAAAAAGAGTGGGAGAACTGAGTCATCACTGGGCACACTGTAGCAGAGGCATGTCGAGCTCAAAAAAACTAAACTACAGAAATCAGAACCATATTCAGGCTGTGAGCATAGACTATTTCAACAAAATGATAAAATCTATCACAAGTTTGAGAAACTTTTTAATAAAAAGGGATTTCCAAGGGTAAAATGTTAATTACTAACATGCAAATATGACTTATGAATCCACAGAAAGGACTGGGAAGGGTAAATTGAAAGCAGGTGGCCTGGTGACTCCAGGGGTGGGAAATAAACAACTAGAAAAAACCTTTAAGAAAAAACCCATAAAGACTATAAAGTAGAAAAAAATCCAAGATGTATTGGTGTAAGTGAGGGAACTACAACACAATTTTGGAAGCACCTGACACAAAGGTCTAGAACACTGGAAAGCAATTTAGGGATGCAGAAGGAGAGGAGAAACTAGGAGGGAGGGTGGGCAGAGCTAAGTGGGACAAAAAAGGAGAGAAGAAACTGGGCCTTTTATTACTAGTACACTGAGGCTTACTGTAATGGCTAGTGGAGGCTGAAGGCATCTGCAATTCTGTTTAACAGTAATGGTGGATGTCTGATGATTCACACTTTCCTGGGTGAATCATTCCAAGACTCTTCCCTGAAGTGTGACAATGGATATCTGGAGGTGGCTGATCTTGGCCATCAAAGGTGTCAGTCATTAATTGTCTTCAACTGGTGGTTAAACTGGGCTTACAACTCAGAAGACAGAACTGAGGGGAAGATTACTAAGTCTGGGAAGTCAGAATGAAAACAAGTATTCCTTTTTGGGGGTTTAGCAATTGATGGATAAGACTGAGTTCAAACAAAAGTGCAGCATAACCTCTGTGGGTCTTAGGCTGCTTGCTCCTTCCTGTGGTCTTGGGGAAGATTTTCCTTCACTGCACCAGAATACTAACATATTAATTATCAATACATCAGAGGTCCCAAATTTTCTCTAGGGAGTCACAAAGACCTGAAATCACCTGGGGGAATCCTAGGGGGGAATCAGGGCATTTGAATTTCTGAGACTAGGTGAGGAACAAGGATGGAGAGGCTCAGTCAGCTGTCCAAGTCTGCCCCTGGGGAATTCTGTTAAACAAGAGTTGTAGGGGAAAGCACGTAGCATATTGTATTAAGGATATATGAGGACATAAACGAGCTTGGAGAAGTTCAGATTTCTTAAAAATAATAGTTTTATCATAAAAATGTACATTTCTATTTGAATATGAAGTTACAGATAAATTAAGAATGACCCACCTTACTCCAAGCATAATTCCAAGTCACGTAACTGTCGTCTCCTAGAAGATCCTTGAGCCAGGTGACTGGATTTTGATAAATCTGACCATTTTCTACCTTAATTTTACCACTCAATAAAACACTGGCTTTGTGAGTAGTCTCCTGAAGTGAAAAATAAAAGAAAAATTAAGAAGGAAAAATACCTGAAATATGTGAACATCTGCTTTTGGCCAGGATGAAGTAAGAGGAAGCAGATTTGTCCTAACACGAACAAAAAATAGACAACATATATAAAGCAATAGTTTGTAAGATACCAAACAACATCAGGCAACAAAGGACAGTGATCCCTGAGAAGTGAGAAATTAATGAGGTGAGCCTCCCAAGTGTCCCAGCCATTGACTTGAGAGAATTTCCAAGTCATGGTGCAGGGAGAGGGGATCCAGGCAAAGCCTGTGGACTCCCTGAGGTGAAGAGGCAGAACAGAGTATAGGAAGGCAAAGTGCCCAGAGTCTGTAGGACAGAGTACTGAAGAAGAGAGAAATACAAAGAGAGAGAGCTCTGTAGATCTTCAGAGGGTCCTCTTTGAGTATTCAGCTGAGTAGTGATTAGAGGTAATGACACCTGGCATTCAGAAAGGGCAAAAATAGTGCCTGTTTCCAACAGAAAACCTCAAAACTGGTGGGGCACTGGTAAGGTACACAGAAGAAACTTACTTAAGTAGTGAGAAATAATTAGCCCTAGACTGAAAACATGCTCCAATCCTGCCTACCACATCTTAACAGCAAGACTTAAAAGGATCAAATTGTTTCCAAGGAACTTACCTGTGTTTTGGAACAAATATATAAAATGTTTATAAGACTACAAAAATATCCAGCATCCAACAAGGTAGATTTCACAATGTGTGGGATTCAATAACAAATTAACAGGCCTGCAAATAAGTAGGAAAACGCAACCCATACAGAAGAGACAAAGCAATCAACTGAAAATGACCAAGACTGATAAGAATGTTATAATCAGCAGATAAAGACATTAAGTAGTTATTATAATCATATTCCACATGTTCAAAAAGTTATGTGGAGGCAGGGAAAATATTTTTTAAAAGACTCAACTCAAAGTTCTACAGATGCAATTACAATGTGTGAGATGAAGAGTACTAGATGGGAATAGCATGTCTAATAATAGATTAGACATTGCAAACAAAAAGATTGGAAAATTCAAAGATAAAGCAATAGGAACTGCATAAAAATGAAACACCGAGAAAAGAGAACTTAAAAAATGAACAGATAATCAGTGAATTGTGGAATGATTTCAACCAATCTGTGTGTAATAAGAGGTTAAAAAAGGCGGGGAGGGAAGAAAAAACACTTGAAGAAATAAATTGGCTGAAATTCTTCCACATCTGAGATTCAAATTTGGAACCCAGAGACTCAAGAAATCCAATAAACCCTAAGTATAAGAAACATGAAAAAAAATTATGCTAATGCATCTCATAATCAAAATTGTTTAAATCCAGAGATGAAGAGAAAGTCACTAAAAGCAGCCAGAAGGAGCAAAAAGACACATTATGTACAGAGGGACAAAGTTAAGGACAACAGTGTATTACTCGTTGAAAACAATGCAATCAAGAACACAGTCAAGCAACATCTTTAAAGTACTCAAAGAAAAAAACCATTACAACCTAGAAATCTGTATCTAGCAAAAATATCTTTCAAAAATGAAGGTAAAATAAACTTTTTCACACATGCAAAAATCAAAAGGATTCATTATCAGTAGAAGACCTTCAATACAAGAAATGTTAAAGGTAGTCCTCCAAGAGAAGAAAATGATAGCAAATGGAAATCAGGATCTACACAAAGAAAAGAAAAACAGTAACAGTAATTACATAAGAAAGATATTTTTCTTTTTATTTAAATCTCAGGATAATTAGCTGCTTAAACAAAAATAATGATGCAGTATGGAATTTATAACATTGGGTAAAATATATAACACAAAGGTCAGGAGTAGAAAAATGGAAGCATGCTACTTTGCAGTTCTTATAGTATACATAAAGTGGTACAATATCACTTAAAGGCAGACTGGGGGAAGTTAAAAATATGTACTATAAACTCTAAAGCCACAACTGAGTAAAAAGAGTTGTAGCTAATAAACTAACAAAAGAGATAGAACACAAAAAAAAAAAAATGAAAAAGGGAACAAAGAAGAGATGAGAGAAATAGAAAACAGATGTCATGTGATAAATTTAAACCTAACTATATCAGAAGTCTCACCAAATATAAATATTCTAGAATCAACTTCTGGCATGACAATGTGAGGATCCACTCCCAGGTGAAAAAGCATTTAAAAATCGTTTAAATCTCTGAAAATGGTCATAAAGGCATGCAGCAAATAGACATCTATTCAGCTAAATCTATGACAATTAGGTTAAAAAAAAAAAAAAAAGGGAGTCTGTGGTATGTGAACCAAGATTGCTTCCTTCTTCCCTTCCCAGTTCAGTGAGGTGCAGATTCTACTCCAGAATGTGTAGCCACAAACACAGGGCTCCCTCTCCCTACAGCCCCTAGTCAGAGGGCCACCTTCTTGTCAAGGGCAGGATATCAACATTTCTCATCCTGCCCTCAGCTATTTGTTGCTAAGGTTAAGTTGAAGGTAAGTGCAGCCAAGAGGCTGGATGCCTGGGTGGCTCAGTCAGTTCAGCATCTGACTTTGGCTCAGGTTATGATCTCATGGTTTGTAAGTTCAAGCCCGCATCGGGGTCTGTGCTGACATCTCAGAGCCTGGAGCCTGCTTCCAATTCTGTGTCTCACTCTCTCTCTGCCTCTTCCCCACTTGCACTCTATCTCTCTTTCTCAAAAATAAACATTAAAAACATTTTTAAAGAAAAACAAAAATAAAAGAGGCAGGGGATCCCTTCTGCATAGCCTGCACTGGCGAGGTAGGGGCTCCACCTTTGGCATGGTGTCACTATGACTACTGGGACCCTGATCACCCTTGCCTGGCTTAAAAGGTGGTGGTTTCACATCAGGAGAGAGAAGCTGTAAAGGCATGAAGCTACTGTGCCTGCCTCAGCTAAATGCTCAACTACTAAAGCCGGGGTGCCGTTCAAAGAAAAGCTGCTGTGTTCTCACCCAGCTCCCGAGCTAAGGTACAGAGATTTTGCCTGGGAAAAGAAGGAAGCCTTAAAACAGATGGTTCCTAATCTCCTCCAAAGGAAATGACTTCATTTGCAACAGAACATAGAAGTTCAAGCTCAAAGGCACTTTAAAGGCAGTACAGGTTGTGGTAAAAGGCAATTGAAAGTAAATTGGTGGATTCATTGGAGATACAGGCTAAGCTGTATGCTGGCTAGTTTTCAGGAGAAAATTGGGAAAATAGATAGTAGGGCAGAGACTTCTTAAAGTCAGAATAAAACTCCAACACTGACCTCAAAAACTATCCCTTCAAAGGAGCACACATTTGATTGGATTAGTCTGTAGCAATTTATGCTTCAGGTCATTGTTGAAAACAATAGAACAATGAACCAGCAATAAGTGGAGCTTGATGGTTAGGTATGGTCAGGGAAAGAGACACAGAGAGACCTGCCAAGGCCTAAGTCCATGTGATATAATATCAAAAGTTTAACACTATAGTAGGTAAAAATAACCTCACTAAAACAATCTATCCAGTAACTAAATAAGCAGGCACATAACAATAACAAGCCTAAGAGAAGGTGGAAGCCAGTACGCAAATTTGCTATAATCCATGACCCATTTAAAAATATCTAAAATGTCCAGTTCCAACAAAAAATGATGACAGATGTGGGAAAACAGGAAAGTAAGACACATACACCAAAATAAAGCAACAGAAAACATCTGTGAGAGTGACCATACGTTGGATTTAACGAAGACTTCAAAACAGCTATTATAAAAATATTGAAAGAACTAAAGGAAACCATAATTAAACAAGTAAAGGAAGGAATGATGACAATGTCATATCAAATAGAAAATATCAATAAAGAGACAGAATTTAAAAAAGAGAACCAAGTAGTAGGTATGGAATTGAAAAGTACAATAACTAAAATGAAAACTTTACTAGAGGGACTTCTAGTACTAGAAGGACAAAAGAAAGGAATAGAAAATATACTGGAAAAAATAATGGCTAAAAACTTGCCAAATTTATTGAAAAACATTAATCTGTACTTTTCGAAGGAGGCTCAGTGACTTCTAAGTAGGATAAACATGAAAAAGTTCATAAACAGAAACATGCTGAAAGTCAAAGACAATGAGAAAATAATGTACAAAAGAGAAAAATGACTCATTACTTACAAGGGGACCCCAAGAAGATTAACAGCCAGCTTCTTACCAGAAACAAGGGAGGCCAGAAGCAGTGGAATAATATATTCAAAGTGTACAAAGAAAAAAAGTGTCAACCAAGCATTCTATATCCAGCAAAGCTATCTTTCAAAAATGAAGTTAAATAAAAACATTCCAGAGGAAGATGGCTGTGTAGGAGGACGCTGGGCTCACCGCCTCCTGCTGATCACTTAGATTCCACCTACATCTGCCTAAATAACCCAGAAAACTGCCAGAAGACTAGCAGAATGGATTCTCCGGAGCCAAGCATAGATGAGAGGTCCACGGAAGAGGGTAGGAAGGGCGGAGAGGCGGTGTGCACGACACGGACTGGTGGGAGGGAGCCGGGGCGGAGGGGCAGCCCGCTGGCAAAGGAGAGCCCAAGTCTGGCTTGCAAAAGCGGAGGGGCCAGACGGAGTGTGTTCTGACAGCAAGCGGGACTTAACATCTGGAAGGTTATAAGCTAACAGCTCTGCTCGGAGAACGGGAGGGCTGGAGGACAACAGGAGGGAGAGTTGTTGAGCTCCGGACAACAGAGGGCAGCCTGGAGGGGAACAAAGGCACTAGCCAGTGCCATCTCCCTCGCCCATCCCCCAGCCAAAATCCCAAAGGGAACCCGTTCCTGCCAGGGAACTTGCTTGCACTGTGCAAACACCCAACGCTGTGCTTCTGTGGATCCATCCCTCTGGCGGGTCTGACTTCCTCCCGGTGCCACAGGGCCCCTCCCAAAGCAGATCTCCAAAGGAAAAGCAAGCTGAGCCTGCCCCTCCCACCCCTGTGCACCTTGCCCATCTACCCCAGCTAATACGCCAGATCCCCAGCACCACAAACCTGGCAGTGTGCAAGTAGCCCAGACGGGCCACGCCATGCCACAGTGAATCCTGCCCCTAGGAGAGGTGAAGAGAAAGTACACACCAGTCTGACTGTGGCCCCACCGGTGGGCTGGGGGCAGACATCAGGTCTGACTGCGGCCCCGCCCACCAACACCAGTTATTCAAGACAGTACAGGGGAAGTGCCCTGCAGTTCCACCCCACTCCAGGGACTATCCAAAATGACGAAATGGAAGAATTCCCCTCAAAAAAACGTCCAGGAAATAATGACAGCTAATGAACTGATCAAAAACGATTTAAACAGTATAACAGAAAGTGAATTGAGAGTAATAGCCATAAAATTAATCTCTGGGCTTGAAAACAGTATAAAGGAAAGCAGAGAATCTACTGCTACAGAGACCAAGGGACTAAGGAACAGCCAGGAGGAGCTAAAAAATGCTATTAATGAGCTACAAACTAAAATGGAGACGACCACGGCTCAGATTGAAGAGGCAGAGGACAGAATAGGTGAACTAGAAGATAAAATTATGGAAAAAGAAGCAGCTGAGAAAAAGAGACATAAAAAAATCTAGGAGTATGAGGAGAAAATTAGAGAACTAAGTGATGCACTAAAGAGAAATAATCTACGCATAATTGGTATTCCAGGGGAGGAAGAGAGAGGGAAAGGTGCTGAAGGTACACTTTAAGAAATAATAGCTGAGAACTTCCCTGATCTGGGGAAGGAAAAAGGCATTGAAATCCAAGAGGCACAAAGAACTCCCTTCAGACGTAACTTGAATCGATCTTCTGCACGACGTATCATAGTGAAACTGGCAAAATACAAGGATAAAGAGAAAATTCTGAAAGCAGCTAGGGATAAACCTGCTCTAACATATAAAGGGAGACCTATAAGACTCGTGACCGATCTCTCTACTGAAACTTGGCAGGCCAGAAAGGAATGGCAGGAGATCTTCAATGTGAGGAACAGAAAAAATATGCAGCCAAGAATCCTTTATCCAGCAAGTCTGTCATTTAGAATAGAAGGAGAGATAAAGGTCTTCCCAAACAAACAAAAACTGAAGGAATTCATCACCACTAAACCAGCCCTACAAGAGATCCTAAAGGGGATCCTGTGAGACAAAGTACCAGAGACATCGCTACAAGCATGAAACCTATGGACATCACAATGACTCCAAACCCGTATCTTTCTATAATAACACTGAATGTAAATGGACTAAATGTGCCAGCCAAAAGACATAGGGTATAAGAATGGATAAAAAAAACAAGACCCATCTATTTGCTGTCTACAAGAGACTCATTTTAGACCTGAGGACACCTTTAGATTGAGGGTGAGGGGATGGAGAAGTATTTATCATGCCACTGGAAGTCAAAAGAAAGCTGGAGTGGCCATACTTATATCAGACAAACTAGACTTTAAATTAAAGGCTGTAACAAGAGATGAAGAAGGGCATTATATAATAATCACAGGGTCTATCCATCAGGAAGAGCTAACAATAATAAATGTCTATGCGCCAAATACGGGAGCCCCCAAATATATAAAACAATTACTCACAAACATAAGCAACCTTATTGATAATAATGTGGTAATTGCAGGGGACTTTAACACTCCACTTACAGAAATGGACAGATCATCTAGACACACAGTCAATAAAGAAACAAGGGCCCTGAATGATACATTGGATCAGATGGACTTGACAGATACATTTAGAACTCTGCATCCCAAAGCAACAGAATATACTTTCTTCTTGAGTGCACATGGAACATTCTCCAAGATAGATCACATACTGGGTCACAAAACAGCCCTTCATAAGTATACAAGAATTGAAATCATACCATGCATACTTTCAGACCACAATGCTATGAAGCTTGAGATCAACCACAGGAAAAAGTCTGGAAAACCTCCAAAAGCATGGAGGTTAAAGAACACCCTACTAAAGAATGAGTGGGTCAACCAGGCAATTAGAGAAGAAATTTAAAAATATATGGAAACAAATGAAAACGAAAATACAACAATCCAAACGCTTTGGGATGCAGTAAAGGCAGTCCTGAGAGGAAAATACATTGCAATCCAGGCCTATCTCAAGAAACAAGAAAAATCCCAAATACAAAATCTAACAGCACACCTAAAGGAAATAGAAGCAGAACAGCAAAGACAGCCTAAACCTAGCAGAAGAAGAGAAATAATAAAGATCAGAGCAGAAATAAACAATATAGAATCTAAAAAAACTGTAGAGCAGATCAACGAAACCAAGAGTTGGTTTTATGAAAAATAAACAAAATTGATAAACCTCTAGCCAGGCTTCTCAAAAAGAAAAGGGAGATGACCCAAATAGATAAAATCATGAATGAAAATGGAAGTATTACAACCAGTTCCTCAGAGATACAAGCAAATATCAGGGAATACTATGAAAAATTATATGCCAACAAACTGGACAACCTGGAAGAAATGGACAAATTCTTAAACACCCACACGCTTCCAAAACTCAATCAGGAGGAAACAGAAAGTTTGAACAG
This sequence comes from Felis catus, assembly GCF_018350175.1. Taxonomy (NCBI): domain Eukaryota; kingdom Metazoa; phylum Chordata; class Mammalia; order Carnivora; family Felidae; genus Felis; species Felis catus. Next base: position 139,405,099 of record NC_058368.1, read on the forward strand.
ACCCATAACCAGCAAAGAAATTGAATCGGTTATCAAAAATCTCCCAACAAATAAGAGTCCAGGACCAGATGGCTTCCCAGGGGAGTTCTACCAGACGTTTAAAGCAGAGATAATACCTATCCTTCTCAAGCTACTCCAAAAAATAGAAAGGGAAGGAAAACTTCCAGACTCATTCTATGAAGCCAGTATTACTTTGATTCCCAAACCAGAGACCCATTAAAAAAAGAGAACTACAAGCCAATATCCCTGATGAATATGGATGCAAAAATTCTCAGTAAGATACTAGCAAATCGAATTCAACAGCATATGAAAAGAATTATTCACCATGATCAAGTGGCATTCACTCCTGGGATGCAGGAATGGTTCAACATTTGCAAATCAATCAATGTGATACATAACATTAATAAAAGAAAAGAACCATATGATCCTGTCAATCAATGCAGAAAAGGCCTTTGACAAAATCCAGCATCCTTTCTTAGTAAAAACCCTCGAGAAAGTCGGGATAGAAGGAACATACTTAAACATCATGAAAGCCATTTATGAAAAGCCCACAGCTAACATCATCCTCAATGGGGAAAAACTGAGCGTTTTTTCCCTGAGATCAGGAACACGACAGGGATGTCCACGCTCACCGCTGTTGTTTAACATAGTGTTGGAAGTTATAGCATCAGCAATCAGACAACAAAAGGAAATCAAAGGCATCGAAATTGGCAAAGATGAAGTCAAGCTTTCACTTTTTGCAGATGACATGATATTATACATGGAAAACCTGACAGACTCCACCATAAGTCTGCTAGAACTGATACATGAATTCAGCAAAGTTGCAGGATACAAAATCAATGTACAGAAATCAGTTACATTTTTATACACTAATAATGAAGCAAGACAAAGACAAATAAACTGATCCCATTCACAACTGCACCAAGAAGCATAAAATACCTAGGGATAAATCTAACCAAAGATGTAAAAGATCTGTATGCTGAAAACTATAGAAAGCTTATGAAGGAAATTGAAGAAGATATAAAGAAATGGAAAAACATTCCGTGCTCATGAATTGGAAGAATAAATATTGTCAAAATGTCAACACTACCCAAAGCTATTTACACATTCAATGCAATCCCAATCAAAATTGCACCAGCATTCTTCTCGAAACTAGAACAAGCAATCCTAAAATTCATATGGAACCACAAAAGGCCCCGAATAGCCAAAGTAATTCTGAAGAAGAAGACCAAAGCAGGAGGCATCACAATCCCAGACTTTAGCCTCTACTACAAAGCTGTCATCATCAAGACAGCATGGTATTGGCACAAAAACAGACACACAGACCAATGGAATAGAATTGAAACCCCAGAACTAGACCCACAAACGTATGGCTAACTAATCTTTGACAAAGCAGGAAAGAATATCCAATGGAAAAAAGTCTGTTTAACAAATGGTGCTGGGAGAACTGGACAGCAACATGCAGAAGATTGAAACTAGACCACTTTCTTACACCATTCACAAAAATAAACTCAAAATGGATAAAGGACCTGAATGTGAGACAGGAAACCATCAAAACCCTAGAGGAGAAAGCAGAAAAAGACCTCTCTGACCTCAGCCGTAGCAATTTCTTACTTGACACATCCCCAAAGGCAAGGGAATTAAAAGCAAAAATGAACTACTGGGACCTTATGAAGATAAAAAGCTTCTGCGCAGCAAAGGAAACAACCACCAAGACTAAAAGGCAACCACCGGAATGGGAAAAGATATTTGCAAATGACATATCGGACAAAGGGCTAGTATCCAAAATCTATAAAGAGCTCACCAAACTCCACACCCGAAAAACAAATAACCCGGTGAAGAAATGGGTAGAAAACATGAATAGACACTTCTCTAAAGAAGACATCCAGATGGCCAACAGGCACATGAAAAGATGCTCAACATCGCTCCTCATCAGGGAAATACAAATCAAAACCACATTCAGATATCACCTCACGCCAGTCAGAGTGGCCAAAATGAACAAATCAGGAGACTACAGACGCTGGCGAGGATGTGGAGAAACGGGAACCCTCTTGCACTGGTGGTGAGAATGCAAATTGGTGCAGCCACTTTGGAAAACAGTGTGGAGGTTCCTCAAAAAATTAAAAACAGACCTACCCTATGACCCAGCAATAGCACTGCTAGGAATTTACCCAGGGGATACAGGAGTACTGATGCATAGGGGCACTTGTACCCCAATGTTTATAGCAGCACTCTCAACAATAGCCAAATTATGGAAAGAGCCTAAATGTCCATCAACTGATGAATGGATAAAGAAATTGTGCTTTATATACACAATGGAGTACTACATGGCAATGAGAAAGAATGAAATATGGCCCTTTGTAGCAACGTGGATGGAACTGGAGAGTGTGATGCTAAGTGAAATAAGCCATACAGAGAAAGACAGATACCATATGTTTTCACTCTTATGTAGATCCTGAGACACTTAACAGAAACCCATCGGGGACGGGAAGAAAAAAAAAAAAAAAGAGGTTAGAGTGGGAGAGAGCCAAAGCATAAAAGACTCTTAAAAACTGAGACCAAACTGAGGGTTGATGTGGAGTGGGAGGGAGGGGAGGGTGGGTGATGGGCATTGAGGAGGGCACCTTTTGGGATGAGCACTGGGTGTTGTATGGAAACCAATTTGACAATAAATTTCATATATTGAAAAAAAAACAGCTTAAAAAATCTGTTGTTTATTAAAAACAAACAAACAAACATTCCCCAGATAAACAAAAATGGAGACAATTTGTTGCTAGAGTACCTGAGAAGAAATACCAAAGGAAGTTTTTCATGTTGAAAGCAAGTGACCTCAAATGGTAATACAAATCCACTTGAGAAAACAAAAAGCATCAATAAAGGTAATTATACATTATAGAACACAGAATGAACAAATATTTATTTCCCTTCCTTAACTGATTTTAAAAATCATTGTATAAAACAATAGGTACATAATGTATATATTTAGAAATAGCACAAAGGAAGTGTGTGGGAGCAAAGTTTTCTTGGGCTAGGGGAATGATACCAGATGGTAACTCAAATCCACAGGAACAAATGGAGAGAACCAAAAAGGGCAAATAAGAAGGTTAATAAAACAAAACCTATAAATACATACTTGCTTTCTTTTCTATTTCTTTACAAATCACAAAGTTTTATGAAGTCATAATTACAACAATGAATTGTTGCATTTGAGATATAAAAGGGGGAGAGAGGGATAGAGCTATACAGGAGTTACAGTTCTTTATCTTACTAGAATTAATTAGTATAAATATGAAGCTGATTCTGATAAGTGAAGATATCATAGCATAAGCATTATGGAAATACTTCAAAAAATATGTCACTAAAGTCACTAAAGAAAAGTCACTAAAGAAACTAAAGTCACTAAAGAAACTAAAATGCTACACTGGAAAATATTCACTTAATGCAAAAGAAAGCAATAAAGGAAACACAGAGGAACAAAAAAGACATGAGACACATTAAAAACAAAAAGTAAAATAGCAGACGTAAGTCCAACAATATTAATAATGTTAATTAAATGAGAGTGGATGAAAAAACTTATTCAAAAAGTAGAGGCTGTCAGACTTAGTTAAAAGAAAAACAAGATGTATGCTATATGCTGCATATAAAAGACAGATTAAATTGAAAGAGACAAGAAAATTGAACTTGAAAGGACGGAGAAAGCTATATCATGCAGACAGCAACCTCAAAAAACTGCAGCAGTTATACTAATATCACACAAAATACACTTTACAACAAAAAGTATTACTAGAGATAACAAGAGACATTTTATAATAAGAAGAGGGTTAATGCATCAGGAAAATATAACAATTATAAACACACATGCACCTAATAAAAGAGCACCAACATACATGAAGCAAAAATTAACATAAATAAAGGGCGAAACAGACAATTCAACAATATTATAGTTGTCAACACTCCACTTTCAATAATACATAGAACAAACAGGCAGAAGATCAATGAGGAAAGAGAAAACTTGAGCAATATTATAAACTAACTACCCCAACAGGCATCTATAAAAAACCTTCTAACAACAGTAGAATAATTATTCTTCTCAAGTGCACATAGGATGGGCCACATGCTAGTTAAGCCACAAAGTAAATCTCAGAAACTTAAAAAAAATTTTTTTTTCATGTTTTTATTTATTTTTTTGAGACAGAGAGAGACAGAGCACGAGCGGGGGGGGGGGGGGGGGCAGGGGGGACGGGGTGAAGAGAGGGAGACACAGAATTCGAAGCAGGCTCCAGGCTCCAAGCTGTCAGCCCAGAGCCTGACGCAGGGCTCGAATCCACAGACTGTGAGATCATGACCTGAGCTGAGGTCAGACGCTTAACTGACTGAGCCACCCAGGCGCCCCTAATCTCAGAAATTTTAAAAGGACTCAAATAATACTAGGTATACTCTCTAAATGCAACAGAGTGAAATTAGAAATTAATAAAAGAAAAAAATGGAACACTCACAGTTATGAGGAAATCAAACAACACACTCCTAAATAAGTAAAGTATTAAAGACATAATCAAAAGGCAAATACTTTGAGATGAATAAACAAACAACATACCAAAAATGATGGGATGCAGCAAAAGCAGTAGGCTAAAAGTAAATTTATAGCTGTAAATGCCTATATTGAAAAGAGAGAAAAATCTCAAATCAATAACCTGCACTTATAATGATGACACTGAAAAAAGAACAGCAAACTAAACACAAAGCAAGCAGAAAAAAGGAAATAATAAATAGTAGAATGGAAATAAATAAAATAGGCAATAGAAGAACGATAAAAATCAATGAAATCAAAGTGGTTCTTTGAAAATATTAACAAAATTGACAAAACTTTAGTGACAGCGACCAAGAAAACAAGTGAGAAGACTCAAATTACTAAGATCAACAATGAAAATTAGTACACTACTACCGACCACACTGAAATAAAAGGGATTATAAGAGAAACTATCAATAATTCTATGCTAATAAATAACAAAAAATAGACAAATTTCTAACAAAATAAAACTACCAAAAATGATTCAAGAAGAAATAGACAATTTGAAAAAACCTGTAAGAGACTGAATTAACACTCCAAACACTACGTACATAGAAAGAAAAGAAAATCCAGGTACAGATGGCTTCATTGCTGATTACTATCAAGCATTTAAAGAGAATTTAATACTAATATTTTGGATTACCAATATTCTAAAAATAGAAAAAGAGAAACATTTTTGTGAGATCAGTATAACCTTAATACCAAACCAGACAAAAGACAACACAAGAAAACTAAAGACCAATATCTTTAATAAATATGGATGCAAAAATCCTCAAAAACATATTAGAAAACCAAATCCAGCAACATATAAAAAGAATTATATACCATAACAAAGTGGGATTTATCTGCTTTTCCAGGAATGCAAGGTTGGTTTAATATCCAAAGATCAATTAATGTTCTACACCATTATCAAGAGAATACAAAACAAAAACCATATGATCATCACAACCGATGTGGAAAGAGCATTTAACAAAATCCAATACCTGTTCATGATAAAGACACTCAAGAAACTAGGAAAAGAACTTGCTGAGCCTAATATAGGGCATCTAAGAAAAAACCTATAGCTAACATTGTACTTAACAGTGGAAGCCTAAATTTTTTCTAAGAAACATAGTCTCATCTTAGGGAAAAAACAGAAGTGTGATCTCACTGTTTTATTTCAATACTGCACTGGTGTTAGCCAGTGCAGCTACACAAAAAGAAATGAAAAGCATTCACAATGGAAAGAAAGAAGTAAAACTGTCTTTATTCATAGCCAACTTGATCATCTATGTAGAAAATCCAATGACTTCTACAAAAATTTACAGGAAGTAGTGAGTTTAGCAAGATTATAAAATAACATCTCAATATACAAAAATCAATTGAATTTCTACCTATGAGCAATAAACAACCAAAAATTGACATTTAAAAAATATCATATACATTACTATCAAAAACATGAAATACTTAGGGATAAATCTGGTAAAAGATATGAAAGACCTGTATACTGACTCCTACAACTGCTGGGAAAAATCGGAAAACGTCTAAATTAACAGAGAGCTATATCATGTTCATGATTTGGACAACTCAATATTGCTGAGATGTCATCTGTCCCAAAATTCATCTACAGATTTAGCTCAATACCAATATAAATGACAGCATCCCCTTTTTTTAAAAAAAAGAAGCTGACAAACTCACTCTAAAATTCATATGGGATTGCAAAAGACCTAGAATAGCCAAAACACTTTACAAAAAGGAAGAACAAAACTGGAGGACTAACACTACCTGGTTTTAACCCTTATTACAGAGCTGCACTAATCAAGACAGTATTCACAGTAAGATAGACAAATAGGTAAACAGAACAGGGAGTCCAGAAATAGGCACATATATGGACAAATGATTTTCTACAAAGGTGCAAAGACAATTCAATAGAGGGCAATTTTTTCAACACATGTAGCTGGAAGAATTGAATACCCATATTCAAAACTATGAATTGGGATCTTGCTCTGTACTACATAAAGAAACTAATGGATCACAGACCTAAATTCTGGGAGAAAATCTTTGTGACCTTGGGTTAGACAAAGACTTCTTAGATATGATACTAAAAACATACTTAGTCAAAGAGCAAATTGCTAAGTTGGACTACATCAAAATTTTAAACTTCTGTTCTTTATAACACAATTTTGAGAGAATGAAAAGGCAAAACTATATTAGGAGAAAATATTTTTGCAAAGTATGTATTGGATAAAGGACTTATATCCAAAATGTATCAAATAAGAGAATGAGCAGCCAATAAAAAAACAGGCAAATATTTGAAAAGGAACTTCACCGAAGAATAAGTATGGATGGCAAAGAGCACACGAAAAGATGCTCAACATAACTAATCATTATGAAATGCAAAATAAAACCACAATAATAAATTACTATACTAAGTGAAATAAGCCATACAGAGAAAGACAGATACCATATGGTTTCACTCTTATGTGGATCCTGAGAAACTTAACAGGAACCCATGGGGGAGGGGAAGGAAAAAAAAAAAAAAAAAAGAGGTTAGAGTGGGAGAGAGCCAAAGCATAAGAGACTGTTAAAAACTGAGAACAAACTGAGGGTTGATGGGGGGGTGGGAGGGAGGAGAGGGTGGGTGATGGGTATTGAGGAGGGCACCTTTTGGGATGAGCACTGGGTGTTGTATGGAAACCAATTTGTCAATAAATTTCATATATAAAAAAAAATAAAAAAAATAAAAATAAAAAAATAAAAATAAATTACTATACATATATACATATTATATACATACATCTACATTATATGTTAGTATGGCTAAAATTAACAGACGGATCATACTAAATGCTAGCTAAGTAAGAATATGGAGGAACCACAATACTCATCACAGCTGGTGGGAATGTAAAATGTTACTAACAACTTTGGCAGTTTTTTTAAAAGTTAAATATATACTTACCATATTTCATCCAGTCACTCCACTCCTAGGTATTTACCCAAGAAAAGCAAAAGCCTGTGTCATACTGAAATTTGTACACCAATATCCATAGTAGCTTATATGCGATAGTCAACAACTGGAAACAACCTAAATGTCTATCACAGATGAAATGACAAATTGTAGTACATACATACACACTCTAATGAGGATGACTCTCAAGTAATTATGTTCAGAGAAAGAGGCCAGACAAAAATGAACACATATGGTGTAATTCCACTTTTACAGAATTCTTAGAAGCGCAAACAAAAGTATAAGGACAGAATGCAGACCAGTAATTATCTGGAGTTCAGCATGGGAAGGAAGAAGTATGAAGGAGGTATACAAAATTGCAAAAAGAAATTTTTGGGGGTGATGGATATGTTCATTACCTGTTTGTGGTTATGGTTTCACAGATATATACATATATCAAAATCTGTCAAAATGCTTAATTTAAATACATATAGTATGTATTTACTATGTAAATACATATGTAAAAACATATGTAATTTAAATACATATGTTAATTATATCTCAATAAAGCTGTTAATAGCTGAAATATGAAAAGTTATATTAAAATTTTATTATAGCTGCTCCAGAGAAGTAGCCACACCTGCAAAAATTTGAGTTAATGTAATTAATTTACTAACTAAAATCTGAGTTTCTCTGGCTAATCTGATGTAGGTACTACTTAGCAGTAACTGGTTGGCAGGCAAGCAAACAGGAACATCAAGAGACCTGAGATCAAGCCACTAATTTGGTCTTTTTTTTTTTTTTTCAACGTTTATTTATTTTTGGGACAGAGAGAGACAGAGCATGAATGGGGGAGGGGCAGAGAGAGAGGGAGACACAGAATCGGAAACAGGCTCCAGGCTCCGAGCCATCAGCCCAGAGCCTGACGCGGGGCTCGAACTCACGGACCGCGAGATCGTGACCTGGCTGAAGTCGGACGCTTAACCGACTGCGCCACCCAGGCGCCCCATGGTCTTTAAACTACAATGTGAAATTTTGAAATTAATTTTTTTGCTCCTAACTTATAAGTAAAGTTTTTTTAACTAGGAAAAGCCTTATTAACCAGCAATGGAAGGACTAGAAACAGTGGTCATTCAGATTAAATTCCAGTTAGCCTGGACCAATTTCTATTGAACTGGTGGTCTGTTAGCAAAGAAACATTCCAGGATTCTTAAAATCACTGCCATTCTGAATTCCTCTTTCAAAAAGTCAATGTAGGGAAAGGGGACAGGATGCCTGTTTTGTAGGCATTTTCTAGTAGAACAATTTTTTCCTCTTCTATTTATTAAAAAATTTTTAAATGTTTATTTTTGAAAGTGAGAGACACAGAGTGTGAGTAGGGGAGGGGCAGACAGAGAGGGAGACACAATCTGAAGCAGGCTCCAGGTTCTGAGCGGTCAGCACAGAGCCCAACGCAGGGCTCGAACTCACTAGCTGTGAGATCATGACCTGACCTAAAGTCGGACGCCTAACCGACTGAGCCACCCATGTACGCTTTCTTCTTCGATTTTTATGCATATGTGATATTGTTTTCATTGAGTCAGATTTATCCAAATTCCAAGTCACTTCTTATTTCTAAATTGAACTTCTATAGAAGATGAATTTATATCTATCCTTTATCTGGGTAAGCTTCAGCAGTGCACAGTAATTCCCAAAACTGTGGAACCAAAGATAGCTCCCATTTATTATTTTTATGTTGTTCTTAAATTCTTCCAGGGCCAATATAATTGACTAACTCTGGCCTGAGAGCCCAAAGGTGCTAGTGACTAAAATGTATAGAGCAACCCAAAAGCATGATTTCACTGGCTAAGAATACAACGTTTTTGTCCCTTCATTCAAGAAGCCCAGCCAAACCCTACATCCATAATCAGAGCTAAATGCCTACACTTTATGCAAGAAACATTTATTTGCTTATTTATAAAATTACATGATTTTAGAGAAAAAAAAGGATACCTGTGTTTTGAATTCCAGAATGTTATTTCCTGGATTAATTCTTCCTAGTAATATCAGATCTTTTATCTGCATACATTTCTTTCTGGGAGCTGTGCTATTGTTTAAAGGGTTTTTTATAATATGTTGACGGCCAGATCCCGAGGAATAGGAGCTCTCACCATCATGAGCATGGGGAACAGCAAAAACTGATTTTTTAAGATATGATTTCATCTGATGCCCAGTAGTACTGCCTAAGGCATCAGTCCCTTGGTGTGCCAAGGATTCTAATGTCCCCCTAGGTGGCTGCTGGGAAGTTATTTTCCTGTTTCCTCTTTTCGGATCACAATTGGTAGGAGCCTGATCGCAAATAACAGTTGATAGATGGGCATCATTTTCGGCAAGTCTGCTTGTAGTCTCTGAAATATTTAATGTGCCAGTTACTGCTGAAGGACTACTGTAAGATTCATTCCCTTTGGCTGGAGTTTCTGTAAGATCATTTTCTTTTTGTGAATATTCTGCTTGAGCAAGAAAAGCAACAGGCTGGGGTGGTAATTTAATCTTCTTAGTGCCATCTGAATGTCTGGATTTTGATAACCCATCCAAGGTACAGTCATTGACATTCTGTTTAGAATTCAGCTCATTTCCAAAAAATTCTTCCCTTCTCACTGTCTCTGAATTTACACAAGTGTTGGTATTTTGGCTGCCATTCCACGTTTCCAGAGATGACTGTGTTTCCTGTATGCTTCCACAAATAAGGCTGACAGGAGAACATGAACCTGAATGGGGCTGCACTGAATTTCCCAGACTGGTAAGCCTTTGGCTGTCCTTTTCACTAGAGATTTCTGAGCTGGATGGCAGCCTCTTCAAACCAGGACCAGACGCAGATGTAATGTTTTTATAGTTTTGAATTTTCTGGCTAATTTTTTTCTGTTTTTTTGCCACAACTAAAAGGCTCTTCTGTCTTGTGGCCAAATTAGCCAGTTGTTCTCTGAGGACTCCTTGCTTAAATGATTCTATGGACACTCTAGAGAAAGAAACAGAAAGAGAAAAAAAAACCCAAAAACAATAGAAAACTTTTTTTAGCAATCATGTAGATTTTAAAGATACTTTGTCTCAATTTAAATTTTAATCAGCCCAAAGTACACAAGTATTTCCTCTGAAAGGAAAATGACTCCTAAGGTAAGTAAGACTGCCTTTTTCAGGAAGTGATGTTGTGGTTATCCACATTTATATTATTTACCAGTTGTGAGTCAACCCTGAAAAAAAACAAATGTGGATTGTTTAGTTGGAAGGAGGAACACCATTTTTAAATTCAGAGTTTGCTTACCTGTTTATAGTGGAAAGGTGTATCGGGAAATAAAATTTGGGAGTAAGTTCCACTCAAGTTCCCTTAGAGCTATGGAGGAGTGAGACTGTTTTGAATATTTATATCTGAGCTGGACCTGAGAAATGTCAATCCATCAAGTAATTACTGTAATTGTACTTTGAACCTGTATTGAGGCACTTTCGGGTCCAGAGGGACTACCAGGACAAGGATTAACCTGTGTGACCACAATGGGCTTGAGAGCGAGAGAAAATGGCTGCTTCACACCCTTCTTTTGGGTATACCCATCTACACTACAGTGCCCTTCAGGATACTGGATTCTTTGTTTCCAGTAGTTCTCAAACTTTTTGGCTTTATGACTGTTTTATACTCTTAAAAATTGAGGATCCCAAAGGGCCTTTTTTCATATGGGTCTATCTATCAATATTTACTGTTCTACAAAATAAAACAGAAAATTTTGAAACACAAGAATATACAAAGATACATCCCATCGGCTATTAGAATAATGATAGCACCACACATGTGGCCTCTAGAAAATTCCATTATACACTCATGAGAGAATGAGAGCCAAAAAGTTTCATTATAGAAACAGTTGTGACTTCATACACCCTTTGAAATGGTCTCAGTGACCTTCAGGGATCACCCTAAAGCAGCTGCTTTAAGGGATAGCAATAGTATCACAGTTTAGGGTTGTTGGTACTGAACTTCAAGCAGACCAGATGTTAGAGTGAATAGTAGACGTAGGTGGAAGAAGCATTAAGAAGAAATATTAGCAAACAGCTAGTAGCATAAAATACAAGAAGCTGAACAGAGGAGAAAAAATTAGTAATATCACATTTAAAACAGAGTTCAGACAAAAAATAAAAACGGTTTTAAGATTACAAGATTTTAAGTCTTACAACAGTATTAATAAGGACTTACACACCTACAAACCCAACTGCTTGGGAACTTCCCAAAACTCCAGGTATATTGTTAATCATAGAACATAAAGGAAAACTGAAGCTAGTCTTCTCCAAAGTTTACCTTCTCCAAAGGTAATTGACCTACCTGTAGGTCCTATAAGCTCACTTGCTTTATACTAACAGGAAAACAGAAAAGAGAAATAATCTGTAATATTTATTCACTGGGGAGAAAAGCAAAATGAAGATAAAATATTTGTGAATGAAAATAGAAAACTGATTTTTAAATAAGTTCAGAAAAAAATGTCAAATGATTATACGAATATAAAGAAAATTACAGGGGTGCAGGTGGCTCAGTCATTTAAGCACCCGACTTTTGATTTTGTCTTAGGTCATGATCTCGTGGTTTGTAAGATCGAGCCCTGCATCAGCATGCAGCCTGCTTGGGATTCTCGCTCCCTCTTTCTGCCCCTCCCCCACTGGTACACACGCACAGCACTTACACTCTCTCTCTTAAAAATAAACAAACTTTAAACAGAAGAATATAAAGGAAATTAGAAAATAACAGGTGAATAAGGAACAAGATCAAAAAGATAACTGCAACCCCATATTCACTGCAGCATTATTTAACGTTTATTTATTTTTGGGACAGAGAGAGACAGAGCATGAAATGGGGAGGGGCAGAGAGAGAGGGAGACACAGAATCGGAAACAGGCTCCAGGCTCCGAGCCATCAGCCCAGAGCCCGACGCGGGGCTCGAACTCCCGGACCGCGAGATCGTGACCTGGCTGAAGTCGGACGCTTAACCGACTGCGCCACCCAGGCGCCCCCACTGCAGCATTATTAACAACAGCCAAGACATGGAAGCAACCTATGTGTTCATCAAAGGCTGAATAAAGAAGATGTGGAATGTGCAAATGTACACACACACACATACACACACACACACACACACACACACACACACACACACACAGAGGAATATTATTCAGACATTAAAAAGAAAGAAATCCTGTCATTTTTGACAACATGCATAGACCTTGAGAGCATTGTGTTAAGTGAAATAAGTCAGACAGAGAAAAACAAATACTGTATGGTCTCACTCATATGTATAATCTAAACAAACAAAAAACTACAAAACACAAAAAAATGAACTCATATATACAGAGAACAGATTGGTGGTTGCCAGAGGTGGAAGGTGGAGGGTGGGTGAAATGGCTCACCCATTTTGACCCCAGGTCAAAAGGTACAAACATCCAGTAATAAAATAGGTCAGTCATGGAGGTGTAATGTATAGCATGGTGACTACAGTTAATAATACTGTACTGCATATTTGAAATTTCTAAGAGAGTAAACCTTAAAAGTTCTCATGAGAAAAAAAAAAAAGAAGGCATAGGTAGCTAAGTCTATGTATGAAAAACTAATAAAAATATGCCCAAACAAGAAAACAATATATCTTTCTCAAAAAAGGGAAAAGAAGAGGATATAATATAATCAGGATAAAACCCCTTAAAAGCCCTGAGAGTTTAAGACATACACAAAACCACAAAAAAACACATGGTTACACCACTTAGATAACATTTGTGATAGCAAAAAGAAAAAATTTTAGTGTAAAAAATCTGAGTTTACTATGGAAAGAAATTTATTTTGGGGATTCATGACCAGAGAGGCTGTCATAAAATTCTTGGCTATGGACAACTTTTTAAGATACTAAAATGTCCTCTTTTGAATATTTCAAGTAATAAAAAAGAAAAATATCTTTCTGGGAAGTACAATTCCCCATGAAGGTAATAGATTAGATGACCTCATGGTCATTCTTTGGCCCTAAGCAACAACTGTATTCTTAAAAAATTCCAGACCTAACTATTGTAGCTAAAAAGGGATAAATTATGAAAATTCTAAAGCAGTTCTACTTTTTTCACTCACCTGTATTTTTTAGCCAGATCATCCCTTTCTGCCTTCTGTTTGGCAAGCACATTATCCATAACCTCTTTTATCTCTAACATCTTTTCAATGTATTGTTCTGGAAACATGGTAATAAAATAAAAAGTTAACTGAGAGATAGCAATTGTTACATTTGATCACAGAGGACTCAGCCTTACTGTTAAATTTTAAAAAATTTATTTCCCTACGCTGCTCCCCAGTATCAATGGCCCAGATATATAAACCAAGACTCATTGAATTATGCCACCCTATGGAAGTACCCTGAAGAGGGCAGGCCAGCTTGAGTTCTAATCCTGCTACTCCACTAAGTTCTGTGACTCTGGACAAGACATATGACCCCTTTGGTTACTTTTCTTATTTGTGAAATGAGGGTAGGAAATAAATATTTTGTTCAACTTACTTTTTAAAACACAAAAGGAACACATTGTAAGAAAAATTTTCAAATAATATGAATGTTTACACAGAAGAAAAGTAAAAAAGAGTATCCCACTTTCACCCCGTTTCTCTTCTTTTTTACTCCACAAAAGAGACTACTGTTAATACTTTGGGAGGGCACTTGTTGGGATGAACACTGGGTGTTGTATGGAAACCAATTTGACAATAAATTATATTTAAAAAAAAAGAATAAAGAAAAGATCTATTCTTGATTTGAAAAAAAAAATACTTTGGTAGCAGGGTACCTGTTTGTGTGTGTCAATTTTTTTTTTAAATTGTGTATTTATTTAATGTATTGTTCTATATATTTATACTATATGTAACTATTTATTGTATTTACCTAACAATAAGAATCATGCCATCAGTTCTTGTTCTTTACACTTAGCATTTAGATAGGGCTATATGATATCTAAGTTCACATAGATCTATATATAATTATTTTTATAATAATTACTTAAAATTTTCCTATTTTCTTCCACTGCTTCCTAAGTAACAGCATCATGCTCTGCCCCATCCATCACAAGTCCACAGATTTACACACAAATGCCAATTATGTCCAAGTCCACATTCCCAAGTAGTAAATGGAAAGGCTTAGATGAATACATTTTCTTTTAAATGACTTTTTTAAATTAAATTAAATTAAATTAAATTAAATTAAATTTTATTTTATTTTATTTTACTTTTGGCTTTGTTTCTTACATTTTTTCCCTAATTATTTTAGACCAATGCATATTTTTCTAGATAACATAGAGAAAATCAGTGGTGGGAAATGACATGAAGTTCAGAGTTGAAATTTTTTCCAGAACTTTCCTTTGCAAATCAGACAAATGACTTGATCAGTAAAGAGTCAGTGTTCCCAGAGTAGTTTCTGCCCATCACGCACTTGAATTTTAAATCACAGGTAAAAATAACATTATCATAGTAATCAAGAAAATTCTATGTATTGCTATAAAAAAGGATAGAAAGAATTTTACATGTAACTTGACACTATATACTTATTTATCAGATACATTAATCAGTGGTATCTTAGGGAGAACCTAGAATCGCTCTAATATATGTAAGATTTTAATATATGATAACAAAGAATGTGGATGACAGAAATTATTCAACAGATAAGAGGAGGGAAATGGAACAGTTATGTGGGGGTGGGGGACTCTATTCTATCCTCATCTTGTGCCACGTGTGGAAAAGAGATTTCAAATGAAGAGCAGAGTTGAAATGCATAGGAAAAAACCAATATACAAAATGTTTAAAGTAAACATCGTTTTGGTCAGTTTGGTTGAGGCACTAAGGTTTCTGACATCAAAGTAAATACAAGACATCGATAAGAAAAACCTACAGAAGGGGCACCTGGGTGGCTTAGTTGGTTAAGCGTCCGACTTTGGCTCAGGTCATGGTCTCATGGTTTGTGAGTTTGAGCCCCGCATCGGGCTCTGTGCTGACAGCTTGGAGCCTGGAGCCTACTTCAGATTCTGTGTCTCCCCCTCTTTCTACTCCTCCCCTGCTCACACTCTGTGTCTCTCTGTCTCTCAATAATAAATAAGTGTTAAAAAAAAAAATTAAAAGAAAAAAGAAAAGAAAAACCTACAGAAAAATGTACAAAATGGGATCTGTCATTCCTGGACTCCTCAGCCAAATCACAGATATAAAAGGTGTCAGAAGGGGCGCCTGGGTGGCGCAGTCGGTTAAGCGTCCGACTTCAGCCAGGTCACGATCTCGCGGTCCGTGAGTTCGAGCCCCGCGTCGGGCTCTGGGCTGATGGCTCAGAGCCTGGAGCCTGTTTCCGATTCTGTGTCTCCCTCTCTCTCTGCCCCTCCCCCGTTCATGCTCTGTCTCTCTCTGTCCCAAAAATAAATAAACGTTGAAAAAAAAAAATAAAAGGTGTCAGAATAAGGAAGTGGTGAATTTGTAAAGACACTTCTTCAGAGAGCTATTGCTCAACTGGATGGGAATCTCCATTCTCAACAGCCAGACTGAGAGGTGAGGTTTCTCTCTGTCTCAAGCCTAAGGAGGGCAGTTTCTCAAAGAACTGTTGAAGAGAGTAATAACTTTCTTTTGAGGTGATAATGGACTCACACCTGGCTTCCTCCTTTGAAATCTAGAGGTTGAGGCCCTGCAGGGCAAGACATGTGGACACCAGGGAAAAGGGAGAGTTGCTCTTGTGCTGAAAGTTAACTGTCCTCCTTTCTAACCACAGGTCCAAAGTGCCAGGATCCTGAAGACTTGGTATGGAGCCTGCCCTGTGCCTGTGAGACTATGGAGACTTTTACCTGAGAGAGAGTCTGTGTAGGTGGACCACCAAAAAACAAAACAAAACAAAACAACAACAACAAAACCAACAAAAAAACAGCAGCAGCAGCAGCAGCTGACGGAAGACAAAGAGGAGCCAGAGAAAGGAAAATGTGCACTGCCCTGCCACACCACAGGAGCCATATACAAGTTCAGAAAAGCCTCAGAAAATTGCTCTGAAGAGACTAAGTTTTAGACATCCGCCAAAGACTGATGGAGTCAGTAGCAGTCAGTACTTAGCCTAGTATTTAGGCTAGCAACTGCTAGCCAAGAACTCTAGAGTCCCGTTGCCTTACCGTTCCTCCCTTAAAGGGGCAGTGGGATGAAGATAAAGGGGTCCTGACTAGTCAATGTGTTGGTCATAAAAGAATAAAATTAATTTACAAAGCCTAGGGATGGGGAGGGAAGAAAAGTTTCTAATCTTAAAAGCATTAAAAGAAATAGCAAAGGAAAAAGGCTGATATGTTTTATTATACAGAATTTGAAAATGTATGTACTTAAGCATAAAAAGACAGTTAAGTGGCTGAAAAACATATTTGCAGCAGTTATGGCAGAAAAAGAGTCAATAACTTGATTGTATAAAATGGCTCCAACTTATTAACAGAGAAACAGGAACAGTCAATTCACAAAGCAGGAAAAAAAATTAGAGAAAAAATACCATTAATAATAAGGTAAGTGAAAATATGAGGCACATTTTTCTCATTAAACTGGTAAAATTAATTTAAATGAAAATACTGTTGCTATTAGCAGTGTAAAGGAAAACAAACACTAATGTGTGTTGGGGAAAGTGCAAATTAAATTAATATCTAATACTTTATGAAATAATTTATCAATACAAATTAATAGATTTTAAAATGTTTATAAATTTTTGAGCCAGTAGTTCCAAATCATTCCTATGAAGACAGTCCTAAATTCAAAAGCTATATACTATAAAATAGCAAAGAAGTAGAAAAATGTAAATGCTCAAGAAAAACGGAAAAATTAAGCCCTGGAACATTTACAAAATAGGATACTAGGTAAACCACTAAGAATAATGGCTCTAGAGAGAAAATGTAAAGTTGGCAAGTTTAGCATGATCTAAACTATGTTTTTAATAATTTTATTGAGGTGTCACTGCATAACCAAATTCTTAGAAGAAAGGAAACAAATACAACAAAATACTGTGGTGGGACAGTAGGTATTTTTAGCATTTTTTCCTGGTTTTTTGAAGTGTATTTATATGCCTTTTAATAAAAAATTTTTAATTGGAAAATTCATTTTAGGTATATAAGGTATTATAAATACTAAATAAAATATATGAACTATTCACATTTGTTTGGGAGTATACATTACAGTATTTTGTATTATTTTCCTCAAAACATAACATGTTTACCATGTGTTAGGCCAAGATGAAAGAATGGGTATAATTTAAAAGGAAATAATTTTTTAAAAGACTGTACAGTATGAACTAGGATAAGAGATGAATAGCTGTATCCTATTACATTAAAGATTGAGGAGATACTTTTAACTACTTAAACATTCAGATCTAAATCTATCAAGACCCAATTTTTACCTTGTAATCGTTAACTCATGAAAACACAACTGTGAGCTATCAAAGATGTACAAATATTCAGTGAACTTTTGAGAAATTCCGATTAGTAGGTCAGGGATCAAAGTCAAATTTACTATTTTGAATCACTTGTGTTTTGTAAACAGGAAGACATCTATGCTAAGATACTTACCTGGTGTATCTGCTCATCTGAAAGGTCTGAGGATTTGCCCTACTTGAGTCACAACTGCATATTCCTCTGCAGATCTGTTTTTAAAGGGCTACCATAGCTGCAGGGAATAACATAATCTCCTCCCTAGTCACTATATTGTGCTTTCTTTTTTTCTTCACATCTTCATCGAAACATATCACCAGTAGTGGCTTATCTCTGATCATTGTTTCAAGTGTCTCTCATGTTACTTATGCTATACTTTGAGTCTTAGAAGTATCTTGATCAACAAGAACACTAACTACTGGTTTGCATAAATGACTTCTGATGCTCATTTCTGGCACTTTACCATCACAAAAAAAAGGCTACTTTCAGCCACTGTAAGCTTTGACATAAACATGTACCGTAAGAAGTTGAGGTAGGAATGACCTTGGATGTACGAAATAATCAAACTTGAGTATGGGTGCATACTTACCTGCATCTTCAGGGGTTCTTATTTCAAATTCTAGTAACCTTTCTTGTTTTTCTTCTATGTCTTGTAGAATGGCACTGATGGTATGATGCTATCAGATAAAAATATTAAAAACTTCATTACAAGAAGGTAGGTATTTCTCTCTGATACGCAATTGTCAAATGCACAGTAAAAGTGCTAAAGAAAGTGCTGCTACAATGCTTATTTTGCTTTATGTTCAAAATGTGTTCATGCTTTGTTTACCTGTATAAATGTTGCATACTTGAGGGGAAAAGTAAACTTAAATGTTTTGATTTATGTAGCAGATCTACTCCTGGCAAAAAGACTGTAAGAGTAGCAACCGTATAAAGAATCACAATTTCTCACTGACTTCTGTTACAATCATAGCTGTAGGTGAAACAAGAACAACTGAGAGCACATGATATTTAAAGACCACATATATGCAACAAGTTTACTTTAAGGCTCTGTGACTATCACTGCACACTATTGAAATCTCACACATAATCTTAAAATACAAAACACTACTCTCAAAAATTCACAAACGGGATTTAAGGCCCCCTCCCCACGCCCTTGTCAGTAGTGACTGTCTTGCCTGGAATGCCTTCAGTTAACTTTGCCCAGATCCACCTCTTTCCTATGAGAGATGTAATCATGGAGTCGATTCTGGAACTAGGCTGCCTGGGTGTGCTCTGGCTTCACTTCTTCCTAGCTGGGGGGGGGGGGGGGGGGGGGGGGGGGGGGGGGGGAGGGGGGGCTCTAGCAAGTTACTTGTCCTCTCCTTGCCTGAACAGACTAACACATGTAAAATGCTTAGGACAGGGCCATTGCAAAGTAAGAATTCAATAAATACTGCTTATTATATAAAACCCATCTCATACATGAAACCTCTGACAAATCTAATTCATACTGATTTCTCCTTTCTCAGAATTACTTAAGAATTGCAGTGCTACAAAACTTAGCATTAATATATATAATATCTTACATATTATATTTCTCCCTCAAAATAATAAGATCTATAGGCAGGAGCATAGCTTTTATATTTGTGAATGATTTCCAAACTGTTGGATACATAGCTGGTGCTCAATAAATGAAAACTGATGGAGTGACTCATATTATCTATTCTTTAATATATTCTCAATATACATTCATTTAAAAAATGTGTCAGTCCTCAAAGCCTTCTGAAGTATACTGCCCTGAAATTCTACTTTGGTGCCTACAAGGGACATGAAAAATGCACATAATAAACGTATCCAATTATGTGGAAAAGCAATCTCACTGCTGTCATTTATGAAATGCATCAAAGCAGAACTATAAAATATAAATATGCAAACAAACAAATGAGATTTATTTCTTTTTATACCAAATGGCTATAAAAGCAAACTAAAGGTCTGAACTGGCTACGCCTCTACCTACAGGTCAGGATAAAGAAAACACTTTCTGGAGGTGATTTTCCTTTCTCTTTTGCTCATATTGTGGATGCACTCAGTCTTGGCCACTATGGGCAATAACCTTTAACTCCACACAAGCTACACCTTCCACCATGGAGGGTCCAGCATAATCTTCCCCCCAAGAACCTCTTCTTTAGTCCTTCATTACTTGTTGTTTACCTTAAAAAAAAAAAAAAGCACAACAAAAAACCCAACCTAGGATCTGTCTTTGGAATAAGCAGCTTTACATACTTTATATTGTGCTTACTAAAAGCTTCACGAAAATTTTACTCCAATTTCCTATTTTTACTGTGGTAGGACCATCTTTGTCTCGGACACCTTTACAATTCTGTACAATATGGCACAGTGGTAAGAAGCACAGGCTCTGTAGCCAGACTGCCTGGCATTGCTTTAGTTCTGGTACTGCTACTTAACAGAAATGTATTTGGGGAGAGTCTGTCATATAATAAGTACTCAGTGAATACCAACTATTAGTATTGTTATCACTTCTGTACTTCGTCTACGCGGGTATAGAGGAGGCTGCCTACATGTTTTGATTTGATGGTGTTACAAGGTAGCACCAAACTAAAATCATCTCATTTCCTTTCTATCTGGCCATAGGGTCACCCCATCCCCAATGTGATTTGAAGTTTCCAACATTTAAAAGTTCACATTTACAAAAGATTCTTAATGACTTTAAAGTCCTTATATTTCTTTTGAGTTTTTCCTTCTTTTTTTTTTTTTTGACTGGGAAATTCAGTTTTATTAGTTTTTTTTTTTAATTTAATTTTTTATTTTTTTAAATTTACATCCAAATTAGTTAGCATATAGTGCAACAATGATTTCAGGAGTAGATTCCTTAATGACCTTTACCCATTTAGTCCATCCCTGTCCCACAACCCCTCCAGTAACCCTGTTTGTTCTCTGTATTTAAGAGTCTCTTCTGTTTTGTCCCCCTCCTGTTTTTTATTTTTGTTTCCCTTCCCTTATGTTCATCTGTTTTGTCTCTTAAAGTCCTCATATGAGTGAAGTCATATGATGTTTGTCTTTCTCTGACTAATTTCACTTAGCATAATACCCTCCAGTTCCATCCACGTATTTGCACATGGCAAGATTTCATTCTTTTTGATTGCCGAGTAATACTCCATTGTGTATGTGTATGTGTGTGCATGTATATATATATATATATATATATATATATATATATATATACCACATCTTCTTTATCCATTCATTCATCGATGGACATTTGGGCCTTTCCATACTTTGGCTATTGTTGCTAGTGCTGCTATAAACATAGGGGTGCATGTGTCCCTTCGAAACAGCACACCTGTATCCCTTGGATAAATGCCTAGTAGTGCTATTGCTGGGTCCTACAGTAGTTCTCTTTTTAGTTTTTTGAGGAACCTCCATACTGTTTTCCAGAGTGGCTGCACCAGCTTGCATTACCACCAAGAATGCAAAAGAGCTCCTCTTTCTCCACATCCTCGCAAACATCTGTTGTCGCCTGAGTTGTTAATGTTAGCCATTCTGACAGGTGAGGTGGTATCTCATTGTGGTTTTGATTTGTATTTCCCTGATGATGAGTGATATTGAGCATTAGATTCAACAAAAACCGACCATCAACAAGGCATATCATAGTCAAATTCACAAAATACTCAGGCAAGGAGAGAATCATGAAAGCAGCAAGGTAAAAAAAAGTCCCTAACATACAAGGGAAGACAGATCAGGTTTGCAGCAGAGTTTTTCTTTGTTAAAGTTGGTTTTCTTTTTAGGGGCACCTGGGTGACTCAGTCGGTTGAGCATCCAACTTTGGCTCAGGTCATGATCTCAGAGTCTGTGGGTTCAAGCCCTGCATGGGGCTCTGTGCTGACAGCTCGGAGCCTGGAGTCTGCTTCCGACTCTGTGTCTCTCTCTCTCTCTCTCTGCCCCTCCCCTGCTCATGCTCTGTCTCTCTCTGTCTCAAAAATAAATAAAAACATTTAAAAAAAAAAAGAAAAAGAAAATCAGAGACTCAAGCCTATACTACACATGTGTGTAAGAACTAAATTTATATAATTTGTGTGGTTCAGGAACTCAAACTGAGAAATGAGCATAAAAACTTGTGTGAAGCTGATAAACTTCTAAGGGCCCCAGAAGAGGCAAATGTTAAACACGAAGCCTAGGCACACCAAAATTCCCATAGTAATCAGTCCTCAATAAAATGAAATCATAACAAAAAATTAAAAACCACATAAAGAATCATGTTATCATGTGAGACTCAGGAAGAGACCTTAAAATTCCTTTTAGTTTTATTTTGTTCTTTCTTTAAAACAAAAATTCGAAAAGCAAAGAATTTCTAGAAATAAAAAAGAGTCATTTATTTTTTTTTTATTTTTTTTTTAATTTAAAAAAAATTTTTTTTCAACATTTATTTATTTTTGGGACAGAGAGAGACAGAGCATGAACGGGGGAGGGGCAGAGAGAGAGGGAGACACAGAATGGGAAACAGGCTCCAGACTCTGAGCCATCAGCCCAGAGCCTGACGCGGGGCTCGAACTCACGGACCGCGAGATCGTGACCTGGCTGAAGTCGGACGCTTAACTGACTGTGCCACCCAGGCGCCCCAAAAAAGAGTCATTTAAATTAAAGTTTCAACATATGAGTTAAAGAGAGTAGAAATATGGGTTAAATAGAGGAGAAATATTTGAGGAGAGAAATAATGAAGCAGGAGAGAGGTCAAAGGATAGCACACAGAATATAGTTAAAGAGTTGGAAAGTTAAAGAGATGGAAAATATGAAAAAGATACTAGAAGATATTAAGACTAGTCTAACCAACATCTAAAGAAAAGTTCAAAAAAAAGAAAAAAGAAAAAAGAAAATTACTGAGATGGAGGCAATTTTCAAAGGTATAAAGACTGAAAGTTTCTGGAATACAAATGAGAAATGTGCCTTCACATTAAAGGAGTATTTCTAGGCCTTAGTTTAATTAATAAAATGCTCCACATTTAGACACAACTTAGTGAAACTGGAGAACATAAAAGCTACAAGATTATCTATAAGGGAGTGACAATTAGATTGACAGGTGACTTTCTGTCCATTATTAACAGATACCAGGAACCAACGTAAATCATTTTCAAAGTGCTAAGGCAAATGCAATTTAGTTTTAATACAACTTAAAATATTTATGCTATAAATTAGTTGATTAACAATAGTTGAAGTTCAAAGAATAATACTGTCTTCTCTACAATGACTAACAGAAAGCATATAAGAGAAGTCTAACTTTTCTTCAAAATAGTATTTCATTGAGGATGCTACTTCACTTAAGAAGTTAGCTTCTAGTAAGCTTTGCATTCTTATCATGTTACACGAATCTTATCAATTAACATATTTTTTATTGAGCAACTACTATGTTATTTTTGTAAAAATATATTTTTATATGAGGAGTTTCAAATACAGCAAACACTACCACTATAAACCATGCGATATCCAGATTGGCTAACCCAGGTTGCTTTCCTCTTTTCTGTCTGGAGTCCAGGGTCCACTGGACCCACTATGAATCCTAGACATTTTTACCCACTATGAATCCTAGACATTTTTTGGGAGTGGATGGGTGAAGACACACTATGATAGTGGCAGGGTCCATGGGACTAGAAGTAGCTAAAGAACCCAACCTAGGTGTAAACAACAGCAGCTAATCCATATTCTGTATTCAGTGCAGACAAGTGAGTTAACTACACAACATATTTTCTTGGCTCATTTTGTTCAATTAGCTATCTTATTTTCTTGTGACAAAAAATACTTTCAACCTGTGCATTCTTAAAATGGAAAGAGTACTGCCAACAGTTAATGACTGACTAGCCCAAAGAATGGCATTTTCTAAGCTGAAAATTTAAAGGATTTCAACTTCAACTCACCACAGGATGGCTTTCTCTTGTTTTTCCTCTGCGTGAAAGAAAAGGTGGATCAACACTTTTGCAGTCGTCACTAAAACACTGTTTATGTCTTTTTGGTCGGGCAGCAGGAATTTTGACTTTAAAAATTAAAATTAGAAAATATAGTAAGAATGTATAAAAATTTAGCTTCATTTTATCAATTTTAATGGTGACAGGAATGGAAAGAATAAATTAAGTCTACAATTACTAAAATATCTTAATTTGGGTCAGCATCTCATTGTTTATTCTCAATTGCTTAATTACAGCTAACATTTACTGAATACTTATCACATGCTAGATGTCAAACTTCCTGAGCCATCTTATTTAATCTTCATACAAGCCCTGTAAGACAGGTAGTTTATTCTATGCATTTTACAGAAGAGGAGAGTGAAGCTTAGAGGGATTCAGGAAGTTTTCTTAATGTCACATAGCTAGTATTGAAATCGGATCTGACTCCAAAGTCCGTGCTCTTAAACCACTACGTCTATGATTCATTGTCTCTGATCCTTTCCCATTCTGGATTCCCTTTCTTCATATAACTATTGTTCCCCTACGTCCCTCATCCCTTTACGGTACCTGACCAAGGAAATGTACACACAAGAAACAACAGACAAGTGGGAATTGATACAGCATTTCATAACAGAGTGCCCAATAACTCCAAATACGGCTGTGGAGAGGGAGAGATACATGGCTAGGGCTCTAAGAAAGGCTCTGACCCTATATATTTACCATATGGTAGCAGGTAATGAAAAGAGGAAACCTTGTATCAGTCTTGACCTTGACCTACATGTGATCTAGCTCACTAGTAAAATATGAGACAATGATTATCCTTGGCTCTGACCAATCGTAACAGTAATATGATTCCTCTCTTGAAAATCAACAATTGTTAAGGATAGTATAGGCTGGGAGAAAAGTGACAGGGATTCTTTTCCCAATCTTTCTGCCTCACTGGAAGAAAGGGCAGATATGTTCCTGGGTTTCTTGTATGAGTCAAGCAGGACAGAAAAGGAAGAACAATTCATTCTCCTCAACATTTAATAAATTGTGTTTAACTGTTTGTCTTCTGGTTGATCTCCACACAAGACTGGAACTTCCTCAAGCGCAAGTACATAGTTTGCATAGCAGGTGCTCAACAAATGTATGATATCTAAATTAGTGTTCACTGAATGCCTAATTCTTGTAGATAATTCATTATATTATTTAAATGCAAACTATTTCTAAAAAATGGTTCATAAAATTTTGCCTGGCTGTACATTCCCTTGAAATATTCTTTACACTATACTCACACATACACATATGTATACATGTATATTTCCTTAACAAATTCATATTCTGGCATCAGAACATGAGATTCTTGAAAAGTTGGCATCAGTCCAACTTTCACATGTACCATTACAAATTTTGAAGTAATGGAATCTTACTTCCAAAGACTGAGTATAATGTCAACCTTTTCCAGCCCCTCTACGAGTAAGCCAATCTGTGTGGATTCAATTACATCTCTATCTCAGACCCAATGTTAGAGATTAATAATGGTTTAATGAATAATATGGGCTCCATTTCAACACATAATTCCAAACCAACAGGATCATATGGTATATAAATTAAACCAAATGTGGAAATGCTGATTTCTAAAAATAATGCTTTTCAAGAGTTTAATAAACATATAAAACATCTACCCCAGTCATGAAACAATTTACACTATAAATATGAAGGTTTTATTTTTCTAAGCAGAGGCATACACTTGTATAAAAGAGCAGGCAATACTTCCACACATACCAGTGACTGTAGCATTACTTTCATCTCTATTATCAGTCTCAACAGCATCATAAGATTTCAGCAGCTCTTTCGTTTTTTCATCATCTGCTTCATCCAAAGCAGTATTCTGCTTTTGATTCTTTTGATTTGGGTTTGCTCCATGTTGTAGTAGAATCTCAGCTGCCTAGAAGATATTTTCCCAAGGTTATCTCCATAGACACCTTTCTGCTTTCATTTTAAGACACCACCATTAAAAGTTATCAAAGTATAAAAAGCTATCAAAAAAGTTGGCAAACTCTGGTCAAGAAAATTTTTGATTAAATTTGATATGACAACTGTAAACTGATCCACTGATTTGGCCTGATCTGTCCTCACAGGAGAACCAAACATGATGACATGAAAGTACCAGATATGCAGCCTTCAGGGCAGTTAAGAAGCAAATATAGGTAAAATGAGGTGCAAGATTTACTCTGTCTCTTTAACAGAGCTCTTTGTCTTCCTCCAACCTGCATTACTATATTTTAGGTATGTTACTTGTTTAAGAAATTTTATGAGCTAGCATGAGAATCCATAACCCTCCTAATAATGTCTATGCACGTCTATTATGCGTCCTAACTTACATGTTAAAGGTAAAAGGCAACTTAGAATCTACTCCAACCCCATCATTTTAAGGAAGAGGAAACTGAGGTCAAAGAGCTTGTGACATTGGGTGGAGGGTGATCTCTAATATAAATGAATTTGTAAGTTTACAAAGTCATTTATATTAGAATATAAAGTTGAATAACTCAAAGTTGTTGCATATTAGAAATCAGTGAATGACCAAAGTTAAAGATGTTACTAATTAGTTTATAGTATAACTCAGTTAGTGAGCAATAGCCAATGAGTCCATCCGCGGGAGGAAAGTGATTCAAATCACTGAAAAACCTGATCAGGAAAAGATGGCCAGGATTTTGTTAAAAATAGAGACATACTATGTGTCAGTGGCTTTTCTCTTTCTCCTTATGTCCAGGTATGGAGAAGCAGAGATACTTAGGAGCAGATGGGCCAGTGAAGATGACAAGGACAGCCCCTCATTTGTTCCATCAGCCCAGGGTTAGCATAGCATAAAAGAAAACACATTTGTTTTCAAGTCAAGCATATAGAACTCACTCCTGCTACTTACTAACTGTCCTTGAAGAAGTTTATTTACCATTTGAACCTCATTTTTATCACCTTTGAGAACTAAATGTGAGCCCTTGTCCAATATCTTATACTAGTGGGTCTTTAATGAAAGCAGTCCCGTCTGAGTAAAGGCATTTTGTTTTGTTTTTACAAGAAGGGGTGAGCAGTACCTCAATCCAGTAGTTTCTAAGCCTGAGTGATCAGTAAAGTCACCTGTGGAATTATTTAAAAATACAGATTCCTTATACCCTCTTTCCACTACTATATGGGGGAGAGAGGAAGCTTGTTTTGTTTTGTTTTTTTTTAACAAAGGAAGCTTTTCTAGAGTTAAAAATTATGCCATATAAATAATGACTCTTCTGTGTGTTAGGATGAGGCCTTCCTCTCAGGCCTTGACCTTTAATGTATTAACAAGGATTCATTTAATATATTAGTTCCGAGGAAACAGAGAACTCAGCTCATTGGAATGGGACCCTGAACAGCTATTTTTCAGTAATGCCCAAAAGAACAGCTACAGGGCCACAAGGCACTAAACAGGAATGGCTAACAGAGAGCTCCAGGCAATAAGATAGGGTGGACCTGAGGAGCAAAGAGCTTGACAAAAATTAGGTGACCAAGAAGTAGGCCCCTTGCTTAACTTTTTTTTTTTTTAATCCGCTTTACTAGGGTAATCACGATGACAACCATGACTTAGAAACATTCCATCATCATAAAAAAATTTATTATGGCTCTCTGCAGTCAATCTTTTCCCACCTCCCTTTGGCCCTTGGCACTCAGCAATCTGGTTCAATCACTATAAATTTTGCCTTTTGTAGTATTTCATACGAATGGAATCATACAGTATACAGTCTTTTTTGTGTGTGGCTTAAGTTAGCATGATGTTTCTGAGATTCATCCATATTGCTGTATCGATGGTTTCATCTGGCTACTTGCTAGCTGGTATGGGAACAGTGTTATAACAATGAATGGAAGTTACACCTATTCTGCCACGCAGACAGACGTGTTCAGGAACGCCTGTAATGAAGATGTTTCTAAGAATGCTACTTGCTAGCTATGATGAGAAGAGTGTTACTTCAGGGAATGGAAATTACATATCATTTGCAATGTATGTGGTACTAAAGGACACTTGTAGTAAAGATGTTTTTAAGAAAAAATAGTTTGTTCCTTTTAATGATGTACCTGTGTATCCATCTATTTATCTATCAGTTGAGAGACATTTGGGTTCTTTCCAGTTTCTGGCTATTATGAATAAAGCCACTGTGAACATTTGAGAATATATCTTTATGTAAACAAAAGGTTCTTTTTTAAGATTTCTGTCTCTCTGCTGGACCTCTAGTTTTGTTCATGTATTACTTTCCCGATTTTACTGAGTTGTCTTGTAGACTGCTGGGCTTCTTTAAAACCATTATTTTAAGTTCTTTGCCAGACAATTCATAGATTTCCATTTCTTTGGGGTCAGTTACTGGAAAATTATTGTGTTCCCTTCTTGGAGCCATGTTTTCCTGATTTGTTAACGTTCCTTGAAGTCTTGCATTGCCATCTTCACATCTGAAGAGACAGTCACATCCTCTAATCTTCCCTAACCAGCTTTGAAAGAGACATCTTCACCAGTCAGTCCATCTCAGGATTCTGAGGCTTTCTTAGATTTTTTTCTATAGATGTATTTGCTGCACATTTCTTGTTTTCTCTTGGGGGGAGTTCTTAAAACTGTATGCCTTCTATTGATTCCATGAAGCCAGGCCAATTGGCTTTTGTTTTTCCAAGGGGGATTCTCTAAAATGTCCCCTGAAATCCTACAGAATTGAACTTTCTGTGTTGGATTACTAGCAAGTCTGCAAAGGCTTACTTTTGCTGCCCACGAGAGTGCACAGAGAGAGCTGGCCACAGAGTAGGGTAATAGAAGGGGTACGTGGGTGAGGTGTGCAGAGCATTAGGGAGATCCAAGGAGCTACGTGGGGAGTTCTACAGGTGAGGCATCTCCAACAACCTGTAGGTAGGCTTCCTGGAGTCCACAAACTGGTTAGTTGGAACAACTGTGGAGCAGTTAGCACCATCACAGAAGCTGGTGAGTTCTAAGCCTTTGCTGCTATGTCCCCAGCCTCTCCCAGACCTTCAATCTTGCAGATCACCTCATCAATTCAGGTGAGGCAAAAAAGAAGTGTGTCTCTTGGTGTGTATTTGTGTAAGAGAAGAATTTCCTAAGAGAAGAATTGCAATCGCCAGCTATGATAGTGGATTTCCCATTTCTTTTTTAAAAAATTTATATATGAGAGAGAAAGAGAGAGAGAGAGGGAGAGAGGGAGGGACTGAGAGAGGAGACACAGAATCTGAAGCAGGTTCCATCTCTGAGCTGTCAGTTCAGAGCCCGATGCAGGGCTCGAACTCACGAACCGTGAGATCATGACCTGAGCCAAAGTTGGATGCTCAACCAACTGAACCACCCAGGTGTCCCTATTTCCCATTTCAATTCTGCTTTTACTTCATTTATTTTGAAACTCATTACTGTGTGCACCCACTTTCAAAATTGCTATGCCTTCTTGGTCAAATATTCCCCTTATACTTATGCAATGTCCCTCTTTATCCCTGACAATATTCCTTGCTCTGAAATCTACTTTGTCTTAAGCTTCCAGAGTCACTCATTCTTTTGATTATTGTTTTCATGGTGTATCTTTTTTCCTCATTTCCTCTTCTTCATAGCCCCTGGGAATCACTAATCTACTCTCTGCCTGTATGGATTTGCTTATTGTGGACATTTCATATTAATAAAATAGTATGTGGCCTTTTGTATCCATCTTCTTTCATTTAGCATAATGTTTTCAGGTTGATCCATGTGGTAGCATGTATCAGTACTTCTTTTTTTATGGCTTAGTAATATCTTATTGATGTATACCACACTTTGTTTATACACTCATCCACTGATGGACATTTGGGTTGTTTCTACTTTTTGGTTATTTGGAAAATAGTGCTATGGACATTCATATACAAATTTCTGTGTGAACATATGTTTTCAGTTTCCTAGGCTATATACCTGGGAGTAATTTGCTACATTATGTGGCAACTTGGTTTAACTTTTTGAAGGAACTGCCAGACTTTTCTATAGCAGCATCACCATTTTACATTACCACCCGCAATGTATGAGAGGCCCAATTTTTCCACATCTTTGCCAACATCACCTTTACTTTTGAAAGATTTTTTGCTAAGTACAGAATTCTAGGTTAACAAGTTCATTGCCTCTTGTAGTACTTTTTAAAGATGTTGCTCCTTCATCTAGTGGCTTGTAAAATTTCTGATGAGAGGTTGGCTACCATTCTATTTGTTCCTATATACACGTTTTTTTTTCCCAAACTTTCTGTTTCTCCCTTTTTCACTGGTTCTCAGCAATCTTATTATGGTATATGTTGGCACAGTTTTCTTCATTTTTCCTTTACTGGCAAGCTGGTAAGATTTTTGGTTCTGTGGATTTACTGTTTTCATCACATTTGGATAGTTTGGTCTTTATTGTCCAAATATTTTTTTCTGATCAGCCCCCTCCTTTAGGATTAAGCTTGCATATAGATAGATAGATAGATAGATAGATAGATAGATAGATAGATAGATAGATATACATATATCTGGGAGTATATGTCTATAGATATATAGGTATACATATATCTATATCTATATAGGTATATCTATATAGATATATATAGATATAGATATGTATAATATAACTTGATATTGCCCTACTGGTCACTGATGTTTTCTTATTTTGTCTTTGTTCTTTCAGTCTTTCTTCTCCCTTTATTCTGTATAATTTCTAATGTTTTATCTTCAAATCCAACGCACTTACTTTTTAGTATTTATATGCTGTTAACCAAGCCATTTGGTGAATGTTTCATTTCACATGTTTTATTTTCATCTCTCATAGTCTGAGTCTTATTTACACCTTCCATTTCTATTCTCATCCTGTTTCTGTTTTTCTCCACCATCTTAAACATAACAGAGTGTATTAGTTTCCTATTACTGCATAACAAATTACTACAAATCTGATAGCTTACAATAATACAAATTTATAATCTCACACTTCTGTAGGTCAGAAATCAGAGCGTGGTATGGCTGCGTTGTCTGCTCAGATTCTTCACCATGCTGAAATCAAAGTGTCAGCTAGACTGTGATAGTCACCTAAGGTTTAGGGTCCTTTTCCAAGCTCACTAGTTTTTTGGCATAATTCACTTCCTTGAAAGTTTATGACTAAGCTTCCTGTATTCTTCTTGGCTGTGGATTAGGGACTGCTCTCAGCTTCTAAAAGCTAGCTGCAGATCCTTGCCATATGGTTCGCTTTGATGCTTTCCTTCTTTTAAAGGATTTACCTCATTAGGTTGGGCCCACTCACACTCAAAGGGAGGGGATTATACACAATGTATATAGGTCAGTGAGTGAGAATTTTCAGGACCATCTTAGAATTCTGCCTACCACGTACAGTATGTAATTATAATATTTGTTTAACATCCTTTTCTGCTAATTTTATTATCTATGTCATTTCTGGGTCTGTTTTGCATGATTATTTTTATGCCTGCTTATAGGTAATATTTTATACTCTTTTATTTAAACAATTTTTTTTGAACTGGTTGATAGACATTGTGATTTTTATATTGCTGAATGCTGAATTTTACTGTATTCCTTTAGATGTTGTTAGGCTTTGTTCTGGGATACATTTAGGTTATTGGAATCAGTAGGATCTTTTTGATACTTTCTTTAAAACATTAGAAAAAATTTACATTTATTTATTTTTGAAAGACAGAGAAGGACCAAGCACGGGCAGGAGAGGGGCAGAGAAAGCACGAGACACATAATCTGAGGCAGGCTCCAGGCTCTGAGTTGTCAGCAGAGCCTGACCCAGGGCTCAAACCCATGAACTGTGAAATCATGACCTGAGCTGAAGTCAGACGCTTAACTGATGGAGCTACCCAGGTGCCCCATATTTTCTTTTAAATTTTAAGGTGAATCCAGAGAAAGGACTAATTTGACTCAACTATGCAAGAAATACCTATTTGATGTTTCCATGTTTTATGAGTTCCTACCATTCTGGCTGGTGCAAACATAAACTACTCAGCCCCCTGTAAGCTCCAGAGATGATTCTGACAATCCTTCCTGCTACCTCTTTGCCTAACCTTACATGGTTTTCTTAAACATATTTGTAGATCAGCCAAGAATCAAGGTGGTTTCCTTCAAATTTCTGGAAAGTTCTCTGTGCAGATCCTTTCTCTCTGGTATTTTGCCCCATAAATTCTAGCTGTTGGAGACTTTTAAACTCCAAATTCTATCTTCTTAACTTGAGACCATAGCGCTGTTTGTTTTCTCTCTTCCTGTGTTTCTGCCTGGAGACACCTAGTCCATATGGTAGGGCAACCATAGGATTTGCTTCCCTTCTCTAAAGGAGAAGAATGTCCTGTGCTGCATGTTGTACAATGTCTCAAAACTGCCACTTTATGTATTTTTTCACTTTGTAGTTGTTAAGAGGGGAGGGCATATCTTGTCCCTCCTAATTTTTCTGGTACGAAAATGCATGTCCATCCTCACCCACTTTGTATCTTTTTCTCTCACTCTCCTTTTCCTCTTCATTTTACAAGGTGAAATACAGGACCATTTTGGAAAATAACTTAAAGCAGAAACGAAGATTTAAAAAGAATTTAAAAGTTGGAAAAAATAGGCTGTTGAGTAACTTTTCATGCAGTAATGCAAGAATAAAAAAATAAAATATAAGAATTAGCTTTATAGGATATAGAATTGATACTGATTAGGTCTCTAATACCATATATTTACCTCCCCTGCTGTCTTTTTAATCTTTCTAATTTATCAATATTCTATCTCAAGATAAAGAAATAGGGACAAAGGGGAGGAAATTAGAAATAAAATGAGCCACTGATCAAAGAACTGCCACACAGAGGGAAAATGAAGGAAGATGTGAGGAAAAATTCTGGCAATATACCAGAGTCAAAGAAATTAAAATATCTTTAAAAATACCACCTCCTTCTTTCAAATAGAACATTTCTCTTTAAAATAAAGGCAGTACTGATGTGGAAGGTTAGTCTAAATGCAAACTTTGTCTATACTGCCTTAACATAAGGTCGAGCAATAGCAAACTACGGCCCATGAGCTAAGTCCAGGCTGCTGCATATCCTTACAACAATGCTGTACGAAATCTTAGCTATGAGCACCACTGAATGCTGAGCTCTAGAAGTCCTTCTAATAAATTCTAAAATATAGGGGTGGTACTGGGGACCTCCTTATTTTGTTTTATATTCTATTTTTCAGGATAATGTCTAAAAACCTGATTTTCCTACTATGAAATTTTGGCCCTTATTTAAGTGGTTTCACTTTAAGTGGCCTTTTCCTGTACATATAACCAGTAAGTTCATTGATCTAATGACTCTTCCTGCTTCCTTTCTTCCATTTCATGACTACATAACCTTGAGACTTTATCTTAGAGACCAAAGGGCTTCTTTGGTCAAAAGAAGCCACTCTGGACATTAGCCCACCCATCTGGTATTATTCTTTTTTTTTTTTTTTAAATTTTTTTTTTTTCAACGTTTATTTATTTTTGGGACAGAGAGAGACAGAGCATGAACGGGGGAGGGGCAGAGAGAGAGGGAGACACAGAATCGGAAACAGGCTCCAGGCTCTGAGCCATCAGCCCAGAGCCTGACGCGGGGCTCGAACTCACAGACTGCGAGATCGTGACCTGGCTGAAGTCGGACGCTTAACCGACTGCGCCACCCAGGCGCCCCTGGTATTATTCTTAATCATTAGTTTATATCTCTTATCTCTGCAAATCATAAATTCCATAGTATTCCTTCACATGACTACCTTTAAACTGAATAAAGTGGGAATATGCTTTCATGAAATTAACAAAAAAATCAGCAGGCTCTTAAAAATATCTAGGGACAGATAAATTGGTGTTAGTGAGACGTTCAAGGTATTTTTTACATGAACCTTGGTTTTAATACTGTTATTCATAGTGGTTTCCTTAACTGTTTTCCAAAGTCAGTGATTTTTCCTGAAACCTGTACTGCCTATTGATAACAACAGAAGTCTTCTCAGATTTGTCAAACAAAGATGAGTCTAAAAATCTTAGGAATTTTAAGGTATAGATGTGAGATTCAGTGTTACTGAAGTAATTACCTTAGTAATTTTTTCTTGTGATGGCTGTCTGATTAAGAGAAACAAAGGAGAAAAATACACAACAAATCCTCAGGAACAAGCAACATTCATTTGTACCCATTTTTTTGAAACCTCAAACCCACTGAGAAATTTTGAGTTAAAGTCTGTCAACATATATCATCACTATAATTAGGCTCTTATGCACAAGAGCCAATCATTTACGACAACATGAAACGTATTAAATTTATAGCCTGTGTTTACCCTGAGCCCTTTCATTTTATTCTGACTCATGTGAATTCTATGAACAGAGACAATGTAAAAATGATTCATTAGGAAATATGATTTTTCCAATCTATACACAATATCTTATTTTCATTTATAATTTTAAGTAGTTTTAAAAATCATTTAAGGAATCACTTTAGTGCTCAGTTTAAAATATCTTCATTTTCTTCATTCACTTTTCTAAGGAAAAGTAATAGGAATGCAATCTGATGTGCACTGTACCTTTAAATGACTGCTGGAGGCAGCATCATGTAAGGGCAGAATCCCACCTACATTTTCACAATTAACATTAGCACCAGCTTTTAACAACTCTACAATTATATCATTAGATCCCTTACTAGATGCCTCATGGAGTGGTGTCCAACCTAAAAAAAGGAAAAAAGAAAAAGCCAAACAAGCTGCTGCTTAAAAATCAACATTCATGTAATATCTCCATTCTTAAGTTTATTTGCACTAATGTAATTAGTATCTATATTGATTCAAATGTATACACTAAGCATTAGACAAGAAATTATACTGAAAACCGTGACCTTAAAATGTGTTTCATTTTGGGGGGCGCTTGGGTGGCTCAGTCAGTTAAGTAAGCATCTGACTCTTTGTTTTGGCTCAGGTCATGATTTCAACGTTCGTTTGAGCCGTACATCCAAGCCCTTGCATGGAATTCTCTCTCTCCCTTTCATTCTCCCTCTCTCTCTGCCCCTCCAGCTCTCTCTCTCTCAAAATAAATAAATAAACTTAAAAAAATGTGTTTCATTTTTGTCAACAAATTGATCTCGGGAAAAAGTATTTCTTTTTTTTTTTTTTAATTTTTTTTCAACGTTTTTTATTTATTTTTGGGACAGAGAGAAACAGAGCATGAACGGGGGACAGGCAGAGAGAGAGGGAGACACAGAATCGGAAACAGGCTCCAGGCTCCGAGCCATCAGCCCAGAGCCTGACGCAGGGCTCGAACTCACGGACCGCGAGATCGTGACCTGGCTGAAGTCGGACGCTTAACCGACTGCGCCACCCAGGTGCCCCAAGGGAAAAAGTATTTCTTGATACAAGGGTCAAAGAAAAGACTCAGAGAACATAAAATATAATGGGACTAAATTTTTTCACCTCAGATATTAAAATAGAGTACGATCATGTCTGACTTTCTCATTTGTATCACTGCATTGTCACTTATCTCTTTAAAATGATATATGATTCTTGAAGTCAACCTCTGAGTTTTTCCCTCTGTTAATTCCTCATACAATGTTTGTGCTTGAGCAAAATGTTAGAAGATCAATTTAAAAATGGAGGCTTAAAATTAAAATTAACAAAGAGAGACAAAAGGAACTATGTAAAGAGAGGAGAAAGAGAAGGGACAGGGAAATGGGAAAAAATTGGCATTCTCTCCAAAGTGAGAGAATAGTATTAAGGCCTCTAAGGAAAAGGCCTAAATAAAGCTCCCCTTACTCCCCATTCTGTATACTCCCTCTGAATGCTCCCATATGTATGTTAGAAACTGCTTCAGAGGAGGTTATTCTAGCAACTAGAGAAAACCAAGATAAATTTAACTATTCAACTAAATAATATATTATAAAAAAGAAAGTTCAAAGTTAGCAGCCAGGATCAAAATTGGGAGGGGGGATGAAATGTGTAGTTCAGTGAGTTCAAGTGATAAAGACAATTAAAATTTAAAGAATCCAAACCTGCATTATCTTTTGCATTCACATCTGCTCCGGATTCTATTAGCGCCTTCACCAGAGACAAATTTCCTCTTGTGGCAGCCAAATGAAGCCGGCTTTCCCTTCTGGCATGCCTCTTACTGATTCCAGCTGTTTTCATTTCTGAAAATTTGCCAAGCAAAACTGAGGCTTCTCTTCTGCCAGATGCTGATTATTACAAAGGAGCTTAGAAAATACAGAGCAACTTCCTTAAAATACCCTAAGTAGGGTACACTATACAAAACATACATCGATATCATCATTGCTATTACGGTTTTAAAATGTAACTTGTGGAGAAATTGTAGAGCATCTAAGCACATTACTTTGCATTCATTCTAACAGTTACTCACTCAATCATAAGATTAAAACAAACTTACTACAGTTCTACACTCCTCTCATTCTCAGTAGTCCTGTAATAATGGATAACATTTTTCTTAAAACAAATTGTGATTTTATAAAACTCCTCTATTCTCTATCTCAGTGAGTGTGTTTCTGATCACAAAAGATGCCAAAAACCGAATTATGGCCTATTGACTGGTTTTTCTTCCATAAAGCATGTAGTACAATATCATTATCCAAAGGTTTTAAAATATATTTATTTATTTTTGAGAGAGAAAGAGGGTGTGTGTGTGTGCATGAGGAGGGGAGGGGTAGAGAGAGGGAGGGAGACAGAATCCCAAGCAGGCTTTGCACTGTCAGAGCAGAGCCTGATGCAGGGCTCTAACCCCAAGAACCATGAGATCATGACCTGAGCCAAAGTCAGGAGTCAGACACTTAACTGACTGATTCACGCAGGTGTCCCCAAAGATTTTTAAAACTCTTTTCTTTGCACAAGTTAGAAAGACCTAAGTTGGAGCGAAAGCACACAAACCAACAACAACAAAAGAACCATATTTCCTTCTTAATTTCTTCCCTAAACCATGTTAAAATGATCGTAAAAGATTTTTTTTTAAATACCATATAAGGACAAAAGAAGAGGAAACAATGGAGGACAGAGGCGTCAACAACTTTTTGGGAATCAGAAAATTAGTGACAGAGAAGAGTTAACTGACTTGGTAGACTGGGGGAAATGACTCAACCCAAATGGCTGCAAAAACAATTATAGAGAAAGAGAGTCCACCTGAACCCCAGCGCTTGAGGACATCAAGTACCATGGAAGGCAGGGTGCATGCAACTGGGCTAGAAGTGCAGAGATTGACTGAAAAACAAAAAACAAAAAACCATATATAGAAAAGTTGGGAATCCAAGTTCCCTTCCCTAATCCTGTAGTGTCTGGCAACCATTCCTCTTACCAAGGTCCCCATCCCCAAGCCAGGTAACTGGAGGTTATTTTCTGTAGAAATTGTATCAGAGAAGCTTCAGAGTGAGACATAAGGCAAAGTTGAGGTTTAGAGTGATGAAACAGAAAGGATATTCATTATACCAGTAGTTCTCAAATGTAGTCCCAGATTAGCAGTTATCAGTATGACCTGGGAAATGTGTTCAAAATGCAAATTCTCCAGCCCACTCCAAAAGCCTACTGTAGAGGGCAGACTTTAAGATAACTCCTGGGGAGCTTGGGTGGCTCAGCCAGTTGAGTGTCAGACTCTTGATTTCTGCTCAGGTCGTGATCTCAAGGTTGAGACAATGAGCCTGTTTGGGATTCCCTCTCTCCCTCTCTGCCCCTCCCCTGCCTGCGCATGTGCTCTCTTTCAAAATAAATTAACTTAAAAACAAAACAAACACAAAACTTCTAATGATCCCCATCTCCTGGTATTTATGGCCTTGGATAATCCCATCCTCTTGAATAATTTGCTTCTAACCAATAGAAGACCTCAATATCAAGAGTATATTTCATTCCTTTCATTAGGCTACAAGAGACTAACATTTTCTGTCTTGCTAGCAAATTTGCGCTATCACCTTCAACGTGCATGTTTTGATGAACCAAGTGGACATGCTGGAAAAACTCATGAAGGAAGAAACTGAGGATGACCACAAACTGGCCACAACCCTCAAGGAACTGAATTCTGACAACCACCACATGAGCTTGAAAATGGATCCTTCCCTTGTTGACACTTCAGATGAGACCTGTCTTGGCCAACAGCTTGCTTGTAGCCTATAAAATAAACTGAGCAGAAGACCTGCTTAAGCCATACCCAATTCCTGACCTGCAGCAACTATGAGGTTGAAAAATGTGTGTTGTTTTAAGCTAAGTTTGTGAATTTGTTCTATACCAAGAGAGAACACACCTAATAAATCAGATGTTTTGAGGCTAGAGTCCAGCAATATGTATTTTAATAAGCTTTTCAGGTGATTTTGATGCAGGATAAGGTTTGCAAACCATTGCTTTAAACCTTAAGACCCTCTCCCTGCTCCATTTCCTAAATGCCAGCAAGAGGATTCTTTGATTATATGAATCACAGGAATAGTAACAG
Organism: Felis catus; assembly: GCF_018350175.1. Taxonomy (NCBI): domain Eukaryota; kingdom Metazoa; phylum Chordata; class Mammalia; order Carnivora; family Felidae; genus Felis; species Felis catus. The sequence goes on from NC_058368.1 coordinate 139,443,407, forward strand.
CCTCATGGCTATCTTCCAATGACATCCAGACAAAATCATATTGCTCTTCAGAAATTTGTGCTTAGTGGGGTGCCTGGGTGGCTCAGTCAGTTAAGTGTCTGACTTCGGTGCAGGTCACGATCACAAGATTCGTGGTTCCGAGCCCTGCGTCAGACTCTGTGCTGACAGCTCAGAACCTGGAGCCTGCTTCAGATTCTGTGTCTCCCTCTCTCTCTGCCACTCCCCTGCTCATGTTCTCTCTCTCTCTCAAAAAAAAAAACATTAAAAAAAAGAAGAAGAAATTTGCACTCAGCAATTCTTTACTGGAACAATAAAGACATTTTATGTCTATTATATATATTCAATATTTTATATACATATATAAAGAACATATTTTAAAATTATGAAATACCCAAAATGGCAGACCTGCAGTTTTCAAGTTTGAATTGAAAAATCTCTCCCAGTCATTGTTACTGTTAATGGTCCAAACCTTCTCACCTTGTTCTTTGTGTTATAGCAAAGGAGGTAGGCACATAATAAACATTTTGGGGCAAAAACTCTAAAATTCTTCAAAGTTATTGTCATCATAAATTTCTACACCATGTAACTAAAATTTTAAAATAAAATCTGGAAAAAAAAACTAGAAAGGAAAAAAAGAGGACTCAATTTAAACTTGCAAAAAAACTTCTTCATAAAGTCAACTGTTGTTAATACTAGGTACTTTTTAATAGCATTATACTTTATTAATAAATTAATAAATATTAATAATTATTAAAAATATAATATTGAATACATGGTATTAAGATTTATTTTTAGTTTGTGAGTTGGTTTTTTGAGAGTGAGTAGGGGAGGGTCAAAGAGAACGGGAGAGAGAAAATCCCAAGCAAGCTCATGCTGTCAGTGCAGAGCCCGACACAGGTCTCGAACCCATGAACCATGAGATTAAGAGTTACCTGATCTGTAACCAGGAGTCGGAGGCTTAATCAACTGAGCCATCCAGGCACCCCAATAATATTATTTATTAATAAAGTATAATGCTATTAAATACTCAGCTTTCAGTTACTTTGTATGTGATCTATTCTTTACTCTCTGGAAGCTCAAGATCCTTAATTATATCTGCAGAGATTCTTTTTCTAAATAAGATAATATTCACCTCTATATAAAATAATATCACAGGTTCCAGGGATTAAGACATGGACATGTTTTGGAGGACCACTATTCAACCCACTACAGGAGGGATGTATAAGAAGGTCTTTAGATTACACAAGAGAGGGACAATGGGACAAGGTTCTCAGAGAATGCCTAATCCAGTGTTCTTCCTACCTCTTAAGAAACAATAGACAAATGAACTTTTCAGTGTTTAATATTTAACCTGAAGTGGCTTGGCCCAGCCTATTGTTCACCACAGCCTTATCTCCAAGGACCATCAAAAGAGAGTTAGCATGTCTATATTGCCAAGCACACACAGTTCATTCATCTGACAAAATGAAAACCAGTGGCTACTCTTTAATTTCCCTTATGTTGAAAGGGCTCTCTGGAAGCTGTTAAGTGATCTGGCACAGTTCAGATGTGCTGCCCCCACTCAATATCATTGCTGTCTGCTTATTTTACCTCCTCTAACATTTCAAGTTAAAAGTCTTAGGCAGAAATATGACAAGAATGTATCTGAAGACTAATGGATTCTCAAGTGGCACTTTATAGTAAAACCATCTGATAAATATAGCTGAAGTAATCTTATAGCCTAGTGAATGAGAAAAAAAATCAACCGTAAATGTGAAAGTTTAGCAATTCCCTGAAGTAGAGTGGATTGCTGGGATTGATCATGTCAACTTTTACCTAGACAAGTATAGAAATACAAACCTTGGCTGCAGGTAGCTTTCAAAAAATTTTGTCTTTTTCTCAAATTCCGGACTTTTTTGTGTTTCTGGATACCAGTAGACATTTGAATTTCAGAATCTGTTTTTTCTTTTTTTTCAGTGTTTCTCACAGAGTTTTCATCTCCATTGATATTAGTTAATTTCTCACCTGAAAACCAAACATTTTGCAACATACAGTTTTCCTTACTAGCTACATGATTAGAAAAGAGTCTGGTCACATAACTGTTTCAAGTTTCTGTTCCTACCTGGACTAGTGTGTGTGTGTGTGTGTGTGTGTGTGTGTGTGTGTGTGTGTGTGTGTGTCTGTGTGTTTTAAGGGAATGAAAGTCTTAAAAAATGTTTTTAGGGGTGCCTGGCTGGCTCAGTCAATAGAGTATGTGACTCTTGATCTCAGGGTTATGAGTTTGAGCCCCAGGTTGAGGACAGAGATTACTTAAAAATAAATTCTTAAAAAAGTATACCTTTATATAACAAAGTGTGCTAGATACAATACTTACAGGAATACAGTGAACCACTGAAATCAAATAAGCTAACAATTTCCTGCTATAGAAACTTCTATAAATTATTAACTTCTATAAACATCAATTTATCAACAATCTTTGATGATAATAGTTTGATTTTCAAGTCAACAATATTAATTAATAGTATCCCTAAATTATACTCTACATGTCCTGATTCTGGTCAGTTTGGGCATAAGGTGAGTGGAATTCAGTTAGAAATTTCTATCAAATAAGTAAATCTATTGGAAATGTGTACTAATCAAGAAATATTATTAATACCTGGTATATGAGAAATTTCTTTCTCTTCTTTTTGTCTAAGTTGTGAGACATTGGTCAATTCCTTGTTAATATTGTCGGCAGAATAAAAAATTATATTATGTATGGTTTTGTTCTCTGGAATATCTTGTTTCCTTTTTTCAACTGTAGTTGTTTCTATTACATGAGAATTAACAACTGCAGACAAAGGCCCTTTGGAAGAATTTGGTTTTTGACTTTCATCGTTGTAATCCCTTTTAGCATCTTCTCCCTCATTTACCTTTTCCACAGTATGCGTATCTGTTTGATCCATTAAAGGATCTTGAGGCCTTTTGAATAGCTCCACATGACTAGTCAACTTTGAAGTTCCCTGTGTTGAAAATGTTCCTGGACAAAGCTCTGGACTGCCATGTGAATGATCAAAAGAAGTTTCATATGTGCATCGTCCGTAATTTGCAACATGTTGTTCAGGACCTATTGTATTACCTGACTCAAAAAAATCAACAGCTTCCTGTTGTGGAAATATGGTTAGACTGCAAGCTTTTAACTTATTTTCCTGTGAAATACAGTCTTCAGAAGGGAAAACCTGTTGAAAATCCATTTCTTCTCTATTTGTTATATTCTCTTCACAATTATAGTGGTTTTTGCAACCCGTAGAACATACCACTTTTTTAGGTGTTATAGTCTTCTCAGAGATATAGCAATCATCATCATCACTAAGATTTTCCTTTATAAAGGATGCGAAAGAATTTTCCCACTCATTAAGGCTCTCACCTTTTTGACCCAAGTTACTATTTTCATGAGAAAGGCTAATGTGCTGTTGTTCTTGGTGAGTGTCAGGCTGCTGATGTGTAGTAACAAGTGGTAACTTGATTTCTTTCTGTAAGGAAAGTCCTGAGAAAAAAACAGCTTCAGCTCCATGAGTGGATTCCAAGCATTTTGTTTCCTGATTATCTGATAAATCCAGGCTGTGGATATGTGTCTCTTTGAGAACTGAACAAGCCTCCATACTATTACCTAATCCATTTTTCAGGCTTGACGGAGCTAGGCTAAAAAGTTTATGTGACTTTTCTGGAAGGTCAGCAAAGCCTTGGAGAATATCTTGTTGACCAGTAACCAATCTATTTATTCTTCTGGAAGAAGAAACAGCGACTGTCTTTCTTGGAATGCTTTCTTGTTTTGCATCATCCACTTGAGTTCTTTTATGCCATGTGTTTCTTCTTCCTCTGGCTTTAGACACATTTGTGCTAGGACCTTTGATATCCTGGAGACTGTCTTTCCTGAGTCCTCTAATAGAGTGTATTTGGTTAAGAGCTGATTGCTTATGCATGGATTTACCAAATTTTGTGTCTTTGGAATCTCTTCGGTAATGTTCATATACATCTTTATTTATAAATAAACCTTCTTTGCTTCCTTTATCAACTTTTACATCTTCTGATTTCTGTCTGTTGGAATTTTCATCACAAACAAACCCAATGAGATTTTTAGAACTGAATTTTGGTTTCTAAAGAAAGAAAACATAGTTAGCTTTAATTTTCCGCTGTAGCTCTATATTCAATTAACTCAGAATTGTCGATAAATGAAATCATTATGCCATTCAATGTTATGATTTGATCTAAACACAGCACCTGATGGCATATATATACAACGTCGTATTTCAAAAAAGGATTAACAGAAAAAGGGAAATGTAGTAGATTAAGACTCATTATGTGTACTAATCCATATTTTTTGGTTCACATTTTGTTTTTGCCAGTATTCAGCACTGTTCCTCTTATTAGGCATAATTCAAAATTTAATCTACTTAATTTTTATAGGCTTTAAACATAACCCAATGAGAATGCTTTAGAAATATTCTCCTCTCCCAATTGTTATACAGATAGAGCTAGAATTGAGAGTTTTTTCATTTAGTATCTGACAGACTATAGGTAGGGCAGGAAAATAGGGGATTTAAAAACAAGAAGATAGCCTGAGTGGCTCAGTCGGTTGAGCATTAGACTCCTGATTTCGGCTGAGGTCATGATTCCAGGGTTGTAGGACTGAGCCCCATGTTGATCCCATGCTGAGTGTGGAGACTGCTTAAGATTCTCCTCTCTTCCTCTGCCCATCTCCCCTGCTGGCATTCTCTCCTTCTCTCTCAAAATAAAAAAAAATAAAAATAAAAACCAACCAACGAACCAACCAAAAAAACCCCAAAAAACAAACAAAACAAAACAAAACCCAAGAAGGCAGATAGGCTCCCAAACCAATCTGCATGAAAAAACTGTTGTGGGCTGCTAAGATTAAAACAGGGACACTGCTTCCTCTCAGTCACCACAAACCAAGCCCCAAATGAAGAGTAATGGCCCACAGTATAAAGTTTGAAGGAATGGGTTGACACCTCTGGCCAGAAGAAATTTGACATGGATGATAAACCCCATGGCTCCATGAAGAGGAGGAAAAAGGAAATGGCTATTGACACATCGGTGTGCCAAAATATGCTACCTTTACTCAACTGCTTCCTGAACTAACAGCCCAGAACACTGATTCTCACGTAACTATTCCAAAGTTTCTTAAAAGCAAGGTGAAGTCACTGTTCCTGATGAATGCTTTAACCATCTTTCTTTCCACTCTGATAATCTATAAAATGGGCAGCGTGTGCAATCTATAAAAATGTTTACTGCTAAACAGCGCTATACCTTGTGCTGGTGTACATCCTCTATGTCTGATAGGTCAGTGCTATTCTTTTGAGCTGTAAACAAAAAGAGAAAATCAAAGAAAACAGCCTCCTGTAGTCAGACTCTAGACTTCTAAAACCCAGAAGTCCTTTGCCATGAGAAAACCAGAGGATAAGTGAAATTATGCAAACATTTTCCATTCAAATTGGCACATATAACGTTCCTATAACTAATAACTTTCATATTTATTAGAAACCCCGTACTATCTTGAGAAAGCTGAAAATATTTCTGTAGGAAAAGCAATATGGCCCCAACAAAATAACAACAAAGATGGGCAATGAACTATTTCTATATTTCCCACAGATATATCCAGATATGGAGCAGTCAGCAAACTACTTTTATATAGCAAAAAATTATTTCATAATTAACTGGATTATCATTTCCTAATATGTCTGCTTAATAAGGTTCTAGTCTGAATGCTTTGTTCTCTTAAAAATGAAACATACATGCATAGAAAAGGCCAGTCTTGAGAATACGTAAGAAAAAAAAAATGGCTTAATAAAATATACCTAGGTTAATAATAAAAGTACTTTAGTGTCTCTTTTAAATCCTAGAGGTAGAATTAATTACCTATATATACATTTGGCCTCAAAAGACAAAAGCCTAGAAACAGTGCCTTATACGTAGGAGGTATTCAATCATTATCTAATAGAAGAAGGAATAATGAATGAACATCTTAGGTGTGATATGTAAACAATTTAAAATTCTTTAAATACACTAAGAACTAGAAATATAAAAATATTTTAACAGGGATGTAACTGGAAAAAGAATATTTTATTTCTTGGGAATAATTTTCATGATAGCAATCAACTTACAACGAGCATAATGAGGCCTGGCATTCACCTACTCACCTCATACAGAAGACAGTAAGTTCATAGGATGTCCTTCAATGAAGCAAACAGGCTTGGAGCACAGTCTCTGGAGGCTACTCCTGAGTTTCTATCTTTACTCATTTGCTTAGCAGCTGGGTGACCCTGGGTAAGTTTCTTAGTATCTCTGCCTCAGTTCCATAAAATGAAGGTAGTAATCGTCCCTATCTTACAGAATTGTTGTGAAGATTCAGTAAGATAATCCATGTAATCCATGCACAGAGTTTAGAGGAGGTCCTGACACATAGAAAGTGCTCCATTATTAATTTTATTATTTTTTTTTCAAGAGCAGAAAGGACTCTGTGCCTTTTCCTAACTGTGGTTCTTAAATAAGACAGCAAGAAAATATTTCACAGGAACCACCATTTTGGGCATGGTTCCTAAGAGAATCTGGAAGCTAGAAAGGGGCTTTAATCTCCTCTCAGTTTCAAGAGTCTATATGCTCTAGTATAACCAATTTAACAAAAAAAATCTATACAAGTATCAATTCTGAGGTGGTGAATGTTGGTGATGTAGCTGTAATTTTTTTCACTCTGTTATTTCAAGCTTCTGTCATATGTAAGGTACTGTACTGAAGCATCTTACATACATCAACTCTAATCCTCACAGTAACAATCCCACAGGTATCTAAGTAGAGGAGCAGATATTAGAAGCCCAAATTTACAGATAAGAAAACTGAGTGTTAATATACCTCAGGCTATAAAGTTACTAAGAATGAACTCCTGTCCTATACCAAAGAAGATGTATTTTACTCTAAGAAAACCACCAAATATTATTGCATGAGGGAGGTTTTTTTATCCATCATTCCCGTAACTAAAAGCTATTCAACTCAAATTTAAAAACAGAAACTCTCAACTAGTTTTTTCATTTATATTGATGTCAGCTAATAATTAATGACAGACTTCAAAACTTCAAACAAGAAATATTCAAACCACCTACTAAAGCATGATAACACAGCCCAGCTTCGTAAATTCCCTCACCAAGGAAGAATGGAAGCTAAATCCTAAGAAAAAAGGCTTGGGATCCTTTTCCATGAAAGAAATTCCCTTGGGTAGGTGTAGGTCAGAAGTGGGCATTAGTGAATGGGAGATTCTAGATTTGGAGAAAGGACTATAATGCTGGAGAAAGCACTCTCAGAAAAGGAAAACAATGCATGCTATTAAAATAGAGCAGTAAAGAAATTAAGCAGATTATCAAAGCAAAAATTTCAAAACATACATGCTTTGGCCTCCAACTGAATATGTGCAATTTTCCACATAGCTTGAAATGTAAATATAAGTGCAATAATTTATCTCAATGAATGGAAGCATGAATAATCTATCTCAATGTGCTTTTACAGACCTGGCCTCAACAAGGTGTAGTCTGTCCCTCTTATTTTCTGATGAGACTGGGCTACAGGGGAAGGAGTGTTTTGTTCTAAAGAACCATTAACTAATTGCCTCTTGGTGGCCTTTAATTCTCAATGAAGTTATCTCGTTATTATAAAGTAGGGTGTTGGGGTGCCTAGGTGGCTCAGTCAGCTGAGAGTCCAACTCTTGATTTCGGCTCAGATCATGATTCCAGGGTCTTGGGATCCAGCTGTCAGGCTCCATGCTTAAGATTCTCTCTCTCTCTCTTTCTCTGCTCCTATCCACCACTTGTACTCTCTCTCTCTCTCTCTCTCTCTCTCTCTCTCAAAAAATAAATAAATATTGCTTCTCGGCCTTTTGGCTAAGATCAAGTGTAAAAAAATAAATAAAATAACATAGGTTGTTTTCATCCAAGTCTTAGTTGTTTGTCAACAGCATTCAAATAGTTACCTCTTAGGGAAAATGTTATTAACATATAGTTTGGTAAAAGTGAATGAAGCACACATACAGCTCCTGAAGGTAAAGACTTTATTTTGTTTGTTTTGTTTAAAAGGACTGACACACTACTTATTCAACAAATATTTACTCAACGCCTACTGGGTACAAGGCACTTAAGTATTCATCACCAGACTAAACACAAATCCTTTCCTTCATGGAGCTTAGATTCTGGTGGGGGAAGACTGAAAATAAAAAATAAACAAATTGTCCAATGTGTTAGAAGGTGTTAAGTGCTATGGAAAAGGGATAAATAGAAGAGTAATATAAGGTAAGAAGGATTGGAGTGTGGCAGTTTGAAAAATATGTTCATAAAATTTTTGGTATTTCCTCCTTTCAAAAGGTGGAACTTCGTAGACTTAGTGACTTACTACAACAAATAGAATATGGCATAAGTGCTTCCAAGATTAGTTTATAGAAAGCTTGGGGCCTCTGTCTTGGGTGCGTTCTCTCTTAGATCACTTGCTCTGAGCCAGCTACAAGGCTGTCAGCAGCTCTATGGAGAAAGCTCCGGTGGCAAGTAATTGAAACCTCCAGCTAATGAGCAGTGAGGCAATGAGGCCTGCCGATAACCAGGTGAATGAGCTTCAAAGTGGATTTTCCTGCCCTAGCCGAGCCTTGTGATGACCATTCCTCACTAAGAGCTTGGCTGCAACCTGTAAGAGACACTGATTCAGAACTGGTTACTCAGTTAAACTGCTTCCAGACTTCTACTCCTCAGAAACTGTGAGAGATAATACATTTGGTATTCTGAGATGCTAAATTTCGGGTAACTTGCATAGAGATAGGTAACTAATATGGTGAGGGTGGGAAAGAGGTAGGTTGCAGTATTAAATAGGATGGTTGAGGTCTCCCTGAGAAGATGACATTTAAACTAAGACTTGAAGGAGGTGGAAGAGGCATATTTGAGAAACAGCAAGAAAGCCAGTGTGACTGAAGCTGAGAGACAGAGGTAGAGAATGGTAGAAGTTAACTGGTTGGGTGGCCAGCTCATATAGGGGCCTGTATGCCACTGTAAGGAGGCTGACATTTCTTCTAGATTAAATGGGAAGCCACTGCAGGGTTTGAGCAGAGGAATGCTGTGATCTTACCAAAAAATCTAACAGATGCATTAAGGAGAATATAAAGAAAGTTTCATGCATGTAAATTATTCTTATAACTTTGTTATTGACAACTATAAATCAAGTTCTTTGGTAGTTCAATTTTTAACAGTGTAATGGATGACAGGGCAAAAATATAACCATAGGAGAAGATTCTTAGGGGATGGAAACAAAAACAATCCTGACCATACTCATCGAACTACATCATATCATGTTAGCCAAAAAACTGTCAGGGGAGTTGGGGGGGACCAGAACTTTATAAAAGTTTTCTTAACTGTTTGTAATGCACAACTAGGAAAAAGTACCTTTGATATTATCCCTTTTTTCTCTTTGTTCTTTTGGAGTCCTTACATTATGTGCATTTGCAAACAAGTCAGTGTGCTTTACTAAAGGAATGGAGCAAGGACACCACTGGATAGACATTCTCACAACTAAGGAGGAAAGGAAATTAAATTTCTGTAATTCTAAATTCAATTCCTGTAACTCTCTACCAACATGATGAACAGATATAACAGGCCAGTTTAATCTTACCTGATGTAAGATGTTTTTGGTGTTTAGGAATATATTTCTCAAGGAGACGCTTCATACGTGAATCTTTGGCCTCATCCAAAGCACACTTTCCATTGTCACTTCTAAGTAAGGGATCAGCTCCATTCAAAAGAAGTAACGCTGCCACCTACAGGAAGACCGTTCATGTGAGCGTGCCCAGACAAAAGGTATATTATTGCAAATGTGTGCTGGCTTACAACTCTAAGCAACATCGGATATTTCTTTCAACAAGAGAGCTTGGGTTTATCTGTAACATCTTTGCCCAATAAAAAAATTAATGCAACTTACTGAATCATAATTTGTTGATATACATATCCTTTCTCTTACAAAAATAGAGAAAAAGGGGGAAAGGGAGGGGGCAGAGAGGGAGAGGGAAGGAGGGAAAGACTGAGGGAGGAAGGAAAGATCAGAAATATAGATAGTTCAGGTGCTGGTGAAACGGATCTAGAGGTACACCGAGAATTAGGCGTCGGTTCTGTAGTAGTAACTACAAGTTTGACATGTTCCAGGAGATGGTTATGTCATCTTTCATCTGTAGCTGTGTTGTCGTTGCTCCTCCCCAGTGTCAGGGAGAAAGAAACCAGTCAATCCTTAATTGTTCCTACTCCTCAAGTTACCTCCTCATGATGCTCTCCCTGACCTCCTCATCCACTGCTGCTGCCTTTTTTTGGGTACATATTTTATCATAGTGCCCAATATATATTACACTTATTTCTTATTAATCCGTCTCTTGGGCACTCTAAGGTTGTTGAGGGTGGGACTATGTCTTTCTTTTAAAATTAATTACATATGAATAGGAAATTAATGAATATAGTTCAAAATATAGAAGACTCAGAAAAGTATACAATGAAAAATAAGTTTCCTCCTCTATCCCTGAATTTCAGTCATCTAATTTTTTTAAGTACTATAGTTTCTTCTGAATTTTTTGAGTTAATCTAGTCCAACATGTATATATGTATGTATACATACAAATATGTACAGATTTTCTTCTTACACAAGTGGCCATAGAATATATACATTCCTCTATATCTTGCCGCCCCTCCCCCAACAAAAGAGCTTAGAAATTGTACCATGTCAGTATAAAATGAACTTTCTCATTCTTTTTAGCAGCTGAGTAATAGTCTACTATTGAATGTACTATATGAATGTACTGTATTTTATTTTATTTTTTAATTTTTTTTAATGTTTATTTTTGAGAGACAGGAGAGACAGAGAACGAGCAGGGGAGGAACAGAGAGAGGAAGACGCAGAATCCGAAGCAGGCTCCAGGCTCCGAGCTGTCAGCACAGAACCCTATGCGGGGCTTGAACCCACGGACCGCGAGATCATGCCCTGAGCCGAAGTCAGTTGCCCAACCGACTGAGCCACCCAGGCGCCCCTGTATTTTATTTAAGTACCCTATTGACAGATGTTTAAGTTGCTTCCAAGTTTTTACTACAGGTATATGTCTTAATCATCTTTATATTCCCAGTGCCTATCTCAGTGTCTGACAAACAGTAAATATTCACTAAGTACTGTTTAATGCATGAAGAATATAGGGGCGCTTGGGTGGCTCAGTCGGTTGAGCATCTGACTTCGGCTCAGGTCATGATCTTGCGGTCTACGAGTTCGAGCCCCGCGTCGGGCTCTGTGCTGACAGCTCAGAGCCTGGAGCCTGCTTCAGATTCTGTGTCTCCCTCTCTCTCTGCCCCTCCCCAGCTCATGCTCTGTCTCTGTCTCTCTCTCTCTGTCAAAAATAAATAAACATTAAAAAAAATTAAACAAAAAAGAATATAATCAGGGAGGATGTCGGAAGTAGGCTTTAAGTAACACTACAAACACTAAATAGAGCCTAAATTTCCATGTTAGTATCTGGAATGACAGAAAGGACCTAAATTTGTGTAAATTATATATACCCCCAAATTAAATATATATACATTTTTCCTTTTATAACAAAGCATTCTAGGAGTGAAAAACATAACACTACAAAGGGACAATATAAGCTAGATCCTCTAAAAATTATTAAGACTCAGCAATTCTACTTTTCAAATTATTATGAGAATTTAATATTAGATAGGGAAATAGAAAGTAATAATAGATATAATTAAACCTGTAATTCATATACAAGCCAGGTAACAGTAGATAACAAATTTATGTCTGGATCTTCATGTTTTGTTCAGCAAAGAAAATACAGAGTACACAGCTTTCTTTTAGGAAAAGAAGTTTTCCAAGGGAGTTGCCAACAGGGCTGTGCTGTTTATCTCAAGATTCTGTGTCAAATAATAATCCACGCAGTGAGGATGCACAGAAAGATGATCTCTTTTGCACTGCTGGTGAGAATGCAAACTGGTGCAACCACTCTGGAAACAATATGGAGGTTCCTCAAAAAATTAAAAACAGAACTAGGCTACGACCCAGCAATTGCACTACTAGGTATCTATCCAAGGGATACAGGTGTGGTGTTCCAAAGGGGCACATACACCCCAGTGTTTACAGCAGCACTATCAACAATAGCCAAAGTATGGAAAGAGCCCAAATGTCCATCAACAGATGAATGGATAAAGAAGATTTGGTATATATGTATACAATGGAGTAGTACTCGGTCAAAAAGAATGAAATCTTGCCATTTGCAGCAACATGGATAGAACTAGACGGTTTTATGCTAAGTGAAATTAGAGAAAGACAAAGATCGTATCACTTCTCTCAGATGAGGACTTTAAGAGACAAAACAGATGAACATAAGGGAAGGGAAACAAAAATAATATAAAAACAGGGAGGGGGACAAAACATGAGACTTATAGAGAACTGAGAGTTGATGGAGGGGTTGTGGGTGGGGGCATGGGCTAAATGGGTAAGGAGTATTAGGAAGACATTTGTCGGGATGAGCATTGGGTGTTATACATAGGAGACAAATTATGGGAATCTACTCCTGAAATCATTATTGTACTATATGCTAACTTGGATGTAAATTTAAAAAAAAAAGCGTTTCAACATTTACCATAAAAGAAAAGAAAAAACATCTAGTGTGAGAGTGACTTAGGAACAAGGAGCATGAGAAAGAGGACTGGGAGAAAGGAAAAGGCAGGGGCTAGAACCTCACTTTCCTAGAAATCCGAGTTGGTAATTCCCAGGGAATGGATACATTACTTTGAGAGTCTCTGATTTAGACAATGGATAGTTTGCTTCACCAAATATCCACACTTACTCTTTCCCTCTCTAGCCTTAATATTATGAATTCTGCTTTACATATCCTCTAATTTGAAGCACTCTCTTCTCACCAAAAGGCAATAAATAAATGCCTTTTCCTGAGTATTTCTCCCATACTTTAAACCTGCATTTAGGTTCTTTATTAGCTCTTTTTGGCTACCTAACAAATTACCCAAATTTAGTGGCTTGAAACAAGAATAACTATTTATAATCTCACAGTATCTGTGGATCAACAATTTGGGAGTGGCACAGGTAGGTGGTTCTATCTGAGTTTCTCTTCTCTTCTCTTCTCTTTTCTTTTGCCAAAGAGTCTAGATGGGATTACTGTCATTCAAGTATTTCATAGAAACAGGAATGTAACGACTGGGTCCAAGTAGCATGAAAAAGTAAAAACACTGCAGGTTTGTACATGCTGCTCTATTTCCATCAGGAATGGGCTCCCCCGACATCAGACACAGCAGCTGTACTTGTCAGATGCGTCCTTGCAGATGCAGCCCTCAGCACACTTGGCACCGCCCACAGGGCAGCAGGAGGAGCAGCTCTTCTTACAGGGGTGCATTTGTACTCTTTGCATTTGCAGGAGCTGACGAAGGTGCAGGAGCCCATGGTGGAGCAGGAACAGCGTGGGTCTATTTCGAGCCAAGGTGAGGGTGGAGGTCCAAAGCAGGTGACCCGGGGAGACACTGGTGGGGGCTGGAGGTCTGGTCAGAGTTATATGAGGATGTAGTCAAGAGGTTGGTTGGAGATACGATTATATAAAAGCTTGACTGGGGCTGCAGGATCTGTTTCTAAGATGGCTCCCTCACATGGGTGTGGGACGGAGAGGCCCTAGTTCACTGTCACAAAGACCTTTCCATAGAGCTACTCACGTGTCCTCATGATATGACACCTAGCCTCACACTTAATGACCTGAGAGAGAGAAGAGAAAACGAGGAAGAAGCTACAATACTTTTAACATAGCCTTGAAAGTCATATACTGTCACTTCTGCTACATCCTAATTGTTAGAAGCAACTCACTGACACTCCAGCCCACAATCTTGGGAAAGAGAATCAGGCTTTACCTTTTGAAAGGAGGACTATTAAAAATTTTGTGGACATATTTTAAAGCTACCACAGGTTAACTGAAACAAGCAGAGCAATTTCAGGAAGTGGCTGGCATCACAATCCTCCTTATTTGGCTGGTCAAACAATAGACTCCTTAACGAAATACAGGTAGACCTCTGCTTAAAGTTTGCTTACGGATTTTCACCTCAAAGCATATTATTGAATCAAGTGCTTTCTTCCCTCTAAAATCAGCTGACTTCCTTGTGTAAGAAGCAAGTATGACAGAGAGTAAAATTCTTTTAAGTTTCTATTTAAATTTCAGTTAGTTAACATACACGTAATAGTAATTTTAGGTGTACAATAAAGTGATTCAGTACTTGCATACATCACCTGGTGCTAATCACAAGTGCACTCCTTAATCCCCAACACCTATTTAACCCACCCCCACCTCCCCTCTGGTAACCATCAGTTTGTTCTCTACAGTTAAGAATCTGTATCTTGGTTTGTCTCTCTTTTTCCCCCCTTTGGTCATCTGTTTTGTTTCTTAAATTCCACATATGAGTGAAATCATATGGTATTTATCTTTCCCTGACTGACTTATTTCACTTAGCATAATATTTAGAGAATAAAATATTTTCAAGTACTTGAAAAGACAGTATTTTGACTATACAGAACTAATGAAACCTGCACAAAACAGAAAAAACTACAAAAAAACCCTTCATTAGTAGTTTCATTGTTGATAATAACATTGTTAACATGGATAATAATATTGTTGGTAGTAATAAGTATATTATACAATAAAGAAATAAGTAATTTTTAAGAAACAAATGTTGAGCCTAAGAGAAAAAGAGACATAAGTATAAAATTAGTTAAATGTAAATGTGTAATATTAAGTTTGAAATAGTAGTATCAGTATGGGGTGCCTGGGTGGCTCAGTCAGTTGAGCGTCCGACTTTGGCTCAGGTCATGATCTCATGGTCTGTGAGTTCGAGCCCCGCGTCGGGCTCTGTGCTGACAGCTCAGATTCTGGAGCCTGCTTCAGATTCTGTGTCTCCCTCTCTCTCTCTGCACCTCCCCCCACTCACACTCTGTCTCTGTCTCTCAAAAATGAATAAATGTTAAAAAAAAAAAAAGAAATATCAGTATGAACTAATAATTTTTCTTTCTAAAAATATGTATTTTACTGAAAATGCCTAAAAGCAATGATATCCCATAGCAATGAGCACACCTAGTGCCTAGATTGTGATTTCTAAATAGACTATCCACTCACTTACAGACAATATAAGAAGAAACAAGCTATACAACACCACAAAAATAAAATTAGCCAAATCCAGAATTTAGGAAATTCTTTAAGACAAAAGCCAAGATTCTAGAACCCCTAAGAAAACACAAAATAGAGGAAGAACTGTTATAGGTTAAAACACACTTAAGACACAAAACAAACACATGTAGTATGTGGACCTTGATGGATCCTGATTCAAACAAAAACTTACTATAAAAACGCATTTTTTAGATAAACTGGGAAATTTTAATATGGACTGGATATTAAATAGTAAAAGAAACTATATTAGGTAGGATGATGTTGTGGGTGTAAGAAAAGTTCTTATCTGTCAGAAATGCAGGCTCAAGTATTTATGAGTATAATGGTATAATACCTGTGATTTCTTTTAAAATATTTCCAGTATCAACAACACACAAGTCGTGTTCCAGCCTGTTGAGGGAGTTTGGCTCTTTATAGTGTAACAGAATATACAATCAAACTTTAGAAGAGATTTCACTACAGATACATGTGGAATGAATAATCACCATGTTTAAGGGATGTTTTTCTCAATACATGTGAACCTAAGTAACACTGTCAGCCAATCTCCAAGTCAACATCTCATATACTCATACACCATACAACACTTCATCAAATAAAAGCTTTGTTAAAATCATGATAGCTTACACCAACTTGTCATGCCATTTCCTTCACCTATTAACAAAGTAAACCTAATAAAAGAGAAGTCAAGGTTAGCCTGACATGACTTGTTCTTAGGGATGCCTACAGATTCTCAAAGATCACTGCATTCTTATCTAAATGTCTCCTATGTGTCTAATAATTTGTTCCAGATTTTTCTAAGGAATCACAATGAGCCAATCATTTGTAATTCTCAAATCCCACCTTTACCATATTGGAAAATGTAATTATGTTGACATATAATTTACATGCCATACAATTCACCCATTTAAAAAGTACAATTCAATGGTTTTTAGTATATTAAGAGAGTTGTATAACTATAACCCACCATCTAATTTTAGAATATTTTAATTTCTCCTAAAAGAAACCCTTTAACAATGAACTGTTACACCCCATTCCCCACCTTCCTTTATTTTTTTTTGTTTTTATTTATTTTTGAGAGAGAGAAGAGAGAAAGCAAGCACAAGTTGGGGAGGGGCAGAGAGAGAGGGAGACAGAGAATCCAAAGCAGGCTTCAGGGTCTGAGCTGTCATCACAGAGCCAAACACGGGGCTTGAACCCACGAACCATGAGATCATGACCTGAACTGAAGTCGGACGCTTAACTGACTGAGCCACCCAGGCAAGTCCCCCCACCTTCCATTCCTAATCTTTTCTGTCTCTAAAAGTTTGGACTACTGCAAATATTTCAAACAAATGAAATCATACAAGGTATTTTTAATGGCTTTTTAGCTTTTAAAAAATAGGTTATTATCTTTTAGGATCTCCCACCTTTTAGTATAAAAGTTAATTCCTGTAAGATAATACATTCAAGTTCCTTCAACTCTGGAATATTTAAGAAACTCACACTCTCCAGGTGCCTGATCCAGTATCAGGTTCCCAGGACTTCCTTGGTTTGACATTTTTAGTCCTATAACAAGTAATGCATGGGAGCAATACCCAGAGTCTAGACCATTTCTCTGATCATCTTTGCCTTACATATGAGATTCCCCAAGGTTAGCCTAGATCCTCATCTGATGCTCAAGCTATCCCTACTCCATCCTCCAAAACAACATCCTACCCTACTTTGATTTTTAAGGCTTTGGTTCTTAAGTCAGTCCAGAACTGACCTGGAATTTTGGAAATCTCTCTTGGACCGGGTGAAGTAACTTTCTGGCTCCCCCCAGCTAAACAGAACGGGAAGGGACAAAGAAGACCGTGACTTCATCCCACCCCACCAGGTTTCAGCTTTTAATTCTTATGACTGTTCTCTGGACTTCAACTTCCATCTTGCCATTCTCTTTTCTCCCGCCATCAGTCAGGATACGCCATGGTGCCAAAAGCACATCAGTTATAGGAACACAAAGGTTGGCATGAGGGAGTGAGATAGGAGCGAGGTAACTAGATTCTGGAGTCAAAAGTGTGTGTCCTTGGTCCCTTTTACTTCACTGAGGGAGTAAGAGAAGGCTACATGTCTGCAAAGGCGAGACAGAAGATAGCCAGTTATAGCCTGTGAGGCAGAAACTGACTAAAGCCGAGTTACCAGATGGGACAAAGGAAGAACTGAGAAAGAAAGGAGGAAAAAGTGAAGTGGTCAGGGCTCACATTGCCCAAAGGGGGAAAAAACTTTTGACTAGGGTTAAGTCAGCCCTGAATAGTTGGGAAAGCAGATGGGCCAAAAGGAGAGGGAAGAACTGCTTTGGCATGAGGTTTCTCTGCTGGAGGCCAGCTTTGAAGAGGGAGTAAAGGACAGAGAGGACTCACACCACCACCTGTCCAAGCCTGCATTCTTTTGGCCATTCAATTAGGTCCCAGGCAGAATTCCCCTCCCCACCCAGCTTTCTCTACAATGTGGAGGGTGACCACCTACTAATAAGTGATATAGTATCAAAAGAAGGCAAAAGAACCTAAACTTTCCTGAAGTACTGTTTCACATTAGGAAGGGTTATGCTGTGTCCATGCCCATGGCTCCCAGAAGCCTTCCCCAGATCTATTTGTTAGACATTTCTTCTTGGAAGCAAGTGTATCATAACTTCCCGAGCTCAGCTGATTAGCTCCCTTTTCTACCCTAGGAGTTTGAACCCAGAGGCAACTTCCAATACATGAGATAAAAAAACATTAATATTTTCAGCAAGTATCTCAATCCAGTAATGTGGTGCCTGAACCAGAAAATGTCTGGCAAGCTCAGAATGTAAGTTTATTTCTGAAATAAACTGCACGTGCTGAAACTGATCATCTTAATATTATCATTATAGTAGCTACCAATTTGTATGGAACTATAGTATTTTGATATTTTAAACAGTAGTACATCTATGCTAGTATGTACTAGTTAATCATTAAATCTAAGAGATTCCTATCTTATATGGACTCTGAAAGTAACACTAGTGTCCAAAAAGGTGTATGCCTCCTATCGGGACTGGACATCACTGTTTAACACTCTGTAAGCAGAAAACGTTCTGCTAAAACCTATAGAGCACCATACTGAAATAGTCTAAAGAAGTATATAAGTTTAAAAAATACTATGTGAGGGCACCTGGGTGGCTCAGTTGGTTAAACACTGGACTCTAGATTTTACTCAGGTCACGATCTTGCAGTTCGTGAGTTTAAGTCCCTCATCAGGCTCCATACTGACAGTATGGAATCTGCTTGGGATTCTCTCTTCTCTTCTCTGTCCCTTCCCCACTCTCTCAAAAATAAATAAACTTAAAAAATAAAAATAAAAAATACTATGTGTACCCACGGGGCGTCTAGCTGGCTCAGCTGGCTTAGAGTCTGACTTCAGCTCAGGTTGTGATCTCATGGTTTGAGTTTGAGCCCCATATTGGGCTTGCTGCTGTCAGTGCAGAGCCCACTTCAGATCCTCTGTTACCCCCTCTCTCTGACCCTCCCCCACTTGTGTTCTCTCTCAAACATAAAGAAACATTAAAAAAAAAATACTATGTGTAACCAAACACTACCTGTAGTTATTAAAAGTAACACATAAAATAGCATCTACCATATTAGACACAATAAGTCTATCACAAAGTAAAACTTTATTCCACATTCTGAGTACCCATTAGAAGAATAAACTATAACTGAATCCCTATTGCTAGCTTCCGGAGATTTTTAGTATCTGTAGAATGTAGTATTTGATTTGCAAACAAAAGCATCACAGTACCTGATAACGTCCATTTATGACAGCATCATGTAGGGGAGTGATCTGGTACATTCCTTTGATATTTACATCGGCTCCACCTTTTAATAGTTCACTTGCTGTCTGATAAAATCCTCCTACACTAGCTTCATGAAGTGCTGTCCAACCTATTTTACAAAAAGGAAATGGTATTTGTTTATGTTTGGCATCTTAATGTTTTGTGCTTGCCCTTATAAACTATATAAACTCTAAGTTGTTTCTTTAAAAATATTTCGATTAGATGAGACAAGATAATCCCACCATGAAAATAAACTATTATTAGGTGGATTCAATAAATCTGAAGGCCAAATAAAATTCCTACCCCCAACTCAATTGTGAAAATATGAAAAATATGCAAAAAATAAAATATTTGAAACTATTCTTGTCCAGCTCAAATAAAAACGCTGTAAGGGAGTCATTGTTAGCTTAAAGAAATGCTAATTATAGGCTACTTTTTTGCAAAGAGGGAGAAAAAACTTTATTTCTAGCTCAAGGTACTTCCATTAAAGTAACCCAGCTGTCAGGAATGCACAGAGGTCACTTCAAAAATATGGGCTCATTTTTAAAAAGCTCATTTGTAAAAAGCTATTTACAGTAGTTCTAACACACACTATTGTAATAAAACCAGGCATACAAGTAAGTATCTTATGTATCCTTAAGTATGACTTATGTATCCTCATTAGCCAGAGACAATGGTACGTTATATTTATTCAATTCCAATAAATCATATGATTGATGTAAGAAAACCTAAAAGGTGCATGTTAAAAGTGTATTAAAAAGGGGGGGGGGTAATATTTCATTTACTCTTTCCAGAACCTTCTCCATAAGCTAGGGTTTCTCTATCTCAGCACCAACATTTTGGGCCGGACAATTCTTTGTTGTTCTGAGCATTCTATTAGATACCAGTAGCACCACTCCCCCATTCCAGTTGTAACAACCAAAAATGTTTCCACAAACTGCCAATGTGCCCTAAAAGCCAGTATCACCCCAGTTAAGATCTATTGTCATAAGATGTTATAGAAAGAGTTTCTCCTATAGTATTAAATAGAAAGCTTTGAGGAAGAAATGAAGAGCAACAAAAAAGGTAAATATATAGTTAATAGAGGAGTTTTTTCCTATAAATTTCCTTAAAATGCATGTGACCATTTAAATTGAAAATCATAACATTATATTTTAGTGTTATTAATTTATATAGCTGTTATATGGCATAAAAGATAAGGGAGATGTGTTCAACATTCTGACATTTTATAGAAATATTAACATACTAACCCTGAAAAGAAAGAAACATTAAAGATGTACATTGCAATCCCCGGGGTAATCACTACAAAAAAAAAAAATGCAAAGACACAGAAAGGAAAAAAAGGATAACATACACGAGGAACAATTAGTAAAATCACAATCCTCACTCAATCCTACCTTTTATATTAAATTAAAATTGGCTAATTGCCCCAATTAAAAGGCAGAGATAGTCAGAATTTATCTATTTCTTTTTTTTCAACATTTATTTATTTTTGGGACAGAGAGAGACAGAGCATGAACGGGGGAGGGGCAGAGAGAGAGGGAGACACAGAATCGGAAACAGGCTCCAGGCTCCGAGCCATCAGCCCAGAGCCTGACGTGGGGCTCGAACTCACGGACCGCGAGATCGTGACCTGGCTGAAGTCGGGCGCTCAACCGACTGCACCACCCAGGCGCCCCTCTATTTCTTTTTTATCTAAAAGCTATCTATAAGAAATATGTATGTATGCTATCTATAAGAAATAAATTTTAAATATAAAGAGGTTGAAAATAAAAGGATGGAAAAAGAGCAAATAGACAAGAAACATAAGATACAGCTAGGATGTCTATATTAATATCATATACAGTAGCTTCAAGACAAAATGTATTACTAGAGACAAAGAGAAATATTTCAAAATAATTAAAAGGTCAATTTATCAGAAGACATGACAATTTACAACTGTGTATGTACCTGATAACAAAGCTTCAAAATACAGGAAGCAAAAATGGACAGAATGAAAGGGAGAAACAGACAACTCCACAATCATAGTTGTTAATATTTCAATATTCTTCTCATGAAATGACAGATAAACTAGACAAAAAAATCCATAAAGAAAGACATGATCTGAACATTATTAATCATCTGCATCTAAGCAACAGTTAGAGAACATTATATAAAACTGAGGAATAAACATTCAAATACACAAGGGATATTAACCAAGAAAGACTATATACTAGGAAATTGACCGATTCTCAATACTTGTAAGAGGATAAAATTCACAGAAAGTATATCCTTTGACCAAAAGTAATTAAATTAGAAACCAATATCAGAAAGATACCTGGACATTCTTCAAATACTTAAAAATTTAACGACTTCTTGGCACAAAACCAGACACATAGACCAATGGAACAGAATACAGAACCCAAAAATAGGCCCACAAATGTATGGCCAGCTAATCTTTGACAAAGCAGAAAAGAGTATCCAATGGAAAAGTCTCTTCAGCAAAAGGTGTTGGGAAAACTGTACAGTGACATGCAGAAGAATGCCACTTTCTTACCCCATACACAAAAATAAACTCAAAAAGGAGAGATATCAAAATCCTAGAGGAGAAAAAAGGCAACAACCTCTTTTACCTTGGCTGCAACAACCTCTTGATAGAGGTTTGGGTTACACAGGTGAATATATATGTCAAAATTCATCAAATAGCACATTTAAGATCTGCATGTCACCATATGAAAATTTTACCTCTAAAAAAATTGAACTCTAGTTAGAGATATTATTTCTCAGGTGTTTAGTGGTAAAATGTACTAACTTTCTTTGAACTGTGTCAACATAAAGATGGATTGATGGACAGAGATTTATAGACGTAAAGGTATGATGGATAGGCAGGGGCTCTGCCCCCTGGTTCCTGGCACAGAATGTCTAAACCCTTTTAAACACGGGTGCTAGGAGAATCATTTGTTCTAATATTTGGTCTCTCACCCCAGTTACTCATACAGAATCCCCAAGACCTTTACAATTTCCCAAGTGATAAAAAATGTCTGACACAAAGCTCCTAAGTCCCTTATTCCCTGGGTGATAAAAATATCTTTTGTTCTAGTGAGGCAACTTTTGGTGGGCTCCCAGGTTGGGGCTGGTCATAAGAAAGACTAAACCATGATCAGAAACTTGGAACTTTCAGTTTCATGTCCTCCCAACCCCCACCCTGCCTTCATGATGAAGAATCCATGAAAACCCCAAAACTCTGGGGTTCAGAGAACTTTTCCACACTGGTGAACACAACTACGTGCTAGGAAGGTAACACTCCAATTCCACACGGACAGAAGCTCCTGTGCTCAGGACTCTTCCAGACCTCACTCTATGTATCTTCATCTGGCTGTTAGTCTGTATCTGTATCCTTTGTCATATCCTTTATCATAATAATAAGTAAACTTACATGGTAAACATACGTAAGTGTTTCCCTGAGTTCTGTGAGCTACTTTAGGAAATGACTGAATCTGAGGAGGGGACTGTGGGAACCTCCAATTTGTAGCCAAGCTGAACAGAAATTGTGGGCAACCTGGGGACCTACTACTTGTGACTGGCATCTGAAGTGGGGGTTTCTGACTGAGCCCTTAACCTGTGGGGTCTGTGCTAATATGGGTTAGTGTCAAAAATGAATTAAATTGCAGGACACTCAGCTGGTGTTGGAGAATTGCTTGATGTGTCCAAAACCCACATATGCGATATCACAAGTGTTAGGAATAAAAGTAGAAGAGAAACACACAAGTGTTCTTCCTTTATAGTAAGTATGTGATGAAAATAAATATGTAGAATATGGGTATTAGGTATACAGATGCTTACTGTAGATTTTTTTTAACTTTTCTGTATGTTTGCAATTTTTCATAATGTCATAAAAATTTCAAATAAACAGCTCACTTGTGAACTTTTGAAACATAAGCACTTAAGGACTACCTATTTTTAAAAACGTAACATAAAAATTAGGTCCCTCCAAGTACTTTTTCTGATAAAAAGTGTGAACTTGTTTAGATTTCGGGACCTGTGGAAATTTGCTTATCAACGCATATACTGATTAACCTGATTATCTGCCACCAGTCTAGGATGAAAAATGAAACGTGAGAAATCCAAAAGTTATTAAAGAAGATGATAATTTTCCTTCTAGAAAACTTCCTTTCCTTATTTAGGTTTTGATTAAACTATAATAAAAGTTAGTTTCCTAAAGGGGCAAAAATGACTGCTTTAGGAATGAGAAACCCATAACAAAAGATTAGTTTGTTTTCCCTGAGCCAGAATGATGAAAAACATAAGGTAAATGTACAGTGAAAAGCTAGTCTCCTGTTTTAAATTTATTGCAGAAAATTCCCAAAGAAGAGAATTACTGCATGTCAGTAATTCAGAGTTAACGGTGGGGCCTCAAGGAAGGAGTGAAAAACGAATGCTACTCTGGAGACCTAAACAAGAATGAACCAGTGATGAATAGTACCAGTCTTAAGGATGAAAGAAATTCCCAGCATCCACAAAGCCAGATGGACCTTTATTTTGCAGACAGAGCCATGGTAGACCAGATATAGCTACACATCTGACAGAAAAAAATCAAACGGGGGTGCCTGGGTGGTTCTGTCCATTAAGTGTCCGACTTCAGCTCAGGTCATGATCTCGCAGTTCACTGGTTCAAGCCCCGCGTTGGGCTCTGTGCTGACAGCTCAGAGCCTGGAGCCTGCTTCACATTCTGTGTCTCTCTCGCTCTCTACCCCTCCCGCACTCAACACTCTGTCTCTCTCTCAAAAATAAACATTAAAAATTAA
Organism: Felis catus; assembly: GCF_018350175.1. Lineage (NCBI taxonomy): Eukaryota > Metazoa > Chordata > Mammalia > Carnivora > Felidae > Felis > Felis catus. The sequence continues at coordinate 139,467,234 of NC_058368.1, forward strand.
AAGGAAAGAAATCAAATGTACAAAGAATTTCCCTTCCCTTAGGGATTACTCCTTCTGTGTTATAAAAACACTCCTTCAAAATAAAGATGGATCACACTTTACAACAGATCTTTTATCTCCCAGATCTACCAGTGGAAGATCCTTTTCTTTTTAAGTTTATTTATTTATTTTTGAGAGCGTGCGAAAGCATGAGTGGGGGGAGGGGCAGAGAGAGAGAGGGAGAGAGAATTCCAAGCAGGCTCCACACTGTCAGCACAGAGCCTGATGCAATGCCTGAAATCATAAACGTTAAGATCATGACCTGAGACAAAAAATCAAGATGCTTAACTGAATGAGCCATCCAAGCACCCCTACAGGTTAGAAGATCCCTGAACATTTTTTTTTTCTTTTTAAAAATTTAATCATCTTGAAGGAAATATCTTTAAAGCTTTATAGGATTATAAATTTCCCAGAAAGAAAAGAAAGAAAGAAAGAAAATATAACCTAACACATTTTTAATAAAGATTCAAGATCCTAACAATCATAATATTAGTTACATGCTCTAATGTAGCAATTGTTAACACCCACGGAGGTCTAAGTGCATGCTTTACTACATTATACAGTCCTCAACAATGTGTCCTCCCATTTATAATTTTTTTGTCTCTTGCCTTGTTGTTAAACTTCTTACTATTATCAACATCCTGGTCTGTGCCAATCTTTGCTTTCATTTCTACTGTGCCATAAACTTAGGAATCAGATAGAATTCTGTGTAAAATAATGCTAAGAGCATTGGTGTGAGATGGTTTTAGCGAAGAAGCTTTATGAAATCTGTTTTGGGTATTCAGACTTCAGCCTATTTCCTGGTCGTCACCTTTGTTTTTGATAAATGAAGAATTACTGCAATTGGTTTTTTAAATCAAAGAAAAAGATAACATAAAATGTAAACAAGGATTTAAAATGCAAATGTCAACCTATGACAAGACTATTGGTCTGTTATTGTAACATTTTATTAATTTCTCAAAAGGCACTTACCTTTTTTTTGGATTGTATCACAGAATATATTTAAATTTTTCTAGTAAACGTGTCTTTCTGTTTTCACAGCACATGGCACATAGGAGACATACTATAAAAGCTCACTACAATGAACTGGTTTATTACATAGAGGTGTACACCTCTTGCCAGTAGTTGCCAGTAGTTCTTGAACTTTAGTGAGAATAAAAATCATTGGGGGAACATGCTAAAATACAGATTTCAAGGTTTTAACCTACATATTTTGACTGTGAGACTGGGTGTGAATATGTGTGTTTGGGGGGGTGAAATAAAGGCTACATTTTAAACAAACACTGCAGGTGACTCTGATGAAACAAATAGTTACAAAGTCTTTAAAAATGCTGCCCTCTAGGGGTGCCTGCGTGGCTCAGTTGGTTGAACTTCCAACTTCAGCTCAGGTCGTCATCTCATGCATGGTTCCTGAGTTCGAGCCCTACATCGGGCTCTGTGCTGACAGCTTAGAGCCTGGAACCTGCTTTCGATTCTGGGTCTCCCTCTCTCTCTGCCCCTCTCCTGCTTGTGCTCTAAAATAAATAAACATTAAGAAAAAAACCAACACTGCCCTCTGCAATTTTATGGGATGTAATAGCCAGAAATAAAGGTAAGAGCTAAGATGAAGAGTGAGAAGGAAAAGTAGACAACAAGAGAGACTTCAAAAAGTCAGAAAAGTATGTTAAGGATAAAGAATTCATGAAGGTCACAGAAGTACCTGGGGCAGTGAGGAGAAAGTGCACAATAAATGGCCAAAGACAAGGAGGGAAGAGACAGCAAGGATGTTAATGGCGCAGACAAGGGCTAATGAAAAGAAACATGTTAAGAGATTTTTGGGAAATCCATAAAGTAAAGTTAGCTGCATGCAGAGCTACTCCTGAATTTAAGGAGCAGATAGAGATTAACAAAAACTACCAGACATTTTTTGTGCACTGTGTCATAAAGTCTAGAAATGGCAGAAAAAGTATGGGTACATAAAAGCACTACCCAGGCTGGCCCAGTGCTGCTCAGTGCCTTAAGTACTTAAGTGTCTTTAAGGAATCATTCTTGTCCAGGGGAATATAAGGTTCTTTCTGCAAAAAAAGACTACCAGAGATCCAGCCTTGTAGAAAGAAAGTTCTGAGCTCCCTGTCCCACCCTCTCTATCTCATACACCCTTCTCTCCATTTCCCTGGCCATTGCCCCTGTTATACACCTGCAATGTTATCTCAATTTCCGTCACATCTCAAGTGTACCATCAGCTTCTTTCAGCTTTTGACCTCACTTCTCTTCCATTCAAAGCTGAGTGTCACGGTAACAACGCCCATGCAAAGCCAGCAAGTCAGCCCCAAGAACGGCATTCTTCTGTGCAAGCCAACTGCACGTGACCCACCTGGTGGGCCCTCAGCAGGCATAATCTTTGAGGGTTAAATATACTACTCTTCTCCTGCTCCTCTTTCCCCTCGTTACCATTTCCCAAGGAGATGATGATGATCAGCTACTCAAGCAGGAAAATGACCTGGAAACTCTGTGTGAGACTTGCCTCAGGTCCACTTTGCCATACTTTCACAGAAGTGACTCTGCAGAAACTACGAACCACCTTCAAAATAATGTGGGTGGTAACCCCAACTTACCAGCATAACTTTGTTGATTAACATTTCCCCCTTTTACTATAAAATGATGAACAAGGTCAGGGTCATTGTGCAGAGCAGCCTGATACAGTAAGTTCTCTCCAAAAATGTTTCTACGGTTAATGTTAGAAAGAGGTATTTCATTCATCTTCATTTTTCCTGAAATGAGGGAATAAACAAAAGAAAACAAAAAAATAAGAATCCTTATTTGAAAATCAGAAGGAATACATGTAATAGAGGAATCTAGTCAAGATTCTGGAATTATATTATGAAAAAGTATTGCATCCGTTTACCCAACATTATATAATGTTATCTACAGGCAAAAAGGTGAAAGAAAAAATGTCATTAGTTTGAAAACACCTGCAATACATGATAAATCATGTAAGAAGTTTATATTTATTGAAACCCCATGAAAAGTACACACTTTAGAAGACTAACAGATTCTTTTAAAAAAAAAACAGATTATTTTAAGAGTTCTGGTGAAAAGGATTATTTAAATCTAGATGTTATTAAACCCCCCAAAATACTATAGTACTAAAATGTCTTATACCACCATGATGAGAAACTCTCAGAAGTACATAAGGAAGATATAAAAACTAACCCCAGTGAGTCCAGAAAAGGCTAAATTTTCTTTCTTTGCTAAAAAGAGCTGTCATAAAATTAAACAAAGAAATATGATCTTGATCTGTACAATAGTTTTGAACTCCTAAGCCAGAAAATATACAATTAAAATAGCTTCCCAGGTTATGCATATCATTTCTCCACTGTGTCTCCGAAAATACTGCCATTCCTCATAAGATACTCCAAGTCCTGTCAATTTTTATGGATAATACTTCATGTGGTTTTCCCGAATTTGAGAATAGCTTTGGTTATAGCTTTTCCAATTTGAATCTAGCTAACCTACCCCTCCTAAATTCTCACAAAGGTAAATGAGTACAGCAGCCCATTTTTTAATGGACTATAACTTATCTGCTTTGCCTTTATTAGACTCCCTCCATTCAGTTCCACTGTAAAAGAAACCAACTTCTGGCCATTTAACCTGCTTCCCCCCGTTCTGCTCCTACGAGAAAGCATTCTGCTCCTACAAGAAAACTGTATGCTTACCAAAACCCAGTAGTCTTTACTCTAAGATCTTTGCCAGTTATATTTGCTATTCTAGTTATGTAATTTATTAAGGTAACAAATTAAGAAGAATGCCAAATTTTTCAATGAAAACTAAGTTGGAGAAGACATTCACTTCTAATCATGACTAGACAAAATATATATGGGGTAAAACAAAACAAAACCCTAATATTCAGACACTGGAAAACAGGCAGTTCACATCTACAACTCGTCTGAGAGGAGGGAAACAAAGTGAGCCCCAAGAGCACTCCAGTTTCTTGTCTGCTGGACAGAAACTGTCTGGATGCACTTTCCAGAACATAGCACAAGCATAGCAAGGTGATCCTGCTGAACTGAGGAGATAGAGATTAAAGTTTCAGGAGGCTGAGGTGATTAGATTTTGCAGGGCAGGATACCAGGGATGAGGGAGTAAAGAATAGGTACCAGAAATCTAAAGAAGGGACTCCTTGGGCCATTATCTGAATACTAAATGGCTCATATGGAGGAGGAGTCTTCATGAGGCTGGGCAAGAACAACTATCCAAGAACTATAAAATAATAATCGTGACAGGTCACACAGGCCTGGGTGACATTTACATTCCTGACAGCCTGGGGAGAGAGATCTTTTTGAACAACCAGGGCATTAGTGGAAGACAAACCAATGACAAGTCATGTCTCAGTAGGAGGAGTTTAACTAGCTCCAGGATAAAGCCTACACCAAACATGCCTAACTACAAGGTTTTTTAAAAAGTGCTGAAAGGATCAATTTTTTCTTCAAGTCACCGTGGGCCAAAACAAAATGCAACATTCTTAAAATATATGGAGACATTCAATAACATTTTGTTGCATGTGGATGTCCAAGTGTTCTCCTCCACAAAAGCCTTGTGCCTTTGTCAAAATTCAGGTTTTACTTCTGAACTCTTGTTACATTGCTTTCCCTATCTTGACGCAAAAGTCATGCTGTTGTGGTTACAATAACTATATAATTCTTAAAATCAGGCAGAGTGTTAAGCCCTCTAACTGTTTTACCAGTCTAGGTCCTCTGCAGTCTATTTGAATTTTAGAACCAGCCTGTAAATTTCTACAAGAAACCATACAGGAACTTTGACTGGGATTGTATAGAATCCATAAATAGTATCTAGGGAGAAACAGCATCTTAACAATATTGAGTCTTCTGACTGATGAACAAAGCAACAGACCTCCATTTGTCTCCATCAGATTTTCTTTGATTTCTCTGAATAATGTTTTGTAAGTTTCAGTGTATCTGTCTTTTACAGTAGTTTGTCAAATTTATCCCTATGTAGTTCATATTTTTTGATACTATGGTATCAATTTTCACTGTCACTAGAATATAGAAACACAATGTTTGTGTTTTCATCTCGTATCCTTTAATTGTGCAAAATTCACTTATACTTGCTTTAATATAGATTCCATTAGATTTTCTATATAGATGATTATGTCATTTGTGACTAAACAGTTTTACTTCTTTCCCCGAATGAATGCTTTTTATTTATTTATTTTTTCCTGATTGCACTGGCTAAACCCTCTGGTACAATGTTCAACAGAAGTAGTGACAGCAGACATCCCCTGCCTTAGTTTTGATCTTAGGGGAAAAGTATTCAGTCTTTAAGTATAATACCTGTAAATATTTTTGTAGATGCCCTCTGTCAGGTTAACAAAATTCCCCTTTATTCTTACTTTGCTGAGAGTTTTCACGTGTGATGGATGTTAGGTGTTGTCAAATGTTTTCTCTGCATCCAATGAGATGATGATATGGTTTTTCTTTTTTAGCTTGTTAGTGAATTACAGTAATTAATTTTTAAATCAAAACTAATCCTGCATTCCTCAGATAAACCCCACTCTGTTATGATGAATTTGATTTGCTAAAATTTCATTTAGATTTTTGGATCTATGTTTATGAGACATTCATCTGTAGTTTTCTGTTCCAGTGATGTCTTTGATTTTGGTTTCAGTTCATTGGTGGTTTCATAGAATGAATTGGGAAGTATCTCCTTATCTTCAGCTTTTTGGAAGAGTTTGTGGAAAACAGGTACTATTTATTCCTTAAATGTCTAGTAGAATTCACCAGTGAAGGTATTATGAACTGAACTGCATCCCCTCAAAATTCATATGTTGAAGCCATAATAAAATAGGACTGGTGTCTTTATAAAAAAAAAAGGTAGAAACACCAGACCTCTCCACACATGAAGGAAGGACACTTCAAGAAGATGGCTGTCTGCAAGCCAGGTAAAGAGGTCTTGCCAGAAATCAAATTCTCTATTACCTTGATCTTAGACATCTAGCTTCCAGAATGGTGAGAATTTGTCATTTAAGCCATCCAGTTTGTGGTTTGGTTATGATAACCCTAGCAGACTTACCTAGAAGGCATTGAGCCTACAAGTTTTTTGTTTGTTTGTTGATTTTTTGGTGGCAAAGTTTTTAACTACAACTGCAGCTTATTTAACAGATAATATTATTATTCAAGTTGCTCATTTCTAATAATTTGTTTCTTTCAGGGAACATGTCCATTTCATCTAAGTTGCTGAATGCATTGGCAAAAAGTTGTTCAGAACATTCCCTTATTATCCTTTTCATATTTGTAGACTATGAATGATGTTACCTCTCTAGTTTCTGATATTTGGAATTTGTATCTTCTTTTATTTCCTCATCAGTCTGGCTATAGTTTATCAATTTTATTGATCGTCTCAAAGCACCAGCTGTTCACTTCATTGATTTTCTCAACTATTTTTCTGTTTTCTATTTCACTGATTTCTGCTTTACCAGTGCTTTCTCTTTTATTATTTCCATTCTTTGGTTTACTTTGGATTTCATCCACTTATATTTTTCTAGGTTCTTAAGGCAGAAGAAACTGATGTCCTTAATTTGACAGTGTTCTTCATTTCTAATATACATATTTGGTACTATGTTTCCCCCTTAATTACTTTCTGTGACATCCCAAAATATTGCTATGTTGTGTTTTCATTTTATTTTAGTCAAAAACACTTTCAGATTTCCCTTTCAACTTCCTTTTTGACCCATGAGTTACTTAAAAGTGTGCTATTTAATTTCAAAATATTTCAGGATTTTACAGAAATCTTTCTATTACTGATTTCTGATTTAATTCCATTGGTATAAGAGAACATACTCTTTTAATTTAATTCTGTTAAATTTATTGACACTGGTTTTATGGCCAAGAATAAAACTCTTAAAATATTCTGTATTTGAAATTCTGTATTGTGTATTTGAAAAATATGTGTGATCTTCTGCTGATGGGTGGAAAGTTCTAAAAACTTTAAGTCAAGCTGATCAATAGTGTTGCTTAAATATTCTGTATCACTACTGATAATTCCATTTGGCTTTTTTAAAAATAATTTAAATTTTTTTAATGTTTATTTATTTTTGAGACAGAGATAGAGCATGAGTGGGGGAGGCAGAGAGAGGAGACATAGAATCCAAACCAGGCTTCAGACTCTGAGCTGTCAGCACAGAGCCCAATGCGGGGCTCAAACTCACAAACCATGGGATCATGACCTGAGGTGAAGTCGTCGGAAGCTTAACCAACTAAGCCACCTAGGCACCCCTATAAATTTTTTTTATGTTTATATATTTTTGAGAAAGAGAGACAGAGTGTGAGTAGAGAAGGGGCAGAGAGAGGGAGGGAGACACAGAATCCAAAGCAAGCTTCAGGCTCTGAGCTGTCAGCACAGCCCATCACAGGGCTTGAACCCATGAACCATGAGATCATGACCTGAGCCGAAGTTGTACATTCAACTGACTGAGCCAGGCAGGTGCCCCTGGTTTTTGTTTTTTTTTTTTTTTTTAAGTTTATTTATTTATTTTTGAGAGAGAGAGAGAGAGAGAGAGAGAGAGAGAGAGAGAGAGAGAGAGAGAGCGCGAGCAGGGGAGGGGCAGGGAGAAGGAGACAGAATCCCAAGTAGGCCCCGCACGGTCAGCACAGACAGGGCTCAAACCAACAAACTGTGAGATTATGACCTGAGCCAAAATTGAGAGTCAGATGTTTAACTGACTGAGTCACCCAGACACCCCTACTTAGCTTATTATAATGACTTAACAATTGCTGAAAGAGTGGTACTGAAATCTCTAATTGCAGATTTGTCTACTTCTCTTGGCAATTTTATCAGTTTTTACTTTATATATTTTGGAACTCTATTAAAAGAGAAAACTTGCTTATAATTATGTACTCTTCATGAAGTGGCCTCTGCATCATTATGAAATAGCTTTCTTTATCCCTGCTAATATTCTTTGTTCTGAAATCTATTTTGTCTGATATTATTAACACATAATGACTCTAGCTTTCTTTTAATTTGTATAGTAGGCTAAATACTGGTCCTCCAAAGGTGTTCACATCTTATCTCTAGAGTCTGAGAATGTTACCTTAATATCAAAAGTGACTTTGCAGGTGTGACTGAGGAGCTTGGGAAGGGAAGGGTACTTGAATTGCCTGGATGTGCCTTAAATGTAATCATGAGAATCCTCATAAGAGGGTAACAAAATCAAAGAGGAGAAGCAGAGACTGACTGACGCAGCCAGGAACAAAGGACTGCCACAGTCTCTAGAAGCTGGAAGAAGCAAGAAACAGATTTCCCCCCTGGAACCTTCAGAAGGAATCAGCCTTGCTGACACCTTGATTTTTAACTCCTTAATAATCATTTGGACTTCTGACCTCAGATCTATAAGGAAATAAATTTCTGTTGTTTTTAAGTTACTACATTTGTGGTAAATTGTTATAACAGGAAACTAATACAATTGAGTATTCCGTCGTCCCCCCCCCCGCCCCCACCGCCCATTCTTTTAGTGTTAACCTATTTATGTCTTTATATTTCAAGTGTGTTTCTTAAAGTCAGCATGTAGTTGGGTACTGCTTTTTTATCCAATCTGACGATCTCTGCCTTTTAATTGGGAATGTTTGACTATTTACATTTACTGTGATTGCTGATATGGTTCGGTACGAGTAATCATCTTGCTATTTGCTTTTAGTTTTTCCTATCCTTTTTTCCCTGTTCCCTCTTCTTCTACTCTTTTTGGATTAAAACTGAATTATTTTTTGTTATTCCATTTTATCTTCTTTGTTGGCTTATTAGCTCTAACTTGTTATAAGAATTCCTTTAGGGTTTATAATATACATTATTTTTTTTTTATTTTATTTTTTTAGCCTCAACATTGGATTTTACTTTGGGCAGAGGTGTGGGGAGAAGAAGAAGGGAAAGGATGGATAAACAAGGTCTCACTAAAGGCTCCAAAGTATATAAGACTGATAGTACAAGGATGGGGGAAGATGGCCAGGTAAATTAGACGGAGGGCCCCCAAGATTCTTTTTTGTACTGATTTCCATACTCCAATGAAAAATGATATGACATATGTGTAACTGCCTCGCACATGGTATTCAATAACGCCAGTCACTTTTTCTAGCGCTATTCTCCACAGGCTATGCCATACCTACACATCATCATCCTTCTCCTTTAGGGAATGAAGCTCATCTAGAAAACTAGGGAACTAAAAGCACAGTACAGTTCATGTGATATAGTTGGCTAGCTGGCTCAGTGGAGGGTCTCACTGTTTTGCCATCTCACCAACTTCACCCTGCCAGGGTAGGGTTGAGAGTAGTTTCCCTAAGACCAATCAGTTTATCCTAGAAGATTACATGGGGAGGGCTGTGGGCTGCAACTCTGTAGGGAATACTCCTCTTGATGATTTTGTGGGCTGTCTTCAGGATCCCAACAGCCTAGATGTACTCAGTATCTTGGAAATCCGTATCATTCACAGGCAGGACTTGGTCCCTTCCCTGAAGTCCTACTCAATGTACGTCAAAGTTAGGACTCACCTTAGAGATGAAAATGCCTAGTTGGGAGATCTTTCCTCCTCAGATATTAAATCCCAACAAAGCTCCAGGAGGCTTCTTCATTAAGACAATTCAGGGCAGAAACTGAGTCAACTCAATGTTGCAGTTAGGGGGTGTACCCTCTCATGAGGAGGAATACACACTGGGGGATTCTCACAGAAAGGCAGGAAAACCACGAGGTAGTCATTGTACAGAAACAAGCTGTCCATCTGTGGCAAGGTCCTCACCCACCACAGGCCTCAGCCACCCTAGGCTCTGCTCACCACCAATTCAGTCTCCATAGTATACACCTATAACCCAAGAAAGTCTACCTTCAAATGTTGTATCCTTAAATACATTTTACAATAGTACGTTTCCACTTCTCCCCTCATAGCCTTTGTTATTATTGCCACACATCTTATTTTTATATCTGTTAAAAAACCTCATAATCCATTGTTGTTTTTTTTGTTTAAACAGTCAACTATCCTTTAAAATTGGTTAAAAAAAAGATAAAAATCTTGTATTTTTATCCATACAGTTACCATTTCCAATGGTCCTCATTCCTTTGTGTAGATGCAGATTTCCATTTAGTATCACCCTTCTGCCTAGAGAATGTCCTTTAGCATTTCATACAGTATGAGTCTGTTGGTATTGAGTTCTCTCAGCTTCTATGTGTCTGAAACTTCATTTCACCTTAATTTTTGAAAGATATTTTGCTGGGTATAGAATTTTATGTTCTAGTTATAGAACTCTAGGTATAGAAATTATTTTAATGCTCTAAAACTGCTACTCCACTGTCTTCTTGCTTGCATTGTTTCCAACCAGAAATTGTGTTATCCTTATCTCTATTTTTCTGTATATAACACACATTTTTGTTTCTTAACAACATATATATATTCTTCTGATTTTTTTTAAAGTTTATTTATTTTGAGAGAGAGAGAGAGAGAGAGCAAGCGAGCATGCACAAGCAACTGGGCGAGCAGCAGAGAGGGAGTGAGAGAATCCCAAGCAGGCTCCACGCTCAGCACAAAGGCCGACACAGGACTCCATCTCACGAACCTTGTGAGATCATGACCTGAGATGAAATCAAGAGTCGGATGCTTAACTGACTGAGCCACCCAGGTGCCCTATCTTCTGACTTCTTAAATGACTGAATATTACTTCAATGGTTATATTACAATTTATTAACTATTCGCCTAGTTTAGACTACTTCTAGTCATTATGATAAACAAAGCTGTAATGAACATCTTTAAAAAAATATCTTTATGTATGTAAGCAAGTATAGCTACAGAATAAATCCCCTTAAGTAGAATTGCTGATTCAAAAGAATTGTGACTTACAAGTCTAATGAATATAAATAAACTGCCCTGTGAAAAGACTGAACAACCTTACACTGAACAAACCAACTACATATGAGCATGCTTACTTTTTCCACCTTCTTTCCACTGGGAATTTTCAAATGTTTAAACATTTGACATTCTGTTAAGTGAAAACTATACTTCTAATTTACATTTCTTTAATCATAAGGAAGATGCTAATCTTTTCAGTTATTTAACTACATCTATCTATCTATCTCACACTAAACTATGTTTTTTTTGAGCAAAATTGTAATGCAAAATCCAAGGTGCCGTGTTACTTACTTTATAGTTGAGTCCATCAAAGCCTCCTGTTTCCAGAGAGTGAAAGGTATCAGGTTGACACTTGATATTGCATTATTTATGTGTTTACTACTATTTGCAATAACAAAAGCTATTAGAAGATGGGTGTCCTAGGATCAAATATCCCTGCATGAATTAGGTTTGCTGCTGATTAAAAATGCCTTTGCCCATACTTTGCATCTCCTCTGGATTATGATTTCTGAATATAGGATTTCTTTTGGGGGTAGAGGTACACTATTATGTTTCTCTTAGTGTCAGATACATACATAGTGTATATAGTTATACACATATATATATATGTATATGTATATGTGTGTGTGTGTGTGTGTATATACATGTATATATATATATATATATATATACATGTATACATATATACACACACACACACACACACATATACATTTTTTTTTCCGTGAAGTGCTTGTTCGTGTTGCCTACCAACTTTTCTTTATCCTTACTGTTTTCTAACAGTTCTCTGCATGTTAATGCAATTAACTCCTTGTTATGTGTTACTAATATTTCTTTTGTGCTTGATGTTTGGTTTTCTTTAGGGTGTTTTTCATACAATTTTTTTAAATGTATGTAGTCAGTTTTATCATTCTTTTCCCTCCTGGATTCTGAGTTTGTCATTCTTTGAAAAGGTGCTTTTCCTTGAAGATTATAAAAAGATTCATTTATGTTTTCTTCTAGAGCTTTTTATTTTTAACTTAATCTTTGGTCAAACTGGAATTAAATTTAGCATAAGGAATGTTATAGGTATCCAATTTTATTAATGTTTTCATTATTTATTACTTAGTCCTTCTTTTTGCCACCAATTTGAGATGCCAGCTTTATCACATACCTTCCCCAATATACACACTGTACCTGGCTTCTAACATCTAAATTCACCTGTTTCCTTGATTTATCTGTCTATTCCTGTGCCAAATTACTTCAATTTCTATGGCTTTCTAATTGCTTTCATATTCATTACAGCAGGTTCCAGTCTCTCCACTCTTCCTGTGCTTTTATTTTTCAGAATATTCTAGGCTAGTCTTTCATATTTAGTATGATTTTATAACATTCTTATAGCTAATCTCCAGCCTTATAAAAAATAATACAAAATAAAACAATTGACATATAAACAATGTTGTTTTTTTTGTTTGTTTTTAAAAAAAATTTTTTTTAACGTTTGTTTATTTTTGAGACAGAGAGACACAGAGCATGAAGGGGGGAGGGGCAGAGAGAGAAGGAGACACAGACTCCGAAGCAGGCTCCAGGCTCTGAGCCATCAGCCCAGAGCCTGACGCGGGGCTCGAACTCACGGACCGCAAGATCGTGACCTGAGCTGAAGTCGGACGCTTAACCGACTGCGCCACCCAGGCGCCCCTAAACAATGTTTTTGATTGAGCTCTCATGCATTTATAAAGAGACTTAGGGACAAATAAATTTCTTATGACACTGAATACTTACGGTCAAGAGTAAGGTTCTTCTTTCTGTTTATTCAAGTTTTTTCTTATATTAGCAGAATTTTTAAAGTCTCTTCTTTATAGGTAAGGTACATTTCTTATTAGTTACATAAGCAGGTATTTTCTCTCCTGTGTAATTATTACAAATGGGACCTTCTCCTATATTTTCTGAGTAACTTATATATATGAAAGGCATTTATTTTTGTCTTATTTTAGTTAAATGAATTTTTTAAAAGTTTTATTTGGAAATAATTTCAGGCTTACAAAAAAGTTATAAAAACAAAAGATTCACCCATTGTTAGCATTTTGCCACTACTTTATGTCATTCTAGCTCCTTTTTTATATAAACATATGCATGTACACAGACATTTACATAAATAATAACTTATATACACCATGACCCTTTTGTCACTAATACTTAAGTGTTTATTTCCTAAAAACAAAAATATTCTCTTAAGTAACCAAATTATTATTAAATTCAGGAAATTTAACAATGATATATTATTATTTAACCTGTAGTTCGTATTTTAATTTTTCAACTGTACCCCTATTATATTTTAAACAGTATTTCTAGATTCTTATTGTTTCTGATAGTTTGTTAGAATATTCTTTGGGGTTTTTTTAGGAACAAAAATAACATCTTAGAATAACAATAATTTTGCCTTCTCCTTTCCTCTATTCATTCCTCTTGGTATGATTTCTCAAAGTCTTATGCTACGTTGGTTACATCACAAATAGGTCAAATATGTAAATTTGAAAAGAGTTCTGTAACTATTCTCTCCAAAGGAGAAGTATAGAAAAAATGCCAGCCTATAAGCCAGAAGTTAGTGATCAAGTCCTAGTTATGCTACTAATGAGCTGTGCACTACCAGGAAAAATACTTAACCTTTCTCAACTTCTTCATCAGTAAAATGAGAAAGTTGAGACAGATAATCTAGATCATCTCTAAATCCTTTTCAGTACCAAAATTCTATTTTTTTCTAAGCTACTTAGTTAAAAAAAATTATAAAGAAATCAAATATGCCTCACCATTTTTTCCAGCAAGTTTTCTGTTTTTCCTGATCTGTTTTCCACTCTTGAGTCTGGCTGAATGCATATTCTTCCTTTTACCTTTAATCATTAAAGCAGGATCCTGCATTCTTGAAAAATAAGTATGTTTTTAAAATTACTATCATGTCCTCTACAACCATTCACAGAGAATCATATCAAATGTTGACTAAATTTTGAAAACTGAAAGGTATTTTACTGAGCTACTGTCAAGCAGCTGGCAGTTTTAAATATGGAGATTGCAGGGCATCTAGGTAGCTCAGTTGGTTAAATGTCCGACTTTGGTTCAGGTCATAATCTCAAGGTTCATGGGTTTGAGCCACGCATCGGGCTCTGTGCTGACAACTCAGAACCTGGAGCCTGCTTCAGACTGTGTGTCTCCCCCTCTCTCTCCCCCTCCTCTGCTCACACTCTGTCTCTCTCTCTCTCTCTCAGAAATAAATAAACGTTAAAAAAAAAAAGACTAGGGGCGCCTGGGTGGCGCAGTCGGTTAAGCGTCCGACTTCAGCCAGGTCACGATCTCGCGGTCCGTGAGTTCGAGCCCCGCATCAGGATCTGGGCTGATGGCTCAGAGCCTGGAGCCTGTTTCCGATTCTGTGTCTCCCTCTCTCTCTGCCCCTCCCCCGTTCATGCTCTGTCTCTCTCTGTCCCAAAAATAAATAAACGTTGAAAAAAAAAATTTTTTAAAAAAAAAAGACTAAAATATGGAGCTGACTTCTGAATAAATTGCAGATAATTCTGTGACAGGCATGTCAGTCAGTGTGATTTCTAGCCTTTTCTTTGTACCTGAATTTCTTATGGGCTTCTCTCCTTTATGAGAAGTCATCTATAAGTATTCTGAGTCTCTTGCCCCTCACTCCCCAAATTGGCATGCTACTATCTATTCACCTTCTAGGGAAAAAGAGACAGGTTCTTTGCAAGAAAAAAGAACTTGCCATATGGGATTGCAGTGACCAAAAACTGCAAACTACTGGCATAAAAATAGACACACAGGTCAATGGGACAGAGTAGAGCCTGGAAATAAACCTACATATATATGGTCAATTAATTTACAACAAAGAAGCCACAAATAAACAATGGGTAAATGATAATCTTTTTAATAAATGATGTTTTGAAACTGGATAGCCACATGCAAAACAGTGAAAATGGACCACAATCTTACACCATACAAAAAATCAACTCAAAATGGATAAAAGACTGGATTGTAAGACCTGAAATCATAAAACTCCTAGAAAAAAACACATGGGTTAAGCACCAGAACATTGGTTTGGGCAATGATTTTTCGCCTTTGGCACCAAAAACCAAGGCAAAACAAGGAAAATAAACGAGAGCTACATCAAACTAAAAGCTTCTGCACAGCACAGGAAACCATCAACAAAATAAAAAGGCAAGCTACTGAATGAGAGAAAATATTTGCAAGTCATTTATCTCATAAGGGGTTAATATTCAAAATACATAAAGAACACATATAATGCAATAGCAAATAAACAATCCAATTAAAAAATGGAAAAGGAACTAAAAAGACATTTTATTAAAGACAACATCCAGGGGTACCTGTGTGGCTCAGGCCTGTGTGACACTTGATTAAGTGTCTGACTTGATTTCTGCTCAGGACATGATCTTGCAGTATGCAAGTTCGAGCCCCATGTTGGGCTCTGCGCTGACAGCTCAGAGCTTCCTTGGGATTCTCTCTCTCTCCCTCTCTTTCTGCTCTTCCCATGCACTTGCTCTCTCTCTCTCTCAAAATAAATAAACTTCAAAAAAAGACATCCAAATGGCTAACCGGTACATAAAAAGGTAACCCACATCACTAATAGCATGAAAATGCAAATGAAAACCACAACGAGATATTACCTCACAAGTGTTATTTACAATGGCTACCATCACCACTTCTGGATATTTATCCAAAGAAAATAAAATTACTATCCTGAAAAGATATCTGCACCTCCAAGGCCATGACAGCAATATTTACAAGAGCCAAGGCATGGAAACAACTTAAGTATCCACCGATGGATGAAAGGATAAAGAAATTTGGTATACAGTGGTGCCTGAGTGACTGAGTCAGTTGAGAGTTCAACTTTGGCTGAGGTCATGATCTCACAGTTCATGAATTTGAGCCCCACATCAGGCTCTGTGCTGACAGCTCAGAGCCTGGAGCCTGCTTCAGAGTCTTGTCTCCCTCTCTCTCTGTCTCTCTGCGATTTGCACTCTGTCTCGCTCTCCCTCGAAAATAAATGAACATTAATAAAAAATTTAAAAACGAAAATTAGTGTGTGTGTATACATATATATACATACATACACATACATACACACATATACATACAAATACATACACACATACATACACACACAATGGAATATTATTCAGCCATAGAAAAGGAAATCCTGCCATTTGTGACAACGTGAAAGGACCTAAAGGGTATTATGCTAAGCAAAATAAGTCAGAGAAAGACAAACGCTGTATGATCTCACTTATATGTGGAATCTAAAAAAAAAAAAACCAAACTCATAGATACAGAGAACAGACTGATGGTTGTCAGAGGCCAGGGGGCGGGGTAGTAGGTGAAATGGGTGAAGGTGATCAAAAACTACAAACTTCCATTTATAAGATAAATAAGTCCTGAGAATGAAATGTACAGCATGGTAAATGTAGTTAACAATTCTGTACTGTATAGTTGAAAGTTGTTGAAAGAGTAACTCTTAGAAGTTCTCGTGACAAGAAAATTTATAACTGTGTAGTGATGCATTTTAACTAAACTTATTTTAAAAAAGAATGAAAATTAGGATTAGGCTGAAATACACCAAATCTCCCATTACCTTTAAAAAAAAAAGTAGAAGAGTTTTCTGGGATAAAAAAATAACTGTATAGTAAATAAGGCAACAACAGTAAAAAATAAAGTTCTTCACTTAGGGATAACTGTACAGTAATGCTAATGTTCCAATCATAGATTTATCTATAAAGTCTATAGCATATCTAGAGAGAAAGAATAATTTGCTAGCATACCTGAAATTCTTAGTTGAGGACTTCTTATTTGTTTGATCCTCACAGACAAGTATCTTTTGTAAAATCTTTTCTGGCATCTTATACATGTCATCTGTGTGCTTTGCATCTCTTCCTGCTTTCAGTCTGGATGATCTCCTCAACACGCACAGAGTGTCCTGGTCAGACCTATTTTCCAATGACTGTGAATTTTCCTTATTATTTAATAGTGAATCACAAGTGGTGACATTGTGATGAACTGAAGTTTGCAATCCAAATGGATTTGGATCTTCTAGAGTCTGCAATAAGATGTAAACACATAAAGAAATAATTCTAGCAATGCAAAAAATCTGGAATGAGAAGAGGGGCACCTGGGTGACTCAGCTGGTTAAACCTCTGATTCTTAATTTTAGCTCAGGTCATGATCTCACAGTTCGTAAGTTCAAGCCCTGTGTCAGGCTCTGCGCTGACAGCACGCAACCTGTTTGAGAGTCTCTCCTCTCAATCTCTCTGCCCCTTCCCTGTTCGTGTGCACTGTGTCTCTCTCTCTTCCTATCTCTCTCAAAATAAATAAACATGAAAAAAATTTTAAATGAGAAGAAATTAAGTATTATCTTGTCCTTTGATTACATAAAAATGCCTCTTATAAGATGAAAGTACAAAAATTCACATAGTGAAAAATTTAATATTACAATAATAAAGGATAATGCAGATTTAAAAACCTAAGAGAAGAAGAGGAAAAATAAAAACTATTTTTACCACTATTCATCCCTAAATTTCAAGGGTAAACCTAAGGTTACTCTAGGTGCTTTAATGTCACAGGAAATGGGTAGCAAAAAATGATGAGACATATAAAAACAATAGAAACGTCGCACTAGACCAGATCAATGTTCTATTCAGCCCAGTGTTTGTTGTTTGACAGTAGGAAGGATATTTTGTGGACAAGACAGTAGATAACTTCTGTTACATTAATTTTAAAAGATTACCAGTATATCATGAATGACTCTAACTTACCCTTAATAATACATTATAGATTTAACCTTCATGAAGATATAAGTATTTTTATACATATCATGTAAACCTTTCTTCAGCTTATTTATATATCCAGCTTACAAAGTTTTTTGGGGTATAAGTTCCATATTTTTATTACAGCTGAGTAAAAAGGTATTTAATTTGTTCTAAATCAATCTCTTTTTTAAAGAATTTCTTTTTTTTTGAACACTTGCTAATTCGTGCTCACTCTATTAATACCGATCAACTATAATTTCCTACATTTTACTCATATTACCTCTTTTCAGATTAGAATACCACAATATTTAATTTAACCTTCATGCCCTATCCCCATGATTGGTTTTTATTTTTCTAGATTTTTTTAGTTTTATTATGTCTGTATTAGAATGCTTTTTATGAGAATTTCACGCAGCATTATGCCAGGTATGTATTCTTCAACATGAGCCTAGTATCACGTTATATAAAGTGTCCCAGATATATTCATTAGAGTATCCTGGCAGTAGCCAAAAGCAAAAGAAGAAAAGAAAGAAAACAATCCAAATGATCATTAGTGAATTAGTTAAATAAATTATATTTTATACAATATATGTATACACACACACAAAATATCCATATAGTGGAATAGTATTCAGCATGTAAAAAGATTTAAGTAGTATGCTACACTTGCCGACACAGATAACCAAGATGTATTATTATTAAATTTAAAAAACAAGTTCCAAAATGTCAACTATACTTCAATTAAAAATATTTTTAAAAGTCACAAAGTATTATGTATAATAGAGTCTCATTTATATAAAGTAAACTTATATAAAATATGCACAGAAACAGGGGCACCTGGGTGGCTCAGTCAGTTGAGTGGATGACTTCGGCTCGGGTCATGATCTCACAGCTTGTGAGTTCAAGCCCCGCATCGGACTCTGTGCTGACAGCTCAGAGCCTGGAGCCTGCTTTGGATTCTGGGTCTCCCTCTCTCTCTCTGCCCCTCCCCCGCTCACACTCTGTCTCTCTCTTCCTCTCTCTCAAAAAATAAATAAACATTAAAAAAAAATAAAGAAAAAAAATATGCACAGAAACAATTGGAGACAGATATACCAAACTGTTAATAGTGATTATTTCTGAAATGTGGAATTGTGGAGGACTTTTTCTTCTTCTTCTTCTTCTTCTTCTTCTTCTTCTTCTTCTTCTTCTTCTTCTTCTTATTATTATTATTATTATTATTATTATTATGTATTGCTGTAATATTTGATTTTTCTTTATAATCAGGATGCATTACTAATGCAGTCAGGAAAAACATTTTCTTTAAAAAGTAAAAAACCTGTCAACATAAAAAAGAGACTTGGCAAGCGGTAGCCCACTGCAGGGCCTCCAGGCATAATACTGCAGGGATTCTAAACCCAAGGAATTGCACCACTTCACAGGATCCTCAGACACAGACTTCAAAGTTCTGCTGAAGCCACGCATAACTTTTCCCTCTCTTGGAAGCTCAACCACATATGTTCTATCCTTAACCAGAAATTAATGTGCAATATCTCATCTCTACTCCACACCCAGGGAGACATAGTGATTTTCTGAGCTAATGGGAAAAATTCTGGTAAATTATTTCCTTCAAAAATACAAGCAATATAATGATACGGCTTCTCAGATCTTTTGGTGAGAAACTTATATATTTTGACATTTAGACGCCTTGAAAAGTCTATCCCAGGCATCTCTAGAAAGATCAGTTTATACTTTAAATTCAAAAGCATCTTCTGAGCATTGATATTTGGGTAGAAAATATGAATTTAAAATAAAGTATATGGGCAATGAAGACTTGCCAAAGGTCATTATAAAAGGCAAAATGACAGACTCATACTTGCACTTACATGCTGCAGTGAAAGATGCTTGTCCTGCAGCTCAGCTAACTTAGAATCTTGGTCAAAAAGCCGAGGAGAACAAAGAGACTCCAAGTTCATCTCTGTTATTTGTATACAATCTTCACCGGTCTAAGACATCTTGGGCTCCACTCCTAAACATTCATTTCCAGCAGTGAGACTGCTGCCTCCCTCTGTTTTGTGACAGATGGATCCCACAGTGGCTTCTGATAATGTGTTTAAGGCTGCTAACAATTCAGTTGGCAATGCATTATCCTTTGTGTTTTTTAGTAAATCTCTGTGACATGTCAAAGACACTGATATGGAACTTGGAGACTTGCTCAATGGGTTGGTCAACTCTTTAGGATCGAAATCACTCATTATTTCAAATAGTCTTTCCTCCTGAGTGATTTCTGGTGATGTGAGTGACCTTTCTAAGGTAGACACAAATGTTTTAAGAGAGCTTTCTTCATCTTTGGTTTCTTCAGAATTCATAGTCGACATGGCTTCATTTCTAGACTCAGAAAACATATTTGGTACTGCTAAGATCTTCTCTGGCTCTATTAACGATTTCTCCTTTACAACCACCACACTGGATACTCTAAGAGCAGTACGTGAGAATTTCAGGAGAGTCTCTGTCTGTGCTTAGTTCCTGTGTGTTCCAAATAGGAATTCCATCATTATAGCATATATAAAATATTAAAACTTCATAGTTTTCTAGTTTATCATCTTGGGAAATTACCACTAAAAAGTTTCAACAATTTCCTTCCGCTTCCATAAATAAAAACACTCTTTACTAATTTCCTATGCCAAATCACTAATGACTCTGAATGCATCTACAGTGGACCAAGAGTAAAAATGGATGGGTCATAATTATAGATGCCAATTATTTGTTTAGCTAAGATTAAATTATCTGTGCTTAAGAGAAGAGGCAGAGATGGCATGTATAGTTAAATTAGAAACTGATCTCAAAAATTCACTGGAGTTAATAACCATAAAATTCTCCTTTGTCTAAAATAACATTGAAATTTTATTTACTTATAATGTTTATTTATTTTTAAGAGAGAAAGAGCAGGGAAGGGGCAGAGAAAGAGGGGAACAGAGGATCTGAAGCAATCTTTGTACTGATGGCAGAGAGTCCAACATGGGGCTCAAACTCAAGATCATGACCTGAGCTGAAGTCAGATGCTTAACAGATCATGAGCCCCTTAATCACTACTAAATTTTTTTTTATTTTTATTTTTTAGCGTTTATTTACTTTTGAGACAGAGAGAGACAAAGCATGAACGGGGGAGGGTAAGAGAGAGGGAGACACAGAATCTGAAACAGGCTCCAGGCTCTAAGCTGTTAGCACAGAGCCCGACGTGGGGTTCGAACTCACGGACCGCGAGATCATGACCTGGGCCGAAGTTGGCCGCTTAACCGACTGAGCCACCCAGGTGCCCCACTACTAAATTTTTTAAAGATCAATAACCAGTAATAAATTTGGTGTAGTTTCACCTACTTTTTATTCCCCACCTCAGTATGAATATGTAAATGTGAAATAAAAGGCCAAATGACAAAAGGTCAGAGGAAAACAGAGAAGAAATAAAGACATGGTTCTATGTAAATATTAAAAGCCCCAGGTATAAATCAACTGTGGTTGATTTAAACACATAAAACAAAGCTTATATTTTTAAGTGACTATTATTTTTCAAAGGCATCATCTTAAAATTTTTTTTCAACGTTTATTGATTTTTGAGATAGAGAGACAGAGCATGAACGGGGGAGGGTCAGAGAGAGGGAGACACAGAGTCTGAAACAGGCTCCAGGCTCTGAGCTGTCAGCACAGAGCCCAATGCGGGGCTCGAACTCACGGACCGCGAGATCATGACCTGAGCCGAAGTCGGCCGCTTAACCGAATGAGCCACCCAGGTGCCCCCAAAGGCATCATCTTAATAGGTTATACCTATTCTTATAGTTTTTCCAATGTTCAAAATATCATTAGACTTCCTCTTTTTAAATTGGTTTCAAAAAATATTGATAAGCCACTCAAAAAAATGTCTCAATACTTTAAAGACACTGCACTTTTTTCTAACCATTAAAAACTGTTAATTTGCTTGACCCTAAGTAACAGAATGAGTTTCAATGACTTTTGGCTATTTCTAAAAATCAAATCCACCTTCCAATGACCAGCACTCTAATAGAATGCATTGTAATTTGTAAGCCCTCCAATGTTCTGATTTGATTTGAATAAGAGAAGTGAAAACCATTTTATTCTTCCCATCCTTTCCAACTGCCACCATTTAACTTCTCTGTAAACAGCATACAGAGTTTAAGAAGACATTTATTTATTAGTAAACTATAATTTGCTCACAAAAGTAAAAGGAATTTAGAAAAAATTCAAGAACCCAGATCCTATCCATTCTTTAAGTCACAGTACAAGGTCTCATTCCTATTTGAAGGCCTTATATCTACTAAATTCAAGGTCATTGGAGCACCTGGGTGGCTCAGTCAGTTGCACATCTGACTTTGGCTCAGGTCATGATCTTGAGCTTCGTGAGTTCGAGCCCAGCATTGGGCTTGCTGCTGTCAGCCTGTAGGCACAGAGGCCACTTCAGATCCTCTGTCCCCCTCTCACTGCCCCTTCCCTGCTTGCGCTCTCCCAAAATAAATAAATATTAAAAAATAATAAGAAGAATTAAAAAATAAAGTCATAGATATAATAAAGTACATATGTTGGACTCTGCCCTAAAGGAACTTAATTTCTAAATGGAGATTGAAGGCATAAACACAAAGACATCAAATAAAGTATAAACAATGTCAAAAACACTTTATGAATTCAAATGAATGGCATAAACAAAAGAGCCTAGTGTTACAAGAAGTTTTCTGGGGGAAAAAACCAGAAGGTAGAAGAGGGTTCTCATGACTGCTTGAAGAATGGTTGGTTAAACAAAGTTAAGCAGGTTTCTTTACCATAAGACTTTTCAGAGCATGTGCATTAAAATCTCTGAGGAGACTTTAGGATATAGGTTCTCCAAATTTTTTTGTTCACAAATATCCTTTTTCTCAAGATCTCATCTACTAATGTCATAGGATGCAAGTGACTGAAAAATGCTGACATAGTCAGTGAATAACGAATGCTTAAGAGGGAGCCATTACTTTGGTCAAGATTACCAGAGTCATCTGAGACAGATCCACACAGGAGAAAGGACTTGAACCAGAAATTAATTTGTGAAGGATTTAAAGAAGGGAAAAACACATATTAAGTACCACCTAGGTGCCAGACACCACGAACTATCATTGCTCTCAGTCCTCACAGTAATCTTGTGAAACATATTGCTACTGGTATTTTACACACGTAAATGGACACACTTGTCCTTGAAACACACACTATCTGGTTCCAAATGTTATGTTCTTTCCCTTGCTTTCTGGCTCCTGACTTAAACAAAAGCACGGAGATGGTAATGTATAACATATAGGTGAGATAAAATAAGGTACAAGTATGGCAGGGTGGACCTGGGGAGGTCCTTGACTACTTGAGTCTGTTGTGGGCAGAGTCAGTCTTACAGTTCTCTGATTCCCCATGGCACTCAGCAGAAAACAAAGCCAAAACAAGCACTCAACACATGGTTAGTGATTAGCGACTGAAGATGGGAAACAGTATCTAGCAGGAAATATTGAAGGAACTGGGGTAACACACAAACAGAAGGCATTTCTGCTACACCATCTCAGCAATTAGTTTGATAATAAGTTACATACTTCTCCTCTAGATAAACGGTAAGAGACTAATAATGCTGGGTAAGAAACACAGATCAATATACAGTATAAGGAAGATGGCAGAATAGAAAGACCCTAAGCTCACTTCATTCCACAGATACAACTAGATAACACATCAGAGTAAATAACTCAGAAAACGACCCAAAGACTGGCAGGACAAACTCCATAGGTAAATATAGAGAAGAGGCCACACTGAAGAGTATAGGAAAGACAGAGATGCAGTGGGGAGCTAAACAGACCTGAGGAACCTTCCCTGAGGGAAGAACTCCAGGGGATGGAGGGAAGAACTCCAGGGGATGAAGAGAGGAGAGAAACATACCATCACACTGACGGGAAGGGACCCAGGTAAAATAAATCCCTGTAACGTTTGGCTTTGAAAACCAGAGGGGCTGAATTTCATGGGTTTTCACAACCAGTGGGACTTAAAACCTAGAACTTTAAAAATCAATAGGCTCACCTCTTGGAGAGCCAGGAGGGTAAAAGGAAACTAAGTCCCCACACTTACAGAGACAGCACAAAAAAACAGCCTACAGAGATATACCATAGAAGCAGCAGTTTGGAAAATACTTGGGGAACAGGGGTGGGGAATTTGTTTACTCATCTCAGAATGTGTGCCAGAGGTGCAGGGATAGCTGGAAGACTTCTCCAGGAACAAAGTAGCTGGCAGGTGCCATTTCCTTCCCCATACTAAACACCTGGCCATATAGGGGGACCAGTGGGATACAGACAGTTGCTACCTACCTTCTAACAATACACCTGCTCCCATGGATTTTATGGATCCTCCCTTCCAACCCTACCAGGCTTGGTCCCCACCTGTACAGGACTGGGAGCAAATCTTGGTAACACTGTGGTCCCACCACTAAGCACTTTTTGGATCCACCCCCTCCAAAAAGCTCTCAGTCACAGCCCATCCAAAGAGATGCAATTAAGACTCCGTACAAGCTGCCCTGACAGGGGCCAGCACCACTTCAAAAGAGACTCCTGCCCCAGGGAGAAAGAAAAACCACAACATACACCAGTCTAAATGCAGCCCCAGTAGTGGGTGAGGGGCAGACTACAGCTTGCAGCTTGGAGCCTACTTCAGATTCTGTGCCTCCCTCTTTCTGCCCCTCCCCCACTTATACTCTGTCACTCTCTCTCTTTCTCTCTCTCAAAAATAAATAAACATCAAAAAAAAGAATAATTAATATCTATTGTTCTCAAACTATTCTAAAAAATGAAGAGGAAGGGAAGCTATCAAATTAATTCTAAGAGGCCAGTATTAACCTGATACCCAAACCAGATAAAGACATCACAAAAAAAAATGACAGGCCAGTATCTCTGATGAACACAAATGCAAAAATCCTCAATAAAATGTTAGCAAACTGAACCTAACAATACATTAAAAAATCATTCACCCCAGTCAAGTGGGATTTATTCCCAGGATGCAAGGGGTGGTTCAGTATTTACAAAACAATCAACATGATATATCACATTAACAAGAGAAAGGATAAAAACCATATGATCATTTCAATCAATGCAGAAAAAACATCTGACAGAGTACAACACCTACTCATGATAAAAATCCTCAACTAAGTCGGTTTAGAGGGAACATACCTCAACATAATAAAGTCCATATAGGAAAACCCACAGCTGATGCCATACTCACCTAGGTTAGGAATGAGACAAGGATCCCCACTCTCACCACTTTTATTAGTGGAAGTCCTAGCCACAGCAATCAGATAACAAAAAAGAATAAGATATCCCAACTGGGAGGAAGAAGTAACACTTTGACTATTTGTAGATGACATGATACTATATTTAGAAAAACCTAAAGACTTCACCAAAAAACTACCAGACCTAATAATTCAGAAGGTTGCAGGATAAAACATTAATATACAGAAATCCATTGCATTTCCATTAACTAATAATAAAGAAGCAGAAAGAGAAATTAAGAAAACAATCCTATTTACAACTGCACCAAAAAGAGTAAAATACCTAGGAATAAACCTAGCCAAGGAGGTAAAAGACCTATACTCTGAAAACCATAAAGCACTGATAAAATAAATTGAAAACAACACAAAAAAATGGAAAGACATTCCATGCTGATGGATAGGAAGAACAAATATTGTTAAAATGCCCTTATTACCCTAAGCAATATACATATTTAATGCAATCCCTATCAAAATACCAACAGCATTTTCCACAGAACTACAACAAATAAACCTAAAATTTGTATGGAACCACAAAAGACCCCAAATAGCCATCTTCATTCCAAAGTTAATAACTTTTGGATTTCTCACATTTCATTTTTCATCCTAGGCTGGTGGCAGATAATCAGGTTAACCAGTATACACAGTGATAAGCAAATCTCCACAGGTCCTAAAATGTAAACAAGTTCACACACACTTTTTTATCAGAAATAGTGCTTGGAAGGACCTATTTTTTATATTACGTTTTTAAAAACAGGTAGTCCTTAAGTGACTTTGTTTCAAAAGTTCACATGTGAGCTATGTGATGTTTAATTAACTGGTGTTGACTTCAAACAATAAAAATTCATTAAAAGCCATATTGATACATTTAAAAAAAAAAAAAAAAAAAAAAGACCCTGAATAGCCGAAGCAATCTTGAAAAAGAAAAATAAAGCTGGAAGTATCACAATCCCAAATTTCAAGTTACACTACAGAGCTGTCATAATCAAAACAGTATGGTATTGGCACAAAAACAGACACACAGATCAATGAAAGAGAATAGAAAGCCCAGAAATAAACCCATGATTATATGGTCAATTAATCTTCAACAAAGGAGGCAAAAAAATGAAATGAGAAAAAGTCTTCAAAAAATGGTGCTGGGAAAACTGAATAGCTACATGCAAAAGAATGAAACTGGACCACTGATACCATACACAAAAAATAAAATCAAAACTGATTAAGAACCTAAATGTGAGACCTAAAATCATAAAAATCCTAGAAGAGAACCCAGGCAGGAATGTCTCTGATATCAGCCATAGCAATATTTTTCTAGATATGGTTCCTAAAGCAAGAGAAACAAAAGCAAAAATAAACTCTTGGGACTACAAATAAAAAGCTATGCAGCAAAGGCAACAATTAACAATCAACAAAACTAAAAGACTGAATGGGAAAAGATATTTGCAAATGACATACCCAATAAAGGATTAGTATCTAAAACATATAAACAATGTATACAGAAGTGCCCGGGTGGCTCAGTCAGTTAAGCATCTTACTGACTCTTCATATCAACTCCAGTCATGATCTCACGAATTGTGAAATTCCAAATTATAGAAGCAGTGCAAGTCCATTGATAGATGGATAAAGAAGAAATGGTATATACATAATGGAATATTACTCAGCCATAAAAAGGAATGAAATCTTGCCATTTGCAATAAATGGATGGATCTAGAGTATAATGCTAAGCAAAGTAAGTCCGTCAAAGACAAATACCATATGATTTCACTCATGTGGAATTTAACAAAACAAATGAACAAAGCAAAAAGAGACAAACCAAAAAACAGTTAACTATAAAATACAAACATGCTTATGGGGGGGAGGGAGATGGGGGTAGGGGTGAAATAGGTGAAGAGGATTAAGAATACACTTAATTCTTAATCTTGATTAACACTGAGTAATTTATAGAGTTCTTGAGTCACTACATTGTACACTTGAAACTAATATAACACTCTGTGTTAATGACACTGGAATTAAAATACAAAAAAGAAACACAGATCAAGACAATACTATTAAAGATAAAGGAAGAACAAATACTGGAAGGGGTTGTTAGACAAGGATACATTTCTATTTATTGAAATGGTTTAGTCATATTCTCACAGAGGGAAAGAATCTAAATGGCTAAACTTTAATCAATATAATGTTTTAAAAATCTAAACACATGATCTGCATAGCCAATCTCTGTTATATAAACCAACCTTTTCTGGGTGTGGTAAAATTTCAGCATTTTCAGCCTCAGGCCCTAGAAGATAACCATACATTTTACTCCAGTTTTATTAAAGCACTAAAAACATACCCTCTCACTTAGCATTTCTTAATCATGTAACTTGAAATGACTCCCTCAGACATTCATGTGATTTATAAAATATTTTATAAATATTATACCTATTTATTGATGTAAAAGTATCATTACACTGGCAATAAACTAACAAAAGAAAATTTTTTCCATTTCTTTAAAATATACTACTTTACATGAAGATAGGTAAAATTATAATTATTTAGAATTGGTTCAGCTAAAACCTAGCTTCTCTATTTCGGCTGAGTGATTCTAAGAATAGGTAAGTACAAAGAGCACAAAATCTTATCTCCTTTCTCAGGGTCATGATCTTCTCCATTATGGGTAATAGAATATAAATTAATTTATGCTGTCAAGTTAGGCATGTAAAGGAACACCCCATGTAGGGGCCAAAAGGAATCAGGAGGTTGTCCTAAATATGACTTCCCCTTTACCTCCTCACTCTGCTCCCTCAGCAATTCATACCAAGTGAAGTTGAAGGAGGATCAGGAAAAAAGGTATTTCT
Organism: Felis catus; assembly: GCF_018350175.1. Lineage (NCBI taxonomy): Eukaryota > Metazoa > Chordata > Mammalia > Carnivora > Felidae > Felis > Felis catus. Next base: position 139,495,083 of record NC_058368.1, read on the forward strand.
CAAATTCCATTCCTCTTGCTTCATACCTTCACCATCAAGGACCAAGTACTCTGACATACTTAGGTAGGAATTTAGGGCTCTTTGGAATTTCAGGCATATGCTTGAGTCATTCACTGGTTTCTTTTGATTAGGCAGTATCTAGAGCTACAGCGTAATCCAAGTAATTGTCTGGTAACCTTACCATGCATCCTCACAAGCAACACAGGTTTTTCAGGAAAAAATAAGCATAAATACGCTTATCACATGGTGCAAAAATCTGCATCTTACTGTTTTTTTGTTTTGTTTGTTTTACCTTTGCCATTTGATGATGACAAAGCTATGAAAATCAACTAGGAAGGCTAACATCATGGCATTGCACACCCTCACAGGATGAAGAGCAAAAAGTTATTATGAATAAATAACTTCTTATCCTTGCATTAGAATTCTTTGTGCCAAGCAATGATGATAATACATGATACTGTGTATATCTTATCATTTAAAATCTTATCTCTAGTTGTTTAAAATTTTAGCACAAATGAAAGAAACACTGTAATACAATAGATACATTTTCAATTATCTCTTTTTTTTTTTTAACTGTCTGATCCTTGGGGAGTTAGTTTAAAAACACAGAAAAAGACTTCATCCACTTTTGCCTTCTCTAAATTGTAAAGCAAATCCTCAAAACCACCTCCTTCTACATTGTTTTTAATCACCTCATCACCAAAAATGATCATTCTTCTATGCTAATACTTACTATTTTTAAAATTTGACAAGCTGGTATAATAAAATATAGTATACTAGTTTGACTACTATATTAAAAATAAATGTTATTTAGAGAAAATTCTCATTTTCTAGCTACAAAATTTACTTAAAACATTTTTTACAAATTAAAAAAATTTTGTGGAGTTTTGGTCTTTTAATAAATTATTAAAAGATTTTGTACATTTCCTACTAACACTTGAGACAAAATGTAGTAGTAACATGAATGTAGAAAAAAAGAATTCTAAAGTGCCAAATGAGAAGAAAATGCTCAGAGGAGCTAAATTTTAACTCATAAACAATTACAACAATTACTAATTTGTTTATTTTGATCATTCTACAATTTGGTTAGTATTACTTTTGAACGATTGTATTAGAACAGAGCTAGCAATACTAGCTAACAATTTAATAGTTTCCTTACATGTAATTTAACCTAAAGTCTAGAATGATAATAAAATGAGCTTCCTGTTCTGAACACTCTGAAAGGAATAAAAGGATGAGGGAGTTGCAGTGAAGTGCCAGAAGGGAAAAGGAGCATCTAGTCACAGCAGCTTCATGGCAGCAAGAAAAACCACGAAGTCAAAATCCTGGTGCCCATGGCACTTTTAAAGGCTTGCAACTCAGAAGTTCAGTGAGGGTGGTGGTAAGAATGCACAGATAGCAACAGCATCATATGGCATGCGTGGCTTTCAGAAGGCCAAATGTCTTGCATTTCCCACACTTTTAACTTCCTACTCATTTGGCCTTCTGAGAGCCATTAACGCAAATAAATCCATATCTAACTAAGCCTTCTATTTTTAGGCAAAGAAAAATTTACTTTGTATGACTCTACCCATAAAAACATACCTTGAATGCTTCGGTGGTTCAGTGAAAGTTCAGCCTGGGGAAATGATTCAGTGACCACTGGAAAACTTTTTCTATGCCTAAAAAATCAATCAATTAATAAATAGATACAAATTTTGAAACGTTAAGAAAAGAACACTTTCTCATTCAAATACAATTTAAACTTTTTTTTTTCATTTAAAGGAATTTCAAAATTGCATGATTTTTTTTGCTCCATCATTTTAATTACTTTTACAATTACTACCAATTTGCTAACATTTACACTTCAAGTATTTACAAAAATGAACAAGCTGAAAACTTAATGGTGAAGTTCAGGAGTGTAAACATGATAACCTTACATTTAGATGTAGAAGTCACTTTGGGATGACAGTACCAAATAGGGATAGTGGGGGAGAAAAATTGGTCCTGGTTTATGTATCTCGGTTATCGAAATCCTACAATACACTGAAAGCTTGTCATTATAGTTTTAAATGTAAGTGAAAGTCACTAATGAGAAAATTCTCAGATATTTATAATATCTTGTATTTCACAGTAGGCAAAGAACACATATAAAATATTGATGGAAAGAGATTGAAAGCAAAATAGGAGTCATGCTACCCTGCAATTTTATCATCTGCCCTGGGATAATTAAAAGTTGACTGAAGAAAAGCAGTCAATTATTTTTTCCTTAATCTAATTTACTACACAAAGGCAATCAAGATACCTCTCTTAAAAAAAGAACAAAACCGGGGCGCCTGGGTGGCGCAGTCGGTTAAGCGTCCGACTTCAGCCAGGTCACGATCTCACGGTCCGTGAGTTCGAGCCCCACGTCAGGCTCTGGGCTGATGTTTCAGAGCCTGGAGCCTGTTTCCGATTCTGTGTCTCCCTCTCTCTCTGCCCCTCCCCCGTTCATGCTCTGTCTCTCTCTGTCCCAAAAATAAATAAACGTTGAAAAAAAAAAATTAAAAAAAAAAAAAAAAAAAAAAAGAACAAAACCCTCTTGTTCCAGCTGTTTTGAGAGAAGTTTTACACATCAGGCATGGTTACTTGAAGCCTAAGCAAGAATAATTAATTGAACACTCTCTCCTGTCTAAAAACAGAAGTGATCAATATACGCTACCTTGAAAATGGAACTGAAGCTGCTCATACAGAATAATTTCTATGAGGCAAATAGGAATGAATGTTGATTTTTTTCCCCTAAAATGTGATTCTTTGAGAAGAACAAGCTGACTTAAAACAAAATAAAATCATAGTCTGAGTCAACGAGCGAATGTTTTTCCTTAATTACAAAGGAGAATTTAAGACATAAGTCTGAAAATAGAGCAAACTTTCAACTAAATTATTAAAAAATAGTTATTTATATTAAGTAACAGAGCAAATAATGTACATGTCTAACAGAGGAATAATTAAACGCATTATTAGTATACAGTCAAGTTATACAGTGAAATATTGTGAGGTCACCAAAATTCATGTTTTTAAATAATATTAATCACATAAGAAAATAATTTGATAATTACTAAAAATTTTTAAAAAGGAAACAAAAAATTATAGAATGACTCTAATTTTGCAAAAATATATAAACAGAAGTAAAACTATAAAAAAGCCTAAAATAAAATGTACCAAAATGTTAACAATGGGTCTCTAGGGCATGGATGCTGTGTTAGCCTTACCTAGTCTTCTTTCTTCCTCCATTTCTGTAGATGAACTTACAGTGCTAATATATTCAATAATAGAGTTATTTTAATAGGGTGGTTCTCAAACTTTTTGTTCTTTGGTCTCCTTTACACTCTTAAAAATTACTGTGAAACTCAAATGGCTTTTATTTATGTGCAATGTATTATATTTACTTAATACAATTTTTATAATTTTATATTTATTTGTAAATATATTTATATAATTATTTTATATATAATATATATATTTAAAATATATACTTATATTTATGTATAATTTAAAATAGAGAAATTTTAAAAAATAATCATTAACTTAAAAATAACAGTGAAAGCACATTTATCACGATGAGCACTGAGTAAGATACAGAATTGCTGAATCACTACATCATATACCTGAAACTAATATAACACCGTATGTTAACTATACTGGAATTAACATAAAAAAAATAAAATTAAAAATAAATAAAAATAAAAATAACAATAATCCAGTAACGTTAATATAATTTTATGAAAATTTATTATATTTTTCAAAATGAAAATGTGGCATTATTTAACATTTTGAAAAAATTATGGCTTCATATAAGCCAGTTGTCATCTCATTATCTGCTACTGCATTCAATTTTTTGCCAAGCGTTGTTTTTTTAGTTCTTTGTTTTGAGAGAGAGAGAGAGATCTGGGGGTGGGGAGGAAAGGGGCAAGGGGGAGAGAGAGCGAGAGCGAGAGCGAGAGCGAGAGCGAGAGCGAGAGAGAGAAAGAGAGGGAGGGAGGGAGGGAGGGAGGGAGAGGGAGAGGGAGAGGGAGAGGGAGAGGGAGAGAGAGAGAGAGAGAGAGAGAGAGAGAGAGAGAGAGAGAATGTCTCAAATAGGCTCCATGCTCAGCACAGAGCCTGACCTGGGGCTTGCCATGACCCTGGAATTATGATCTGAGCCGAAATCAAGCGTCAAACACTCAACCAACTGAGACACCCAGGCGCCCCACCATACAAATACTGTTTTATTTGAAGTATATAACAAAAATCTGGCCTCATACAGGTATGCACTTGGAAAAGGAAGGAGTATTTTAGTAGTCTTTTTGGATAACTCTAGTATCACACCAAAACTCTAAAAGGAATAACTTTACAGGTGAACTGGAAATGTAGAAATTGAAACACCAATGAACTTTTTGTATTCTGTCACATTATAACCCATTGGTCTATTTGCACTTTGAATGGATCTTTCACCTGCATGTGATTTTGTGACATTATGCATTTGTCTTTTAGAAAATACTAATTCACTGAGTTATGCAGATCTTCCTTATACTGACAGATTATTAAAAATCAGAAAGATCACTTTTATAAATATTACCACTGATCTCACTGGAAAATTTTAAGTACTGGGAAGCCATCAAGGTTGAGGTGGTAAAAACAAGTTTTCCTAACCTCTAATTTTCACTTGAAAGCTAGAACTTTTTCATTGGCAACAAATATCATAAGCTTTTCCTTGAAGTGACTGGCTTACTTCATTCATTTTCAAGACGATGTCTGCCATATACCCAAGTATGAATGTTATTTTGTCTGTCAATTATTCTTCCAAGTTCAAAGAAAAAGTGAGCTAATTTTCTTACAATGTTTATAACTCGAACAAATGCACAAGTGTTCTTAAGACAACTATCATGCTTCAGTATGCACAGAAGTACTTAAGCATACTTTCCCATCATTGCACAACACATCAAGAAGATATATATTCAAGGGTAGGAATTCAATAAAACAATAACCTTTCTGCTTCATCAAATGCATTAAGTGAAGCTGGGTGTTTTCTTCCTTTTCTTTTTTAAATGCTAGTTCATGGGAGTGAAAATTACAGTGACTACTAATACTAATGGGTGCCACTGCCCTGATTCTTACTAAGGCTCCAGCATTTTACCCACCACTTACTTTAGCACTGTATGTGCAAATGGCAATACTATGAAAGAGGCAAATAATGTGTTAGTATTATTATGAAAATGCCTTTTTAAAAATTTTTTTAAGTTTATTTCTTTTGAGAGAGAGAGAGAGAGAGAGAGCACAATCAGGGGAAGAGATAAGAGAAGTGAAGAAAAAGAGAATCCCAAGCAGGCTCGGAGCTTCAGTGCGGAGCCTGATGCAGGACTCAATCTCAGGAACCATGAGATCATGACCTCAGCTGAAATCAAGAGTCAGATGTTCAACCAACTGAGCCACCCAGGTTCCCATGAAAATAGTTTTGATCTCACAGACCCTCTAGAAAAAGTCTCAAGGACTCTGAAGGGGTCTGCAGACCATACTTTGAGAACCGTTTTTTGTTGTTTTTTTTTTTTATATGTTTATTTAGTTTTGAGGGAGAGAGACAACAAATGGAGGAGGGGCAGAGACAGGGAGACAGAGTGGACTCCGAGCTGACAGCAGAGAGCCTGATGCAGGGCTCGAACTCACCAACTGTGAGATCATAACCTGAGCCACAGTCTGATGCTTAACTGACTGAGCCACCCAGGTGCCATGCGAACCATTGTTCAAAAAAAAAAAAAACTGAAAGGATAAAGCCTTTTAAAATACAATAATTCTACAAAGTCTAATTTCAATAAGGTCTACAAATTCTTCCTTCATGTCTTGTTATAAATTTACTTTTTAAATAACATTAATAGAGAATCAACTTAATATGAACCAATCCTCATGAAATGAAACTTATCTATAATATTTGTAAATAACACTTATGCTGCTAAAGGGGCATTTGTTTTTCTTCCAAGATTTTATTTATTTTACATGTTTTTTTTTTTTAACGTTTATTTATTTTCGAGACAGAGAGAGACAGAGCATGAACGGGGGAGGGGCAGAGAGAGAGGGAGACACAGAATCTAAAACAGGCTCCAGGCTCTGAGCTATCGGCACAGAGCCTGACGCGGGGCTCGAACTCACGGACCGCGAGATCATGACCTGAGCTGAGGTCGGCTGCTTAACCGACTGAGCCACCCAGGCGCCCCTTCCAAGATTTTATTTAAATTCAAGTTAGTTAATGTACAGTGTAGTACACTTTCAGGAGTACACTTTCAGGAGTAGATCTAAGTGATTCACCACTTACGTATAACACCCAGTGCTCATCCCAACAAGTGCCCTCCTTAATGCCCATCACCCATTTAGGCCATCTCCCCACTCACCTCCCTCCATCAAGCCTCAGTTTGTTCTCTATAATTAAGAGTCTCTTATGGTTAGCCTCCCTCTCTGTTTTTATTTTATTTTGTTTTTTAAAGGGACAACCATTAAAAAAAAATACAATAATTCTAAAACTCCTGAGAAAATGAAGACTTGTTTTAGTGTGTAAAATTACAAAAAAAATCTACAATATAACAAAGCCAGAAATTAATATACTTACTGGAATAGAGCTTGACTTTGTTCCATTTCATCTTGAGGTTGCTGGGGGCGGGGGGGAAGATTTTGTTTCTAAATGATAAATGCTAATACAAGAACTAAAAATTTAACATTTAAAATAATCTTATGTTATTGTTTCTTAGCATTTTTTGTTGTGGTAAAATATATATGTAAACACAAAATTCACCATCATAACCATTTTATACATACAGTTCTGTGGCATTTTGTGCACACTGTTGTACAACCATCATCGACATCCAGCTAGAGTACTTTTTCATCTTTTTCAACTGAAACTCGATACCTATGAAGTACTAACTCTCCATTCACCCCTCTCCCAACCCCTGGTACCTACCCTTCTACTTTCTGTCGCTCTGAAACTAAGTACCTAATATAAAACGAACCATATAATATTTGTTCTTTTGTGTCTGAACTTATTTCACTTATCATGTCTTCAAGGTTAACCCATGCTGTACCATGAATCACTATCTCCTTCTTTTTTAATTCCACTTTATGTATGTACCACATTTTGTTTATCCACTCAACTGTTGACAGATGCTTGTGCTACTATCACCTTTTGGCTACTTGAATAATGTTTCAGTGAACATGGATGTACAAATATATTTTGGAGTCACTGCTTTCACTTATTCTGGGTATATACCCAGAAGTTCCACATGAAAGAGAGATAGATAAGGAAAGTAAAGAGAGGAAGAAATGAGACATTTTCAACATCCCCCTTTAAAAAAAAAAGGCTTGCGGCGCCTGGGTGGCTCTGTCGGTTGAGCGTCCGCGTCAGTTGAGCGTCTGACTTTGGCTCAGGTTATAATCTCGTGGTTTGTGAGTTTGAGCCCTGTGTCGGGCTCTGTGCTGACAGCTCAGAACCTGGAGCCTGCTTCAGATTCTGTGTCTCCCCATCTCTCGGCCCCTCCCCTGCTCATGCTCTCTCTCTCTCATTAATAAATAAATGTTAACAAAAAATTTTTTTAATAAAAATAAATAAATAAATAAATAAATAAATAAATAAATAAATAAGGCTTTCACCAAAGTTACAACAAAGAAACAGAATGACTGGCTAAGAAATGGTAAAAAACTGAGCAAGGGAAGAAAGAAAGAAAATAACAGACAAAAGGAATTAATCATTAGTAATTTGTCACTCTTTGAGATAGCATTTCCAATTTGTAATAAGTATGTATTTAATCAACATGCTACCTACCTGTAAGACTGCCTTGTCATTAAGAGGCATTATCTTACTTTTACTCATTTGCTCTTGGGGATTATCTCTCAGTTTAAACCCAAGTTGAATCTCAGGAGAAAGTTTGCCTAGAATGAAACAATCATAAATCCTTTGAAAATAGTCTCATTGCTCTGCTTTGGCAACAGCTCTATGATTTTATAGAAACTACAAAATGTCATTTAAATTTATTTTGTGGATTGTAATTTCCTAACTGCCACTTCTGTATATCAAAGTTTTTAAGTTATTAATTTCAAAGAAACATATATACTACACTGGAATAAAACAACACTTGATATTTATTGTTTCAGGATGAATGAATGCAAAGGATAAGTAAGGACAATATACAGACTTAAGCCCCACTAGAAGGAGTATTTTCTTTTTTTAAAATTTCATTTTAGGTCATTTTTAAAAACTTGTAATGCTAGTATAAAATACAAAAACAGAGTTTTGTGTTTTTAAGATGGGAAATTGAGCTCCTATTTTAACTTTTCATCTCTTCTTAGTTCCTGAAAAGAATCCAAACAAAGGAGTTTTTTTTTTTTTAAATAAAATCTGAAGCAGCAATGAGAAAAAATGAAATATACCCACCAAGGATCAAAATGAGAATGTGTTAAAGGGAAACCAGAGGTGCCTGAATGATCAGTTGGTTGAGCATCTGACTCTTGAGCCAGAGTTCAGGTCATGATCTCGTGGTTTGTGGGATCAAGCCCCACGTTGGGCTCTGTGCTGACAACGCAGAGCCTGATTGGGATTCTCTCTCTCTCTCTGCCCCTTTCCCACTTCTGTACTCACATGCACGTGCATGGATCCCATCTCTTTCTTAAAATAAACATTTTTTTAAAAAAGGGAAACCAAACATTGGTAAACAGTATGTCACTCAACAAAGGAAAAGGAGGGGCTCCTTCAGAAGTAACTATTTGGATTTCTTCCATCAGAATCTCAGAAAACCACCCAGCTCAGAGCAAATCCAACAAAAAGATTGAAGAGGGTACACTGGAAGCTCTCAGTGGGTCTCACACTTCACTGAGCTTGCTGTTTGTACCAAGGAGCTCAGGATGAACGCTATGGCCAGCTACTCTCTGTGGGAAGGTATCTTCCCTACCAGATACAGAAATGTACTTAAAACCGAGGTTGATAAAATAATGCAGTGATGGCACAGCAGTAAAAAGAGCCAAAGAGATCAAAGAAACAAAAAAAGTGGAAAGATATATATATATATATATATATATATATATATATATATGCGCCCTACAATGTATCTGCCCCCACAATAATGGTATTTTAAACAGTGGCAGGGTACCTGGAGGGCTCAACAGATTGAGTGCCCAACTCTTGGCCTCAGCTCATGTCATGATCTCATGGTTTGTGGGACTGAGCCCTGCATCAGGCTCTGGGCTGATAGCATGGAGCCTGCTTGGAATTCTCTCTCTCCCTCTCTCTCTCTGCCTCCCCCACTGGCTTGCATGTGCTCTCTCTCTCTCTCTCTCTCTCTCTCTCTCTTAAATAACATTTTAAAAAAAGAAACTTTTCTTCTTTTCCATACCTATTTTCAGATATCCATAAAAATTAAAAATGGTTCACAAGAAGAAAGCACAGAAGAAAATAATCTACCACTTAAACAGCTACTGCAGAATTGCTCTTTTTGAACAGTGATGATTGGTGACGAATTTTTCTAGAAGTATTTAAATTGACCTAGAAGGTGCCTGGGTGGCTCAGTCGGTTAAGCGACCAACTCTTGATTTCGGATCAGGTCATCCTCTCACAGTTGTAAGACTGAGCCCCGCATTGGCCTCCGCTCTGGGCATGGAGCCTGCTTAAGATTCTCTCCCTCTGCCTTTCCCATGCTCACATGTGTGCTTTCTCTCTAAAACAAACAAACAAACAAACAAACAAACAAACCTAGAAGTGGACCCAGGAAGTATAGAAAAGTGGTAGGTGAAAGGTATTTTTTAAAAATATATGCACTACATATCAATGAAACCATATTGTATTTGTCTTTTTCAGTCTGACTTATTTCACTTTGCATAATCCCCTCTAGGACCATCCACATGTTGCAACTGGTATGAGCTTTCTTTCTTATAGCTGTGTACTGCTCTGCTGTGTATATATACCACAACTCCTTTATCCATTTTTCTATCAATGAACACTTAGGTTACTTCATATCCTGGCTACTATAAATAATGCTGTAATAAGTATAAGGGTACATATGTCTTTTAAAATTAGGGCTTTTATTTTCTTTGGGTGAATGTCCAGTAGTGGAATTATTGGGTCATATGGCATTACTATTTTTAATTTTTTGAGGAACCTCCACACTGTTTTCCATTGTGGTTGTACCAATTTACATTCCTACCAGTAGTGCACAAGGGTTGCTTTTTCTCTATATCCTCACCAACACTTGTTATTTCTTGTTGTTTTGATTTTAGCTATTCTGACAGGTCTAAGGTAAAATCTCATTGTGATTCTGACTTGCATTTCCCTGATGATTAGCGATACTTAGCAAAAGACATACGTCTGTTGGCCATCTGTATGTCTTCTTTTTTAAAAATGTCAGTTCGAGTCCTCTGCCTATTTTTTACTTGGGTTATTTGCTCTTTTAGGTGTTGAGTTGTTTAAGTTCTTTATATATTTTGTAAATTAACGCCTTATCAGAGATAGCATTTGCAAATATTTTTTCCAGTTCCGTGGGTTGCCTTTTTCTTTTGTTGATGGTTTCTTTTGATGTAGTCCTAACAGTTTATTTTTGTTTTTATCTCTGTTACCTTAGGAGACAACTAGCTAGAAAAATGTTGCTAGGGCTGATACCTGTGATCTCTTCTAGAATTTTTATGGTTTCAAGTCTCATATATGTCTTTAATTCATTTGAATTTATTTCTGTATATGGTGTAAGAAACTGGTCTAATTTCATTGTTCTGCTTATAGCTGTCTAGTTTTCCCAGCACCATTTATTGAAAAGACTATCTTTTCCCCACTGCATATTCTTCCTAATTTGTCATAGTTTAATTGGCCTCATAAGTGTGGGTTTATTTCTGGGTTCTCTATTCCGCTGCAGTAATCTTTTGTGCCGGTACCCATCCTGTTTTGATTACTACAGCTTTGCAGTGTATCTTGAAATCTGGGATTGTGATACCTCCAGCTTTGTTCTTCTTTCTCAAGACTTCTTTGGCTATTTGAGCTCTTTTGTGGTTCCATACAAATTTTAGTATAATTTGTTCCAGTTCTGTGAAAAAATGTTGTTGGTATTTTGATAGGGATTCACTGAATCTGTAGATGTCTGTGGATCATACGGGTGTTTTAACAATATTAATTCTTCCAATCCATGAGCATGGAGTATCTTTCCACTTGTTTGTGTGATTCCAGAGTATACTTCTTTCATCTCCTTGGTTAAATTTACTCCTAGGTATTTTACTCTTTTTGCTGTAGTTGTAAATAGGATTGTTTTCTTAGTTTCTTTCTGCTACTTTGCTAATAGTGTATAATAAGTCAGACTAGGAAAGACAAATACCATATGGTTTCACTCATATGTGGAGTCTAAAAAACAAAACAAATAAATACACACAGAAAAGGTGAATCTGACCTGTAAATACAGAGAAGAAACTGATGGTTGCCAGAAGGGAAAGGGGTGGGAGGAATGGAAAAAAATGGTGAAAGAGAATGGAAGATACAGATTTCCAGTTATGGGATGAATAAGTCACAGGAATAAAAGGCACAGCATAGGGAACACAGTCAATGATATTGCAATAATGTATGTTACAGATGGTAGCTAACACTGTGGTGAGCCTAGCATAACCTATACAAAAGTTAAATCACTATGTTGTACACATGAAACTAATGTGACAATGTGTCAACCGTACTCAAATTTAAAAATTTAATATATACAAATAAACCAAGGATATTTGGACCTTAATTTCAGCCTGAAATAATCAGATTGGTTATTTAAAAAAATTTTTTTAATGTTTATTTTATTTTTGAGAGAGAAAGAGAGAGAGACACACACACACAGAGTGCGAGTGGGGGAGGGACAGAGAGAGGGGGAGACACAGGATCTGAAGCAGGCTCCAGGCTCCAAGCTGTCAGCACAGAGCCCAACGTGGGGCTTGAACCCACAAATGTGCGATCATGACCTGAGATGAAGTTGGACGCTTAACCGACTGAGCCACCCAAGTGCCTCAGACTGGTTATTAAAAAGTACTATTCACTTCTGCAAATATGCAAGTAGTATGGTTAAACTGGAAATTTTTGCAAGGAGAAGAGCTATCTGGGTATCATTGGCATATCTCTGTAGTCCCCTTTAGGAGCCATGAACATCTTCCTGAAGTTAGAATTCCCCTTGCTATTGTTATAGTAATAGATCTTAATAGACCTCAGGGTCTATTACAGATGAGTATAAGAAACTAATTCTGTGTAAAGTTAAAAACAAAACTAACTATAAAAGGATAAGTTAGTAGAATATTAACACTTTGGAAATTAAAGTGACTACTTAGTGAAAAAAATTATTTCTCACCTTTGCACCTTCCACTTATACCAGGATGGAGACTGAACTCAGATCTAAGAGATGTGTCTTCATCAAAGAGCAACCTTTCAAATACCAAAAAAGAAGATACAGATTGTTATGTTTCCTAAATGCAGACTAACAATTTAACTGTAATTATTAATTATACCTAAACTTGTTAAAATTCTTAGTTACACCACTGTTAATATCTGTACCAAAGTATTTTTTAGTAATGTATGCTTTAATTAAAAACTTATACAAGATGAAAAATACTTATTCATATGGTCATGCTCATTTTTACAAATACCCCATTATTTCTGAGTACTTGGGAGTAAGGAAGGGAGTAGTTTTTGAATGAGATGAAATTAGATGATTTAAGGGAACAGTGCTGGTAGGTTTTCTCTTTCACATTTCTCTATACTACAGAAACTGTGAGATTAAAATCCCAGGGTTAAATTTGGGTATATGTTTTCAGAACACAAAATGACAGAATTCCTTTAATTTTTGGATTCACTTCTTACTATGTTCTAGGCAGCACCAAGGTAACAAAGAGAGAAGACAAACAGTCCATGCCTCAAGAAGCTTCATTTATAATGATGAATACAAAACTAAAAACAGCAATGATACACCATGGCAAGTGTGCTAGTAGGCAGACTAAGTGTTTATCTTTTCTATTTAAAAACACCCTTACAGAATTCAAAAATAGGCAAAGGACTTGAAAAGAAATTTACCCAAAGAAGATATACAAATGGCTAATAAGAACATGAAAAGATCCTCAACCCTACTAATTAGGAAAATGCAAATCAAAATCACAGTGAGATACCACGTCACATCCATTAGGATGGTTATAAACAAACCAAAACAAAACAACAAAAACAAAACAGAAAATAACAAGTGTTAGCAAGGATAGAGAGAAATTGGAAATCCTGGGCATTGCTGATGGGAATGGAAAATGGTACAACCATTGTGGAAAAAAGTATGGTTGTTCCTCAAAAAAGAGATCTATAACCACCATTTGATCTAGTGATTCCATTTCTGGGTATGTCCGCAAAACAACTGAAAGCAAGGATCTAAAAAGATACCTGTACACTCGTGTTCAGAGAAGCATTAGTCACAGCAGCCAAAAGGTAAAAGCAACCCAAGTATTCATCAACAGATATGAGTGGATAAACAAAATGTGGTATGTACATAAAATGGAATATTATTCAGCCTTAAAAAGAAAGAAAATATTGACACATGCTATAACAGAAACAGACCGTAAAAACATTATACTAAGTGAAATAAGCCAGATACAAATGTACCAATATTATATGACTCCAGTTATATGAGATAGCTAGAGTGGTCAGATCCATAGTGACAAATTAGAATGGTGGTTGCCAAGGACTGGGAGCAAGTAGGAATGGGGAGTTAGTGTTTAAGGGATACAGAGTGTTAGTTTGGGAAAATGAAAAAAGTTCTGACGTCAGAGGGCAGTGATGGTTGCATAACAATATGAACATATTTAATGTCACTGAAATGTATGCTTAAAAATGGTTAGAATGGTAAATTTTATGATATATATATATAATTTTTTTTACCCACAATAAAAAATAAAATAAAAATCTTTCCAAAATCTAAAAATGTAACAGTGTACCAAGGCATGAACATATAATTTGGTACTAAAGGCATTCTTTTGTCATTCACTTACTTATTTCATTTTGTTTTTCACCTTTTAAATGAAAATGAAAAATAAAAGCAATAAAAGAGGTAACAGTACACTTATCGTCTAGGTCCAACAATTATCAGTACACAGACAATCTTGTTTCTTCTATAATCCTTCTGCCATCCTCTCTATTCCTGCCAGTCTCTCACTAGATTATTTTGAAACAAGCCCTAGGCCTCTTATTCTATTTCAGCTGGAAATATTTCAGTATGGAACTCTAAAAGATATGAACTCTTTTCAAGCATTACCACAATAATCGCAACTTTAAAAAATAACCATAGTACCTTACTTTCTAAAGCCAAAAATTCCTTAATATTACTATATTTACAGTCTTCAGTAAGCAGCCTCTGAAATGTCTCCTGGTATTTATGCCCTGTGCCCCACTGTGAGTACAGACTAGATGCAGAAAGTCTTCTAATGAACACAATATAGCAAATGTGTTGGGATGTTATTTTTGAGATTAGGTTACAAAAAGACATTGCCTTTCATCTTGCTCTCCCTCTTTTATTCTTTTGCTTATTCCTTCTCATGGATGTCAGCTTGTCATGTTGTGAAATGCTCTGTGGAGAACCCTATTTAGCAAGAAACTAAGGGAGTCAACCATCAGAGAGGAAGTGAATCTTAAGAATCACTATGCAGGAAGTGAATTCTTCTCATGAAGATTTCAGATGAATGCAGCCCTGTGAGTCCCTGAGCCTGATGACCCAATAAAGACACTCCTGGACTCCTGACCCAAAGAAACTACAAGATAATGTTTATTGTTTCAAGTTGTTAGGTTTTGGAATAAGTTGTTATACACCAATGGAAAACTAAATGGATTGTAATCACATTTCTCCAACTGTCTCTTTTTAGTTGTTTTGTTCAAAAGAGGATCCAAACAAGGTGCAAACATTGCATTTGGTTGCTATGTCTAAGTCTCTCTTTGAATCCATAATTATCCTCATCCCACTACAATTTATTAGTTGGAAAAAAATAGTTTTTTCCTGCAGTTTCCCACATTTTGAATTTTCTAACTGCATGTCATGTAACGTGTTCCTCTATCCCGTATATTTCATATAAACTGGCTATTAGAGCTAGAAGTTTGACCTGATTCAAGTTCAAATGGGGATGGGGTGCATGTGTATACTTCCTATAGGAGATAATAAAGTACTGTTGAGAAGGTAGTCTCCTGTATAGTCTTTCAACTCCCTCTCAGCTTTCGGCATGGAACACTTTCTTACTAAGAAAGTGTTTCCCAGCGTGTGTTGGATTTATGACCTTGTGTGGGAATACCTTGCCCTGTTTCAGACTCAGTGTGTACTCTTTTATTGTGTAATTGTATGTGTCATATGGCACCTGGCAAACCCCACTACTACATTTGTCCTCTGTGGGGACAAGATGAAGTCATGCTTTGGCACAAGATGGGTGTATGCAGCCCAATCTCTCTGCATCAACTGCAGAGAGTGACTGCTAGCTACGGGGGACCAATGCCTACTATTGAAGCTGATCTTGTGCTTCTTCTCAACGTGAGTAAAGTGCTGTTTCAGCCAGTGCTTGACTGCATTTTGTTTTCCTTGGTGATCCTGATAGAAAAATGGATAAGGCAGAAGTGTCTGCATTTCTGGGGAGCCTGGGTGGCTTAGGCAGTTAAGTGTCCAATTCCTGATTTTGGTTCAGGTCATGATCTCATGGTTTCATGAGTTCAAGCCCCCCACTGGGCTCTGGACAGACAATGCAAAGCCTGCTTGGGATTCTCTCTCATTCCCTCTCTCTATGCCCCTCCCCAGCTTGTGCACACTTATGCACTCTCTCAAAATAAATAAATAAACTTAAAAAAAAACAACTATCTGCATTTCTACTCATGATGATTGGCAACTTGCTCAACAGTGTGGTTGTCACTCTTCTTAGTGGCCACTTATGAACACTGCCTAGGTCTATTCATTATCTTATTAGACCTATATAAAATGGTGGTATTCTACTTTGCCACTTTCTTCATTTATTAACGGCCACTGTTACATGTTAAAAGAAAATTTTTCATAGGGTACCTGGGTGGCTCAGTCAGTTGAGTGACCAATTCTTGATCTTGGCTCAGGTCATGATCTCATGGTTCATGAGTCTGAGCCCTGAGTCAGGCTCTCCGCTAACAGGGCAAAGCCTGCTTGGGATTCTGTCTCTCCCTCTCTGTGCCCCTCCCCAGCTTGTATGTGTTCTCTGTCTCACTCTCTCAAAATAAATAAACTTAAAAAAAAATTTTTTTTCACTCATCAACTATATCATTACATTCACAGTCAAGCCATGTTACTCAGCCAGGTTACCTAGGTCCAGTTTGCACAGGAAAGAAAAAATAAATGCTTACTTCTTTCTCTTTCTTGACCAGTTTTCAGAATATTAAGACCATTATGAATTCATAGATTTAAATCCACTGCTGTTATTATTCTTATCAATGCTCAAATTGTCTGGTTTTTACCTAGTGGGAAGCCCTTCAAAGTGGCTCATGGAGGCAATTAAGGTTAAAGAAGGTCATGAAGGTGGGGCCCTAATCTATTATGACTGGTGTCCATATAAGAAGACAGACACCAGGGATGAATACACACAGAGCAAAGACTGTACGAGCACACAGCAAGAAGGCGACCATCTGCAGCCAAGGAGAAAGCCCTCAGGAGAAAGCAACCCTGCCACCACCTGATCCTGGACTTCCAGCCTTTAGAGATGAAAGAAAATGAATTTCTGTTAGTTAAGTCACCTAGTCTATGGTATTTTTTATGGCAGCCTCAGCAAATTAATACATCACTAGTCTTCCCTAGCTTCCCGGAATAAGATATTCTAGGCTCAGCTTATATATCTCTTGCCTTAGACCCAGAACCACTCATTTTGCACAGAGCCTTAAGTCCACCATACTAATATTATCATTAACAGTGTGACTATTGACGTTACTTTGCAATTTTTTTGAGAGAAAGAGAAAATTATGTGCACCAGCAGAGGAGGGGAAGAGGAAGAGGGAGAGAGAAACTCAAGTAGGTTTCATGCCCTGAAAAAAGCCTGACATGGGGACTTGATCTCACAACCGTGAGATCATGACCTGAGCAGAAATCAAGAGTCCCACACTTAACCGACTGAGCCACCCAGGCGCCCCTAAATGTATTCTGCAATTCTTTATATCCTGAGAGTTAATCTTGTCTGGTATGTTCACCTAAATTCTGTTTTAAAGGCACTCAGGTCCTTTTTGTGTAATTATGCTACCAAGTCAATACACAATTAGATTCACTTGTTTAATCTTGCCTTTCCTTTTTAGAAAGCTTTTTCATGGTGATTTAATTTTGTTTTATAATTATGTAAACTATTTACATCTTTCCAAAAACAAATGTAAAAATAAGATGTATTTAGGGTTAGCCTAGCATCTATTCTTATCTTTCACTCACCTGTTCCCTCCCTTCCCATTTTTTAAATATTGTATGGTTTATCCTTCCAATGTGTTTTTGGAAATATAAGCAATATAAGTATATATGCCCTCACCCATTCTTAAATAAGCAGTAGCATTCTTTATATACTTTACTTTCCTTTTTTTCCTAACAATATATCCAGTAGATTGATCGCCCTAGAGGAAAGAGACTATCCTTATTTCTTTTTATTAATTCATAGTATACCACTGTGTGGATTCTCACATTGTTTTAAAAGCTTAGTAAAACATAACTGTGGAGGCAAAAATTAAAAAAAAAATTGGGGGAGCTGTAAGAAAATTTACAGAACTATCTCATGTTTTCCATTCCCAGTTGCAAATATACATCACATACATAAAGAAGAAAGAACAGGCTACTAAGAAAAATAAGTCACCATTAAAAAGAAAAAACCCCCGCAGCACCTGGGTGGCTCAGATGGTTATTAAGCGTCCAACTTCAGCTCAGATCATGATCTCACATTCATGAGTTTGAGTCCCATGTTGAGCTCTGTATTGACAGCTCAGAGCCTGGAGCCTGCTTCAGATTCTATGTCTCCCTCTCTCTCTCTCTGTCCCTCCCCAGGTTGTGCTCTTGCTCACTCACTCTCTCTCTCAAAAGTAAATGGATAAACATTAAAAAAAACAAAAACAAAAACAGGGATTGCCTGGGTAGCTTAGTTGGTTAAGCGTCTGACTCTCAATTTTGGCTCAGGTCATGATCTCATGGTTCATGAGTTCAAGCCCAACGTCAGGCTCTGTGCTGACAGTGCAGAGCCTGCTTGGGATTCTCTTTCTCTGCCCCTCACATACTCTGTCTCTCCCTCTCTCTCAAAAGTAAATAAACATTAAAAAAAAGAAAAAAACCCATATTTCCTAGTAGTTCTCAGCACAAGCAAAATTAACAATGTAAAGGACTCCAGTCCTTAACCTAACATACTCTCTGTAAGAGCAAATATAGTCTCCTACTATAAGGAGAAAAAACTTTTTTGGCTCAATTACTACTGGTCATTGCTAAGGATTGAAAATTTCATTATTCAAATATGGATAATACCATTACTTTAGTACATTTTTCTAAGAAGTAAAACAATCTATTCATCTTAATGTCCCTAAAAGTCAGAATTATTTTATTTTTTAAAAATTTTTAATTTTTAAAATCTAAAAATAACACAAAAAAGGCATGAAGGAATTTTGGATGGTAATGGTACTATTCTATATCTTCACTGTAGTAATGGTTATTACACAATTTTGTATGTGTTTGTCAAAACACACAGAACTGTACACTAAAAAAATGAATTTTCCTATATGTAAATTCTACCTTAATAAAAAAAAGTACAAAAATTAACATGATATCAATTTTCCATCAGTAAATTTATAAATTTAACATTATACTAATACAAATACCAACAAGACTTAAAAAAATTTTTTTAAGGTTTATTTTTGAAAGAGAGAGAACAGAGCATGAGTGGGGGAGGGATAGAGAGAGAAGGAGACAAAGAATCCGAAGCAGGCTCCAGGCTCTGAGCTGTCAGCACACAGGCCAACACTGGGCTTAAACTCACAAACCATGAGATCATAACCTGAGCCAAAGCCAGATGCTTAACCAACCGAGCCACCCAGGTGCCCCCTCCAACAAGACTTTTTATTGAACTAAACAACTAATCCTCAAATTCATCTGGTAAAATAAATAAGAACAGTTAGGAAAAAATTTTTAAATAACAATAAGGAGGTAATAACCTACAGAACATTAAAATATTTTTGGATAGAAAATGTTTCTAAAGGGGCGCCTGGGTGGCTCAGTCGGTTGAGCGTCCAACTTCGGCCCAGGGCATGATCCCGCACTTCGTGAGTTCGAGCCCCGTGTAGGGCTCTGTATTGACAGCTCGGAGCCTGAAGCCTGCTTCAGATTCTGTGTCTCCCTCTCTCTCTGCCCCACCCCTGCTTGCACTGTCTCTCTGTCTCCCCAAAATAAACATTAAAAAAAATTTAAAAGAAAAAAGAAAATGTTTTTTAAAAATGAAACCAGCACATAAAATGACGCACCAATAAACAGAATAAAATCTCCTAAATAAACTCACCTACATAGGAAATTTAGTATATTAAAATGGTGGTTGGGGCATCTGAGTAGCTTAGTCAAAGGTCTGACTCCTGATTTTGGCTCAGGTCATGATCTTACGGTTCTGAGATTAGGCCCTGCATTGGGCTCTGTGCTGAGCATGGAGCTTGCTTGAGATTCTCTCTCTCTCTCTCTCTCTCTCTCTCTCTCTCACTCTCTCTCTCTCTGGCCCCCCATCCCAGCTTGCATGTGCACATGGGCACTCTCTCTTTAAAAAAAGCGGGGAGAAGGGAACCTAGGTAGCTCTGTCAGTTAAGCTTCTGACTTCGGCTCAGGTCATGATCTCATGGTTCATGGGTTTGAGCCTTGCATCAGGCTCTGTGCTGACAGCTCAGGGCCTGGAGTCTGCTTCGGATTCTGTGTCTCCCTCTCTCTCTGCTCCACCTATCCCCAATCACACTCTGTCTCTCAAAAATGAATAAACGTTAAAAAATATTAAAAAAGAAAAAGGCAGCATCTAAAATCAGAGGAAAAGATAGGATTTTTCAAAAAATAATACTGTGACAATGAAGGGGACATCTGGAAAATAATTTAGTTGGATCCATACTTCACAGTGTACTCCATATAAAAATGCCACATGAATCAAAATGTAAATGTTTAAAAATGAAACAAAAAGTATTAAAAGAAACAAAGGAGGTATTCTGTTATAAGTGTGGAGGAAAGAAAGCCTTCCTAATTATGATCTAAATCCAAATAAATCAATTATTAAGATTATAAACACCCGGGGCGCCTGGGTGGCGCAGTCGGTTGAGCGTCCGACTTCAGCCAGGTCACGATCTCGCGGTCTGTGAGTTCGAGCCCCGCGTTGGGCTCTGGGCTGATGGCTCAGAGCCTGGAGCCTGTTTCCGATTCTGTGTCTCCCTCTCTCTCTGCCGCTCCCCCGTTCATGCTCTGTCTCTCTCTGTCCCAAAAATAAATAAACGTTGAAAAAAAAAATTAAAAAAAAAAAAAAAGATTATAAACACCCATACTCTTTGACATAGTTCTTCTATTTCTAGAAAAAAAATTTACATATGCTCTCAAACATATACACATAACTTATAAAATATCTTTGCAGGGAGCCCTGGGTGGCTCAGTCGTTTAAGCATCCAACTCTTGATTTTAGCTTAGGTCATGATTTCACGGTTTGTGAGTTCAAGACCCCCATCGGGCTCCACATTGACAGCATGGAACCTGGTTGGGATTCTCTGTCTCTCTCCCCCTCTCTCTACCCCTCTCCCACTTGTGCATGCTTTCTCTCTCTCTCTCTCTCTCTCTCTCTCTCTCTCTCTCTCTCTCTCTCAAATTAAATAAATAAAAAAAAAAAGAAAGAAAAGAAAATATCTCAGGGAGGATTAAATATATCAAATATATTGGCTGTCTATGGAAAAGAAAAATGAGTAGCTGAGGAGATAGGGATGAGAAGGAGATTTTTACCCTTTATACTTAAAATGTTTTGAACCATGTAAATATATTATCTATTCAAAAAAAACTATACAAAATGTGGGCACTAAAGGGAATTATAAATAAGAATACAGAAATCTCCTATAATTCTCTCTGTAGTAAGACTTTGGTGTATTTCCTTTCAGCTTTCTTTCTATGAAGGCTAATGTGTTATAGAACCATTAATTTTACAAAGTTTGGATTGATCTGTATAAAGTTTTAGAAACTACATTTTTCACTTAACAATTATATTTAAACATGTGCAATGTCATTAAAATTCTTCCTAAAACCATTAAATATTGATAATACTCCCTCACAAGGATGTATAATTTATTTAGGCATTATATAATTCTAAAACATTTGTTTTTAAGTATTCATTATTGCAAATAACTCTGAAATAATTTCCTAATACACATAAATCTTTGGTCTTCTTTTTTTTTTTTTTTAACTATTTCCATAAGAGAATAGTAAGGAATATTTTTATACAAAAAGGAAAACCAAAAGACTGGGGGCCAAAAAATTACTTATCCAAGTTCTCAATAAAATAGGGGCACCAGGGTGGCCCAGTCAGTCAAGGGTCCAACTCTTGATTTTGGCTCAGGTCATGATCTTGTGGTTCGTGAGACTGAGCCTCATATGGGGCTCTACACTGAGAATGTGGAGTCTGCTTGGGATTACGTGTCTCCTTCTCTCTCTGCCACTCCCCTGCTCATTCTCTCTCTTTCTCTCTCAAAATTAACATTTAAAACAAATAACTGAAAAGAGAACATTAATTTCAAAGTGAATTCTAGTCAAACTACTAGACTACATTAAGAGCTAATACACCAAAAGTCACTGACCACTTCATTACAGATGCATATTTTCTCTAATTTTTTTAACATTTATTTTTGAGAGAGAGACAGAGACAAATCACGACTGGGGGAGGGGCAGAGAGAGAGGGAGACACAGAATCTGAAGCAGGCTCCAGGCTCTGAGCTCGAACCCATGAACCAAGGGGTCACGACCTGAGCCAAAGTCAGATGTTCAACAAACTGAGCCCCCAGGTGCCCCACAGATGCATATTTTAATAATAAAATATAATTTTAAGATATTGGAAAATGAGATAGTAGCAAATACTAACTATAAAAAAGGGAGGGAGAAAATAGATGGCTGGATTAAAAGAAAAACTTTCAGGCAAAATCTGAAATTCTCAAATAATTTTCACTGTTTTGTTAAAAATACGCTAACATTTTTTGGGACAATCAGAGTTTCAATTTTATATGTTCAAAGTTTATATGTTATCAAAGTTATCAAAATAGCACAATTCTAATGTCATGTCAAGGCTTTGATTCATAAAAAAATCTAATTAAATATCCTTTCAGTGTCACAGTTCTAAAAATAGCACTTGGCACCACTGTGTTTAATCAATGGAGTTGCCAGTATTTTGATATACACCCTGACCAAAATGTTGCTTTCTTTAATGTGGTTATTAAATTTAATGTGGTTATTAAATCCTTGTCTCCTTGTACTTTGCTTTCTTTTCCTCCCTTTCCCAAGTATATCCTTTGTAACAAGTATTTTCCATCTACACAATTCACATGAAGACAGTGTTGGTCTGTCTTGAGGGACAAAATTAACACTCATCTTCCAGGGTAATTATGTTGAATTAGCTTTTCACTGTATGCAATTACAGTGTTCAGAAGACATGTGACCTGAACACATATACAAACCCATGTAGCAATGAACTATCTAAGGTGGTTCTATAAATGTACTCCACAGGATTAATTTGAGATATATCCCTCATGTTATAGAGCAGTTAACCTTACCAGAGGCTGTAAAAGAATACAAGGGTTGATAAAAAGTTCCCAGGGCACATATAAGAAAAATGAATCCTGCCTCTTAGAAAACAAATCACAAGCCAACAAAATCTAATTAGTCAGCAACTTGAATTTTCACATAAGACTAGTAGCAACACCTATCAAGTCACAAAAAGGAATGGATGCATTTTCAGACATGGTTTCCAGAGGGAAGGCTAGGACTAAATCCAGGCTCTCAGAGAGTGCTTTTTTAGACAGTGAACACAACTATACGTATTGCCTCCTGGGGATCTTTATTAGGAGCTGTATCCCTCATTCCAGTTAAAGTTGGGAACTTGTGCATGAAAAATAGCCAAAACAAACATATACAAGCAAAGAAGATGAAGAAAAACAAAATACAATAGTCCAGCAATTCAGCTTCAGCAATGCTTAAACTTTGACCATATTGCCATGCCAATAAAAACACCAATTTTTAACCTTGAGCTGTGAGGTCTGAAAAAATGATGTCTGCATGGTACTGCAGAGAAGCATTTTAAGTGACTTAGAGGGGAAGAAAATGATTGGCCAGCCAAGAAAGAGTAAACCATCTATAGCCTATTTCTCCATTCATTACAAATAAAAACTCTGGTAGAGTATTTCTTAAAAGCTACCTGAGTAATATGAAAAGTAAACAATAGCAGGCATATTGGGGCTGAAGTCAAAATCTAAACAACCTTGTAGTTGATGAGTTTCAGAGTTTGTTTCATTTTGTTGGTCCTTTATTTGTCTCCAGCTTTGATCCAAAGTCTAATCCTGAAGCTGCACGGTGGGCTCAGACAGCAAAAACTCCAGAAGAAACCCCCATCTCTATCCAGAAGACTAGGGAAAGGGATCTGTGAATGCGAGAAGGTGGGGGGAATCCCTGGGTTGTATTTGTTTTCTTTGGCCTCAGAGATATAGTATTACCAAACATGGCATCTTAGGCACTTAAAACCCAAGAGAAAGCCTGTCTCTCTTGCTAGAGGAAGCAAACACTAAGGAGTATGGAGAGCATCTCCTTTATTTTCTTCTCTTAACACTCCACCATGAAGGTTGCCTTAGTTTCAAGGACTGCCCTAAAGCAAGAAGGCTAACACTGACAGAAATCTGGCTTTCTGGTCATAGGAACCAGCATGTGTGCATGGGGAAGGAAGGGTGCATGAGACTCCTGTAGGGAAAAAAAACAAACAAAAGGGGAATCACCTAATTCTGTATACGATTCAACATAAATCCTAGGCTCAACCTTGAGCTGTCCACATAGAAAGCAGATTCAAAGAAGCATAACAAAGATTTAGAGAACTCAACTACAATATTAACTACTGCCCAAGTTCCAGATTAACCCGAGTGGTACATGAGTCAGAGTCAAATAGCATAGTAAAGACTCTGAAAATTGGACTGAGGTAACCACCACCCAAGGAAGGCAAAA
Organism: Felis catus; assembly: GCF_018350175.1. Classification (NCBI taxonomy): domain Eukaryota; kingdom Metazoa; phylum Chordata; class Mammalia; order Carnivora; family Felidae; genus Felis; species Felis catus. The sequence goes on from NC_058368.1 coordinate 139,519,286, forward strand.
TAGAATGTGCAGTAAGAACCTAATGAGGCTGATTACCTGTCAAAACAAAAATCAACACCCTTAAGAGGGTTTTAACAGGACCAAGAATCCAGAACATAAGATTTAAAATACATAGGATATAATCACAATTACTCAATATACAAAGAACAGGAAATCTAATTCTTGAGAGAAAAGATAATTAACAGATGCCAACCGCACCCCCATGACCAAGATGTTGGAATGATACGACAAAGACTTTAAAGCAGCTATTCCAATCATTCTCTATGAGAAAAGGTAAACCCTCATCAAGTAGATGAAAACATTGAAGTTCTCAGCAGAGAAATAAAAACTAAAAAAAGAATCCATTTTAGAAGAGAAAATGATAATATTTGAAGTTAAAAATGCACTGGATTGGCTCAACAACAGAATAGAGATGACAAAGGAAGGAGTAAATAACTCTGAATATAGAGCAATAAAAATTGTACAGTTTGAAGAAATGAGAGAAAAAAAGGGAAAAAAAATTAATTCCGCTTCAGGAATCTGGGAACCAGTATCAAAAGGTCTAACATTCATGTAGACCATTAAAGTCTCAGAAGAAGAGGAGAAAGATACTGGTACAGAAAAAAATATACAAAGAAATCATGACAGAAAACTTCCCAAGTTTGGTAAAAGACATAAATTTATATATTCAACAATCTCAGTGAAAAGCACCAAAAAAACCCATGCCTAGACACACTGTAATAAAGCTAAGAACCAAAGATAGGGGGAAGAGGGCTGAAATCAGATAGATTAAAAAAAAACCATGATTTTATACATATAGGAATAGTGATTTAAATGAGTGAAAGGACTTGACTAAGAAGGGCAGCACAAGAGAGGTGTTTTGTTTTGTTTTGTTTGGAGTGATGGAACTATTCTGGAACTTGATTGTGACGGTTGTTAACAGACTCCATGTATTAGCTGAAATGCACACCAAGGGCAAATATTGCTGTGTGTATAAATAAATGAGCCAAAAACTTGGGTATCATCCCTTACTTGCTGCTCTTCCCTCATCCTCCATATCAGATTAACCACCAACTCCTGCCAAATTACTTTCTCACGATTTCTTAAATTTGCCCTTTTCCTTCCATTCCCACTGTTTCTTCCTAGTTGAGTTCTCGTCATCCCAGCCTGTTGCTACTTTAATGCCAAAGCTAACCCCTATACCCTTGCTTTGCAAAAGGCGATCTCTGCTCTAAGTGATACCAACTTTAACCCACAAGCTTGCTAGAAATGCAGAATTTCAGATCCCACCCTAGAACTCCTGAATTGGAATCACACTTTAACAGGATTCTGGAGTGATTTTATAAGGGCATTAAAATTTGAAAAGCCCTCGTGTAGGGAGGGCATCCTGGAGAGTGAAAATCTGATTATGCTGCCCCTCCACTTAACATCTCACAAAGGCGTTAAGGATATATGAGGCCTTACATCACCTCACTCTACCTTCCTCTCCAGGCTCATCTTCCACCACTGCCCACGCCACCATTTAACACTTCACTTCAGTAAGACTTAACTATTTGTACATTTCAAAACATAACAATGCTATGTCCCATCGCTACACCTTTACCCAACCAGTTCCCAGATTAGGATACCTAATTTCTCCAGATTAGGATACCTCTTCATCTGGCTAATTCCTAACCCACCTTCAAGCCTCTGTTCAGAAGTCAACCCTAGCAACCTCTGAGGACTACCTGGGTTGAGGTGAGAGTCCCTCTGGTTTCCTAAACCAGCCAAGGCATGCTTCCATCCCTGGACTTCCCACATTTTACTGAAATTACCTGCTTATGAAAAAAAGCAATTTATCTGTTTATGTGTCTTCCCTGGCCTGTCAGTTTCTCAAAGGCAGTGGCCTCACCTCTTCCATAGTTTTATATCTAGCATGGAGAACTAGTTATGTTCAAGAAGGTTTTGATGAACTGAACTACCATCTTTGATGCTTATAAGATTATTCGTTTCCAGTTTGGTAGTAACCGGTTCCCCCATCACACATTCTTTTCTTGAAAGAAATGATGCTAACCATCTCCTAGTTCAGAGCTTCGAGTTACTTAAAACAAACTGCATCTCAGAAGTTTAGACCCAACACTTTTTTTGCCTGTGCGAAAGGACTTAGACTCAGGCTAAAAAGGTATATTATATTATATTATATTATATTATATTATATTATATTATATTATATTATATATATCATATCATATCATATTATATCATATCAGCCATCTACCAGAAAGCTCATTTTGTCCTAAACTGGGCCGGGGGGGTGGGGGGGGGGGCCGTGGTGAGGTTATTCACAAGTTCTTAGCTCAGGCCTGGCTGCCTCACAAGACTCGAATCCCGCCTGCAATGACACATTTGGGTGCCAATGATTTCTACCCAAATCTCCGAGGGCTACTCCACCGCCAGGCCTGGAGCCAACAGGTGGTCACCTTCTCCAGGGCAGCTCCTCTTCTTCCAGGTCGCTCTCCGTCACCGACTCGTCTATCACCGTCTCATCACTGTCCCAGTCCGGGGCCTGGGAGCCTTCCTCCATCTTTGCCTCGCACCTGGAGCCTTTTTTATCCTCCTTCTCCACTCCCCGCTTCCCGAGAAAAGAAAGCGCACTCAGAGAGCCGGGGGAAATTGTGAGCAAAAAAGGAAATTCGAGGCTGGAGGCGGGAGGCGGGCCTGGAAAGAAAGGCTGAGCGCACCGAGGGGCAACGACCGTCGTACGCGGCGAGGCCTTCCAGCTCCGCCGTCTCGCTGCACGCCGCCTACAGGGGGAGCCGCAGGCCCCACGTCAGAGCCGCGTGCGGCCCCGCCCCCGACTCTGAGGGCCGGAAGTGGCTGGCAACGCGCGCGCCCGCTCTGGATTTCCCGGCCGCCTGGGGCGTGGCCTCCCACCGCATCCGCTTTCTGTGCTTTTTTTTTTTTTTTTTTTTTTTTTTTACCCATCTTGAGCTGGGCGGAGGGACTGCGGTTGCGGTCGTGGGGACCAGAAAGGCAGCGATGCCACAGTAAAGACCGAAGTCCGAGTCTGCCTAACGCCGTTGGCAGGAGCGAGACCTAGGTCACCTTACCCGCCATGCGCTTCATGCTTGTGAGACCCAGACCCGAAAAGAACTGTCAGCAGCTGCCCGGCCCGGCAGCCCCTGGGCTGTCAGTCTGACATCCTGAAGCCAGAATGTTACCTGACCTCGTAGAGTGTTTTTTGCAGTCCACCAGGTGCTGCCTTTTTCCCTTAATCCCAGTGACACCCTCTCCCCAGGTGTCCTCAGATAGGCAAGACAAGCATGTTTATCATTAGCTTATAGATCATCAACTACACTAATCAACGTATTTTGTTTGTATTTGTATTTTTTCCTCATTAACTCTTTAATTACCTTGAAATACAAGTTGTGTAGAAACAGTAGATATTTTTTTCTACATAAATTTTTAGAAAAGTGGTAGTCCTAGCAACTTTCAAAAATAGCCAATTACGATTTTTGATTGAAGTACTAGATTTTTATATATCTGATACATTGTATCAATATAACTTGAAACTTTTTAATTCAATCATTCAAAACAAAGCCAAGTGAACTCCATCTGCCAAGCGAGAGGTAGATTCAGGATAAGAGAGAACCCCTTCTGCCTAGCAAGTGTTTAGTATTCGCTTTGAAATCTTCAGTGTCTAGCACGTATTCAGTCTTTAAAGGTTTGTTGAATAAATGGCTGGACCTAGGACTTTCTAACTCCCCAATTCACTGCTCTTTTCTCTACATGCAATGGCTTTCACATTCTTATTATCTTACTATTTAGATCTTATTTAAACCACTACTATTTAGATCATATTAAAACACTTGGCTGCTGGTTGTCTTTTGAACTTACTTGATTATTCTTCATTTCCACTCTGTAAATTAGGTGGGACAGTAATAAATATGCATGAAACTAGGCCTCTTTGTGTTTCTCACACCTCTCCACCTACATCCTCCATGTTTAAATCAGTCCTAAATTCCTATCCACTCTCCTGCTCGCCTACTCCTTTGATCATCTAGCTCTGTTTCCACTTTTTAGGTTTTTTTTTAAGTTTATTTATTTATTTTTGAGAGAGAGAGAGCAAAGGAAGGGCAGAGAGAAAGGAGAGAGAGAATCCCAAGCAGGCTCCCACTCACAAACGGTGAATTCATGACCTGAGCCAAAATCAGGAGTTGGATGCTCAACCAACTGAACCACCTAGGCGTCCTTCTGTTTCTACTTTTTAAAAAGTGTTAAGTAATTACCAGCAATGGAAAGTGCATATCCAGTAAAAGGCTTGTGGGTGGCTCTAAATGCCCTACACCAGAAGGCAACTTTCCACTAGTAAAAGCACTTGCTCCAGGCATCTGGTAACTTTAGCTAAGTATAGAAAACTTCTAAGCCTGAGATTCAAATTCCTTTTTTTAAAATGCTTTCTCCTTTGGTGGAAAAGAGTCGGTTATTTGTGTGCCTTCAGTTCTTTTATTTTATTCAAGAGACTTGCCAAGATTCAAAGCATAAAGAAGGAATAGCAAAGATGATTCGCATAAATGCCAGCATGATTTTATAGGAAACTTTTTTGTTTTTTAAAATCCAAAGTTTCACTGCAGGACAGGGACAGAAGAATGACTGATCTGTGTTAGAAATCCAGGCTGCACATGACAAGAAAAGATACAATTCAAACTGATTTAAGCAGATAAAAAGGGTGTGTTGGATCCTGTAACTGAACCATCCATAAGTACCCAGGCATTTCAGGTGTGTTATGATCCAGATATTCAAACAATGTTGAAAAGAAATTTAACTCAGCTTCCTTTTGAATTGGTTAGTTTGAGTTAAACATTCAAATAAATTGAAACACATCAAATGTATAAAAATCCAGAACTTCCATTTAAAAATAATAATTGGTATTGGGGCACCTGCATGGCTCAGTCAGTTAAACGTCCGATTTCAGGTCAGGTCATGATCTCTTGGTCCGTGGGTAGAAGCCCCACCTCGGGCTCTGTACTGACAGCTCAGTTCGGAGCATGGACCCTGCTTCAGATTCTATGTCTCCCTCTGTCTCTGACTCTCCCCACTCATGCTCTGTCTCTTTCTCTCTCAAAAATAAATAAACATAAAAAAATTTAAAAATAATAATAATAATTGGTACTTTAGAAGGTTGATAGGCACCATTTTATTATTCTAAAACAAAAGGGAGAAAATAAAGCATTTATCCTGATGTTTCTACACCATAAGTTTTTCAGGATGATTGAGTTTATTGGGGCAAAATTTCTTGATAGAAAAATTACAGCTAACAAATATGAGCGGCATAATAGAATTAGAAAATCACCATTTTGCAACCCATGAAACAATGGATGTAGGCAATGCTCATCAATAGATGCAATGGTTATGCAGAACAGTAAAACAAAACAAGCAGACAAAACAAAACAAAAAACCAGAAAACTAGACCTCTGTTTTTTCACACCTGTCCACCTACATCTTCCATGTTTCAATGAGTCATAAGTTCCTGGGTAAAAGGCTAATGGAGAATTTTATAATGGATGGATTAGGCTGACAACCCTTAAGTCCAATGATAATCTTTATGTCACTAAAAGTGAGATAACCAAATATTATGTACCTCCTGGCACAGTACCACAAAAATAAATGGCACTTCCTGATGAGGTATTCTAGGCACTCCCCCAAACCTCACCAAGCCTCTAGATCTATCAGTTATTTATATTCATGGAGGGGGGACAGAGGAATATGTTAACACCATGAGATGAAATTAACTAAGCCCAGGATGTGGGAAATTCTATAGGACAAATGACCTGGTTTCTTTCAATAATTAAATATCACGGAATTTTAAAAAAGGGAATGAAAACTCTTCTAGATTTAAAAGACCCTATGAAAAAGGGAAAAAATCAAGTAGTTAAAAAAGAGAATAGATTGATTGTTAATATAAATACTAATAAAGAGAGTGAATTAGCAAAAAAAAAACCCTTTTTAAATCAACGAATATTTGTAAACAATTTAACAATACAAGGTAGAATAAAATTAAATTTGATTATAGAGAAATTTGAATCATTGACAAATGGTATTATGTACTAAATTCATAAAATGAAACCAAGTAATCCTTAAGAACTATAATTAAATTTGTTGCTTGATTCCATTTAGATTGTAAGTCTTTAAAGAAAAAGTCCTGGGGCATCTGGATGGCTCAGTACGTTGAGCATCTGACTCTTGATTTCAGCTCAGGTTGTGATTCCAGGGTCGTAGGATCGAACCCTGCATCGGGCTCCATGCTGAGTGTGGAGCTGGCTTAGGATTCTCTCTCTCTCCCTTTGCCCTTTTCCCCTGCTCACACACTGTTTTTTTAGAAGAAAAAGGAGGAGGAGGAAGAAGAAAGGGAGGAAGAGGAGGAGGAAAGAAAAAGTCCTATTTGGGAATTCTTTACTTGTTTTAAAGATGAATTAAAAGGAGGAAGTCAGTTCTATCACTTCCTTCCTTTCATTAGGAAGGAAAATTCCAAAATCATACCCAATTGCATGTACGCTAACCCACAAATGCTATGAGGCTCAGCGCCCTGAAGGAGGACTGAGAATAAGGGCCCTTCCCTTACTGGCCTCGCCTTCTTATGGATGAAGCCGACACTAAACAAGTACATGAATAACTAAGATAATCCAGAGAGTGATGCATGCCTGAAAGAAATGAATAGGTTGCTGATACAGAGAATGTGATCAGAGATGGCCTCTCTGAGGAGGTGACCTTTGACCTAAGACCTAAAACATGAACATAATTGCAGAGGTTCTGAGGCAATCTAGAACAGAAGGGAGGCATGTGTGCCTGTAGCCCTTGAGTAAAGGAAGTGTGGGATGCAATGAGGCCCAAGCACTAAGCAAGTAGAGTATGTGTGAGGTTAAGGTAATGAGATTTTTTTGAAAGTGTGGATTTTGAATAAAAAGTCTCATTATTTTGTGCTTATACAATATATTTGCTTTTATGATTAAAATCATTTCGGCCTATAGCTGCGTATCATTTACATTCTATCCAGATTGCTTTATATCATAGAACTGTGAAAGCTGAGACTTTCATAGAAGACTTGATTTATCATAACTACAACACACCAGGAATCTCTAAAAGAGTAAACCCAGCAGCTATTTTTTCCTAAGTAATATTCTCCCCACCCCAAAATAAAGCTATATGAAGTGTTTCACCAAGTACTTTATAAGAATTTTAAAATACAGTTTCCATAAGGATCTTCATTTACTCAAAGATTTAAACATATTTTAGGTAAGTGTTGCTGTCCACTGACCCAAGCAATTCACAGGGCATTCAGCACAAATTAAAACTGTTTTATGAATGAGATATATACACAACCAGAAAAATCAGGATACCTGAGACTATTTCTCAAAAACTGCAAAACGTAGTGGGCGCCTGGATGGCTCAGTTGTTTAAGCATCAGACTTTGACTCATATCATGATCTCATGGTTCATGGGTTCAAGGCCTGAGTTGGGCTCTGTGCTGACAGCTCAGAGCCTGGAGCCTGCTTCAGATTATGTGTGTGTGTTTGTGTGTGTGTGTGTGTGTGTGTGTGTGTGTGCGCGTGTCTCTCTGTCCCTCCCCTGCTCACACTCTGTCTCTCTTTCTCAAAAATAAATAAACGTTAAAAAAAAAAAAACTTAAAAAAACTGTAAAATGTGGGAGCACACAAAGGCAGGCTTACACAGGATTAGATGTTGGTTCAGTACCTACATGTGTTTTTTTAGTGGTCACTATAGTTGATTCACTCTTATAGGGGTTTACTAACCACAAGTCCTGTAGGTATGTCCTTTCTTCATGCAGAATTTAAGATAGAAGCTCAAATTTAAATTTAAAAAAATTTTTTTGTTTATTTATTTTTGAGAGAGAGTGAGAGACAGAGAGCCCATTTGAGTGGGGGAGGGGTAGAGAGAGAGGGAGAGACAGAATCCCAAGCAGGCTCTATACAGTCAGCACAGAGCCAGATGTGGGGCTCGAACTCATGAACTGAGAGTCATGATCTGAGCCAAAATCAAGAGTCAGATGCTTAACCGACTGAACCACCGAGGTGCCCCAGAAGCTCATCTTTAAAATAGCATAAAATAGATATGAAAATACTTCAAAAAGTTAAAAGTACCATGAAATTTAAGATAATAATCTAATAGATATTTTGTGAAATATTTTGTGATGAAAACTTTTCGAGAATAACTAATAGCTTCGATTATTCTGTTAAATGACAAAAAGGTGTATTATCTTATTGAAGTCCACTAAATGGGCAGAGGAACCTGAGAAACCCAATAGGTAAGAAGCTGTGACTGGTTCTGAGAGTAGAACTTAGGGACTGATCAGTGTGCACCACCAATATGTGTTCGAGAAAACAGTGTCTCTTGCAAGCCCAATAGGAGGTATGCTCAAGAAAGAATCAGGCTATTTATGTCCCGTCAAAAGGGTAATCTGGAAAGCGAACAGTCCTCAGAGAAGTTGGAAGTGGACTTCTGCATTCTGAATTCTAAGGAGAGAAAAAGCGTCATCAAATAGGATATAGACTCCCAGATCGAAGGAACTGCAAGAGAGGGATCACCAGTGGTGGGCAGGTCTCCAAAAACATTACAAAATCACTTATGATAGTGTCAGCTTTAAATAAATACTGGCGCCAGAAGAGTGAAAAGCTGCCTTAGAACAAGATCCACTCAATGCGATGCTGGTAAATGTTTAACAACCTGCCCTCTAGCGGGGAGTGGTAGAATTGGCAGGTTTTTGTGGTGTAAATACTCCAAAAGGTATTCCTCGCATTATTTCTTCTTTCCTCGTTTTCCTCCTCCACTTAGTTAACCATAGACTCTGGCCCCGTGGTAAAATTTAACAGAATAATGAGGAAGTGATGAGTCTTTGGTGTTTATTGCCTTTATTTTTAAGCTGTTTTATTCAATTAGAAGTTTATATACTTTAATTTTTGATAGTGACTATATTTAATAACTTACAAATTCCTGAAAATTTAACAATTAGCTCTTGCAAACTAGTAGAAGCTGCCTCCAGTCCTTCTTTGACTCCACCCTAGTGGAGTCATCCCTGTCTTGCCCACACTCCAGGGCCAGAGGGGCCAGATCTTACAGTTAGCTGAGGGGCGAGCTAGGAAAGAAAGAATCATCCCTGGAATAGGTTTTGGAAGTCTCAATTCTCGGAAAGTCCTGCTTGGGGGAAGTGAATTAGTCCTTCATTCAACAATGTAGATATTTTAGTAGGAAGACCATGTAAAAGCTGGAGGATGGAAGGGAGGCAGGCAAGAAAGAAAACAGAAAGTTAAATGATTGTTGAAGGAGAACGGTGACAAAACAAAACGATGACCACTCTACTAGGGCTGATGTTAATTGTGGCTGCATCTCCTGGGCGTAAGTTTCCTCAGTCAGTGCTTGCCAACACTGGTTGACTACTACTTTTTTAATGATGTAATTGGCTTGGAAAATGATGAACTAGATGTCAACTTTCACTGCCACACAGAAGTCATGGTACTTTTCTCTGTTAGGACACACTCCCAACTGAAAAGCCGATTCCAGCTTTATGGCATTCTGTGCCTGTGCATTCAGTCTTTCTACCTGGACTGTCCTTTCTCCCTTTGCTTTGTCTGGAAAGCTGCTTAATCTTCCTTCGTCTCATTTAATGCTTTCCTCTGCTGAGCCACCCCCCTTCTTTTGTAATTGTCTACAGTGTGTTATTTTAAACTAACGGACACACATTCACATTTTTTCATAATACAGATGATAGGAGAAGAAACCCACACTCTATAGTCTAATTATGCTTTATCTGTCTTTAACTCTGACGTATCAGGGAACAAGCCATGACTGTTTTAATAAATGGAAGCACCAGGTCAATTAAACAAAGAAAGGGTAACCTTTTTAACACAAGGTGCTAGAGCAACTGGATATTCATACGGGAGAAAATAATCACACTTGTCCCCTACATCATTACATACACAAAAAAATAATTTGGGATAATCATAGAACAAGTGTCCTATAATCTGGTGATTCTACTTCTAGAGAAATTTCTGCACATCAGTATCAAGACAAATGTACATTACTCCTAATAACCCAAAATATAAACAAACTCTAAGGGATAATTTAAAAAGAAAATTCAGGGGGATGCTTGGGTGGCTCAGTCAGTTAAACATCCAACTCTTGATTTCAGCTCGGGTCATGATCTCCCAGTCAAGGGGTCAAGCCCCACGCTTAGCGTGGAGCCTGCTTGGGGTTTTCTCCCTCCCTCTCTCTCTCTGCTCCTCCCCCACTTGTATGCTCTCTCTCTTTCTCAAAAGAAATAAATAAACATTTTTAAAAAAGAGAAAATTCAGGGTAGTGATTACGTCTCTGAGGAGGCATATGAATGGTATGGGGAAGAGTTCACAGGAAACGCAAATGAATTGGTAATGCCGTATGTCTTGAGTTGTGTAGTTCATCACAGGTGTCTATTGTTTCTATGTTTCATAGCTTCCATGAGATAGATAGATAGATAGATAGATAGATAGATACACACATATATAACATAAAACAAAATTATATGTATATATATACATAAAATATAGGTATGCAATATTTTATAATAAAACATAAAAGTTATATGTATATTTTCATGTATAATTAAATAAGAATTATAGTGTATATATACTATATATACAATATTTTATAGTTAAACCAGAAAGTATACGGAAAAACAGAAGGGAATGAAACATGCTAAAATGCTAACAGATAGTCACCCTGAGTGATAGAGTAATGTAATTATTCTATGTAATTATTTTCCCCATTATAATTTTCTACGTTTTACTAATTGCTTAAATGGTAATATAATACGTTTATAATAAGAAAGTAATTTTTTTGATGTCACAATATTACAATGACACAATGCTAATGCACAAATTTCAACAATGCCAACTTTGCCTTTAAATACTCAGTCCTCCTTAGTCAGGCCTATCTTTTGAGGATATACTTCCCGTTTCTGTGTTTAGGCTTCTATCCTTACTATTTCTGACAGCTCTGTGGTTCCTTTGAGCTCTAATTCAGTAACTCTGAAGACTTGGATGAAAATGAAGATTGCTTCTTCCACAGCCCTTTAGCAACATCTAGTGGGTATTTAAAGATAGGACAAGACAAACATTTTCCTACATAAAGAGCAACAGTTTTGATGGCAAATCTGACTTAGCAAAATAAGTCTTAAGTCCTCAAGACGAAATAAGCTCTTCTGTGATTAAATAATAGATACATGGGTGTGCATGCAAGCACTTATGATAAAACAGCTGCCATCTCCTTGTCTAGCCTGCTGTGAACTTAACATTTGTTACTGCATTATATAATGAGCATTATCATCAATGCATCAATTACACCAGAGACATGTCAAAAAAAAAGGATGAACTTGTGGAGGATGGCATTTATAAGGAATGGAAGTTTCCAGAAATATAACCAAAGAGTAAGAAGAGTGAATAGGAGGGAAGCAATAGGGAGGAGCACAGGAAAAACAGAAAGAGTAAAGGAAGATCATGGAAGCTGAAAGGATTACAGAATCAAGATACTTGCAAGGTAGGCATTACTCTCTTAATCAAAAGGTAGGTTTCTCTTAACCCCTTAAGCCTGTTTGAGGTGCTTACTTCCTCCAAAGAAAGGGTAACCTTTGACTTGCTGCATTACCTCTCCCACCTCACTTTCATTAAAAGTTCTGGACCTAGATGTGTCATGGGTGACCTAGATAGCTGATGAATGAGGGAAAAGAAACTCCCAACTTCAGTCTTCAGATGTAGATAAAGAAAGCATGGTCGCAACCCCTCTGGTCCTTACCAAAACTTCAGTCCTATCAAAAACAGCTCTTGGAGCACCTGGGTGGCTCAGTTGGTTAAGTGTCTGACTTCAGCTCAGGTCATGATCTAATGATTCATGAGTTCAAGCCCCACGTCGGGCTCTGTGCTGACAGCTCAGAGCCTGAAGCCTGCTTCTGATTCTATGTCTCCCTCTCTCTCTGCCCCTCCCCCACTAGTGCTCTGTCTCTTTCTCTCTCTCTTTCTCTCTCTCAAAAATAAATAAACATTAAAATTTTTTTAAAAACAAAACAAAACAAAACATCTCTCTCCCTAGAAAGCTGGCTGGTGACATGTTCCTAAAAATAATTTGCATTTTGATCTTTACAGTAGAAGAGGACAGGGAGGATCCTGTTTGGGATCTCTCTCTCCTCTCTCTCTGCCCCTCCCTCATCTTCAAAATAAATAAATGAACTTAAATAAAAAGGTACAGGACAAGGATGTCTCTGTGGTGCAGGTAGGAAGAAGTGAGGCGGTGTTATTTTCTGGTGTCCTAACCCTAGTTTGGGGGTACTATAGATTTAAAATAAATCTTGGGTAAGCTGAACACATTAGGAGCCTTTTAGTTTCAAGCAATAGATCCTGATAACAATGGAAGCTGAGTTTCTACTTGTTCTGGCTTAGATCTACTTGGAGACACAATAACATATGCCCCTCTATTTGGCCTTTTTAGTGAAGGGTCCTGTGATCATCAAGTGCCCCAACTCTGGACTAAATAGAGGCTTACTGAACCAATGCAGAAATGCCAAGTAGCTTTTCATACATCAATTAAGAAAAGATGCAGAGAACAATGAGCCATTGTATCCTGGGACAAAGAGTGATAAGAGACGTTTTCTCTCCCCCTGTTCCCATGTTAAGACGTCACATGACTGGATGTAATTTTGAATCTTTGAGCAGAGGATGAAGGTGGATGATGGTATTTTTCTCAAGTCCTTTAATTGCATTCCTGGTGCTTTGTATTAATGCAGCTTGTATGAACTCCCTCAGTTATGACATACATGTTAGTTTTTTAGTAAAGCACTGAAAATGTGTAATTTGTTTTCATATGTCAACTAATAAGGTCTAATCACCCAGGAGAAGGGCTCAATAATTTATATTTTTAGTAAGCATCCCATAAAATTTTATAGGAAACTCTAGACTAAACAGAAAATTGCTGAAGAGAATAAGCAATATATAGTTTTTAGATTTCAACAATCATTCAGGTCAAAGTGAAGTCAGGTGTTCAAGCTGCCACTGCACCCTTCACTTGTACAGTCTGTGACATTTGTAGGTCAAATTTATTGTATAATGGCTGTAATGGGGTTATTTGTATTTGTATATTTATCTAGTGCCAGCTGATGATGAAACCCACCTTATCCACGTCGCTCAGCTAAGAACAGCACTAAAATAATTTCAAACAGGAGCCCTCTGCTAAGTAGTCTGGGGTAAACTGGGTGAATGACACTCCTGCCTCAGTTCAAATCCCTTTTATAAATAAAACAGAGAGTCATCGGGGGTGCCTCACTACTCTATCTGCCTATGCTGTTGCCTGAAGGATCCTAGGCCATTACTTGACATTGCCTGCCACTGTGTGGTTCCACTCCAGGTTTCTGAGGCCTTCTTGGCGTGCAGGTGTTGACCACACAGATCCCCCAACTACAGAAGGCATGTCTTTGGCCTTCAACACTTCCCCTGCTTACATTTCAGATGTTCCAGAGTAACACTGAGGTTAAAGTGGTTGAGCTTTCTTGCCCTGTCCAGGCAGGCCACCCTTCCAGCACCTCCACGTATTTACCAACCTGGAAGTTCTCTGAATCTCATCAATGAGGATTTTTATGGAGGCTTCATTACACTGGCATCACTGAGTAAATCATTGGTCATTTGTAGTTGATTCAACCACCAGCCCCTCTCTCCTCTCCTCCCTGCAGGTCAGGAGAGGGGGCTGAAAGTTCCAACCCTGTAGTCACAAGGTTGGTTCCCATGGTCAATCAGCCCTCATCCTGTTCTCATCTAGGAGATTTCCAAAAGTCACCTTATTGACATAAACTCAGGCATAGTTGAAGAGGCTTGCTATGAATTACAAAAGACATTTTTACCTTACTCTGGAACTAGTTGAGGACAAAAGACCAAATATGACAAAAGATGTTCCCGTTGCTCTAATAATGTAGGAAATTATAAGGATATGGGAAGCTGTGAGATTGGTGGTTAAAGACCAAAATATATATTTCTGATTATATCACATTATCATTTCTGTCTACCGGGAATGATACAAGTTAATTATCAGAGACAACTCTAGACCTTTACCAGCCCAGAGTCTGCACAGGAATCTACATAACAAATTTTACTAGCTAGGTCTTATCTTCCATTGGCTCCCCCAATATCTACCTTCCCACAGTGTGCCATCCTAGAAACTCAAAATTTTTTTTCTTTTGTCTTATCATTTCTCTAAAACTTTATAGTTCTCTTGTTAAGATGCTATGTAAACTCAAGGTCTAACCACCCTCTGAACTTCCCATCACTGAGTTCTTCCACATTTATACACAATGTTAATAAACTTCTGTGTGTTTTTCTCTTGATCATCTGTCTTTTAACGGTCTAATTAAGGGCCTCATTAAGAGAGTAGGAGGGTAGAGGGGGAAATTTTGTTTCCTTCCTTACAGTATATTGATGATGCAAAGATGAACAAACCTTTCGGAATCTCTAAATGAAAGAAAGACAGTTTTATTTGAGCCCAAGTTAGGACAACTTTCTAGGAAACACAATCTTCACAGGGAAGAAAGTGCTCTAGAGAATGAACAGTTTTTATAGGTTATATACTTTTTTACATATTGTAAAATCTCAAAAAATTATAGATTCACTTATAGGTAGGAATCATGAGTTTTAATGTCAAGGAACTCAGGAAGTAGCATCCATATCTCAAGGACAAGATGGTTTTCCTTTAGGCCACTCGTTTACAAGCTTGGTGGGCCAAATATCAGGCTTTGGTTTAAACAAACTTTACGTATATTCATGCTGACCTAGAAAAAATTCTAAGATGGCCACTCTTATAGTCAGGCCTTTAGAGAGTTTTTCTCTCATCAGAATGAATGTGTAGACTCCTTTAAATGTGAAAATATAATTTTTACATTCTCCCCTTTCTGCATAAGAAAAATGGAATTCAAATGTGAATTCAAACATCCTGTGAAGATTTGAGAATTAGGCCACCAGCCATACTTACTTTCCCAGTTCTCAAAGAAAGACAGATTCATTTTTTAGTTGCTGATGATCAGGGTTCTGGGTTTCAGGGACTACCCAGAAAGAGGCAACAATTTGAAAGATAGAACCTGAGGGAAATGAAAAGAAAAGGGAAGGATTTCCTTAAGTCTAACAAGGAAAAGTAGCAAACTGGGGTAGGATGCTCCAATGGTATAGATATATGGTTTTGTTTACAAGGGCCACCTGTCATGCCCTTCTTAAGAACAATCTTCATTAAAATCTGTTAAGAGGGTAGATCTTATGTTAGCTGTTCTTGTCAAAAAAATAATTAATTAAAATAATAATAATAATAATAAAGAGAACAGAAGGAAACTTAGAGGTGATGGTTATGTTTAATGCATAAGTTGAATGGTTTCATGGGCATATAATTATCTTTAAACTCATCACATTGTATGCATTAAATATGTACAGCATCATACATGTTGGTCATACCTCAAAAAAAAAAAAAAAAACAGAGAACAATAATCATCATATATGAAGGCATAGGTCCCAAGTCCAATTTAAGGAATTGTTCCAATGGTCTCTGATAACACAGTAAGTAGGCAACCTCTCTGTTTCTGAACCCTCAACAATGCCCAGGGCATATGGAAGTCCAAGGAAAGGTGTGGGGGGGGGAGGGGGTGTAGCTAGAAACATGGTTGAATGGAAATTTCTTGTATATACGTATACTTGTCAGAGAAGAATGAACTGAAAGATCCTGAAACCCACTAGGCTAAGGCAATAATAACAACAACATTTAACAGTAGGATTACTATGACCTGCTCAAAATTGATCAAAGACTACCACTGAGGTGGTAACTGAAGTATTCATTGATCAATTAAACTGATTAGATTTTCTTTCTTTTACTGCCTTTATATTATGGAGGGAAAAAATCTCATACACCATATTTGTTGTCATTTTTATCATTAAGAAAATTTTATGACACATGATGTGTAGTTCACTGTTGAAATAATATGGTTGATGGAGATTAAATGACTAGGATGAAGGTTAATGGAGAGGAGGGATCTGGGTGCTTGGAGTTGACAATATACTCAAAGGAAAGAGGCAAAATAGCTGGGCCATATTTTCCTCCAGGTTCAACATGAGACACCAGGGTTATCAAGGAGGTGGGAACCCAGAACAAAAGCCTCTTGGGAGGTCAGGGGGGTGCCTGGGTGGCTCAGTTGGTTACGCATCCAACTTTGGCTCAGGTCATGATCTCACAGTTTGTGAATTCAAGACCCCCATCAGGCTCTCTGCTGTCAGCACAGAGCCTACTTAGGATCCTCTGTCCCCCAATATCCCTGCCCCTCTCCTACTCACATACACATTCTCTCTTTCTCTGAAAAATAAATAAGCAGGGGGAAAAAAAAGCACTGTCTTGGGGGAAAAATATCATACATCAGGCTGAAATGTCTCAGGAAAGAGGAGAAAAGACTTCCTCAAATGAACGTGAAACAACAAAAAGTAAGAGAAAGAAAGTCATAACACAAATAAGCATGGAGTTGAAACTACTAAGGACCAAGTACTTGCTCCTTTGCTCCAAACTCAAACAAAAATGACCTAAGAAACAAAGAACTAACAGAGTTCCTGAGATAGATTATCTTTCACCTGAAATCCAAGAGTCAAAGAGAATACTGAGCAGGTCAAAGCTTCAGAGAGTAAAGGGCTGCTTTGGGAGCCCAAAGGCTCCATTGCTCCTGCTAGAAATGGGTGGCCTCAGGAAGTCACAGGGCAGTGGAAAAGACACAATCATTGTTTACTTCTCAGACCATTGTTTTGCAAACTCCAGTTTACAAAATTGTTTTAAACGTAAATGAAGCTCTGATATTACTTGTCGAAGTCTCCTGATGTGTTTTTAGACTTGATTTTAGACTTGAGAGATAGTTAGCACTACAGTATAAAGTGTGTTATTTAGTAAAGTAATAGACAACAAAAGGAGAAAATTATAACACAAATAATCATGCTGTCAAACAGGGTACTTCCTGTCCTAGATCTCCAGAGTAAGGTTCTTTGGCATTTATTCAGGTCGATATTTGCCTCTATGGCTGCCTACTCCCACTCTGGTTCTAAGGGAAAAAGTGTGAAGTGTTGTATTAAACCATGGACTTTACTCCTTTGGGTCTCAGTTTCCTCATCTATAAATTAGGTGTGAAAACGCATCCCTGGCTACCTCACAAAATGGGTGTGAGAATTAAAAGGAGATAAATTTTACATTGTGACTTGAGGGAGCCCAATTAAAGGTATCCCTGTTTTCCTTAGTCATGTTATGAATAAAGAATAAGATGAAATAATCTGTCACATAGAGAACCACAATACCACATTTATTAGTGATAAAGCTAATATTGAAAGAATGGCTTTTATTTGCAAGTAAATAGAATTCCAAATATAGAACCCAAGAATTAAAAGGACTTACCCACCCAGGACTGGAATACTACAGCACCCCTCCATGTTCCCCCTTCCCCCCTCCCAGTAAACACATGGAGTGGAGGAAAAGGACAATTTATGGTTCTAGTGGGTGGCTTTCTCCGAAGAGGAAGAACGTATAGTTTAGATGAACATGGCAAGTTTACACTTACCAATCCTACCAATCTATTTGCTCATCCCTTTTTTTCTCCTCAGGAAAATCAAAACAAGGGACAGAAAGGACCCGTAGTGTCATACAAATAAAGATATCTTTATATGGAAGGGCACATCAGGAACAGAAAAAAAGCATTTCCTTCACCATCTCAACCAATTGATCTTATCATTCCCCCCCCCACACACACACATATTAATTATAAAGGTGTTAGAATATGGAATAAAAACACGAAGGAGTATTAAAGAAAAGTGGAAGCCAAAACACAGTAATCTAAATTTCTAATTTTCCCTTATGAGGAAATGGTAATTAAGACAGGGTCAACTACCTGGGATTATTCTATTATTTTATTTATTTATTTGGATAGGTTATTATTGGGCATTGTGGAATGAAGGACTCTAAGAAAAGGGAACTATTTGAATGTTAAAGAGATGTGGCTTCATTTTACACACCAAATTAGTGAAACAGAGCCTCTGTTACAATTGCAAAAACAGCCTCATTATTTGCAACTATATTACATAAAGGATGTGTTTGAAATAAAATGACACAGTAAAGTATTTGTCACATCTTAATTATAACCATTATCATTATTGGGCTTGCTTTGTCATAATTAGGCATAAATGTGAGTAATTCACATGAGTTCTAGTGATCACTGTCCTAGACTCTAAGTCTAAAGTTCTCTCTTGGCCAGCAAGAGAGCAGATGCAGGATTAAAAGCGAGAGACGGCTAAGACAAGAGCCCCGAATAAGGGTCCTTGCCCCATTTTTATTAGGATCAGAAGGCTTACAAACATGGTGATGGACGTGCACAAAGAGACAATGAAACTGTGAACATCAACTCATGGACTTGAGAGAAATGGGGTCTTGAAGATATTTGGGGTTAGGAGTCTGGGTAAATACAAAACAAAATCCTGGCACCAGGTGAGTTGGAAGGTTGTTCACAGCAAACATGAGGCACTACCTCTGTTTGTCTTAGCTAGCCTAGGGGATGACACAGATAGGACATGTGACCTCAGGGTTAACAAGGCACTTTTTCTTTTGCTAATCAGCTCAGCTCTAGGCAACTTACCCCACAGCCCAGCGCTCTATAGCCCCATTTACCTGTTCACCTAATTTGGTCCTTTCTTCCTGTGAAACCAGCTTTCTGCTATAGTACTAAATTGAGGGGGAACTTTGGCCCTGAATACCTAATCTTGTTTACCTCATATACCTTTGTATTGGGGGCCTTGTCTCTCCCTCTCTATTCTGGGAGCCTTTGCCCCTCCCTACTTTATTTTGGGGCCTAATCTTGTTTACCCAAGCTTGGGTGTGAGCATCCTATGGCTTTGTAATTCTTTATGCCTTGTTAACCTAACCCATTGGTGCAAGCCCAGGGAATTTCTAAGCTTATTCCCCACAATCACTATATTTTTATGAGGCTAAATCTGATTTTTAGTTTTATCTCTTCTTACTCTGTCAGTTGTTATCATCTACTGTGGTAACAATGGTTCTTTATTATCATGGAGACAAAGCAAAGAGCATCATTAACTACTAGAATTCCCTCGACTCAGGTTCTTTACTCCCACAACTGCCTCAGCTTCTGTGCCCTTTCTCCTTTCTCTGCTGTGGGAGGTGAACTTTTAAGAGGCCCTCAAGGATCTCCAACTTCTGGCATTCACATCCTTCTGAATCCCCTCCCCGCGAGTGTGGGCTGGTAACTTGTTCCTAATGGATAAAATACCAAGAGGGAAGTCATGTCACTTTCACAATTAGACTTCAATCTTGCCAGCAGGTACCTCTCTTGCTGGCACTTTCCCTTGCCGTCTTGTGTGCTTATTCTGATAACACCAGTGCCATACTCTGAAATGTTCTATGGAGAAACCCAAAGACAGTGAGCCAAGGGAAGCCTTCAGCCAGCAGCTAAGGAGGAATCAAGGCCTCAGTCCAACAGTCAGAGAGGAACGAAATCCTGCCAACAACCATGACAGTGAGCTTGAAAGGGATTCTTCCCAGCCAAGCCTTGAAATGCCTGCACCTTGATTGCAGCACTGTGAATGAATCTGAAGCACAGGTCACAATGTGGCACTGGCTTCCTCAGAGTAGCTAACATCTGCCCTGCCTACCTCACCTAAGACACTATTTGCAAAAGCACTTATGTTAATTTCCAAAGAGGTGTATAAATTATATGAAACCAGGCAAAGATGCAATCATCTGTCCTGGAGAAATACAGACAAGGTGTAAACAGCCTAAACGAGAACTCAGCTTAGAGTTAATGAATCTGTGAACAAAGGAAAGTTGTGCAACTCTAACGAATCCAGTGGCATATACCATCTGTAAATACAGGGTCATATTTAAAGAAGCCCTCTGAAGTTGTAATGCCCCCAATTTCGAATCCGAGAGACCACCAAGGAGCCGATACCGATGCAAACGCACGAGGGTTTATTTACAAGCTGGAGCTTGGGCCCAAGTATACCCGACACAGCGGAGCAGGGACTTGGACCCCTAGGTTAAAAGGCGTAGCAGTTTTATAGGGGCCAGTGGCCAATGAGATTGTAACACACACAGAAAGTTCCACATTCATGTCAGTCCACACGCAGGTGGCCAATTGAATTACAATTTACCCTATAGTAACTGTTTGAACTAGCCTATCACTCTGGTCAGAATTGGCGCACAAGTTTGGCGGGCAAAAGACAGGGTTTACATTCTTTGGCGGTTAGGGGTTCCGCATTCCTATATGAGCCGGTTTCCAGTAAGGGTGTGCTCAGCAGCTTGACTAGGGTGGGGGAGTGTCTTAAGCAATAAGTAGGTCATGTGGGGGTTATACATGAGATGGTAGGTGTAGCACAAAATGGAGTTAGTCTTGATCTGCTTGTCCAGGGATAGGGTATTTTTGTTAAATTCCTTGGGTCCCACAAAGTAGCCAAACATAATTGTTTCAGCCAAAAATAATTAATAAGAGATTGCATTCTTTACTCCAAATGCTGAGGAACATTAACAGGATGCAATGTATAACCCACATGGACTCTTAACTTCCTCCACTCTGCAACTGCTTGCATCCTGAGAAAGTTCCAGAACTTCTCACACACTTAATTTCCAAACAGTTTCTTCAGGCCTTGTTCTGAATAATTTTTATTTTCACTCTCGCCAATGCCCCTGTTTTCTTTCCCAACAAGTAAGAATTCTTCTTCTTCTTCTTCTTTTTTTTTTTTTTGTCTGTTTTATTTGTTTTGATGGGAAAGGAAGCAGAAAAGAGAAAGAAAACTGAACTAAAGAAAAGGAAGTTATCCTTAGCTACATGCTATCAATGAAATGTTAATAATTTTTATCATTGGAAACAAAACTGACACCTTTCCCTGCTTCCATTATGGGTAAGTGTGTACATCATTTCTTTCAGTCAGGGAGAAAGTTTGTGCCTGAGGATAAACTAAAACTAATAAACAAAAAAATAGGGATACCGTGTCTAAGTCTTGAAGCCTGAGCTTTCCTATAAGTTACTAACTCACTTTTAAAATAACTTCATTTTTGTTGACTTTTGCAGATCTGATGTATGAAGCTATGTGACTGTGCTAGTTGTTAAGTTATTGTCTCTCAGCTCCAAAGCACCCTTCTTTAAAAAAAAAAAATTTTTTTTTAATGTTGACTTATTTTTGAGAGAGAGAAATAAACAGAGCATGAGCAGGGGAGGGGCAGAGAGAAAGGGAGACTCAGAATCCAAAGCTCAGAGCTGTCAACACAGAGTCCGATGCAGGGCTTGAACCCACGAACCGTGAGATCATGACCTGAACTGAAGTCGGACACTTAACTGACTGAGCCATCCAGGCGCCCCAAAGTGCCATAACATTTTAGATTTTATCTTAGTATTTTTGAAGCAGAATATGAAACTGAAAAAACTTTGTTTTGGTTTGATAATGTGAGAATACACACATGTAAACACGTTTTGAAGCTAGAACTTCACAGACAGGTTATATGTACTGCTATCTGTAAGTGCCTTGAGGTTAGGGACCAGACCTTGTATTTAGTTCAAGTTTCTGGAATATTTCAGGATCTCAATATATATCTTTGAAAATACACACACACAAAAATAATGTGCTCTCTCTTAAATGGGTCCTCTGATATGCTGCCCAGCAACTGATACAATGGCAGAAGTCCTAGATTTTCCTTTTATTTTTATAACTCTATCTTCTGGCTTCCTGTTTTAGACTGTATTTTCTTCCTTCACAGTATGCTCATTTTTTTTGTAGTAAGTCTCTTTCTTTTAATCCCTTGAGGAAAGTTTTACTATGTCTTCATTTTCGTCACAAAGAATTCACTTTTACCAAAGAATTTGAAAGCAATGTACTTTTTAAAAACATTTTTGTGGGGTCCCTAGGTGGCTCAGTCGGTTAAGCATCTGACTTCAGCTCAGGTCATGATCTCACACTCCGTGAGTTTGAGCCCTGCGTCAGGCTCTGTGCTGACAGCTCAGAGCCTGGAGTCTGCTTCATATTCTGTGTCTCCCTCTCTCTCTGTCCCTCCCCTGCTCATGCTCTGTCTCTCTCTGTCTCAAAAAAAAAAAAATAAAAACATTAAATATTTTTTTAAACATTTTCGTTATTGAGGTAAAATTTAAATAGGGTGAAATGCAGGTATCTTAAATGTATAATTTGATGGATGTTCTTAAATATAAACCAGGCTGCATTATGACTTCCCTGGGCCCTAGGTACTTTTGCATTCGTGGGCTTCTTTCTTTATACAAAATGTTAAGAATTATATTTTACAATCGTGTTGGTAGAACAACCAATACAATCCAAGCTACACACATTATTGCTATATTCATTTTATGTTTCTAACTTTAAAAGAAATTAAAATGAAAATATTTTCACGGCCCATAAAAATCCTCTGAGTCCTAGGCACTGTACCTACTGTGCCTAATGTAGAAGTCAACACATCTGTGTAACCATCACCCTGATCAAGATATAGAATATTTCTTTTTTTTTTTTTTAATTTTTTTTCAACGTTTATTTATTTTTGGGACAGAGAGAGACAGAGCATGAACAGGGGAGGGGCAGAGAGAGAGGGAGACACAGAATCGGAAACAGGCTCTAGGCTCTGAGCCATCAGCCCAGAGCCCGACGCGGGGCTCGAACTCCCAGACCGCGAGATCATGACCTGGTTGAAGTCGGACGCTTAACCGATTGTGCCACCCAAGCGCCCCTAGAATATTTCTGTTATCTCAGAAAGTTTTCTTGTGCTTCCTTCCATTCGGTCCCCACCCCCAAAGGCAACCATTCTTCTGATTTCTATCACCATATTCTTGAGCTTTATATAAATCACAGTTTGTACTCTTTTATATCTGGTTTCCTTCATCAAGAAATTTTTGTGATTCCTTTTTATTGCTGAGCAGTATTTCATTTCATAAGACACCATAATCTGTTTATCAATTCTCCTATAAGTGGACATTTGGGTTGTTTCTTGTTTGGGACTACCATGAATAAAATTGTTATGAACATTCTTGTATAAGTTTTTTTGTGGACATCAAGTTTTTGTTTTTCTTGAAAAATCACCTACGAATGGAAATACTGGGTCCTAGGAATGGAAAATACAGATGTATTATTTAATTTGTAAGAAACTGCCAAACTGATTTCCAAAGTAGTTTTTTCTTTTTATGCTACCAGCAGCAAGCGATACGTGGGAGTCATGGTGCTCCATACCAACATTTGTTCATTTTAATTCTAGACATTTTTATGGGTGCAAAGTGGCACCATATTGTGCAATATTTTCCCCGAAAATTTTAAAGAGAAGTAATAAAAAATGAAGTTTGTGTTGCCCTATCCAATGTTGAACTTGAAAAACACCCTTTAGACACGTTTTGTTCAAGATTCTTTTCACCAATACCTAATACCTAATGAGTCTCTATTTTTCTCCTTAATTGTTATCCGTCAGTTCCTCCTCTAGATTTTGGCCGTAGTAATCATCAGATCATTGGCTATTTTAATGAAAACAGTTTCAGAAAAGTGGGTAGGGGCAAAATCTAGAGTGTAATTGTTCAGATGCTACATATTAAGCTGTCTTCATGTTTTCATAAAGAAAACAATCTGCTCACCACAGCAATAGTTAGCAATGTAAATTTTACAGATTATTTCCTAGAGGAGATAGATGAAGGTATGTATATTGCATAGCTCACAGAATTTTCTAGAAAATTCCTTGTTAGACTCCTCCCTAATCTCTCCCCCCCTCCCTCCCACTGTCAGTTATCAGCCCTCCCTCCCTCTTATTCAATTTCTCTCCCTTGTCTGCATATTCCACTTGGTCATGAATACTGGCACTGTCTTCAGTTTGAGAAGGGTTGCCATTCATTATTGAGGAGAAAAACAAGCCGTAGACCAACTGCCTTCCTTTAGAAGACAATGAGGGATTATATAGGTAAAAAAAAAAAAAGTTCTGTAACATTGGTTTTCTTTTTTTTTTTCTTTCTGAATTACCTTTGGTGCCTTGATTACTTAATATAAAAAACATTTTCTTCTATGTAATAATAGCAAAGTCATCAAGAAACAGTCCACCTGTCAGATTTCATAAAAAGATCTTGTCAAAACAAATATATATTTAAATTAAAAAAAATAAAAACACTCTACCACCACTATTACCACAAATGCAAACCTCACTGTTGGTGCTGTAGTTTGGAAATCTGCTATAACATCATGTGCCCTTACCTCTACCCTGCACAATTATGAATGGCTGCTCTGTTGTACCATGACTGGGATGCATGGTTCTTTGGAATACATTGTATCTGTGCCCTCCAACAAAGCAGGAAAAGTAATAACTTTTATGGATGCCAAGGAGTCTTATAGTTTCCTCTTAAAACCTGTAGATGAGAAAATACACCTGGGTAGAATTTAAAATGACATAAAAAGAGAAGGTATTATTCTATGCAGAACAAAGGAGAGGCAGATTGGATTTAGCTGAACGCTATCTATTGCCTTGAGGATTATTTTTTATATTCATTTTACTACTTTATTCTTTTTTTGATCTCAAAAAAGTATGTGTGTGTGTCACCTTAATATCTTGGTTTTGAAATTGCTATTGTTTAGACTTGTGCAAGTAAAAGTAAATCTTGAGTAATACAACAATTAATTTTTAGTTGAGTAATAAAAGCTATTCAATGGGTCCTTGGCATCCTGGGCATTTACTGTTTCCCCTCCTCTGTTATTAACGCTACATTTATTGAGCATTGAATATGAACGTGACAGGGATGGTACAGATAATAGTTCTTTTGAGTTCCCAGATCTTTGTCTCGGTCTGAGTTTGATGACAAACCAGTAAACCACTTATTGCAATGCAGTGTGTTAAATGGGAGGCACTTCACTCAAACTGGGGTCTGGTGCCTGGGATGAGAAGTTTTAAGGAATGCTTTCAGTTTTTATGGTCCAGGAAAGATGATTAGAGAGAGAGAGAGAGAGAGAGAGAGCATCAAAGTCTTAAATGATGGATGGATTTTTTTCTAAATATCTGAACTTTGCACCCTTATCATTGATTGACTGATCCATTTCTTCCTGATGGAATTATAAGGTATGTTAAATTACTGTTACATATTATAACGTTTGTTTACACAAATGGGAGTTTCCTGTTCAGTTCCATTCATTTTTGCATTCTTATGCTGTGTCTAAACTTTTAATTAGCACAGTTTTATCATGTTTTGATATCTGGGAGGCCTCGTCCCCCTCAATGTTCTTCTTTATAACATTTTCCTTGCCATTCTTACCAGTTCTTTCACATGAATTGTAGGATTGTTTTGTCAACGCACTCTCCTCCCCAAACAGTTTTGTGGGGAACTGAATAAGGGTTACGTTAAATCCACACGTTAATGTGGGCTGAATTGACATGTTTCTACTCTTCAGTCTTTTCAGGATTGGATTTTTTTTTTTAATAAGGAGCAAAGATTTATTCGCATTATCTTAGAAAATTAGGGGTTTCTCATAAGAAGAAGTAATGGAGACATTTGTTTATATTCTGTATGTATTTCTGAAGTTTGCTGTTTTCCTCCTCATGGCACATTCTTTTTTTTTTTTTAACTTATCTATGATATTTTAGATATTTTGGTTGCTATCATGAGTAGGATTACTTTATATTTCCTTATATTTCCTTTATATTTCCTTTATATTTCCTTATAGAGGAAAGGTATTTTTTAAGCTTCTATTTTATTCAGCCACTTTACCAGTCCTCTTTTTTCTTTCTTTCTTTCTTTCTTTCTTTCTTTCTTTCTTTCTTTCTTTCTTTCTTTCTTTCTTTCTTTCTTTCTTTCTTTTTTAGTTTATTTATTTATTTTTGAGGGGGGTGGGCAGAGAGAGAGGGAGAGAGAATCCCAAGCAGGCTCCACACTGTCAGGTACAGCCCAAAGTGGGGCTGTATCTCAGGAACCTTGAGATCATGACCTGAGCTGAAATCAAGAGTCAGATGTTTAACCGACTGAGCCACCCAGGCACCCCAAGTCCTGTTATTTCTAGAAGGTTTCCCATGGATTCTTTTTGAGCTTCTATGTAAACAAAATCATTTTCAAATAATGACTATTTAGGCTCTTTTCATTAAGTTGTTTTCAAACCAATCACTGTGGAGGCAGCATGAAAGATGGGAAAGTAGAAGTGAAGGCATGGAAATCAGATAAGAAATTATGGTGATCAGGGGGCACCTGGGTGGCTCAGCCAATGAAGCCTCTGGTTCTTGATTTCAGCTCAGGTCATGATCTCACGGTTCATGAGTTCCAGCTCTGCATTGGGCTCCGCACTGTCGGTGCAGAGCCTGTCTGGGATTCTCTCTATCTCTGCTCCTCCCCCACTTGCACGTGCTTGCTCTCCCTCTCTCTCCCTCCCTCTCAAAACAAATTTTTCAAAAATTTAACAAAAAGAATGAAATTATGGTGATCAGGAACTGACGCAGATTGATAAAGGTTGAATGGAGAGGATGGATTAAGAGAAAATCAGAAGGTAGAAAGTGCAGGACTCAGTGATTTGGGGTAAGGGAGTAGGAGGATGACTTCCAGACTTCAGCCTTGACTCTGTAGAAATAGAATTACACAAGTTTTTTGTGGAAAAGAATAGAGTTACTCGGTTAGCAGTTTATTGTGTGTTTATGAGTAACAATGAGGATACCAAAATTTCTGGGCTACATAGGCTGGGGCATAGTTTGGGAACAGTAAAGTAGGTAAGCCAGGTGTCCTTGTTCTTGCAGCAGCTTGATGGGCCCTTGCATTTATGGTAACGGCTTCTCTCTGTTTCTGTGTTATTACTCCCAACTATCGCACCCTCTGCCTCAGGTCTCTTACTTATTCATAGTTTCTGTTTACTCACGGCTTCCGTGTACTGTATTCTGAGTGTCTTTGAATTCTGTTCCTGCTACCATCTGCTTGGCTCTTTCCTCAGACCTACAGTTTAAATTTCCTAGGAAGAGAATTGCTCTAACCAAACATTGTCCCTATTATAATTGAGTTTTCCTATCAGGGCACTTAATAGGCAGCTGATCAGTTTCTGGAATGGCTGCCTCCAGGCAGGTGTTCGCTCTTCGTCCAATCGGCTGAGGCAACCTTTGGATAAGGGAAACACCTAGGACTTCTACAGTCAGCAAGATCTTTGGGGGAAGGGGCTCACCATCACCAACATAGAAGAGGCCTGTGGACATAGTCACAGGCTATGGCTTACTCTACCTGCTACTACACTACAGAAGGAAGAATGGGTTGGGGAAGGGAGAGGGAGGGGTAGTCGCAAGTTAGGTTTTGGTCATGTTTCATTAGAGGGGCTTATAGTATATCTCCATAGATATGTCCTGTGGGCTGTGGATAACTCTGGCCTGAAGTTTGGGACCTTCGGAAGCATTTTTCAGTATTTTTCGGCAGGTGCTACTACTCTCTTGTAGGACCTGCTATATTATAATAAGTAATTAACTTCTTTCAAAATACCGGATTATTAGCTCCTTGAAGCCAAGGATTTGGTCTTTTTCATCTTTATATCCTCAGTGCCGGACACATAGTAAATGCTTAATAATTATATGTTGAAGGAATGCGTAGTTGTGATTTAGAACCTGAACATTAGGGACGTTTCCAAGTAGACTGATAATACGATAACATCATGGTATTTTCCCCTATTTCGTACTTGAAAAATAAGAGAAGGGAAAAGAAACTTTTTAGCTTTTGATATCTTTCAGTACATATCAACAATTTATATAATCTTAGTTCAATGAATATCTTAACATATCATCTTCCATATTGTGTTTTTTTCTGTTTAGCATTCTTATGTACATGGATTTCCAGTGAGGTATCCATATAGTAGATATTTTTATGAACTTCCATTGTTTGATATATCACTCTACTCAACCATGCCCCAGTTGTTGGATGTTGATAGTACAGTGTCAATCAACATAACACTGGCGTAGGTGTATAAATTAACTTTAATCTCAATATAGAGGTTTTAATGTTTAAAGTCCCTCCACACTGCCTAGATAGCTACACAAGAATTCCAAATATCTTACTGAAATATACACAAGGGTTTATTAATTAGTTGAGGACTATGAGAAACGATCTTTTTTAGATACAATTTTTTATTGGTCAAGTGAGTGAGTGGTGTTCAAGATAGGCTGTGTATTCATCATTGCCTTTCAACAAGGTGTAAGAATCCAGGAGGGCCACAGGTTTTTACCTTTGATTTAGTGCCTGAGGTCTAAGGCTTTGTTTTATCTGGTCACTATCTCCTCGTGAAAGATTTTGTTTCCTAATAACTAGAGGATTAACTGTGTAGCTCCTGAGCCCGCTCAGAGTGAACTTCTGTTGCATTCAGAGTGCCTGAAGCCAGAAATTGTGGTCTGACCTAAGTTTATAACAACCAGCTACATGACTGCTTTTGTGTTTGCTTGCTTACAAAAGTAGTTTGGCAGAACTTAAGGTTTGCTTTTATTTTAACATATCACCTGGAAGCCTGGTTGTGTGAGAGAGGCCCATGGATGCTCCACCTTTAATCATCTGACATCTAATGACCTGATTTTAACCCGACCAGTGTTGAACAAATGGGCTTACATTGGTTCATGATAGACTACTTGCAAATGTTCCCTGTCATAAATAAGTGACAAGAATGAGATTTTTAAATAGGAAAGTACAATCCCCTGAGATTAAAGTATATAAATCCCCTGAGATAAAGCATATAAGTAAACTGAGGGCCTCTAAAGGTGAAGTGATTTAAGACCCATACAATTGTTAGGGCAGGGCTGAGGCTAAACCCCAGTATCTTGTAGCCTGGAATGGTGAAAACACTTCTCTCCACTTTTCCAGGGACATCCAAGTTTTCCCAGTAATGGGCTACACGGTGATGGTGAAGGCTCTATGAGGTTTTGTTGATTAAAATTTGTGTAAAAAAAAGTCCAAAGTTGGTATATGAGGACCGAAGTTTTTTGGAAGCTTCATGTGCATTGTTTGGAGGTTTCATTTATGCTTGTTTTTCTTTTCAAGTTTATTAACCTTCGCAACCACAGTTTCATGATCTAATTTTTACAACGTTAAACTGGAACATATTAAACTTATATAATTATGTTCAGCTTCACTTATAGTTACGAATCAGTCCAGACTGCTACCATGACTCCTAGCTCCCTTCAGTTATACAACGGTTAATATCCTCAGTGATGTATAGATTCATATAAGTTACTTCACTAGACAATTGTAGAGGCCTCAAGTATTTCAGAGAAGTTACAGATTATATACCATGCTCACTTTTATAATATATCCAATAGTTATATCCTAGCTGTATCCTAATGGGACATTTTTTCAAGCTGGCTTCCTTCATTAGTCTGGCTGATCTTGGGTAAATCATTTAACCTCTCCAGACCTTCTGTTATGAGAATCGAGGTATAAAATCTCTAAAAACAATTCTCATCTCAAGACTGCCCTTCATTTTTCACAACTTGGGTGCCTCTTAACCTTCATGTTTACTTCCAAAGTGTACTCTAGACCCCTGCCTTTTTTTTTTACAACTTAGATTGGGTATTTTAGAAGGAAACCTTCCCGTCCCTTGAGACTAGAACCAATCTTCAGAAGCCTTAACCTGCCCAAAATCAAAGGTAAATCTTAGGAAAAAGGAAACTCTCCTTTCTTACCCAACCTCAAAATGCACTTTTTCTCTACTCATACCTGATGTCCCACACTCTTCAGTTTTCCTGAGATTATAATGTTTTTCTCTTCTGGACAAAACACCATTCCCTGTAAATGTTGTATTTTCTGGGGCACCTGGGTGGCTTAGCCAGTTAAGTGTCTGATTCTTCATTTCAGCTCAGGCCATGATCTCACAGATCTTGAGTTCAAGACCCATGTCAGGTTCTGCACTGACAGCGCACAGCCTGCTTAGGATTTTCTCTCTCCCTCTCTCTTTGCCCCTACCCTGCTCATGCATGCACGTGCTCGCTCTCTCTCTCAAAATAAATAAAAATAAATAAATAAATGTATTTTCTATTTCCAAGAAAGGAAGAAGATATCAGCCAGCTCCCATTCATGACCCAAAGGATAGGTTTTTTCCAAACTCCAACCGACTTTAATATTTTTTCTTACTAGTTTTTCCTCACTCCTGTTCTATTTAATTAAACTTCTCTTCTTTGTTTCATTATAAAAACAATCAGCAATCACTGTAGAAAATTTGGAAATTACAGAAAATTACCAAAAAGCAGGGTAAAACCAGTGTTAATCTACCTACCCACAGAGAGTCACTGACCACATCTTGACTGTTTCTTTTAGTCTTTTTTGCTTCTTTTTGTGACCTCTCATTTTATCCACCCAGTTGTCTTTCCCTATATGCCTTCACTGTCTGAGAATTCTCAACCTACCCAAACCACCAGACTAAAAGATCCAAGAACTTGAAAAGGAAATTGAGTTCTGGAATATGCACAACAGTCCCCTCTTTTTCAGACCATTTCCTCCCCAATTTTTGAAATTATAAATATTTTCAAACACACACAAGAAAGTTGAAATAAAATTAAATCCTGAATGCCTATCACCTAAGTTCAATAATTTTTAACATACTGCAATTTTATTTTATCTCTATGATCTACACATACCTTTTCTCTTCTGAATTATTTGAATGTAAGGAGGCAGACCTCATGGCACTTTATCTCTAAACACTTTAGCAAGCATCTTCTAAGAATAAGACATTTTTTAGATAATGACCATACCATTACTGCCCTAAAATTTTTATTTTTCAATGTTTATTTATGTATTTAGGAGGGGGAAGGCCAGAGCGTGAGAATCCCTGTCCCCTGCGTCGTTAGCCCAGAGCCCGATGGTGGCTTCATCTCATGAACCGTGAGATAATGACCTGCGTCTAAATCAAGACTTGGAAGCTTAACCAACTGAGCCACTCAGCCACCCCTGCCCTTAAATGATTAAGAATAGTTTCACAATATCATCTAGTATCCAGTCCCTATTCAAATTTGCCCCATTATCCCAAGAAGGCATTTGTTGCTTTCTTTTGAACTAAGATTCAGTCACGTATTGGCATACAATAGTCTCCCCTTATCTTTAGGGAATATATTCCAAGACCCCCAGTGAATGCCTGACATTAGATAGTACTGAACTCTACATAGGCTGGGGTTTTTTCCTATACATACATACCTATGGTAAAGTTTTAGTTTATTCACCAGGGACAGTCACAGATAAACAATAACTAATAATAAAATAGAGCAAGTATAACAATAGACTGTAATGAGAGTGTCGTGAAATGGTCTTTCTTTCTCTCAAAGTATCTTACTACACTGCACTCACCCTTCTTAGGATGTGAGACAATAAAATGCCTACGTGATGTGATGAGGTGGGTGAATGACTAGGCACTGTGACAGAGCTTTAGGCTACTGTTGACCTTATGATCAGTCAGAGGGAGGCTCATCTGCTTCTGGAGTGCTGTGAACTGCGGGTAAATTAAACTGTGTAAAGCGAAGCCACAAATAAAGAGGGACTTTTGTACTGTATTTACTTATCTCTTCAGGATCTTTTAATCTAGAATGATCTCTCCTCCTTTATTATTTGTTCAAATGAGCTTTACTTTTTTTTTTTTTTCCAACGTTTTTTATTTATTTTTGGGATAGAGAGAGACAGAGCATGAACGGGGGAGGGGCAGAAAGAGAGGGAGACACAGAATCAGAAACAGGCTCCAGGCTCCGAGCCATCAGCCCAGAGCCTGACGCGGGGCTCGAACTCACGGACCGCGAGATCGTGACCTGGCTGAAGTCGGAAGCTCAATCGACTGCGCCACCCAGGCGCCCCAAATGAGCTTTACTTTTTGAAGTCAGACCATGTTTTACCACCACGTTTTAAACTTATTCCCACTTCAGAATTAGCACAATGCACTTTCACTTGTATAATTGCAATTACCTCCCCACTCAAGTTTTGACTCCAGTCTATCCAATACGTGTTGTTGATGAGATTATTTTCTTACAGAGCATCCCATGTCACCTTCAGTTTCAAGCCCAGTCATTCAGAGTCCTGCACCTACCATAGAAGCATGACTTGAACTGGGCCAATTAGAGTGAATTTCAGGATTTTTTTTTTTTTTTACTTTTTTTCAAGTATTTTTTTTTTCATTTATTTTTAGAGAGCAATAGAGAGAATGAGCAAGAGAGGGGCAGACAGAGAGGGAGAGAGACTCTCAAGCAGACTCTGCACTGTCAGCTCAAAACCCGATGTGGGACTTGAACTCATGAACTGTGAGATCATGACCTGAGCCAAAACCAACACTCAGACACTTAACTGACTGAACCACCCAGATGCCTATCAAGATTTTGATGGAAATGACCAGAAACTACTCTTACTGTTCTTGCTAGACTTTGAGCTTGAGAGCTTTTGAGGCTAGAGGACCCACAACAAACTTGCCACCATTAGAGGAGAGACTCAAGTTGCTGTGGCTGCACTTAATAGAGCCAGAAAAAGAAGGCAACATGACCAAAGGCAGAGCAGAGAAGTAGAGAGAAATAAAGCCTGGTCGTAACTGGAGGCCTGAATCTAGCTATGTAGAAGTCAGAGCTACCTCCTGGACTTTTTAGTAACGTGAGCCAATAAATTCCCCTTTCTTGGCAAGCTAGTTCACGTTGGATTTCCTGTCACTTAACCACCCAAAGAGTCCCAGCAGATACATGCTTTACAAATGCACTTTCACAATAATCACTGATTCTTAGCAACTCTTTGAATTTGAGCCTCAGAAAAGTTTAAGAACTCTTGAAATGGAATACTGTTGTATGGTGGAACTGGAATGACACATAAATTTTGTGAATCCATAGTCATTCATTTTCTGCGTACATTCTCTTCCTGTAAATTATTCAAAAAGGTCACGCAATCACATGGTTCAAAACTCGCAATACATAAAAAGGTTAACAATGTCTCTCATCTGCTCTGTTCCCAGCACCCTCCTCCCCATGGGGGGTTTCTTGGGTATATCTCCAGAATATGTAGTTTTCCATATTCCCTTTTTTACACAAAAGAATGGATATAACACACGGTGTTGCAAATTTTTCTTTAAATTAACATATATTGAAAATCTTGCTATATCAGTAACAATAACAAAAGAATACACTTACATAGTGCTTACTTTGTGTCAGGCATTGTTTCCGAATGCTTTACATAAATTAACTATTTATTTAACCATCACAACAATTCTGCTGATAGGTAGTGTTTTAAAGATGAGGAAACACAGATAGAGAAAAGTAAGTAGGGGGCACCTGGGTGGCTCAATCGGTTAAGTGATCAACTCCTGGTTTTGGCTCAAGTCATGATCTGGTTTTGTGAGTTCAAGCCCTGAGCAGGGCTCAGTGCTGACAGCATGAAGCCTGCTTGGGATTTTCCCTCTCCTTCTGTCTCTGCCCCTCCCCAACTCGTGTTGTCTCTGTCTCTCTCAGAATAAATAAACTAAAAAAAGAAGAAAAAAAAAGAAAAAAAGAAAAGAAAAGTAAGTAGTGGAGCCAGGATGTGAAACCAGGCAGTCTGACTCCAGAATTCAGCCGCTAAATCACTATTCCAAACTGACTGACAATATTGTTTAGTGAATAGAGAGCTCTTTGTTCTTTCTTTTTTCTTTTGCACTCACATAGTATTCTTTTGTGCGGATGTAACATATGGCCATATATATGGGTCATTGCCAACAAGTTTCTATTTCAAAAAATTATGCAATGCATAACCTTATACACACATCATTTCATACGCAGGTATAACCTCAGTAGATAACCAGAGCTGTAACTTCTGGGTAAAAGGGTATACACATTTGTAGTTTTGACAGCTATTATCCAGCAGCTCTTCATATGAGTTACAACAATTACACCGATGTAAATTTATACTTCGCTACAGTGCCTGTGTCCCCATTGCTTTGGTATTACACGATTTTGTCGAACTTTTAGATTTTTACCAATCTAATAAACAATAAACGATAGTATCTCAGTGTCATTTTAAAAATCCTCTTTTCGGTAAAGACAAGTGAACAGATCACAGGTGTAGAGAGTTTCACAAAAGAACATCTGCAGAACCAATTTAAGAAACCGAACTCCTCCTCCCATCCACATATAATCACTGCATTGACTTCTAACAGCACAGATTTGTTTTGCCTTTTTCAAAACTTTATGTAAATTGAGTCACATAGTATTTACTATTTTGTGTTGGCTTTTTTTGCTTAAAATGATGTTTGTGAAATTTCTCCATATTGTTGCATGTAATTTCAGCTCATTTGTCCTCATTGCTATATATGCAGTATTTCATTGTGGAAATATATCACAAATTGATTGTCTATCCTACTGTTTATGGAAATTAGGTGGTTTCCAATTTAGAGCTATTAAAAATGTTCTCATACTTTTATTTGTTGAATGGAGATCCACACTTCGGCTGGGTATATATCTAGGGTTGTGTTTGCTTGGTCATAGAATATATATACATTGAGTTTTGGTAGATACTGCCAAAGAGTTTTTCAAAATGGTTGGATCTGGCACAAAAACAGACACATAGACCAATGGAATAGAATAGAAACCCCAGAACTAGACCCACAAACGTATGGCCAACTCATCTTTGACAAAGCAGGAAAGAACATCCAATGGAAAAAAGACAGCCTCTTTAACAAATGGTGCTGGGAGAACTGGACAGCATCATGCAGAAGGTTGAAACTAGACCACTTTCTCACACCATTCACAAAAATAAACTCAAAATGGATAAAGGACCTAAATGTGAGACAGGAAACCATCAAAACCTTAGAGGAGAAAGCAGGAAAAGACCTCTCTGACCTCAACCGTAGCAATCTCTTACTCGACACATCCCCAAAGGCAAGGGAATTAAAAGCAAAAGTGAATTACTGGGACCTTATGAAGATAAAAAGCTTCTGCACAGCAAAGGAAACAACCAACAAAACTAAAAGGCAACCAACGGAATGGGAAAAGATATTCGCAAATGACATATCGCACAAAGGGCTAGTATCCAAAATCTATAAAGAGCTCACCAAACTCCACACCCGAAAAACAAATAACCCAGTGAAGAAATGGGCAGAAAACATGAATAGACACTTCTCTAAAGAAGACATCCGGATGGCCAACAGGCACATGAAAAGATGTTCAGCGTCGCTCCTTATCAGGGAAATACAAATCAAAACCACACTCAGGTATCACCTCACGCCAGTCAGAGTGGCCAAAATGAACAAATCAGGAGACTCTAGATGCTGGAGAGGATGTGGAGAAACGGGAACCCTCTTGCACTGGTGGTGGGAATGCAAATTGGTGCAGCCTCTCTGGAAGCAGTGTGGAGGTTCCTCAAAAAATTAAAAACAGACCTACCCTATGACCCAGCAATAGCACTGCTAGGAATTTATCCAAGGGATACAGGAGTACTGATGCATAGGGCCACTTGTACCCCAATGTTCATAGCAGCACTGTCAACAATAGCCAAATTATGGAAAGAGCCTAAATGTCCATCAACTGATGAATGGATAAAGAAATTGTGGTTTATATATACAATGGAGTACTACGTGGCAATGAGAAAAAATGAAATATGGCCTTTTGTAGCAATGTGGATGGAACTGGAGAGTGTGATGCTAAGTGAAATAAGCCATACAGAGAAAGACAGATACCATATGGTTTCACTCTTATGTGGATCCTGAGAAACTTAACAGGAACCCATGGGGGAGGGGAAGGAAAAAAAAAAAAAGAGGTTAGAGTGGGAGAAAGCCGAAGCATAAGAGACTGTTAAAAACTGAGAACAAACTGAGGGTTGATGGGGGGTGGGAGGGAGGAGAGGGTGGGTGATGGGTATTGAGGAGGGCACCTTTTGGGATGAGCACTGGGTGTTGTATGGAAACCAATTTGTCAAAAAATTTCATATATATAAAAAAACAAAACAAACAAACAAACAAACAAACAAAAAATGGTTGGATCAATTTATGCTCCCACCAGCAGGATGTGAGAGTTCCAGTTGTTCTACTTCTTTACTAACACGTGTTAGTGTTAGTCTTTTTCTATTTTAACCATTTTTGTGAATATGTGGGTGTTTGCATTTCTCTGATAACTAATGACACTGAGTACCTTTTCTTAATGTTTATTGGCCATCACAATGTTGCTTGTCGTGAAATATCTGTTCAGTAATTTTGCCTATTTTTTCATTGTATTTTCTGTCTTTTCCTATTGACTTGCAAGAGTCCTTTATATACCTTTGATGAGAATCCTTTGCGAAATGTATTACAGTTATCTTCTACTCTGTGGATTGCCTTTTCATTCTCTCAGTGGTGTCTTTTAATGAACAGAAGTTCTTACTTTTAAAAAATATATATATATAAACATATATATATATTATATAGCTCTATATATTTATATTCTATGTGGATTGTGAAATGACCTAGAATCATTTATTGAAAAGACCAGTCTTTCTGTACTGCACCGAAGTATCAGCTCTGTCAAAAACCAGGTCACCATTTATATGTAAGTCTGTCTCTGAATTATATTTTATTACAGTTGTCTGTATGTCTTTCCTAGTGTGAGTATAATAATATTGTAATTACTGTAGCTTTGTAATAGATTTTATCTATTATAAATATGCCTAGGTATGTAACTACTACAAATTTGTTCTTCATGATTACCTCATATATTTTCATATAAATTAAAAAAATTTTTTTAACGTTTATTCATTTTTAAGAGACAGAGAGAGACCAAGGGTGAGCAGGGGAGGGACAGAGAGAGAGCGAGACACAGAATCCAAAGCAGGCTCCAGGCTCTGAGCTGTCAGCACAGAGCCCGGCACCCGACATGGGTTTGAACTCACAGATGGTGAGATCATGTCTTGAGCCGAAGTTGGCCACTTAACTGACTGAGCCACCCAGGCGCCCCATTTTCATATAAATTTTAGAGTGAGCTTGTCAATTTCCACAAAAAAATGTGACTTTTTTAAAAAAAAGATGAGAATTGTGCTGAACTCATGAGTACAAATAGAGTTGATATCTTTAAAATATTTATTTATAATCTGTGAACATGATATAACCCCCATTTATCTAGGTTTTCTTTAACTCAATAATGTTTTATAGTTTCATCTAGAGCTTTTGTATATCTTTTACTAGATTTATTGGTGGTTATTTTATGGGTTTGATGCTATTATAAAAAATACTGTTTTTTTTTTTAATGTTCATTTATTTTTGAGACAGAAAAAGAACATGAGCAGTGGAGGGGCAGAGAGAGAGGGAGACACAAAGTCCAAAGCAGGCTCCAGGCTCTGAACTGTCAGCACAGAGACTGATGCAGGGGTCGAACCCACAAACCGTAAGTTCATGATCTGAGCCGAAGTCAGATACTTAAACCGACTGAGACACCCAGGCACTCCAACAATGTGTTTTTAAGTCCAATTTTTATTTATTTGAAGCTTGAACATAAAAATATAATTGATTTTTAGAGTATTATCCTTGTGTCAGTGATCTTGATTAATTTATATATTAATTCTAATAGTTTGTCCATTCATCAGTCAATGGACATTTGTGCTCTTTCCATAGTTTGGCTATTGCTGATAGTGCTGCTATAAACATCAGGGTGCTTGTGCCCCTTCGAATCAGCATTTTTGCATCCTTTGGGTAAATACCTAGTAGTGCAATTACTGGATCATAGGGTAGTTCTACTTTTAACTTTTTGAAGAACTTTTGTACTGTTTTCCAGAGTGGCTGCACCAGTTTGCATTCCCACCAATCATGTGAGATGGTTCCCCTTACAACACATCCTTGCCAACATCTGTTGTTTCTGAGCTGTTAATTTCAGCTATTTTGACAGATGTGAGGTGGTATCTCATTGTGGTTTTGATTTGTATTTCTCTAATGATGAGTGATGTTGAGCATTTTTTATGTGTCTGTTGGTCGTCTGGATGTCCCTTGGAAAAAAATGTCTATTCGTTTCTTCTGCCCATTTCTTCACTGGATTATTTATTTATTTATTTTGGTGGGGGGTGTTGAGTCTGATAAGTTCCTTATAGATTTTGGATACTAACCCATTATCACATACGTTATTTGCAAATATCTTCTTACCTTCCGTAGCCTGTTTTTAGTTTTCTTGATTGTTTCCTTTGCTGTCCACAAGAGTTTTATCTTGATGAGGTCACAATAGTTCATTTTGCTTTTGTTTCCCTTGGCTCCAGAGATGTGTCTAGTTAAGAAGTTGCTATGGTTGAGGTCAAAGAGGTTGCCGACTACGTTCTTCTTTAGGATTTTGATGGTTTCCTGTCTCACATTTAGGTTTTTCATCCATTTTGAATTTATATTTGTGTATAGTGTAAGAAAGTGGTCCAGTTTCATTCTTTTGCAGGTTGCTGTCTAGTTTTTGCAATAGCATTTATGTTGAAGAGACTGGGTTTTTTTTTTTCCATTGGATATTCTTTCCTGCTTTATTGAAGATTATCGCCTATAGAACCGTATAGTTGTAGGTCCATTTCTGGGTTTCTATTCTGTTCCATTGAACTATGTATCTATTTTTGTGCCAGTACCATACTGTCTTGATGATTACAGCTTTGTAATGGAACAAAGCTTGAAATCTGAAATCGTGATGCCTCCAGCTTTGTTTTTCTTTTTCAAAATTGCTTTGGCTATTCAGGGTCTTCTGTGGTTCCATACAAATTTTAGGATTGTTTGTTCTAGCTCTGTGAAAAATGCTTGTGGTATTTTGATAGGGATTGCATTAATGTGTAGATTGCTTTGGGTAGTATGGACATTTTAACAATGTTTGTTTTTCCAACCCATAAGCATGGAATATTTTTCCATTTCTTTCTATCCTCTTCAATTTCTTTCATAAGTGTTCTATAGTTTTCAGAGTATAGATCTTTTACCTCTTTGGTTAGATTTATTCCTAGGTAGCTTATGTTTTTTGGTGCAATCGTAAATGGGATCGATTCTATGATTTCTCTTTCTGCTTCTTCATTATTGGTCTATAGAAATGCAACGCATTTCTGTACATTGATTTTATGTCCTGCGACTTTGCTGAATTCGTGTATTAGTTCTAGCAATTATTTTGGTGGAGTCTTTGAGGTTTTGACTTCCTCCTTGACGATTTGGATGCCTCTCATTTCTTATTGTGTCTGATTGTTGAAACTAGGACTTCCAATACTATGTTAAATAACAATGGTATAGTGTATACATACAATGGAATATTACTCAGCCATCAGAAAGAATGAAATCTTGTCATTTGCAATGACGAGGATGAAACTAGAGTGTATTATGCTAAGTGAAATAATTAAGTCAGGGAAAGACAGATATATGTTTTCACTCATATGTTGAAATTGAGAAACTTAAGAGAAGACCTGGGGGAAGGGAAAGAAAAAAATAGTTACAGAGAGGGAGGGAAACCATAAGAGACTTTTAAATACAGAGAACAAACTGAAGGTGGAAGGGAGTGGGGGAGTGGGGGGTGGGGGCCAGGGAAATGGATGATGGGCCTTGAGGGGGGCACTTGTCAGGGTGCGCACTGTCTGTTGTATGTAAGTGATGAATCACAGGAATCTACTCCCGAAGCCAAGAGCATACTGTATGCACTCTATGTTAGCTAACTTGACAATAAATTATATATTTAAAAAAAATTTTTTTTAGGGTTTCTCAGCCAGTTTAGTGTCTGACTTCAGCTCACAGTTTGTGAGTTTGAGCCCTGCATTGGGCTCACTGCTGTCAGCCCAGAGTCCACTTAGGATCCTCTGTCCCCCTCTCTCTGCCCTCCCTGTTCAGAGTCTCTCTCTCTCTCTCAAAAATAAATAAATAAATAAAATTCAAAAACATTTAAAAAGAACATAGTAGCATTCACTACCTAGCTCCCATTCATTTTAGGATTTAATACTGCAGTCTTAAGGGCAGAAAGGTAGGAAATGATTAACTATCTTTAGATAGACTCTACCAATTGTCAGAGGTTTCAAACCTCATGTGCATAGGAATTTCTGTCAAATCTATAAAAACAAAACATGTACACTATATCCTATGAAATATAAAGAGATTTCAAGAATATTTTTAACTCTGAAATTTTCCCTCCCCATACTGTTTTTAAAAAAAAAGTCCCAACATCCTATTGGAATTCCATTTTTACACTGATTTTAGAACCTAACCCCCACAGATAATATGACTCCTCTGTCTGGCAAAGATGAGATTTTAGATACTGGAAACAGAGTAATTGCATCTGTGTGTAAAAGCTCCATGAACTTCTATTTAACTACCCATCGGCTCTCTTGTCCTTTCTTTGAAATATTTACTGCAAGAAATGTTTGTTGATTTCATATGACTATACAAGTTCCTGCTTAACAGTGTTTATTAGAGTCAGAGCTTCACTGTTAGAATCATCAACAACTACACCAGACCTACTCAGAGTCCAAGGATAACCAGAATAAGAAAATAAGACACCTTTAGAATGTGATTGCTGAATGGAATACTATTGCCTAACCATGAGAAGGGAATTATAATAATTTCAGGCCATCTTCTAAAATAGCTTAGGGAAACAATCAAAAGAGGCCCAATGGGAAGGTAAAGGAATGAAAATACCAGAAAGACCGGCATGGGAACCCATAATGCAGTCCTTCTAGAGGACATGTTACTCCTTGCCGAATCTCCTTCCTGCCACGTACCACCTTCGACTGCAAGTTTGGGAGACAATTCCTGGCAGGCTAAAAGCTTCTCTCTTCAAGAGCTCACTGTCAAGTCTTTCAACTTTTCTGCCTCAAGGTTTTTCCAAAGCTTCAGTACATCACTCCTGTACACATACAGCTGGAAGTATGCTCCAGAGGGCATTTCTAAACCAAAGAAGGACTGGAGTTGGTGAATGAATGGTCCCACTGCATCCCACTATCCTTCAGAAGTGCATTTTACAGGGCTCTTCAGAGGTTCCCCAGCAGGGTTGAGCCCTACTTG
Organism: Felis catus; assembly: GCF_018350175.1. Classification (NCBI taxonomy): domain Eukaryota; kingdom Metazoa; phylum Chordata; class Mammalia; order Carnivora; family Felidae; genus Felis; species Felis catus. The sequence continues at coordinate 139,560,229 of NC_058368.1, forward strand.
TCCACAACGGCAACTAGCTGGATATTGGCTTTTCCTTCTTTCTCACTATACTGTGCATTTTTGTTCTGAATTTCTGGGATCATCCCCAAATAAGCTGTTTCACCTCAGTTTTTGACTCAGTCTTTGCCTTTAGGAACCCAAAGCAAGAAAGTCCTACTACTTTTCTCTGGTAAAAAAAAGGAACAGGATCAACGAAGAGGCAGGTTGAAGTTTCAGACTCCACTGGGCCTGCTTGAGAAAGCAGATCAGGAGGAAGTGGAAAAGTGGGAAGGAGCACTTCACTTCACCTAAGGCCTGCTGGAATCAGGAGGCCTTCTTTCTCCGTACCACAACATTCTTCTCTCTTTTTCTTTTTGTTGGAGCGAGAAGGTCGCCTAAAGACAGAGACCAGTTGAACAGCTTCATTATCACTTTATTCCCCATGAAACACAATGTCATGCAATGGCCAGGTGTGGCCACCAGTGCTTTGAACTCTTTAATACAATTGGGATTATCTGGTGGCCCAAGCAGTACTAGATTCCAAAAGAAAGATGTTTCCCTTGCAGAGGAATGAGATAGAGACATAGGGCTTTGTCCACCATTGGAAGCCAAGCACCGGTAGAGTTTCCAGAAAAACTCTCTCCATAAAGGGCCAGGAAAGGAAAAAGATTGTCCTGACTGCCTTCATTACCATCCTGAGGGCAAAATTATTAACCCATAGTGACATCAATTATAATTTTCTTTCAATAACTTTTATTGGTGTTCATGGGTCAGATTTCTTCCTAGAGTTATTTATAGTGACATATATTTCAAAAGAACAAGAAAGTAGTAGTTCTAAAAGAGGCACTGAAGAGAATATTTGCAGGTGTATTACGTTTTCCCTTGGGGAAGATGAGTGGCCTATTTTTCTGAAAGAAGCACAGAGGCCTTGGCAGTGTCTGTCTTGAGAATGGTGGGCAGTAGTAATCCTATTCACTTTCCATGAGAAGGAAAAAATTAGCTTTCAACATGTCAGACCCAGCTAGAGAGATTTTACCAAGAATGTCTCATAACATGCTGTCACTGAAGTAGCACAAATTACCCAAAGCCTAGAAAGTGCAAAATGGGAAGAAAAAAGTAAGATTTTAGGTATGAGCCAAGACTGCAAGATTTATCAGTGTTCACTGGACCTCGAAGTCATGAGTTTTGGAAGCGTTACTAACTGTAGCTTTAGTTCAGTCCAGGGGAGACGTGCAGAAAGTGCTGGAAACCTTCTCAGGGAGGCAGGATTCACAGGCAGAAGAAATTTCCAAGGGGGAGACAGCTATTGTCGTACGGAGTTAAAATAGCATAGAGAACCTGCTAGGTATTTAAAAATGCACAGGAAAAAGCAGGGGGTCTGGATAATGAGAAAATCAAGACAACTAACTGTTGAGACAAATGCTGTATCGCATTCATTCATTTAGGTGTCACAGGTGCTGAAGAGAGAGCAATGAATAAGACCATTGAGACCCTTTATTCTTTTTTTTCTTTTTGTTTAGTTATTTTGAGAGAGAGAGACAGAGGAAGCATGCGCGCAAGAGAGCATGAGAGCACGTGTACGCGAGCAGGGGAGGGGCAGAGAGACAGAATCCCAAGCAGGCGCCGCTGTTGAGCCTGAGGGAGCACCGGCCTCATCCCCGGAACTGTGAGATCATGGCCCCAGCAGAGATCATGAGTCCAATGCTTAACTGACTGAGCCACCTAAGTGTCCAAGGCCCTTTACTTTAAAAAGAGAGCCCACTTGGCTAGTTTACCAGATTGCTTCTTTACACTGGACCATTTGTAGCAGTATTCCTTTCTGGTGGATTTAGCTAAAAGTCAACTCTATGTGTTAACGAGCGTTCCATCGACATTTTAAGCTCATGTTTATAAAACATCTTTGATTTTAGGTTTATGTCCTTTCCTTTGCCCCCATATTCTTGATAGTAAAAATTGTTTCCTGTTTTTGAGTTAAGTGGTCAGGAACTGTATCGGACCCTCATTGTGTGCTCACCCTGTATGGGGACAACCAGAAAGACAGAGAAGTGGGAGCCTTTCTTCAGGTTTGAGCTGGGCACATTGCTACTGAAAATGAGGATTCTATTCCCCAACTCCTTTGTTGCTAGATAAGGCATTCTGGTCATTGAGATAAAAACTGTGAAAAGAGAGCTGACTCAGTTGGGAAGGGCTCTTTTTCGCCCTCTTGTTTTTTATTCTGCTCCTTCCAGAAGGATGAAAATGCAGATATGAAGGCTGGAGCTCTAGCTGCCTTCTTGGACTTCAAAGTGACTGTGAGGGTGGAAGACATGCTGAGGATGGTGGAGCAGACAGATAGAAGGGTCCTTGGAAGCATCCTGGGCTGCCATGCTAATCCTAGGCTACTTATCTTCAGTTTCCTTTACCCAAGAAAGAAAGGGATGCTTATTTTGTTTAAACCGATATATATATTTTTTCAACGTTTATTTATTTTTGGGACAGAGAGAGACAGAGCATGAACGGGGGAGGGGCAGAGAGAGAGGGAGACACAGAATCCGAAGCAGGCTCCAGGCTCTGAGCCATCAGCCCAGAGCCTGACACGGGGCTCGAACTCACGGACCGCAAGATCGTGACCTGGCTGAAGTCGGACGCTTAACCGACTGCGCCACTCAGGCGCCCCTAAACCGATATTTTTAAATAGTTGTTAAATATTTTAGTTTAAGTTCTCTGTTACTCGTAACCAAATTTATTACAGGTGTGTAGCTCTGGGCAATTTGCTCTTTGGCAATTTATGGGGTTGCTCAGAAAAGCTGAGGTGGGCCTCTTTGGGCCATTATCCTTCTTTGTTTTGTTTCTCACTTGCCTCGTGTGATCTTATCTACATCCTTGCAAGCTCTTCCTCTTTCCCCCTCACTCTTACAATCTTCTGCTGTCTCAACTGGGAGCCATACAAAGCTGGAAGGAGAAGATGGCATTGGAAAGATGAAGGTAAACAGGAGAAAGTTGTTGGGACATGACAAGTGAATTGGATACAGCCTTTGTCATCAACAGCACACTCCACTCTTATCAACTGAGACCAGGACCAGGTTTGTTAATGAGGGAGAAAAAATAGTGCTCATATTTCAGTTAAAATTCGTTCTTCCTTCCCTCCTTCATTTCACCTCCTTTCTTGGTCTTTCATTGACTTGTGAACCAGCCACCTTAGCCAAGAATCCCTAAGAATCTCAGGGATACACGACGCTCACTCTGACTATAGATAGGCTGTTTCTACATTGTGTGAGGATTCTTTTTTCCTGAGGAGAGTAAATTCCTTTAAAAGAAAAAAAAATTATTCCAATACAGTTCATACCTATTCCCAACAGATTCTGCAAAGCTGGGGGGGGGGGGGGCGGGGAGCCTAAGAAGAGGAATGGGGGAACTGTGAAGAAGAAAACAAACAAAAACACAGTTAAACAGTGAAAACGGGCTCGGTGGGCAGAAGACATGTCGAATTGTGTGCACCCTTTCCTGTGGAAATCTTTGTTCGGGACTGCAAGAGAGGCTCCTGCGGTGGGGTGCAGCTCTAGGAAGTTTTACGCATGAACAAGAAGCAGAATTTTAAGTTTTGCTGCTGAACAAAAGTAGCAAAAGAAGAGAAGTAGCTGAGACTTTTAGCCCCTGTGAGAGGTCACCTTGGGTGACAGAAACTTGGGATTTTCTGTCAACCTGCTCATGACTGCCCCACCTTTTAAATCTCTCATATTCCACAGTACTTTAATGTTTCTGCTTAAGTAGGGGCACCTGGGTGGCTCAGTCAGTTAAGTATCTGACTTCAGCTCAGGTCATGATTTTGTGGTTCAAGAGTTCGAGTCCTCCATGGGGCTCTGTGCTGACAACTTGGAGCCCGGAGCCTGCTTCGGATTCTGTGTCTCCCTCTCTCTCTGCCTCTCGCCTGCTCGTGCTCTGTCTCTCTCTCTCTCTCAAATATAAATAAACATTAAAAAAAAATCTCTGCTTAATTAAACTTTCTGCTCCTGATCCATGCCAACCTCCATTCTTTTTCTCACTTAGCTGAAATAGCCTTTCTTCAAACCATTTCCTTCCCTTGTTCAGAATGTACTGCATCCAAACTCCATGCCCTACCTCTTTCTCACTGGACCCTCTGCATATTTCACTCAGAACACTGACTCTATTATCTGGAAAGGTTCTGTTTGTGTCTGTTTTCTTATTGAACTCTGTACCTTGGATGCCTACCCCTTTGCCTAGCATAGAGACCCTTGTGTTGAGTATTTCTTGATCTTGGACAGGAGAGATAATCAATCATATTATCTGTCAAAGTTAAGTGGCCAATTATCACTTGCAAGGTACTAGTTAAAACACTATCCCTAAAATTAAAAAAAAAAAAGAGTATGTAAGAGAGAGAAAACTGCCTGAGGTTTGAAGATATAACTTTGAAAGCAGCTGAGAACAGTGAATGGGAAATAAATAAGTAAATAAAGATGATTTTTCGTTGAGATTATGAAATATTTTTTGCAATGGAGTGTCAGAAGCTTAGGCAATCACAACATGTGCTAATACAAAGCAGTACATATTATGTTGGTGCAAAAGCTAGCACCGTGGAGTTGTTTAGAGCATCCACTTGGGAGCCAAATTTCAAACTTCGTATTCTAACTCCACCACTTCCAAGCTGCATTAACTTAGGCCAGGTGCTTAATCTTTCTGTTTCTGTAGCTTCATGCCTCATGAAATGCAGATTCTACACACCTTTTTCATAGGACTGTTATGAGAATTAAAGGAGTTAATATCAATAAAGCACTTAGAAAAGTGTCTGGTACATAGAGTTATTTAAGTACTTATTCTTCTTCTTATTTTTGTTGTTGTTATAATTCTCTGACTTAATGCATGACCCATGACAATAAAAAGAGGGAAAAGGGAAGCTTGGAGGTCTAACACAGTTACATAGATAAATGCTAAGGGTAATATGGATTGAGATGGCAATTTGTATCAGGGCACCTGGGTGGCTCAGTCGGTTAAGTGTCTGACTCTCAATGTCAGTTTCAGGTCTTGATCTCAGGGTCTTGAGTTCAAGATCGCAATATGGGCCATCCATTACTTTAAAAGAGGCTCTTAAAATTATACTTTAGTTTTTAATTTTTTTTTTTTTTAAGTAGGCTTCATGCCCAGCATGGAGCCCAACGTGGGGTTGAGCTCATGATCTTGAGATCAAGACCTGAGCAAAGATAGGAGTTGGACACTTAACCGACTGAGCCACCCAGGTGCCCCAAAATTATACTTTAATAAACTCCTCGCTCTGAGAGTATACCCACAAGAAAAGAAGGCACATAGATTCCCTTGACCCCATCTCCCACTTTCGCCTTCTCTCTTGTGTCCATGCCAAATTTTGTGATTTATCATTAAGTACAAATAACGAGTTAAGTGCAATAAAAGATTCTTTTGAAATACATTTTGGAACCCATATAGAAGTTGTTTTAAGTACATAAAACCAGACAATTAGCTTTTGTTTGCTTTTGAACCCATATATTCATTGGAATTCTCAATTAAGCAGAATTTGGGAACAAAACTTTCCAAATCTTGATCTAAAGCCTTTTGTGAAAACAGCTTCATAATCTTCCCTTGATTTTATATTAGTAAGTATTTGTATTATCTGTAACTTTTAATTCTGACATATCTGACCTTTTAGGCTTCTAGGGACATTGAAAGTGTGAGTTTCTCAGCTATCAGTACTTACAGATTTTCCTCCCTCCCTCCTTTCCTTCCTTCCTTTCATCCTTCTTTCCTTCCATCCTTCTTACCTTCCTTCCTTCACTCCTTCTCCTCCTTCTGCTTTTTCTTCTTCCTCTTCCACTTCTTCCTCTTTTTCTTCTTTTCTCCTTCTCCTTCTCCTTCCTTTTGATAAGACTTAGAATATTTCAATCTTGTTTGATTCACTACAGTCTTCTTCACTGTGAAAACTGTTTCCTTCCACTATAATTAATTCAATAAATATTTAATAACCATCTATTCTGTGAAGGGATATAAGGTTCATAAAGGCAATCTCCATGTCCGTCATGTTTGTCACTGTGATTCAGATGCCAACTATGGCATGTTGCATATAATTGGCCACCCAAAAATATTTGGTAAAGAGATGTGAATAAAGGTCATATACTGAAGCCGTGGAGTGTAGAAGAACAAGCATAAGCTTTAGATGTGGGCTCCAATCCCATTTTTCCTAATTATTATCTGTGGTCTACAGTAAGTTGCTTAACTTTTTTTTTTTTTTGTAAATGGAGATAATACCTATTTTACAAGGATTATGGAAACTTAGCAAGATGATAGTTTATTAAAGCTCCTACTGAGTGTATAGTATGTTCCAGGGACTGTGTTTTAAATATAGGACTTTAAAAATTCAGTGGATTATAATTCCTGTTTCTAAGAAATTTCCACATAGTAAGACAAGTCACAGAATATTATGGAAATATGAGTGTTCAAAGTAGGGAGGAATGACATGTGCTTGAAGGTATCAGGAAAGGAGGTGGCATATGAAATGGCCCTTAAACGATAGGATTTCAACAATTAAAATGGGTAGGTACATCCAGATTAAATAAAGAGAACATAAGCAGAGAGGTATAAAGCAACCGAGTGTGACCGAAAAAAGGCCAGTTACTCTTGACTGAAACGTAGGGTTGATACAGGTAAGTGGGGAGAGATACACAAGAAATGTGGGGTGGGACCATATTTGTGGTGTCAGGTTCTTTAATCCAGTAGACAATGAGCAACTCCAGGGGGGCAGTCCTATGGAATAACAGGATCGAAAGGTGCCTAAGAGTGGAGTTACACTATTTCATCTAAGAGATAATAAAGGCCTGCAGCGAGAGGAGGGAGAGAGAATGCAGAAGACACAGTTGAGGCATATTTCAGAACTGACAGTGGTGTGTGACCAGCGCTCCACACAGAAGCACTGTGCAGGGGCAGGGAGGGACCCCAGTGACTGGAGCTATTTACACAGATGGGTAAATCGCAGGAAGGTGCTGTTTTTAGATTTCCAATATGGGTCAGCTTGAGGTTTGGGCTGCATCTCGCTGCCACCTTCTCTTTTTTCAGCCTCATCTCCACTTCTTCCATCTCTCTATCCACTAAGTAATTGGGCTTTCTATCCTCAACCTGACCCTGCGTTTATTGTCACCCTCCAATTCTGCTTCTCACTGGTGTTTCCTATAATACTCTCACAGCCGGGATGGCAACAGGTCAGGTCCTGGCCCGTAGGACACTCCACCCGCCAGATCCCCTATCGCCTTGGCCTGAGCACCTACCATGCTTGCGCCCCCAGGGCTCTTGGGCCAATAGGCAGGCCCTAGTTCTGGGACTCGACTAGCTATTGGTTGGCCGAGCCATGGTGAGAGATGGTGCGGTGCCTGTTGTCCGCAGCAGTGAGAGCTGTGGGAGGTTGTTAAGGCGACCGTTCGTGACGTAGCGCCGTGAGGCCCAGCAGCCCCCAGATGATTGGCTAGACGATCGGACGATCCTCTCTCATTGGTCGCAGGCTCAGCCGGCTCCGAGTGTGCGTAAGCCGAAGGTTCCTTCCGCTTCGCGTCTCCTTTGACTGGAGACAGACGGAGCGCCGGCGCCCCGGTTCGGTGACCTCTAGTGAAATCGGGAGGTGAGGCGAGCTGTAGCCCCGAAGTGGGGCGGGGGCGGCGGGGAAGCGGGATTAGGGCTGTGTTGATGGTGGTTCTCGGGCTCCGCCTGGCCCTGGAAAGGGGCAACCGGCAGCCCCTGAGGACCTGGCGGGAGCTGCAGTGGCGCCTTTGCGGGTGCGGGGGGGCCTGGTCCTTGGGAGGTGTAAGGAGACGTCCTTGAGGCGCGGCTGAGCGGCGGCCGCACCGATGCCAGGGAGGATCTGGGGCCCGGCTGGGCCTGAGGGGCGGGCGGCGGGCTGGCTTCTTCGTGGCTGCCGTCACCATCGGTGATCTGGCGGGGCGTAGCCGCGTTTTCTAGCCTAGTCCGAAGTAGTCGGTGTGGGCTACGCAGTCACTATCATCCGGGCGGAAAGGGTGCCCGGTCGGGTGACCCCGGAAGCCCCTCGATCCAAGAAATGCTGGGAGTGTGTGTCATGTGTCCCGCCGGCAGCTCGCGGAGAGGCCTCGAGAAGGACTATCTGGTGCAGGCGTTCACGCCCAGGCGCTGCTGTTCGTCAGCACCTTTCTTTAAAGTGCTGGGAAAGATTTCTGTAAATGCTGCTGACTAACACAGAGCCATGGAAGAACCATGCATCTGTAGAGATGTGTCTGGTCATTTACAGGAGCCACGAGTTGAGACAATACGGAGCCCAATGTAGGGATTTGCCCAAGGACTTAAAGGATTCCTCCTCCTTCTTTTTAAAGTTTATTTTGAAGGAGAGAGAGTGCGAGTGGGGTAGGGGCAGAGGGAGAGAGAGAGCGGGGAGAGAGAATCCCAGTCTCTGCCCTGTCAGCGCAGAGCCCGATGTGGGTCTGGAATTAACGAACCGTGAGATCATGACCTGAGCGGAAACCAAGGGTTGGAAGCTTAACCGACTCAGCCACCCAGGCGCCCCAAGGATTCTTCTTTTTCTATTCACCTCCCCCCTCTCTTCTCCCTCCTCATTTTTCTTTTTCGTAAGGGGCTTGAGCCTCCTTGGTGCTCATGTAATTGAGTCCAAACCTTGTAGATTTTCTGGAATTATTTGGTTTGGATTAGGAATATAGGTTTCAATATAGAATAGGCAATTTCTGCGGTGAGAGACGGCTGATGTACTCCATCTTAAATGGTCATTTGAAATACTTCATGGCTTGGTTGAGGACATGCCACCTTGGACTTCGTCGTGAAAAGTTATACGAAACATTTTTTTTCTGGGCCGTACTAAGTAATCATGCATAATTTCAGCATCTCAATATGGAGGATGTATTTTTTTGCGTGTGAGTATATTTTACTTTTCATGCAGTGAAAGTCGTTTTCTGATTTAGAGGTAATCTAGCAAAAGCCTGTAGTGTACTTTGGGATCGACTGTTTTTTGAGGTCCCGCTTTGTTGTGTTTTTCTAGGATTTGTGATGAACTTGGCAGTAAGTACAAATGGAATTTAGTAACATGAAGGTTAAGAAACTGTGCAAAGATTAATCATTAATATATGAAAACTTGGGTGTGGCGTGAGCATTTCATGATGGAGTGTGTATGTGTGTGCACACCCTCTTTTTGTTCTTGTATGATCTCCTTTTTAAACCGTGGATGGATAACTACATGTGTATCAGTATCTATTTAGGTTTGACCCATATAAAATTGTAGATATTTGAAATTTGACTTTTTTTTAAACCTACACAAGCAGCAGTTTCAGATGGCTCCACATAATACTTGTGTTTGTTAAACAACTTTGGAGCTCTAGCTTAGTAACTGAATAGAGATGTGACTCATAAAAGCATGTAAGAGAGTTGAATGTAGAATCCTGGTTTCCTGATTTCCAGTACTACATATATATAGTATATATATACTACATATATACATATACATATATGTATGTATGTATATGTATATATGTATATGTATATATATGTATATGTATGTATATGTATGTATATATTTATTTATTTACTAGAATACTAGTTTGAGCCGCAGAATGCTAAATCCTTTTGGAACTAAAAATGACTCAGTATAAGACATGGTTCTTGCCTTCAAAGAGTCAGAATGTACGCAGCAGTTACTTTGAGAGCCGTGTAAGATGGTGTATAATCAGATGCTGGAATGTGTGGCACAGGAGGAGTGTAGGGTGGGAGGAAAGAATTAGAGTCAGAGGCCAAAGCATCCTTTTCTGCCGTTGGCCGTGGTAGGTGGTTTCTTTGGTGCATTGGATTGGAGTTTGATGATTCCATTGAATTTAAATGATCTCTTCTTTTGAAGAATCTGTGAAATGTTTGGGGAATACTTCATTGTGCATAGGCAAGGTATACATTGCCTATTTAACTGTTTTTTTTGTTTTTTTTTTTTTTTAAGTAAAACTTACTTTTGTTGCTGCATGGCCTATATAGTGTCCATTGAATTCTCATGGGCTGTCCTGTAGCCTGCTTATGACACTTGGAACTGCTGATGAAGGTGGCATTTAACTACTTTGCATAATCACCAGGAAATGGGGAGGATGCCCGTGAGAAATGAGGTGGTGTATAATTATATGGTTACTTTTGACACACCTTGTACATTTGATTACTGAGTTTGTATTTCCAAATAGGTGAGATTCTCTGTTTGGGGCTGGTTCACAGGATCATGTGTAATTTTTTCCCTGAATGTTGCAAAGATGACTTTACCTAGGAAAGAAATGTCCCAGTATTGAAAATGCTACCATGAAATCTTTTTAAGGGACAACATGATGTACCTAATATATAATTGTGGGTTAATGATGCTAAACCAATTTGTGATCGAATTGGGGTGGTTTTCTGCTAGCAGCTCAGATTTTAATTCAACAGAATTAACTTTTTAATAGTGAAGGATACATTGACTTAATACGGAATAATGTAAGTTGAGAGTGTTTTGGCGGGGAGAGAGTGTTGGAAATTATTTTGACGTAGTGTTGAAATGTATTTTTAGTTGATTCATTTTCTGGAACATTGATGCTTGTTGATCCTTTAGACCAGCTTGCAGAGTTTTTGTTTTTTGCTAGAAGGATGTTATGTGATAGAAAACTGTCCTGAAAATCTAGGCTCTTAGAAGCCTTTTGGTGTAATGAAGTAGGATGCAAATCTATGATTATTACTCTCCAGTGCTTTAAGTCCAAGTCCCTGCTCATTTAATAGAAACTCTTTTTGTTATTGTTCATTTTCAAAAGCAGTGTATAGACTATAGCTTCTCTTCCCTACTCCATTCCGCTTTCATATGTTTCCAGAATTCTCTGCTTCAGCCCTTAACTGGAGTGGCGGGGTGGGAGGGGGAGGGCTAGCAGGTGGGCAGTTATATCTGTACCTTGTTGACTTATATTCATTTTTAGGTCTATTTCAAGATGTGTCAATAAAATGCATGCTACTCTAGTTTATGAGTTTATTTTCAATTAAGCAGGTATTTATTGAGCAACCGCTGTATGTGGATGCAAGGTGCTGGAGGATAAAATGCGGAACAAGACTCAGGGAGGAAGTTTGAAAAAGCATGAATAAACGCAGGCAGATGCATGCCGCATTTGTAGATCTTAGTGACTGCCAGCCTTTTAAAATTGAGACCCCCAGGAAGACATGGGAAGCCACTACACACACTCCTATATGTATAGTTTCAGGAACCCTAAACTTTTAAGAGATAATACCTAACCCATGCTACATGTTTACCTACAGCTGTTTTTTCTATTTTATTAAAAAATGTTCTGATTTGCAAAACTGATTTCATGATTTAATTGATCCAATGAAAGGTGGTTGCCTGCAGTCAGAAAGCCAGCTGCCCAGCTGGTGGCTGGAGCAGCTGAAATGGAGAGAATATAGAGTGACACAGTGGGAGATGACATTCAGTAATTACTTTGGTTCCTGAAAACTACTCTTATTTTCTGTCCCTTAGTCCTTAAGGTAGCGTATTTAACTTTCTTCTTCTTCATTTGTTGCCATTTAATTTACTGTCTTCAATAAATGAGTCATTTTCTTAGCTGTTACTGTAAACATGAGATTCCTTTGAATTCTTGCTAGTGTGTCAACCAGTAGCCTTACTTTAAAAATCTTAATTTGAAATAGATTTTTATGGGTAATGAAATACGCTTTATTGTAAGCATTAATTTTAGTCTAAGACGTTTTACAAGTTCCTGTATTGGAGACCAGTGACTATCAGATTTTTTAAAAATCACAGTATCGGAATGAACAGAGTTGGCCAGCAAGCATGGGGAAGTTTAGTCATGGTATTCGTTAGATCAGAATTACCTGTATCTTCTATTGGGAATTTTTGAATGTTACAGACATCTACTTTGGCCAGCCATCCTCTTCTTCTGTTACTGTTCTAGCATTTTATTAGCTGTAAAAATGGAAAAAGACTTTTTCTGGTGACAGCAACAGTAGGAAGTTTTATTAAACATCATTTTGCCACTAACAGTATGCCATGTTTTGAATGGAATGGAAGACTGTAATGGTTCTCTGCCTTCGAGGACAGGCAACAAGTAGATTGGTATTTGCCTTTTGTGTAATTGGAATACGGAGAATGAAGAGGGTGCTAATGCGCATTTTATGTCAGGGAAATTAGAAAACGAATGTGAACAGTTGTTTTTTACTTTTTTTTTTCTGTCTCATTGCTCTCCTCCTTAGCTCAGATAATATTGTGGCCTGAGATATTTATTTGGTTTCCTCATAAAAGCTTGAATTCTACAAATTGTAAGAAATAGCTGTTTTTAAGTTGGTTGCTAATAGAAGAATATTTAAGTGTTATGAGTAAAAAAGTAATATCAAAGTCCTCATTTTAATTTTATAATTATTTTCCAGCATTAATAAGGAACACTATCAAATAGTATTACTCATATGTATAAGACAGTGTGCCTACAAAAGCAGAGTTTACAATGCAGAATCTTCTTTTCCTAAAAATACAGTGAAATGTGTACTAAGTGTTCACACTTGATATTCCTTCCAGGATCCAAGGATTCTGTAGCTACAATGTTGTCAAGACTTTTCCGAATGCATGGCCTTTTTGTGGCCTCCCATCCCTGGGAAGTCATAGTGGGGACGGTGACACTGACCATCTGTATGATGTCCATGAACATGTTTACTGGTAACGATAAGATCTGTGGTTGGAATTATGAGTGTCCCAAGTTTGAAGAGGTTTGTAAAATTAATTTGATACTGACTAAATTACACTTTCAGTTTCTAAAGAGCATTTCCTCTTAAGAGATCATATAATCAAAAAAGTTCCAAGTAAAATTTTTATCTTAGTGTTCATGAACTTATCTCAAATTTCCATTTACTTACAGTGTTTGGAAACACACTGGAAATAACCTTTCTTCATGCCTTTTCTGCATAAGATGAGTGTAATTGACTTTACTTGAGAAAATAATAGCTTAAAGTGATTAACGGAGAAAAATGATGGGCTTTAAACAGTGGATTGTTGAAAAACTGTATTTAATTTTTGATATACATATTTAATATTTTTTATTTGACTTGTATTGTGCCTGTATTTATATTATTGTGACAAATATATAAACTAATGATGCATACAAAATAAAAATTCTTACATATCGTTGCTTGTTTTAAAAAGTAAAACTGTTGGGATTTTTTTCCTTGTGTCTTCCAACAGGATGTTTTAAGCAGTGACATCATAATTCTGACGATAACACGATGCATAGCGATCCTGTATATTTACTTCCAGTTCCAGAATTTACGTCAACTTGGATCAAAATATATTTTGGGTAATCATTTTATACATTCAACTTCTTTGTGCTATCAAATTGTTGTTTTGCTATAGAAATACATATTTTTGTTCAAATCCTGTATATGGAAACCTGTATATTGCTTAAAGTGCTGCCGCATAAATTCAGTGGTTTCCTTATTGGGAATAAATATTCTGATAGTTGAGATCTTAATAATCTGGAGAATATAATATTTCTTTCAGAATATTGTATGGGATTATGTTATTTTTATAATAAAGGATGGTTTTTTTCTCAGTTTGAGTTTTGTCATTTTAGGTATTGCTGGCCTCTTCACGATTTTCTCAAGTTTCGTATTCAGTACGGTTGTCATTCATTTCTTGGATAAAGAATTGACAGGCTTGAAGTAAGTATTTAAAGCATAAATATACTTTTTTTTCCAAGAAACAATGTTAACAATTTTTCTTCTCCAAGTTATAAAGTATTATATACATTTTCAAAAATTTATAGAAAATATGGGGAAAATTTTCATGTAGTCATTTAGCTAATGATAACACCTTTTGGTATTTATCCTTTCCTACCTGTTTTTACACTTAAACAAAAATTCTGAGATCACACTGTATATATTGCTTTGTAACTTCTTTATGCCTAATGATAGTTTATCAACATCTTTGCTTGCCCTTAGTGCTAAACTAAATTATTTCTGAGGAGTTTCTCGTATCCCTCTATGTGAATATATTGTAGGTCATTTACTAAACCCTCTAGGATTCGATTCTTAATTTATTTAATTTCCTCTATTAATAACACTATGGTGAATGTCTTTGTGGATAAATTTGTGTTCATATTTATTTTCAGAATATATTCCTAGGTGTGAGACAGTGGCTGTGTAAATTTTTAGGGCTTTTGAGTGCTGTTATTGCCAACTTTCTCTCCAGAAAGCTTGTTAAGTTTATCCTCCCACAAGTAGTGACCAAGTAAAAGAAATTACATGCATTTCACTTCTTTTCCCCCTGTGAATTCAAGAAAACATTTTTTACCTAGGATGTTATTTTGCTGTAAAATTATCAAAAGGTGTTTCTATGAAAATATATTGACATTTTTAACTTTACAAATAGTTTTTAATTTTGTTTGTTTATTTATTTTGAGAGAGATGGGGGGTGGGGAGACAGAGAGAGAAGGAGAGAGAATCCCAAGCAGACTATGTGCTGTCAGCACAGAGCCTGATGTGAGGTTTGATCCCACAAACTGAGAGATCATGACCTGAGCAGAAAGCAAGACTTGGATGCTTAACCAAATGAGCCACCCAGGCACCTCAACGTTACAAATAGTTTTAACAAATATTTTTGAGCAGTGAGTATGTTTAGCTTTGAGGATGTCACAGGGGAGTGAGTATAAGGTATACCTTATGGACTACAAAAAGGTACCTATACTAAAGAATCATACAGTGTATGGGGCAGGGGTTTTGTCTTAGAAAGCATTTTTAAGCTACGTTTTTTCATCTGATGAATGTTCCTGATCATCTTGATTTTTTTGCAGTGAAGCTTTGCCCTTTTTCCTACTTTTGATTGACCTTTCCAGAGCAAGTGCACTAGCAAAGTTTGCCCTCAGTTCCAACTCACAGGTAAGTATTATTTTTAAGACACAGATGTCAATATTGTTCTTTTTTTCAGTTTGTTTACATTATTAGGGCAGATTAATAGCTTCTTCACAGTTGAAGATTCACGAATTGCCCACAGTTTTAATTGTCAGGTCTTAAGACTGGTCTTTTTGGGTACCTAATAACTCAGTTATAATTGCATAGCTTCTGGAATTTGGGATCTCCATTTTCCTATTTGAAGATTTCAGAAATTAAGGTAATAAGACTTTTGGATAAGTAAGAGTGTTCCCCAGTGAAACCTATCAGAGAATAGGACAGGATGTAATAGAAGAGAGTCTGAGGGTAGATTGATTTCTAAAATTTTGGCATTACCACTTGCATTTTTTTCCATCTAAAGTTTTATCTTGGTGTTCATTAGTCACTGTAAAGAACCTAACATTTTCAGTAATCTTGCATCAGAGTATCTGAGTATAAAGTAGCTTGCCATTCTGCCTTGACTATGTATTTGATAACTGTCTCGAATACTTGAACATGTTGACAAGAGTATGATTTAGGTTTCATAGTATTAAGGTCTTAAAAAATTTGCAATTAAGAACTGTCAATTGTAACCAATATAAAATGTTGTAGTGTTTCATTATGTGGTATTTAGATGGCAGGATTGACGCACCACCTCAAAGGAATCCTCCCAAGAAGTATCTCACTCGGTGGAAAGGGAAAGCAGGGAGCTGGATATGACTTTTTTTAATCCTTTGCACCTGCAATGCCTGTTAGTGGTATTATATTGTCTATTTTACTCTTTGTATAGCACATTCGCTTTTAACAGAGGCCTTAGGATGCTCTCTGACTTTTTCCAAAGTTATTTTGAACCTTACCCTCATTGATATGTACGGTCTGTGTTTTAGGATGAAGTGCGGGAAAATATCGCTCGTGGAATGGCAATTTTAGGTCCCACGTTCACCCTTGATGCCCTTGTAGAATGTCTTGTGATTGGAGTTGGAACCATGTCAGGTTTGTAAGAGATTTTTAATGTTTTTTAAACTAAGTTTGTAGATGAAGGGAAAAAAGAACGTCTGAGATTACATTGGTTATTCTTTTTTCTTAAAAAATTTTTTTTTGATGTTTATTTTGAGAGAGAGACAGAGAGAGAAAGTGTGTGCATGCAAGTAGCGGAGGGTTAGAGAGAAGGGAGAGAGAATCCCAAGCAGGCTCTGAGTTGTCAGTGCAGAGCTCAACTTGGTGCTTGATCCCATGAACCATGAGATCATGACCTGAGCTGAATCCAAGAGTCGGAACTTAACTGACTGAGCCAGCCAGGTATCCCTGCATTGGTTATTCTTAAGTTCTGACTTTTAAAAGTGTAACATTATTCTTAAAAGGTTTTAACTGAATGAATGTGTGGATTTATCTGACCTTAATGTCTGACTGCTTTTGTGAAAACTTAGTAGCAGGTTAGTGATACTTAGTTTTCACGTTTGCTACCTTCTGTTTCTGTACTCCACCCTTTTGCTGATTTTGTGGTGTTTATTTTTTTGCTTAGTTTTTAACTAAGATTGTATTCTACGCTTCATCTTAGCCAAAAGGCCGAGAAGCAATAACCAGGATTGTATTCTAAGGCTCATCTGGGGCACCTTCCAGTGTACCTGCCCAGGCTAAGTTAGTGATTTGGTTCCTTGTGGGTTTTGTTTTTGTTGGTTTTTTGTTTTTTGTTTTTTTGGTTCTTTGTGTTTTTATTGTCCTGTAGGAGACAGTGGAAGCGTCAGAAGTGGGCCAGATGTAAGTTAGGTCCACCTAATAGGCTGGTTGGCAAGATTTAATCAGATGGTATGCAGTACATCTTACCGAGTACCTAGCATTGATCTCAACACGTTTCTTAATCCTTAATTAGATAGTAGAGAATTAGATGTTAAATATCAAACACAGGACGGAAGTTGTGGCCTGGCCTGGCCTGGAAATTTGCCAGAGTGAATATATCATGCTGTTGTTGTGAAGATTTCCTAATCATTAAAACTAGACTTTATGGCTTCCTCAGGGAGCTACTCTTAGTAATGACAATTGCAGCCTATTTCCTGGTGCCTGAGTGCCCTGGATAAGGGGCTTCATTCTTCACAGATAAATTATCTAGCTTTTATGAACGCAGTTGGTTGTCGTTACTTTTTTAGTCGAGGGCTCATCACTTGGTAGTATGTTAATACATGTTTCTTCTTTCTGAGGGTGAATTTATTATTTATTGTTTTTTAATCTGTCATTCAACATTTAGCAAGGAAGGTATTTTTAAAAAATGTTTTTTATTTGTTTAAAAAAAATGTTTTTAATGTTTATTTTTATTTTTGAGAGAGAGAGACAGAGTGTGTGAGTGGGGGAGAGGCAGAGAGAGAGAGGGAGACACAGAACCCGAAGTGGGCTTCAGGTTCTGAGCTGTCAGCACAGAGCCCAATGCGGGGCCTGAACCCACAAGCCATGAGATCAACATCCGACTCTGGCTCAGGTCATGATCTCGCACCTTGTGGGTTTAGGCCCTGCGTTGGGCTCTGAGCTGACAGCTCAGAGCCGGGAGCCTTCTTTGGATTCTGTGTCTCCATCTCTCTGCTTCTCCTCTGCTCACACTCTGTCTCTCTCTAAAATAAATAAACAATAAAAACATCTTTTTAAAATAAAACAAAAAAGTACTTAAAAATACAATATGTGTTTTTGTTCTATTATTTAGTCATATGATCTGTTTAGAATTCAGAAATAAAATAGACTGTTGAGTTTTTTGTTATTCTAGTTAGCAGTTTTATAGGAAGAGGGAATGATTTTTTTATTTACATTTCAAAACATTTTTATATTTAATATGAGTGACATCAGAAATATGTGTTATATTCAAGTTTATTTGTAAAGTTGAGGGAATAGGATTTGGTAATCAAAGGTATTTTTCAGCTCTCTAATTCTGCTAACCTTCTGTTTGGGACATATACCACGTGATACCTTAAACATTTTGTAATGGAACATTTGTTAATTTTGGATCTTGAGTTGTCTTTTTGCATTATTTAATTTTTCAAACAGATCCATGAAATTCATCAAAATTATAAGAACAGCAATAGCCACGATAGAGGTTGTACTGAAATTAGAGTTCATTTAGTGCACATAAAGTATTTATTATGATACTGAATCCGGAATGGCATAACTGGCAGTATGTTTTACTTTAATCAAAAGTAAATCAAAGGTAAATCCACAGGTGAATTGCTTTTCTGGCAAAGAGTGGAATTGGATCCAGACTGTGGGAGGTTGACTCATCAGAGTAGCCTGGCCTTGTTAATCCCTATTTCAAAACTGATTGCTACCATTTGATAAAAGGGGATTATCATATGTAAATTAAATACAATGACTGTGCCTGGCATTGTGGTGTTGGAGACCTGGGAGGAGACAAGTTCTCCCCCCCCCCCCCCCCCCCCCCCAGAGGGAGTTATTCCTGTTCTAATGCTTGGTATCACCTTGGAGTTCCTCATTTCTTTTTCCAGTAGATAGGAAAGAGTTTAATATACTAATGTTTTCTTGTATTTGTCTACCTAGAGGAAAGGTCCCTGTGATGTATGTAGCATCAAAAATATAGGTACTTTACTAATTATACATTTAATTTTTCTCTAACCAGGGGTGCGTCAACTTGAGATTATGTGCTGCTTTGGCTGCATGTCAGTTCTTGCCAACTACTTTGTGTTCATGACTTTCTTCCCAGCTTGCGTTTCCTTGGTTTTAGAGGTAAGAGCTGTTCTTACGGCATTAGTAGAAGAGTAACGTTTCTCATCAAATCTGTTCACTTAAATAAAATCAGTACCTTCTAATGTAACACTGGTTTACTTTGTAGCTTTCTCGGGAAAGCCGTGAGGGTCGTCCAATTTGGCAGCTGAGCCATTTTGCTCGAGTTTTAGAAGAAGAAGAAAATAAGCCAAATCCTGTTACTCAGAGAGTTAAGATGATTATGGTAATTTCATAGTTTTCTTTTCCCTTCTGTATTTTCAGTTCCAGTGTTCCATATGTTCTGTTCATATGTTCTGCTTTTTGATTTTTTTCTCCTTCCTGTTATCTTTCTACATTTTTTGTCTCTTTCATTGATGTTCCTCTTTCTTTTTTTTCCTTGTCTCTCATTTCTTTGAGGCTCCTAGTGTCTCTCCCCTAAACAGATGTTTCAAATTCCTTTGCTTTATTTCTCTTTGCAAACCTGTTTTTTTGCAACGTTTTCAGTAGTTTAGTAGGCCACTACTTTAGTCCCAGAGCAAGTGCAGGGCTTTCTTTTCATGCTGAGGGGAGACCATGAAGGATGGTGCCTGGCTATCCAGTTGCTAAGGATGAGAAGTTTAGGTGGCATTGATATGCAGAGGGTATATAATTTATAACATTTTATTTCAGTCTCTAGGCTTGGTTCTTGTTCATGCGCACAGTCGCTGGATAGCTGATCCTTCGCCTCAAAACAGTACGGCAGAAAATTCTAAGGTTTCTTTAGGATTGGATGAAAGTGTGTCCAAGAGAATTGAACCAAGTGTTTCCCTCTGGCAGTTTTATCTCTCTAAGTAAGTTACCTGAGACCTGCTTTGTTGTGTATTAATCATAGTAGTCTAGTTACTAAAAGTTTAGGTTGTACCATTTTAATTTCTGAGTAATAACTTTTTAATTTCCTTTCTTTTATTTAGAATGATCAGCATGGATATTGAACAAGTTATTACCCTTAGTTTAGCTCTCCTTCTGGCTGTCAAGTACATCTTCTTTGAACAAGCTGAGACAGAATCTACACTCTCATTAAAAAACCCTATCACATCTCCTGTAGTGACCCCTAAAAAAGTCCCAGATGATTGTTGTAGACGTGAACCTGTACTGGTCAGAAATAGCCAGAAATTCCATGCAGTGGAGGAAGAGACCAGGATAAACAGAGAAAGAAAAGGTGATTTCTTGTTCCTCTTTATTTTCCATTTTTCCAATACTGATTTGTTCAGAAGCTGAGTTCGTGTTAAAATGTATGTTCACTGTTGTGAGATTTCGTTTGGTTTCTTGAACAGTTGAGGTCATAAAACCCTTAGTGGCAGAAACTGACACCTCCAGCAGAGCTACATTTGTGGTTGGTAACTCTTCCTTACTTGATACTTCACTGGAACTAGAGGCACAGGAACCTGACATTGAACTTCCCATCGAGCCTCGGCCTAATGAAGAATGTCTACAGATACTTGGGAATGCAGAGGTGAGGAAAATAAAGTTAATTCAAGCTTTGTATCTTTTTGATTTTTTTAAGAAAGGAAGGAAGGAAGTTCTCGCTACTGAGTACTTAATAAGTTCTGGGCACCGTGTTACGTGGTTTGCAGGTAGTGGTCTTTTTTATTCCCCACAACTTTGTGAGATAGTTGGAATTACCTCCATTTTTCAGATGAGAAAGAGAAAGCTGAGGCTCCAGGAGGCGTATTTCCCAAAGTAATACATTATTTAGGAAATGGAAAAGCAGAGATCAAGAGTCCAAGATTTACTGACTCAAGAGACAGTGCTCTTTACCCTTTACTACCGTTTGCCAGAGAGATGAGCCACTACTCTATTCTCATGTGTGTTGGGGCCTAGAAAAGGTTTCGTTCAAAAACGAGCTTCAAAGACAGAAGAAAAGTTTTTTGTTTTGTTTTCTTTTTGGTTTGCTTTTTAATAAGCTTCATGCTCACCAGACGCTTGTTTTCCTTTCTGACATCTGAGGGGGTATTCTGCCTACACGGCCGTAGGAGTTAATTCATGCTTTAGTGTGACTTTGTGTTCCATCCATATCTGCTTAATCATTCCTAATTTATGTGCACATGAGTGAGAGTAGCATCATGTTTGTTTTTCTTTCACCTTCCCTCATTGCTATTAACATGTGTGCCAATTTTTGAACTGTTTTGCTGTATACAGAGTTACCAAAACTTAGAGGGTGGCCATCAGAATCTTAATTGTGGTTTTGTTTTGTTTTATTTTTCTATGAACTTCCCTTGCAAAATTTGGTGTTTTGGTTTTACATTTGTTTAGGGCCACATTTTTATAGAGAATTTGCTTTCATTTTGATATTCTTATTTCCATTCAAATCATCTTTAGAACTCCAAAGTTCTTTGGGTTCTCCTCTACTGAGCATTGTTTGTATTAAATGGTGTATTTGTTATGAAGAATACGAAGTGCACTTCAAATTTTTTGTCATCCCCCTCCCACAACTCCTTCCCATTTTTTTTTTTTCATTTCTTTAGAAAGGTGCAAAATTCCTTAGTGATGCTGAGATCATCCAATTAGTTAATGCTAAGCATATCCCAGCTTACAAGTTGGAAACTCTGATGGAAACCCATGAACGAGGTGTATCTATTCGCCGACAGTTACTGTCCAGAAAACTTCCAGAGCCTTCTTCTCTCCAGTATCTACCTTACAGGAACTATAATTACTCCTTGGTATGTTTTCTTGATTTGAGAAAGTTTGCTTTTGTAGCTTTTTAGTCTTGTAGCTTTAGTCTTCAGCTTTTTAGTCTTTTCTTTTTTTGTTTTTTAATTTTTTTTAAATATTTATTTCTGAGAGAGGGAGAGAGAGCACAAGCAGGGAAGGGGCAGAGAGAGAGGGAGACAGAATTGGAAACGGGCTCCAGGCTCTGGGCTGTCAGCACAGAGCCCGATGCAGGGCTCGAACTCACAAACCGTGAGATCATGACCTGAGCCAAAGTCGGACGCTTAACCAGCTGAGCCACCCAGGCGCCCCTAGTCTTTTTCTTGACTAGTCTTTTGTATGTACATAATTTTATAAAACATTTGTTTAATTACTTCACTGTAATTTTGTATTCTGCTTATGATTATAGGTCCTAGAAATTCAAAATATTTTTCCTGTTGTTTATAGTCATTGTCAATGACTTTTGTACTTTTAAATACTTACAAGGAGTAGATAAAAATGTTGAAAAATAAAGGGTTATGTTTGAAAACAGTTTTGGATGAGAAGGGCTGTGTATTTGTGATAGCAATTTTCACTCAGTACCTGACTTCCCCTTTTAGGTGATGGGAACTTGTTGTGAGAATGTTATTGGATATATGCCCATTCCTGTTGGGGTGGCAGGACCTCTGTGCTTGGATGGAAAAGAATACCAGGTGCCGATGGCGACAACAGAAGGTTGTCTTGTGGCCAGCACTAACAGAGGCTGCAGAGCAATAGGTGTAAGTAGGCATTTCTGTATTTGTCTGTTTTAAGATATGCACTAGGCCAGGCAATGAGAAGAGATCTGAGGCCAAGCAGAAGTGTTTTCAGGATTAACGTGCTTCCGTAACGTCCTCTGCATAGCTTGGTGGAGGTGCCAGCAGCCGAATCCTTGCAGATGGGATGACCCGTGGCCCAGTGGTGCGTCTCCCCCGTGCTTGTGACTCCGCAGAGGTGAAGGCCTGGCTGGAGACACCTGAAGGGTTCACAGTGATAAAGGAGGCTTTTGACAGTACCAGCAGGTGTGTGTGGGGTTTGTATATGCATTTATGTTTATTTCAGAGCTGGTGTCGTCATCTGTGATCGCTAAACATAACTGTCGACATACTGCCTGCTTCGGGTGATGTACCAAAATCTGAACTTTAAGTCCATTTATTCAAAATGAGTACTATTTACCCTTGGGGCAGAATGTTGGTCCAAATGAATACCTCCAGAGGAGTAAATAGGGAAAAATAGTGTGATCTAGTAAGTTTGTGTGTTGGTTTTATAAGACTCAGGTTTTGTTTTTTTGGGTTTTTGGTTTATTTAGTTTTTTGTTTTTTATTTTGTTTTTTTGATGTGTATTCATTTTTGAGAGAGAGAGAGACAGAGGGTGAGTCATTTTTGACAGAGAGAGAGAGAGAGAGAGACAGAGGGTGAGCAGGGGAGGGGCAGGGCAGAAAGAGAGGGAGACACAGAGTCCAAAGCAGGCTCCAGACTCTGACCTGTCAGCACAGGGCCTGATGCGGGGCTCAAATTCACTAGCCATGAGATCATGACCTGAGCTGAAGTTGGACGCTTACCAGATTGAGCCACCCAGGTACCCCTATTTTGGTTTTTTTGTTTCAGTTTTTTTTTTTAATTTTTTTTTTTTAACATTTATTTATTTTTGAGACAGAGAGAGACAGAGCATGAACGGGGGAGGGGCAGAGAGAGAGGGAGACACAGAATCGGAAGCAGGCTCCAGGCTCTGGGCCATCAGCCCCAGAGCCTGACGCGGGGCTCGAACTCACGGACCGCAAGATCGTGACCTGAGCTGAAGTCGGACGCTCAACCGACTGAGCCACCCAGGCACCCCTGTTTCAGTTTTTATTTAAATGTTAGTAAGTTAACATATAGTTGTAATATTGGTTTCAGAAGTAGAATTCATTGATTCATCACTTATAATACCCAAGGCTCATCACAAGTGCCCTCCTTAATGCCCACCCCCACCCACTTCTCTCCATCAGCCCTCAGTTTGTTCTCTATCATGAAGAATCTCTAGGGATTCCTGGGTGGCTCAGTCAGTTAAGTGTCAACTCTGGATTTTGGCTCACGTCATGATCTCATGGCTTGTGAGATTGAGCCCGAGTCAGGCTCTGTGCCAAATATCTGGAGTCTGCTTGGGACTCTCTCTCCCTCTCTCTCTGCCTCTCCCCGACTCGTGTGCACATGCACTGTCTCTCTCTTTCTCAAAACAAATAATAAACATTAAAAAAGAAAAAGAATGAAACAGTTGAATTAGAAATCTCCATGAGTATTCTCTTATGTGTAAAATCAGCTAAAGTAGATTTTTAAGATAACTTGCATCTTCTTAACAAAATAAAAAACATTCACTTTTGTTTATAGATTTGCACGTTTACAGAAACTTCATATGAGTATGGCTGGTCGCAACCTTTATATCCGTTTCCAGTCCAGGTCAGGTGATGCCATGGGGATGAACATGATTTCAAAGGTGAGCCTAATAGACTATAATAGAGTTTGTAAGACTGAATTCCCCAGGGGAGGGGAACTGGGTGTCAGGGAGGTAAGAGTGGGGAGTAGACTCACTGTATATGTTCTCCTGTATTTTTGAATTTGGTGCCGTGTGCATATACTAATTCAAAGGGTTCATTGATGGAAAGATTTTTATTGAAAGCTAAATCTTGATTCATGTAACTTATCAGGCATTTATTGGCTCTGATATATTTTTGTATTTGATATGTTTAATTTAGATGGAGTATTATGCATGTTCTGGGCCTACTCAGAAGGGGTGGGAGGATTCTTGGGGTTACTGTTCCTTGGCTTTGTCCTATAAACTTTGAAAGCTCACCTCTTTTAGAGACCTCAAGACTTGCATTTAAGAGGCCAAGTTCTTGCATGTAGTCCATTTATCTCCTTAGAAGAATATTGTGTATGGTTTACATTTTATTCTACTGATGTTTTCTGATTTACAGATACTATTTTTTATTTACAAATATTCACAAATGTAAAATGTTAAAGTCAATTAGGTTAGCAAGATTTATTTTGTAGTTTAACCAGAGAGAGAAGAGGGGGGAATAATGACTAAAAACTTAAGTTTTAAAAGTTGCCAATAAATAGTATAGTGGTTCCTCAAAAAATTAAAAATAGAATTATGATCCAGCAATTCCACTTCTGGGTATTTACCCAAAAGAGTTGAAAACTAGGTTTCAGAGACTTATTTGTGCCCCTCTGTTCATAGCAGCAGCATTCACAGTAGCAGAGAGGTAGAAACAACCCAAGTGTTCATGGACAGATGAATGGATAAATAAAATGTTGTGTGTACATATAATGAGATATTATTAAACCCTAACAAAATAGGAAATTTTGACATGCTAGATGAACCTTGAGGTTCACTTGCTAAGTTAAATAATCTGGCTAATAAAAAAGACAAATACTATGCAAATTCACACTTGCGAAGTACCTAGATTAGTTAAATTCATAAAGACAGAAAGTGGAAGGGTAGTTGCCAGGGGCTGAGGAGAAAGGGAAATAGGGAGTTGTTTAATGGGTTTGGAGTTTCAATTTTGCAAGACAAAAGAGTTCTGGAGATTGGCTGTACCGACAGTGTGAATGGACTTAACCCTGATGAACTGTACACTTGAAAATAGTTAAGATGGTAACTTCTATGTTATATGTATTTTACCACAGTTGAAACAGTTTTTTTAATTGCCAGTTAGTATGTTGGGCTACTGAGATATGGGTTGTTAACTGAATTAATTTCACTTAATTGGAAGTCTTGTTTACAGTTTTGTAAGGTAAATCCCAATGACTTCCCATTAACCACAGGATTTACTTTTATGTCTGACTTCTCTTTGCAGACTTGCTAACTTGGGTTTTTAGGTAACAATTTAATAACTAGAAGAGAGAATTTATTACTTGTTGATCATGGGTTGAGTTACTACCAGTGACATGATGATGAGTATTATATTCTCACTGAATATTTTTTAATTCATTTTTTAATTTTACTATTCTCATTATTTCCCATCTACATCCTGTTCACCCGTGACTATGAAGAACTTTGTTTTCATTCTTAGAAAGAAACATAGGAGTCTTATTTCTTTTCTTTTAATGTTTATTTTTGAGAGAGACACACACACATAGTGTAAGCAGGGGAAGAGCCGAGAGAGAGGGAGACACAGAATCTGAAGCAGGCCCCAGGCTCTGAGCTGTCAGTACAGAGCCTGACGCAGGGCTCAAACTTACAAGAGGTAGATCATGACCTGAGCCAAAGTCGGACACTTAATCCACTGAGCCACCCAGGCGCCCCCATAGGAGTCTATTTCTGACTGAGAAGTTAGTCACTGTGATGGTTAATGAAACTTTTATTTTATGCTCACTTCCTTTGAAGTATATCATATTTAGAAATATTGTAGTTACTGTGTTTATAAGTATTAGTATTACTAGATACAAATAAAGCCTCTGATCTATCAATAGCTTTGTACATTTTAATTTTGTTGTGTTGTTGACAGGGCACAGAGAAGGCACTTTCGAAACTTCATGAGTATTTCCCTGAAATGCAGATTCTAGCAGTCAGCGGTAACTATTGTACTGACAAGAAACCTGCAGCTATAAATTGGATAGAGGGAAGAGGGAAGTCTGTGGTTTGTGAAGCTGTCATTCCAGCCAAGGTTGTCAGAGAAGTGAGTGATTGGATGATCATTTTATTTTGTAAATTGGTTTAAAAATTGGGAAAGGAATATTAACATTCTAAGTGAAGTTTAACATATGGACGGACGTGTTATGTTAAAGATGACTGTGGGATCACATCTTGCCCACCTGTGTGTGGTATTCACAGGAACAAGCTTTACTGATACTCTTCACTGAGGACAAGGCCTCAGTGGGGCCGTATCTGAACTCTGTCGGTTTCCGGAGGACAGAAAGATAGAGCTGGGTAACATGCCCTGAGTCTTCTGGGAGAACATGTAAAATGTGCACAACTCTGTTTGCTAGGTATTAAAGACGACTACGGAAGCTATGATTGAGGTCAACATTAGTAAGAATCTGGTGGGCTCTGCCATGGCCGGGAGCATTGGAGGTTACAACGCCCATGCGGCGAACATCGTAACCGCCATCTACATTGCCTGTGGACAGGTGAGGGCTCCAGCCTCTCCTTCTCTTGTCTTGGGTTGTTCTAAGTTGAGAGAAGTTTTATACTTCTCCTTTTTATTTTTTCAGGATGCAGCACAGAATGTTGGTAGTTCAAACTGTATTACTTTGATGGAAGCAAGCGGCCCCACGAATGAAGATCTGTATATCAGCTGCACCATGCCGTCTATAGAAATAGGAACTGTGGGCGGTGGGACCAACCTGCTCCCTCAGCAAGCTTGTTTGCAGGTATGACGCCTCAGCCCCAAAGCCAGACCTCAGGCCAGTTCTGACTTGCTGGGTCACCAGCAAGGCCAGAACCTCAGGCCAGTTCTGACTTGCTGGGATTCTCTGTTTCTGCCTGACATCCCATGTCACTCAGCTGTATTTTAGCTGGTCTTGTCATTCTTTTGCTTCTGACCAGCCTAACCCATTGTGTCGAAGCAAGCATGTTGAGACGTGTGCTTAGTAA
Source organism: Felis catus (assembly GCF_018350175.1). NCBI lineage: Eukaryota > Metazoa > Chordata > Mammalia > Carnivora > Felidae > Felis > Felis catus. Next base: position 139,587,074 of record NC_058368.1, read on the forward strand.
ATGAGAAGGTAGATTAAGAGAGTAAATGAATGTTCATCTATTCTGATTAAGTGCCCTGCAGACCAGGCTGTGGATGTTATGTTAACTATGGTGCATGTTATTGTGAGTACTGGCTGTCAAATCTTGGAGATTGTATACTTCTGGAATCCGTTCTATTCTTACGCCATTGTAGTTGCCCTTATTTTAGCTGATAGAGAAGGAAGTTGTTGCCATGAGTTTAAGGGCGAGTCCCGCTGTGTCTCTCCCTGGCTGCAGATGCTAGGTGTTCAAGGAGCATGCAAAGACAACCCTGGGGAAAATGCCCGGCAGCTTGCCAGGATCGTGTGCGGTACAGTAATGGCCGGGGAATTGTCACTGATGGCAGCGTTGGCAGCCGGACATCTTGTCAAAAGTCACATGATTCACAACAGGTAAGACTTACAGATTTACTTAACATGTTTTCCTGTACTTAAAAATGCAGTACAAAAAACCTACTACTCACAGACAATAGTCCTAACTTAAAATTCTGCATTCCTGATACTTTATATATTCCTGCTTTGTCTTTTTCTGCCATAGGTCAAAGATAAATTTACAAGACCTCCAAGGAACTGGCACTAAGAACACTGCTTGAATAGTCTGACAGATCTGAACTGAAACACGGGCATTGGGTTCTAAAGGACTAACATAAAATCTGTGAATTAAAAAGCTCAGTGCGGTGTTATGTTGAGGATGAATAGACATGATCTGTGAGGTGACTGCTTGGTGTTTGGCTCTTTCAGGGATCCTTCTTTCCATGCAGATTTCTCGGATCTGAAAATAGTGTAGTGCTTTATGTGCTGTGCTCTCTGGAAGGAAAGATCTCAACATGGATATCATGCTCTGAACATCACAGATTGTAACCTACAGCTCACTTCTGAAAGAGAATACGAGATGGAAACAAGTGTTTTCTTTTGATGAAATCCATGGAGTTCGTGGTGATTAGTGTGAGATTGACCCTTCTCTCCATCCTCCCCTCCCTCCTGGTTGAAAATGGAGTTTTAAATTATACTGTAGCTGACAAACTGATTTCATAATTAATTTATTGAGTCTGGGTTATAGAACTTAAATAAGAGCTAAGTTTATTTTTTGTAAACTAATAATTCATTTGGTGCTGGTCTCTTTTGATTTCTTTTTGGGTAGCCATTGTGATTCTTCAGAAGGGGGCCTACTTTCTTCAAGGGAAGAATTACTCTTATTCCCAAACTACTGAATAATGTGCTAAGCAGTGCTAATAGTTCTCTGTCAAGAAAACAAATCACTGCATTCATCTCTGTAGGCTATTTGTTCAGAGAGGCCTCTTGTCTAAATATAAAGGTCTGTCTCGATTGCTAGAACATTTCTTGTAGTGTAAGACTTTAAGAAACAAGAGTTTTGCACTCTTAAATATACGAGAGCTCTTAATATTGCTTAGACAAAGGGGACTCTCTTTATCAAGAACGTACAAGTCTGACCTCTGAGAGCTCAGAGGTTGGAAAACACAGGCTTGAAAAAAATGCCGTTTCTCTAAGCCAACTTTAATTTCTTAAAAGACTTAAATTTATTTAGCTGAAAAATCTAGGTGGTTTTTTTGTAAAGAACTGTATCAAATCTGTATATGTTGTAATAAAACTTCTTATGCTAGGAGTTTATTGAAAGTGTTCAAGAAATAAATAAAAATCAACTTGTGTACTGATAAGACACTCTAAGCTTGGGCCAGAAAACAGAGGTGTTTAATGTTGTCCAGGAAACCCTGGCTTGCCTTTCAAGCCCAGTGAAAGGGAAAGTCAGCTTTCAGAGCCAGTGAAGGTGCCACATGAATGGCCCTGGAGGAGCATACTTTGTTCCTGTGGCCAGGAGGTTGGTGACCAAAACATTCACACAAGGCTCTTTGGATAGACCCATAAAGGCTCTTTGCTTCCTCAGGGGGTCAGCAGAGTTGTTGAATCTTAACGTTTTTTTAATGTACAAGTTTTGTATAAATAATAAAGAACTCCTTATTTTATATTACATCTAATGTTTCAAGTGTTGGTCTTGGAGAGAGAAGATGGACTCTGAAGGACATTCCAGTAATGCCGTGGCAGCATGGAGAGCCTCTGAGTGATTGTGTCTGCATTACTGTTGTGGAAGATTGACCTTTGCTGTTGTATGTAAAGTTTAAATTGCTTCCGTTGTGACTTGCAGCCAGTGACTTCTTATTTATCCGAACTTTTCATGGAAGTGGCAGTGAAAAGTGTGAGTCTTCATTCTGGTGACTGTAACCAATATTGTCTTGCTAAATGAATGTTTTGTACAATTACTGAATTGTATACATTTTGTTATACTTTTTTCCCAGTTCCAGTAAATTATGAAAAGGAGGTTAATATTGATTAGTGTAAGCAGTAACCTTTTTTTGTTTGGACTGACCGTTGGCCTGAGGCCTGAAAGCTTGAAAGTCAGGCCAGAGTGGTAACCTGAATACTCCCACTGGGTGTCCCATGACCATTTATTATTCTTCGTCATATGCTCCAATTCCTACAGCATTAATGGCAGGCCAGTGTTGTATGTGCATTACATTACTTTCTTTATACTTTAAGAGAGTTTGTTGTATGTGCATTACATTACTTTCTGTATACTTGAGAGTTTGATTAGTTCAGATTGATCTCCCAGCTGGACCATTTTTGGATATTGGGAATGTGAGGGTTAGTTGAGAGGAATGCGGCAAAAGATTAGGCAGCCAAAACCAAATGGCCACTGTACATTTCAGCTGTATCAGCTGACTGGGGGAGTAGAGTTTAGCAAAGCTGAAGTTGGCCTCTTTCAAGGCTGATTGCCATTTACTTGGAATTGATTGATTGCCCTTCTGCTATAGTTGGAGGTGAAAGGGGAGTATGAATTACTTAAGAACCAAGGCCCAGATGCTAGAAAATCAGTTTGAATTTTTTTCCTGAAAATGACATGTGATCACTTGTAGGGTCAACCCCCTCCAGAGTGAAGCAGGCTGGACAGGTGACCGTGGAGAGTTTTCAATGCCCTTATCTACTGGGTGATGGATGAGCAGTGAGCTGCATGTGGCAGGACAGGATTTTTTCCTCCTCTTAGGAGAGGATAGAGAATTAAATTCAAAGGAACATCGTAAGAGGACACAGAACAGCAAAACACATCAAATACAAATCCACTGTGTGCAGAAGGTTGAAATAAGGGTGGCAAAGTCATTATAGAATTGTTTTGAAGACTAATATTTTTCAAAAACTATCTGTTACGGATAAGACTTGAATTTATTGATAATGAACTTTGCCCAGTCAGCAAAAATAATGAATGGATAACCTCTACACTGGAAGTCGAGAGAGCATGGCAAATGATTTAGTTTACAATTACACTTGAACAGATTACCTTTTCATTGTGATGTACACGGAACACACCACCCTCTTGTTTTCCTTTCCTTCCTGAGCAAGTTTGATGGGAGGCACGGGTACCAGATTGTCACAGAACACGTGAACAGTTCTCAAGCAGCTGCTCCCTAAGGCCAATACAAGAGCCCTGGGCTAACGGCTGGATTTAGGAGGTAGAGCATGAGAGTGTTCTCATCCAGTGCTTCTCCAACTTGAGTGTGCAGCACACTCACCTGGAGGACTTGTCCGTACAGAGTGCCGGGCCCCACCCCCAGAGTTTCTGATCCCCTTGGTCTGGGGTGGGGCCAGAACATGACAGTTACCTTGCAGCTGCTGCTGCTCTACCAGTCTTGGATTTCAGTATGAGGTACCTGGTATTCCTGTGAACGTGAGAGTGTTAGAATATTGTTTACTCAGAAGCACACGGTTGGAAAACACCTATGGAGAGACCAAGTGCCAGTCAGTAAGACTTAATTAGAATTAATCCTAGAGATTAATTAGTTAACAGAACAACCAACCAACTAGAATGGGTTATTTGGCTTTGGTGTCTCCCCTCCCACCTACCCTGTGACAACTCATCCCCCAACATTAAAGTCTCCACATCTGTAGTTTTAGCAGCCTATTCCCCTCACTGTCCTCATTATTCCCCTTGGTCCCTACTCTCTCTCCCAAAGGTCCCACATAAGAGTAGGGGGGACAAAAAAAAGGCAAACCTACTTTTAAAGAGGTTTGTATCTACCACTATCCACTCACTGGCCTCACTCACCTACCTTGTAGCCCCAAAGTTTGAAGCCTCGCCTCAACCTCCTTGTAACCCCCCAAGTTTGACTCTTGTAGTTTAACTTCTGGGGATCTCAGGCCTGGAGCAGGATTACTCAACTGTTGAGTCAAGAAACTGACTCAACAGACCATTGCATTTGGTTAATTCTGAAGCCAGATGGCAGGGAGCATTTAAAGGAAGAAGGACCCTGTGCCAGCTGCTAACAGAGCAGCACCTCGTGTGTTTTGTTGAGGAAACTCTCAGCATAAGGAAGTAATCCAGAATAGAAGGGCTGTAGTCATCTAGCCGATGTTGATTATGGAACTCCTTTGCTTTCCTGTCACTTGAAATTTGAAATGGTCAACAGGGCTTAGTAGATGAGGTGGGGGTGGGGGCCAGTGGAGCAATTCTGTCTCAGTCTCCATCCTAAAACCATCTGGGATTGCATGTTAGGAACGTTGGACACAATAAAGCAAATCCAGAGTATTGATTGCCCTAAATGATATGGGACAGAAGAACCTCACTTGCCAGCTCTCTCGTACCCCTTGAAGCTCACAAAAGAGATCAAACAGAGGAGTCTCTTCCTCCCTGCCCATTTCACTGTCTGGACTTGGGCTCTAGCCTCAAAGGGCTCTTAAAGTAAAACCATCCCGTTTTAATGCACTGCCTGCCTTAGTCTTTTCTGATCTAGGGTATATATAACCTGTGAGAGATCTACCTCATTCTTAAACTTTATTGCTCTTAAGAGCAAGATAGAGTCAGTGTGTATGGAGCAGCCCATTCACCTCTGGCCATCTGGATGCTCTCGCCCACATTGTACAACCCTTGGTAAGTAGCAAAAGCTTAAAGTTGGCTTGCTGGTATAGCCTGGATAATTGTAATTTTACATGGGAAGCTCTTGGGGAAATGCTCATCTTTTAACTTGTTTAGGACAGTGCCTACTTCAGCCAGTAGAAAACAAACCTTGAACACCACCAGAAAAAAAATGTTGGGCATACATCGCCAATAAATGTGTATTTCTTGATAAATTATATTGAATTATGTATATCGTCAAATAAAAGACTTGAATGATAAAAAAACATATATATATAGAAATAAAACTGAAGATCTTTTTTTTCTTGTATTTTAGTGGTAAATCTTGCCCACATTTTCCTCCAGACTGGACAGAAGTCTAATGAAGACAGTGAAGGGACCATGCCTTTTCTTGTCACTTTAGTACAGCATCTTAAAGGTCCTCAATGTTGTTAAATGGCCGACAAAATGAGTATAATTAGGACTTACTCCAAAGAGAAAATAATAGTCATTTACAACAGGAGGAGCACAGCAGTGTTGAGTTGGGAATCCAGAGACCTCCATTCCAGCCATGGCTTTGCCACTCATTGGCTGTGAGACCTTAGTCTCTTTTCCTTGGTTCCCTTGTCAAAGGAGATTGCTGGATTAGTGGCTTCTAAGGCCTTAAGTAGCTATGTTCTATGAAATGCTGTATTTATGCATATATATATATATATATATATATATATATATATATATATATACAGACTCATTCTATTATCCAAAGATGGAAATATCTTTGTAGTGGCTGTGGTATGGATCTCAAGTCTGTCCAGTTTAGGGAACAGCTTAGCTACCTAATGCACAGCACCACAGGGGCTCTGGGCAGAGGTCGCTTAGCCAATGGTCTCCCATTTTGTCATGTTTCATCAGCTGCTCAGCTAAGTCTACTTGTCTTTGCAGCCTAGACCCATGTGGGCTGTGACAGTGCTTTACAATTCCTTGCACATCTGCTACTACCCTTGGCTGGGAGATTGGGATCTCTTTCTAAGGGCTTACATCCTAAGGGAAGAGAAGATAATTGTGTCCCTCTTGCTAGATCTTCTCCTTCTGTATGTAACATATCCTTGGACAACCTCTCCTTCCTTTATCTCTTCGGTTTTCAAATCTGCACCTTTCATTGAAGTTAAAACCCTCTGCCCCTCTCTGCTCCATTTACTGTATTTCACAGCCTATCCATTTTTTCCCTCTTTACTGCCTTAAACATTCTATTGAAACTGCTGATTTTAGGTGGAGAGGGAGCTATGTTCTGAGGTTTATGTCAGTGGGGCTGAAAAGCTGGAGTCTAGCTTATTAGTTAATACAACAATGTCATACTGTTATATAATCCAACTCTGAAGGGGGAAAAGCACAATGGAACTGAAGAGGAAGAGTTGAAGGGCTGGTATAATTAAGGTCAGAAATTGGGACCCTCAAGTAGGTTCTGAATGTTGACTGAAGGGAGGAGAGAGGAGTGCCTGAGAAGGTAACTTGCTTCTGATTGCTGAGTGACAGACATGGAGTAAATCCACCCGACAGGGATGATTCATTTGTAGAGGGACTAAGGTGAGTCGGGCTGGTAAGGCAGACAGACTAAGGCTAAACTCTTACAAGATAACTTTTGACATTAGACTGAAGTCAAGCAGTGTGGACTCCGTTCTAGAGAGCACTGGTAAAACATTTAAGCAAGAGGCATTATGTATTACGGTACAATTTCATAGTGGCAGGAGGGAGAACTGATGATAAATAGAAAGGCAAAGACATCACTTAGGAGACTCTCTACACGGATTCTCCAGCTCAGAACTCTTTCCCATTCAGCTGCTATTTTATAAACACGGGACAGACGGCCAGGCAGCTCTAGTTTGAGACACGATGCTATTGCTTCCATTTCTCAAGTTTTAAAAACTCATTATTTCCCCTCCCCATTTCTGACATTGTAATGAGAATTATGTACAAGTAAAAATGACATTAGCAAGACTTATTCCACATCCTAACAAAACCAGGCATCAAACCCCATTGAGTTTTTTCTCAGATGTGTTACACAATAATGCTCAAAACAGACCTTCAGTGCTGGTAGAATGAATCAAACTACTTCACAGAGCCTTCTGGGTTCCATGAAGTGGCTTTGTCTCTCTAGTTTTCTCCCTCACTAGACATACACCTGCAGGCAAAACTGCAGACAGACAAGGCAAGTAACTTACAGTTTAGCCCAAAGCCCAAAAATGTTTACATCCTTCTTGTCTTTAAACTCAAAAGACAATATGCAGCATGCATGTGGTTGACTAAATAATCCCTAACATTTGCAGAGTGCTTTAAAAGTTTTCAAGAAATTCTAAATATGTTGTCTCACTCTTCCCCAAACAACCCTGTAGATGTAGATGATTATTACTTTACAGAAAAGAAAAATAGATGCAGACATTGAAATGACTTGGCAAGATCAAAACTGTTCAAGTGAGAATCCGAAAATTTCGTCTGTCTTCTCGTCTTCTGTCTTCTAAGCCATTCGTTCCTTTCTGGTATGTTAAACACAGGATTCCCAGGAACATGGTGAAAAATTCACTTAGAAATAACAAACTCTACTGGATGTTAGTAATGAAAAGTGAAAATTCACAAACCACAAATTACACAGCAGTTTTAAAATAAAGTGAACAATTAGACAATTTACCAATTTGGTGCTATCAACATTGACAGAAGTTGGTAACTTGTTAAAACACAGCAACAACCCATTTCTTACTTTTTCAGAACACAACTGAGAACCAAGAATCAAAAAACAAAACACTTGCATATCTTGAAGGTAGCTAAGTATATCATTCAATGCACCTTATTCAAATGTTCCTGATTGCAAAGCCTATTTCCTCTTAGTTTATATACATTCCTAAAAAGCTTGGTTATGACAAAAACAACATAGGCCAGATGTTCTGTTCATTGTTGTATCCCTGATCCTGTAACACCGCATGGCATGGAGTAGGTGCTCAATAAATACTTGCTCTTGGAATTGTTTTGAGTGTGGAGAATTAATGCTATCTGTACACAAGGCTAAAATTGCATGGACGGGGGACTAACCTCATGTAACTCTTGCACATGGATCCCCCTGCTGCTGGACCCAGTTCCCACTTTGGCTTCCCAATTCTAAGGAAGAGTAACATGAAAGAATCAGAGTGAAATGACTGGAAGGGCATCTACAGCTTGCTTTACTTGCTACCTCAGGGGTCGTTTTGCTATTTTATAAACACGGGTGGTTCACAAAACAGTGGTAGCTATGCTGGAGGTTGTCTGTGGATTAAAAAACCCAATAAACGAAATTTCTTGGGCTTGTGGCTTTTTTTTTTTTTTTTTTTTTTAATGATAAGAGTTCCTTGTCTTACCCCTCTAAGCTGGAGGACAGGAAGGCAGTCAAGGCATCAAATGATGGTCAAATTTAATCTTAAGATAAAACTTGTACATTTGGTAGGATTTTATGACATACAGGTATTTGGAATTTTTGTAAAGCCAATAATGAAGTGTGTGGTGTTAATACCCATGCCTCAAAAGTGCTAGTCTTCATGCATGTCAATTCTAGTCCATCAAACACTAATAGGTATTAAATACCTAAAGCGTTAAAAATCATCAGAATCTAATGGAAAGAAAAGACTTTGGAATCATTCAAGTAGGCCCGGAACCCAGCCTGGCCTGACCCCTTACTGTAAAATAGGGGCGATACCACCACCAACCAGCAGGGGCGGCAATGCTGGAAGAAGGTAGATAAAAGGCAGTTAGTTGCTCATATTCCAGACACTTAATGAGAGAGACATCATCACTCAGCACCTCAACAATCATAAAACCTGGGTAAAATCCCGGTTGGATCTCCTTTTGTAGCTTTAAGGACAGTTAACATTTGTTCTAGTACTAAACTCGAATTCTGTGGAAGAGAGTTTAAGAGGCCAAAAAGTTTACCTTTATGGTATTTGTTGAATGCTATCCAAAGTATACAGACCTGGAAGGCTCACAGAAAATTTGTTTCAATGGGTAAATAATGCAAATACTAACAATATGAGTCCTGTTGTAATCTAGTTTACACAATGGCAAAATTTGGAACATGCCATAAAGTCAACCCAATTTGAAATAGTTAGAAGTACACCTTATTTGCAGGTTACATTTCAGGTCAAGCCTAAGGCAAAAACTGCATATAAAGTCACTATTCAAAAACTTCTTACAAGTGTGCCACAGGGACCACAAACTATTTGTCAACAAATCCAACACATTAAAATAAAAAAATCCAATACAACAGCCAGATTTTCTCGCCAGCACCCCACCAGGTTAAGTAGTTGGCCTGTTTTTAGAGGTCATGTTTTTTTAGATGGTATATATCTTTGAACATGAGGAGAGAAATATGCTCAGGGTCTTTCAATATAACCATGGAGGAACCCACTGACTGAACTGCAAATCCACACTTCCCTTCTCATGGTTGTCCTAGAGCATAGATTCCCTAAGTGTAACAAGTGGAGCTGTCCATGTAATTTAAATAAACGAGACAGGATTTATTTACCGCTACATGTAGTTGAATTTTAAGTGTGCATGACTGGCACCGTGCTTTCATTTTAGAAATACCCAACTATATATGGCCTTACTTTCTAGCAATCTGAAAAAACTTTGCATCAGCTTTCATAAGTAAGACATTCATTTCACACTATAATCCACTACACACACACACACATATGAAAAAAAGATTCACAAAATATTTAAATATTCACGCGGCGCCTGGGTGCCTCAGTCATTTGAATGCCCGACTTCGGCTCAGGTCACGATCTTGCAGCTCATGAATTCCAGCCCACACTGGGCTCTGTGCTTACAGCTCAAGAGCCTGGAGCTTGCTTCAGATTCTGTGTCAGCACCTCTCTCTAACCCTCTCTGTTCATGCTACGTCTCACTCTCTCTCAAAAATATAAGCATTAAAAAATATATATATATTCACATGCTATGTACTTGATCTATTCCATTCTGTTCTATTTTGTTGAAAAATATTTACGTGGCTTTCTTGATCCCTAACTGGGTTATAACCTCTAGTTTAAAAAATATTAAACTGGAGTTATTTCAAGCTCTTAACTATTTAGAATTATGCAGGCAAGGGCGCCTAGGTGGCTCAGTCGGTTAAGTGTCCGACTTCAGCTCCGGTCATGATCTTGCAGTTCGTGGGTTCAAGCCCCTCATCAGGCTCTGTGCTGACAGCTCAGAGTCTGGAACCTGCGTCGGATTCTGTGTGTGTGTGTCTCTCTCTCTCTCTCTGCCCCTCCCCTGCTCATACTCTGTCTGTCTCAAAAATAAATAAAAACATTAAAAAAAATTTAGAATTATGCAGGCAGTATCTAGGGGTTAAGGAAAACAAGCAAGCAAGTACATTTGTCCATAATATTTTAATACTTTTCCACTTTTAAATACTGGTTTTAATTTTGTGATTGTAACATGGAAGATCCAACTTTATTATTTTTTAAAAACATCATCAGGATCATAAAGCTATTATAGAATAGTTACACTCTACACACTCCCAAGGTACTTTAAAATGATTATGTTTTGAGTTTGTAGGTGAACAATGACAGTAATCCAAATACATTGTCTGTACAACTCGGACTAAATACTGGTGAAAGTGTTTAATTGAACAAACAATTGATAAGCTTAATTAACCAGCACAATTTCACAAGAGAACCAGCTCAGCCCAACTAAAATGTTCTCAATAGCAGTTGACACTGATGTTGTATAGGTGCACAAGTTAGCCGATGAAACTCAACAAACGGGAAACCCATTCTTCCTTTTCCTTATTTTGTGTTCTTACACCTCCCTCCCAGCCATCCCCTCCTCGGTCTACCTCGATCGCCTTTGTGGTGTTCCCAAACCAAGAGCTGCTGTGATCACCCTCCACCTCAAAATCAGGAGTCCTGAGTTCCAAGTGAAACACTGTGCTCTCCTGTCCTGTACAGTGGGCAGTCAGGGACAAAACCCATCATTACCAGTATTTTCCAAATTTCTATCACAGTACAAAAGAGTGAACTAGTTGAAAAGAGAGTAGTAAAAGGATCATTTTTTTTGTTTTTTGTTTTTGTTTGGGAGACAGAAGAAATTACTGTTTTTGGGAAAACATCATGTATATTCAGATACTGATTAAAGAATCAGCCACAGAGAAATAATTCTAGAGGGTCTGAATATTGTTTAAAATGGCTAGTACCTCTCCAATTTTGAGCTCTTTAAAACTCTTTTCGCATTCCCCAACTCATTTCTAAATCTGACTGGATGGGATTAACTCTAGTGAAGTACCTGTACAGTTATCTAAAGGTAAAATGTATCTTCTTTTTTTTTATACAAATATTTTTAGTGTAATCATTTCATTTACAGAATTGCAAAAGTGTATCTAACAGTTAGTGCAAATGCAACTAATGATAATTAGATTTAGACATTGCTTTGTTAAGTTTTCCATACCTTTGTAAAATGAAGCTATTCAATTTAGTTATGAAAGAGTTACTTGTCCATGTTCATGATAGTTACCAAAAATGGCAAACAGAGGAATATTTATAGTGGGCATAGAGAATTTTTTTGAAGATTCCCATCAGCGGCTTAAGGTTAATAAACCTTCCCTCCCCAACCCTCCCATATTCCCATCCCAACCCCACAGCTGATTGTAAAATAAAATACACATTTGAGGTATAAACTTTTCTTTTTTAAACATCACAATATAAAATGTTAACTGGCGATGTAGTAAACTCATATGATAATTTGTCTTATTTGCCTTACTAGCATTACCACCATATAGGCACTTTTCCACATAGTCAAATTATGAACAGCATTTTTCTGTATAAGGCATATTCCATGCACATCATTAGAGAAAGGTAAATTAAAAAATAGAAAAGATTTATGGAACATGAAATCTGCGTGCATGTAATATAAGCATATGTTTTATATGTATTTTTCTCTCTGTACAGAATAATAAATACCACTATATCTGATGCAAGTAATTCACTTCCAGGATTGTGCATATTAAGTGATCAGACTAATCCCATCATTAAATTATCACCTTGCATTTATCATTAAGACTCCATTACCATGTATGAAATATATACAGGACATGTTCCAAGTGACATGACTTTCTGCTTTACAAAATGGGTCTGATTTCTGTGTTTCTACAGAGATGAACAAGTCAGCATAGCATCTACAAAATGCCTCTGACATATGTAAGCACATTTGTGTATAAACACAATGAAGATTTTGAAGTGGGCAGTCATTTCTACTTCAGTGAGTACCATTCCTTGCCTCAACTCCATGCTTCAAGGTTTTTCACAGAGGCCTAAAACTAAAGAAGGTATTTTACACTTAAGCTCTTACAGCAAGTAAGGAAAGAATTTCAGTTTGAATCACATGGAATCCTTTACTGCTCTGCTGCAAATTCTGATCAAGAGGCAAACCGGAGCACTGCTCACATTTTATATGCATATCCTGCAACATATCTTTTAAACTGAGCCAAATTAGAAGAACTGACAAACAGGCCTGTTACGAACACCAGAAATACTGAATCAAATGTCAAACCCCAACAGCTTGATTTACCTTAACAAGAAATACCGTACATCCTCTTACAAATTTTGAGAAAATATGAGCTCATTTTATCCTTACCACTGTACCAAAAAGTAGTTTATACCCACAAGATTTCTGTTTCCATTTGGAGGCAGACAGAACCAATTTAGGAATTACCAAATTGTGTTTGTAAACAAACTGAAAAAAATCTGTAGCACACATTACACAACTAAAAATACAATAGAAATATAAAGATACCTGGGGGAAAAAATAAAGCTTTTCACTCTTTCTCCATCAGAACCAAGGTTCTTCATAGGAGTAAGACTATAGAAAAGGTGAAATCACAGGTTATTTGACAGCCCTCAGTTATTAAGAGACACTTTACGTAACATGAATCATTATAGAAATCAGCAGCAATGAATTCTATGATTATACAAAGCAAAAAAGTCAAAAAATTCTGAACACAGATTTAACCATAGGCCTGAAAAAAGAACCCCATCCAGATATTTGGTGCACAGAAAGCACATGCCCCATGTGCATTCAACTTTTGTGCTTTTCTTTTGTGCACAAAACCTGATACAAATGAGGATCTTAGGCCGGACCATAGTAAATTAAAAATTCTGAAAAAGTTTCCAAAAATTAAAGCATCAATTCCTAGTTGTGATTCAAAGTTGATTTTTTTTTTTTTTCTCTTCTAGGAGCAAGCAAATAAAAATATAGCCATATACATGTAATTTTACATGTATTTATAGTTATATGCTGAGCGAGGAGATCTAGCAGGAGACAGCTAGTGTTAGATGTTCACCTTTGCTATTGCAATATTTCTTCATTTTTGTACACAAGGCCAGGGTGTTGGGCCACAGACAAGGCTATAGATCCTACGTTCCAGCTTAGAGCATTCAATTTTGTTTTTTATTTTTTTCCTCCAACATGGAATGTCACACAGCCTTGCTTCAGTCACTGCAGGAAAGAAAATAAGTAAACAATTAAGAAATACATTATTACTGAGAGTGGCAAGACTACCAGAACAGATTCCTCCTACCCTGTGAATTCATGGAATACACAGATCTCTATTAAATATTTATGCTTTATAGATTTTCACCGTTAAAAATGTTAAAATTGTAAACCTTACATATCTGAAACTGATCAGCAAGGAACAGAAGGAACGTTTTGAAAACTCAAAAAAGAAGGGAAATATACCATAGATAAGCAAAGAGGGAATCAACCAGAATTCTCTGGGTTTACACCCCCAAAACCAGCATTTCCTTCTTCTTAGTCTTCAATAAAAATTATGCTATAAAATACCAGTTATCAAGAATTGACTATGAGTTTTAACTATCTTTGGACCTCATTAATTCTTTATGAAATTTCACTAAAGATCATAAACACTATTGGAAGTTATAATTTCTTCATCACTAAAATTAGGATAGCTTTCCTAAAATTTCAATGCTAGAATCCACTTCATACATACATCTGTCCAAACTTATTATGAAACAAATACTACTTTAGGTAAACAAAGATTTTCACTATGGTGTTAAGGTTTGAATTTGGTGCTTTGTCAGAAAGAAGCTCAACCTGGACTCAAGGCCAGAGCTAAGTTGTGGCCACTGAATCTTCATAGTTCTGTCTTTGCATACATACACATACATCCACAAACAATGCTACCTCCTTCCTCTGAGATGGATTTCAACCCCCTCCCTGCTAGGTACTGTGTGCACACACAGACACAGACTCACACAGACACATGCACAGTCAATAAACAATGCCCTAAATCCAACAGTTCTGAGGCAAAATGCTGTTAATAATGTTAGCATGTATTTTACAAATGCTTAAGAAAATTCTTCTTTTCAAACATAGGTGAGAGCAAGTTCTATACATAACTGCATTCTGATTTCTTTTGCTTAATAGATGGTTATATTTTCTGCCCTGCTCATTTTAGCAAGGCTGGGGGTAGAGATGAAGAGAGAAAGCAGATTATAGCTGCACACTTGGTCTTGATTAGAGCAAATAGTATTCTTTAGAAATCTTAAGGCTGTGGGGAGAGACAACCAGCTAAGTCAGGTGACATGGCCTGCTGCCATGACACAGCATCACGTTTCTGGTTAATTTGAGGTAACAGGGCAAAGATAAAATCAGCAAATTTGTGTCCAGATCTAGCCATAACAATCCTAAAGTACGAGATATTCCAAAAGCCAGTACACTTATGCAATGCACTTGCACTTGAAGACAGAATCTCTCAAAGGTCAAGCTATATCCCAAAACACTAACCATTCAGGTAAGATTAGAATCTGTTTAACATTTTCAGGTAAGCTCTTTCTTAGGAAAGGCTAAATATCTGGGACATCAATGCAACAACTCTGGTGTTAGCATCTGACAATAAATTTAGCCTTTTTTTTTTTTTTAAGAGAGGCATACTATAAACAACATCAGAAACCAGAACTAGTTAAAAATATCAGTCATTATATAACACTATTGAACATACTAATTTAATCTAAAGACTCAAGAATACAATAATCTAAGTTATTCAAGAATATAAACTTCTCGGGGCGCCTGGGTGGCTCAGTCGGTTAAGCGTCCGACTTCGGCTCAGTCATGATCTCGCGGTTTGTGAGTTCAAGCCCCGCATCGGGCTCTGTGCTGACAGCTCAGAGCCTGGAGCCTGTTTCAGATTCTGTGTCTCCCTCTCTCTCTCTGACCTTCCCCCGTTCATGCTCTGTCTCTCTTTGTCTCAAAAATAAATAAACGTTAAAAAAAAAAAAAGAATATAAACTTCTCAGCCAATGATTTAATATCTAACATAGGTGAGAGTAAGAGAACATTCATAAATACTGCGGTTTATGAATTATACTTTGGTAATATCTATTAAAAATTTAAATGTTAACACATACTGAGAGTTCACAGAAACAGAATTATACAAATTTCTCTCAAATGGACCAAGAAATGTTCAAACTATTCATAGTAAGAGAAAGACAATAAAAACTATAGAGAAAGTATTTCTTTCCTATCAAGGTGGGAATAATCCAAGTTTTATTTCATACACTGTGTGAGAGGGTAAAGGGAAATAGGCACTCCAATACATTATTGCTGGTGAGATGATAAATTAATACAACTTCTTTATGGGCAATATCTAAAATAAAAACACACAACCCCCCGCCCCCGGGAAGTGCTGGCAGTGTCACATCTAGCAATTTATCCCACATATAAACTTATAAGTGGATATACTTGTAACACCGTTCCAGCAAAAATTGGAAACAACTTGAGTATCTAGCAAGGGAGGACTGGTTAGAAAATTATGTATATCCATGCAATGGGATACTGTATAGCCACAAAAAAATAATGAGGAAGGTCCATACTGATATGCAAAGACCTTCAAAGTAAAGTAAGCGCAAAGACAAGATGCAGAACAATGTATTTTCTTCAACAACAACAACAAAAAGGTGTAAGTGTGGGAGACATACACTTGTATTTGCTTGCTCAGGCATAAAAAATTCTCTGGAGGGGCGCCTGGGTGCCTCAGTTGGTTAAGTGTCTGACTATGGCTCAGGTCATGATCTCGTGGCCCGTGAGTTTGAGCCCCGCGTCGGGCTCTGTGGTGACAGCTCAGAGCCTGGAGCCTGCTTCCGATTCTGTGTCTCCCTCTCTCTCTGCCCCTCCCCTGTTCATGCTCTGTCTCTCTCTGTCTCAAAAATAAATAAACGTGAAAAAAAAAATTCTCTGGAAAAGATATACAAATAGCACTTATACTCTTTCAGTTTGGGGGTGGGGGAAAGGCAAAATTGGGTGAGCAGGGGCAAGGGATAAATTTCACTGTTCATCTTTTCACACCCGACTTTTGAACCACGTTAACATATCATTTCTTGAAAAAGAATTAAAGATTCCAGCACTTTATGGGAAGATGTTCAACACAGCATTATCTGACAGTCAAAATATGGAACCAACATTATGATGGGACTGGTTAATAAATTCTGGAACATTCATGTAACAGTTGTTAATGGAATGAGATAGTTTTATGTATCTCATGTCTTTAAATGGAGTACTAGTCAAGATATATTGTTAAATAGAAAAAGCAAGCTGTAAAACAAGAAGTATAGAATAAACAAGTATTATTAACAAATAATCAAGAATACACATCATTCACTACATACATACAAAAGTATGGAAGAATAAACAATGAACCTCAAGTACTTTCTGGGAAGGGAAGAATACAGGGAATTTGTACTTCTAGAATTTTATAGCTCCATAATGTTAAAATGTCTTTGCATAAGCAAACATTGCCTCATATAAGCAGAAGAAAACAAGTTTTAAAGGCTTTAAAAATTACAACTTTGGGAACATTGTAAAACACATTAAAATTACTTTCAACAATTAACTAAATTTTAATATCTGCAGAGTCATATTAATCAAAGTTTTAAAAAAAGGGTAATATACATCTTCCAGTACCTGTTAATACTAGAACAAAATAGGTTTTCCTGCAGTTTTTTCTTGGACATAAGAAGTAAAGCGTTTTAGAAACTTTGGATACTCTCGCTTTGCCACTGCCCTTAACACTGAGGCTGGTGCCCATCCTCCAGGGTTCACTGCAAGATAAAGGAAAATTAAAATAAAGCCCGTTAAGATACAATTCTCCAAATGTATGGGAAGCACTCATTTACTTCCTTTGCTTTCAAAATTTTCTCGTGTTGGAACAGTTAACATCTCTTAAAGTCCTGACTGCTAATTCCTTAATGCTAACCACCAGACAAGGACACATAGCAAACAAGAGAGCATTTATTACCTATTTAATAGGTTCTTGGCTCCCTAAATTAAATGCAAATATTAATATAGCAACATTTCAGGTTATGTAAGATAAATTTGTCAAACTCTACTATAATCAAACAATATCACTCGAACATAACTGTCTCTTCAAACACAGTAGCAGTTACAGCCCTGTACAAAGAAGATTTGAGGATTTGATGGGAGGGATTCCAGTGACTACTGCAAGTAGGAAATGGGTGTAGTTAAGAATCCAAAGCAGGCAATAATTCAGAAAACAAAAAAGCCTGACAATAAGAAAAAGAACTATTAATTTTCTTTACCATTATTGCTTTTATTTCTAATCATACATATATTCTATTAGGGCAAATATATAATAGATGGATTTTTAATTTTTTTTTTTTCCAACGTTTTTTTTTTTTTTTATTTATTTTTGGGACAGAGAGAGACAGAGCATGAACGGGGGAGGGGCAGAGAGAGAGGGAGACACAGAATCGGAAACAGGCTCCAGGCTCTGAGCCATCAGCCCAGAGCCCGACGCGGGGCTCGAACTCACGGACCGCGAGATCGTGACCTGGTTGAAGTCGGACGCTTAACCGACTGTGCCACCCAGGCGCCCCAATAGATGGATTTTTAAACCAAGCATATGTGATAGTGATCTAGAGATGAAGTTTAAATTCTGATACAGTAGTTCTGGGATGAAATTCAGATGTGGATATTTTCAAAGTTTCCTGATAATTTTGGTACACATCACTCCAAATTAAAAATTAATCTAAAGGAGAAAAACTAAAAAGGCATGGAGATCATAATAAGAAATCTAGGGGTGTTGGCTGGTGCAGTCAGAAGAACGTGCTTCTTTTGATCTTGGGGTCGTGAGTTCAAGCCCCACACTGGGTGTAGAAATTACTAAAAATAATAAACTTAAAAAAAAAAAGAAAATCTACATTACCAAAGTATCAAAAGAAACCTCAAAACACATACCATTAGCTACATACGTAATCTTGCATAGAATGTTGTCCCTGCTGATCTCCTGGTTTCCCTCTGGTGGGCTTACCAAGGTTTGACAAATCATAGCAATATTTATTTTGGCACGGACGCATCGATTGTTTAGCTGCCAAAACAAAAAATAAAAACAAAACACCAGTGTAATAGATGCCTTGTATTTTATAATCCCTACTGTTCTAATAGCACATTAGGTTATCCAAAACCATAGCTCATCAAAATGTCCAACAAAATCTTATTAGCACCACTAAATAACACATGCCAAGCTGCATGACATCAGGAATGATTTTCCCTCCTCTTCAGTAGTAGATGGAACTCAACTGAGATAGAAACCACAGGGGTTTTGCCAGTAGCTGATCATGGCTTGAGAGGGAAGCTTGTAGAAAGTAGCTTCACTTATGTACCCATTCAGCTCTGTCTCCGCGTTTTAACATCAGGGGGAAAGGAAAACAGCCCCTGCTGCATGTTCACAGCAATGACTACTGCCCTCAAGTAACACAAGGGCTATAGTGTTCCAAGGAGCCAATCCAATATAAAACAAAATCTAAGAAACGTTATCAAATCAAGTACCAGTGTGTGTCATATGTGTTTGTCACTTTTGTCCCACACTGTATATTTAGCTTTATACTATACAACTATACACATTTATACAAGTGCACTTACTGGAGCACTGTCATGATCCACAGAAAAATTACACACTATCCAAGTTTCGGGGTCATTTTCAGTCAAGGCTGGTATCTTTCTAATGGCAGAGAGATATAATACATCTCGCTGAGAAGCAGGCCACACCCTCTGTGGAAGAAGTAAATATCTTTTGAAAAGCCGAATTACTTTTAAATTCATATGTAATACGGAACTAACAGAGACACAAATGTTAAACAAAAATAAATAAAACAAAAATAAATATCTTAGGTGAAGGTACAATCTGTCAAATTTTAAATGGAAAGCATCTGAAAATACCCAGCAAAGGATTAATTATGAACAGTGAATTAACTGCTTTGCAGAATATCATCAATGTAATATTTTTAAAATTGTGGATATATATAACAAAAATTTTTGCCATTTAAAGCATTTTTAAGTGTACAATTCAATGACATTACATTCACAATATTATGTAAACATCAGCACAATGTCCAAAATTTTTTATCACCCTGAACAGAAACTCTATACTCAGTAAGCAATTAATTCCTTCCCTAGTCCTTGGTAATGTTCTGCTTTTTAGTATTAAACCTCTGTTTAAAGTGTTCAGAGACTTAAAAGCTAAGATTTTAGTAAGAAGACTGAATCTTTCAACTTTACAGTATGCCAGGAAACATAAAACACGTTGGAATGATATGGAAATGAGGTCTCTGGAAACTGAGACTATGTACTTTTAAATAAGAGAAAATCTGTGCACTGACTTTCTTAAGCGTTGAGTTTCATTGGAAAGTAAAATGGTTATCTTTTAAAGATGCTACATTTTATGAAATCGATGAAAGTAGTGTTGAGCAAAGCCAATAATAAAGGAAAATTGGGCCATGTTTGAACGAATGAATGCAAATCCATAAGGATGATGAGAAGATAAAAATTTACAGAGTGTGGATGACTTAAATATCAGGAGATAAGTAGCCCTCTTTAAGAAACCAGATTATAGGGGCGCCTGGGTGGCTCAGTCGGTTGAGCGCCCGACTTCACCTCAGGTCACGATCTCACGGTTTGTGAGTTCGAGCCCCGCGTCAGGCTCTGGGCTGATGGCTCAGAGCCTGGAGCCTGCTTCCGATTCTGTGTCTCCCTCTCTCTCTGCCCCTCCCCCATTCATGCTCTGTCTCTGTCTCAAAAATAAACATTAAAAAATAAAAAATAAAAAATAAAATACTTTAAGAAACCAGATTATAAAAGAAGCCAAATGTAAAGGGCAAGATGTTGCAGAGCATTATTGAATTTTTTTGAAAAAAATTATGCTAGAACAATCTGTTTATTCAATTATAACTGTAATTTAAATTGTGTTAAATTTAAGAGGTATTATTTTAATAGTTTTTAGTTTTATTTTTCAAGTGACCTTAATATAACCTATATAAATTCTTCGCTCCATCTAAGATTTACCAAGTGAAATACTTTCAGCAGACTGTTTTCAAAGATCAATTACCTTCAGATTACAAGATTCTTCTGATTCTAAATTACTGGTCATTTCTCTTCATTCCACATTATTGACAATTAATTGATTTTTTTAACATCTGCTAAGTTTTAGGTGTCACTTAGACTCCCCAAATCTGTATATTAAAGAAGAATCTTCATTGTTACACTTCTTTTTTAATTGAAGCGAAGTTGACATATAATGTACTTATTATACATTTCTTGAGCAGGTGCCATGTAAAATCAAGCCTAGCTCACTCTCATTACATAGGAGATGCCTCATATGACAGACCTGAGTTTAAGAAATACATAACAAACCTAAAATATTTTCATATATTCAGCTCAAATTAAAAAGTCATTTAAAGAAAAATAAAGTACCTGTTGAATTATTGTATTTCTTATATAACATACAATATCACATTTGATGGATCTTTCCAAAATTATAATTCCTTTATTTTCCTTTCTTTAAAATGAACATGAGTCTCAGGTGTAAAACACACTGATCTGACAATTTTATACAGTATCCAGTGCTCACCACAATATGTGTAGTCACCATCTGTTACCATGACGCTATTACAGTATTATTAGCTACATTCCCCATGCTGACTTACTTTTTTTATAACTGGAAGTTTGTTCCTCTTAATTGCCTTCATTTATTTTGCCCATCCTCCCAACCCCTTTTATTATCCTTTATACAATATATTATTTGGCAATTTTCAGGGAACAGAGTAGAATCAGGTAAGGGAAATATTTAATTTTTTTTAAAGTTTGAGAAAGAAAGAGAGGGAAGGAGAATAAGCAGGGGAGGGGCAGAAACAGAGAGGGGAGCAAGAGAGAAACCCAAGCAGGCTCCACACTGTTAGCACAGAACCTGATGTGGGGCTATATCTCATGTACTGTGCGATCATGACCTGAGCTGAAACCAAAGTCGGATGCTTAACTGACAAGACAGAGCCACCCAGGAGCCCCTAATTCTTAAAATTTAAATACCTAGGATAGCACAGGAAGAAATGAAATGAATGTGAAATGAAAGCAATATGAAAGTGAACCAATTTAGGACAATGTTTCTGTGTGCTCTGGTATATGACCAACTTCTTAATAGTTATGCATGGCAATTTTCCTTTGCTTTTAGATGATCTACTTACATGACTTTCTTATCAATCTTAACATACATTAATAACATAATTTCCATTCCACTTAACATTGTTGCCAGAGGAAACTATGATTCACTGTTTTAAATGTTTACTTATTTATTTAGAGAGAAAGATTTACTTATTTAGAGAGAGTGTGTGTGTGCTCATCAGCAGGGGAGGGGCAGAGACAGAATCCCAAGCAGGTTCTGTGGTGCCAGTGTGAAGCCTGACATGGGGCTTGAACCCACAAACTGTGAGAACATGACCTGAGCCCAAATGAAGACTCAGAAGCTTATTAACCACTGAGCCACCCAGGCACTCCTATGATTCTCTTTTGTAGGTGGTAACTATGACTTCTCTCCTATAAAGACTAGATGCTAGAAAAATATTTCCTTGGGTTTCAGTATTTTCTTTTCTAAACTTTAAGTGCACATAACTAACTGGAGATCTTTATCAAACACACTGTTCCTGGGTTATTTCTCAGGTTGTCTCGGGTTCTGCTTTAAAGGAGCTGATATCCTTTCAAATATGTGACATTCATGCATCATTAATAAAGTCTGTGGATCTTTTATGGCATTTAACTTCCTGCCAAATTTTACTCGAGAGAATTTCTATGTCTCAGTTTGAATTAGGGTGAAATCCTTTTGGGATGAAGAGATCTTTACCTTGTGCGTTTGATAAATGATGATTGCATTATCAGCTAATGTTTCCACCACATGAAAGTTTTCTATAGTTGCTGAAATGAAGAGAAAATATTAGTAGCCAAAAAGATACATTGCCTCTTTCTAGAATGTGATTAACTCATTTATACTGATGCACATTGTAGTAACATGAGCAGGATTCTGGCCTATGTAGGCTGTCTAAATGGAAGGTGGTTAAGACTTAATAGTAGGGCTACAGGGGCCATGACACCTGATCATAAGGAAATCTCATTTTCTTTGGCTCAATCTCTAGCTTCCACATCAAGAAAGCAATTCTACTCACATGTATTAATTACTCAGATGCAAATTCCTATCTAATACTATGACACTTTCCTATAATTCCTAATTTATTGAAGCTGAAGAAACTGTCCTAAGCTTAGTTGGTTATATTTGTGAAAAAAGAATGTTGAACTGTCATAGATAAACATCTTATGATGTTCAAAACTATCTCTATTTATGAAATTTGGTGACTAAGAGGCGTGCGTGCACACACGCATGCACACACACACACACACACACACACACACTCCAAGAATAACTCTCAACAGACCACAGCAGGTTTTATCCAGGGTTTACAAGGGACACAAAACAATCTGGAAAAGCAGATGATAAAACAGAAAGCTTTAATTTTAGTCCCAGTCTTTCCACTAACTAGGCTCTGTAGCTTCTGACAAGTCACTTAACCTTTTTTTTTTTTTTTTTTTACCTACCTATCATGCAGGATTATTGAAATACTGGATCAAATGCTATAATATAGCAAGAAGCATTCTGTACAGCAAAATGCTCCATTTAAATGCAACTTAAAAAAAAAAAGTAAATGCAAGCTATTGTCAGATTCTCCAGGTATTTTCTACAATGACTTTGTAAACTGTATATGAGATGCAAAAAACTAGGTTGGATTTGATATTAAATTTGAAATAATTATATTAAGATATATTAATAATGGCAGCTTACTTTCCCAATCATTGCGAACATCAACATTCCAGAAGTAATTGCAGACTTCGTGTCCTGTAACGCCTTTCACTGCATGGGTAGCTTTCAAAGGATCCAAAACAATCCCATTTTCTTCTACTTCCCTTCTATATACCTAAAGAGGATATATTTAAAAACCTGTTTAAAAAATAAGAATTAAACCCCTAAAGTACAAACCTGAAAGCAGGTTTTTAAATTTAGCTGCTTTTTAGAATCTTATTTATGAAAATCTATATATGGAATATAAATATTCTGCTAAAAGAAAATCTTAAATTTCAAATTATTAACACAGACAACACATAAAAAACACTTAAAACTACAAATCTGAGGTAAAATTCAATTATGAAAAACAAGCACACGCAATGAACACCTAATTACAGGAGTTGTTCAACTAAGCCTGGTTTAGAATATCACCTCCTTAAGGATACCAATGCACAGCAGTTTTGTTCAATGCCTCAGACCCAGCATCTAAAATAGTATCTGAAACACAGTAGGCTCTCAATTATTTGTTGAATCAATGACTGAAAGCTAAAATGACACGAAGATCTATGCTATCTTGCTTTAAATACTGAAGTTGTGTACCTAAACTGCTAAGTAAAATTAATTATTTCAAAGTTATAGGTTACTTCAGAAAGTTTTACAAGAAGTTAATTTCATCAACACGAAATGAATAATGTTATTATAAGAACTAGCTCTCAATTTATGGAGTGCTTTATGGGTCCAGATACTGTTAGGCATTTCACATACAGTTTCTTTTTTAAAATGTCCTTCACCAAACTACTTTCTCCTATATGCTCATTTATTCATGTTATTGGGACTGCTATTTTCCAGTCACCTGAACTGGAAAGTTTAGACTTTTAACTCGTCCCCTCACATTTCACATAGCTATTAAGCTCATTACTCATCGTGTAGGAGATTCTTGACTCTTCTACTATTCAACAGCTTGACTTTTCTACTATTGGTTACTTCTTTTAGCTGGCTTTCATCACTATGTACCTGACCCTCTCAAGTGGTATACTTGGTCTCTGGTTTCTTCCTTATGAGCTTAATCTTCCTAAAATGTTACTTTGTAGGGGCGCCTGGGTGGCTCAGTCGGTTGAGCGTCCGACTTCGGCTCAGGTCATGATCTCACGGTCCGTGAGTTCGAGCCCTGCATCGGGCTCTGTGCTGACGGCTCAGAGCCTGGAGCCTGTTTCAGATTCTGTGTCTCCCTCTCTCTCTGCCCCTCCCCTGTTCATGCTCTGTCTCTCTCTGTCTCAAAAATAAATAAATGTTAAAAAAAAAAATTAAAAAAAAAATTAAATGTTACTTTGTATACAGTGGCTAACCTACTGCTACAGACAATAGACTACTCTCTCGTCGGGCTATTTCACACTATCCACAATGCAGTCACTCTCTTTCTGATGTGGGCTGTAGGAACACTTATTCTCTCTATTCTTCATTCTTCATGGAGGGACTTCATCTAGACTATCAGGTTCTGGTTTCTCTGCACCCCTTCACTTTCTCCTCCCAAGGGGGGAAAGAATGTCCTAAGTGAATGTCGAGTACAGAATAAGGACTGGTAGGCTTGGCTCACCCCTTCCTCTACAGAGAATATGTATCCTGGTTTTCTTTTGGGGCTTACTCTTGGGGGAAGGCCTGTGATTATCTAGTTATATCAGAAACATTATGCTCAAGTCTGGGGTAACAGATTATTTTTTTTAATGTTTATTTTTGAGAGAGACAGAGTGCAAATGCCAGGAGCAGAGAGAGACACACACAGAATCCAAAGCAGGCTCCAGGCTCTGAGCTATCAGCATGGAGACCTACACGGGGTTCAAACCAACAAACCACGAGATCATGACCTGAGCCAAAGTCGGACACTCAACAGACTGAACCACCCAGGTACCCCTCAGCTTACTAGATTTATAGCTAACATTTTGTTATCTCAATTGCTTGTCTCTTTTTTTCTTCTTAATCAGTCCTCTATTCAGGAGGAAAAGAAATTCCAATATATTTAATATTGTATCTCTATTGCTAGAATAATTCTGGTCAATACAGTCTATTCAAAACTCCTGAATAAGAAGTTTGTCTTCAAGATTTTGCTTGTGTTGTATTTTGTCTAAAAGACCCTTGCCTCATCTTTGTCGCAACTTTGCTTCCATTTCTAGACATAGTTCAAATGCTTCTCCTCAGTGTAAAACATTCTAGCTGCTTCAAATCAGAGAACTCTTTCTTTTCCAATTTTCTTCACTACTCATCTGTGCTCTTCTTCAATACATTATCAGAAAGAGACAAGTAATAGTATCTTTAAAAGTCAATATCCTCCTTCCCCAATGAAAGTTTCAGGTTGGAAAAGTCTTATTAAACATCTCTTTATCTTTAGCATGGCCTTGGGCACGAGGTAATCCAAAATTCAATGCAGCTGCTGTTTAGAATCCATCTCTAAATCTTGTTCTTGCTCTATTCTCTGTCTCTGGTGTTTAAGGATATGAACAAGATTAGCAGACCCATCTCCAAATACTGAAAGAAGATGCAGTGAGAGAAAGGACTAGAAGTATATACCAAAAAGGGGAACAAAGTGATCTGGGTACATCATTTAATATATTAAAAAATAAATTAAGAGAAATATCCAAATAGAGAGCCATCAGCTAGTTATGATTTGCTCATATCTAAAACCCCAAATTTATTTTCTCCATGGCCCAGGCAAAACAGAATGGGTTGCACATTTCTTTGATCATATGTAACAATCTGTTTAAAAGGAATTTTACAATGCTATCCTCTTTCACATCACTGGGCAGTAATGATACTATGACTGTAACACAGCTGTATTTAGCAATCTAACATTTTACTGGGAATTACCTTCATTTCTCCTTCTTCTACAACCAACTGCCAATTAGCATCTCCACCTACATCCTGTAATGAGTAAGTCATGTGGTTTTGCACCATCTCTTCAACCTTGGAAAGAAAAATAAAATCATAACAATCCCAAAGCAATGAATAGCCATGTCATCATCTCTAAAAGAGAACGGTATTCAGTTTATTTCAGTTTAGAAATGATGTTTTTAGAAAGCTGAGCAACCAAATGCACAAAGGTTAGTAGATTTTATACAGCGTTGAAGAGTTTAGTCCACATTCCAGATATCATATCCAGGTTAATGACAGGAGGGAGAAATGCAGAGAAGGAAGACGTTTCACTCATATAACATATATTGGCCTAATGTGCAGCAAGTCAGCAAAAATAAGCATTTTCTGGAAAAAAAAAGTTCCTTCCTTCACTAGAAAACGTTTTCTTACAGAAATAATTATTTAACACATAAAATCATAGGACACTAAGGGTAAAAGGGGCACAAAGAGACAATCTAGTCCAGTGCTTTTATGTTTAAGACTACACAGTTAACAGTTTGTTATATGTATGGCAAGATTTCGCTAGAAAATGATAAAAAAAAAACCTTCTATTACTTCACTGATAAACTTCACTTCACTTTTACTATGAATGAAAAATAACCAATCCCCTACTTACTTGACTCCAATTTCATTGTTTTGCATTCTTTTAGGGAAAATGCTAATAATCACATATGCAGATATTTATAAATAATCAATTTTTAGTGTCTTCTTTTAAATTACTGTCTTTTTCCTGAAATTTAAATAAAACCTCTGCTTTTAACTATCACCAGTTACTCCTCCACATCTTACATAAACTTTAAATAAAACTGAGGGGCGCCTGGGTGGCGCAGTCGGTTAAGCGTCCGACTTCAGCCAGGTCACGATCTCGCGGTCCGTGAGTTCGAGCCCCGCATCAGGCTCTGGGCTGATGGCTCAGAGCCTGGAGCCTGTTTCTGATTCTGTGTCTCCCTCTCTCTCTGCCCCTCCCCCCTTCATGCTCTGTCTCTCTCTGTCCCAAAAATAAATAAACGTTGAAAAAAAAAAATTAAAAAAAAAAATAATAAATAAATAAATAAAACTGAGTATTTCACACTCCCAGAATCCACAATCATTTATTGGTAAGATTTCATGTGAGTGCTATTTGCAAACTCTCCTAGTTTGAAACATGTTTTGAAACAGAAGTGAAGTGATAAAAAGATGGTTTCTGAAGGAGCTGCTTTATCCATCTACAGAGACGGTTTCTCTAAGCTCCATTTTCTAACCTTTTACTCATAATTTTGTTTTATATAATAAGTACATTAGAGAAGGCATGAAAAGAGTTGGAAATATGTATATTATACTTCCACTTAATTTATTCCTAAGTTTAACTACTTATTTTACATGAAGTCTACTGTGGTCATTAGGGATACAGACAAGAACCAGGTTTATTTTTTGAAATAAATATATTAATGATTTGGGGGCAAAAATTCCTAAAATTATTAACTCTGAAGGTATAATTTTTCTACACAGAAAGATGTTACCAATATGTTACAGTGACATATACTTTTACTACATAAAGTTTTCTCGATTTCAGAATGCATTTTTGCTACTAAAAGTAGGTATGACTTTTAAGTGTCATTGGTAATAATCATAAAAGTTTTTGATAAAGATTTTATACACAGGTTCTACAATCTATTTTTGTACTAAATGAACACGAACATAACATTTATGTCTTAAAAAATTTTTTTTTAACATTCTATATCTTTACATATTATCTTCCAAACAATGTGAATAGCACTGGGCTACAGACTTGAAAGAAATTGAAAAAATGTAACTAATAGTATATTCTGTAGTTTTAAAAAGGTTCCATTAGAAAACATAACTCCAGGGGCTGCATGGAAAAAATTATGTGCCTCCAAAAATGTGAAATCTGCTCTGAGACAGTAACGAGGACTAATGCACGGTTCCAAATTATGAGGACATACAAAATTTAACTGAATTCCCAAAGAGGAAGGAACAAAGAAAGTTCCAATTAGTAGGCATAAACAAACAACCACCATAGCACTGGCTTGATTCATTTGTCTGTATTACATCGTGATTGGGAAAAATTCTTACCCTTTTTAGATCCAAAGATATTAAAAATCTTTAGATATGAAATATGTACTTTGTAGATGGGAGGGACACTAAGAGTTGAGAACACCTATATTTATTATGAGATTAAAGGCAGAAAAAAATTTCTTCCCAGAAATAAGACCTACTTCAAATAGACTACTTAGGAAAGAAGAATGAAAGGATTTTACTCTGTTAAGAGTTCTACTTAAAAAAAAAATTTAGTACCATGTAAGCTTTTGTTGGAAAGTACACAGGTAACTGTGTTTTTGTTTGGGCGATAATTCTGACAAATTACTTCAAATGTTGGAATAATGTTTTTGTGTTTTGGTCCCCCCAAAACTAGATTCCACAAATATAAATTGACAGCTGGTAACATAAGTTAAAACAATGTACAGTAAGCACATTTAACATTGTCTTTCTAGATAGGTGAAAAAATGGTATTCCTATCCTAGTTACCACTGCATCTATGGAAAAGTGTTCAGTCTTTTGTTCTTATACACTTACTAGACTTAAGAGGGCAAGAAATAAACAAGATGAATTTAGTGCTGTGCTTCTTTCTAGGAGATGAAAGAAATTGAAGTACCCAATTATTGTAGTAACCATCTCTGCAAAGCTTTTATCATCGAATCTTTATCCATATGGCATCTTCCTTGAGGTAACAACACTGAGATTAAGAAGAGAGGTGATACAGGTAAAATCTCACTCTAAAGAATTTCATGTTTACTGTAATGAAATATGAAGTAGTAAATGTTACTACTGGGGCAATGACTCAGGCATTTGTGTCCACACTGACAGTTCCAATCTAACCTAATGATCTGTTTACTGTTTTCAGTTATGACTGCACATCCAAAGTGATTGGAAAACATTAAGTTGGGAGGACAAGGATAAATACAAGCAAAATTTACCATTTTATTAGGCTCAAAATTCGATATACTAGGAAATAATATTAAAAAAATTTTTTTTAATGTTTATTTATTTTTGAGACAGAGAGAGACAGAGCATGAACGGGGGAGGGTCAGAGAGAGAGAGGGAGACACAGAATCTGAAACAGGCTCCAGGCTCTGAGCTGTCAGCACAGAGCCCGATGCGGGGCTCGAACTCACGGACCGCGAGATTGTGACCTGAGCCGAAGTTGGCGGCTTAACCGACTGAGCCACCCAGGTGCCCCTACTATGAAATAATATTACTAGTAACATCTGCCATCACTTTAAAAGACTGGATCAAAATCATTGAAGCAGGTTTCATCTGCTCTAATAGCATTCACTAGTTTTAATTAGATAGTATAATTTCAGGAATCATGCCCTTGATTTTTTTTGGACCTAGAGTCGAAAATGATGAGATGACATACAAAATATCTTCATAGCAAATGAACTATGAAAAATGGAGATGAAACACATTTTAAATAAGAGATGATGGCACTCCAATTCCAGCCTTTTCTTTCACTTCCCATTTGAGACACTCTGTATGCTATTTGAGGAAACTAAATGGATTTTTCTAACATTATCAGTACAGAAATTTTAAAAGAAAACTGCCTTTTGATGACAAAACAAAAACTGCTCTTTGATGTAATGATCAAAACTCTAATGAACAAGACTCTAGAAGGGCTCAAAGACTGCTCCAATCTCTTTCTCTTACCCATGTGGAAGGAATACAACTATGCTTATTGTTACAATCATAGAGGGATTTGTTGGATAGAATGATTTATTAATAACAAATTAACAGTGCACTATTAACGCAAAGGAAAAATGGACAAGGACATAAATTGTCAGTTCAATGAAGAAATGCAAAAGGCCAAGAAACAAAACTTTTAGTCTATCAGACTGGCAAAAAGTAACTGAATTATAATATTCAGTGTCAACATAACAAAAGAAAATTGACCTGGGAGTGTCAATGGTTCCACTTGTTTTAATGAACAGTTTGGCAATAAAAATTAACAAAAAAAACCAACAAAAACTTAGACACGTGTATGGCTTTTGTCCTAACAATTCTACTTCTAGGAATGTATCCTAAGGAAATAACTGGATAAGTGTACAAAGATACACACACACACACACACACACACACACACACACACACACACACACACACAAGGATGGTGTATTTAACAGGATGCTCCTGTAACACTATTTACAATACAGCCAAACTGAAAACAGGCTCAATGTTCAATATTAGATGAGTAGGCAAATCCAGTACGCACATCTGTACAACAGAAAAGGAGATAAAGATCCATATTTACCAGTGAGAAGATGGGCTTAATTATATGTTTAAAAAAAAAAAAAAACACTGGTCACAAAATAGTATGTACTGAATTACTTTGGTAGGAAGACAATTATTAAAGTCTGTGTACTTAATCAATATGTGACTGATTTTCTATATACATGGAAAAAGGATATGCATGAGAATATTAACAGTGATCTAATATTTTAATTTTATTTACTCTATTTTCTAGTTCTGCTAAAATTAACATGTAGTATTATACAATAAACAGGGAGGGGGTTAAATAATTAATTACCACAATAATAAAGTGTCGTTGTGGACATAAAGGGGGGAAAGAGCTTTATACAGAACCGTGGTTGCAATAATGTCCACTAATGATTAACCTGATGTATTGCCCACCTTTTGATATATTTTTTTCCGAATAAAGATTTTTTTAATTTTTGCTTTTTAATTTTTGAGGTGACATCAATAGTTGCTGTGATATGCAAATAAATGTGATCCAAAAGATCAACTTATAAATTCAGGTTCTTTCTACTTTCTGTACAGTGTAAGAACTACTTCTTTCTCCAAATCTGCCAATTAGATAGACTCGTGTGTTGCTACTAATTTCCTAGGAGATTCACATATTTTATTTGAAGTTATTTTCAGGACATCTCTCAGTTCTATGTTTAATTATTCTACTCAATCAGGAGCATGAATATAACTTCATCAAGAACAAAGTAGTCATAAGCCTAGATTTGTACACACACGGCAAAGCCAAATTAATAGTTAAGGGCCAGAGCCCAAATCTGCTAATGACAACAGATACTTTAGCAAGGACCATAAATACTTGAAGACCTCAAAGTCATTATTCTTCAATTTTGCCTCTTTTGGCATATAGAACGGTGGTGTGATAAGGGGGACCTGGGTGTCTCAGTCAGTTAAGCGTCCAGCTCTCGATTTCTGCTCAGGTCCTGATCTCACTCACAGTCCTGAGATCAAGCCCCACATTGGGCTCTGTGCTGGGCGTGGGGCCTGGTTAAGATTCTTTCTCTCCTTTTCTCTCTGCCCCTACCCTGTTTGTGCATGGGAGCATGTGCTTGCTTGCTTGCTTGCTTTCTAAATACATAAATAAGTAAAATGGTACAATAATCAAAAGCTAAAAAAAGATTATAAACAATCACAAGCATCACCTATTAAAAAAATTCCACCAGAAGATCTTTCTCAACTTATATACATGAGTTACACAAAATATAAAGAAGTATGCTACAATGTGGCAAAGTCTTGTAAAAACATGGGCACCTGCGTCTCAGTAATATATTCATCTGTACGTGAAGAATTTCAGCTGTTTTATAGCTCTACAGCTTGGGTCGGAGGTCTGCATTCTGAGGCCTTAATTCTTAGGCACCTATCAGTAGCTTAACACTCATTTATCGCTCTCATTATGTTTTCATTCATAGCTTGTGTATTCCTATATTTTAAGGAAAAATGGTGACTGGTACTGATGAGCTTAGTCTCTTACTCTATTACTTTAATGCAAGGTGGAGCTTAGCAGAATAAACCAAAGCCTCCCAGTATTATCTAGTTTTGTCACGGATTTATTGCAAATATGATATGCCTTTAAAAAGCTTGCACAAATGGATGAACATGATTAAGAAATATTAGAATAAGTTTGGTTCTAGGTGATTTCTGAAGCAGAACTGATACATCTCTCTCTCAAACATGTTCAAGGAGAAAAAGGCTGCAAAAGTCAAAGAATATATTTTGAGTCTTAAACTTAATTTTCCTCTTTCCTGCAGAGTTAAAAACAAATGTCAATTTTATTCATATGTATAAACTAAGAAATCTGTTTTAAATTAGGACTTTTAAAAAACTTTTACTGGAAGGCAATTGACCCTGGAACATCACAGGTTTGAATTGCGCAGGCCCACTTGAATGCAAATTTGTTTCAGTAAATAAAGTACAGGACTGCAAATGTATTTTCTCTTCCCTACAATTTTCTTTTTTTTTTTTAGAAGTTTCACACTTTTCAACGTTTATTTATTTTTGGAACAGAGAGAGACAGAGCATGAACGGGGGAGGGGCAGAGAGAGAGGGAGACACAGAATCTGAAACAGGCTCCAGGCTCTGAGCCATCAGCCCAGAGCCTGACGCGGGGCTCGAACTCACAGACCGCGAGATCGTGACCTGGCTGAAGTCGGACGCTTAACCGACCGCGCCACCCAGGCGCCCCCCTACAATTTTCTTAATAACAAATACAGTATATATGTAACATAAAAGTATATTTTAATCAGCGATTTATGTTCTCCTTAAGGCTTCTGATTAACAGTAGGCTGTGAGTAGTTAAGTTTTTGGGGAGTCAAAAGTTATATGTGGATTTTTGACCGAGGGGAGGTCAGTGCCCCAATCTCAACGTTGTTCAAGGGTCAACTGTACTCTGATAGCAAAAAAAAATAATGTGGAAAATTTTGACTAGTTCAAAGAAATTGTTATTATTATAGTAACAATAGCTAACAAATAGCTATATAATAACTAATAAAAGCTCACACTTATTTAGCATTTACTACAGGCCAGGCTCTAGCCAGATCACAGTCCTAGCTAGATCACAGAAGTGAAGCACAGAAGAGTTAGAAAAATTGTCCAAGATCATGCAACTAACCAGTATTTACACTTGGTCATTCTGACTGGAAAGCGCAGTTTCTTAACATAAGATAACATAATGCAATCCAATAAAACACAATCACCATAAAGATACATAGCTCAATGGCAAAGATACAAGGATTAAAAAAACTTTAAAAAACGAATGCTGATACTAAAAAATATTCCTCTGATAATACTTGGACATTATTATGAGAGTAGAGACAGCAAGCATGTAGTTTCCAGTCTTAAATTCCTAAATCCTTAATGATGTATATGAAAAGGAACATTAATTTATAATATCCAAGGGTAATTTGCATAACAAAAATACAATCTGTTCAATGGAGCTGAGTATAATAATAGTAATGAGACAAATATTATTTAAAAAGACATTTCCCTGTTGAAATATGAGATACTCGAGATTAAAAGGGAGACTATTAAAACCTACTTTTATGCGATAACATACTCTGTAAACCATGTTCATCAAAGTTGTTGAATCCTATCTAAAGAAACTACATGGTATTTAAAAACCAGGTATCTCCTACTTGTTACAATTCAATTTGAAATCTTTCAGGAGTGCCTCCTCCACGGCAAAATTCCAAGCTATTCACAGTACAGGATACAAAGGGCACATGCAAGCCTGATCGAGGAACTATTTAGTAGATAAGGAAGGCCTTTTAAATGCTTATTGTTACCATTTAAAATTCAAAACCAAACAAGTGGCCTAACAGAAAGATATCTAGGAACTGGGAAAGCAGGCTGAAATATAGCACGGAAAGACTCAAGTCCGCTCTATACATTCATACAGTACCTGGGAGCTGAATCTGTGAACATCGTCAGAGGCACTGACGAGATCAATGGAAGACATGGAGGAAGAGCGACTATAGGGCTACCAGAGACAGACAAAGAAAAAACCAAGTAATCAGAACAAAGGCACAACAGAGCATTCAGTACCAACTTCCAAACACAAGATAAAGAAAGAGAGAACAAAGCACCATATGAAACAGGCTCAGCAACAAGTGCTGACTTCATGCACCTATTATGGTTTATGCTCCAAAATCTTTCTAAAAAGAATGCAGTGCTTCCAGTAATACAAGATAATACCACTTAACCCCAAAGAAAAAAAGTGACTTAATATAACTAGTTATGCTTCTGGTTAACTATCAGATTAGCCACTCCTATCCACCCCCATCCCCCCCTTTTCCCTTAAAGAAAAAAGAAAGAACATTATATTCAGAAGATGATTTCTAACCATTTTGGAGGAAAAACATACAAAAATGTATGTTTGGAAGAAAACAAAATACCCAAAAGTCTCATTACCTAAATTCAAGAAGAGAGAAACCTTATACAAGATAGTTCCATCCACACTGAAGAACAATACAATATATAATTTCAGTGAGCTGTGACATTAGCTTACCTTTTGGACAAACCTATGAGTCCCCACAGAAGAAAAGGCATCTCCAGATGGCATGGATGTAGGCCAATGTAATCTGACCTTTTCACTCTGTGACTAAGAAAACATGTAATGTTAGGTGGGAAGGTTTTAAAGTGTACTTTGTAGCTTGAGAATGGATAATATAACCTGGAACTATCAACATTTAATTACTGAACACTTTAGTACTTATAAATACTTGAATCACAAAAATACTCAAAAGATACAAGCCTTGCCAAATCCCGACACTTACTTCATGTATTCTAAATCAGTCTCTTCTTTAAGACACCACAGGTACCACCTTTGACCAGGGATGGGTTCTTTGATTCTGCCCCTGGTCAGACGCTCTAATACCAGCATGGCATTATTTACCATGAATCTTGAATTAACACTGCTGTTAAAGTAATTTTCTTATATTCAAACTCTGGCCAAATTATTCCAATCATTCTACTTCATCAGGGATGTGCAGAGCTATATCATCTGAACCAGGGTCATCGTTTGCTTCAGTTTTGTTCCAAAGACCAGGTCATGGATATCTTATCTCCTTTCCATTAAGGTATCACACCTGTTAAGCTGTCACTTAACCTGCTTCCTCCTCCTGAGCTTGCCTAGTTTCTTCTCACTTAGTCAATATTTACTAAATATAATGTACCAGAGCCTGTGCTGTGTTGTGTGTGTACTCATCTTCTAACTATGCAGAAGACAAGCAGTAATTTCTATTCAGCACTATCTGAACAGAACTAAGATCTCATTTCTTATTCACCACTTTATTAAAAATATCTTTCCTTATATTGGCAAATAACATAGAACAATGTAAACTCAAAAATGTCACTGAAGAATACCTAAGTAGTGGCTGTGCTGTGGAGAGCCCTGTGCAATATCTAATGATCTGAATCTTTGGAACTTCACTTCATGAATTACTGAAGTTTACTACTCTAGAGCATTACCATACTATAATTATCTTCGCGATATCAACATGTCTATTAGGCAAGGAAAATCATGGTCTGTTTAATGACCTATTTTGTAGCGTATCTACCACAGTGTCAACAGACTGAAGTTAAATAGTCCCATGAATATTTTTCTTTTAAAATTTACAAAAGTGTTCATCGATCCTTTTAAACTCCACCTCAACCACTGCATTAGTATCCAGTAGAGTAGCATTTTGGAGCCAGAAGAGAGAATTTGAATCATCTTGTGTAACTCTTTGTTTTACATATTAGAAGACCAAGGCCCAGAGAATTTAAGTGATAAGTTTACAGCTACATAGTTAGTCATTTACAAAACCCAGACTGAAGTTGTCTCGACCTACTCTCCCAGAATAGCACACGACTCTCCCCAAAATAGCACAACTTAGTTTAAAACAAAATCAAAATAAAAAAACACCACGGTGAAGTAAAGCCAAACACAATGATACTCCTTCAGGTTACACTTTAGGCGTACAAATATGGAGCTCATTTAGGACCTGAAAGTTTCCACTCTTATTGAATGCTGCATAATCTCTTTTGAATGAGTGATATACTTTATAAATTAATGTAACAACACCTTTTTATCACTGATTTAGAAAAAAAATAATGAAAAATAAACATGAAAAGAAAATGTCACTCTTGGAGATGATTTACCCTCAGGGAGACAAACCAGTAAATGGGCATAACGGTCATGACTACCCTAGCAATGACAAAGAATGACAAGCCAACTTATCTACGCAAGTTAATTTGTAGTACAACTGATACATTTACGAATTTATTTGCAAGATGCTTAAAGCCCTGTGAAGAGTGACTAAAATTCACCCTTAAGTACCATCTAGTGGTAATATATGGTAACTTCACTACTGCACAACTAAAAGAAGGATCATACTAATCCTGAGACTAGAGTTAAAGGATTTAAGAAATGTTTTCCTTCACTTTCCAAAAAGAGCTGGGTATGTCTGTTGCGAATTTGATAACGATGAAATACTGAGCAAAGTCAAAAGTGAGGAAGCAACTGAAGGTGAAGGTAGTTAAAGCTTTAAAGGAGTTAATAATAAAAATGGAATGGTAGTAATTTAGAAGAAAAAAATACATTCTTGGTCTTCTTCCTTGTGAATTCATATGGTCAGTACTTTGTGGTAAAGAGAAATTCACAGAGACTGTTTTATTCAGATTAAATATATACTTGTTCTAAATAGAAAGATAATAAAAGCTGGATACTTCAAGGGGAACAGGTGGAATATTTCCATTTAATTTCACGTAAATTATTCATGCTTCCTGTAAACAATCAGTGGTCTCCTTTCCATTGCTTAGAAATGAATCAATGAAGGAAGTGACTTGTAAAGATTCTTCTACATCTGTGACTCAGTGAAGACAGTTCATTTTCTGGGTTATTAGGTTCACAATTTTCAAATTTTATTTATATGAAATAACACATCAAGAATGCCTAGTGTTAGAATTTTTGTGTGTGTGCGTGTGTGTGTGTGTGTGTGTGTTAGAATTTTTAAAAACAGATATACCTGTTCTTCTATTTTATCTTGTCTGTCAAGAGCAGCTTCAACAGCATCAAAGAACTCTTCTTCATTAATCAGACTGTTTGGACCTTCCTATTCAAATACACGAGAGGAAAAAAAAAACAGTTGATTAAAGAAAATATAAAACCTTCATAATCCTAGCATTAACTCTACAGGAAAGTTGAAATGTGACTTGACAAATATTTATAAACCAGCTAATATATAAAGTAATATCAAAAGACAAGTAACATATGTTCTGTGCAAAATCATGAGTGTCACAATTAATTCATATACTCAATATTCATATACCCACTGTATACTGACCAACACTGTGTTAGGGTGATAGTTTAGAACAGGGCTGTTGCTGAACTATGCCCTGGAGTTAAATTTAGTTCACTGCCTACTTGTGCATGGCCTCTGAGCTGAGAATTTCATTTTTAAGTGGCTGGAGAAGAAAAAATAGCAACATTTCATGATGTGAGAATTATAATATGGAATTAAAATAATGTTTTGTTGGAATATAATCATGCTCATTCATTTAGGAATTGTCTATGCCTCCTTTCATGCTACAGTGGCAGAGGTGAGTACTTGTGAATGAGTACCTGATAAGAGAAAACATATAAAATCACAGAAAAGTAAGTACAAAGTTACATAAGATCTACTGATAGCCGATAACAAGCACAGACAGGAGTTTTCTGAGGGGCATCTTCCTAAACAAAGACTATTATTTCATGAAGAAAGAAAAACTGAACTGATGCTTGAAAGCCTGGTTAGATGGCAAAGCAGTGGTTCTCAATCAGCTAGGAAACTGCCTTGGGAACTTGTTAAATGGAAAATTCTTAGTCCCCGTACGCAGAAATTACTTTTCAGTGGATCTTGGGTGAAGCCAGGAATATGTATGTTTAATAAGTTCTCCAACCGATTCTCATGCAACTGGAACCTCAGCTGTATCAAATGCACAAAGAATAATAGAAAACAGAAATAAGCACAGTATGTTCCTGCTGACACGAAACAAGTGAGTGGACTGTAAGTGGAACAATAGCTTCATGTTAGGGGAAAAGCTGAGGCTGAAAAGGTAGGCTGGGTTTAAGGTTCCCTAAATTTTTAAATATCCAAAGTAAGACACATGAATAATTGCTGGTCTGGAGTTTTTCCAGTTAGAATGATTACCCTAGGCCATCACTATCCCATTAGAAAGTACCTAACCTAGCAACATGACACCACCTGGGGCCAACGCAAAAAGGGTGGGAGGAACTACAGTGTAATGCTCTTGTCACTTGTCACAGGCATATGAGACATCTTGATTTAATGCACTAGTTTTTTGTTTTGTTTTTTCTAAATTTTTGTAATGTTTATCTATTGTGGACAGAGACAGAGCATGAGCAGGGGAAAGGCAGAGAGAGGAGGAGATACAGAATCCAAAGCAGGCTCCAAGCTGTCAGCACAGAGCCTGACACGGGGCTCGAACTCACAAACTGAGAGATTGTGACCTGAGCCAAAGTCGGACATTCAACCGACCAAGCCACCCAGGCGCTCCGATTTAATGCACTAGTTCTTTTAGAGCTATGAGGCTCCCTCATAACCACGTTAAACACACACACACACACACACACACACACACACACACACACACACACACACACAACTTTTTATTCAGCTACAATATACAAAGAGTGCAAATTTCAATGAATTATCATTAAGTGAACACAGCCATCAAACGACCAGCTGGATCGCCAACAAGAATAGTAACAACACTCCAGAGGCCTCTCTCCTACAGGATTCCCTTTATAAGTCCAAACATTTCCGACATTCAAGTAACAGCAGTGTAACTTTGCTTGATGTAAGAAAAATACGAAATAGCCAAAATCTACTCTGAACTCAAACATATTTCCTAATGCTTTTAAAACCTCTATTGATCATAACCACATCTACACTTGAAAAATTTTAATGCTCATTCAATCTATGCAATCACTTCAGTCTCAGGAGTCTACTAATTGGGAACTATAGTATTAAAAAATTCTACTTTGATAAGTGAAATGGGCAAATAAGACAGGTGCATCTTTCCTTTGATGGCACATGTAAGGGAGAACTACAGTAACTGGAATAAAATTTATTTATTAAAAAAACAACTTAAAAAAACCATTTTAACTCATCATGTTTACCAAGGAAAATAGCTATTTATTGCTAAATCTGTGGGAAACACCACTCTTTAGCTTACTTGCTCCATTAGCAGCACTTCTCATGTTAATGATGATCTTGGAAGAGTTCTCTCTCCTTGGATTCCTAATTTCCCAATTCCTCTCTATCCAAGACTCCTCTTTGGACTCCCTTAAATGTGGGTGTTCCTCAGGGTTCTACCCTTGCTCTCCCCACAGCATTGGCCTCAGTCATGTGATGATTCCTGAAATCCACAGCCTATCTATCCATTTCTCACCCAAGCATTAGATCTTTGTATCTAATAATACCTAAAACCTCCTCTGGTTAATGTCTCAAAATTCGTATGCACCTCCAGTTCTCTTCATTCAATCACCACACTCTTTAATCCTAATTTTAAATATGTAAATTTATCGCTGGTGTCTGTTCCTATTACTGTATCTTAATCTAAGTTATCTTCAATTCTCACCTGCGAGCCTGAAGTCTTGGAAGCTGCCAGTCAATGGCTGTCAACTTCAATCCACTACTCTCACAGCAGGGAGCAAGAATGATTTTTCTAAAATGGTATATCTGAAAACTTTCACTTGCTTAAAACCCATTGCCTGAGGATATATAAGGATTCCTGTAGACCTTGCAAGCCTGGCTTACTACTCCCTCCTCTCAATAGGCTCCACCCTCCGATAAGGTCTTTCAGTTTCCCTGTGAGCAAAATGCTTTTGTTTTTTTTTTTTTTTTAAGTTTTCCTTTTCAGCCCCTACAAGCAAACATTCTTGCTATTCACCTGGTTAGTTTATACTCAGACTACTCATTCATTTTTTTTTAAAATATAATTTACTGTCAAATTGGTTAACATATAGGGTGTACAGTGTGCTCTTGGTTTTGGGGGTAGATTCTCATGATTCATCGCTTACATACAACATCCAGTGCTCATCCCAACAAGTGCTCTCCTCAGTGCCCATCACCCATTTTCCCCTCTTCCCCACACCCCCATCAACCCTCAGTTTGTTCTCTGTATTTAAGAATTTCTTATGGTTTGCCTCCCTCCCTCTCTGTTTGTATCTATTTTTTCCCCTTCCCTTCCCCCATCGTCTTCTGTTAAGTTTCTCAAGTTCCACATATGAGTGAAAACATATGAGATGTGTCTTTCTCTGAATGACTTATTTCACTTAGCATAATACCCTCCAGTTCCGTCTCATTCTTTTTTTTTCCTTTTTTTTTAATGTTTATTTATTGTTGAAAGACAGAACACGAGCAGTGGAGGGCCAGAGAGAGAAGGACACAGAATCTGAAGCAGGCTCCAGGCTCTGAGCTGTCAGCACAGAGCCTGACGTGGGGCATGAACCCATGAGCTGTGAGATCAGGACCTGAGTGGAATTTGGATGCTCAAGCGACTGAACCACCCAGGTGCCCCTAGTTCCGTCTCATTCTTAAGATTTCAGCTAAGATGCTGGGAAGCCACCCTGACTCAAAAACCTCTCGGTGCTAACAGTGTTAAACTCACCTGTTAAATAGCCTGTTTTCCCATTAGGTACTCGGGCAGGATCCTGTATATCCATGCCTAGTACAGTGTCTTGCATACATAGTATATCTTAAGGAATGAATTTAAGATTATAACGTAATTTCTGGGGATGCCTGGGTGGCTCAGTTGGTTAAGCACCCGACTGCAGCTCAGGCCATGATCTCGCAGTCTGTGAGTTCAAGCCCCGCATTGGGCTCTGTGCTGAAAGTTTGGAGCCTGGAGCCTGGAGCCTGCTTCGGATTCTGTGTCTGTCTCTGTCTCTGCCCCTCCCTTACTCGCACTCTGTCTCAGTCTCTCAAAAATAAAAATTAAAAAAAAAAAATCACTTTTATTATGATAGAAGAAGATAAGATTCAGTAGGTTGAGAGGGAAAGATTAGGGCCTGAGGTCCCTGGGTAGAGAAAAACACATATTTTGGAACAATGCTGGGAGTGTCTGACCACAACAAACCCCCTCAGGAGTAAGGTTCCTCTTAAGAATGTAACAGACCCCACCTACTCCCTTTCAGGTTTTCCTCAGAAATTTGACAAAAGACCTAAGTATGGCCGTAGACCACTCAATTCAATGAAAAGGAGCCAACACCTACAGAATAACCCCAGAACCTAGAGTGATCAAGCCCATAAGGGTAGAACCTGAGAAGGAACAAGGGGGAAGGGATGAGGGAAAGCTGACCAGAACTTTACAGAACAAGGGCCCTTCTCTACGGTCCTTGCATTCACTTCCAAATGTTCCTTCTCTGTAAAGAGAACTTTCCTACTATTCTTCTTTTCTAATCTTATACTCTAATAAACTTTTGCCTACTGCTCATTTTGTGTCCAAGTCTTCATTCTTCAAAGCAGTGCGACAATGAATCCCGGGTATTGTGGTAAAAAAATCCTGCAACATTATGATAGATATGACCTATATTTTCCTCCTTCTAAAATCAAAATATAACTTCATACCTCATAATCTGGTCCTCCAAAGTGGGATTTTTTCTTGAGTTCTGTCATGGCATTTTTGTATGCTTCTTCTATTCTTCTTCTCTTCTCAGTTTCCTAAAAAAAAAAAAAAAAAGCAAGTGAAAAATTACATCTGAAGTGGAATTTTCTCTGCATTTCACTGAAATTTTACAATTTGGCTAAACAACAGTAATAAAAAGAAACATCCCACTCCTGTGAAAAATGAGCATTGTTTTGTCCAAGAAAACACTTTTCTTTGAGATATACTTTACACACAAACCACCATTTAAATTACCACTAAGAATTACCTTATAGGTGGGCTATATATTTAGGTGTATTAAGTAACTGTCAAAGTGCCTATGCTTAAAAAAAAAGAAAAAAGATAAAATTAACACTAGAAATGCCTACAATATATTTATGTGTTTGTTTCCCACCAGTAAAGGTGTATTTATTTTGCTTTAAAGAAAGAAAGCAATGGATGTGAAGAAAATAATCAACAGGCGAAATCAATGAATGCTAAAATATACTCTAAGAAAGATGAATGTCTAGTACTTTTCTCACTGTTGGTTAAAACTATTTTAGAGCTGAAAAAGAGCTTAGATTTCTACTTTGACCCTCATCTTTAATCTATAGCCTTATGGGGTTAAAAGATCCAAAGTCAACACACAAAAAAAAGGCTGGCCCTGGGGCACCTGGGTGGCTCAGTCAAAAGAGTGAGAGTAATGATTTCAGCTCAGGTCACGATCTCAGCTTCCTAAGATCCAGATCTGAGATCTAGCCTCGCCATGGGCTTCCCCAGCTCAGAGCTGACAGTGCTGGGCCTGCTTGGGATTTTCTCTCCTCTCTCTGCCGCTCTCCTGTTAGCACTCTCTCTCTCAAAATAAATAAATAAATAAATAAATAAATATTTTTTAAAAAGGGCTGGCCCTGGCACTACCAATCTCAAACTTCTTTCTACACCAAATGTACTGCCCTGGTCAAATCTGATAACTTAAGTCTAACAAGCTTATAAGGAACGTGTATTTATTCTCTTTATTCCCTTCCCTTACCTCAAATCCTTAAGGGCTAAGTTAAAGTCCACAGGAACACACACAAAGCTAACTACGTCCAAATATCCTATCTGCATTAAAGCTTGTACAAATCAGTTAATTGTTCATTGGACTTAAAGACTAATTTTTGCACACTCAAGAGAAAGCAGGTATATAGACCCACCAGAATGGCTAAAATTTAAAAAGAAAACAAATTCCCACAATAACTTGACAATAACAAGTGTTACTAAGAGTAAAGAGGCAAGTGAATTCTCATCTATTGCTGATAGAAGTATAAAGTGACATGACCACTTTGGAAAACTGTTTGCCAATATCCACCACAGCTAGCATATACCCCATGAACCAACGATTCTACTCCTAGGTATATGCCCAAGAGAAATGAGTGAATATGCTCCAAAAGCTATGTACAAGAAAGCTCATAGCAGCTTTATTCAAAATAGCTAAAATATAAAAACCAAAGGAAAAACTGATAAGCAAACTGAAGTCATACAATGAAATACAACAATAAAAAAGAATAAACTACCATTAAATGTAACAATACAAATAAATCTCACGGTCAATGTTGAGGGAAAAAACAGCCAGACACAAGAGTGTATACGTATACGGTCACCTCTTGAGATGGTGGTATGGTATGGACCAGGAAAAGGCATGCAGGAACCTTCTGGGGTACTATAAAAATTCTTTATCTTAATCTGAGTGGCAGTTATAGAGGTGTATACATATGCATAAAAATCGTCACACGGGACACTTAAGACTGGCACACCTTACCATACTTATGCTATACCTAAATTTTAAAAACTGAACACAACAAAAACATACAGCACAATAATAATATTCAAAGGACTTAAGGGAAAATGAAAAACCACATGAAATTACATATGAGAGCCTATTAATGTAAGCAAACATCTTCAGTGAATTGATTTTCTCTTACTAATACTGTTAATAAGTAAAATTGTTTAATCTTAGAATTTCTGGTCTTCTTAGACATGACTAGCTAACAATTCAGTATATGTCTTCTGTAATAGAAAGGATTATTATAGGTAACCAAGAAAAATAACCACTAAATATTAATTTTCTATTACTCAGCTGAAAAAATAATAGAACTGACATTAGAAACAGTATAAACAATACTGCTATCAAATACCTGTTATTATATCACCTATTACCTATTTAATTGCTCTCAATAGATTAAGCTCTTTGAGGGACAATTTCCTGCTCATTGCTGTTTTCCCATTTCTAGCTTAGAGCTAGCACATTGGAAGCGTACAAATACTTTTTGAAGGAAACAGAAATTTCACTTAAATCATATTAAATTACCACTGTACTTTCCTTCCCAATTATACGAATTACTTAAAAGACCTATTTGTTGATAAACTAGTCTCTCCACTCAAGAACTTTCTATTTCTTATAGAATGTGTTTTATACATATATAAATATATACATATATACTTATATGCATATATACACACATGTATGTACACTACACATATACACGTATCTATATACATATCTATATCTATATACACGTAAGTATACACACACATACATACTGTGTATCACACCCACATTCTTACATTTCACATAAAATGTAACTGAGATCCAAAAAGAAAAAGGAAAGGACCCAAATAAATAAAATCAAGAATGAAAGAGGAGAGATCACAAACAACACAGCAGAAATAAAAACAATAAGAGAATATTATGAGCAATTATATGCCAATAAAATGGGAAATCTGGAAGAAATGGACAAATTCCTAGAAATATATAAACTGTCAAAACTGAAACAGGAAGAAATAGAAAATATGAACAGACACATAACCAGTAAAGAAATTGAATTAGTAATCAAAAATCTCCCAAGAAACAAGAGTCCAGGGCCAGATGGCTTTCCAGGGGAATCCTACCAAACATTTAAGGAAGAGTTAACACCTAATCTCTTGAAGTTGTTCCAAAAAATAGAAATGGAAGGAAAACTCCCAAGCTCTTTCTATGAAGCCAGCATTACCTTGATGCCAAAACCAGACAGAGACCCCACAAGAACTATAGACCAATTTTCCTGATGAACATGGATGCAAAAATCCTCAACAAGATATCAGCCAACTGGTTCCAACAATACATTAAAAAAATTATTCACCACAATCAAGTGGGATTTATACCTGGGATGCAGGCCTGGTTCAATATCTGCAAAATAATCAATGTGATTCATCACATCAATAAAAGAAAGGACAAGAACCATATGATCCTCTCAACAGATGCAGAGAAAGCATTGGACAAAATACAGCATCGTTTCTTGATAAAAACCCTCAAGAAAGTAGGGATAGAAGGAGCATATCTCAAGATCATTAAAACCATATACAAAAGACCCAATGCTAATATCATCCTCAATGGAGAAAAACAGAG
Organism: Felis catus; assembly: GCF_018350175.1. Taxonomy (NCBI): domain Eukaryota; kingdom Metazoa; phylum Chordata; class Mammalia; order Carnivora; family Felidae; genus Felis; species Felis catus. The sequence continues at coordinate 139,631,968 of NC_058368.1, forward strand.
CTTTCCCCTTAAGGTAAGGAACAAGACAGGGATGTCCACTCTCGCCACTGTTATTCAACATAGTATTGGAAGTCTTAGCCTCTGCAATCAGACAACACAAAGAAATAAAAGGCATCCAAATCAGCCAGGAGGAGGTCAAACTTTCACTCCTCACAGATGACATGATACTCCATACAGAAAACCCAAAAGATTCCACCAAAAAACTGCTAAAACTGATCCATGAATTCAGCAAAGTTGCAGGATATAAAATCAATACACAGAAATCGGTTGCATTCCTATATACCAACAATGAAGCAAAATAAAGACAAATCAAGGCATCGATCCCACTTACAATTGCATGAAAAACCATAAAATACCTAGGAATAAATCTAACCAAAGAGGTGAAAAATCTATACACTGAAGACTATAGAAACCTTATGAAAGAAATGGAAGAAGACACAAAAAAAATGGAAAAAGCTTCCATGCTCCTGGATAGGAAGAATACTGTTAAAATGTCAATACTACCCAAAGCAATCTACATATTCAATGCAATCCCTATCAAAATAACACCAGCATTCTTCACAGAGCTAGAACAAATAATCCTAAAATTTGTCTGAAACCAGAAAAGACACTGAATAGCCAAAGCGATCTTGAAAAAGAAAACCAAAGCAGGAGGCATCACAATCCCGGCCTTCAAACTGTACTACAAAGCTGTAATGTTTATTTATTTTTGAGAGAGAGAGTGGGAGAGAACAGGGCGGGGGGTGGGGACAGAGATTTCTGCACAAAGTCAGATTTTGACTACTGTCTGGCCTAGTATTCAGAGCTGAAATATAACATAGAGTAAAATTCTTCCAACTGCTACTTAGAATTTCTGGACCAGTCTCTGTACCTCAGCTCCTTCTTTAAATGATGGCATTAGACTAGAACTAAATCTTCTAAGATATGTTAGAGTTGTTAACATTTTATTGTTTTACTGATGTTGAATTCTAAATAGAAGTTTTCCTACTAAACAAATTCACTGAGCCAAAGGTGACATTAGGAACTAAAGACTCATACTGTAATGCTATTATGAATGCTAAAGTTTAAGCAAAGGTGGAAACAGGCGAATATGAGGCAAATGTTCAATGAACAACGTAATATATGTTAAATAATAGCACAATGACCCTGGAAGTATACACAGCTATGAACACAGTAAGCTAGTGTTTAACTTCATAAACTGGTGTTTAAGAACTTAAATACAGCTGCACGTATTTCACAATTAAGCTAGGTAATGTTAAATGGCTTATCACTTCTATTCCAAGGCATTTCTATTACTACAAAATTTTTTATATTAAAATCCTACCAAGAATTTATGTTGTATGTAACCAAATACATAACTGGTGAATCTCATTAGGAAAATGAGTTTAAGATGCCCACAAAATTTCAGAAGAGTAGTATCCCCTGCTACTTCTATCAATCCCAATAGATTTTTCCCTAAGAAATTGCTATAAAGCTGAATCAAATTGGATCATTTTTTAAAAAGAAGAAAAACAACACTTACCTTATCCAGTCTTTTTTGCCAGCTGTCCTCACGTTTTACCATCAGTTCAATACAATGAGAAAGTGTAGCAAGGATTCCAGCAGTAGTTGCTTTAAAAGTTATCGCCTCCCCTTTAAAGTCTATACCATTAATTCCTCTTGGTGTTACATGTGGAAATACTGGGGGAAAAAAAAGCTATTCACTGAACACCTTTGTAATGAAGAAACAAGTCTTCATCAAAATGTAAAACTAAAAAATGTTTAAAAACCCAGTAAGTCAGAGAAGGCTCTTGGATTCTAATTCTCCTCTTGATGGCCAACATTTAAAAATTTCCATCCATACTCTACAAGCAAAGAAGCTTGTGGCAGCATATGTACTTTCATAGCTTTTTTTCTGGATGTTGTTTCATGAAATCTATTTGCTGTACTACACCCAGTGAACAAAGTGGTAGGAGGAATACTTTACCAATAATACTCTGACATCTTAAAGTGGGACGAAACTATGGCAAGAACTACCTTACATTTTGAGAGACCTAAAATTTAAAAAATACCTAAAGATAAACCATACAGAATTGAATAAGGTATGTAAAATTAAAATAAATGTCCAAAATTAAGTCTGAGACCAATGCACATGTTAAATGGCTCTTATGTTTATATTTTATAATTTTAACTCAGAGTTAGTCTTTGAATTAAATGAAAACTCTTACAACTCACAAGATGCAAGCAAGAGAGCATAATATCTTATACCATTAACTAATAAAAAACCACTCCAAGAGAACTCCTTAAGAGAAATAATGATACTTTCAACTTTAAAAACTCCTATATAGATATGACTTAGCAAAGGTGTAATCCACAAAAGAAGTAATAAAATGAACTTCATCAAAATTTAAAATTTCTGCTCTTGAAAGTACTGTTAAAAGAATGAAAGTTGTAGTTATGCAGAATGAATAAGTGTAAAGGTCTAATGTATGGCAAGAGGACTATAGTTAATAACACTGTAAATTTGCTAAGATAGATTTATCAACTTTGATATCTTTTCAAAGAACCAATTTATAGTTGGATTGTATTGTGTTTTGAGTCTCTTCTTTTATAATAAAGGTGTTTCAGCTATAAATTTCCCTCTAAGCACAGCTTTAGTTGCAGTCCATCAGTTTTGGTATATTGTATTTTTGCTTTCATTCATCTCACAGTAATTTCTAATTTCCTTTCTGATTTTGTCTTTAATCCACTGGTTATATGTGAGGGTGTTAATGTCCACGTATTTGTGAATACCCTAAATTTCTGTCACTGATTTTTAATTTTATTCCATTGTGGTTAGAGGACATACTTTGTATGATTTCAATCCTTTTAAATTAATTGACGCTGGTTTATGGTCTCTCCTGAAGAATGTTACATATACTATTCTCCTATTGTTAAGGATATTGGTAAGAATATATATTCTCCTATTGTTAAGTGGAGAGTTCCATAGATGTCTACCAGGTCTGTTTGTTTTTATAAGTATTTTATTTCCTTGGTGTTCTTCCTACTTGTTGTATCCATTATTGAAAGCTGGATAGTCAAGTCTCAAACTATTACAATTCAATTGTCTTTTTTTTCCTCTTCAATTTATTCAGTTTTTGCTCCATGCATTCTGTTATTATATACAACTACATGTATAATTGTTATGCCTTTTTGATGAATTGACACTATTATCATAAAGTCTCCCCTTTTGACTCTAGAAATATAAATTAAGAAAAGGATGCACAGAACATAACAAGAAAACTTACATTAGAGGTAAATATTGTTCACAAAAGGTTGAGGAAACAGTCCTTACATCATGATTTAGAACCGTGAGATCATGACCTGAGTTGAAGTTGGATGCTTAACTGACTAAGCTACCCAAGCGCCCCAGGAAGGTGTTTTCATATCCAAAAATTCCTCCTCTAGTCTAATATTCAAATTACCTTTAAGTGTCTTTATTATCATCTTAGAACCTGTGGAAGTTTTATTCTAATCTTCACATCTCACCCTCAATCCTATTCTTGGAATACATACAATTTATTATCAGGTCGGTATACTAGTTCTAAATTTTTAAAAATCTTAACATATTCACTAATCACAATAGGTAATCTTGACCAAATCTTTTTTAAAGTTTATTTATGTTTTAAAAAGAGAGCGTGCATGTGCATGAGTGGGGAAGGGGCAGAGAGGGAGAGAGAATCCTAAGCAGGCTCCATACTGACAGCACAGAGCCAGATGTGGGGCTTGATCCTATGGCTGTGAGATCATGATCTGGGCCAAAATCAAGAGTTGGGACCCTTAATCGACTGAGCCACCCAGGAGCCCCTAGACCAAAGCTTTAATGATGGCTCTAATGGTAAAATTTGTTACAATGACCACTCCCAAGAATCAAGTATCATTTCTCCCTTTTCTGATGTTGGCTGCATCTAGCACTAAGAGCCTGTCTTTTTTGAGAGATGACTGACACCCTAATCCCATGCTATGATCAAGTAGTACCAGATTTAAAGACTACATGTTCTATTCACTTTACCAGATTATATAGAAAACTTCTAACTCATTTCTAACTCTAACAGAAAGTTACTTTCCATCTATGGTAATTAACAAGAGTTACTTTGCATCAACAGTAAGAAAGGAATTATTCTGTTTAATTTTAAAGTTTTTATTTATTTATTTTTTTGGGGGGTGGAGAAAGTGAAGAGAGCACGAACACAAGTGGGAGAGGGGCAGAGGGAGAGGGAGAGAGTGGGGTGGGGGCAGAGAATCCCAAGCAACCTCCACACTGTTAGCACGGAGCCCAATGTGGCAATGTGGGGCTTGAACCCATGAACCATGAGATCTGGACTGAGCTGAAATCAAGAGTCCGTTGCTTAACCGACTAAGCCACCCAGGTGCCCCAAGAAAGCAATTATCTTATTTTATTTTAATGTTCTTTTAATTTATTTTAAAAAGAGAGAATGAATGAATTTTTATTTATTTTAAAATAAGAGAGAGATAGAGATAGAGAGAGAGAGAGAGAGAGAGAGAGAGAGAGAGAGAGAGAGAGAGAAAATGAATGAATAAATAAATGGGGGACCGGCAGAGAGGAAGACACAGAATCTGAAGCAGGCTCCAGGCTCAGAGCTGCCAGCACAGAGCCCCACGTGGGGCTTAAACTCATGAACCGCAACATCATGACCTGAGCCAAAGTTGGACACTTAATCAACTGAGCCACCCAGGCACCCTGAAAAGAATTATTTTAAACAGTGCATTCCACAAGTGTACTTCAAACATGACTCATGATTTAAAAAATTATGTAAACATCTTGTAGGGTATTTCTCTAAATGACTCTAATAACTTTGCCTTCTGTTGCTTGGTTTCAAGTCTCCAGAAAAAGAGATTGGAGGCTTTCCTCAAATGTCTGGAAATCTGACTATCTGTTCACATTTAAGAGTAAGTTACTAGAAGCTCTGTAAGCATTAGCAGGCTTTTAAACCCAGTGGACTTCATTTAAGGGTGATCTGGTAGTGAGACAGCTTCTTCATGGTAGATGTAGAAAATCTCTATAGGTCCCTTCCTTGTGGTCATTCAGCATCTAGAGTTATGTTCTATTTTTGTATCAGAAAATATACATCTGGTTGATGGGTATTCTGGAAACAGGGTAAAAGAAGGGAGCTTCAGTACACAGACTTTCATTTCGTGCCTGATCACCAGAGTTCTTGGAGATAAAAAGAACAATGAGGTTGCTAAATTTCAATACTCAGTTTGTAAATTTCTGCATAATCACTTTATTGATTGATGATAGGCCAATACACCTATCTTTTGCTGTGCCAGGTATTCCAGAATCTAGAACCGTCCATTTCAATTTCTATAGAAAATAAATTTCTATTCTATTCTGGGGAGTGTAGGTCGGGGAACTGACTAGGCTGGAAGATTGGACTTGCGAGTTTTACAAATTAACAATTTTCCCAATGTCCAAACAAAATCTTTTTTCCATTAAAGCAGATTATTTATTGTGAAATTAAAATATAACTTAAAATAATCTTCCCCAAATAACCCTCTAATTTAATAAAGATAAGTCTAGATGGCTCAGTAAGGTGCAACATTTCAGTCCCAAGTCCCAAGTCCCAAGTCCCAAGGATAGATAACCGTGTAGTAAGAAGCTAGTATTTCACAAGACTGAGGGGAGGGCAGGTCATAAGCAGGAAGAAAGCTATGATGAAACTAAGAAACAGGAAGAGCCAAAAAGGAAAAAGTAGGGGGAGAGAAGTATCAGATTTTAGTATCAATAATAGAATATTCCACTGTGATCTACGAAAAAGAAAATTAATTCCATGCATACGACAGTTTGAAAAATTATTTGAAAACAGTCCACAAATTATACCTCACATTCTTTCACAACATTAGCAAAAATAAGCTTAATTAGATTAACTTATTTTTTCACAATGTCTTATTTTTGTAACTTAAAAATTTTTTTACAAATCTAATCCAGCTTTTTTGTAGGATATTTCAAAAGAAGAGTACTGACTATGGATCACAGGTTTCTGGATTTGTTTTTTTGTTTTTTCAGGTTTAAGATTCCTCATGTAAATGATACCATGCAGTATTTGTCTTTGGCTTATTTCTCTTACATTAGGCCCTCGAGCTTCATCCATGTTGGTGCAAACCGTAGGTTTCTAATGAACAATTCAGAATTCCATCTAATAAGTTAGCCATTATAAATACAGCAAAAATAAATGGGTATATGAAATAAACCACCTTGCTCCTGTGTCTATAAACAAATACGTGGTGAAATCAGAGCTATTTTTAATAACTTACATTTAATAACACTGATTATATACTTTTTAATACCAGTTTATTAAGTGGAGACAGAAAAGTATGTTGAACAGAGAGAATATACTTTAAATAAACATTCAAGTTATATTATAATGCTTCCCCTCCAAGAAATAAACTTTGAGTTCTAGAAACTGATTTTATAAAATACTGCTGAAATAAGCAGGTCAATGTCTGGAATTTAGAATGAGTCTTTGTTAGATAATGAGCTGCCATTATTATTTAATGTCACAATGTGTATTTTACTCATATGTCTTTTCCTGGAAGAAACTTTCACTTTCCAGTAATTACACTGCTTTTTAAAAACTACTCAATTAGATAATTATTCTTGTTATATACTTAGTTATTATATAACTTTAGAAAGTACACTTAATCCAGCCAACCGGAAAAAATATACTACTTACACTTTTCCTTATTGCCATTAGTATTATGCAAGAAGTCTCCATCGGAACGTGTTGTAGGAAAGTCATCTTCATCATCTTCTACCACTAAAGAAAATGTATTTCAGGATATTAGGATTAAAGGAAATAGAAAACCAATTTATTCTTATGTTCGAATGAAGTCAATATATTCTAGATTCTGTGAGTACAAGACCTTATTTACCTTTGTATTTTCAAAGGTTGTCAAGGTATGCCCAATAAACATGCTGTGCAATGTCTTGAAATACATTAGAAAAATTGTACCCATTCTCATTTGTGTAAGGGATAACATTGAGATATGAATTGTTTTGTCCTTTAGTCATCCTATCCCTTCCTACCCAGCTTGGGGTGATTTCCTAAGTCTACCAGAGGCCTGCAAGGGCTGAGCAGGACTGTAAGAGAGTAAATTACATGCAAAAGATACCTTAACTTGCCTCTGGGAGTTCTTAAATTTACTATTTCTGCATGTGTAGGGAATGACTTACAGGTCATGACAACAAAATGACTTACAGGTGTGATATCAATTTGCATTCATCCTTATGAGTATGTGCCTGGACATTCCTTTTAACTTACTCAGTTCCAGAAAAAACAGAATCCCCTATGTTCTCTTTCTGCATACCTTTTTGTTCTATGTCCTATCCCTTTTTCTACTAACATACTTTAATCCACTGTATTATGTATTCCACTCTTAATGCAAATTTATAAACCTTATTCTCTGCTATCATGTTTTTTAATGGCTTCTTTCTTTTCTTTTTAGGTACTCCCTTTCTATGTAAGAAGTCTTCATTCTAAATTAATGTTTTACTTCTTGTCTGTATCTCTTTACATCAGGAGTAACTTCATCCTACAATAAACATTTCATCTGCTTTAGCTCTCTCTCTCCAATGGATGTAGAACCCACTCCTGTTTCTTATTCCTCCCCTAAATGGCAATAATCACCATGAAAAATACGTTTGTTCTATACTGCCATTTTCTAATTATTAGGCTATTTCATTTTTTCATCACTTAAAAATTTTGCCACTCATCTATAACAACGTTTTCAAATCATAAGCTATTATCTACTAATACCTACTATTCATTTCTACCTAGCAAAGTAATATCAATACCTGACTAACATTTTTCTTTTCTATGTCCATCATTCCTATAGACGTCAATATTCATATTGAAGCCTCTGCAGGCATCTTAGTCCCAAGACTCATCAGATTCCCAGATTGTGTGGATCTTCATCTTCTTGTCAATCATTTGCAAATATGGTCAATTCTAAGAAGTTCATTAACACAGCATATTGCTCTGTTTTTAAATCAGTACTTACCATCAAACAAGATCCTGACCTTGACGCAATACTACTTTGACCAACTGTTCTTAAATAGTACTAAAGGTTTGTGCTTCACTTATCTCACTAGAATCTATTTTGGGTTTTGTATCTCTAACCATCTAACAGCCTAGTACCACCAAACAGGGATTTTCAACTTTATTTTTCTAGTGCAACACTCAATATAAAATTGATGAAAATAAGAGCTGTTCTGGCTAAAAGAGTGGCGTTCCTCTTTTCCTTCCCAACCAAGCACTCCTTGTCCATCCTTGAGCTACCTTTAAGGGATGTGTGACATGATTTAAAGCTACTGTCCTAATATAAATCCCCCATCCCAATCAGACTGGTTTTCCTTACTAACATTCAAATCTATTATGCTAAATTGTATCTTTGGATCTTGCACATTCCTGCTTTCCCTATCCCTGCAATAATCTAAACAAACCACATTAAAAACAGCAGCTATTATTTATTCAATTGTTGCTGTTATGCACAGTTCTAATGTATGTATATTCTCACTTAATTCTCACAATCATATGTGCTGGATATAATATTCACTTTATAGCTGAGACAACAGATGTGAAAAAATGTTAAGTAATCTACTTCAAGTCAACAAACTAACAATGAATAAAAGAGCAAGATTAATAGAAACTTTCCTTTAATGTGATACATCTATCTTCTTTTAAAATCAAACACTATGTTTAGGGTAGAGACAATGTTTTCTACTTCTGCAAACCATACACACACACACACACAACTTTAAGGGTTAGTTAAATCCTACTGAAGTATGTGTGGGAATGTGGGTGGTCTGGTTAAGACTGCCTAACTAACCATTCTGATTAAATATTTTATATAAAAACACTGAACACCTAAAATAAATGAGAATTTGCTGTTATCGTTTCAATGACACACTTAAAAAGCACAGTGATTCTTAAAATTCTTTAAGCCATAAAAACACTTCAAACCAAGAATACTCTACCCGGCAACATTATCATTCAGAATTCAAGGAGAGATAAAGAGTTTTCCACACAAGCAAAAGCTAAAGGAGTTTGTCACCACTAAACTGGCCTTACAGGAAATGTTAAGGAGACTTCTTTAGGCTGAAAAGTAAGTGTGTTAATTAGAAACAAGAAAATATATGAAAGAATAAATTCTCATTGGAAAGGTAAACAGAGTAAAGGTAGTAGATTAATAACATAAAGCTAGCATGAAGGCTACATGACAAAGTATTAGAGCAATCCACTACCTACAATCCACTGTTGTCATATTTTGATAATTTTTATCTATTTATTTAGAGAAAGATAAGAGAGAACGTGAACAGGGCAGAGAGAGAGGGACAGAGAGAATCCCAAGCAGACTCCACACTGTCAGTGTGGAGCCTGATGTGGGGCTCAAACTCACAAACTGTGATCATGACCTGGGCTGAAATCAAGAGCTGGATGCTTAATCGACAGAGCCACCCAGGCACCCCCAAGGTATTGATAATTTAATGAAAGATCCTTAGATTCAGTTCAGCAACTCTGATCTACAAAGTAGGAAACTATGGTCCATGTCCTTATTTCACCTTTACCCAGCATGAGTTCTTAAAAATATCAATATTTTTTATAATAGCTTTATAGGGAAATCAGTTGTTATGGTTTGAATTATGTCCCTGCAACATTCATATGTTAGAAGCCTAACCTTCCATACCTCAGAATGTGACTGTATCTGGAGACGGGGTGTTCACAGAGGTAATCAAGTTAAAATGAAGTCACTAGGGTGGGCCCTAATCCAAGACGACCAGTGTCCTCATAAACGAAGGAAATTTAAACACAGGCACTTACAGAAGGAAGATGATGTGAAGACAAAGGGAAGAGACAACCCTTCTATAAGCTCAGGAGAGAGACCTAAAATAGATCCTTCCCTCATGGCCCTCAGAAGAAACCAATGTTGGTAACAACTCATCTCAGACTTCTAGCCTCCAGAACTGTGAGAAAATAAATTTCTCTTGTTTAAGCCACCTAGTCTATAGTACTTTGTGATAGCAGCCCTAACAAATTAATATATTAGTCTACCACTGTTGCTATTTATTCAAACATGAATAGCACTTAAAATTATTTTTCAAAGATTCTATACAACCTGGTTATCACTGTATCCCAACTTCTAAGCCTTCCATTATCACTTTTGTCCTCGAAATGTTCTTTACTACTGATAAGATCATTTAAAAATAAATAAATTCTGTATGGATTCTCTTTTTGTTGAAAGGGCTATTTGCAAGCAAATGAAAGATGATGTGTAATGTTTAGTTTGATAAAAAAAGATATACACACATTTTTCTTAAGGAGAAACACAAGTTGAAAGGCCTTTATTTTTATAGAAATAAATATCAAATGTTAACCTAAAACTTAAAGTCTATGAAATATAAAGAACATTAAGGCTACTTAATTTAGATAAAATTAAGTACCTAAATTAAGTACTTTATGAGGAATATGGGTTTCTGCTTCTGACCAACATAGAAGAAACAGGCTACCCTCTAGAATGAAACTAAAAAACTCAAAAAACTACATGAAACAATGGTTTTCAAGACATTGGATATTAGGCCACAAAGGACAGTGATTCCTGAGAGTCAGGGAACAAATAACATGAGCCCTATGACTGCTCCAGGTTACTGTCTTGGGAGAGTTTCCAAGCTCTAGAGTAAGGAGGAAACCAGGAGTCTGGCAGACTCTCTAAGGTGAGAAGGAACTGACAGTACAGAGAAACAAAGGCAACTGGAATTCACAAGGCAGATGACTGCAGAGGAGAGGCCCGTACAGAGAAAGAATTCTGGAGATCAGCAGAAGGTCCCTTTGAACATTCAGTAGAGTACTGTTAGCACATACAAGTGAGGGAACTATAGAGGCCAGGGAAAGAACTGTATGAAAAAATTCCAGGGAAAAGTATCCAAAACCTACATGGTACAGGGAAAAGTACCTGTTTCCAAATCACGGACTGGAAAACCTCATAATTCACAGTGTACTGGTTAAAGAACACTGAAAACTCTTGCCTAGTAGTGGGGAGAAATTAAAATACATAACTGCAAGGTTCTTATACTATGCTTGGAAGTGGCATGTTACTTGAAGGTAGTTAAATGTCCATACTATGAACCATAAAGTAGCCACTAAAATAACGAAGAGTAATAGCTAAAAAGCCAAAGGAGGTGACAAAATTATTTACTAAATACTCAATCCAAAAGAAGGCAGAAGGGAGGGAAAAGAATAGAGAGAACAAAAAGTATCAACTCAGATCAAACACATTTAATAAGACCAAGAAATGAAACCTTGTCAAGCAACCTAGTTATACTGGGAATGAACATGGTGCTATTTAGGAATACTGAAGGCATTTTTGTCTTCACAGCAAAGGAAAGGAACAAATGAAGAGCAGATGTTAACAACATCAGTAATATCTTTAGCAGTAACAAAGAAAGAGTAACTTTAAAAACTTACACGAGTTAACTTAAGATCATGTCTCTTAAATTAAAAAATTCACTAAAGATTATTTTTAAACGTCTATGTAGCTCCATCATTGATTTCTTCTTCTATGAGAAAAAAGCCAGAGGAAGGGAGGGGGAGAGAGAGAAGTGAAGAGAAAAAGGAAGGGAGAAGAGGAGGAGGAAGACAGAGGAATACAGAGATCAAATGATTTCAGATTTAGAGGATTTAACATAAACATGCTTCTCTGTAAGACTCATCAGGGGGCGATTTTTTTTTTTTTTTTTTTTTTAAGTTAAGCTCTAGGCCTAACGTGGAGCTTGAACTCATGACCTGAGATCAAGAGTTGCATGCTCTACCAACTGAGCCAGCCAGGTGCCCCACAGGGTAAATTTATTAGATGTGATCATGTGAAATACCCCATACTACCGAGATGATAGATATATTTTTTAACGGAATAAAGAGTTTAAAAACCATGTAAAAGTCTTCAATGGCATCTGGTTTGGGTGATCAGATTAATTAGGGTATGTTAATATAGTATACAAGTTATAATACTGAAATCTGTTACATTGGGGGTTTTCAGCAAGTGACTATAGTTACCTTTATCACTTAAAGACATTACCCTTTAAGATCAAGAAGCTTTAAATCCATTCATTCTCCAAGTAAAAATAGTGGTAATAGCCTAATTAACCTTTATCCCTTTGAAGTTCATCCTTGGAGACAGCATCAGCACAGGCATCAAAGTACTTCTGTAAAGTATCAACTTGTCTACACAGGATATCTCTAAAGGTTTCCATTTCAGCCAGTTTTTCACGTAAACTGTGACCTTTCTGCAAAACACACAAAGTGGCGAGGTAATCCAAGTTAACAAAACTGGAATTTATATACTCCTATGATGTTTCATCACCTTTTAAAGTCTACATCTTATTACTGAGGGGATGGGGTAGGGAGAGTTGTCAAGTTCAACGTAACACTCCTAGGAATAGACTTGAACATGACTAATTAGTGGCTTGACAGTGATAAGCCTGAAGGAAGTAGAGAACAGTTAAATCTGACAATGTGCTAATATAACATTTAGTATTTTCAAATTAAACACTGTGAGGAAAAATTGTCAAAGACTTTGGGCAAACATATTACTCGGTGACCTTTCAAAGGAATAGTGAGTGTCATCTACAGAACTCTTAAGAGAGCATGTTGTTTGATCATATAGAATTTAATTTCATTGCACTGGAGCTATTTTACAACTCTTTAAGTAGTAGAAAACTGAGAGCAATGTAAAGTCCACAGAGGTGCAAATTAATTTTGTCCAGTGAACACACTTGGTTACTAATCTCTGAACAGAATATATTTGCATATATTAACAAAATCATTTCACTGTTCTTTACATTCTGCTTTGAGCCAATTTTTTTTACATCTTAACTCATTAATGAATGAAATAAAATCTGATATGTTCATTTTATATTTGTAAGAATCATGATTTTGCACCTTAAAAACCATAACAATATGAAATAAGTTACATTGTGGAATATTTCTTTCAAAAACCTATCAAGTTCTTTTCACAATACTCAGTACTCAATTTATGCTGCCCTATAGCATAACAACAAACCTTGAATGAAGAGGTGGATGTTGCAGAATAGCCACTTGCTCCAGACACCAGTGACACCATAGAACCATGTCGACGCAAGCTGGATTCAGATCCATATCCAGATTCGGTCTAAAAAAGAAAGTAAACTAAGTGAAAAAAAAGTTAAATAAAAAATACTTCATTATCACAAGAAAAAAAAGTTGTAACTGTGAGGTAATGGGTGTTAACTAAACTTATCGCAATATTCACTTCACAATACATATATATCAAATCATTACGTTGTACACTTTAATACAATGTCACATGTCAATTATATATCAATAAAACTGGAAAAAACACTTAAGAGCAAACAAAAGTTTCCCATAAATAAATAAGGTGATTGTAACAAAAATTAGCAATTTGAGTCCACTCAAGAAATACAGGTAACCCAATGGCATAAGTAATGCTTTTCAACACCTAGTTGCCATTTAATTGGGAAATTTACTGAACAACAACTTCATGTTGGGCTAGTGGGCTAGGAGGGTTAAATAACAGGAAAACTACCTTGAGTAGTCAAATTCAGAGACAAAGTAGAATAGTGGTTACCAGGGACTAGAGGAAGGGGGAAATGAGGAGTTGGAATTTTACAGGCAGAGTTTTTGTTGGAGAAAAGGAAAAAGTTCTGGAGATGGATGGTGATGTTCGAGATGGATGTACTTAATGTCACAAAACTGTACACTTAAACATGGCTAAAATGACCAATTGTTACATGCATTTTACCAATAAAAATTGGACAGAACAAGGATAAAAAGATGATAATAGGAAAACTTTCAGTACTATTTCTTTATAGGTGAATCACTTATCCCGACATAGCTCAAATACAACTGTCTCAGTGAAGCCTTTCTTATTACACCAGGCAGTGCGTCTCTGTATTCTCAACCATTCTAGAGCATGATTACGGCACTCAATTAAAATAGTTTTACACTTTGTAATTACGACTGGAGTTGGAACTTCTAGAAGAAGATTGTATCTTTAAAAAATTTTATAGTAACTTCAATAGTTCATAACAGAAAGAAAGTTTCCAATTTAGTCAGTCTGTTAAGTAATCATACCATGGAAGATAATTAATTGAACTCCTGGATATTTGGGTACAGTTAGATTCCGTACTGTAGTACTACTTGGGGTTGGCATTCCTCAGAGCACCAATTTTCACTCTTCTTATAACAAAAGCAGTAATAATAATATAGACAAAGGAAATGAACATTTGAAAAAAATACTTCCAAGTACCTGAAACCTGCTCAACTATTTTGGATTTCTGATTACTTTCTATTGTTATTTTTAAAAAGTACTATGGATAATTTTAGTCTTAGTCACAAAACTTAAGGTAAAAAAATATCTAATCATTTCTGGTATCATGCCTAGTAGCAACATTTAGAAGGTTTTTAGATTACTTGATTTTCAAGATTAAGACTAGGAATCACTAAAATTAAGCACGATGTATTACAGAAACCATTTCTACTGGCATTTTTACATCCTCTGTGCTCTAGCTCCCGAAAATCCAGTACATTTCCTATATACCTATTGGTTTACCCAAGACATTATTCTAACTGAAAAACATTCTTTTAGGTATAAGAACATTAAGTTTTTATACTGATTTAATTACTAAATTAAATGTTTGTGTTATTGTCTTTGTGTAAATGATACTAATACTAGTTCAAAACATTTTCCAGTTCAGTATCACTTCATTTAACCGAAGTTCATTATTCTAGGAAGAAGATGGAAAAGGAGGAAGAAAGAGAAAGGAGGAAGAGGAATCCAAAATCAAAAGAGTAAAACAGCTCATGGAAAAGAGAAAAGTACCTTAGGCGAAGAGACTAGAAACTTATCCATGTGAAAACCTCTTAAAATTCAAACTTCCAGTATATACTGGTTGCCACACAAAGTGAAATTATCATACTTCAATAATGGTCATTAATAAAACACTCTGTGAAAGATACTGCAATATGTTCTTAACTATGAAGTTACTAAGAAATTACATACAAACTTAAGACTGCATGGAATCAAAGCTCTTCTCCAAGATTTACATACGTCATCCTAACACAATTCCATACCTCAAAGCAAAACAGTGTTTTAGTGATGAAGCAAAATATGTATTTTTGTGCCAGGAAAACTATTCATGAAAGGGTAAAACATGCACTTTATGTAAAATTGTACCTCAAGAAAATTGATATTTTTTTTAGAAGATAAAACTAATCCATGACAAAAGAAAATAGGCCAGGGAACGGGGGGAAATGGTTACAAAGAGGCACAAGAAAACTTGGGGGTACAGGTTATAATTGTCCAAACTCAACTGTCCATTTAAAATGGATACATTTTGAGGCACCTGGGTGGCTTAGTCAATTAAGCTTTCAACTCTTGATATCGGCTCAGGTCATGATCTACACAGTTGTGACACCACGAGCTAGCTCAGTGTGCTCTCTCAAAAGTTAAAAAAAAAAAAAGAGGAGAGGTTTGAAGAATGTAATTTGTACCTTAATAAAATAAAAGAAGGTAAGCTTGTTTCAATATCACAGAATCCTACCAAAAGAGAATTCTAACAATCATATAGTTTACAAAAAATAAGACTTTTGAAATAATATCCTAAGCTAGGTTCTTTACCTAAAATGGCTCTAGCTTCTTCTCCTGTCTTTTGATAATAATGTTAACTTTCTAAGGGTGGTGTTTCTACACTTTAATTGTATTGGTTTGGTAAAGTTTTTCATTCAATTTCAATACAGAAGACTGGGGGCGCTTGGTGGCTCCGTCAGTTAAGCGTCTGACTTCAGCTCAGGTCACGATCTCACAATTTGTGGGACCTCACACTTTGGGCTCTGCACTGACAGCTCAGAGCCTGGAGCTTGCTTTGGATTCTGTGTAGTCTCCTCTCTCTGCCCCTCCCCTTGTGCTCTCTCTCAAAAATAAAATAAACATTTTATAAACAAATAAATAAATATAGAAGGCTAGAATTAAAAGTGAGAGGAACCTATAAGACTAAAAATATAAGGTACTCCGTAAGTCACTTATCTCAGACAACTATGCGTTATTCATTAGCAAAGAGAAATTAATCTGAATTGCCTGTTTAAACACAAAACCCTCTTTTGACTTATTTTGGATGTTTATTTGTAAAATATTCAAAACCAAACTATTTGAAATTTAAATAAATCTACCCTCTCCATCCAGTTGCATTTTATCAATGGGTCTTAGAGGAAGTAAAAACTGCTTATTTTTAAAAGATCTTTTCTTTTAAGATCTTGAAACAAAATAGAAATACAACAAAGTTTTTCTAAAAGTACCTTCACCATAAAACATATCTTTTATCTTCTTGTCTATTTTTTCAGGTTCCACTATTTCAAAACAAGTAATATCTCCTCACAACTAAGACGTGATAGAACAGAGACTCCACTGTAGCAATATTGATAGTGTTGTACATTTTATTTAAGTAATGGATAGTAAATGAATGTGGAGGCTGCGAGTTTAGTGTAACTGTATTTCTACCTCTAATAAAGTTTCACTTAAATAAATTCCATTATGAATTATATAAAATCATTCCAATGAAAAAGAAATATACTAAGCAATTGTGTGGTTATTCAATTTAAACAATGGAGCTTTGTGTTACTCTATTTCAGTTAATAACTGCACTAAGATAAATTTAAATATAGATAAATGTTTAACAAATATACATACAAATACACACACACACACTCACACACAAATGAATCCTCACTGTTTAAAATCTAGTCATTCTGGAAATGTTTGTGATTGTACAATGATACTGACACTGCATAAAACATTCTTAATGGTATACACCACAGCATTTAGAGTAATTTTATGACAGCCACAAAATGGATCAAATCATCTTTGGGAATCACAGAATAAAAATTAGAGAATACTCTCATTACTTTAAAAGAATAGATTCAAGGGATGCTTGGGTGGCTCAGTTGGTTGAGCATCCACCTCTTCATTTTGACTCAGGTCAGGATTCCAGGGTCATGGGATCAAGCCTTATGTCGGGCTCTGAGCTGTCAGCTGGGAGCCTGCTTGGGATTCTGTCTCTCTCCCTCGGTCCCTCTTACCCCACTCGTGTTCTCTCTTTCTTAGATACATGAAAAGTGAAAAGCAAAAAAAAAAAAAAAGGGATAGCTTCAAACTGTATAATTAAGCCTGAATGCCTTTCTTGTTCATGTGATGTGGCTCTGATTTAGATTTCTCTAAAAACATCTAATCTATCACCAAAGATATCAATATTTTAAAAACATTTGGTCATAAGTGCTAAAAATATTTCTAAAAGAAAAGTTATAGGGGCGCCTGGGTGGTTCAGTCAGTTGAGCGTCTGACTTTGGCTCAGGTCATGATCTTGCGGTACATGAGCTGGAGTCCTGTATCGGGCTCTGTGCTGACAGCTCAGAGCCGGGAGCCTATTTCAGATTCTGTGTCCCCCTCTCTCTCCGCCCCACCCATGCTTGTGCTCTCTTTCTGTCTTTCAAAAATGAATAAACATTAAAAAAAAATTAAAAAAAAGTTATAAAACTATTCTGAAAAGGGACAACGTTCCTGGCATCTCCTTTGTCTTCCCAAGATATTCAGTTTAAAGGCAGCAATACTCATCCTGAATTTATAAGGTATGTTATTTAAAGGTGATGTGGGGTGAGGGAAGAAGGATGGAAATGGGGAAAAATTACTTTATTGTCACAACTGATATTCTGTTAAATGTTCTTAAAAACTGTAACATGCTTTTAAAATCTCATTGGTATGATTGGGAAACTTCAGAGGCATGCTGGCTTTTTCTTAATGTCACTTACTTTTCCACAAGAAATATAAAGTTGAGCTTAATTAAAACCTCTAATCACCAATATGTATTTTGAAAACACAAAATTCTATCTAAAATTAATAATGCAGAATTCATATATAGTTACTATAGGAATATTTTCCTTTCAATATATCTGCTTAAATACTACAATGAGATCACACCTTTATTATAATATTCCTTTTTATTAACACCACACACACACACAAAAGTCCCCAAACAAAAACAAAACGCACTCTTTTGGCCACTAGATGGGATCAGTAGCATTTTCCAAGTAGCAGTACACTTGGAAAACTGAGGTTACTACTGGTCAAAGTACAATAGTAACGTTTAGACTAATTCCTTTATGTGTACCTTTACCTTCTGTATTTTCACTTTTTGAAAAAACTTAAAAGCATAATAAATTAAATCATATAGTTCAAAGTTATGAATTTAATAAAACACCAGAAAGGCCTAAAAACTGATTTGAAAAGAAAACTCCCTCAAAGACACAAATTTTATGGTTTGGCTTAATCATGTGGGAGATAAACTTATATATTCTCATTTTGTACAATCTGTTCATCATCCCATCTAGATTCCAAAGGCCGTGGTTAAAAATCATAGCAAAAAGGCTGACTTATTTTAATAGCACCTGCCTTTTGAAAAGCTCATTCTTTTTCCTAGTAACACTCTCCAACAAGAAACACAGCAAAGAAATTTAGACAAATTAAGTAACTTCCTCATGGTGTCAAAAACCATCTAGTTATTAGTGTCAAAGTTCCCCCTAACTCCAACAACACTGTCTCTTTCCATTTTAATTACGGAGAGAATATACAAGATTAATATAAAAACAATGGAGCATTTTCTAGAAATTAAAATTCTGAAACCCATAGTAAAACCAAGTAAGCTTGCTATGCTATAAACATCCACACATCTACCTTCAATACTATTTTAAAGCAAACCACGAGAAGCAAGACACTATTTAACCAAAAGGACTGTGATTTAAAATATCACTTAAGTTGCAGTGGAAACAGTTTTATTCTTGTCTAAGTCAACATAAACATATTATTTGAGGTAAGAAAATTTGGCAGAACAATTTCATGTCCGTAAATATTAAAATCTCATCCATTTAGACTTTCAAACACTGATGGACCCCCCTGAAACAGCAGCGGCCTCCAGAGTAACAAGAACACAGGGTAAGAGAAGACAAGGCTCTAGCATCACTGTAACCACTAGACAACTACACAATCAGTTACTATCTTCTTGGGCTTAATTTTCTAATGTTTAAAATGATATGAGTAGTCTAGGATCATAATTCTCTGTGCCAAACCTAAATACCAAAACTTAAGCTAAAAATGTACATATGCAGTGGAGGCCAAATGTAAGGCCAACTGTAATTCCTTTTTGTTGAACCAGACGGAAAGATGTAACACAATTCATCAATTTAATGTATCAGATAAAGAGAGGTTGAACCCACCCTGATTTCCAGGAATTGTAGCACTTCATGAATCAAAGAAATTTTAAAATATATTAAGAAAATGATACCACAGAGGATTTTTAACATATTCTGGCTGCCTAAATCCTAGCAGCCCTCCACTAAATACTATTTGCTTACTCTCAAGATATTTTTCTCAAATAATACTGGAAAATAGAACATTTGCTCAGATTAGTCCTATAGACCTTTTTCTTTTCAGATCCTAGTCATTCTTGTATCATAATTTAAAAAGCAATATCAAGGGCGCCTAGGTGGCTCAGTCAGTTAAGCGTCTGAATCTTGGTTTCAGCTCAGGTCATGATTTCACGGGTAGTGAGTGGTTAGTGAGTTCAAGCCCTGCATCAGGCTCTGCACTGGCAGTGTGGAACCTGCTTGGGATTCTCTCTCTCTCTGTCCCTCCTCTGCTCATGCTCTCTCTCCCTCAAAAATAAATAAATGAACTCAAAAAAAATAAAAATCAGTATCAAGTAAATGATTTGAGGGTCATTTATGGAACCTGGCTATTTTGCATTTTCTTCTGCTGGAACATGAGATGAGCTTTCATTTACAGAAATATCTAAACATGCAAAGGGTTGTACTGAAATCAGACTGGAGGAGTTAACCAGGGCCTTATCACATGCCCTAGTTAAGTGTTAAAAAGAATGTTAGAGGAACAGAAGAAAATAAGACACTGCCTATTACAATCCCCCAAAATGCCCAAATACAATATGGTACTATAGAAATAGAGGGTAACAACACTCTCTTCTTGACTTTAGAACTTCCTTTCTTGCACTTAGAATTTCAGGCTTTAGATTCCATAACACATCCTTATAGCTAAAGGGGAAATTAGTAAGGTACAAAGTACTTCCTCTGTAGCAAAAGCTGTTGACACAACCAGTGATGCAAAAGATGATTCTAAACAATTGTGACACTCTGAAATTCAGACTTATCTTAAAAAAATTTTTTTCTCCTTCCTTTAAGGGAATCTGGAGGTCCAACTGTCTTTTTTTCTCAGTGACATTAAAATGGAGGTGAGAAATAACTAGATAGCTATCAAACGAAGCTGTATAAATGAAGTCTGTTAAATAATTTTTCCACTCTAGTTTTAGAAAACAAGTACCAAGGGATAGAGAGATCTTTTTTGTTTTTCTTTCAGAGGAGGGCTGATGAGAGTTGAGTAACTTTCTAAAAAATGGATGTTTTAGATATTAATTCCAGAGAGCCACCTTGGATAAATTGTAACAACAACAGTAAAAACTAATATTTAAGATACTTACTTTGTACCAGGCATGATGCTAACACTTTAAGTGCATTATCTCATTTAATTCTTTCCATAGCCTATGTGAAATAGGTATTATTAGTATACTCATTTTACAGGTGATTTTATTTATTGTCTTCAGAGTCACACAAATGGGAGCCAGGATTTAATTCCAGGTTCAAGAGCCCATGATGTTACTTATTATATGCTATATTGCCTCAATATCCAGAGACTTTGCTTCTACTTCTTTCAAATGTATCCCTTTTTCTATTTTCCTATTGCTATTCCCTAGTTCTGGTCAATGAGTGACTCATTGGGATAAATTCTCCAGCTTTCTAACTACTTTCAAGTCTTGTTCCTCTTAAAATCCTTTCTAGTATAACCAGAGTAGTCCTTTAAAAATAGATATCTGATTCTTTACTTCCTGTTTTAAATCCCATTTGGCTTCCTATTTCCATAAGATCAAGTCCATACATTGCCTATAAGGCAATGTTAGAGGGAGAAATAGAATTACTCTAAACTACTATCAGTATCCATAAGCATTTACTGGCCATTATTTAAAATGTGTTACATCAGAATTGCTGTAATGGAGTCTTTTGTTCTAGCATATCTTTGTCGTAAGGAGATATCACCCGTTTTGAAATAGTGGAACCTGAATTAATAGACAAGGAAATAAGTGTGCTTCACAATGAAAAAATCTTTAATAATACTTTATAGTATTTATATTATATCATAAGTGCTTGATAAATGTTAACTAATATATTTCTTCTTCACCCCCCTCACACAGGAAGGATATTCCTTTATATCTCTACTCCAAAAACACGTAACAGGGGAGAATAAATAAATAAATAAAGAAGCTAGCAGCAGATGTAACAAACTTATCAATACTACTCTTTAACTTTCTTATTTTATAGTTTGCCCTAGAAAAAAGGGTCATTGCATATCTTCTTTCAGAAGGAAGTTCCAAAGGCACAGGATAAAGAAGTCATAATTCTATATTTTTTTCCTCTAAGTGCAAAGAGATGACAGTGGCAAAATGACTTTTTGAAGCTCCCTTAAATGTCCCAGTAAGAGAAAAAAGCAGATTTTCAATGTT
The DNA here is from genome assembly GCF_018350175.1 of Felis catus. Classification (NCBI taxonomy): domain Eukaryota; kingdom Metazoa; phylum Chordata; class Mammalia; order Carnivora; family Felidae; genus Felis; species Felis catus. Next base: position 139,653,668 of record NC_058368.1, read on the forward strand.
TAGTAAGTATTTGCAGGTTTACTGAAATGTTAAGAGTATAGTTAGCCAAGGAAACTGAACCATAAATTCTCTGCAAAGATCCTGAAAGAAATACATTCACATAAAACAATGGTAAGCAAATGAATGTTCTTTATTATTCTGAAACTTTGGCCTCAAACCTAAATTTTCTAAAGAAGGTACGCATTCCTTTCTTAGGGGTTAAGGGAGAAATCTAGATCTGTATCAAACACGAAAAAATACACATAACTTATTCCTGGGTGGAGGAAAAGCAACAAAACAGTATATTATCATTTAAGTACAAATATAAGTCTGTACATGCAAAGGAAGTATCTAAAGAATGAATAGTGGTCATTTCTAAATGGCCTAAATATTCATTTTCTTTTTTGTAGTTTTCAGTATTGTCCATATTGTTTGAAGTATTTATAGTAATCAAGTATCACTTCTACAAAAATAAACACAAAAAATAAAGTCACAGAACACATTTTTAATGTATCTCATTTAAAAAGGGTCAAAAAACTAATAATACTGGTAAAGTTGCAGTGAAATGAATACCCACGAATTCTACACATGGAATGTACATTAGTGCAATCCGTTCTGAAAGCACTTTTGACAACAGATATCAAAAGTGCTCATATCCTTAAACCTAGCAATTCTACCTCTCAGAAACTATTATAAAAACACAACTAACCTGCAGAAAAATGCTTTATGTAGGAAGGCAGTAAATACTAAATGCAAAAACCAAAAAAATCTAGAGGCTTAATAATATGAAATATATACTAAAATTACAGTACATTAAAACACTAACAAAGCTATATTGTAAGAAGAAAATTGTACTAGATGGAAAGGAAAACAGGATAGAAACTTTATCTCCATAAGGCTTTGGTGAGGGCATGGGATGTAAACATAGAAGGTAGTTTTGTATTTTTTTTCCTTATAATGATTAAGTATTACTTTTAAAAACCAGAGTGGGACAATAAAATCTAATCAACAGAACTATTCTCAGGAATGATTTTTAAAGACTTGAATTAAATGATGACAGTACATAATTGCTCCTTTATCCCTCTACAGACCAAAGGGATGCGTCTGAAAAGAAAAAGGGACTAGAAAATGAACAGTGATAAAAGCATTCCTACCAATGATCATACCTGGTCTGTCAAGGACATGGACGTTCTGTGACTAAACACTGACAAAAATGTTTTCAGCTAGGATATTCATTTACTTTGCTACCTATTCTTATTGTTTCTAACCCAAAGCTATACTTCATCCTTCAATTCCAAACCAACCCAGAATATTTACCAGACAATAAAGACGACAACATAAGCAAATCTTTTTTTTTTTAATTTTTTTTTCCCAACGTTTTTTATTTATTGTTGGGACAGAGAGAGACAGAGCATGAACGGGGGAGGGGCAGAGAGAGAGGGAGACACAGAATCGGAAACAGGCTCCAGGCTCCGAGCCATCAGCCCAGAGCCTGACGCGGGGCTGGAACTCACGGACCGCGAGATCGTGACCTGGCTGAAGTCGGACGCTTAACTGACTGCACCACCCAGGCGCCCCATGCAAATCTTTTTTTAGGCTATTAGCTAAAAGGATTTATTTAATGAAAAGAGCAGTTTTGTGTTCTTTGATTTTTTAAGAAATATTTTCTCCCAGATAATGTCCAATATATTCAGCAAGTAAAATCAGAGAAGTTTTCACTGATGTCAATATGCGTGAGCCATGCCACCCACTACTACTTTTCTACATCAAACACAGAAAGAACAGAATCCAATCTGTCTTGGTAACTGTCAGAAATCTTCCCTCCTGATTAAATAAAAATTCAAATATAATATTGAAACACTGTAAAAAATAACTTTTGTAGCATAAAGTCTCATTTTAATATTTTCTACAGTAATGATATAGAAGTTACTGAACTCTATATTAACTGACTCCTTTAGTCTTTCTTATCTAAAGAAACATTTTCAAAGCAAATTAGAGACTAATAAAGGATAGAAGAAAAAGCTGAAAAGTTAATAGTATTTATGTAAATTGTTAGTAGTAAGTATGCGGCAAGCATTATAAAAACTTGCAAATTTGGTAAATGCCATACAAAATTATAGATTACAGTTTCAGAATATTATGTGTGTATAACTGCCAATCAATCCCACCCTACCCAGAGCACATGTAAATATGCAATTAATTATAAATGGACCAAGAGTGGCCAGTTCCTAGAAACCTAGAGTGAAGAGGCAATCAGGTTTATTTAAGATATTTACTTTGAGGAATGTCAAGAGATTCGGGCAGTTAGGAGTAGGAGCTGAAGCCAAAAAGAAGCCAAACAGGAAAAGGTCATGACAAACCAACAAAAAGAAACTAAGAGTAGGATGGGAGAACAAAAGTTATGAATAAACAGGAACTATGAAAGAGGGAGAAGAACAGACTGAAACTAAGCTACATTAACTATAGGTGGGGAACAGGTGATGGGACAGTAACAGTTTTGTGAATAAGAGCACTCAGAGTTAAGTATACAGATCCAATTTTCTTTGTAGGCAGGGCATTCTAATTTTTCTTGGTTCATGGCAATATTCTCATTTCTCAAGGTTAACATGAGTTGACCTTACTTCCTGTAACTTAAAAAGCTTAATTAAAATGAATGGACGTGTGGTCAATACCTATGGGATCTTTTCAAATTTTCAATATTTATCTGATCTGGACAACTATGTTCAGATTTAGCAGATGTTACAAAAGTCTCCCAAAGTGTCTGCACCAATTTGCACCTGTTACTCTACATCCTCACCAACACTTAGTATTAAGTCCTTTTTTCTTTTTATTTATTTATTATTATTATTGTTGTTGTTTAAGGTCACCCTGCCTGGCGGATGTGCATTTCCCTGATAACTAATGGCATAGAGGACCTTTTCACATGTTTATTATCCATTTGAATATCCTGTTTTATGAAATGCCAGTTCCAGTCTTTTGGATATTATTTTTTAAGTTTACTTATTTTGAGAGAGAAAGAAAGAGAGAGAGAGAGAGAGAGAGAGAGAGAGAGAGAGAAAGAGAGAACACAAGCAGGGAAGGGGCAGAGATAGAAAAGCTCAAGCAGGTTCTGCACAGAAACCAATGCAGGGTTGAATCTATGAATTGTTGAGATCAGGACCTGAGCTGAAATCAAGAGTCAGATGCTTCACTGACTGAGCCACCCAGGTGCCCCAACTATTTTTGTTAAATTGAACTGTAAACTCTTCTTACTGATTTGCAGGGCTCTCCTTGTCTTTTTGACATAAATGTTGTCAAGCTAGATCTCAACTAGCTACACAGTTAATGTGATTAGCTGCCTAAATATCTTCTTTTTTCCCTGATGTAAAATCCTCTGATTCCTCTAGGTAAAATATACCATCTAGGTAAAATATACATCTAGGTAAAATATACACCTTCCACAATTAAAAGAGCATGGCTAAAAATTCTAAGCTAATGACATTCCCTCTTTTCTGTATGATATACTTTACTGAATATTTAGAAATCAATATTTAGAATTCCATCATATGGAAATGCAAACTGCAAATGGCAGCTCAGGTGAATTAAGCTTTCAAAAATTCTAGGTAACAAAACCTTACAAAGTTATTTTGAAAGCCCTTGGCAATTAAGTTATTTTTTATTCCAGAACACTAAGAATATTTAAGAGGGTTGGTAGTTTGTTTTCCTTGATTTCACCTCAAACCTCAAAAGTGCTGGCTGGTAGTATCTACATTTAGGTGTTAAAAAAATTATTAACCATGTATGGATTATCACTGCAAGCAATTTACCGATTAACTCACTGGTAGGAACTGACCAAAGTCTTGACCTTAATCCAGAGACATAAGGAACTTTTTTTTTTAATTTTTTAAGTTTATTTATTCATTTTGACAGAGAACAGAGCTCATGAGTGGGGGAGGGGCAGAGAGAGGGAGAGAGAATGAATCCCCAAGCAGCCTTTGTGTACAGCCAGCACAGAGACCGATGTGGGGCTTGAACTCACAAACTGTGAGATCATGACCTGAGCCAAAGTCAAGAGCCGACGCTTAACTGACTGAGCCATCCAGGCGTCCCGACATAAGGAACTTCCTCTGCTAGTTCTTTGTAGTTCAGTTGTGATCCCAACCACTTGGGTTTTTCTACAGCTTATACGAGAAAATGACAGACCTTTGACTACTTCAGCAGCTGCTAAATTTGCACTTCTCTCAAAAATTAAAACTTCTGAATGTTAAGAGAAAAGTAAAATTTGATTCCATCTTATTCCCTCCATCACTATGGTATGATGCAAACAGGTAAATGGAGAACTAGTAATCCACCAATCTCATGAAATTACTTATATAAAGAATACACCAAGGGTGCGTGACTGGCTCATTCAGAAAAGTGTCCAACTCTTCACCTTGGGGTCATGAGTTCAAGCCCCATGTTGGGTGTAGAGATTACTTAAATAAATAAAAACAAAACAAAACCAAAAATAGTCGTTAAAAAGTTACATTTGCACTCTTAAGCCTTTGCCAAGTAGATCAGATTAAAAATGCAAAGCTAGGTTTATATGATAATCATTTATAAAGCAGACAACTATAGAATCTCCAGTATCTGTTAAGAACTTTTACCACTATTATAGTTCATTAAATATGGCAGAGATAGTATGACTTTACATGACCTTGGCATTTAAGAAGTGCTAAGAACAGGTGTATTCTGTCATCTAGCTATTTTTAAATAGTTTCCTAATAAGCGTATGTCAAATTTAAGACAAAAGAAAGTAAAATTTCAAATAAGCAGAAACTGCTCCTAAAGATAGAGAAAAAGCACCAAAATCAAGCTGACCATGAGACCGTACATGAAAAATTATTTAATTATGCCAAATAGCAACACAGTTTCTAAGAGATCTTCAAAGGGAGTCTTGGGTATCATTTAGGTGGCTCAACCATGAGCACATTTTGGTAAGAAACTTTTTTCATACTCCATCTCATTTCAAGTAAAATGTGTAAGTTCTTTTCAAAAATTGTCTTCCATCTAATTTCCTCGGAAATCCCTAAACTTCTCAGACTAAGAATAAGCCTTTCTTCTGAAAGTATTCAACAGAACTTCAGATATGAATTAGTGGGCCTTCACAAAAGCATAGGAATAAATCAGCAAACATTAAATTATGGAACTGCCTACATGCAGATTCCCACTACAGAAAATGAACATCTGTATAATCATTACCATTTGGATTCTTCCTGCTTAACTATGTATCTTCCTACGACTCCTCATGTTTTGGATAATTTCCAAAATGTGGGAAAAGTCTGTGTGGCCCCTGATCACCAACATTTCAGATCTACTAAGGTTTTTCCCTTATGGAAATAAAGGAATGTCATGGCTACCACAAACAAACTCTATCTGAGCCAAAAAGCGTAACTTTTTCAATATGATTCTTAAATCTGCTAGTGCCAGGGGAGCCTTCCTACTAGTTTTTTTGAGGTGTGGGGTGGTATGGTGGGGCAGTATACTCATTTCACAGTAAGAAACTGTTTAGTTAAAATCATATTTATTGCAATTGTAGAAGATCCTAGGAATAATCCTATGACTCTTTTAGATAATACCATCAACAGACAGCTTATCACATTTCTTTGAGAAGCTAATTATGCAGAAAATGTTCACAGAGGCCCTTTGATAATAGACCATCCATATTAGAAAAATGTTTAATCCAAATAAAAATAACACCTTATCTTTACCTTCATACAGCTTTTAGTCTTCAAATAATTTTCATGAACACCATCTCACTTGACCTCAAGACAGTATGAGAGATGGCCAAGAGATTAAAAAATTACAAAAAAACTTTGTCTTTAAAAATCATTTTATTTAGTAGTGTCTCAAATCTTACGAAGAAATGCAGAATATGAATGGACTCCACACAATACTGCACACTATTGCATAATACTCCACACTATTGCAAAATAAAATTACTGGTCTGGTATACGTATGCCCCTTGGTATACTTTAAACCGAAGTAGATTCTTCAAATATAAGAATGAACTCAGGAATATCTTTCTTCCACAGGGGCTACTGTCTAATGTCACACCGAATTATGCAACTAACTTCCAATATAATGAGAGCATTTAAATCACAGAATCATCTTTCTTAAACTTTTCTTCTAGTAAGCAAGTTATTCTGAAATGAATACCAAGGAGAACAAAACAATAGCGGAGAATATAGAACGTAATGGATTTCTATTCTAAGATCAATCATGAAGAATGAAAGAAAAACAACTTCAAAAATTCCAAATTTTCCCCACAAAATTTGTTTTACAATACTGTAAATTGTTTCAACTGGAAAATTTATGTGCTCAATGCTTTGCTGATTCCTACAAAGTTGTGTATTTGAGTCTTTAGGGGAGCTTATGGTCTAAAATACACACAAGAGATATGAAGAACATATAAAAACTATGGGAATACTGTGATTCAAGAAGCCCAATGATTTTTTTTTTTTTCAACGTTTATTTATTTTTGGGACAGAGAGAGACAGAGCATGAACGGGGGAGGGGCAGAGAGAGAGGGAGACACAGAATCAGAAACAGGCTCCAGGCTTTGAGCCATCAGCCCTGAGCCTGACGCGGGGCTCGAACTCACGGACCGCGAGATCGTGACCTGGCTGAAGTCGGATGCTTAACCGACTGCGCCACCCAGGCACCCCAAGAAGCCCAATGATTTAAGTCAACAAAATATATTCTACATAAATACATATTTATAAGGATGGCAGATGTGCTTGTTGGCTAAAAAACTGGTGCTCAGGTCAGATAGACCTGGACCTGAAAGCTGTGGCTCCTTCACTGATTAGCAATTTGACCTTGGACAAGTTACTTAATTTGTTTCAATTTCTTAATCTATAAAAGTAGGATAAGAATCTTACAAGACTATGAGAGTAAAATGAGATAACGTGTATAATGTTTATCACCATATCTGACACACATTAATCCTCAAAACTGTTAGCTATCACCACCACATTGCTGAAGAAGTCCTGTAAGAATTTTTGGTGTATGTGAGCGTGTGTATGTGTGTGTGTGTGTGTGTGTGTGTGTGCACGTGTGTGAAATGGACTGATACACAGTTATTATAAAGAGTAAAAGGGCTACCTGGGAAGGAAGGAACAGAAACCTTTAATATCTTCCAGATATTAAAAATTACTAAAGCCTGTCAGGAAAGCCCTAACAGAGAGAGGCCCAATAGCAAGAAAAGGCAATGAAGGGCCATCTGATGACATCAGAAGAGAAAAAGGCCCACTCTTCCAAGTGTTCTGTGTCCTCACAAGGGCAGGTGGTGAAATGAGGAATTAACTGTAAATTGAACTGAATGAGCTGGAATGATGGGAATTTATCAATTCTGAAGTACTCTTGGTTTATCATGACTAGGCTACTTTGCTTGCTTGATCATTTTGTTTTGTTTTTGTGCGGGTGGGGAGGGTGATGTGAGGGGGAAGGGATATATACAACATACTGTCATCCTTCCTCCACTAAGTAACTTGTCAAGGTCACACAGTTATTATATAGTATAAGCAGTAGTGCCAAGATTCAATCCCATATCTGTCAGACCCCAGAATCCACTGCTCAAACAGTAACCAAATAATACAATGCTCTTTTTGAGAGCCCCTGGGCAGAAAGATGAATTCGTATTTGTCTTGCATATATATGGCAGTAGAACTCAAATGATAAACGGATCTAATCTGCAGGAGGTGAGCTTATGGGAATGATTTCCAAATACTCAGTCTACCAATGGAACTGAGTGAAAGCAGAAATCAACATAAAATTGAATCCTAAGCATCCAAGAACTAAAAGGTAGTAGAGTCTCATGCAAGTTACTTAAATTTAATCTAAACCTCCATCTTCTCTACTGTAACACAACACTTCCCTCACCTATCAGACGAGCAGGGAGAATATAAAGCACATGAGTACATAATGCAATCATTAATACTCGGGTGATCCTCAATAAATAGTAGCTCCTATCATCATCAACATGCTTTAACAATTTGATATTAATTTTGAGTATCAATATAACAATGCATGCTAAAATAGTAAAATTACTAAATTTAGGTTCCAATATGTAATATTCTTTAGTAATACTGAAGAATGAATTAGGAAATATATCCTCACTACCTCCCTGTTTCTGGTCTACAGAAAAAAACAACAAGAAACCAAAAAAAATTTGCTGTTATGTTTGGAGATACCATTTGAATTTTTTCCCTCCTATTAGTTTACTAACTCAAACAATTTATTTTTGGAATTCATATTCAATTTAAATTTTCATTGATATGTTGCTTAGTTGGCATATATCACATATTTTATATTAAAAAATTATATATATATATATTTGCTTATTTATTTATTTATTTATTTATTTATTTATTTATTTATTTATTTATTTATTTATTTTTAGAGAAAGAGCACGAGCATGGGAGGGGCAAAGGGAGAGGGAGAGAAAGGATCTTAAGCAGGCACCACACCCAGTGTGGAGCCAGACAGGGTCTTGATCTCACGACCCTGACTGAGGTCAGGACCTGAGCTGAAATCAAGGGTAGGACGATGCTTAATCGACTGAGCCATCAGGCTCCCCTACACTTAAATAATTATTAATAAAAATTATAATTAACAATGATTTCTCCTTGTCTATGAATAAACTATTTTTAGAAATCAGGAAGAAAAAGTCTGCATAATGTATCTGAAATCTTGCTGCTGAATCTTTTTTCTAAAAACTTAAAGTTCACCAAAAATCTGTTATCTCAGCTTAAGTCACACTGCACTAATAAAACTCAGATTAAACCTATCCATTGTTCAATGATGCAAAGAAATCAATGATACGGAAGAAATATATGCTTTATGCATCCTTCTTCACTTGTGGAGAAAATACAAAATGGGAACCTGCAAAGAATTCAGGTTCAGCTTTACTAAGAAAAACAAGCAAAATAAGATATGCTTAAAACAGAAAACAAAAATCCCTATAATCAACTAATCAGTTAATCAACTGATTAAGCTTTTAAAAGTCATCTCAGTTAAAAATATAGAAATTAGTTCTACTAAATGATATCTTTAATCATTAGTAAAAGGGTTGGCCCTGATTAAATACACAAACCACGCTACTCTCTTTATGTGCATACACATTTAGCAACTCTCACTGAATGTAGAATACTTCAGTCAAAAACAACAGGTATAATTTAGTAAATTTAGTTGTCACTCTATAAAGCCCTTTCTTTTTTACTGTCATAAATGAGAAAATATATCAGCCACTCTGGTAAGTAATCTTACATATATTATCTCATGTATTACTTATACACACCAAGAAGAGGTAAATTATCATGCCAAAAGTCACATAAGTCATATACAGCACAGGATGTAGTGTTTGAATCGAGGTCAGCCTGGATTCAAAGCATTCAGATTCTGGGATTTTAGCTCACCTCTTTTTTATATAATAGAAAACTATTAGCCATTTTTTCAATTTTTAGACTCTTTTCTGAATAATATAATAACCAACATTCACACGATTTTAAGATTTTATTTTATTTTTTTACATTTATTTATTTTTGAGAGACAGAGAGAGACAGAGAGAGACAGAGTAGGAGGCAGGGAGGGGCAGAGGGAGAGAAAGAGACATAGAATCCGAAGCAGGTTCCAGGCTCTGAGCTGTCAGCACAGAGCCTGACACGGAGCTGGAATTCACAAATGGTGAGATCATGACCTCCGCAGAAGTCAGATGCCCAACTGACTGAGCCACCCAGGTGACCCTAAGATTTTATTTTGAAATGATCTCTACACATAACTTGGGGCTTGCACTCACAACTTCGAGATCAAGAGTAGCAGATTCTTTGGACTGACCCAGCCAGGCACCCCAACACACAAAATTTTAAACCAGTTTTCAACTAAAGCTAAAACAGAGAGGAAAGAAATGGGCATTACAGCCAATTTTCTTTATGCCAGGAAAAATTTTAATCAATAATCAAGAAATAAAAGCTAATGCATGATTCATACCAAAAAGAATGCCTGTCATACCTCAAATCAGACAGGTTCTTCTTGTTTATGTGTGTGTGCATGTTGTATGTGTGCATGTTTTGCATCTGTTAAGTGACCAAAACAGGTGTTTCAACTACAACTCTGTGAAACTCAAATAAACAAGTACAGACAAGTATGCAAAGCACAAAGTTCTCTTAAGTCACACTCAGGAATAGCATCGTGAATTTATACCTTTCCCTATTCCTTGTTTTATCATAATATACTGAATTCACTAATGCTGCCGATTAATATCTACTTAGTCTACTTACCAATTATTATTCACAGCTTTAAATTACAATGTGGCTTATACATTTACATAAGAAAGGCTTTCTAAAGGTTTATTATTAGATGGCTTCTTATTTACAAAAATTAAGTGATTTACAAATATTTACACTATGAATTTACCCAAACAGCTATAGAGGACTGCAAAAATTAACATGTAAGTTTCTAAATATTAGGGTTTTATACCCAATATTATTTCAAAAGTCCTTTTATCCAGATCATAAAAGAGGCATTAACTATGAAGCAAATCCTAAGTATAAAAATCAAGAATATGTTTTATTTTTAAAAAGGCATATTTTTTTAATTAACAATTAAACACATTTGTTGGGGTGCCTCTCAACTTGCTAGATGGGGTGCTACCCGACTCATGTATTGTTTAACAAAGTCAATTAGATCTTCAAAAAATAAGTAAAAATATTTGTTGTAGCAAATTGCTTCAGAACAACTCAAGTGTTAGAAATAAAATTAGTTCAAAAATTTATAGGGACACCTGTAAGCGTCTGACTTCAGCTCAGGTCATGATCTCATGGTTTGTGAGTTCGAGTCCGGCATCGGGCTCTGTGCTGGCAGCTCAGAGCCTGGAGCCTGCTTCAGGTTCTGTGTCTCCGTCTCTCTCTGACCCTCTCCTGCTCACACACTTTCTCTCTCTCTCTCAAAAGTAAAAATTAAAAAATTAAAAAAAATTTACACCTGTACTGCTTTAATCTTTACCACTCAAATATTGTTCAACTTTTCAATAACACGTTACATTTAAAAACTTTTTAAAAGAGTTACTACCAGTCTCTTGCTTAATCCTTCATGGATGGATAAACATTGGAGACCCTACCTTGTGCTGTTCGATGGCATCTATCCATTGTTGTCTGTGATCTGGATCCTGAGCACGAAGATACCAAACGCTATCATTTACACTAATATCAAATCGACATTCATCAAAATCATGAGGCTGTGGAGAAAACAGTAGAAAATGAAAAGCTAGTTATATTCTTAGAAGTGTTACACCCTATAGCAAAAATGAACATATACATTCCGGCTGTTCCAAGACGCCTGTTATTCTTTTGTTTCTACTCAAATAACTTTTTTTGAAGATGTCTCACATAAAGAGCACAACAAGAGCATAGTTACCAAAAACTAAGTTTCATTCACTATTCTTATAAATGAGTTGACACGTAAATATATTTAAAAAAAGAACGGAGCTAATATTTTCATCAACTGCTTCCAATTAGCTTAACTAGTGGGAATGCCACCAAAAGCACACACACAAAACAGGCCAAGTTTTAGGGATGATATTTACTACTTTTTCCCCTGCTCTATCATTCAAAAGTAAATGCTCATCATGAATAGTTGTATTTCATTCAATGTGATAAAATATTTTCACATTCTGTGACAAAATAATGTTAACATTTGCCCTCAAATATTTCAAATTAACTTCTAGCTTTTTAAATATCTTTGATAGTAACAGCCAGGAGAGTTTTGAATGAAAAGAAAAATAAAATAAATATTACATCAGACCTCTATTAGATAGAGGAGATTGTCTCTATCAAAATGTAAACATCTCATAAAAATATCAATTATTTGGTTCAGTCTTTCACATTCTTTAAAATGAATATTTTATATCCTTGGCTTTTGTCCAGTAAATGAATTCAAATAAGACAGGACCCCATCACATATACCACCTCTTCTTTTACCAGAGTATTGAGAGTCAATCAATTTCTTCTCCTGTGAACAATTTTATCTATAGAGGGGAAAAAGTTCTCCCTGCCCAATGTAATAATCAACTTATTTGATAAACAGAATCTACATATTGTATTTCTAAGGTTTGTTTATTCTTTCCTCCCTTTAACAGTATCAATCTTTTATTACCTTATGTGTTTGTTTAGGAAAAACATTTGAACTCTACAATGTCCTTTAGATTATGAAACAGTTTCTCTTTTAAGATTAATACAACAAATCATGGTTCTGACTAGCTAAAGGATATAAATTAAGTATTTTCTGAATCACTATATGCTAGACATCATAGTTCAGACTGTGGTGGGAGGTAGAATATACTAGAAAGAAGAAAAAGAAAAAAACAAGACAATGCATACCCTGCTTCAGTAATTAAGAATACAGAAACACATAAAAAAAAATACTTAACAATCATAAATACAATGATTACTAAAAATTTAATGAAATGCCAAACATTCAAGTCTTAAGAATGGAATTCAGTTCCTAAAAAAAGTTTCTTGGAGGAAGGGAAGAATACACGCTATCTGAAGAACCAAGTAAATAATTTAACTGATTAGGTCTACTGTTCTAAATAGGCCAGAAGTTTTTAAACTTCCACTTCACAATCATTCTATTTCCAGCTACCATTCCTCAAAATGTTTTAGTTTGTATTGGGCTTAACATCCTTAAAGCTTTAGAAAATAAGATCCTATTAGTTCAAAATTCACTAGTTTCTCCATCAAATGGTTTTCCTCCCTCTTTGACATCTTCAGAACTTGCTTACAATCTTCCAATGAGTACAATGCCACAATTAAAATATTCCTGAAAAGAGAAACTCACTGCTAGCCTTCCTCTGGATATGAGTGACTTAGTAAAATCTGAAGTCAGTGTTTAAGATTTGCCAAATTCCTAAATCTGCCAAAGTATACCAATTATGATCTTGTCTCCCTCTTTCAAAGTTTAGAAATGCAGAAAAATGTCAAGCTTTTAATAGAGTTACAGAGAAATGGAATAAAATGATAATCTAGAAGGTGGAATTAAAGAATTTGAAAACTTACTATGAGATGCAGTATCTTGATACCTATACACAGAGGTGGTAGTTGACAGAAAATGTACAGTTAGCCAGTTCTACCATCAGCAATCTGACAGGCAGGTGGTAGAAAAGAGGGACGCACCAATTGTCAGATAATATATAGTCTGTGAACACAGAATTCCCAAAATGCAAAAAAGTGAGGGAAGCTACATCTATATAGTAAAGAAAATTACGAACTTCTTAAGAGAATGTGTTTAAGAGAATAAATTGAAGTCTAGAGGTGCCTGGGGGCTCCATCAACTAAGCGTCCATTTTCAGGTCAGGTCATGATCTCGTGGTTTGCAAGTTCGAGCCCTGTATCAGGCTCTGTACTGACAGCGCAGAGCCTGAAGCCTGTTTCAGATTCTGTGTCTCCTTCTCTGCTCTTCCCCCGCAGACACACCCTCTCTCTCTCTCTCTCAAAAATAAATAAACATTAAAAAAAATTTTTTTAAATGTGGCAGTACCCCCCCCAAAAAGAGAATAAATTGAAGTCTAAGCAACTGAGCTTATATATTGTCTCAACACACATACAACACCTCCCAACATATAATCAATAATTGCTTCATTCAAACACAATTGCAATTAACACAAGTGAGTTTATCTCACTCTTCCCAAAACCAAGCTGTGCCCCCACTGAGAACGCACACAATAGAAGGAAGCCAACATCAGAAAGGAAAACATCAAGGAAAATGTAGGTGGACCTCATACTTTACCATGTCAACATTCATTGTTAAGGACAGAAAATATACCAAAAAGTAAAATGGCACTTATACCTGTCTTGGTTTGTCTTAGTTCTTTGGGATTCTATAACACAAAAACCATAAAGTGGGTAGCTTAAACAGAAATTTCTCACAGTTCTGGAGGCTACAAGTCCAGATCAGTGCCAGCATGGTGGGGTGTTTGTCAGGGCCCTCTTTCTGGTTTGCAGATGGTTGCCTTCTAGCTGTGTCCTCACGTGGAGAAGAAGGAGAGCTCTCTGGTCTCTTCATCCCCTCATAAGGATGCCAATGTCATCATGTAGACTTCAGTGTCATGACCTCATCTAAACCCAATTATCTCCCAAAGGCCCTGCCCCACCTCTGATTACTATCACAATGAGAATTAAGGCTTCAACACATGAAGTTGGGGAGGACACAAACATTCAGCCCAAAGCATCCATTATCTGCCAAAATAACCTTATAGGAACAAGAGGCATAAATCCACAAAGAAAAAAAAAAAAGAAAAGTTTTCAACAAAATTTAAAAGTAGAATGCAGTAACTGACTCAGCAGGCTTGAAAAAAAACTGAAAATTAAACATCTACAAGAAAAAAGAAGGCAAAAGAATCAAGCCAGTTTGTATGCAATTATGGAAAAGCAAGGGAACTGGAAGCATCAGGTAGCCATAAAGGTAAAGGCAAGGGTGGAGCTGAAAACAAAACTGACCAAGAGTTATTAAAAGGTAAACTAGATCCCTGGAATCCCAAGCATTGGTGACTGCTCACCTACCACTGTACAGTGTTAGAAGCCCCACCCTTGGCCCTCAGAGAGATGGTATGAGACAGGTGTAAGAAGTAGGGACAGTCTTACACAGCAGTGGGTGTGGGGTGTAGGGAAAGGGAAAAAAAAGCAAATCAGAAAGTATTTATACTAAAGATCTTTCCCCTACTTGACTCCCAGAAACCTAGCACTCACACTCTCTCCTTCCATCCTCTTCTGTCTATAGGAAGATTCTTCCATGAGAAAATTTAGTCCAAGAAAAAAAACATATAGTAATGATATTTAAGGGTTTCACACCCAGGCACTTAATTGGTATGAAAGTTCTAAACCATGAAGATAAATAAAAATTTATCTTTCAAACCTGGGAGATATGCATCAGTAAAATGAGGGAGTAACAAAGAGAAGCAAGAAGTATTTGAGATCCATGAAAAGAAGAAGCAAAGGGACTTCCCAAGAAGACAATAAGGAAAATTCCAGAAGCAGCATTATAGAAAAGACCCAAAAGTCTAGAACAGTACCACAGGATACTTTAGAAGAGATTTCTCTGGTGCTGGCACAAGTAGAATGAAAGACTATCTGAAAGGTTAAAGTCAGTGGACAGAGTGTAAGAAGACATAGAAACTCAAAGTCAACTACAATTTTAGTGAACTTCATATTGCTTATTTATTTACTTGTTGATGGACAATTGCTTTCACTTCTTGGTTATTTTGAATAAATTTGTTGTGAAAATTCATACCTTTGTAGGGACATACATTTTCACTTCTCTTGACCTAGAGTGGAATGCCTGGCTTATAAAGTAACTATATATTTAAGGAACTGCCAAAAATTAGTTGTATCATTTTACATTCTCACCAGCAGCCTATCAAAGTCCAGTTACTCCTCATCCTTGCTTGGGTTTACTTCTGGACTTTGTTCTGTTCCATTGACCTATATGTCTACTCTTGGGGCACCTGGCTGGCTCAGTCAGTAGAGCAGGCAACTCTTGATCTGGGGGTTGTAAGTTTGAGCCCCGCGCTGGGTGTAGAGATTACTTAAAAATAAAATCCTTAAAAAAAAAAAAAAGAAGTCTATTCTTACTCCCAACACCAAATTATTGCTGCCCAATAGTCTTGAAATCATGTAGTGTATGTCTTCAAACTCTACTCCCCTTTTAAAACCTATTTGGGCTAATCTAGGTAGTTTGCATTTCACATTGTATTTCCAAGAACATTTAGTACCAGGTTGCAGGAATTCCATAGATTTTTCTATAGATTAATATGGAAAGGTGTGACCTCTTAACAATACTGAGCCTTCTAATCCATGGACATTTCTCCAGTTATTCATGTCTTCTTTAATTTCTCTCAATAATCTCACGTAGCCTGTATTATACATGTCCAATCTATAATGCAGGACTGATTCCTAAGTCTTGTTATGTTACTGTACATGGAATTGTTTTTCAAATTTCACTGCTTATGGTATATAATAGATCTCATAATTGTATATTAACCGTATATTCTATGATTTTGCAAAATTCACTTAGTACTTCCAACACCTAAAACACCTATTTTACACCTAAAAATATCTACAAAACCTTGATGCTACTGCAAAGTTTTTCTTCTGGCTTTCTGATCTTTATGCCCTTTTAGATCTTTTTTCTTGCCATACTGAAATGACTAGGATGACCAATACAATGTTAAAACTGAAGTGATAAGGGCACATACATTCTTGCCCTGACCCTAATCTTAGGAGAAAAGCATAAAATATTTCACCATTGAGCATGATGTTAAACTATGTGTTTTTGTAGATGCGCTTCATTAGGCTGATGTTCCTTTCTACTTCTAGTTCCCTAAGAATTTTTTTTTTCAATTTAAATGAATATTAGGATTTTGTCAAAACCTTTTTGATCTATTGAAATTTGTTATGAATTTTTGTCTTTAGTTTGTTAAAATGGTGTATTACATCAGGGAAATACAAATCAGGAAACAATGAGATACCACCTCAAACCTGTCAGAATGACTAAAATTAACAACTCAAGAAACAAAAGATGTTGGCGAGGATAGGGAGAAAGGAGAATACTTTTGCACTGCTGGTGGGAACGCAAACTGATGCAGCTACTCTGGAAAAAAGTATGGAGGTTCCTCAAATAATTAAAAATAGGAGCACCTGGGAGGCTCAGTTGGTTAAGTGTCCAACTGGATTTGGGCTCAGGACATGCTCTCATGGTTTGTGAGATCAAGCCCTGCACTGGGTTCCACAATGATGGCATAGAGCCTGCTTGGGATTCTCTCTCCCCTCTATCCCTTTCCTGCTCATGCTTTCTCTCTCTCTGAAAAAACAAAACAAAACAAATTTTTAAATAGAGCTACCCTATGACCCAGCATTTGCACTATTAGGTATTATCTTAAGGGGCACATGCACCCCAATGTTTATAGCAGTGCTATCAACAAAAGCCAAATTATGGAAAGAGCCCAAATGTCCATTGACTGATGAATGGATAAAGATGTGGTATAAAACCTTAGTTTGTGAGCATAATTTGTTCAGGAAACATGCTTGTAATCCAAAGCACTTGCATATCAAAGTGAATTTCCCCACAAGAAATAATGGAAACTCAGATGATTCGTTCTACAACCCAAAAATACCCATAAAAAATGATGACAATATTGTAATACAAAATATAGAGAAAAATAGACAAATTAACCTGCACTTACCTTTGAAAACCTTCATGGCTGGTGTGAGGGAGACAAGAGAGAGGAGGACAACTTTCACTATCACTAACAGAATCACTGCTATTTGTTGGCTCAATGGAATCTTTTTCTTCCTGGGGGCCACTGTATATGCTTGCACAGATGTTGACTACACTACAGTATTAATATACTCTTGTCAAATACCGTATTCAATGTAATTGGCAATAAAGCAGCAGAGGAAAGAGTCTATATCTGCAGGCAGCCTGACTAAAATGAAGTAAAGCATTTCTAAGCTTACTCTTGTATGGAAAAGCAAAGGACTGTCCACAGATGCTTTGAAGTGACAAAAACTACACTAGTGCCATTTGTGGGCGTCTTCCAACGTACTGGAAAATCACTGATTTCTGTCAAACACCGTGGCCTGAGACGGAGTATCCAAGCATGGGAGACCATCACCCACAATTCAACAGCGAGCGAGCGAGAGAGAGAGAGAGAGACAGAGACAGAGAGACAGAGAGAGAGAAAGAAGAACCACTGGTTCATTTGTGATCATGTGATGTCAGTCACGTACTACTTGTATTGCAAGACATTGTTCATTTATCAAGTTAAAATTTATTAAAAATGTTTGCCTGTCTTGTGGAACACTTGCAGAACAAGTTACTCACAATCCAAGGTTTTACTATACAATGGAATAAAAAAATGAAATCTTGCCATTTGCAACAACATGGGTGGAACTAGAATTTATTATACTAAGCAAAATAAGACAGTCAGTGAAAGATAAATATTGTATGATTTCACTCATATGTAGAATTTAAGAAACAAAATAGATGAACACAGGGAAGGGAAGGAAAAGTAATATAAAAAGAGGCAAGCAAACCACAAGAGACTCTTAAATACAGAGAACAAACAGGGTTGCTGGAGGGGTATTAGGTGAGGGTGGGCTAAATGGGTGATGGGCATTAGGGAGGGCACTTGTTGGGATGAGCAGTGGGTGTTTTCTACTGAAACCATTATTACAGTATATGTTAACCAACTTGGCTTTAAATAAAATTAAAAAACTGGTGAATTATAATGATTGATTTGCTACATTAAATTAACCTCTAATTCCTAAGATAAAGTACATTTGTTTGTTCATTATATATAATCCACTTTTTTGTTTCTGTCCTGAGGGTGCAGGCAGTGCAACATGCCTGGAGGAACTGCAATACAAGGTCGATGTGTGGAGTGGATGGAAGAACCTCCTATTCCATCTCCCTGCTCCAAAAATCCATTTACTATATTGTCCGTGGATAGAGGATGTATCAAATATTAAACTGATAAGAATAGATATTACACATAATCTTAGCCAAAAGGCTGAGAAGTTATACATAATTCTTCTACTATTGATTTGCTAATATTTTATAAAAGAATATGGTATCTATGTCTACCA
This sequence comes from Felis catus, assembly GCF_018350175.1. NCBI lineage: Eukaryota > Metazoa > Chordata > Mammalia > Carnivora > Felidae > Felis > Felis catus. The sequence goes on from NC_058368.1 coordinate 139,672,306, forward strand.
GAGAGCTCTAATATTCTTGTGATGTCTTCATCAGGTTTAGGTTTCACAGCTACGCTGTGTAGGAAAGTGTAGGAAAGAGTTTGTACAAGATTGGAACTATTTCTTTGGATGTATTAAACAACATACCAGGGAAATCATGTGGACAGGTTTTCTTGGTAGGGAGATATTAAGTTCAGGTTTTTAGATCTGGCTTATTCAGATTTTCTGTATCTTAAAAGCATTAAAAGGGAAAAAATAATCCTATAATTACCAACACATATTCACTTTTTCTGATGTTCTTCATTAGTTCCTAAAGATCTGTTTACCTCTGGTGTATTTCTCTCCAGCTTGAAAAAGTTCCCTTAGCATCTCTTGTAGCACAGGTCGTCTGCCCACAAGTTCTCTTAGTTTTCCTTTATCTAAAAATATCTTTATTTCACTTCATTTTTGAAGAGTATCTTCACTGAATCCATTATAAGATGTCTTCTAGCCTCCATGATCTCTAAGGAGAAGTATACAGTAGTTTGAATGTCCCCATTTATGTGTCATTTTTCTATAGCTAAGTTCAGGATTTTTTATCTTTGGTTTTCAACAGTTTGACTATGATGTATCCGGTTTCAATCTGTCCTATTGTCGGTTGAGCTTCTCAAATATATAAATTTATATTCTTCACCAAATTTGGAAAGTTGTAGTATAATTTCTTCAAATATTTTTTCACTTTCTTTTCTCTCTGAAGACTCCTAAAACCCATTTAATTCTGCTCATTTAAAATAAAACAAAGCAAAACAAAATAAAAATTGGGTTAAGAATGACTACTTGGGGGTGCCTAAGTGGCTCAGTGAATTAAGCATTTGACTTTGGCTCAGGACATGATCTCATGGCTTGTGAATTTAAGCCCCACATCAGGCTCTGTACTGATAGCTCGGAGCCTGGAGCCTGCTTTGGACTCGGTGTCTTCCCCTCTCTTTGTCCTTCCCCTGCCTCTCGAAAATGAATAAACATTAAAAAAAAATGACTTCTTTTGATGTATATTCAAAATCCTAATTATTTTCTGTCATCTCTACTATAAATTCCAGACAGTGAATGGTTTTTATTTCAGATATCATTCTTCATGGTTCTAAAATTCCTATCAGTTCTATGTTTTCTTTTTCTCTGCTGAAATGGTCTACCTTTTCATTCATTACAAGCCTATTTTCTTTTACCTCGCACAAACATACAACCTGCTTTAAAATCCTTACCAAATAATTCATCTTGCTCATCTTGAATTTGGCCTTGGTTCATGTCTTTTCCCTTGAGAATGTGCTGTAATTTCCTGGCTTTTTGTATCTTGAGTAATTTTGAGTTGACCCTGAAAACTGTGAATGTTAGGTTGTGAACTCTGGATTGTTTTACTCTGAAAAATTCTGTTTTTGTTTCAGCAGGCAATTAACATGCTCAGACCCAAATTGCTAATTCTGTCATGTGTTCAATGGGCAGCAGCTAGGGTCTCAGTTTAGAGTACTTTCAGTCTGGCCTGTGCACACACAAATGAAAGGTCAGGTACAAATTTGGACTGAGTTTTACATTTGGGTTCCCTTTCTCTGGCTCTTTTTTTCTGGATTATCTCCTCACTAACTACATTCCTTCTCTTGGTACCTACAGTTAAAAAAATGGCAAATGTTCTTGAAAGCAGCTTTAGCTCCCCCACATCTCTCCCATGGTGGCAGTGACTCAGATCACATTTTAAGACTACTTTCTATCTGTCTCCCACATACATTGTTTAGGAGTCAACCAGAGACTTGGGTAGACTTTTTACACAACTTTGAGTTGCCCTTCTCTGGTTTCTCCTCTGTGGATTCCCTACTCATTTTCCATCAGCCCTGGTTGTACCACAACCTTTGTCAGGTTCTGTTGGTCAGGAAGATGCCTGGCTGGTTTTTCTGTTTAGTTTTAGCCACCTAGTACCACCACAATCGAGATTTCACCCTTATTCTACTCATTGCCAAATATCCTGTCCAATGCTCACTGAAGTTAAAGACAAAATTATCTAAGCTGAGCATCTAATTTTTTTTACCAATAAATGCAAAATATTAAAATATCTTTGTTCAACCAGAAAATAAAGCCTACCAGATTCAAATAAAATACATCAAACATTGCTCTAAATTACAAGTAAGAGAAACTGATGCTTGCTCACTGAAGAAGTTTCTTTTGAAAGTATCAGGCAGCTCATATTGCTAAGAAATATAAATAAACGAGGTCAGAAAATGGAAAGGAGCCAGGGGAGACTAGGTAAGAGAGTGAACTCTGAGACTGCACCCCACGGTGTCAACTGTACAGACAGGCCGCTTCCTCTTCTGGACCCTGGAAGCCACTAGTGGCACTGCTGCTCCTAGAAACTGGATGCTGCAGTTGCCAATATTATCATAAGAAAAACTTTCTGTCATTGCTTCTCTTTAAGATCCTGCTTCACAATCAAGGTAGGGCTGGGGGAGACAAGGGGCAGTAGAGGTGGGGGAGGGTATGTATCAGCAGCCTGATTACCTAGGCCTAATTCACATGTAATATGTATAAAATGTAATAACATAATATACATAATAGATAACATATAAAACATATAATGTATATAATATATAATAATTCATTAATAATATATAATATACATAACAATAACATATTATATGTAATAATATATAACATAATATGTATAATCATGTAAAAAGGGGAGTTGATGGGCTGGAGGGATGCTAGGGTGAGAGGGGAAAATGAGACTCTGGCTTTTGCAGATTCACTGAGAAGACCTATTCAGACTCATAGCAGGGAATTCTTTAAAAGCTCATTTGATAATGAGCTTGCCACTTCTTATTAACCATATCGGCTCTCTTAAATCCACCCTTCTATACTATTTTATGCTACTGGGACTGGGATATGGCAAAATACATTTCTCCTCTATTAGTCTTCTTTGTTGGTTCAGTAGGGCACCATTCTAGCCAGAGATTGGAAGCCAGAAGGAAGGCAGAAAAAGCCTGTGTTTTTTGTTACATACTGTTTTCATCAACATTTGTCTAGCAAAGGTCCTTAGTCCTGGAAATGGTAGTCAGTTCTGGGCTCCAGCCTCTTTTAGAACCCCCTGAACTAGCTGGCCACCTCAGATGTACCAGCATCAACTGTGCAAGGGCCACTTACTAGATACGTGAAGTGGAGCTCTACAGCATTCCCCTTCAAACTACTAAGATATTAATACCAACTACACTGGGTATAATCCTTCTTCTAGATGTCACAGTGCATTTCCTCTAAGCTTCTGAGATAGCAGATGAACAGTGTTCCCATCTCCAGATGCCTGAGTCTCAGCTTCTGAAAGTACTAACCAGGCAGTCCTTTCAACTCAGATGTTTAAGCCTCAGTCCCAAAAGGCTCCTGGGATACTGGTACCAGCACCAGTGGGCAACCCTTTCTCTTCAGAAGTCCAACTCCCAACTCAGCGGGGCTCTCCCTCCAACTTCTAAGTTCAGATAACCCCAACCTCGTCCCTTCGTTCCTCTGACCCAAGGAATAAAAGCTGGTTCCTGCAGTTACTACCTATGCACTACCCACAAAGTGTTTCTTTTGTTTAGTTCTAAACACTTCCTGGCTGAAAAATCTACAGCGATTTCTGGTTCCATGAGTGGACATCTGAATGATACAATAAGCAGTCCAAAAATGGCAAATGTTCATTTCCTAATGGAGTAGAAGATATCCATTCAAAAACAGTATTTCCAAAGTCTGGAAAGTGAACAACTTAATATGTGGGAAGATACAAAGAGGTTACAAAAGCACACATAAAATGTGAGCCCAAACATACTGTTCAGGCATGTGTGATTACATACATATGTGGTTAAACATATGTGATTAGAGACTGTGTACAAGAGTCCCTGATAGGTACACCAGTATAATTCCGGCCCTAGGACAGTGACTGACTTTGAACAAATATTTATTTACTGAATGCGGAGACCAAAATTCAGAAAACTAAGGTCCACACAAAATCATGCACATCATTGTTCATGAGACCTTTATTAGTAACAGCCTATCAATTGCAAGCAAACCAAATGTCCTTTGATTAGTTCTGGTTACACAAACTATGGTACATATACTACTTAGCAATAAAAGGAACATATTATTGACATATTCAATAGCCTGGTGCATCTTACTCATACTGAGGAAAAAAGCCAATCTCACAAGGTAATATACTGTGTGATTCCATTTATATAAAATTTTCAAAAGGATAAAAGTACGGAACTGACGAAAAGATGAGTGGTTGTAGGGGTTAGGAATGAGAGAGAAGGCTGGAAGGAGAGGAGAGAGATAGAAGAGCCTATAAAAGGGGTAGAATGAGGGACCTTTGTGGTGATGCAACAGTTCTCTATTTTTACTGTAATGGTGGTTACAAGAATCTTTGCAAGTGATAAAACTGCATACAACTACATACACATGTGCATGCATGCACACAGACATACACACAAATGAGTACACGTAAACCTGGTAAAATGTGAATACGGTCTGTGGATTGTACCAATATCAACTTCTGGGTTTTGAACTGTACTACAGCTATGTAAGATCTTACGATGCAGGGAAACTGGATGAAGGATAAATAAAACCTCTGGTTCCATTTCTGCAAGTTTCTGTGTAAGTACAATTATTTCAAATTTAAAGTTTTTTTAAAGTGAAAAGAAAAAGATATTCAACAAAATGTTCAAAGTGGACCACATAAGATTATCATCACTTGTACAGGCCAATGACAGAGGCATTAAAGCAGGCCAGCTGGCTATATTCAGAATCTAACATAGATGGTATGATCTTGGGAAAGTCCTCAGTGTAAGGAATGAAAATAGTGCTATGTAAATGTAGAAACTATCAATGAACATAGGTATCAATGAATATATCATATGATTTACAGGGAGGAATAAATGCTATGGTAAGCAGACATTTCCATTTTCTGGTAAATGCATTCCTTGTAAGAATTCCACCCAGAAAAATCATGATAATCTGAAAGTTTTAGCAGAGAATCAAAATGAGGAGAATCAAGTTGGAAGATTTTTAGGGGCGAATAATGAACCAAGCTTAATTCAATGTTTTTTCCAACTTTCTTTTTAAGTCATAGAACCCTCGTCCACCTCCCCACCCTTCAAATCTTAACCATAACATTTACATATAAAAAAAAGCAGGCAGGTATCTGTGCCTCTAGTGAGATATACCCTGAGAAGGACACCACATCATTTTAGTGTATTTTGCCAAGGATGCATAACCTGAATCAAATCACAAAGAAACATCAAGTCCTAAACGAAAAACATTCTAGAAAATAACTTGTCCAGAGTCTTCAAAAATATGTTACACTAGACAAAGAAAGGCTAAGAAGCTAATTGGTCTAGATTAAAAGAAACTAAAAGAAACATGACAATAAATGCAATACACGCTGTAGACTGGATTTTGTACTGAAGGGAAAAAATATGCTACAAAGGATACTGCTGAACAATGGACAAAACTGGAATACAGACTTTAAATTAGAAAAAAGATATTACTACATGAAATGTCCTGAATTTGCCAGCTATATTATGGTTATACCTGCAAAGAGAATATCTTTGCTCTTGGAAATTATACACTGAAGTATTAAGAGGAAAAGAAGTATGATATACGAAACCTACTCTCAAATGACTCAGGGAAAGATATAAGGCATGTGTACATGTGTCTAGAGAACATGATAAAAGAAACATTAAAATATTCGTGAATCTAAGTGTCCACAAGAGTTATCACATTAGTCTTACAACTTTTTATATAAAATTATTTCAAAGTAAAAAGTTAAAAATGATACAAAAGTCTCTTTCCTTACAACATTCCTCTTTCTATCCCACTGTTAACCAAGAGCCACACATTTGACAAATGTTTAGCAAATATCATCTAACATTTTACAAAACCACTAAAATTAAAATCAAAAATTAAACATACTGGGTTGGCGGGGGAGGGAATTCTGAAGAAACAGTCAATGATATGAGGATCAAAAGATAAATTTGCACACATACCACTTGACACATGTACATTCACGTGTCCACAAACACACACAATTTATATTGTGTAATTTATATTACACAATTAAGAGCCAGGTCCTCTTTCCCTAACCTCCAAACTCTCACTTAATTGCCTCTTTTGTGTCTTTTCCTGACTATTTAAGAGGAATGTCAACACATCAAAACCTGGTCATGTGATTTGCTTCACCAAACTCTAGGCTTCTACATTTCCATAAATGGTAACCAACAGTTGCTTAGACCTGAAAGCATCCGACTCATTTCACTGAATCATATAAGGCATTCATCAACAAATCTGCAAACCTTGTCAGCTGGACCTCCAAAATAAATCTGGAATCCATTCACTTCTAATAAGCAATACTAGCTGGATCCAAACCACTGCTATGTCTCACCTGGATTATGTGTATAATTTCTTAGGGCTGCCTAATTCTGGTTTCCTGCTTCCATCCTCCTCCTACAAACTATTCTTAACAAAGCAGCCAAAAGTGATCTTGTTACAAGGATCAAATCACTCCACTGCTCAGACTTCCATAACTTCCCTTTTCATTTCACATACAAAGTCAAAGTCCTCACAAGGACCCACAAGGCTCTACAGAATCAGGAGCATACCTCTGCCTTCTTTTCCTACTACTTTCCCCTTGTCTACAGACCATCCAGGCCTCCAGTCACACAGGCCTCCTCACAGTTCCTTCAACTAGCCATGGAGGAACTTGACAACTGCTGCTTCCTACCACGTTACCTCTTACCACATTCATTTTCCTCTTCGAGATTTCTACTCAAATACCTCATTTCACCCATTATAAAATTCCCTGCCACACATACAAATTTTGTCTCTGAAATAAGGATGTCTTACAAATGGTATCAACTTGAAATGGCAATGTGACATATAAAATAACAGTGCATCTTAAATTTGGTGGCATCAGACTCATTAAAATACAGTAATATTTTGCCAGAAGAACCTTCCCAGACTCATCCTACAATAAAAAATGCTAAAATAATTAAAGCCACTTAATAAAAATGTTACTTTAAGAGAGCAGAACCTAAGAAAAGATTCTTAGACAAGGTCAGTTTGAATAATCTCACTGCCCTCAAATGCGTGATGTCTTTTCCAAGACTGTATTTTCCCTTTGTAACTTGCAAATCTTAAAGAAAATATATAGGTAAGCAAACTGTAAGTATTAAGTATTCATTTCAATTTTTTTCATTTAACACACTGATTTGATATATCTCAATTTTGGGAATTTGTGAATAAACAAAATCCTGCTTTCAAAATTTACCCTGAGATAAAGGCTGGACCATGATGCAGGCAGCCCCCAATTTCTTAATTTTTAATATGCTTTGACATTGAAACCTGTGCTGTCCAATATAGTAGTCATTAGTCATGTATGGTTAGTCCGAACTAAAATGAGCTGTAAGTGTATAATACACACTGGATTTTGAAGACTTGGTAAAAAACAAAATGTAAAATATCTTAGTAATAATTTCTTATGACTGTATATTAGGATGACAATATTTTGGATATATTAAGTTAAATAAAATATAATTAATCAATCTCACTTGTTTTTCCTTTTTTGATGTGGCTACTAGAAAATTTTCAATTACTTATATGGCTTGTATATGTGACTAACATATTTTTATTGGACAACCATGATTTAAACCTTTCATGTTTATTTATTTATCCATGTAACCCAACCAACCAACGAAATATTTATGAACACCTATGATTTACCAAGTACTATTCAAGGCACTGGGGATACAATGCCGAGGATAAACAGGCATGGTTCTTAACTTTGCAGAACTCATGTTAACCAAATCAATCACACAAGAAATGTAAAACTTCAACTGTAAAAGCCGTAAATAAGAAAGGTACATTATGTTGAGAAAGCCTATATTAAAAGTAATCTAATCAGGGGCACCTGGGTGGATCAGTCAGTTGAGCATCTGACTTCAGCTCAGGTCATGATCTTGTGGTTTGTGGGTTCCAGCTCCACGTTGGGCTCTGTGCTGACAGCTGAGAGCCTGAAGCCTGCTTCGGATTCTGTGTCTCCCCTCTCTCTGCCTCTCCCATGCTCATGCTCTGTCTCTCAATAATAAATAAATGTTTAAAAAAATTAAAAAAAAAAAGTAATCTAATCAGGTAGGCCAAGGTTTCCAAGAAAGTAATGGAATGGACAAAGGAAGAAAGAAAGAACATTCCAGACAACAAGAAAAGCACATATAAATATTTATGGGAAGGAAAGAGCAGGCTTGGATAAGACACTAAAAGTATAGCATGACTGGAGGGAGTCTGGTAAGAAATGAAGTTTAAGAAAAAGGTAGACTATGCAAAACCTCAAAACCCAAGATAGCCTGAAGCCCAGCAGAGAAAGGATAGTGTAATGCATTTTCTTTTCTTCCCTGGGCCTGAAATACTTCATTTCACTTTAGAAATTTAGATACTGGGGCGCCTGGGTGGCTCAGTTGGTTAAGCGTCCAACTTTGGCTCAGGTCATTATCTCGCAGTCAGGCTCTGTGCTGACAGCACAGAGCCTGGAGCCTGCTTCAAGTTTTGTGTCTTCCCCTCTCTCTGCCCTTCCCCTGCTCGCACACTGCCTTTCTCTCTCTCAAAAATGAACATTAAAAAAAATTAGAAATTTAGGTATTCTTTCATCTTAAATTACTCGAAGACATCAAGAGACTCAAAACAAAATTCTAATGCTACAAAAATGTTCTGTGCAGCCCTGTGTAATGCAAAGTTTCATGCACTCCTATGCAAATCTGATGAAACTTTCAAAATCCTGAGAACGTTTTCAAAGTATAAAGCAAAATACATATAATTCTAAAGGAAACCAATTACATAACAAAAAAATTTAAGTTAAGGTATACTAATATACGTACGTGTTATTTTTTTAGTTTTTATTAATATTTAATAAATATTAATGTCTGAAAGAGAGACAGCGTGTGAGCAGGGGAGGGGCAGAGAGAGAGGAGACAAAGAATCCAAAGAAGGATCCAGGCTCTGAGCTGTCAGCACAGAGCCTGATGCAGGGCTTGAACTCATGAACTGCAAGATCTGACCTGAGCTGAAGTCAGGCGCTTAAATGACTGAGCCACCCAGGCGCCCTGTATGTGTTATTTTATACTAACAAATTACTATCTAGTAGCAGTATGCCAATAATGCCATGGGACAGTATTTGTAATTTCTGTTGGTGAAAAAGTCACAAATACTGGTAATGTACTGTACTGTAATTTTTGACTACATTAATAAAGAAAATGCTAAATTTCAGCTAAAAGTTAGTAAAAATAAAGTTGTAATCTTTTCCCATGATGTTTGAAAATCCCTTGTAGATTTGGTGTTATGGAATTTTACTGGTAATGGTTTGCCATTAAAAAGAGGATCACCCACCTGTCCCAAAAATCATAAAAAGCAAACTTCTACATCTAAGCACATTTTCTATTATGTTAAAACTGTACTATTTTAGACTAAAAGGAAGAAGTGTTAGAAAGCAAATTAATATAAATAAATATCTTCTTTATGCTGTGCTCTGACTAAAATATATTTTGGCTCAAATACCTTTATTTAGCTTCAATTATCTGATTTAATAATTCTGAATAATTTCTGGTGACTTCTGAAAATCAAACCCAGATCAGAAATATAAACATTGGGGTGCATAGGTGACTCAGTGGGCTAACATTCAACTCCTGATTTTTGGCTAGGTCATGATCTCATGGTTCATGGGATCAAGCCCTGCATCGGGCTCTGTGCTGACAATGCGAAGCCTGCTTGGAATTCTCTCTCTCTCTCTTTCTCTCTCTCTCAGAATAAATAAAAACTTAAAAAAAATATATATATATAAAGATTTGCTATAGGTCAATTGACAGGTTTTCACACAGGTACTGTGCTAGGTACTGGGAAAAACCACCCGGTAAGGAACTTTTATTCAAATAATTTGATAGAACCATGAAGATGCATTTACATAATGATAACATTACTGGAATGTTACAAAACTTTGCCAGAAGCTATTTGATTGTAATAATTTTTTTGTTAAAAAAATTTTTTTATCTTTATTTTTGAGAGTGAGAGAGACAGACAGAGTGTGAGCTGGGGAGGGGTAGAGAGAGAGGGAGACACAGAATCTGAAGCAGTTCCCGGCTCCGAGCTGTCAGCACAGAGCCCAAGGTGGGGCTCAAACTCACAAACCATGAAATCATGACCTGAGCCGAAGTCACACACTTAACTGACTGAGACACCAAGGCTCCCCTGATTATAATTACTTTATGATCAAGGCATATCTTAATGACCTTAACTTAGCTTGTAAAACTAATTCTTTCCAAGCCTTCTAAGTATCAAAAACAATTCAGTAATTTGAAAATATTCATGTCTTTCAAAAAAATTTCACTTTTACATAAAACTTACAAATATAACTGGAATGTTTCAACAAGCCTTCTAGATGCACAATGACGTTTGGGAACCAATGGGCTAATGGAAATCCTTGTACCATGAAATAGAAGTGGTCAATTACCATTCTTCTTGAAATAAAAATCGAAGGCACAAACCAAGAGAAAAGCACGTATATGAAAAGGCTAAATATATGTTAATATTTAGTTAGGTTATAAGGAGATTATTATGATGACTAAACCAGGTAACATGTAAAACACCTAGCATAATGCTTAGCACATAACAGTTGCTTAGTCCATGTTTTATTTTGTTTTTAAGTCTATATATTTATTTTGAGACAGAGAGAGAGAATGGGGAAGGGGCAGAGAGAGGCGGGAGAGAAATCCCAAGCAGGCTCTGGAGCTTCACTACTGGATAATCCAGTGCAGAACCTGACATGGGGGCTTGATCTCATGAACTGCGAGATCATGACCTGAGCTGAAATCGAGTCAGACGCTTAACTGACTGAAACACCCAGGCGCACCAGAGTCCATGTTTTCTTTTTACAAAATCTTACAGTTAAGTAAAAAAGATGAGCAATGGTTTGTTGAAAAGTTGTGGCTTAGGTTGGGCCCAGAGAAAAAACAGGCTTTTGATAGTGGAGGAGGGAAAAAGACATTTTAGATCATAGAAAATTCAATGAACAATGCTAGCAGAAAATGACAAGATGCCATTCGGACCAGCAGTCAGATTGACATATGGTAGATGTTCATCTGTTCAACTCATAACTAGTCTGTTTCTGAGACAATTACCTGACTTAACAATTTACCAAAGTCTGAACCTTTCACATCCATTGTCCATTCAGATTACTAGCACCAATAGCACAACTAATAGGAATTCTTCTGCCTTTATGTATAATGACTCCATTCAATTAAATGTCAGATCAAGGGGCACCTGGGTGGCTCAGTCCGTTGGGCGGCCGACTTCGGCTCAGGTCATGATCTCGCGGTTTGTGAATTTGAGCCCCGCGTCAGGCTCTGTGCTGACAGCTCAGAGCCTGGAGCCTGTTTCGGATTCTGCGTCTCCCTCTCTCTGACCCTCCCCCATTCATGCTCTGTCTCTCTCTCAAAAATAAATAAGCGTTAAAAAAAATTTTTTTAAATAAAAAAAAAATGTCAGATCAAATATCAAAGTCCAGAGAACAAGCTGTTAAGAGAAATGAGATATCCATTCTTTACTTGAGCACAGCTATTTTTTTTTTTTAATTTTTTTCAACGTTTATTTTTATTTTTGGGACAGAGAGAGACAGAGCATGAACGGGGGAGGGGCAGAGAGAGAGGGAGACACAGAATCGGAAACAGGCTCCAGGCTCTGAGCCATCAGCCCAGAGCCTGACGCGGGGCTCGAACTCACGGACGGCGAGATCGTGACCTGGCTGAAGTCGGACACTTAACCGACTGCGCCACCCAGGCGCCCCGAGCACAGCTATTTTTTAAGTGTGGCTCTCAAACTTCCGTATATTATATCAGAATCATTGAGACAGAATACCAATCCTCATAGCCAGAGTTCCTGATTCATTAGATCGGAGGTTGGGCCTGGGAATCTGCACTTCTGTCAAGTTCACAGTTGGCTTTGATGCTACTGGCCTGGAGATCATACTTTGAGAACAATGTTCTGTGCCCTATCTTCCTTTTTATTTAATACTTCCTTGTTTTCATGGAGCACATTTTCCAAAAGAAAGCTTTGTAGTAGTATATGCATTTGTAAGTTTACTTTTTATTATGGGAATTTCCAAACCTATTCAAAAATAAAGAATAGGATAATAAACCCCACACACCACTATTCAGCTTTAACAATTAACATTTCTGGCCATTCTTATTTCATCTATACCCTCCACCAATTCAAGCCTTTCCAGATGGGTTATTTTGAAGTAAATTCTAAACTTATCATTTCATCTGTAGATATGTGAGCATGTATCTCTAAAATAAGACATTTTAAATGCTGCAAGAAGTAAATGTTTTGAGACGTTTCAAAATGTTTTTATCTGCCCTTTTGGCATTTGTTTAATGGTCTGGCTGGATAAAAAGTTCAGTGTTGAAAATAATTCAGAAGAATGAAGGCATGGCACATTGCATTCTAGCTTTCACTGTTGTTTTTGAGAAGTCCACAGTCATTTTGAATCCTTATCCTTTGTTGTGACCTGTTTTTCCCCTCTGGAAGCATCCAGGATCTTCGTTCTTCCCAGTGATCTGACTCACTACAATGACATGTCCTTAATAATGGGTCCTTTTTCATCTATTATGCTGGCCTTTCAATGTGTAAACTCACGTCCTTTACTTCTATGGATTTTTCTTGTATTCTTTTATTTATTTTTATTTTTTTAATGTTTATTTATTTTTGAGAGAGAAAGAGAGACAGAAAGAGAGACAGAGCATGAGCGGGGGAGGGGCAGAGAGAGTGGGAGACACAGAATCGGAAGCAGGCTCCAGGCTCCGAGCTGTCAGCACAGAGCCCGACGCGGGACTCGAACTCACGAAGTGTGAGATCATAACCTGTGCCAAAGTCGGACACTCAAATGACTGAGCCACCCAGGCGACCCTCTTGTATTCTTTTATTGATGTTTCCTTTCTTCTCTGTTCTCTCTTCCTGAAGTTTCTACTATTCAAATGTTAAAACTCTTGGATCATTCCTTCAATTTTATCTTTTCTCCTATTCACTATCTTTATCTTCTCGATTTTCTGGGAAATGTTTATAATTCTATCTTCTAACCCTTCTGATGTTTTTAAATCACTGCTACCATATTTATAATTTACAATAGCTCTGTTTTATTCCTTTTCTTTTTTATAGTGTACATTTTTGTTTCATGATTCCAAATGCTCTCATCTCTGAGAATACAGAGAAAACAAACTTTCTTCTTTATTTTTGTGGAATATTAGAATAGTTTGTTACCTAGTCTTGTATTTACTCTCTTGATCTCTTTCATACTGGAAACTTCATATGCCTGGTGATCTTAACCGTTCATTTTTAAGAGTTGGGGATCTATAAAGCTGACTGGAATCTGTAAAGTTATGCATGGTTAGTTTATCAAAGATGAGCTTCACTGCTGGATAATCCAGTTAGGCTACTTTGTTGGGGAAGTTCTGATGTTATCTTTAGGTCTTTCCTCTTGGGCTGGTCAGATTCTCTAGGAGTCCCCAGCAATTTACTGCCCTCAACGAGAATATCTGTCACCTAGTGTATGGGTAGCCAAGTGGGGAATGGGGTAAAGTTAAGGTCTCAGCACCCACTTTGCACATTTCCCTTAATCACCTGTATTTAGTATCATTCCTTGATTTCAATAGTTTCTATTGCCTATTTCCCCACTCTTCAGCCTAGAGAGCACTATTTTTTTCTCTCTATAGAATAAACCTCTCCTCTTTGTCAGGTTGGTACAAGGATAAGTCGATCACCCAACTGCACAGTTGGGAGAGAAAAATCTGGGGATACGAGTGTTTCTTAAACCGATAATCAATGTATCCTCTGTATTTTTTTTTTTTTTTTATCAAATTCCACCTCCGAATTCTTGTTTCAAGAGGTATCTGGTACTGCTAAAGTATTACATTATTGTGATGTAAATCTAGTTCCTAGCTTTTTCAAATGATAACTTAGGATTTGGATTTCTAGGATCTACTAATTTACTGTGCAGTCCATCAGTTTTTCAGCTTCTAAAATGCTCTCTTCTATTGTCTCCTCTCCTGTTCTCCCTTTTCAGGTTAAAGATTTTTTAATTCATTTACTATGGGCAAGGAGATAAAGTGGAGGTGATGAATTTCCTTATTTTTAATTTTTTTAAATGTTTTATTTATTTTTGAGACAGAGAGAGACAGAGCATGAGCAGAGGAGAGGCAGAGAGAGAGGGAGACACAGAATCCAAAGCAGGCTCCAGGCTCTGAGCCATCAGCACAGAGCCCGACGTGGGGCTCGAACTCAAGAACCGTGAGATCATGACCTGAGCCGAAGTTGGACACCCAACCAACTGAGCCACCCAGGAGGCCCTGAATTTCCTAATTTTTAAAAAGCCAAATGCAACTCCTTGACATCTTTCATAACAGGAGAAAACTTCACTTCTTGAAACTGGGTTTATGTGTAAGTTTCAGAAATCATTACCCAACCCTGTCCCTTGCTCTCAATACATTATCATTTCAGAGACCACCTTAATTTCTGGACAAGCTTCAACTCATCACAGCCTCTTGGGTCTCTTGGTTGCTTACAATCAATTTGTAAGTGACTTTTTCTTTTTTAAGTGATTAAGTATATTTTTAAAAGAAATAATTTTTGGATAATATATATTCTGTAATGTGGTGACCAAGAGAACATCTCATTCTTTATCAGCCATGGTCTTCTTCCTTCAGTGAAGAAACAACAAAAGTCAAGCCTACACAGTACTCACTCCAAAGAAGCAGCTCAACGGCAGTACCAGTGAATTCACTACATGATGAGGTGTAAGCAGGTAATTTGAAAACTAAAGCTTTCTCAATTTTTAAAAAAAAAAAAATTTTTAATGTTTGTTTATTTTTGAGACAGAGAGAGACAGAGCATGAATGGGGGAGGGGCAGAGAGAGAGGTAGACACAGAATCAGAAGCAGGCTCCAGGCTCTGAGCCATCAGCCCAGAGCCCGACGCGGGGCTCAAACTCACGAACCGTGAGATCGTGACCTGAGCTGAAGTCGGACGCTCAACTGACTGAGCCACCCAGGCGCCCCTAAAGCTTTCTCAATTTAATTAAGCAACAGTGCGCCCCTGTACACCCAAACTAAAAATTAAAAAAAAGAGAAATATCACCTCTGTATAAATAATGTATTTAATATCTAATAATAGGGCCAGCATCTTTGTAAATTATACTGGGAAATAGATAGCCTTCAAGGGCTCCTAAGAAATCAGAGCAAAAAGTCAGCAAAATAGGGGCGCCTGGGTGGCTCAGTTGGTTAAGTGTCCGACTTCGGCTCAGGTCATGATCTCATGATTTGTGAGTTTGAGTCCTGTACCAGGCTCTGTGCTGACGGTGCAGAGCCTGGAACCCATTCGAGTTCTGTGTCTCCCTCTTTCTCTGCCCCTCTCCTGTTCACTCTCAGTCTCTCTCTCTCTCAAATATAAATAAACATTAAAAAAAAAAAGTCAGCAAAATATACATTCAAATATTATTTTAGAAATAGAGCAAGAGGGAGAGCAGGGGAGAAGGGCAGAGGGAGACAGAGACAATCTTGAGTAGGCTCTACACTCAGCACAGAGCTCAATGTGGGGCTCAATCCCACGATCCTGGGATAGTGACCTGAGATGAAATCAAGAGCTGGACGCTTGGGGCACCTGGGCGGCTCACTCAGTTAAGCATATGATTTTGGCTCAGGTCACAATCTCGTGGTTTATGAGTTTGAGCCCCACATTGGGTTCTGTGCTGACAGCTCAGAGCCTGGAACCTATTTCAGATTCTGTGTCTCCCTCTCTCTCTGCCTATTTCCTGGTCGCATTCTGCCTCTCTCTCTAAAAAGTAAACAATAAACATCAAAAAAAATATATAAGAATTGGATGCTGAAGTGACTGAGCCACCCAGGCATCCTACATTTAAAAATACTTTAAATGTGATTTATTTTCTGATGATAGTGACAAAAATCAGTCTGTTAGGCTAGGAGAAGATATTTGCCAAATAAATGTCTGAAAAAAAAAAACCCTATGTCTGATAAAAGTTATGGTATCTGGTAAACTTAAAGAACTTTCAAAACTTAATATTAAGAAGACAAACAGAGGGCACCTGGGTGGTTCAGTCAGTTAATTGTCTCACTCTTGATTTCAGCTCAGGTCATGATTTCATGGTTCATGAGTTTGAGTCCCACGTGGGGGTCTGCACTGATAGTGTGGAGCCTGCTTGGGATTCTCTCTCTCTCCCTTTCTTTCTGCCCCTCCCCCACTCATTCTCTCTCTCCCTCTCTAAATAAATAAACAAACAAGTAATTGGAAAGGAGACAAACAGAAACAAAAGACTGAATGTACATATCACCAAAGAGATACAAGTAACAAGCAGATGAAAAGATGTAAAACATCAGTTATTATGAAAATGCAAGTTGAAACCACAATGAGGT
The DNA here is from genome assembly GCF_018350175.1 of Felis catus. NCBI lineage: Eukaryota > Metazoa > Chordata > Mammalia > Carnivora > Felidae > Felis > Felis catus. The sequence continues at coordinate 139,688,787 of NC_058368.1, forward strand.
ATCACTACATAGCTACTAGAATGGTTAAAATCAAAAACCAAAAAGTAAAAAATAAGTGCCAACAAAAATGTTCAGCAACTGGAATTCACATGCATTCTGGGTAGGAATATAAAATGGTACTGCCACTTTGAAAAACAGTTTGGCAGTTTCTTTTAGAGTTAAACATACACTTAACCATATGACCCAGCAATCCCATTCTCAGTTTTCTACCCAAGAGAAATAAAAGCAAATATTTACACAAACAGCTGCATAGTGAATAGTGAATATTTACAGCAGCCTGCTTATAGCAGTCCAAATCTGGATACAAACACATATCCCTCAGTGGTGAATGGATAATTAACTGTGTGCATCTACATAGTGGAATAGTACTCAATAATACAAAGGAACAAGTTAGGGATACATGCAACAGCATGAATGACTCTCAATAGCATTATGGTAAAAAAAACAAACACCAAAAGCTTTATACTTACTGTATGATCCCATTTATATAATATTCCGGGAAAGCCCAAACTACAAGAGCAGTGATTTCCAGAGGGTGGGGATGGGGAGTCTATGGACTACAAAGGGGTAGGAGAGAACTTTGTGAGGTGATGGAAACTGTCTATATCCTGATTGTAATAGTGATTACATGACTGTATACATTGATGAAATCTATCAATGTATCAATCTATCTGTATACGTGAATCAATCAATCAATCTGTATACGTGAATTTTATTGGATGCAAATTATACCTCAATAAATCTGAGTTTTAAGAAGGCATGACAAGACTTAAAAAAACAATAATCAATAGAACAAGGGGAAAAAAGTCTGTCAGGAACATGCAGAAAGCATATAAAAACTTAACGTGTTTATATATATGTATTATAGAAAGACAGAAAGGAAGAGACAGAGAAAGAAAGAGCCAGTAGGTGGAAGAAAAGTGATCATAGGAAATGCATGAGAATATGTTGAAATAGGAGGTGAAACATATCTGGACTCAAATAAGTCACCTGCATCTTTTTCTCCCTTAATAAAGGCTTTGCCAGATTCTCCTTTTCCTTTTTTTTTTTTTTTTTTTTTTAACTGCAGACTTTCTTTTAAATATAAGTATCTCACAAAGTAAACTTAAAGAAATCTGGGTGCCTTCTTTATGCCAAGACTGGACAAGCACCTTTATGTTATTTTGTTTAATACACATAATCATCCCATAGTTAGATCTTATCCCCCTTCATCTTTAATCAGGTAAGGAAGATCAAACTCAGAGCAATTCAGTAACCTACCCGAAGGTAACTTTGGTGGTAAGAAGAGCCAAATGTAAACCCTGGTGTGACTTCAGAGACCATGAATGGTATGTTAAGCATTTTGGAAATTAAGATATAATGCTAAATAGGCACCTGGGTGGCTCAGTTGGCTAAGCGTCTGACTTTGGCTCAGGTCATGATCTCGCAGTTTGTGAGTTCAAGCCCCATGTCAAGCTCCGTGCTGCCAGGTCGGAGCCTGGAGCCTGCTTTATCTGTCTCTCTCTCTCTCTCTGCCCCTCCCCAGCTTACGCTCTGTCTCTCTCAAAAATAAAATAAACATTAAAAATAAAAAGATATAATGGTAAATAAAAATACTAAATAAAAACTGGTGTATGTGAAGCTTAAAAGACCTTCAGGAAAATTAGGAAAACAAGCCCCTTGCTGTTTTAAGCACGGAAATCTAGAAAATTTTGTATATTTCTTGCTTTATGGAAACTTCAAGGCTAAAATACACACTATATTTATTATAGAGATTTAAGAGAAGGCATTAATACTAAGTCACAAATTTAAAGAGCTACTTTATAAATATTTAACAGGCATGTTCCTGCAAGTCTTACACAAAATAAAATGCATCACATATACATTTTTTCCTATGTCATGACATGTGATACAATAACACCGGATGGGAATCAGGAGACTTGTGTTACAGTCTTAATTCAGATTATTGTGTATTTGGGTTGAATTGTGTGCTTGTAATGTATGCTGAGGCCTGCATACCTTAGAAATTAACTTTACTTAGAAACAGGGTAGCAGAGATGTAATTAGTTAGGATGATGTCACACTGGAGTAGACTAGGCCCCTAATTCATTATGACTGGTGTCCTTATAAAAAGGGGAAATTTGGACATGAATAAGCCCACAGAGAGAACACTATGTGAACATAAAAGCAAACATGGGAGAATTGCATCTACAAGAAACAGAATGCCAGATAGCCAACAAACAAGCAAAAGCAACAGAAGGAACCCACCCTGATAACACCTTGATCCAACTTTTAGTCTCCAGAACTGTCAAACAATAAATCTGTTGTTTAAGCCACACAGTTTGTGGTACTCTGTTATGGTAACCCTAGCAAACAAATTACATTCTGTAATTATATAATTCTGAGCAAATTATTTTGACATTTTGGGGCCTACATTTCAATAGATATACTTTTTTATATTTTTCTTACAAAAACCTTTTACCAAACATTTTAAATATTTCCTATTACATTTGAATTATTTGAGTTACATTATACGAGTTACACTCGTTATCTAAAGATAGAAGATAGTATTTCCAAATGAACTGAATAGCTTGTTATTATCTTACATTATTATCTTATATCTTATTATTATCTTAATAATCTAAGATTCTAATTTCTTTTAGAAATTCAGACGTGAGTGTTCTTAGAATGAGAATTATCAACCAATATCTTATCCCATGCTTATACTTGCGTACACCCTCCTCTTTCTACCAGTTCAATGTAGCAAAATTACACAGTTGATAAAAGGCCAACTTCTTAATTTCTCACTAATCTGGAGTTCCTTGTATAATGAATGATTGTTTATGGCACTACTCATCTTTGGTGATATCTAATTTACTGAACATTATTCTGTATCATAATTTCTTATTTTATAATTTTTGGGGAGTCTGGGTGGCTCAGTCAGTTAAGCGTCCAACTCTTGATGCTGGCTCAGGTTGCAATCTTGCTGTCATGAGATCGAGGCCCGTACTGGGCTCTGTGTGGAGCATGGAGCCTGCTTGGGATTCTCTTTCTCCCTCTTTCTCTGCCCCTCCTCCATTGGTACATGCATATTCTCTTTCTCTCTCTCAAAATAAATAAATAAGTAAACATTAAAAAAAAATTTTAGATCTAATTACTCTTTAACACTTAAAATTTTTTGTTTAGTTTTATAGTTTTCTTCAATTTTGAACACTTCCTTCCCTTGCTTTTACATCTCTATTGTCTTCTTTAATTCTGCCAGAATCTTTCAACTTCTCCTCCAACCCTATGTACCTAAGAACTATTTGGCTTTAATTTTTAAAAATCTAACCATAAACATTTTCACTATCTTTCAGTTTTCCTTCTGAAAATATTAAACCATAAAATTGGTGGATAAACTTACATATAACCAACCTCTAAGAGTAATAGGAATTTCATTCATTTGGTAATTAAAGAAGTTCTACAAAGTTTCAGGTACACAAAGGCAAATACCTAAGGTGAGACCTGGGACTACAGACCCTAGGCAAACCAGTTCTAAAGACATTACTATTTCTGTTATACCAAATATCTCTACCTGCCTAATTCCCAAAATATCTTATCTCAGTAAATACAAACAAACCACTTCTTTTATCTTCATGAAAGGATCATGAATTGTTGGTTGAAAAACTATTAGTATTATAATTTTAAACATGGTACAAAGAGAAGGAATACACAAATCAAGTGAACAGAAGAGAGTGTAGAAACAACTGCAAATACACATGGGAATTTATAGTGAAGGTGACATTTCAATCCAGTGGAGAAAAGGTGAATTATTCAATTAATAGCATTAGAATACATAGTCATTTGAAGAAAAATAAAAAAGCTAATTTCCCCTATCGCTCTTTAGGCTTAAAATAACTCCCACAGGAATAAAACTCAAATATAAATTTTACATGAAAATATAATTACATATTATATTGTATATAGTCTCTGAAGTAGGAAATACCTATCTAAACATAACTAAATGCAGAAGCCATAAAGGAAAGGTCAGTAAGAGTATGTAAAAAATTATAATTTCTGTAAGACTATAGAAGACTATAAAACAAGGTAAGAATAAACAAATGACAAATTGGGGAAAATATTTGCAACAAATATGATAAATGGCCAATTATCATGTTATCAAGAGCTTCTATAAATCAATAAGGAAAAAAAGAGAACAAGAGATGAATAAATGATTGGAAGAGGAAAAAGAAATATAAATGAGCTATAAACATACAAAGTACTCAATCTCATAAATAGAAAATGCAATTTAAAATATTAAGGTACTATTTTTATCTAGTAGATTGACAAATATTTTAACATTTGCCAAAACCTAACTTCCTCAATACTTCAGGGTATGGGGAAATAGAGACACTCATACATTATTGGTAAGAGTGAAAAGTGGTACTCTTTTGAAAGAGCCATTTGACAGTAACTATAAAGAAATTTTAGAATAAGTTTGTTCCTACAATAGTCATTCAGTAAAAAATCAGATATGTTCTACATGTCCAAAAAAAGGGAGGAGGCATATAAACAAGATATGGTACATCCATGCAATTCAACAGAATGTAGTAAACACGTCCAAGTCATACTAAAAGAAAATAAGGTAAAGAACAATAGATTTAGTATGATACTATTTGTGTAAATAAAAATGAAGGACATAAACATACAAATGCTTGTATGGGCATACAAATTATTGGAAGAAAACACCAGAAATTTAACTTTATTCCTTGAGTGCAGGACTAAGCGCAAAGAGAAACATTCACTTTTTCATGCCACAGATTATATCTTTTTACCAGGAGTGTTTTATTTAAAAACAGAACTTTAAAAATAAAGAACAGTTTAAATATTCCATAAACATTGTTTTTGATTGAAGAAATACAATTAACATATATTGAACACCTACCATGGCTAGTTTTGTAGCAGAGACTGGATCTTAAGCAAATAAATTATAAATAAACTATTATAATTCTGAAATTCAACTTTATCTTTCTATAATCATTTACTCTACATACAGATAGTTCATTCTTCATAAAGTGAAAAAAGTACTGCTTTTCTTCTTACCCAATGCTTTCAATCCCTTCACATTAATTTTTTCCAAGTAACAAATTCTCCCAGGAAATATTTTGTTCCTTGAAAGTATTTCACTCAATTCATTATCACAAAGCTAAAGAACATGATTAAAATAATTAAGAATGACTTAATTGTTAAACTAAAATAAGAGCGAATTTAACAATAAATTAGGTTCTATCAGAAAAGGTGGGCTCAGATAGTAGGTTCACCAATAAGTAGTATGTTAAGGTTACAGCAAAGTCACGGTTCAAGTCCAGATTTCTCCACATATGAATACTGTCTATTTTATAAGATGCCACGTGAGCAAATTCAACACTGCCATTTATTTTTTGTCTTCAGAGGTGAAGTGATATATATCATAGCCCATATTTAAGAAAAGCAAAGGATACCTATTTAACAGAGATAATTAGTATTACATTTTTGTTATTTAACTCAAGTACATGTTCTATTTGTAAACTTCATTGTCAGAAACTCATAGAATTCAGTTGTATTTTATAACTTCCTTGATATATGAAACAGTGAACCTGTGAACCCACAGTCAAGGAAAAGACTGAAAGTTGAAGGAGTTCAGGAATATAAATGCTTGTGTTTCTCCTTACCACTTGTTTCACGGTCTCTAAGACTACCACTCAGAATTTGCTGCCTCATTCATCTTTTTAACCTTCCCTACCACTATTTAGCTTAGTGAACACCACTAGATTCCTTCCTCATCTCTTTCAAATTGTTTCATTTTCCCACCCATTTCTTTGACCCTATACCACAATGAAAGATCTGTAGGCAAATATAGGTATAACAAAACAACAACAAAACTACAAAGAACAGGTTTTTTTTTTCTGAGATGCAATGTAATTATTTACTAAAATTTTTTTTCCTTCAATAAGCCACACACTATTACCATAGTTCATAACTCAAAAACTATATTTAACTCTACAGAAACAAGCATAGTACTCTAGGAATACTACTATTTAGTAAACAATAAAGTTTCATTCCTCCCCATTTTCACATCAACCAACAGCTTATTTTCAAAGTGTAGTAGCTAATAAGCATCTGACAAGATACAAAAGAAGGAAGGATAGGAAGACTGGAGGAAGGACATTTCAAGATTGTAAAACACGTTTCTATCCACTGTTCTGTCCTCTAGCATATACAATAATCTATCTCAAGGGAAATAAAACCCCAAAATACAAAACTAGAAACAACTTCAAAATACACCATAATGTACAACATACAAGTCAAAATAAATACTGAGCTTTTATATGTTCAAAATATTTCTTTAAAATTGTCCTTAAAAATGGAGAGTAGTAGTTTCATTCTTAATACTTACAAACAATTCCTCTATAGGTTTTTCCCACTCAACACTCAACTAAGTTTGTTTTCAAACTTTGAACATATATGAGGGGCAGAATGTACCAAAAAAAAACAACAGAAAAAAAACTGTAGGATTTCCCTTAAATGTGTAACATATACATACCTAAGTCAGATTTAGAAATCGACACAGATTCAAAGTATACTTTTTATTTTTACAAGCAATATAAATTTTATCATAATGTGAATTCTCTTTGAAAGTATCAGTATAATCTATCATTAAGTTTTAACATACCCATTTCTGGATTTTAAGACAACAGTTCCCTTAACTGATCCCCATTTAACAGACCTGTTTTAGCCAACACTTTTTTTTTACTTTTATTAAATAATGGCATACTGACTACTCTCAACTTGTAGGCTATTTTTAATATATTTAGGCACTTCTGATCTTACAGGTTGAGTTATGTTTAACAAATCAGTTGGTTGTTCTCAAACCTGTTTATGCCAGTTAACTTGTGATCCTTGCATAACTTAATTAATATTAGGTAAGTCTACGGAATACAAGCGCAAAAAGAGGGTTGTTTCTATGTAAACTAAGTTGAATGCAAACTAAGTAGAATGACTCAATAAAGGTGAGTCATTCTTTTAAAAGGTATTGAATTAGACAAAGGTGAGACATCTGTAAAATATTAAGGAAAACATAAAAAAGTCAGAAGATCCTATACTTAGGTCTTTCAAAACTATCGTTAAGCATTTATCTCACTTTAGAGAAATCAAAACTGGAAATTGCAAATCATGCATTATGGATATATTTACAAGCACTTCTCTCAATTTCACATTTGAAGAGATGGTGTTAGCATTACATCAAAAAGCTGGCAAATGAATATAAATTTGCATATTTTAAGTTAAAATTTTAAAATGTTAAGATACATTTTTTTTTAGTTTTCTGCTTTACCTTTTTCAATAACCCACCATGTAATTGTCATTATCTCATCAGATATGAAGTCTTCAAGTGTTTTTTTTTTCTGCATCCCTTGTTTAAGGGCTTGCTGTAACAACTAGATATATAGTACCCGTCTTTATAAAGTAATAGTATCTAGTAATAAACACTGTAAAATAACTTTATGGAAAGAAGTATTAGACTTTGTGCTCCACAGAGGCAAAGATCTTTACTTGTTTTGTTCACAGATATATCCCTAGGACCTAAACAAGTTCCTAGTGTATAGCTGATGCTCAATAAATACTTGTTGAATGAAGAATAGGAACTTACTGTGATGACAGCCTTGCTAAGACAGATGGATCCTCTGCAGCCGTACTCTGTCTCATCTTCAGATTTGTAGTAACTCAGAGTATTATTTTTCAAAACTACCCAACGATCCTGCCACCCATGAATGTAGTTTGTCCACTAGAGGTAAGGGGATGGGGTGCGAGGGAAAAGAAAAACAAAATATAAAAGTCAGTATTTTAGAAATCCAAACTTTCTGAAACAAACAATCTAATTTAAAACCAAAATGTGAAAAGCTCTAACTTAATTATAAACAAAATGATTATGGGGCACCTGGGTGGCTCAGTCAGTTAAGTGTCAGACCTCAGCTCAGGTCATGATCTCTGATCCATGAGTTCAAGCCCCGTGTTGGGTTCTCTGCAGAGCCTGCTTGGGATTCTCTCTCTCTCTCTCTCTCTCTCTCTCTCTCTCTCTCTCTCTCTCCTCTTTCTGCCCCTTCCCCACTCACGTGCTCTCTTTCTCAACTAAACTTTAAAAAAATTGCCAAAAGACGAACTGGCACTTCATAAAACAGGATATTCTGTGCTGACAGCTCAGAGCCTAAAGCCTGTTGCAGATTCTGTGTGTGTGTGTGTGTGTGTGTGTGTGTGTGTCTCCCCCTCTTATGCTCTGTCTCTCAAAAATAATAAAAGTTTAAAAAAATGATTGTAGAAAGTGAAAAGTTGAGATTTTCTAGATATGATTTTCAGTATTTTTTACAAAATTACAAATAAATATTGTATTCTCTTCCATTTAATATTTGAGGAATAAAACTGTTTCAGTTAAAAATTCTGCTCTTCATTTGTGTGCTTCATCCTCCCCTCCTCAGCAACTTCATGAGACTTGGATTGTTTTGTCCCTGCCATAATTAACATATTCAACAGAAAAGTCTGGTTATGTAGCCTCTCATTCTCTTACACCAAGTACTGCATGAAGCTTTGTAAATCAACAGAAGTATGAAGCTAATCATGGCCAAATTCTACTTTGGTTGTAAGTTACTGATATATGAACATATATGATATTTATGACCACATCAAAGTAAAAATACAAGATCATTAATCTTTAAAAGTCTGTATCAACTCTACTGTTTCCCCCACAGAATTCAATGCTACATATTTAAAAGTTCATTGATTTTCCAAGTTTCTCTGAATATCTACTTTTTAAATTCAAGAGTAATAATATATTGTGTATTAAAAAAACTAGTTTTCAAAAACATACTTGGATTATCAGTTTCTAGTACCTACAAATGGTTTCTGTGTTGCTAAAGTCTTGATGCACAGTACAGATCACAATCAATAATCTTGCAAAGGCGGAAATGTAACCTCTATGGGAATTCTTGATTTTGCATATTTTAATGCTCTGGGGGTTTTATGTATGTAAAGACAATTCCAAAAACTATCTAATTCCAAAACTATCTGCCAAAAACTAATTCAAAATGGATTGTTAAAAATATATTGCATTGGCTCAGGCTCTTTACCCATTGAGAAATCTTTACTTTTCTATTTCCTACTCAGTATGTTTGAGACATTTCAGCTCTTAAATCTTCTAAGGTTCATCATTACAACCCCTCCCTAAGATTTTTATCTATGTTGGCAATTTAATACATTCTCTCCTCTGAGCTCTCTAATCACCATTTCCTTATTTCTAATTCCCTGTGACTTACCATTAAATTACACAATGAGTTGAAATAATGATGGTTACATGTAAAATTGAATTCATCTCCTCTTATAAGGTGCATTTTCCTCCTTATGTTTCTATTTCCTTGGCTATACTGGTATTTGTGCAGCCTGATTCATATTCAAACCTGGCTCAGTGCTCCTGTACTATGTGGACAGAACAGAATATACAAAATCAGATAGATTCTATTAGTTGTGTGATGAGTTTTGGCAAGTTATTTAACTTCTCTGTGCTTTAGTTCCTTTCCCTATTATTTGAATGGCTGAAAAAAAATCATGAATGCCTCTACTACAGTTTTAACAGATACTGTTCCTTGTCAATGTCTATAGCCTGTCATCAACTCCTATTCATCTTTCCTTCATATAAAACCCTTACATTTGGCTCTTCTTCTCTATTTTCAATTAATACAATGATTATCAGGTTACTAGGCTCTTGGGAAGGCTTAAGAACCTTACCTCTAATATCTTCTGCATTTTATTTCATAACTTACATAATTTTACTTATTAAGCACATAGGCTTACTTATCTCACATATTAATCTCAATGAACCTCTAGCTCCAAAACTTATGTGGACAACTCCCCATTGTCTGTAATACAAATTATTTAGACTGGCATACCTTAACGCTGCCTCATTCCACTTACTGCCCCTCAGAGGGCTGGTAACTGTGTGACTGTGGTCAAATTGCTTACTGTTTCTTTGTCAAACTTTACCTCTTAAAGTTGTCAAGATTAAACAAGAATAGACTTAGAATACTGCCAGGCACAAAGTATTTTCTCAGTTGGAGACAGAGTTATGCAGAGCTAATGAAGCTTAAGCTTCAGTGCAGTTCACTAGAACAGACCTCTTCCAGAGTGACAGAATGGGCCCCAGCAATTGTGTACCATAATTTTATACTTTTTTATAGAGGACCCATTAAATTACATAAGCTTCAGGCCCCTTTACTCAGTAAATGTTAGCTCCTACTATCACAACTAGAAGGTAGAGTTTTGGTTTCTCACAAGGTCTCCTCACTCTTCCCCAACTAACAAAGACAAAGCAATATGCTAGACACAGCAGAAGAATCAAAGATTTCTGTTCCCAAGAGTTCAGCAAGCACAATTTCAAGAGGAAAAAAAAATCATTTACAGTAAGAGTCAGAACAAGTTACAAATAAAATAACTATGGGAACCCAAGGTAAGGAGATCTGAAATGGTTGGCAAAATAAAGAAAGGCTTCATGGTAAAAATAGTTTTTGAGATAAACTCTAAAGGTGGATAGAATTTCAGCCAACAGTTTGGTATGTGGGGAAATAGAAGATAAGGTAAACCTTGAAGGATTGAGAGAATTCATAATAAGTTAGATGAGATTTATTTTATCCAGGCTTAGTTGCTCTCAATTCCCACTAAGGCATGAATCTTTCTCATCAATGATCCACCCTGATATTGTTATAACCACCTAGAATTATTGTCTATCCAGTATTTTGGGAACCTATGTGCTTAAGAAGTGATTCTACAGAAAATATGCTTCACAGGTATTTCCATGTCTTTTAAATTACCATATACAAAATAAAACTTTGGACTGGTATATATCTTTTCTTAAAAATTTTTAAAATATTTATTTATTTTTGAGAGACACAGAGAGACAGAGCATGAGTGGGGGAAGAGCAGAGAGAGAGGGTGACACAGAATCTGAAGCAGGCTCCAGGCTCTGAGCTGTCAGCACAGAGCCTGACATGGGGCTTAGACCCACAGACTGTGAGATCATGACCTAAGCCCAAGTCAGACACTAAACCGACTGAGCCACTCAGGCACCCCAGGACCGGTATATTGCTTTAAAAAAAATTTTTTTTACATTTATTTATTTCTTTTTGAGAGACAGAGAGAGAGCACAAGTGGGGGAGGGGCAGAGAGAGAGAGAGAAAGACACAGAATTTGAAGAGGCTCCAGGCTCTGAGCTGTCAGCACAGAGCCTGACGCGGGGCTCGAACTCACAAACCATGAGATCATGACCTGAGCAGATGTCGGACGCTCAAATGACGGAGCCACCCAGGCGCCCCAGGACCGGTATATTTCTAATATAAGTTTATCCCCTCTGTCCATTCCAAATCCACTCAATTTTGGAAGGGAAGAAACAATACAAATTAGAGACTTACCTACATTATTCAATTGAAGGAAAAGAACAGTTGCTGAGTTCTATCTAACTCTTGTGTAAATTACCAAGTGAATACAAACGGATCAAAATATAGAAGTACTTTACATTTTAAAACATGTATTCAATATAAAACACTCCTGATTAAAAAGCTTCCAGAAATCATTTTATACAGCCATATACTAAATTTCAGGGACATTTCCTTCATAGCTGTTAACAAAAATACCAAAAACTATATTCCTGCTAATTCTACATATACAGCAATACCAAAGTTATTTACGTACCAGAGAAGTGATAAAAAAATACATTTGTCCATATTTAAGTATCAAAGAGATACTCTTCCATTTTTTGTCATAAGGTATGTGTACTATACTGCTCTGTATATAGTGAATACTCAGAGTACTGGGGACTCTTTTCACCAGTCACTACTCCCGCCCCCCCAAAATAGTGGTATCAAATAGGTCAAAAGTTCAGCCTGTTTTATAAAATACCACTACTAGAGTACTAATTTGGAAGTCTGCTTCTCATTTAATGGGAAAAGTGATGAATCTACCAGAATTGAGAAGCAAATTCCTTCTGAAATTCCACCTGAAAATGTGTATCTACTACACAATGTGTTCGAGAGATTCCTAAATTACGAGATACATTTAATCTAAAGAAACCCTAGGGAGGTTCACTTTAATGAAAGCCTTTCACTGAAATTCCAATGACCACATATCAACACACATCATGATTTTTCTATGTAAATAAAAGTTAACACTTGGCAAGTCTTAGTTCTGACTTCTGTCTTACCTAAGGCCTTTCTCATCAGCCTTCTAAAGACAACAGAAAAACCTAATATGAAACAAGTCCACAGAAATGTCCAAATGCTTAGCCAAAGTATGTATACTGGAAGCAGCATGGTTTCTTAATAGCCAGTAGGCTGCACATGATCTTGTATCTTATGACCAGCTTGCTGAGGGACTGGCCATTTCTAAAACTTTAACAGGAAGAGAGAAGGAAGTAATAAAGGCAATATGCATCTTATTAAGCAAAACTTTGAACGAATAAACAAGAAAACGCCCATATATTACCAAAAGAAAAAAAAATCAAACATCTCAAAAAGGGCCTGATCGAATTTAATTAACTGGCCTTACAGCCCTACAACTATATGCTTTGCTAAAATTTTGAAAGACGGTATTTAAAATTTTCAGGAAAGGTAAGATGTGTTTTCCTTACTCTGGCCCTTTGACTGCAATAACATTTTATTATTAACAGTGTTCTTCCTGGACTAAATAAAGGTTGGCCTCTATTCTGACTTGTGCCAAGTTACTTGGACTAGTTCTTGTACCTATCACGTGCCGAGTCGACAGCTCTTTTCTGAACTGGGGAATAGGATGAGGGGAAAAGTACAAAAGTCACCTTCCCTGAGATCTCTCACTGTATCTAACTTGGCATAGTTTACCGCCTCAGTTTTCCGCACCATATCCAGTTGCTCCGGCAACTGTCTACACAGCCGCGTTCAGCGAATCCTCCAACCCTGCTCTCCATCTCCGAACTAACCTCGTTTGCGAGGTCCGATCTGCACTGCTCCCAAACCCAGGCATTCGAACACTGCTGTTGCCCAACCCGGGCTCCTATGGCCAGGACAGATGCCGCTCTGAGTCCCAAGTCACGATACGCATGCCGCTCCCAAACTGAATTCGGGGCTGGGACGCGTTTTCTCCGGTCTTTGGCCACCGCCGCCGAGCCCCAGGGCAGGAGAGCAGGACAGTCCCCTTCTCCCTCCCACCCCCACCCTCACCCCGGCCCGGGCACTCCTGCAGCAGTACTCAGCCCCGCACCCAGGCACATTCCGCAGCCCCCGCCCCGGGACAGTCCACCACTCCCGCCCAACCCCACCCCATCCCCTCAGCGGCTTGCCTCACAGCAGGTGAAGTCTGAGCAGGAGGCCCTCGGACGCGCGGGCTGCTCACCTTGCTGAGGACTCCGCAGCGCTCCACAGGCGGCCCGGACTCCGTCTCTGGATCCTCCTCCGAGCCCGACGAGTTCCAGCTCTGGTTATCCGACATGGAGGCGCGACAGCCGAGCGGGAGACCGGCCCCCGCTCCCTGAGCTGCGCCGGAGGAGGCGCCCAGTAGCCGGGGTGAAGGGTCGGGAGATGGCGAAGGGAAGAGTGCCCGCTCCGGCGCCGGGGGGAGCTGGAGGAAGCACGAAGTCCGGCCGCTGCGCCGCCGCCGCCGCGCCTGACACCGAGCGGACCGGGGAAGGAGGACAAGCGGCGAAGGAAGCCTGCCCTTCCAGCCGTCAGCAGCCGCCGTCGCCGTGACCCCTGCGCTGCGCCCGGCGCCACCACCCGAACTCAGCCCCCTCAATGCCAATCTCGTAGAAGGAAAAGGAAAGAAGGGGAAAGAAAATCCAGTTGCAGAGACACGGGTCCACTCACACCTCCGCTACCGCCGCCATCTTCCTGCCTGGCCCACTATTTACCCTCCCCTCCCCTTTCCCCTCCCCTTCGTCCTCCCATTCTCCCCCTGCTCCCCGCCCCGTCCCCCTCCCAACGTCTGACGAATCACGCCGAGGGCTGGAGGTCCCCTCCCGCACCCTACCTCCGGTTCTCCCAGGTGACGCCGGGTAGAAAGGTGGGAGGAGCGGAGAAAGGAGAAGGGGTGGGGTCTCCGTTCTGTTGCATTCTGGGAAAGACGCTGCTCCTTGGGCCGTTCAGTCGTCTGGGAGTTGTAGTCACGATCCTGAGGTAACGGGTGAGTGTTCCGCGCCAGCAAGGCTCGTATCCTTAGGGACCGGTGGAGTGGTGGGAGGGCTTCGTTTGACAGCTGTGTGACCCACCTCCTCGGCCACGATTCTGTCTCTGCTTAGAGTGTTTATGACGAGCCTGCTGAGCTTGCGGGCCCGGACGTGAGATAACTCTCCGCTGAGGATGCCGGGCCTGCCTCCCATGGCGGTTTCCTGGAAGCCGGGGAGTATCGAGCCGCTTTCCTGGGTGGGGATGTACGGGGCTCTTCTGCTTCAACCACGGGCCGGGGGTTTGCGACCTTTCTAGTGAGAAAGAGGTTTCATTCTGCCAACCCCACCCCCCTGCAAATTTTGACGGTCTTTCATCTCGCTCTTGAGAAGTTAAACTTAGCGCTTGACGTTTCCCGCCTTTGAAGGAAGAATTTTCAGTCACTTCTAACATGGGCAAGTACTTCGCATTATTAGATTTACAGAGTGTCCTTTTTGTGGAAAGTAAGTTGAAGATATCAAAGAATAAATGACGTTTGTGGAATTTTAAAAGTAAAATGAGAATGTGAAATGATAGCCTGGAGTTTAAGTTTTAAATAAGTATCTTCCTGAGAGCTAGGTTAACCATCTCTACGGACCTATCTCTGTCTGAGACGTAGGGAAGGTTGTAGAGTAGAAACTTTACGAGAAAAACCAAAATGCAGTAGTCTTATTGAATAATAAGAGATTAGACAAAATAGGACTAGAATTGAAGGGGTGCCTGGGTGGCTCCGTCTGTTGAGTGTCCGCCTCCTGCTTTTGGCTCGGGTACTGATTGATCCCAGGCTTATGGGATCCAGCCACCCACCCCTCCTCCCCGGTTGGGCTGGTACTGAGGGTGGAGCCTACTCAAGATTCATTCTCTCCCTCTCTCCCTCTCCCCCCCCCCCCGCCCCTTTCCTCTGTTCACGCGTTCTCTAAAATTTAAAAAAAAATTTTTTTCTAAGGCTAGAATTAGGAAGACCAAAAGAAGATATAATAGATCTTGGTCTATTTTTACATAAATTATAAGGATAATTTTTATTGTGAGATCTTTAATTTTGTAGCTTCAGTTCTTTACGTCTTGTCGATTTCCTAATGATTGCCAACAACAAAATTCGTTACTAAACCTTAGAGTACCTGCGCACTGCAGGGACTGAGGATGGGAGTGAAATTTTGAGTCTAGGGGAGAAGGCACAGTGGCCAGAAATAACTCTGGTAGGATAGAGGCCAACTAACTGGGATCTTTGGGAAAAACCAGAATGATAGGAATTGTCTGAGAAGGACCTGTGGTATCTTTTCATTTGCCTGATGCTTATAGATGCTGAGTCTGTTGTAAATAGGTTGCAGATTGTTTTTCCATTGTAAAATCGAGTAATCATTATTAACAGCCATTCAGATGAATAAAACCTTGAGATAACGCTTTAGAAAATACTTTGACAACCTGTTAATTAACACAAAATCCCAAGGTTGTCATTCAAAAGAGAAAAAATCCATGTAGCACATTTTCCTCTTTATTGAATTACTAAATTATGTCTTTAGAATTTTGAATACTGTAGCAATTAAGTTTTGTTTTCCCTTTTGATTACCTAATACATATGGTTAGATGTAATATTTGATTCTTTAAAGCTCTAGGTTTTATTTTCATTTTGTTTATTTTTATTTTAGAGAGAGGGAGGGCGAGCTAGGGGGGAAGTGGGGAAGAGAGAGAGAGAGAGAGAGAGAGAGAGAGAGAGAGAGAGAGAGGGAATCCCAAGCAGGCTCCACACTCAGTGCTCAGCCGGACCCCACAGCCTTGGGATCATGACCTGAGCTGAAATTAAGAATCGGTTGCCCTACCAACTGAGGCACCCAGAGGCCCCTTAAGCTCTGAGTTTTAAAAGGACATTAGTCTTAAGGGAATGATTGTGAATTTGAGAAATCTACTTCATAATGCAACTTAGAATCTTGAGAGCATAGAATATGTTTATATTGAAATTGAACTTTTTATCATATTTTAGCATTTCTAAGTTTTGTGTGGTTGCAACCATAATCACTTACATCTCTGAGGTTCCCACTTTATTCAGTAGGAAATTGTTTCACTGTAGTAGTCTGTTTGTAACTATAGGAGTGGGAGAAGGGGCATGCTGAGAAATAAATCATTTAACATGTATGAAAGTCCCATTGTTGAACACCAAACATATTATTTCTATTCAAGGGCAAAGCACATGATAAATGTTTAAATGGATGTATTAGACTGAATATATTATTTTGTTCCACTAGAAGGTGAGTTCTGTGGGGACAGGAATTAAAATTTTTTTTCATCCATTTTTTTTCATAACTATTTTCTATCCTTAGTCCCTAGAATAGTGCTCAGCATATATAAGGCATTCATTTGATATAATTCAGGTATTATATCCCATCTTCCAGTTAATAATTTAATTTAACAAACATACAATGTGCAGGATACTATGACTGGGTGATTTTAAGATAGTAAAAAGTTAAAAAAGAGGGGCATGGGGGCTTTTCCTTTAAGGAGATTATAACAGAAAACAAGGTAAGAAAGGTACACATGTAACTTTAATAGCTGAATACTACTTAAGAGAAGGTAAATGACAGACTGGCAATGACAAACTCTCTTCTTTAATCCTGTTTTCTAATCCTGCATCTCTGTAGGCCACTTGCCCCAGGTCTTTTTAGTTAAAACAATAGCTATTTGGAATTTTAAAGAAAAAAGGATTGTCCTTATTTGCTGATCTCCTTATACGAAGTTATCATGTAAGCTATGTAATGAATCTTGTCACATTTAAAATAATATAGTGGCACCTGGGTGGCTCTGTGGGTTAAGCTGTTAAGCCTCTGGCCTCTTGGTTGCCGCTCAGGTCATGAACACACAGTTGGTGAGATCGAACCCCACTTTGGACTCTGTGCTGACAGCTCAGAGCCTGTGTGGGATTCATTCATTCTCTCTCTCTCTCTCTCTCTCTCTCTCTCCCTCTCCCTCTCTCTCTCTCTCTCTCTCCCCTCCCCCCCCCGCCTCTGTCACGCTCGCACTCTCTCAAAATAAACTTTTTAAAAATAAATAAATAAAATAATATAAATTGATAGATCTTTTATGACTTGTTACTGTGTTTGTGACATTCAGCATGTCCCCTAAATGCAAGTTTAGAAATAAAAGCTACTCTTCAAGTCTCTTTGCCTTTCCAATTTAACCAGAACTGGTTGTTCCTTTAAATGCATTTTTTTTTTCATGTTTTGAATACTAATTGATCGTATTAGCTTCTCAATGTTCCTGTCAGGACTGTTCAAGAACCATGTAGTTTGTGCCACTATGGTGATTCATGCTAGTTCAGGGTGAGCAAGCAGACAGTTCCTGAGTGTGAATCCTAGCTGGCCATCCTTAATAATCATGATTTTGGATGCATATTTATACTAACTTAATAAATGACATTAGTTTAACTAGTTGCTGTTTATTACTATATATATTCCCAACTATTATGCTGTTAAATACATTTGTAAATGGATATTTGCATGTTTATCAAAATGGATATTCATTTTTATGGTAGTAAATGCGTCTATGTCCTTTTTTTTTTATATAAAAAAAATTTTTTTAACGTTTATTTATTTTTGAAACAGAGAGAGACAGAGCATGAACGGGGGAGGGTCAGAGAGAGAGGGAGACACAGAATCTGAAACAAGCTCCAGGCTCTGAGCTGCCAGCACAGAGCCCGACGCGGGGCTCGAACTCACAGACCGCAAGATCATGACCTGAGTCAAAGTCGGACACTTAACCGACTGAGCCACCCAGGCGCCCCCCCTTTTTTTTTGAGAGAGAGCAAGTGGGGGAGAGGCCGGGGGTGGTGGGGGGGGAAGAAAATCCCAAGCAGGCTCCATGCTGACAGCACAGAGACCAATGCAGGGCTCGAACCCATGAACATGAAATCGTGACCTGAGCCAAAATCAAGAGTCCGATACTTAACCCACTGAGCCACCCAGGCGCCTCTCTATGTCCATTTCTGAACAAGTAAACACTAGTTTCAAAAATGTAAAGGGCTACAAGAAATTTGCATGTTTTCATCTTTTGTGATATTGTACGGAATTATTGTAAAATATCCTTGCAGGTGTATTTACAAAAGTGGATATGCTAAGTGTGTAAAGTGAATATAGGAATACTGAAGTGGTTGCTCCCCTTTGTATCTTAATCTTTTCTGTTGGTGCAAAAAAAGATTGTATTTTACCTATCTATAATCAACATCTGGCGTGCATATCTTCCAAGTTAACAGTTTTCCAGTTAGACCCAGATCATAACAGGTACATTGGTATCTAGTGTAAGCAACCCAAGTATACTAGTCTATGAATGAACTTTAAAGGACTGTCAATTTTCTAAAAGAAAAAGGTAAGTAATTCAGCCAGAAAAATTGAGTTTATCCAAGAATAGCAGAGAAATTGTAGTTTGTGACAAACCATGGGGAACCATAGGCAAGTCCAGAGAACAGAGAAGAGCTTCCATTTATAAAGGAAAGGAGGAAGTTGGGAGGGGTTATTTTCTACAAAAGTTCATTGGGGGAAATGAGAGTTTGAAGTGGTGGTGGCTTCTCATTGGCTGCAGGGGAAGGCAGCTTACTGTTGACAGCAAAAGGCCATCTTCTGTCTTCCTGCTGGACTATGCAAGCTATGATGAGTGATGAGTTTGTGAGAGTCCTCTCTCCATGACTTCCCAACTCCAATTTTACTTTAGGTTTCCTTAATGTATTTTCACATTTCCCCCATTTGATAAAGAATTTTCTTTAAAAGCATTGCTGATCAAGAGTTGGGCCATTTCTTCCTTATTAGAGTCATTTTTGTCCATCACTGCCAGGAAGGACCTTTTCTGGGTGTCATGTCTGCAGATTGGAAACCTTTGAGGCCACTTTTGAGTGACTAGAGGTAAGAGGGAGAACTCTCAGGCATTTCCCATTTAAAGTCTGTATCTTATTAGGTTGTATCTGTTGGAGATCATCTTGAAATGCTGAACCAGCATCACTCTTTGGAGTATACCATTTCTACAAAGGTTTGGTAGGCTACAGTATATAATCTAAAAATGATTTTACAAAATAAATAAGAATAATGACCCTAGTTTGTATATTAGTTCTAAACCAGGAGCCCAGACCTGAAGATAGCCAGCTAAAGAGATCAAAGGGCCATAGATGGTCAGGTGGAATTTGTTGTAGTCAGTATGCTTGTTCTATAATTTTATGAACTTGGGATTTTACTTCTCCAGAGGAATTTAGGTGCAACCTGTGGTGTTTGCTATTTCATAAACATCTTGTTTGGCAAGTAAGTAATCAAGGTCTATGCAATTATCCAAAACTATTTTAGCCAACAAGTAAAGTGATCGTTGTTGGACTGCTACTGCCTTACTGGTGGAATCAGCAAGTTTTCCCGGTTACAGAGAGAGATTCTTAATCATTTATTCACTGGCATGAACAGCCACCAATGGGATAAGTGTCCTTATGATGGAGGCAAATCCAGAATAATGTATGCCTCCTGGGAGTTCCCATGTAAGGCAACAATGAAGGTTTGATGGGGAAGACCAGTAGGAGGACCAATGGAAGGCTTCATTTTTATAGTGGATGTCTGTGGGCTAGTTAGTAAGCCTCCAATCTGCCAACTATGTATTTTGGCCCGTTGAGTGGTCCACTTGCCACAGACAGATAAAACCAGGTGGTGCACATAAGACTTTTGCTAGGGTTTGATTATTAATTAATGCCATTAGTTGGGATTATTCAATTGGACCTTTGAACCAAGGGTCAGTGGTGGTTGGGGAACAATTAGGGAGAAACTGTCCTTTTCGGTGAACTTTATTCTTTTTTTTTTTTTTAATGTTTGTTTATTTCAGAGAGAGAGAGAGAGAGCAGGGGAGGGGCAGAGAGAGAGGGAGACACAGAAGCCAAAGCAGGCTTCAGGCTCTGAGCTGTCAGCCCAGAGCCCGACATGAGGATCGAACTCACAAACTGTGAGATCATGACCTGAGCTGAAGTCAGGTGCTTAACTGAGTGAACCACCCTGATGCCCCTATGGACTTTATTCTTGAAGGGTGTGCAGAGGGGGGTTGTTTTGTTATAGTGAGCCGACCTGTAGTAGTAGAAAGAACAGGGAACCATGTGATTAGTTGCATCGAGAGCTAGGATAGCAGACAGCTCAAAGCAAAGCACAGGAAAACCTGGTTGTAGAAGTTTGACCCTGTAATATCTAGAGGGGTGTAGGTGTAGTTAGTGGTCACACTGGAGATGAAGGAAAAGTTTGCTCTGAGGAAGACTAAAGGGTTGCAAGTCTCATGGGCAGATCCAACAGTCAGAAAGGTTTCCCTTTTTTTTGAGGGATTGGGAAATACGAATGAGAGCATCATCTCATCAGGATAGATAAAGGAGAAAATGAAATGAGAAAAAGCAGAAAGGAGAGAATATACACGCCTGATCCTGTCATCTTGGGGAAGCTGTCTGCTGTGTTTCATTTCCTAGAAATCTTTAAATTTTTTTTTAAGTTTATTTTGAGAAACAGCGAGCAGGGGAGAGGGGCAGAGGGACAAAGAGACAGAATCTCAAGCAGGCTCTGTGCTGTCAGCATGGAGCCCCACGTAGGGCTCCATCCCCAAACCCTAGGTATTTGACCTGAGGTGAAAGCCAGAGTTGGACGCTCAACCAACTGAACTGCCCAGCTGCCCCATATTTCCTGGAAATCTTTAATTTGAGGTCAGCAGTGGATGGCAATTCCAGTCAGCGTTTGGGCTATCTTTAGATGAGACTTATAAATTCAGGAGTCAGTTCCTTGTAGTTAAGTGGTACAAGGATTGGTTCATAACACTTGATAAGG
The DNA here is from genome assembly GCF_018350175.1 of Felis catus. Taxonomy (NCBI): domain Eukaryota; kingdom Metazoa; phylum Chordata; class Mammalia; order Carnivora; family Felidae; genus Felis; species Felis catus. Next base: position 139,709,800 of record NC_058368.1, read on the forward strand.
ACCTTTTCAGTGTGGTTGAAGAGAGTCTTTTTGGAGATGTCTATTCCAAGAAATGAAATCCTCAGGTTGCATTGTGTGGTGTTTGAAGTTTTCATCTCCCAAGAATGTGATGTGAAAAGACTGTTCAACTAGAGCATGATTATTTTTGAGGGATGTAATTAGGCCTTTGCAATGTTAAGTATAGCTCCTTTTATTAGGTGCGGTCAAAAGAGATGGAAGCTAGGGGTATAGAGCATCCAGTAATTATCTCAAAGGGTGAGAGCTTATGAGTTCCAAAGGGAGTGGATCTGAGCTTTAGAAGGACCATCAGTGCTACTTTTGGCCACGGTAGTTAGTTGGAGGGTTTCCACAAATTTCGCCAGTTGAGTTTTGATGATGCAGTTGGTTGGTGTGACTGGTTCTGAACAATGAGGATGATAGCAGTGAAAATGCTGTAGAACTGGCCAAACAGCATAGACTTGCTGTAATATTTGACCAGCATAATGGGTTCCCCAGTCACTGTGGAGCTCAGGTAGGGTTCCCCAAATAGGGATGATTTTTTCCCAATAGGATATTAGCTACTGAAGAAGTAGTAGCTTGTCTACATGGAAAGGCTTCAAACCAGTGGGAAAACCTGCAAATCATTACCAAGATATATTTGTGTTCATGAGATGGGTGGGTAGCTGAGTACAGCCCGTTTAGAAGACCTCAGATAGTCCTGTAGATAATTTAAAGTGCCCAGGAGCAGTGTGGACAGAATGCTTGGGTGATTTTTTGAAGAGGGCATCTTGCTATTGCTGGACAAAGGGGAAATCTTCCTGGTGGACTATGCAAGCTTCCACAAGTGGTATGTGGGTGTTAGTCTTCCCTTCATGGCTTCATGAATCCCAAGTTTGAATTATGCTTCCTTAACACATTTTCACAAGATCTATCAGATTTTTTGAATAGTAGAACAAATTTTTGCACTTGGTGAAAACAAAAGACCAAAAATTGACCATAAAATCTAGTTGAATAAAAAACTTGTAATTAATCTGACCAGATTATGTGCACTCTTTCTATATGAAGGGTCTTCACAGCCAGCCAGCTGCAGAATTTCTCTCTTCTTGCTGCATATGCTGATACTATTTTCTTTCTCCTTATTTCTCCCCTTCCCTTGCATTACCATTGTTTATACGTGTTGTGTTTTACTACTGTCTGTTAATATTTTCCCTCTTGTATTACTTCTCTACCATAGCAGTCATTGGCAGCAGTGATGGGAAAAACAGAGGAAGGAATAGGTGAGAAAGAGTGAGAAGCTAGGAGAAAAAATCTGTAATGGAACCTTCCATCCTCTTTTAATTGACTCATAGGAAAAAGGAAAGGAAGCTTATGTTATACCCACTCTTAATTTTTACTTCACTCTTGTTTCCTTCCCCAGTATCCCAAGAGCCCCTAATCCTCTCACATTTTTTCCGGCCTTGTGATTGCTCTTTGTATCCTGGTCTCAAATAAGAGGCTTGATGTTTTCTTCCTACATCTTAATCTCATATTTTTGTTTTCCTCCAAGGGGAATAATTATGATTCTAAATGATTAGTAGCAGTAAGTTAAGTTATCCCTGATATGGAGCACAGGCACTGTCAATGCTTACTTTTCTTGCTTAACCCACACTCTGTTTGAGTCAAAAGACTTTTATTAACATCAATTATTATTATTATATTATACGTATACAGCTAGGTCTTATTCTGTTACTCTGATCCCTAAGGTGACTTTGTAAATATGTCTTGGACTCCCTTGTATATTGATTTTCAACTCAAGGACAACTGTATAGGGTGGGGGTGTACTCAACTGATAACCTTAATGCATTGCATGCACTTACTTAGGAATATGTCATATCCCATAGAAAGTTCTAATACTTGGCAATAAGACAGGGATTTCAGAAACAGAATTTCAAAGGGCATGTAGGGCTACCCTTTTATCTCATTTCCTGTTGTACAGAGGAGAGCCAAGCCAGGCATGTCCCAAGCAGAAATATTCATTCTTACTGTTGAATAAAATTGAAATTGTATTCCTTTATCTTTTATTTTACATCTGTTTGGTTTTGTGGGATAAAAACTTGTCAGGGGTATTTGGTATTTCATGGGTTTCACTATAACAGTAAAAAATCCTTTAGTCTAAAAAGTACACAGTATGCATCTATTATGGATGAACAGTGCTATTAATATCCACTCTCTCCATGTACACATTTTGTTTTTTACCCTCAAGCTTTTGAGTCTCTAACTTTTAACCTCTTTTCCTGTTACATTGAGAAATTCTTTTGTTAAAGTCAGACTATTTAAGCAGTATGGTATTTTTAAATATTTGTAGGATCCTCATGATAGTTATTTTGTAAATGTGTTTTGCTTCCTGTTTTTCTCCCCAGCCCTTTCATTGTTTCACTTTTACTGTAATTTCAGATCCTCTTCTCCTTAGTCAAGTAAGCTGAAAAATACTGTTATATAACTATACATGTTGTTATGGTGGTACAGTTTATGAACATACAGCTTATCTTCATCCTCATTTAAGGTATTAAGACCTGCTCTATGATGATCCTGATGGGGATGCTTTAAAAATAAGGGATATATACCACCTATTCCATGGATTCATTGTTTTCTAGCATTTTACTGTCTAGGAATACAGGCAATACTTAAGTGTATAAAGATATTGATTTGTTTGTTTTTTTTTTTCAACGTTTTTATTTATTTTTGGGACAGAGAGAGACAGAGCATGAACGGGGGAGGGGCAGAGAGAGAGGGAGACACAGAATCAGAAACAGGCTCCAGGCTCTGAGCCGTCAGCCCAGAGCCCGACGCGGGGCTCAAACTCACGGACCGCGAGATCGTGACCTGGCTGAAGTCGGACGCTTAACCGACTGCGCCACCCAGGCGCCCCTGATTTGGTTTTAATAGTGACCATATTATTAAAGAGCAAGTAAAGATTTAAATTGCTTATCACATAATGTTCACTAAATATTTAAAGATGAATGAAGTAAGTTTAGGTGGTTGATGATTAAAGGGAAGCTGTAGGAACCACAATTAACAAGGCTGAGAAGAAAAGTAACTAACAGGTTAAAATTAATGAGAGACTAAAGAACCAAATTCCATCATAGCTTTTTGTAAGGAACAAGTATCATTTGTTAAGAACCTACTCAATGTTAGACGTTGTTTTACATCTATTACATCTAGTATTCACAAAAATCTTGCAAAGTACACATTCTTATTTTACATATAAAGAAATTAATGTTCATAGAAGTTAAATAAGTTGACCAAAGTCAAGGTAATTAATAGTCTAGCTCAGACTTTGAAACTCAGAGACTTATAATATACTTTCAATGTATATAAAATTGATTTTAGACTAAAAAAAAACCAAAAACAAAGACAACTATTATCCTGAAATGATTAAACATTTGAGTATCTATTAGAGCCCAATTACATCCTAGTTTGTTGCATAGTTTTCTTTAGTTTGAAATTTTTCTTTTGAAGAAAATTCATCCACACACATTTTTTAAGCTGCAGTGGTGTATTATGTAGGCAGTTTTCAATTTTTTTTCTATCATGACTAAAGAGGTATGCTAGCAAGTCTGTTTTAAGTTTTTTTTTTTTTTTAATGTTTGTTTATTTTTGAGAGAGAGAGCCAGGGAGCAAGAGAGAGGGAGGTGGACAGGCTCTATGTTGTCAGTGAAGAGCCGGATTCAGGGCTCGATCCTGTGAACCGTGAGATTGACCTGAGCCAAAGTCTGAATCTCAGCTGACTGAGCCACACAGGTGCCCCAGCAGGTCTGTGTCTTAATTATCCATAAATAATTTAAGTGATCTAATTTACAATCATTCTTTTGTCTAATGTTGATAAAGGAATTATATATTGCTTTAACTCTTAGTATATCATGAAAAATAGTCATGGGTGTCATCATATTTTTTTATATTTTTGAGTAATTTTGAGAAGTAACAAGCAAGGGATAGTGGACAGTAACTTTATTAGGAATTGTAATAAATATTGAGACCTAGTAAACAAATTTTTATTCTATATTTTCCTGAAATGAGTAATGAATGTCCTTTGAAAGCAAGTAGCTGCTCATCAATGTCTATATACAATCCTGGGAACTATGCATCCTATAAATAAAGATTCCAGATATTATATGCATCTTTAAATTGATTCTGGCTTATCATTATGTTTGGTTCTTTATCGTGGGCTTATAATATCAAAATGTAATAACGTTTGAAACTTTTTCAATAACTGTTGAAAACTTTGACATCTCATAATCTTTTTAGAGGGAAGTCATCCATATTCTTTCCTCCATAATTGTAAAATATTTTCATTTTTATATTTATAAACACTATTTAGAAGTACAAGTCAAATAAGATTTTCATTTCTATATTTATTTCCTTCATCTATTTCCTTCCTGACTTTGCATACACATCTATCTTAGTCATTTGTTGACTTACAAACTGTGTTAAATAACTTTTAGTGCACAAATACCATAAAGGATGAAAGAACACTGCCATAGTCCTATTAGCAAGTTGGGATATTCCAAATTCTTGTTGCATAATACTGTGTGATGAAGACCTTCCCGTTGGATGACTAACTGGATAGGAATGCCATATTTGCTTTTTTTTTTTTTTTTTTTAAATTTTTTTTTTCAATGTTTATTTATTTTTGGGACAGAGAGAGAGCATGAATGGGGGAGGGGCAGAGAGAGAGGGAGACACAGAATCGGAAGCAGGCTCCAGGCTCTGAGCCATCAGCCCAGAGCCCGACGCGGGGCTCGAACTCACGGACCGCGAGATCGTGACCTGGCTGAAGTCGGACTCTTAACCGACTGCGCCACCCAGGCGCCCCCCATATTTGCTTTTCTTAAAAATTCATTGCTGGGGCACCTGGGTGGCTCACTTGGTTAAGTGTCCAACTTCTGCTCAGGTCATGATCTCTCAGTTACATGGGTTCGAGCCCTGCATCAGGCTCTGTGCTGATAGCTCAGAGCCTGGAGCCTGCTTCAGATTCTGTGTCTCCCTCTCTCTCTGCCCCTCCCATGCTCACACTATGTGTCTGTCGCTCTCAAAAATAAACAATACTTTTTTTTTTTTTCAAACTGGTGCAGCTGCTCTGGAAACCAGTGTGAAGATTCCTCAATAATTTAAAAATAAAACTACCCTACCACCCAGCAATAGCACTATTAGGAATTTATCCAAGGGATACAGGAGTGCTGATTCATAGGGGCACATGTACCCCAATGTTTATAGCATCACTTTCAAAAATAGCCAAATTATGGAAAGAGCCTAAATGTCCATCAACTGATGAATGAATAAAGAAGATGTGGTTTATATGGAATACTATTTGGCAATGAGAAATAATGAAATCATGCCATTTATAGCAACATAGATGAAACTGGAAGGTATTATGCTGAGTGAAATAAGTCAGAGAAGGACAGATACCATGGTTTCACTCATATGTGGATCTTGAGAAACTTAACAGAAGACCATGGGAGAAGGGAGGGGGGAAAATAGTTACAAACAGAGAGAGAGGGAGGCAAACCATAAGAGACTCTTAAATACAGAGAACAAACTGAGGGTGGATCAGAGGGGGTGGAGGAGGGGGAAAATGGATGATGGGCATTGAGAAGGGCACTTGTTGGGATGAGCACTGGGTGTTGCATGTAAGCGTTGAACCACGGGAATTACCCCAAAAAACGAGAGCACACTTTACATGCTGTATGTAGGCCAATTTGACAATAAATTATATTATAAAAAAAAGTTAAACCTACACAGAAGCAAGAAATGTATTATTAATTGTTGGATCAATTGTAGCAATAATTAATAATTAAACTCAAAGATTAAGAACTAAAAAAATTTAAATAAAATAAAAATTAAAAAAGTTGTTTACTCATTGATTCTTAAGTTTGAGAAAATATCTATTTGAGTCATCTGAAAATTCATGATCTGAAATTTTGCTTGCATCAGTCAAGCAAAATAATGAGCAATTTCAGCATCATAGTCAAGAGTGCTGTAAGTTTCTTTGCATTCATCTTTTGATTTGTCTAATAATTGTGCTCAGTATGGGCAGAAAATGTAAAATTCAGAACTTTCAACTATGTTTAGCTTTTATTAAAAGCTTTCATCGTGAAAGTTTCTACCTCCCTCTCCCTCTTGCAAAAATGGTGTCTCTACTTCTCTTACGCTTTCTTTCAAAGATATAATATAGTGGGCAACACAATTAGAAAACTGAAGTATGCTGTTATAGTGATGATTTATTTCACTACCAGGTCATCTCTAGGTGATTCCATTATTTCATTTTCTTATGATTTTACCTATTAGCATAAGTTGTGAATAATGATTAAATAATTCCTAGGATAATGAAGTAGCAAAATACTCAAGATACAGGAAAATAAGATCCCTAAAATAACATAATGCATTTTCCATTTCTAAAGGGATCACTATAATATATCTTCAGTTTATAAAAGCATCAAGTGAACTTTATTGTGTTAAAAAATGAATATTTAGTTCTTCAGAAGGTTTCTAAGTTCTTTTTCTTTGGAAGATAGGAAATACCAGTGCTGATAATAAATTTCAAAGAAGAAATTCAAAAACTGAAGCTGGGTCTAATAGATCCTTGTATACTAGAGGTTAATATAACTTTGTTCCTTAATTTATATTATAACTGAACACAAACTAGTTTGTATTTCTTTCTCCTATCTCAAGTGAAAGTGTTAACCATTGTAATTCCAAAATAATAATAATTTGACCAAGTGAGGCATTCATCTTAAAAATCAAAGTACATATTGTTAAATTAGTTCATTTATCTTTATCCAATCCAGTGAATTTTTGCATTAAAAAATAGATGTATAAAGTATAAAATTTGATATATAAAAAATCATTTATAAAGTTTATAATATTTTCCCACTGAGAATAGTTAATTTTTATACATAAGAAAAGCATGGCTACTATGGCATCCCACCATAACAAGCATTTAATGATAGAACCACACTTTATAAATCATGATCTGAGAGAATTATCAAAAACCAAAGTGAAGTCAAGAGGATCAGTGCCCTCCATGTAGTAATATTTACTTTTGCCCTGAAGCAGACATGTGAAAAGATGTGTGAAGTGAAGAAATGCTAGTAAATTCCAGAGATGAAGGCCTTTTCCAAAAATACCCCTGTTTCTTTCTACTGATTATTGCTAGTTTTTTTTATGGAATAAGAACCCAAACTATTTTGTGATTAACATTAGTGTATGATACTGTAGACAGAAGTTAAATAGGTGTGTAATTTAAACATTTTGTTAGTGATATTCTTGAAAAAAGGGTTGGGAATTTTTTAAGCCATGGAAAGTATTTTTTTCCTTCCTCATTAACGGGGTATTTTAGGGAAAAAAATGTAAATATATGCAGTATAGGGGTGGAAGAGGATGAGGAAGGCAGTGCTGCTGTATATCAAGGGACAGAGAAAATCTTTCAGATATTTAAAACGGCAGATGAAGGGGCACCTGGGTGGCTCAGTCGGTTAAGCGTCCGACTTCGGCTCAGGTCATGATCTTACGGCTCGTGAGTTCAAGCCCCGCGTCGGGTTCTGTGGTGATTGCTGGGAGCTTGGAGCCTGCTTTGGATTCTGTGTCTCCTCTCTCCCTCAAGAATAAATAAATGTTTTTTTAAAAATAAATAAAAAATAAAAGGGCACATGAAGAAGCAGGCGTAAGGGAAAGTGTTCACAGAAAATACAGGAACCTGGTCTAGCTCTGTCCTTTGAAGGAAGAGATGTGCCTGGACACATCATGGCCAAACTGATGAAAACCAAAAATTAGGAGAAAAATTTGAACGCAGTCAGAAAAGGCACATTACATAGAAAGAACAACAATTTGAACTATCATGATCTTAACAAATAATGGAGGCTGGAAAACTGTGAAGCTATATCTTTAAAGTACTGAAAGAAAAAAAGCCTGTCAATTCTATACCTGATGGAAATACCTTTCAAGAATAAAGATAAAATAAATCTGCTGGCATACTGATTAGGAATGTAGGCTCTGGAGGAGCGCCTGAGGCTGAGTGTCCAACTCTTAATCTTGGCTCAGGTCATGATCTCACTGTACATGAGCCCGAGCCCCGCATCAGGCTCTGCACTGATGGTGAGGAGCCTTCTTGGGATTCTCTCTCCCCCCCCCCACCCCCTGTCTCTTTCTGCCCCTCTCCTGCTCACTTGCTCTCAAAATAAATAAAACATTTTTAAAATTGTAGGCTCTGGAGACAGAATCTTGGATTTGAATTTCAGCTTGGACGCCTCTGGTGATCATGGATGAATTACATAAATTCTCTAAAGTTCAGTCTCCTTATGTATTTTACTAACATATATACTTTATTGGGATAACACCTAAATTAGTAAGTAATTGAGAAAAATAAATGAGAGAATGCTTTTTAAGCCCTTAGTACCTGCTTGACATATGTTAAGTTGTTAGAAAGTGTTAGTTACCATTTATTCATATGTATTTTTAGGTAGTGTAGCCAACCTTTATGGAATTTTATGCTTTCTATTTTTATCCCTCCCCCCACCCCAGCTTTAGAGAAGTTGGCTACATCTTGAAAAAGGAAGAAACCGTTAACAATATTGAAAATGAGAAATCACTTTTGCTGCTACTTTGACTTGTACAAAGACAAGATTTAGGAAGCTCTCATTTTCAGAGAAAATTCTTATAAATAATGCTTTCCCTTTATTTTCTGCATAGCAATGCATAGGCAGAAATATAGGGCGTTTTTGATCATTGATTTTTACGGAAATTATTACATAAGGCAATCCCTGGTAGAAATGAACTCTTTGTTTTAGTTGCCATGATTATTGAAGATATTACACTTTGGATCACTAAGAAGATCTGCAGTTGATCTCCGAATGTATTTTAGTAAAGTATGAATGGACATCATATTTTTATAGTTTCATTTTAGTTTCCTTGTTTCATATTCTTCATTTGAAGATTTCTTAGGCTTTTAGAGAGTATTCAAAATAATGATGTCATTTAAAAATAAGTTTAGACCATAAATTGTGTTTTCTATTACAGTAATAAATGATATTTTATCTATTATTTATGCCACTTTCACATTACTTCCATGAAATCTATAAAAAACCTGTCCCTCCCCCTCCCTTTTTTTTCAATTTTAGCGGGAAGGAAAGCGAGCAGGGGAGAGGAGCAGAGGCAGGGAGAATCTTAAGCAGGCTCCATGCTAAGCATGGACCCTGACCCAGGGCTTGATCCTGTGACTCTGGGGTCATGACCTGAGCCAAAATCAAGAGGTGGACGCTCAACCGACTGAGCCACCCAAGCGCCCTTGTTCCTTTTTTTTTTTTTTTTTTAATTTTTTGAATGTTTATTTATTTTTGAGAGGGGGGGGGGGAGCAGGGGAGGGGCAGAGGGAGAGGGAGACACAGAAGCCAAAGCAGGCTCCAGGCTCTGAGCTGTCAGCACAGAGCCCTACATGGGGACTGAACTCACAAACCGCAAGATCATGATCTGAGCCAAAGTTGGATATATAACCAACTAAGCCACCCAGGCACCTCTGTGTTCCTTCTTTTTGATAAGATTTCAATAATTTTGTTTTACCTTCTTTGTATTTATAATGTAATGGCTAAGTGTGAATGTTTTGATACTAGACCTGAAATATAGTCTCAAATCTACCAATTATTAACTGTTTGACCTTATCTAAGGTACATGTAAGTCTACACCTTAGTTTCCTCATCTCTTAAATAGGATTATACATGTAAAACACTGTAAGATCCAAATATTACTTTTTATATTACTGCATTTAAAAAGACTTAACGGAGTGGTTAGCATATTCTGTTCTGTATATTAACCTGCCCATCATTCATTCATTCAGCATATAGTTATTAAGTAACAGGCTCAGTGGCCTACCACTATACCAGGTTTTGCCCTCTTGAAATTTATATTTTGGTTGTACTAAGTGCTGCAAAGAAACACTGTCTTATTTTTTCTTGCACAAATTCCAGGAGAAAAAGGTATTTGGCATAGAAGTTATTCAGTTGATCCATTTATTAGTATATTTAGATTATTCACTTTTATTCAAATGAAACATTACTAATCTTTAAGATACAACTTTTTTGTAACACTGTTACTTACACTTTGATCTATGTACCAGTGCTAATCCATAATGAGATAATTACAGAATTTGAGAGTCAACTATAAATTTATTATCTCACAGTTTTGGTGGATCAAGGATCCCAACATGGCTTTAACTGGATGTCTCTGGATCATGAGGTTGCAGTCAAGCTGTTGTCTAGGGCTGCAGTCTTATCTGAAGACAACTGGAAAAGGTTCCACTTCCAAGCTCACTTACATGACCTGTCAGAGCTGCCTCAGAAAGCAGCTGACTTCCCCAGAGTGGGTAATCCAGGTTGAGAATGAGAGCATTCAAGATGGAAGTCACATTTTTTTTATAACCCATTTTTGTATATGATATCCCATCCCTTTTGCTGTGTTCTATTTGTTAAGAAGTGAGTCATTTAATTACATATTATAGTATTTATTTGTTGTACCTTTTTCTTTATTTTCCTAGCATCTGTGAAGTATTTTTAAAGGTAAGTTAGTAGCATCAAGAAATGTATATTTCATTTGTAGATTAAATTTTGCTTCTTAGTATATTTGGCATTATAGAAATGAATAATTCATATGCTAGAAGCTACTGTCAACATATGACCAGTTTTCATAAGGCTGTATACTATAGGCAGATTTAATAAGAGGATCAGAATTAACTATAATAACTTATTGGCATTGGGAATGTGGTTTTGGCAAAAATATTAACTGACAAAGTTTTACAAATATGCTAAAGCTATTATGGTTTAAAGTTTTGAAATCGCAGAAATTTAAGTTCTTAACTTTAATAGTGATGAATACTTTATTTTAACGTTTTAAAAATGGTAGTCACATAGTGAGAATCCAGATTTTAAGTCCCAAAACTAGGTTGCTATTATTCTTAGCTTCAAGCCTTTCAGTAAAGGCTATATGGTTCTAATCTCTTCTTAAATAAGTGAATTTCAGAGTCTAATTTGACTCCCACACGTTTGAGGCATGGTCAGGAAGAAAAAAGCATTTCCAATAAATACTAGATTAGAAATTTAAAAAAAAATACGTCCACGAGGAAACCAAAGCATGGAATTCATTTCCCTTTTCTAAGTAAAATTATGGTGTCCTCCAGAGGCCGATGTATCTTGCTTACCTGTGAAGGTTATATAATACAAGTGAATTTTTAGATTGAGGAATTAGATTAAGGGATTAAAATCTGATTATATAAACATTTAGCATATATTTATATTTTTTTAAGTGTGCATGTTCTTTTTTTTTAATTTTTAAATGTTTTTATTTATTTTTGACAGAGAGAGAGAGAGACAGAGCATGAGTGGGGGAGGGGCAGAGAGAGAGGGAGACACAGAATTGAAAGCAGGCTCCAGGCTCCGAGCTGTCAGCACAGAGCCCGACACGGGGCTCGAATTCATGGACTGCGAGATCATGACCTGAGCCGAAGTGAGACATTCAACCGACTGAGCCACCCAGGCGCCCCCAAAATGTGCATGTTCTAAAGTAGAGTTCTAAAGATTATTTTGGGAATATTCTGGGATTTAATTTATAATTTTACTCTGAAGGGGCACCTGGGTGACTTTGTTGAGTGCCCAACTTCAGCTCAAGTCATGAACCAGCAGTTCATGAGTTCAAGCCCCACCTTGGACTCACTGCTGTCAGCCTGTCAGTGCAGACCTTACTTTGGAACTTCTTTACCCCTCTATCTCCCCCTCTTTCTTTCTCCTCTGCTTGTGCTCTCCCCAAAATAAATAAATATAAAAAAATTTTTAGAGGTAAAAAAAAGTAAAATTTTATTCTGAAACTTGATTTATTCTTAGAAGTTTATTAATGTAATTTTTTACATTAAAAATTATTTGTCAAGCTTCATTAATAGGAAGCATTTCTGTGCATATTGTAGATAGTCTATATGTGATTTTTATTAGTCATGTCAAACATATGATGAGAGTTTATTCATACAGTTAAGTATGATACTAAGTATTAGGCATTAATGTTGAAATTTCATATGTGTCTAGACTTGCTTATCTTAATATTGTCTTCATTGACTTGAAGTAAACTGAAATGTAACTCCTAGTACCTTGATTTGAATATTAGGATCATGTCAGTGGTAAAGCCTTAAACACCATGAAGAATATTCTCTTGTTGGTTCACTAAATATCACAAGATCCAAGCGGTGGGTGCCATTTGTTCTTTTGAGTTCCCTAAACTCGGGTGGCTGTGTGTGTGTGTGTGTGTGTGTGTGTGTGTGTGTGTGTGTGTGTGTGTGATTTTTTTCACTTGTCATTTATTTAGTCATGAACATTTTTTTTGTTTTTTTTCTATGATTTCTCAATCAATTACATGCCCGTATTTGCAGCCACATTGATCACATTGTAGAGAAATAAATAAGAATGAAAGTGAGAGGAGAGAAACCACATTTATTGCATGCTTACTTAGTATGTGTTTACTTTGCTAGGGACCCTTACATATCACATACTTAATCATCAACAACCCCTGGAAGTAAGTTTCACAGAATAGGATACCAAGATTCATACACTTTGAAATCATATAAATTTCCCGGGAAGACACAACTAGTTAAGTTTTAGAGTTGACATTTCAGTCCAGGTCTATCTGGCTTCAAAGCATATACTTTTTGCACTATATCAAAATGTCTCTTAGCACTGAACTCTTTTCATTAAGTACTGTACATTAAAATAAGCAGTATATTTAGATCTCATTAAGAAAAAATAGGTAACAGTTAATCTGGACTGCTTTTTCCCTTTATTAACAAGAGTTAATAGCTCTTGTTAGCTAAAATAAATCACCTATTATGTAACAGATGATAGTGTAATAAATTATTCTATGTCAATGTTTTGCAACTTTTTCTAACCTATATTCCCTTTCATAGACCTTACTTTTTAATGTTATTTGAACCTGCAAAACAATTGTTACTAAAAACAAATCATTATTTCTCCTTCCCCTCCAGTTACAGCATATAACTCTGGGAAGGGATGAGAAATCATCTCATCAATTAAGAATAATTATTTTTGCTGATTTGGATATAAATTCCAGATACTGTTGTTTGGTATCAGATATTCTTTATATATCCTATCTATTTAAATGTATTTTTATAACATTTGTTATAACATTTGTTAATAGTCATTAACAAATGGATTGTTACTGTTTTAAAATGAAAGTCCTTTTAACAGTATGATCTAACAGAAGTCAGGTTATATGGAGTTTTTGATTTATTAGGTTTAGGGGAAAGTGTGTTTTAAATCATTTTGGGTTAATTACTCCAAAATCACAACTTCTTGCTGATATTATTTCCTCATGTTTGGCAAATCTTGGAATAGTATTTTCTGGATGTTTAGTTTTTTGTTTATGGTTTTCAGGAATATATAAGATCAGGCAGAAAACATAATAAGAATGATTTTCAGAGCCTGGCTTCATATGGAAACCACCTTTTAAAATTCATCAGTAGTAAACAACTATTTGATTGCACAACAGTGTGAATGTACTTAACACTACTGAGCTGTAAACTTACAAAATGCTTAAGATGGTAAATTTTATGTTATATGTTTATTTTTACAATTACAATAAAATAAAAAGAAACATAGCAATTGTTATCTGAACACTGCTAGTGCAGTCTTGGAGTTGATAGCAATTTCAGTACATATCAGTGTTCGCTCCGATGCTTCTAGGTAGTTTGAATCAAAAAAGTGGAGATCACTATTAACTTTCCCTTTTCTGTAAGCTGCCTGTTTATTCTTTTACATTAGTGATAGAATATATATGATGAAATTCTAGGAGAGCTGCATAGCACCCATAGAACAAAGATTTAAGGAAAAATCTGAGGTTTTACTTAAGATATCTTTTGAAGAATATTATGTTGCTACAATGTTTTAAATACCTGTGGTAGATTAGTTAGAGCTATAGGAAACTGAAACAATCAGCAGCAATGGATCAAGAAATAATATGGAGAATATATCAAGAAAACACTGGAACATGGGGCGCCTGGGTGGCTCAGTCGATTGAGCGTCCGACTTCAGCTCGGGTCATGATCTCACAGTCTGTGAGTTCGACCCCCGCGTCGGGCTCTGTGCTGACAGCTCAGAGCCCGGGGCCTGTTTCAGATTCTGTGTCTCCCTCTCTCTCTGACCCTCCCCCATTCATGCTCTGTCTCTCTCTGTCTCAAGAATAAATAAACGTTAAGAAAAAGAAATTTAAAAAAAAGAAAACACTGGAACAATGTGGCAGGGGGTAAGTGAAAGGATAATTTTTCCAGGATAGGAAAATAATACTTTGTACACCTTTTTCTGTTATTAAATATTTTCCTTCCTATAATGTAGGATGTAATATATCATTTCTTTTTTTTTTTTAATGTTTACTTATTTATTTTGAGAGAGAAAGATTGCAAGCTGGGGAGGGGCAGAGAGAGAGAGAGAGAGAGAGAGAGAGAGAGAGAGAGAGGAGGGAGAGAGAATCCCAAGCAGGCTCCACACTGTGAACACAGAGCCTGACCCAGGGCTCCATCCCACAAACTGCAAAATCATGACCTGAGCTGAAATCAAGAGTTGAACACGTAAGCAACTGAGCCACCTACGTGTCCCAGAGAGCCATTTAAAGTAGTATTAAATTTCACTTCCACAAAAATATGGAAAATACTTTGTAATCATAATTTTTGTGCATCTCTTGTGAATATTATGTGATCATCTCTGCTGGGAGCTAGCTCTCTCTTTCAATTTATGGATTTCTAAAGTAAGAACTAATGGGGAGAATAGAGATAACCAGGACTAATGAGAGATTCTAGAAATTTGAGAATAACAAATACTAAGCAATAAAAACAAAAGTAGGCTCACCACAGAGACATAAATGATAGTACTAAAAGGAACTCACAGGAATTAAAATATACTGAAACTTAGTATGTTTTATTAACTCTCTCCAATAATTTTTTGTACATTTAGATATAACTGGAAAGTAATCACAAAAATTAAATTTAACAAGGCAACTTAATTTCCCAAAGAATAAATATAAACTAGAATCTTTGAATATTAATGGAACATAGCAAGTAAACTCAAACATGTAAATTCAAAATATTGTTTAAAAAATTTTTTTAATATTTATTTATTTCAGAAAGAGAAAGAGTACAAGCAGGGGAGGGGCAGAGAGAGAAGGAGACACAGAATCCAAAGCAGGCTGCAGGCTCTGAGCTGTCATCTCAGAGCCCGGCGCGGGGCTCAAACTCATGAACCGTGAGATCATGACTTTAGCTGAAATCAAACACTTAACCATCTGAGCTACCTAGGCACCCCTAAATTCAGAATATTCTTATATTGTAATACACGTCCCCAAAGTTTTAATAAATTAATATAACTATCAAATACCTTAGGAAAATAAGGCTTATAAAATGGAAGGTTGTTTAACTCATATAGCTGTCCTTACATATTTAATATTGAAATAAGGGAAAATTACAAGAATTTTATGGGTGCCTTAAGAGTGACTGCATGGCTTACTTGGTTAAGTGTATGACTCTTGGTTTTGGCTCAGGTGATGATCTTGCAGTAAGTGGGTTTGAACCCTGTGTCAGATTGTGCATCAGCCTGCTTGGGATTCTCTGTCTTCCTCTCTCTCTGCCCCTCCTCTCTCTGAAAAAGGGGAGCCTGGGTGGTTCAGTTGGCTGAGTGTCTGACTCTTGATTTCAGCTCAGGTCATGATCTCACAGTTTCATGAGTTTGAGCCCCACATCAGGGTCTGTACTGACAGTGTGGAGCTTGCTTGGGATTCTCCCTCCCTCTTTCTTTCTGCCTTTCCCCTGCTCAAACGTTCTCTCTCTCTCTTTCTCAAAATAAATAAACAAATAAATAAACATTAAAAAAGAAATTATAAACTTATTAACTCCAGAAAAGTAGTTTTTCTCACAGTCTTTTAATATAACTATGTAACCTTGCTATGTGAATAAAAGGACGAGAAAATGATATTAAAATGATATAAAATGATATAAAATGAGAAAATGATAAAAAAAAATGACTGAGTTCAGTCATTCCACAGATTATTTTTTGAGCCCCTGCTCTGTGTCAAGCACTGTTTGAGGCATTTGGGATATATTAGGTAAACAAAAACAAAAATCAAAGTACCCTGTCCTCTTGGAGCGTCCATATTCACAGGAGAGATGGATAAAAAGCATAATAAGTATGTAAATTTATGTTTATTATGTTAGGAAATGGTAAGAGTTATGAAAAACATGGGGCATTGGGGAGAAGGGGTGGGAGGTACTAATGAGGTTGAAATTTAAATAAGGAGGTCAGGGTAGCCCCTCACTGAGAAGGTAACATTTAAGCAAGACTTGAAAGAGTTTAGTCAATAGGGTATCTAGCTGAAGAATCCTAAAGGGGAAGGGAATAGCCAGGGCAAAAAGTTTCAAGGTTAGAATATACTGACCAGATTTGAGGAATAGCAAAGAGATCAGTGTGGCTGGAGAGTAGTGAGCAACGGGGAGAGTATTAGACAGGTATGAGGGTTGACAGGTAATTGGGATCCAGATTCTGTTGGGACTTTGCTTTTATTCTGGAGTAAGATGGGATGCCATTGTACAGTTTTCAGCAAAGGAGTGATTGTGACCTACCTTGTGATTTAGAAGAATCGTTTCAGCTACTGTGTTGATAATTGATTGCATGGAGGGCAGAAACAGACTATTTAAGAGGCTATTACATTAATCCAGGCAAGAGATAATGGTGGTTCAGACTAGAGTGAAAGAAATGACAGCATTGAGAAGTGGTTAAATTCAGAGTATGTTTTGAAAGCAGAGTCCATAGTGTTTGCCAACAATTTGGATGTGTGGTGTATGAGAAAGAGTGAGGTTAAGTATGACTACAAGATTCTTTGCATGAGGAATTGGAAGCAATTGGAGGGTTGCCCTGAACTGAGATGAGGAAGGCTGCATGCAAGTGGAACTGGTTTGAGTGATGGAGGCAGATGAGAAGATTAGTTTTGGACATGTTAAATTTAGGATACCAGACGGGCATTTGGACTGCAGCTATAAACTTGGAACTTCTTAACATATAGAGGATAGTAAACTATCGTCATGAAACTAGGCTTGGTAATTGAGCATCAGCAAGACAGGAAGGTAGCTGAAAACTAATTTTACCTATCTCACAACTTTGCCTGGTGCCAGTGTTGCTAATAATAACCCAGTTCTTCTGACCCAATTAGGGACCAAAAGCAATTCTTCCTAGAGTTTTTGGGCTAAATAATATATTCTTTGTGAAATAGTAGGCATTCATAAATGTTTCTGTTCTTTTTATACATTTCAGTTTTTAAAGGAGAAGACAGCTTAAATGTAAGATTTGTGCATTCAACATCTTCAAGCTTCAATGGTGGTGGTTTGGGAAAATATGAATGAATTACATTCACCAGTTTTATTAGAAAATGAAAAGTAATTGGATTACTAAAGCATGAGACAAAATATAGGGTGATAATAAGTTGAAGGTGATAGTTGAAGAGAAAAATCAAATGATAAAAACAGAAAACTAGCCTATATTCTCTTGGGTACTGGGAAACAATAGCACCAGTGGTTCCCATACTTGGGGCACATTGGAATAACTTGGGCATGCCTTAAAAATACTGATATCTGGTTCCTACTCTCAGACCTTTGAATTTATTTATGTCACATGGAATCAAAACAAACAAAAAAACAACCTGAACTCATAGATGCAGAGAACAGATTGGTGGTTGCTAGAGGTGGGGTAGGAGTAGGCGAAATGGGTAAAGGTGGTCAAAAGGTACAAATTTCCAGTTATAAAATGAGTAAGTCATGGGGGTATAATGTGCAGAATGGTGACTGTAGTTAATATCGTATTGTATATTTGGAAGTTGCTAAGAGATTAGATCTTAGAAGCTCTCATCACAAGAAAAGAAATTGTGTAAGTATGTGTGGTGATGGATGTCAAGTTAAAAAAAAAAAAAAAAGGAAAAGAAAAGGTCCTCAACAGCGTAGAATAAATGAACCCTCTCTAAATCATGCAAATAAGAAATCACTGGCCTAATTTGTTATAGGTTCATGACAGCTGTTTACCTGGTCATTTCTTTATAGCATACATGCACTCCAAATTGGAAGCAGCTGTGATGTTATGGCAGCTGTACTAGACTTGAAGAAGACTTGGATTCACATCCCAGTTCTTTTGCTTATTAGCAGACTTATGGCCAATTCACTTAACCTTCCTGAATTCCAATTTCTATCTTTCCTATGAGAGTAAGCAAATCTCTGTTGCATGGTTATTATATTTTTAAAAACTAATAAATATGAAAGTAAATTATAAATTACTATTTAAAGATATTAAAGAATTATTTGGGGTGCCTGGCTGGCTCTAGCTGGTAAAGCACGTGATTCTTGGTCTCAGGGTCATGAGTTCAAGCCCATGTTGGGTGTAGAGCTTACTTAAAAAAAGAGTTATTATTTGAGAGGATTTTTCTTAATCTTAGATGTGACATAACATTATAAAATGTATTAATCTCCCAGAAGTGAATAGATTATTATTTTGTCTGTATTTTTTTCACTGCCTTAAGAAATAGAGTTCTGGGGGTGCCTGGGTGGCTCAGTCAGTTGGGCGTCTGACTCTTGGTTTCAGCTTTGGTCATGATATCATGGTTTGTGAGTTGAGCCCCACGTTGGGCTCTGTGCTGATGGCACGGAGCCTGCTTAGGATTCTGTCTCTTCTCTCTCTCTTGCCCTCCACTGCTCCCTCTCTCTCTCTCAAACTCTCTCAAAATAAATAAATAAACATTAAAAAAAAAAAAAAGAAATTGAGCTCTGTATACAGAGTGTAATAAATGCCACTGAACTTAACATGTTTAGTAGATGAAGTGTTATTTCATATTTGTTTCCTATACAGTATGTTAATATCTGAAAAACATGAACTTTGGACTCAAGTCTGGGTTTCAATACAGGTATTGTCACTTATTAGCATATTTATGTCAGTAGATATGTTCTAAGACTCAGATTTCTTCTCTCTTTGTTTTGGGGGTAATAAAATTTACCTTTCAGGGTAGGGCTACTGTGTGAGATTCAAGCGTAAAGTGCCTAGCATAGTGAGTGGCTGGCTCAAAACTTGCAGGGAATGTTCATTTTCTTCCTTCTGAGAGTACAATAATCTTGGGATAGTAATTTTAAACTCTGAATAATAATAATTTCTCAGGGCTCCTGGGTGGCTCAGTTGTTTGAGGTTTGATTAATTTGGCTGACATCATGATCTCATAGTTCGTGAGTTCGAGCCCTGTGTCAGGCTCTGTGCTAATAGTGCAGAACCTGCTTGGGATTCTTTCTCTTCTCTCTCTGCCCCTCCCCCACTCACACTCAATCTCCAAATAAGTAAATAAATATTTAAAAATAACAATATCTCAATGGCTAACAATTCTTATATTCTTAAATGTTTTTCTTGTTTTGCTTATTATCATCTTAACTTTTAAGTGTCCACCTCCTCACCATGAATGCTTTGAAAAGGAGTGTTTATTTTATATGTTTTTTTAGGTAATAAAAAAACCTTTAAGTTTATACCATGCATAGCACCAAGGAGAAGAATGACAACAACAAAGATGACCTTCTGCTTAGGATGGGACTTAATGATAATAAAGCTGGAATGGAAGGATTAGATAAAGAGAAGATTAATAAGATTATAATGGAAGCCACAAGGGTATGTTTCTTGTTTCTTTTGATATCATTAATTTAGTAGCTTTTTAACTTTCTGTTTAAAAGAAAATCAGTAAGTTGTAAATATTTTTTATTGTAATTTTTAATATTTTAATGTATCTTGTTACAACAAGTGGGTATGGAATAATCTCCCTTCTGTTCTGTTGCTCTTCCTCTTGCCGTCCAGTTTTCCTGCTTCATGTACACATTATATGCATGTGTTTCAGTAATGTAACTTGGAGGTCTTTCCATAAAGATCTTTCCATAAAGATCTTCAGTTTTCATGCCTGCATGTGTAGATATAATTTATTGAACCAGACGGAATGTTCATTTATGAACCCATACATCATTTCTAGTCTTTTGTTTTTACAAACAATATGACAGTGAATAACCTTTACAACTTTCACAACTTTACATATGTGCAGATAAAATTATAAGAGATCGTAGAAGTAGAATTATTCCACCAAATACAGATAACAAAAAAGGATATATTCATGTGGAATTTTTTTAAGTGTTTGTTTATTTATTTGGAAAGAGAGCTCAAGGGAGGGAGGAGCAGAGCAAGGAGAAAGAATCTCAAGCTCTGCTGACAGAGCAGAGCCCAACCCGGGGCTTGAACTCCCTAACCACCAGGTCATGACCTGACCCCAAATCAAGAGTCAGATGCTTAACTGACTATGCCACCCAGGGAGCCCACATATGGAATTTTTATGAATTGCTCAAGTTGCCCTACATAGTTTATGTATCAATTTAAATTTTCACTGCCAATATATGTGCAACCATGCCTGCCCAGTGTGTTACTAAGCTTTTGGATTTTCCTATCTATAGTAATGTAGTGTAGGCTTAATTTGCATTTCTCCTATGAAAAGTGAGATGGTGCATCTTTTCACATGTTTAACAAGCGACTTGTATTTTCCCTTTTTACAAACTGTCTCTTCTCGTCATTTGCACAATTTTCCATTAGATTATTGTATATCTTTTGATTTTGCTTATGATACTTAATCCTGTGCAGAAGTTTTCTGTTTGCCTTTTTTAAAAATTTATTTATTTTGAGAGAGAGAGAGAGAGAGAGATGTATGAGCAGAGGAGGGACACAAAGAGAGGGAGGGAGAAAATACCAAGGAGGTCTGTGCTGTTAGCATGGAGTGAACAGTGAGATCATGACCTGAGCCAAGAGCAAAAGCTGGACACTTAACTGACAAAGCCACCTCGTTTGATTTTTCATATGTACTTGAATTAGTCAACTGCGTATGGCTTTCTCCAAGGTCATAAATATTTTCTTCTAATATTTTTTTGTTTTATTTATATATTATGAAATAAGTACCCTTCAGAAAGGTGTAAAATTTAAGAGAATATACTTATTTTAAAGAAATGCTTGCTGGTATCTACAGCAACTTACTTTTAAATGGTTTAACCAAAAAGAGGGGGAGGAGTGTGTGTGTATGCATGCATGTTTGTGCAAGTGCATATGTTGGAGTGGGGGTGTGTGTATTGTGTATTCCTAGAAATTGTGGGAGAAACTAAATGTATCAGGATATTAATAGCTGATGAATCTAGGTGAGGACATAGGGGTGTTCTTTGTACTATTCCTTCAAATGTTGGAAGATTTAGAAATTCCAAAATAAAACCTTGAGGGAAAAATAATTTTTTAAGTGTATAAAATATAGATAAAATTTTAAAAGTAAAAAAATTGAGATGAAGTAAGCAAACATAGTATATGGACCCTGGTTGGATCTTGGTTTGAACAAATATATTTGGAACAGTTAAGGGAATTTGAATATGGACAGGGTACTAGATTGTATTAAGGAACTATTGTTAATTTTATTAGCTTTGAAAATGCTATTATAATTACCTAGGAAAATGACCTCATTTTTAAAAATGCATACTAAAACACTGTATAGAATAGCTAAATATCATTATATCTGTAATTTACTTTAAAACAGTTTACTTAAAAAATCAGTGAAGGAAATAAGACAAAATGTTAAATCTCAGTGATAGTTTTATATAGTGTTTATTGTACTAATCTGTATTCTCTGAGATTTTTTTGAAATTTTCATCTTAAAACTTAAAAAAAGAATTAAAACCTATGACCCTAGTTTTCAGGTTAAGAAATAGAATATTTAAGTCATCCCAGATTTTATCTTTCCTCTCTCTTCTCTGTGTCCCAGTAACACTTATTAAATAGTTCATCTAGATCATCATTTCTTACTGATCTGCAGTGCTTTCTTCTGTTCCACTGGATTGTTTGTTATTATATCATTACAACATGACCTGCATTCCAGTATTGTCTAGTAAGTCTAGACAACTGCTAGAACAAGTTCTTTTTTTGCTCTTTATTCTTTTTCAAGAATATCTTAAAAAGAGCATTTGCTCTTCCATATAAGTTTTATGTGATATACAGTTGACCATTAAACAGTGCGAAGGTTAGGAGCACTGCCCCCCCCCCCCCCACACACACACAATTGAAAATCCATGTACAACTTTTGACTCCTCGAAAATGAACTGCTAATAGCCTACAATTGACTGGAAGCCTTACCAGTAACATAAACAGTCGATTAACACAAATTTTGTATATTATGTGTATTACATACTGTATTCTTTAATAATAAAGTAAGATGGAGAAAAGAAAACGTTAAACAAATTGTAAGCAAGAAAAAATATATTTACAGTACTATTTTTTTTTTAAGATTTTTTTTTTAATATTTATTTATTTTGAGAGATAGAACGTGAGCGGGGGAGGAGCAGAAAGGGAGGGAGACACAGAATCCAAAGCAGGCTCCATCCAGGCCCTGAGCTGCCAGCACAGAGCCCAATGAGGGGCTTGAACTCACGAACCATGAAACCATGACCTGAGCTGAAGTCGGATGCTTAACCAACTGAGCTACCCAGGCGCCCCTGTATTGTACTGTTTTTATTGAAACAAGTCCATGTATGAGTTGGCCTACTGCAGTTCAAACCCATGATGTTCAAAGGTCAGCTGTATATACATACATAGAACTATATATACATATCATCTGATATGTATCTATCATATAAAATATATACTTTATATATATTTTATATACCAATATATATTAAAATATTTATATATTTTATATAATATATATTCCTCTAGTGTGGGGGGTTGGGGAGTTCATCATAAATATCTTTTTTGAATTGAAATTTTCTAATTGTTAACTGCTTCACAGAAATGCAACTTCTTTAAAATTTTTATCAGAAACATTTTTTGTTGTTATTTATTTATTTTTTTAGAGAGAGTGTAAATCATAAGACAGGCAGATGGAGAGAGGGAGAGAATTTTAAGCAGACTCCATGCTCAGTACGAAGCCTGATGGGGCTTGATCCCACGACCCTGGGATCATGACCTAAGCCGAAATCAAGAGTGAGACACTCAACCAACTAAGCCACCCAGATGCCCCTATCAGAAATTATAAACATACAGAAAATGAGATACTAAAGTGAATTCCTGGGTAATCATCACCCAGCATCATCAGACATCAACTTATTTGCAAATATTGTTTCATCTGTCTCACCCCTCCCTACTGAATTTTGGAGGTAGAAGATGGAGTATTTTAAAACAAATCCCAATAAATTGGATAAATTTCTAGAAATTTAAAGTTTTCCAAAACTGACTCAAGAAAATAAGAAAATCTAAATAGACCTTTAATAAGGAAAGAAATTAAATCAATAATTAAAAATCTCCATTCCCCCCCCCCCCGAAAAAAAAAAAAAAAGTCAAGATGGCTTCAGTGGTGAATTTTATCTGACACTTAAGAAGAAATAATACTGGGGTACCTGTGTGACTCAGTTGGTTAACCATCTGACTTCAGCTCAAGTCATGATTTCTCAGTTCATGAGTTCGAGCTCAGCATTGGGCTCTGTGCCGACAGCTCAGAGCCTGGAGCCTGTTTCAGATTCTGTGTCTCCCTCTCTCAGCCCCTCCCCCGCTCATTCTCTCTCTCTCTCTCTCTCTCTCTCTCTCTCTCTCTCTCTCTCTCTCTTTCAAAAATAAACATTAGAAAAAAATAATAAGTAAACATTTAAAAAAGAAGAAATAATACCAGTATTCCACAAGTTCTTCCAGAAAATGAAGAAATATGTAACATTTGCCAACTCATTCTATAAGACCAGTATCACCTTGATACAATAGCCAAACAAGCAGAATATTATAGATCATTGTAAATATAAAAGCCCTCAACAAAATGTTAGCAAACTGAATCCAGGAGTATAAAAAGAAGATTGTGTTCCATGACCAAGTGGGATTTATTCCAGGAATGCTCTTTTCTCCTAAAATCAGGAACAAGACAAGGAAGTCCACTCTCATGTCTTCTCTTCAACATAGTCCTGAAAGTTCTAGCCAGTGTAGTCAGGCAATAGAAAGAAATAAAAGGCATCTAGATTGGAAAGGAAGAAATAAAACTATCTCTTCACAAATAACATGATGTTTATGGATAGAAACTCTTACGGATTTCAAAAGGAGTGCAACAGTTGTACCCTGAAAATAACAAAAGTGTGTTGAGGGAAAGTAAGGATATAAAAATGAAAGCATCCTATGTTCAACAATGAGAAGACTCAACATCGTTAAGAGGGTAGTTCTCCTCAAACTGATCTATGGATTCAGTGTAATTTTTCATCCAAATTCAAGGGGCTTTTTTTCCTGCCGAAATTGATAAACAGACCCTAAAATTTATATGGAAATGTGAAACACCTAAAATAGTGAAAACAATTTTGAAAAGGAACAAACAATAAGGTCTTTGGCTTTCCTGTTTAAGAATGTGCTATAAAGCTACAGTTATCAAGATAGTGTGTTACTGTCATAAGGCTAGACATATTGAACAATGGGGTAGAATTAAGAGTCCAGAAGTAAATCTTTGCATTGATACTTTATTGGTTTTTGACGAAAGTACCAAGGCAGAAGGATCATCTGTGCAGCACATGATGCTGGGACAACTGGATATCCACATGCAAAAAAAAGATGAACCTAAACCCTCACTTCACACCATATACAAATTTAACTCAAAATCAAGTTAAATGTAAGAGCCAAAGCAGTAAAACTTAATGAAGATATGAGAAAGTCTTTGAGACTCTTGGTTAGACAAGCATTTCTTAGATATAACAATAAAAGCACAGTCAGTAAAAGAAAAAGTTGACAAGTTAGACTCATCACATTTGAAAACATCTGCACTTCAAAAGACACAATTAAAAAATGAAATGATAAGCAACATAGTAATATAAAATATTTGCAAAATACTTATCTGATAAAGGACTTATATCCAGAATATAAAGAGAATTTTTATAAATTGTTAGTAAGACAACCTAGTTAAAAATGGACAAAAAATATAAATAGACTTTTCACTAAAGATATAAAAATAGAAAAATAGAACCCTCATACTTTGCTGGTGGGATTATAAAATGGTTCAGCCACTTTGGAAAACAGTCTGGCAGTTTCTCAAAAGGTTTAGAATGGAGTTACCATATGACTCAGAGATTCCACTCCTGGGTACCTAAGGAAAGTGAAAACATATGTCCATGAAAAAATGTCTATATGAATGTTCATTGCAGCATTTCTCATAAAAGCCAAAATAAAAATAATCTAAATGTCCATCAACCTAGGGCACCTGGGTGGCTCAGTTGGTTAAGTGTCCAACTCTTGGTTTTGGCTCAGGTCATGATCTCAGGGTTTCATGGATTAAGCCCCTGGTCAGGCTCTTTGCTGACTGTGCAGAGCCTACTTAGGATTCTCTCTCTCTCTCTCTCTCTCTCTCTCTCTCTCTGCCCCTCCCCTACTGAGTTGCTCTTGTTCTCTCTCTCTCTCTCTCTCTCTCAAAATAAACACATTAACATTTAAAAAAAAATCATCAACCTGATGAATGAATAGATGTTATGTTCAGTGATGGGATGATAGGTGATTTTCTAAAAGTGATTTTCTACATTTTCTTTAATGACTAACATTAAAATTTTGTAAAAGCTTTTTTAAAAAATTTTTGAGAGAGTGCAAGTGGGGATGGGGCAGAGAAAGAGGGAGACACAGAATCCAAAGCAGGGTTCAGGTTCTGAGCTGTTAGCACAGAGCCTGATGTCGGGCTTGAACTCATGAGCCATGAGATCATGACCTGAGCCGAAGTCGGACGCTTAACCGACTGAGCCACCCAGGTGCCCCAAAATTTTATAAATGCTTTTTACATAAAAGTGAAGGAGATAACTGATAACCCAAATGACTGAGGGCTTGGATATGCCCATGGATCCTGTCTAGGACACATTGTTATTTTCTGAGTGCCGATCTGTACTCATCTCAGAGTTTGCAGCGTATAATTACTGTCTCAACAAGCCTATGATGTAGGTAACTATAAATTCATTTTGCAGGTAAGGAAATTGAGACATAGAAAGATTAGTAGTTTTAGGGTCACCCAGCTAGCAAGGAGTGAGCTAAGTTTTGAATTCAGTAATTGTGATTCTAGTCTATACACTTAGGTACCGTGGTTATACATACTACAGTGATGCTTTCCTTCTGACACTTTCTTATGCTTTGTTTTGTTTTCTTACAAAGGGGTCCAAATTTTATGTAAATGAGCTCAAGAAAGAAAAGCAAGTCAACCAACGAATTGAAAATATGATGCAACAAAAAGCTCAAATTACCAGCCAACAGCTAAGGAAAGCACAATTACAGGTATTAATTTAATTGCTAAAGAAAGTGAAAGCTGGTAGAATAGTAATTGATAGTTAAAATGCATCATGGTCAAGTCACAACTGAAAACAAGGTAAAATGTAAATGTTCATTATATTATAAAGCATAAAATTTAACAAACATGCATACTTTGTTAAATATTGGTCTACTCTTTTATTTACATAAAGACCCCATACCTAGGCATTGTCACCTCCATTATACAGAAGAATTAATGGAACCTTAATTAGGGTAAATAACTTGCCTAGCTTCAGAGCTAGGATTTAATCCAAAGCTTATGTTCTTTTTGTTATATACATACTTTGCAGCTACAAAAGGCCACAAGATAAATGTGGCATGTTTTCTTCAATGCTGATTTTGCAAAACAGATTTAGGGGAACATGTTCACTAATTAAATTATAAAGCAATTTAAAACATAATTGTGTTGTACTAAAACTAAGGTAGAATGCCAAATGTGCATGAATTTTTAAGATAAAACACCAGACTTCTAAAAATTTGGAGGCTTTTGGCTTCTCCAGTATCTTCAGGGAATAAATACTCAAAAGAGTTTCCTCTGGTATTTAAAAGCTATTCCAGGAGAAGAGTTTGAGTAGAGCAACACTGCAGGGCATCATGTAGTAGATTGAAAACTCAAAATAGTCAAGGTTTTGCTGGTAAACCTAAGGTTTACTTTTATATATTAAAAAAAAAAATTTTAAATAAAGTTTACTTTTAAAGACAGTTTTTATCCTCTATCAAAATCTGATTCAATTTAACAAAGCAGTTTAGGCTGTAACATGATGATAAAATCATATTGATCTAGGCCACACATTTCTTCTCGTGATACAGTTCAGAGATGCCAAACTTTATGTTTTTTTCTTTGCCAAATTGTAATGTGTCATTTTCTTCATATGTGCTTTCCTAGAGCACAAGCTAGTTTTTTATTTTATGTGATAAGTGGTCTCTTCTCATAAAGAAAGATCACTTGCTTTTGCCTTCCCAAATTATCATTTAAAAAATTTTTTTAACATTTATTCATTTTTTGAGGGACAGAGAAAGAGTACGAGCAGGGGAAGGGCAGAGAGAGAGGGAGACACAGATCCAAAGCAGGCTCCAGGCTCTGTGCTGAAGCACAGAGCTCTATGTGGGGCTCAAACTCACAAACTGCAATATCATGATCTGAGCCGAAGTCAGACGCTTAACTGACTGAGCCACCCAGACGACCCCCAAAATTAGCATTTTTAGTGCTTCATAGCATTCTACTGTATGGAGGTACCATAATTTATTTGCCTTATCCCACATGGGTTTCAGTTTTTTGTTTTTATATATAACCTTGCGATGATTGTTCTTATTTACATATCTTTGTACTCTTGTCCTGTTATTTTCACCAAAGATTGTACATTTTCACATTTTCAACACAAGAGTGCTAGTTTCCTCACATACTTGTTTCAAATTAAATTTTATTAATTTTATCAATCCTTTAGTTTTTGCTGGTAGTGTCTAAATATTATTTCATGGTTATTTTAATTTGCACCTTCTTTGATTATGACAGAAAAAGAATGTCTTCCCTTGTATTAGCCATTAATATTTCATTCCTATGGGAATTCCTTTTTTATTGTTAGTATATAGGCTAAGTAGCTGGCACGAGATCCCAAAATACAGTGGTTCAAATCAGTTAAGAATTTATTTCTTTCTCACATAATAGATAAGTATTCCTGGGGTACCTGGGTGGCTCAGTCGGTTAAGCGTCCAACTTCGGCTCAGGTCATGATCTCACAGTTCCATGGGTTCAAGCCCCATGTTGGGCTCTTGCTGACAACTTGGAGTCTGGACCCAGCTTTGGATTCTGTGTCTCCCTCTCTCTCTGCTCCTGCCCCACTCATGCTCTGTCTCTCTCTCTCTCTCTCTCTCTCTCTCTCATAAATAAATAAACATTTAAAAAAATAGATAAGTAGTCCCAACTGATTGGGTGGTTCTGCTCACTGTAGTAATTTAGGGACCCAGGTTCTACATCGTGTTGTTCTGTCATCCCCTAAGTGTTACCGTTACCTGGTTTACAAAATGGGATTACCTCCAGTCTATATTCTAGACCCCAGTAAAGAAGAAAGAATGAGGAAAAAAAAATCAAAGGCAAGTAATTTGCTATTCAACAAGTGAAAGAGAAATTGCACACATTACGTCAGCTCACGTGCTTTCTCCTTTTAATTTTTTTTAATGTTTATACATTTTTGAGAGACAGAGTGCGAGCAGGGGAGGGACAGAGGGAGAGGGAGACACAGAATCCAAAGCAGGCTCCAGGCTCCAAGCTGTTAGCACAGAGCCCCACGCAGGGCTCGAACTCATGAACTGCAAGATCATGACGTGATCTGAAGTCGGTCACTTAACAGACTGAGCCACCCAAGCCCTTTCTTTCTTCCTATACTAAATTCTCATTGTACTTGAATTTGTTTCTGGATTCTCTCTTCTACTCAGCTGAATCGTTTCCTCTATCATACCATGCAATTTTAGTTATTCAATAATAATAATATGTTTAATATGTTCCTTCACTACGATTCTATAAATTTTTTTCTCATGCATTCTTTCACATAAATTTAAGCATTGTTTCATCAAGTTAAAACAAATCCATTCTGTGTATAATAACATTATTTTTAATTGATATTAATCCTTAGGCAATTTATTTTCAGAACCTTTTTTTGGTAAGTTTTAATCATCTATACAAATATCTCTTATAAAGCTTTAAAGATATAATGCATATGAGTCATTCAATATAAGAACTTTTTGCTGTTCATGACTCTTTTTAAAGCTCATAATCCTTAAATATGCTAATAATCTGAAGTATTAGAAAATACTTTATATTGTGTAACAGAGCTTCAGATTTTGTTACAGTTTTTGTGACTATTTCATGAGAGACTCTCTGACATCTTTTGAAAGGGGAGTGGCAGGAAATCTGTTTTATGTTGATTGTTAAATTGTTTCACTTGTTGAGCTTCCTTTAAAAGAAATTGTGTAAATGGGAGGGAATTGAGGAAATCCTAAGGAATCTAGAAGATCTGAGAGTAAGAGAGGTTTTCCATGGGAAATGTGTTTCTATTCCAGTGTCATGAATTTTCCAAATAATAGATTTTTGTATGCATGCTATGATGGTAGGAACTATTATTGTTAGTCAAGCTGAGGTAACTAACCTCTATAGTCTCACGGAGTATTTATTCAGAACCTAAGTGTTCCCCACTCCATTCTACCCTCTTTAGACTTCTTAAAGGCACAATCATTTTTGTAGCTGCCAAAACATCTTGTTATAACATGGATTCATAAATTAGATAGACAAATATCTGAGGTGCCTGGGTGGCACAGTTGGTTAAGTGTCCAACTCTTGATTCTGGTTCAGGTCATGATCTCACAGTTTGTGAGATCGAGCCCCACATCGGGCTCCATGTTGCCATTGTGGAGCCTGCTTGGGATTCTCTCTCTCTCCTTCTCTTTCTGCCCCTGTCCTGTTCACGGTCTCCCTCTCTTTTTCTCTCTCTCAAATAAATAAATAAATAAATAAATAAATAAATAAATAAACTTAAAAAAAAAAAAAAGAATAGACAAACATCCATGTTATATTAAATGGAAACTACACAGCAAATCTGTGCATTTTGACCATTTTAACAACTGATTTTATGGACCTGGGTTTATTTACCAATTTAGGGTAGTAGTAAGTCAGGAAAATGAAAAACAATATTTCTGAAACAGTTTCCTGAATGCAATCAAAAAAGGGGATTTTTTAAAAAAGTAAATAAAGCATAATGTTGATATAAAATACACTATTTGAGTTTGGTTTGAAGTTATTTCAATATTAAAGACTTTTTAAGATCCATTTTAGGGAAGCATTATAAAATAATGGAAAGAGCACAGCCTTTAGAGTAACTTGGTTTATAGGTCTAGTGCTAACATTGACCAGCTGTATGACTTAGGGCAGATTACTTCCTCTTACTGAAGTTTAGTTTCCTCATCTACAAAATGGGAATAATAATTACCATCTCAGAATTATTTTTATCACTAAATGAGTTAACATAAAAGTGTTGATTCTAATCTGTACACTTAGCCACCGTGGTTATAGGACACATTTGATATACTCAATAAATGTCACTTCTGTTTTTAAAATTATGGGTAATATCATGAAGCCCTTTCCATATCCCTGGATGAGTACATTACATGATTAGCTCTTTTTATTCTTCCAATCATTGGGGATTGGTTTAGTCCCACTTTTCAAAAAAAGTAAGAATGAGGGGAGTTAACTTGCCCCCTATCATGTAACTGAAGACCCAGAAGAAGCTCTTATTCTTAACCATGGTCACACACACTAGTTTTGAACTGTGGCAAAAGGGATAACATATACGTGAGAGGCTCAGATCAGAACATGGAAGTTATTTGTAAGGGAAAATAGAGGAATGGAAAACATGAATGAGGATTTCATTAGAAGAAATTTGAGAAAAGCAGGGTGGTGTGCATTTGGTAGTTGCAGAGAGAAAAGTGTTTAGACAAGGGTGAGTAATGAGAGTAGAGGAAAGCGGAATGTGTGAGTCACTCAGTGGGGAGGTTTCCTTTTGCCAACTGTACTTTTGCTTGAAGCACAGAAAAGATAATAGATTGCTGAAGGAACTGTCATAAAATTAACATATGAGGCTAAGGAAAGCTTTTTTCCACCTGGTTTGCTTTCCATTTATTATCTTTTTCCTTTCCAATATTTATGGGTTAAGATACTTCAAATGCTGCTCCCGTATTCTCAGTCGATTCCTATCATAGGTATATTTTCTAAATTAAAATAGAGTAGTTTTTAACCCACCCTTATTTTTATTAGCCTCCATGATTTGTCTACATCTTTTTTTTTTTTTTTTTTTTTTTTTTATGTTAGGATGCTGTTCTCTAATTTAAAATTGAAGTACTGGAAAAAATAGTTGTTTTAAATCTGGATGATAGATTGGAGTCATGTGAAAGTTCCACTTATTAGGTGTCTCACTGCATGAGATCAGCCTTCTGCAAAATTTTTCTGCACATTCTACTTCCTCTTTTTAAACCAGAAAAAAATATATATATTTATCAGTGTAAAATTTATGTATTTTCTCCTATAAGTCTCACCTCTTTCTCTCTTATAAGAAAAGAATTTAAAGGCAAATCAAGTCTTTATCCTGATAGAACTCATAATTTAGTATCTAATATAGTAAGTGCACCATAAGGGCAGGAAAACAACTAAGGGAACATTAAATTCTGTGGCATGGAGGACAGAGAGCTAATTAAGCCACAGAGAGGTATCTGAGCTGACCCTTCAAGGCTTTATGACAGAATGAGGAAGATCATCCTAGACAGAGGAACAGCCTGAAAAAGGCACAGAGCATCTCAGTGAGTTGTAGCCTAAACAGAAGCAGACCCTCTAGAGGTTCACTGGAACCAACTGGAAACAAATATGGTTCAGGGGATTATTTCTTTTAATATTTCTAATTTTGAGAGAGAGAGAGACAGAGTGCAAGCCAGGGAGGGGCAGAGGGAGAGGGAGACACAGAATCCAAAGCAGGCTCCAGGCTCCAAGCTGTCAGCACAGAGCCCGACGTGGGCCTCGAAATCATGAACTGTGAGATCATGACCTGAGCCCAAGTCGGACTCTTAACCAACTGAGCCACCAGGTGCTCCTCAGGGGATTATTTCTAAAAAAGAAGTTGCAGTCTTAGCCTGCAGCTAGTGGGGAAACTAGTGTCACTATAATGCTAAGAAGGAAGACCATGAAAAAAATTCTCCAGAATGGAAGCAGAGTTGAAGTCTAACGAGGAGGAAATACTGAATTATACCCCTGCAACTTTCCACTTTTGAGAAAACCTGCTATAGAGATCTCCACATGATGGAAATTGCTTTCATTCCAGAGCTTACCCCTATTGCTTATATCTATTTTCCCCTCAGTTTTTTATTCCTTTGCTGTGCAGCTATCCTTTGATCCTTTAGTAAGAGATTACATTCATTAAACTTGTCCCATTTGCTAGCCACTATTCCATGCTCCTTATGTATTCCATCTTATTCAAAGTGATCATAGATCAAAATGGTCACACCACCACCCTCGGCTACGGGGAAAGCTGGGAAGCATATTTAGCTTCTTTTCTCTTCAGCCTCTATAGTAGAGGCCACAAAAAAGGAACACTTGGAAATGGGTCTGTCTGTTACATAAACCTTTTTCTTACTGCCTGCCATACTTTGGTTATTTTTACCTCCTTTCATTTCCCTTTCTTCTTATCAATCCAATTCTTTCTCTCTAGAGAAATAAAAATGCTTTAAAGATAAGTTTCTTGGCTATTATATTTGACGTATATATTGATTTCATGAAAGAATAAATTATAGCTTAAATTTTCAATTTTGATTTGTATTGACTAACGGTTACCAAATTTTAGCCTTATAAAAACAGTTCTACAGAGTGAATGTTTACATTATGATTTGTACATTCACTTGTACAGTACTCTTCAGCATAAAGGTAATATGCCAAAGAAGTATATAATCTTTCGTTGTAGATTTCCTTTGTTGCTACTTTAAAATGTTAATGTTATGAGTCAGTGAGAGTTGTTTATTTTACCGAAGCTTTTATTTACCATTAGTTGATGTCCAAATTTATAAAGCAGAAGAATCATTTGATACAAGCACTTACAATATTTCATTCATTCAAGAAATATTTATTAAGTACCTATTATGTGATTGTAGTGAGTGAGAGATGGAAGACTTGGTAGGGTAAGATATTTGAGAATGAACTCCCTATCTTCATGAAAATAGAAGCAATTATCAGCCTTAATAAACAACAATAAAGTGTAAGTAGATAGGGGTACCTGGCTGGCTCAGTCGGTGGAACATATGACTTTGACTTTTGACTTTGGGGTTGTGAGTTTGAGCCTTATGTTGGGTGTAGAGATTAATTAAGTAAAAAAAAGTTAAATAAATAAAAAAGAAACTTCAACAAAAAAATGTATACATAGATAGGTGGGTCAATGGGTGGGTGGAAAGATGGATGGATAGATGGACAGAGATAGATACCTACTAAACGAGAGATTAATGTTATGATTATGGTGTTTTGATATCATGTTGACTAAAAATATGTTAACTTTTTAAAAAATTAAGGTTGACAGATTTGCAATGGAATTAGAACAGAGCCGGGATCTGAACAATACTATAGTGCACATTGACATGGATGCTTTCTATGCAGCTGTAGAAATGAGGGACAATCCAGAACTGAAGGATAAACCCATTGCTGTAGGATCAATGATGATGTTGGTAAGTAGGTAAAGATCAAAGACAAAAAAGGAAATTTCATAACATATTCAAGTAAAGCTTACTGGTTCATGAAGGGGGAAGGGGAAGCCTTTGGTAAGCTTTACCAGTTTGCTGGGCGTTTTTCTGTGTGCTTTATATGTGCTCAATTACGGAATCCTTTCAACATCACTTCAGGAAATTTTTATTTCCATTTGACAGACAAGGAAACTAACTCAGAGGGGTGTTTAAAAACTTCCCCAAAATTACAAACCTGGTGAATGGTAGAGTGACATTGTATCTTTCTGTTGCAAATTATATTTTTTGAAGTAACTGTTCTAGTTAAAGAGAACTGGAGAAGAAAGAAAAGGAAATGTTATTCTAAAGCAGGCTTGCACACAGTGGCTTGCAGGCCAAATCTAGTCCTTTTTTTTGTAAATAAAATTTTATTGGAACTCTGTCACGTGCCATCCATTTGTTGTTGCATTGAAAGAGCAGAGTTGAGGGGCTCCTGGGTGTCTCAGTCAGTTGAGTGGCCAACTCTTAATTTCATCTTAGGTCATTATCTCACAGTTGTGAGATTGAATCCTACGTCAGGCTCCACGCTGAGCATGAAGCCTGCTTAAAATTCTCTCTTCCTCTGCCCCTCTTCCCTGCTTGTATGTGCATGCTTTCTCTATCTCTCTCTCCGATTAAAAAATAATAATACTAAAAGAGCAGAGTTGAGTAGCTGCAACAGAGACCCTATGATCTGCAAAGTTTAAAGTAATTACTATCCAGACTTTTACAGAAAAGGTTTCCCAACCTTAGTTCTAGAGTAACATACTTCATTAAAATAGGACTGTAATTAGTTTTTCCCATGGCTTAGAATCTTAACTTTTGTGATTGCCATGTTGCTCTCCCTCATTGCCATCCTAACCGTAGAAGGTAAAGATGGCCAGGATTGCTATATGTGGCTAAAACTGTGTGGGGAATTAGAAATAACACCTGGAATAGATGGATTTTGGTATAAAAAAACATATCTATAAGAGAAACAAAGAGAGTTCTACCCTGTTTCTAACTCTTTCAAATGCCTTAGCTATAAATCTGCTTCCTACTGAGTTACTGTTGTATTATAAAACTATAATCTGTTTGTTCATTATCTCTGCTCCCATAAGTATGCAGACAACTAACAATTGAAGTTTCAAAACAGTGTTTATGGCAAGACTACTCTCCTTTTCCTATAAATAATCAGCCTATATTTGAAAAAATGAATTTATTTTTAAGAACATATATCATAATCTATGTGAAATTATCTATGTGTGTGTATATATACATACACGAATGCATACTGTAGCCATGTTAAAGCTAAAGCCATTGCTAGATCTGCAAAATATTTTCTTTCCTATAAATTCTGTCCTCGTAAAAATGGGTTATTATTTCCAAATTCAAAATGATTATTTGCCATATTTAAACAAAGATTATTGCTTTTGTGTGCTCAGCTAATAGACTTCCCTTCTAATGAGATTTGAAGTATAATTGCTATTGTTCTATTAAACTCATAAA
This sequence comes from Felis catus, assembly GCF_018350175.1. NCBI lineage: Eukaryota > Metazoa > Chordata > Mammalia > Carnivora > Felidae > Felis > Felis catus. The sequence goes on from NC_058368.1 coordinate 139,744,989, forward strand.
AGTATATTTAGAAATTAATGGTAGTGATAGCACATGTTTGATTATTCCAGTCTGTTACAGTTAGAATTCTTTTTTGGGGCACCTGGGTGGCTCAGTCGGTTAAGCGTCTGACTTTTCAGCTTGGGTCATGATCTCACAGTCTGTGAGTCCGAGCCCCGCATCAGGCTCTGTGCTGACAGCTCAGAGCCTGGAGCCTACTTCAGATTCTGTGTCTTCCTCTCTCTCTCTCTCTGCCCCACCCCCACTAGCGCTCGCTTTCTCTCTCTCTCTCTCTCTCTCTCAAAAATAAACATTAAAAAAAAAATTCTTTTTTGATGAATTGGGTAGATCCTTGAAATGTTCTAAGTTGGGATTTATAGTTAGACCTCGTGGCAGTTATTTATTGCTGCATAACAAACCCCTCCAAGTACTTAGTGGACACCATTTATTTGTTCATGATTCTCTAATTTAAGCAGAGTACAATGGGGATAACTCCACTCTACCTGAGGTTGTCTAGAGCTATTTAGCAGGGGCTGGAGGATCCAAAATGGCTTCACTAACATGCTTGGCCCTTCAGCCAAGGTGGCTGGAATGGTTTCCAGCCATTGAGCATTCCTCTGTCCATATGGTACATCATCATCATTTAGCAGTTTAACCCAAGATCTTTACACAGTTGCTGGCTTCCCAAAAAAGCAAAGGCTAAAGTTGCAGACTTCATAATACCTAGGTTTCAAGACTCACATAATGTCACTCTTTCACATCTTTTTGATCAAAGCAAGTCTCAGTGCTAGTCACTTGGCATGAGACACTGGAGCCCACCCTTGGATAGGAGGAACTCTAAAATACTGTGGCTGTGATTTACATGTAGTCTACCTAACACAAACCTGAAAGCTAAAGGAAGTTGTATTATAAATTTTGTTTCAGCTCTACTACAGATCTAGCTTTCATATCAATTCCATTAGGTTTATTTATATTTAACATATTGATTTGTTTTTCTAGTGCTATCTGCATTTGCTGTTCCAGAATACTGACCAAAGATTAGCATAGTTTGGAGTGCTATCAAGATTTTTATTAAATGCCATTTGAAAACCATTAATGGCAAATTGATGTTATTCTGAAGTAATCCCTTTCATATGGTAGATTCTGTTTTGCATTCCTTTGAATTTTCACTTGAGATTTCAAAGATGTCACTTGTGATAAAATTTTTTTGGAAATGGTACTGTGTGTGGTATCATCATCAACAAGATTTAAAAGTAATGTTCTCCTTCTGACTTTCATAATTTTTTCACCAAAAGTGTTTCACCAAAAAGGGTATTCAAGCCTGAAAAAATAAAACGTAATTTTCAAAGTTCTTTTAAGCTTTATTCACTTACATTTTTGACATATAATTTGGCTGACAATATATTAGAACCTTTGACTTTTGTTGTAAATGAAAAATTTCCCAAACCCCAAGTATAGCAAATTCCAAATCTATACTAGTATACTATACTATTACTTTCTATACTATTACTTTCATGTAACATCTATTTGTACTATAACATTACTTTATAACTATTAGTTCCATGTAGCGTCATTACTTTATAACTATTAGTTCCGTGTAGCATCACCCACCATCATCCAAACTTTGCTGTATACTATATTAGGTATGCCTTAGAACCAGTAAAGTTTAGGGACCCCTGGTGGCTCAGTCGGTTAAGCGTCCAACTCTTGATTTTGGCTCAGGTCATGATCTCTTGGTTTGTGAGATCGAGCCCTACATCGAGCCCCACTTCGAGCTCTGCATCGGGCTCTGTGCCGACAGTGTGGAGCCTGCTTGGAATTCTCTCTGTCTGTCTCTCTCTCTCTCCTTGCCCCTCCCCTGTTCATGCACTCGCTCGTGTGTGTTATTTCTCCAAAAAAATAAACTCATGGCCTCATGGCCCTTAAAAAAAAAAAAAAAAGAACAAGTGAAGATTAGTTATTGGAAATATAAGAGAACCTTTTTATTAGTCTTGTTTATTTCCTGGTATCATGTTATAAATATGGAGACAGCAGTGAGAGAGAGGGTCATGGTATAATAGTATGATAGGATAAAGTCAAAGCTCAATTCGAGGCAGTGGCCTATAAAAGAAATGTCCTTGACTTGAAAATACACATCAGTAATGTGTTTCTTATGAACGTATTGATCAAGTGTCCATTTAGGTTTGTATATTTTTTCCTATGTGGTCTGTTTTCTTTCAGTCTACCTCGAATTACTACGCAAGGAGGTTTGGTGTTCGTGCAGCTATGCCAGGATTTATTGCTAAAAGACTCTGCCCACAACTCACTATAGTGCCCCCAAACTTTGACAAATACCAAGCTGTGAGTAGAGAGGTAAGTCTGATGAACTCCTATTACAGACTTTGACTGATTTCTTTTCACTTACAGAATCAAGTCCAGATGCCTTAGCACCTCATAATTTGGTCTTAGCTTATCCCTTTAAATCTTACCTCTCTATCACTTGTCCAGCTTATTTATTGAAAACCGAGCTGAGGGGAGCCTGGGTGGCTCAGTTGGTTAAGCATCTGACTTCAGCTCAGGTCATGATCTCGCAGTTGACGAGTTCAAGCCCCACATCGGGTTCTGTGCTGACAGCTCAGAGCCTGGAGCCTGCTTCACATTCTGTGTCTCCCTCTCTTTCTGCCTCTCCCCTGCTCATGCTCTGTCTCTCTCTCTCTCAAAAATAAAGAAACATTTAAAAAAATTAACAAAAAAAAAAAAGGAAAACTGAGCTGAGTATGCAGAGTACACCCTTCTATTTCCCAGATATTTGCTTTTCCATATATTTTTTTTCTTCTGTTTAGAAGCTCTTATTTCCCCAGAAAACTTTGGATTGCCTTAATTTTAACCTACATTAACTTCAGCTGTTTTTTTCTTACTGTACAAAATATATCTTTCTAGAATCACCTTATATTTATAATTTATATAATCTACTCAAGTTATTAATTTCAAGCTCTTTTGCGAATAAATTTTTTTATCAAATGTTTTTAAACAATAATAAAATTCCTGTATTTTGATTAACTGTTTTCCTGCCTCATAGTCTAGTGAAGATGCTTATAAGCATTTAGTGTCCAAGAGACTGATAATGGAAGAAAAAACGGAATAATCTTGATTTGAAAAGGGTCTTTGAAATATAAAGATTTAATTCAGTAAAATTGCCTAAACTGTCTTATAGGAAAAGCTGCTATTTTTCTCTATTTTTGATAACTGGACTATCATGCTAGTGCTAAAACTTAAGTCATAAATTAAAATTTTAGAATACTACTTGAAACACTTTTAGCCTACTGTAGTACAATACAGTGTTAAAGACGACTGTCTGAATTGAAACCCTTAAGAAACTATGAGCTAGCACTTAGTACCATTTAGTCATGTGAAGAATCTTTAGATTTGCTCCTCTTATTTGTTTTCCACCTCATGTACTCTAGAAATGACTCCCACCAAAATTAAAAAGGTGCTCTACCCCAAATAAAAAAGCAAATTCTTTTTTTCATTCTTTCAAAAACAGTCTGTGGCAGCAAGTGCTTTTTGTCTCTCTCTGAAAAGGTGGTGGTGAAGGGGGAAGCACGTTCACAGGTGGTTACTGCTTATGTCTTTTACTGTATTCCTAATGTAAAAGGGTAGAAATGCTACCCGTAAATATTGTAGGCTTTCAGTAAGTTTGAAAATCCTTCAAAAACCTTGTAAGAAAGGATTTTTTTGTGTCCTACTTTATTTAACTCATTAAAACTTCAGATGATATGATAAGACCTGAATTATTTTTAGTTTCCTGCAGTCTTACATATATTGAAGAAATCTTTCAAATTTGAGCAGGATCTAGCTAGTTTTTTTGCAGATAACGAGTGAGTTCTTATGTGTAAATGAACTACAGCACAAATTCCCTGACTATAAGGGTGTTAATATGTGTGGCTTGGTTTAAAAGTTTAAGGAAAAGCCATTTTTATTTTATCCAAAAGAATGGAACAGCTTTAACTGTTCTGGAAGGCAGAGTGCTTGAATTTTACTGGAACATGTCTATTTTTGTTCTTGAAGCAGTATCCTATGAAAAGGAAGTTAGTGAGTACTCCGTGTCTCTAGGGAGTACTTCTCATTCAGAATAATCGTAGTTGGCTGCCAACTACAGACTTTCCAGAGTTTCATTTTCACTAGAAAGATTCCATTTGAGTACATTATAAAACTGGTTTCTTCTACAAGAACAAAGCTAATTAAGGTACTCTCTGAGTAAAGCATGGCCAAGTTTTATATCACCATTTTCTAAAATTACCTTTGACACAGCTGTTCATAATTAAAATAAGCTAAAAAGCTTTCTTTTTATAAAACTTCAAAAAAGTTCTCATTATACAGCAGACAGATTTTAAATACTAGATGGAAGTATAACAATTCAATAAATACTTTTTTCAAATATATATATTATTTTGGCAACTACTTCCTCTAATTTCAGGTAATACTTCAGTGGTTAAAAAAATTCATAGTTTCACATAATAAAACTGTCTTATATAAAAGTCATTTCTGGAATCATACTGAAATTCTGATCTCTTCATTTCTTTTATCTCAAGATGCAGCTCCAGACTTTTCCTCATAATTTAATATAGTCACAGACTTCCACTGTAGAGTTGTCCTCTTTCCCATTCCAAATCACGATAATTGAGCTTTATTTTCTGAATGGATACATGCATTAATGTATGTTTTGAGTGGAGTTTTATGTACATATTATAATTAATTAAAATAGAACTACTTTCTAAAGCATCATAGTACCTTTATGTAAGATTATTCCTTTTTATTTTTTTAAAATGTTTAATTGTTTTGAGAGAGCACACACACTCAAGAGGGCAAGTGGGGGAGGGGGAGAGTCAGGGAGAAAGAAAAAATCCCAAGCAGTCTCTGGTTTGTCAGTGCAGAGCCCGACATGGGGCTTCATCTCATGAATCCTGAGGTCATGACCTGCGCCAAGGTCAAGAGTCAGATGCTTAACCTACTGAGCCACTCAGGTGCCCCAAGATTATTGCTTTCTAAAAGGAACAGAAACCATTGGGGCACCTGGGTGGATCAGTGTCTGACTCTAGATCTTCCCTCAAGTCAAGATCTCATGGTTCATGAGTTTGAGCCCTACATCGGGCTCTGTACTAACAGTATGGAGCGTGCTTAGGATTCTCTCTCTCTCCCTCTCTCTCTCAGCCCCTCTCACTCTCTCTTGTCTCTTTCAAAATAAATAAACTTAAAAAACATTATAAAGAAATAAATAAAATGAACAAAAACCATCATAAAAGGTGAGAGGGAGCAGGGTCCTATTGTTACCACTTCTACTCTTGACCAGTTATTTAAAATTATGTTACTTAACTGTTCTTTCTGTGCCAGCAGAAGGATGTCTGAGATTTATTTGAGTCACTTATTATATCTAGATAAAGATGGCTGAATAGAGATTATATCAAATGAAGCTGTTTCATGGTCTTCTGCCTTCATGATCTATTTTAATGCAAAAAAGAATTTGAACAAACTTGCCCTAGCAATAAATTATTTATTCCCTAAATCTATGAGCTATTGATTGTAGGATTTTTGCTATATTTCGAAGTAAGAATATTAATGTTTCTTATCAGCTGTTATATGACAGGTTTTGCTGTGGCAGCAGAATTTAAACCATTTTGTTCCTTTTGAAGGTTAAGGAAATACTTGCTGATTATGATCCCAATTTTATGGCCATGAGTCTTGATGAAGCCTACTTGAATATAACAAAGCACTTACAGGAAAGACAAAATTGGCCTGAGGACAAAAGGAAGTATTTCATCAAAACAGGGAACTCTCTAGAAAATGGTAAGCAATTAATTAGAATGATCAAACTAAAAAACAAACAAAAAGCCCTTTGAATTAACCCAGTTAATGCATTAGCATCCATAGATGGTAGGACTAGTTAAACCTTTATTATGAAAAAATATTAAAAATGAAAAATCAGAAACTTAAAATGTACTAGTGGAATTTCTAAGTTTAATTTGTAGAATGTCACTTTTAAACCAAATGAGATTGTTAAATTTCTTGAGTTTAAGAGTGTGCACTAGTTTGCATTCCCACCAACAGTACAAGAAGGTTCCTGTTTCTCCACATCCTTGCCACCATCTGTTGTTTCCTGAGTTGTTTATTTTATCCACTCTGACCTGTGTGAGGTGGTATCTCAGTGTGGTTTTGATTTGTATTTCCCCTATGATGAGTGGATGTTGAGCATCTTTTCATGTGTCTCTTGGCCATCTGGATGTCTTCTTTGGAAAGTGTCTATTTATGTCTTCTGCTCATTTCTTCACTGGATTATTTGTTTTTTGGATATTGCGTTTGGTAAGTTCTTTATAGATTTTGGATACTAACCCTTTATTCGATATGTCATTTGCAAATATCTTTTCCCATTCTGTCGGTTGCCTTTTAGTTTTGTTGATTGTTTCCTAGGGTATTATGCTAAGTGAAATAAGTCAGAGAAAGACAGATATCATATGTTTTCACTCATATGTGGAACTTGAGAAACTTAACAGAAGACCATGGGGGAAGGGAAGGGAAAAAAAGTAGTTACAAACAGAGAGGAAGGGAGGCAAACCATAAGAGAGTCTTAAATACGGAGAACAAACTGAGGGTTGATGGGGGTTTGGGGGAAAGGGAAAAATGGTGAGGGACATTGAGGAGGGAATTTGTTGGGATGATCACTGTGTGTTGTATGTAAGCAATGAATCATGGGAATCTACCCCAAAACCAAGAGCGCATTGTATACACTGTATGTTAGCCAATTTGACAATAAATTATATATATATAAACAAAAAACTGTGCAGAATCCCTAAACAAAGTAATTTCATAGCAGTTCTTTTCTTAAGATCTAATTAAGAAAATGTTGGGTTGTATTGAATCTGAGGAGGTTGTCTTTTGTTGTAGTTGTTAACAGATAATAGAGTTTTTAAAAATTGACCTGAAACATATGAAAACATTGGGTGAGTTTTTTCCCTCTTGTTTTCCAAATTATCTATAATCTGGTTATACAGTGATTATGACTGTTTTCAGCCTTGCCAAAAGTCATGATTCCCAACTCTCTTCTTTGGTTTAGACCTTATTTTGATTCCTTTGTATACAATGAAATAGAAGTTTCATGACCCTAAGGGTTTTTTCAAGGTCTCTTTGTTGCCTATCCAGAACCCTGTCAAGGAACATGTAGATATTATGCATACTACTTTCAGCCCTCTGTCAGAGGTATGATTACTTCAGATATCTTAGCTGTCCTAGACCCCTGAGCAAAATTGACCTGGATGAAAAGGTAGAAACAGAGAGTTTGTTCACAACCCACAACTGTATTTCCTGTGCACAACTCATTGACTTCTTCGGGGTTGGGGGGACAGACAGTGGTAGCGAAACCCATTTGTAACTTTCCCTGAGTCAACAATGGTGGATCTTTGATGGCATAAAAATGGTGGGTTTTCTTCAGTGACATAAAATTCTCTCATATTGTTTAGAGGTCACATCTTTAGAGCAAGTTTAATGGGGACATCAGATCACAACTTCACCATCTTATTTAGAACTCTAAGGAATAGGTCTCTCTCTTTAATACAAACATTAAACGATAAACAAGCATGATTCCTGGACACAGAGGCTTAGAGCAAAAGATTTTCTGTAGTATAACTTTATTGTTTGGGGGAAGCAGCACAAACCTGGTGTCATGTTTGCTTTATATCTTAATTTATTTCCTTACTTTTCACAAGAGAAGGTGGGGGAACCATTCAAAGGTTGTATCAGAGCATCTCCATGAGGGTCTCCTGTAACAATTATTTTCACAATATATTTTAAAAAATTACATTGAGACTAAGGTAAATGTTTTCATTCTCTACTACCGTTCTTTTCATTTATTATACTACATTCAAACTCACTTTGAGCATGTGAATTTTTAATATAGTTATTTATGTACTTTTTTGTATTTCACATTTTTAAGCTATTTAAATAGTTTTAGCTTTTTTCCCTCATATATAAATCCCTGTGGGCTGGACTTTTCAGCATACCTGATTTCACATTATGCCATGGGAAGCAGTCAGTAGTAAGTTGGAGCCATGGCAGGTGACTGATACATCTTCCTCTGAAGTCTAAGACATTTTTCTGCTGTTTGCCTCTTTTCTGAAAGGTGCAGTCTTTGGAAAAGTATTGCTAAGTACTTTGTCTATGTGCAAATAAAATAATTAATATTTAAAAAAAATATTTATTTATTTTGAGAGAGAGACCGCATGCATGGATGTGTGCACAAGTGCAGGGTGGCGGGACAGACAGAGAGGGGGAAACAGAGAATCCCAAGTAGGCTCCATGCTGTCAGTGCAGAGCTCAACACGGAGCTTGATCTCAAGAACCCTAACATCATGACCTGAGCCGAAATCAAGAGTGGGATGCTTAACCGACTGAGCCACCTAGGTGCCTCAATAATTATTATTTTATGTTTATTCTGCCATATAAATCTGGATGGTGAGTGTGAGGCAATACAAGAAACTGAAATACCATATACTTTTAGCACTTGCCATTCAGATGGGATGCTTTCATCCTAGTGTTTCAGATTATAAGAAATCTTAGTTTTGTATTCAGATCACTTCAGTTATGGGATTATAAAGATTTTTTTTTCAAAAAGCTAGTAAGAAACTACTGTAGCAGTAGTTGTAGAGGCAGGCCTAACAAAGAACTAGACAGATGGAATAATAGGAGACTGCAACATTCAGCAGCTGTTCTAACAATGAACCTAAAGGCAGTATGCTTTGCTTCCTATTATGGTTTTCTATCAGTGACCCACCTAAGAGTACTGTGATGGACTCATGAGGTACAAAACATGGCATAAGGAACTCTGTATAAGGGGCTTATGAACTGGTTTGCAGTTTTTCTGCAGCTCTCTTTACCTTGACTTTTACGCATACAGATGGGGAAAAGGGGACCTTTCAACTTTGCCACAGTCATAATGCCTTATGAAATGTTTAACATTTTATTTATTTATTTATTTACTTATTTATTTTAAAGATTTTTTTTTTAAGTTAATTTACCCACTTGGAGAGAGAGAGAGAGGAACAGGGAAAGAGAGAGAGAGAGCCCCAAGCAGGGTCTGCGCTGTTAGTTTAGAGCCCAATGTGGGCCTTGAACTCATGAACTGTGAAATCATGACCTGAGCCAAAGTCAGATGCTTAACTTACTGAGCCATCCAGGTGTGCCTGAAATGTTCATCATTTTAAAAATAGAATATGGAAAATGAAAGCAGCTGAGGCACATAAATAACTGCTAATGTTAAGTTTATAAATAAGACTTATTTTGTATATGGCCTAGGAATTCAGATTTCCTAGGAATTCAGATTTAGAAAACATCTTTCTGTAACTTAATTCAAATTAGATGCTTTAAAATTTGAAACTAATCTGGTGGTTTGTCATACTATATGTATTATCTTTAAAAAACCTTCCTTAAAAGTCCTAGTTGTTCGTTTTTTAAGTAATATGCATTTATATGTGTCTTGAAACCAGAAATTTAATTTTTGCTTCTGCATTTATCTTAATATAGAAAACATTTATATGTAATAAAATTATGAAGAGATCAGAAATTTCTGTTGTTAATCTTAATTTTTATAAATACATTTAAACTGCATTTCTTTTCCATTAAGCCCTGAAAGTAGTCTTTAATGGATTTAATGGATTTAATGAGGACACTTTTGATATTGGCATAAATTTGAGTATATTGTACAGTCCAATTGTGAAAAATGCAACTAAAATGAGGCAATAACTAGATTACTATTTTTATTTTACTTTCAAGGTTATAGCCTACTGGTAATAATAAAGGCTTCTTTCCCTTAAACTTGGACCAGAGTTAATCTGATCAGACCTTAAGAATTTGTATATTTAAAGAAGCGTAACTTCCAACAGTAATTACTATTTATTTCAAGTGTGCCCTTAGTAAAAGTGGTACTTTATAAGTAAGCAAGTCAAAATTAAAATCAGCATTTGAAAGAGGGAAATTGAGAGTATTTTAATGTCTGAAAAGTTTCTTCCATGAAGAAAATGGAAGGTTTTTTTCTCTCTAAAAAAACTTATTTCTCAGCATAATTATTCTTGATTGCTAATGCATTTTTCCTCAATCCTAAATTCTAATTTAATGAGTAAGGAAAAAAAGCTTTTTTTAAAAAAAAAAAGAAGTAATGTGACTAGGCCCATTTCTAGATTTTAGTTAATTTAGGTATCGTACACAAATTGGTGAGTTTTACATAGGATGTTTCTTCTTAAAGTGTATACCATGGAAATAGATAATATTCCTTTTAAGAAAAACTTAGAATCAGTATTTTCTTTGTTAAACAGTTACAAAATATAAATAACATTTGTCATCTTGGTTCTTAGAAACAAAACTAAAAAAAAAGAAGAGAAACAAAACTAAACTAGATTTGCTTTGTCTTTAAAAAGAATGTAGGGAAACCTAATTTATGAAGTATGTACTTTTGTATTTATGAAGATTTATGAAGATAATTACTGTTCCTGCTTATAATTTAGATAAACCTGGAGAAGAAGTGAATAAAGTGAGTGAGCAGGAGCGATCCATCCCTCCACTACTCTTTAATGACATTCCTCCTGATTTGCACCCCCAAGGAAATCCTTTCCAAGCAAACTCTGAAGAGCAAAATAATCCTCAAATACTCCAAAATGCGATTGTTTTTGGAACATCAGCCGAGGAAGCCGTAAAGGAAATTCGTTTCAGAATTGAGCAAAAAACAACATTGACAGCCAGTGCAGGTACTTAAAAGGGATTTGATGGCTACCCCATAGTTAAAAATTTCAGACTGGCTAATATAAGTGTAATATTAGTAGTTTCTGGTTATGAAGTATATAGTGACATTTTACTTACCCTTTATGATTTCAATTTCTAATGACTTTACCTATTCAGAATACTGTGAACCTACAGGTAAATTGGAATTCAGCAGAAAGGCCCATGAGCCCAAAGAAAAAACTTTCATAAATCTAATGTAGCTATCCTTTTTTTAAGCATTCAGTATTTTAATTGGTTTAGCTTTATTGGTTTTCCCTTTGAAGACTTCAGCCCTGTCCAGGATTACAGTTCAGGAAAGACCCCAGCTGACCCACAAAGTAGAAGATAGAAAAAACCCCAACTAGCTACATAGCAATCTAGGGCCAGCTAGTGAAGGGAAAAAGAGCTTCACAAATGTCAGTAACCCATGAGGGTATCACTGTGTCTTAACATTATCTTATAAAAGCCATATTATGATTACATTAATCTTTCCTTTCTATGCCAAAGTGTGAGAATAAGTAACAAATTTTAGTAGAATGTGTACAAAAATAGAAATGAATCACTTAATGACTCTATTTGAGTATTTTAAGTTATCTTACTCATTGAGACTCCTAGAAATTTTAAAATATCTTCCTGAAAAGTATTAATTTGCTTTGTGTATAACATGAAAAGAATGCATGTATTTTATTATCATTGTTTTAAGTATAATGCAACCTAGAATATTTGATTTTTTAAAATTTATTTTATTTTTTATTTTATTTCTTATAGCATTTACTTATTTTTGAGAGACAGAGAGAAACAGAGCATAAGCAGGGGAGGGGCAGAGAGAGACACACACACAGAATCCGAAGCTTGTTCCAGGCTCTGAATTGTCAACATAAAGCCAAATGTGAGGCTCAAACCCAAAAACTGCAAGATCATGACCTGAGCCAAAGTTGTATGCTTGACTGACTGAGCCACCCAGGCGCCCTGATTTTTTTTATGTGGATAATCTATACAGAAGAACTTTTCAAAGAGTGAACATCCATCCTAAGTTATATCCTGGATCTTTTCTATAAGTCAGCCCTGTATTGCTACTAAAAATGGTACATAAACTAATGATATTACTTAAACTCATAAATTACTCGTAGACTTTAAAATACCATAGAGAGAGAGGGGTGCCTGGGTGGTTCAGTCAGTTAAGCATCTGACCCCGGCTCAGGTCATGATCTCACAGTTAGTGAGTTTGAACTGTGCTGACAGCTCAGAGTATGGAGCCTGATTTAGATTCTGTGTGTCCCTCGCTCTCTGCCCCTCCCCCACTCATGCTGTGTCACTCTGTCTCTCCCAAAAGTATAAATAAACATTAAAAATTTTTAAAAATAAAATAAGATACCATGGGGAGATTAAATGTTCCTTATTTTTGCTGTCACAGTAACTACTACATTTCCTTTTCCTAAAATCATATCGAGCCCTGAGGAGATAGGAAGTTATCAAATGTTATTTTTAAAGTACCATTCCACATCATTTCAGATGTTTTGCACTCACCATTTTTTTTCAGTATTGTCATCATATATTTTAAAATCATATATGTCAACTTCTTTGAGTCATCAGGGTGTTCTTCTTTTAAGGCATTGCCCCAAATACAATGTTAGCAAAAGTATGCAGTGATAAGAATAAACCAAATGGACAATACCAAATTCTCCCCGATAGAGAAGCTGTGATGGATTTCATCAAGGACTTACCCATTAGAAAGGTGAGATTTTATATAGAATTTATATAAATTTTATTTATATAAATAAACATATATGTATTCATATAAATATACTCGGAAGAGACACTATTTAGGATGGTAATAATCATTCTTTGCTGAAAAGTTCTAGAGGTATAGGTAACAAGCAAGAAGTAAAATGGATGATTGAGTTTGGGCTTGAAGAAATCTTTGTATGAAACCCTAAACTGAGGTTTAAGAAGCTTGTTTGCTGAAAAATTTTAAGAAAGTAATAGATGAAAGATTTTTAAGTGTACTGCTACTAAGAAGAACAGAAATAAAAAGAATACTTGGAAGAGTCCTTTCAGCTATCACTTAATATACTATTTTAGTTTTAAAGTCTAGGTGCCACCAGATCAATAGGTATGAGACTTCAGAGATTTAGAAATTTGTTTTGACCAAAAAAAATATTATTTTTAAAATGGTAAAATGATCCCTCAGGGTAAGAGAAAGGGTGTGTTTTACTATTTTTTACAGCCTGTAGATTTTTCTGCATATATATGCTTTTTTAAAAAACAATAATTACACTAGACACTATTTGATGTTCTGGGGGCTTAATTTTCTTGCTCAACATAATGTATAGGAGTAGATTTAAATAAAAATCTCTCAATGCTCAGAACAAAGGCTGTAATCAAAGAATATAATGTACTACACTTGATCTTAGCCAAAAGGCTAAGAAGCAGTTCAAAGAATATAATGTGTGATCACTGAATAGTTTAGAATATATAACATGTAACTATAAAGCAGCATTTTCCAGTGTGGTTTTCAAGGTATGAGTAGATGTTCCATTAAAAAAAAAAAGTTCTGGGGTCAGAGAACTTTGGAACATAACAGCTTTAGTGGGTCACAACAGATAATAGTATACTAAAGATTCATAAGTTTTGCTGTTTATTTTTAATTTGTTTATTCCATTTTCTAAGTTTCTATAATAGAATTCTTTTTTTAATACTTTTTCAAATTACCTGAAATTTAAAAATTTTAATTCCTTATAGCACTTGTTTAGATGTGCCCAAAAATAATTAAAGCAGTTTTCTTGCATGACTTGTGAAGATAGTCACATTATTCGTACCTTTTATTGGTTATAAAAGGTATAATGAGGTTAAATATCTGTTCTTGCCTTAATGTAAAACTTTATTAATGATAAATATTGACTCTTTTCTAGGTGTCTGGCATAGGAAAAGTTACAGAGAAAATGTTAAAGGCCCTTGGAGTTATTACTTGTACAGAACTCTACCAACAGAGGGCATTACTTTCTCTTCTTTTCTCTGAAACATCTTGGCATCATTTCCTTCATATTTCCCTGGGTCTAGGTTCAACACTCCTGGCAAGGTATCTATGTGTATAGTCATTTTGTTTTTTCTTTATCATTTGCTGAAATAGCAATATTAACCATTGACATGGAGGCTCTAAGGATAATATGTTTAAAAATTTTTTTAGGCTAGTTCATTCCAGAATATAATTTTTGAATTAAAGTCAAAAGATTGGAGGTGGGAGGAAAGGAAAAGAGGAACAAAGAATCACTTTTTGGCTGTTGGCCACAGCAATTGGGTAGATAGACAAGAGGCATGATGAGTTCTTTCTTTTCTGTACCTGTCTTATTTTTCATTTAGAACATAACGACAATGGTGTTCTGATTGCTGAGGAAGGAAAGTGGCTCATATTCCAGAATTTACCCCTTAAGCAAAGAGATTTAATCTCTTTGATTTAATCTCTTTAATTCTTTGAAAGGCTTTCTGAACTAACAACTATATTTCTTTTCTTTTCCAGATTTGTAAATAATTGACAGATTCATTCAATACTGACTAATTACGTTGTTAGGTACTGTTCTAGGCACTGGGAAGAATACTAGGAAACAAGACAAACTCCTGCCTTCATGGAGTTTACATAATAGTGTGGGAAACAGGAAGTAACCAAATAAACAAATGAAGAAAGTAAGGCAGAGTAAGGGACTGGAAAATGACTTGGGCCTTAAGAGTAGGGGGTTGCAGCCATGATCCAGAGGCATGATCCATAATCTAATTGAAGTTCTATTGAGTAGTAAAAATGAGTAGTAAGTATAGGAGAGTGAAGTTAATATACATGACCAAAAACTAGGTAATTGATATTTAATTACATGTATAACTGCAAACGATTATGTCCCCCCCAGAGGCAGGGACCTGAAGTGGCCAGCCATACAAAGATGTAGGAGAAGAGGAAACAGCTAGAGGAGAGGCCCTAGGATTTTTCCCTGCCACTCTGATCTCAGTCTTAAAAAGAAGTATCTTAGAGCTAAAGCGTACACGGTTGGGAGTGGGTGAAAAGAAGGTATTTTAAAAAAGAATGGGAATTAACAATGGGCACTATTTTTATAATTTTGTTATCATCCTGTCAGCCTGCCCTCAAAATAACTCCTTGGTATTCTGATTCTTAAACTAAAGAAAAGCAGGAAGATTACTGAGGAGACATATGAAAGAAGTTTGATAAAATAATTAAACCTGCTAAATCTTGTAGACATTGCAGGTTGTGCAGTATCTCCATGTTCCTCATTCTTAAGCTCATAGTGAGCTGACTTTGATCTTAAGTGGATATAATGAAAGATCAGAGAAGGAAATCACATTACTCTGCATAGTCTAATATTTGAAGGTAATGGGAAATAAGACTTTCTTCTTTAATCTAAGAATTATCCTCTTTTTATTTCCATAGTGCTTGAAAATAATATAGTTCTTGATATAACAGAGCATATATTAAACTGTGGTATTTAAAGATGTAGGTAATGCTCTGAAGTGAAATGCATAGGTAATTTATAATATATCAAACCTCCCTTCTCTTCTATGTACATTCTCTATTCCCCTATCCTGCTTTATTTTTTAATCTATAGTTATTCTCAACTGCTAACATATTCCATATTTACTTCTGTATTTGTTTACTTGTCTCCCTCCACTAAGATATGTTTCTTAAGGATAGGAACTTGCTCTGTTTTGGTCACAACTATATGCCCAATGCCTAGAACAGTGCCTTATTCCTAATAGGTTCATTCAGTATGTGAAAAACGAATAATCTACATATCATTTCAGCTTTTTGGTTTCAATTACTCATATCAGGACAGCTAGAATCCAACCAAACTAGATGGATTAGATTCCCAATCATCCTACTACTGTGTCCAAATTCTAACTGAAGTTTATATAGAGTAGTAAAAATGAGTAATAAGTAACTATAAGAGAGTGAAGTTAATATACATGGCCAAAAACTAGGTAATTGATATTTAATTACATATATTGTATAACTGCCAATGATTATGCTTCTTACTCCTATTGGTTTCTATAAGTCATGGTTTTGATATTCAGGCTTTTAACAGAAGCAATTTATAATATCAACCTATTTTCATATTTATTCTCTTTGATAGAGATAGACTGGATCCTTTACACACATAATCATATTAGCATCTTATCTGTATTCTTTGTTGATAGTTTTATTTTGAGATTTAAAAAACTCAGTTTCTCACGGTGTATAAATTTTAACAAAAAACATTACTGAGATTTTTAAATGGTAATTGATATATTAAATCCTCTTAGTTGACTAAATGGAACTGAGCCTTCTTTGAGAATGCAAAGAAAACTTTTTTTCTTTTTTTTCATTTCAAGGGATGGAGATAGGAAAAGCATGAGCGTTGAGAGGTAATGTTTTGTTATTATTAATTGTTCATAATTCATGTTCTTTTTAACTGATTTTTAATTTTTAGTAAAATATCACTGAAACAGAAAAATCTGTTTGCAAACCAAATGACATTTTTCAGTAATTGACACTACTAAAGTAAATATCCCAGTACAGTGCTTTATTACCTTTGCTTGCCATTCTCTCAGTGGGAAAAAATTTAACTGCAGTTAATTTTTTTAGTGTTAGTTTTGCTTCTCTTCAGTGAAAACCAAGCATTTTAGGATTCTAAATCTTAATTTTTAGCCTTGCTGATAAGAAAAATTATACTGGGTAGTTATTTGGGAGATTTAAGAAGGCACCATGGAAATTACTCCTGAAACTTTCCGAATATTGGTGAATGTACATAAGCATCAAATAGTAAACTTGATGAAAGAGAGCTTAGAGGGGACCTAGTTCAAATGGTTTGTAATCTTGTCTGGCAGTCAAATGAAATCCTGAGGGGAGTTTATTGTTTTGGGAAATATGTCATTGAAAAGTCCCTCAATTATCTCTCCTCCAAACACCAGAGTTCACTGAAATGTTTAAGAACCACTAGTCTAGTACAAGGTTGTGTTCATTTTTCACATATATTATATTTAAGTTTACTTATTTATTTTTAGTAATCTCTGTACCCAATGTGGAGCTCAAATTCATGATCCCAACATCAAGAGTCCCACACTCTTCCAACTGAGCCAGCTGGGCACCCCTCACATATACTATTTTTGATCAGAAAAGCTGAATGACTTTTACAAGACAATATATTCAATAAATGAGTTTGATAAAAATTTCTGATTTAGGCTGTGATTTACATAAAAGCAATCAAAGGAAAAGAAGTGGTGGGGGGGCGCATCCAAAATTGAGATAGTACTGTCCTATTTAATGAATTTTTTCTTCCATTTTCTCTTTTGTTATTGAGAATATTACTTACTACCCAAGAATATTAATATTAGTTAATATTAACATTTGTTAGGAAAGGGCCAGCAGAATGGGAAAGAATATTTGCAAATGACATATCCAATAAAGGGTTAGTATACAAAATATATAAAGAACTTACAAAATTCAACACCCAAAAAATTAATAATCCTGTTAAAAATGGAAAGAACACATGGACAGACATTTTTCCAAAGAGGAAATCCAGATGGCCAACAGACACATGAAAAGATGCTCAACATCACTCATCATCAGGGAACTACAAATCAAAATTACAATGAGATATTACCTCACACTACCTCTGTCAGAATGGCTAAAATCAGCAACACAAGAAACAACACATGTTGGCAAGGATTTGGAGAAAGGGGAACTTTCTTATACTGTTGGTAGAAGTGCAAACTGATGCAGTTTGGAAGTGGAAACAGTATGGAAGTTCCTCATACTGTTGGAAGCAATCCAGCAATTGCACTACTGGGTATTTAACCAAAGAATACAAAAATACTAATTCAGAGGGATACATGCACCCTAATGTTCATAGTAGTATTGTCTGTAGTAGACAATTTATGGAAAGCTCCATCAACAGATGAATGGATAAAGAAGATGTGGTATATATACACAATGGAATATTATTCAGCCACAAAAAAGAATAAAATCTTGCTATTTGCAACAACTTGGACGGAGCTAGAGAGTATAATCCTAAGCAAAATTAAGCCAGTCAGAGAAAGAAAGACAAATACCATATGATTTCACTCATATGTGGAATTTAAGAAACAAAACAAGCATAGGGGGAAAAGGGGCAACCAAGAAACACTTTAAATTTTTTTTTTAAATTTTTATTCAGTTTTGAGACACAGAGCATGAGCGGTGGAGGGGTGGAGAGAGAGGGAGACACAGAATCAGAAGCAGGCTCTAGGCTGTCAGCACAGAGCCTGATGAGGGGCTCAAACACACAAACGATGAGATCATGACCTGAACCCAAGTAGATCGCTTAACTGACTGAGCCACCCAGGTGCCCCGGAATACTCTTAACTATAGAGAACAAACTGAAGTTACCAGAAGGGAGGTGGGTGTGCATATGGGTGAAATAGGTGATGGGAATTAAGGAGTTCACATGTTGTGATGAACATCAGATGTATGGAAGTGTTGAATCACTGTATTTTACACTTGAAACTAATATTAAACTGTTTCCTAACTAACTGGAATTTAAATAAAAACTTAAAAAAAAAAAAAAAAAAGAAACTACACTGTGGGGGAGGTGAGGTGGGAGAAAGGGCCAGCAAGCCAATAGGAAAAAATTAAGAAAGATCTAGTTACTCAACAGAGAAGCAAGTACAGATGCCTCTTAAAACATTGGAAATATTCCCAATCTTTATAGTTTAAGAAATACAGATTGAAGGTTCTCTGAAAAAGCCTTTTCACCAATGGGTTGGCAAAGATACCCTATTGATAAGACTGTGGGAGTAAAATAGCTTATAAACTCTGGAGGGAGTGTACTGGTTTCTTACTGGTCCTATAACAAATGACCACAGATCTAGTGGCTTAAAAGAACACAAATTTATTCTCTTACAGTTCTGAAGGTCAGGAGTCCTAAAATTAAGGTATTAGCAGGGTTGCATGCTTTCTAAAGATCCAGGGGAGGATCCATTTCCTTGCCAAAAGCTTCTAAAGGCGGCTTGTATTCTTTGACTCATCATCTTCAGACCTAGCATCTCATCTTTATCCGACTCACCCTCCTGCTTTCTTCTTAAGGGAATCCTTGGGATTACATTGGACCCACCTGGACCATTTAGGATACTCTCCCTATATTAACTTAATCATATCTGCAACGTACCCTTTATCATGTAATGTACTGGGTTCCAAGAGATTAGGATTTGGACATCTTTGGGGACTATTATTTTGCCTACCCCAGGGGTGAAGCATTTTGGCAATGGCTGTTAAAATCACAGATACACTTGTACTTTGATCCCATAGTTCTTTTTCTAGGAATTCATTTTACATATGTAATCACATGTCATTTTACATGTATACAAGATTATTATGTTTTTTTGTGGTAGTAAAAGAAAGTAACTTAAATATCTAGAGAATTGGTTCAATGATCTTACATCTTTAAATTAAAATATTAGGCTGCCATGTAAAAATGAGGGAATTATTTATTCATAAGGAAATCTCACCAGGATGAGTTGAAAAAATGCTAAACAGTGTGTCTAATATTCTACTGTTTATATAAAAAATTAAGAGAAAATGTTTACTTGTTTGCTTATACATAAAATATTCTGGAGAAATTTAAATGATTGGGAAGCTGGAAACATTGGTTGGAGGAGAACTGGGTATTCTTCACTGAATAGTCCTCTGCTCAGGATTTTTAACTCATTACCCTGGTCTCTTTTTAGCATCTTCCTCTTTTATGTTAATATGATCCCTAGCCTACTTTCAATACTCGGGTGCAGATGAATTCAAATTTCTACATTTAATATCACCAGCCCTCCATTTCCAGTTGTCTGTTAGACTAACTCTACCTAGGTGCCAGGAACAACCCCCTTAAGTCTACTTGAAAATACTTCTATTCCAAAAAGTAGATGAACAGTAATTGGAATAATGTTCTCATATATACTTTGTTAAGATAACCCTCTGTAGCAGTCTACGTACACGTATATAATAATGTGTTATAAGTTCTGAGGGCATTATCATAATCTGTTAGTGACTGTAATCAACTTTTTAAAAATCCCAGTATATGTAGTTAATATGTTATATTAGCTTCAGGTGTACAATGTAGTAATTCAACAGTTCCATATGTTGTTCAGTGCTCATCAAGATAAGTACTCTTAATCCCGTTCACCTATTTCATCCATCCCCCTAACCACCTCCCCTCTGGTAACCATCTGTTTATTCTCTAGAGTTACAAGTCTGGTTTTTTGTTTGTTTGTCTCTTTTTTTCTCCTTTGTTTGTTTTGCTTCTTAAATTCCATATATGAGTGAAATCATATGGTATTTGTCTTTCTCTGCCTGGCTTATTTGCTTAGCATTATATGCTCTAGATCCATTTGCATCATTGCAAATGGCAAGATTTCATTCTTTTTTAAGGCTCAGTAATGTTCCATTGGTGTGTGTGTGTGTACACATATGTATATGTGTGCACATGCATACATATATACCACATCTTCTTTATCCATTCATCTATCAATGGACAGTTGGGTTGCTCCCATAATTTGGCTATTATAAATAATGCTGCAGTAAACGTAAGGGTGCATATGTCCCTTCAAATTAGTGTTTTCAAATTCTTTGGGTAAATAACCAGTAGTGTGATTACTAGATTATAGGTAGTTCTATTTTAAAATTTTTGAGGAACCTCCATACTGTTTCCACAGTGGCTGTACCAGTTTACATTCCCACCAACAGTGCAAGAGGGTTCCCCTTTTTCCACACCCTTGCCAACATTTGTTGTTTCTTGAGTTTTTTATTTTAGCCATTCTGACAGGTATGAGGTTATATCTCATTTATTTATTTATTTATTTATTTATTTATTTATTTATTTATTTATTTATTTATTTTTAATGTTTTATTTATTTTTGAGACAGAGAGACAGAGCGTTAACAGGGAAGGGGCAGAGAGAGAGGGAGACACAGAATCCAAAGCAGGCTCCAGGGCTCTGAATTGTCAGCACAGAGCCCGATGCGGGGCTCAAACTCATGGACTGTGAGATCATGACCTGAGTCGAATTGGATGCCCAACCGAATGAGCCACCCAGGCACCCCTAGGTTATATCTCATTTAGTTTTGATTTGTATTTCCCTGATGATGAATGATGTTGAGCATCTTTTCATGTGTCTCTGTTGGCCATCTGGATGCCTTCTTTGGAGAAATGTGGCTTCTGCCCATTTTTTAATTGTATTATTGGGGGGGTAGTATTTAGTTGTATCATTTCTTGATATGTTTTGGGTACTAACCCTTTATCAGATATATCATTTTGCAAATATCTTCTCCTATTCAGTAGGTTGTCTTTTGTTTTTGTTGGTTGTTTCCTTTGCTGTGCATAGGCTTTTTATTTTGATGTTGTCCCAATAGTTTATTTTTGCTTTTGTTTCCCTTGTCTCAGGAGACGTATCTAGAAAGATATTGTTATGGCCAATGTCAGAGAAATTACTGCTTGTTCTCTATTCTAGGATTTTTATGGTTTCAGGTCTCACATTTAGGTCCTTAATCCATTTTGAGTTTATTTTTGTGTATACTGTAACAAAGTGGTCCAGTTTCATTCTTTTGCATGTAGCTGTCCAGTTTTCTCAACATAATTTCTTAAAGAGACTGTCTTTTTCCTATTGCATAGTCTTGCCTCCTTTGTCGAGTTTATTTCTGGGATTTCTATTTTGTTCCATTGATCTATGTGTCTGTTTTTGTTCCAGTACCATACTGTTTTGATTACTATAGCTTTGTAGTATAACTTGAATTTGGAATTGTGTTATCTCCAGCTTTGCTTTGCTTTTTGAAGATTGCTGTGGCTGTTCAGAGTCTTTTGGGGCTCCATACAAATTTTAGGATTGTTAGTTCTAGTTCTGTGAAAAATGCTGTTGGTATTTTGACAGAGATCACATTTAATCTATGATTGCTTTGGGTAGTATAGACATTTTAACAATATTTGTTCTTCCCATCCATGCACATGGAATGTCTTTCCATTTCTTTGTGTTGTCTTCAATTTCTTTTACCGGTGTTTTATAGTTTTCAGAGTACAGGTCTTTCACCTCTTTGATTTAGTTTATTCTTAGGTATTTATTATTTTCAGTACATTGTAAATGGGATTGTTTTCTTAATTCCTTTTTCCATGGCTTCATAATTAGTGTATAGAAATGCAGTGGATTTATGTACATTGATTTTGTATCCTGCAACCTTACTGAATTCATTATTAGTTCTAGTAGCTCTTTAGTGGAATCTTTCAAGGTTTTTATATATAGTATCATGTCTTCTGCAAATAGTGAAAAGATTTACTTCTTACCAATTTGGATGCCTTTTATTTCTTTTTGTTGTTTGATAGCTGTGGCTAGGACTTCTAGTATTTTGTTGAATAAAAGTGGTAAAAGTGGACATCCTTGTATTGTACCTGACCTCAGAGGAAAGGCTCTCAGTTCTTCCCCTTTGAGTATGATGTTAGCTATGGGTTTTTCATATAAGGCATTTTTATGTTGAGATATGTTTCCTCTGAACCTACTTAACATTTTTTTAATGTTTTATTTATTTTTGAGAGGGAAAGAGACAGAGAGCAAATGGGGGAGGGGCAGGCAGACACACACACACACACACACACACACACACACACACACACACAGAATCCGAAGCAGGCTCCAGGCTCTGAGCTGTCAGCACAGAGCCCAACGCAGGGCTTGATCCCACGAACTGTGAGATCATGACCTGAGCCAAAGTTGGTCACTAAACTGACTGAGACACCCAGGCACCCCTCTAAAACCTACTTTGTTGAGTTTTGTTTTGTTTTTTTATCATGAGTAGATGTCATACTTTGTCAAATGCTTTTTCTGCAGATACTGAAATGATCATATAGTTTTTATCCCTTCTCTTATTGTTGCAATATATCAGACTTTAACCTCCTTTTAAAAAAACTACTGTAGGTGAAATCAGTTTAACTATAAATGATCTCCCATTATTCATGTAGATCTTAGATGTTTCTTCTTAATTATATCTTAGTTCATCTGAAAATTTTGTTTTGTACTGCAGAAAAATATAACTTAATGCCAGGCCATTAAAACATACTATCTCATTCCTAAATTATCCTGAATTATAGTTTACTCTGTGCACCAAAATCATTCTTGTCTTTTTAGGACATTCAGTGAGATGAGTAAAGCAGAAGAACAGTATAGCTTGTGCCAGGAACTTTGCAGTGAACTTGCTCAAGATCTGCAGAAAGAAGGATTAAAGGTACTTTATTTAGATGTAGTGTTCTTAGATTTAACATTTTTTAATAATAAAATACTACCTTAAAGGAAGAGTTAGATTTTGCATCTGAGTACAAATTGAGAAATATTGAGTATCCCCAATAAATAAAGAGTAATCCCCAATAGAGATAAATTCAGTTTCTCAATAAATTGAGAAATATAGAGTATCCCCAATAGAGACAAATTCAATTCTGACCCATAATCGAGGCCTATACTGAGATCAGTCGATGAAGAAACAACTTAGGAGGGTGGGCTGGCTCCAGTATAATTCCAGAGTTTATACTACTTGAGGAGTACATTTGAATACGTTCAGAATCAGACTTATAATGGCATTAGAGAGTAAAGCAAAGGTAATGATTTCCCTAGAACTGTATTTACTTATTACAAATGTCTTTCCAACCATCTTTTAATGTTTTCCTCAGGTAGAAAACGATTTTCTAAAATAGGCATTTTGTTTCAATTCTCGAATTCCAGATTGTTTAACATACTGAGAACAAAACCTTGAAGACCCTGAATTTCTATTTTATAACCCTCACTCACAACAATCTATATGTAGTATTTTTCCAAACTCTCAAACCAGAGGTGGCGTTTTTACAAAGTGTAGCACAAAGGTATTCAAAAGTTATTACCAAAAAACCCCCCAAAACAACAAAGGTTATTACAAAGAATGGGATATCTATATAAGTACAGTATATATCTTATAATCCTTTTCTGTCATACCTGAGTGTGAAGATTTTTAAAAAAAAATTGTTTTAATAAACCTGTAATTTGGGAATCATCTCAGATTTATAAGAAAAGTAGCAAAGATAATATAGAGAGTTCTGATATACCCTGTATTATCATAGCTATATTATTACAGTACATTTGTTGAAGCTAAGAAACTGACATTAGCACATTTCTATTGGCTAACCTCCAGACATTATTTGGATTTTACTGTTTTTCCATTAAAATCCTCTTTCTGTTCCAGGATTCAGTCCAGGGAACCACACTGTGTTTAGTTGTCGTGTCTCCCAATCTCCTCTAATCTGTGAAAGTTTATCAGTATTTCCTTGTTTTTCATGACCTTAACAGTCTTAAGGAGTATTGGCCGGGTATCCTGCAAGATGTCTTTCCATCCAGGTTTGGGTGATGTTTTTCTAATGATTAGACCAGGTTATGAATTTTTAGAAAGAATACCAGAAGTGAACTGTCCTCATTACATCCTATCAAGGTATATGATAACTACAAGGTATCATAAATGATACTAACCGTTGTCACCTGGTTAAGTTAGTGTTTGCTAGGCTTCTCCACTGTGACGTTACTATTTTTCCCTTTCATACTCTATTCTTTGGAAGTGAGTTAATAAGTCAACCCACACTCAGAACCTCCAGGGGGTAATAAAATACACATAACATAGAATTTATCATTTTAGCCATTTTTAAGTTACATTTCTGTCATATTAAGTTCATTCATATTGTGCAACCATCACCACTATTAATCTCCAGAGTTTTTTCATTATCCCACACTGAAACCCTGTACCCATTAAACAGTAACTGTAAAGGGAGTTCTTATGTGCAAATGGTTTAGCATAATATCTAGCATACAGTAGACACACAGTAAGTGTGAGGGGAGTAATAATTATTGGCTAAAATGGGATTTTTAGATATTTCAGTTATTCTTTTTAGCAGATTCCATTACCATGTTTTATAAATAATTGATTATACTTCTATATTATGTGTATTTAGAGATCTTTCTAAATTTTTGTAACCTACAAATTAACTTTTTTCTAGAAGTTAGAAAGCCATATGTAACAATGTTCTGTTTGTTGCAGGGTAGAACTGTTACCATTAAACTGAAGAATGTAAATTTTGAAGTAAAAACTCGTGCATCTACAGTTTCATCTGTTGTTTCTACTGCAGAAGAAATATTTGCTATTGCTAAAGACTTGCTAAGAACAGAAATTGATGCTGATTTTCCACATCCCTTGAGATTAAGACTTATGGGTATGACTTGTTTTTCCTTAAATCTGTTAGACCTTCCCAAATAAATTAACTTGGGAAATAGTCTCTCCTTCTATCTCTTAAACCTGTTGAGGAGTTTGTATCTATGCTGCCATTTTTCTTAATTCTTAGAACCTGATGTAGGTGGAACAATGCTCATTAATTTAATCCCCATAAGAACCAGATAAAGTTGTTCTTTTCCTTACTACTTAGTGAAATCCTTCGGGCTAGGTATGTTTCAGAATTTTAAACTTTTCAGATTTTATGAAAGTGAATTTAGTGCATATACTCCATATGTTTTGTAATACTGATTTGGTATCTGAGGCACCACCTTATGATAAACACATTAATATTTTTGTAGCAAACAAAATATCACACTAGGTTAAAGAGAATTGGGTGAGAGGATGTATATGGACAAGCACTCCAAATGCCAACTTTACTGCTAAGAGTGGATCATTAGCTATGCTTTCATGTATGAAAGACAGCACACACTTGAAATTGATTGAATAAAGTTCGTTAAATAAAAGAGCTAAAGAGCCGGGGCACCTGGGTGGCTCAGTCAGTTAAGCTTCCAACTTTGGCTCAGGTCAGGATCTCATGGTTCGGAAATTCGAGCCCCTGCCTGGGCTTCCACGCTGACAGTGCAGAACCGGCTTGGGATTCTCTCTTTCCCTCCCTCTGCCCCTTCTGTGCTTTCTCTCTCTCTTGCTCTCTCTCTCAAAATAAATAAATAAACTAAAAACAAAACCCCAAATCTAAAGAGCAGATGTTAATGACAGCATCATTCAAAATTGCCAAAATTGGAAACAAAAATGCACATAAAAAGACATGGAGGCACCTTAAATGTAAATTATATTATTATATTACATTTATTATTAGTAAATGAAAGAAGCCAGTTTGAAAGGTTAAATACTGTCTGATTCAAACTTATGAAATCTGGAAGAGACAAAACCGTGGAGACAGTGAAAAGATCAGTGTATGTCAAGGGTTAGGGGTGAGGAAGGGATGAATAGACTTAGCACAGAGGACTTTCAGGGCAGTGAAACTATTGTGTATGATTATATAATGGTGGATACAAATCATTAAACACTTGTCAAAATCCATAGGATGTACAACACCAGGAGTGAACCTAATGTAAACTATGAGCTTTGAGTGTTAATGTTGTGTCACTATACGTTCATCATTTGTAACAAATGTACCACTCTGGTGCAATATGTCAGTTGGAGGAGGCTGTGCATGGTGTGGGCACAGGATATGTAGGAACTGCACTTTCTGCTCACTATTGCTGTGAACCTAAAAAAGAGCTAAAGAGTTTTTGAAATTGACTCCAATAGTTGGGTTTTTTTTTTAATTTTTTAATGTTTCTTCATTTTTTGAGAGACAGAGTGCAAGTGGGGGAGCGGCAGAGAGAGGAAGACACAGAATCTGAAGCAGGCTCCAGGCTCTAAGCTGTCAGCACAGAGCCTGATGCAGGGCTTGAACCCACACTGTGAGATCATGACCTGAGCAGAAGTCAGATGTTTAACCAACTAGCCACCCAGGTGCCTTAGTTAGTTGATCTTTAATGGTAACTTATGTCAGATGTTAATTGGAAGACTTACATAATCATGCAAACTCCCAACAGATACTATTTAGTGACACCCAGTTTTATAAAGGAACGTAAATTTCATGCAAAGTACCTGTTTTGAAAACTCATCCTTTAATTCAGAAAATATGCAGTATTGCTTATTATTTTTCTCTAAACAGCCTTTTGTATATATTTCACAACAATATTATGCAAAATATTTTTATGCATTATGAGTGAATTGGCTTTGTTAAGCAATTAATTGTCGTTGATTTAATTTAGGTGTACGGTTATCTAGTTTTCCCAATGAAGAAGACAAGAAACAGCAACAAAGGAGCATTATTGGCTTTTTACAGGCTGGAAACCAAGCTCTGTCAGCTACTGGGCATATGCTAGAGAAAACTGACAAAGATCAGTTTCTAAAACCTCTAGAAATGTCTCAAAAGAAGAGCTTCTTTGATAAAAAGCGATCAGAAAGGAAATGGAGCCAACAAGACACATTTAAGTGTGAAGCTGTGGATACACAAAGTTTACAGACATCAGATTCATTCCAA
Source organism: Felis catus (assembly GCF_018350175.1). Classification (NCBI taxonomy): domain Eukaryota; kingdom Metazoa; phylum Chordata; class Mammalia; order Carnivora; family Felidae; genus Felis; species Felis catus. The sequence goes on from NC_058368.1 coordinate 139,772,131, forward strand.
GTTTTAAAGAAGATGAACGAGAATTTAGAAACATCAGAGAATTCAAATAAGTCTCAGATATTTATCTGTCCCGTTTGCTTTAGGGAGCATGGAAGCATCAGTCTGGAAGCCTTTAATAAACATGTAGATGCCTGTCTTAATGGACCTTCAATTAATGAAGACCGTAAAATGTTCTCATGCTCACATGCTTCCTCTACAGAAGTTAACAGGAAAGAAAATGTACATCATTCTTTTTCACTCCGTGAGAAGCAGGATTATGAAACCCATCAGAAGCATTCAGGAATCAATTCAGTAGATTGTGCAGAGCTAGTAGAGACTAAAGGTAACCCACCTAAAGCAGAAAGTGTAGGTGCTTTAAGTGATAAGCACAGCAAAGAGGAATGTGCTGTTTTTCCAAGAGAATCGTTTAATACTGAGCAACATTATCAGAATTCTTTCTCTACTGTTTTACTGGAAGATACGGGGTCAAGTCAGCAAGAATCCCCCCAGCCTTATTTACCTGAAGTGATAATAACCCAAGCTCTAGTTTGTCCTATTTGTAACCTGGAACAAAAGACTTCAGATCTTACCCTGTTCAATATGCATGTGGATATATGCTTAAATAAAGGTATTATCCAGGAACTGAGAAAGGATAGTCTAGCTAATCAACCCACAAAAAGCACCAAAAGTACTGGTGAGTTTGTAGTCATTTTTATTTTATTTTATTTTATTTTATTTTATTTTATTTTATTTTATTTTATTTTATTTTATTTTATTTTATTTCATTTTATTTTATTTTATTTTTTATTTTTATTTTTTAACATTTATTTATTTTGAGACAGAGAGAGACAGAGCATGAACGGGGGAGGGGCAGAGAGAGAGGGAGACACAGAATCGGAAGCAGGCTCCAGGCTCTGAGCCATCAGCCCAGAGCCCCATGCGGGGCTCAAACTCAGGGACCGTGAGATCATGACCTGAGCTGAAGTCGGACGCTCAACCGACTGAGCCACCCTGGCGCCCCCTGTAGTCATTTTAAAGAATTTGATTATATAGGAATGTTTTATTAAAATTGAGATTGTTGTTAAATATGAAGCATATACAATTAAAGGGATAGTTTGTGTATGCTGCCATTTAGGAAAATGTTATTTACCTTATTAGCATAGGTTAGAATTAACTGAAGCCATTAGATTTTACATTTTGGGAAAACTCCATTTGGGGCTTGATTTAGCACAGAACGAACTCATAAATTCAGGGAGCTAAGTGATCTCATAAAAAATGAGATTCCTGTGGAAGGAATAAGTCACAAGGATAAAAGGTACAGCATAGAGAATATAGTCAATGGGACTGTAATAGTACTGTATGGTGACAGATGATAGCTCTATTTGTGGTGAGCACAGCATATCGTTTGTTGAATCACTATGTTGTATACCTGAAACTAATAGAACACTGTGTGTCAGTTATACTTAAATTTAAAAAAAGAAGAAAGAAAAATTCGTTAAGAAAACTTTTGCCAAGGCACAGTGGTAAATTAACTATAATCACACAACCAGAAAGCCTCTTTAAGTTGTTTTTTGGTAGTCTGAGTCTAACTCAACTTCAAAAATTAAGTGTATACTAATAAAATAAGTAAATTACAAAGAAATAATGCTATAAAGTTAGTTTCTGGTATGTCTACATATAAATTATGTAGTACTAAGGAAGTTTTTATTATCTTTAATCAGTCAGCTTTACCTCTTTAGATTTTTATACAGCTTTATAATTATTTCATGTTGTTCATTATGGAATTTCTTGACTTTTCTTTCCTCTAAAGATACCTCAGGCCAAGTACAAAAGACTGCAACAAAAACAAAAAGGTATGGCTAATTTGAGTTTTAACAAAGCTGGCTATAAAATTGTTATATTTTGAGGTCTAATTTTTAGGGAATGTTAAAATCTGCTTTTATAAATCAACTACAATTTTAAAAATCAGTGATTTGCAAAACAGTTAAAAAATATCTTCTTGCATTTTAATTGCATGTTCTTTTTCATTCCAGGCCAGGAATGTACTCATCGTCAAAGAAAGTAAAACCAAACAGTACCAGACACACTCTTGATATATTTTTTAAATGAATATTGAACATTTTACCATTGAACATTTTATTCTTACTTGCAACTTGTTACTTTATAGTCAACAAATCTCTAGTTCTTCATTAAGTTTACAAATTCATTTAGTGAAAGACAAGTGCAATAATTCCTTCCCAAGTGACATTTCCTTCATATGAATTTGGAATATAGACTAGTTTACTTCTTTACACATTTTGGATAACCAAGAGAATTTCACTTCTATTATACATCAATCAGAAATCAGTCCTGTTACAGATCATTTTAAAATGAGAAATTAGGAATGAAATCAGAAAGTGATTTTTTTCATAATTACATTTTATAATAAATATAAAAACATATTTATAAGGGCTCTCAGAGGTTCTCACAAACCTATGTTAGCATAATAATATTTCAGCACTTAAACACTTTGTTGGCATTGGACTGCTATATTTGATTTTGGTAACTTCTACAACTTCATATATTTGTAGTTTACCTCCTGGGATATTCAAATACCTTGTGAGCCTTCGTAATTAAAATTTATTCTAAGTTCTATGAAGAATATTAGCTGGGCAGAACAAGCCTGCAGGTTTCATTATCTTCAGGAAAATGATATCACAGTATTATCTTCTGTGTTAAAAGAATTCTTTAAAATTTGATTATCCCTTTTATTTTTTTATTTAGAATTCCTTTATGAATAAGCATGTGGCTCACTTTAACAATATTTAGTGTAAGATTCAAGGTGTTAGTTTCTGTATAGGACTTTTAAGTGGTGGTATTTCATTTCTTGACAGTTATGTTTATACTTTACACAGATCTATAAAAAAGGATAAATTGTATGCTCACTTTATTTTTATTGTAACCCTTTAGAAAGAAGTAATTCAAAAGATTAATGTGTATTAAAGCATCTCATTCATCTTAGTTATATTTCTATCACATTTTTGTTAATATTAATGAAAGAAGATAGCTTAATAGTGATCATTGTAGTTACTGCAAATACTTTTGTGCTATTAATAGAATTTTTTTCAAAAAACAATTAATTTAAACGTGAAATGGAAGCCATTTTCTGTTACTCCTTTAAAGAACTGAATCTTTTGCCTCTTATATTTTTGTTGTCTCTTTTCCTACTTTTCATATGTTATAGCTCATTATCTGAATTTATAAAGAAATAATATTTTAGGAATAGGTTAAATTAGAATCTCATACAGCTTTTTGCCAAAGTGGTAACTGACTTTAAATTATTGTATTATTATATTTATTATGCCAGTCTCAGGCCTAATTATTATCATATGTTATGGCAAGTTCAGAGTTCTTATGTGATTTATATATCTCAGTTCTGTACAAAATTAAGTTTAGTAAAGCACTGATTTAATGTCTTGAAAAGTTAATAGTATCATGTTTTGTTTTTTCCATCTTGCCTCAGATTTATTTTTACTGTATTTTCAACTTTAAATATGAAATTATTTTCAGCTACGTGATTCATGTAATTGAATGTTATCATTTAGTAATATTTAATAATAATTTAAAATAAAATTGGAAGTGTTTCATTGATCTTTTAGCCAATAAAAATGGTTTTCTTACTTTTCTACTCTTTTCCCACGTCTGATTCTTTGTCTTTGATTCTCTTTGCCCCGAATTCTCTCCACATTTTCTTCTATTTAATGTATCCAACTTATTTACTTTTCATTATGATTTTGCTTTGGGGTATTTTTAGGAAATACAACAAAACTACAAAGAATAACCACCTATGATCTTATCTACTTATCCTATGACTTAGAGGGTCAGAACATAGGGAACCACCTGAGAGAACATATTTGCAACACATTTAACTGGCCCAAACTAGTATCCAGAATATATAATCCAGAAGGTAAAAATGACTCCTCTGTATTAGTAAGAAAGAGACAGATAGCCAATAGAAATTTGGACAAAAGACTTTAAATGTCACTTTACATAAAAAGAAGTCCAAATGGCCACGAAATATGAAAAATTCTCAGCCATTTTAGAAATAGGGAAATAAAAAATAAAACCACAAAGAAGTATCACTACATCCCTACCAGATTCACAAAAATGAAAAGATCCAATGATATTAAATTTTGGTGATGTTGTGGAGCAATGTAAACTCTACTTTTGTAAACAATCACTTTGGAAAACAGTTTGCCCTTCTTCAATAAATTTGAAGATATGTACACTTAACCTAGCAACTGCACTCCTAAATAAACACCTTTGTTGGTTTTCTTCCATTTGCTCTCCAAATTACTGGCCAAATTATTGGCCCTTGACCATGCTTTTGTCTAGTAAGGGGCCATGGCAATGGGGAAACCACTACAGGAGATTTCAGGGAGGAAAGCAGATGAAGTTGGGTATTTATTCCCACATGTAAGTTTGGTATGATCATCTTGAGCAGGTTAGGTCCCTTGACCGAAGGTCACAACTGTTTTTTTTGTGTTTTTTGTTTTAATGTTTATTTTTGAGAGAGAGCATAAGTGAGGGAGGGGCAGAGACAGAGACAGAGACAGAGAGACAGATGTTCCAAAGCAGGTTCTGCACTGAGACTGAGTGTGCAGAGCCCAACAAACTCACGAACCTTGAGATCACGACCTGAGCTGAAGTCCGATGCTTAACTGACTGAGCCACCCAGGTGCCCCTAGTCACAACTTCTTTATACTGTGTTCTCTGCTCTCTTCAGTTTCTGATAATCCTTTCCTTCCTTCACCCCATCAGCCTGGGAGTGGCAACAGAGCCTTGCTGTTATTAGTTTTGGGGTGCTGCGGTATCTTTTGTGGTTCCCCCACACCTTTGTAAATGGTCCTTAAATTCATCTCACAATACAAACGTTTTTCCTGCCCAGAGCCCTAACTGATACAATGTCTTGGGGAAAATATTGAACATGTTCCTTAGGAAGTATGTACAAGAATGCTCCTAGGGTCCCCTCCCTACGGAAAATAAAAAAACAACTTCAATGCAACCTGGCTATAAGCATACATGACAACATCCCTCACAACCTTGTGACATGAGACCACTTAATCAAAGAAGTAAAAAATAGTAAAGAACTATGCCACGTGACGTTCGGGGCTCAGTTCTTCAGGTACAAACCCAACTGAGCAATGCCAGCATGAAGAAAGTTGCCTCCTGGAAAGAAAAGCCTCGGTATCACGACTCTGTGTAAGAATCCTGCTAAACTAGCAGCACTGTAATAGCCAAAAATGGAAAATAAACCAGATATTAATTTAATTCTACCATTGTATATTCATATCTATTCAAACAATTCAATTCTATACAGTGGCAAAAATGAAGGCAGTAAGCCAACAGTAGATGAATATCACAAACAATCTAGAGTAAAAGAAGTAAGTCATAGATGGCAAGTCATGGCATGCCATCAGCATGAATACATTTGTAAGCAGTGCAAAATAGTTAAAACTGTTGTGTTGAGGATTTATCCATATGAGATCAGATTACTAAGAAAAGCAAGTATGTTACTGTCCTGAAAGTTAGAATAAAGGTTTCTTCTCTAGGGAGATAGTGAAATGTGACTGGGGAGTGGTACATAGAGCTGCTGGGATACTATCAGTGTTCCATTTCTTGGGTGGTTGATTGCATGGAGGTTGCCTTTAAAAATATTCTTTAGGGGCACCTGGGTGGCTCAGTAGGTTGAGCGTCCCACTCTTGATTTTGACTCAGATCATGATTTCATAGTTTGTGGGGTCGAGCCCCACATCAGGCTCTGTGCTGACAGCATTCAGCCTGCTTGGGATTCTCTCTCCTCTCTGCCCCTTCCCCTGCTCACTTGCACACACACTCTCTCTCTCAAAATAAGTAAACATTAAAAAAATTCCTTAAGCTGTGCATACATATTTTATACACACTTGTTCATATGTGACCCAAAATCATAATAAAAAACCAATTCACAAAGTTCCTGAAAATTTAACAATCTGATCCTGCAAGCCAGTACAAGCTAGCTGCTACATATCATTCTCCATGATACACTCCAAACATAGGCTTGGCATTCAAAGCCATTCAAGTCCAACTGCACAGCTTATAGTTTCCTGAATAGACCAAGCTATTTCTCCCCTCTGGTATGAAGCTTGCTCCCTCTGTCCTGAATGTGCTTCCTGAATGTGTTTTTGCTGTCTCCCACCATTCACAACTACTCATCTTTCAACTCAGTCCAGGGGCTGCTTTCAGGACAGGGCCCTGCCCTCTGGAAAAGCTGATCAGTCATCCCTTTGTGCTTCCATTTCTCTATGAGGACACTGAAACATTCTTCACTATGGCTTTGCTGTGGTCTTGTCCCACTAGACTGTAGATTGCTAGAGATCCTAGGCTGTCTTCACTGATCTCCAAATTCTAGGTGTGAAGTATATGGCGTGGCGCTTAGTGCTACTATCATTTGATGACCTATAAATGAATAAAAAATATGTAACCAAAGAGTGGTGTCTATTACTATCTTACTGTTTTTCTCTGGGAAGACAGGTGGTGGCTGATGTAAGTGGCTGCACTCAAGCTGGGCTCTAAGGGATGGGCCTTCCAGAAAGAAGGAATTGTATTTGTTTTCCTTTATTGGACATTGGCTTGCGTTATAAATGTTTTATCACTGTGTGTGGCCTTTTGGGTGGCTTGGAAGTATTTGGAAGAAGGCTCCAAATGTTACTATTAACCTAAGGCTTAAAAAAACGCTTTTTGAGGAAATATTCCATTTTGAAAACCATACTTGGTGCCTAGTGCTGATTTTTTTTTTTTTTTAAGTAATATTCCATTTTGAAAAGTGGTAATAGATTTGAATATACCTGGTGCTGGTAGGATTTTAGTGAACTTCACATAGCAATGGAGTTTATTTCCCTGGAGCAAAAACTGTTCTTTTGTTGTATAATTCAGGGATAATCACTTTTGCTTTGTAATGCAGAGCAAAACAGTTGGATTAACAGTTGTTCAAGAAAAACTCAAATGCTATTATGGTGAGTAATGGAAACATTCCATTTGTTAAGCAAACCATAATATTGAACTGTTCTTACAAATGTGATGTAATTTCTAATTGTTGCTCAGCGAGACTGAAGATAATTCAGAGGCAAATAGTGTTAACGCTTTACTTCTAACCCGTCTTTTTTTATTATGATTTCAAACTCCTAAAACATTCATATACATAGATATACATACCTTAGATATGTGTGCACACACACACAACCTCTACCAAACCCTTGTCTATTGCAATCTGTCTACCCTTGTAAGACCTCTTGAAAATGTCCACTTCTTTACATTTTTTTCATTAGCTTATTTCTCTTTAAATCATCTTGTGCATTTTTATAGACAATGCTCTCTTATGCGTGTGTGCGTGTGCGCGAGCTTGCGCACGCGCATGCGTGTAAAAAGGTGGGTCAGTTCTGGGGTCAAATCTAGTTCTGTTTTATGAGGACTTAGGTTTTTGGGTTTTTTTTTCACTCCTAGAATGTGCTAATGTGAGATGTGCCATTGTTTGGTTTTATTTTGTAACCCGTTGAACCCAACTGTGCTCAGGTGCTGTGGATTCAGGGCAGAAGTTCCGGTTGTCCTCCAATACTGTTTTTCTTCACTATTACTAGAATTTCAGCTAGGCACACGGTTGTCCTGAATAGATTACTCTATTGGATCAATTTTATAAACCGCTAAGAAATAATACCCAAGACGGGGAGTCCAGCAGCTCACGACTGCATTAAAATGGGATACCAAGGTTTGGGAGAAGAAACTGAGAGACTTTATTCCAAGGAAAATTCTGGAAGCCCATTTAGGAGTGATTTAATACTGAAGTTCTAAGTGTTGGTTACAAATCCAGCCTCGACGTTTCTCAAAGTTGTACGAAGCACTCAAGTGTGAGTTGGGCGTCGTCGCAGAGCGCTTCACCTCAGGTGAAACAAATCCTGAGACGGCGCAAGCCGCACCCGCAGGCAGACCCGCCCAGGCGGCCGCTCTGGGCTGCGCAGGAAAACGCGGGGCAAGCGGCCCCGAGACCGCCCGGAACAGAGAGCCACAGAGCGGCCCGACCGAGCCTTCCCGCCCACGCGCTGCGGCCTCCCCACTCCCCCCCCCCCCCCCCCCGGGGGCGCACATGGATCCCGCCCGAAGCAGCCCGGGTCGCCGGGCTGCGGCGCGAGAGCTACTGCGAGGCGCGGCCGCGGCCGCTAAGGGCCTTCGAGAAGATCTGAGGGGGGCGGTGGTCCGACCCTGGATCCCGAAGCATGAGGGGCCCCGAGAGGAGGAGGCGGCGGCGGGACACGAGACCCGTGAGTTCCAGGACGCGGGGTGCAAACGTGGCGGTGGCGGCGCCTGGTGGGCGCTTCAGGACTGGGGGCTGGGCGCCCACCCTTCGCCCCCGCAGCCCCTGTGGGCTAGTTTGCCCACCCAAGTTTTGGCTCAGACTGTTTTATTTCAGGTGAAGCCTCTACTGTGGATGGAAGGAAAGAGTTGCTCTTTCAATTTAAGGAAGAGTGTTTGGTTTTGGGGGGTTTTTTTTGTGTTTTGTTTTTTAAATAATTACGCCCTATTGCAAATACGGAAAGAGTTTTATATGCTGTTATCTCCTATATCCTGACTCATGCAATGATTTATTGTGTGACTTTAAATCACTTAATCTTTCTGTGCTTAGGTGTTTGAAAGCATGGGATGGGTCTTTTGTGCCTTGAGATTAAATTTATAGCATAAACTGAGATTGTTCAAGAATCTTTAAAAGTTGAGAATGATTTCCAGACTGTTAACAGAGCACCAGTTCCTTAATAATGTTTATTTAGTTCGTCCATCTGTCCATTCATTCATTCTAGAAATATTTTCAAGAGCTTACTACTTACTGGACATATTTTACATGAGTATGAAGTCGGAGCATGACAGCCCTTCTGGTTTTGGTGGAGGGTTGATAGACGAAAAAATTAGTAACAGAATAAGAAGTTATTTTAAAGCAGTGATCATTACTGCGGAGGCCACATAGCCTAACCCCATTTTAGGAAGTTTTTCTCCTGTGTCTTCTTCTAAAAGTTTTATAGTTTTATGTTTTACGTTTTCCTCTATGATCTATTTCGAGTTAATTTTTGTGTAAAGAATGAAGTTTAACATCAAGGCTCATTTGTTTTGTTTTGTTTTGTTTTGTTTCATTTTGGACGTCCAGTTGTTCAAATACCATTTGTTGCAATGATTATCCTTTCGCTGCTGTCACAGACTTTACACCTTTGTCAAAAATCAACTGGCTATATTTGTGAGAGTTTATTTCTCGACTCTGTATTTTGTTCAATCCATCTGTGTGTTTCTCTGCCAATACCATGCTGTATTGATTATTGTAGATTTATAGTAAGTATTGTGACTCTTCCAATTTTATTCTTCTTTTTCAAAATTGTTTTGGTTATTCTAGTTCTTTTGCCTGTCCATATAGGTTTTAGAATCATCTTGTCTGTAGCTACAAAATATCCTTTTGGCATTTGATTGAATTGCATTAAATCTATGGGTCTATTTCATATAATTGACATCTTTATTACATCTTCCAATTCATGACATCATGTATCTTCATTTATTTAGGTATTCTTTAATTTTTCTCATCAGCATTTTGTGTTTTTTTGGTATTAGAGAAACTGGAACTTTTGTTGGATTTATATACTTTTAAGTATTTTGATTTTTGATCATTTTAATTATAATTTTTAAAATGGTATTTTTAAATTTTGGTTTCCATTTGTTTATGCCAGTATATAGAAAGATGGTTGATATTTATGTGTTGACCTTGTATCCTACAACTTTGCTAAACCCACTTATTAGTTCTAGAGCTGCTTTATACATTCTTTTGGATTTTATATGCAGATAATAAAATTGTTTGCAACTAGACTAGAGACATTTCGATTTCTTGCCAATCAGTATGCGTTTTAATATACTTTTACTGCTCTGTTGTCCTGGCTAACACTTCCAGCACTGTGTTTAAGAGTTAGACTGGACATTTCTGTTTGTTCCTGGGTAAAGAAAGCATTGACATTTTTATGAGTAAGTAGAATGTTAGCTGTCAGTTTTTTGTAAATGCTCTTTATCAGGTTGAAGAAGTTCCCTTCTATTCCCAGTTTGCTGAGAGGGTTTTTTGGTTTTTGTTTTTAATCATAAATGGATGATGATTTTTTTAAAGTGCTTTTTCTGCATCAATTAACCATATAATTTTTTTTCTTTAGACTACCTGTATATACATTGCTTGATTTCCAAATAAGGAACGAATTTTACATTCTCAGGATAAACCTTACTTGATGTGTTAAACTTTCTGTGTATCACGGGATGTGTTTTGATAATGCTTGTTCAGAGAGTTTTGCATCGATGTTTATGAGGGATATTGGCTTGTAGTTTTTTATTCTCATAATGTCTTTGGTTGTAGAATCAAGGAAATGCTGATCTCATAAGATGAGTTGGGAAGTTTTTCCTCTTCTTGTGTCAGGTTATCTATATAATCTTGAATGAATTTGGGTAGTTTGTGATTTTTGAGAAATTATTTCATTTCATCTAAGTTGTTGAATTTATGTGAATGGAATTGTTCATAATATTCCCTTATTCCTTTCATGTGTGTGGGAACGGTAGTGCTGTGCTCTCTTTCATTCCTTACATTGGTAATGTGGGTTCTCTCTCTTTCTCTCTTTTTGGTCAGTGTTGCTAGAGGTGTATCGATTTTATTGATGTATTCAGAGAAGCAGCTTTTGTTTTCATTGATTTTCTCTATTTATCTTTTTTCAATTTTATTGATTATTGCTCTTACCTTTGCAATTTTTCTTCTGTCTGCTTGACTTAGGTGTTTTTTACTTTTAGATTTTTACTTTCTTAAGGTAGGAATTTACATTACTGATTTGCAAGCTTCTTTTCTAATAACTTAATGCTATGAAGTTCCCTCTTATAATGCTATGAATTTCCCTCTTAGCACTGCTTTAGCTGCATCCCACACATTTTGATATATTTTATTTTTATTTTTATTCAGTTCAAAATATTTTCTGATTTCTCTTGGGTTTTCCTCTTTCATATGTGGTTTATATGTATGTATGAGAAATTGGAAGTTTTGTTAATACTGAGCATACCACCCTTGGTAATATTGTTCTGGAGGTAGATGGTGGCTTCCCAATCCTCCCATCCACCCATCTAGCAAATATTTATTGAACACCTATTAGCACTAGGTACTGGAGTTATTCCAGCTTCCTCGTGGATATTGTATTCTGGTGAAGGAAACAGATACTGAGAATCTGTGTGTATCAAGTGATATGAAGAAAAAGTGAAGTAGGGCACAGGGGCAGAGAATGACGGGAGACAGGGGTTTGGATGGTCAGACATGATTTTTCAGAAGTGGTACCATTTGAGCAGAGACCTGAATGAAATGCAGGAGGCTTGTTTTTCTATCTCAGCATTATCTCCTCCTGTTTTGGCCCTCTTGCTTCATACTTAACCCAAATTTTGAAGGCATTAGAGTTTTTGACCCCTAAAAGTTTAAGTGAATGATACAGCTCTGTGTAATGTGTTGCTTGGTGCTGAACATTTAACATTTCCTTGATCTTATCCATTTCCAAAAAAATAAAAAAAGACATATATAGCACAGTACTCTAAATATTACTTAGCCAAGCTGAAAATTGGTATGTTTATGATTTGTATCGATCATTTTTTCAACTCTGTCACTTACTAGCTGGAAGGTAGACAATGGTGTGTTGGTAAATGTTTAATTACCACCTCTCTGGGGGGACTAGTTCTGATTTGAAGTATTTTCCACTTTCCTTTGTGTAATACTTTCACCATAACTGATTTAAAGCTACAGTTTTTTCATTGGGAAGGGATACAGCCAGTTTATTAGTCTGTACAAACTGGCGTCTTCATACTGCTAAAGGTAGGTTTTATAATATCCATTTTACATTTGAATGTAAAAATTCAGAATTGTTACAAGGTTACTTAATTAGTAAATTGTGGGCAAGTCAGCAAAAATTTTGAGCCCTAGAAATTCCCATGTAGTTGGCTTGGGTTTAAGAATCTGGCATGGGTTTTTTGTTTTTTTTTTTAAAGGGATCCTGTTTAGGGGCACCTGGGTGGCACAGTTGGTTAAGCATCCAACTTCAGTTCAGGTCATGATCTCATGGTTTGTGGGTTCAAGCCCTGCATCGGGCTCTGTGCTGACAGCTCAGAGCCTGGAGCCTGCTTTGGATTCTGTGTCTCCCTCTCTCTCTCCGCCCCTGCCCCACTCATGCTCTGTGTGTCTCTCTCTCAAATATAAATGAAACATTAAAAAAAAAAAGTTTAAAGGGATCCTGTTTATTTTATTGTGAAGCCTGAGTTAGGAACCATTGATTTAATGGATTAAGAATCTTGTATGGTGCTTCCAATTGGTCTTAGAAGTTGCCTCAAAATTAATTTTTCTTATAGATGTAGGAGAAAAGGGACAAGGTATTTGACTTCATGGACAGAATAGAATGTGTGTGCCATATTTCAGGACATCACAAGGTCTTGATTTGCCCTGGGACATACCCAAGAGGGAAAAGACCCAGAACTTGAAAACTGCACTCCCATTGGATTAATACATAGGGGCAAGGAGCTAGTGTCAGGGCCATGTGGGATCAAGGACAGAGTTGAGAAAAGTCTGGTTTAACTGACAGAATACATTAGCTAAAGCATCTGATAGAGTAAGCAGTTTGAATCTCCACTTCAGCAATACAGTTTCATATGGACACCCTGGACCTCTGCAGTGACTGAAAGCTTGGTGTTTGGATTCAGACTACCTGGAATAGTTCTATCATTTATTGTCTTTTAGACATGAGCAAGTGTTTTAACTTTTCTAAGTCTCATTTTCCTCATCTGGAAGATGGCAGTGATAATGTCTATTCCACCATGTTCTTAATTTCGTAAAAATTCCAGAGTGCTCCAACATTTAGAGATCAAGCAAAGGAGGAAGAGCCAGTAAAAGAGACTGGAAAACAGGAGGTAGTCTATCAGAGGCATGGAGAAGAATGTTAAAAGGATGGTATGGCCCTTGGTGAAATCTGTCAAGAGTTTAATGCACACAAAGAAGGTGATGACTGGCTTTGGGCAAGATCGAGTGACCCTAATAAGCACAGATTCAGTGAAGTGATAGGAATGAGATCTGATTAGCATGGAGGTGAGATGAAACAGGTGAGGAGGAGGAGAGTGGTTATAGAACACATAAGAATTTGGGGAGCAATGGGAGATTAAGAAATGGAGTGGCAGTTGGAAAGGATGTGAAGTTAAGAGAATGTTTTTTTCACTGAAGGTTTTATAGCAGCTCTGTATATGTTGAGGGGAATGGTCCACTGGAGAATGCAGAGAATGGGGTAATTTCCGTGAGATTGACACATGAAATAATTGAAAAGACGAGAAGGGTGGGATCCAGAGCCCAAGGGAGCGGTTGGCCTTGGGTAGCCATAGGGCTGCTTCATTGAGTGTAAGAGTAGTAAAAGCAGAAAGTGTGGGTGTAAAAGTAGGTAGGTAGGTTGGTAGACTCAGGGGTGAGAAAATATGGAAAATACTATCTAATTGCTTATGTTTTCTCTATGCAGTATTATTAACTGAGAGTTACATATTGGTGATCATGGATACTAAAGTAGGCAAATTAGTAGATTAAAATATTTGAAAAGAAAGAAAAAGTCATGGAATTGAAAAATGGAAGCCTAGGGAAATGAAGTAGGATTGCTGTGATAAGATACTACATGAGATTAATGGGTAAGAATTTAGGAGTATGTTATTTATGGGTAGTATGTTAGCATGTGTAGTCAGGATAAACCAGATTTTCCTGCAGCAACAAATCACCCCTAAGTCTTGAGTGAATGAATATAATAAAGATCTACTCTTGCTCAGACAACATGTCCAACAGAAGGGTTTCTGCTCTACCTAGTTTCTCAGGAACCTATGTGTCAAGAACTGTAAAGAGGCCATGATTTTACTCTACTTGCAAGCTAACAAGTTAGCCTACCATGGCATCATGGATGCTAGCAGAAGACACTTCGGATCAGACACAGAGGATTGTAGTGCTCACAGTAGGAGCAGTAGCCAGCGTGTCAGCGTTTGTGTCATTTCTGCAAGCCCCATCTCCAAGGAGATGCAAAGCCCCTTGGGTTGTGTTACAGAAGAATCCTGCACTTAGGGAATCCAAATCTTTTCTAATGGGCAGGAAGCATGCCTTACTCTCTCTCTCTCTCTCTGTCTTTTAAGGCAAGCCATAAGCAATCCAGCCCCATGCTCCAGAGATGCATTTTTATCTGTCTTTTCTGATGTAGTTCACTGTGCACACATTCTGGAAAAGATGGTCTAGAGCAAAATCAGTCAGTGCTTCTGCTTATCAGATATAGAGAAACATAAGAGACCTGTGGAGAATTGTCTCCCAGTGCCAAACTAATTGAGGCACTGCCATCTTATGACCCCTTGTATTAGTTTGCTAGGGATACTGTAACAAAGTACCACAGGTAGGGTGGCTTAAACAACAACAATTTGTCTCAGAGTTTTTGAGCCTAAAAATCCTTGATCAAGGTGTCAGCAGACTTAATTTTCCCTGAGGCCTCTCTCCTCAGCTTGTAGATAGCCATCTCCTCCCACTGTCTCCACATGGTCTTTCCTGTGTCATGTCTGTTCCAAATTTCCTCTGTTAGAAGGACACCAGTCATATTGGATTAGGGCCCACCCGAGTGACCTCATTTTAATTACCTCTTTAATGATTCTATCACCAGGGGTGTCTGGGTGGCTCAGTTGGGTAAACGTCCAACTCTTGGTTTCAGCTCAGGTCATGATCTCACAGTTCATGGGATCAAGCCCCACATCTGGCTCTGTGCTGACAGTGGGGGACCTGCTTGGGGTTCTGTCTCTGTCCCTCTCTCTCTGCCACTCCCTTGCTCATCCTCTCTCTCTCTCTCTCAAAATAAATAAACAAATGTTTGAAAAAAAAAGGACCCTACATAGTCACATTTTGAGGTACTGGGTGTTAGAACTTGAGTAGATAAATTTTGAGGGAATACAGTTCAGCTACAACACTGCAGCATTTAAACACATGGCTTTGAGGGTTGATAAAATGGGAAGAGAGCACCTGGAGGGTGTCACAGAAGCTTTTCACAGTAGGTTCACTTTCAAGTAACCTACTATCCCCTCTTCTTCCAGTCCAGGGGACAGACCTCACCTTAACTGCACCCAGGCCAGGATGTATACTTACCCATGTGTTCAGAAAGGAGAGGAGAACTAGATAGTGATGAGCACTAGTCATGTCTCCCGCACCATGGTGGTGTGTTTCTCTCCAGTACTATTCAGCTGCTCAGGTGCAGAGGTGGAACAGGTAGCAGTTGAGTTTAATGTCAGAATTAGGATTCTGTCAGCTGGTCTGATGAGAAAAGAGAGTGGCAAGGGAAGTAAAGGTGTTTGTATAGAAGTGATTTCAGCGATGGACTAGAAGATCTAAACTGAGTAAAGAGCAGAGTAAGGGCCTAAGGGATGAATAATATGAAAAGCTGGTGAGAACAGTGGATGGGAGGACTTGATGAGGTTGCAGAATTTGGGGACTGGAAGAAGTAGAGCAGGTGAGGTGGATGGATGAGATGGTGGTCAGATAATGAGTTTCTTGAAGATGTCAGAGGTAATGTGGTTTCTGATGATGATGTCAAGAGTATGACCCTGAAAAATGGGTGACTGAGATCAGGTGGATGGAAAGATTATTGTAAGTGAAAGAGTCAGGGTCAGATTTGTCATCTGTGTGGATGTTGAAGTTACTTAGAGTGGGGACAACAGGCAGAGTAGAAAGGAAGAGGGGGATCCAGGGGATAAAATGAATGTGTGTTTCTCCTGTGAAGATACTCCTAGTCTTTGATTAGATTTGGTAGTACTCTAAAGAGTCTTTGACAGGGGTGCCTGGGTAACTCAGTTGGTTGAGCATCCAACTTCGGCTCAGATCATGAGCTTGTGGTTCATGGGTTTGAGTCCTGCATTGGGCTCTGTGTTGACAGCTCGGAGCCTGGAGCCTGCTTCAGATTCTTTGTCTCCCTCTCTCTCTGCCCCTCTCCCACTTGCTCTCTGTCTCTGTCTCTCAAAAATAAATAATATTAAAAAAAAATTTTTTTAAGTCTTTGTCAGATTGTGTTGTTGTTGTTATTATTATTATGAAACTACTTGGCAACACATCCACAAAACCTCCTCCAGAGTTCTTTTTTTTTAGAGATGGTCTATTGCTTGATTCATTCTTGATATCATTTTTCATATTATTAATTGTGACTTTATCCCCCAGTATTGGGGTTGTTCCCTGAGAGCCCTCCAGTTCCCCTACATTAAAAAAACTGGGGTGCCTGGGTGGCTCAGTCGATTGAGCCTCTGACTTCTTCTCAGGTCATGATCTTGCGGTTTGTAAGTTTGAGGCCTACATAGGGCTCACTTCCATCAGCGCAGAGCCTGCTTTGGATCCTCTGTCCCCATCTCTCTGCCCCTCCCCCCCTTATTCTCTCTCTCTCTCTCTCTCTCTCTCTCCCTCTCCCTCTCCCTCTCTCTCTCTCTCTCTTTCAAAAATAAACATAAAAAAAAAACTTAATACATTCTGAAATCTTCCCTAGGCTAGTTAATAAAACCTGCCACCTGAATGTGTATTATGTGTGTGATATGTAGTGTTTATAGTAGGTGTGAATCTCTTTTTATATAAATGAAACATGTTCATCCCTTTTAGACTTTGTGTATATTTATGTGATGTGCTACATTTTAAGGATTTTTTTCTGCTGGCCTGGCATCTGCACAGGCTTCTGCAGACAATTTTATCTCTTTAAGCTTGTATGGAGCATTTGGGCTCCTGCCTGTCTCATCTTTTACAAACATTTTATTAAAACAAAACAAAACAAAACAAAACAAAACAAAACAAAGTCTGTGGCCACACTCCGATCTCCTAGAGGCAGAGACCACATTGCTGACTTCAGGGTGGTCCTTGGGAATGATGTTTTGTTTGGGACCAGGAAATATTTTTAAGGGTGTGAAAATACTTGCATTGTGAGCACAAAGTGGAATCTTGATAATACAGCTTTGCAAAATATTGATACAAAGTTCTCATGTCCAGAATAGTAGAATGTGAAAGGGTGAAGGCTGTTTTTATTTAAAGTTACCAGGTTTGCGTGAGGTTTGCTTTTTTCCTTCGTCCCCCTTAAATTCTTCAGTCATGCTTTGCTTGCTTGCTTTCAGTACTGCCAAATGAGAGAAGCTTTCAGAATGCTGCAAAAAGCAATAATTTGGATCTTATGGAGAAGCTGTTTGAAAAGAAGGTTAACATTAATGCTGTGAACAATGTGAGTACAAGTCACAGATGTGACAAGTGACTACTCTAAGGGTGGCTTGGATTTATACAGTGCAATTTAAATAATAATAACAATTGAAATGATTGTGGCGGATGAGGTGTGGGCTAGCTCCTTCGGTGGTAATTCCAGAATGTTTAAGCTAAAGGTGGAATCAAGCCGTGGGATAGGTTCTGAGTCTTTTAATATATCTTATCAGAGGGGAAATACACATAGTCTTTGTGTGCATCTGTGCAAAATCTGTGGGTGGGCAGTAAAGCCAGTTGTCAGGGTTATGGGCCTGGACTTGGTCCTGGATTGTAGCCTGTGTATCACTGGCCTCATACATTCTGGAAAGGCAGAACATCTTTTGCTACACAGTTCATCATTGGTTTTTCTCCAGAGATTCCCTTTGTTGTTCAGTCCTGCAAATTTAAAATCTAAGGGAGAGCATGGCTTTGTATTTTATTGCTTTAGAAGTACAGTGCATTTGCATGTTGGGCGCTGGAGCCTTTTCTAAAACCTGGCTCTTAATTGTTCTTCAAGTACTTGGGTTTAGGAGAGAAGTCCACTGCCAGAAATACTGGATTTCCTACTGCTTGGTTTTGTAGAGATTTCCTGACAGCTTTTCAAGGCAAGGTTTATCAAAGTGGGGGCTGTGTTAATTACTTAGGACAGTTAGTGCAAGTGGTTCAAGGGGATAGCAGAGGTGGATTTAATGCTAAATGAAGCATAAGCTTTAGGGTCCCTTCTTGTACAGACCCCTTCCAAGGTACTGGGAAGGGCTCTGGCAATGTGTTCTCATGGTTATATGTTTTTTTTTTTTAATCTGAAAAAGTAAGAAACTTTAACTGCCATCAGTTCAGCTCTCTGACTGGTTTTAAAGAGGGCTCCCTGAAGAGTGTAGAGTTTAGGTTCCCCAAAACCTGGATCTGTCCCAGGCAGTGAGATCATAAGAATTGAAGTCATGTATCATACGCAGTGGAAGGATGTTTACCAGTTGTGCATGTGTGTCTGTGAGAGGTATATGTTTGCTTGTATATGGAAATTCATATGTCTGTGTATATACTGTGTGCATGTGTGTGTCTGATGTGTTATGGTTGTATTTAGTATTTATTGTCCATAGACATCCTAGAAAGAGTAGAAAAATAGAGTTTTGCAGCGTAACAATTTTAGGAACCAAACAAAAACAAGAACCAAACAAAAACAAAAACCAAAAAAAAAAAAAAAAAGAAAGGAATCAGGAAAGAAGGAAGGGAAGGGAGTGAAAAGAAAAGCAAGGGCCTTTGAAAGTAATATCTACATAAATTGTTGAGTAAGTAAAGCAATAGTCATTTTTCCAAGTAGCAGGGAATAGATTCTTTAATGTACTTTCATAATAATTAAAATTTTTTTCACCTAAGACTTTATGATATTTTAAACCATATTTTTATATTAAAGTATTTAGAGAGATTTAATGCTAAATGAAGCATCATTTAGGGCACAACCTAGAGCACCTTAACTTACAGTCAGCATAGCAAATTATCATGACCTCTTGATGAATTGTATTACTTTTTTTTAAGTTTATTTATTTATTTTGAGAGTGAGAGAGTATATACCTGCGCATGTGCACAAGCAGGGGAGACGCAGAGAGAGAATGAGTGAGAGAATCCCAAGCAGACTCCACACTATCAGCACAGAGTCTGACGCAGGGCTCAATCTCACCAACTGTGAGATCATGACTTTAGCCAAAACCAAGAGTCGGACACTTAACCAACTGAGCCACCCAGGTGCCCTGTATTATACTTTCTAATGACATCTCTTTTAGTCCCATTTACAGCAAATTGTTGATATGGTTGTTTTTAGAGTTGCTTAAAATCTGTGACGATAGAGATGAAGAAATACATGTAAGTGGTTTTATTGAATTATCTTGGATGCTGTTTTGGCTTGACACACTAGAATACAGCTCTAGATTGCAGACAGTGTCACGATAACTCATGTTTTGTCAAACTTAATTTATCATCAGCTTAGCTACCAAGGATATCAGATACTTAATTTTTGCAATAAATTATTTATTTGAAACAAAGGAGTAAATCCATGCGCAGGCACCTTCTTTGGATGCAAAAACAGTGCCTAGAGTATAGGAAATAAGATCTGTGTTTTAGATGCATGCTAAACATCCATTGTCTGAAACACAATCAACTCTGAAAATCCCAGGAGTGCCTTCTTGGCTTTTCTTTGAAACAAAAAATAGTTATAGCTTTCTTTTTCTGTGTCTGCATCTTTCATTGATTGATTGATTCATTCATTCATTCTCTTCTTTCTTTTATTCTGAAGCAGTTTGTTGCAGTAAAATTTATAGATCAAAAAATTTCAGAAGAAAGAGCATATACAATTGAACACCTAGGAAAATTTTTCTTTTGCATTATCAATGTATTCTAACCAGAAAAAAATTACTGTTGTTAATAATTGCATATAGGGAGGGGCGCCTGGGTGGCACAGTCGGTTGAGCATCTGACTTCGGCTCAGGTCATGATCTCATGAATGTGAGTTCAAGCCCTGCATCAGGCTCTGTGCTGGCAGCTCAGAGACTGGAGCCTGCTTCGGATTCTGTGTCTCCCTCTCTCTCTACCCCTCCCCTGCTCATGTTCTGTCTCTCTGTCAAAAATAAATAAACATTAAAAAAAATTTTTTTAATAATTGAATACAGGGAAAAATACTTTTGCTTTTTTAAAAAAAATGTTTATTATTTTTGAGAGTAGGGGAGGGACAGAGAGAGAGGGGGACAGAGGATCTGAGGCAGGCCCTGTGCTGACAGCACAGAGCCCAATGTGGGTCTCGAACTCACAGACTGTGAGATCATGACCTTAACCAGTGCTCAACCAACTGAGCCACTCAGGCCCCCCACAAGTTTTACTTTTTTATTGAACTCCATTATACTGTTAAAATCAATGATGAGTTATGCATTGCAAATATAAACATAAGATACAAAATTATGGCTGTTTGAAAAACAGGAATCATAAAGAGGACAAATAACAATCAAATGACTGAAAACACAAATTACGTTTCCTCAGATGAACCGCACAGCCCTGCATTTTGCAGTGGGGGCGAATCATTTATCCTCAGTGGATTTCTTGCTTAATCGCAAGGCCAGGGTGGATGTTGCTGATAAGGTAAGTTCATCTTCCTTTGGTAGAATGGATTGGAGCATGACCAGTGTATGGGGAAAATCTGGTCACTTCAGTTATCTTTTTTTCACATATGTCCAGAATATTTCCAAATGCAGTTTTCACTTTGGAAAGATCTCTGTAGAGAATATACACATTGTGTACTCTTTGTATTTGGTAACTAAATTGCTTACCCATTACCTGTAGGACTTAGGTTTTACTTATTTTCCCATATTGACCTTATGGCCAGTAATATGCATTTTTAAGAATAAAATAAGTTGACCAGAGTATAATTTGGGATGTAGAAGGCAGAAGCTAACTAGCCTCAGAGACTTTAAATCTTGACTGTGCTCTATGAACTCTGGTAAGCAAAGCTTATTAAATAGGTACTATATGCTAGGCACCCGTCTTAGGACTTTGATATTTAGTGCCTCCAACCTTATGAAAAACTGTTACTATAATACACAGTTTTCATATGAATAGTGTAAGACACAGAGAGGTTAAATATCTTGCCCAAAGAATTAACGTCTAAGAAGGTGTAGAGGCAGGATTTGAACTTGGTTTACTTGGTTCCAGAGACCATGATGTTAGCCACAAATCAGCTTAACTATTTGTCTGCCTAGATATCAAAATCCACCCTGAGGATTTCCACCTACTTTTCCCAACTTCACTTAATACTTTACCATGGCACGAGGAAAACCACCTGGGCTGGATATACCCAACATCATGTTTATCATCTCCAGTTGCAGAGAAAGATGATAGCCTTGGTTATTAGAATCCAATGGATCATAGTTCTTGGTTCTTAGTTAATCAAATGCTCTGTGGTTCTTCAACTGTTGAGAAGGTTTTCATAGAGCCATTCTATTTTCTGTGTTGATTGACTCCTTGGAGGGTAGACTCAGCACTTACTTACTTTTATTCTCACAGGGCCTGGGTTTAGTATGAGCTTGGTAAATCTTTGGAAGATGAATGAATGAAGTCACATCATCTTGTTGGTTTTGTTGGCATAGACATGGCCTAGACTTGATAATGATAAAAGTTTCTGTTTGTTTTACCAGTGAGGCACATCCTTCTCTATTTTATTAGTCTGATATTGGTGGGCAAGTTGATTGATATGTAATAGAATCACAGTGAAGAAGTACCTCTTACTAAAAATTGGCACTGAAAGCACTCCAATTATGTGAGGGTAGTAAGTTAGATTATGGTTATGGTACTTGAGGAACGTGTTGTTAGGATCTGGAAATTGTTGATTATTTTGTAGTGTTAGTTAGCCTGCAAAAGATGATTTGGTAATAGACCTAATTGCCAAGCATCTATTCTTATTTTGACATTGAAACCTTGATACAATAAATTTTTATTTTAATTTTTAAATTGACTATGCAATTACTTTCTTTTTTGTGTAAAGTTCTATGAATTTTAATGCATGTATAGATTCATGTAATCACTACCATAATCAAAATACAGAACAGTTGCCTCACCCAGAAAATTTCTCATGCTGCCTTTTTGTAGTCAAACCCTCCCTTACGCTGGCAACCACTGATGTCTTCTCCATCTCTATAATTTTGCCTTTTTGAGAATGTCATATAAATTATATCATGTAGTATATAACATTCTGACACTGGCTTTTTTCACTCAGCAAAATCTTCGATTCATTCATGTTGTATATATCAATAGTTCCTCCTTTTTTATTCTGACTAGTATTCCAGTGTATGGACGTACCACAGTTTATTCATGCATTCACCCATTGAAGGAGTTGTTACCAGTTTTTGACTATTACAAATAAAGCTGCTATTGGTTTCATGAAGATGGCACCAAAGGCAAAGAAGGAAGCTCTTGCCCTTCCCAAAGCTGCAGCCGAAGCAAAGGCTTTGAAAACCAAAAAAAATGTGATGCGGAAAGGCATCCACAGTCACATACAAAAAAGAATTTCCACACGTCACCTACCTTCTGACGGCCCAAGACACTGCGTCTCTGAACGCCTCACAAATATCCTTGAAACACTGCCCCCAGGAGAAACAAGCTTGACCGTTGTGCCATCATCAAGTTCCCCCTGACTGAGTCAGCCATGAAGAAAACAGAAGACAACAACACACTTGTGTTCATTGTGGATTCAAGGCCAACAAGCACCAGATCAAACAGGACGTGAAGAAAGTACGACATTGTCATGGCCGAGATCAACACGCTGATCAGGCCTGATGGAGAGAAGAGGGCATATGTTCAACTGGCTTCTAACTATGATGCTTTGGATGTTGCCAACAAAATTGGAATCATCTAAATTGAGTCCAACTGGCTGAATCTAAATATAAATGTGTTCACAAACAACAACAACAAAACGAATAAAACTGCTATCAACATTTGTGTGCAGGTTTTATGTAGGCAAAAGTATTCATTTATCCATTATAAATCTCTGGGAGTGAGGTTACTGGGTCGTATAGTAAGCTGTATACAAGAAGCTGCCAGACTGTTTTATAGTGTCTGTACCTTTCATTCCCACCAGCAGTGTAGCAGAATTCCATTTGTTCCACAACCTCATCAGCACTTGGCATTTTCTTTTTTTTCCACTTAATGTTAGAATTCCTTTTTTTATGTTTATTTATTTATATTTGAGAGAGAGAGAGACAGAGCATGCAGGGAAGGGGAAGAGAGAGAGGGAGAGAGAATCTCAAGCAGACTCTGCACTGTCAGCACAGAGCTCACTGCAGGCCTCCAACTAAAGAACCGTGAGATCAAGACCTGAGCCAAAATAGAGTCAGACGCTTAATCGACTGAGCACCCAAGCACCCCTTCTTAATTAGCCTTTCTAATAAATATGTATTGGCATCACATTGTGGTTTTAATGACTAATGATAGTGAGTATCTTTCTTGTGTTATTTACTATTTGTATATTTTCTTTGATTATGTGTCTATTCAAATATTTTGAATATATTTTTTTAAATTGGGTTTTTTGCTTATTGTTCAGTTTTGAGAGTTATTTATATATTCTGGATACAAGTCCTTTGTTTGATATGTGATCTACAAATATTTTCCCACATTTTTTACAGAGCGAAAGTTTTTAATTTTGATGAAGTACAGTTTACCTATAATTAAAAAACCACCAAGAATGACTTGCCTAACTTAAGGTCATGAAGATTTTCTCATATTTTTTCTTCTAAAATTTTTATAGCTGTGTGTTTTACATTTAGATCTGTTGTCCATTTTTGGGCACCTGGCTGGTTCAGTTGGTGGAGCATTGGACTCTTGATCTTGGGTTTGTGAGTTCGAGCTCCACACTGGGTGAAGAGATGACTTAGGAATAAAATCTTTAAAAAAATAAAAATTAAAAAACTAAAAATAAAATTGATCTATTGTCCATTTTGAGTTAATTATAAGGTATGAGGAATAGGTCAAGATTCTTGTTTTTTTCTTGCATACGGAGGACCCATTTCCTCATCATTTGACACCAGTGTCACTTCAGTTTTCAGTACTTTGGACCTTTCCTGCATATGTACCATCCAGGGCCCATTCTCAGACCTATGCAGTGGTCTGCCCCATAGTTCACCATTCCAGGCCTTTGGCATGCTGCTTAGGGTCAGGTCCATGTAAGGGTCAGGGTGCGGCCACACACACATCTTTATGGACTCACTTTCTTGAGCTTCCCCCTCTCTGGAATCATCACCCCCACTTTTCCCAGCTCCAGGGCCCCTCTCCCCCTTTTCTTGGTGTGCTGACTAGAAAGTTGAGGGTGTATGTAGTCTCTCAGCTCTGCTATGTGCTTCCCACAATTAGGTCTACCTCTGCAACTAAGGGAGGAAAACAAGCAACATGAGTCACCACCCTACCTGCTCTTCTGACCACAGTTTCTCGGTCAGTTTTAGGTGCTTTCCAATCCCTGCTACTGCTACCTCTTCTACCACAGGGTTCCAGCTTTGGGAAGGAGGCTTGTGTACAGCAGAGCCAGAACAGAAAAAAGAAACAGTATTTCCCCTACTTTCTCTTTCTTGCAGGATCCCCCTTGTGCTCCGTAGACCAGAAAGAGGGTTTTTTTTTGGTTTTTTTTTGTTTTTTTGTTTTTTTGAGCTCTTTGTGTCTGTGCCCAGGACACATTTCTGTGACTTGCACTGCCTTGAGTTCAACCTGGAAGGTATGGAAGGAAAACAAAAACAAAACAAATCAGAAAACTCTCATTGTTTATATTTTGAGTTTTGGTTTACTTCCCCAATCCACTTGCTATTATTTGCTTCCCAGAGTCCTCAAATAGCTGTGCCATGCACTCTTTCTGGAGATTTTGGTCACATTTGGTGAGAGAGACCAGGAGCACTATACTTACTCCATTCTACCCAGGACCATAACCCCAAATCTTTAATGTACTATAAAAGGGGAAAGAATTGTACAATAAACATTTATGCATCCATTGCCCAGGTTGACAGCATCTTTTCCTTTAAAAAGCATGTCTGAGGATTGCCGTGTTTCTAATATATTAAATACACTGCTGGTTTCTGTCAGAGTATAAGTCACTTGTTCCTGAAATGTTGAAGAGATATTTTACCAAGTTATTCTCTTTGAGGCTTTTCCAAATGTACATTTGGAAGCTAACATCAGCTTTTTGTAACTTGGCCTTGTGCGAGTGTGTGTGTATGTATTTCTGATGTATCTCTGTAGTCCACCTTGAAAGTTTCACTAAGTTTAATATTTCTGTAACTAACTTAATTATTCACAGTGGCATTAGTACATAACCAATAAAATTCTTTTATAATTCAAGCAGTGCTGTGATTGGTCAAACCTGGCCGTCTCTTTATTTGGGTGATGACCCCTGAGTTTGATTTGGCAGCTGTGTCTTCTAAGCTCTAACACCTGTTTGCAAAGAGCCAAAAATCAAACCCCTTCCCCATCAGTATTTATTCATTGCCTGCTGTGGGTAAGTCTCAATGCCAACTGCTGGGAATTCAACACCATTTAAGTTCTTATTACTCCTAAGTGTAGTCCTGGGACGGAAACACTTGTATTTCCTGGGAGCTTGAAATGCAGAATCAGACCCACCCCTGACCTCCTGAATCAGAATCTGTGGTTTAACAAGATTCCCAGGTAATTGTTTCAGGAAGCATTGGCAAGACATACAGTCCCTGCTTTGAGGGGTGTACAGTCTTTTGACTGTTAACTAACTTGGATTTAAATAAAGCTTAAAAAATTAAAAATTAAAAATAAATAAATACATGAGGAAAAATAAAAATAAAAGTTCCATTTAAAACCAAAAAAATAGGGCCATCCTGGTGGCTCAGTTGGTTAAGCATCCAACTTCGGCTCAGGTCATGATCTCACGGTTTGTGGGTTTGAGCCCTGCATCCAGCTCTGTGCTGACAGCTCAGAGCCTGCAGCCTGCTTTGGATTCTGTGTCTCCCTCTCTCTGCCCCTCCCCCACTCGTGCTCGCTCTCTCTCTCTCTCTCAAAAATAAATAGATATTAACAATTTAAAAAAAAACTAAAAATATTAAAAATTGGCTGTCTCAGGAAGGTGGAATGGAGGGTGCTGAACTAGGAAAACTAGGACCCGCATTCTAGGCCCCAAGTTAGATAAGTAATATAGAGCAAACGTTATGAGTATGATATGTAAAATCAGAAGAAACTGACCTCCAGTTCTGGTTCTGGTACTTTCAAGTGCTGTGATCTAGTTAATATAGATAAGGATCTAGTTCCTTATCTATAAGTTAATGTGTCTGCTTTTCTGTTTCCTTTTATCCCTGGCAAAAAATCATCTATTACTCTCTTAAAGTGCCTTCTAAAACTAAGTCTTCTCATGGGGTGCCTGGGTGGCTCAGTCAGTTGAGCGTCCGACTTCGGCTCAGGTCATGATCTCACAGTTTGTGAGTTCGAGCCCCGCATCAGGCTCTGTGCTGACCGCTTGCTCAGAGCCTGGAGCCTGCTTCAGATTCTGTGTCTCCTTCTCTCTCTGCCCCTTCCCTGCTCACGCTTTGTCTCACTCTGTTTCTGAAAAATAAATCAATGTAAAAAAAAAATTAAAAAAAAATAAAACTAAGTCTTCTCACACATCTTATTTGGATCTCGTAATCAACTGTGTTTGTAACCTAGGAAACCAGTTTGCTAGATGTATACAATATGAGTAAATAAACAAGGAATGAGGGTCTGCGGGGGCACCTCCATTTGTAAAGAGCATAAGCCTTTTGGCATTTATTTTGGCTGCCCCAGAAATTACGTTAATGTAGTCTCTTCTTCTCAGGAAAGTACAGGTGTGGAGAAATGAAAAAGGAAGTCCCATATTATTGAAGTGTAACTCTAAATTAGTGGTTCTCAACTTGGTGGGGGTGCGTTGTCAATTTTGTTCCCAGGAAATACTTGGAGATGTTTGGAGATACTTTTAATTGCCGTGGCTGAGGGGAGATATTGGCATTTAATGGGTAGAAGCCAGAGATAACTGCAAAACATCCTATAATCTCAGACAGCCCTCCACAACAAAAAATCACCTGGCCAAAATGTCATAGTGCCGCTGTTGATAAGCCTTGTTTTAAATGTACATACTTTATAAAATTTACATTTCAGCTGTCACACTATGCGGTGAGTTAGTCTATTTAAATATTTGTAATTCCAGTATGAAAAAAATGCTTACCAA
This sequence comes from Felis catus, assembly GCF_018350175.1. Taxonomy (NCBI): domain Eukaryota; kingdom Metazoa; phylum Chordata; class Mammalia; order Carnivora; family Felidae; genus Felis; species Felis catus. The sequence goes on from NC_058368.1 coordinate 139,799,178, forward strand.
TTTCTGCACTCTTTTTCCCAAGGAACAATGATGTACAATAACTAGTTGAGGTTCTTCAAAAAATGTGCCCTGAATACAATTCCACTCCTCAATTACCTTTCTCTACACATGAATGCTCTATATTCATTAATACTAAATCCATTTTTTTTTAAATTTTTTTTTCAACGTTTTTTATTTATTTTTGGGACAGAGAGAGACAGAGCATGAACGGGGGAGGGTCAGAGAGAGAGGGAGACACAGAATCGGAAACAGGCTCCAGGCTCCGAGCCATCAGCCCAGAGCCTGACGCGGGGCTCGAACTCACGGACTGCGAGATCGTGACCTGGCTGAAGTCAGACTCTTAACCGACTGCGCCACCCAGGCGCCCCATGAGAAGACTTAGTTTTAGAAGGCACTTTAAGAGAGTAATAGATGATTTTTTGCCAGGGATAAAAGGAAACAGAAAAGCAGACACATTAACTTATAGATAAGGAACTAGATCCTTATCTATATTAACTAGATCACAGCACTTGAAAGTACCAGAACCAGAACTGGAGGTCAGTTTCTTCTGATTTTACATATCATACTCATAACGTTTGCTCTATATTACTTATCTAACTTGGGGCCTAGAATGCGGGTCCTAGTTTTCCTAGTTCAGCACCCTCCATTCCACCTTCCTGAGACAGCCAATTTTTAATATTTTTATTAAAATTATTAAAATTAAAATTTTTTTCCTAAGAGGTCATGCTTAATTTCAAAGCAGGCAACACTCAGAGATTTCAAGCACTAATCATAAAATCCAAGAGTCAGGAGTTCAAACTGCCAACAACAGGAACTTCTGAAGCCATAAATTCCAAGTGGAGTCATCATTCCTCACAGGCAAAGAATCACTACTCACAGATGTAAATTTCCCCATAGAAAAGTTCAAAATACTATGTCTTGTGACACGAAACTGACATGCCTAGGGCAGTTTGTGAGCATGCGTCATGGATTACACTCACAGTTGCACAGAATGCTCTGTAAAGTGTAAAAGGCCCAGAGTCAGTGACAATCTGGCCTTAGCACCAGTCTGGTCGTAAGCAAGAAGGTCAGTAACTTCCCCTGGGGAATATTTGCACAGGAAGAGCTTCCCATCGATAAGAAGCTCGGAGAGCTGATGCCTATCATTATCCCCAAAGTACCATCTCCACCTGGGATTCTTTGTTTACATCTAGATCCTCCATTCATCTAGTGTGCCTGTTCCCAAGATTCGGGGATGCCACCCACTTCGAACCTGGAGCTCTTAGCATCGGGGCCATGCATCTTATCCTTAGGTTACAATTGTGTTTTTTGAATTCCACATATGAGTGAAACCATAGGCTATTTCTCTTTTTCTGACTTATTTTGCTTAGCATAATAGATTCTACTTCCATCCACTTTGTTGCACATGGCAAGATTTCATTCTTTTTGCTTGCTGTGTAATATTCCGGGTGTGTGTGTGCGTGCGCGCGCACATGTGTCTAAATATACATGCATGGTGTGTATTTATATACACATTCACACACACAGACACGCACAGAGACCACATCTTCCTCATACATTCATCAATTGATGGACATTTGGGCTCTTTCCATAATTTGGATATTGTTGATAGTGCTGCTATAAACATTGGGATGTGTATGCCCTTTGAATCAGCTTTTTTGTATCCTTTGGATAAATACCTAGTAGTACAATTGTTGGGTCATAGGGTAGCTCTATTTTTAATTTTTTGAGGAAACTTCATACTGTTTTCCAGAGTGGCTGTACCAGTTTAATTCGCACCAGCAGTGAAAAGTGTTCCTCTTTTTTCCACATCCTCGCCAACATCTGTTGTTTCTGAGTTAATTTTAGCATTCTGAGAGTTATGAGGTGGTATCTCACTGTGGTTTTGATTTATATTTCCCTGATGATGAGGGATGTTGAGCATCTTTTCATGTGCCTCTTAGCCATTTGGATGTCTTCTTTGGAAAAATGTCTGTTCATGCCTTTTGTCGATTTCTTACTTGATTATTTGGTTTTCAGGTGTTGAGTTTGATAAGTTCTTTATAGATTTTGGATACTAACCCTTTATCTGACTGAGATAGCCAATGTTAACTGTCAGCTATTTCCTTTCACACTTTTCTCCTACGCATTGAGTATATGAGTCTAACTGCCTATAGCATCCCTAAAGTTTCCTGATAAAGTCTCTGATAGTCTGTTTAATGCACATATGCACCTATATTATTTTATACGGAGAAAATATTTCAAATAAGGTATATATATTGGGATTTTTTTTTATAACTTCAGTCTTCTCTGTTTTTTTCTTTTTTGTGTACATACTCCTTCTCCAGTGACTGCATTTAACAATGCAGAGTATGTGTGTTTATATCTGTACTTTTCCTCATACTCATAACCATATCCATCTAGGTATTGAGCATCTATCTACCTATGTACCCACCTTTTTAAAATGTTTATTTATTTATTTTTGAGAGAAAGAGGAGGGAGGGAGAGAGAGAGAGAGAGGGAGGGAGAGAGGGAGAGAGAGAATACCAAGCAGGCTCCACACTGTCAACACAGAGCCCAACGTGGGGCTCACTCTCATGAACCTGAGATCATGACCTGAGCTAAAAATGAGAGTCAAATGCTTAACCCATTGAGCCACCCCAGTGCCCCTCCAACTCATTATTTTTTATGGCTGCCTGATGTGGTGTCACTGTTCCCTAATGTGTTCAGCATTCCTATTATTAATGGACATTTACCTTTGCTCTCATTTTTAAGGGTTACAGTTAATATCCTTGTTTATATAACATTAGGTCCTAAAACTCATTTTCAAGAGATAGATTCCCAGTAGTAGAATTGCTTGTTGAATTTAAAATTTCGGTAGATGTTGCCGAGTTGCTGAAACAAAAGTGGTTCATTTCCACTAATACCTTAAGAGAGCACCTTTTTGGGGGTACACTTTTTCAATTGGTTTAATTGCCTTCTTCTTGTTGATTTGTAAGAGGCTTCATGTATTAGAGAAAGTAACCACTTATGTTTATTAATATACATTTTGAAAAATCTATTGACTTCATCAGTCTTTCCTTTTGTAACTTGTAGATCAAGACACTGTGTCTTACAGTCTAGATTTTCTTCTAATATATGTACTTTTTGTGTGCTTTTTTACGTGTATAATATGATACAGGATTTGATTTTATTTTCTTCCCTATGGAGAACCACTTGTCCTTACACCATTTAAAATGTATTCCTCTCCCCCATAGAATTGAAATATTACATTTACTGAATATTAAATTTCCTCCCTATTTCTTCATTTTCAACATTTCAGTATTAACTTGGTCTTTGTTGACTGAAATAATGTGTTGTGGCTCATCCAAGTGATACTTCTCTTTTCTCTTCTTGGGGAAGCACGGCTTGACAGTAATTCACCTTGCAGCCTGGTCTGGAAGTCTTGAGATCATGCTCATGCTGGTTAGAGCTGGAGCAGACCAGAGAGCCAAGAATCAGGTGGGATGTGGGTCACTCCTGAAAATAGTCCTCACTGTACCAATGTGTGTTGGGGAAGTCTTAAGATTGTTGTGTAATTATGTCCCTTACCTTGGCTCCCTTCAGGATGGAATGAATGCCCTCCACTTTGCAGCTCAGAACAATAATGTACGCATTGTGGAGTACCTCATTCAAGATCTGCACTTGAAGGACCTGAACCAGCCCGATGAGGTATGTTTGCTCTGGTAGGATAGGTCCCGTGTACACGTCCACCTACCTTCCTCTTCCTACTCCTCCTAGAGCTGCCAAAGCAGTCAGCACAGACAGACCTGGCCCTGTACCCAGCTCCTCCATCACTCTGGCAGACGGCAGAACAGATGAGAAGTGTTGGTGTTGGTGGTGACCCTGGCGTCTGCACATGGGGAAGATGAGGAGTATTGAGGAAGCCGCTAAGTTCTTTTTTCCCCCTTTACTCTCTCATCCTGGTTGGGTGTAGACAGTATCCACCCTATTTTGTATTTAGAATGTATGCTTTCATTTTACTGCATTATGCTTGGCCTTTTTGGAGTGTATTTGGCCCAAGTGTATGTAGTAATGAGCCATGGAATATAATGCAATTTTACTGTACTTGTCTACATTCCTTTTCTTTTCATGTGTAGATATATAATAATAACAGCTACCACCTGTTGAGTATTTATTGGTGTGCTAGGTACAAAGGAAAGCTATTTACTTACATTATTTCATTGAGAAGTTGAGGGCCTGGTGTATATGGTTTAACAAATCTTTGCTAAATGGATGGATTCTCCTGTTAATTCCCATAATAATCCTATACAGCAGGATTTTGCTTATTTTTAATTTTTTTAATGTTTATTTATTTTTGAGAGAGAATGCAAATGGGGGAGGGGCAGAGAGAGAGGGAGACACAGAATCTGAAGCAGGCTCCAGCCTCCGTGCTGTCAGCACAGAACTTGACATGGGGCTCAAACTCACAAACTGTGAGATGATGACCTGAGCTGAAGTCGGACACTTAACTGGCTGAGCTGCCCAGGTGCCCTGGATTTTGCTTGTTTTTTTTTTTTTAATGTTTGTTTATTTTTGCAGGAGACAGAGACAGAGCGGGAGGGGGGGCAGACAGAGAGAGGGAGACACAGAATCTGAAACTGGCTCAAGACTCTGAGCTGTCAGCACAAAGCTGTATGTGAGGCTTGAACTCACAAACTCTGAGATCATGACCTGAGCCAAAGTCAGATGCTTAACCAACTGAGCGAGCCAGGTGCCGCGAATTTTGCTTATTTTTAAAGGTGATGAATTTGAGGCTCAGAAAGGCTGAGTACCTCATCCATATCCCAGAGTTGGACAGTGAGAGTCAGAATTTGAATTCAGGTCTCGCTGACCTCAGTCACCATGCTGTCCTGTCTCTCTTCTCAGATGACTGTGGACATTCCTCCTGTGTCATGAACTGTTGTTTCCCTGGAATATCTTCTTCTAGGCCTTTTTCATAAGGGAGTATACCCTGTGAGATTGAAGTTTTGATTTCAAATGGGACCTCTTTTTCACTGTGCCTACAATAGTCTCCATAAAAGTCTCTCCATAAATTAATCAGTAATACCTCATTTCACTTCTTGTAAAAAAGCGTTCACATTCTTGTCTGACTCCAGTCTTAAAAACAACAACAACAATGGTAATTTGTTCAAATGAAGTCTATAAGTTTCTTTTACTTCCTCTGAGTATGACTGAGCATCTGTACATTTACAGCTTGGAGGCAGACAGACATGGGCTGTGGTCTGGGCATGTATTAGTTACACGGTTTTAAGCAAGTTCTCTGACTGCTGAAAGCCTCAGTATCTACAAGGGATAATTGGGGAGGCAATACCTCTATGGTTTGATATAGAGTATTGACATTTCCTCAATTTTATGTAAAAAATGCCTGTGCCATTGAACTTCACTGTAAGCCATTCTACCACCCTTTTCTAATCAGATATTACCCCTAAGCCATTCTTATGTAGCAGTATTGGAACAGCCACTGTTGAGACGTTTAAATGAGTTAATGACTATAAAACACTTAGCAAAGAGTCTGGTACCTGGTAAGTGCAAGTGCTCACTAAATGTAGTTGTTATAACAGTAATCATAGGGCAAAATGCATTGTCTGATTTCCTCAAAATCATAATCATAGATAGCATCTAGTGTCACAGTGTGGACATCAGATCATTCTGGTTTGATTGATGCTAGGTAGGGATGTGACCTGCGGATGAATTCCACTCAATTCCATTCAGCAGATATTTGGTATCTATGAGACACATGACGGTCTTCCTTTTCAGTGGGCTCCAGCTGCTTTGACAGGAGACAGCTGTGTATGGGAGGATCCATAGGCTGAAGGGACTCAAAGACCAAAGCAGGTTTGTGGGGAGCCTTCACATCTGGAACTTCTGCTGGCCAGCAGCCCTCTTGCCCACCATCTCTGTAGCTGGCTCTGGGGTTGTCCTGTCCCACCCCTCTTCCTCCTCCTCTGTCTGGTGGGAAAAAGACTGGAGAGCCCTGGCAGTAAACTGTGCAGAATCACATGTCCAACTGAGAGATCTTTTTTAAAAATTTTTTAAATGTTTATTTATTTTTGAGAGAGAGAAAGACCGTGAGTGGGGATGGGGTAGAGAGAGAGGGAGACAGAATCCATATCAGGCTCCAGGCTCTAAGCTGTCAGCACAGAACCCACGAGCTGCAAGATCATGACCTGAGCTGAAGTCTGACACTCAATTGACTGAGCCATCTAGGTGCCCCCCCCCCACTGAGAGATCTTAAAATTAAGATGGATTCAGAGACATATGAGGAATGAACAAATAAATACTCCACTGGCTCATTTGGGAGAAAGGAATCTCTGAATCCAATTTTAGTTTTAAAGAAACCAAATTTAGTTTTAAAGTGGATCAATGCAAAAGACAAAGTCTACTCTTTTTCTGAGATCTGTGAGTGGGGTTCAAGGATATTGGCAAAATCCAGTATGAACTGGGATCAGAAGCTCAGGATCTATTAATTCATCTTTGGATTTTCCATCTGTGTTTACTTAAAAGTATTGTGGAACTCATTGAATGCATTTGATAGAAAAAACTGCTTCACCCTCATAGTGGGCCCTCTTGCCTACTTTCTTATCGGCAGAATGTGATTGAGAGCCTGTTTACCTGACCAGTATTAGTAAGATTGTTTTCTCTAGCCCAGAGGGAACTCCAAAAGCTAACAAGGAAAGCCTTATAGGGAGGCGGTCTTTATTAATAAAAGGGATGTCACTAGGCCCAGGAGAGTGTGGGTGGGGATGGGAGAGATGGAAGACATGGAAAATACTTTGAGGTTTCTTTCATGTCCATAGCTTGGGAAATCATGTGTCCTCTCCAGGGGAGAGAGAATAGAGCAGCCGGGAGAAGTTTTGGGTGAAGTAGTGTAGATGTTCTGAATCTACGTGTAAACTTCCATCTAGTGGTCGAAAATAAGCACTCAAAATGTTTGGAGTGGAGCAGGGACACAGAAAGGAATGGCTTTAGAGTATATGCATAGTTGTTGAATCTAAGAGTTTGGTGGTACAATGTAAGGTTGGTTTCAGCTGCATACTTAATGGGAACTTCCATTGGTTCAAATGAATATAGTAAGTCTTTAGAGGTCAAAATGCAAAGAAGCGTCCCATTTTGGAGTGTTGGGAATAATGAGCATGAGAGGATTTGAAAAGATAGATTTTCTTGTATGGACCTGAGGCCAATATTTAAGGGTTCCAGTGTGCAAGGGGAGAGCTCATCCTACCCACCCTAGGTCCATGACTGCATATTTAACACACTGCTCCTTCAGTAGTTTTTACTTCATGGCAACTTATTTTTCCCTCTCCAATCTCTAGTTATTAAGGAATCTCCTGGTGTTTTCCTTATGTTGGGGTTCTGTTGTGAGGGTCCCAGGATAAGGAGAGTTGCCATGGGGTGTAGACCTACACGCAAGGCACTGGAGGACTTTGTGCTGGGTCCTCCCTGGCTTCCTCTCAGAGGCTCTCCAGGGCACCACCTCCAGGATCTCTATGGGCAAGAAGAGTCAGTTTGGACTTCAGGTGCCTATTGAATGGCTGTTTATGAAATCTTTGGTTAATTTGGTAACTTGTCAAATTTGATAATCCTGGTAGTAAACTTCAAAATGAAAAATAATTTCAAAAACATTTTTAATGTTTATTTATTTGTTGAGAAAGAGAGAGACAGAGCATGAGAAGGTGGGGGTGGGGGTTGGAGAGAGAGAGGGAGCCACGAAATCCAAAGCAGGCTCCAGGCTCTGAGCTGTTGGTGCAGAGCCTGACGCGGGGCTTGAACTCATGGACGATGAGATCATGACTTGAGCCCAAGTCGGAAGCTTAACTGACAGACACCCAGGTGCCCCCAAAATAATCTCAAATTAACAATTTTAACCCCTTAGATTTTTTCACATGCAAACGATTTAAATGCATTGAATTAAAACATGTTAGGTTAAATATACATTGTGTTAATAAAGGAAAAAGGAATTCTAGCCCCTTCTTATGCTCATTAATTAAGGAAGGCAATCAGCATCCTGAGCTGGGAGGCATTGTGATTTGTCTTCAGCTTGGGGCTCTGACACCACTATTCCATTGCCCTGACTGAAAAATCTCCCTGCCTTGCAAGTGGGCAGGAGTCCTGTGAGGCTGCACTGCATAGAGGTCGACTTGAACATCATTTTAAAAGGATTGGATAGGTAAAAAATGAAATGAGACATGGTAAGAAACAGTATTTAAACAGGAAAAAGACAAGTATTTTTAAAGTTCTTATTTTTCCTAATAACATGTACTAAGATGAGAGAAAAGATTTATATCTCATTTTACTGTCACTTCTTCCTTATTTATGCTGCCTTTTGATACATTTCTAAAATATAGATTACTTTAAATGCCCTTATTTTGTGTAATTTCACGTTCACATTTTTTTCCCCTTGATAATCACATTTTTAAAGGGCATCCAAAGTTGAAAGTAATAGCTGTTTTCTTGGTGAGGAAAAATGTTTCAACTCTGATAACCTCCCATTTCTTCCCAGACTAGGCTTTCTTTGTGGGTGGGTCCTCTGTCACTTTGTTTAGCCATTCAGAAATGCAAGCCTTTGTATTAGCCAAGGGTAAGAGTAAGGCCTTTTTAAAGTTCAACGGACCCCTGGTACTTCTAGTAGTATTCGTTCCCATACTACTAAATATGTATCTGTGAAACTTCTTTCTGCGATGAGTGATAAAAATCCAGTTTAATCTAGATTAAGCAATTTATTTATTTATTCCTAACTAAAAAGTTGGAAGGTGTATCTGAATGGCTTCAGACACGGCTGAATCCAGCCCCCCTTTTTTTTGTTTTCTCCCTCTCCAACTCTCGATTGTCTCTGTTGGCATTATTGGTACTCTCCACAAGGTGGGAAAGATGGCTGCTAGCAGTTTCAAGATATTCTTGGGGATATTCTTATGGATTTTTATTCATAAGAAAGAAAATTTCTCTCATTAAATGATCATATATAGGGTGCCTGGATGGCTCAGTCATTTAAGCGTCCTACTCTTGATTTCAGCTCAAGTTATGATCTCACAGTTCGTGAGTTCAAGGCCCATGTCAAGCTCAGTGCTGACAGCACAAAGCCTGCTTGGAATTCTCTCATTCCCTCTCTCTCTTTGCCCCTCTCCTGCTTGTGCATGCATGTGTACACACTCTCTCAAAATAAATAAACTTTAGGAAAAAAATAAATGTGCATATATAAATCTCAGAAACAACTCTCTTCAGCCCTGCTTGAATCATCTGCCTAATCCTGGACCAATCACTGTGACCAGCGTGGGTTAAAGTGATCACTTCATGTGGCGGGTGAAACCTGGCAGTTGACAGCACTAAATGGATAAATGGTGTCTGTATAAGTGGGGAAGTTCTCAAAAGGAAAATGAACCTACCGTTACTAGAAGAAACATAGACATAAAAGCAGTAAATGTCTACTCTGGGACACAACACCCTCATGTATCATTTATGGTTTCTGTGGGTAAAGGGCTAATAAGACCCCTTTTGCTTCTGCCTGAGAATTTAATTTTTTTTTAATGTTTATTTATTTTTGAGATGGAGAGAGACAGAGCATGAACGGGGGAGGGTCAGAGAGAGGGAGACACAGAATCTGAAACAGGCTCCAGGCTCTGAGCGGTCAGCACAGAGCCCGAAGCAGGGCTCGAACTCACGGACCGCGAGATCATGACCTGAGCTGAAGTCAGCCGCTTAACCGACTGAGCCACCCAGGCGCCCCTTCTGCCTGAGAATTTAAACGTTAGTTAACTTTCTAGCTCTGTGTTACTGCAAACAAGATTAGCGTTGTTTATGATAAAAATGACCCCTAATTGGCAAATTGCATCTGGACTTGGAGGAACTACAGATGCACTATCATCACTGGGGGGAAGCCATATTTTGGGTTTGGGCTTCCCTGACTGTAATGACTTATAACTAATGGAGCACATCCCTTGTGGGGATCTGGAAGCTATGCTTGGGGTATTTATTCCTGTGGGGCACCATCCTTCTAGACAGGGTGGCTCCAATGCCTGTCCACTGTAGATTTGTCACCTTGCAACTGAGCTATCCCCTGGGGGGCCAAAGGCAGCAGCTCCTGGACGACTCTGTAGGGACATGGTATGAAGAGGAACGGCTGACCTTGGCCAGCTGTGGTTTGTGTCCTATATCTTCAGAGTAAAGTGGTGTCATATGTGGCCGGTGATAATTCCGTTATTCTGAAATCTTTAATTGAAGCCAAAAAGACCCTCTGGTGGGCATTGAAGTCATTCTCATAAATCTTTGAGATAGGGCAGTTGCTTTAAGGAAGCCCTGCTAGTGAGGGGTGACAGCAGCTCAACTCCAACTACTTAAAGGGAAAAAAAAAAAGGAATTTATTGATCATTCAGTTAGACACTTTAGGCACAGGCAATTTTAGTTATGTCTGAATCCAGCAGCGCAAATGATGTCAACAGGGCTCTTGTCTCTTTTTCCATTTCCAGCTCTGCTCTCCACTGTGCTGGCTTTATTCTTAGGCAAATTGTCCTCATCAGGTAACAGGGAGGACTGCTGATGGCTTAGCTGCTGCTGATTCTAGACTACAAATAGAATGTGCAGAAAAATAATCCCACGGTTGACCCTGATTGGCCTGGCGTGGCATGTGACCATACCTGAACCAAACAGTGTGACCAAGGGATATATTGTGGAAGAGGCAGGAGCCTGTAATTAACAGCTCCACAAAAATAGGCCACAGGCCCTCTAGAGGAAAAGATGATAGGCAGGAAACATCACCAGTGCTCTTTTCTCCCATCCCAGTGCATTCATGAACTTAAAAGGCTGCCTTCTTCATTTCTTGTCACCTGTCTCCCCACCCACAAGCACACATTCATGCTGAGTTAAGTACTCCCGCGTGTCACCAGGGTTCAATTCCTATATTTCATTATCATTGCTTGTTCATGTGTCCATTTTCCCTGTTGCACTCTGAGCTTCTTGAGGATGGGGCAGTGTATCTTTCATCCCAGCCACTCTATGGTTGAGCACAATATCTGGCATATTCATAGATGCTCAGTAATTGTGGAATAAATTAATGAATAATTTATAAAGGTATGTGACTAAATGTTTTCATGTAGTGTATAATCATGTCTCTCACATCTCTTTTTGTCATTTTTTTATATGAACCTTTCTCTTTTGTCTCTATTTGCATATATTTGAATAACCTAGATTCAATAATTTTTGGTCTATCATTTCCAAAATGTTGTTCATGGCTCAAGACTAAATTCTCTTCAATTAGGGGTCTAACTTGCTAACAGAAGACTGGGGGTCGAAGCAGTCTCTGTTCCTTCTCTTTGCCCTTCCTTAGTGACTTTATGAGAATGACAATGAGAGTCAGGCCTTCCAGCATAGAAACTTGGGGATGTAGGCCTCACTGGCAAACAGGTCTGGCTCAAGAATAATGAATTAGGTGAACTTTTTGGCACCATTTCGTTTCTCCAACTTCCATATATGTGTGAATGGAGAGCTCCATAGGGCTGATCCTCGTGGACATTTTGTTTTGCCATTTATTATTTCAACATTTTTCCTTTTTTTCCCAGTTATGGGGGAGTCATGTGCTGTTATCTCAAGTTAACAGTCTCCATGATCTTTTGATTACCCTGCATTAGCAGATCAGATAACAAATCTCAGATTCAGATTCAGGAACCTTCTTATAAAGAGGCTTGTATCTTGTTTTTCACATTTCAGACATTTTTCTAAGCCTTTGGTTAATAACACAGCAAGCCAATTTGTGTTTTCTTTATTTTTTTAAAGTTTATTTATTTATTTAGAGAGAGAGGGAACACGTGTGACCAGGGGAGGGGCAGAGAGAGAGGGAAAGAGAGAGAATCCCAAACAGGCTTTGTGCTGTCAGCACAGAGCCTGATAGGGGACTTGATCCCATGAACCATGAGATCATGATCCGAGTGGAAATCAAGAGTAGGTTATTTAACCGACTGAACTACCCAGGCACCCTCATGAGTGTTTTCTTTAAATGAAGAAAATACTTCTGTCTCCATTCCCCTCCCCCCCCCCCCAACTATCTTTTCTTCCTCCTTTAAAATATCTGGAGTTAGATAGGGCACCATCTGATGGGTGGCTCAGTTGGTTAAGTGTCCAACTTCAGCTCAGGTCATGGTCTCATGATTCATGGGTTCAAGCCTTATGTTGAGCTCTGTGCTGACGGCTTGGAGTCTGGAGCCTGCTTCGGATTCTGTGTCTCCCTCTCTCCCTCTTCCCTGCTTGTGCTCTGCCTCTCTCTGTTGTCTTGCTTATTCAATAAATGTATAATAAACACTGGAGGTTTGTGATTTATTTTCAGAAAGGAAGAAAACCATTTCTTTGGGCAGCTGAGAGGGGCCACATTGAAATGATAGAAAAACTTATCTTCCTTAATCTACATACTTCAGAAAAAGACAAGGTGAGTTGGACTTTTATTTCTTTGCTGAGAATGAGAGAAAGGGGGTGGTGACAGCTGGTATATAGATTTGGTGATGGCATTTTGGTCAGGAATAGACTTGTTCACTTGTTACTACAGTCAGAATAATGGAATATCCAGATGAAATGAACCCACTTTGGCAGTGGATCATCCAGATTGCCAGTTTTCACCCAATAAATGTTTGTGAACTCAATAGATTACAGGGATTTTTTCCACTGTCAATTCCAGTGCTCTTTGTCCCTTGAGGTCTGCTGAAGAGTCAGTCTTACCTGACTGGGGAGGGAAACCCTGATAGACACCCATATCTATATTCACATCTTTGATTATTTTCTTAGGAGAAATTCATATGTATACATAGAATTGTGGGCTCAAAAGTTCTACACATTAAATTGTTTGGTATACATTGCTAAAACTATCTCCCAGAAATTTTTCACCAGTTTATCTTCACATAGGTTATGTGAATTGCTTTTATTGTTTCACCTTTTGCTAGCAAATTAGCAGCAAAGGTAGAATGAGGGGCATGGATGGTGTTTTCCCACTTGTTGGATCAACTATGTCTTTTCATTTGAAACTGTAAAAAATTATAAATTTCACTTGAAACTGTGGATAATGTGGCCCACACTCTGGGCCACAGCTTTAACCTAAATGAAACCCCTCAGAAACCTCATCACAGTCCTGACCATTGGAGGGTCATGTTGCTCAGTGCAGCGGACTCTATGGTGAGTTTGTCTCTGTTGCAGGAGGGAAATACTGCCCTGCACCTTGCAGCAAAGCATGGTCACAGTCCTGCGGTCCATGTGCTGCTAACCCAGCAGCAAGAAATAAATGAGATCAATGAGGTATGTGAAGGTGCTCGTTAGGGATGGGCACAAGACTCAAAAGTGGAAGGGTGGGAGGAATGGCTTTCATGGGAGGAAAACAAAGATGTTAGTGCCACAGAGTGTAAAATGTGATGTTACAAGATTCCTTCTTTTTTCTCTAAAGTATCCCAGCAAGTCATTTGTTAGTCCATTCATTTATTTACCCATTGACTCAAAAAATATTTGTTGAATATGTACTCTATTCTGGAGAGAGTATGTATTCTTATTCTAGAAGTCTAAGGGCAAGAAGGGCATTCAAAAAGGTGGGAGCTGAGAGGGCCAAGGCATAGAGATACAGAAAGGCTGTGCTCACCAGGAGACCTTGGCTTTGACTTGAAGATAGTGGAGACCTTGAAGGGTGTTAAGCAGCAGAGAGGAATGAGCTCTGTGTTGGTTACAGGTCTGTGACTGTCCCAGTGGTTTGAAGTGGGGCCTTGGTGCCTGCAGAGGCTGGAGGTGGGGACCCCAGTCAGGTGACAGTGGAAATTGCTGAAGCAAGAACTATGGAAAACCTGTCACCAGGGCACTTACAAGGAGCAAATAGGATGAAGCAATAGGAGGAGGCAGAGGCCACAGGATTTGTGACCAGAATTAGGGAGAGAGAAGACTTTCTGATACCTGACTCACTGGTTTGGACTACTGGGAGGGTGGGGTGCCCCCCCTACGCTGTGAGCACAGGGCAGAGTATGTGGGTGAAATCAGTAACAAGGGTTTTGAATGGGTTTGTGATGAGGCACCTGGGAGGGGGGCAGACATTCAGGTGGGGAGCAGTGGGGAGACAGAAACTATCTGGGGTTCAGTGGAGGGTAGGGAGATAGAAACTGGGCATAAAGCTTACGTGGAGAAGTTGTGCCAGGGAGGCAGATCTGCTCTAGGTGGTCACTTTAAACCTTTGAGTCAATGATTTTTGGACTGGCTCTTTGGAAACTCAGGTGAGTGGAGTCCTCTTGGACTTCATAGTTTAACGTTCTGATAAATTCTAAACTTAATACCTCTCTGAGCAGTACTCTAAGAGGTAATATAATCATTGAAGACATCGATGACTGTGAGGTATATCATTATTTTATGTAACACTAAGAAAAAAATAATGCTGCCAATTAAACAGTGACACAGACAAGCAGCTTTTTTGTCCTTTAGAATAACTTATACTTATGGAAAGAGTTTCTTAGATGTTTACCTTAGATTTTTTATTATACACATATAAAGGAACAAATAAATAAGTTGGTTCGTAAACTTCACACTGAGCTTGATTCTTACTCAGTCTTGATGTCCTTGCTTTTTGAAACAAAATACAGTCCTCTGTGCCTTCAAAGGTGCTTGCAATGCAACATTTCTTTAAGGTTACCCTATATGGTTTCTGAGATTTAAGCCAACACCCATTCTGATTTCATACACATGACAGGCAGTGACAGCATCACATATACTACCTGGTTGACTAAGATTGTGAGATGCATCCTGATCTCAGATAAAACAAGATGGGACTTAGTATTGGTGGCTTTTGACCATAAAACTAGCAACCTAATGGAAAGGGAAGGCTATGAAAGAGAGTATATGTGATGCCTGGGCCAAGTCTGTATTCCCTTTGGACCAGAGAGGCCCACCAGGCTAGTCCCATGCATCCCCGGATCTGGGCACCCAGAGATTGAAAGCAGGGCTCTGACTGTGTGGGTCAGGTCCTGGCTCCGTCGCTCTTCTAGGTAAGTGATCTTGGGCTCAGCACATAGCCCCTCTTAGCCTCAGTTTACTCATCTGTCAAATAACCTCATAAGGCCATAGTGAAGTTTAAATGTGAAGGCTGTGGCACACACTTAGCACCTGGAATAGTGCCTGGCACACGGTAGGCATGTAATAAGTGGCATCTGTTATCATTGGTGTTATCTTGGTGCAATAAATGGGATCATAGTTATCATTTGTTGTTGTTGTTTTTTAAGTTTGTTTATTTTGAGAGAGCGAGAGAGAGAGAGAGAGAGAGAGAGAGAGAGAGAGAGCACAGTCAGGGGAGGGGCAGAGAGAGAGACAGAGAGAGAGAGAGAGAGAGAGAGAGAGAGAGAGAGAGAGAGAGAGAGAATCCCAAGCAGGCTGTATGCTGCCAGCACAGAGCACAATGTGGGGCTCGAACTCACGAACCGTGAGATCATGACCTGAGCTGAAGTCGGACACTTAACTGATGAACCATACAGGCAGCCTCATGGTTATCATTTGTATCAGTGGTATATTATTATCCTCATTTTTTCTTTTCAAGTTCTTGGGAGAATTTAAGCCAAGCTTTCTTTTTTTGTATTTTCGTAAGTTGATTTATTTATTGAGAGAGAGAGAGAAAGAGAGAGAGCACGAGTGCACACAGGGGAGGGGCGAGAGAGGAGGGAGAGAGAGAATCCCAAGCAAGCTCTGCACTGAAAGCTCCATCCCATGAACCATGACATCATGACCTGAACCAAAATTGAGAGTCAGACACTTAACTGACTGAGCCACCCAGGCGCCCAAGCCAAGCTTTCACTTGAGGATCATGGACAAAAATAGAGCCTTCATTTGTTTACTTTAGTGTGCATTCAGTCTTTTCTGACTGTCTGGCATAATAATGATCAGGTTTAATTGGTTTAACTTATTTAAAGATCTCAGGAATTTGGTCTTCTTTTTTTTTTTTTTTTTAATTTTTTTTTCAACGTTTATTTATTTTTGGGACAGAGAGAGACAGAGCATGAACGGGGGAGGGGCAGAGAGAGAGGGAGACACAGAATCAGAAACAGGCTCCAGGCTCTGAGCCATCAGCCCAGAGCCTGACGCGGGGCTCGAACTCACGGACCGCGAGATCGTGACCTGGCTGAAGTCGGACGCTTAACTGACTACGCCACCCAGGCGCCCCCAGGAATTTGGTCTTCTTAAATACAAGTTACGAATGATGTGTGAGAAACGTGAGGAAAAAAAAATGTGAATCACCTAGAATAAATCTTAGGTGTGATTAGCCTTCACAAATCAATATAGAGATCAAGTCCTATAGTCACAGGATTTAATTTAAAGTCTTGGTCATGCCTGCCCAGCTGTGTTTTAATACTTTACCACTGGAATGTGTGCACTTGGATTTTATCCACCATTTAGCTATTTTTGAGTTAGGGCACATTAGAGAGGGCTCATAAAGTCCAACACACTGTAATTGCAGATTATGATAGGTTTCATCTGCAGAGAATGAAGTGTCTAGTGATAATATCAGCCCTTTGAATAAGGCCCATAATCTTTATACAGTCATGGGCTGCCTACGTTTCCTAATGTAAGCTGTTGCCAGACCAGTTGGAGTGATCCATGTGAATATACTCTAGTGGGGCTGTCTCTAAATAGTCTTGGAAGCAAACTCTCCTATCAGTAAGGAAATACGGGCATGCATCTGTCATATGCACATTTATAATTAAACTAATACATTACAAAATATATGCCAGAAATATACATTTTAAAAATTTAAGATAAAAATAAATAGTAGTTTTGTATTTTCTCCACACTGAAATGATTATTTTAGAGATACCAGATATATTTTCCTTCCATTTTTTTTGTGTTCCTGTGCATATATATTCTTATTGGTTGTCCAGAGTTCATATGACTATTCTTTAGCTCTTGGATTTTTTTTTTTTATTTTATTTTATTTTATTTTATTTTATTTTATTTTATTTTATTTTATTTTATTTTATTTTATTTTATTTTATTTTATTTTATTTTATTTATTTTTTAAAACATAGGAAATTTATTGTCAAATTGGTTTCCCTACAACACCCAGTGCTCATCACAGCAGGTGCCTTCCTCAATACCCATCACCCACCCTCCCCTCCCTCCCGCCCCCCATCAGCCCTAAGTTTGTTCTCAGTTTTTAAGTCTTGGACATTTTATTTATATCCTTTTTTCTTTTCTTAAAAATTAGGCTGTCATGAGCCTCTTTGTATAAAAACCATAGTCTGAATTCCTCACTATTTCCTTTAGGTATATTCTTAAAGGGAGGATTGTTGGGTCACAGATACAAATGTTTATTAGGCTCCTGATATGTTAAAGATGTAAATTCTTGGGGCGCCTAGGTAGCTCATTCGGTTGAGCATTGGATTCTTGATTTCAGCTCAGGTCATGATCCAAGGTTCATGGGATAGAGTCCTGCATCTGGCTCAGTGCTGGCAGCACAGAGCCTGCTTGGGATTCTCTTTCTCTATCTGTTTCTGTCTGTCTCTCTCTCTTCCCCTCTGCCCCTCTTGGAGTGTGTGCACACATGATCTCTCTCTCAAATAAAAATTAAAAAAAAATTTTTAAATGATGTGTGAATTCTTTCCTTCACATTTTTCACTAATGCTTTTCCCACTGTGGTTTGCCATTTGGCATCTCTTTTCCAGGAAAATGAGAAGGCATATTATGAGGAGAAATTCCTCTGTAACAGATGGCTGTCCCAGACACTCATGTAAAGCAAGCTGGATATAGTTTTTCCATCTCATTGGGATGGGAACATTGGTTCCATGCCCCTGCATCCCTCTTGACATGATTGTTCATATCTAATTAGCTATAAGTAAAACCATTTGAACTTATCCTAATGCATTTTTAAGCAGAATAATGCCCATGGGGGGGAAATGTTTAGGGAATGAGAAGGGATTCTGCATTTTTCCCCAAAATTTTCAGGAAAGAATCTGCATGAGAAAGGGATAATATCCAAGTGGCTTTTGTGTGATACCAGTTCTTTCCTTTTTTTCTGTGTTTTGGCCTAAACTAAGCTCTCACTTTACCCTACTAGCATTTATCATAATGAGTTTCAGGAAACTTAATTACTGAGAAAGAGTATTACTGTGTTGTTGTTGTTGTTTTTTAATGACACACAATCGTTTAAATCAGTTTTAAACGTTAAGGCTATACTTGGTACAAATGTGCTTCTGTTTGTGTGTGTTTCACACTGAATTATAATTCATATTTCCATGATTATCTTGCTTAATAGGCTGTTACCTTCTTGTGGGCAGGATTTGTGTGTTTGTCATTTCAATCCCAAAGCCTTTGCCCAACAGGCAGTAAGTGTCCAATAAATGTTTTGGAGATAAAATAGTAAAGATTAAGAGTATAATGGTGGATGAAGACCCTGGAAGGAGGCAGAATAACAGGATCCGTATGGGTGCAGGCTTTGGAGCCAAACATCCGGATTTGCAGCCTAGCTTTGTCACTTTTCAGCTGAGGCTTAATTTCTTTATCTGTAAGTGGGGATATTAATCCTGACCTCGTAGGGTTGTGCATTTAACTCTGCCAAGGCATATAGTCTTGGCAATATAAGTTGTCATATAGATGCTCAGTAAATGCTATCCATTAAGAGTAATGCACAAAAGGTATAGAGAAAGCATGCTGTTCCTCAAGTAATTTTATTTCATGTCAAGGGGCAATTAATTTTAACTTTTTTCCTTTTATTTATTTATTTATTTTTAAGAATGGAGAAACACCATTCTTTCTGGCTGTTAAAGGAGGTCATGAAGAATGCAGCAAAGTGCTCCTGACAGCAGGAAGTGATATCAACATTCCAAATAAGGTATGTGCTCCATGCCATGTTCGCTCACACAGTGGAGGGGGACTCAAAATGTTCTTTGAGTAATCTGGTCCTGCATTGATCCACTCACTAGGCCTTTGTAGAATTAATAGTTATAATTTTGGAAAACAGGGGCAAGCGGAACAGATAGTTGTTGTTCTCAAGTACAGAGACATTCTCACTGTACCTTGATTTCTCCCTAACAACTATACATGCCTGGCTTATACACAGTAAGTACAAAAAAAAACTATTGTGTGGAAGCCCACGTGGTCCGTCTGGAACCTGAAGAGGATAGGATGGAGCCTTCTTGTAAATACAGAATGCTTTTGTATTCATGGTGTTAAGCTCCTTTGTCACCTATCTTCTTTTTTTTGGTGAGGAGATTAGAATTTAGAAAAGTTAAGGAACTCAGTCAGGATTATCTGACCAGTCGGTGGCAGTGGGGAGGATTCTGACCACGGTGATGGCCTTGCCTTCCAGATGGTTTTACTTTCTTATTCTATTTTTCTAAATAATTTTAAATTGCAATGAAAATAACAAAAAATCAGAATAGTACCAAAGGGTATATGATGAAAAGTGTCATATTACAACTATACATCTCAACTTCTCCTCCCTAGAATTAATGTAATTAATAGCTTATCTTGCAGGAATTTTCCGTGCATTTACATGGAAAATGTACACGTGTGTAAGTACTGGCACCACATAGATGATAGCACACTGCATGTATCTGCTGCTCTGCACCTTGTTTATTTTTTAAGTGCCAAAAATGTTGGAGCTCTCTCCATAGCAGAGCAGTGTATAGGCACACCTTAAAGATATTGCAGGTTTGGTTCCAGGCCACTGCGTATCATACTAGAGTGAGTGAAATGAATTTATTGGTTTCCCAGTTCATGTAAGAGTTAGGTTCACATTACACTATAGTCTGTTAAGTGTGCAATAGCATTATGACCCCCCAAAAACAGTGTACACACCTTTATTACAAACTGCTTTATTGCTGGGATGCCTGGGTGGCTCAGTCGGTTAGGCATCTGACTCTTAATTTTGATTCAGGTCATGATCTCACGGTTCATGAGATGGAGCCCCACATCGGGCTCTGCCCTGACTGCATGGAGCCTGGTTGGGATTCCCTTTCTCTCTCCCTCTCTCTCTCCCTCTCTCTCTACCCTTCCCCTGCCCTCTGTCTCTCAGAAAAAAAATTAAAAAAAAAATACTTTATTGCTAAAGAATGCTAATAACTATCCTCTACATTTTCAGTGAGTCATAATCTTTTTGCTGATGGAAGTTACCTCCGCCACTGAAGGTATGCCTATAGAGACAATTCCTTTTCAAATGGTACAAAGTTAAACACTAGAATCAAGAATAAAGTCCCAAACCAGTAATGTTTTATATTCTTGTATTCTGCAGGTGGAAGTGTACTTTTGTACAATGCTTTTGGAAAAAAGCATTCTGTCACTTTCCCTTCACCCAGGCTTGAGAAATTCTGTTAAGGGAATAACCTTGGAAAAAGCTACATGCATTAAGATAGATAATAAAGTTACTTCCAGTGGCTGAGAGTTAGATACAACCTATATATGCAATGAAGTCTATAGGAAAGCCACATAAAAGTTTGCTGCACCTTTTTCTTGGAATATCATGTTGCTATTAAAAAATATTAACGATTGGGGTACCTGGGTGGCTCAATCAGTTAAGCATCCGACTTCGGCTCCAACAGTGATCGGGTTTGAGCCCCACGTCTGGCTCTGTGCTGACAGCTCGGAGCCTGGGGCCTGCTTTGGATTCTGTGTCTTATTCTCTATCTCTCCCCCACTAAATATGTTGCAATATTGAAAAATGTTTATGATAGAACCCTAATAGAAAAACAATATGTGTTTATACATACATTTTCACTGTCTAAAATTTACATTTCCATGGACAAGATTGCGGGAGAGAATGGAAAATGAAGATACTATGAGTTGATTCCCACTGATGTTGCAGGCTTATCTATGCAGTAAATGAACCTCACATTAATAATTCATGGGGCCCACGAAATCCTCAGAATGTAGAGAGCTGTGCTGTTGTTCAGGCATTCCCAAGTGCTTCCCTGCCTACCCCCCCTACTATCTACAGCCACCCTGGAGTCCCTGGGAAGGCCTCTCTCATTATCAGGGTCCTTTGAGCTCATTCGTTTTGGCTGCCTCCATCATTCTATACCCTCCCTCCCTTCTGTACTTAATTTTGTTTGGCCCCCAGAGAGGTTTTGCTTTGTAATGGTTTTCACATGCTCACATTCTCACTCCCACCCACCCCGACCTCGCCTAGGAGTACAGGCCCCACATTGTCCATATCCTTATAGTCTTGGCCTCATCAAGGCAGCCCAGAAATTGTTCTGAGTCCATTTTTGAGCTTTTACATTTTCTTGAGTTTTCCCCTGAGTTCATTAGCACACTTCCTAGATGAACAGCCTAACCCAGCAAAGACCCTGGGGGAATAAACTGTGTGCACCAGGAAGCATGCAGCACGGACACATTACTACGGGGCAAGTTAGACTATTTTGCTCTTCCATCTGTAGGTGATTACTGTGTTTGATCTTGGAAATGCTTCACCTGTTGACATTGATTAGTCTTGCCCTCCAGGAGCAAGGTCTATCCATCCATCCATCTGTTCCTTCCTTCCTTCCTTCCTTCCTTCCTTCCTTCCTTCCTTCCTTCCTTCCTTCCTTCCTTCCTTCCTCTTTATTTATTTTTGAGGGGGGGGGGAGAGAGAGAGAGAGAGAGAGAGAGAGAGAGAGAGAGAGAGAGAATGCACAAACGGGGGAGGGGCAGAGAGAGGATCTGAAGCAGGCTCCACGCGGATAGCAGACAGCCTGATGTGGGGTTCAAACTCATGAACCGTGAGATCATGACCTGAATCGAAGTTGAATGCTTAACCAACTAAGCCACCCAGGTGCCCCTGGGTCATTTCTGAGAAGGTGATTGGAGAGAATTGATTTAGCTATGAGCAGAGACTTCCTCCATTTGTGCTGGATGTAATACTGCCCAGAGTTTGGTCAATAGATGCTCTTCAGGGTCATACTAAATGCCTCTGGTCCAGTGAAGACTTTTGTAGACCTTAACAACTCATTTCTGGAGACCCCACCCTCATATCCTATCAAACATATTTAAATGCCCCAACATTCCACATTAATTTTTTTTGCTGTAAATTATTTTCAAAGACTTTTTTATTGGCTGTGATAAACTCCCCTAATTTATGACTGACGCTGGTTTCTTAGAACTCTCTACATACTTGGGAATTAGAGGAGGTGAAAAAATTTAACCTACAAATTGTTAACAAATGTAATGAATATTTTATGACTGTTACATTTAACAGTCAATGAGGTATGAATATGTCAATTAAATATTTATTCACTTCAAGTTCCTGGTTTTCTTTTGGTATCTTGGAATCAATAATTTTTTTGCTAAAGATTTTAAACATTTCTTTGGCTCCTAAAAAGTCTGTAAGCCCTGTACACAGTGCTTCTAGTGCCTCTGGGGTAAAGTGCTGGAGTGCCACAGCTCTTCCTACTATGTTCTGGCTTCAGGTTCTTCACAAACTTGTTTCTGATTTAGATCTTTTCACTCGGGCACTTCTTACCGTTCTGATCTCGGTCCACATTTCACCCCACCTGGGAGGATTTTCTTGATCACTCACCAGAAAGTAGCCATCCAGCCCTGCTGTTTTACTTCGTTTTGTTGCACTTATTATTAGCTGATGATATTCTAATAACATCTAGATTTAGTAAATGGATTTATTCTCCCATCTACGGATTCACTGATCTACCAGTCTGCCAATCTATAGATCAGTTGATTGTCCACCTCTACTGGAATGTGATAATGGGCATCTTGTTTACCGTCATATCTCCCCATTATCCAACATGGTGCTGGCAGATAATAAACGCTCAATTATTTTTTTGTGGAATGAATATGATGACGGTTATGATTACCGTACATATTTACTAGCTCATTTATCCTCTCAATATTACTATGGTTTGAGACAAAGAGGTAGGATGGTGTGATAGATACACAAAATAATGCTCCCCCGCCCCCCGCCCAACGTTATCCATATCCTAATCCTTGGAACCTATGAATATGTTATATTACAAGGCAAAGTGGGATTCAGGTTGCACATGGAATTAAGGTTGCTAATCAGCTGACCTTAAAATGAGATTATCCTCATTTATCCAGGTTGGGCCCAATGTAATCACACAGGTCTTTTAAAGTAGAAGAGGAAGGCAAGTGAGGAGGCCAAAATGATACAGGGTGAAGACTTGGTGGACCATTGCTGGTGCGCCTGAAGATGAAGAGAGAGGCCATGAGCCACAGGATGTGGGCGGCAATGTCCACAAACTGGCAAAGTCAAAGACGTGGATCTTCCCAAGGGCCTCCAGAAAGGCCTGTAATTTAGCCCAGTGAGACCCATTTCAGACTTCAGACCTCCAGAATTGTAACATAGTACATTCGTATTTTTTAAGCCACTGAGTTTGTGGCAATTGGTTATTAGCAGTGATAAAAACTAATAGTTATGTTCTTTTTTACAGATGAAGACAAACAGGCCCGTACTTGAGAGGCCACTTATTCAAGGTCATATAGTAGGAGCTCAAGCTAGAGTCCATTTGGTCAGCATGTGTATTGTTCTTTTTAGTATCATCTTATCTATTGGCTTCATAACAAACCAACCCAGAGTGCAATGGCTTAAACCAACAACACCTTATTATCTTCCATGGCTCTTGGACTGAGAAATTCTTACTTTGGGCCTGTTATGTGGTTGTAGTCAGATGTCAGCCAGGACTTAGGTTATTTGAAAGCTTAAGTGAGCTGGCCGTTCGTGTGACTCACTCACATGACTGGCAGTTGGTGCCATCTGTCAGCTGGGAGCTCAGCTGGGGCTCTTGAATGGCATGGACGTGTGGTCTCTCTTCACAGCATGGCAGCTGGTTTTTAATAGGCAGGGAGGTGAAGCTGCCAGGCTGGGTAGCGGCTGCACCTGGGTCTGGCACACTGTCATTTCTGCCATACTCTGCTGATTGGTCCAAGCAGTTATAGGGTCCACTCAGATTCAAGGGGAGACCTCTTGATGGGGCAGTGGGCAGTCTCAGGCCAGCATGTGAGATGGTACTTACTTATGCAGCCACTTTTTGGAAAACATAACATCCTGTAGAACCTTATTTGGTTGGTGGGCCTAGAAATACTTTGTAGCAATCTTAAAATTAATCCATCAACAACTGTCCATCGTCCTTATACTATTGCAAAGCACCATGCTAAGACTTTTTGGAGGATAGCAGGATAAATCAAGAACAATTTTCTCATCCAGTGTTCACAGTAAGTGAAGTCACTTGAGCACAGGGAAGGTAGGAGGCAGCTGGTACCAGGGAAGGAGAGGCATTGATGAAGGAGTTGAGTAAGGGGCCACGAGGGAACACTGCACATGGGTAGCAATCATGCTGAGCTTTGAAGCCAGACCTGGCAGAAAGGAGAGCTTCAGGTAAGCAGTCAGGGAGGCAGCAGGTGTTGAGGCATTTCCTGGGACCAACACCAAGTCAGCCTTTTTAGCTCAAGGAGGGTGTTTGCAGAGTGTATGGAGAGAAGACTCAGCCCTAGTCCACTTTGTACTTAGAGAGGGGAAACAGGGATTTAACTCATATTTGCTTGAGGCATGTGTCACCTCAGACTCTCTTTTTATAGGAAACACTTAGAAATAACAAAGAGGCCCTCAAAATAATCAAAAACACATTGGATTTTCTTTTTTAAATAGTTGTATATTTCTTTGTATTAATTAATTACCATGTGATGAATATCAGAAAGCAGGCTGGATTCTAATGGGGATCTTCCCTGCCTTTTCCACCTGTGTTTTGCAGCTCAACATCAGTGCTTTGCAGATAGCAACCCAGAACGGCCACACATCCCTTGTGAGCTGTCTTCTCAGTAAGCATGTTGACCTGTACCAGAAAGTGGAAGTGAGTGTATTTCAATAACATGGGCTTTGATCCTGGTGCTGTGAGGCTGGCTGTGTGCAGAGATGCTCCTTGCAGATACTTGGGGGGTGGGGAGGAGGGGAACGAGATGTTCACAAAGGAGGAATTCTTTCTGGGGAAGTAGACTGACTCCTTTTGGAGGCTGAGTCTTAATCTTGAGAAATAAAATGCAAGGGATGAATTTTATAAAGTCTTTGAAGTTCCTGAACAAAATGAAATCTTTGTGCTTTAAATATTGATACTTGCTGCAATAAAACTTTCTCAGGTGTCCAGAGATGCCATTATTCTTGTATTAAATTTATCAGTCTGTGGAAAAAAGAACACTGCTATAAATGGGAAGGAGGATGATCTTTTTTCCCCCCTTCACTGAGTGATCTTGTTTTTCTTTTGAAAGTCCATCCTTTATACTGATTGAGGTTTTCTGAAGTTTGAGTTGGCTTTGGTAGGATTGAGGAAGGCCCTCTGTGCCAGCAGTAGATGGGAAGCATTCCTCTGTTTTTCACTTCTCCTGTGAGAATATTATTTCCTCTGATCTTGGTTAGCCATTACTATTTATTATATTCACTAGAGAGAAGGGATGTGATTTGACCATGTCTGGTAGTTTTTGGAGAATGACGTTAGAGGAATTGGCTCTGAACGCCCCGGGTCTGTCCAGGGATGCTTCCCATTTCTCAGGAAGGGCTGGGTCCCAGCAAGGCCGGTAGCCCTGGCTGGAAGGACACTGCCTACTTCCCTGGCCTGAGGGATGCTTCCTCTTTTTTCATGCTTGGTGCCTCAGGAAAGAACATCCTTCCAGAGAAGAAGAGGCCTGCACGGAAAGCCTCCCTCCCACACTGCCCTGACCTGCCCGATCATCTCCATTTCCTTGCTCACCCCCATGGCAGTCTGACTTCTGCAGCCATGGTGTCCTACCTGCCCCCCCCTTTTCTCCTCTTCCTCTGTGGGCTGGTGATGCTCTTGTCAACTCTGTACATCTCTTTTTCATAGGTTTCTTTCATAGTAGGTTTCCTGGGAAGGAGCCTGGTGCCAGTATTGAAGTCAGGCAGATCAGGGATTCAAATCCTGTCAAATCCATTTCTTGCCTCCAAGGCCTTGGGGAAATTATTTAACTGCTCTGTTCCTTATATATAAAGTGGGGAATAGGAGCGCCTGGGTGGCTCAATTAGTTTGACTTCGGCTCAGATCATGATCTCACGGTTTGTGGGTTCAAGCCCTGATTGGGCTGTGTGCTGACAGCGTGGAACCTGGAGCCTGCTTCAGATTCTGAGTCTCCCTCTCTCTGCCCATTCCTCGCTCATGCTCTCTCTCTCTCTCTCTCTCTCTTTCTCTCTCTCTCTCTTTCTCTCTCTCAAAATAAATAAATAAATAAATAAACAAACAAACAAACATTAAAAAATTTAAAAAATAAATACAGTGGGGAATAGATGTAACTGCTAGGATTATTGTAAACGAAAACTATTAGCCCAGAGTTTAGAATATAAACTATGGGGGAAGTGAGTGTACAGTAAGTAGCATTATAAGATGTTAAATGTACCTTACTGATGCTTATTATTAGTATCTATTTTTCTTGAGTAACACTGTGCTCTATCCTCATCATGCACCCTCGCACACACCTGTGTTCCCTGTCGGCTGCCTTGGCTCTCAGCTCTACTATTGTTCACAGCATTGCTGGATCTTCTGCCTGCACCTGCTTTTTATACCTGTACCCGTCCCCCTCCTCCCTGCCTCTAACCTCCTAGGACCTTCCCTCCACCCTGACTGCCCCTGAGCTGTCTCTCACGCCTTCCCTCTTTTTCCCCACCTTTTTTTCTTTGCGGCTACCGTCTCTACTCCTGGAGACATTTCTCTCTTGTCATCATGGGCCAGTGGCACCTGTGTGTCAGTGAGGCAACAGGAGCTAAGTGTGTGATTCTAGAGCTGATCGTGACATGACAGCCTGGCAGGGCTGGCGAAGAAGCCCACCCGTGGAGATGGCTGAGAGGGCTGGGACACTTCAGGTGAAGGTGTGGCTGCAGGATGGCTGCACCTTCATTTAACTGCAAATGAGGACAGAGGGGCATGCTGGAGAGGTTTGGTAAACATACTGGGGCTGTATATATACAGGAGAAGGCTAAACATGAGCATGGTGCCCCTGGGTGAATGGGTCATTAGTCCCATGGAATAATCTAGGGAGAAAGAACTCTAGATCAGATCATTTCAGGAAATGCTGAATGTGCATGCTTTTTCCTCCTTGTAGTTATTCCCCCCATACTTTAGCTTTTTGAAGGCTCTGAGAAGTCCTGCATTAAGCCTGTTTCATATTTCTTATCCTTCTTTTCAAAGCACAAATGTCAGTTCTTCAGGAAAGCTTTTTCTCATCTCCAGAAAGGTCAGCCCTCTGGCCATCCCATATATGCTCTTATACCACTCTCTACTTTTCGTCCAAAGCATTTATCACAATTTGTGCATTTATTTTGTGATTAAAACAATAACAACAACAACAATATATTCTTGCCCCACTGGATTGGAAGAATCCTGAGAATGCCAGGTTCGCCACTGAATCCCTAGCCTCCCATAGTAGGTGCTCAGTGTCTAGTCCTGGAATGAATGAGGGGGCAGAGCTGATTGCTGGTAAGCTGGTTTGCTGCACAGCCATGGGGTGGAAATGATGCTGAACACTCGCTATTGGCCCGCTGCTGTGCAAGGCAATTCCAGTACTCAGAGATTATTAGGAAACGTCTGTCGAAATGAATTGCTTTTTGGTGTGAATGATGAAACCAAAACCTCTTGGATTTGAAAATTTCTTTCTTTCTGCAGCCGAAGGAGTCCCCTCTTCATTTAGCTGTTATCCACAACCATATCACAGTTGTAAAGAGCTTATTAAGTGCACAGCATGACATTAACATCTTAAATCAGGTAAGCCAGGCAATCCGAACCCAGAGAGTCTGTTTTCTTGTGATTCAATGTAGTGTGTGATTATGGGTAATTTTGAGCAAGTTCAAGTTGCCCTAAAAATTTTCCAGGAGGAATATACATATTCTTTTTATCCATTTTCTGCTGTAACCCCCACTCCCGCTTGAACACACATACTTTTTTCAAACACAACTGGGGTTCAGTTAGTGCTCACATTTAACAGGCCCAGCACTTCTGGTAGATAAACAGTAGCTCAGAATTAAATTGCCAGATGCTCTTTAAATCAAAGCCCACTCCTTCAGTATGAAATATAATTGGCCAGTAGCCCTTTGCCACAAGGAGGAAGCTTTGTTTCTATATTAGAGACTGTAAATGTGTCTTTTACCCAAAGGCAAAAGAGACCTCTTGGAATAAAAAAGCTCACCATAAATTAAATCTACTGGAGCAGAGTCAAATGCTCCATAAAAGGAATCCATTACTAGCTGTTTGTGGAAATGCTGAGTTGGAAGGTTAATGGGGGTGGGTACTGTCTGAATCAGGGCCTCCTCCAGGGCTGAGCTGCCTCTCCCAAGAGCTGTGGGAAGTAGGAAGAGAAACTCCTGGGAGAGGAGCTCTTTAGGAGCCCTGGAGACAGGTGAGAACTCTGGACTCCTCTTGGCTTTCTGACTGCCTCTACCTAGAGAAGCCTCAGCTGGACCCTGAGGGGAGGGAGCAGCCAGATATGGTGGACATACCTGTCCTAACCACCCCCCACCCCCCACACTGGGAGCCCCTGTTTCCATGTCTTTGGAACCAGAGCGGTGCCACAGATCTCTCCAGTCTCCTCCATCTCCAACCTAGGAGTTCCTTTGTGCCAGATGGGAATAGAGACTTACCTACCCTTCCATCCCTTCCTTCCTCCAGGGACCTTGCTCCTCCCTGTGTTTTACCATCCCAAATGTTTGTAGGGAGGGAAGGAATGTTATTATACATACTTAGGTGTCTAAGTATGTTAATGCCCCAAATATTTGCTTACGTGCAGAATATTTGCTCTATACACAGAACTTGTGTGTGATTTTGGTTTCACCAGAATTGGCCAGATTCACTCTAGAAAGGAGGGTTTGTTAGTCTGCCCGCCAGGTATAGAACTGGACTTGACCATTTCAGTTCTCTGTTAGATTGGGAATATACTCAATGTATAACAATAAGAAAATATAAATAAGGTAAAAATTTATAATTATCATCCCCCCCAATAAAGAGAACTCTTGTTAATGTATTGGTTCATTTCCTGTCCTCTAGACTTACAGCAGTATCGTCAAATTGAGATGATATTGTTGTTTGAGGTATGACCCTGTGTCTCTGTTCCATGTTGATAGAGACCTTTGATAGTTTGTTAGTGTAAGTGTGATGTTTTGGATGAGCCCCCAGAGGGGCTGATTGCCACCCAAAAGTGAGTCTTTAATAAATGCTTTCTAATACTAATTATGTTAACGCTCCAAGCAGGTTGATCCTGTGCTCGGGTTGGCAGAGTACTGAGCTAGATGCTATTGTCCAGCTCTGTGACCCTGGGGAAGTTGCTTCCTGTCTCTGGTTTAAGGGTTGGGCTAGACCATAAACAACGTTCTTTCAGTACTAATATTTTAGAAATGTCTGTCTGCACATCAGCATTCCTTTCAGTGAGAGGTTAAAGTGTGTTATTTTCTTATGATTTCGTATTTCTTGGAAACACTGTTACCCTCTTGGTAAGAAAACGATTACCCCAGAGAGAAATTAGAAGTCTTGTACTCTCTTATACATTATAACTAAGAAATTTACAAGATAGAGAAAAGCATCAATAAGGCAATAAAAATAACTCCCTAATCCTGCCATCTAGACATTATCGTTAATATTGTTGATGTGTTTCCTTCTCTAGATAGTGTTGTGTCCAAAGTCTGTCAGTGTTAAATGAGTACTTTTTCCATTTTAAAAATTAATCTTGGAAACCACTGTTTAATTTTTAGTTAAGTACACATAACGTAACATTTACGATTTTAACCGTTGTTGAAGGTACACTTCAGTGACCTGAAGCACAGTCACGTTGCTCTGCCTCCACCCCCACCACCCAGTTCCACAACTCCTTCCATGTTCCCAAACTGAAACTCTGCTCATGACTCTAACTCCCCATTCTTCCTTCCCCGAAGTTCCTGGCAACCACCACTCTGCTTTCTGTCTCTATGAACTTGACTATTCTAGTCTGTCATAATGAAGTAATGTTTCAGAAATCATTTTTAATGGTTGCCTGCTAATCCGACATGTGGATATACCTCACTTTGTCCAGTGAGTCTCTTTGTCAAACATGTAACTTTCTTTCAATTTTTCACTGTTAACCAACAATCCTACAGTGAATGTCCCCTGTACCTATTTAAAAATGTGATCATAATCTATTTTCCCATATGCCTATATAGGGCACCTCTACTTTGTCTTTTCATTATGCAAGTTTTTTCCTCCTCCTTAATGTGTTTAGATTACATTTTTGAAATTTCTCATGGCAGAGGCAGCAGACTCCTTTGCACCTAGCTGCTGATCTTGGCCATGTGGAACTGGTGGACACTTTGCTGAAGGCAGGCTGTGACCTGAAGGTCGTTGATAAGGTAAGCTCATGGACTTCACCCTGTTCAGCCAAGGTGGTTGTGAAGAGCTGTCTGCAGGCTGTAAGCCTTGACAGCAACCATAGCATACCCTTTTGAAAAGACTGGATAAAGCTTACACAAACATTGTAACGTGGTCGTCAGCAAAACATCCTGATTGTGATTGACATATATAGGTAAGAAATTTTACTCTGAATAATAAAGTTTGTATTTTTTTAAGTTTTTTTTTTATAAGTAATCTCTACACCCAACGTGGGTCTTGAATTTACAACCCCAAGATTGAGAGTCGCATGCTCTACCAACTCAGCCAGCCAGACGTCCCTAAAGCATTTATTTTTTAAATTAAAATTATGTATTAGGGGCGCCTGGGTGGCTCAGTCGGTTAAGCATCTGACTTTGGCTCAGGTCATGATCTCATGGTTCGTGGGTTTGAGCCCCGTGTCACGCTCTGTGCTGACAGCTTGGAGCCTGGAGCCTGCTTTGGATTCTGTGTCTCCCTCTGTCTCTGCCCCTCCCGTGCTCATGATCTGTCTCTGAAAAATAAACAAACATTAAAAAAATTTTTTTAATAAAATAAAATTGTGTATTAATCTTTGGAAAAGATTAAAGATTCAGGTGGTCCAAAAATTTAAAAATATAATCAGTAAGGGTTTTACAATAAAAGTGTCCCACCCGCCCTTGACCCCGTTTGTCTGGTTCCCATACTACCCTTGCTAGTGGATCTATTATCATAAATTTCTGTTTTTTCCAGTTTCTTTTTATGCATAAACAAACAAACATAAATATATAATACTCTTACTACATTCCTCTGTCCTTTTTACACAGTGGTGATATACTTGTACATATTGTCCTGCATTTAGCTTTTTTCCTTTAAAAATATAGAGTGGAAACTGTTCCATATTAGTACAAGGAGAGTTTCTCCATTCTTTTTTAGGTAGCTGTGGTATGGACATATCATAATTTGTTTAGTTGTCAGTTGATGGGCATTTAAATTGTTCCTAAGCTTTAGCTTTTATAAACAGAGATGCAGTGAATAAACATACATGTCTAAAATTTTTTTACTTAAAAAAAATTTTAAATTGTAAAATAAATACAACAAAATTTATCATCTTAACCATTAAAAAAAATTTTTTTAATGTTTATTTTTGAGACAGAGAGAGACAGAGTATGAGTAGGGGAGAGGCAGAGAGAGGGAGACACAGAATCTGAAGCAGGCTCCAGGCTCTGAGCTGTCAGCACAGAGCCCGACACGGGGCTCAAACCCACAAACTATGAGATCATGACCTGGGCCAAAGTCGGATGCTCAACCGACCAAGCCACCCAGGTGCCCCATCATCTTACCTATTTTTAAGTGGACAGTTCAGTAGTGTTAAGTCGATTCACACTATTATGTAACCAATCTCCAGAACTTTTTCATCTTGCAAAACTGAAACTCTATGAACAACAACTACGCATTTCCTCGTCCTTCCCCAGCCCCTGGCGACCACCACTCTTATTTTCTGTTTCTGTGAATTTGACTATTCTGGGTACCTCATATAAATAGAATCATACAGCGTTGGTCCGTTTGTCACTGGCTTATTTCATTTAGCATAATGTCCTGAAGGTTTATCCATGTTGTAGCACGTATCAGAATTTCCTTCCGTTTTAAGGCTGAATGATACTCCATTGTATGTCCATACCACATTTTGTTTATCCTTTCATCTGCGGATGGAGATTTGGGTTGCTTCTACCTTTTGGTCATTGTGTAGACGTGTTTGTAAAGAAAGACAACTTTGTATATTGATGCAGTAAAGCAGACTCAGTCACAGGAGGGTTGTGGGGCAGCCGTGCATTAGGTTCTAGCTTACTGAAAAGTGTAAACGCAGGAAGACCGAGGTGTGGCAGCCCTGTTAGGTGCTCACACACATGTACCTTATGCCAATCCTCACATCTCCTCTGTGAGGTGGACAAAATTACCCGTTTTCAAGAGATTTCAGCAATGTCAACGTCACACACACAGTAAGACACAGAGCCAGGCTTCAAAGCCAAAGCTGCTTGATTGTGTAGTGCTTTTCCACAGCTGTGAGCAGAGGTGACTGCTTCTGCAGCTTGCTGTCTTTTCCTTCCTTGTCTTTACCCACACTGTTCATCAGCTCAGCACATCCCTAATTCCCAGCATGAGCTGAGTTCACCCCAGTTACTATTGCAGAATCACACATTTTACATATGTGGGACTTGAAGTAGTGATGTGTTATTTTACTTTTCTGTATATGTCAGTTTTTAAAATTATCATAAAAAGTCATATAAGCCTTGGGGCACCGGGGTGGCTCAGTCAGTTAAAAGCCTGACTCTTGATCTAGGCTCAGGTCTTGATCTCATCAGGGTCGTTAGTTTTACCCTGCTCGGGCTCCACACTGGGTGTGAGCCTACTTAACAAAAAGGCAACACAAACCCACTGTGGACAATCTGGAAAACACAGAAAAGCATAAGGAAGAAAAAAGCGTCCACCCATAACTCTGTCACTTGGGTGGAAGTGCCCCACTTGCACTCCTGTGCTCATCACCTTCCCTTAACATTTAGCATTAGTATTCACACGTCGCATCATATTTTCCATGCTTTCCTTTCATACTGTATTCCACTTTTTCATTAACACTTAACACCTCTGGGACAGTCTTGTGGGTGGAGATTCCATAGCACTGGGAAGGGAATTCATGCTTGGCCCCCAGTGCCTGTGGACTGGATGTCCTGGGAAATAGTAGCCTCAGTGCTACAATTTGACTCACAATTTGATTTTCCCATATTCCCTTCTCTTCGTCTTTTTTCTCTGGGCACATAGTTGGCACCCAACACCTATTTCATTAATAAAAAGCACCTTTTCCACTCACTCCCACAGTATTTACCAAGGATAAGTGACTCTAAGAGTAAATGAAAGTGTGGATGGAAAAAAGGAGCCAGGGTTTTGTGTAAATAGGACTTTCCCAGAAACCTGCTCCCTCGGTCAGAGGTGTCACAAAACTCCTGGAGGGCTTCCCACCCTCAGTGGCAGGAGTGCTGTATTTCCACTCCAGGGCACACTCCCTGGGAAGGTTTTCCTGCGAACTTGAGAATGCTGGCTCTTAGAATGCTGCCTTCCCACAGCAGGCTGATCATCTGGATTCAAATGGCCTCACGAGCCAGAATCTAGGCAGTATACAATGGAAGACTTGCTAACTGCCTGCAAAGTGCTATTCTTCCTAATTTCATTACTGTCCTCTCTTGATGAGAAACTGATTACTGTCAGTCCTAATCTTCCGGCCCACCTGGTTCTTAGCACCTCCAACTCACAGCCAGATCATGTGGGTTGGTGGGAGTCGCACTTGTTGCAAATGCTCAGCCATGT
The DNA here is from genome assembly GCF_018350175.1 of Felis catus. Lineage (NCBI taxonomy): Eukaryota > Metazoa > Chordata > Mammalia > Carnivora > Felidae > Felis > Felis catus. Next base: position 139,832,852 of record NC_058368.1, read on the forward strand.
GAGAGAATTATTGGGATAAATTGCTGGATCCCTAAGCATGGAAACATGGGTTCCTAAAATTGGAACTTCTTCTGGGATTATTTCTGACCATTCGTTTTGATTATCTTCAGGATTCCTGAGCAAATTTTTCCTGTGCCATTTTAAAAATAAATAAAAACCACCATCTTTTTCTCAGGAAAATGTATAGATGTGTGTGGATTGTGCATGGCCTAAAATCTAGGGGACACCTTTTGTTATTTGGACAAGATACCATATGGGTTCCCAGGCCACTCATGCCCCAAATTATGTCCAGAATATCCCTTATTGCATATTCCATTTGGTTAAGTTTCCAATCCCTAGCCCCTTGGTTGGAAGCGTAGAATAGAAAAAAATTCTAGATAGAAGTCCTGCGGGCTGAATTCTATACTATGAATTAGTAGTTTTGTCATGGATGCTACTCTTCTTCTTTTTTTTTTTTTAAGTTTTATTTATTTAATTTCTACACCCAACGTGGAGTTCAGACTCATGACCCTGAGATCAAGAGGTGCATGCTCTTGGCGCTCCAAGGATACTATTATTCTTAGTAAGATCCAGCACTTTTCGCCCTCATTAACACATGGCTTCAACTTCTTGGTCTAAGAGGGCTGTTCAGGCTCTTGCCATCATGCAAGCATTCTAGTCAGGAGGAAGGAGAAAGAGAATGGCGTCCTTCCTGTCTTTAGAAATACTTTCTAGAAGTTGCACGTGCCACTTCCATTTATATAACAGAACTTAGGTCACATATCTAAGTGCAAGGGAGGCTGGGAAATGTTTGGGGTGGTCAGGTGCCCCGCTAAAATCAGGAGGTCTCTTTTTATAGCAGAAGGAAAAGGCTATTGGGGGAAGGAGGTGTGGCACACTGACTAAAGTCTCAACCACAGATGGAGTCAGTCCTCATATTACTTATTTGCTGAGGACTTCCCAGTACGGTGAGCCAGGGAGACCTCTGGAGGTCTCGGAGAGATGTTTGGGTTCTCATCGATAGAGGATGTGTAAAACATCATCTGTTGATAGTCAGTCCCTAGTCTAAATCTTTTCCCCTGCCCTGTGGACACAGCACCTAACACCATCAATATCTAGCATCTCTTGAATAATTACCATGTGTCATGCACAGTCCTAAGGGCTTGATATGTACTACCGCATTTACCCCTCACCACTATACCATGGGGTAGCCTTTGAGCCCTAGAGAAGCTAAGGACTGACCCAAGTTCACCCTGGAGGGAGGCAGCAAGATCAGGATTTGAACTCAGGCCCCTCCCTCCCTGTTCCAAAGCTGGAGCTCTTAAATACTAGGCCATCCTGCCTGACACTTTCATTTTTAATTTTAGCAAGGGAAGACTGCCCTGGCCATGGCCTCCAGAAGCAACCACAGCCTTGTAGTGGACATGATCATTAAAGCAGAGAGATACTACGCCTGGAGAGAGGTAAGGAACAGGATTCCAGCTTCACAACCGGCTCTTCTGCAACCCCGTCTTCTGATGGGGCAGTGTGTGGTCGGTGTCATTCTTTCTTCTGCTCTCATGGGCAGGGTGCTGGTCAGTGCAGTTATAATGGTCCCTTTGGCCTGTGCTGCCCCATTCAGGAAATGAACAGCTGCCTCTCCCTCTCTTTACTTTGCCAGCATCAGTAGTCAGAGCTCATAGGCTAAGTGGCCCCATCCATGTCGGCTCGAACAGACTTAGCATGCTTGCCCCTCATGGTTGGCCCTCTGCCACAGAGTCTTGGGCTGTGGTACCTTCTGGAAGTTCTCAAACCTACATTTTTTTTTTTAATGTTTATTTATTTTTGAGACAGAGAGAGACAGAGCATGAACAGGGGAGGGGCAGAGAAAAAGGGAGACACAGAATCGGAAGCAGGCTCCAGGCTCTGAGCCATCAGCCCAGAGCCCGACGCGGGGCTCGAACTCACAGACTGTGAGATCGTGACCTGAGCCAAAGTCGGATGCTTAACCGACTGAGCCACCCAGGGGCCCCTCAAACCTACATTCTAATGAGTGATAAAGAAGTTGACATTCACCGCTCTGCAGCTTTTAACACAAGCTGGTGCTGGCTCTCTAGCACTCAAGTATCCTGTGATAGTCACAGAAACCTTATTCATCTTGAGAACACAAAACACTTGTCTCCAAGACATTCTCTCTGCCTTCTTTCATTATTACATCCTCTGCTAGCTGCCACTCCCACAGCTTCTCAACAGAATGCCTTTCTCTCCAAGATTGGAGTCTATACCTTCAGGCAGGAATTAGTTACCAGGCACCACCCTCAATTTGTACTTTGTGTTGTTACCATGCTAGGCTGAATGCCCCGCCCTGGTCCAGTAGGTTGGTACCAGAATTCAGCTCCTACCCTTCAGGTGTTTACCCCTGAGGAGCATCAGGCCTGATTTGCTGTCTAGTTGCTAATCCTGAGAAATTTTCCTTAAATCCTTAAGGCAAAATGCATTGATTTGCCTCTTCTTCTCACAGTCCTGTTTAATGGGCTCAGTGGTCCTGATATATTATCTGGATGGTATGACATATGTATCATTTAAAGGCCACATCATTCTACTCAAACCTTTCTCACTTGCCCGTAAAGCAAAATGACTTTTTCGTAACCATTAGAATTGTTTTATCTCTCTCCCCCTCCTAGTCATTTTCTTTTTTTCCCCCAAATGTTTATTTATTTTGAGAGGGGGAGAGCATGACCAGGGAAGGGGCAGAGAGATAGAAAGAAATCTCAAGCAGGCTCTGCACTCTCAGCACAGTGCCCAATGTGGGGCTCGAACTCACGAATTGTGAGATCGTGACCTGAGCTGAAATCAAGAGTCAGAGGCTTAACCAACTGAGCCACCCAGATACCCTTGATTTCTATTCCTCCTGCTCTTTTGTTCTCTTCCTCTTTGCCTTAGCTTCATTCTTTCTTAGATCATCACTGTATTTGAGTGACAGTAACTTCCTCAACTTTTGCCTTTTCTCTTGCTTTTAAATGATTGTTTTCACATTTTCTTTAAAATTAGACATATTCATTAGTTCTATTTTTAATGCCTGCTAGCATTTTTAGATTCTTCTTCCTAGATGAGAATAAATTACTCTTCTACCAACTGAATAAGCCCTTCTTCCTAACAAATCTTTAAGATGTGAGAATCAGATGAACTTTGAGAGTCATACACAATGCACAAATGTATGAAGGAGACCCTCTGAAATGTAAGAGTTGTTCACCTTGGTGACAACTGGGGACGAAGATCTAGAGTAGGAGGAAGGCTTGTTTTTTAATATGTATCCTTAAAATCTTTTTTAACCAAATGTATTTATTATTTATTTTAAATTCACTTTGTTCATTAAACAAATATATGCTTATTATTTTGTTTTTTTACCAAATCCATTTATTATTATTTTAAATTCTCTTTATTAAACAGATTTATATACTGGCCTAATATAGATCCTGGCCTAATATAAATCATTAAATCCAGTGGTTCAGAGGCAGATGGGAGCTTCCTAAAATCTGGCTCATGCTATTTTAATTTCCACCAGTTTAAGCATGTGATACTCGGCAAATAGTTCAATGCTTTGGCAGACAAACTATTATTGCTTCCAAGGACTGTTTAAAGAGACCTGTGGCGGAGCACCTGGGTGGCTCAGTTGGTTGAGTGTCTGACTCTTGGTTTCATCTCACGTCTGGATCTCACAGTTCGTGGGATCAAGCCCAGCGTCGGGCTCTGTACTGACAGCGCGGAACCTGCTTGGGATTCTCTCTCTTCCTCTCTCTGTGTCTCTGCTCCTCCCTCGTTGTGCTCTCTCTCTCAAAGAAATAAACTTAAAAGAAAAAGAAAAAGAAAAAGAGCTAGGCTTTCCAAATCCCTTTCCTACAGAAACTTGAAAGACTACCCAGCCCAATTCCAGAATGCACAGAGCATGTGTACTTCTCAAAGAAATAAAAATGCTGTGATACAAAGGTTAATGCATTTTGCAAGTTCTTCCCTCTACCTTGTGATGTTTTGGGTTTTGATCTTGTTGGATTCCTCATTGTTTCAGGAGAGGGAATGAAGAGTAAAGGAAAAAGTGAAGTGCCCTCGGCTCCCAAGTTTGTTGGATGCCCCACCCTCAACCTTTCCTTTTTCAGGATTTCCTGGGAGTTAGGCAGTGTAAGAGTAAAGTTAGGGTTGGGATAGAGAGGACCCTGCATTTTATAATCTCTGAAGCAATTATGGGTAATTCATACTTGACATTCCTATTCCACCTTCTGTTCACAAGGTCCAGTTACTAGAGAAAAGACCAGCTCATCTCCTTGGGCATGCTTCCCAGGGCTTTGTAGACCTCCCAGAGGAGACTGCAGATGCTGTGAAAGGCACAGGCTGATCTGTGATGGGGGCTGAGGCACAAGCCCCACCACTTTCTTCTCAGAGGTTTTGAGAACCAGGTGCCCATATCCTTTTAGTCGATATCTTGCCCCAGCCTTGACTCCTGTCTTGCTGTTCAGATTATCTTTCATTTAGATTCACTTTTATTTAAGTGAAAGACAAAAATAGGAGCTGCCATATGTACACAAGGAGAATAGGAAGTCCCAAACCTCTAGGGCTGTGTGTCCTTAACTGTTCTGCAGCCTCCGGAAGGAGGATTATCTGGAGCTCTGATGGCATATGCATGACAGGTGCAGCTCTATGAAACCATGACACCTGCTTTCACTTGGAGATTTTTTCTCCAGTTTCTTTCATTGGGTTCTGTAGAAGGGACAAAAGGAACCTTTGAAAACCCAGAAAACCAGACAGAGAACAGAACAGAGAACAGAAATGCAGGCAGAGAACCATGTGGATTAAGCCTGGCTGCGGTGGCTTAACACAAAATGATATCGGCCCCTGTACTCTCCACTCCTTTGGCCCCCCAAGTTAGGCTTCTACTTTACTCTCCTCGCACCAGAGTAGGATGAATGGAGGGACCAGCTCTGGGGCCCTGTTAAGAGAGTATATCCAATCCAGGCCTCATTGAAACTTTGATATGAGACAATCAAACATGCAAAAGAAGAAAGAGAGATACTTGTTGAAAGTAAGGCCTTCAAAGATGCCTTTGTTGTGACATTTCCTAAGCCAAGACATCCCCTCTGTTTTCTTTTGGGGTGAATAAATATCAGTCAGCAAATTGGGATAGAAGCATGGGATACAACACAGCAAACCCCCTCACATTTCCTGTGTTAGTACTCAAGCTTTTTACTTCAGACATTTGTCTCCATCTTGGATGACAAAAAGTTATCCAGTTACAGGTAATATTGAAAACATAAGTCTCAGTTACCACCTTACCAGTTCTATCTGAAAAACTGTCTACATCCCATGAAATAAGGCAATAAGCACAAAATGTCTGAAATCATCTGATGCAGTTACCTTTAATTTAGGAGCATGGTGAGAGCATCAAGGAGGACTCATCAACCAGCTTTTCTTTGACATTCAAGCAAGATCACAGTCTGGAGACCAGGCATATTCGCAGTCTCCTCTGGAACCTGGCTTACCATCAGCTAAAGGCCAATGAATGGCAGAAGCTTGCCCGTTCCTGGAACTTTACAGATGACCAGATCAGAGCCATTGAGGAGCAGTGGTCAGGTGAGCATGACCCAGATGTTGCGAGGGGAGATAGGAACAGCAGCCCTTCCTGGTGGGAGATCTTCCAAGTAAGTAGTTGGTGCTCACAACAAGCAGCAGACTACAAGGGCTCAGGAATGGTGACATTCACCGTAGGACTACAAAGATCGGCAACTTTGCAAACCATGAACAGTCTGCAGTAAACTGAAGTTTGCAAAGGATAATTACTTTTACTGAGCCATATTGAAAAGGTGTTATTTAGCCTTTAAGGAAATTAAGGTTCCCAACTGAATATGCACTAAGGAAGCAAGGATTTAATGGTGGGCTTATCCCTGGGAAACCAACCTGTTTCTAGTATTCCTTGGGATTGTCTTGGGGTAAAAGGTTCATTCCCTAACAAAAGGCTCGCTGTTTAGGGCTTCCACACCAGGAGGAATCCCTTAAGCCAAGTCTGGGGTACAGAGTTCTTTTCTTTTTTTTAATTTTTTTTAATGTTTATTTATTTTTGAGAGAGAGAGAGTGTGTGGGGGAGAGCAGAGAGAGAGGGAGACAGAATCCAAAGCAGGCTCCAGGCTCTGAGCTGTCAGCACAGGGGCTGACACGGGGCTCAAACTCACGAGCCACAAGATCATGACCTGAGCCGAAGTTGGACGCTTAACTGACTGAGCCACCCAGGCGCCCCTGGGGTACAGAGTTCTTATAGGATGAGGTCTTGGATGAGACGAGCTGTCCTATGGGAAACTTGGGATACAGACTCAGGCCTCTCCTTGAGTAGAAGATTCCAAGCCATGGAATCAATTCAGCCAGACTCCAGCTGTCAGAATTAGTGAGGTCAGGTCAGTTGGAGTCATTAGCTTTGCTTTTTTTATGATTTGACCAAAACCTAGGAAACAGAAAGTTTGTTTGGCATTAATCAGCTAAGTAGCTTGAAAAACAAGAAAGCAGATACTTTTCTTGACAAAACATTCTATTCAGAGCACTTTCTGTACATGGATATTATGAGATGTGTGTGAACAAGTCCCATGCTCAGGAGTCGATCTGCATTACTGATTGCTGGGATCGTAGATGGCAAAACCACAGCCCCTGAATACATGCTTCTTACACCACCTATAAGTAAATTATGGTACTTTATATTACTAATTCTAAGGCTACATTGTCATGTAAAAAATGGAAGATAATGCATTGAAAATGTTGAATATTGACTATGGTTTCTGAAAAGGTTCCTTTTTTACTATTAAGATTTCTCCTTTGTCACTAATTAGGCATATAGCATTCTGTGAAGTTTTTAGGAAAACTTAGTTGCCTTCTCGAAATCTCTTTTTGACCTAAAGAAATGATTTGAAAATACAGTGTATCTTCCGAGTACCTGCCAGCAGGATAAAGGGGATTAGTGTTTTAGTGGAACAGTACGGAGTGCCTAGAATGTGTTCAGTTCGACCAGGCGAGGGCTGCATCAGCTCTTAACGTAAGCCAGGGTGCATGTTTGGTGGGATTTATAATCTAGTTGGCGTGACAACAGCAACATACATAATCCAAATACAATCCAGGGTAATGCTACTGACACTAAGGAGTTTGTGGGCTTTTAGGCAAAGGAGCAACATGCTGACAGTGGTATTTAAGAATTAGTTTGGCAAATACAAGATGAAGAAAGGAACAGGATTCGCCCAGGAGTACATTGTTCATGCGTACAGTTGGCCCTCCCTGCTTCTCTGACATTTTTCTGGCATGCCTCCTCCCCAGAGCTCAGGCCCTCCTCTTGTGGCATCTGCTTGCTCCCACACACACTCTGCTAGAACCAGGAGCCTGCCTGTCCTGTGTTTGTAACCGCGACCTCCTTGGAGACACGGGTCTCATCTCTTTCCCTAACATCTCTTGGGGGTTAGGTATCCAGTGCGTGTTTGCCCAGTGAGTAATCCTGGCCCAGGGCACGCACACTTCCATCAGACACTGGAGTGGCATGATGGCGCACGCCTGCTGCTTCGAGTATGGTTAATGGACAGCAACGGCAGCAGCTGGGAGCTTATTAGAAGTGCAGATCCTAACCCCAGACCGACTGAATGAGACTCTCCATTGTAACAGGATCCCCAGGTGAAATATGCACTTTGAGTCAGAGAAATGGGGGTGCATAGCAGCTCTCTGAATGTGGGAGCTCCACATCTCAGGAAGGTTGTCCCTTACCGTTGGGCAGGGACTCAGCTGTTGAATCTCGTATCTGCTCCTTTGGTCTGTGTCAAGCACATTAGGTGCATGACAAGTGCTAGAGTGAATCCACACTCTGGTCACCCTACAGGAATTCCAGCGAGGGGAACTGGAAGGGCTTTCATCCACTGGGCTGCTTCTCTAGCAGCCATCAGAAGAATGAGTTGCGACCACAGAAAATTCAGTTAGAATGGAGATCACAACAAAAAGAGACCTCGGCACGTGGTGTTTCGCCTCTGACTCTATGTGCTTGGCACAGGAAAGGGAAGTTTCCGTGAACACGGCCACAGGGCTTTGCTCATCTGGCTGCACGGGACCCTGATGACACAGGCCACTCCAGTCAAGCATCTGTATGAAGAGCTGGTACGCGCAGGTTTCCCAGAACTAGCTGGTGAGTTTTCGAGATAGAAGCTCCTTCTCCCTTAAAATGGTGGGGGACAGTCCCCCAAAACAATACTGTCCATAAACAGCAGCAGTCTCAGTTTGGGGAGAGCTGTGGCTCATAAATACGCAGCTCCTCTGGTGATTGACTCAGTCAGCACTGACTGATAATGGTTTAGCCTGGCGGTTCTCAGCGTACCCCCTACTGGGCATTTGAAGAAGTGGAGGAGTATTTCTGTTGATGTGTATATGCAGCAGGGTATGGAGGTGTGTGGGGTGCAGGGAGCCGGGAGAAGGCAGGAATGCTAAACCATCTTAGGAGATTCTAGTATATCATTTCCATAACTAAGCACTGTCTTGCTCAAAATGCCATCTTGCCCCTGTTGGGGAAATTTACAAGTTGGTGTATTCAAAAGTGTTATTTCTAGGTTAAAAGAAAAGAGCAGACAGCCTTTTACTTTGGCAACTGAGATTATTCCTAAAAATCACTTGCCCAAAGACTATATTGTCAGGGAAGATGGTTTCAAAACTTACCAATGAGGCGGTGTTAAACTCTCATGTAATAACCATTCAAGCAAAAGGTAGGCACATCTGCCATTACTTTCACCGACGCAGTATTACCTGAAGCTGAGAGCATGAGTGTGTGAATCACACCACTCAGCTAATATTAAGTTTCAAGCAGTGGTAGGTAAAGGAATCATGCGTGGATGATGTCTCCTCCCGTGACATTATCCTCACAGCACTGGGATTGTTCACTCAACTTTAAATTTATTTGTTTCTAGAAAAGAGTAGCCATAAGAATTCTCGGGGGAGACTAAGAGGCAGTCCACTGAAGCAGTGCAGGGCATGTGCTCAGGAGCAAGACCCTGTGGGCCTGTATCTGAACTCCAGTGCGAACAGGTTGTGTGATCTTGAACATGTTCTATAGCCTCACTGTGCCGGTGTTCTCCTTTACTAACTAGAAAAGTTCTAATGTCAAAGGGTTGTTGTGGGATTAAGTGAGTCATAGTGCCTGGCACATAGCAAGTGCTTAATAAATGTTAGCTATTAATAATGAATGTTATCCTTTTTTTTATAGAAAAGATCCGTCAATTCAAAAATGAAACTGATGGGAGGTCCAAGAAATGTGCAGTTTCGTAAATGAAAAGTCAAAATTTTTTTTTGGTTTTTGCTTAAAGAAAATTGTATATGATTTTTGCATTTCTGACATATGATGCAACATATGTGATAGCATAATCTAGGTTTTCGTTCATCACGTTTTTTAAAAAAAATGATGGTAGGAACAGCATCCTGGTATAGGGATTTAGAATAGACAGACATGGTTTTAATCCTGGTTTTACTACTTATTAACTGTGAACCTTTGGGCATACTAAATATCCAAGATCTCAGATCTTCAGTTTCCTTCTCCATAAAATGGGGGAATGTCTCTCTCTGCCACAGTATTGAAGATGAAGGTTGAATGCCTGTGAAATCCCTAGTCTCATGCCCACAGTATTGAAATCATCCCCTGTGAGTTATTTCTCTTCAGTGAGAGAAACAGGCTTTGATAATTTATAGTTACTTTTGGCTATAAATAACACATATGTGTAATAATAGTGCTTAGAAAAGACCGGAAGTATGTATACCAATGTATTTTTTTAAATCTCTTGGTGGTGTAATTACAGGTGGTTTTTATTTTCTTTGTACTTTTTGGTACTTTCCAATTTTTTTTTTTGACAATAAGCATGCATTATTTTTATAATCTGAGAGAAATAAATATAAAATCAAGTATCAACTCATATCAGTTTACATGCACCTATTCATCATAATTTAAGGCTCTCCTTTCTCAAACTCTGACTCTAATTCCATAAGGCACCAGAGATAAAATCATGAGTAATATCAGTCCAATTATCCTGAATTGATAGTTTTACATTTTGGTCTCATCCTGATTGTAAATGGCCCACTTACTTCTATAAATGTTTAAAATAGGGAACATGTTCACAGGAGTCCAAAAAGTTTTTTAAAAAGGGATTCAGTGGAAAGTCTTGTCCCCATCTGTTCTTCAACATGGCTGGTTTCCAGTGACCATGCTACTTACTCCCCCTTCCAAAATCTGGGTAACCTCTTTATGCAGAAGTAAACAAAGAGAATACATACTCTTATTCTATAAGTGTCTTAACTGTTAAACTTAAGTTAATTAACTTAGAGTAACACTATTTGGTTCTGCTTTGGACAATATACACTTTCTAGAGCTTAAACACTTTTTAAAAAGATGCTTATGATATTCTCAGTTACAATATTCATAACATTCACTTTAGTTAGTCCACATGGTTATGGCTTGGAAACTGAAAACCATTCCTAGTTGTCATCTAGGTTCCTCAGAAAGCAGACCCTGAAACCAAAGTTTATGAGTCGCTGCTTTTTTTAGGAGTGGAAATCCAAGGAAGCAACAATGAGGGAAAAGGGGAGTGAGATGGGGAAGGAAGGGAGCCCAGACCAGGGTGAAATACCAAACTGGCCACCACCTGGTATCAAGCATAACTGCTTATCTGACTTTGAGGGCACTCTCTTCTGAGAGATGGGCTGGACTAGTACCCCTCACGACAGTTTGTACGGGGGAGAAAGAAAGAACTGATCTGTTAACACAATGGGGTGTTAATTCTGGGCCACATAGGAGTAGCCTTCAAGTGGAGCCTGTGGTCACTTGTGATCCTCTCAGAGTGCCTGAGGAAGCCCAGAGAAAAGCATGGCCATGGTACAGGTAGCAAAAGATGAGGTGCTACTGGTTTGTGTTTGTTGAAACCCACGAGGAGCTGTTTGCCACAGTGCTAGCCAGGCCAGAACTCAGGACGCTGTTACATAAGAACAATCTAACACTCTAAGACACAATACTCAAATTCTTTAATTCTGTAGTTCAGAAAAGCCTGGGTGTGCCCTTTAGAAAATGGGATATTGCCCTATCTCACATTTGTTCTCATGTCCTATTACAATGTGAAGCAATAAGAAAAACTATTTCCTGTAATAACATTAGAGCATAGAGCTAGATCATGTTCAGAGTGAAAGAGGCTTCTAATTAAGTCCATCCACTTCTGTTAAAGATACGAAAATTGAGGCTCTGGACCAATTCTTTAGAATTTATACTTGTTTTTGTGTAACCCAACGTACTTTGTGAAAGAGGTGGGATAGGTAGATCTCACTGTTTCACAGATGGGATCCTAAGATTCATGAAATTAAATATCCAGCCCAAGATCACCCAGTCAGCCAGCAATAACACCAATGGAACCTGGTCTTGTTTTGCTTGATCATTTTCACCCAGATTCTTCGCACTGGCAGCTAGTGAAAGTCTTTCCCCGGGCCTAGAAGGTTTGCTGAGTTGCCCAGTGCTATTATCCTCACAGGGTGATGTTTGGATGTTCAGAGAGAAAAAAGGTTCAACACTGCAGAGTTTCAAAAAACAAGAAAGACCATCAGAAATAGGACCATTCTAATAGGAAATTTCTTTTTGATGACTCTGTTTCTGTACTAGTAAAAAAAAATCTTTCCTTTTATCATTAAAAATTATTGATAGGTCTCATCATTTCCCATTTTTAATTGTCAGAGTCTTAAGACAATGAAGACTAATACATTAAAATCACAAAAAAAACTTTGTGATAAAGTATCATTATTAATCTTGGTCTTTAGCTCTTTAATTTTAAAATAAAAATACCTTAGTTTCTGTTACTTTTAAAAATAAAATTATTTTTATGTTTACTTTTGAGAGAGAGACAGAATGTGAGTGGGGGAGGGCAGAGAGAGAGGGGGAGACACAGAATCCGAAGCAGGCTCCAGGCTCCGAGCTGTCACCACAGGCCCATGAACATGGAGCTTGAACTCACGAACTGCAAGATCACAACCTAACCCAAGTCAGACACTTAACCAACTGAGCCACCCATATGCTCCTTAACAATTTTTTAGTAAAGTTCTCAAAGTTTACTTGGTAACACTAGAAATGATTTAGTCTTTGGTAAATAACATTAATAAAACAAGATTTATACACTTTTATGATGTAATCGGCGACAGGCTGAACCTATTAAAAAATCAAGTCATTTTTAAGTTAAAAAATTTTTACTTAATTGTTTAAATTAAAAAAATAACATTAAAATAATCCTACATATAGTTACAAAGGATGGTGTGGCTTTGAAAAAGCCTCTTGGAATTCTGAAAAGATGAACAGGATGTATCCATGATGTCCTAAGAAGATGAAATTTTAAAAACTAGAGACTTCTAATCCTTGGTATAACCAGATGAATTAAAAGGTCTCAATATGTGCATATTCATTTTAGTCAACCACTTTTATGGAATGAATGCTTGTGAGAGACTGGGTGTGAGTTGACCTGGTTCCGAGGGATCTAGAAGCTGAGGTACTACTTTCAGGATGAATCGTCCGGGGATATTTTGCAGCAGCAGCTTGAGGAATGGTTTGCTGAAAAGGTAAAAACCTGCTTTAACAATCCCACAAAATGACACACATTAAATACCATTTCATTATATATAATTTAACCAAACAAACATTTGTTAAGCACCCGGTAGATACATGCAATAAGCTGGTGAAGCAGCCATTAAAACAAACAATTAAGGACCAAACACTGGTCCTTAATCCATAAGTTACACTGATGTGCTCAGTACCCTCTGATCAGCTGGTATTCCATAGGATCACAAAGGAGCCATGGGAGTCATTCCTCAAAGAGGACTCAAGTGGAATCTTACAATGTGTACAGAGGCCAACTGTAGAAAGGGACTTTATGGTGTTTGGAAGGAGAGGCAGCCCCAAGCCCGCCCTCCTTTTATTCCAAGCAGTGTTCTCCTTCCTGTACCTGTTAACATGTGGAGTTCAATCAGGGAACATGGGGAAAGCTCTGAGGAATCCTGTCTGGTCCTTGTTTCAAATCACAGTAAAGCAGATCTCCCCTATTTCAACCTGGTTCACCTGGGAGCTGACTAAACCTTTATGATCATGCAAGAGGAGCTCTTTCCAGAGGCCTGGTGCTCCTTAATGTGGATTACAACTTTCTATACAAAGAAATAACTAGATGCTGAGGACACACATTGAGAGGATACCCACACTATCTCAGAACTCAAGGAAACATCTTGGACCTAAGCACTGACGTAACAGAGTCAGTGCACAACTGACTTCATCTAGGCATAGAATACGTACAGGTACATAATATGTATGTAAGTACACATTACGTGTATACACATGTGTTAAATGTACAAGGATTTTCTATATTATACTGGATACAGCTTCTCAGTAGACTTGTTATCCAGTTCTTGGTCCACATCACTGAACAGTACATGGAGATTCCTAGTAGGGTCTTCTACTTAGAAAAGTCATCTTAAAATCCTCGAAGTAAAATTACATACATTTGATCCAAACATTCATTATGTATTTTAAAAACCCTATGATGCAGCTTTTACTTAAAAAGAAAATGAGTGAAAACTCTTAAAGGTCTTCATGACAGATTCTAAGAGCTCCTCTAGAGAAATTTCCCATCTTAAAGGTATTTTATATAAATGTTTCTTTGTACTTAAGTGGATAGTCATTACAGATGGGGGAGATTCTTCTAACTAGTATGAAAATTTAGTTGCTAACCACCTAATCTGACCTGTTAAAAGAACGATTTTTCCTTGGGGAGGATGGGAAAAAGGGAATGTAGAAACAGATTCACCTTACCACTGGTTTCATGATCTATAAAAATGGCAGAGAATGAAGTAGCCCTAGGAACAAGCAATTATCCAGCAGGTGGGGCTAAAGTGTCAGAAATCTGACTAGTTGTTTATTAGTAACTGTTTCTAGTAGTTACAGGTCTTGATTGGGGGATAAAAGGAAAAACAGTACAGAGGACTGCCACAGGTCTATTACATAATCCTACTTAGGTAATAATGGAAGCAGTTTATGGCTGTTTCCTTCATGAGCAATTACTGGAGAAGTACTATACATAGTGAATCAGCAAAGGGCAGCTGGGGAGGTAAATCTCAGAAACGGGTTTTAAGCCTATTTCCTTGTTTTGGTTTTTTTTTTTTTTTTTTTTCTGTAGAATATGAATTCCTGTCAGTACAAAAACAAAAGGCTGCCTAAATTAAAAGTAAGCATATATGTGATTTCTTTACACCTTCTTTACCATACAAATGGACAGTCCCTCTCCCTCTCTATGCACATATGTGCTGAGAAAAACAGAAATGAGTTTTCTCTTTTTGTTTCTGATAACTGATCCTCATATATTTAAAACTATATTGGGAGGTCGCTAAGGACTTTCAGAGTCTTTGCAGCCTGTGAAGGCTAAGACCCCTATCCACCCTCCATATCCTTATTTGGACTTAATGCCTCCGCCTCAGTCTTCCACTTCGTTACCGTCATTCTCTACCCGAGGCTAAATTTAATGAATCAAGCTTCCCTTGATTTAATCATCTGGCAGCCATCTACTGCCCAGAAAATAAAGGATGTAACATCATTCCGTATATATTTTTGCTAAAACTTTGATACATTAAGTAGACAGTGTTGTCTAACACTGAAAATTTATGTTAGGTGACTTTCTCTTTTAAAATCAATTGTTCCTATTTAAGGATGTGAACTTTTAACTTTCAAAATTTAAACTTTTTGAGACAGTTGTCGATTTATATGTATCCCATGTACCTTTCTCTAGTAATTTTTATTATGTTAAATTCGCTTTTGGTTTTACAGTTTATAAAGTGCCTTTATATATCTCATTCAATTTTCACATTGTCTCAGTTAATCCTGAAACCAGAAATAACTTTAGGAGCTAAGTACCCTTAACACTCCTATTTTACACAAGAGGAAGTGGAGGCTCAAATATTTTACTTGATTTGTGTATGATCACAAAGGCAGTAGGTAGCAAAAGTGAGGCACTAATTCAGGCTTTTTGTTTATTTTTGTTTAAATTCTAGGCATTTTCCTTTATATTACATGAATCTAGTGCAATCTGAATTTTTTTCCACACTACAAATATGCTGACAGTTGTACTGAAAAAGGGAAGAAGACTTAAAAAAAAAAAAAAAAAAGGAACAAAAATTAAAGACTATAAAAATGGAAGTGTTTCTTATAATCAAATACCTGCTACATGAACAGGAGGTAATGAGTAAGTAAATAGTTTTTGTCTCTTGTTTTAAATTAATGAGAAATCATTTATATATTTCTTTTGGCCACCAACACAGTGGATTATTTTTTGTATTGATAATTTTTACACTGTTGAGAAGAAACAATGTTTCTGAAATTAATTTCCTAAAAGAGGAAAGGCAGATTTAGACCAGGTTTGATGATTCTAAGTATATAAAGACTGTAATAATAAAAGGTAGAACAAGTAACAGTCACCATGAATTCTGATCTTCTCAACACATAATTTAAGTGTTTATTAGTCTATAAACTCTCAGGAAAAAAGATTTTTTGATTAAGATCATCAAATATGTGTACTCACCACTGTGACTGGATGATGCTTTTCCACAACAACTGAGCTCATGGGAGGAGAAACTCCCATTATAGCTAAGCTGCTACTAATTCGGTTTTTTGAGGCAAAATCACATCTCCCTGTGATCCGGGCTGTAATTGTTTTTCCAGCTTTCTGTTGTGCAGATGTCACAATTCTGGGCACATACTAAAAAAACAAAGCAACATCCAGGTGGTACAAAATCATGGCAAAATATATAGTACTTTTTGCTTGTATAACTGATGAAGAAAATACAAAGGCACTTAAAAAATAACTGTGTATTTAACCAACTTTAACATGGAAAAAATAAAACAATGAGACAAAAGGCAAGATACAGAACCACGCACCCCAAAACATCTCTTTATGACTCTGCTATGCCAACCATTTTATAAACTTTTGTAAACTTTAAAAAAAACTCTTTATTCTGAAACAATTATAGACTCATAGGAAGTTGCAGAGATAGTAACAGAGAGGTCCTGTGTATTCCTCACCATTTCCTGCAATGATTACATCTTACATAAATATAGTATAATTATGATGTCAAAGCCAGGAAGGTAATATGGGTATAATGCCTTGGTAGAGATCCGTGTCATTTTATTACATGTCTCCATTTCTGTAACTGTCACTGCAGTCAAGACACAAAACCATTCTAGCACCACAGCAGTCTCCCTCCTGTGATACTTTTAGAGTCCTATCCATTTCCCTTCCTCAACTGCCCTAACCCTTGTCAACCATTATTCTGTTTTATGAACGCTTTTGATCCTTATGCATAATTAACATTACACATACGCTTTTGTGTTCTTCCTTTTTTCTGCAGAAAATGGGATGATCATATCAAAAGGTAATGTCAGCTTTAACAGCTTTTGTTACTTACTGCTGACGATACTCCAGAAAGATTATATTTGTAACACGAATAACATATACATGTACTCACTGTTTTTCATTATCAATTAATTATATTAGCTGCTCCTCTAAGTCTGAGGTGAAACCTAGTATTTGATTCAATTTGTGATTCCTTATTAATGTTTCATATTTGCAATTCATTTTGTCAGCTACCCAAATTCTTTAATTACTTGCCAGGAATGGGTATTTCTCTCAAAAATGTTTAATTAATCCTGATGAATATTAAGCTCATCTAATAATTACAGATACTTATCTAATAGTGTAAATATTTTACCCACTTAATGTTATCTCACTTAGCTTTTTCTTTAAAAAAATTTTTTTTTAATGTTTATTTTTGAGACACACACACACACACACACACACACACACACACACACACACACACACACACACACACACACAGTGTGAGCAGGGAGGGGCAGAGAGAGACAGGGAGACACAGAATCCCAAGCAGGCTCCAGGCTCTGAACTGTCAGCACAGAGCCCGATGCAGGGCTCATACCCACAAACCGTGAGATCATGACCTGAACCAAAGTCGGATGCTTAACCAACTGAGCCACCCAGGCATCCCTCAGTGTTATTTTTCAGTGCACATAAATTTAAAAAATTATAGCTAATTTTGTTGTTAATTTCTTCCATAAGGTAATCAACAAACCTTCTTTAGGCAGCTGAGGTCATTATACTCTTCTAACATTTACTTATTTTGGTTTAACTTATTAAAACATTTGAAATTTCAGTGTGAATTATTAATCTAATTTTCCCTCTAACCATTTTTCCCCAAACCATATTATTAAATAGTGATCTTTCCTCACTGTTATAGTCCATCTGAGGTATCGTTCATTGAGTTCTTCATATTATCTGCATCTAGCTGCAGATGGTCACGGCTGTATATTGAAACAGATGATAGTGGGTTCCATGAGAAATGTCTCTGGGAAAATTAAAATGGTAGAATATTGATGTGTCGGGAGAACTCTAGGAAAATAGCATTCAGTGAGGTTTGGAGAGTCTTTGGAGAGTTTGGAAAGACTTAATTACAGTTGCACAGAAAACCAAGCAAAGGCAAAAACAAAGGAATCCATTCCAGGAACAAAAAATTGTACCAGAAAGGAAATGTAGGCATAGTATACATTCGTAGCTTAGCTATATTTAAATAGTCATCATAAATATTAACTTAATGCAAAGTTTGGAATATCTACATTTAAATACAGAAAAAGGACAGGGTTAGGATGGTATTTAAAAAGGCCAATTCTTTCATCCATAATAATCAGTCAACAGATAATACTGGATAATTGATGCATGTGGAAATAAAGATATGAGCATACTACTTAGGAAATTAAAAGGTAAGTAGGAGAAAGAGCTAATAGAATTTAGGGAGAGGTATTTAGAGGACTGTTTCTCACTATAATACTTGTAGAAACTATTTGGCTAGTTAATCTAAACTTTTACGGGTCTTATGAATTTAAGAAACTAAAACTCAGATACTAAAATATTTATAGGCATGTTTTTGTGGACTAAATTCATGCTTCTGACCTTAAGGAAACCTCATCCTATTTCTTATTAAAATAAGGTATAAAATATATTCTATAAAGTGCTGTATCTTAATATTAAAAACTATTTTAAAATGTAAAATATAAATTTAATTGCTGGTAAGAACATACTTTATGAAAAATTGCAACCTGAAGTACAATTGAGCTGGTAACCTTATTTGTGCCTAGTCACATTTGAAGGGTGTAAGCACTCCCATCCATAACAGCTGTTCCCACTCGGAGGGGGAAGGAATGTAAAAGAAACTGGACACGTTTTGACTGGGAGACGTTTGGAATGAGAAAACTACGGTAGTTGGAAGAATGCCCACAGCTGATAACCTTCACCCAACCAGTTGAGAACTGCTTTAAAATATCTTCAGTAAGATGAAAACATATACTCGAGTAAGGAAATAAAGACTTTAAAAAGAAACCTCTATGCATTTACTTAAATTAATAATTGTCTTAACTGACTTGCATGTTTACCAAGTCAGCTTTTGGTTTTATTTTTTAGATCTTTGTTTTCAAATGGTTTGTTCTTGTAATCAGATTGCCTCACAAGTTTTGATAGATTCTTGCTTTACTTTACAAAAACTGAAATTGGAAATTACATAAAAAATAATCCACTGAATGTAGCTTATGTAAAAGAGATGGCTTAATTACAATCTAGGAACCCATAGTCAGTTTGGTCCCATGTTAAAAATTAGCAAATTAATACACACATGTTTTAGCATAAAATAACACCTAAGATATGTATATATAACTTCTCAAAATTTCCTGCTTTAAATGACTTTTCTTTTTAATTAAAATAATTTTTTTAATGTTTATTTATTTTGAGAGCCAGAGTGTGTGCATGAGTAGGGGAGGGGCAGAGAGAGAGGGAGAGAAAGAATCCCAGGAAGGCCCCACACACTGTCAGCAGAGCCCAACATGGGGCTTGAACCCACAAACCGTGAGATCATGATCTGAGCTAAAACCAAGAGTCATATGCTTATCCGACTGAGCCACCCAGGCGCCCCAACTGACTTTAAAATATATATATATTTATTTATTTGGGGGACAGCGCAAGCTGGGGAGGGGCACAGAGGATCCAAAGCGGGCTCTGCACTGACAGTCTGACAGCAGTGAGCACAATGTGGGGCCTGAATTCACAAACCACTAAATCATGATGACCTGAGGCCAAAGTCGGACGCTCAACTGACTGAGCCACCCAGGTGTCTCCCCCCACCCACCACACACACCTTTTTTTAACTGACTTTTTGACTCCATGACCAAACTTACTGGTCCCAGTCAGGATGGATCTCATTAAATCTATCTAAGAGCTTAGCTGACTTAAAAAATGCTATAAAAATGGAAATGCTAGCATTTTATGCCCTATCAATAAAAGCAACAAAATCAAAAGGATTAAGAAAGAAAAGGGAAATGACCTATTTTTAAAACTTAATATTTAGGGGCGCCTGGGTGGCACAGTCGGTTAAGCCTCCGACTTCGGCCAGGTCACGATCTCGCGGTCCGGGTCACGATCTCGGGGTCCGTGAGTTCGAGCCCCGCGTCAGGCTCTGGGCTGATGGCTCGGAGCCTGGAGCCTGTTTCCGATTCTGTGTCTCCCTCTCTCTCTGCCCCTCCCCCATTCATGCTCTGTCTCTCTCTGTCCCAAAAATAAATAAAAACGTTGAAAAAAAAATAAAACTTAATATTTGTATCTTAATATTTGACATGGAGACAATGGTTGGTTAAGAAACAAGGCTCTGTGGCCAAACAGTCAAAGTCTGAATTCTGTCACTGATTGTGTCCACAGGCAACTCACTCACTCTCCAAACCTCAGTTTCCTCATTTATAGAATGAGGAGGGCAGTGCCAAGTGCCTAATGATATCCTTTCACTTTCCATTCAGATGAAGAGGAAAGTTAAAAGAGAACATTTACTAAAGAGTTTAAAAATCCAACTAAAACCCCTCAACTATTCCAACAGTGAGTCAGAAAAAGAAAAAAGGGTCACCTATTGTTCAAACTCGTGAACTGCAATATACGTGCTCATATAACTGCCTAATTGTTATTTCTTGAAAAGTGCTTACCACCAGGAAATTCTGGTATTTTATTTAACATACTGAGGATGTCTGCAGAAAGGAAAGAATTTTACAGATGAAGGTGTTATTTTAGTAGGATGGTAATCTTTCTTTTTCCAGTTGTCTGTTTCCCAGTTCTCTGCAGTTTGTTCTCTGTTATACACCTCCTTTTAGCTACTGGAAATACCAAGAAGATTGGGAAAAAGTTTTGAATGTTCATAGGAAGCCTCTGTGATTAAAATGAAAAGAAAGATAACCAGGCCTGGATCATAGGTCTCTCCTTTCCCAGTCCCAACAATGATGGGTTCGCATTAGATAAGTTACCCAACTAATATACTTGTTCCTAGTTTTGTTTATTATGGTTCTTTTCAAAAACAAGAGGACACATTTGAGGGGAATCTGAATCTGAGTATTATAATTACATAAGCAAGGAAGAAAACTAGCAGTATACTTACAGACTGATTTGCTTCTGATTTTCCTCTCCTCCAACCCTAAAGGCTATATTTATGTGAACAAAATTGAATGCGTATCTGTTTATCAAGGAGGATGTAGTTGCAAGGGCTGTCTACACTATATTGTGTTTTCAGGTTGCAAAGACTTCAAAATTATCTCAGGTGACCAGACTGTTTCACAAAGTAACAAAAAAGGTGGTAAGCATACTCATTCATTCAGTTCTTCCCATATATATCCAGGTTTATATATAAATGCAAATGTACAAATGGTGTAGTCATATTTGAAGGGAATTTTGAAAAATCTAGCTCTGTGGGTTATCTGAATATGCAACATGAATGACAAACCAGAAATTTAAATAGACACTCACTGTGTTTACTTAAATGAGATCATCTGTATAGGATCACACTTCAAAATGTGTAATCATGAAAAATAAACACAGCTGAACATAAGTCAGAGTTGAATTTTAGTGTCTTATTTCTAAGTCAAAACTCCCTCACACATTCAAAATTTTCTTAACAGCTATATTTTTTTTCACCTCTTTGAATCAAGAGCAGACATAATAGCAGATCTCAACATATTTTTCCCCACAGTCAGTAGCTTCCACAAGGCAGAAATTCAAGTCAGCTGGAATATTCAAGATGACCAATTGTCTGGCTGACTGAATGCCTCCCTTAGCTACAGAGCGCTGTCCAGGGTAATGGCACCTTCGGATGGGGAACTATACAACATAAAACCTATTCTGCGATCTTCTGTCCTCTCAGGAAAACGGTAAGGGCCAGGGAGGAGGAGGACACAAGCAAATCAGAATCCTCTCAGGAACTTTATCATACTAGACATGCCTTTGTGCCTAAGCCAAGCCAGAGTAGGGAAGAAGGACATAGTGTTTTTAAAAAGCCCTATAGAAGTAAGTCCAGTTGTATCCCTACTCCCCTCACTATGGAGAATCACTCTTTGAGTAACACAGGTTTAATAAGAAGAAGGTGAGGAGTCAGAACCCTGATGTACTTTGTGTTAACTCTTCTATATTAATTAGCTTGATCAATTCCCCTTCAGGCAAGTTCTCACACAAATATCCCATCCCCATTCAGTAGTTCCACACTGTATGTACTTCTCTTAAAAGTAGCTAAGTGACTCTAGGAGAAATTATTCAAGGAGACTTGAATTAAAAATGAGAACCTAATCCAATCAAGATGGAGTAGCTACAGAGTAGTGTTAATGATATATGTGCATCGAGGAAAAGGGAAAGGTATAACTGAATACAAAATATACAAAAGAGCCAGTAATCTTCTAAGCCCTTGAAAAATACCCAGGAGAGTTCCCTTCAAAATAGATTAAAAAGCCTGTCATCTTCTCTTTTTCAAATCTATTTTTCCTGAATAGTTCTTGAAAAAACGTGAAATGACAAAGTTATTTTTAATTTTCACTACTATAATAGAAGTTTCAGCTATTATTTTCATTATAAATTGTTTAAAAAAACTTTTTTAATGTTTATTTTGAGAGAAAGAGAGAGACAGAATGCAAGTGGAGGAGGGACAGAGAGAGAGGGAGACACAGAATCGGAGGCAGCCTCCAGGCTCTGGGCTGTCAGCACAGAGACCAACGTGGGGTTCAAACTCATGAACTGTGAGATCATGACCTGAGCCGAAGTTGGATGCTCAACTAACTGAGCCACCCAGGGGCCCCTTCATTATAAATTGTTTTAGCCACTTTGTATATTAAATATTTTCTGTGGCTTGGCCTAAATACCATACAGACTCTTCCTCCATGGGCAAACATGTTCTAAGTTAAAAATATCCAATATACAGTCAGGTTTTCAGCTCTTTTCCCACTCGGGCACCTGCATTAACTGTACTAACCATTTCTTCTGGTCCAGCAGTGGCTGCAGATCCAGCACCCAGAGTTGAGGTAACAGGAAGGTGAGCAGAGGAAGCAGAAGCAGCCCCGACAGAAGTGATGGAAGCAGCAGAGGGAAATGTGGCAGCACAGGCTGCTCCCACGGCGGCTGCTGGTGGGGATGGTGGCGGCACAATCAGTGAGGGCATCGGAGGGGCCAAAGGATCCAAATGAGCAGAATGTTCTTTTCCTTGAACGCCAGGACCATACTCTTCTTTTTTATTTGTGAAGTCTGTCCCTATCAGTCACAAATTAATTCCATTAAACTTCTTACAAGTTAAGATGACCTTTATGCCCCCAACAATGAAAATACATAGTAGCTAAAACTTAGTTCTAGAGAAGATGTAGAAATTTGTCATGTATTGCATACAATGTTTAACTAACACAGTTTATCATTATTAACTGGTTCGTGTCAGCATTAACCACTCAAGACTTCAGACCATTTCCTTCAATATGTGAAAGCTCAAGATTTGCTTTTATGTCAAAGATAAAAATATGTACTCTGCTATGATGTCAGCTGAGTAAAGTATATTGCCAAAACAGCCATCATAATAATATGTGACCATATTAATGTCCTTCTGCATTATTTCATACAACTGTCCTGATAAATGGCCTCCTATTTAGATCTTCAGAATTGTTTTCTGATAACACTATACCCTTTTATTTCCATTTATTGCTACTATCCAAACAAAATCAATGTATTTTATTTTTTTTTAAGTTTATTTATTTATTTGGAGAGAGAGAATCCCAAGCAGGCTCTGCACGGTCAGTGTGGAGCCCCATGTGGGGCTCAAACTCACAGACTGTGAGATCATGACCTGAGCCGAAACCAAGAGTCAGTCGCTCAACCAGAGCTACCCAGGTACCCTAAAATTCAATGCTTTAAATTTGATTTTTCAGCAAAAAATAATAAATCAATAAGTAACACTAAAATTTTTACTTTTAACATTGTAAACAAAATTGATTCTTCCCAAGATATTTATATAAATCATGAGTTAAAAATATATTTGTACACTTAACTAATTTTACTGATATTCTACACAATGATTTCTCAAAAATGATGGGGCGCCTGGGTGGCTCGGTCGGTTAAGTGTCCGACTTCGGCTCAGGTCATGATCTCACGATCCGTGAGTTCGAGTCCCGTGTCGGGCTCTGTGCTGACAGCTCAGATCCTGGAGCCTGTTTCAGATTCTGTGTCTCCCTCTCTCTCTGCCCCTCCCCTGTTCATGCTCTGTCTCTCTCTGTCTCAAAAATAAATGTTAAAAAAAAAAAATTAAAAAAAAAAAAATGAACCTTACCCTTAGATCAAAGGAGTGAGTAACATCAGCTTCCAGAAGCTAGGGCAAAGGGTTTCTTCAAATGTTATATTTTTCTCCCCAGTATTAGAATTTAGTTAACATTTCCAGTAAAGACTGTATGTATGTGGCATCTAACACCAGGGTTGAGGGTTTGGAAATTCATTCACTGAGACAATTGAGAATGTGTGAACACAGGGCATTATAGACGCCCATGTGTTTTTTGTTTGTTTGTTTTTTAATGTTTTAGAGAGAGAGAGACAGAGCTTGAGCCGGGGAGGGCAGAGAGAGAAGGAGACAGAATCAGAAGCAGGCTTCAGGCTCTGAGCTGTCACCACAGAGTCAGACGTGGGGCTTAAACCCAGGAACCATGAGATCATGACCTGAGCCAAATCTGTACACTCAACTGACTGAGCCATCAAGGTGCCCCTGCCTTTTTTTTTTTTTTTTGAAAGAGAGAGAGAGTCAGGGAGGGACAGAGACAGGGAGAGAGAATCCCAAGGAGGCTCTGCACTGTCAGAACAGAGCCCTACACAGGGCTTGAACCCACGAACCATGAAATCATGACATGAGCCAAATAACTGACTGAGCCACCCAAGCGCCCGATGTGGGGTTCCAACTCACAAACTGTGAGACCATGACCCGAGCTGAAGTCGGACGCCTAGCCACTCAGGCGTCTGAGCCACTCAGAATGAGCCACTCAGACTCTAAACCTCTAGACCCCTATGTTTAAACGGTTTTCGATGTCCACTTTCCATCCAGAGACTTCTCTGTGTAAGTCCTTCTCTTAGGCTATCTTTATATAAAACAAAGTAATAGCACCTCATTAACTAAGTTTAATTAGGATTCTAAGGGACATGTCCTTTGAAATCCTCTGATGAGAGAGACTAACTCAGTGTAAAAGCACCACTTTGTTTTAAAAACAAAACATAGTTTTAACATGTTTTTGACAGTAAGTAATTCAGACTGTGTCTTTTTAGGTGGGTGGAAGACTTCTCATCTGTGGAGCCAGTACAAAGGTCAGGTCTCACAATGAGATTCCCTGGAATAGAGGTAGCTGACTAACTTGTTAATGTGGGCTGAGTTATGCAGTTCCATTTTAGTCAATCGCTGTAAGTTTAATAATTATTGTCGCTTTAACTGGGATAAGTTTTTTCATCTGTAAAGGATTTTTTTCCTGTTCCCAAAATTGCTTTAATGTTTGGCCGGTATCATTTTAAAGGTCATTTTTGCTGTCATATTTTGCCTTCTTCATAAAACTTCTAATTTCCAACCTTTAAGATATAGGATACTGCACAGCATGAGATGCACTTAGATCATGGACAGCAGAGTCAGGAGACATAAAAAAAAAAACAGTATTTTGCTATGACAAGATAGGTATGTCAGGAATACTGCATTATTTTCTTTAATGTTTACTTATTTTGAGAGACAGAGGGTGCACACGGGCGGGGTAGGGACAGAGAGAGTGGGGAAGAGAGAGGATCCCAAGCAGGCTCCATGCTCAGCGTGGAGCTGATGCGGGAATCGATCCCAGGCCCGTGGGATCATGACCTGAGCTGAAATCAAGAGTTGTATACTCAACTGACTGAGCGACCCAGATGCCTCAAGAACAATGCATTATAAACAACAGTTGTTTTAGGGGAAGAAATGGGGCCAAAAGTATTTTTTTCCCTAGTGAGAATTAAAAATTTTTTAAACCTGTTAAAAAAATGCCAGAAAATTACACATCACAGAGCAAATCCAGCATGAGGTTACTTCTGCCTTTGGGAGCTCCACCAACACTATTGCTAGTGTATATCTCACTATTCCTGTCAATTATATCCCCCATTGTGATGATCAACAAAGCACCAGGCCACTCAAAACAGTTGAGATCCCAGAACTTGGCATTAGTTGTGGATAAAAGGAGATTTAAAAGCAACAGGGGCAAAACAAATCATGTTGTGTAATTATCAGAATACATTTTCTCCAAATCCTGTTGTGGATATTTGCCTGTAGGAGACAAAGCTATATTTGAATTTAAAATTTAAGATGGTAAATTTATTAAAGGTGGTAAAACACTGTCCTAGTCAATTCATAACCTGCTTACATAGGTTATGAGAAAGAGGTCTCTTATAATTGAATGTAGGAAGTTCTTACTTTTTTTTCATTTTTTAAAAATGTTTATTATTTTCAGAGACAAAGAGAGACAGAGCATGAGTGGGGGAGGGGCAGAGAGAGGAGACACAGAATCCGAAGTGGGCTCCAGGCTCTGAGCTGTCAGCACAGAGCCTGATGTGGGGCTTGAACTCATAAACGGCGAGATCATGACATGCATTGAAGTTGGATGCTTCACCGACTGAGCCACCCAGGTGCCCCTGAATGTAGGAAGTTCTAATGATAAAATTTGTCACTTGTGAAACCTAGGATCTGTTATAAGTAGGTAATTAAATTCTTCAATTTAATACATACAACTTACTAATAATGACAACTGGTGGTGGTGATGAGTTTGTTTGAATTGAAAGACCATACTGGAAAAATCAAGAATTCCTTTGGATATTAGCAAGATAAACTAGTCAGCCTTGAGATTCTAGAATTCTAAGTTTTGAACCTGCATGTGGGCCACACACACCAGGACTGCTTCAGAAAAAAGTTATCTGCCTTAACTTCCTAGCATCCACAACATGAACAATTTGAATAATAAATGTTTGATGATGCCTTAAGGTTATGGTTATGACAGCCATAGAAAAGTTATTCAATGGACTGGAATATTAATGGTGTTACAAAATGAAACTATCTCATAAAGTGTGAGTCTCAAATAGGATTTAATGTGAGGAAATACTGCAAAAAATGTTCATGTACTTACATAAAACAGGCTGACTTCAGACTGCAATAATTATGCCATTACTTATCATCTTACATGTCAAAGTATTTTTTGTCTTTTAAAGAGCTTTCAATTACATTTCACTGCATTTCCTCAAGAATCCTTTGTGAACAGGTAGGGAAGATTTATATTATCTTCTTTGTTCAGAGAAGAAAACTAAAACCCAATAAGGAAAATAGGCCTCAGTGCACATTGGTGACAAAGGATTCGTGTGATTTGCTTTTCTAAGCCATGCTGAAAAACAATGACACAATCCACACGGATTCCAGCCAACACATGGACTTTTCTTAAAATAAAATTATTTTACTTGACTTCTGTAGATAGGCCTGTATTTATATTTCAGTTTCAGTTGAGGCATCTCTTAAATTGAAGACAAGCAATTTAAAAAAAATTTGTTTTAATGTTTATTTTTGAGAGACAGAGAGAGACAGACAGACAGGCAGAGACAGCATGAGCATGAGCATGAGCAGGGAAGGGGCAGAGACAGAGACACAGAATCCAAAGCAGGCTCCAGGCTCTGAGCAGTCAGCACAAAGTCCGATGGGGGCTCGAACTCACAAGCCATGAGATCGTGACCTGAGCTGAAGTCAGACACTCAACCTCCTAAGCCACTCAGGCACCCCAAAGACAAGCAATATTTAAAATGGGACACCATGACTGGATAAATATTTCATCAATAAAATAGTCCAAAGAATTTGGCTATTTGATCAACAAATACAAATTTTGTACTTAAAGGTACTGCAATTATTAGTTAAAAGAGCCTTAAAATAATGTTACATTCATTACATTTGAAAGTTATACATTCAAAACATTTTAACATTGACCCTAAACACTTAAGAGTTGACTGTTTACTTGATCATATCTAAGATACCATAAGTAGCCAAGACTAAGTGATTTTTATGGCAGATTATGATACCATGAAGTTAAAACTACCCATACCTGGGGGCACCTGGGTGGCTCAGTCGGTTAAGTGTCCGACTCTTGATTTCGGCTCAGGTCATAATGTCAAAGTTCATGAGTTCGAGCCCCACATGGGGCTCCACGCTGACCGTGCAGAGCCTGCTTGGGATTCTCTCTCTCTCTGCCCCTACCCCACTCAGGCTCACTATCTCTCTCTCTCTCTCTCTCTCTCAAAATAAATAAACTTTAAAAAATTTATTTAAAAAATCTAAAAAAATAAAAATTACAAAAAATACCAGTACCTGGTCAAGGCCTATTCTTTGCAGAAAATTAGTATTACAGACCACACCAATCACTGAAATATCCTCAAATCCTTTTCAAAGTATACAGAGAACCTTAAATACTAACCTGTATCGCCTTTGTTTTGAAATATAGTCATAGCTTCGAGATTTAAGGCACACACCCCCCTCATGAAAGCTTTCTTCATGGAATCTTCAAAATGCTCTTTTTCATGCTGCATTCTTTGGATCTCAGCTTTTGCATTTTCCAAAGCTCCAGATAACTAATTAAGGGGAAATTTTAAAAAGAAGAAAAAGGTTTGAGATACAAGGAAGGATATTATTTACTGTTCAAAAAACAGCCTTATACTGTGAAGTGTTTGTTGTTTTTTTTTTTTTTTTTTTTACAAAAGAGTAAGCTATGTTTATTTAAAGTCACAAGCAGTTGACGGACTCCGTATGATTCAGACTACAAGGAAACCATTCTACTTCATTCCATTCTGAGTCCTAGGGGGGCCCAGACTGGCAGGAGTGCTGCTTGGGGCCCGCTGACAGGTTTAAAGGTTTCTCACTGACGGCAATCTGTGACTGTGAGATTGGCCAGGCAGGTCACCATTAGCAGGTCACTGATGTTGCTGTTGAGCATGGTCTCAAAGTTATCAGGAACTATCTTGGGTACCTGGTTAACCAGATTCATTAAGAAGCGGCCCACAGTATCGTCAGCTGACGGCTTTCCACACAGCACGTCCTCTGCATACCACAACACTGTGCTCAGGGCATCCTAGATGCCAGCCGATGCCCCTCCTACTTGCTGCAAGTTGCTTGAGAGTCTGGTCACTGGGTTGGGGCTACAACAGGTCTTCGTGATCTGGTCAACTGCGATGTGTTCGGTGTCAGAATATGCATAGTTCACTGTCAGAGGTGTGGACATCCCCCTAGGGACACCCATTAAAGTGCCGACATAGGTAGCCATTCCTGAGGTGAATGGGGTTGGGGGCTTCAGGGCTGTAGTATTCCTGAATCGGCACAGAATTCTCTATGAAGTCACGGCCTGTGGCGTACCAGCCCAGGAAGAGCTCATCTGGAGAGACTTTCTTGGTAATTCACACATGTGCTTAGTGAATGCCATGTCAACAGCCACCTCATCTTCTGACTCACTGTGCAGCACTAAAAGGCAGTTTGTGACTTCCACTGAATGCTAGTCAACAGGTCCCAGCAGGGTCCCAATAACTTGGGCAGCACCTTCACTGAGTGTCTTGTGGCTGTCCGCAACAGAGGCCAAATGACCAGGTGGAGCCCGACCGCACGGCTGCTGGGGCGGGGGCCTGAGAGGGCAGGACCAGGCAGTGACCACACTGGGTCTGTGCTGGGGTGTGGCCCAGAGCCTGTGGTCCTAGCCAATGCAGCTGCCAGGTATGAGGAGGAGGCTGGAGCTGGTGTTGGAGCCAGAAGCGGCGCTGAGGCTGTGGGGCTGGGGCTGGGGCGGGGGCGGGGGCTGGGGCTGGCGCTGCCGGTGTGGCCATCTTGTTGAGCTGTGAAGTCACTTTTGTGTCAAACACTAAAAAGACTTTACCGCACACCTCTTCCGCTATGCATCTCAATTTATTTTAAAAGGTGCATCTTATCTCATTCCTAACTGTAAGATGGAGGTTCAAACAAGGAAAATTTCATACTAGTCCCACCAAAGGGTGCTGACGTGTTTTACTTATAAAGATATGTCATTTCTTACCATAAAACATTCATGCAGAATAATACCCAAAATACATGAAGAGCCACAAGCTCTCACCTCTTCAGAAAAAAATACCTAAATGCAATATTAACAGAATTTCCACCTTTCCTTCCTTCCTTTCTCTAAATGTCATTTAGAGAACTTAAAGTGCAAAGTGACATTAGGTAAAACACTCTTTCCCACCGACCAAATCTGAAGGGACTGCATTTTTTTTTTTGTATGTCATTTTGAATTGCAGAAAATTATTGGTACAATGACACTTATTTTTAATGTTAAGAACTTAGTACTATGATGACGAAAAAAGGTTTTTCTGTGACTATGTGATTTCAAGAGGCCTACTGCATTCTTCACTATGGATTAACTTCATTTTGGGTCTCAAATATTTTCCCTTGGAAACGATGTTTATTTTATAAATAAAAGTCAACGGGAAAATAACTTCAGTTTATATACAACGGCTTTATATCAACCTTATAGGAACACAATTTGCTTAAATTAGCACAAGGATAAACATTTTTGTTTTGAGTCTTTATTTTCAGCTCAAAAAGGCCAAATGAAGAAGCCTAAGGAAGTATGTGTTCTTAGAAATGTAAGGGTCTATGGGTGATTTACGTTTCCAAGGGAAATGTACATACATGAGATCAAACACGAGTTCCTAGATCAGAGTAAATAAATCTGTAGGTCTGACTTAATAGTGTTGTTCTTTCCCAGGAGTGTCATTTGAGCCCATTTGAGTCCATTTGAGTGACACTAAATGGAACTGGAGAAACGGGTCACTCTGCCTAACTATAAACTAATAGTGAGTGATGCTATCCATCTTTTTTATTTTTACTGAAAGAAAGTGAAGGTATACACAAAAAAGTTTACCGCAGCAACTCTGGTTTCATAATCGTTGGAAATCTGGACGCAAACTTCTTCTGCTCTTGCTTGACAAGCTCGTTCCACCACATCTTTCCATTGCTTCTGTACTATGGATCGCCAGCCTTTCCAGACTTTCTTCAGTAAAGTTCTCTGGAAGTACTGGTCAGCTAGTTTGCCTTCATAGACCTAAATGAAAGTAATATACAACCTCAAAA
This sequence comes from Felis catus, assembly GCF_018350175.1. Taxonomy (NCBI): domain Eukaryota; kingdom Metazoa; phylum Chordata; class Mammalia; order Carnivora; family Felidae; genus Felis; species Felis catus. Next base: position 139,863,419 of record NC_058368.1, read on the forward strand.
ACACGGTAGGCTGGTAAATATATAGGCGATGATATTAAAAAACATAATGTAACACAGTGGTAAGCAGTGTACATGTTATCATTTAATCCTGTGTAATCATATTTTTCTCATCTGCAGGCAGGAGAACAGGCTGAGAGAGGTTAAGGAACCGGCCCATGTCACACAGCTTTCAAAGAAAGGGAAAAACCAGCCTCGCCTCATTTCAGAACCTAACCTCCAACCCTTGTATCAATGCTTTATGCAACTAATCAAGTTAGGAGGAAAAAAATAAATAAATAAAGCGCAAATGAAAGAAAAGGAATAATCTACCATTATCAGAGTTATGAATCTGCAGGACCATTTAGCGGAAAGTAGGCCTAAGAGAAGAACAGAGAGTGGCTGCAAGACAGAAAGGGTGGTGGCTGTGATTTCAGGTGCCACTGCTCTCTCTTCAGCCTGGTGGCCACCACCAGAAGCAAGACTAATTTAATTTGCACCCTTTGCCATCATACACAGGGCCAAGCAGATCTAAATAGAAACATATACCATTCTTCCTGCATCAACTAATTTAAATTCTTTTGAAGAAATAGTTCCAATTTTCAATTTTCTTAAATTGAAAAAGCTACTCAAAAACTGGCGGCAGAAAATAAATGGAAACAAACGAAAATGAAAATACAACAATCCAAACGCTTTGGGATGCAGCGAAGGCAGTCCTGAGAGGAAAATACATGACAATCCAGGCCTATCTCAAGAAACAAGAAAAATACCAAATACAAAATCTAACGGCACACCTAAAGGAAACAGAAGCAGAGCAGCAAAGACACCCCAAACCCAGCAGAAGAAGAGAAATAATAAAGATCAGAGCAGAAATAAACAATATAGAATCTAAAAAAAACCGTAGATGGCACAAAAACAGACACATAGACCAATGGAATAGAATAGAAACCCCAGAACTAGACCCACAAACGTATGGCCAACTCATCTTTGACAAAGCAGGAAAGAACATCCAATGGAAAAAAGACAGCCTCTTTAACAAATGGTGCTGGGAGAACTGGACAGCAACATGCAGAAGGTTGAAACTAGACCACTTTCTCACACCATTCACAAAAATAAACTCCAAATGGATAAAGGACCTAAATGTGAGACAGGAAACCATCAAAACCTTAGAGGAGAAAGCAGGAAAAGACCTCTCTGACCTCAGCCGTAGCAATCTCTTACTCGACACATCCCCAAAGGCAAGGGAATTAAAAGCAAAAGTGAATTACTGGGACCTTATGAAGATAAAAAGCTTCTGCACAGCAAAGGCAACAACCAACAAAACTAAAAGGCAACCAACGGAATGGGAAAAGATATTCGCAAATGACATATCGGACAAAGGGCTAGTATCCAAAATCTATGAAGAGCTCACCAAACTCCACACCCGAAAAACAAATAACCCAGTGAAGAAATGGGCAGAAAACATGAATAGACACTTCTCTAAAGAAGACATCCGGATGGCCAACAGGCACATGAAAAGATGTTCAGCGTCGCTCCTTATCAGGGAAATACAAATCAAAACCACACTCAGGTATCACCTCACGCCAGTCAGAGTGGCCAAAATGAACAAATCAGGAGACAATAGATGCTGGAGAGGATGTGGAGAAATGGGAACCCTCTTGCACTGTTGGTGGGAATGCAAATTGGTGCAGCCGCTCTGGAAAGCAGTGTGGAGGTTCCTCAAAAATTAAAAGTAGACCTACCCTATGACCCAGCAGAGTAGCACTGCTAGGAATTTACCCAAGGGATACAGGAGTACTGATGCATAGGGGCACTTGTACCCCAATGTTTATAGCAGCACTCTCAACAATAGCCAAATTATGGAAAGAGCCTAAATGTCCATCAACTGATGAATGGATAAAGAAATTGTGGTTTATATACACAATGGAGTACTACATGGCAATGAGAAAGAATGAAATATGGCCCGTTGTAGCAACGTGGATGGAACTGGAGAGTGTGATGCTAAGTGAAATAAGCCATACAGAGAAAGACAGATACCATATGGTTTCACTCTTATGTGGATCCTGAGAAACTTAACAGGAACCCATGGGGGAGGGGAAGGAAAAAAAAAAAGAAGAGGTTAGAGTGGGAGAGAGCCAAAGCATAGGAGACTCTTAAAAACTGAGAACAAACTGAGGGTTGATGGGGGGTGGGAGGGAGGGGAGGGTGGGTGATGGGTATTGAGGAGGGCACCTTTTGGGATGAGCACTGGGTGTTGTATGGAAACCAATTTGACAATAAATTTCATATATTAAAAAAAAACTGACGGCAGCCTCCACTATGTCCACTAACATTTAAACATAATATATTCTGATTATGTCAGTTGGTAAATAACTTTCAAAATATGGCATACTCATTAAATAGCTCTTTTCTCTATGATTAATGTAGATTCAATCTATTGGGATTCATAAAAAAAATGAAAGCACTAGGAATTATTCTTCAAGGAGAAATCCTGTTCCACCATTGTAATAGCCTTTTCTTTAAGTATTCAGAACTTAATGCAGAGAGATCATTCCATGGCTCACATAAACATCAAATACACACACACACACACACACACACACACACACACACACACACACACACACACACCACATCTATCCCCTATACTCTTGAGTCTCTATACTGTCTTCTTGTGGGATATACATATCCTCTCATCTTTTCCACTTCTGATACAATAATTTATTACTCTCTCTCAGTTTATATTTACTCTGCTATACTGATTCAACTCTTACTTAATTAAAATAAAGACAATCATAGTTAAATTGTAAACTAAAGATAATTTTTAAAAAGCTACACAGACATGGCTTTCTTTGATTCTCACTCTAAGTCAAGTCCACAAAACAAATGATCACACAATTTTATAATGTATCAATACAGTACTGCCTCTTTATGAAGAGACTATATGGATACATTCAGGCATGTGTGAAGCAGAAACAATATAAGAAGCATATGATATGTTAGACATTATCAACTCCTTCTCCACACAATCACATCTGAGTTTAAATTTGTTAAAAGGGTTCTGTGACAAGGGCATTTGTAAGTCAGTTATGATCCTTACTTACTATGAAGTAGGAGATGATAGATCAATAGGTCTATAAAATATGAGGTATTTTTTTCCAAAATACACCAAAATCAAATTCCTTTAAAATCTAGGCAACATTAAATTGTAAATTCATTTTGATTTATTAGAAAACAAATCTTTCTTTGACTTTAACAGGAGCTCCAAAATGTGATCCTAAACCCTTTTGAGTTCAGAAGTCTAGTATCTGTCAGTTATTGTTTTGTTTTTATACTTACATCCTGTCTGGATTTAACATGGCCAATTCGCCAGTGGAAGAATGTTCTCATCAGCTCTATCCTTTCCTTTTGCTTGCCTATGGCATGAGACAAGCTAGAAATCACCTGTAAATAGCAATTAACACAATTATTGTAATGTTACAATAACAATAATTGGTAAAGTGACTTTCACATTTTTCAAAAAGTGCTCAAAAGAATACCTGTGGAGCACTACTACATTCATCTAATTAACCTCATTATTATCTTTAAAAACACCCAAAAGCTTGTCCACCTGAATGCACTACATATCAATGAACGAAGGAGAGCAAAAGAGGAAAGAAAGAAAAGTCTTTATTATTTGTATCTGGATAATCACAAAAAAAGTTTATGTATATAAAATTAATAGTCATTGACATTTAATTCAAGAAAGATGACTGCACATTTGAAAATATTGCCACATACACAGAAAGGCTTTGTGCACTACACTTGAGGGTAGGGACCAGGTTTTAAACATCTTTCTGGTCCCTTAAGTACCTTTAATACCTTGGGTTAGAAGTTGCTCACTAACTGTTTAAGGATTTTCTGGATTCAACAAATTCATAAAAGCAAACAAGAGTTATACCATAATGTACTTCTTCAGTGATGCTATTCTCGTTCTTTTTTAAATAAATCTACGAACGCTTTTAAAACCTAAGACGATATTCTTTCCTATAAAGAAATGAGTGATTGAAATATATATTTTAAATTGGCCACATTAAAGTGAGATTTAGTAAATTAGGCATATTTATTGAGACACATTTATTCTGGTTCTTCTTTAAATAATTTTCAAAAGTGGAAAAGGGCACACATTTCTGTTAAAAGGCACAGACTGTTCATCTTATTCATTTTCAAAAACTGGACACATATGTATACTCTTTTATGTGTGATACTTTGAAATTAAAAAAAAATAAGTTTCAAATATTTTAAAACCTCAGGACAGAGTTTTGAGGGCAAGAGAGAAAATGAGTGACATTAGTATCTAGGGTTTCAAAAAAGTAAACTATATAAAATGTTTGATTTTATATCATACCCCAAACAACAAAAGAAATGTATATTTAAAAAAATATATAGTCTTTATCTAGTTCATTAAAACAGTGCTGCATCTGCAGACCAGGAGCTGAGCTGTCGCCTCTGAAAACTAACATCCTCCCGGGGGGGAGCCATAGATTTACTGCACAGTCTGCTGTGTGGAATTAGCACAGACATGAACCTTACTCTCTCGTTCTTAAGAGGCTAATGTAAAGTGAAATAAAAAGTATTCTCAGGGCACTTGGGTGGCTCAGTCAGTTAAGTGTCTGACTCTTAAGTTTCTGCTCAGGTCATGATCTCACAGTTCATGAGTTCAAGCCCAGAGCAGGGCTCCGCACTGACAGCAAGGAGACTGCTTGGGATTCTCTCTCTGCCCTCCCCGCCCCTCTCAAAATAAATAAATAAGCTTTAGAGAGGGTTGGACATCCGGCTTGTGAGTGGGTACCTTCATTTCACGTGCAACCTAAGAGCGATTTTAAAATGGGTGATATTGAGAAGAGCAAGAAGATTTTGTTCAGAAGTGCACCCAGTGCCATACCATGGAAAAGGGAGGCAAGCACAAGACTGGGCCGAATCGCCATGGTTTATTTGGGGGAAAGGTCAAGCCCCTGGATCTTCTTATAGGGATGCCAACAAGAACAAAGGCATCACCTGGGGAGAGGAGACACTGATGGACTATTTGGAGAATCCCAGGAAGTACATCCCTGGAACAAAAATGACCTTCGCTGGCATTAAGAAGGCAGGGGAAAGAGCAGACTTGATAGCTTATCTGTAAAAAGCTACTAAGGAACAATAGTTGGCCGTTGCCTTATTTATTACAAAACAAAAATGTCTCATGACTTTTTTTATGTGTCCCGTATTTAAATAAATCTTATACACCAGAATTCAGATCATGAATGGCTGATAGAATATTTCTTTTGGACAGTCCTGATTTAAATAAGATTAGCTTGTGAGGCGCCCGGGTGGCTCAGTCAGCTGAGCGTCCGACTTCGGCTCAGGTCATGATCTCACAGCTTGTGAGTTCGAGCCCCGCGTCAGGCTCTGCGCTGACAACTCGGAGCCTGGAGCCCGCTTTGGATTCTGTGTCTCCCTCTCCCTCTGCCCCTAACTACTCCGCATTATGTCTCTGTCTCTCTCAAAAATAAACAGTAAAAAAAAAAATTAAATAAGATTAGCTTGTGGTTAAATGAGTATGATTCGCTTTTTGAACTTTGATAGTAATTCTGGTTCAGCAAGTGCTGTCATTGTTTTCCCCTTTCAAAAATATGATTGGAATTGATTACATGTTCAGCTTTTCACAGAGATGGTAAATGCCATCTCTAAACTTAAACTTATTTAGATTTATATGGCTGATTATATCAATATATTTAAATACTGAGGAAATCCCTTCACTGTATCAGAACAGCAAGACTCAGCTGTGATTCAAGTTGTGTTTATTAGCCTGTTAAGCGCAAGGGCTGAAGATAAGCTGGCAATGTCCACTTTATCTTTTTAGTCTTAACTATGCCGATTTAATTAAAATTCCCTCCATTTAAAATGTTGCCTTTTGCTTAATGAAAGGCATTTTAGTGTGGTTTATGTATAGTATTAAAAATTATTAACAGTTCTCACATTTTATAGATGAGCTGTAAGGTCAGATGCTTTTAAAAATGAGTGTGATAAGGTATAATAGCAGATTTGGCTTGTGAATTCTTTACTAAGTTATAATTCAGGAATGTGTTCTAAACAGCTATTCAAAAATACAACTGTGGAATTACCATATATGTATGATTGGTGCTTTTGCCAACTTGTTAGAAGTGTTAAAGTAGAGGAGAAATATCATCAGCACCAATTTGTAAATTATGTGATAAGGCTTAAGATAATTAAAAACAAAATCACAGATCAAAAAAAAAAAGCTTTAAAAAAAGTGTTCTCTATGTCTATCAATAAAACGAAAAAGACATCATCAATGAAGAAAGATATAGCATCGATAAAATGTGAGATACTTAAAATGACCCCTAAAAAGATGGTTTAAAATATGGGTAATGCTGGTTCCCCAATGTTCTCTTAAGATCAGCTAGGAAAAAAAGACCGGGGAAAAGAAATTAGTGTTCCCACATTCAGCACACACTTCTAAAACTTCGAGCACACTGAAGCTGATGACAAAGATTAAATGACAAGACGCTGGCATGTTTAAGAGGAAGAATATATCTTATTCCTATGTATCTATTTTTTCAGTTTCTGAAGCAATCTTCCCTTTGTATCTTGTATGACCTAAATAATCAGTTCCTGGCATTTATTGCCTAGCAAGATTTTTACCGCATCTCGCTTAAAAAGAAATACAAAAGTGAAGACCTCATCTTTTCTCCCAATAGAGATTTCATAGGCTTTTTGCAGCTCCTTCAAACTGTTGATCTGGTTGCACAGTTGTTTTAAATGTGCTTCGTGTTTTTCTTTCTCTTTTTTCATTTCCATTCGGTGCCAGTCAATAAAATTAAGTCTCCATTTACTTAGTTCAGATATGATGTTTGTCTGAAAAATAAATATGCCAGCAATTAAGCAGTGTGTTTAGTACTGCTTCTTAAAATTACACTGAAATTAAGAAACATTAAAATTAATCGGTACAAGCAATCAACATAAGAGGTATTTATAAAAACCACTAATGAAAACGTTTGCAAGTTCAACAGTTGTGGCTCTTCTCAGGTCACATTCACCATACTAAGGAAATGGATTTTTTTTTCCTACTTTAAGTTACTTTGTATGAAACCTTGTTGTCCTTTGAAAAAATTTCTGGTCCTTCCGTGGTTTATTCAAAGCTTTAATGTCCATATTAAGATAGATCAAGGAGGGTAAAAGTCAGAGTATGGCCTTGGCTCAGCCATGGGACTGGGAAGTTATTTAGATAGAGGTGGATAATGGAAACCAGGGGGGTTGATGCTTTCTTTCCCCAAATCATTTATCACAGAGGCCATCTTACCACAAATTGCTAAGTCTGATCCCTTTTCCCCCTACTGAATGGCATAAGTAAAAATACCAAATAATCATGTTATCAAAACAACTGCCTAACAATATGCTTAACTGAACAGAGAACAAATTACGGGATTAGCGGTAGCACTTACATCATGACACAGATATGAAACCTGTTCCAAGGGGGAAAATGGTAAAAACTATACTAAAAGATTATTTCGAGAATTTATGGTTCCCAGTAATAGAGAAATAAAAATGCCATAAAACCCTCAGGACTGTAATTTCACCATATATGTGAATATTCAGTTTTCGCAAACTATGTTTCAGAAAACCTGTCATTTTCTCCATTATATATATGTATATATATTTTTTAAAGTTTATTTCTTTTGAGAGAGAGAGCGAGCATGAGCAGGGGAGGGGCAGAGAGAGAGGGGGAGGGAGGGAGGGGGGGGAGAGAGAGATAGAGATAGAGATAGAGAGAGAGAGAGAGAGAGAGAGAGAGAGAGAGAGAGAGAACCAAGGCAGGCTCCACACTACCAGCGCAGAGCCCAATGCGGGGCTTGAACTCACAAAACACAAGATCATGACCTGAGCCAAAACCAAGAGTCAGAGGCTTAACACTGAGCCACCCTGGCACCCTTCCATTATATTTTAAATAGAAAAAAAATTGCCATTTCTGTAATACCTTATTTTATTTAGAGGCCAATACCACCACTAAAATAGTCAGCTTTTATAGACTTACAGTTACACAAGGTGGTTGCTGTAAGCAGCTACAAAATGAATATACGTTGCTAAAACCGGATGCTGTGTTACATATAAAAGGAGACATCTTGGGGCGCCTGGGTGGCGCAGTCGGTTAAGCGTCCGACTTCAGCCAGGTCACGATCTCGCGGTCCGTGAGTTCGAGCCCCGCGTTGGGCTCTGGGCTGATGGCTCAGAGCCTGGAGCCTGTTGCCGATTCTGTGTCTCCCTCTCTCTCTGCCCCTCCCCTGTTCATGCTCTGTCTCTCTCTGTCCCAAAAATAAATAAACGTTGGAAAAAAAAAAAAAGGAGACATCTTCATTCGTCACAGCTATGAGATGGTAAGGATTCAATAGGTATCTTTGTCACACGTAGACTGAGTCTTTAAAAACACCCGAGAAGTTCAGTGGAACCTACAGAGCTGTTCAGCAACTACTGAAAACCTTGCTAATTCAAAACATGGTTTCTGATCTAGTGGCATCACCTGGGAGCTTGTTAGAAGTGCATAATCTTGTGCCCTGGTCAAGACCAACTGACAAGCTGGTTTAACAGGATTCCCAGATGATGCGTACAGATATTAAAGACTGAGAAGTACAGACTTAAAACACTGGACTAATCTTCTAAGGAAACTAAAGATTTTTTTCACAAAATCTTTTGATTCAAAGAAAAGAACAGGAAATAGTGGAATCAAGAGCAAAACCGTTATACTACATATGAAACAACTGTAACTGAACAACTGTAATACCTTAAGTCCTGAACTCCAAAGATCAAGTACATTTTCCATCTTCTGAAGGTTTTCATCAGAAATAAGAAAATCGCTCGCAACGATTTCATGGGCATCTGCATGACTAGAAACAGATGCTGGTGAGGAAGAGTCACCTAAGAGGTTGGAACTGAAAAAGTCCATGACTGGGTGAGAAGGCTTCCTCGGTGACAACACTGGTGATGACCCTGGAATAGAGGAAAGTTGTTGTGGTCAGGCCAGATTGAGAATAACCCAAATGGTAAGAAATTCCAGTGGAAGGTGAGACGTCAGTGACCTTCAGAAGTAGAGGAAAATGCAGAGAAATAACCTTTCAATTTACTTACTCTTTCTTTTTTTTTTAGTGTTTATTTATTTATTTTGAGAGAAAGAGAGCACATGACTCTTGTCAACTTTACAAGTTGAGCACCTGACTTTTGATTTTGGCTCAGGTCATGATCCTGAGGTGTGGGATCAAGTCCCATGTTAGGCTCTGCACTGAGCATGGAGCCTTTTGGGATTCTCTCTCTCTCTCCCTTTGCCCCTCTCCAACCCATCCCCTTCTCTTTCTCTCTCAGAAAAAGAGAGAGAGAGAGAGAGAAAGGGTTAAGTAATGGACCAAGGTCCCAGTGGTTGTCTATAGGTCATTATTACTTTATGTAACACACTGGTGAGGGTTTTAACACCAGTAAAATTCAACACTCAAGTACATTCAAGTACAAAGAGTAGTTTAGTTTTAACAAATACTCAGTTGTAAGGCACACTGTTAGCCTTCAACATACAGGTGAAAACATACACGTCTATATATGTATACACATATATGTATATAATTTCCATCCTCTGCCCATATACATGGTAGAGGGTAGCGGGCTGGGGTGGAGTATAGATGTAGGGGTGAAAGCCAGTGCCAGAACAGGCATCTACCTTTCAAAAGCACAAAACAGAAAAGATTACTATTTTATCACACATGTATGCTGGAATTAGAGACGGTTTATCATTTCTCACATATCTCACTTTTGTTACAAGGGTCCTAATAACCAAGATTGAAAGGCCTTCTTCTTTTCCTTGGTCAATGAGTCAAAAAGATAAATCTACTGTAGAACTTGTTACTTGAAAGTAAATCAAGAACTCTTTGCAAAAGGGAAAATCACGCTCTAATATATATGTTTTACATAAAAAATTTACTCAGTAAATGGTTCAGGCTAGTCAACTATGAAACACTGCCTCTATACTCTGAAGAATAAACCCAGAGAATAAAGCAGAGTGACAAAGTACGTGAATGTTCTCTTTCACTAGATTTCACCAACAATATCTGCACCCACGGGAAAAGCAATAGGCTCTGATTTTTTATTTTTACTTATTTAAAAAAAATTGTTTTAATATTTATTTATTTTTGAGACAGACAGAATGTGAGCAGGGGAGAGGCAGAGAGAGAGAGAGGGAGACACAGAATCCAAAGCAGGCTCAAGGCTCTGAGCTGTCAGCACAGAGCGCGACATGGGGCTCGAACTCATGAACCGTGAGATCATGACCTGAGCCAAAGTTGGACACTTAACCGACTAAGCCACCCAGGCACTCCTCTGACTTTTAATTTTTAAACATATATCCACCTTTTGAAAAAGAGAATCACATAACTGAAGAACTTGAAAGGTCCCCAAGTATTATACCGCCCAAGCCTTTTATGTACAAGTGAGCAAACCAAAGGTTAGAGGCATTTCTTGTAGGGTGGCTTACATGGCCCGTACATTAAATAACATTATATCACAGAGCAAGAAGACTGTTGTATTTTAATTATTTAATCACTTCAATCTGGTGCTAGTGTGCTTTTATAACCTCTGTAACACTTGCTCATCTCTCCTTTCAACCAAGGAAAAGCAGATTTCAGGCTGAACACATCACCAGCAGTATTTAATCAAAACTTACTAATTGTTAGTTGCATTTATTTTTACCACTGCTTTCTATTTATAAAGGGTATATTAGTTTTATTCTGTAATCAGTAATGACACAAATTTTTCTTCTAATGAATTTAAGCTAAAGAAAAAAATGACAGAACAAGGGGTATAAAGATAGGACAAAAATCACTAAGTTGGTACACAAATGCCTGAATGTTGGGAAAGAATGCACTGGTTCATGAAAACATTGAAATTGGCCAAATTAGCGGACTCCCATGACATCTTTTAAAGTACTGCCCTCTAATCTAGCAGTTTTAAGAAAGGATGCCACACACTGTAATACATTAACCTGTCTTAATTGTACTATTTTAGAATTTTGGGAAATTATTTTAAATAGTATTAGTTAATAAATCAGCAACAGCAGCATTTTAAAATCATGCCAATGAGTAATATGCTGAAATAATTCCTCTTACTACACAAATAAAATTCATCAAACCACAAAATGTTGTATGTTAATAAAAACAAACTGAGGAAAAGTCATACCATCTGTCTTTGAATGACTTGAAATATTCAAATCACATCCTTTTCCAACTTCCATCCTTGTTTCTTTTACTACAGGGCTATTTCCTGCTGAAAATAAAATAAAATAATTTTTTTATTAAACCAAACCACTCATATCAAATGCCTAATCACACATACTTAATTTAAGAGGGTAGCAGTACATAGGATTTTAGAACAGCAAAATACAACATGCCGGGGATAGAGGAACAGTAAGCCAAAGAACAAAGAGAAGGACAAAACTGAGAGAACAAAGTCTTAACTATATCATTAATAAGCTCAATTTTACCCACCAAATATAAATATAGATGGAAGAGAATTCAGCCTACTGTAGCATTCAGTTCACACTAAGAGACTGAGTGGATGAATGACATTAGAATTTAGAAGCTATGCAATCTTACATTGGGTATTTCCAGGGGCCTGCTGCCATCAAGCTAAAGTGACACTGGTTCCCTCACTTGTAGTTCAGGAACCACTGGTCAATACACGGTGGAAATAAAATGGGGGAAAACCTCACAAGAATGGCTGTGTGGAAGGCTTATATATACTTTGGCAACTTCAACATACCTCACTTACATCAAGCAACAGCAATACCAAGAGGAAAGAATGGGATGATGAATTTACATATTCTTATCAATCTTCGTGTGAATCAAGATATCTAAATTCACTGCATGTTGTATACTTAGATCTCAAATCCTTTTTCGAAAAGGCAGAGTATAAACAAATAAATACTATCTTCCATGCTAGAGAAGAACAGGGGTCTTAAATCCCAAGTGATGACCTTGAAAGGTTGGAGAGCCACGGCAAGGAGAGGACTCCAATGTTGTGTCACTGGGAACAACAGTACAGCAAGGAAGCAAGTGTCTGGTGACCCCCTTAAGGGAGGGACATACAGGGTGAACACACGGATTGACTAGTTACATATTTTGTAAGAGAGTATGCAGCCCTTTGGGTGTGTTCAACAGGAACTACAGGCTCAGGTACCCAGGGTAATAAAGACATGGTCAAGATCACTGATGTACAATGAATGAACCCTGGGGCCCTGCCTCTTGAATATCAATTAAAATTTGGGCAGAAAATGTTTCGGGGTAAAATATTGTGGTGGTAAAGTAAATATACGCATTTTATGGTTCTGGCACTATTTGATGATCGAGTGCAGTATGCTGAAGTCTAGCAATGGATAGTCCATGTCTACCAAGAGACAGGAACAAAATACTAGGGCTGTAACTTATCGGAACCCCAGGAGCCTGTTGATTCTGAGTAGGCTGTTTCATGTGCTTTCAAGGAGACATCCCTGGAGTTACGCCTACTGTTGATAACTACCCATCACCAGGCCTATCTTTGGAGGGTTTTCTGTGCCCTTTGAAGGAATATTTTTTTACAGCGAGTTGTTTGGGATCCTGTACTTTACCGAATAAAGAATGGATAGGTGAAAGGAGCTTTATCTTCCTTTCTCCACCTTTCATTCACCTATCAACATACATCCTGTCTTGTATTAACTCTCAATTCTGTCAATGACATAGTCCAAAATGGGTTCACCCTTGTGGTGATAATTTAAACAGTCTTCCACGTTAACAGAAATGCTGCCGACAAAGTCCTAGGACATGGTTCACAAACTTAAGTGGTTCTGAGGGCTACCTATGGAGCATCTTTAATTTGGGGCCTTGGGCATTTAGTTTCCAAGATAATCCTGGTATATAATTACTAGAACAATTAGATGCAATTTACTCCACTGACAGGCATGCTATGGCTATAGTGTTGCTTTCATTTTATTTTATTTTTTTTGCTTTTATTTTATTTTTCATGTAATAGTTTAAACAAAGTTCATGTAAATATCCAGCTGTCGCACAAGAGCCAAGAGTAACATATTAAAATGGAAAACACTTCCCAGATGATAGCGATACACATGAGTGATTGAGAAGAATCACTGGAGAAGCATTTCTGGAACTCTAAGTCAACGGCATTAATAAGCTCAATAACAAATTAAGAAATATCTTTCAAAATATACATAACCTTGATTATGAAGAATATCATCTACTACACTAGGAATCCTAACATCTGGCACCACTTCTCCTTTAGAATGACACGGCTGTGAAGCTCTTGACTCAATGTTTGGAGTCACAATAGCATAACGAAGCAGTTCTTCATACTCTTCCTATGAGAAGCCAAAAACAAATAATGTATCATAAACGGTCACAATGGACATTCAGGCAAAGAACGATAAAGGCATAGTCGAAGCTACTCTTTACTTCAGTTCTCAAAACAGTACTTCGATGTAGTAAGGAAGGTGTACTTTCTTAAAAACAGAAACCCAACAACTAGACCTACCAAATTTCTTCTAGCCAGATAGATTCCTTCAGATGCCAATTTAGCAATCGTGACACAAAGATTACCTAGTGTAGTTGCCTGAGACCAGTTAACATCTACAAAGCAGAAATGCCCACCCTGCAGGTGGGCAGAGATATAGACATTTCTCTGCTTTTCTGAAATTTAGTTTGAAGGTGTTGATTCCAAAGACTCCACAATAGGGTGGTCTAGAGATGAAAAGAGGTTTTGGCTCTTTTTACTGACAGCTACCATCCAACGCAGCAACAACCTGGAGGGTCTTTTCATGGCATGGAAAGAGCGTAAGGGAAATAGTGGAAGAGAAAAAGAAATACTGACGATAAAAAGAGAACACAAATGCAGCCTGTTTGTTCTATTCTACCTAGTGGCAACTGCAAGGCACCTGAGAAGCAATAAAAAATACAGGTCACAAAGTGTAGACCTTACAGTAATATTCCTCAAGTTTAAAACAAAATTGGAATTTCCTCACATAGACAGTTATTTCTTCAGCCATATCAAAAAATGGTATCTGAGAAGTAAAAAAATATACTGGAATTTAGTTGACATTCACAAGCGATTGGTCATGATGTACCAAATAGTCCTACAAGAAGTCATTTCATGGGACACCTGATGCCTCAGTTAACCATCTGACTTCAGCTCAGTCTATGATCTCATGGTTTGTGAGTTTGTGTCCCACCTTGGGCTCTCTGCTGTCAGCACAGAGCCTGCTGTGGATCTACTGTTTCCCTCTCTCTTTGCCCCTCCCCTGCTGTCTCTCAAAAATAAATAAAAACATTAAAAAAAAAAAAGAGTAATTTCTAAGAGTCATATTCACGGACCCAGAGAATGTCTTTGCATTAAAAAAAACTGGGGGGAAGGTTTTCAAGAACATTAAATGTTATTATTCTAAAGGATTCTTTTGTGTTAATTTTTCCCCATAAGTAGTTTAGTTCCAATATAGAACTGTCATCATTTCATTAGTCATAACTGTCTTGTTATTTGGATTCATCTTCAGTATGAAGATAACTGATGCTTGAAACTGCCTCTGTGAAGTGGCACAGTATGTGCTCAAGTGAATTCAGAAAAATTCTGTCTAAATCAAAGAAAGAACGATCTTCAGTAGTTATGTGAAAATCAGCAATCCTTACTCTTTCCCTATGGTTTTCTTTGAGTAAGAATATTTAACTGCCCACCACACCCAAGTTTCCAGCCACCGTTACATCACAGATGACCGAAGTAAGTATCTTGGTGCTTTCCAAGGGAACAGACGTAATTGCCCTCAGACTTATGTAGTCAGAACTACCTTGTATCCTGAGTCGGTAGTCAATATCACTGCATTTCTAGCTAGTTTCCAAGAAGGTGTTTCAGGGGATCCACGATGTTTTATTCAAATTTCATTTTTTAAGCTATTTAACTCTTTTACAAACAGTAGTAAAAGGAGCAAGCACTATCACATATACCACATGTGCTAAATTTTAACTGGCCCCAAACTATAAATTCTCAATTTTTTTTTTGTTGGTTGGAATAAAGCTGTTCCTGCCATCGAGGTACATGTCAAGCTGCTGTAAACATGTCAGGTTGTGGCTCTGCACAGGTTTGATTTTTGTTTTAGGAATCACACCTGTGCAGGTGAACACACAACTCTAACACATGTGGGCCCATCAATTACAAACTCAAGCTCAAGTACATCTGCTGGCGCCAGTCACTCCTCAGGAGAGTGATGAGCTGTGCAGGGTAGCAAATGACTTCATTCCTTTGTTACATGCTTATCATAATACAAAGGGTTTTAGCACGTATCCAAATTTGAGTCTTCTGGGTGCTTCTTGGGTGATTTGTAGATTATAAAAAGTTTGAAGAAGTGACAGACTTTGTTGGTGATTCAACAATGAATCAAAACTTTTCTATCAATCCTTTTTTTATGTTTTGGGTCAGTTTACTTGCAGATGAGATAGGTTTTTAAACAGCTACCATTTTTTCATAATGCATAGAGAAGTCGAATCACTATGCTGTACACGTGAAACTAATGTTAACAGTGTGCGTCAACTATATTAAAACAAACAAGCCATCATTCTCTACTTATGTTAAGAATCAGAATTTTCTTGATATTTTATAGCCCAAATAAAATATAGAAGCAAAATGGTCACTTAGGCTTATCAAACCATGGTAGGTCTCCTATTATCCACCAATGTCAAATGTACATTTAAGGCAGCTTCATTGTTTTTGCTGACTTTGTGAGATGGAAACGTCACAGATTTGAATTTATAATATAAATCTATGCAATTATACTTCTACTTTAACCTTTTTATATTGGAATTTGAAGTAAAATTGTTTGAAAAAAAGGGTTTATGCTGGTAGATGTTTGAAAATTACGTCTTTAGGGTAATTAAATGTAAAGAAGTGAGTTGGTGTCAGTTTCAGCCTTGTTTTGCATAGTTAACATGGATTACCTATGTGCAGTAAAAGTTATAGCAAATACAGATTTTTACATGTTAAGGCTAATGGCAAAAGAGAAACAGAGACACTCCAAAGAGAGAATCATGAAAAGAAATCTCAATCATCAGAATGATCTTCATGTTGCTACAGTCAACTCCTTTGTTGGAGATGTCCCCTTCATGACAATAAACACGTCTAGTTTTGGGGGTGCCTGGGTGGCTCAGTCAGTTCAGCATCCGACTTCAGCTCAAGTCATGATGCTGCGGTTCGTGAAATTTGAGAACTGAATCAGGCTCTGTGCTGACAGCTCAGAGCCTGGAGCCTGCTTTGGATTCTGTGTCTCCCTCTCTCCCTGCCCCTCCCCCACTTATGCTCTGTCTCTCTCTCTCTCTCAAAAAGTAAATAATAAACATTAAAAACAAAACCAAAACAACAACACATGTCTGAGATTTAAACTTACATTTCCTGAACTCAGAGAAACATTTTACTCATTAGATTATCAGTTTATTATAGAAGGACAGAACTCAGAAACAGCCAGATGGAAGAGACAAAGCACAAGGTATGGGGAAGGGGGGCAAAGCTTCCGCACCTTCCTAGAATGGCAGTCATCCAGAGCCTCCACACATTCACTGAGCTGGAAGTTCTCTGAACCCTCTCCCATTGGGTTTTTATGGAGGATTCATCACACAGGTATGATTGATGAAATCATTGGCCACTGGTGACCGAACTCAACCTGCAGCCTCTCCCTGCTTCCTGGAGTTCACAGTGGGTGGCACTACTAAAAGTTCCAAATCTGTAAGCATGTGGTCTGCTCCCAGCAACCAGCCCCAATCCTTAAGCAGGGTCCAAAAGTCACCTCATTAGCATAACAAACACATTTATCACTATCATTTAGGAAATTTCAAAGTTTTCTGAAAATGTGCAAAACACGGGATAAAGACCAAAATATATTTCTTATTATAAATCACAATATCACAAGTATAAATGAGTTAATCAGCACTCTCCTGAAGGAAGTCTGAAAAAGGCAGGGATAAAGAGTGCAGGAAAGCACTGTCACCTTAAAAGACAGCACTATGCGGGGCGCCTGGGTGGTGCAGTCGGTTAAGCGTCCGACTTCAGCCAGGTCACGATCTCGCGGTCCGGGAGTTCGAGCCCCGCGTCGGGCTCTGGGCTGATGGCTCAGAGCCTGGAGCCTGTTTCCGATTCTGTGTCTCCCTCTCTCTCTGCCCCTCCCCCGTTCATGCTCTGTCTCTCTCTGTCCCAAAAATAAATAAACGTTGAAAAAAAAAAAATTAAAAAAAAAAAAAAAGACAGCACTAGGTAAAAGTACATCCAAAGGGAAGACAAGGATGAAATATCAATGTCACAACTCCAGCTACTTTTATCCTAGTAAATATTCACAGATATTTTTCCAATAGCTTTCCAACTTCTAAATCAGTAATTTCAATTAAAGAATCATATATGTTTCATAAAATATCTTCCTAAAACTTTTCTCCTATTACACAGTGTCAGTAACAACTTAACTCTATTTAGGCATAAACATAATGTCCAGCTTTTCCCCCTCTTAAGCGATACTTAAGAGGACTATAAGACTCAAGATATACCGTATCAGTGATCTCTCATTTAAAATCTACTCTTGGGGTACCTGGGTGGCTCAGTCGGTTGAGCGACCGACTTTCACTCAGGTCATGATCTCACAGTTTGTGAGTTCGAGCCCTGGGTCGGGCTCTGTGCTGACAGCTCAGAGCCTGGAGCCTGCTTCGGATTCTGTGTCTCCCTCTCTCTCTGCCCCTCCCCCGCTCATACTCTGTCTCAGAAATAAACATTAAAAAAAATAAAAAAATAAAAAATAAAATCTACTCTAGAAGTCAGAGTCCATATTTCTGATAATAAAACATTTAGAAATAAAACAGGGGTGCCTGGGTGGCTCAGTCGGTTAAGTGTCCAACTTCAGCTCAGGTCATGATCTCACAGTCTGTGAGTTTGAGCCCCACGTCGGGCTCTGTGCAGACAGCTCAGAGCCAGGAGCCTGGTTCGGATTCTGTGTTTCCCTCTCTCTCTGCCCTTCCCCTGCTCGTGCTCTGTCTCTGTGTCACTCAAAAATAAATAAACATGAAAAAAAATTTTTTATAAATAAAAGAAATTTAAAACAGTTCACGTGAAAACCACACCTTCTGTAGTTAATTTATCTGTCACTGTCCAGGTCCTGAGCAGCAGAATGTGTTGAACGTTGTAGCAACAGGGACTAGAACCTGGAGTAGAACACCAGGGCATCTAAGGTCCCAGAACTGTGGGTGGTTTGATAGTGTATTAATTTGCATTAAAGTGAAAGCAGCATTCAGAAGAGATAGTTGAGAAAATCTCAAGAAAAAAATGTTTCTTGAGATTTCTAGCTTCTCTCATTGTGCTGTTTGAAGCCTTTGCACAGAGGGTTTGAAGAGTTCATGATTATTTTCTGAAAGGTTCAAACAATGTAAGGTATGTCCCAAAGTCTGTGAAATAATTCTCAATGCTCAATCATATTATTATGATTTGATATACATTATACACCATATACATATATACATAAATATATATACATTAATATACATATATATACAGTATGTATATACATCATACACCATATACATAATTATAAATGTAAATGGCATGAATACATGAAAAATGTATTCCTAGTTTTCCCTCATATTGTCACTTGTTTAAAATAAAAGTCACAACAAATTTAGGCACGTCTTCCTACCTGAAGATCTGAAGAGACAGAACTGCCTCGGTCAGAGTCATTCTTCATAACTGGCAGTGAGCATTTCTCCTCATCTGATGACATTCTGTACAAATACTACAAACAATGGAGACTAACTTTAGTTTTCTTCCGGTGATATTTAAACTAACATAACATGTTTTCTATGTATATACATCCTAACCTGTAAACAATAATCATGTGGTATGTTTAAATATTCAACACAATGAGCACCCACAGATAAAATAACTAGGCAAGAAAAGAATAGCAGGAGGCTCAGTTCCCAACATTAGTGAGTTTTTCATGCAGTCAAGGAGATGACACAAATGTATGAAAGTTAAAGAGAAATGGAAACTCCTTGGACAAATCCACAATGGACCTGTTGAGATTAATAGAGTGTGATGACTGTTCTTCAACAATGGGTGGCAACCTGCGTGCTGGGCATTTTACTGAGCCAAGAGAGAATAAACAATTTGTGCACATTCTTTGCCCAAGAAACATATGTTTTGGGAATATTATTTTAAGAAAAGCAAGCCTATACAGAACAAGAGATTCTTATATACCATAGAAAACCTGTCAAAAGTCTTGTCCCAAAAAATAAAAGTATTTTTAGTAACAAGTAAATAAGTTATTTAAAGGACAAGTAGGGACTATTCAAAGTATCTGAACACCAGCTGCATGGAAAACAGTGGCGAGGAACGTAAGATGACGAAGTCCTGGTCCTTATGGACTTTACAATCTGTAGAGACAGCCAGGTGTATATATGCTAGTAGGCCCTAAAACAAAAGAGGTACAAAGCAGGGAGGCCAGGAGTAGCTATTTTTCATGGGGTGGGATCATGAGAGTGACAAAGCGGGAACGGAGCCAGAGTATGTGTTAATTGAGAAGATAAACTGGTATTGAGACCTGAAAGACAAAGGCAGATAAAAGATGTAAGGCTATGCTAGGCATTAGAGCAGAAGCAAAGACACAGAGGCATGGGCATGTATGCCAGGAATGTAAGTAGTTCGTAACACTGAAGCAAAGGGTGCAAAGCAAGGCTTGGCTAAGGATGGAACAGGCAAGGTAGGAAGCAGCCAGAACATGGAAGATCGTGATTACGTTATGTCAAAAAAAATGTAGTCTTTATTCTAGATATATATTATTATAATATTTAAACAAGTGATAACACGATCAGGCTGGTCTTGGAATGTTGATGGCTTTCCAATTTCTGACTTGGGTAATTAGATGGATAATATAGTGCCACTAACCAAGACAAGAAATGTAGTAAGGTAAGCAGGTCGGGAAGAAGGAGAGTGGGTTCAATATCAGATGAGTTGGGTGTGAGGTACCTATGAGGCACTGCAGTGAAGCTGCATGTATGCAGGATATGGCCACATCCATTATACTGCACACCAAGGATTGCCGTTCACAATGGCTACAATGAAAATGGTGCTTCCTGGAGTTAAGCAATGAGCACTGGAGGTACAGGCTAGAGATAGTTTGAGGAATCATCAGCATAATGGGAAATGCTGAAAAAGGGAGAGGGTAAGATGACCTATGAAAACGAGTGTTAGACAGAGTTCTTATTCTGAGGTCCATACACCCAAATTATATGCAATATTTTTAGTGTAAATACACGTGTATTTTTCTAGTAAGAGGATCCCTAGCTTCTAATATGTGTTCAGAGGGGACTATACCTCTAATAAAGTTAAAGGCCTGCTACTGTAGTGAGAAAAGGCTTAAAAGTAGAAACACTAACGTTTAAAGGGGAAGAGAAGAGCGAGCAAAAACAGGAAAGTCAGAATGGGAGAACTATCAGGGAAAAAAGCATCATAAAAACTTGAGGAACAGAGTGTAGAGTCAGATGCCAAAGAAAGATGAAAGTTGGGGTCTCTTGAACATGGCAGTAAGGAAGTTGCTGACATTGACCTAAACAATTTCAGTGGAAGGTGCAACAGGTCTCAGTCACACTGGCCTGAAAAATAAATGAGAAATAAGGAAACTGATGTAGACAGGGCCGACACAGAGAAAAGTACAATATTAGAATGGAAACATAGGTTGGGACTTGTTGATGGAAACTTAGCTTTATTCGATGAGTATTACTGGCTATACACATAAGTAAACTAAATCTCAGCATGACTGTCTTTAGTTAAGCCAATTAGGGAGGATAAAATAAGCACACACATCCCCAGCAAGGAAGGACTGCTTCATGGACTTCAAATCCACCACTGTGGTAACCTGGTTCATTTGTTTTCATTTACTTCTTTTAGGCTGTATTTGCATACTGCGTAGATAATAGGAGTGGAGGTGGGCTGGTGCTGACTATTCAAAAAACAAGTAAGCTGAAAAGTAAGGTGAGACTTCAAAAAGAGTTTCTGAATAGAGATACTGCAGCCATAAAGCAACTACTGTATTTTTGGAAAATATGCTATAAATGTGCCATCATTGCTGCTATGAGGCCAGCAAGGTAGGACAATTTCTTTGAAACCCTACCACACTAGCATTTTCTTACTGTTTCTAGGTTCAGAAACAAAGAAGAAAAATGAAGCTTGCTTTAATGGGTGGCGGATGTGAATCAGTTCACTAAATTACCAGTACTCTCTAACCCAAGATACCAGAAACCAAGAGAAAAGTTCTGGGTGCTTCTTGATAGCCAAAGAAATCAAATTACCTCTTGGTAAATACCTGGCTGATAAGGAAAAAGGGATCCGGGAATTCAAATGCAACCCCAAGAGACAGAGGAAGTGGGAATTAATGTGCGAGCTGGCAGCTGGGTGACGTCCCTGTGCTCTTCACCCATCTTAGCTGCAGGAAAGGAGAAGGGGCGCGCCAGCTCCTCCCCTCATAAGGGACTAGCAGCCTAGGGGGACAGCAGTTGTGAGTAGGCAAAGGGTAGAGGTTCTCTTCATTCACCTTCTTACCCACCCTTGTTTGAATCGAACTCTTAAAAACAAACAACAACAAAAGAAAAACACGTTAGACATGGTTACTTTCTCGTTTTAAATGATCAGAACCCACGGCGACAGTAATCGTTATACTTCAAGTACCCCCCACTCCTGCCCTCTCTTCCCGGACGCCTTGGAAGGAAAACTTCAGTACCTCGTTGCCCCGCAGAACAGCACACAGCCCACGCCTCGGGGCGTGGTATAGGAGCCCCCGGGGCGGAAACTCGAGCTAAGACACTTTAAACCCCACTCCACTGCCTCCGCCCGGGGCGCGGAACTCGCCGGGGCGCCGCTACTCACCGTTGCGACTCTTCACAAACCCGGACGCCTCCCTCCGCGTCTCCTCGCCGCGTCGCCGCTAAAATAACAGTGGTACCGCCGCTACCTTGGCAGCAGCCTGACAGTTTCAAACTGCACAGAAGAATAAAGGACGGCCCTGTGCATTGGCCCGGAGCTTCAGCAACCTGCCGTATGATTGGTCGAAGAGCCGGGGGCGGAGCTCTGGGCCGCTGCGGGCAGAAGCCGGAATTAGGTTACTTAGGGAGAGTCCGGCCACTGATTCCGGCCGGTACCGAGGGGGCGGGGTCTTAGCGAGCCCCGCCCAGCTTGGGAAGTAAGTACTGCGCGTGCTTAGTTTCGTTGTGCGGCTGCATCCTGAGGCGGTTCAGGGACCGGATTTGGTTAGAGGATGCTGAGCCGGGCTGAAGTCACCCAGGGCGGTATGTTGCCATCTTTCGATAATGCCCGAAGTCTGTGCATGTGGTCCTAATGCATAAGAATCATCTGCGTCCATAGTGCCCTCCAGCAGAGCCACTTGGAGGTGCTTTTTAAAAGTTCAGTTTCCGGACAACCCTCTACTTGATTCCTTCAGTGTTGGGCAGAGCCAGGGAATCTGAATTTTCAACAAAGACCACCAATGATTCTGACAGAGGGGCCAGCGGACTTCGCTTTAAGAAACTGCTGGACTAGGTTTTACTAATGACTTCAAAGGTGTCAGACTGCAAGTCATGCCCTTCTGGTGAAATGACTATGAACCTTAGAATAATTATACCCTGGTTCTTTCACCTATTTCCTGTCCGCTTAGATAATGCTACCCACATAATAGGGTTGTAGGGAGATTAAATGAGTTAATATATGTAAAGTACCTATCACATAACATCAAAAATGCTAGTCTTTTGATTTGTATTGGCAACACGTACGTTTAAAGGTGCATTAGGATCCAGGTTGCAAAGGGAGCACCCCAATTTGGAGACCGAGTAATGAGGTCTGGGTGAGTTTTCAGATTCCTTTTGTTACCGGGAGGATGAGGTATGAAGGTTGTTTTTGTTCTTCTGTAGATAGAAATGGCATAAGCTGGGTTTCATCTACCTACCTGTTGGCAGAGCCAGACTTCTACTTATACAATGAAGTAAGAAGAGCCAACAGCTTCTTTGGCACAAGCTATGCTTGTGTCCCTCCCCCCAAACTCCCCTTTCCCACGGCTGTTATAAACAACAAGTTCCTACTAATGCGTATGAATTCATACGTGGTTCAGGTATCTGTTTTTGAATTGAATTGCCACCTAGTGACCCCATACACTGTAATTGTAACTGCTGCGCTGTCCCTTTGCCCTCCTGCCACCTGGGTCCATGTTGCTCTTCTTGGTTTTCTCTCTTTTGAGGCGTAGATTTTCATAGAAAACAATTGGGTCAGACATCCCCATTCTTCTGTGAAGCTGCAGAAAGAAAGAGGCCAAACATAATCTGGATGTTATGAATTTAAAACTTATTCTTACAAGATTCCTAGAGAAGGGGAGAGGGGAAGAGATAGAGAATAAAGCACCTGCAAACTCATGATAATGAAATTGCCATCTCTAACCCTTCATAATTACTCATTCGTAAATATTTATCTAATATTCATCATATGCAAAACATTCTGTTCATGCTAGGAATAGAGTGGTGAACAAAATAGACACAACCTGCTCTCATGGAACTTAGAGTTCAATTGGAAAAAGACATCAAACAGCAACAAAAATCCCACACATGTGAATAAAAAAGTGTGGTTTATGTTTGAAGTGAGGGGAAATTAGGAAATGCCTGTCTGAGAAAGTACATCTCAGCTAAGATCTGAGTATGCACAGTAAAGAATTTATTTTATCTAATAAACACACATGTAGTGCTTACTATATTCTGGGCACTGTACTCATTAGCTCATTAAATTCTCAGATTATGTCAGTGATGTAGATGCTATACAACCATCCTCACTTTACAGGTATGAAAACTGAAGCTCAGAGGGTTTATGTAGCTTGCCTAGGATCACACAGCTAATAAGAACAGAATTGGTGTTCAAATTGAAGCAGTCCTTGAGACACCTGGGTGGCTTGATCGGTTAAGTGTCTGACTCTTGACTTAGGCTCAGGTCATGATCTCACAGTGTGTGGGTTTGAGCCCCGCATCGGGTTCTGCACTGAGAGTGTGGAGCCTGCTTGGGATTATCTCTTTCGCTCTCTCTCTGCCCCTCCGCTACTCACGTGCATGTGTGAACACACACACTCTCAGTCTCTCTCCAAATAAATAAATAAACTTAAAAAAATTTTTTTTTTAAATTGAAGCAGTCCATAGTCCAAAGTCCATGTTCTCATCACTCAGTATTTCTGTTGGGAACAGCATGGCAGTTATGAATTGGATGGTGTCCTCCGAGAAAAATTGTCAAGTCCTAACCCCCAGTACTTGTGAATATGATCTTACTTGGAAATAGGGTCTTTGCAAATGTAATCAAGTTTAAAAGAGGTCATTCTGGATGGGGGTAGGCCCTATCCTATAACTAGTGTCCTTTTAGGAGAAAGAGATACAGGAGAGAAGATGGAAGTGTTACTGAGAGTTAAATGGAAAAAGAAAGAAGCCTCAGTTTTTTTTGGTGTCACAGTAAAAATTACATCCAGGACAGCAAAACTAAAGTAAAGCAGAGAAAAGTTTTATTAAAGTACATTCCAAGGGAGGAGCTGGCTGGCCAGTCAAGGGACAATGGCCTGGGAAACCCAGAGGGAAACCAGGACGTGTGGTCTCATCCATTTTTTTATTTTCGGTGGGTCCTAGGGTCACAACATTTGAGTGAGAGGCCTGGATTATATAATAATTAGCCAACTACACATGTCCTTTCCCATGATGCCTTGGAAATGCCTGCCTGGGTGGTAGGAAACTGCAACATTATTTCCATTCTAGAGGCATAGGGAAGGTGAGGAAAACTAACTGCTTTCTGCTCAACTGTAACAAGCACAACAGACTTAAGTCTTCTTCTGCTGGGATGCTGTAATCACAAACTAGCTGCTGGATGGGTGGAAAGGGGTGGTTCCTGGGCGGTCCTTGGTTGGGATCTCCATCAGGACAAGTAAGGTCCATCCTCTTGTCACTCATGCCTATCTTCCTGCCTAACAGTGGCACAGATTAGACTATGCATTTATAAGCTAAGAAACACTGAGGATTCCTGGCACTGCCACAAGCTAGAAGAGGCGAGGAAGGAGCTTCCTCTAAAGCTTCCAGAGAGAGCATGTGTGTGTCATTCCTTTGATTTTGGACCTCTGCCTCGAGAACTGTGAATGAGTAAATTTCAGTTGTTTCAAGCCACACAGTTTGTGGTGTTTTGTTATGGCAGTCCTGGGAAAATGATAAAATGGCTAAGGCCTTGAGGTTAAAAAGTGCTTACTGTGTCTGGATAATGAATAAAAGCCAGTGATCTTAGTGAGGACAGAGTGGCTACAGGATGGGGCTGCAGATGGAGTTTTGAGATTTTAAAGTTCATTGGGATCTTTTTACATGTTCAGGAAAGAGGTGGAAACAACATGCACTAAAGGGATGACAAGGGAGGAGAGAAGACGACAGATACTAGATGTATTTTAGAAGTAGAAATGATAAGATTTCATGGATTGTATTTGAGATGAAGGAGAAAAGGTGTGTGGACTGAGCACTGGGTAGATGGCAACATCATATACTAAGAAGCAGAATGAATGGTGGAAAGAGGAGCAGGTTTTGACAGAAGATCGAAAGTTCAATTTTAAATATGCCGTTTGAAATGCCTGGAGATACCCAAGTGCGTGTC
This sequence comes from Felis catus, assembly GCF_018350175.1. NCBI lineage: Eukaryota > Metazoa > Chordata > Mammalia > Carnivora > Felidae > Felis > Felis catus. The sequence goes on from NC_058368.1 coordinate 139,889,156, forward strand.
CATTAGGCCATTTGACATACATGTCTAGAGCTCAGAAAAGAGGTCAGGACCCAGATAAATAAGTTGAGGAGGCTTTGTGTATAGTTATATGGAGGACTCCAGAAATGGCTGCAATTCTTCATCTCTCCCTGTATCAGTGTCCTTTGTCACACGCTCTCATTAATGGCCAATGGGATGTTAACAAACATGATGGAAGCAGAGGCTTTGAAGGCACTTGTGTGATTGGCCTGGCTTGCTCTAACCCTCTTTTATGATCATGGGAACATTCCGGGAGTAGCCAGTTGAAAGATAAAAAACATGTCTATTAGACAAGGTGCCTGGGTCATCCCAGCAAAGGCCATCCCTAGGTCAGTCTGTAGCCGGCTGACACCCAGATTGGTGTGTAAGTCCAATCAAAGATGGCAAGACCACCAGGCCAACCTGCAGAGTCATGAGCTCAGTGAATGTCGATTGCTTAAAGCCACTGCGTAGGGGAGCCCTCTTATACTGTTGGTAGGAATGCAGACTGGTGTAGCCACTGTGGAAGATAGTATGGAGCTTCCTCAAAAAGTTAAAAATAGAACTACCCTACGATCCAGCAATTGCACTACTAGGTATTTACCTGAAAGATACAAAAATACTGATTCAAGGGACACTTGCACTCTAATGTCTGTAGAGCATTATCAACAATAGCCAAATTATGGAAAGAGCCCAAATGTCCATCAACTGATGAATGGGTAAAGACTTCATATGCTTTCACTCATATGTGGAATTTAAGAAACAAAACAGATGAACATGGGGAAAAAAAGAGAGAAGGAAAACCATAAAACACAGTCTTAACTGTAGAGAGCAAACAGGGTTGCTGAAGGGGAGATGGAGGGAGGACGGGGATGTGTTAAATGGGTGATGGATATTAAGGAAGTCACTTGTGATGAGCACTGGGTGCTGTATGTAATTGATGAATCACTAAGTTCCCCTGAAACTAATATGACAGTATATACTAACCAACTTAATTTAAATAAGTAAAAACTTAAAAAAAATTTTTTTAAATAAACAGTAAAGGCACTATGTTTTGGGTGGTTTGTTATGTAGATTTACTATGTAAGAGATAACTAATTAGATGCAATTTAAAGCTGAGGAACTAGGTGAAACTGCCTGGCGGCGGGGGGGGGGGGGGGGGGGGGGGGGTGGCGGTTGGGAGAAGGGGACAGGGAGTAAGCTGAGTTGAGAATGTTTAGGGATTGGGCGTTGGTGGAGGAGCAGCCAAGACTGAGAAGGATGGGCCTGAGAAGTAGGAGGAGAACTGGAGAGGCCTCAGTGAAATGCCAGGGAAGTAGAGTCTGACAATATGGAGGCCTTTCCACAGGCTCTAAATTCGGTACCTCTGCTCTAATAATCTTTCATCTTCTTTTAATCACCGCTGTTTTAGATTAGGCAGTTGTTGAATTTGGCTTGTATTGTTTCCGTAGTCCTGCGTCTTCATTTCTTCTTTCTGAAGTTCCACCCTTCGCATTGCTGATAAATTATTCTTAAAATAACATTGCATTGCCTAACTTCTTCCTCAAACACCTTCCTTGGTGGTACATGGCATTCAAAGCCCTCCTAAACCCAGAAGATCTAGGCTAGATTCATTATATTTTCCTTGTACTAGGTGTCCCACTTTTAGGGAAGCTGTGTTCTCTTTTCTGAGCTTAAGCCTCATCTGTTTTTTAAAAAATTAATATTTATTTATTGTTTTTTAATTTTTTTTACTGTTTATTTAATTTTGAGAGAGAGAGAGAGACAGAGTGCTAGTTAGGGAGGGACAGAGAGAGAGGGACACACAGAATCCAAAGCAGGCTCCAGATACTGAGCTGTCCTCACAGAGCCTGATGTGGGGCTTGAACCCACAAACCGTGAATCATGACCTGAGCTGAAGCAGGACATTTAACCGACTGAGCCACCCAGGAGCCCCTAAGGCCTCATCTTTTTCAAGTTGAGGAAATAATAGAACCTACCAAATTTAAATTTAAATCTGAACCTGAACCTGAACCTAAATCAACCTGTCTATCTACGTATGAAAATCTATTCCCTCTTAAAACTGGGGAGATGCCTGCCTAGTTAGATTACACGTCCCAGTCTACTTTGCAGTTAAATGAGGCAAGAGAATACGTGTGGAAGTGAAATGTACCACTCCCTGAACTGGGATTTAAGACTGTAGGTGTGTTTTTTTCCAAGCCTTCTTCTTCCCCACTGTGTTGAATGATGAAGTGGAATAGAACTCCTTTGCCAGTTCTGTAACATATAAAACAAAAAACAAAAAAACAAAACCAAAACCCACAAATTGTTCCTTCCCTTTAAGTCATTGTATATTTGGGGTCAATCTGTTGCAGCCATCACTCTAATATCACTTCAGGGTGTGTATAGATGTATATATGATGTTTTTGGAAGGCAATGCGTGTGGAAGTATTTTGAAATTTTTTAAAAGCAAAGAAAATGAACATAGGGTTTGGATTCATAAGATCTGGTGCTTAAGCTTTTCCAAGAAGTAGGCATGAAGCTAACAAGGCTCTCGGTACCTGTTGGGAACAATTACTATTATTGGTGGCAAGAGTTGACAACCATGTTATTTTTACTAGTCCTGGGTTAGGGGACTGATCTGAAACCTGTTTCTTTTTCAGGTCATCCCTGACTCATCTGAAGAGCCTTCTGTCTCCTCACCCTATTACTTGTTTAGCTGGGACTTTCAGGGAAGATTCCTCAACCTGGGAATCTTTAACAGTGATGACTTTGCCATAGAAGAGAAACCAGAAGTTAGTCCATCGCTTTGATATTATGGAGGAATAAATTACATCTAGAGAGAAATAGATTTACTTTTCTTGAGTTGCAAATCTGGAGAGAGCAAGAGTGAGCGAGCACGAGAGAAAGAAAGGCAAGTCCAGAGGAAAGGAAAGGAATAGGGGTGCAGATGGGGAGATTTCAGAGTCAGAGCCCTTGCCAGGGCCTCTATCCGTGAAGAGGCTGCCATGATCTCCCCAAAGGACTTGCTTCATTATGGCTCATCCCATGGCTGTTTTTCCACCAGACTGCCAGGCTCACAGATTGTCTTCCCTCCCTTTTCATCCCATCTCCTTCTCATTTCAAGTGTACCTGACTTTGCCACAGCCCCTAAGGCTGGACTTTGTTTCTCCTGGTCACAAAGGGCTGCCGTAATAATTGAATCTCCGCAGTGAGAGAGGCACGAGCCTCCAGAGTGCTCCTCTCCCTGTGAGGTATGAATACCAGCCTTCCGGAAACAATGTTCTGGTTTTTCTAAATCAGAAAAATGACTTGATGGTGGAATGTGAATTTCTGCAGGAAGGTGTGCACAGAACATGGCAGGTTTTGGGCAAGTGGCTCAGCGTGCATGTCCTCAAATAGAACTTCTGTAGCTGGACCACACAGTCTATGTAGAATTTCTCCACACACTGAGAGCCAAAAACATGGACTCTTAGAACACATTTAACTGAGGCATAACAGAGGGAGAAAGACTGTCACTAAGCGAGGACACACAGTGGTGAGGAGCATCCCGGGCCCTGTAGTCTACAGATATGGCACCATGCCAGTGCTGTGCAGAGACAAGTATTTGCTGTGGAGTAAGAGCTTGTTCAGGATATTTTGATTCCCCAGATTCCACAGTTAGATTTGTCCTTTTATTGGCAGAAGGAGTTCATTTCCTCGCTTCATCAGCCTTCTGTTCTTCCTAATTATAAAGACTCATCATGGACCCGCTCCATTAGCATCCTCTAGCCATGTAAAAATTTCCTTACCCTTAGCATTTCTTTCTCTGGATAAAACTATCTGGTCTAGCTGCGAGAGGCAAGATTAATTAGTTTTTCAGAGAACAACGTTACTGAGTCCCACTGATGTTTTGAGTACTATACAGATGCTGTATTTTTGGGTCTTCAGAGCGCCTGATGTGGGTTTGCACATTAGGATAATTCTGCCCAGGGATAAAACCTATGCAATTCAAGTTTTAAAAAGCACATGCAAAACCTACCAGAAGCCACCGCATTTATCAGCAGGTTTCGTATGATTGTTCAGTAAAAGCTCTGTGGGTCTGTACAGGTCACCCCCCCCTCCAAACTCCATCAGAGCCAGCACCCCCCCAGCCCCCACCTACAGTCAGGAGGATACAACTGCAGACGCCCAGGAGATGGGGATGGCAGCCCAGGAAGGAGCAGCAGAGAGCGGGCTCTTGATTGTGCAAAACTCATGAAATCTCTCATAAAGAAGTTAGTAGTCAGAACTTCATGCTGCATTTTTATTCAGGAAAGAAGCAGGAAGAGAAGAGTGTCATTTCCTAGGAATCTGGAGAAATGAGGAAAATTCTTCCAAGGAGGGTCTCCCATTCAGAGTTGAGGAAGCTTTTCTGTTCAGCTGATGCAGTATGCTTTGATGTTGATGGCACAGTTATCAGAGAAGAAGGAATTGATGAGCTAGCCAGATTCTGTGGAGGTGAGGATGCTGTGTCAGAAATGATCTGGAGAGCCGTGGGTGGGGCAGTGCCTTTCAAGGCTGACCTCACAGAGCGCTTAGCTCTGGTCCAGCCCTCCAGGGAACAGGTGCAAAGGCTCATGGTAGAGCACCCCCCACACCTGACCCCTGGCATAAAGGAGCTAGTAAGTCACCCGCAAGAGTGAAATGTTCAGCTTTTCTTAATATATGGTAGCTTTAGGAGCATTGTAGACCATGTTGCTTCAAGGCTCAATATCCCATTAACCATTGTATTTGCTAATAGGCTGAAATTCTAGTTTAATGGTGAATGTGCAGGTTTTGATGAGATGCAACCAACAGCCCAATCTGGGGGGGGGGGGGAAGGAAAAGTTACTAAACTTTTAAAGGAAAAATTTCGTTTTAAGAAAATAGTCAAGGGGCGCGTGGGTGGCGCAGTCGGTTAAGCGTCCGACTTCAGCCAGGTCACGATCTTGTGGTCCGTGAGTTCGAGCCCCGCGTTGGGCTCTGGGCTGATGGCTTGGAGCCTGTTTCCGATTCTGTGTCTCCCTCTCTCTCTGCCCCTCCCCCGTTCATGCTCTGTCTCTCTCTGTCCCAAAAATAAATAAACGTTGAAAAAAAAATTAAAAAAGAAAATAGTCATGATTAGAGATGGAGCCACAGACATGGAAGCCTATTGTCCTGCTGATGTTTTTCATTGGATTTAGAGGAAACGTGATCAGACAACAAGTAAAAGACAACACGGAATAGTACATCACTGATTTTATAGAGCTTTTGGGAGAACTGGGAAAATAATATCAATTTTTATACAGTTTGTAACAACTTCTGGTTAATTTACAGTTATTTTAATTAGTTTACAGTTACTTTACAGTTAGCTATACAGTTTAGGGGCCCCTGGGTGGCTCAGTTGGTTAAGCATCCAACTTTGGCTCGGGTCATGATCTCGCATTTCCTGAGTTTGAGCCCTGCGTCCGGCTCTGTGCTGACAGCTCAGAGCCTGGAGCCTGCTTCGGATTCTGTGTCTCCCTTTCTCTCTGCTCTTCCCCCACTCACACACTCACACACACACACTCTCTCTCTCAAAAATGAATAAACATTAAAAAAATATTTTTTAAAAATTACACAGTTTAGGGGCACCTGGGTGCTTAGTTGGTTAGGTGTCTGACCCGATTTCAGCTGAGGTCATGATCTCACGGTCTGTGAGATTGAGCCCCGCATTGGGCTCTGCACTGTCAGCGCGGAGCCTGCTTTGGATTCTCTCTCTCTTTCTTGTTCTACCCTGCCCCTGCTCATGCTCTCTCTCAAAATAAGTAAACTTAAAAAAAAAAAGTTATACAGTTTGATACTGTTTGCTTATAATTGCCTATTACAACCTAATGTGTACATTTGGTGCTGATTATCTGTACTTCCGACTAAACTACGGAAAATTACTTTTTTTGGCTATAGTCCTACCATTATTATGAACATTAATTACGTGGAGAATTTTATAATGTGAATTCTTTATGTACTTTCCTAGCTATATTTTATTTGAAGCCTTTTAAAGATAGATAGTAAATTAAACACCTTTACTATTGGAAATATAGGTTAGGCAGCCTTTAGTGAATATTATTTTTCCCTTTGGTAGGTAAAATAAAAGTTTATCCATGTATCAGAGAGAAAAAGAACTTACGCATTTCTAAATTATTGCTCTCTCCTCCCACCGTTCCTTCTTTCCTTTCTTTTTTTCTTCCCTCTTTTTTTAGTGGAGGGAAGGCCCGAGAAACTAAATCCATCATTTGAAAGCAGATGTGGAATGTTGTGGTAGAACTTGTTTCTTCTCCTTGGTAGCACCATTTGTTTAGATTTTTTTTCTGTTCCAGTTTGTGTATGAGGAGTCAGGCTGATCAATCCGCCTCCCATCTATGAACACGTTCCAAAGTTCAGTTGTAAATGTATTGTGGAAATGCATTTTTCTACAGAAAAATGAAAATGTTGTAACCCCAAGGTCAGCTCAGTTGTGATTCTATACTGGGGTTGAAATAAAAGCAATAAAAATAAAGTAGAAAATAATACTGTTGCAACATTAGTGGGTTTGGTAAAGAGGAGAAATAACAATGAATAGAAAAAATTTATTGTGTGTTTATATCTTGAGTGCTGATGAAAAAGACAAAGGGTAACATGCTTATGGGAGGAGAGTTATGCTGTGCACACAGAGGAGGTAGTCAAAGTGTACTGAATGCCCAGGGAAGTGATGGGGTGATGGCAGGAGATGAGTAGGTGCACAAGGTTAGTGTGAAACACATCTCTGTTTACTATTCTAAGATATCAGCCCCTTGTGAGCATCTGTGCCTGCCGATCTCACACAGGTTTCCCCTGTGAGTTGAAATGTTGGTCTCACTTTATGTCTGTGTCTTAATGGAGCTCCCATTTCCAAATCTGTTGGAAGATAGATAAAAGGAGATTGGGATGCGCAGATCATAGCCTCCATCGTGTTGCTTACTACTTGGGGTCTAACTTCAGTCAAATATTAATCCCCATTATATACCGCCTCATTCAATCCTTCGAATCTTCTGGGCCCCCCTAGGCTGCATCAAAATCAACCTGAATGGTTTATTGAAACTCAGGTTTCTGGGCTCCACCCTTAAGGTTTCTGATTAAGGACACTTGGGGTGGGGCCCAAGAATTTACGTTGCAAGCAAGTTCCCAGGTGATATTGATGCTCTGGTCCTGGGGCCACACTTCACCCTGTGTCAATCTGGGTCCTCCTCCTGATTGTGAGCAGTGACTCTGGCTCTAAGCTTTAGCCTTCTCTACCCTATCATAATCAGACATCTCTAGGGCTCTTCCCAGGACACTCCAAGCTCCTATCTGGTGCTCTGGAGATTGAAGTCCATCTTCTTCCTAAGCCCCAAAGATACTTTTCAAGACTAAAGACTGTGGAAACTCATTCTGACAGCTGTCCACCTTGGAGACCTCTGGGGTTCTGGGGCTTGGCAGTCTCCTTCTCTCTTCACCCAATTTCCCTCTGTTCTTTTCAGTTGCCTGCAACATAATTACCCCCCAGCAGATCCACTCCCTGAAGCTCAGCTTTTCCCCTCCTCCTCTGAGTAGCACCAGGTCCTCATTCATCATCTTTGCCGTGGGTGTCTGATCCTGAAAGCAATTTGTGTCGCATCCAATAGCTTTTAGCAGAATTCTGTTCCCCACCTCAAAAGTCAAAGTGGCTTCCTGGGATCCATTCCCAAAGCTTTGGCCACCTGATCTGTGAGTTTGGATTCTTCCCAGGTACTAACTCAGATGTTGACCTTTCTCCTAGGGAAACATAGTTTGCTATTAGTTGTTACAAAATTCTAGATAATTAAGCCATGGGACCAGGGCTACATTCATAATAAAATCTGGTTTGATATTACACAGGAAATTGTGATGATTTTTCAGAATTGCAGTTTCAAGCCCACAGTAGCCTTGGAATAAAGCCGAAGTCTCTATAACATTTCTTTTGTTTGGTCCCTACCAACAACCTGTCTTACAACAAAGCCTTCCTCTTGGTTTGTTTCTAGAAATCATTGTGAGGGGCCAGCTCACACACAATCGCAAAGAGGATCTTCTGTTACCATGATGTGCTTGCCATTTTCTTCCTCTATCACCCAGGAATGTCTTCCTTCCCCAAGTCACCTGCTGCTGGGACCTCAAATACCCCCAGAGACTTCGTTGGTGCCTGCCTAAGGTGCCTTCATCTCCCACAGCCACCAAAGGTGGCTCTGCTCTCTCGGTCATCTGCCAGAGGCACTATAGCTGGCCATCCTGCTCTGTCAAGTATGCTTAATGTTTCTACTGACACAGGCACCTGTTGTTGGCAAGGTTGCTAATGTTCTGCCCTGTTGATACAGACCCTGATAGTGGTCCTGATCTGATCAAGACTTCATGGCACCAGTGGGTTCTTTTCTAGTGTGGGAAGGATCCTTTTGCCTTTATTGTATGTGTTTTTTCCTGGGTTCCAAAGTAGTGCTCCTGGTGTTACCAGTGACTAGAGACAATCTAGTGATAGAGCCTTTGGCAAAGATGGCCAGCTGTTTACCAGAATTCTAAAATGTAGTATTAGTACCAAGAAGTATCTGCCCAAGCAGTTAAAAAAATTTCTGAGCCCACCTTCCCTCCCCCCACCTGCACACTTTGCATTCAGTGGATTTATGGGACTAGTTCACTACAATTTCACATTCAGAATTTCACAGAGTTGATATGTATCATTTCCAGACCAAGGAGTTTAAGAAGTAGAAGTACCTAGGGGCACCTGGGTGGCTCGGTTGGGCGACCGACTTCGGCTCAGGTCATGATTTCACAGTTTGTGAGTTCGAGCCCTGCATCAGGCTCTGTGCTGACAGCTCAGACCCTGGAGCCTTCTTCAGATTCTGTGTCTCCCTCTCTCTACCCCTCCCCTGCTCACACTCTGTGTCTCTCCGTCTCTTAATAATAAATGAACTTAAAAAAAAAAGGAAGTAGATATACCTCCTTTTTCCTTTCTTTTCCCTTCAGCTGGCTCTAAGACCTCAGGGAACATCCACATATAGGATGGAAGGAACCAGGACAACGTGGACTGTTTGTTCTATAGGCAAAAAAATAACATTTTCTGCTCACTTAAAAATAATTCAACTCTTAAGTATAATCTACCGCAACTAAAAAAATACATCTACTATTCTTAGTTACTAAAAGTTTGAGGTTTATTTGTACAGCATCTTAACGTTACCCTAATTAATTCACATCTTTTTAAATTTGTTTTCATTTAGGGTTCCTTGTCCTGGAACCTTGTTTCAGGTCACACACAGAGTGCAGTAGAAGCAACACTCAAAATCCCTTTTCTCTTTTCACATTGGCCCTTTGTTGTTGGCAAGTCTTTCTGTACCTGGACTCCCTTAATACTCCTTTATTTTTTTATTTTATTTTTTTTTAATTTACATCCAAATTAGTTAGCATATGGTGCAACAATGATTTCAGTAGATTCCTTAATGCCCCTTACCCGTTTAGCTCATCCCCCCTCTCACAACCCCTCCAGTAACCCTCTGTTTGTTCTTCATATTTAAGAGTCTCTTATGTTTTGTCCCCCTCCCTGTTTTTTTTTTATTATTTTTGTTTCCTTTCCCTTGTGTTCATCTGTGTCTTAAAGTCCTCATATGAGTGAAGTCATATGATATTTGTCTTTCTCTGACTAATTTAGCTTAGCATAATACCCTCCAGTTCCATCCACATAGTTGCAAATGACAACATCTCATTCTTTTTGCTTGCCGAGTAATACTGCATTGATATACCACATCTTCTTTATCCATTCATCTGCTGATGGACATTTGGGCTCCTTCCATACTTTGGCTGTTGTTGATAGTGCTGCTATAAAAATGGGGGTGCATGTGCCCCTTCGAAACAGCATACCTGTATCCCTTGGATAAGTACCTAATAGTGCAGTTGCTGGGTCATAGGGTAGTTCTATTTTTAATTTTTTCAGGAACCTGTGTACTGTTTTCTAGAGTGACTGCACCAGCTTGCATTCCCACCAACAACGCAAAAGGGATCCTCTCTCTCTGCATCCTTGCCAACATCTGTTGTTGCCTGAGTTGTTAATGTTAGCCATTCTGACAGGTGTGAGGTGATACCTCATTGTGGTTTTGATTTGTATTCCCCTGATGATGGGTGATATTGAGCATTTTTTCATGTCTCTGTTGGCCATCTGGATGTCTTCTTTGGAGAAGCGTCTATTCATGTCTTTTGCCCATTTCTTCACTGGATTATTTGTTTTTCGGTTGTTGAGTTTGAGAAATTCTTTATAGATTTTGGATACTAACCCTTCATCTGATATGTCGTTTGCAAATATCTTCTCCCATTCTGTCGGTTGCCTTTTAGTTTTGCTGATTGCTTCCTTTGCTGTGCAGAAGCTTTTTATTTCGATGAGGTCCCAGTAGTTCATTTTTGCTTTTGTTTCCCTTGTCTCTGGAGACGTATTGAGTAAGAAGTTGCTGGGGCCAAGGTCAAAGAGATTTTTGCCTGCTTTCTGCTTGAGGATTTTGATGGCTTTCTGTCTTACATTTACGTCTTTCATCCATTTTGAGTTTATTTTTGTGTATGGTGTAAGAAAGTAGTCCAGGTTCATTCTTCTGCATGTCGCTATCCAGTTTTCCCAGCACCACTTGCTGAAGAGACTGTCTTTGTTCCATTGGATATTCTTTCCTGCTTTGTCAAAGATTAGTTGGTCATATGTTTGTAGGTCCATTTCTGGGTTCTCTATTCTGTTCCATTGATCTGAGTGTCTGTTTTTGTGCCACCCTTAATACTCCTTTAAAGACCTTTCTAGTGGGGCACCTGGATGGCTCAGTCAGTCAAGCGTCCAACTCTTGGTTTCAACTTAGGTCATGATGTCATGGCTCATGAATTCAAGCCCCATGTCAGGCTCTATGCTGACAGCATGCTTGGGATTCTCTCCCTTTCTGTCTGACCCCTGCATCCGCCCCCTTTCCCCGACTTGTACACACTCTCTCTTTCTCTCAAAAAAAAAAAAAAAACCTTAAAAAAAAAAGACCTTTTTAGAAACAGAGTCTCATTATTATAGAGTAGTGGTTAAGTTCACAGACCCCCAAAGACAGGTTTCCTGAGTTTTAACCTCACCTCTGCCCCTCATGAGCTATGGAAGGTTGGGCAAGTTACTTAGCCTCTGTGTGTATCAATTGTCTTAACTGCAAAATGGGACAATAATATTACTTCCCTCCAGAAGTTCCTGTGAGGATTCAATGAGTCATAAGATGTAGATAGAGTACACATCTACACTGCCTAAAGTACACATCACTGTTACACTGTTGATAGTGTACCTCACAGCCCGTCTAGTCACAGATGGTGAATCTTGGGTAAACAATTTAAATTTGAGCTGAGCTTCTTCCTACAAAATAGTAAAATGCCATATTAATAACAGAAGTGATTTTCAGTCTGGGAGAAAGGGCATATCCTTACATTTTGAGGAGCTCAACTCCAAAAGTACTTGAGTACTTGAGTACAAAAGTACTTGATGATCAACCAACATCCTAGGCCATTTCACGTATATTTTGCTATTAGTTATTATGGAAATCTACATAATTAAATCAGGAGACCAGAAATACATTCACAATAAATTCTACCTGGGTAATATATGGGAAATTTTGATATAATATTAACCATTATTATAAATACAATACTGTATTATATATTTACCTCCATAGTGTTAGAGTTATCTTTTAGAATTTTAGAGTTTTTATTAATAAGAAAAAGGAAAATATATAAAACTGGGTCAACTAAAAGTTATTTATATTCTAGAAACACCAGAAGGGAATGACTTTACAAAGGGAGATTTTGAGTGTCATCTTTACCCACTAAGATATAGAAGATACATAATCCTGATACTATGTGAAGCAAGCTGTATCGTATACCTTGTAAAATATATATCGATTCTGTTAATATGAAAAAATGAAAGGTCCTTTTTAAAGTTGTGGGTTGATACAATTTTATATTTAAAAAGAATGTTGTGTTGGTTATCATTCAACTTACATGGATCATTATATTCCCAAGATGAGTGGGCATATATTTGAAACCATTTTAATAAAAATTTAAAAGGCATTGGTTTATTTTCTATTACATTGTACACTCAGCAAATGTACGTAAAGACCCAGAATTCTAAGAAAAACATATGCCAAAACATGCTCTTTTGTAAAATCTAAATTTAAAATAAGCTCACAAAATACCATGATAACCCTCAATTGCCTACAATTCAAGTAATTGAAATTACAATTGAAGATGTTGACAGTCACATGCATAGCATAAGAGCACTAAGTTTACCATGAGAATCAATGAGAGGATGTAGTTGATTTGTTACATTGTAGCAGAATGAGAGGATTGTAGTTGATTTTCTCAATTCTAAGAATCAAGTCACATAGATTACTCACGTTTCTTTAAAAAGAGCTTTAAAAGTGAACAGATGTTAATTCACTTATGGCCAGTGAATATATAATATATATTAATATAATATGAACACGATAATATAAATATGTAGTCTAAATTATTTTAAATTATAAATAATCCTACCTTAATAAAATTATGGAAAATCTATATGGGAGTGTTTTGTTGTTGTTGTTGTTGTTGTTTTTGAGACAAAAGGGATTTGAAGAAACTTAATGGAACCATTGCTCTCTGACACTATCATTTAGAAATTATTTTTCAAGGAAAATAAATTTCATTGTATTGCTAATTAAGTATCTTTTACCCTTCTAATAATAACATTCTACTCCTAGGTGACTGTGGAACCTGTAAACTTTCTCTTGTAAATTTGCTGATGAAAAATAGTAAGATAAAAATAAAGTAAGACTCTTTTTGAAATTAGAGTCTTTAATTTATTATTTTATTCTTTTTGGCATGTATTTTTCCCCTTCCTCCTCAGTTCCCCACTGCTGCCCATAAAATCCCAAATCTTATTCAAGGCCTATCTCAAATAGTCTTCCTCCTAAGAAGCCTGGTTTTGTTTTTTGTTTTAATATTATTTCTTGTGATCTCTTCTCACCTCATACACTGTATATGCTTAACTCACATTGTATTGTGCTATGTGTATGCTGCATATGGCTAGGTCCTCTGGGACAGGGATTGTGCCTTTTTCCTTTCAGTGTCACCTGTGGGACCAAGCACAGACCTATATGCAGTGGGCCCTAAATAAACATTTGCTGAATTAAAAATGTTAAGTATTTCTGGTTTTCCCAGTCCTTTATACAATAATTTGTGTCTGCTGATGATCCAAACCTCTTTGCTCACTTTCGAAGGCCTGCAAAATCCCTCCAGAACAAAGCTCAGCCTGCGGCATGACTCAGCAATACAGGGTCTGCGTGCATTCCCGGCTCTGGTAGCTTCTACAGAATGGAAGGAAGTTTGTTTCAGCCACACCAGGGGGCAGTGTGACACACGTCTGCATGGCCATCAAGGCAGGTAAGCGAGGAAAAACAACGCAGTGATTCTGCAAAGAAAACATTTGGAAAATAGTTTAGCACAAAAAGGATAAATGAACTTAATTTTCTGTAGCTTAATCAGACATCCCAAGACTGGAATGATTTATATTACTGCTGCTAACAGGGAAAAGTAAAAAATAGTTTTATTATTTCTGCTGTCAACACGAACACAGAAAGAGATACGTATTTGGGCAGACAAGAGTTGATCTTTGCATTTATATAAAGGACTAGAAGTGATCATATTAAAAATTTTTTTTAAGTTTTTTTATTTATTTTGAGAGAGAGAGAGAGAGAGAGAGAGAGAGACAAAGAGAGTGAGTGGGGGGGAGGGACAGAGAGAAAGAGAGAGAGAGAATGCCCCCAACAGGCTCCCCACTGTCAGTGAAGAGCATGACTCGGGGCTCAAACTCACAAATTGTGAGATCATGACCTGAGCTGAGACCAAGAGTCAGACACTTAACAGACTGAGCCAGCCAGGCACCCCTAGTAGTGATCATGTTAAAGTTCATGTTGTTATACTCTTTTGTAAAGATGAAACTAGCTACAAAAGTCACAATTATTATTTGGAATTCAAATGGTCAGAACATCTTACCTATCAATTAAGAGGTTAATCTGATTCTCAATGTACAGTATTTTGGGAGTTACAAAATGGTTGAATTTGGGAGCAAGTGAATGATTTGTGCAATTTCATTTCCATGCATATAAATATCATTATTGCCTCAAAGTTGGGATTTCAGTGCAGTCCCACTGAATTTGAAATATGGTGAAACAAGGGACAATTGCGTTATTCTGGTATCAGTACCATACTCCTCTACAAAGTAGCACACTGTGTGGTACTTGTATCATCACGTCCACATTTCAGTTGCTGAGTACTTATTGGAACTGTAAGATAGGGAAAGCACTTACTAATAGAGAGAAATCTATCCTTTAGGGCTTTTCGTGGACATTTGTCATTGTGGGCACTTCTGATTGCCCAGCACCCTTTGAACACTCTTCGAGTGTTTGCAAAACATCCTGTCTTATGAGTCCCCCTTCTCCAGGTTGAAGCTGAAAACTGGCTTTCCCAGATTCCCTTGCAGCAAGGGTACAGGTGTGAGGCCTGGATTCCATCAGTCAGATGCACTTGCATGTGACTTTGATTGGGAAGTGAGCAAGGGGAGAAAGGAGGCGTGCAGATTTTGTTATTTGGCAAGCACAGCAACAAACGTGTTGGGCTCTTTAGGGGCGTTGCCACCAGAGTTTCTGGCGTCCACTCCTGAGCATCACGCAGCGTGAGTTGGGCAGTGTCCATGCAAGCGACGGTGGAGGGGCCAACCAGTGACAGCAAGGGTGTTTGAGCTATAGTGGCTCCTGCAGAGCATTGGACGTTGTCCCTGCTGCTCAACATCCAAGCCTGGTCTCAAGCCCTCTCAGCTTCTGTGAACTACTTATTAGCCTTTAATTAATTCTTTTTCCACTTAAGCCAGCCAAGGTAGATTTTGTTGTTTGCCACTTAAACTCTGATAGAAACAAGGAATGGGAGGACATACTCCTTGATTTTTAGACATACATTTTGGGATAACTTGTACAGATTATATCGTGTTATGAATCTAGGGATTTTTTTTTAATGAAAACAAGAAAAGAAGAAAGAAAGAATACAATATAATACTTGTAATCTGGACCTGATTAAAGAGCCAATAAATGAGTTAAAGCAACCACAAATGAATAAAAATAAAGTCATTTTAATATTTATATCTATAAGTGGCATGCTTTCTATAAATAAGGGAGAGTAATTTTAATGTTCAGAACTAGGAATTTGAATTTCATACCAGAAAACAAATTTGATATCAAAGAGTCATTTAGCAAAGTGCCAATCTTTAGAAAAGCTGAATAGAAAACTGTTTTTTTTGTCTGGTTGGAACCCTGTTTCCCTTCTAGTTACAGAATCTCTCTTTATTCTTGGGAACCCTTGAGAGGATAAGAAATAATTATTGACAAGAGTGGAGCAGCAGGTTATAACATGATAAAATTTTTACAACTTATCCCCAAATTTATGAACCAGGAACCAGGCTCTTACCAGATACTGAATCTGCCAGCACCTTGATCTTGGGTTTCCAGCCTCCAGACGTGTGAAAAATAAATGTTTACTGTTGAAGTCACCAGTCTATTGTGTTTTTGTTATAGTAGCCCTAATGGACTAAACATTCCCCCAGCCCTCACCTCACCTCAATGAAACACAGGTCTGATTTTTTTTAAATCATTGGAGATGAATTTTGACTTATTCTTGAAGGTCAAGTAAGTGGAATCATAGAGTATGCACCTTCCCCCTGGCCACTCTTACCCAGTGTAATGTTTGTGAAATTCATCCATGTTATTGTGATTATCAGTATAACTTGTTCCTTTTTATTGCTAAGTGGTGTTCCATCATATAAGTGTCCAATGATGTGCTTATTCAACCGTGGGTAGACATTTGGGCTGTTTCCAGTTTGGGCTGTTATTGACATTCCTATATGCATTTTTATGGGCATATATTTTCATTCTCTTCAGTAAATACCTAAGACTGTATTTGCTGCTGTGCATTAACTATTTTTACATATTGTTGGATTTAATTTGCTGACTTTTTTTAGGGCTTTTGTCTCTGTATTCATAAGGCCAAGGGAAGTTACAGTAACTACCTGTCAAAGAGGTAAACATTTGGTCCTTTTCTGGATGGTTGAGGCAAAACTAACCCTTTGGCTCTTTACCTGTTTTGAAGCCATCATAGCAACAGTCCCTTAATCCTAAGCAATGGTCATTGGAACCAGAATACATACAAACTAGATGGAATCATCCACCACCATGGAAAGAAAGGCTTAAAAAATGCATAATAGGGCCATAGCAATGAAAGTAATGTGGAAATTCAGAGGCCACAAGTCTCCAACTTCATAACTGAGTAAACTTGCTCTATATTCTTCCCAATCTCTGTTTTTAAGGGACATATATGTACCCTATGTGCCTCTATATTCTTAGGCAACTAATCCATAAACTGATGATCTTCTGATGGAAAGACCATCAGAGATTCCCTAGAGAGAAACTGTACATTTTTGGGAGGCCATTGGTATAATTTGAACTGTCATCATGAGGCAGATCGTTTTCAGCTGTGGCAGTCTAGCCATTGTACCCCTGGATCCGAAGGTGGGCTCAGAGACGGTACAGTCACTCTGAACCCATGGACTTACAGATATTGACTCTGGATCAGATGTCCTCTTTCTTTCTTGTTTTTTAAAAAAGTTTTAAATATTTTTGAGAGAGAGATAGAGTGCAAGCAGGGGAGAGGCAGAGAGAGGGGGGGATGTGGCACAGAATTTGAAGCAGGCCCCAGGCTCTGAGATGTCAGCACAGAGTCTGATGTGGGGCTCGAACCCACAAACTGCAATATCATGACCTGAGCCAAAATCGATCACTTAACCAACTGAGCCACCCAGGCGCCCCATTCAATGTCCTCTTTCATAAGTGTGAAGTGGCCTGTGAGTGTTACTGCTTTGATATCTGTCAGATGCCCCAAAAGTAAAGGTTACTCATTCCAGAGTAAATAATTTTATTTGCAAGTTAAGATTTATAGTGAATTCACTGCAACTTCTCTTTCCTGCATACTTAAACACCTGACTGAATCTTTGGCATGTACTGAAGGCAATCAGTAGATTTTTAAGAAAGCAATCAATATTCCAGAATGTCTCATCACAAAATTAGAAATTATGTAAAGATAATTGAGGTAAAACACAAAGAACACATTGTTCTCTTGACTCATATTGGTTCCTCCCTGACAATGAATTTTTATGAGCTGCTTGGACTATTAAAGAAAATTGATATTTTAAAGTCTATGATTATTTGTGACAGGAGTACAATACTTGTAGGCTTTTGTTTGTATATTTGTATTTATACTGAATATCTATGACCAACTGTGAGTAAAATACCTTCTGTTTTTAAATTGCTCATTTGTATAGTGCTTGCCACACATCACTTGAATGAATACTCATTAGATGTGAAACTCAAGTGCTTTATGACTTAGCTTTAAAATATTTAATTAAGAAATGAAGGGGAAAGCATCTAGGAGCACAATATAAATAGCTTATATGACTTTGTGGGGAATTATCTTTTAGAGTAATTTTTCTGAATACCTAAAACTTATACCTTCAAGAGCTGTCTTTTTTCTTTTTTTTTCTTTTTTTCTTTTCTTTTTTATTAAAAAAAATTTTTTTTAACGTTTATTTATTTTTTTGAGACAGAGAGAGACAGAGCATGAACTGGGGAGGGTCAGAGAGAGGGAGACACAGAATCTGAAACAGGCTCCAGGCTCTGAGCTGTCAGCACAGAGCCTGACGCAGGGCTCGAACTCATGGACCGCGAGATCATGACCTGAGCCGAAGTCGGCCGCCCAACCGACTGAGCCACCCAGGCGCCCCTGTCTTTTTTTCTTTTAACCAATTAAATAATATTCTTTCAAAATGCATGGCTTGATTTCCTCCCATCTTAAGCAGAACAAATATAATGTAGTCTACCCCTTCTACAGATGATAATTATGCATGTTAGTTCACTATGGGGTGTTGCCCTTGAGGTTTATTTAAGTGCTTAGACCAAAGGAGGGGATCAGAAACTAAAGCAGCACAGCAGTCTAGGGCCATATAGTAAATGATGGGGCCATCTGTTAAATGTGCCTCCTCTCTCTTCCTGTTCCCCTCCCCCATATCCATTGGCTTCCAATCTAGTCACTGAAAATCAGGAAGATTGAGGGAACCAGATCACCTTGGTTATTCTTGCACGAACTTTATTTTATATTCTTTTACACTGTTGTTTTAGAGGGGACCCAAGGGTGACTCTAAATGCTTTCATGCAGGTGTCAAGTGCATATGTTCATAGGCCTTTTCCTCTCATTTTCATGCTGCAGGCCTTCCTGTTTAGTGAAGTTAGACAAAGAGTGCTGGAGACGTGACACATGACTAGACTAAGGTTTGTGTACTTTACAAGCTTTCAGTTACAAGCTTCTGGGGATCTAATGTGTTCTGGGGATCTAATGCACAGCATGGTGACTATAGTTAATACTACTGTTTTATATATTTGAAATTTGCTACAAGAGTAGATCTACCCCCCCCCCCCCACCACACACAGTAACTATGTGAGGTGATGGATGTATAACCATTTTGATTGTGGTAATCATTTCACAATGTATACATATATTAAATCATCACATTGTACACATCAAATATATATAATTCTTCTTTGTCAATTATATCTCAGTAGAGCTGCTGGGAGTGCGGAAAGTCCTGTGTACTTTATTTATTTAAAAAAAACTTTTTTAAATGTTTAAGAGACAGAGAGATAGAGAACAAGTGGGGGAGGGACAGAGAGAGGGAGACGCAGAATCTGAAGCAGGCTCCAGGCTCTGAGCTGTCAGCACAGAGCCTGATTAGGGGCTCCAACTCACGAACCATGAGATATGCCCTGAGCCCAAGTTGGACGCTTAACCCAAGTGCCATCCAAGTCCTGTGTACTTTTTTTTTTTTCAACGTTTTTTATTTATTGGGACAGAGAGAGACAGAGCATGAACGGGGGAGGGGCAGAGAGAGAGGGAGACACAGAATCGGAAACAGGCTCCAGGCTCCGAGCCATCAGCCCAGAGCCTGACATGGGGCTCGAACTCACGGACCGCGAGATCGTGACCTGGCTGAAGTCGGACGCTTAACCGACTGCGCCACCCAGGCGCCCCATTCCTGTGTACTTTTAAAGTGTAAGAAAAGCATGGATGGCCCACCCAGACATAGCTTTTTAAATTTTTTTCTGTTTGTGTCTTTCCTTAGAAGCAGGTCTTGGGACACAGATTCAAGTAAGAGTAGCTCATTTGACGGGTGAAGGAAACACGGGTGGTAGGGGTTTGAGAGAAGGCAGTGAAGGCAGCACAAAGAGTGTATGATGCAGTCAGGTACCCCTGTGGGCAACTGGAGTTTCACGGACTGTGCACTGGGCAGACAGTAGAGGGCGCGCTGCGCAGTCACTGAGCCCACCCTCCGCATCCAGCCAGTCCACAAAGGGTGTTCAGTCTCGTCGTCCTGCATGTGTCCATGCCCAGCGCAGCAGGCATGGGCAGGGGTGTGTCTGACACCAAAGAGGGCCCTCAGGTGAAGAGATACAGGTTCGGTTGAGATGGAAGTGAGGCATGGTAAAAAATAAACTGACACACACTGGACAGTTTAAGAGGTCATTTGAACATAAATCAGTAGGAATTGGGCAGTGCCAACCCACAAGTAGTCAGGAGCTGGGGAGAGACTTTTATAGAGAAAAGGCGGGAGCAAGGTAAGGAAACTGTTGATGGGCTATAGCTTCAAGCCCAGTTGGCTGTTTGTGATTGGTTGTCCTTAGGTTTCAATTTTGTCACCTTCGGGCATTTACAAACTTAGATTTTGGTTTGCTTAGGAAGGCCACCACAGCATTGAAGCCACCTCAATCTCATGGCCCCCTTGTTTAATTAATTTAACAGGCTGCTTGCCCTAAAGTGACCATGGAGGGGGCTGGGGGGCTACAGGTGTGGCATCAGTAGTGTCCACTGTAGCTGGAGACGTTGACATGAGAATGACCCCCATGATTTGTAGACTTGCATTTTGAGAACAAATTAGCAACCTAAATAAAGAGGTAAATTGAGGGAATCTCAAATGACCAGAAACTGAGCAATTTGAGAAGCACACACTTGTAGCAAGCTACAGGTGAGTCCCTTGAGGATTTGCAGGGGCAAGGTGTGCACGGAAGGAGGAGTCTGGCCAGTAAGCTCACTAGCCTGAAGACAGGGAGATTCTTGATGGATATTCATTGCTTATGAGATACATTTCAGTCTTGTATCAATTAGGCATTTATGGGAAATCAGTCTCTCAGTTCTTCAAGTTTCATTTTTCCAAAGACACGTACATGAGAGTCTCTGTTTCACTTCCTGTGGTTCCATCTTAGATTGAAGTCCTTTCACAAAACTAAAAGATAGTTGTGAGTTTCCTTTAACCATACTAGTATCTGGAGACATTGATCTATAATGTTTCTGGAAGAAAAACTCAATTCCTATTAAGTAGGTCCACACTGCCTGTCTTTTCTGCTTGATTTCCTGAATAAGTTACCCAGCAAATTGTCTAACTCAGCCCCCTGCTTTTATAATTATCTAACTACTGCCAATTTGAATTTCTTTTGTCTTGAACAGTCAGCTGTAGTGAGATGACTGAGAGGTGATTGATTTTATAGTGTCAGTTTACTCCACTTCCTCAAATCAGACAGTTTTTAAAATTACAGAGTAATGATTCTGGAAAATATTATGTCAAGCACTGCTTATTTATGAAAACTTTATACTGTCTTTGTAAGATGCTCAGCTGTGGGAGCAGTGAGTACAAATAAATAGGGATTCTGTATGTTGTAGCAGAGAGCTCCTTTTATTGGCCAGTATCATTTTTGTGTGTGGATCCGTTTCTCTCCACCTCCATTTGGCCCTGGGGGTGTGTCTGTAATGGGGTCTCACACATCCACATACTCTTACAGGGTTGGCATATGTGTCGATGTTATGTGTCTACTTGACTGAGCCAAGAGGTGCGCAGATTAAACACTACTTCTAGGTATGTCTCTGAGGGTATTTCTGGATGAGAAATCAACTCCCATGGTTCTTAGGTCTGTGAGCTGAGGCTGGAACAACACCATCAGCTTTCTTGGGTGTCCATCTTGTAGACAGTAGGTCATGGGACTTCTCAGCCTCTGTAGACATGTGAAGTAATTCCTCAAAGTGAATCTCCACATATATATTCCATAATATATATCATATTCTAATGGTTCTCTTTCTCTGGAGAACCCTGATTAAGGCAGCATGTGGCTAGGGCTGGGCCAATCTTAGTACAGTATTTGATTGAGCACACAGAGTGGAAACATGATCCAATCATGGCCAACCTATGTATGTGTTGTGTGGGGACATAGATATTATGGATGCTGGGAGAATGAAATTCTCTTTCTGCCTCATTTGCTAATCTGATAGCATAAGACTATGCATGGTTGTAAGTCACTATCTTGGCTCCCTTAGGTAGAGAGAGATTCCATGCAGAATGCAGCCAAGTAGAGGCAAGTAGTGGGGACAAAAAGTTCTGGAGACTTTAGTCCCTACATCTGGCTGTTCTTGAGCTCAGCATCAGGGCCTTCTGGTTTTTTTGTTTTTGTTTTTTTTTAATTCACATTAGTTAACATACAGTGTAGTCTTGGCTTCAGGAGTAGAACCCAGTTATTCATCACTTAACATATAACACCCAGTGCTCAATCCAACAAGTGCCGTCCTTAATGCCCATTGCCCATTTAGCCCATCCTTCCATCCACTTTCCCTCCAGCCACCCTCAGTTTGTTCTGTATATTTAAGAGTCTCTTAGGGTTTGCCTCCCTGTCTGTTTTTCTCTTATTTTTCCTTCCCTTCCCCTATGTTCATCTGTTGTGTTTCTTAAATTCCACATATGGGTGAAATCATATGATATTTGTCTTTTTCTGACAAACTGTTTTATTATCTCTGACAAATTATTTCTCTGGCAAATTATTTCACTTATCATCATACACTCTAGCTCCATCCATGTTATTGTAAATGGCAGAATTTCATGATTTTTTTTATCACTAAGTAGTATTCCACTATATATATATATATATATATATATATATATATATATATATATATACCACATCTTATTTATTCATTCATCAGCCGATGGACATTTGGGCTCTTTCCATACTTTGGCTATTGTCAATAGGGCTGCTGTAAACATTGGAGTGCATGTGCCCCTTCAAATTAGCACTTTTGTATCCTTGGAGTAGATACCTAGTAGTACAATTGCTGGGTTATAGGGTAGTTCTGTTTTTAACTTTTTGAGGAGTGGCTGCACCAGTTTACATTCCCATCAACAGTGCAATAGGGTTCCCTGTTCTCTACATCTTCCTCAACATCTGTAGTTTCTTGTGTTGTTAATCTTAGCCATTCTGACAGGTGTGAGGTAATATCTCATTGTGGTTTTGATTTGTATTTCCCTGATGATGAGTGATGCTAAGCATCTTTTCATGTGTCTGTTAACCATCTGGATGTCTTCTTTGGAAAAGAGTAGTCATGTCTTTTGCCCATTTCTTCACTGGATTATTTGTTTTTTCGGTGTTGAGTTTGAGAAGTTCTTTATAGATTTTGGGTACTAAACCTTTATCCGATATGTCATTTGCAAATATCTTTTCCCATTCTGATAGTTGCCTTTTAGTTTTGTTGATTGTTTCCTTTGCCGTGCAAATCTTTTTATTTTGATGATGCCCCAATAGTTCATTTTTGCTTTTGTTTCCCTTGCCTTCTGAGACATGTTTAATAAGAAACTGCTGCAGCCAAGGTTAAAGAGGTTGTTGCCTGTGTTCTCCTCTAGGATTTTGATGGTTTCCTGTCCCACATTTAGGTCTTTTATCCATTTTGAATTTATTTTTGTGTATGGTGTGAGAAAGTGATCCAGGTTCATTTTTCTGCATGTTGCTGTTCAGTTTCCCCAGCACCATTTGCTGAAAAGACTGTCTTTTTTCCATTGGATACTCTTTCCTGCTTTGTTGAAGATCAGTTGGCCATACGTTTGTGGGTCCATTTCTGGGTTTGCTATTCTATTCCATTGATCTATGTGTCTGTTTTTGTGTTAGTACCAGATTGTCTCAATGATTATGCTTTGTAATGCAGCTTGAAGTCTGGAATTGTGATGCCTTCAGCTTTGGTTTTCTTTTTTCAAAATTACTTTGGTTATTCAAGGTCTTTTTTGGTTCCATACAAATTTTAGGATTGTTTGTTCTAGCTCTGTGAGGAATGCTGGTGTTGTTTTCTTAGGGATTGCATGGAATACGTAAATTGCTTTGGGTTGTATCAACATTTTAATAATATTTGTTCTTCCAATCAATGAGCATGGAATGCTTTTCCATCTCTTTGTGTCTTCTTCAATTTCTTTCATAAGCTTTCCATAGTTTTCAGCATAGAGATCTTTTACCTTTTTGGTTAGGTTTATTCCTAGATATTTTATGGGTTTTGGTGCAATTATAAATGGGATCGAGTCCTTGATTTCTCTTTCTGTTGCTTCATTATTGGTGTATAGAAATGCAACCGACTTCTGTATAGTGATTTTATATCCCATGACTTTGCTGAATTCACGTATCAGTTCTAGCAGTTTTTTGGTGGAGTCTTTCAGGTTTTCCATGTTGAGTATCATGTCATCTGCAAAGAGTGAAAGTTTGACTTCTTCTTTGCCAATTTGGATGGGTTTTATTTCGTTTTGTTGTTTGATTTCTGAGCTAGGACTTCCAACACTATGTTGAACAACAGTGGTGAGACAATGCACATCTCTGTTGTGTTACTGACCTTAAAGGGGATAGCTCTCAGTTTTTCCCCATTGAGGATGATATTAGCTGTGGGCCTTTCATATATGACTTTTATGATGTTGAGATATGTTCTTTCTCATCCCTACTTTCTTGCGGGTTTTTATCAAGAAAGGATGCTGTATTTTGTCAAATGCTTTTCTGTGTATATTGAAAGGATCATATGGTTCTCATCCTTTATTTTATTAATGTGGTGTATCACATTGACTGATTTGTGAATATTGAACCAACTCTGCAACCCAGGAGTAAATCCCACTTGATCATGGTGAATAATTCTTTCAATGTCCTGTTGAATTCGATTTGCTAGTGTTTTGTTGAGAATTTTTGCATCCAGTTACATCAAGGATATTGGCCTTTAATTCTCTTTTCTGGTGGGATATTTGTCTGATTTTGGAATCAAGGTAATGCTGGCTTCATAGAATGAGTTTGGAAGCTTTCCTTCCGCTTCTGTTTTTTGGAACCATTTGAGAAGAATAGGTATTAACTGTTCTTTAAGTGTCTGGTATAATTCCCCTGGGAAGCCAATTGGCTCAGGACTCTTATTCGTTGGGAGATTTTTGATAACTGATTCAATTTCTTTGCTGGTTATGGGCCTGTTCAAATTTTCTATTTCTTCCTGTTTGAGTTTTGATAGTGTGTGAGTATCTAGGAATTTGTCCATTTCTTCTAGATTGTCCAGTTTGTTGGCATATAATTTTTCATAGTATTCTCTAGTAATTGTTTGTATTTCTGTGGTGTTGATTGTGATCTCTCCTCTTTCATTCCTGATTTTATCTATTTGGGTCCTCTCTCTTGTCTTTTTGAGAAGTCTGGTTAGGTATTTGTCAATTTTTTTTATTCTCTCAAAAAGTAGCTTTTAGTTTCATTGATCTTTTCCACTGTTTTTTTCTATATTGTGTATTTCTGCTCTAATCTTTATTATTTCTCTTCTTTTACTTGGTTTTAGGCTTTATTTGCTTCTCCTTTTTTCACTCTCTTAGGAGTAAGTTTAGGTTGTGTATTGGGGCCTTTCTTGCTTCTTGAGATAGGCCTGAATTGCAATGTACTTTCCTCTTGGGATTTTCTGCTGCATCCCAAAGGGTTTGGACTGTCTTGTTTTCTATTCATTTACTTTCATGTATTTTTTAATTTCTTCTTTAATTTTCTGGCTAACCCATTCATTCTTTAGTAGGATGTTATTTAACTTACATGTATTTGAAGGCTTTCCAAATTTTTTCTGGTGGTTGATTTCAAGTTTTATAGTATTGTGATCTGAATATATGCATGGTATGATCTTGACTTGTTGAAGGCTGATTTGTGACCCAGTATGTGATCTATTCTGGAGAATGTTTCATGTGCACTTGAGGAGAATGTGTATTCTGCTGTTTTAAGATGAAGTGTTCTAAATATAGCTGCTAAGTCTATATGGTCCAATGTGTCACTCAAAGCCATTGTTTCCTTGTTGATTTTATGTTTAGATGATGTGTCCATTGTTGTAAGTGGAGTACTAAAGTCTCCTACTATTATGGTATTATTATCAATGAGTTTCTTTATGTTTGTGATCAATTGCTTTGTATATTTGAGTTCTTTCAAGTTGGGTGCATAAATATTTACAATTGTTAGATCTTCTTAGTGGATAGGATATAATGCCCTTCTTTATCTCTTATTACTCTCTTTATTTTAAAATCTAGTTTGTTTAATGTAAGGATGGTACTCTCTCTTTCTTTTGACCTTTGTTAGCATGATAGATGGTTCTCCATCCCCTCACTTTCAATCTGCAGGTGTCCTGAGGCCTAAAATGAGTCTCTTGTAGGCAGCCTATAGATGAATCTTGTTGTTTTTTTTTTTAATCCATTCTGATATCCTATGTCCTTTGCTTGGGGCATTTAGTCTATTTACATTCAGAGCAATTATCAAAAGATATGACTTTACTGCCATTGTGTTAGTTGTAGATTTGGTGTTTATGGTGATGTATTCTGGTCCTTTGTAGTCTTTGAAGTCTTTGGCCTTTTTTTTTTTCCCTCCACTCAGAGAGTCCCCCTTAAAATTTTTTGCAGGGCTGGTTTAGTGGTCACAAACTCCTTTAGTTTTTGTTTGTCTGGGAAAGTCCTTAGCTCTCCTTCTATTCTGAATGGCAGCCTTGCTGGATAAAGGATTCTTGGCTGCATATTTTTCCTGTTCAACACATTGAATATTTCCTGCCACTCCCTTCTGGCCTGCCAAGTTTCAGTGGACAGGTCTGCTACTACCCATATGTGTCTACCGTTGTAGGTTAAGGACCTCTGGTCTAGTTGCTTTCAGAATTCTCTTTATCTTTGTATTTCACAAGTTTCACTGTGATATGTCATGGTGTTGACCTGTTTTTGTTGATTTTGAAGAGAGTTCCCTGTGCCTCTTGGACTTGGATGTCTGTTTCCTCCCTCAGATTAGGGAAGTTCTTAGCTATAATTGGTTCAAATAAACCTTCCACCCATTTTTCTTGCTCTTCTTCTGGGACTCCTATGATATGGGTGTTGTTTCGTTTCATGGAATCGCTTAGTTCTCTAAGTCTCCCTTCATGATCTAGTAACTTCCTTTCCCTCTCTTTTTCAGCTTCATTATTCTCCATGATTTTGTCTTCTATTTCACCTATTCTCTGCTCTGCTTCTTCAGTCCTCATTGTCACTGTATCTAGTTTATTTTGCATCTCAATGGTAGCATTTTTAAATTCATTCTTACTGGTTCTTAGGTCTTTAATCCCTGCAACAAGGGTTTCTCTAGTGTCTTCTATACTTTCTTCAATTCCAGCTAGTAATCTTATGACTGTTGTTCTAAATTCTTTTTCAGATATATTGCTTATATCTGTTTTGAGCAGGTATAATCCCTGGCTGTAATTTCTTCTTGACCTTTCCTTTGGAGAGAATTCCTCCATCATGTCTTTTTTGGCTAAGTTTCTGTCTTTTGTGTGTTTTAAAAGCTTGTTATGTGTCCTGCGCCTGAGAGTACTACTATATTAAAAAGGGGTCATACACTGTCCAGGGCCTGGGACTCCAGGAATTGTTTCTGAGGTATGCTGTGTGCACTCTGCTGTTGCGTTTTGTTTGCTCTTTCCCATTTGTCAGTCCTCTGCAGAGCTTCCCCTTGCTTGCAGTGGTGGAATGTTTGGACCTTTAACTAGGTATGCTTTGATTTGTTTGTTGAAGTAACTCTGAGAAAAAAAAAGTGGGGGTGGAGGAAGTCTGATCCTATAAAAACAGAAAAGGAAAGGGAACAAAAAGCAAACACACATAGAATAAAAAAAACTATAAGGCCGATTCCAAAGAAAAAGAAAAGAAAAAGGATAAAAAAAGCAGAAAAAAAGAGAAAAGAAGGAAAAAGAAAAGAATAAAATGCATATGTATGTATATATATAGGTGTATATATGCATATATATATATATATATATATATGTATATATGGAAATGACAAAAAACAAATCAGAAACTATGAGCCTCATTTCGAAATTAAAAAAGAAGAAGCAGGAAAAAAAAAGTTGTCTGTTGGTTGCTTGGCGGGTAGTGGCTATGCTAGTCTGGAGAAAGGCCAGCTGCATTGGCACTGACTCATTCTTGCCTCAGTAAATAAGCAGTTGCTGGGCACAGAGTGGTGGGATTTGGTCTAAGTGGGTCCCGCCTCCACTGGGGGCTTCTGTGTTGCTCTATGAAGTCCTGTGTTGCTCTATGAACACCTTGTTGGTGTTGGGGGGAAAATGGCGCCACTCCAATCTCTTGTCCTGGCTGGGGATCCCAATCCCCGTTATTCACAAGCAGCCCTCACGGTATAGTGAGGGCAGTCAGCTTATCCTGCACCACAGCCATCTTGCGCACACAGCTGGGATTCAAAACGCAAAGTATTAAAGGACGCTGCATGGCACACATCTGCTCCCCTCCTCTGGAGTAGAGCCTCTCTACCCTGGTGATGAAAGGCCTTTGACTGGTACCTGCAGCGTCTTTTGTCCCTGGGGAGGCAATAAGCACTCTCCCAAAAGTATTCCAGGAAGAGGACCAGTGCACCCTGGAGATCTCTACATCATGCTCTGCACTCTGGGCCAGCTCTCTCCTCCCCAGGAGCATAGGCAACAACTCCACTCCAGAGAAAGTCACACACTTCCAAAACCTCAGAGTTTGAGCTCCAGAAGCTGTTTGCAAAAAATAACTGGGACATTCAGTACTTCTCACGCCCCAATCTGTGGTCCAGAGAGGTTTTCCTCTTGTGCTAACTTGATGCTGCACCTTCTCAGCTCTTCTCTTTCTCTCCCTGTTGTCTCCACACAGAAAGGATTCCCTTCCCCTCTGTGGCTTGGCCATTTTTCTCTCCCCCAATTCACATCCATGCACTTCCCACCTGCCAAGCTATCTCCCTCCATCTGTGGAGATCCTTCTGTCTCTCCACAGATCTATTTCCTGGGGGTTCCAAGTAATCTGACCTCAGTACAGCTATGTTTGAGAGATGAGGAAAGCCCAGGATCCCCCTTCTTCTCAGCTATCTTAACTCTGGGCCTTCTGTTTTTCTGTGAGCTAATTCCTTTTCCTCTTCTCTCTCTTCCTCTTCAGTTTAGTTTGACATAGGTTTCTAGCACGTGCTGTAGAAGGAGTTCTGACTAAAACACTTACTCAGAACTGGCAAGAAAATGAAAATGAGAAAATGCATCAGGAAAAATTTTTGAGAAATTAGCTTGATGATGAAAAATCTCCTAAAATACAATACAAACTGATTTAATATCAATTATCAAAATGTTTTTTGAAACCAGATTTTGTGTGAAATTGTGACAGAAGTTTTCAATGGCTCTTGGATTACAACACCCCTCAGGAAAAAAAAATAGCTAATATTTATGTTTACTTGCAGAAGAGAAAATTTCTCCTGAATATTTTGTTCTCCTAGCACCCAGTTCCAATAAGTTTGTGAAAGCTGGTGAGTAAATGTATCTATTCTTTTATAATTCAGTTCCTATGTCCAACTTTATTTCCAGGGTTAGGGGATTATATTGTGAAGTGAATCCCAGGCACAAAAAGCATTTCTTCGTGTGCAATATTTACACTATCCAGTAAATCAGATAGTACTTGTAATTCCTTTGAGAATTTGTAGGAAAACCATGAAATTTCAGCTGATGTCTGGCCTTGGAAACCTCAAAGATTCATTATGGGATGGTGAGTCTTGTGGCAAATCCTTGTTCTCTCCTAGTCACCAAGATTTCTCATTGCCACCAAGCAATGATCTTAGCTATAGGTGACTTGCCAAAAAAGCGACCCATAGCTGTACAGCAAAAATGAATAATTCATAATTATTATGAGGCTTCTTCATTCAGAAGTTCAGAGCTGTGTGAGTTCTGCCATGTAACATATTCATGGAAGCAGCTAGGGTTGTGAAAAGCAAGGAGGGTCACGCAGTGATTGAGACAAATCATCTCTTCTCAAAATTTGTTTTCAGGACCACTTAAACTCTTAAAAATTATTGAAAAGTTAAAAAAGCTTTTGTTTATTTGGGTTATATCTCTTTACATTCACCATATTAGAAGTTAGATCAGGAAAATCTAAGTATTGGGAAGCTTACATTCACATGGTGCAGGTTATGAGTTTCCAATATTCTAATTTATATTGAAAGGTTAGAGTTTGTAATTGGCAACAATTACTGTGTTCTTGCGGCGCCTGGGTGGCGCAGTCGGTTAAGTGTCCGACTTCAGCCAGGTCATGATCTCACGGTCCGTGAGTTCGAGTCCCATGTCAGTCTCTCTGCTGACAGCTCAGAGCCTGGAGTCTGCTTCAGATTGTGTGTTTCCCTTTCTCTGCCCCTCCCCCACTCACTCACACGCTCTCTCTCTCTCTCTCTCTCTCTCTCTCTCTCAAAAATGAATAAATGTTAAAAACGTTAAAAAGTACACTAAAAAGGAGTGTACTCAGGAGTTGAGAACTAACAATTTTTAGTGCTTTATCAGGGCGTTCTTTATGTGACACTGGCTTATTTTTTAACTGCAAGCACATGGCAGTGAAGAATTCAATGACTAAAAGAATAGTTTGGTGCCACTGCTTTGATTGGTGCTAAGGTGCCAGCAGTTTGACCCACATTGCTTTTGTGCCATCAACACAAAGGTCAATCCAGTGGAAAATGCACTTATCATCTTAATATTATTATGAAAATAATTTGACCTTGTGGATTCCTTGAAAGGAATTGGGAACTGCCAAGGGATAGCAGACCATACTTTGAGAATCACTGATTTAAGAAATGCTATTATTCTATCACTTAAAAACAAAAAGCCTTCTTGAGTGCATATTATTGCTAGGCAGTTCTAAGTGTATGGGGTGTGTCTGAACAAAACAAGGAGCTCTGTCTGCACAGAGGCTGTTTTCTAGCAGGGTAGTGATAGACAATCAGACAATAGATATTATAAATAGGTAAGTTAGGAGATACATTAGGAGATGATAAGTGCTGTGGAAATGTACAGAAGTACAGCAAGGTAAGGGCGATTGGGAGTGCTCGAGGTGTCCAGTAGCAGGTGGAAATTTTAGACTGGTCAGGATAGACCTCATTGCAAAGGTGATATTGATAAAGTTTTTTTTTTTTATTTTTAAATTTGAATCCCAATATAGTTAACATACAGTGATATATTGGTTTCAGGTGTACAATATAGTGATTCACCAATCCTATATCACTCAGTGTACATTACGAGTGCACTCCTTAATTCCCTTCACCTATTTCACCCATCCCCCACCCATCTCCCCTCTGGTAACCATCAGATTGTTCCCTATAGTTAAGAGTCTTTTTCTTGGTTGGTGTCTTTTTCTCTCCCTCCCCCCCCCCCCGCCCCTCCCTTTGCTCATTTGTTTCTTAAATTCCACAAAGAGTGAAATAATATGGTATTTGTCTTTCTCTGACTGACTTGCTTCACTTAGCTTAATATTCTTTAGCTCCATCCATGTCATTGCAAATGGCAAGATTTCATTCTTTTTTATGGCTGAATATTATTCCATTGTATGTATATACCACATCTTCTTCTTTTTTTAATGTTTATTTATTTATTTTGAGAGAGAAAGAGCACAGAGGAGGGGCAGAGAGAGAGGGGAGCGAGAATCCCAAGCAAGCTTGTGGCTAGCTAATAAAGGAGCATTTCAAACAAGGGAACGGCCGTATAAATACGGGAGTATGAGTGACACGGTCAAAATAGCATAAGGAAGCCAATGAGAAAGGAGTGGAGGTATCGAATGGTGAAGTTTTGGGATATGTGGTCAGAGAAGGAAGGGAGGGAACAGATCATGTAGAGAAATAGTAACTGCTGGAGGAGTTTTAGCAGAAGAGGGACTTGACTTCTCTTATGCTTTAAAAAGGTCATTTTTGTTGCTGTATTGAAGATAGACTATACAGGAAAAGGAAAGAAAATGGAAATTAATTAAGAGACTTGTGCAGTAATCTGATGAAAGATAACAGATGGTTGGGCCAGATGTGGAACTGGCGAGAAGAGGGAGTCCACGGAACTTGGTTCTGATATGGAGTGTCAGAGAGAGAAGTCAAAGGGAACTTCAAAATGTTTGGTCTGAGTAACTGTAAAGATAATGTATCTCATATATGGAAATTAACTCAAAATTTACCATAGATCTAAGTATAAAATGATAAACTTTTAGAAGAAAACATAGGAGAAAATCTCCATGACCTATGGGTAGGCAGAGAGTTCATGACACCAAAGGCATGATTCGTAATATAGAATTTAAATATATTGGACTTCATCAAAATTAAAAATTTTGCTCTGTGAAAGACACCATCTAGAGAATAAAAATAAAGTGACAGTATGGGAAAATTATTTGTAAATTACATATCCCATGGGATATATATTTATGTGTATACACACATACACGCACACAATTTAGAGTTAACAATAGGAAAACAAGTTTGAAAATGAGAAAAAGATGTGAACAGATACTCCCATAAAAATGGCAAATAAGCACATGGTAAGATGCCTAACATCATTCACCACTAGGGAAATGCACCTTAAAGCCACCAATGCATCTCTTAAGATGCCTAAAATAAAAAATACAGACAATGGCACATGCTGGTGAGGATGTGAAGCAGCTGGGTCTCACACGTCGTTCGCAGGAGTACAAGATGGCATGGCCCTGTGGAGAACAGTTTAGTTTCTTCTGAAGTTAAGTATCCACTTATCATGTAACCTAGTAATCCCACATCTAGATGTTTGTCCTAGAGAAATGAAAACTTAACCTTGA
The DNA here is from genome assembly GCF_018350175.1 of Felis catus. Taxonomy (NCBI): domain Eukaryota; kingdom Metazoa; phylum Chordata; class Mammalia; order Carnivora; family Felidae; genus Felis; species Felis catus. Next base: position 139,921,182 of record NC_058368.1, read on the forward strand.
TTGAAACCTGTACATGGATATCCACAGCAATTTATTTGTAATGAGAAAAAATTGCAAATCATCCAAATGTCTTGTCCTTCAATAAGTGAATGAGTAAACAAGCTGTAGCATTTGTATATAAGTGAGTGTTGCTCTACAGAAAAAAGAAAAAGAGGAAGATGCATGCGACAACTTGGAGGGATGATGTCAAGGGTGTTCTATTATGCTAAGTGAGACAGGCAATCTCAAAAGGTTACACACGATATGATTCCATTTATATAATATTCTTGATATGATAAAATTATAGCAAGGGGAAGGTGTCCATGGCTGCCAGGGGTTAGGGATGGAATGAGGAGGGCATAGCTATAAATGGGTAGCATGAGGGAATTTATTTGGGGTAATGGAACAGCTGTAAATACTGATTGTATCTACTGCTGGTTACAAAAATCTAAACATGTGATAACATCTCACAGAACAATGTACCAAAGAGGAAGAAGCATGCATGTTAAAACTGGTGAAATACAACTAAGTCTGTACTTACTTGTATTTAATAGTATCACACTGATCGTAATTCCCTGGTTGTTGTAATTATACTATGGTTATGTAAGATGTTATTTTGGGGGCAAGCTGGGAAAGGGTTCTCAGGAACTCTGTACTATTTTTGCAAATTCTCTTTGAGCCTAAAATTACTTTAAATGAAAAGAAAAACGATAGCATTTCCATTAGCTGGGATGAAAAAGGCTGCATATAGAGCAGATTTTAGAGATGAATTCAGTTGTGGATATCCTAAATTGGAGATATCTATTTTATACACTTATGTATACAAGTGTGGAGTTTGGGAGAGAATTCTGAATGAGATATACATTCAGGAAATGAATTTAAAGCCAGGAGACTGGATAAGCTCATCTAGGGCAGAAATATAAATCAAGAAGAGAAGCAGAGGCAGGAAGGAGCCTTGGGGTACTCTATTATCAGACAGCTTGAGAAAGTAGAGAGAACTCTGACATTATAGTTTCAAGTTTAGTGTTTCCCTTTTATGGAAAACTTTGTGGTGTGCATGCTTGTGTGCATGTGTGTATGCGTGTGTGCATGTGGTGTGTGTGTGTGTGTGTGTGTGTGTGTGTGTGTGTGTGTGTGTGTGGCTTGATAGAGTTCTGTTCCAACCAATAGATAGTTTTAATGGTAGATTTGAACCTCTTTCAGTTATTATGGTCTTTCTCTATTCCTCTGTACTTTATTAATTACAGTAAAAATTTTCAGTGTATCAGTAGGAATGCTCCTCTCTTTTCCTCAATTATTGAACTCTGGTCAATGATTTTACAACCTATTCTTCTAATGCCTGCTACCTCAAGGATTGTGTATGGTAACCTCACTGCTTTGGGAGAAATGAACATGCATTCAGGTAAAAGAGGATGGAGCATCTGCTGTGAGACCACTTTCCTTAATGGAGAAATAAAGACACATTTAGGAGAAATTTTCTCATTATCTTCTTATTTTGTTTTCCTGAAATCATGGCTCTTTTATGGCCAGTCTGTACTCTTGCCATTTTTGTCTTCAACCAAATGTTTTATCTCCTTTGCCACCATCTTCCCATTATCATTGCTTTTAAAAAAATAATTCACTTAGTTAACTGAGTTTAGCTTCATATTTAGGCAAATCACTGTAATTACTTTATATGTTTAGGAATGCAGCCTTGGTTAGAAGGAAATTATAATCCGTAATGCATATGTTAGAAGACAAGAAAAGGTGAAAATCAATGATCTAAATATCCACCTCAGGAAGTTGGAAGAAGGACAGCAAAGTAAACCCAAACAAAGGAAAAAGAAAGATATAATAAAGTTAAAGGCAGAAATTAATGGAATAGAACAAACATACAGTAGAAAAGATCAACGTAAATGAAAGTTGGTCTGTGCCAGAAAGATTGACCAAGAAAAAGAGAGAAGCTACAAATCACCAATATCAGGAATTAAAAATGGGACGTCACTTTGGATCCTATAGACATAAAAAGAATATAAGAGAATATTGTAAAAATGCATTCCCATGAATTAAAAAATAAATGAAATAATATAATTCATAGTAAACACAATGTACCAAACTGACATCTGTTTCTAACATAAGTAGAAATAGAAAATCTGAATAATTCTTTTGCAAATTGCCTATTTATACTCTTTGCTCATATTTCTATTGAGATTTTTGTCTTAAAAAAAATCAACCAATAGAATTTCTTTAAATGCTAATACATTAAGCCTTTGTTATATTCATTGCAAATATTTCCCCGAGTGTTTTTACTTTCATGTTTTATTCATAAAGTATAGAAATTTATATTATACAGTTAAATTTGTTGAACTTTTTTATTATAATTTCTTTTGCTTTTATGCTCAGTCTATCCCTGTATAGTTTCTTCTAGTTTATGATGTTGATGTGTGTGTATTTTTAAATTAATTCTTTAAAACTTGTGGGACTTAGTGTGATGTGTGACACGTGGCAAGGGATCTTTTTCTTCCCCCTGGACTAGTCAGTATTCTTAGTGTCATTTAAAATATAACCATTGATTTTTCCACTGGTTTGTGATGCTTTCTTGACCAAATATTAAAAACTTGTAGGGTCTGTTTCTTTGAAAATTTCTCTCTTCACTCTTCTTTGACGTTATTCTTTGAAATTTTTGGCTTTTCCTTCACACCTTTTTTCAAAAAAAATTCAGAGTAATGTATCATGTTAAAAAAATTCCAGGGAATTTATGTAGGCATTTCATTAAAGCTAAATTGTAATAGCTATAACATATCAAATGGTTAGGGGCACCTGGGTTAAGCGTCCAACTTTGGCTCAGGTCATGATCTCACGGTTTGTGAGTTCAAGCCCTGCATCGGGCTCTGTACTGAGAGCTCAGAACCAGGATCCTGCTTCAGATTCTGTGTCTCCCTCTTTCTCTGCCCCTCCCCTGCTCATGCTCTCTCTCTCTCTCTCTCTCTCTCTCTCTCTCTCTCTCTCTCTCTCAAAAATAAAGAAACATTAACATTTTTTTAAAAGTGGTTAAAGTACATATTTTTGAAAAAAAATTTTTTAATGTTTATTTTTTGAGAGAGAGAGAGAGAGAGAGAGGGACATAGCATGAGAGGGGGAGGGGCAGAGAAAGAGAGGGAGACACAGAATCCGAAGCAGGCTCCAGGCTCTGAGCTGTCAGCACAGAGCCCAACGTGGGGCTCGAACCCACAAGCTGTGAGATCATGACCTGAGTCGAAGTCAGATGCCCAACTGACTGAGCCACCCAGGCGCCCCTAAAGTGCATATTTTGTAATATGACATACATTATCTGTAACATGGGAATAGTGATACTTGACACATTGTTTGGAAAGATGAAATGAAGTGAAAACAGGATGTAAAACACCTTGAATGGTCCTTGACATGTTAGTAGGTGCTCGTTAATTAAAATAACTAAGAATTACTAACTCCCATTATTCTATGCCTCTTAATAAATGATGCCATTTATTACCATTAGTAATAAATTAGTATTTGATGTTTCCGTTCTTATATGTAAAATGTCTCTCCTTTTATGTAAACCTTTTATATCTTTCAACAAAATTCTGATTTTTTTTCATATCAATCACACTCTTTTTGGTTAGTTTTATTCTTAGGTATTTTATAGTTTATACTGTTGTTTTGCATAGACTTGGTTTTTTTCCCATTATATCTTTTTGGTATTGATGCTGTGTAGGCAAGACTTTGAAAGTGTTTATTTATCTTATTTAAATTTATCTGATTATTTGCCAAAAAAAAAAATGTAAGAGCTTTTCAGTTGATTCTCATATGGGCTACAAGTAACGATGGTCTTGTATCCTTATTTCCAGTAGTTAAATTGCTATTTTTGCTCTCAATTTCTTTCCTTAAAAAAATTTTTTTTAATGTTTATTTATTCTTGAGAGAGACAGAGAGACAGAGCATGAGGGGGAAGGGGCAGAGAGAGAGGGAGACACAGTATCCGACACAGGCTCCGGGCTCTGAGCTGTCAGCATAGAGCCCAATGCAGAGTCGAACTCACAGACCACCAGATCATGACCTGAGCCGAAGTTGGACGCTTAAATCGACTGAACCACCCAGGCGCCCCAATTTCTTTCCTTTTCAAATTGAGTTCAGCAGAAGAATGATAGTAGTATATTTTCTTGTTTTGATCTTTATTTTGAATGAGAATGCCTCTATTTTCTTGCTGTAAGTTATTTTGTTGGCTATTAGAGTAATTCCTCTTATGTTAAGAAAGCATTCTTGGGGCACCTCAGTGGCTCAGTCGGTTGAGCATCCGACTTCGGCTCAGGTCACGATCTCGCAGTTGGTGAGTTGGAGCCCCGCCGTCGGGCTCTGTGCTGACAGCTTAGAGCCTGGAGCCTGCTTCAGATTCTGTGTCTCCTTCTCTCTCTGCCCCTCTCCTGATCATGCTCTGTTTCTCTCTGTCTCAAAAATAAATAAAACATTAAAAAAATTTTTTTTTAAAATTTAGCATTCTTCTCTTTCTACTGCACTGGGTATGATTCTCAGGCCATAAACTCAGGTGTGTGAGAAAACTAATTGAAGTAAATTTGTATTTTCAGGCTTCATTCTGCCAGATGGCAAGACCTTAATCTCAATTTAACTGGTGTTACTCCTGTCCTTTTCCAAGGGGTTTACATTGTGCCAGGGTGCACAGGGTGGGGCCTCTGGGGGTGGGAAGCCATCTTATTCCAGCCAGCTTTGAGGCAAGGATCCAAGGGGCTGGGCGAGGAGGAGCTGCAAAGGTTGGGGTTTTCTCTTTTCTCTCTGAGATTGCACTGGGATGTGGTAAAATCAAGGAGTGTTCAGAGAAGTTTTGCTTGCCCTGAGCTCCCTGGTCTTGCCTTGACAGCTTGTCCTCCTGTTATAACATTCATAACTCTGTAGGTGTGGAGTAAGGTCAAAAGTGAGGCATGAAATGAGGCATGGTGGGAATGAGAAGGTGGGTGAGGGTCCAGGCAGCAGTGGGAACAACGTGAGGAAGGAAGAGGGGAGGATGGAACAAAGGAAAGTTCCAGTAGCAAGTAGAAAGAATAGGTCTAGGTCAGCATAAATTGGCTGCTGCTACATCTAAGCAAATTTGCCAGCTAGTTCTACTGAGGGGCTTCCTGTATTTCAGTTAGAAATAATGAAAAAGAAAGCCGGCACAACCCCAAACCCAATATTTTGAAATACAAACACTTATCTTATATTCTGTATTTAAGCATATATAAAGTTTTCATACAAAGGGCAGAAAATTGAGGCAGTTAAAAAATGAGCATGCAAAGAAGATTTTGACCTGTAGCTCTGATTTCGATACAACATAGCTTGGGAGATCAGAGAGAAATGTTGTATTCCGCCACAGTGTGTTTAAACAAGAGAATGTTTTGATTTCCTTGGGAAGACAAGTCTGCACCATGTTCTTCCTGTTCTTTGAAGAATGCAGCAGGCGGGACAGCTGGTTCTGGGGTAACTGTGATCAGCAGTGCAGCCTTCCTTCTCCAGATCACAGGCCGCCATGTAGTTCTGAAGCTGCCTTTTGGGGCTGTTGTTTTTTCACTCTCTGTCTGATTCATTCTGAGTCATGGGGAGCACACTCCCAATGCAATGAGGTGCACTGCAGAGAGGGCTGGCCTGCTCGTTCTGCACCAGTAAATGTCTGCTTGAGTCTTTCTATCAGAAATGGTTGGGAGAGTCACAACACAGGGGAAAGAAAATGGGAGTGTGAGGGTTCTGCCCGGGAGGATTTGAATGAAGAGAAATGGGAGTAACAAAGAGAGTTTTCTGGGGTTTTCCTAGGGACCACATAATGGACTCATGTGCTTGATGGGTAGCTGTATTTCTCTGTGTCATGATTCTCAAGCAACCAAGGTGCCATATCAATAATAGCATTCTCTCCTAATGAAAGGTTCCACTGAAGCATGTCTGGTTCCAGTCGGAGGTTAGGGATGGGGAGGTGACCTCAGTGGCAGAACATTACAAAATGGCAAGTCTCCTTGGTCATCAGTCTTCCCCAAATACATTTACTTGTAGTCTCTCGGTAGGGGATGGAGGGATATCATCCCAGCCCCGCTGGAGGGACATGATTTTCCAGGCTGTGAGAGGCTTCTGTTCACTAAGAATCTGCTGAAGCTGAGCACGGCTTGAAAAATTTAATCTCCGCAAAAGTGGCCCTGTACTCGATGAGAGTTTCTTTTTTTTTTTTTTTTAATTTTTTTTTCAACGTTTTTTATTTATTTTTGGGACAGAGAGAGACAGAGCATGAACGGGGGAGGGGCAGAGAGAGAGGGAGACACAGAATCCGAAACAGGGTCCAGGCTCCGAGCCATCAGCCCAGAGCCCGACGCGGGGCTCGAACTCCCGGACCGCGAGATCGGACCGCGAGATCGTGACCTGGCTGAAGTCGGACGCTTAACCGACTGCGCCACCCAGGCGCCCCAAGAGTTTCTTCCAAGGAGATAGGACAGAGGCATTACTCCTTGAGGATATTAAAAGCTAGAATATAATGGAAGTGTGGTACATTTCTCTCCTTCCTTATTTCTGTTCTTGTTACAATTACTTCAAACAGAAGTATGTTAAATTGAGAAGATGGAGACAATTAGTTAAAAACTCTCTCATTGACCTCTCTTTTGCCTCAAGACGTGAAAATCCAGCGGGTTTGCTGTGGTAGTGCTGCTTCCATTCACCAGAGACAAGAACCATAACACATTAAAATGAGAGAAGGAGGCAATTGGTTGCATTAGTGGCAAAAGCAATTGGAACAAAATGTATTGGTAGTCTGGAAATCATTCCGTGTGTGATTATCTGTGTGCTTTGTATTAAGAAGAAATACTCATAATGGAAGGACATGGGGGATAGCCTTCTTTTCATTGGCACAAGAACTTTTACTTGAGAGTCCTATGGTTCTAAGGCATAAAAAAGCAAATTTGCCCCTGAAACAGTGTAGTGTGCAGTAAAAGTCATTTTCAGCACTTCTTCTGAATTCAGCTCACGTAGCCTTCTCGTAGGCTATAAGGAGGTTCAAGCTGTTCTAAAACAGTCATCACGATCCATTACACTCTGTTCCCTGTAGCTTTTGTTCCCAGTTGCATGTGATACTGTAATTGTGAGAGAAAATTTAAAGTACATGCTGACTTTACATATGGAAGGATTATAGTTTCACTCGTTCAAAGCATTCTCAAATATACCATCAAGAATCTCGTGTGGACAACCCAGGGCGAAGATACCATTTTGAAAGATGATATATCAAATTAATATTCCTTTTATGTTAAGAGAAATACCTTAGGAGAAAAATACCTCTTGAGTTTGTGGCTTCGTATACATATGGGAAACAGAAAATTCAAGCCAATAATTTAAGCCCTAAAGGTTTGCTGCAAATGCCTATATCACTGAACAAAAACATATTGCCTTTTGAAAAATTAACAAAAAAAATTTTTTAAAGTTATCTTTAATTGGAGATTTTATGGATATGATTTCTAATTAATGATAAAGGTATCATATATCATATGTTAAATTATGTTTGAGTGCAATTATTCTCTTTTGGGATGTTGCAGACCTATTTTTGAAAGGCTCAGAAAACAATGAAGAGAAAACACAAACTTTCATACTAGTTTATTCCTTCAAACTCTAGGGAAAACTCAACATTTTCTCCTAAGAACCAATTCCTGCTCCTATGCTCATTATTGTTTCATATTTTCTAGCCATTCTGTCTTCTTTGAAATTCCTCACTCTTTACTTCTCTGTGCTGTTAGCAAGTCCCACTAACTCTTCTCTCATAAAGCTGCTCTCCTCCATAGCATCTCAGAATTTTATGAATTTGAAGGAGGCTCCTGTAATTCAGTTTTTTGAAAACTTCCAAAGTAGCATAAACTTCTCTGCAAATGATACCTAGAAGCCCTCATATTACTCCTGCTGCTACGACTACTACAATGGCAACGACAACGACTACTACTGCTATTATATCTGATTTGATTGAAGCCAGAATGCAAGGGAGGGTCATAGTTCTCTGTCTATTTGGTCCGTACTTACTGGAGTGCTGTTGCCTGCAGAGATGCTTTATTTAATCCCAAGGGATCCTTAGCGTGGAAGAAACAAAGCTTCAAAGGCAAGTGTCTCATCCAAGATCATTAAGCCAGTTAGTGCAGAGCTGGGACTAGAAGTCAAGTTGGAGTTTAGTGCCCTTTAGTACCATTATCCCTACCATCACTGTTACCACCTGATACCTGCCTTATTGCGGTACGTTCTTAGTAGTCTTTCCTCTCTCCTCTTTTACTCCCCCATTTCCATAAGCTATTTTGTGTTCTTTCCTTTGTGCAACAGCCTCTCCATTACCTATAAAATCCAGCCTCAGTCTTTATGGGTTCCTTTCAGGCTCTTTACAGTCCGAGTTTTTTCTTACATTGTTCCCCAGTTCAAAGCCACCATGCTACTCTGGTTGGCTTCTTTTCTGATACTTGAATCACCTCTGAGTCTTCCCTTATACTCTTCCCTCTATCTGGAATGTTGGCTTTCCATCTGTGCTATCCTTCCATGCAAGATCCTTGAAACATGTTCTGACTACACCAGTTCACAGTTTCCCCTTTTGTGTTTTGAAGGAATGTATTCTGTACCTTTTTTTTTTTTTAGCTTTTATATGTCATATGGGTAAGAATATGCATTGTTTCATCAGTAAAAAATATAAGTTTTCCTAGAACATAGACCATGGCTTATTTTGTACATGATACTGACACCATACTGTGAAAACCAGCTGTATTTTGTGAGTGAATTAAATTGGATTGAGGTAACGAAAAGTTATCCTGCTCTTGAACCACAAGGATCCACTGCAGCATTTTGCATGTAGCTGATAATGGTTGCTCCAGCTGACTCTCATCCATTTTCCTTTCCCACCACAAAAAAACTGGATCTAAGATTTTCTATTTGATCATATTCTGTAGCTATGCCATCAGCTGAATCATTAAACAATTCTAATTGAATATAAACAGATGTCAATAACAATTATGTAAATGTTTTATTGCAAATGACTATTTCTACAAGTTTTCAATAAATGTCATACACTTGCATAGTACAATGAATATAATTCATTTTCAGATTAATAAGAATTACACCAAAAGCCATATTGGCTCCTGGAGTAGATGCTGTCTATGTGTCTCTCATATCCAGATAACAGACTAAGGCAGGACTCTGCACCTTATCTGTCTAAATATTTACAATGGGAATTCACATGGCAGGGTTATTTGAAATGAAAAATGGAGTCAGAATTCTGTCTGGTTATTGATTTGACAACGAGGGATAATGTTGCTAATTAGGTTATTGATGTGTTTTTTCAATATACTTTTGTTAATACCTTTTTATTATTATTTTTTAATGTTTATTTATTTTGAAAGAGAAAGGGAGTGGGGGAGGGACAGAAAGAGAGGGAGAGAGAGAGAATCACAAGCAGGCTCTGTGCTGTCAGCGCAGAGCCCTATGCGGGGCTTGATTCCACAGAACCATGAGTTTATGATCTGATGCTTAACTGACTGAGCCAACCCAGGTGTCTCTATTAATACCTTTTTAAAAAAACCTACAAGCTATAGATTTAACTCAATTTATTGAAAGTATGTTAACATTATTGAATATAATTAACAATATCTTAGTTTTCCCAACATGGTAAGAGTGTATTATGCTAAAGAAGATGCCTCTTAATGCAAGAGTAAGAGGTATAACTCATAGGTATTTGATCAGTTTGGGCAAAGCCTTTTTTTTTTTTTTTTTTTTTTGAGAGAGAGAGCGAGCAAGCAGTGTGAGTGGGGGGAGAGGGACAGAAGGAGAGAGAGAGAATCTCAAGCAGTCTCCATGCTCAGCATGGAACCCCATGTGGGGCTCAATACCAGGACCCTGGGATCATGACCTGAGCTGAAATCAGTTGTTTAACTGACTGAGCGACCAAGGCACCCCATTGGCAGAGGTTTTTTAATATATTCCCAGAAATTGAGAAATTGGTATTTCTAATGATGGGTAGCAAATCTCTTCACAATTCAGGATGATTTCCATTTCTTTGCTTTCAACAGAATTGGAGAAGATCTAATTGAGTTGTCAGCTGATGGATCACAGAAATAGTACTTGGAGATATGCTACTGTGTGGTTTTGGCATGTAAAGTGGAAGAAGTTCAAAGAGTTGAGTGACATTTTATAGCAAATTATGCTCCAATACTGTCTATTTATATATATGAATAAAGATTCCCAGAGTTCCCAAAAAACATATTAGAATTGGTACCAAACCCAATCTCATTATAGCAATAAATAATTACCCACCAAAACATGAAATGAAATGAAAAATCCTCATCCATTCAATTAACAAAATAATTTCTAATTTTAAAAATATATTTAAAATTTACAATACATTTATGTTGCTTTTGGTAAAGTATATACTAATAATACTTGTAGTAACAACTTAATCCAGAAGGAAAAATTTTACCTTGAAGGATGAAATGACATCAGTAAAAAATTTCAAGTATGAAGGTATTTTATGTGAAGATATTTTGTGGGGAAGGTGGAATGGAAATACGATTTCAGAGAGAAAAAAGAATGGTATAAAGTTTCTAAGTGTTGAAGATCAACTTGTTTATCTATCTATCTATCTATCTATCTATCTATCTATCTATTTTTTCCAATGGATGGTATTGGGTATCAATAGCTTTGGTATTTTCTTTGAATTACATTATTCCTTTATTTTAAGATGTCAATATTTACAATATGCCAGAAATCAAATCCTTTGAAACTGTTTAAATTTAAAATGATTTAGATGTGAATTAGCGTGTTGTGTGTGACTGGGTACATAGTTTCCCAAATTATTTTACAGGAATGCATAAGTGGGAGCTTGGGAACCGATTCTGTCTGCCTCTCTAGCCTTATCTGATGCTTCTCACTCATTTTTCTCTCTACTTCTGACATATTCTGGTCCTTATTCAGTTCTCTAAATGCTCCCACTTGCTTCTTGCTTGGGAACTTTTCCCTCTTCCCTATCTACTCAGTGGCACCAATCTGCCCCCAGTACTAGCTCAACCACCCTTAACCAAATGATGTCCACTTCCTCCTTCTGAACCAAGCTTCAGTGATAGGTCTTAGGGAAACTTACCAAAGATTACCAAAGTTAGGTTCCCTAGAATGTCCCCTATCCCCATAACACCTTGATCTTTTCCTGTGTATCTCTTATCACAATTATGATTTTAAAATTGATTTAAATCCCATAAGGGAAGGGACCGACTGACTTAATCACTGCTATATCCCCAAGAGAGTCTAGTACGGAAGTGGTGTTAAAGAAAAAATATTCATAACCCTTGTTAAAGATGGTAAGGTAGGCTTTATTCAGTACCAATGCAGTAGGGACCACTTGGGTAGGATTTTGCAGTGGGGAAGAGAGATTGGATTCAACTTCAAATACCCCACAGGCAAGTGGAAATTTATATCCAAGGAATAGTGTGGGAGTCAGTGGATGGAAAATTACTTAGAGGAGACATCAGGGATCAGGGACATTTTGGCTAACCAAAGCTAACAGCATTCTTACTGAAGATGGGCCAGGGTGATGGGACACTGCCTGGGAGATGGTGGAGGTTGATCAGATATCAAGAGTGGGAGGTTCTAGTTAAATTGACTCAGCAGAATTCTTGCTAATACTGGATTTTACAAGGAAGTACACAGATGGGGTGTAGGAGAAGGTTCAGGAACCTGACTCATGTTTGGTCAAGCAAAGAATCTTTGTCATTGGGTGCATAGAAGTGACTCAATATTTGTTGGATAGATGAGTAAACAATGCTGCTTATCCTTCATAGCTGTGTGTGGCCACAGATACTTGCAGAGTATTGTTATTAATTTAAAAAGGAAGGATTTCTTTGTTGATGAAAGATCTCAAGGAAACCTTACTAATAGTTCTGGGAACCAAATGCGATTATATACAGGAAAAGACTTTGGAAGAGTTAAAGTTGGTATTCACATGTTGGCTATTTCACACACACTCTCTGCATCAGGTGGATTCTCTGGGAAACAGTCAACCAAGATGGGCTTAAGCATGCAGGAAATTTGTTGAGAAAATGAGGAGAGGGAGAACAGAAGGAGGTAGGAGAGCTGCAGCCTGTGAAGCAAATTTGATACCTGTGAAGGAGAGGGGGAAGGAAGGAGGATTTGTCAGGGAATCTCAAACTGCAGTGCACTTCTAAGAATGTATCAGCCTTATCAGTGGAGAGTTCTCTAGCCCAAGTCAACTGTTACAGGAGTCTCACATCCACAAGATGGATGGCACCAGTACCCCTGCCATGCACAGTCAAGTCTTGGAACAGTCCAGAGGAAGCATGGCCTTGGTGCAGACATGATGATGGATCCAGAGGGATGCAGCCGGGGCTTTTGGTCCACTCTATTCCTGCCAGCAGGAGATCTGAGTGGTCCATTTTCATGGCCACCACACACACAAATCTGGAGGAGCATAATCTGTGGTATCATTTTCTAATTTGTCTAGCAGGTCATTCTACATAGCACTGGGGGCATGGCTTACATTCTCTGATTTCCAGTTTATAATTCATGGGTGTATTTTCTTTGACAAAGGCTCAACTTATTCTATTAATGCCACTAAGTTTTCTGGCCTACCAGCCAGTTACCATCACTTCCTTGCCTAGTGCAGACAACATGGATCTCCGTTCTTTGTGACCACCAGTCCGTTTACTACCTGCAACTGACAGATTAGTTCTTGGTTATTCCAGTGTTGGGTTAGGAAACAGTAAAAAGCTAATGAGGAATGAAAGCAGGCCTTTAACAAACATACTTTTTTTTTTAACTTTATTTATTTTGTGAGAGAGAGAGAGGAGGGGAGGGGCAGAGAGAGACAGAGACAGAGAGAGACAGAGAGTCCCAAGCAGGCTTTGGCACTGTCAGCACAGAGCCCGAGTTGGGGCTTGAACTCACAAACTGTGAGATCATGACATGAGCCGAAATCAAGAGTTGGTTGGTTAACTGACTTAGCCACCCAGGCGCCTCATAGCTAACAGACTTTCATTGTTGTAAAAGCTCTCTGTGTTAAACGCTTTTAATTTTATAACACACAATGGGAATTCAAAGGGACAGAATATAGAAACATTTATCTATGAAAGCTTTTCCAGTAGCTGATAACTGTTATCTGGCAGTGTTCCTCTTTGGAGAAGTATGGAGACACAGGAAATAATATCTTAGCCCTCAGAAAGGCCAGAGAAGACCAGTTCCTGTCTTCTCCTTAGGGATTCATTTGTCCCCAGTAGTTCTAACTGAACCATCAGTTCTATTTGTCTCGAGAAGAATTTTGTTAATGGTTCTGCTACTCTCCACTGTGAAGTTACCCTTGGAATAATAAGTTTTGAGTATGATCACCATGGTGATGCCATATGGGTCAGTGTGCACTCTTGCATGACCCAGACTTCACAGAACTTGATATTAGGCCTAGCTCTGTAGTCTCTTTTGGAGATACGTAATTATAAGTCAGTCATGTAGAGCACTAATACCAATCATATGAAGGCTTAATACTAAAATACCACTGAGAGATAAAAAAAACTTTCAAATTTGTGCTCTTTCTTTTAAATCTGATGTTCCCTCCTTAGGGAGGTCTGGTTTTGAGTGGCTATATAATTGCATAGTAGTTTTGCTGGGTGTTTTCTTTTTTTTTTTTTCTACTCTCCTGATTTTTTACATTTAACTATGAAAGCCTTTCTGAAGTAGTATTAGTGAGGAAATACAAAAAATATACATTTTCCATATGTGGTAACTACCTATTTTCATTATCAAAGGAATAAAGGGGCAGGATTAGAGAAATGAGTGAAGGGGTTCACAAGGAAACAAAAACTAAAAATACATGCATACATATATAAATGCCTACATTACCTTGCACACACTATGTGTTTTTAAAACCTCTCTTGATTTCTCTCTTGTTTTATGGATTGCCATGGTGACAGGAAGGGGAGAGAATTAGGAAAGAACTAGAATTATGATATTTGAAGCTTATAAAATCCATGTGAACATTTATTTGACCTGGTCATTGACTAATCCCTATTATGTGAAAGATACCCTCTATTGAAAAAGGTCTCCTTGGGGCACCTGGGTGGCTCAGTTGGTTAAGCATCTGACTTCGGCTCAGGTCATGATCTTGTGGTTCTTGGGTTCAAGCCCCACACTGGGCTCTGTGCTGACAGCTCAGAGCCTGGAGCCTGCTTCAGATTCTGTGTCTCCCTCTCTCTCTGCCCCTCCCCCATTCACAGTCTGTCTCTCTCAAAAATGAAACATTAAAAAAATGAAAAAAATAAATAGAAGACAAAGGTCTCCTCCTAGCACCCACCCAGTCTTCCCAGGACTTCAGAGATTGTTGCTGATGGAGAATAGGTTCTTGCATCTGTAACACTTTTTGGTTTTAGCCATACAATATTTGGCAAGAAGAACAAAAGCTATAATATCCTGGGTTTATCTGAGGGTGTTTAATGGTGATAGGCAGGCATTGGAGAAGCACAAATGGAGAAAACCTTTTGGCTGCCCTTTCAGCATGCAGAAAGAACCTGTGCTATGGACACAGAGGGAGGAAGGAGAGGGAGAGACAAAGACAGAGAGAGAGAGAGAGAGAGAGAGGAAGCTCTAACCATCATAGCCACATTAATACTGCAGAGCTGACCAGAGGGAAGCAAAACCTTTCATGCTAATCGCTGTTGATGATTTAATCCTCAGTGACTATGCATGAACAAGTGCATGGACCAAGAGTGATGGCTGTCTGTGACCAGACATGAGTGACTTTGAGGAAAGAAGACATCAATGGCACCATGGAAAAAGAAGGAAGAGGGACAAGGACAATGGGATTCAGTATCCTAGATACTGCTTCCTAGTCACTCTGGTTAAGATAGCTTCCTGAACTGTGCTCTACAGAACACCAGTTCTATGAAACATTGAGATAGGACACACCAAGAAGAGGATTCCATGGCAGATAAATTAGGGAAATGCTACCTACCGTATCCTCCCAGTTGGCAATATGTAATATGTGTTAGTTGTATGAAGTAAAGAAAATATTCTAACTTTATTTAAACCCAGTGTTTCTTAAACCTTTTTGAATATAGAACTTTATTTTTTTTTTGCTCGTTTGGATATTTATTACTAGCATCCCAAGGGAAATATGTCCTGTTGAACAGTATGGAAATGCTGTATTATTAGTTAATGTGTGGAGCCATGAGAACTGGCTTTCAGAACCCAATAAATGGTCTTTTGAGTTCTTGACTATGTACCCAACCCTACATACATATCAAGGTCATCTGGTGGAATTTGAAAAAAAAAATGCCCATTCCCGATCTCACCCCAGATCTAAGTAATCTGAATCCAGGTGATAAGACCTTAGAGTCTGTATTTTAAAAATATTTCCCAGATAATTCTTTTTTTTAAAAATTTTTTTAATGTTTATTTCTGAGACATAGAGCATGAGTTGGGGGGGGGGGGTGGGAAAGAGAGAGAGGGAGACACAGAATCTGAAGCAGGCTCCAGGCTCTGAGCTGTCAGCACAGAGCCTGATGCGAGGCTTGAACTCACAGACTGTGAGATCATGATCTGAGCTGAAGTCGGACGCTCAACCGACTGAGCCACCCAGGCACCCCTCCCAGATAATTCTTATGAGCCAGCCCAGTACTGTTCTATGGATCAGCATTTAGAAACCATTAAATTGTAGAGTTTGGGCTCAGTTGTTCCAATAAAGTTTTTGTTGCCTCTGTGAAGTCCAGACTACATAATCCGTGTAGGTGTAGTGTCATATATACCTAAACTGAATATAGCCTACCTATGTATTAATGTCAAAATTCTGGGGCTCAAAGTAGGCAAAATGTGATTTTTCTCCTTCTGGCATTCTTCTTTAACAAAGCTAATTTTTGTCTAAATGTGTTGTCTTTTATTTTTAACTTGAAGAAAAAATGTTATTGAAGGAATTGAATGAAGGGTTGATAAAGACAGGATAGCATACAAAATAATCTTTTAAGTCTTCAAGATGGAAGGATTTCATCTAGGGAAGTATAGCTCAAACTACCCTTTTAGTATGTTAGTAGGAACGACTCATATCAATGAACATGGAGTGGCATTTAAGTGCGGAGAAACGTGGCATTCTTTATAGGGGAATCTACTCATGCGGTCTGCACCTGAGCATCTTCCATAGATGTCTGCATCATTCTTATGGTTCAGCTTGACCATTTACTTGAAGGTAGTGAAGCATGACAGCTGATGGTTCTGATAGATTCCTTAAACTTATCTAATATTCTGTTCCATGGTCAGAAGCAACTGTGTCCAATAACTGTGATGTTGTGAGTAATGGTTCAGAGTGGTGATAGTTATATTAGAGTAGGTGGGATTGGTACTTTAAGAAAAATTCTACTAACATAAAAAATCTAGAATGTTTCTGCAATATGAAGTCATTTTATCATCAAAATAAAATATGAGAAAGATAAAATTTTGGTCCAATACATTGGAGAATAATTCACATTTGGTAGGCTATTCAGAGTTACTTCACATATGATGTTGTTTTTTTTTTTATGGTCTTTTATATATGGGAATTAATTCCAAGATAACAAACTTAGATCAGAAGATCCTGAACACTGTTAGATAAGAATTTTGCTTCTGGGGCACCTGGGCAGCTCAGTTGGTTGAGTGTCCAACTTTGGCTCAGATCATCATCTCACGTTTCGTGAGTTTGGCCCCACTTTGGGCTCACTGCTGTCAGCGCAGAGCCTACTTAGGATCCCCTGTCCCACTCTCTCACTGCCCCTCCCCTGATCTCTCTCTCTCTCTCAAAAAAAACAAATGAACATTTAAGAAAAAGAATTTTGCTCCTGAAACAGAAATTGTCAGATGATACTTTAAGCAGGGCTTCTGAAGCTTTAAGGTACGTACTAATCAGCTGGGATTTTGTTAAAATTCAGATTCTGACTGAGGAGAGCAGAGGCGGGGCCTCATATTCTGCATTTCTAGCAAGCTCCCAGGTGATCTGATGCTTTATGGACCATAATGAGGTTCTAAGGTTTTTGGAAAGCTTTTCTCTTTGGGGGCAGATTTTATGATTTGGCTATCAGATTGGTAATACGTGGTATGAATTGGTGACAATACGTTGTTAATCAGTTTATCATGTGTACAGACAGGATGGGCACAGGAATTATTAAATTTATATTGAGTTGTTATTACATTGAGTTAATTTTGTTGTTATCGATGATATGAAAGAGATTAGTGCTATATCATAAATATTCCAGATTTTTTTTTCACAGTTTGCCTTTTTTTTTTAAATTTTTTTTTTCAACGTTTATTTATTTTTGGGACGGAGAGAGACAGAGCATGAACGGGGGAGGGGCAGAGAGAGAGGGAGACACAGAATCGGAAACAGGCTCCAGGCTCTGAGCCATCAGCCCAGAGCCCGACGCGGGGCTCGAACTCACGGACCGCGAGATCGTGACCTGGGACGCTTAACCGACTGCGCCACCCAGGCGCCCCTCACAGTTTGCCTTTTTTAAAAATTTTATTTACTATGGTTTTCCAGATGCACATTTTAAGTTTGGATTGCTTCAGGGTTCTGAGTCATGTTTGGAAGGACTTTCAATCCAAAATTCTAAAAATATTCACCCATAATTCATACACGAATTATGAGCTGAAGCTTAGGACCCTCCCAACAAGAATGAAAGTAGCTATTGTCTTTTTGTGAGAATAGTCACTGGGGAATACTGAAGCTTTTTTTATTTTTTGCATTTTACCTGGTGACATTCTTGGCATATGTTTGTTGTTCTATTTAATGTGCGTGAGTTGGAGATTGTAAATCTGATAGAAACGAGAAAGGGGCAAAGGAAATTGGAATAATAAAAGTTTATCAAGGATATATACCAGCACTTAATTGTTAAATAGCACTGGTCTGCACAGTGCTTTGACCATAAGATATGGTTGAAGAATAAAATAAATTTATACATGATGTTAAAACAGACATATTAATAGTTGTATTGCCAGTACTGACTGCAGTAGCATGGACTAATATTTGAGAAAATGTTGTGTTATTTTCCTGCATAGCCATCCCCTGGGAACACAGGATTTTTCTCACTGCAAGGATTTCTGTCTTGAAAGGCACTCTATGGGGCTCCTGGGTGGCTCAGTTGGTTAAGTGTCCGACTTAGGCTCAGGTCATGATCTCGCAGTCTGTGAGTTTGAACTCCCATCAGACTCTGTGCTGACAGCTCCGAGCCTGGAGCCTGCTTCGGATTCTGTGTCTCCTCTCTCTGGCTCACATTTCTCTATCAAAAATAAATAAGCATTAGGAATTTTTTTTTAAAGAAAGAATTTAAAAGAGTTAAAAGAATGCTCTCTACCAGAGAGCCATTATAGACTTTTAATGTAGTAATAATACTATTTTACATATTTTAAAAAGATATTTTCAAAGGATGGCTCTCATGGGTTGGTTTAGGTTTTGTAGGGCCTGAAGATTAATCAAATTTTTAGACCTTCATTAAGAAAATAATGCAAAATAGGTACAGATGTGGAAATTCATTTAGAATTAGAGAAGGTAATCAAAATAAGTTATAAATTCAAAAAGCTGACAAATATACAAGTATCATAAAAATCGAAAAAATAACAAAATATTAATTAAAACACAAATTGCTTGACATTATCTCTCTAGTACTTAATTCCTACTGTTTTGTTTTATTTTGTTTTGGTGGGAGATGCTGTATAATCTTTGATCATGGACTTTACATGATAATGGTTTTGTACTATTTTCTATAGAGGGAGTAGAAAGAGAATTTCATCTTTCCTTTATCATAATTGATCAAAATAGAAAAGTTTTAGTTTCACTACTCATTGGTAATGTCATGTGATAATTAGGGTTCTTCTTGAATTTTGGAAAATTTCTCTTAAGTTTCTTTTACATATGAGCAGTAAGATTTCAGGATATATAATAATATATATCTTCTAAATTGCTTTTTAGAAATTGCTCCAATTTCTACTTATTGCTTCCTGATAAGGAAGCAATTAAACTTGGGGAGCATTGTTTTCAGTCTTCCTAAAGTCTACACTTTTCTTTTGAATTGATTGAAAATGTATTTTGATCCCCTTTTTATTTTCTTCTATTGCTGGCTTATTTAAAAATAAATCTCATTTTAGTGAGCAGGCATTTTATTGCCATACAATTATTTATTATCTCACAGTTTTCTCACTCAGTATCCCATGATCTCTGTTCTGAAAGGCAATATGTTATTTTTTGCCCAAACCACAAATGATTCTGCTAAAGGTTTTTTTAATGCCTCAAATTGAGCTGTCATCTAGTTCACTGATCCAACAAAAGAGTGATAATACATTTTATATAAATAATTTAGGAAGATTCCTCTTGCCAAAACAAAAAGTGCCTTTAAAAATAAGCCAATATTAAGAGCAAAAATTCAGAAAAGAATATTACAGCAAATCCACGAATGGTATTTCCCATTTATCTTAGGCTTTATGCATGAAAGCAATACCATGTATTGCAAGCAGTAAACTTTATTTTAATATCAGGTTCTTAATTCACAATATTATGTAGCAATTGAGCAGACTGAGTAAGAGAACAAATGTTCTTTTACAGAAAATATGGCAAAAAACAATCACCAAACATGTAGATTAAGTTTTCCTCAAGTGGCTAGTATATGAACAATACAGTTTGTTGTTGGAATATGCTGGTATTTTATATTAACTCAGAATACATGGTAGCTTATGTCAGGGGTTGACAGACTTTTTCTGTACAAGGCCAATAGAAAATATTTTAGGCTTTGTGGGGCCACTGGGCTTCTGTTGGAACTATTCAACTCTGCCATTATAGTACAAAAGCAACCATAGGCAACGAGTAAACAGTGGTGTGGCAGTGTACCAATAAAACTGTTTATCACAACAGGAGGGCAGGAGGGGTAGAGTTTGCCGATCCCTGGCCTATATGCTAGATGTGACAGGCATAGGAAGCATTGCTCCAGGATGTCATTGAGAGTTCAAGCATGAATGCTAGGAAATATAGGAACATTTATAAGAGAATGTTACAGGGGCGCCTGGATAGCTTGGTTGCTGAAGTGTCTGACTCTTGATTTTGGCTCAGATCATGGTCTCATGAGATCGAACCCCACATTGGGCTCTGTGCTTGGGATTCTTTCCCTCTCTCTCTGTCCCTTCCCCACTCTCTCTTTCCTCTCTCTCTCTCTCAAAATAAATAAATAAACATTTAAAAACTCTATATTACAAAAAACATGAAGAAATCACATATTAAACATGGCAAATAAATAAAACCCATACTTAGATAAAATCTGAAATAATGTCATAAAAATTTCAAAGCTGGTAGAAAGAGACAAGAAAAGACTAAGATCTAATAGAGCAGCCTCTCTCCTCTCAAGGCAAGAGGGAGAATAATTCAGAGGATACGGATGGTAAATTGGGACTAAAGAGCATTTACTGCAGCTCAGACTCAGACTGGTCTTAATGTCACACCCCCAGGAGAAAGTACCTTGTTCCCTTAGTTACCTAGATTGGAATGAACCACTGAGCTGGACTTAGCTTGGTGTGAAGTGAGTAGTCCCTACTTGGTCTCACCTGCCCTTTCCACCAGTGATGATCCTGAGATTACCCAAACATAACCCAGATTATGATGACCCAAGACCCGCTGACTTTATTTATCCGCCCACCCCCCCCCCCCCCCCCGCCCCAGGTATACTCAGATATATCAGAGAGGTCCTGAGGTGCTTCCTTCTACGTGGTGAGCCCTACTTCCTCACCCTCCTGCCCTCCGTTTTCCCTGGCACACCTTCACAGTGGTGCCTCTCTGGCTGATGATCCTCGTGCTTTGCAGAGCACAGCTGACCCCCACTGCTTCAGGAGAAAAGATCCATTTTTTCTCCTTGTAGAGATGACATTCAGTTTTAACCAAGCTGTAGTGGCTTTAATGGATACAGATCTATTTTGTCACAAGACAACTTAGAGGTATATAGCCTTGACTCCTTTTCTGCCACCATTCTTAGCCTGTGATTTTTATCCTCATGGTTGAAAATGGCTGCTTTCACCCTCAGATCATGTCCACAGTCCAGGCAGGAACAAGGTAGATGAGGAAGAGTTGGCACTAGCAGACGATTACTTATGTAATTTTGGCCAGGCTTTGTCAAATGGTCATATTTGTTTGCCATTGAGTCTGAGGAATGTATATACATAGATAGATAGATAGATAGATAGATAGATAGATAGATAGATATAGATATAGATATAGATGGATATAGATATAGATGATATAGATATAGATATAGATATAGATATAGATATAGATATAGATATAGATATAGATACACACACACACACACACACGTACACAGTGGTTGGGTTAGCCAAACTGTACTGAATTCACAACCTCTTATCTATTTGATTCCATGAGCAGGACAGACCTTTCCCCTAAGTTACCCAAAGTATAGTAGAGATTAGGCTATAGCTTTGGAAAAATAGCTCTTTATTTCAACTAGTTTATGACTCCAAAGAAGCTACAGAAATAGTAACATAGATCCTGTATTCCCTTTAAATAGCTTCCCCAAATGATAATATCTTACATGAATATAGTGTATCATAACCAGGAGATTGATGCTGGTACAATACCACTAACTCAGGTATAGACCATATTTGAATTTCACCAGTTTTATATGCACTTTTTTTTCTTTTTGGTGTATAGTTCTATGATATTTTATTGCATGTCTAGATTTGAGTAACCATTATCACAACAGGGATACAGGACCATCCTGTCACCACAAAGAAACGCCTTTGTGTTACCCCTGAAGAGTCACACACCTTCAGCCCCTTAACAACTACTCCCCTGTTCTCCATCACTATAAGTTTTCCAATTTGAGAATGTTATGTAAATGGAATAATAGAATATGTTGCCCTTTGCGATTGCCTTTTTTCATATAACATAATGTCCTTGACATCCATCCAAATTTTGATTGTAACAAAAGTTCATTCCTTCTCTGAGTAATATTCCATTAGAAGGATATACCACAGTTTGTTCATCCATCCACTCCATATAGGACATTTGGCTTGTCTCCAGGTTTTGTCTATTACAAATAACACTACTATAAACATTCACATACAGATTATTTGTGAATATAAATTTTCATTTTTTTAGGATAAATGCCAGGAATGCTTTTGCTGGGTTATATGTTAAGTGTATGTTCAACATTATAAGAAACTGTCAAACTGTTTTCCAAAGGGTGTTTACCATTTTACATTCTCATTATTCAGAATGGCCAAAAAGGTGAAACAATTCAACCCACATATTCACCAATTGATGGATAGCCAAAAGATGGTACATCTGTATAATGGACTGCTATTTGGCAATTAAAAGAAATGCAATACTGATACAAGATAATCATAGAATAAATAAAAAATATTATGCTAAATTAAATAAGTCAGACACAAAAGACCACATTTTATGTGATTTTGTTTTTATGAAATGTCTAGAATAGGAGAATCTATAGAGAGGGCAAATTGGTGGTTTGTGCAAGGGGATGGGGAGTGACTGCTAATGAGTATGAGGTTTAAATTTCAGGTGAGAAAAATCTACAATTAGATTCTAATTGTGACAGCTGCACAAATCTGTAAATATGTTAAAACCCTTAGAATTATACACTTAGAATGAATAGATTTTATGGTATTTAAGTTGTGAGTTTAATAATGCCACTAAACTTTACATAAAAATGTAAAAAAAAAAACCACCCTAGAATAGCCCAAAGATCTTTGAGAAACAAGAATAAATTTGGAGAGCTAATACTATATTCAAGACATTATGAATCTATAGTAATCAAGACAGTGTGATATTGACATACAGATAATATATCAATGGAACCAAATAGTAAGTTCAGTAATAGATGCACATTTGTGTTGACACCTGATTTTTGTGACAATGGCACAAAGGCTATTCAGTGAAGAAATTATAACCTTTTGAAAAATAGATGCTGAAATAATTAGATATTCATATATAAAAAAGTGAACTTCAATCCATACCTATACCACATAAAAAGTTAACTCAAAATAGATCATAGACCTATATGTAAAGCTTTTGTAAAACTTTTTAAAGAAAGCATGTGTTACTGAGTTGAGCAAAGATTTCTTAGATATGACACCAAAACATGATTCATAAATTAAAATATTGGTAAGTTGGAATTCATCCTTAAAACCTTCTGCTTCTGAAGGACACTGTTAAGAAAATGAAAAAGTGAATCACATATAGCAAGAAACATTTTACAAATCATATATCTGATAAATAAACTGTATATAGAACATATAAAGAACACTAGGTCTTAGAGAACTAACTTTAAAATTTTTTAAATGAGCAAAAACTTTGAACAGACATTTCACCAAAGACCAACAGATGGCAAGTAAGTACATGAAACTATGCTCAACCTCACTAGGGAAAGAGAACTTAAATCCTCAAGGAGATACAACATGTATTATACCTTGTAGAATGGCTAAAATGAAAAAGACTGACCACACCAAGTATTGATGGGGATATGAAGGAACTAGAAGTCTCATACACTACTGGTGGGTTTGCATTGTGGAACAACCACTTTGAAAAATAGTTTGGCAGTTTCTGAAAAAATTAAACATATTCCCACCATGTGATCTAATCGTTCCATTCCTAGATATTTACCCAAATGTAGTGAAAACATTTTTGCATACAAGGACTTGAAAACAAACGTTCATAGAAGTTTTATTTATAATAGATGAGAGCTAGAAGCATCCTAAATGGTTATCAGCAGGTGAATGAATAAACAAATTATCCATGCAATGAAACAGTACTCAGCAATTAAAAAGAAATGAACTAGTGAATTGTGGGGCAACATGGATTAATCTCCAATTAGTAATGCTTGGTGAAATAAACCAGACAGAAAAGAGTATATACAATTGCATTTATATAGATTTTAGAAAAATGTAAATTAATCTATTGTGACAGAAAGCAAAATAGAGGTTCCCTGATGGTGTGGAGGGTGTAGCATAGGCAGTTTGGTTGTGGGAGAGAGATTAAAAAGGGACACGTGGAAACATTTGAGGTGATGAATATGTTCACTGTCTCAAAGCTGGTTTTATTTATTTGTGGGTGAGATTCAAACTGACCAACAGTGAAGAATAACACCTGATGTTTTCTCCCCATCAAAAGTGTGCTGAGGGGCGCCTGGGTGACTCAGTCGGTTGAGTGTCAGACTTCAGCTCAGGTCCTGATCTCATGGTCTGTGAGTTCGAGTCCTGCTCTTCTGACAGCTCAGAGTCTGGAACCTGCTTCAGATTCTATGTCTCCCTCTCTCTCTACCCCTCCCAATTTGTGCTCTGTGTCTCTCAAAAATAAATAAACATTAAATTTTTTTTTTAAAAAGTGTGCTCAACAACAGCAACAACAGAACAGTTGCATTGGGCTTATCCTTGCTCCTCTTTTCTCCAGGGATTTGACAGTCTAAATAATTGATCAATTTGTATTCCAGTTTATGATTTATAATGGCAATGTAGCTTCTGACTAAGGAAAGGAAGATATTGCTTTATGGCTTACAGAAAAAAGGTCAAAAGATTGATGTGCCATCAACACATACAACAAATGAATTATTGAGCTTCTGGCTAGGAATTCAGATGTGTTTACTTGGATGTGGAATGCCAAGAAGTCATTAATGATGACTAGAAGACAATGATGAAAAGGAAGAGGCCAAAGTTTCACTATTTACTGTTGATTCTACTAAGTGATTCTGGATGAAGCATTTCACCTTTTTGATATTGTGGTCTTTTCGTCAATAAAACGCAAATTTAAAGGCTGTCTCTAACTTTCTGAGTAAGAATTTCTTGACGGGGCTGAACTTGAAATATTCAAAGGGCTTAATTCAGGAAAGATGGACTCATATGGCTTGGGAATATACCAAACTATTTATATAGTGGAGGTATCATAGATGATCTTAATTTTCTGTAGTTCTCAAAATTCTGCTATGAATAGGTATTAATATTATAATTAGGAAAAACTAATACCTATAAGATTATACATATAATATAAATATATGTATATTATTATATTTATAATTTATACATATATATAAATTTAATATATATGTCTAATAAAAATGGGCTCAAACCTCCTTGGTGAACATTGTTATGTATAGAGGGCCTACATTATAGAAAGAGGACAATCTGACTACCTGTCTGTCCTGATGCCCTTCCCTCTTTCCTATGCTCTCCCTTTCCCCACATGCCCAGCTTTATTTTGCTAGGGTGGTTAAGGCTGGGGTTGCCATATTCTTAGCTATTGTAGCTGAATAATGGCTTGAGAAGAAATCCAGCTCCTAATCTCTGGAACTCATGAATGTTGCCTTATATGACAAAAGGTACTTTGCAGATTAAGTTAAGGATTTTGAGAAGGGGAGATTTTCTCAGATTATCCAGTGGGCTCTAAATGTAATCACAAGTGTCATAAAAGGGACACAGAGAGAGATTTGACTACAGAAGAAGGCACCGTGAAGACTAAAGCAAGATGCTACTCTGCTGTGTTTGAAGATGGAGGAAGGACCCATGAGTCAAGAAATGCAAAGCATAAGCTCTAGAAGCTGGAGAAGGCAAGGAAGAGCTTCTGCCCTAGACCCTCTGGAGGGAGAGTGCCCTCTGACATGTTGATGTCAGCCCAGTGAAATTGATTTCAGATTTATGACCTCCAGAACTATAAGCTATATGAGAATAAATGTATGTTGCTTTGAACCACCAATTTGTGGTGATTTGTTATAGGGCTACAGGGAGTGAATCCATTGGTCTTATCCTGAACAGGCCATAGTGGACTCTTGGAGTCAGCAGCCCCCTCAGGTCCTCTGTTGCAACAGAAGCACCTAAAATACCAACAAATCTTTCTCTTGTCAGTAAAGATTAAACTTCATGGCTTAACAATGACTTAAAGACTTGCAACTACTTGGGAAGGAATGATATAGAAGAAGGGGACTGAAAACTCCATCCTGCTATGATATGAGCTGGACACCTGTCATCCCATGCCTCTCTGTTATATATTTTAAAAATTTTTTTAATGTTTTTATTTTTATTTTGAGAGAGAGAGAGAGACAGAGCGTGAGTGGGGGAGGGGCAAAGAGAGAGGGATACAGAGAATCTGAAGTAGGTCCAGACTCTGAGCTGTCAGCACAGAGCCTGACGAGAGTCTCAAACTTGTGAACCGCTAGATCATGACTTGAGCCCAAGTCTGGCGCTCAACTGAGCCACCCAGGCGCCCCCCTGCTATATGTTAACAGTTCTGGCCCAATCTCTATTAGGCAGATAAATGTGCCATTACAGACTCATCTGGTCTAGTTGGCAGGTTGTCAATATGGAGAGGTAATCACTTTGGGGATAGTCTTCTCTAGCAGAACATCTTAGGGTAAGCTTGTTGTCAAATATTTGTTATGCTTCTCTCTCCATGTAAGACAGAAGTCCATCGTGGTGTTCTTATTTACTACGCTGGTATTGGGTCTCTGAACGCCTCTCAATACACAGCTCCCAATGACTACTGCCAAATGAGAGACATGGTTCAGGAAGTTTGCCATCCTAGTCCTAAGGGTGTGCCAGGCCTGAGAACACTCATGACAACTCTAAGCAGACTATATTTCTCCCACCAGACTGTGGACCAAAATGACCTGATTCAATTTATAAATGTTTCTTTCCTTTTAAAAAATATTCCTTAAGAGTCTCTTCTATGAATCATGAATAACATCCCTTTAAAATCATCTCAATTATGAGAAATCTCCAACTGTGAACACTCATTAATTGTTCAGAGCTCATCAGAGAAAGAGGTGTTATAGAAATAAAAAAAGATTGTTAGGTGTTTTTCTTTTAAAGTTATAAACAAATTCTTTAATATTTATTCTCTCTGTTGGGTAGTTTTTGCATGTTGGATATCAAATATTCTTTGTGTGCTGCTCTGTCTTTAACACTTCCCTCTCAACTTCAGGTCACATCAGATTACAGTTTGGTTTTCACCTAAGGTGCCCACTGTCTTGCTTGTGCCTCTGGACGATCTTGAACTCAACTTTGCATCTTTGTGTCACTATTGTCATTGACATTTGAGGTAATGGGACATTCATTACATCTCCTAGGTCCCCAGGAGCACAGTGAACAAACTCTTTGGATCTTTGATTGCCCTAAGCCATGCTCTCTTCTTGGGACTTGAGCTTGGCAAAAGTAGATTTTGTTCATTAGTAGGAATGACAATTTATGAGGTAGGCCTTCATCATAAGGTCTGGCTGAGAGGGAGCAGTTTTCATGCCTTGGTAAATGCAAGGGTAGCAGAGCTAGCTTAACTAAATGTCTCATCTGTCTGTATATTTCATGCAATTGTTTTGTTTATAAGTAGTTTAAACATGAGTTTCTTTTGTAATGAGCTATAAGATGGAAATCTGAAATGTGAGCATGCTTTATAAATTTGGAATTGATTTACTGCAAGTGGTATACCTGTAGAGGTCATCAAAAGTACTCATTGTGATGGACAGTTTTTCCCCATGCATACTATCTGTACCCTCTTAACTACTATTCCAAAAAGCTGTTTAGAGTAATCCTGAGAACTGTAGTGCTCAGGTAACAAAAGCTGTCTATGGAAAGGAGAAGCTGAAATCCCAGTTTTAAAAGGAAAAATTTCTTGACAGGTCAACTGATAGGCGTTGAGGCCCCCTTTATTACTGTTCTTAAAGACCCACATTTGAGGTTGGCAGGAAGAGTGAACACACAAAATTCTGGGGGAAATGCACAAATCAAAATGGCCATGAGGAAGTATATTAGAAATATCTCTGAAGGTTTTTAAAGAAATTATCACCTGTTCCGCATGTTCATATATACAAACTATTTGTATATTCAGTAAATGGCTAAATGGAAGCAGCTTACTTTTTTCACCAAGAGAAGCACTTAACTCTGATATTTAATAACATACAGAAATAATACATTTCTATAGGGGCTGGTTGGACCCCAATACCATTAGGTATCATTTTATTTCCTGCTCCAGGTTGCTGCCATTCCAAGGCATGGATCCTATCCTCTGGGATCATTCTGTGGGCTTTTGGCTATGTGAAAATTAACGCAGCTCTGAAAATCCCACCCTTCTGGAATTCATTATTAAACCCCTATTTGTATAACTTTCTGTCATCTCTGCTTTGCTGGTAAAGGGACTGTTTCTGATAAGTTGCCATTTGCCACTAAACTTCCTTCAAAACTCACTTTTTCTTCTATTTTGTTGATTTGGTCTAGGCTACAATGGGGAACTTTCATTGGGTGAACGTTTCCTCCCCTTTGCTCATCCTTGTCCATCCTTCTCCACCATTACTAGCTACGCTAAGGAGATGACCAGTAGTGAAGAGTAGCTTGAACAATTCAGGTGGGTCAACACATTGGGGAGTGTGAGGACCCCACTCTGTCCACAGAGAAGTGATCCTTCAAATGAAGGACTGAAGGATGTTTTGCTGCATCACATGTACAGCCATAGACTGGGGGCCTTGGAATAAACAACAATAATAATAGTGGTGATGATGGTAATGGTAGCTGTCTTAGGTCATATTTCTCCAGATGGAGGTTTATGTGTAAGAAGTTTCTTTGGAAGAGCTGTTGAGAATAATACTTGCAAGGGAGTAAGGGAAGCAGGATTGGGCAGAGGAAAAAGTTACCACAAGATGCATTGCAGCAGTCAATTCTGCTGATTCTTCCTGGAGCTCAGAAGCTAGGATGACCCTTCAGAGATGTTCTGAATTCAGGCAAGGGAGCCAGGCATTGACAGTCATTGTATGCTGGTTGATTCCAGTGACACCCTATGAGAAGAGTGTTACTGTTCCTACCACTTAACATCTGGAAATCAGGGCCTAGTGAAGTTAGGTGGTACATGGCTAGTATGTACCAAAGGCAGGTTTTGAACCCAGGAGGGCTCAGGTAAAGGACCCATAATTATAACACTCCTCTGCTTGTCTTGCATTTATCTCTCAGAGATAATTACCTAGTCGTTTTAGTTCCTGAAATTCCTTATATTTAAAAAGGTGATGTAAATGTTATACCTGCTCCCTCACTGATAAAATGTCAGTTATATGGGATTAAGTCTGGGTTTCTTTGCTTAGTTTCCCCAGTAGCCTTTTACAGTTAGAAGTTGGCATGCTGCTATGACCAGATTTTTTTTCTATGCAGAGAAGGAAAAGAATTATACTTTTCTCTTCCCCCAAGCATAAGTACTGTCTCTCCACAATTATTGAATTTCATGGTTCACCTCTAATAAGGCATGAACCATGGAAACTGAACATCTACCTAATCCCCATGACAGAGCTGTTCTATAGCAATGGAATTCTGTATAGCTGAAGGCTTGCTTGTTCTTGCCATGAAATAAACTTGTTATTGGAACTCTCATTTTTTGCTGGTAGGAGTGCAAAATAGTACAGCCACTTTGGAAGACAGTTTGGCAGTTTCTCACAAAGCTAAACATAGTTTTACCCATATGACCCAGAAATATCACTATTAGGTATTTACACAAATGAGTTGAAAACTTATGTCTGCACAGAATCCTGCACATAAATGTTTATAACAGCTTTATTCATGATTTACAAAAGCTGTGTGCGACTAAGATATCCTTTGATAGGTGAATGGATAAACAAACTGCGGTATATTCATACAATGCAATATAATTCAATGATGAAAAGAAATGGGCTATTAAGCCATAAAAAGACATGAAGGAAACTTAAATGTATATTGCTAAATGAAAGAAGCAAATCTGAAAAGGCTATATATTGTAGGATTAGAACCATATGACATTTTGGAAAGACGAAACTATATAGATAGTAGCAAGATCAGTGGTTGCCAGGGATTCAAGGGGAGAGTGAGGGATGAATAGGAGAAGTTTAGGAGATTTTAAGGTGCTGAAACTAGTTTGTATGATACTGGAGTAGTGGATGCATGACGTTATGCATTTGTCTAAACCGATAGAGCTTTACAGAACAAAGAGTGAACCTTAATGTATGAGAATTATAAAAAATTATCTAGGAGGTCAGGGGATTCATGCATGGAATGCAGACTGTGATGAGAGAATCCAAATGTATTACAGTTGTTTTAAACAATCTTACTCAATTGAGTAGAGTTAAGTAATTTGGAGAGAAGGACTCTGTAAAACTAAAGGCAAAAGAAACTGTACCCTACTTGATAAAGGTATGTCCATGGGGGTGCAGTTCTGATACTACTGTACATATACACTAGAATAATTAAGTATCTCCCATGCAGAAGAATTTCAAATGATTTGTGTAGGTACTTTGTGCTAAATGAGGGGGGAACATAAAAACAAAATGTTTGTTTATGTATTTATTTTTGAGAGAGAACAAACATGAGTTGGGGGAGGGGCAGAGAGAGGGAGAGAGAAAATCCTGAGCAGGCTCCAGGCTGTCCGCACAGAGCCCAAGGTGGGGCTCAATGTCAAAGAAAAAGGAGATCATGACTTGAGCCCAGATCAAGAATCTGACACTTAAACGACTGAGCTACCCAGGCGCCCCACTCCTTACTCCTTTAGTGTTCACTCTGCATAGTGACTTCCTTCCAAAGAGCACGGTAGGGAAAGGGGTGGGGGAGAATAGCAGGAAGAGTAACTTTACAGTGGAGAAACCTGAAAAACACTACTTCAGCTAGATGATCAGGGTCAACATCAGTGGTCTGAAATCATATTGATAGAATGTGCCTGCTTCTTTTAGGACTAAGACTTAACTTCCCTTCATCAGATTTACATTTCACAGAATCAAAGGTGATATACTATTTCAAAACTCTCATTATAGAGTCCTTTTCTAATTTAATATAACAGACACCATTACACTGGTATTTTTTATGTGTAAAAATCATACACTCATAAGGTAGTTGGGTTATAGGGGAACTTTTTGAACAGTGTGATAAACCCTTACAGTAACAGCTGTCACCAAAATGATGTGCTGAATGCACTCTAAAAATCTCAGCCTGCCTATTCTTTCCTATATCTTGACCACAGCATCTCTTGACCAAGACAACACTGTTGTTCAAAAAATGTGATGACAGTGTAGTCAGCAGCTGTGTGCCAAAGTTCCCTGATCTGGAAGTCAGGGCAAACAATCATGCAATGGGCAGGAAGATTATAATTGTGGAATCATTGAATTGAAGGTATAGAGATCTACTTGGCGACAGGGAAATAGGACACTTAGGATGTCATATAAAATGGCAGAGAACACCAGCTCTTCACTGGCAAATTCAAAAATACTGGAGGTGAGATGTCAGCCTATTCAAATGATTTCTTAAATGATAACTCATGATAAAAATGTGAACTTCCCATTTACATGGGAGCTTTCCAGCAGTGTCTTTAGTGTTTTACCAAATTTGACATTTATAATGGCCCAACAAAAAGTCATGGCCAGTCAGATTGCCATTAACATGTGCAGTGGGGCAAATTAAACAAATCTACTTCCCAGTTCAGAGGGAAATCATGTAATTAGAGGCAATTTGGGCATGGCAGAATTTATCATCAGTTAATGTAGGATACCTTCTCTTGTAATAAGAAGGATCAAGTATTCTCATCATAATAAGGCTATGATATTTTTTGGTGTAAAATAACATCAGAGTTATGCTATGGATTTAGCATGTGGGTTTGAGGGTGAAAATTAATCCTTATGGTGACAAAATGTGTTTAATGTTTTAGATGCTTTGAGAAAGAATGTGCTAGGTCGAGCCCAGAGTAGAAGATTCTTTCCATACCCCTGTGTCCCCTCTCTCA
This sequence comes from Felis catus, assembly GCF_018350175.1. Lineage (NCBI taxonomy): Eukaryota > Metazoa > Chordata > Mammalia > Carnivora > Felidae > Felis > Felis catus. The sequence goes on from NC_058368.1 coordinate 139,952,929, forward strand.
GGCCAGAGCCAACAGAGCCCAGTATTTCCCTCAGAGGAGCTGTGGAAATGGATTAATGTATTCAGATTTTTAAAAACCTCATATAGATATAAGAAAATCTGTCTTATACACAACCAAGAACACATTAATTATTGTATCCAGCTTCAAGTTCAGGCTTTCTGGGTGAAATCCATTACTCTTCTAGTTCCGTTATGATTCTGCCTCAACATTCTGAAGTCTGAAATGATTCTTTTTTCTTACTCTATGTATAGAAGAGTCATCTATATTGACACATATGTCTCTAAATCATTCCTTTCACCACTATACGAATATGCTATGATTTATGAATTTTTTTCATTTTTATGTTGAAGGGCATTTGAATTTTTCCATTCAATTACAAATAATACAGTGGTAAACATTCTTGTGTGTGTCTCTTTGGTCACAAGTACAAGAGTTTTTCTAGGGGACATACCTAGGAGAGGAATAGCTGAGTTGATGTATATGCATTCCTAACTTTTTCAATTGTTAAGTTGCTTTTCACTTTATATTCCCATCAACTGTGCATGAGAATTTTATTTCCTGACCTCCTCAACACTTGTTATTGGAGATGAATATTTTTGCTTATCTGATGAGTGTGATATGGTACCACATTACAGTTCTTATTTTCCTTTCTCTGATGTCAACTTTTTGTGGCAGATACTGTTATTAACTCCCTTTTATTGATGGGAAATCAAAGACTTAGAAAATAATTTGTCCACAGCTTCAGTTAGTAGGGGATAGGAACTTAGAAATGATTGCGGAGCAATAATTTTAGCTTATGCTTCACTATTAGGTCAATATGTGTTATTCTAATGCAGAGACCACGCAGGGAGTCATATTTTTCTCTTCATTCTGTCCTCTTCCAGAAGCAGCCTGCCCTCTCTCTGAACTTTTTCCCATTCATCTTTTTAATCCTTTTCCTGTTTCCTTTCTCCCATCTTTTCCTTTCCTTCTCTCCTTCCCTCAAATCCCTCCCTCCCTCCTTCTTTCCATCCCTATTATTTAAAAAGCGATTTTAGCTGGGTTATCCTGCACAGTGCTCATAGAATTGAGAAATGGAGTGAATGTGCATGATAAAATCTTGAGAGATTAACTGATTTTTTTCTTTATGTTGTATGTGAAGAAATTACAAACCCACACATCACAGTTGAAAGGCAAAGAAACAAAGCTGAGTGCATTTGTGGGTATGTAATTTGGAAATGACTGTTAGCAAAAATTCTCTCTGGAGCAGCTGCTTCTGATACACACCACTTGTCTCTTATAATTAGAACAAAATTTAAGTTTCCTTAGGAACTGAAATGATGCAGCAAATTTATAATTAACAATAAAAAATGTTGAATGGAGAATTGCCCCACCTTTCGTTCCTGTGTTAATCTCTCTGTTAAATTTCTTCGGCAAGTTCTATTTTTATCTAAAAAAGAATTACCACCTAAGCAGGTAATGTGAAGAATATGATTTGTGAAATAAAATACAAGCTCAGGATGTTCTAAACCTTGCAGTTGGAAGAGCAATGAAGCAAATTGGACTCAGTCACCCAAGCATCAAATTCAGCAAGTTTCCAGGCCTCAGAGTTTTTTAGAAAGATGAAAAACAGTTCAATCACTGTTTTTATAGAGAATGTTAAAGTTTTGAACTTTATTGTGATACCTTTTTCCTTACCTAAACAGGAAGTTTCTCCCCTGTGCCTACCCAGCCCCTCTGCATCTTTAGGACATTTTGCCTTCCATGAAGCTGTTTGTGGTTGCCACCATCATAGAGAGAAAGATCCTAGACAATAGGGCCCGTGACTTGTTGATCTTTGACTCCTCACAGAAATTAGCACGTTGTCTAACATATAGCAGGTGCACAACATATGATTACTGAATTAAGTTAAGCTGAATTAAATTAAGGTAATAGACATCCTGCTTTCTAATTCTGACCATGTCTGTGAAGAACTGGCACTGAATACGCGATGATCTGTGATGATTTCAGCAAATCCCTTAATCTCCACAGCTACAAATTCTGGAATACAAGTCTGTTAGGAGAAAAGTGAAAGGGTCCCAGGTGAGATATTGGGAGTGAGGTTTTGGTTTAGGTTAGCCGGTCACCAGTAGGAATGATTCCATTTCCTGAGGTGCACCTGAATATATGAAGACGGTACCTTATTCTGGGCTAGGTAGATTCAATCTTGGACAAAATTTATTTTACTTAAATTAAGACTTACAGGGGTTTAAGGGGTGGGGAGTTGAAAAGAATATTCTATAGTTAATTTGGAAGAAAAACGTGAGAATTCACCAAAAAAATTCTGGAAAGGTAGTAAGGAGTGAAGATTTGCTGGGCAAAGTATTAGAATATATAGTTTTACAACACAGTGTCTCTGGGGCAGGAGTAGATTGACTTGTTTATGCATTTACCCATTGACATTTAGATTGTTTCCAGTTTTCAGCTAGTATGAATGGAGCTTCTGTGTACATTCATGTACAATGATTTGTGTGGACGAAGTATTGAGTAAATACCTAGGAGTGGAATTTCTGGGTCTTACAGGAAGGGTAGGTTTAACCTCATAAGAAATTGTCATATTGTTTTCTGAAGTGTATGATTTTGTATTCCTACCAGCAATGAATGAAATTTTAGTGCTCTACATTCTCTCCAATATTTGGTATTGTCATTATTTTTAATTTTAACTATGCTAGTGGGAGTATAGTCAATCTCAATGTAGTTTTAGTTTACATTTCCTTTATGACTAATGATGTTGAGACATATGTTTTCCATGTGCTTATCTGCCAATTTTTACTTGTGTTGTTTGTCTTCTTGTAATTGAGTTTAAGAGTTCTTTATGTATCCTGGATACAAATGCTTTGTCAGCTGTGCATTGTATTAGGGTTCTCCAGAAAAACAGAACCAATAGAACGTATATAACAGGAGATTTATTACAGGATTAGTTTGGAAGTCAAGTCCCTAGATCTCCAGTATGCAAGTTTGAGAACCAGGAAAGCTGGTAGTATAAATCCACATCTGAAAGGGGTGAGGATTGGGACTGCTGGTTTAAGTCACTATCTGAGTCCAAAGTCCTGAAAACCAGGAGCACTGTTTCCAAGAGAAGATGGAGGTCTCAACTCAAGCAGAGAGAAAGCAGATTAATTCTTCCTTTGTCTTTTGTTTTATTTGGGATCTGAAAGGATTGAAAAAATAAAAAATAAAAAATAAAAGGATTGAATGGTGCCCACCCACTTTGGGGATGGGTCATCTACTTTATAGAGTTCACTAATTCATATGCTAATATTTTCTGGAAACAGCCTCAGAGACATACCCAGAAAGAATGTTTTATTAGGTATCCCAGCATCCCTTAGCCCTATTGATTTGACATGTAAAATTAATGATCATGTATGTATTGCAAATATTTTCTCCCAGTCCTGGTTTGTCATTTCGTTTTCTTAATGGTGTCTTTAGAAAAACAGAAGTTTTTATTTTGATAAAAGTCCATTTTTTTTGTGGTTCATGCTTTTTATGTCCTACTTAAAGATTTCTGCTTGTATCAAGAGTGTAAAGATTTTCTTCTATGTTTTTCTTCTAGAAGTTTTATAATTTTTTCTTTTACATTTAGGTCTTCTCTAATATAAGCACTTTAAGCTATAAATTTCCCTCTAAGCTCTGCTTTAGCCTTATCCCACAAGTTTTGATATATCATATTACCATTTGGTTTGAAATATTATCTAATTTTCTTTGTGACTGCTCCTTTGACCTATGTGTTATTAAGAAGTATGTTGTTTTGGGGCGCCTGGGTGGCGCAGTCGGTTAAGCGTCCGACTTCAGCCAGGTCACGATCTCGCGGTCTGTGAGTTCGAGCCCCGCGTCAGGCTATGGGCTGATGGCTCAGAGCCTGGAGCCTGCTTCCGATTCTGTGTCTCCTTCTCTCTCTGCCCCTCCCCCATTCATGCTCTGTCTCTCTCTGTCTCAAAAATAAATAAATGTTAAAAAAAAAATTTAAAGAATATGTTGTTTTATTTCCAAATATTTAGGAATCTTCCCTATATTTGTCTGTTATTGCTTTAATATTAATTATTAAATATTAATTTAATGTAATTACCTGTGCCAGAGAAATACTCTATATGATTTCAATCTTTTTAAATTAGGGCCCAGAAAATGGTCTGTTTTGGTGGACTGAATGTGTTTGAAAAGAATGTTTATTCGTTTTCTGGGTAGTGTATTCTATGTTTACAAGTTAGGTCAAGTTAGTTGGTTGTGTTTTTCAGGTCTTCATCTATACTGATTGTTTTGTATACTGATATCCCCCGATTCGAGAGACCCCCCGAACACAAACCACCAGAGTCCAGAGCCAAAGCCGAGCGGCAAGGGTCGTTTATTGCAGGTTCGAACCCCGTCCTCCGCGCACTCGTCGCAGGTGACACAAGAGGCCCCGAGCAAGAATCTTACAGCTTTTTTATAGACAGGCACAAACAAGTTAGGGATTTTTTTGAGGTTACAGAGTTGTTATAGGCTGACATTTAAATTTGAACGCTCAGCAGAACTTGATTGGTTCCCGCCTTTATTTCAAACCATTCAGCAGAACTTGATTGGTTCCCGCCTTTATGTCAGACTACCACCGGGCACGCCCTGGCTGGTTTCAGGAACAGCGGGGGAAGGGAAAGATTTTTCTTTGTAGTTGTGAGTACACCTGGTAACTTTTCTTAGTCTCTCAATACTTGCTTTATCAATTACTGAAAGAAAACCATTGAATTCTCCACTTTTTGTATTTGTGTATTTGTCTCTTTTTCCTTTCTGTTTTTTCAGCCTTTTCTTCAGGCATTTTGAATCTCTGTTACAGGGTACAAACACTAAATAAGTTTTCTGGGACCCAATTTCCAATGTGTGTAGTGGTTGATTCCCCCCCCCCCCCCCCCCCCCCCGCCCATATCCAAGAATTGTTTAGACTACAATAGCTGGGTGTACTATAATTCAACTCAATTCTCATACTGTCTACCTGGAAATAGCATCAGATTACAGATTAAAGATTCAGTTTCACAAAATTGACACCCCCCCCCCCCCACTCGCCACATCTCCCAATTTCAGATCCCAATTACAAGTCCAGGCTGTTACCTGTGCCTCTGACTAATCAGCTACAGATTGGAGGTTACAATGACCGCCTTCAATTCAGGATGCCGATTGCAGGTCTGAGTTGTTAACTGTACTTCTGACCAACTGGCTATTGAAGGGAAACAGAATTTACCACCCTGAAATATGTTTCTTTGGCACAAGGATTATTTTGGACTGGTTCTTTTTAAGAAACAGACACAGGAGCTCTGAAAACTGAGTAAAGTTACCCTTTTGTACGAGAAATTTACGTTTATAAGGACATCACCATATGTAAGGATGTTTCCTTCTTTGTACAAGGAAGAGGATGACTGAATTTCTAAAACTTTTATCAGTGGAGAAGGCCATGACTTAAGTTGGCTAACAACCATACCCGTGTTTACTGTGCTTTTTCTGGTAGCCTCCCATTACTGGCATTCCCCACCCCCCCCCCCAGCCCCTAACCTCCAACAACTTTCTTTTGTTTTTAGCTTAAGATGGTATTTAAGGTGATGGTTTGAGCCATTTCTGAAGTTACTTGGTTTTCTGCTATCTCCTATGTATATATAGGAAGCATATATGTTGTTAAACTTCTGTTTGCTTTTTTCTTGTAAATCTATCTTTTATTATTGGGGGGAGGTCTCAGTCAAAATTCAAGAAGGGTAGAGGGAAAATTATATTACTTCCTTACATTATAAATCAGAGGTTCTTTTAACTCCCTCCTTGGGTTTGATTAACTTGCGAGTGTGGCTCACAGAACTCAGGAAACCTGTTTACTTACTAGATTACCAGTTTATTACAAAGGATATTAAAGGATACAAATCAACAACCAGTAAAGATGTACATAGAGTGAGGTCCCAAACAAAGAAGCTTCTGTTCCCATGGAGTTTGGGGCCTGGTACTATTGAAGGAGCATAAGGCAAGCTAATACCCCGCAAACCCCATTCCCCCCTTGGATGGGATAGGTGTGACATTCCCCAGGCATTCCTGGCTGCCCTAAAGCTAAGAGAAGGAAGAAACAAATAGTTAACTAATAAAGACCACAGTTATGCAGGACAGGAGTGTGAGTCAGTTTACAAATGTCTTAGTGATTTACAAGACAAAGGCAATCTTATCAATAGCCTAACAATAGCAAAGCCTCCTGTATCTTGTCAGTCTTCTTCAAAATATGCAAGTCCTTTTGGGAACTTCCCCTTTGCCTTTACCACCCACCTCCCACCCACCCTACCCCCCACCCACAGCTCCCAGGTATACAGTCACTCCTCACAACCCCAGTGCAGCTCTTTCTGCTCACATGTCCTGTCCCCATACTTTAATAAAACCACTTTTTTGCACTGAAGATATCTCAAGACATCTTTTAATGGAGGCTTCATTACATAGTCATGACTGATTAAATCATTGGTCATTGGTGATTGATTGAACCAGCAACACTTCTCCCATACCTGGAAATCAGGGATTGAAATTTCCAACCTTCTATTCATGATTGGTTCCCTGGCAGTCGACTTTCCAAACATCACCTCATTAACATAAACCCAGTTGTGGTGGAAAAGGGCTTGTTATGAATAATAAGACACCCATTTCACCTTTATGGCTCTGAAGTGATTTTAGGAATTGAGGGCAAGAGACCAAATATAACAAAAGATCCTTCCATTGCTCTTAACACTCAGGAAATTCTAAGGTTTTGGGAGTTGTGAGCCAGGAACCATAGACTAAGACCAAAAATGTATGAAAAATATATTTTGGTCATCTGAATGTCCAAATAATTATTTCTTATAAATGGTAATATCAAATACAAATCTAGGATTATTATGTCATCTTGATGAATTGATCCCTTTATCTTTATGAAATTTGCTTCCTTATCTCTAGTAATATTTCTTGTTCTGAAGCCGCTCCAGGTTCCTAACGGTTATTGTTTGTGTGGTATATCTTATTCTATACCTTGCTTTTGACTTATTTGTGGATTTCTTTTAATCCACTCTGATAATCTTTGTTTTTTAATTAGAATGTTCAGATTATTTACGTTTAGTGTGATTATTGGTATGGTTGAATTAAAAACTACTATTTTGTCACCTGTTTTTTATATTTCTCTTCTTTGTTTCTTTTTTCCTCTTTTTTGGGGTCAATTGAGTATTTTTTAATATTTCATTTATTTTTACTATTGACTTATTAGCTTTATTTAGTTTATTTATTTTTAGAGGTTGTTTTCAAGTTTACAGTGTCCATCCTTTATCACTTTCTACTGTGGATGACAGGGTTTACAGCTTTCCCCCCAGTAACTTAAGGTTTTTGTTCCACAGCAGAGAAGGGTCTAGGTAGGCTTTATGCCTTTCCCAGTCTACCCAGATCTTTCTCATGAGCACCTTTGGAAGTCTATGGAGAAGAACTGCAAGTGGGCATGAGCTCCCCTTGTGTCTGAAGCTCCCAGGGGGTTCTATGACAGTTACACTAGTCCACAGAGGGCGTTTAACAACTTGTTAAGAATTATAGTTGAATTCTTCTTGCCCACTTGTATGGTCCTCAGTGCCTTTTTCTCCTATATTTTGTTACAGGCAAGCTAGTGCTTCCAGCTTCTTGGAGACTCCTGTCTTTCCTTGGCTTTCTGTTTACTTGATTGCCCTCTGATCTCAGTCCTCTGATGGGTTAAAGAAAAATTATGAATTTGTACTTCATTCATTTTTCTCTTGTACATGGGGGGGGGGGGAATGATACCTTTCCAGCTGCATGATAGGTAGAAACAAAACTCTCTTTAAACAGGAACTAGTAATAGAAAAGCTGAGAAGCCAAATAGGGAATGGTGTGAGCAACTAAAAGATTTACAACATGAAGAAGGCTTGGCTGGGAGAGGAAGGGAGGAAGTTCTCCTTGTCCCAGTAGTTACATTACCTAAGCAGCACCTAGAACCTCGAAGGGTTTATCTGGTAGGAGCTGGAACCACTGAAGAAACCCAGACATCGCTTAAGGTGGCACCTGTGGTGCAGAAGGAGGGAAAAAACAATTTCACTTCCCCTTGCCATTCGGTTTCTTGACAGTGCCACCCATTGGACAAATCAGCTGTCTCCAACAGACATAGCAGCTTCAAGAATGCAGACTGCAGAGATTAGATACCTCCCTTATTAAATAGAACAGAGCAGGTGAAGGATTAAATGTAAAGCTGAGAGCAAACACCCTAAGACCAGCGTGGGGTTAGTCTTTTATTTCTGAATAATATGTTTATGCTAACCTACTGATTTTTCTTTTTTTTTAATTTAAAAAAATTTTTTAATGTTTATTTATTTTTGAGAGAGACAGAGACAGAATGCAAGTGGGTTAGGGGGAGAGAGAGAGGGAGACACAGGATGTGAATCAGGCTCCAGGCTCTGAGCTGTCAGCACAGAACCCGACGAGGGGCTCGAACATAGGAGCTGTGAGATCGTGACCCGAGCCGAAGTCGGATGCTCAACTGACTGAGCCACCCAGGTTGCCCCTACTCTACTGACTGTTCAATTTTAGACATTATCTATTGATAATCTTTGAAATTTTGTTTTCTTGAACTACTTCCATCCTCCCTTACTCTAAACTTCTATCTTGAAAATATATCACAATTTTTGTCTAAATAAATAGTGGATGCTACATTATTGTGAATATGTATGTACACATTGTCCATAGCTGAGCCACATAATGCATTATGATTACATTTCCATTAATTTTTTAAATTTGCAATTAAATACACATAACATAAAATTTATCATCTTACTGTTAAGTATAAAGTTCAGTGGTATTAAGTGTGTTTACATTGTTGTACAACCATTTCCAGACCTTTTTCAAACCTGAAAACTTCCCAATTTCCTCTCTCTCCAGCCACTGTCAACCATCATTCTACTTTCTGTTTCTGTGGGTTTGACTATTGTAGATAGCTCGTGTAAGTGAAATTGTGTATTTGTCTCAGCATAATGTCCTCAGGGTTCATCCATGTTGTAGTATGTATCAGTAGTATATAGTATGTTCCTTCCTTTTTAAGGTTAAATAATCCATTGTATGCATGTATCATATTTTGGATATTCACCTGTCAATATTCATTTGGTTGCTTTCACTTTTTGGCTATTGTAAATAATGCCACTATGAACAAGGGTACACAGATAGCTCCTTGAGACCCTGCTTTCAATTCTTTTGAATATATATCTAGAAGTGGAATTGCTGGCTTATATGGTATTTCTTTTTTTAGTTTTTTGAGGAAACACCATACTGTTTTTCATAGTGGCTATATCATTTTATATTCATACCAACTGTGTACCCAGAGCTTAATTTCTCCACATCCTTACCAACACTTGTTACTTTCTTTTGTTGTTATTATTGTTTTTTATAGAAGCCATCATAATGGATGTGAGGTGATATGTCCTTATGATGTTGATTCACATTTCCCCAATGATTAGTGATATTGAGCATCTTTTTGTGTATCTTCTTTGGATAAAGAAGACCTTTTCCTATTTTTATATCAAGTTATTTGTTTTCTGTTGTTGAATTAAAAAAATTTTTTTTTAATGTTTATTTATTTTCGAGAGAGAGACAGAGACAGAGAGAGAACATGAGCAGTGGAGGGGCAGAGAGAGGGAGAGACACAGAATCTGAAGCAGGCTCTGGGCTCTGAGCTGTCATCACAGAGCAGGACGCAGAGCTTGAACCCATGAACTGGGAGATCATGACCTGAGCCCAAGTCAGATGCTTAACCGACTGAGCCACCCAGGCGTCCCTCTGTTGAATTTTAAGGAATTCTTTATATATTCTAGATATTAATCCTTTACCAGATACATGATTTGCAATGATTTTCTCCCACTTCTTTTCACTTTGTTAATTGTGTACTTTGATATGAAGTTTTTAATTTTTTAATTAAACAAGTTTTTGCTTTGATTTTTTTCCTTTTTTCTTTTATAGACTTCTTATTTTATGGATGTAGTGTTTTCAGTTATCTGACTGATATTTTATTTACAAGACATTTCTTTATTTTATTTGTTTTTTCTCTCTGCTTTTTCTCTTTTTCACCAGAGTTCCTTTTGTTTGTGACCCTTTTTATTGGTCTCTGTGTTTCATGTTTGGGTTTTCCTCAGATATCTGGTAATTAATGATGGTCCATTCATATTTAACAATGAGGTCTTAAAGTACTTAATAGAAATTCTATGTTGTTAAATGGAAATTCTAGGTGCTTATTGAATTGAATACTCTTAAGTTGTATGATTTGGTTCGGAATCTAGGCCATCTTCTAAGAGGAGCCTTAAATATCAATATTTATAGGTTTTTCTTCTTAGGCCAGTTTCTTCAGAGAGGAATCTCCCCCTTCCTGTCTTGGGTGATATAGCACTGGCAACTGTGTGGATTAGGGTTTAGTTTGTATTGTTATCTTTTCCAATAAATCACCCCATCTCTACACTCAGTTATGACTGGTGTTGCTCAGGCCAGAGTCTCTTGATCAATTTTCTGATTTGATTTCTGGTCTTCTAGTCATCTTCCTGCCTTGTCTGAAGAGACTGGTGGAGTGCTTTGGGCAAAGGTGTCCTATCGACTCCTTATAGAGATTTTCAAAAAATTATCTTGCTTTTGGCTGAACCTGAGCTGTGGACTCAGTGATACCTGGTTTATCTAATTCTTGCGATTCCCACAGTTCTGTAACTTATCAAGTTTTTGACACATAATTAGCTTACTTCTTATTGGATTTCCAATTACAGATTCAGGTTTTATCATTCTCTGGTCAATTAGGCTACTTCTCATTTATTGTTTTCACTTTCCAGAAGTTGTTGACATCTCTCATATGCTATAATTAGCTCCTGGTTTGTGTGAGTGTATCTAGTTTTTAACTCCTTTTCCTCTCATTTTAGTTGGAATTCAGGAGGTAACAGTGAAAAAAAAAAAACAATTATATTCAATGCACCAAGTTTACCCATGAATTTATGTGTATTGTGTTTAAAGTAAGGGGAAAAAACCCTTGATATAAAAAGAAATGGTTAACAGTTATAATTATGCAAATTAGTTTATTAGTTAATTCAACTTAAAAGTTAAATGTTTGTTATTAATAGTAAGGTAATGAGGAAAAATAGAAATAGTGAATTCCTTAAGTTATTGCTTTAGTTTTTTTCTTCATGTGACTAATTTTTTGTCATAGAATATAAGAAGGGAATGCATGACTTATGAGGTTATGGTAATAACAAAAAGTTTACAATACTAAAAGGAAAATGCAGAATATAAAAATTTATAAATATTACTTGATCATGAATATATAAATCTAGAATTTCAGGATTAACAAATGGTTCTTTATTTTGTTTCTATTCACAAATATAAATTGTTATCATAAATATTACTTACTTTTCCTTCATTGTAGTTAGAATGCTTTAATGTTTACCATTGGTTAGTTTGTCAATGAAAGGGTAAGAAATAACATCTGAGGGTGTCTGGGTGGCTCAGTCGGTTAAGTGTCGACTTCCGCTCAGGTCATGATCTCATGGCTCATGGGTTCGAGCCCCACAAAGGGCTCTGTGCTGACAGTTCAAAGCCTGGAGGCTGCTTCAGATTCTGTGTCTTCCTCTCTCTCTGCCCCTACCCCACTTGTGCTCCATCTTTCCTTGTCTGTCAAAAATAAATAAAAAATGTTAAAAAAAATTAAAAAAAGAAAAGAAATAACATCTGGATGGGAGCAGGACAAAAGGAGAACAGACTAGAAAAAGGCTATATATCGTTGACAACTCTGGACTTTGAGACCAGCAAGTAGCTTTTTTTTTTTTTTTTTTTTTTTTTTTGAGAGAGAGGGTGCAAGTGAGTGAGAGGGAAAGAGGGAAAGAGAGAAGTGGGACTCATCTGAAATGGGTCAGGTGGCTTGTGCTCACCTGATATGGGGCTCTGAGTCACATACTGTACGATCATGACCTGAGCCGAAATCAGATGCTTAATGACTGAGCCATCAGGCACCCAGGCAAGCAAGTAGCTTTTAAAGCAATTCTTTGACAGTTTTTCTGGATGTTATAACTGGTCATGACTTTGGATTGCTGTCCTATTATCAGAAGATTAGCATATTTGTACTTGTAAACATGTCAGACCATGTTGGAAATGGCATCTCTAGAACTGAATATGTGGGAAGAAGGATATTTTCTCTTCCTTGTAAATTTGGTATAAAGAGTATTAAATGCCAGTGAAGGGAACTTCAAGAAATGTCCAAAAGATGGGATCAACAGAATGAAAAGCATAGGGCATAAAGAAGAAGAAGGATCCTGGGTCCAGGAAGGAAAGGGTGTAGTAGTCTCAGTCAGCCAGTGTAGGGGTGTAGGGAGACATCCCTGACTGTAGCCCCTAACAAAAGAGTGGCTGTGGATGCACCTATGATCCCACCAACCTTGGGCATAGCTCCTTAAAATATAAATAAGTTTTGATCCAGAACTAAACTATGGTGGTTTAAGAAGCAAATTATTTTACACTCTTTTTGAAAGACAAAGCCCAAATCACCCCCCTGCCCCAACACACACACTACTCTTTGCATCTAAGCTGAACTTAGTGGCCAGTTAATGAGAGTATGGTGGAAATGATGCTGTGTGACTTAGAAAGTTAGGTCAGAAAGGCAATATATTTTTTACCTGGTTCACTGGAATAGTCACACTGGAGCCTTGAACTAACATGAAAGAATTTTATCACTGCAAGGCTACCATGCTGAGATGAAGCCCAAACTAGCCCCCTGGAGAGACCACACAGGGAGCCTTGAAAGTTCAGAACTAGCAGAGGAGCCTGGCCAATTCCCAGTAGATTTAGCCCTGCTGGTCTACTAGCTCTAGCCTTCCTCTTATTGCAACTGCACAGAAGTGCCTGAGCTATAACCCTCCAGCTGAAGGGTCTCAAATTCTTGACCCCTAGAAACAGGAGATAAATGAAGATGATTGTTGTTACTTTAGGCCACTAACATGTATTGTTAACTGACACCGCCGTAGATAATTGATTTACAGTATCAAATCTTTCCCAATTATCTATTGCTACATAACAAACTATCCCCAAACTCATTGGTACAAAGGAAGCATTTTATTGTGCTCATAGGTGCTGGGGATCAAGAATTCAGACTGGGCACAGTAAAAACGGCTTGTCACTGTTCCATGGTATCTGATGCATCAACCAGAATGACTTCAAAAGCTGGGATTGTTTCAATGGCTGGGGACTGGTATCATCTGGTGGCAGCTTTACTCACATATGCCTGGTGGTTGATACTGGCTGTTGACTAGGACCTCAGCTGGAGTTGTCAGCCACAATACCTACCTGGCCTCCTATGTGGCCTGGAACTTCTTCACAGCGTCATGGCTGGATTCCAAGAGCAAGCTGCTTCTTTCTTTCTTTCTTTCTTTCTTTCTTTCTTTCTTTCTTTCTTTCTTTCTTTCTTTCTTTTTCTTTCTTTCCTTTAATTTTATTTAAATCCAAGTTAGTTAACATATAGTGTAATAATGGTTTCAAGGGTAGAATTTAGTGATTTATCACTTACATGTAACAACCATTGCTCATCCAACAAGTGCCCTCCTAATGCCCATCCTCTATTTAGCTCATCCCCCAACCCAACACCCCTCTAGCAACCCTTAGTTTGTTCTCTGTATTTAAGAGTCTCTCATGAGGCACCTGGGTGGCTCATTTGGTTAAGTGTCTGACTTCAACTCAGGTCATGATCTTGCGGTTCTTGAGTTCAAGCCCCCAGTCAATCTCTGTGCTGACAGTTCAGAGCCTGGAGCCTGCTTTGGATTCTGTGCCTCACTCTCTCTCTGCCTCTCCCCCACTCTCTTTCTCTCAAAAATAAATAAACATTAAAACATTTAAAAAAAAGAGTCTTTTATGGTTTACCTCCCTCTCTGTTTTTATCTTATTTTTCCTTCCCTTCAAATAAAATAAGAAAAATAAGCTGCTAGTTTTTTAAGGCCAGGTCCTGGACCTGGGATACTGGTGTTTCTACTGTATTCACATAACTCACATTGAATGGGAGAAGGCCTAGACCTCCATCTCTGGGTAGGCAGAAGGTCCAAGAATTTTGGATACTTCATTTCATAGGCTAGGTAGTGGTCTGTAACATGATCTGGCTCAAAATGATACACTGAGTTAATTATTTTCCCTTTATCCAAAATGTAACTAAGTGATGCAAAGGAATTACCTAGTTAGAAGTGAGAAATAGAGATGAAAAAATACCATGCTGTATGAACAAGGCCATGGGTAAACCAAGGTTATGAAGAAGCAGAAACTAGGAGAAAAGAGAACATCTATTAAGTAGAGACAATGAAGAGAGAAGGAAAAAAGGAATAAAAAGAAGATTCCTATAGTCCTGGAGAGGGACCATGACAAGGCAGGGAGGGGCTCTGGAATGGCTTCCTGCCCAGCAGTTTCTGTTCATTCTTTAGTTTTGACATTGGTCTTCTCTTTCTCATTCGGTTTTCTAGGTAACAGTCAATAACAGTGTCCTCCATGGCAATAAGATGTGGTGAAATGAATGAGGCTGGGAAGCAAGTTTCTTCCTTCCTCATAATGTTTACTGATGTGATAGTGAGAGGTACCATTAGAGAGAAATAACTGTTTAAAATGGTTGTTGCTGAGTGGTAAGAAACAGCCACTCTGTGTTTGTTATTGCTCTCTGAACTTGATCATTATCTGCTAAGAAGATATATGGGAAATGGTCCGAAGGAAAGACGTTATTATTTCTAAAGATGTGTTGTTTTATAATGCATTTTGAAATGGAAATGGGAAACTTAGAGATCTGGTTTTATCCAACCATAGGAATTATTTTTGTAACTAGAGAATGAACAAAACTTCCAAATACATTCATTCAACAGTTTTCCCTGAAATTCTAGAACACTTAACCTTATGTGGTATATTGGTCATATGTTTACTAAATTCAGTGACATACTCTTTTAAAAGAAATATTTTGTTACCCACGAAATGGAGGGTTTTCCTGGTACTCTTAAATAGGGTCATTTGGATTTCATCTGCTACATCCATCTTCTCATCTAAAAGAATAGTTAGGTAGTCACTAAGGTACCACTATCAAAATAGCACTAACTCCAAGCATATCATTAACTTATTAGAAAGAATAAAGAATTCTAAGTTGTGAATAATACTAATATATGTCTCTTTCTTATAGAGCTGTTCTACCAAAGATTCACTTAAAATTCTGCCAATAAAGTAGAGTGTTTTGAGCTCTTCTTGCTGTGACAGAAAAGATATGATGTGAAGTCAGGTCAAAGTAGGGTTGCACCTGCTGACAGGGGTCATTCTTTGAAAAATCCCTGGGCTTTTTACACATTTTCACCATGACACACTAACATTTAATCCTTATTGTAATTATTTGACCTAATCATCTTGCCAAGGATATAATTGATCTTTCTCCTGTAGGAGGAACGTAGAATAACAATGCCCTAATTTTGTACGTCTCTGTTCCATAATGACAGGCTGTCATTTTCTATAATTTACCAGAGATGATGAACAATGCATGTAGGCTGAATATAGTTGCTTAGTAACCACCTTTAAAAATTTTCTTAAATGTAATTGCTTCTCTGCTAGGGAAACACTGATCCAGCTAATCTGCATTTAAACCACTTTCTAAGCAACTCCACATATTAAACACCCCTGTGTTTTTTATTTCAAATTATTTTGCCTTTTAAACTCTGTTAAAGTCACCACCTTTGTTAAGATCATTATTTGTTTTTGAACAAAGCGAAGCATTCAAATAATTTTCTGACAATTACATTGTCATTCCCTCCACTTTTTTTTTGTATCTCTTTTCTTATTGCTTTTTTAGAGGTGAGGATAGATATTTAAAAAGAATCATGAAAATCCCCAGTTCAACTCTGAAAGATTCTAAATGCTTTCAAACACCACCAATCTGGTTTTCTTTAACTGTGTATCAAAATCACTATATGAGTGTTCTCTTGGCTTCTGTTACTGGTCTACCTCTTGCTGTTAATCCAACATCTATGTTGCTATTTAAGAAAATGTGGAGTCTATGCAGATACCTAGCACATAACTTCGCTCTTTATAGTTTTGTCTACCTATGTACACTGACTAGAATGATGAAATAGTTAAAAGTTATAATTCTGTTAAATAGCTGTTGTTAGTAGTATGGGATAGTATTTCAAATCCTTAATTACTGCACTATGTCCAGTCCACCTCTATAGCTGCCCATCTTTCCAGTGGGCAGAAAGCTCCTGTTGATGTAGGAATAATTCACAGCAAGAAAAAATTTGACTTAGTCTTTGATTCTAAGTTTGAATTGGATACGGGATAGAAGAGACTAGAAATTGATTTGAGGAACTGAAAGAACATGTTTATATTTCTACCCCCAATCTTTAAACTTAGTAAATGACATCCAAGCTAGAGGAAAGGGAAGAGTTTGGAGAGAAGACAAAGGAAATTAGAAGCAAGTGTAGTGACTTTACTCTTTGTTCCCCATCCATGTATGTGTCTCCACCCTCTCAGATCTACCTTTCATCTCAGGATCCAAGAGAGGAAAGTCTCAGGCAAAATCTGGAACAACTGTGAGCCTCCAAGAGAAACTCCCTGCTGCATGCGAGCTTAGCAAAATGGCAGAATGGTATAGATGGAAAAGACTGGGCCAGAGACACCTCCCACCAATCAATCAATCAATCAATCAGTCAATCAATTTCAAAAACATTTTGCCCATGGATTCTGAGATCCAGTTATTGCTGGGGTCCTAGCATGGGGACACATAGGTTAGCTAAGAGAGAGAGCTGATAAGTTACTTGCGAGGAGGTCACCTAGCATTGTTGAAAGGACCTTCACCAAAAGAATGCTGCTTGTACTTCCTGCCAGGGATGAAAAGGAGTGCAGCTGAACACAGACAACTGTCAGCACCAGAGAACAGAGGAGGAGCTGGTGGTCAAGAGCTCTACTTGAGGAAGCATTGAATACCTTGAACCAAGAGGAAAGACAAGTTACATTCCCAGTAGACACCAGCAGAGACATGACCTCAGAGAAGTGACATACAGCTTACCAATGAGGAAATGCTCCCATATACTTTCCTAACACTCAGATACTACCCTAGAGACAGTCATGGAAGCTAGAATATTCAGTTCACTAAGATTTAAGCTCATAGTGATTTGACTACAAGCTGGAATTGGTGGAAAGAATAATCTCTGCTGGACTTAGAAAATTCGGGCACTACTTGTTTTAAGTTGCCTCCCATTAGGCAGACTTGAGAAACAAATTTTCTACACTCCATTTAATTCGTACCTGTGTGGCTCAGCCTGGTTCATGTTAAGACAGCAGGGTTTGAGGGGATGAGAGTGGAGAAAGCTGAGGAATGTATTGAAGTTTCTATCTCATATGGGGCAGTCTGGATGATGTAGTCAAGAGTAGATCATCTGTAACAAGCAACCCTGGTTTGAATCCTGGCTTCATCAAATACCAGTTTTGTATTTTGGGGCAAAGTATTTTATTCTACTGAATCTGATTTTCCTCATTGGAAGACATATGATAATACTCAACTTCAGAGGGTTGTTGTGAGGTTTTAATACTTTTGGCACATAATGTCTGGACTATGATCACACGGTATCATATTCTTGACCTCCAGTGCTCTCCTTCATTCTTATCCCCCATGACATCTCCCCTCCACAGCTCCCCACCCCCAGCATGAAAGAACATTCCATGTGGGCAGAACTTCTTCCTTATTCACTTATGTATCCATAGTGTCTGGCACACAATAAATGCCAAATGAATAGTTGTTGAATGAATAAATTGGGGTGGAGCTCTAGGGAGGTAGCCGGGAGTATTAAAGCAGGTTCTACCCATAGGGTAGTGGGGTGAGTGGAAGAGCAGGTGATTATAAATGGTAAGTTTCAGGAGTGCAGTTTTTCATTAGAGTGAGGGAAACAGAACACACTTATACTCACATGCACACTTACATTTATAATAGAAAGGGAACCGAAATTCATGGTCTGCAAAGACAAACAAATCCTGAGCTATAAAAGTATACTTTTATAGACTACTGGTTGTGTTTTCCAACAGTGTGTACATTTGTGTGAAACTCTGTGTGTGTCTTTTTCTAGTGTGTGTTTCTGAATGTTTGCAAAATACTTCAACTAGAGTTTTCAGTCTTATCTGATTGTTTTGAATTTATCTATCTATCTATCTATCTATCATATGCAAGCTAAGTATTTCTTTGTGAAAAATGTAAATAGAATTTAACTACATTGAAAAGCCAAAACTACTGCTTTAAAGATCTTTAAGAGCTTGTAAAGATGAAGAAATTTTAGAAAGATTTTCATTTGACAGTTTAAGACTACTGTAGGCTTTTAGAATACAATTAACCTTTAAACCTGGCTCATCTTTAAAATGGGTAATAGACCTGACCTTGGAATAAGAGCAAAATCTCTATGGATACTTGGATTAGGACATAATATACTTTCATTCTTTTCATTTTTTTTTCTTTTTAAACAAAAAAACCTTTAAAATCTGACATTTGGGGGCACCTGGATGGCACAGTCGATTGAGTGTCCGACTCTTGATTTTGGCTTGGGTCATGATTCCAGCGTCATAGGATCGAGCCCGTGTTGGGCTCTGTGCAGGGTGTAGAACCTGCTTAAGATTCTCTCTCTTTATCTTTCTCCCTCTGCCCCTCTCCCCTACTCATGCTCTCTCTCTTTTTAAAAAAATAAATAAATAAAAAGTAAAACCTCACATTTGTAGTTTTTACTATTTTTATTATTACTGGCGGGAACGATCGGTAATGGTTTTCTAAAAGCAGAAAATTTTATGTTTCTAATGTTCAAAAATTTAATGTCCTTGACATAGCAAATGATGAAGTTTAATTCTGTTTTTCTTAGTAGTTCTCATCATTTGATTTCCATATACTTTGGTACGTAAAGATTGCCCTATGTACAAAATGGTCTGCCTTAATATATGACATTGTCATCAAGCCATAACAAAATGTTCTTTTATTTATGAGAAAATGAAAAGGTTAATTCTTTGGTTCTTTCAAAAGTAACTATTTAAATATGTCATCATTTAATAATGTAGAATGAACATTTCACAGTTTCTGTAAAGATATTTTTTTGAGACCAGCAGTAACAAAGAGTTGACTAGGAGAAGCTAATAATAGACTCCAGCTGAGCAGGGAAGGAGTTGGTCCAGTGATTCTCAAACTTTCTCATTGTTCACTCTCTCTGGTTTCACCTGAGATTCTCAAGAATCACCTGAAAAATTTGTTCAATCACAGATCTCCGGTTTAACAAAATCTCCATACCCAGGGATTTTGATTTAATGGGTGGTATAGTTGATTGAATGGTGGCCTCCATTCACATAGATATAGATATGGTCACATTCTATCTCCTGGAAACTGTGAACGAGACCTTATTTGGAAAAAGGGTCTTTTCAGGTATAATTAAGGATCTCCGGATAAGATTACCCTTGATTATTGGGTTAGGTCCTAAATCCAATAACAAGTATCCTTATAAGATATACTGAAGAAGAAAAGACACACAGGGGAGATAGCCATGTGAAGGCAGAAATTGGAGTTTCGTAGCCCTAAGCTAAGGAACACCTGGGTCTGTTAGAAGCTGGAAGAGGCAAAGAATGATTCTTCCTTCCCTAGAGACTTCCAAGGAACCACAGTCCTACTGACACCTTGATTTCTAGCCTCTGGCTCCCAGAATTGTGAGAGAATAGATTTTTGTTGATTTAAGTCATTTAGCTTATGGTAAATTGTTATAGTAACCCTAGGAAACCAGTACAGGGGTGGACCAAGAACGTGCATTTCCTGTAAGCTGTTGCTGCTAGGAAGTGGACCATGATTTGACTAGTATTGATTTAGTAGATGCTGTGAGTTTAGATGGAAATCAAGTCCAGGATGTTCCATAAATCAGTTGAAATACAGTAAGTTTAGATCAAACTGCCCAGGAAATCTGAAAATGAGCAAAGTGGAAACTTAGCTTGCACTGCTTTCTCCTCTCTTTGATATTTCCTTCTGCATGGGTGTTCTATGCTCACAGAGCCTGTTCACTCCTGGTTATCCTCAAGACTCAATTTAAACTTCCTTTCTTGGATTGGAGCCTCTGGAATAGGTTATCCTTTATTGTAACACTCCAGTAGAAGTCTGTACTTCTGTGTAGCCCTCATCACCATTATAATGATTGTTTCAAGGTCTGTTTTTCTGGAACATTGTAAATTTTTAAGGAGAGAGGCCATAAAAGTCTTCCAGCTCTATACCCAGTTCCTAACACAGAGTTTAACACACAGTAGGTATTCAATAAACATATCAGTGAACAGAAAGCAAGCCCTGCCCTAAAATACTCTGAGGAAAATGTTTGCTGCTTCTCTATTGGCTGCGGATTTTTTATTCACGGGGTTTAGTAGGTAAAGCAAGATGTTAGAAGTGGACCAACAGATGATTATTAAGTATTTCTTTCTGTGCAGAATGATTTACTGAGTTAGATGCTCTGAATGAAAATATATATTCAAGTCCTGTCAGCTCCATGTGGTGTGATCATCCTCTTTATCTCTGAGGCAAGTTTTCTTTCAACACGTGTTATACACGTGCAAAAATAGAATAAAAAAGAGGATACTTTCTGCAAAGTACTCATTTTAACAACCACAAAATATGTATGTTTTTATTAGGCTTTTAAAGACAAGCTTTGAAACTGTAGCCTCTTCTTCTTTTCTAACCAATGACATGAAACCAGCTTTTTGAGCGGACCATCCCTTTTCATCTCCAAGAATAAAGTGACCAATTTGTAACTGTGACTACCTAACATGGGTCAGAATTTAATTATTAAGTCCCATGCTAGCATACAGATTGGTATTCAGTTTTGATGGGGTCACTAGCTAGAGTTCTAGCTATGCAAGGTGACCCAGGAAATTTCAACAGAAATTATTATTTAACAGTAGCTGATTCTTCTCCTGGGATATAGATATAGATATAGATATAGATATAGATATAGATATAGATATAGATATATAGATATATAGATATATAGATATACATATAGATATACATATATCTATCTATCTATTTATCTATATATATTTTAACTTTTCAAAGTTTACTTTTTATTCAGCTGTACTGAGGTATAACTGACAAATAAAATTGGAATATATTTAAAGTGTACAGTGTGAGTTCATGGGTTCAAGCCCCGCTTCGGGTTCTGTGCTGACAGCTCAGAGCCTGGAACCTGCTTCAGTTTCTGTGTCTCCCTCTCTCTCTGCCCTTCCCCCACTCATGCTCTCTCTCTCTCTCTCTCTCTCTCTCCCTCTCTGTTTCTCTCAATAAATAAACACTAAAAAAATTTTTTTAAAGCATACAATGTGATAATTTGATATGTATACACATTGTGAAAGAATTCTTGAGTGAGATATCTTGAAAGGTTTTTATCAGCTAGATGATGTTCTATATATTAGCTATTAGCGGAACTATATTTTGCTACTAAGTGTAATTTTGAATTAAAAAATTTGAATCCAAGTTTTCAATTCAGATCTATCTAAATCCAAAAGACCATACCCTTCTCATAAGGCCACATTAAAAAATAAAATAACTTGTGTAAGTAGCTTGGCCATTCAGTGACCAAATATGTATTTCTCATAGTATTTGGTCTTAGCCCCCTGGTTCCTGGCTCACAGCTTCCCAAAACCCTTGAAATTTCCTCAGTGATAAGAGCAATGGGAACATCTTTTTTCATAATATTTGGCCTCTTGTCTTCGGTTTCTGAAATCACTTCCGAGCCTTGAAGGGCAAATGGGTGTCTTGATATTCATAAGAAGCCCCCTTCCACCACACCTGGGTTTATGTTAATGTGGTGACTTTTAGAAAGCACCTAAGGATGGGGGCTGGTTGCCAGAGGAACCAACTGTGTGATTAGAGGTTAAAAGGGTCCGTTGCAGGGATACCTGGGTGGCTCAGTCGGTTGAACATCTGACTTCAGCTCAGGTCATGATCTCAAGGTCTGTGGATTCAAGCTCAGCGTTGGGCTCTGTGCTGACAGACTGGAGCCTGCTTTGGATTCTGTATCTCCCTCTCTCTCTGCCCCTAACCCACTCATGTTTTTTCTCTCTCTCTCAAAAATAAATAAACATTAAAAAAAAATTTTTTTTTAAGTTTCAATTGTCCCCCTGCCCTATCTTCTGGGAGAAGAGAGGGCCTGGAATTTGAGTTCAATCACCAATGACCAAAGATTTAATCAAGCACCTATGTAATGAGGCATCTGTAAAAACCCACAAGGATGGGGTTTGGAGAGCTTCCAGGTTGGTGAACACTGTGGAGATTTCAGAGACTTGTGAGCTGGGGGAGGGCAAAGAAACTCTGGGCCATTTCTCTCTACTTTGCTCTGTGAAACTCTTCCATCTGTCTGTTGCTGAGTTGTCTCCTTTTATAATAAATGGTAATCAACTGAGTAAAATATTTCTCTGAGGTCTGTGAGCCAACTATTTGAACCCAAGGAGGGAATCATTTGAATATCCTACTATAGCCAGTTTGTCCAGACAACAGCCTGGACTTGCCATTGGCATATCAAGTGAGGGCAGTCTTGTGGGACTGAGTCTGGGTGCTGTCTCTGGAAACCTAGTATCAAAATTGGTTTTGAGTTGTAGGATCCACTGGCTTCTCTTCCTTCCAATTTTAAGAGGAAGGTCTTTAATCTTTCGCCATTGCATATGATACTAGTGTTAATGTGAAAATAGACAATCTATTTTAGTAATGTAATCATCTTGTTGTTCAATAATGATAAAGTAGAACATTGTATAAGCTCTGAAGGTCCATTTAGTCTAGTATACAATTCTATAGTCAATTATGTTTCTGCAAATATCAAATGTGCTGATTCCTTTTTTTTTTTTTGAAGAAAAAGTTTACTTTTGGATGAATTCTCATCAATCTAAAATTGTTTAACCAGAAATAACAATTTCTTGACTGAGTATGTATAACTAAGGAATGTGATTCACTTTTGTTGTGTCTCTGGGGTTCTTATTTATCACTTGAATGATATCAAGTGATAAATGCTTAGATAATTAGAATCCCAATATCTGTCAGTCTGTGTCTTTTGTCTCTTCATACATGAGGGCACTTATGTTCCAAAAGTTTCTCTGATGTCTTCAGAAGAAAAACCAACAACTCTCTTTGGAATACATCTGGGCCATTCATACCTTCTTTTAAGAGCAGAGTCTGCATTATCTGTAATTACTTGCATCTCTTGTGGAACTTGTGTGTACTTTGGTCCTCCTACATCACAAATCAATTCTCAATATTTGAGTCAACATAATCATTTCCCTCCTCATGCTACCTGAAAGAACCTAATTAACATATCCAAAATTACAATTAGAGGGGCTCCTGGGCGGCTCAGTCACTTAAGTGTCTGACTTCAGCTCAGGTCATGATCTCAGAGTCGTGGGTTTGAGCCCCACATTGGGCTCTGTGCTGACAGCTCAGAGCTTGGAGCCTGCTTTGGATTCCGTGTCTCCTTCTCTCTTTCTGCCCTTCCCCAGCTTGTACACACTCTCTGTCTTTCTCTCTTTCTCAAAAATAAATAAACATTGTAAAATAAAATAAAATAAAATTAGAGATAGAATAAATTATTAATTTTGGACTCTTTTGTCTGCTTGACAAGGAATTTAGTGCAATTTATGTTTCTCTGACCGCCCTCCTCAGCCTGAACCATCCCTCCAAAACTCTTAACCAATGTTAATTTAACATTAGGCTGAGGATTTATCTTGCTGGTGGGAAAAACTGAAATATATTAATAAAATATCAGTTTTATTTTGGAAGTAGCTTGTGTTTAGAGAGAAACTCTGTGAGCATCATGTTATTTATCTAGGACCTAGATGGATGGCAAGGCAGCTTTCAAACAAACATTGTTATTTAGTGTGGGGAATTTTATTATGACAAAACAAATACATAAAGCACAGATCAGGAAAGAGCTGCACATTCTTTAGCCTGATAAGGCCATGGTTATTGTTTGGCAGGTTGTAAAATAAACAGACAAAATAAGCAATCTTAAATAAAGACATCAGGATGTTTTTCACGTAGGCTAAATTGGACTTCACAAGGAAAAAGTTCTCGCTGTGGTGTTACCTTTGGGTGTTTTCAGGTAAGACTCGGCCCCAGCAATTACTGCTGAAGAGGATGTAACAGTGGTTGAAGCATCCTGTTCTCATCCTTTCTCTGCCCTTTCATAGACGACTAACCATCCCGAGATGAAAGACATCTTTTTCCATCCTTCTGCCTCTTGTCGTGCACCACGATGATATTGTAGTCTCTGAGTAGACACAAAAAGAGAAGACTTAATGATAACAGGTATGGGATGGGGAGCCAAGTTGGTTCTTATGATCAGAACAAAATTACCACTCTTTTTTTTTTTAACTGAGATATAATTGACATATAACATTGTTTTAGTTTCTGGTATACAACATAATGATTTGATATATGTATATATTACAAAATTATCACCACAATACGTGTAGTTAACAACCATCACCACACACAGTTGCCTTTTTTTTTTCTAGTGATAAGAACTTTTAAGATCTTATCTCTTGGCAACTTTCAAATGTACAATACAGTATTATTAACGACAGTCTCCACGCTGTACATTACATTCTCAGAACTTATTTATTTTATAACTGACGGTTTGTACGTTTTGACCACCTTCACTCATTTTGTCCACCCCCAACTCCACCCCCATCTCTGGCAATGACCAATCTGTCTCTATATCTGTGAGTTCGGCTTTTTTTTTTTTTTAAGTTTATTTATTTTGAGAGAGAGAGAGCTTGTGCATGCACGAGTAGGGGAGGGGCAAAAAGAGAAGGAGAGAGAGAATCCCAAGCACAGGGTTCCCTCAGTCTCATGAACCATGAGATCATGACCTGGGCCGAAATCAAGAGTTGGTCGTTTAACTGACTGAGTCACCCAGGTGTCCTCAGCCTTTTTTTTTTTTAATTAAGATTCTACATATAAGTGATATCATACAGTATTTGTATTTCTCTGTGTGATTTATTTCATTTAGCATAATGCCCTCAGGGTCTATCTATGTTGTTGCAAATTACAGGAGTTCTTTTTTTAAAAAATATTTTTAAATGTTTATTTATTTTTGAGTGCGAGAGTTGGTGAGGGGCAGAAAGAGAAGGAGACACTGAATCCAAAGCAGGTTCCAGGCTCTGAGCTGTTACCACAGAGCCCAATGCAGGGCTTGAACCCATGAATCATGAGATCATGACCTGAGTTGAAGTTGGATGCTTAACCGACTGAGCCACCCAGGTGCCCCAAGTTCCTTTTTTATGGTTAAATGATATTCCATTGCATTCCGAGTGTGATATCACATTTTCTTTATCCATTCGTCTGTTGATGGAATGTAGGTTGTTTCTGTGTCTTGACCATTGTAAATAAGTCTGCAGTGAACATGTGGGTGCAGATGCCTTCTCAAGATAGTAATTTTCATTTCCTTCAGATAAATACCCAGAAGTGGAATTGCTAGGTCACAATTTTTACTCTTACAGTAATGGCACTGGGCAGTGCTTGGCTCTAGGAATCATGGAAGAGGGCACATCAAACTCTGCTAGTAGGAACTCAGACCACCTGTCAGCTGGTGTGGATTCTAAAATATTTAGTATTTCAGTCCCTGGTCAGGGAGGACTGGGACCTTTCTCAAATTTTTAGGGCCAGGAAGGGTGTTGCCAGGGTGTTCTGGTAAATGTTTAACAACCAGATCTCTGAGCAAAGAAAAAGCCTGATTTATAGTGTTTGCCAATTTCTGTAGTGCAGATTCTCCCACTGTGGCCGATTTCAAGCTACTAGTGTTACTAAACTCAGAGCTGGGTAGAGATGTGCACTACCACAACATTATGTAGCATTTCCACCATAGAGGCACAGCAGATGTCATCTCAAGGGCATAGAAAATAGGAAATTGTAGCAAAATTAGAAAGGTATGGAGGTATATTTATTACCTTTGCTTTTAGTATCAGAAATGAAGAGGTAAAGATCTTATTATTTGCAAATAATCTGATTAGGTAGAACATTTAAGAGGTTTTTCAGGGTCATTTTTCTTCACTTGGGGTGTTTTTCACTTGTCCTTTTTACTTTTAGCTGTTCTGGTTTGGAAGGGTTTTTATGCAATGTCTTAGTTTCAGATTTTGAGATTTGTTCAAGTGTTTGGTTCTGATTTACTTTGTGACAGTGATGCCTGACACATTTCTAAAGGCTTCACTCTGAGGGTGAAATGGTAGCTCATTTACCAAACAAGATGTTGTACTCAAGTATCATGATAAGCATATTAAATGTCACTCCTTCCTATTGTTTTCCATAACCCCAAACTATGTTTCCCTGTTGATTTATTCTGCTATTCCAATTTTCTTACTAAAGTATCTTTAAAATATATCAAGGTTTCGATATCTAATAAATGACAAATTTTAAATTTTTTTTTTCAACGTTTTCCATTCATTTTTGGGACAGAGAGAGACAGAGCATGAACGGGGGAGGGGCAGAGAGAGAGGGAGACACAGAATCGGAAACAGGCTCCAGGCTCCAAGCCATCAGCCCAGAGCCTGACGCGGGGCTCGAACTCACGGACCCCGAGATCGTGACCTGGCTGAAGTCGGACGCTTAACCGACTGTGCCACCCAGGTGCCCCAATAAATGACAAATTTAAATTTGGGCATATTCAACTTTCTGCTCATTATATAAAGAAAGCAATTTATAATTAGTCCCAACCAATGTAACCTTGAATTTCCCCATTATTTTCTGTAAAATAATTTTAACATAATAATCTGTACATTCTATTCACAGTTTCTTATTTAGTAAAAGATAAAAGAAACAATATAAGAAATATATTCTGTTTAATAACCTATGGTTATGATTTATCAGATAACAAGAGAAAATAAAAGGCAAAAGAGTCTTTTCTGGAAACATTGATCCTGATTTTCTCATCTACATTCTCTGCCTTATTTAGAAATGCTACAAAAACTAAATTTTTTTTTATTTAATTGAAGTACAGTTGACAATGTTTTATCAGTTTTAGGTGCACAACATAGTGTTTTGACAACTCTTTACGTTATGCTGTGCTCACCACAGATGTAGCTACCATCTGTCACCATACAACTTTATTACAATACCATTGACTATATTCTCTATGCTGTACATTTTATCTCCATACAGTACTCATTCTGTAACTGCAAGCTTGTATCTCCCACTCTCCTTTACCCATTTTGCTCAGTCCCTCACCCCCCTCCCCTTTGGCAACCATATTTGTTCTCTGTATTTATGGGTCTGTTTCTGTTTTGTTTTTAGTTAGTTTATTTATTTATTTATTTATTTATTTATTTATTTATTTATAGTAATCTCTACACCCAACGTGCGGCTCGAACTCATAACCTCAAGATCTACAGTTGCATGCTCCTCCAACTGAGCCAGTCAGCCACCCCTGTTTCTGCTTTCAGTGTGTTTATTCATTTGTTTTGTTTCTTAGATTCTACATGTAAGTGCAATCACATAGTGTTTGTGCTTCTCTGTCTGATTTATTTCACTTAGTGTGTAATACCCTCTAGATCCAAAAACTAAGTGTTTTAATGACCTCCATCATTTTCCAAATCACTGCTTGTTCCGTGCCATTCACTTATGCATTTATTTATAATTGGTACCTCCTATGTAGCAGGCTCTAAGCTCTTTCAATGAAAGCAGCTCAGCTGAAGGGCAGATAGTTGGAAGGCTTGATGATTATAATCCAGATCCTTAAAAACATGGAGATCACCAGCCACAGCAGATCTGTTAAATCAACTTCCCCTGTCTAGGAAAACCTGGAGCTCTGAAAAAAGGATCAGGACTAAGGACATCTGGGTGGATATTCCTGAGTTATTTGGCACTCTGATCTCCCCTGAAATCTCAGAGCTGCAGGGCAGCACATCTCCCTATTGGGAGTTGGTGCTTCCTCATGCAGGGGGACACTGTTGGAGTCCCCTCCAGTATGGCTGCAAGTGCTTCCCTCAAGATACCCACTTCCTCTGCTGGCTACCAGGCTGATAACTGGGTTAAATCCCAGCATGACCCAGCTGGGGACATGCTGGGTCTGTGACAGAGGAAAGAAGTAACACTGTGAAGGAGCAGAGTAGTTAGCATGTATCAGTAGGGCCCACGAAAGTCCCCCTAGGAGTGATGAGGTTGGAGCCAATTCATAAGACACTTGAATATGAGACGTTTTAGAGTCTGGATTTCCCACTTCTCCGTTTATGAGAGTAGTAAAACAAAAAACAAAAACAAAACGGGAGAGTAATATGAATAGATTTGTTCTCTGAAAGGAGTACTTTGGCTACTGGCTGTGTGGTGGGTTGGAGGGGGGCAGGACTGAATGAAAGGAGTCCCTGTGTTAAACAATACTGGGACCAGCCCTAAAAAGCTTAGCTGCTTGCTTCAAGAAATACTTATTCCCAGAAGAGTAGATAGTGAACTAACTAAAACAGTTTGCTTATGAAGACTCATTTGAAAACCTTCTCTTCACTGTCCCTACCAATCCAGAGCTATTATGTCATGAGCTGAGAGTTGATAAGGGAGTTGGAGGGGAGGATGCAGAATCCCCTGACTGGGTGATAGCAAAGTCCAAGGGAAGTCTGAGTGAGAGCCATGACACCATCCTTCTGTTCCAGAGGATCCACCCACCATGCCTCCTTCCCACTATGACTCTATGGCCACATCTACTGCTGGCACTCTACTGAGAATTTCCTCTGGTTCCCTGGTATGAATTCCAAAGTACAGGCTTTGCTTGAGAGATTCAGAACACAATCGTGAGTTTTCCTTTTTTATTTACCCCACACAATTTTTTATTAAAACAATTAAACCTGAAAAGGCGCAACCAAGAAAGCAAGTAATTGTTTTCTTACAAGTTTTAATTTAAAAACATGCCAAATACATTTGTGTATGTGGCGCCTTAATCCTTCTCATTTCTTTGATAATTTTATACTTGGACCACTTTCATAATTTGTAAAAAAATTCAGCCTGAATTCTATCATTGGGTCAAAAATCAGAGGATTTGTGTGTTTTCAGTACCTGGTGGTAACCTTTTCTCTCTGCCAGACGAAATATGTTCTACTTGCTGAGGCTGAAAGAATGGACTACTTTTCAATCTCTGGCAAGTAAATTAGAAAGGTCCATGAAATTCCCACTACACCCTTAATCTGATTTTCTCTGCATTATTTCTTTCAATTAAGAAAAGAGAAAGAAAGAAAAAACAGCTTGTGAAGATCTCCATACTAAGAGTAGAAAAATTCTGTGATTAGTTTCCGTAAGTAAAGAAGGTACTTTCCCCTATGTTCTTAGAGAAAATTGATGTGGCTTTCTCCCCATTCCATTAACACTTCCCTAAGCGCAGGCTGGAATGGAATCAAGGGATTCCTGGATAAGAAGCTAATGGAGTCCATACAAGAAGTTTGCCACTTCCCTAGATTTCCACTTAACTGAGTAAAAAATATTCAAAAAGAAATATTAGAAACTCATAGTGGAAAGTATGAAAGGGTGGCTGCAATTTACCAGACAGTTTGTCAGTGACTCTCAAGTGAAGGATAGACTAATTTGAATCAGGGCTCTCCACTTGCAGACTGGGAAGTCAAGGGGGGAGGGTTCTTGGTAGCTCCTCCTCCCAATTCCTCATTTAGGAGGGTTTGTGGTGTGATGGGCTGGCACAGGGCAGTGAGATAAGGGCATGTCCCTGAGTGTGGCATGTCACACTCAGTGGGGCCACGTCTGGTTTTGTTCCTGGCCTGTGCTAAACACAGACATCTGTCCCAGGCACAGAGCCTCATCCGGCTCCTCAAGAAGATGACCATGCCAAACAAAGAAATCGAGGCATCGTTGCAGCTAATTTCTGGCTGCCCAACAAACACAGTCTTCCTGCCGTGACCACCTCTGGCCTTAGTGACCCAGGCTGTTCAGTGTTTATGCTCTGAATGGAAAATTACATTAAATCCAAAACTCTCACTTCACTTTTTATCTGGATCTGAAAGATTTGGATAGACATCCAAATAATCTTTGACAAAATCCATCTCAATTCCCAGAGTTGAACAAGAACAGATGCCACATTAAGGATAAGCAAACAGGCAAAATCCATTAGTTGTTTGAAAAGATATTGCTGTTTAAAAAGAGGGGGCTGTGCAAAAGAACCAGAGCTGATGTCTTCTTATGAACTGTAGTTACTGTTCAAAATAGAGGGGATGTTTTCAAGTTTTTAATCTGTGATTTTAACATGGTGAGTGTTAAAGAAATAAGCAAGATTGGGGTGGGGGATGCCTGGCTGTCTCGCTAGGTGGAGCATGTGATTCTTGATCTTTGGATGGTAAGTTTGAGCCTCACATTGGGTGTAGAGATTACTGAAAATAAATAAATACACAAATAAGCTGTAAAAAAAAAGAAATAAGCAAGGAGGTCATGAAGAACAATGGGAGTTCAGAAAAGAGAGTGTAGAAGAAAAACCTAAATGAAGATCAGATTTGCTGTTGCAGAACATTCAGTCAATGAAGTAAGTGATAACTCCTGGAATTCATCCAAGTTTCAGAGGCAAGGAATAAGGAAATTAAAAAAAATGTGAAAAAAATTTAAAAGATAAGTAATGAAGGACTGAGTTAAGGAGATCTAATATACCTATGATAGAAATTCTAGAAAAAGAGAACAGAGTGGATGTAGAAAAAGAAGTAATCAGGAAATAAAGAGGTTAGGAAATTTTCTGGAGTTGAACAAATCAAATACTAAGTATCTTCAGATTAAAAGGGGTCAATAAATTCTGGTAAAATTAAACAAGATAAACACCTAGACATATGCTGGAAAGTATTTTGACTTTCAAGGATATTTAAAAAATCTATACATATTCAGGCATTAAAAAAAGCTTATAGAGAAAATGTACTAAATTACTGGCTATTTAGAAAGAAAAATGATTGCATTAGGTTCCTACTTCATAACTTACCATAAAAGATTATAAAGATATAAATGAGTATATAATACAGCCCTAAGTAAAGCCTTTTAAAGCCAAAGTCAGAAACCAGAGGAGAGCATTGATAGATTTAGTTACCTAAGAATTAAAAATATCTGTATATCATAATTATTACATACAAAATATGAAAAGCAAATTAAAACAAAATATTCATAGGCTGTGTAACAAAAGTTTTAAAACTGGGCTAGAGAAGGTGCCAATAATAAATATTTGTTGAACACATGATCAGTAAGTGAAAACTGAAAGCATCCTTCTGAAACATTAAGACACCAAAGCCCTGGAGATGCAGACAAAGGACATGAATGGGGGAATTCACAAAAGGAATACAAATGGGCAACATACATATAAAGAATCCAGTCTCATTAGAATAAAATCAGTCTAATCAAGATGTCACCATTTTTAACTAATTAAGATGGCAAATATTAGAAATAATCCTAATACTTTAATCCCGCAGATCCACATATTCTCATACCCCAGATGACAGCGTAAATGGCATGCTCTTTCAGGATATCAATTTGCAAATATGGATAGATGTAGAAAAATTTGCAGGATTTCCATAATCTTTCCTACTTTCCATAATCTGGAAGTAGTCAATAAAAGTCTCAAAGTGCTCCTGTTTCTATCCTTGGAAACAGCTATTTCACTTGTGGAATTTTATCCTAAAGAAAACAATTAGAAGACTGCAAAATGAAACAAAGTTAGTCTCAAATGCACCATTACAAACTGTTTTTGAAGAATAGTTAAGAAAAGTGGGGAAACAGTCTAGACTTGAGTAGGAAGGCAAATAAAAATGCTATTATAGCTGATAATATAGCAATATCTAACTTTTGTGGAGATGATCATACTTAGCATTATACATCAAAGATGTCCTTGTGCTTTAGTGGGTGTAAGTTCTAATCTTGTGCCCATTTTGCAGATGAGGAAGCTGCAGCCTGGAGATATGAGGTTTAGAGGTCTGTCTCTATTTGAGAATCCACATAACAACTCTGTTATAAACTGCCTTTAATTTTTTTAATACACCTGTAAGATACAGAAAAAGACTGGTAAAACATTCTTTAAAATGTACTAATGGAATAACTGATATATTTTTTGTTTCCTTTGTATACTTTTCTATTTCTCTCAATATGCATTGGTATTATTATCAGAGGGAAAATTGCAGCAGTTTTAAAGCCCCCATATTAACTGAGCTCAGGTTCTTAACCACTTTCTCTCCTTCCCCAGCACCCACTCTTTACCCGATTTCTCACATTTACTTTATTTACATGTTCCTCATTGAGAATTCATGTTCATCATGGTACTCTCGACCTGATATAAGATATCAGATCATGAAGGAGCTATTGCACATAAATATAAACTCTACCCTGGCCATACACATACCATAGGGGCTAAATGAGTGGGGCCAGAGTCCTGGGTTCTCCTCTTGAACTTAGCATTTATTCCCCTTCGTAAATCAATTATTCAAGTATTATTCAATAATCAATTATAAGTTAATCATTTTCTCAGTAAAGTGAGGAGAAAAATACTGGCTTTTTCCTAGTTGCAATGAAGATTAAATGAGTTAATATATATAAAGCATGGTGACTGGCCCATTGTAAGTACTATATTAGTATACTTATTAAATCTAAGTAAGTAATATATTTTAGAAAGACTTTCAAGAAACTGAATTCTTTTAGGTATATTGCTGGTTTACTCTGTTAACTGGGAAATAGAATTTACTGGGACAGACCATTGTCTGAACATTTTACTCAATGGCATTTCCACAATGGTATCATTTCCCAGTCAGCCTGATAAGTGAAGAATATGCAAGAAATTGAAAATTTGGATTAGTAAAGAAGTTAATAAAGACTGGGGCTCGACAAAAGTGAATTTGGGTCCTATTAAACTCTAGAAAGATAAACCCCAGTCCTGAGGGGGCAGTTCTTGGGGGAGGGCAAACTGAAAAATAGCACCGTGAATTAATCATGCTCCCCAGGTGTGAGAAACACCTTTGAGAAACACCAAAGGGGACCGTGTGAATAGACTATTTGATTGGCTTGGCAGCAGCACTAATAAATGCTTGACTTTTGCCGGTATGGTAATTTAGGAATGATAAGTGGAACCTGCCAACAATGCCATTTTACTTGATTGCACCCTAATTGCGTTTATGTCATTGATATCAAACTGTGCATAATTAGAGACTATTTTAACTCTAATAAGAAAGAATACACTTTGTTTTTACATATCCAGATCATATCCTATGGAAGCAACATCCTTATGTCATAGAATAATGGCTTCTTCTGCCGATTACAAGGAGACCTGCTTTTTCTGACTATTGAGGTATTGTTCATAGACAAGGTTGATGGCTTGGTTATTTTTATTTCACAATGTAAACCTGGGTTGATATGTGCCTGTTGACTATGTTACACACTTACTTAAATGATGAAGTTAGAACTTATTGTATAGAACTCAGCAACATATTTCATTCTAGTGTGCAGACAGCATTGGATCTTCACAGCACAATGGGTATTAGTAATAAGGAAAACCTTTGTGACACCTAAGATGTTAAATAATACTTGAAATTGAAGGCAACAAAAGCAAGTTAACAGTAACCAAAGGCCCCCTTGAGTATCTATCATGCATTTGTGGCTCAACATGGGATAATTTCGCATAACTGGCTTCCCTGAGAGCTGTGACACATACAAAAAATTTAGTGTTTATTGATCCGAAGTGTAGCTTTGTGTGGCAAAACAAATTTTAGATATTATCAAGTAAATCGTACCTTTCCCTCCTGTCTCAGCCTCAGCACCCTTTACATTTTAAGTCAAATAATTCTTTGTTCTGCATGGGGGCTGTCTTGTGCCTTGCAATTTGTGTAGCAGCATCCTGGCCCCTACCCACTAGATGCCAGGAGCCCCTGCCACCCCAAGTTATAACCACCAAAAATATCTTCAGACATTGCTGAAACTCCTGAGGGGAAAAATTGCCCCCACTTGGAAGCAACTGTTCTAAGATGATAATGGCCAATCACACATGCAGTGCTTGAATGCCCACCACAGCATCCCCACCGATGTTTGTCTAGACCATGCTTGAAATCATCCAGGGAACTCAATAGGTCCTGGCAGAGCCCCTTGTTCTTTCTTCCTGTGAGCTGAAATCTCTCTCAGTACATCCTCACCTGCCATGCCAGATCCTCTGGTCATTCCATACAAAAGCCATTTACGTGTTTAAAGACAACTTTGGTCGTCTTAAAGATCCTGTTCTGCTCTAAGACCCCGTAATGATTCTTCGGAATCCTCCAAACTCTTTTTCACATAGGTGATGGCTACATGATATAATTTCCAGTGTCCTGAGCACTATACTGTCCTCAAAATGCTTCCCACACCTGCTTCTCAGATGCTTGAGTTCTACAACTAGATGTAAAATTCATTGATGAAAGTGAAACAGGAAATAAAGTTGCAACCTTCTTGGGAAAGTTAACCTACTCAGCCTTATTAGTCATTTATACCTGTTTGTTTAGAAGACAGGAAAATCAGCTACAACAATCATATGACATGCATACACACAGCATAAGATGAAATTATTGTTGATATTGGAATTTATTGGATTTTTTATGCTGCTTTATTTGCCTGGCCTCTTAGCCTGGAAGACTCTTACATCGTTTAGATGATGGATGCCCACAGCCTCTATACGCACCACCACGATCACAACCATCTTCATGACTTTGTAGACTGCCTTCTCAGGACTCTCTGGGATTAGTTTTGAGCCATCCTAGCTCCAAATCCTGCCCCTGCAAATCCTGATTTATTTTATCGTTTGTATAAATTTAATTAAACTTTATTGTGAGATATAACAAAGTGAAGGAAAAGTATATAGGCCATACATGTACTTATTGATGATTTTTACAAAGTGAAAAACATCTATTAAGAACAGAACATTATAGGAGCGCCTGGGTGGCTCAGTCGGTTGAGCGTCCGACTTTGGCTCAGGTCATGATCTCATGGTCTGTGAGTTCGAGCCCCGCGTCGGGCTCTGTGCTGACAGCTCAGAGCCTGGAGCCTGCTTCAGATTCTGTGTCTCCCTCTCTCTCTCTGACCCTCCCCCATTCACGCTCTGTCTCTCTCTGTCTCAAAAATAAATAAACATAAAAAAAAAAAGAACAGAACATTATAGTACCCGGAAATCTCCCTCATGCCTTCTTTTGCTCTC
Source organism: Felis catus (assembly GCF_018350175.1). Classification (NCBI taxonomy): domain Eukaryota; kingdom Metazoa; phylum Chordata; class Mammalia; order Carnivora; family Felidae; genus Felis; species Felis catus. Next base: position 139,988,106 of record NC_058368.1, read on the forward strand.
CGAGGGTAACCACTATTGTAACTTCTAACCGCATAGATTAGTTGTGTCTGTTTTTGAACTTTATATGAATGGAGTCATACAGTATGTGCTTTGTTCTGGCTGACTTCTTTCACACAACAATTTGCTTATGAGATTCTTCTGTGTGTGTGTTAAATGTGTTCATTCTTGTTACTGTGTGGTATTCTCTTGCATAAGTAGACCACCGTGTATTCTTTATTCATTCTGCTGTTGATGGACATCGGAGTTGTTTTCAGCTTGTGTCTACTTTAAACATCCTTGTGCACGTCTTCTAATGAACACATGCATGCGGTTGTGTTGAGTATATACCTAGGAAATGAACTGCTGCGTCGTAGAGCATGCCGATGTTCAGCTCCAGGAGATGTTGCCATATGGTTTTCCTAGATGTTGATCCCAATTTATTCTCCCACCAGCAGTACGTGTCAGTTTTTATAAATGTAGCCATACTCGTGGATATGTGGTATAGTATCTCATTGTGGTGTTAAGTTGCATTTCCTTTATGACTGATGATGGTGCATAATTTACCGTTTGTTTGTTGTTTACTTGGAAATCCTCTTGTAATGTGGCTGTTCACTTTTTGTGTCCATTTTTAATTGGATTATCTGTCTCCTCATTGATTTGTAGGATTTTTTAAAATATATTTTATTTTATTTTTTTTTAATATGAAATTTATTATCAAATTGGTTTGCATACAACATGCAATGCTCATCCCAACAGGTGCCCTCCTCAATGCCCATCACTCACCCTCCCCTCCCTCCCATTCCCCATCAACCCTCAGTTTATTCTCAGTGTTCAAGACTCTCTTATGGTTTGGCTCTCTCCCTCTCTCTTTTTTTTTTTCCTTCCCCTCCCCCATGGTCTTCTGTTAAGTTTCTCAGCATCCACATATGAGTGAAAACATATGGTATCTGTCTTTCTCTGTGTGACTTATTTCACTTACCATAACACTCTCCAGTTCCATCCACGTTGCTACAAAAGGCCATATTTCATTCTTTCTCATTGCCACGTAGTATTCAGTATTCAACTAAATGTCCATTCAGTTGATGGACATTTAGGCTCTTTCCGTAATTTGGCTATTGTTGAGAGTGCTGCTATAAACATTGGGGTACAAGTGCCTCTATGCATCAGCACTCCTGTATCCCTTGGGTAAATTCCTAGCAGTGCTATTGCTGGGTCATAGGGTAGGTCTATTTTTAGATTTTTGAGGAACCTCCACACTGTTTTCCAGAGTGGCTGCCCCAGTTTGTATTCCCACCAGCAGTGCAAGAGGGTTCCCATTTCTCCACATCCTCTCCAGCATCTATAGTCTCCTGATTTATTCATTTTGGCCACTCTGACTGGCATGAGGTGATATCTGAGCGTGGTTTTGATTTGTATTTCCCTGATGAAGAGTGACGTTGAGCATCTTTTCATGTGCCTGTTGGCCATCTGGATGTCTTCTTTAGAGAAGTGTCTATTCATGTTTTCTGCCCATTTCTTCACCGGGTTATTTGTTTTTCGGGTGTGGAGTTTGGTGAGCTCTTTATAGATTTTGGATACTAGCCCTTTGTCCGATATGTCATTTGCGAATATCTTTTCCCATTCCGTTGGCTGCCTTTTAGTTTCGTTGGTTGTTTCCTTTGCTGTGCAGAAGCTTTTTATCTTCATGAGGTCCCAGTAGTTCATTTTTGCTTTTAATTCCCTTGCCTTTGGGGATGTGTCAAGTAAGAAATTGCTATGACTGAGGTCAGAGAGGTCTTTTCCTGCTTTCTCCTCTAGGGTTTTGATGGTTTCCTGTCTCACATTCAGGTCCTTTATCCATTTTGAGTTTATTTTTGTGTATGGTGTGAGAAAGTGGTCTAGTTTCAACCTTCTGCATGTTGCTGTCCAGTTCTCCCAGCACCATTTGTTAAAGAGGCTGTCTTTTTTCCATTGGATGTTCTTTCCTGCTTTGTCAAAGATGAGTTGGCCATACGTTTGTGGGTCTAGTTCTGGGGTTTCTATTCTATTCCATTGGTCTATGTGTCTGTTTCTGTGCCAATACCATGCTGTCTTGATGATGACAGCTTTGTAGTAGAGGCTAAAGTCTGGGATTGTGATGCCTCCTGCTTTGGTCGTCTTCTTCAAAATTACTTTGGTGATTCGGGGCCTTTTGTGGTTCCATATGAATTTTAGGATTGTTTGTTCTAGCTTCGAGAAGATTGCTGGTGCAATTTTGATTGGGATTGCATTGAATGTGTAGATAGCTTTGGGTAGTATTGACATTTTGACAATATTTATTCTTCCAATCCATGAGCATGGAATGTTTTTCCATTTCTTTATATCTTCTTCAATTTCCTTCATAAGCTTTCTGTAGTTTTCAGCATACAGATCTTGTACATCTTTGGTTAGATTTATCCCTAGGTATTTTATGCTTCTTGGTGCAATTGTGAATGGGATCAGTTTCTTTATTTGTCTTTCTGTTGCTTCATTATTAGTGTATAAGAATGCAACTGATTGCTGTACATTGATTTTGTATCCTGCAACTTTGCTGAATTCATGTATCAGTTCTAGCAGACTTTTGGTGGAGTCTATCAGATTTTCCATGTATAATATCATGTCATCTGCAAAAAGTGAAAGCTTAACTTCATCTTTGCCAATTTTGATGCCTTTGATTTCCTTTTGTTTTCTGATTGCTGATGCTAGCACTTCCAACATTATGTTAAACAACAGCAGTGGGAGTGGACATCCTTCATGTTCCTGATCTTAGGGGGAGAGCTCTCAGTTTTTTTCCTATTGAGGATATTAGCTGTGGGCTTTTCATAGTGGCTTTTATGATGTTTAAGTATTTTCCTTCTACCCCGACTTTCTCGAGCGTTTTTATTAAGAAAGGATGCTGAATTTTGTCAAATGCTTTTTCTGCATCAATTGACAGGATCATGTAGTTCTTATCTTTTCTTTTATTAATGTGATGTATCACAGTAATTGATTTGTGAATATTGAACCAGCCCTGCAGCTCAGGAATGAATCCCACTTGATCATGGTGAATAATTCTTTTTATATGCTGTTGAATTCAATTTGCTAGTATCTTATTGAGAATTTTTGCATCCATATTCATCAGGGATATTGGCCTGTAGTTCTCTTTTTTTACTGAGTCTCTGTCTGGTTTAGGAATCAAAGTAATGCTGGCTTCATAGAATGAGTCTGGAAGTTTTCCTTCCCTTTCTATTTTTTGGAATAGCTTGAGAAGGATAGGTATCATCTCTGCTTTAAATGTCTGGTAGAATTCCCCAGGGAAGCCATCTGGTCCTGGACTCTTATTTGTTGGGAGATTTTTGATAACTGATTCAATTTCTTCACTGGTTATGGGTCTGTTCAAGATTTCTGTTTCCTCCTGAGTTTTGGAAGCATGTGGGCGTTTAGGAATTTGTCCATTTCTTCCAGGTTTTCCAGTTTGTTGGCATATAATTTTTCATAGTATTCCCTCATAATTGCTTGTATCTCTGAGGGATTGGTTGTAGTAATTCCATTTTCATTCATGATTTTATCTATTTGGGTCATCTCCCTTTTCTTTTTGAGAAGCCTGGCTAGAGGTTTATCAATTTTGTTTATTTTTTCAAAAAACCAACTCTTGGTTTCATTGATCTGCTCTACGGCTTTTTTTAGATTCTATATTGTTTATTTCTGCTCTGATCTTTATTATATCTATTCTTCTGCTGGGTTTGGGGTGTCTTTGCTGCTCTGTTTCTATTTCCTTTAGGTGTGCTGTTAGATTTTGTATTTGGTATTTTTCTTGTTTCTTGAGATAGGCCTGGATTGCCATGTATTTTCCTCTCAGGACTGCCTTCGCTGCATCCCAAAGCATTTGGATTGTTGTATTTTCATCTTCATTTGTTTCCATGTATTTTTTAATTTCTTCTCTAATTGCCTGGTTGACCCATTCATTCTTTAGAAGGGCGTTCTTTAACCTCCATGCTTTTCGAGGTTTTCCAGACTTTTTCCTGTGGTTGATTTCAAGCTTTATAGCATTGTGTCTGAAAGTATGCATGGTATGATCTCAATTCCTTTATACTTATGAAGGGCTCTTTTGTGACCCAGTATGTGATCTGTCTTGGAGAATGTTCCATGTGCACTCGAGAAGAAAGTATATTCTGTTGCTTTGGGATGCAGAGTTCTAAATATATCTGTCATGTCCATCTGATCTAATGTATCATTCAGGGCCCTTGTTTCTTTATTAATCCTGTGTCTAGATGCTCTATCAGTTGTTGTAAGTGGGGTATTAAAGTCCCCTGCAATTACCACATTCTTGTCAATAAGGTTGCTTATGTTTGTGAGTAATTGTTTTATATATTTGGGGGCTCCCGTATTCGCCGCATACACATTTATAACTGTTAGCTCTTCCTGATGGATAGACCATCTCAGTATTATATAATGCCCTTCTTCATCTCTTGTTACAGCCTTTAATTTAAAGTCTAGTTTGTCTGATATAAGTATGGCTACACCAGCTTTCTTTTGACTTCCAGGAGCATGATAGATAGTTCTTCATCCCCTCACTTTCAATCTGAAGGTGTCCTCAGGTCTAAAATGAGTCTCTTATAGACAGCAAATAGATGGGTCTTGTTTTTTTATCCATTCTGATACCCTATGTCTTTTGGTTGGAGCATTTAGTCCATTTACATTCAGTGTTATTATTGAAAGATATGGGTTTAGAGTCATTGTGATGTCTGTAGGTTTCATGCTTGTAGTGATGTCTCTGGTACTTTGTGGTTCTTGCAACATTTCACTCAGAGAATCCCCCTTAGGATCTCTTGTAGGGCTGGTTTAATGGTGATGAAATCCTTTCAGTTTTTGTTTGTTTGGGAAAACCTTTATCTCTCCTTCTATTCTGAATGACAGACTTGCTGGATAAAGGATTCTTGGCTGCATATTTTTTCTGTTTATCACATTGAAGATTTCCTGCCATTCCTTTCTGGCCTGCCAAGTTTCAGTAGATAGGTCCACCACTACTCTTATGGATCTACCTTTGTAAGTTAGAGCCTATTTATCCCTAGCTGCTTTCAGAATTTTCTCTTTATCCTTGTATTTTGCCAGTTTCACTATGGTATGTCATGCAGAAGATCCATTCAAGTTACATCTGAAGGGAGTTCTCTGTGCCTATGGATTTCAATGCCTGTTTCCTTCTCCAGATCAGGGAAGTTTTCTGCTATGATTTGTTCATGTACACCTTCAGCCCCTTTCTCTCTCTCTTCTTCTTCTGGAATTCCTATGATACAGATATTGTTCTGTTTGATTGCATCACTGAGTTCTCTAATTCTCCCCTCCTACTCCTGGATTTTTTTATCTCTTTTTTTCTCAGCTTCCTCTTTTTCCATAATTTTATCTTCTAATTCACCTATTCTCTCCTCTGCCTCTTCAGTCCGTGCTTTGGCCGCCTCCATTTTATTTTGCACCTCATTTATAGCATTTTTTAGCTCCTCATGACTGTTCCTTAGTCCCTTGATCTCTGTAGCAATAGATTCTCTGCTGTCCTCTGTGCTTTTTTCAAGCCCAGCAATTAATTTTATGACTATTATTCTAAATTCTTGTTCTGTTATATTGCTTAAATCGGTTTTGGTCAATTCATTAGCTGTCACTACTTCCTGGAAATTCTTTTGAGGAGAATTCTTCCGTTTTTTCATTGGATAGTCCCTGGAGTGGTGAGGAACTTTGGGGCATATCCCCTGTCCTGTCTGGAGTAACTTGCATTGGTGGGCGGGGCAGTCGTCAGACCTGATGTCTGCCCCCAGCCCGCCACTGGGGCCACAGTCAGACTGGTGTGTACCTTATCTTCCCCTCTCCCAGGGGCAGGACTCACTATTAGCTGGGGTGGATCTGCAAGGTGCACGCGGGGGGGGGGGGGGGGGAGGGGCAGGCTTAGCTTGCTTTGCCATAGGTGGTCCCCTGCGGGAGGGGCCCTGCAGCACCAGGAGGGAGGCAGTCCCGTTGGAGGGATGGATCCACAGAAGCACAGAGTTGGGCGTTTGCCCGTTGCAAGCAGGTTAGGTGACAGGAACTGGTTCCCTTTGGGATTTCGGCTGGGGGATGGGAGGGGGAGATGGCATTGCCAGTGCCTTTGTTCCCTGCCGATCTGAGCTCTGTCTTCTGGAGCTCAACACTTCTCACTCCCGGTGTCCTCTTGCCCTCCTGCTCTCTGAGCAGAGCTGTTGAGTTTTAACATTCCAGATGTTAAGTCTCACTGGCTGTCAGAACTCACGTAGTCTGGCCCCTCTGCTTTTGCAAGTCAGACTCGGGGATTCTGCCTTGCTGGGTGGGCTGCCCCTCCACCGCCCTGGCTCCCTCCCGCCAGTCTGTATAGCGTGCACCGCCTCTCCACCCTTCCTACCCTCTTCCGTGGGCCTCTTGTCTATACTTCGCTCCGGAGAGTCCGTTCTGCTAGGCTTCTGGCGGTTTTCTGGGTTATTTAGGCAGGTGTGGGTAGAATCTAAGTGATCAGCAGGACAAGGTGAGCCCAGCATCCTCCTATGCTGCCATCTTCTCCTATTCTTTTCACTTTTAAGTAGACAATCCACCTGGAACTGATTTTTGCCTATGGTGTGAGGTTATTATTATTATTATTATTATTATTATATGAGAATATCCAAATGATCAAGAACCATTGCTGAAACAGGTTTTCCTCTCCCAGGTGCTCTACAGTAGAATTTTTGTCATAATCAAGCAATTGTGAACATGTGAATGTGAATCCTGAATACTTAATTCTGCCCCCCGGATTTCAGCCTGTTTATGCCTTTCTGGATTTAGTTTCTGTAGGGCCTCCACAGTACTCGATTACTTAACTCTTAGCTTTCTCTAACAGAATCTGACCTATCTAGCTTTTTCACTGCCCAATATCCTTGCTTCAGAGTAGGTTTTTCACGCTGAATGCTATGCACACAGTAAGCAGGTCCTCAGTACGTTTGTTCCACAAATTGATGTTTTCCCCTCATTCTTACCCTCTTCTCCTTCCTCTCTTTTTTCCTGTTTTATCTTGATTATAGATTTGGAGAGACCAACTGAGGGAAGCACGGAAGCTAAACATTCTGGGTAGCGAATGAGTGCCTTCCTTACATAAGCAAGGAGGAAAAAGTTGGCTGCTTTTGTGCCCGTTGCTTTCTTTGAAGCTCTAGGTTTAAGGAAGTGGGTAGAGGAGGTGGGTTAATTTCAGACTGTTGCCAGCAGACTGTCACTCCCCCAACATGCCAGCTGCTCCCCAGAGTGAGCATGTGTTATTTCTGAACATCAGAGGGACTTAGTCACCAATTCTAAAGTCTAAATTCATCTAATATTTGAATGAATGCTAATACCTGTTAGCCATTATAGCAACATAAACATGTGTACACACAGTCACATGCCCGCATGTGCGCACACAAAGCTGAATGTACCTTAAATGCTAGCGGCTATGACTTACGATACTCTATCACCTCACAAGTAGTCACCATAGTAATTACAGGGACAAAGCAACATAACGATGGTAAGTGGTGTTGTCAAGAGAATCTTGCCTTTCTGCTAAACCATTTTATTTATTTTTTTTATTAAATTTTTTTGTTTAACGTTTATTTATTTTTGGGACAGAGAGAGACAGAGCATGAACGGGGGAGGGGCAGAGAGAGAGGGAGACACAGAATCGGAAGCAGGCTCCAGGCTCTGAGCCATCAGCCCAGAGCCTGACGCGGGGCTCGAACCCACGGACCGCGAGATCGTGACCTGAGCCGAAGTCAGACGCTCAACCGACTGAGCCACCCAGGCGCCCCTCTGCTAAACCATTTTAAATAAGCACATGCTATATGTCTCCTCACTACACAAATAAAACTTAATACTGTCCCTCCACCATTCCTTCCTCTCGAATTCAACTGTACCCTCTAAACCTTCTAATAATATAGAAATTCTAATATCTGATATAGATACTAGTGACATTGCTGCTGCTAATGGAATTTGATGTATTTTGGAGAAATTGCCAGGTATTCTAAGTTGTGTGTTTGTTTGCTTGTTTGTTTGTTTTTATATATACTAGGTCATTTTACTTTTATAATAGTCCTAGGAGGCAGTTACTATTATTTCCTACATTTTATTCTCTTTTCCTTCTTCCCACTTCCTCTGGAGTCACAAGGCTAGCAAGTCACGGAGTCAGGGCTAAAGCTAGGGCCTGCCACACTGCAGGAGGACGCACAGCCACAGTTTACCCTAGGGCCATAAGTCATGTCCGTGGCATAGTGTCCTTTGGGCATCTGCACATAGTGAATGTCCTCAGTGACCAAAGCATGGGTAAATGTGGCTGCGGGAGAGTTTGGTGGACAAACAGTGCTGTAACTCCCAATCTTGCTTCTGGTTGTAACTAGATAGCATGGCATAGGAATTCTGACTCCCTGCCTTAGGCTGCAGAATTTCTCTTTTTTAATGCCAGGCATTCTCAACAGAGGCTTTTAGACAAGCTGCATTGACAATAATCTTTGCTCAGTGGTAAGGAAAGCTGAATTTCCCATTTGGAGAGAACAGACAATCTGTGACAGTTAAGTTTTTCACTGTTGGACCAAGAAAAGTTAAAACTTATTTGTGACTTTCTTCATTTCTTCCTTTCATCCTCCCTCTCCCTCTCCCTTCCACTCTCTCTCTCTTTCTCTCTGAAGGTTTGGCTGCCATATTATCTGGAGCAAAGCATCAGGTTAAATGACCTTGTAGAGTCCTTTCTGGCCTATGATTTTAGGAATTAGTGGCAACTTTCTGGAGAATTTGCCAAATCAGCAAAGAAAGCAATACTCCTTTCTTGCTTTGTTTGCTACCATTCCCTGCCATGGCCTCTGTCACCACCTTTCCTGCTCTCCTACTCTTTTTAAAGCAACAAGTCATGCTTTATCACAGCAGCGATCTATTTTCATTTCAACGTCAGCATGTACTGTGCCCTCCACCCACAAGATCTCAGCCTCCCTTAGGCTACGCTTCTGTGGACCCTCTCCCTGGCCCTCTGGAATGTGTCTCAAACTGGATATTGGGTCCTTGAGTTCTGTAAGATTCTTTAAACTTAGTATTTTTATTTCTTATGAAAATCTGAAACTTTTTTTTTAGCCAGATAAAAGCCCCAAACTCTTTTTCACAAAGATAATTCATTATTAAGAGACATTTTCATCAGGTTCATAAATCAGTGTTCCTCAAATCTGAATCCTGGAATCCTTATAGTCCACAGACACAGATGACCCCTCCTGAGGTCTTCCTTTGTCCCCTGTTGCACCAGCTCCTTGCCCTGTTGTGTGGTCTGTCTGATAATACTGTCCCTTTCCTTGTAAAAAAGAGGTTTTTTCCTGCAGCCCCAAACTTCTCCCCCTACATTAATCACTTTCTGAGTCCTTCTCTATTTCACATATCCTTGTCATTTTCTGAGCCTCCCCTTCCTTCACCTTTCTCTATGACCTGACCTTTCCCCTCTACTCCTGGCAATTCCATTTCTGTGTACAGCTTTAAGGTTATTATTTGGCAAGGAATGGAAGAGCAGAGAAAGTCAGCCTGCGCTAACAAGCAGTCTGAGTAACGCAATAGTTAAAGAAATGTGATTTTCTTTTGGTGACACCGCACTGGAATTATATTGTAGGGAATTTAGTAAATCTTAAAGAAAAAGGAAATACGTAAAATGAGTAGTTCATTGTTTGAAGATGAAAATTGTTGCTAAAGATCTTCTTTAGAAGGGGGTCAGCATTTCTACAATCGTACTATTTATTTGCGTAGTGAATCCTTCAAAAAAAAGTTTAATCGATGTGTCGATTATCTTACCATAAGCTTCATAAGGTCCATTAGTGTTGTTGTAAATGGCAAAATTTCATCCCTGTCTATGGCTGAGTAATATTACATATATCCATTATATATGTGATATATATATCACATTATATATATGTTATCACATTTTCTTTATCCGCTCATCTATGGATGAACACTTAGGTTGCTTCCATATTTTGGCTATTGTAAATAATGCTACAATAAACATAAGGGTGCAAATATCTTTTTGAATTGGTGCTTTTGTTTTCTTTGGGTAAATATCCAGTGGTGAAATTGCTGGATCATATGGTATTTATATTTTTAATTTTTTGAGGAACCTTTATACTGTTTTTCAGAATGGCTATACCAATTTACGTTCTCATCAACAGTGCAGGAGGGTTCCCTTTCTCCACATCTTTGCCAATCCTGTTGTTTCTTGTGTTGTTGATTTTAGCCATTCTGACAGTTGTGAGGTGATACCTCACTGTGGTTTTGATGTGTATTACCCTGATGATCAGTGATATTGAGCATCTTTTCATATGTCTGTTGGGCATCTGGATGTCTGGAAAAATGTCTATTCATGTCCTCTTCCCATTTTTTTTTTTTAATTTATTTTTTTGGGACAGAGAGAGACAGAGCATGAACGGGGGAGGGGCAGAGAGAGAGGGAGACACAGAATCGGAAACAGGCTCCAGGCTCCGAGCCATCAGCCCAGAGCCTGACGCGGGGCTCGAACTCCCGGACCGCGAGATCGTGACCTGGCTGAAGTCGGGCGCTTAACCGACTGCGCCACCCAGGCGCCCCACCTCTTCCCATTTTTAATGGGATTATTTGTTTTGGGGGGAGTTGAGTTGTAAGAGTTCTTTATATATTTTGGATATTAACCTCTTATCAGGTATTTCATTTGCAAATATCTTCTTCCATTCAGTACGTTGCCTTTTTGTTTAATTGATGATTTCTTTTGCTGTACAAAAGGTCTATATTTTAGTAGAGTCCCAATAGTTTAGTTTTGCTTTTGTTTTTCTTGCCTGAGGAGGTATATCTAGAAAAATGTTGCTAAGGCCAATGTCAAAGAAATTACTGCCCATAATCTCTTCTACGAACTTTATGGTTTCAGGTCTCATATTTAGGTCCTTTAATCCATTTGAGCCTATTTTTATGTATGGTACAAGAAAGCGGTATAGTTTCATTATTTTGCAAGTATCTGTCCAATTTTCCTGGCACCATTTGTTGAAGAGACTGACTTTTCCCCATTGTATGTTCTTGCCTCCTTTGTCGTAGATTAATTGACTGTAGATTAATTTCTTCACATCTTCTATCAGTTTTTGCTCTAAGCTATCTATTCAAGGATGTGTATGTGGCAAACAAGCTTACAAATATAGTATCTGCTTGTAGGACATAAGGTAGATTTGTTTCCTGATCAGTTTAATAAATATAGTATCTCCCTCTGAGGTAAAGGATAGGCAGGTTTGGTAGTTGTCCCATTTAAAAGATTGGGGTTTCGTGGGGCATCTGGGTAGCTCAGTCAGTTGAGTGTCTGATTCTTGATTTCAGCTTGGGTCATGATCCCAGGGTCATGGGATTGAGCCTTGCGTTCGGCTCTGTGCTGACTCTGGAGCCTGCTGAGGATTGTCTCCTTCCCTCTCTTTCTGCCCCACTCCCCTATTTGCATGAGCGTGCTCTCTCTCTCTAAAATAAAAATAAAAAAATAAGACAAAAGGTTAGGGTTTCCTGTGGGAGGTGATATAAGTGAAATAGGTGATGGGGATTAAAGAGCACACTTGTCATGATGAGTACTGTGTAATGTATAGAATTGTTGAATCACTATATTGTACACTTGAAACTAAGTGTATGTTAACAATACTGGAATTAAAATAAAAAAACTTAATAATAAAAAAAGAGAGATTTCCTGAGTTTAGAGTTCCTAATCTGTGGCATAAACCCACTGTGTTTTCTGCATCACCTGGTGGGATTTGTGGAGCAAGGAAAATCAATTTGAACATGAAGCTCATGCTAGCTACTGTACCATGAGTAATAACATTCCAGTCCTTGACCCAGGGGTCTTGTGTCTTCTGCCAGAATCTCTGAACCTGTGGCAAGTTAACTTGTTATCTTGCAAGTAGGATAAAAATCTCAGACCCTTCACACTGAGAAACAGACTCTGAGAAGGAGATTTGCATGCACAAAGCCCATGGGGAATGCCCTTGAGATCAGCACCACTGTGAGAAGGAGGGAAGGTGGGCTGGGCTGAGGGAGAAGTTAAGCTTTTGGACTGTAGTACAGTTAGAGCAGAAGCCCCAGTCAATTCTACAGGCAGTTCTAAAGCCAGGATGGACTTTCAGAGTTGTTCCCAATTGCAGTGAAGGGCTTTGAACTTTATCCTGTTTGCACAGACAAGTCTTTGGATTTGGGCTGCTCCCAGGAAGGAGGCTTGACCTGGGGTGAATCAGCCCACTTAGCTGGGGGCAAGTGCAGGAGATGGACTCTGCTGAGAGCTCTCAGCTGCCATGAGTCCTAGGGGCTAACGGAATGGGTGTAGGCAGGACAGCTTGGAGTTTCCTTTAATTCATCTCTTTCCTTTTTTTTTTTTAAGTTTATTTATTTATTTTTGAGAGAGGGAGAGACAGCAAGCACTCAAGCAGGGGAGGGGCAGAGAGGGAGGGAGGGAGGGAGAGAGAGAGAGAGAGAGAGAGAGAGAGAGAGAGAGAGAGATGCAGAGCTTGGTCCCACCAACCCCAAGATCATGCATGACCTGAGCCAAAATCAAGAGCTGGACACTTACCCGTCTGAGCCACCCAGGTGCTCCCTTCTCTCTCCTTATAAAGAAAGTTTCCAGACATCAGATTCTGCTTCTGTTTCCTCAGGAGTGTCCTTTATGGGTATTCTTTCCACTCCTCTTCCCTATCTTTCCCTTGGCACAGACTCCTGAGTGAGTGACAGGTTGCCTTTCAGTCTGAGCCACCAGAGGAGGCTAGAGACCTCTTCAGTTTTTTTTTTCCCCTGACCCGCCTGATACAGCTTCTTCCTTGTCCATTTGAACACAAAGATTCTTCCAGAACTTGAGTTTTACTGAGCTATTTTTTCTCATTTTCAGCCTTCCATCCAAGAACGCTGAAGTTTCTCTTTTGCTTGCTAAGATCATGTAGCTACTCTGGCTTTAAACAGGTATTTGCAAACACCATCTATGGCCTAGGGATTGTGCTAGGCACTTTGGATATAACAGATGGAAATACCTTCTGGTTTGCTCAGGAACAGTTCATTGAACTCAGAGCTCAATTCAATCAGCAGACACTGGTAGAGTTCCTACTTTGTGCAGGGTCTCCCTGAGACTTTGGGACAGTGTAGTTAGAATGCTTATTTAGCTGCAAGAAACAGAGACCTGACTCAAAGTGACTTTAAAACTAAGACACCTATGAGGCCGACTGGGACTGCTGAGGTATAGCACTGGTTTCCTGAATTTAGAAAATCCCTCAGTCCTGGCCTGAGATGGGGCCTACCAGGCATGGTGCTTTTTTCTCAGTGGTGGGAGGTATAAGGTATTATGATTTGACCTCAGTTTTAGGCGGGATGTCTTGGCATGTCCCAGAGCATGGGACCCCTAAAATCTTCACAGCTGGAGCATGACCCTGTATCTTAGAGTTTTTCCTCCCATCCTCTGGAATTCAGTACTTTAAGAATGCCTCCAATATACTTGCTGCTTCTTGCCCATCCAGTCAAATTGATATGATATCATTAATATAGTAGACCAGCATGATATTCTGAACATTGTATGGTGGAACTCAGGACACTCTTAGAGCTCTCTTCAAAAATCCTTAAAAAAAAGAACCCTCTTCTTTAATTTCCAGATTCTGATCCTTTTATACACAAAACTTGAGTGAAGAGCTTATGTGTCATCAAAGTGGTTTTTAGACACCTACTTTGAAATATCAGTGTGGGCCTAACTTCAGAATATGGTGTCTGCTGTCTTCATGCTGCAGCTAAAACTAGGCTAGCAAGAGCCTTATTTTCAATACATATAAATGCCAGTTCCCTCCTTAAAAGAGTTCAGTTTTTAAAAAAATATTTATTTATTTATTTTGAAGGTGGCACAAGTAGGGGAGGGGCAGAGAGAGAGAATCCCAAGCAGGCTCTTCACTGTCAGCGCAAAGCCCAGTGTGGGGCTCGATTCCACAAACCGTGGGGTCGTGACCTGAGCTGAAATCAAGAGCCAGACAGAGCAACCCAGGTGCCCCTCATTTTTTTTTTAAATAAGAATAAACTTTTATCCATTACCATTGAAAATAGGATCTCATAAATTGTGTTTTAACCAGATTTAAAAAGTAACATTTCTGTTTATCTCAGTCCTTTGTATAAATTTTAAACCTGGCACAGGAGGCGTATTTACCACTCAGAGAAACCGAAGGGACACTTTAGTACATTGCAACCAGGGGATGGCAATGCTTTGGTCACAACCATGGGATTCCAATAAAAAGATATGCTCTAGGCATGGTTTACCTGAGGCTGAGCTCAAAAACCTCTCTGTTCTTTTTTTTTGAAATAAAATTTAATTCAATTTCTTTTTTTTTTATATTTGAAATAAAGTTCAAGCTCCCTCCCATGGCTTTCAGTGCACTGCCTTTCAATGCACTGCCTTTCAAACCCCTGCTCACTTATGCAACCTCAGTTCATGTCACTGCCCTCGTTGTGAATTGCATTTAGCCACAAGGCATTTCATTTCCCCAAATGAAGCACATTTCCTTCTCACCTATGGGTCTTTGCCTCTGCTGCTTCCTCAGAGTGGAAGGCTCTTCCATCAGCTATCACATAGCTGCCTCGTTCTCATCCTTCAGGTCTCAGCTTGACAGTTTAAATATCACTTCTTCAGGGAATTCTTCTCTGTTGACTTCCTTGAAAGTGAGTCAACTCCCACCTGTCTTGTCCTTCTCTATTACAGCAACCAGTATGTGAGCTTCATAGGACCTACCATAGCTTGTAATTGTTTCTCATCTGACCCTCCACTGTACTGTCTGCTCCATGGGAGTGGGGACCATTTCTGTGTCTTGCCCTGTGCTACACCCAGAATCTTGTCTATTACCCTATGCGTTCATTTTCCAGGGCTTCCGTAACAAAGTACCACAAAGTACTTTTGTAACAAAATCTGGGGGGCTTAAAGACCAAAAATTGATTCCCTCACAATTCTGGAGGCTAAAAGTCCAAGACCAAAGTGTTGGTGGGATAGGTTTCTTCTGAGGCTTTCTCTTTGACTTGTGGATGGCCGTCTTCTCCCTGTGTCTTCCCATGGTCTTCCCTCCATGCATATCAGTCCTATTCTCCTCCTCTTATAAAGATACCAGTCATATTGGATTAGGGCCTACCCTAATGGCCTCATTTTAATTTAATTAACTGTTTAAATACCTTATCTCTAAATACAGTCACATCCTGAGGTACTAGAAGTTAGGACTTCAACATATGACTTTTAGGGGACACAATTCAGGCTATAAAACCCTGGCACACAGTGGACATTGCATAAGTGTCACTGAATGAATAAATGACTTCATAATCATCATAGTTCAAATACTGTAAAACAGAAAGGAAGCTTGATACTTATCTGAGTGTCCTGCTATTAGAGATGCTGGAGTGAGTGTTTAGATTGGCCAGTGGCATCTGTTTTTCTCTAATCTCCAGAGGTGCTTCTTGTGCATAATCTTGAGTATCACTCTTGAGTATCACAGATCCATTCCAATCCCTCTGACTTTGACAAACAAACAAACAAAACTACAAAGCTTAGGGACTTGTCCAAGATCATACAACTAAGGAGTTGCAGATTTAGTATGTAAAACGAAATGCCTGGCCTACTATGCTGTTTCCAATGCCTTACATTTATAAAGAGCCACATTTTCCTGGCTAATGCTAAAATTATCCACAATTTAGACTTTAAGTTATGTGGGAAATTGAAGTCAGCACTCAAGGAGCACATCACTGTTCCTTCATTGGCCTAGGTCAATGGTTTGCAAAACAGGTATACTTGTTCAGTGGAGAAGCAAGTGTTAGCAAACCTCCTCCCTTTGTAACAAATTTGTGTTATATGTAGAATACAGTGATGGTCTATAGAATAGTGTGGCAATCACCTTTCTTCTCCTCCTGGGTTGGGCAGAGTAGAGAAGAGGGCTAGCCTTTGCTTTTGAGAGTATGTGGCAACATCTGAGAAGCCTTGAAAGCTGATGGTCACCTGCATACGATCCCAAATGACCACACTCCTTATTTCTATAAATCTCCATGATTCCACCACTGGTAGAAGAAAGGAAAAGGAGGAAGACATGATGACAATGCCCAGATAAATATTACCAGGGAGGCTATGTGTGCTGTCCTCTAAATTGGGAGTCTGCAGAGTTTGTACCCCCTTGTTCAGTCTCCCATTGTGAGCCCCTGTGATATCTAATGTGGGGAGCACAGGAATCGCCTTAAGTTAGGATGCCACTGGTACTCATTTTCTGGACTTTGAGGCCTCCTCAATCTGTGAGCCTGTCATTGAAGAGGGTGAGAGCTTCTGTAGCAGTGTCCGTAGAGGTGAATGAGGACAAACCGCTCAATGACCGCCTTCTATCATGCTAAGAAAGCTTTCGCCTACCGTTTTGTTTCTGGCTGGCCATGGGTAAATTGTTGGAGTCAAGACATTACTGAAATAGCCTCTCCCCCTCTGAGCAAGGCTGTGTTGATGAGTGGGGAGGTGGGTGGGAGATATCTCACCCTATTTGTTTTGTGTTTTTTCTTGTTCTAAACTATATTATATGGTGGACTGAATGTTTTGATTACTGCTGATTCTGAGGTACTTGTGCCAGCCCTAAATTAGAGAGTCCTAATTGTTTTCTGATACAAACCGGCAGTTGGTATTGATTGTGATTACAGCTAGGGAGTTTGGGACTTTGGTTATTGATCAGCTCTGAACTCAGAGAACCTGTCTGCAGTGGAGAAACACAGGGATGGTCAGATCTCCTAATCCTTGCCTGCCTTTACCTCCCATCTCAGATTTCAAAGGGAATCTGTGGAGTAGAACATCCTCCAGGCAAACACCCATACTTTAGTGCTAGTGCTAGGAGATTTGCAAAATAGATAAAATGTTCACTTGTGTTTCTAGGATTATTTTGGGAAAAGGTTTAATTTATCATCATTTTGGTCCATCCAAGAATACTGGTGCATATTCACTAATCTACAACTTTTAAGTTAAAAAAAAAATAGATTGAATCAGTACTTTTAAAATTATCTATGTATCATCATTTAAAAATATCTTTGTTTTCAATAACATGATTTTGATCTCAGTTTTTTCTTTTTTGTTTTTTGTTTTTTGCATCATTTCTGGTGAATAATCCATTTGCTGGAAACTTGAGTTATAACAGATGGCATGAAATAGAAATGTTACCTCTGTAATTTAAAATCCATTTTCTTTCATTCCAGTTTATTTTTGAGGTATCTGCCTTGCAATCTCAGACTATGTAAATGTGTTTGTGACTTGGGTAAGAAATGTGCCGCTGACTGGCATAACTGAATTGTAGAATATATTTCCTTCTCCTTTTTCATCTTTATTAATTAGGGCTGTGTCTAGACTGTGAACTGGCACTGCCCATTTTGTGTTGCAGAGATCTATCTGATATCAGGAGGGACCATTAATAAGTCACAGACCAGACTGGCTTGAGTACTCTGGTCCATTAAAAACATCTTAGGGCCAGATAAACCCTGACCTCCCTAACAAAATGTGATTACCTGTTTCTTACTGCTTTACTTGCTCTCCAGATTCCTAAACTTAGGGCTGCGTTCCCAAGTGAGAACTCTTACTTGCGTTTTGTGACATTTGGCTTCTTTGATTCCTTAAACTTGATTTTGGCCTTGCACTAGAACTCCACCCTTTACCTCAGGGGCTAAAGAGATCCATTTCTTCTCTGGCATTATGTATCTTCATGTACCCCTGGTTTAGGCCTTGCTATGTTTTTTGTTTTTTAATGTTTATTTGTTTTTGAGAGAAGGAGAAAGAGCATGAGCAGGAGAGGGACAGAGAGAGAGACACACACACAGTACCTGAAGCATACTCCAGGCTCTAAGAGGTCAGCACAGAGCCTGATGTAGGGCTTGAACCCACAAACCGTGAGATCATTACCTTAGCTAAAGTCAGACGCTTAACAGACTGAGCCACCCAGGTCCCCCTAGGCCTTGCTATGTTTTAGGTCATATCAGTCACTACCCTATCAATTGACCCATTTGATGGGAAAATTTATAAAAGAGGCACTCAGGTGGAATTGTAGTGAGTTGTCTTGGGTAGCTGACATCTTTCAGGGAGAGTTCCATAGAGAGTGATTATTTTAAATCTGTCCTGTAACTAGTCCATCTTCTTTTTATTCCATTCAAATAATGTTTGTATTATTCTTCAGTGTGCTGATTTCTAGTTAGCACATCACATCTACTTTTATCCTCGGGTGTATTATGGACTCCTTATGTGACCTAGGTAGAGTTAGACATATGTATAATTATTCTCTTCTCTTCTGAAACAAGCTGGGGGGAAAAACCTGTACTTTTTTGATGTATCTAGCAAGATACTTTCTCTTAGGGGGAGAATTATGTTTGGAGAAATACCTAGATAAGCACTTGGGGTAGAAGGTGAGGCACCAAAGGTATGTGTCAGCTGGTGACAGAACTTGAGGAAAGATGGCAGACCAACATGAATGAGGAGAGGACTGTATTTGTCATTTTCATGAGAAAAGAGGTGATAAAGAAGAGAAGGATAGAAGGATAGGTACATGGACTCTGAGAGGGTTAAGGAACAAAAGGTGAACCTTTCCGGTAAGATGACCACAAAAATTTGGGGGAGTAGGAGTGATTAATAGAGGTTTTTAGGTGACTTTCTTGTCCCATCTTCAATCTGAACCCTTCCTAGGAATCCCAGATATAAAAAAAAAAAATAAGAATGTTTTGGGTAAGGGGTGCCTGGGTGGCTCAGTTACTTGAGCATCTGACTCTTGATTTAGGCTCAAGTCATGATCCCAGGGTCATCGAACTGAGACCTGGGCTGGGCTCCATGCTGAGCGTGGAGCCTGCTTGGGATTCTCTCTTTGCTTTCTCTCTATCTGCCCCTTCCCCATTCACACTCCCTCTTCCTCTCAGAAGAAATAAATAAACTTTAAACAAAAAGGATGTTTTGGGTAAGAATACATGGGTTTTTAAGCAGGTGAGTTGATTTCATGATTAAGTTGATTATGTTGAGGTGTCAGGTGAAGGAAATTCTCCTGAGATGGAAGAAAACACACCAGGGATTCTCAGACCCAGTTATCTTGCAGAAGTATTGGAGTTCTGAAGGCTAGAGAACTGTATGAGATGAGTCAGTTTTACTCAGATCTCAAGAGGCTAAAGATTCCATCTAATATTTAGATTATACCCATATGTGGCCTGGATATTGGGTAAGAGGCTCAAGCTTCTGAGTAATAATAGCCTTTGGGCCAAAAAAATCAGGAAGATGTTGATCTCTGGAAACTTTCAATTGCCAATTGATTAGTGTTAATCAAGGAACAGAAGAGTACTAGGAAAGGCTCCTGGGGAGTCATCTCTGCCTACAAGGGAGAAAATTTGGCTGATTGCATTTATTCCACCTGATACTGTATTCTTTATGATCATGGGTTGGAGAGAGGGGATGGTGAGGATGGGTCTTGAAATGCACTGGAAAAGAATGCAGAGGTTTAGCTGAATAAAGCTGCTCTTTAACTCTAGATTTGGAATAGATATGTTGAATTATCTGTTTTCATGAGACAAATGTGCCATCATGAGGTCTGTAAAATTTTCAAGATTCTGTGGGTATGACTAACTTTTAACAGTGAGATTTATTTTTACTTATTTATTATTTTTAAGCTTATTTATTTATTTTGAGACAGAGAGAGAGCACACTCATGAGCAGGACAGGGGCAGAGAGAGAGAGGTGGAGGGAGAGAATCACAAGCAGGCTCCATGCTGTCAGTGCAGAGTCGGACATAGGTCTCAATTGCATGAACCCTGAGATCACGACTTGAGCCAAAATCAAGAGTCAGACGCTTGACTGAGCCACTCAGGTACCCCCGAACAGTGAGATTTAATTCAGGAAATTTACTTCACACCTGCCATGCAAAAAACACAGTGAAAAAACTCTGAAAGTACATAAGATAGAGTAAAAGAGACATTCTTGCTGGGGAGACCAGACATATCACCAAGGAGAACAAGGATTTTGGGTCTATGAATGGCAACTAGTCTAGTTGAGTGTGTGTTAAGGGAAATTGTGGAAGATAAGCCATAAGGGAGGCAGAATTATTAACTTTATCTTTAGAATTCTGTTTTGAGATGTCAATTTTTATTTACAGCTCAGTTGTCTACTTGCATTCCTCTTTTATTCAAAGAAAAAGAAAAACTGAATCAACACAGTGTTATGGAGTAAAATCTTGTGGGGAGAATTGTTGAAGAGGTTTACATAAACACACATATATTTTTTAATCTTTAAATCGTTTTTATTTTTACTTTTTTGTTTTTATTATTTATTATTTTTATTTTTTATTTTAGAGAGAGAACATGAGGTGGGGGGGGAGAGGGGCAGAGGGAGAAAGAAAGAGAATCCCAAGCAGGCCCCACACCCAGCACAGAGCTGGACACAGGGCTTGATCCCACAATCCTGGGATCATGACCTGAGCCAAAATAAGAATCAGTTGTTCAACCAACTGAGCCACCCAGGCACCCCATAAATTTTAAAACATTTTTTTAAATGGAATAATGTTGACATATAGTATTAGTTTCAGGTCTACAATTATGTATGCTACAAAATGCTCTCCATAATAAATGTAATTACTATATAAAATTATTACAATAATATTGATTATATTACTTATGCTGTACCTTTCATCCCCGTGACTTATTTATTTTATAGTAGGAGGTGTGTACCTCCTAATCCCCTTCACCTATTTCATCCATACTCCCACCTCCTGTCTGCTGTAAGCACCAGTTTGTTCTGTACATTTATGAGTCTGTTTCTATTTTCATTATTGTTGTTTGTATGTTAGTTCATTTGTTTTGTTTTTTAGATTCCACATGTAAGTTTTCATTTCTTTCTGTCTGACTTCTTTCATTTAGCATAATACCCTCTAGGTCCATCCATATTGTTGCAAGTGGCAAGATCTCACTCTTTTTTATGGCTGAGTAATACTCCATTGTATATATATCCCATATTTTTATCCATTCATCTATGGATGGACACTGAAGTTGAAGTAGTGTTTTTGTTTTCCTCACTTAGATACCAGTGTAGCACTACTGGCTCATGTGGTATTTCTATTTTTGTTTTTTTTGTGGCATCTTCATACTATTTTCCACGGCGTCTGTACCAATTTATATTCCCACCAATAGTGCAAGAGGGTTCTCTTTCCTACACTTCCCACCAACCCTTGATATATCTTGTCTTTTTGATTATAGCCATTCTAACAAGTGTGAGGCGATATCTCATTGTGGTTTTGTTTTGCATTTCCCTGATGATAAGTGATGTTGAGCATCCTTTCATGTATCTGTTGACCCTCTGTATGTCTTCTTTGGAAAATGTCTCTTCAGGTCTTCTGCCCATTTTTTATGGGATTATTTGTATTTTTTTGAGTATTGAGTTGTATGAGTTCTTTACATATTTTGGACATTAATCCCATATTGGATATATCATTTGCAAATATCTTCTCCCATTCAGTAGGTTACCTTTTTGTTTTGTTGATGGTTTCCTTTGCTGTGCAACTTAGGAATTTTATGGTGTCAGGTTTACATTTAGGTCTTTAATCCATTTGGAGTTTATTTTTGTGTATGATATAAGAAAATGGTCCAGTTTTATTCTTTTGTGTGTAACTGCTCAGTTATCCCAATATCACTTACTGAAGAGACTACATTTTCCTCACTGTATATTCTTGTCTCCTTTGCTATAGATTAATTGACCATGTAAACATGGGTTTATTTCTGGGCTCTCTATTATTTTCCATCAATCTATGTACTTATTTTTGTGTCAGTATCATACTGTTTTGATCACCCACATATATGTTTAAAGCACAAATTACACGTGATAGCACAAGAGCAAATTTGTGTCTTTCACACTTACAGGATGGATATTTGATAGTTTTGATATACTTTGGTACGTTTTCAGAAGGTTAGGCAGAGATGGACTCCCTCCCTACCCCAATTCAGATGATTAAATTTCTGCCTATAAAATAATATTTTTTTAGCTAGAGTATTTTGTTTGCTTGAAACACATCTTTGGAAGGCAAGGAGAATACTAGTTCACCTTTGGGAGCCTTGAGATACTTCTTATCTGGATTACGTAGAATCAGGGATCTCAGAGGCCACAGTCCTGAAAAAGAGAGACCGTGGGTAGGCTTAAGTCAATGAAATATCCCAGCAACTCTGGGTGTTTTATGACTTCTCACTGTCTTTGTGCAAATTGATCAGAACTGCCCTCTGTCCATAATGTCAAGAATGAAGTTGTCCTCTGTACATGTGAGCAGTAACATGGAACTTAAAACCCCCACAAGTGATCCATCTGTCTGTACAATTTAATGACTTGACTTTTTGTGTCCCTTCCAAGGTTGAGCCATCGCTTCTGGGACTTAGATTCTAGGAGAACATGGTTCCCATCTATCATCTTACCTGTAGGCAGACATAGTTATAGATAGAGCTAATGTCTATGATGTAAGAACCAATTTTAACAAATCTACCTCTTAAATTACTCTTTGTGGTCTGGCTATGATGAATAACTTTTTGTTACCTAAAGACAGTAGATCTTAGTCAGAATTATTATTCTCATAAATTCCTGAGTTGGCTAGATCCTGATAATAAATACAACATGGAGTTCACTTTTGCAAATGAAATTTTAGTCCTGGGGCACCTGGGTGGCTCAGCGGGTTGAGCATTGACTCTTGATTTCAGCTCAGGTCATGATCTCACCGTTACGAGATTAAGCCCTGTGTTGGGCTCTGCACTGACAGCATGGAGCCTGCTTGGGATCCCCTCTCTCTCTCACTCTCTTTCTCTCTCTCTCCCTCCCCAGCTCACACGTACTCTGTGTCTCACAAAATAAATAAATGAATTTTTAAAAAAAGAAATTTTAGTCCTATGTCTTACTGATGAGCAAAAATGATTGCAGATAATCCCAACACTTCAAATGATTATCAATAACTTGAGCTAAGCATGACCCTGCTTCAAAATGTGTCCTTGGAATTCTGCTTTCAGCCTCACTTTGGGCTTTTGCCCTTCCATATCATATTACAATCATGAAAGAACACGAATTCCTTTATATTAAAGGACTCTTGAATGTTTCTGGATTCTCTAATGATGTTGAATGTTTTTACCCCAAAATTTGACCATAAAACAAGGCAAAGTTTTCTTCTATTTTTTTTCTTTGCTTCCACCCAGGAGCTACTGGTAGTGATCATATGAGAACAAAGGCTCTTGGTGTATAAAAACCCTCAAATGCCAAGCTTCTGGCTGCTCGTCCTCTGCTGGAGTCCTTGTCCTTATCCTCTGGGGCAAATCATGTAGTAATTAATCAGTTTGATTAATACATGCATTAAGAAATGAGTACCCATGTTGCCAAATAAACTGGAAAAAGAAATAGCAGCTCCTTTGCTGGCTGTAGTGTTATATTGCTTGGGATAGAATTTTAAGTGCAAATGCAGATGGCTCTTAAAACAATATAAAGAGCATTTAGATCCTTGATCTGAGGCTGCAGATAAATTTTGAGGCAGAGGGGGAGTCTGGGTGGCCCAGTCCATTAAGCATCAGACTCTTGATTTCAGCTCAGGTCACGATCTCACAGTTCGTGAATTCTAGCCCTGCATTGGGCTCTTTGCTGACATTGCAGAACCTGCTTGGGATTCTGTCTCTCATCTCTCTTTCTGCCCTTCCTCACTCTCTCTCTCTCTCTCTCTCAAAAATAAATGAATTAAAAAATTTTTTGAGGCAGAGTATCGAAGAGTGGTCTCCAGACAGCCAATCCGATTTGTCTCCAGTCTCCCAGCTGACATTCTAAGGTGGCTCTCTACCTCATTCAGTAAGCTCAGAGTTCTTCACAGCATCCTGGAAAAAGGTGACTGCATGCCTTTCTGTGTTATTTCATTTCTTAAAAATGTTTTGAAAGCTATAAAGCTCTCTAATATATTATTATGCCATATGTAGTAGGTTGAATAGTGTCCCACAAATTCACATCCATCTGGGACCTCACCTTGTGATCTTACTTGGAATTAGAATTTTCACAGATGTAATTAGTTAAAATGAGGTCATAGTGGATTAGGGTGTGTCCTAAATCCAGTGACTGATGTTCTTATAAGAGGACACTCATATACAGGGGCAAACAAGAAAGAAGGCTATATAAGGCCTTGGAGTGATGCAGCCTTAACCCAAGGAATGCCAAGGATTGCTGACCACCACCAGATGCTAGAAAAGAGGAGGGAACAAATTCTCCCTTGGAGCATCCAGAAGAAACCAATCCTGCTGACACATTGATTTCAGACTTCCAGCCTCTAGAACTGGGCGAGAATAAATTTCCATTGTTTTAAGCCACCCAGTTTCTGATAACTTGTTAAGGCAGTCCTAGGAAACTAATATACTATCCTTCAACCACTTTAAGGATGATACCACCTTGTATACTAGAAAATATATGAAGAAAAACAAACAAAAGTTGTACATGATACCCCGTGAGTGCTCAAAGGGTTTTTGTGTCTGTCTGATTTGGCTGATCATGTGTCTATTTGACCAGCTCACTTTCTTTGGTTAGGATAGGCACATGTGGCTCTGGAAGAGATACTGGGGTCATACTTGGCTTCAGAGGAAATAGTCACATATGGACATATATGGTAAGAATCTGCTTTAGTTGCAGGTAACCTAAAAATCAAATCCAGGGGCGCCTGGGTGGCGCAGTCGGTTAAGCGTCCGACTTCACCCAGGTCACGATCTCGCGGTCTGTGGGTTCGAGCCCCGCGTCGGGCTCTGGGCTGATGGCTCAGAGCCTGGAGCCTGTTTCCGATTCTGTGTCTCCCTCTCTCTCTGCCCCTCCCCCGTTCATGCTCTGTCTCTCTCTGTCCCAAAAATAAATAAACGTTGAAAAAAAATCAAATCCAAATGAGATTTAAAAGATATCATAATGTCTACATCTGTCAGATTTCTTTCCCTTTTTCTGTTGGCTTCATTCTCTCCTCCTACAGATGGCTTCTCCATGGAAGCTTCTTTCCAGGGAGTGACAGGGAACACGGATGCAAGCAAATTCAGTTTATTTTGTCCTCACAGACACATTTTGCCGTGATGGTGATTCTTAACTGGGGTTCATTTTCCACTGCCAAGGGTTTTTGGCAATGTCTGGAAATATTTTTGCTTGTCACAATTGGGACTCATTACTGGAAATGCTAATATACATCCTAAAATGCATAGGACGGACCCCCCCCCCAACAACAAATAATTACCTATACTAAAAAGTTAACAGGGATGATATTGAAAAACCTTGTCATAGGTTATCTTTCCTGAAAGCACTGGTGGAGATGTTTGTAGGTGATTCTGATTGGCCCAGTTTTAGCCATGTGTCCACCTTGAGCTAATCAGAGTAGCCACAGTAACAACCCCTGGCTATACCACTGATAAGGTGCAGGGTCATATGTCCAACCCCATTTATACTACATAGAAGAGGGTGATCCCCAAGGGGAGAATAGATGCACATGACAAATTTGGTTTAAGGAGACAGGAGGAGAAGCGCTGACTCTTGACTGTTCAATAGTACTTAAAAGAAGGCGGATGATCTTGATCAGGACACATCTCCCAAGCAGCACATCAGGGCTTTATTATTCCTTCAACAGATGCTTACAGAAGGTCCAGTCTGTGTGGCCTCTGTGCCAAGTGCGGGGCCCACAGTGGTGAGCTTCAATGTCAATAGTACTCCACTATGGTGACCCTTGCAGATAATGGAGGAGGTAGGTATAAATAAACACCCACATAAAAGTGAAGTAAGTGGCAAGAAGGCAAAGTGCCCTGAAAGAGAGCAATGGGAATGACTTATCTTGGGTAGATGGGATGCTTGCTGTCTGGCGTTTGTGAGAGCAAAGACGATAACTTTGTGTTTGTGCAGAAATGTCAGCTGGTGGTTGCTGGTATGGACCAGGGTTAGCTCTAAGCTAGACAGATCCTCTTCAAACCATCATATGTTTTGAAAGGTGGTTCATTTTTTGTTTCTTTAAACTGGTTCTGCATGAGCCAGGAAAGAAAAGAGATGAAGCAAACTATCTCAATTTTTCCGATTTAGGAGAAGCTTGAAGGAAGACAGAACATTAAAAGTACATTGAGGAGGCCTAACCTAAGAACTACTAGCATGGGCCTATAACACCGTCTCTGAGCCTTGTTCCTGCATGGACAGCCTTGTCCCTGTTCCTTCCCATCCCTTAGGAGGACCATTGCTGGAAAAGGCTGGATTTAAGTGTGTGATGCTCTTTGCTTCAGCCAGAGAATGCCAATGTTAGTTGGGGATGAGTCAGAAAGGGAATGTGACTTTTTATTTATTTATTTTTCTAAATATTTATTCTTGAAAGAGAGAGAGAGAGAGAGAGCACGCTAGTGGGGGAGGGTCAGAGAGAGGGAGATACAGAATCGAAAGCAGGCTTCAGGCTCCGAGCTGTCAGCACCAGAGCCTAATGTGGGGCTTGGACCCACGAACCATGAGATCATCACCTGAGCTGAAGTTGGACACTTAACCTACTGAGCCACCCAGGTACCCCAGAACATGACTTTTTAAAAAATAATAGCTTTATAAAGGTCTTGGCAGATACCATAGTATTCACCCATTTAAATTTTATAACTCAATGGTTTTTAGTATATTCATAGGTGTATGTAAGTTGACTGTAAGTTAATTTTAGAGAATTTTCATCACCTCCAAAAGATTGCCCATCACGACATGTTCCCTTTTCTAGCACTAGGCAACCTCCAGTCTACTTTCTGTTCCTATAGATTTGCCTGTTCTGGACATTCCATGTAGATGGAATTATACAATATGTGGCCCTTTGCGTCTGGCTTCTTTTACTTAGCATGTTTTCAAGGTTCATCCACCTTGTAGCATGTGTCAGTACCTCATTCATTTTTATGGCTGAAATATATTTCATTGTATGAACGTTCCACATTTTATCCATTCATCTTTTGACAGACATTTGGGTTGTTTCCAGCAGTGATTTTTATTAATTAATTGTATGTGTCAGATGAGCAAAGGAAGTGGTAAGTCCAGATCTGTCCCTTAGTTTTGTTACTTGTGAGCCACACTGGCTGCAGGGTTGGAGAGAGAAATCTCCCCTGACTGCTGACTCAGGGCTTATTAGTACATTTCGGTCATTAGTGATTTTCCTTCCTCTCCTATCATGGACATCTGGATTTAGTTATGCCAACCACTAAGCCCTTTCCACAATTCTCTCGGTTTCTGTTTTGTCCTCACCTCTAACACTGTGGATTTATCATTGCTGGTGGTTTTGGCTTTATGAGCCGCTGACATACTTCTTTAAATGCTAGATAACCACTCCAGCAGTGCAGAGGTTTTCAGTACATTCTTGTATAATAAACTCCTACAAAGATGCCTCATTTTGTACTTAAAAGCTCTTTGACATTCAACAATGTCATTTAGTGTTAAGGATTCCTATAGGCATAATGTTTTTATAATTTGCAAAAACACACTGACATATCCCATCTGATTTTAATTCCTGTACTGAGAGGTAAGATGGTGGCCGTTACTGTTCTCATTTGGCACGGAAATGGAGGCTTGGAAGCCTGAGGCAGCCACAGCTTTGGCTCCAGAATCAAGTTTCCTGACCAACCCTCTCTTGCTCTTTTCTGAGGTCCCACAAGGGTTTCCACAGCGCAGTGCTAACCACAGCAAAATGTAGCAGAATTGGTCTGTGAATGACAAGCTGTCTGGTCCTGACCACTCTCCCTGTTACCTCAGCAGGAATCTTAAGAATTATCCTTCTTATCTGGAGGTAGCAGTGACATCTGTGTTCCTGCTTGCCTTTGCTGTGGTACCACAGATGTAGTTACGTCACTTAGTTTAAACAGGAGGGCGGTGAGGGGATCGGCATGGTCTTGTTGACTAGCTAATTACAGTGGTTGAGCACATGCTCTTATTTCTGTCGACGCACTGTGGGAGTGTGAGGACTGGAAAATGGTATGTCTGCAGGAGAGACAACAAGTGGGCTACAGGCAGAGGAGGGAGAGTTGCTCTTGGCGGTGTTTTGTTTGTTTAACATTATTGTGAGGGGTAAATGGTTTCTGATTTCAGTATGTTCCCATTAAATTGCTGCTGGAACACTAGGAGAGCATGCATAGCATGAATACATGTTTTGACCTTAAGTTTTAGTTTCTTTTTCCCCTCTAAGCCCAAGCTACTGTTAAATAATATTCTAGGAATTTCTCAGTGCTGTCTTGTCCATGAATCGTTGTTAATTGTTTTTCTTGTGAAGGGAGGCAAAGTTGGGAATAACCAATGTTGCCTTCTTGGTGATATCACTCTCCTAAATATGTAAATTAATATGTCTCTTATCTCTTTCATTTATCCTTCTCAACATCCCACAAAGCAAGTGGTAAAATTGTACCTATTCCCCCCTCTGCCTCACAAAAGACATAAAATCACAGAGAAAAATATCACCACCACCACCACCAAGCAACCAGAATACCAAGGAGTCTGGATGAGCATCCAGAAAAACAAGAATTGCCTCTGTTTGATCTAAGTGTATTCTGCCTGGGAAATTCCACAGCAGTAGGATTATGCCCTGTTGTTTGTTGCTACATCCTAAGACAGGGCCTGCCTAGCATGATGACTCTCATAGACCAGGCACTCTGTAAATGTTTGTGGAATGAATGAATCAGTGACATAGTAAGCTCAACAAATGTTTGATTGATTCCATCTTCTTTTCTCATGTTTAAAGTAGTTTCATCTCCTGGTGCACTTGGGTTGCTCAGTTGGTTAAGGGTCCTACTCTTGGTTTTGGCTTACGTCATGATCTCACGGTCATGATATCAAGTCCCACATCAGGTTCTGCATTGAGAGTGAAGCCTGCTTAAGATTCTGTCTCTCTGCCCCTCCCATGATCATTCTCTCTCTCTCTCTCTCTCTCTCTCTCTCTCTCTCTCAAAATAAATAAATAATTTTTTTTAAAGTAGTTTCATCTCCTTATGGAAATAGAAAAAGAACATATCCCTTGACCGTGAGAAATATAAAAAAATACGAAACTACTAGAGCAAGTGTAATCGTAATGTGGGATATGAGCAGCTGTGACCTCATTTTTGTTTTTCCCTCATATCATTTCTTTAGAATTTATTCAGTAGGGTGGTCTCTAGATGAAAACTCTGGAAGACCCCAATTTTTTTTCTTCTCACCTCTAAGTAATAGTGAAGTAGAAGAAAGCAAACAAGCAGAAATAGGAATTTGTCTTAAAGTTTTGCATAGAAAACTTCTGCATAATTATTTCAGAATAAAGCCAATGTAATGTACTTCATCTAAATAGGTTTTGAGCTATATTCTGAGACTGTATTGTCCAAGCCAGGTGGGTTGGAGTAATTCTGAAGTTGCCATATTCTTTCCCATGCAAGAGGAGAGTACATTTGATTTAGGATATCGTGGAAACTATTGAGGGCAAGAATCAAAGAATGGCTTTGATCCATGGTGTAGTCATTCCAGACCAGGTTTTCTATGAGGCATGCTGGACCAGAAATGGATCAGTCAGGGACAAAGAAGTCAGGGGCTTGGGCCCAGGCCAGTTATCTCTCCCAGTAGGGCTTCCCAAATGATAGTGTCCTAAGGAGCAGAGTAAAAGTGGGTTTGGTCAGTGTTTAAGCCCCTAGGATGTGATCCAGTGAGTAATATGTAAATCAGAAGTCTCCAGAAATTGGCTATACGTGAAATTAGGTAAGTAACAGAATCATGCTTCTGGATAATCTGTTGAATTTGGCGGAAAGTATCTAACCCACACTGAGTGGTATAAATTGGAGCGAGTTAAGGCTGTGGTTCCCAGGCAGGTTGAGCTCATTAAGGGCTTTAAGTCCAGGTGCTGGAAAGTGGGAGATAACTAGAAAGCCTTGGAAGGATTAAGGATTAGGAAGACATGGGTGCAGTGTGGGGGTAAAGGGGGGCTGTAATTCTAAAGGCCTGTGGAAGCCCTAAGTTCACTACATGTACACTGTATGTAGAATGGCAAGATTGATTCCAGACCCCATCTTCAGATGGGAATGATACCCCTGAACTTTCTGGGGACTTCCAAGGCTTCAGAATTGCAGGTAGGATGTGTTGAAACATAGTTGGAGGGGATCAGGACTGGTGACCCATCCCTTGGCCCTGTATTTTAGAAGCAGACCTCTTAGAAATGCCAACTCTGAGCTGAACATGTGCAACAGACTTCTCAAAAATCTAGGGTATTTGAATGGGTCTTGTAGCCTACATACCCCTGAAATACAAAACACAGAAGAAATCTTACTGTTGCAATAAAGACCTATAGCATCTTTTGATGAGATGACCTTTGGTGGGCTCCTAGGTAGCATCGGGATGGGTGCTGGTGACCAGAAAGACCAAGCCATGCCTGGAACTTTCAACCCGATCCCCGGAGAAGGGAGAGGGACAAAATATTGAGTTAATCGTTATGTGATGAAGCCTCTACAAAACTTCCTAAAGTACAGGGTTCAGAGAGCTTCCAGGATGGTGAACACTAGGAGGTACTGGGAGGAAATGCCCAGAGAGGGTATGGAACCTCCACACTCCTTCCCCACACCTTTCCCTATACATCTTTTGTACCTGGACTTTCCTGAGTTACGACCTTTGTATGAAATCATTAATGGTAAGTAACGGTGTTTTCTGGAGTTCTGTGAGCTGTTCAAATTATTGAACTCTTGGATGGGGTCATGGGACTTATAGCCAATTGGTCAGAAGTATAGGAGGCCCAGTTTTCCAACTGTCATCTGAAATGGGAGGGCAGTCTTGTGTGGGAATGAGTCTTTGACTTGTAGAGTCCATACTAATTCCAAGTAGTTAGTATGAGAATAAATTAAATTATAGGACGATTAATTGGTATTTGCAGAAAATTAGAGAATTTCTTGGTGTAGAAAAGCTACACATTTGGTGTCAGAAGTGTTGTGAGTAGAGAAACAAACAGGTTTTTCTTAACCTTCCAATGAAATTATTTGCTGTTTAATCCTTGTCTCAGTATCTACTTAAAAGAAATTAAGGTTGAGATAGATTTTAAAAAAAGAAAACAGCAGACTCTTTTTTAAAGATATTCCCTACCCTCAACACACACAAAATAGAAAATTAAAACAAAAATAGAGAATTTAGCGCCTGAAATGTAGCATGAGTATCTGATAGGCGTACAAGACATTTTTATCTGTTCTGTCTGTATATAGCCTCTGAAATGTAAAGGAGCATAGCCAGAGTGAAATATACTTGGAATGCTATCAAAAGAGGAAAGAGAAGAGAAATACATTAAAGGTAGTTGCTACAGAGCTGGCACTGAATCAGGTACTCTTCACATAAACTAATCTCATTGAAACCTCATATCCTTGGGAAGTAGATACTACTGCCTTTTCAACTGAAGACACTACTGTACCATAAGGCCAAGGAAGGGAGTGATTGTATCTTCCTTGCCATTGTAAATAGTTCTTATTACAGAGCCTGGGACATAATTAAAACCCAAAGAATATTTATTTAATGAATGAACAAGTGATTTTGAAGTAGCTTGTGCAGGATCACAGAGCAAGCAAGTTGCCAAATTTATATTCTCGCAGTTTCATTCAACAAAACTTTAGAAGTGGTGAGATCCCATCTAGATATGAGAGTTATTTGTAGAGAGAGTGACTTTAATAGTTATTTATAGAGCTGGGATTGTATCATGTCATGCTACTCAAGGAACAGTAACCTTCTATGGATTGCCTCAAACAACACTATAAAACTTTAACAAATACAGTAAGCCTGAACGAATTTCTTCTTGAGGTCTCAAGAAATAAAAGCTAGGACTCTATACTCTTTTCCGTAGGTTTAATGATATTTATAGGCAATTGAACAGAGTGTTAGTAGCATATTTATTGCCATTTCAGTGACAAACAATTTGCTGTGACTTTTTAATTAAGCAAATGTTACATCTTGATGAAAGATGTAGGCTCTAGGAAGAAAAAAAGGCTGAGTTGGAGAAATAAGAGGAGAAACTTGCTCATCACAAAGAATTTCTGGCATAGACATCCCTCATGCCATTTGGTATATGAGGAAGTGTAGGCTGCTCATTCTGAGTGGCTTTTCTCTATTCATCACATAACACTCATTCTTTTGCGATTAACCCAAATTAAAAGAACTGGCTCTTGAATGATAGAATTTGGGGTGCTCATGCTGGGTGGGAGGAATGATAGATGATACAAGAGGAGGCAGAGATCAGAAAACAGAGGGAAAAATGGGTTACTCAAGAGAGTGGACACTGCAGGGAAAGGACAGGCACAGCTCCCAAATCCATTGTAACTGACACATTTGTAACTGGAAACCAAACTCACTTCTACTATGAATGTGTACAGTTCACAAGGCAGTGGGTGTTAGAAGCAAACTTTGAGGTCTGATAGTCATTTCATAATGGGCTTACTTTGCCTGCTTGATACCAGGGAAGTGTAAAATATGCCAGCAGAATCCATAATTTCTTGATTTGGTAATTTGTTTCTCTCCTATCCAGCTGGGATCTCATCAACTCCAAAGCTTTGCTGAATGGTACCGTAAGGGAGAATGTAAACTTGTGAGCCTAAGGCTTATCATGGAATACTCTGTTTTGGGTTGGTTCATTCATTTTGCTCAACATAAAGAAAACAGTAACAGTTAGGGGATGGGCTGCATGATGGCCCACATTGTCTGAGGGCAAAGCGGGCTCAACTGGGGAGAAAAAAATATGCACTTTGGTTGCTCTTCTGGCCCCTCCACCATCAGTGTGATTCAGATTTTCTGTTTCTGCTCTGTATAATGTTCCTCCACCTTATGCTTTTGCTTACTGGTTTGCTTCTTCTGCTTTGTGATGAGAACCAAAACCATTCACAGAGCTGACTGTCTCCATAAGCATAACTTTACTATTTCAGGAGACTCTCCCCAGGAAGATAAAAGTTGTAAATAACTTTATTGTTCATTCCAGTAACTTCCTGAAAGGCCCATCAACTCTTCAATAGAATGTATCAAAAACCAGTTTGTGTGCATTTCTTAACTGGATTTTTTGTTTTTTGGGTGTTGAGTTTGATATGTTCTTTATAGACTTTGGATACTAACACTTTATCCGATATGTCATTTGCAAATAATTCTCCCATTCCAAAGGTTGCCTTTTAGTTTTGTTGACTGTTTCCTTCACTGTGTAGAAGATTTTTATCTTGATGAAATAACAAGAGGTCATTTTTGCTTTCGTTTACATTGCTTCCAGAGACGTGTCTGGTAAGAAGTTGCTATGGCCAGTGTCAAAGAGGTTGCTGCCTGTTTACTCCTCTAGGATTTTGATAGTTTCCTGTCTCACATTTAGGTCTTTCATCCATTTTGAATTTATTTTTGTGTGTGGTATAAGAAAGTGGTCCAGTTTCATTCATCTGCATTTTGCTGTCCAATTTTTCCCACACCATTTGTTGAAGAGACTGTCTTTTTTTCCACTGGGTATTCTTTCGTGCTTTGTCGAAGATTAGTTGACAATATAGTTGTGGGTCCATTTTTGGGTTTTCTATTTTGTTGCATTCATCTATGTGTTTTTGTGCCAGTACCTTACTAGCTTGATGAATACAGCTTTGAAATATAGCTTGAAGTGTGAAATTGTGATGCCTCCACTTTTGCTTTTCTTTTTTTAAGATTGCTTTGGCTATTTGGGGTCCTTTTGTGATTCCATATAAATTTTGGGATTGTTTGTTCTAGCTCTGTGAAAAATGCTGGTGGTATTTTGATAAGGATTGCATTAAATCTGTAGGTTGCTTTGGGTAGTATAGACATTTTCAACAGGATTTGTTTGTCCAATCCATGAGCATGGGATGTTTTTACAAAGAAGACATACAGATGGCTAACAGACATGTGAAAAGATGTTCAGCATCACTTACCACCAGGAAAATACAAATCAAAAACTACAATGAGATACCATCTTACACTTGTCAGAACGGCTAAAACTAATAACACAGAAAACAACAGATGTTGGTGAGGATGTAGAGAAAGGGGAGCCCTCTTGCACTGTTGGTGAGAATGCAAACTGGTACAGACCATCTAGAAAACAATCTGGAGTTTCCTCAAAAACCTAAAAATAGAACTACCCTATGACCCAGGAATTGCACTATTAGGTATTTACCTAACGGATACAAAAATACAGATTCGAAGGGATACAGGCACCTGATGTTTATATCAGCATTATCAACAATGACCAAAGCAAGGAAAGAGCCCAAATGCCCATCATCTGATAAATGGATAAAGATAAAAGGATAAATATTACTCAGCCACAACAAAGAATAAAATCTTTCCATTTGCAGTGACATGTACAGAGCTAGAATATATTGAGCTAAGCAAAATAAGTCAGTCAGAAAAAGACAAATACCATATGGAATTTAATAAATGAAGCAGATGAACACGGTGGAAAAAAGAGCAGGCAAACCATAAAACAGACTTTTAACTATAGAGAACAAGCAGCATTGCTAGAGGGGAGATAGGCAGGAGAAGGATTAAATGGGTTATGGAGATTAAGGAGCACACTTGTTGTGATGAGCACTGGTGTTATATGTAAGTGATGAATCATTAAATTCTACTCCTGAAACTAATATTACACTTTATGTTAACTAACTGGAATTTAAATAAAAACTTGAAACAGGAAAAAAAAAAACCAGAGGGACCCAAGACTCTTAGAACCCTTCCCCTCAAAATTCTCACCTAGTCATGTACACCACTCCTAAATTATTATATCGTAGTCCTGACTGACCCCTGAATTACGCCTCTCCCACTGATTAAAAGGACCCATCTTTTTTTTTTTTAATTTTTTTTCAACGTTTTTTATTTATTTTTGGGACAGAGAGAGACAGAGCATGAATGGGGGAGGGGCAGAGAGAGAGGGAGACACAGAATCGGAAACAGGCTCCAGGCTCTGAGCCATCAGCCCAGAGCCCGACGCGGGGCTCGAACCCACGGACCGCGAGATCGTGACCTGGCTGAAGTCGGACGCTTAACCGATTGCACCACCCAGGCGCCCCTAAAAGGACCCATCTTAAACTTAAAAATTTCAATCAACATCTTGACTTTGCTGTTCCCTTTTTATGACGCTACTAAAACTGTTGAGGTGATGTTCTCTCTCACTCAGTAGATAAGCCAAGTAGGTAAACAATAAACTCGTATTTCTCTTATTAGCAGGTCGTTTTGGTGATGTTTTGGGGAGCCCAATATTAACTGTCATCCATGTTGGACAGAGCTGACATATAAGGCCTCTTTATGGACTGATGGTCAGTTCAGGGATTTATTGCCTTTTGGTCAGGTCCCTCCCCCGGTCCAAAACACAAAGTCAGATAGTAAAATATGTGGTATAGCACATGGCCACACAAGTTTAAGGAATCAACTACAGCGACTTAAGCAAAAATCTCTGGGCAGGAACTCTTTAGAAGAGGGTTGTGGACATAGCAAGCATTCTCAGAGTGGACTCTGGTAGAGCTATAGAAGAAGAGAGTGGAGAACAAGGATGTAGTACTAACATCAGAGTTTAAAGATTGGGCCCACTTTTATCTGTTAGAAGCAATGGATACAACCAGCAAAGACCAGAAGGTGTCAGATGTTTGAGCTTCCTCCAGCATTTTATTTCAGCGACTCATGGTATCTACCAAGCTTGTCCCAAGGATTGTTGTGAGGATTCAGTAAGATAGTATACAGGAGGTTATTTTTTTAAATGTGTAAATAAAATAATATCAGGTACCATTCTTTATTTATCCACTCATTTATGAAATAGTCATCCAGTATTTACTGTATGTCAGAAATTGTGGTAGGCTTCGGGCACACAAACACAAATGAGTCTTCTATCCCTTCAGAAAGCTCATGGTCTAGAGGAAGAAATGGATGTAAAGACAAATCATTGAAAAATTGCATGTATGTCATGATAAAGGAATCTATAAAGTTTTACAAAAACATAGATAGATAATAGAAGTTTAAGATATCTGTACTTTCCGTATATTTTACTGAGCCTATTTTGTCCCATGACATATGTATTATTTCCTTCCTCTTCTAGATTAAGTAACTGAAGGGCTAGATAATGCAGGCAAATGATAGATCTGGCACTCAAAACTAAATATTCGAACTCAAAGTGTAGTTGTCCTCTCACCCAATATGTCAAGCTGCTTCACTTAGGATTAGGGGAAATTTGATCCAAGACTAGAAATCTAGGCGCTAATTAAAAAAAAAAAAAAAAGCATGTTTTGAAGAGAAATAACAAACTGTTCATGATGTAATTTAAATCAGAAATATCAGGAAGAACAGGATAGAAAACACCTCAGAAAATGAAACCCCAGTATCATGAAAAATTATGACTATTTAATATTATTTCATAGCCCTCACCTGCCTGTAGACACTAATGAGTTTACACTAACAGTAAAAACCCTTATTTCCCCCCCGGCCATGCTTATTTTCCATTTTATATAGAACTTAGGCTTTTTATGAAACGTGTTCCAAATATATTTTGGAGTTCGGGAGGTGCAAGGTTCTTATATATGTTCACCAGCTAGGATGATCCCACTAGGCACTGAGGCTAGACCCCTGTGCCAGGCTCATCACAGATGTGCTCAAGCCATTTCTGGGCCCCAGGAAGGCTCTCTGTCATAATCTGCAAAGGAGTCTTAAGGAAGTGGTGTCTGGGCCCCAGTGTGTCAGAGTATAGTGAAGTTGCTTTTACAGTCTTTATTCACAGCATCCACCCCATACCCTCGTAGGGCTCAGATAGTGATCGAATAGGCAAGTCCACTGCACAGTGTGTGATGCACCATCCCTTCCTCCACCCCTCAGAGCTTTCTCACCAGATCAGGCTTATCATGGGCACTCCTTCAGGAGAGTTCCCTCCTGAAGGCTTCCCAATATTCCTCCAAATAAGGTTCTGGAGGACAGGTCTCTGAAGTTGCAGAAATAAACCCCAGCTACATCTGAATCACCCATGGATTCAAGTGTTCAGACTCTGCTTGTATTTCATTATGATTAGCATGGGGTGCCAGTATCATGAAGGCAGAGAGGGAGAGGTCCTCTTTATTATTTTCTATATTATGTACATTTAAAATATTAATTTTATAAACAGGAAAGATTTAAAGAAAAAACACAAAGAACATAGACTATTAGAACCAGCAATTTGAGAAGGTTATAGATTTTTGAAATAGGATGATTTGTCATCCCCTGGGGAGACTGAAATATGATCCTTCTAATGAACTGAATGACCTCTTTGTCTTAGGCTTCTATGAATCACCTGACTCTTTTCTTTCTTTGACTTGTATCTAACCCAGAGACAATAGGAGTCTACGAATTATTGAACATTGAAATTGCTGAAACACTGACATTAGGGCTTCTGTGAGTTTCAGATTGTAATGGCTTCTGTATAGATCTCATTTAACTGTGGTTGATAAAAAAAAAAAGCAGTATTCACTTTAATCAAAGTTGTTTGTAATTTAGGAAAAGAATTATAAGCCAGGGTAGCTTGACACAGATGTAAATTCTCCTCACTGAGCTTAGCCAAACTCACATTTGCTTCAAGGCCTGCAGCTATACAATAGAGGTTTCTTTCAGCGTTATTTTAGTAAATTTCAATGAAAAATTGTCAAGTATAACAAAACATTCTTGGAAAGACAGGAGGAATCTGTGGCATTTCACTTGACACATTAAAAGAACTAATGAGCTTTGCTACTGATAGAGAATTTTTACATTCTTATTTGCTTCAAAGAATGATACTCAGTTAATAATTCTTAAACACTTACATCTTTTCCATTTTTGTTTTTCCTGCTTGGTGCCAGTGTTTTCTTGGCTAGTACTGGAATCTACTGAATAGGCTGGCTCTACATTTTATCCACATATTCTATGGATCTGGTGGTTCTGAATCCAAGTCACTTGAATAGTGATGGGGACCAAATGTTCCTGAAAATATAAATATTTTATATAACTAGATATTGCCAACAAATAGAAAAAAGAAAGGCTGATGTGGGCCAGAGCAGTACTCATAGGCTGTATTCCTGCCAAGTTGAATGTATGCATAGCCAGAAAGGACCAAAATCCTTTGGTAAGCAATACTCATAGATGAGGCATAATATTTTAGTATCAACCAATTTTAACCATCCTGTTAGTAGTTTCTTTTAATTCTGGTAGGTCTTCTCCCATTTATATCGAATCAGAGACATCAATTTCCTCTGGGAAGGAGTATTACCCAGAGAAAAAAGTGAGGAAGCAATTCTCAGGTTTGAGTTTCAAAATGGGCCTTTTTTCCAGTTTGAAAGAAAAAATTTTGATTTCAAAAGACTGAATTTTGAACATCAAAAGCTAAGATCCTGAAAGACTCAGTGCTTGAAACTTTTGCCATTAACACATTAGATTGGAAGGAATGCATGTGGATGTCAGAGCTGCTTTCCTTGTTGGAGAGGAACTAAGGATCCTACAGACAGGGGAGAGAAGAGAATTAGAAGGCAAGACAGTTCAGTACCACCGAGTTTCTCTGAGAAAGGGTCCTGTGCTCTGACTCCCAGGTGGAGTTGAGGCCAGGGGTGAAGATCAGAGGCATATGTGTGTTCCAAACCATATATAGATTTGGGTTTCTGACAACAGTCAGGATGTGTGCTTTGCTTTCTAATTGAAGGCAGGCCAGGTGTCAAGCATCTAAAAATGGTGCAGCATCCACAATGGCATGGCAGCAGTAGAGTAGGGATGGATAGATGAAGCATCTAGGCAGATGGTCTGAGGGAGCCAACAGAGCCCCTTTGGGCTATTGTGAATAATGTGGCAATGAACATGGGAGTGTAGGTATCTCTTCCAGATAGTGATATCATTTCATTAAGATATTTACCCAGAAGTAAAATTGCCAGATCATATGGTAGTTCCATTTTTAAGTTTTTGAGGAATCTCCATACTGTTTCCCATATGGCTTATACCAGTTTACATTTCCATCAGCAGTGTTCACGTGTTCCTTTTTTCCCACATTCTCACCAATACTTGCTCTTGTCTTTTGGATGAAAGCCATCCTAACAGGTGTGAGGTAGTATCTCACTGTGGTCTTGATTTGCATTTCTTTGATGATTAGTGATGTTGAGCACCTTTTCATGTACCTGTTGGTAATTTGTATGTCTTCTCTGAAAAATGTTTATTTATTCAGGTCCTTTGCCCATTTTCAATTGGGTTATTTGTTCTTTTGCTATTAAGTTATGTAAATATTTATATATTTTGGACATTAACCCCTTGTTGGATATATGGTTTAAAAATGTTTTCTCCCATTCTGTATGTTGCCTTTTAATTTTATTTAGTTAGTTAGTTAGTTACTTATTTTTTCTGTAAAAACTTTTTAGTTAAATGTATACTAACTTGTTTGTTTTGCTTTTTATTGCCTATGTTTTTGGTGTTATATCCAAAACATTGTTCATGAAACCATTGTCAGAACATTTTTCCCTGTGTTTTCTTCTAGGAGTTTCATGTTTTCTTCTAGGATTTCAGGTCTTATAGTTAAGTCTTTAATCAAGTTTGAGTTAATTGTTGTGTATGATGTAAGATAGAGGTCCAGTTTCATTCTTTGGTATGTGAATGTCCAGTTTTCCCAACACCACTTATTGAAGAGATTATCCTTTCTTCATTGTGTGTTTTTAATGACCTAATCAAAGATCAGTTGACGGGTGTGTTTATTTCTGGGCTCTTGATTCTGTGCTATTGGTCTGTGTCTGTTTATATGCTAGTACAATACTGTCTTGATTACTATAGCTCTGTAATACAGTTTGAAATCAGGAGGTGTGATGCCTCCAGCTTTGCTCTTCTTTCTCAGGATTGCTTTGGCTATTCAGGGTCTTTTGTGGTTCCATACGAATTTTAGAGTTGTTTTTTCTATTTCTGTGGAAAATTGCCAAATTGGAATTTTGGTAGGGATTGCACTGAATCTATAGATCACCTTAGGTCATTTTAACAATAGAATTTTAACAATATTAACAATATCAACAATACTGTTATTAACAACTTTAACAATATTGTTTTTTTACTTTATTTATTTTTAAAGAGAGAGAAAGCATACAAGCAGGGGAGAGGTGGGGGGGGGGGAGAGGGAGGGAGAGAGAGAATCCCAAGCAGACTCCATGCTTTTAGCATGGAGCTCAATGTGGGGCTCGATCCCACATACTGTGAGATCATGACCTGAGCTGAAATCAAGAGTGGGACGCTTAACTGACTGAGCTACCCAGATGTCCCAATTTTAACCATATTATTAATCTAGCCCATGAACACAAGATATCTTGCCATTTGTTTTCATCTTCCTCAATTTCTTGCAATTTCTTGTTTTGTAGTTTTCAGTATATCGATCTTTCACTTCCTTGGTTACATTTATTTCTAAGTATTTTATTCTTTTAATGTAATTGTGAATGGGATTCTTTTCTTAATTTCTCTAATAGTTCATTGTTACTGTATAGAAACATAACTGATTTTTGTATATTAATTTTGAATCCTTTAACTTTTCTGAGTTCATTTGTTCTAAAATTTTTTGGTGATCTTTAGGGTTTTCTATATAAAAGATAAAGTCATCTGCAAAGAAAGACAGTTTTACTTCTTCCTTTCTGATTTGAATGCTTTTTATTTCTTCTCTCTCTCTCTCTTTTTTTTCTCCCTAAGTGCTCTGGCTAGGACAGTATTATGTTAAGTAATGGGAATCCACCATCAGAGATGCCTGCTCCAGTGACTCTCATTGCTTTTTCATTTTGTTGATAGTTTCCTTTGCTGTTGAAGTACATCCCATCTATACCTAATTTGTTGAGAGTTTTTAATCATAAAACGACGTTGAATTTTGTCAAATGCTTTTACTGCACCTATTGAGATGTTCATTTAATTTTTATCCTTTGTTCTGTCGATGTGGTATATCACATTGATAGATTTATGTATATTGAACCATCCATGGATCCCAGGAATAAGTCGCATTTGATCATGATGTATGATCCTTATTTATTTTATTTTAATTATGGTACAGTTAACATACAGTATTATATTAGTTTCAGGTGTACAATGTAGTGATTCAATAATTCTATGTATTACTTATTGTTCATCAATATAAGTGTACTCTTTTTTTTTTAATTTTTTTTTTCAACGTTTATTTATTTTTGGGACAGAGAGAGACAGAGCATGAACGGGGGAGGGGCAGAGAGAGAGGGAGACACAGAATCGGAAACAGGCTCCAGGCTCTGAGCCATCAGCCCAGAGCCGGATGCGGGGCTCTAACTCACGGACCGCGAGATTGTGACCTGGCTGAAGTCGGACGCTTAACCGACTGTGCCACCCAGGCGCCCCTATAAGTGTACTCTTAATCCTTGTCACTGACTTCACCCATTCCCCTCCTTGCCTTCCCTCTGACTACTATCATTTTGTTTTCTATAATTAAGAGTCTTTTTGCGGGGGGATGAGGTGCTTGGATGCCTCAGTCAGATATGCATCTGATTATTGACTTTGGCTTAGGTCATGATCTCACTGTTCATGGGTTTGAGCTCCATGTGGGGCTCTTCGCTGACAGTATGGAGCCTGCTTGGGCTCTCTCTCTGCCATTCCCTTCTCTCTCTCTCTCTCTCTCTCTCTCTCTGTCAAAAAAGAAGCTTTCAAAAAAAAAGCGTCTATTTTTTGGTTTGTCTCTTTCTTTCCTTTGTTTGTTTGTTTTGTTTGTTAAATTCCACATATGAGTGAAATCACATGGTATTTGTCTTTCTCTGACGGACTCATTTCACTTAGTATTATACTTTCCAGATCCATCCATGTTGTTGCAAATGGTGAGATTTCATTCTTTTTTATGCCTGAATAATATTCCTTTATATCTATCTGTCTATCTATCTATCTATCTATCTATCTATCTATCCATTTATCTATCTATATATCTCACATCTTCTTTGTCCATTCATTAATGAACATTTGAGCTACTTCCATAATTTGGCTATTGTAAATAATGCTACAGTAAACATAAGGATGCATATATCCTTTTGAATTAGTGTTTTTATATTCTTTGGATAAACACCGATTAGTGTGATAACTAGATCATATGGTAGTTCTTTTTTTAATTTTTTTTGAAGAATTCCATGTTGTTTTCCACATGATGTATGAGCCTTTTAATGTGCTATTGAGTTTGGTTTGCTAATATTTTGTTGAGGATTTTTGCATCTATGCTTATCAAGGATATTGGCCTGTAATTTTCTTTTCCTGTATTGTCCTTGTCTGACTTTGGTATCAGAGTAATGCGTGTCTCATAAAATGAGTTTGGAAGTATTCTTTCCTCTTTAATTTTTCAGAATTGTTCCAGAAATATTGGTATTAATTCTTTAAATGGTAGAATTCACCATGAAGCCATTGGGTCCTTGGCTTCTTGTTGTAGTTGGGAAGTTTTTGATTGATTCAATGTATTTATTCATTATTGCTATGCTCATAGTTTTTCTTCATGATTCAGTCTTTGTAGGTTTTATGTTTCTAGGAATTTATCCATTTCTTCTAGGTTATCTAATTTGTTGGTGTATATTTGTCATAGTAGTCTTATATGATCATTTGTACTTCTGTAGTATCAGTTAAAATGTCTCTTTTTATTTCTAATTTTATTTATTTGAGTCTTCTCTATTTTTTTAATTAGTGTAGCTAAAGATTTGTCAGTTTTGTTTACCTGTTTTCAAAAAAAATAGCTCTTAGTTTGACTGATCTCTTTTATTGCCTTTCCTTGAGAACTTTCTTTTTACTTAATGTAGGTTTTTATTGCTATAAACATCCCTTTTAGAAATGGTTTTGTTGCATCACATAAGTGTTGTGATGCAGGAGTATATTGTTTAATCTCTAAATTTTCCACCTGCTCATTTATGTTTTTATACCATTGTGGTTGGAAACGGTGCTTGATATGATTTCAATATTCTTACATTTGTTAAGATTTGTTTTGTGACCTAATGTGATTTATCCTGGAATGTTCTATAAGTGCTTGAGAAGAATGCATATTCTCCTGCTTTTCGATAGAATGTTGTGCGTGTGTGTGTGCGTGTGTGTATAGTCTAATTGTTTTAATGTGTATTTCAAGTCCAATACTTTGTTATTGATTTTTTGTCTGATTTATTCATTGTAGAAAGTGGGGTATTCATGTCCCCAAATATTATTCTATTGCTGTTTTTTCTTTCTTTAGATCTAATATGTTTAGGTGCCCTGATGTTGGGTGCATAAATATTTAAAATTATTATATCCTCTTAATGAATTGATCCCTTTATCATTATATAATGGCCTTCTTTGTCTCTTGTTGCTATTTTTGACTTAAAGTCTATTGTGTCTGATATAAATATAGCTACCCCTGTTCTTATTTGGTTTCTATTTGCATGGAATATCTTTGTCCATCCCTTCTCTTTCAGCCTGCTTGTTTCCTTAAAGCTGAAGTGAGTCACTTATAGTCGGGTCTTGTTTTTTTTAATCTATTCTGCAACTCTTTATCTTTTGATCGAATAATCTAATCTGTCTACATTTAAAGTAAATATCGATAGGAAAGGAAATATTGATAGGAAAAGTGACATCTTATTAATTGTTTCCTGGCTATTTAAGAGCTCCTCTGTTCCTTTCTTGTGTTCTTCCTTTGTGACTTGATGATTTTCTAGAGTGGCGTGCTTTGGCTCCCTTCTCTGTCTCTTTTGTGGACCCACTGTAGGTTTTGCTGCATGGTTACCATAAGGCTTATATGATACATCTCATAGTTATAACAGTCTCTTTTAATCTGTTAACAGCTTAACACTTATCTCATACAAAACCTCCACCCTTTTACTCCCCTCTGTTTTGTCTTTGATGCCATAATTTTTATCTTTTTATATTGTGTATCTGTTAACCAATTCTTATAGCTATAGTTATTTTTTAAATATTTTTGTCCTTTAACTTTTATACTAAACTTTTATACTAAACTTTTATACTAAAGTTCTGTGGTTAACACATCAGCATACTACAGTATTAGAGTATTCTGAATTTAAGTATGTAATTGCCTTACCAACATGCTTTATATTTACTTGTTTTTATGTTACTAATTAGCATCTTCTCATTTCAGTTTGAAGAACTCCTTTTGGCATTTTTTTTTTGTAATGCAGGTCTAGTGGTGGTAAACTCTGTCAGGTTTTGTTTGTCTGGAAAAGTCTTTATCTCTGCTTCATTTCTGAAGGACAGCTCTGCTAGTGAAAGTATTATGGGTTGGATTTTTTTTTCTTTCAGCAATTTGAATATATCATCTCACTCTCTCCTGGCCTGCACAATTTCTGTTGAGAAATTAAAGGGTTCACTGGCATCTCTGGCCCAGTCCTGACCCAGCTGGATCCCATCTACCCACCTTTCCAGCTGATTCTGTGCAGAATCCATCGGAGCCAGAGTTGAATGTCACCCTGGTCTTTTCCAAGAGCACTTCAACTCCTTGGCTCTGAATCTCCCTGCCCCCAACCTGCACCTGCTCTTTCTCTGAGGGGATGCTGCTAGCTTGCTTTGTACTACCCACACTCCAGAATCAGCAGTCTTGAGACCTCTTTCCTCTGGTACTCAAGCCAGGCCTCCTCCAGAGGAGACCCAGGGTGATCACCTAAGGCCAGGTGGGGACGCAGGGGCACCTACTTGGGGGAATCCTATGTGGACTTTATGGCTTTCGGGAATAAGATTATCATGAATGTGGAAAGAGGATTACAGCGCACCTAAGGAAGACATAAACAATGATACATTATGAAGATGCAGAGCTCTAAAACAGAAAAGAGAAGAACTGGGTCTGGTTCTGTAAAGGTAATATTAATCACACGAATGTATGAGAATTTAGTTTTTATGG
The DNA here is from genome assembly GCF_018350175.1 of Felis catus. Taxonomy (NCBI): domain Eukaryota; kingdom Metazoa; phylum Chordata; class Mammalia; order Carnivora; family Felidae; genus Felis; species Felis catus. Next base: position 140,032,868 of record NC_058368.1, read on the forward strand.
CTGATTACCACATGTACTAACATTTATGTATATAGGTAACTTGTGACCAGTTAATTTTATTGTTCTATTGGGTTGCGCCATTACACAAATAATAATGGTAATAGTAAGTTTTTATTTGCTGAGCTCCTTCTAAATGCCAAGCGCCATGATAATCACTTTATATAAATTATTTTCTTTGGTTTCATGCTCTGTGTTTCTAGTCTTCAGTTGCTCATTGAATATGGTCACTATTTTTTTTTTTTTAATTTTAAGAGACGTGAACTACACTTTGTAAAATATTGGCTGGTTCCTAAAGCCCTGGAGGTCCTGAGGACAGACTAATTTTATTCATGGTTGGCATTTATCAGAAATTTGCTGTTCAATTTATATTGGTCATACCAACAAAAAAAATAGTTCTGTTTGTGTGGGAATTCCTCCAAATTCTTCTTAGCTTCTAGGAGAAAACAATGAGAGGACAAGTTTAATGAGAGCTGGCTTATAAGCATTTCCTCTTCTCTCCTCCCCCATGCCTATTCCTCCCCCTCCCCTCTTCTCCCCTTCTCTCTGTCTCCTCTCTCTCTACTAAGTCTGGCAATGCCCATTAAAATAGTTGTAGGTGTAGTGTGGGGACATTTGGGAAGGGGGGCATCTATAAACACAAGCAGAAAGGTATCGTGCTTCCTCACATTATTCTGAGAAAGGACAGAAATTACCAATTTTAAGTTTTACTATATTCTAGGAGGGCACATGTTCCTCTGTGGGCATCCAGCCATGGTGCACTGGAAATCTAAGATTGAATTTAGTTGAGCCTCACTGGTTCTGTTAACGAAAAGAATCATACAAAAGGTCTCTGGGACACGCTGTTTTCTTCATGGGTCAGGAATTGGTTCTACTGTGTATGTGATGGGTTGAACATTGGACAGAATCCCGTGGAAGGTTTGTGATCCAGAGGATTGTGTTTCAGAATGCAATTTCTGTTCACTGAACTTTATGAAAAAGAAAGACACTGCAAAATGATGGTATGAAAGCTAGAAATTCATGGGCGTGAGCACTGCTCTAATGGCACATTAAAGCTTGATGGAGCTTTCAAGAAAATGTAAAGATGTGAACAGAGTTTACATTCAAGAGAAAAAGACATTTGGGGCACCTGGGTGCCTCAGTCAGTGGAGCATCTGACTTCAGCTCAGGTCATGACCTCACAGTTTGTGAGTTCGAGCCCCACATTGGGCTCTCTGCTGTCAACACAGAGCCCACTTAGGATCCTCTGTCTACCTCTGTCTTTGCCTCTCCCCTCCTCTCTCTCTCTCTCTCTCTCTCTCTCTCTCTCAAAAATAAACAAATATTGAAAAAAGAAAAAAAACATTTGAGAATAAAATGTACAATATTTTATGGACCATTTATAGTGATTTGATGTCAATTCATTTTGGTGAAGAGTTACAATAAGCAAATCCTCTTTATCATGTTCTAAGAGGTAGAATCCTAGTTTTAGGAATAACTGGTTAACAGCTCCACTCTTCAGCTTTCCTTCTATCTCTCGTCATTCGAAGGACAGTGGGCATAGTAGAAATATTCAGGGTAAGAGAGTTGGATTGTAGTTTATACTCTGTCACACATAGGAGATGTGCCATGAGTCTTAGTCTTCCTAATTATAAAATTGAATAGTTGGATTATATATTCTCAAAGGTTTCTTTTACCTCCAAAATGTGGTTCAAAGTGCCCTTGTAATGACATGCAGCTTTGTTCTCACTTTTTAAAGCTATAATGAGTGAACTATTCTGGCAGAATTTTGTCGAAAGGAGATGTTGCCTTTTTCAAAGACGTGGTTTTGATCACTTGTTTGAGGACCAGCCCATTGCTGGCCCATTATGTTGATGTCAAATGGAAGACTGAGGCCACATTAAGTCTAATTTGTTGTTGAAAGAAAGCAAGTTCAAAGCTATGTCCCCAAATAGTCAAATTCTGTTTGTAATATCTTGCAAAAGCCACTCAGATAAATGAAATTTATATTTTGAAGAATACTGGGTTATTTTGCATAACCTTTGATTTCACACATTTCTCTTCCATAATGTGTCAGTAGATTTTGTATTGATATAAAAATTTAGTTCTATCATTTTTTTTTCTAAGTTTGAAGTGAATGTAGCTTTCCAGGTTTCTTTATTTTGTCAAGATAAAGTGAAATAAATCTTTGAGTACTAACTTTCCTTTTTCAGTTAACACATCATTTCTACTTAACACTTCCTTTTCCCAGGGCCGTGCTTGTACCAATCCCTCACCAGATGATTTCTTGAAAGGATTCTTGGCTCCAGGGCTATAGTGATACCTCCCAGGCCTCTAGGGGAGCAGGATGCATCTGGGCATTCTTGGTTTGCCCTCTTTTCACTCACCTAAGCTCTTATCAATTCCTTTCTTTCCTTCTTTCATACATCTCAAATGGACTATACACTTCTCTTCATCTATACTCCTTCCACCCTCATCCCAGCCTTCATCATCTCTCACCTGGACAATAGCCTCCAGATTTGTCTCTCTGTTTCCAAGCTTTTTTTTTTTTTTTTTTTTTATAGTAGGCTTCATGCCTTGAACTCAGGACCCTGAGATTAAGAGTCACATGCTCTACTGACTGAGCCAGGCTGGTGCCCTCTGCTTCCAAGCTTATGCCCCCTGGTCCAGTCTCCACATAGCAGCTCTATTGGTCATGCAGGTTGAGTCATGCCACTAACCTTTCTCCCATCCTTTGGAGTCTTTCTTTTGCATACAAATAAAATTTCAACTCCCAAGACTATGACTGTGGTAAACACTGTGATGTCCTGCCCAGATTCCTCTTCAAAGAAAGATTTGTTGCCCTCGTTACTAGAAATGCTGTTGTTAGATGCCTTCAACTGTCAGACCTTCAGGAATGGCTTCAGCTTCCTGAAGGTGCATTGCCCAAGGTCCTGTCCTTCCTCGAGTGGTCCATAGCTGCTGACAGGTGCATGCAGGGGTAAAAAGGCTTGGCTGTCTTGGCCCAGCTCTGGATTACCCTGTGGGACTATTCTGACTCCACATGGAGTTAGCTGCAACTGTCCTTTGGCCTTACTCTTAGCTCCCTTCTTGCTCTGCTCCATCTTGCTTACTTTCTTCCCCTCTTCTGCAGGTGTTGATCTAAAGGAAACTCTTTAATAAATATCTGGAAGCTAAATTCCACCTCAGAACCCAAATTGCAACAAAGGCCTATAATGCCCTGTATTATCTGGTCCTTGCCTACTTGTCCAACTTTATCTTGTGCCACTGGTACCCTGGCACATTGCTCGCCAGTCTACTTTCAATTCTTGGATTGTTCATTCCTACTCAGGATCTTTGTACCTGATGTTTTCTCTTTAGGGAAGCTCTTCTTCCAACAATGTCTAATTCTTGCTTATCTGTTCTCACCTTAAATGTCACCCCCTCTGAGAAGCCTTCCCTAGCCCTGCCCCCCACTATCATCACTAAACTAATAATATAAATTAGATTGTTTCTCCTGTTTTTTTTAGTCCATAGAATTATTTACAATTTGTCTTTATATATTCACTTGTTTCTACCAGTGTATATACCCACTATTTATACCCACTGTATCCCCAGCATTTAACTTAATTCTTGGCCCCTAATAGATTTTTCATAAATAATGACTGAATGAATGAATGGACTAGAAGATGCTTAAGGGAAAGCCTCAATATCTCTAGCCCTTTGGTCACTTGTCAAGATCACTATTCAGGGAGCTAGACTCTCCTAAAGACTGGGTAGGGAGGGCTACCCCAGGGCAGGACCAACACCATCATAGCCAGTTGCCTGGCTGAATGTTTTGATATAGGTAAGTAGTTTCTGCATCTAGTGGGGATCCATCCAGGTTCCTGGCCAACTGCTCCCACACTTGGCTCCTCTTATAGCCCTGTCTCTCTAACTTCCTTTCTTCTAAAGAAGTTTGCTACACTTTTCTATGATCCCTTTATGATTTATATTCTCACCTTGCCTTCCCTACCTTTGTTCATACCACTGTATCCAGCCCTAGTAAAGGCACCTCATTCCTCTATAGTCCATAGCCCTTTGGGGAGATCCTCTCATCTTAGCACACATACAGCCTGCCTGTAAAACACAGACTCACTATTCAACTCCATTGCAATTTAGATACTATTACTTAACATTTAGGCAGTACTAGATAGAGGCTGAGAACTTTACAAGGATGACTGCATTCAATTCCCATTCAATCCCAACTGGTCTGTGGAGTAACTACTATTATATCTATTTTGTGATGGACAAGATTGGTGAAGTGGATCCGCCCAAGGTAAGAGGTGACTTTGGCATTAAAACCCAAATGGTCTGATTGTAAGGTCAACACATACTCTTAATTCTCCACTGCATTACAGTATAATTGTACAACTTGCCTCATTGAGACCACAGGACATTGCTTTATTTTCTAGTAAACAGAGTTTGTTTTAAATTATGCTTTGGTTTCTTTCTTTCTTTGCTTTAAAACATAGAAAAATTTGGAAAAGGAATTATAATAGCCTAGGCCTTAGAGCAATCAGTCTCATTGTGTTATTGTCTTACTAATTTTGCTTTTGAGTCCTATTCTATTATGGAGAGGGGAGAAGGGTCCATGGTCATTGTGGGGCCATTTGCACTTATATATTATCCTCTACAAGGGTGGAGAGTGTCTGGGAAGAGGCAATGAGCATACATTGGTGCCAATATAATGAACAGGAGTACAGTGAGCAAAACAGTTTTTCTTTTTTTTAAATTTTAAATTAGCTTGTATTCTTTCTCTTGTAAAGTAACTTTTGTTACATTATGAAAAAACAGCAGATGCTTATAAAATATTGATATATAAAAGTGTTAACCAATATATTTAAGTACATGGTGAGTTTGCTTATAAGAAATGTCCATGGGTTTGTTATTTTTTGAGCATATTGCCTGTGATATAATAGTTTATATAATCATTTTTTCAAACATGGTTGAAATTTTTATTTGATTTCCCCATATGAAACCATGTATTCTACGTTAGATACGCAAAAGTAAATTAAATAAAAATTTAAAAAATTATTATGTGTTTGCTCTTTGAATTATAAGAATTAAAATGAGAGAAAATGAACTTTTTCACCCACCAGGTTGGTAAAAATTGTACCAATTTTTAATTTTTTTTTTAAACGTTTATTTATTTTTGGGACAGAGAGAGACAGAGCATGAACGGGGGAGGGGCAGAGAGAGAGGGAGACACAGAATCCGAAACAGGCTCCAGGCTCTGAGCCATTAGCCCAGAGCCTGACTCAGGGCTCGAACTCACGGACCGTGAGATCGTGAGCTGGCTGAAGTCGGACGCTCAACCGACTGCGCCACCCAGGCGCCCCCCAATTTTTAAATGAAAAGATAATGTTTAGTGTCTGGCATTGGTGTGAATATAAGGGAAATATGTTTTTTTCTCTTACTTACAAGTTTTCTTACCCCCTAGGGGTAGGACAGAAATATCTTTTTTTTTTTTTAGTATAAAATTTATTGTCAAATTGTTTTCTTTTTTTTTTTTAAATATTTTTTTTCAACGTTTATTTATTTTTGGGACAGAGAGAGACAGAGCATGAACGGGGGAGGGGCAGAGAGAGAGGGAGACACAGAATCGGAAACAGGCTCTAGGCTCTGAGCCATCAGCCCAGATTCTGACGCGGGGCTCGAACTCCCAGACCGCAAGATCGTGACCTGGCTGAAGTCGGACGCTTAACTGACTGCGCCACCCAGGCGCCCCTCAAATTGTTTTCTATACAACACCCAGTGCTCCTCCCAACAGGTGTCCTCCTCACCCACCCTCCCTTCCCTCCCACTCCCCATCAACTCTCAGTTCAGAGTTTCTTATGGTTTGGCTCTCTCCCTCTCAAACTTTTTTAACCTCCCCTATGGTCTTCTGTTAAGTTTCTCAGGATCCACATAAGAGTGAAGACATATGGTATCTGTCTTTCTCTGTATGACTTATTTCACTTAGCATAACACTCTCCAGTTCCATCCACATTGCTACAAAAGGCCATATTTCATTCTTTCTCATTGCCAAGTAGTATCCCATTGTGTATATAAACCACAATTTCTTTATCCATTCATCAGTTGATGGACATTTAGGCTCTATCGGGGGCTCATGAAGATAAAAAGCTTCTGCACCGCAAAGGAAACAATCAACAAAACTAAAAGGCAACCGACAGAATGGGAAAAGACATTTGCAACTGACATATCAGACAAAGGGCTAGTATCCAAAATCTATAAAGAACTCACAAAACTCCACACCCAAAAAACAAATAATCCAGTGAAGAAATGGGCAGAAAACATGAATAGACACTTCTCTAAAGAAGACATCCAGATGGCCAACAGGCACATGAAAAGATGCTCAATGTCATTCCTCATCAGGGAAATACAAATCAAAACTACACTGAGATATCACCTCATGCCAGTCAGAGTGGCTAAAATGACCAAATCAGGAGACTATAGATGCTGGAGAGGATGTGGAGAAATGGGAACCCTCTTGCACTGTTGGTGGGAATGCAAACTGGGGCAGCCACGCTGGAAAACAGTGTGGAGGTTCCTCAAAAAATTAAAAATAGATCTACCCTATGACCCAGCAATAGCACTTCTAGGAATTTACCCAAGGGATACAGGAGTGCTGATGCATAGGGGCACTTGTACCCCAATGTTTATAGCAGCACTTTCAACAATAGCCAAATTAGGGAAATGTATTTGAAAGCTGTCTCAGCAATTTCATTTCTTGGAATATACTCCACAGAAGTTCTCAACCATGTGCATAGGAATTGATGTATAAATCATTATATAAATAGTAAGGAAAGAGTAAGAAAAGGGTAATAATTATGGGTATAATTAAGGGTATTATATTACAATCATCAGTACTACAAATACCATAGAGCTGTTGAAGATCTAAGTGGACTAATACAGCTAAGACTTATTAATGATAGTGAAAGCAAGTTACAAAAGAATAAATATGTATTATCTTGCTTAGTTTAAGAAATATATGAATCGCTTCTCGGCCTTTTGGCTAAGATCAAGTGTAGTATCTGTCCTTATCAGAAATATATGACATTTATGTGTAGAGGCATATGAAAGATCAGAAACGTTATTAATGTTTACCTCTGGGGAGAGGATGAGATTGGCCAGTCTGGTGAGGAAATAGAGGAATGGTCACATTCTCGGTGTTTCTATACAATTCTCTACCAATTAGGTTTTTGTACACTGACTATCCATACATGAATTACCTTTTTAACTTTATAGCAGAAATGAAAAAAATTTACTGTGAATCTATAAATTTTTGTTTAGATTAAAATTATGGGCTCTATGTGTAGTGCATGTGGCATCTGAATTATGCTACATTTGGGTGATATTACTGCAATGTGACCTTAGTGTATATTTTGTTACAAGGAACAGAAACCCATTCACAAAGTATAAGTAGAATTAAGGGGAGTTTATTGAAAAAAATGTAAGAGAATCATAGGATCCTCATGTATAATCCAGCCTCAAGGAAACGGAGTTCAGAAGCTTCTCTCTCCATTTCTTTTTCTATAGCCCCAAGGTCTTACATTTGTTCCTCTTCACACATCTGCCCAATTCTCCTCTGCAGACTGCCTTCCTCTTTTTTTGTGTGTCTGTTTGTTTTTAATCATCCTTGGATTTATGATTTTACAGGCTTACCACCATTTTGAGCTGAGGAAATTCTAGGAGATACGTACTTTGGATAATGACTTTGATTCTATCAGTTAACTCAATCTGATATTTTATTTTTGAAGTTTGAAATTAATTTCCAACTATTAATAGTATTTAAAATTTCAACCATGTGTAGTTCCTGTTTTTTACTCAGGTCCTGCTACTAAAGTGCAGCCAAGTTTTATATAAAAAGCCCTATTTAGTCAGAAGTTTGTGGGCAGTGACATATGGGGTGGGGCCAAGCAAAGCTAAACAATGTGCTATTTTGGCAAAGCTTGAGTTCATATGGCTAAAGGCAAACATGTGTTATGAGCAAAGAGGAGGACTTACAGCTAGTGTTCAGTGATTATTTACTCTTCATTTACAAGAAGGAAAGTTGACTTACATTCTTACTGATCCTCATCGGAACATAGTCTTTAAGACTAGCCCACTACGACAGAGGTTTATGATAGGAATTAATTGCCAGTTGAGTAGTATGTCAAATGTTTCTTACCTGAACCTAGTAATTACCCTTCTCAACACAGGCAGTCCTTACTTTGCACATTAGTAGGGGATCTAAAAATGACCACGCAGAATGATTTTAATAATCAATGCAAAAATTACCATTGTTCTGTGATCTTATAATAATTTTGTCAAAACATTAAAAACTCTCTTCCTGTCATGTTTGTATGGGGAAATGAAAAAAGATAGTAAAACCAATATGTAATTAGTGCACTATAATTTATAACATTAGAAACATTGAGAATTAAAGTGCTTTCTTGGTAAAACAGTTATTAAATGCAGTTTGAAGAATAATTGCCTCCTTGTCATAATACATTTGTATGGAGTGAGCATCTTTTCTTTTTTTATGTTTTTATTTATTTTTGAGAGAGAGAGCAGGAGTGGGCACGAGCGGGGGAGGAGCAGAGAGAGGAGACAGAGGATCTGAAGCAGGCTCTGAGCTGACAGCACAGAACCCAACATGGGGCTCCAACTCTCGAGCCATGAGATCACGACCTGAGCCAAAGTCAGACACAACCGACTGAGCCACCCAGGCCCCCCAAGTGAGCATCTTTTCTACCTATGCCTTGGTGATTGCCATACTCTTTTCTTGGTTTGGATTGGCTCCCAACATCGTATCCTATGTGCTTTCAAGGTTGCGAAATATTTGAGAGTTCATTTAATGTAGTGTTTTGCCAGTGTCACTTCCTCTGGGAGATCTTCATCCTTCTTGTCATAATCACCTTCATCATTTATGTCAATAAGTTCACCCTCACTAAGTTCCTGGGCTTGCATATCTGGTGTCTTAGATGGTAGCAATGTTTCTTCCATAACTCCATGTACATTCCATGTGAATTTCACCTATCACATTATCACTTTTTTTTTTTTTTTGCTCTTTCACCTTTCTTGGCCAATTCCCATTTTCAGTTATGCATTTTTATAAAATGTCATGTGGATTTATCACTGGGAGACAAAGAGGCAACATATAGGCTTTACTGTGTGTGAACTGAGTAGCTGGTGGAGGACTGGTGCTTTTTGAACTGTGGCAACTGCAATTTATGCATAATGGTACTGTGTAAGGAGAGAACTGCCTGTATATCTCACAGAAGTGCATATATGTATTCACCCAAGCACAGGCACAAAAATGTGAATAGTGGTACCATTCATAATATTGCTAAATTGGAAACTATCCAAATGCCCTCCAGAAGTAGAATAGAGAAATAAATTGTGGCTTAGTCATAATATGGACTACTTTATAGCAATGGGGTTGAACAAATACAACTACATGAAACAACAGGGATGAATCTCACAAAATGTTGAACAAAAGAATCCAAACATCAAAGAATGTGCGTTCTTTGATTCCATTTATGTAAAGTTCAAAAACAGGCAAAACTAATCTATGGGATCAGATGTCAGTCCTTGGCAGAGGTAATGCCTAGAAAGGAGCATATGTGGGCTTTGGGGTGGTGGTAATGTTTGCTTCTTAACCTAGGGCACTGATTACACAGGTATTTTTACTTTGTGATAATTCAACAACCTGTACATTTTTGATTGGTGCCTCCTTCTATAGGTGTGTTACAGTTCAATAAGACTTTTACTAAAAAAGTAACACATCTCTCACAATAACTCACAGATAAAAATTTGTAATAAATTTACTCTTCTAATGTAAATTACAGTGGATTCTGTGAGCTCCCTAGAGCAACCTCAATAGCACTCCCTACTTGCTGGAAGTAAGTGCTTACTTTCTTGATTTTGAAGAAAAAATGATGCCTCCTGTTCCCCAATGCCTCCTGTTCCCAGCTAATGACTACCTCTCATACAAGTAAGTATAAAGACCATCGGTAGAAAAAGGAGCATGCCTCCTCAGGCCTAGAAGACACATTAGAGCTTCAGCTTAGGGAAGAGGGAGGTGCCTGGTTCCCAGCCTCCTAGGCTAGGAAGCCAAAGGTACGGGTGCAGGAGGAGGGGGGTGGTGGGGCATCACCCACACTCGAGAAGAAAAAAAATGATGAAATGGGGATGAGCAGGAGAGTATGTCACACCAGTTCATATCATTTGTCACTAAGCTATCATTAAAAAGAAAAGCTGGGAAGGGCTCCACAGCATGAAGTGCAGAAAGACTGCTACTCTCAGGGCCAGCAGCCTGTGTACCATGTTCCCCAGCCTGAGCCCACCTCACATCTTGAAGTTACCAACGGGGCCTTTGACACCACAGGCCTGTGTATCTAGAAGACTTGAGTTAACTCCTTCAAACAGCATGATCAAGTTCTTAAGGCAACTGCTTAGAAAATGGGCTTCCAGAGAAGTGGGTGGGTTTATCACATTTCAAAAAAAAAAAAATTAAGGCAACATTTGGTTCTTGATTAATTAATTAATTCAACCATTAGTTATTGTCCATTTACCAATAATTATTGGGAGGGCCTTAGGCTAGGCTTTCCCATTCTTTATTTTCTTTCTTTTTTCCTTAGGTTAAAAAAAAAAAAAACGATCCAACATAACTTATGTGGTAATTCAAATTGTTCTGTAAGGTCTTTTTCAAAAATCAGTAGTCCTTTAACCACAATTTTCATTTCCTATTTCCCAGTGACAGTTAAGTTCAACTTTTTAATAGATTCCTTTGATATTTTCTGCTGTATCTCTAAACCACATGCTTATATTGCTACCTCCTGTTTTTATAGCATTTGACATTGTATTAGCTGCCATAGCATTCCATTGTATTGGGTTACTATATCAAAATACCATAAACTGAGTGGCTTAAACAATAGACATTTCTTTCTCACAGTTCTGGAAATTGTGAAATCCAAGATCAAGGTGCCTTCCCATTCAGTTCTTGGTGAGAGCCCTCTTCCTGGCTTTCAGATAGCCACCTCCTTACTCTGTCTTCAGTAATCTCACCACGAGGGCCCTACCTTCGTGACTGAATCCAACCTCAGTTACTTCTCAAATTCCCATCTCTAAATACCATAACATTAGGAGTAAAGCTTCAGTATATGAATTTTGGAGGAGCACAGTTTCACTCCATTCCAGACATTATCTCTTGCCTTCCAAGTGGGAAAAAATGAAGATGTCTTCTTGTTTCCTTAACCTCACAATATAGTCACACTTCCCATCCCCCATCTCCCCATGTAATTGTATGATGATTTTAGTAAGTCAGTTAAGCAAGAACCCAGAAGCATGCTGCTTTAAATACAGTTGAATCCCAAACCTATGCCTTCCAACCTTGACCTCTGTCCTGCCCTGGCAATCTCATATAGCCTGTACCATGACTATTCAGGTCTGTGTGCCTTTACTTATCTGATCCTTCTACCTAGAATGTCTTTCCTCCTCTTCTTCACCTGGATTCTTCCATCTTTGTTATTGTTGTTGTTTTTTATTCTTCCATCTTTTAATTCAAATCTGAATTCAGACCTATTTCTTCCAGCAAACCTTCCCTTGCCCCTGCCTATTTCTACCCAAGGTCTCTGACTTGGGAATAAAACTTTAGTCCTACAATTATCATCCCACGTTGAATTTCTATGTGTAAGAGTATCCCCACCTCAAGACTATAAGCTCTCTGAAGAGAGAGACCTTGCTTTTTCATCAGTGTATCCCTAGTACTAGCACTATGCTTAGCACATAAGATGCATTCCATACATGTTTATTTAACAAATACAAATCAATTGATATTTGGTGCTTTCATTCACCTGTGCCTTCAGGTTTTGCTTTTCTTAATATCAGTCAGATACCTTTGCTTTAATGGGACTAAAATTGTTTCCTACCAGTTTAATGATCTTCTTGGTTCCCAACAAGATTTACAGGCCAACCACAATTTGCAAAAACTATCTCAGAGACAAGAGTCGTGGTTACACTTGACTGACTTCTTAATGGGCATGTTTCTTACTTAAGAATATAACTGCCCTTCGCTTATTAGAGTTGCTTTGTACTAAATCAATACAAGAGGGTTAGAGGAAAGGGCAAATAATCCTTATAGTAGTTACAGCACTATCTCATGATAAGAAAATAAGATTGGAAGGTTTACTAACTGAATGGATTTACATTGCAGGAGAGTCTTAATCTTTTGTTACTTCATAAATGAGTGGATAACCCTTAGGTCACAAGAATATTTTTTAAATGTAATTTTATGCTTGCTTTATTACTTCCCTAAGACCCTCTAGCTTGTTTATTTAAAGTACCTTATTATAATCTCTCCTTCTTCCTTCCTTCTTTCCTTCCTTTCTCCTATCATTTTTATAGAATTTATCTTTTAGACCAGTTTTAGGTTCATACAAGAATTGAGGTGGGAGATACAGGGATTTCCTATATATTGCCTATCCTATGCATGTATAGCCTCCTCATTATTAACATGCCCCACCGAAGTGGTTCATTTGTTACAGTTGATGAAACTCTATGCACCTTTGGTTATTCTTTTAAAAAGAAAGGTGTGTGATCTCCGTGTCTTTTCTCCACTGCCTACAAGGTAGAATTTAGATGTGATGGTCAGAATTGCAGCAGCCACATTAGGTCATGAGATTGAAGCTGTTTGCTCAAAGTATTGGGCCATGAGTGGGGTCTCCAGCATCACGGAGCAGTTTCATGAGCCTAGGTTACCTGTCAGTTATGTGACAGAGAAACAAACTGCTATCTTGTTTAAACTATTGTTTCTTTGGCCTTTCCTACAGCTGTACCTAAACCTGTGTCAGGATATGTAAATTTCCATCATCCACAATTTATTCCTAAGGCCTAAAGCATAGTATCATCTAGATTTTCTTCTTAAAACTCGAATACTCTGGGAGAGGAGACATATTAAAGTGTTTAGGTCAGGAACTTCTTGACATGATTAAACTTATCAAATTATTTTTATTCATTCTCTATTTTCAGGGTTCTGGATTAAGGAAGATTCTGTTGTTAATATTGGCATTGTATTATTCAAGTTAAGAAGCCTGACTGGGGATAGAAAATTTGGCTATCTCTGCACAAGGCTGAGTCTAGAGGTGCTTGTTAGCACAGCTCCAGAATTCTCTACATGAGCAAGACCATATTTTAATGTGAAAGCTAACAAAGAATATGGTCCTTCAGGAGTAGGGTCTAGCTAACAATTCATGAGGCTGTGAATGAAGTAGTCTAGAGTACTGCTTGAGAAATAAAATAATTTAAATACTTTTAAATTGGCAACTGGCTTTTAAGTGGGTACAACTGTTGATGTACATTATTTTTAAGGGGTTTTACTCCCAAATGGCAAAAATATTTTGTTCCCGATAGAGTTGGCTGTGGACCTTAAAACAATCATGTCATAAGGGCAGAGTTTTTTCTGCTTTCCTGTACCTCCTCTTCTTTCTCCTTTTTTCAGGATGCAATATTCTCCCCTCTTTTGCCTCATGATTTCTCTTATTCCTCTACCCCTATTTTGTATCTTTGATTTTCCCACCCTGTCTGCTCAACATTGTAAAAGATTCACAGTCTACAAACTTCCAAATCACAAAGCAGTATTTCTCAAAATGAACCACTCCATCTGTAACTGATATGCTAAATTTGGAGATGTGAGAAACAAGCAGGTGGATGGTTGACCTTGAACAAAACACTTCACCTCTCTTGACTTCAGTTTTATTGTCTTAAAATATGGGACAGTGATTTTGAAATAGTTTTTTTTCCTAACACCGCACTCCGGGCTTCCTCTTTTTGTTATAGACTCATTTGGAGGTGCCAGTACTCATTCTGATATGTAATAAATACCTCCTCCACCCTCCTCTTTATGGGCACCATCACCCTTCTTTGCTTTAACAAGAGAACTTTGTATTGCTGCCAAAAGGTATGTGGATATGGGAGAATTAACTTACTTGAACAGAAGTATATCAGTGTTTTTATACATGAAAAAAATGGTGGAGGACATGAATTGTTGCAAAACAAAAGAAAACAAGAAAATTTGAATGTTGACTAAGAACTTGGAAAAACTGCTTCCCTGCTTACTCTAATTATTTGTCCACATTCACCTTTGTGTTTTTACGAGTATAGTATAGTTTAATTTAGTTGCCTTTTTGGCTTACAGGAAAATATTTTGGGAAATTACTATTCATGTATCTAGTCCTTAGCAATTTCTTCACTGATATCTATCTATCTATCTATCTATCTATCTATCTATCTATCTATCCTATCTACCGAACAACTAAATTCCTCCTTGTTGATTGGGCAAAGTAGTGTTTATTACTGAAATTCCTGGCCAAGGTGGAATCTGTAGACTACAGTCTACCTCTTTACTGATCCCAGCTAAAACTCTAGACAGCAGACAAAAGGACTTTGAAAAGTAAGGATTAATATGGAAAATGGACAATGAAGTCAAAACTTGATTAACAACCTGTAGCAAAGAGGAGTTTCTTTTTTGTTGTTTTTGTTTTTTCTCCTTTGACTCCTGGATTTGAATTGGGTTCAGGCTGGCATGTACAACTGGCAGCAAGTGCTGACAGAGAAATACTGGGAGAAATCATTTATCTAGGAGACCAGGAAAAGTGATCTGTGATTTCCCGAGTGTAGAAATAACTTTTTTTGTCTTCTGATTTTTCTGCCCTTCTGGTTCTGAGTCAGGGCCAGCCTCAGACATGGCACTGTACTGCCATCACTGTGATGAAGGCACTTTTAACCCCACGAGAAGACCGAGTTTGAAGCTAAAGGAACTGATGAAAGGGGCCTCTTTTGTCCAAAGAATATGGGGGAATCTCTTTATTTTTCTATTTTATTATTCTTTTTTCTTTATTCTGAAAGCAGTGCCAGTTATGTGGAACTGTACAAAGCACAGGAGGCCCCATCTTTCTAGCCAAGGGAACTGGAAAAAATGTGTCACTGTGAACCAGAGTGCAGGAGAAATGCCAGAAAGAGAAGACTAGAGATGAGGATCCCTTAATTCTAGCACAAACCAACATTAGGTCTTGGCTCACCTCCAAGTTGGGCACATGTAGGCCAGATACAAGGAAACAGTAAAGATTTCAAAAAATAAATTGCTACATAAAAAACCTGACCAGGTTCCATGCTTTCAGGCCTTCACCAGGTAGACCCAAACAGCATAGTGAAACCTTTAAAAATAAGCTAATATTGGGACTAATATGCTCAGAAGGCAAAATAGACTTTGTGGTTCAAAACAGACCTGGTTGGTGGTTTGCTTTAAAAAACCCACATTCACACACATTCTTCAGATGATTTTAATAGGGTCCAGTGCCTACAACATAATATTCAGATGCTCATTATAGAATCCACAATTACTCAATATACAAGAATCAAAACAAATGACCAACATGCAAACAAAAAACAAAACAACCCACAAAAATTCAGGAAACAATCATCAACAGAATTGACAGAAGGCAACATTAAGATGACCCACGTGTTGGAATTACCAGAAAAATACCTAAAGAAGTTATAATAACCATTTCCATGAAGTGATGGTGAACATTCTTGAAAGGAATCGGAAGATAGAAATTTTCAGTAGAGTAAAAGTTATAAAAAAGAAACAAACAGAAATGTTAGAACTAAAAAATATAGAATCTGAAGACCTGAACAAAACTATCAATCCACTGGACATAATTGATATTTATAGAAATTTTCAGGCAACAACTACTAAAACACATTATTGTTAAGTGCACGTGGAACATTCACCAAGATGGATCATATCTTCAACTCTAGAGCAAACATTAAAAAATTAAAGAATTGAAGTCATACAATGTTCTCTGGCCATAAAGAAATTATATAAGAGGGTACCTGGGTGGCTCAGTTGGTTAAACGTCCAGCCTCAGCTCAGGTCATGATTTCACGTTTTGTGAGTTTGAGCCCCGCATTGGGCTCTGTGCTGGCAGCTCAGAGCCTGGAACCTGCTTCGGATTCTGCATCTCCCTCCCTCTCTGACCCTTTCCTACACGTGCTCTCTCTCTCTCTCTCTCTCTCTCTCTCTCTCTCTCTCCCTCTCTTTCTCTCTCTCTCTCTCAAAAATAAATAAACATTAAAAAATTAAAAAAAAGAAATTATGTAAGAAATAAATAACTGAAAGATGTCTGGAAAATCATCAGATGTTTGAAAATTAAATAACAGATTTTTAAATAATTAATGGATCAAAGAAGATGTCACAGGGGAAGTTAGAGTGTATTTTGAATAAAGTTAAGAGGAAAGCAATACATGCCAAAATTCATGGGAGGTGAGTAAGGCACTGCTTAGAGTGAAAATAAGAGCATTAAATGCTTATGTTAGAAAAGAGAGACTAAGGAAAGGCTTTAGTAATATTCTAAGCTTTCATGTCAAAAAGCTAGAACAAAAATCCAAACCACCCAGAAAAATGGAAATGAAAAAGATAAATAAAAACTGCAGACAATAACATCAATGAAACTAAAATCTGCTTCTTTGTGAAGATTAAAAAAATTAGTAAACCTCCCCCTAAATTGGCGAAGAAAAAAAGGGAGAAGATACGTATTACCAAAATCAGGAATGAAAAGAGGAGATATCACTACAGACTTTACAGATATTAAAAGAATAAATTGTGAGGTCAAAGTAAAGGTTTCATATTTTTGCATATGGACAGGCACTTGTTGCAGCACTTTTTCTTAAAAAGAGCATCATTCTTCCATTGGATTGCCTGTATATCTATGTCAAAAATCAATTATATTTATGTGGGTTAATTTCTTAACTCTCTAGTCAATTCCATGGATTTATATGGCTATCCTTTCACCAGTTCCATAGTATCTTAATTACTGTAGATTTATAGTCAGTCTTGAAATAAGGTTTTATGAATCTCCCAACTTTGTTCTCCTTTTTTGAAAAATTTTTAACTATTCTAGGGCCTTTGCATTACCATATGAATTACAATGAAATATTACACAGTAATAAAAATGAATGAACTACTGATACACCTAAAGAAATAAGTGAATTCAAGTGTATTATTTTAAGTGAAACAGGTCAGTCTCAAAAGGTTAAATATTTTATGATTCCATATATATGACATTATGGAAAATCAAAACTGTAGAAAAAGAGACCAGATTAGTGGTTGCCAGGGTGAGGATTTGACTACAAAGGGACAACATGAAGGAGTTTGGGGCGGGGTGCATTGATAGAACTGTTATCTTAATTGTGGTCATAGGTACATGATTCTACCCATTTGTGAGAACTGAAGGAGCTATATAATGAAATGAGAGAAATTTCCTGTATTTTAATTAATAATAAAAGTAAAAAATAGTGTTTATTACTAATATTTTATCTTTGCATATATTGCTCCCAAACCGAAAGATCCAAGTATGAAAATCTGTCTGGCTGGGTCTGGCTGTGACCATGTCTTAATTTTCAGGGATGAGGAGAGGTAGTCTTGCGTAGCTCTTGACTTCTTTAATTGGACTCCTACAAAGTTTTGTACAATTAGGAATTTCCAAAAGTAGGGAGAATTTGGAGGGGCCAGTGAGAATAAAGATAGATGTCCATTAGAACATCTTCATCAGTGCAGAGCATGAGGATTAGGAGTTGTGTCTTCATCCAACTAACTTAATCCCTTTGGGAATGGTGCTGAGGAAGAGCAAAGGCCCCAAATTTTGCCTTTGGAGTGAATACTCATTTCATATTCTTTTTTATCTCACTTTTGTTTTATTTTTTGAGTCCCAATTTAGAACCCACTCTCTACTACCTATTTTCCCCACCTTCTGTCTTGGAAAACTCTACCCCTTTCTACATTAGGGAGGCTTCATAGTCCTAAAACTCCTTGTGTTGTAAAGTGTCTGGTGCTGAAGACTCTAAATACTGAAAGATTTCTTCTACTCATGCTTTGCTGGGTATGAATGCAGACAAAGACATGTACTTTGGTCTGTAGAGTGTCCTAATTCCTAGTTCCACCAGTAGCAGCCATAGCTCATTTCCTTCTGAGTTACCCAGGGGCAAAGTGTATCTGACTACAGCAAATACATTTTTTTTCGAGTGACTGAAACATCCTTTCTCACATGAGAAAGGTATAACCCCTTATTAACATTTTTTTTTAAAACTTCTCCTTACAGGGGCGCCTGGGTGGCTCAGTCGGTTAAGCGTCCGACTTCAGCTCAGGTCACGATCTCGCGGTCCGCGAGTTCGAGCCCCACGTCGGGCTCTGGGCTGGTGGCTCAGAGCCTGGAGCTTGCTTCTGATTCTGTGTCTCCTTCTCTCTCTGCCCCTCCCCCGTTCATGCTGTGTCTCTCTCTGTCTCAAAAATAAATGTTAAAAAAAAAAAATTAAAAAAAAAAAAAAAAAAAAAAAACTTCTCCTTACAAAATAATCACCTTGGGCATTACTGAGCTAAGTAACACTTGTCTTCTCCTTTATCTTGCTTTTATTAAAAGGGCCCCCAAATTATGTTTTTTGTGTTTTCCAAGCTTTTAGCAAGGGTAGTGGTCTTATTCCACCCCATAACATGTCAGTGAAAACTATTAATTAACAATAACTTGCACATTTATATAATGGTCAGTTACAGAAGCATATTTTTATAGGAGCATCATCAGGAATTCCCTCTTCAAAACAGCCCTCCCAGAGACCTCTTCAATCAAATGGCTTTATCCTGTACCTTCACAGCAGCCTTTATATACATCTATTTCATCACTAACTATGTTATATCAGATTCTCTCTTTATGTTTTATCTCCCTCACTAGATTGGCAGCATATGTAGGGCAGAGTGTATCATATTCATGAGTTTCTAAAGTGTGTTCAATAAGCTGTTACTACGTATTATGCTTTAAAATACGGTTTTATAGATACATATGATTCGGAATGATGATTAAACAGGTTTATCTGTTTAAGATAAGATTTTAAACATTCAAGATCTCTCAGAAACATTCATATATTTATTTATTCAACAAGTGTTTATTGAGAACCCACTGTGCCAACTACCATCCTGGACCTTAGGAGAATTCCACTGGAAGGCCTAAAAATAGGCTGTAATACATCCTAAGAATAGGATGTAGGACAGCTTACATCCTTGTAGGGAAACACATAATAAATGCATAAATGGAGATATGATATGCTGAGTGGTGATAAGTGCCATAAGGATAAACAAAGTGAGGTAAGAAAATACAGAGTGACAGTCTGTGGTGGGGAGGTCAGGGGGAAGATTATATAGGATGGTGGTCATGGAAACCATGGTGGTCTTATTAAGCCTTCTTTAATAAGGTGACATTTTTGTAGAAACCTGAAAGAAGTGAGGAGGTGAGCAATGCAGATATCTGGAGAAGGAATATTTAAGGGAAGAGTAAATATAAAAGCTGATATGAGTATGCCTGGTGTATTCCAGAAATGGTGAAGAAGCCGGTACTACAGGAGTGGATTAATCTAAGAGGAGAGTGATAGGAAAGGAGATAAAAGAGATGGGGTAGAGATAGGAAGAAGGCTGGGGGAGCAGAAAAACAGACCATCTGTGGTAGATCATATGAAGGTCATCATTGGAACTTTGGCTTTTATGTTGAGTTAGATAGCAACACATTGGTGGTGCATGGACAGAGGAGTGACATAACTTGGGTTGCTATGTTGACAGCAGACTGAAGGGGAGAAGGGCAAAAGTAGGGGAACAAGTTAGGAGGCTGGTTTAACAGTTTAGAAGAGAGTTGGTGGTGACTTGAACCAAAGTGATGGTGGTGGTGATGGCAAGAGGGTGACAAATTTATTTTTAATTAGACCCAGCAGGATTTCTGGATGGATTGGAGATGGTTGTAAGAGAAAGGGGAAGTCAAGGATGAGTCTAAGGATTTTATTTAGCTTAAGCAACTGGGAGAATAATGGTTCCATTTACCACTGAATTGGGGGAAAGAAGGGGAGATAAGAATTGTGGGAGAAAGACCTGTATCTTTTTTTAAAAAAATAATAATTTTTTAAAATGTTTATTTAGTTTTGAGAGAGAGAGCAGTGGAGGGGCAGAGAGAGAGGGGGACAGAGGATCTGAAGCATGTTCCCACAGCAAAGAGCCTGATGCAGGGGCTCGAACTCACAAACTGTGAGATCATGACCTGAGCCAAAGTCAGATGCTTAACCAGCTGAGCCACCCAGTTGCCCTGAAAAGCCTGTCTTGATGAAACCACCTAGGCTCTGGGGCACCACTAACGTGTTTATATGCATGGTGGATATCTAAGAGGGAATATAGTAGGCTGCACTTCTTAAATTTATTCCATTATAGAACCTGTGTTTTATCTTATGGATCTAGTGTTTCATGGCACATACCCTGGAAGTAAACATAATTGAACTTAGTTAAACAGCTGATGGTAGGGGTGCCTGGGTGGCTCAGTCGGTTGAGCGTCCAACTTCAGCTCAGGTCATGGTCTTGCGGTCTGTGAGTTTGAGCCCCCCGTCAGGCTCTGTGCTGACAGCTCGGAGCCTGGAGCCTGCTTTGGATTCTGTGTCTCCCTCTCTCTCTGCCCCTCCCCTGCTTATGCTCTCTCTCTCTCTCTCTCTCTCTCTCTCTCTCTCTCTCTGTCAAAAAGAAATAAACATTAAAAAATTAAAAAAAAACCAGAAGATGGTATAAAGAGAACACTTTTAAGGAATATGCCATCACCAGTGAGTTTAATAATTACCAATATTCAAATATGCTATGGTTTCCAGAAAGACTCTGTGAGGAGGAGAAGAAAGTTGCTTCCCACTTTGATAAATTATAAAATGATAAATATTACAAAGTAATATGACTAACTTTTAGCAAAGATACGAGAACTTCTACATTCAAAAGAATACTACCTCTTTTGAAGTAGTCCCTTCAAGATGGTTACTTTTTCTAACGATATTATAATTGTTCAAAAATATATTTGGAAATCACACTTGGAGTATCCCTCATAGACATAGTATTTTGAGAATCCTTAGAGATGGCAAAATGTCTTTTGAGGCTGAATTTTAATTTCTAAAGCTGCCAAAAGTCATTCAGAGTCAAGCCAGATATAAATGGATGAATAAATTGAGAAATATTTGACTGTTAAATGTGAGTTGGGTCTGTAAGATTGAATTTCCCAATGGCCTTGAGAGAGATTCTGAAGAAGGAATTCAAAAATATTTTTGAACAATGGTAATATCCCTGGAATAATTATATCTCTTCCATGGCATCTGCCTTCATTTAGGTATACAAGTTTTACTGTTGAGATCTCTACATTATAGTCACATGCTCAAAGTCAAATGAATGATTCTAATTAACTTAAAAATGAGGGGAATTGGTAAAGAGGTGAAATTAGATTCCCACCTGCTTATTCTCATCACCCATACCCTCTCTTTCCCTTTCTATTCTTGGTCTGTAGTTTTGTACACAGAAATGCCATAGGGCATTAAAACTATCTTGATTGTTGTAAACTGGGTTTGAGATCATTCCGTCCTGAGAGTCTAAATGATAGAAAGAAAAGTATAAGGATTTTTGTGGATGAGGGTAGGAAAAAAATAAGTTTGTCCCCAAGATCTATTTTAGACAAAGAAATTAATACACCAAATGGACCTGGCCTGGTGCCTGATGTTTGCTGTTTTCCAATTGGGTGCAAACATGTCTGTGAATTTTTGGTGGTGAGCCAGCTGCTCTGTACTCATTCTGGTTGATTAAAATGCTCTCTCAGTAGAGATTCTATTCAGAATTGATCACTCTGTTTTTGCTTGCTGGGAAATGGAAATTGCCATGGCTTCTTAGGTTGAATGAAAAAAATTTTCTATTACAGCAAAGATCTCTCAAATCCAAGATTTCCCAATTTTTCAAGGCTGAAAAGCCTTTATGAATTGTATCCCATATCAAACAACCCCAACCTGTGCTTCATGAGGTATGTTTCGGCCTAACCAGGAAGTAACAAAGTAGATTCCAATTAAATAAAACTGTCTCAATCTATGGATCTACCTCACCATCTTGAGATGCTTCACACACACAAGACAAAAAAATATATATATATATATTTTTATTTTATATCTATATTTTTATTTTATATATATATTATATATTTTTTATATTATATGTTATATATATATACACATATATATACATATATATACATATATATACACATATATATACATATATACATATATATATATATATATATATATATATATATATATATATATGACTGTATATATATCCCCATCAAGGAGAAGGCAATAATTTGTTATCACTGAAATTGACACTCATTCTGGATATGGATATGAATTTGCCTTCCCTGATGACTATGCTTCTGCTAACAGCAATATTCATGGACTTATAAAAAATCTTTATTCACCGTTATGGTGTCCCACATAGCATTTGTTTTCACCAAGGAACTCATTTTACAGCAAAGGAAGTAAGGGCATATAAAAGGCTAATTGTTTCCCTCAGTCAAGGAAATCTTTTCAGGTGATTGGTGAGCAGTAGTAAAATTAATAAGGAATCGTACTCCTGTAGCCCAAAGAACTCACAAGTCTTTATTATAACCTAAGGGATTCTGTAAGTATAGCAGTGAAAATGGAATAAAGATTGATATCCCTACTTGCTTTTAGTGAGACTCAAGTACAGAAAAATGAAATAACCCTGACCAAGATAATCCATCTGACATTGTTGAACTTGAATTGCTCTACTTCCTCTGACTTCTAATACACTCCTCTTCCACATTTGTCTTTTCCTTTCCTTCCCTGTCTCCCTCCCCCATTCCATCCCTCCCTCCCCCTATTTCTCCTTCATCTACCCTTAAATAGAGAGATTCTTCAGTGTTCCATCTCCAGTTTCCCCCAAACTGATTGATTGCTTTCACAGTCATGGTTTCAAACACCTCTTATTATAAAGCCTCCTAAATTTCCAGACCTCTTTTCAAAGTTCACTTCTCCCTCCTAAGGTCAAATACTTTTCAGATGTATCTCCTTGTATATCACTGAGGCACCTCAAACTCAATATATCAAAAATATTTATATTATGTCCCCTAAAACCTATTTCTTTTCTTTTTTTTTTTAATTTTATTTTTTTTAATTTTTTTTATTTTAAAAAAAAATTTTTTTTTTCTACTTTTATTTATTTTTGGGACAGAGAGACACAGAGCATGAACGCGGGAGGGGCAGAGAGAGAGGGAGACACAGAATCGGAAACAGGCTCCAGGCTCTGAGCCATCAGCGCAGAGCCTGACGCGGGGCTCGAACTCACGGACCGCGAGATCGTGACCTGGCTGAAGTCGGATGCTTAACTGACTGCGCCACCCAGGCGCCCCTTTAATTTTATTTTTTATTTTTTAAAATTTACATCCAAATTAGTTAGCATATAGTGCAACAATGATTTTAGGAGTAGATTCCTTAGTACCCTTTACCCATTTAGCCCATCCCCCTTCCCACAACCCCTCCAGTAACCCTCAGTTTGTTCTCCATATTTATGAGTCTCTTCTATTTTGTCCCCCTCCCTGTTTTTATATTATTTTTGTAAAACCTGTTTCTTTTCATGGTTCACTCTCTCAGCCTCCTCATATGTAGTGGGGCTTCAGTGCCCCACCCATGTCCCTCAACCTTACTTAATCTCATGTGCTTAAACCAACATCACACTTCCAGTGTCCGCATCCCTGTGCTTGGGTACTTTATCCAGAAACCCAGTAAGTATTTCCCTCTTGTGCTACCAGGCTAGAAATGACAGAGAATGAACAGCTTGATCCAAGGACTGATGGCAGTTGGTGTCCACATGGCTCAGCTCTCTTGTTCCTCAAATGGGACAAATCTGAGTTGTGTGTTTCATTCCATTTCCAAGATTTCTTGCTCCCCTCCCTGCCATGGGCTTATGCTCCAGTCTTCTATGATAGAAGTTGTTTTCACAATGCATTCTTTCTTGGCTGCCTTTTCTTCTTTGTCATTACCCCACCAATCCCTTAGCAGTACCATACCCTGCACCTCCAAATAAACGATTTGCTTTTTAAAACTGAGAGAAAATTGACATATATCTTTATTAGTTATATATGGCATTTTTCTAGAACCCTGAACATGTAATAGTTTCAGGTGTGCAACATAATGATTCAATATATGTATATATTATGAAGTGATCACCACAGGAAGTCTCGCTAACATCCATCACCACACATAGTTACACATTTTTTTTCTTGTGATGAGTACTTTTAAGATCTCTCTTAGCAACTTTCAAATATATAATACAGTATTATTAACTATAGTCACCATGTGGTATAACTGTTTGCTTTTGAATCTGTATCTCTGTGCTTCAAAACAAGACTTTGATGCCACGATCCTAAGGAGCAGATTCTCAGGATGGGCCTTATTAGTGGGTCACTCACTGGATGATAAGGAACTAACTACTGGGTATAAGTGTGAGCTGGTAACCAGCCTTGGCACACTAAAACATAAAAATTATTAGTATGCTCACGAGTGGTGAGTTGGGAGAAGATACGGTCAGAGGGGATGCACTGCCTTATGCATTCTCTCTAGCATTTGAAAGATAATGATTTTATCTACCTGTGGAGTTGCATTGATTGTTGTTAAGTGCTATTGATGTGCTAAAAGAAAAAAAAAAAACAATAGGCTAAGTTGTTCAAACACCAATTCAGGGCAAGGTATGAAAGCCAGAAAAGCAGGGTTTAAATAATCTCTTGATATGTAGCTATTAACCTGTTGATGATCTTTTCCTTAATCTGTATTGGGAGGAAGGAAGGGAGAGCATTAAGCATTCAGATGAGTCCCTCAGGGCCATATTCACTCTTCTGCTCTGTGTCTTAATATAGGCTCAAATTGCATCTGGACATTCCAATGTGGTCTATCATATTGTTGATATATTAATTAAACCTGAGAGCAGAGTATGTCAAGTGTTCTGGTTACCCTGATAAGACATATGTCTTTGTAGGAGATAAATCCTATAAGGATTTAGGGGTCTGTCATTGATGAAGTTTCTAAGGGTCCAACAAAATGCAGCATACCCAGGCATCCCTTCCAAAGTAAAGGGCAAGTCAATATACCTTGAACTTCCTACACAAACAAATCACTGTATCTCACAGAGCTCTTGGTAGGCCTCTTTGGATTTGGGATTTAGGATATACCTCTCCTTGGAATTGTGCTCCAACTCATTTGTCTGATTTGGAAGCCTACCAGTTTTGAGTAGGTTCCAAAGAAAGAGAAGACTCTACAATAGGTTGAAATGACTTCTTGAGTATATCCCCTGGTGCTCCAAATGTCCTTGGTACATTGGGTTACAGTGTGGAGTCTCTGGGAAGCCCCAGTAGGATATTTACAGCACAGACTCTTAAGGTTCTGGAAACAGGGTCATGCCATTTGCATCAGATAATTGTCCATCATTCCAAAATAAGTTCCTGGAATGCTACTGGGCCCTTGTAGAAACTAAGTAAATACATGATCATGATCATGATCAAGTAGCTATGTGATCAGAGATGTGTAGTATGAGCTGGGCACTTTCAGGCCCACTGAGGCATAAGGTCAAATGGACACAATAGAAATATGTCATATATTGAAGTGAAACATTCAAGATTGTTCCAAGTAATTGTCAGACCCCCCAAAGCTACCTACTTTTGTTACACCAATGACTTTTCCTTACTTACTTCCCTACAAACTAAGGTGCCCTCTAATCAATCACTTATGGTAAAACAAGTGATTGGTGGCCTAGCTAGTGGGAAGCATTATTTCACACCCTGGACTCTGAGTCCAGAATCAGCATTCTCAGACATGGCATTGCGTTCCTTGTTCACTCTCCATCATTAATTGAAAAGTACCAATGTACAATCTGCATAATCTGTAAATGACTCGTGGATATCCTACACAATGGTTTGAGAAACACTGAGAATATCTAGATAATAAACTTTTTAAAATTCGGAAAATCTGTTTTTTAAAAACCAACAGTAATTTTCTGAATTCAAACCTTAACCAGTGTATCCATTGCACTGAACAAGAGTCAATATACTGAATACAGTGTAGTCATAAAGCAATTTTATTCCTTTGGTCAAACCCAGGTGGTGGTAGGTTGCTTCTTTCTCTCCCGTGGACACAATTTCTGGTAGACACAGAACCTTTTCCACTTGCATGTAGAT
The DNA here is from genome assembly GCF_018350175.1 of Felis catus. Lineage (NCBI taxonomy): Eukaryota > Metazoa > Chordata > Mammalia > Carnivora > Felidae > Felis > Felis catus. The sequence goes on from NC_058368.1 coordinate 140,058,970, forward strand.
GATGAGTCTTCTGGTTATTCTTGGTCACACACACATACATACATGCATGCAAAGCAGTTAAATTTCAGGAATTTGAAAATCTACTCTTGTGTAATGATTAAAACTCTAAACTGAACTTGAAGTTAAAGCTTCTTTTCTCCGATAGTTTGGGCTTGCAATTGGAAAGGTGGCTGAGATGGCTTCTCTGTATCATGATTTGAAACTATCCTTCCCCAGGTCCTGTGTGAGAGTTGTTCAGGGAGGGTGAGGGTAGGGAAGGACTTCTGTCCTGGGACTGTTGTGGTCTGAAGTGGCACTCTGGGTTTGGTGAGTGTCAAAGCTGACTCTCACTGGCCTTGGTAGATCTTCAAAACTGACTCTCTTGTAATGCATTTGTGGGTTCTCTGGAGACACATCATAGTTGGCATTTTTCATCTAGAACTTCTATAAATGTGAGGCAACTGATCTCTCCCCAAACTGCCCAGCCCCACCCTTTCACCCTCAGACTTCTGTGTCTGCTAGTTTCCTTCCATTGAGACAAACTTGCCTCCATCAGGGAGCTTTCTTGGGCACAGCTCTCTTAAGGCAGCCTCCAGGTGGACCACAATCTGGTTCCCAGAAGACATCTTTGCATCCTTTTCTCTGACAGACTCTAGGAGTTCAGATCCTTTCCATTTGGCCACTTCGTCTTACCCTTCAGGTGAGCAGTTTCCAGTAACTGCCTCTTGCCTCTGGCCTTAGAGGTTTCTCAGGTGTCGATTTCCACTGGCCTCCTAGGCTCATGTTCTTTTCTTTTTTCTTTTTCTTTTTTTTTTCATCTTTTAAAGTTTATTTATTTATTTTGTGAGAGAGACAGAGTGAGCAAGCAGGGGAGGGACAGAAAGAGGAGAGAGGGAAGCCTAAGCAGGCTTCATGCTGTCAGCTCAGAGCCTCATATGGGGCTCAAACTCGCAAACCATGAGATCATGAGCTGAGCTGAAAACAAGAGTCAGACGCTTAACCAACAACCAACTGAGCCACCCAGGCACCCTCCCCCCCCCCCCACAGTTTTTTTTGAAGCTCCTGTCATCCTCTCCTATAGAGGTGGAGTGTTCACAACATACTAGCACTTGTCCCCAAGGAAAACCTTTTCCTGACCTCTTCACCCGTAACCTTTTGATAATCTTAAAGTACACGTTGGAATATGAGTTTCAAAACACTTCCTTTGCACAGGTGAGCTGGCAGTTCCCTTTGGCAAATGCGGGCCAGTCTCCTCCTAATGTTTTGTTTCTGTACCTTTTGAGCACCAAAATTATAACAGAAAGAGTCCCTTGTTAATATCAGTTTTTTATTCATTCACACTTATATTCTTTTTCCAGGTGTTTCTTAAACACCTGCTCTGTGTACCATGGTAGCCACTCGTGATACAAGGATAAAGAAGACAGGGTTTCTGATCCAAAGAAGTCCAGAATTAAATTATGCTTTGAAGACAGGCATTGAAGGACCTCTTTCCTAAGTTTCTACTGTTTGGCTTGGCAGAGGCTGTTCTCAGAGGAGACCTGCTTTCTCTGTGTGCCACCTGCCCAGAATAGCCCCTTCTTTGGAGCTTCAGTCCTTTGTTCTGTGCTCTTCCTAAGGACACCCCAAATACATTCTGGAGACCATCAATTACCTCAGCACTTACCCTGTTTAACATCTCGTTGCTATTAAGTAATTAGAACTGATCATTCCTGTCTACCTAATGTGGCAGTTTTCACCTCTCTTCATCCTTAGGGATGGGGAGCATGACAACAGTACTTTTAGAATGCTCCCCAAGTGATTCTACAACAGAGCTAGGGTCAGGGCTTATCAGTGAAACACACATCCTTCTAATCAAACTGCTGCTCAAGGAATTTAATCTATCTTCTATGATCACTGGGAGAAATATCAATTATGTAAATCCATAGAGATGATATAATATAATATACATTTCAGACATTACTTCATTGTTACTTGTGGGGTCCACTGCTCATGTCCTCACTTTAATGTATCTTCTGTCAGTCTAAAGATAGAAATACCTGATTCTGCAAATGTCCTTCTTTCCTATAGAGGGAAGAAGAAATATAAGACCAGTCCTATTCACAAAGAAATGAGAAATTGCACTAAAAATCAATACCACCCTTTTAAAGACCTGGAGCATCATTATTGCTTTCTCAGACAAAATTAGCAGTAATGCTTCTTCATTAAATTTTTATTGCCAAGTGAATTTGCTGAAAGAACTTTGTGGTGAAAAATTATATTCAAGTTTAGAATATGAAACTTGCTTAAGAGTAGCATCATAGGATTATAGAATCTTTTTGCTAGCATGCTTGCTCATAATTCTAAATTCTCCTGATGCTATTTTCATATGATCTTGAAGGTCAATCAAGTATCAACAAACTCAGAACTCATGAATGTTTTCTACAATCATGTTAAGTCAAATGCCTGATGCTGCCCATTGCTCTGCTCTTTTATGGCTTTTTAAAAAAATTTATTTCATTATTTTTGAGAGAGAGGGAACCAGGGGGGAGATGCAGAGAGAGAAGAGGACAAAGGATGTGAAGTGGGCTCTGCAATCAGTGAGACCGATGCAGGGCTTGAACTCATAAACCATGAAATCATGACCTGAGCCAAAGTCAGATGCTCAACCAACTGAGCCACCCAGGCTCCCCTTATGGCTTCTTACAATGTTTCTAATATTTGTTGTTCTGTTATTTATTGTATTTATGTGTATAAGTACCTCATGCATACTTGTATACATTCATTTATTTATTCCCCAAACATTTATGGAATGTTTGTATTAGAGATACAGGAATGAAAGGCACTGTCTGTGCCCTCCCTCGTGTTCTGACACCACTTTGTACTCACCCCCATTGCATCCACTGGGCTGTCCAAGTGGATTAATTTGACTCCTAGGGACTCTGTCTTGAGCCTCTTTGAAGGTCTGCTTCTGATATTTGTGGCCCAGGACAAGAATACAAATGGAAGCCTACACACTATGTATCTAAATATTTAAAGGGTATATATTGAGCTATCATACCTTTAAATAAAATATGCTCTCTCCTCTTGCCTTGCAAATATACCTCCATAATAGTTAAATTGAAAAATACATCTAAAGCCATGGTTTCCATATGACTGAAAGACAGCAGATATCACGGATAACTTGGTTTAATTATTTTTTGCATATCCCTGCAGAAAATTACATATATATACATATACATAGATATAGATATAGATATCTATATATATGTTAAGTTGCTTTTTCTTTCCTTCATTTTAGCATACTTGCTGATTATATTGTAGTCAGAATTTATAGATAATTTGTGTTCTATTGAAAGTAATGATCTAGGGGCGCCTGGGTGGCGCAGTCGGTTAAGCGTCCGACTTCAGCCAGGTCACGATCTCACGGTCCGTGAGTTCGAGCCCCGCATCAGGCTCTGGGCTGATGGCTCGGAGCCTGGAGCCTGCTTCTGATTCTGTGTCTCCCTCTCTCTCTGCCCCTCCCCCATTCATGCTCTGTCTCTCTCTGTCCCAAAAATAAATAAAAAATGTTAAAAAAAAAAAAGTAATGATCTAAAGGAATAAAAATTGAAGGTAAATGTATATAACTGTAAAGTATAATTAGAATGTTTTCTAAAATGTAAATTAAAGTAAATATGAAATAGGAACAAATTGTGGTTTTCAAGTGCTGTCATTCAAAATTACAAACTATAATTAATAAATATCAAAATTTTAAATCATTTTGAAATCTGAAGTTTAATTTGTTTTGAAATTTTAGTTATAAAACATTATTTTTTTTAATGTTTACTTATTTTTGACAGAGAGAGAGGCAGAGAATGAGCAGGGGAGGGGCAGAGAGAGAGGGAGACACAGAATCTGAAGCAGGCTCCAGGCTCTGAGCTGTCAGCACAGAGCCCGATGTGGGGCTCAAACTCACAGACCTTGAGATCATGACCTGAGCCAAAGTCAGACGCTCAACTGACTGAGCCACCCAGGCACCCCAAACATTAAGTATTTTAAATAAACCATTTGCTACTTTAGGTTTCAAGATTTATCTACTAGCCCATATCCAATATAAAGAATTAATATACATTTCCACATATATTAAATTTAGTTCTACATAAATGCTAATTTGAAATCAATATAAATTGTTTGATATTATAAGATGCTTCTTGGGGTGCCTGGTTGGCTCAATTGGTTGAGCATCCAACTTCGGCTCAGGTCATGATCTCACGGTTCGTGGGTTCGAGCCCCGCGTTGGGCTCTGTGATGACAGCTCAGAGCCTGGAGCCTGCTTCAGATTCTGTTTCTCCCTCTCTCTTTGCCCCTCCCCTGCTCACAATCTGTCTCTGTCTCTCAAATAATCAAATAAAATGTTAAAAAAAATTTTCAATGCTTCTTGACTCCCATATTCAATTGTTGTAAATATGCTAATTACTAAGACAGGGGAGTGCAGCCATTGGCAGTTCTTTTGCTGTCAGGCTCTCCGTAAATCCCCTCCTTCGCTCCTGTTTTGAGCCCCTTTTTTATTCTTAATCTTCCTATCTGCTTCATCCAAGGCTAAAGCCTCCCTGGTCATCCTCCACCATCAAAACCCCCACCATCAAAATATTCTTTACCAGAATATTCATGGATAAGGCTTTCTCTGCCATGTTCTACCAATTTTTCTGCTTTCTTTCAGAAATTTGTTGGAGTCTCTAATCCTTTTATAAAGTATTTTTTTTAATGTTTATTTATTTTTGAGACAGAGAGACAGAGCATGAACAGGGGAGGGGCAGAGAGAGAGGGAGAAACAGAATCGGAAACAGGCTCCAGGCTCTGAGCGGTCAGCACAGAGCCCGACGCGGGGCCCGAACTGGCAGACCATGAAATCATGACCCCAGCAGAAGTCGGACGCTTAACCGATAAGCCACCCAGGAGCCCCGGAGTCTCTAATCCTTTAATGGATCCCCTCTTAGTCTTTTTATTGCTATAAATTTATTCCTTTTTTATTCTTTCGTTATCATCTTAATAGGATTTGGGGGTGAGGAAAGAGGTTAACAAAAACATGTATTCAGTTGCATAAAAGAAATTTTTATAACTAGTTTAAAAAAAGATAATAGGAAGAGGATTTAAAAATCTTTATCATCCCAATAAAACCCACAATCACAATAATATATTTACTAGTGGAGCCCAATGTGATATATTAACAAAGATTCTCCCTTCTTATATTTAAGGTTGAGAGTATTAGAGGGATATGTGCAGGGGTCTGTCTTAATGTACAGATCATGAATATGAAGACACATCCTCTTGCTCCTGGTTATGATCAGGAGTAATCTCATGGTGAGAACAGCAGTTAAGGGGAAGGACACCACTGGTGGCTATAAGAGACTGGGGCTCGCTGTCCACCCGAAGATCACACTAATCACTTTGGCCTCAGAGACACTAGTCTCACAGACTGAACGCATTTATTATAGTCCTTGGCCAGAACATTATGGAGGAAGAAAGTGGAGCAGATTGATTCTTCTCCTCTTGAAATAAATTAAAAAAAAAATTTTTTTACTATGGTAAAATACACATAACATAAAATTTCTCTCTTAACCATTTTTAAGTTCAGTGGTATTATTATTGGGTAACCATCACTACCACCCATCTCTAGAGCTCTTTTCATGTTGCAAAAATTTAAATTTTATACCCATTAAGCAATGACTCCTCATTCCCCCTGCTGCCCAGCCTTATACAACCCTTATCCTACTTTCTGTCTCAATGATTTTGGCTACACTAAGTACCTCATATAAATAGAATCATACCGTATTTGTCTTTCTATGACTGGCTTATTTCACTTAGCATAATGTTCTCAAGAGTCATCCATGTTGTAGCCTAAGTCAAAATTTCCTTCCTTCCTTCCCCCCTCCCTCCTTTCTTTCCTCCTTATCTCCTTTCTTTCTTTCCTTCCTTCCTTCTTTCCTTCCTTTCTTCCTTCCTTTTGAGAGGGAGAGAGAGAGAGAGCACGAACAGTGGAGAGGCAGAGAGAGAGGGGGAGAGAGAAAATCCCAGGCAGGCTCTGCACTGCCAGTCCAGAGCCCCATGTGAGGCTTGATTCCATGAACTGTGAGATCATGACCTGAGCCAAAATCAAGAGTTGGATGCTCACCCACCTGAGCCATCCAGGTGCGCCAGAATTTCCTTCATTTTTAAGACTGATAATATTCTATCGTATGTATATACCACATTTTGCTAATCCATACATTCACTTATAGGCTTTTGGGTTGCTTCCATGTTTTCATTATTGTGAATAATGCTGATATGAACATGATGTACGAGTATCTTATTGAGAAGCTGCTTTCAATTTTTTTGATTATATATCCAGAAGTGGAATTGCTGGATCACATGGTAATTCTGCTTTTAATTTTTTTAGAAACTGCTCTATGGCTTTCCACAGTGGCTGTACCATTTTACATTCCCAACAAGAGTGCACAAGTGTTCTAATTTCTCCACATCCTCACCAACACTTGTAATTTTCTTTTGTTTTGTTTTGTTTTGTTTTGTTTAATTGAACCACCGTTGCATTCCCGGAATAAATCCAACTTGATCATGGTGAATGATTTTTTAAATGTATTTTTGGATTCGGTTTGCTAATATTTTGTTGAGAATTTTTGCATCTATGTTCATCAGAGATCTTGATCTACAGTTTTCTTTTTGTTGTTGTTGTGCTTTCTTCGGTTTTGGTATCTGGGTAATGCTGACCTTGCAGAATGAATGTGGAAGCTTTCCTTCCCCTTCTATTTTTTGGAATCATTTGAGAAGGATTAGGTACTAACTCTTCTTTAAATGTTTGGTAGAATTCACCTGTGAAGCCATCTGGTCTTGGACTTCTGTTTGTTGGAAGTTTTTTTGTTTGTTTGTTTTTTGTTTTTTCCAGTTTTTTTGAGGGGGGGGGCAGAGAGAGAGACAGAGAGAGAGAGAGAGAGAATCCCAAGCAGACTCCATGTTCGCAGTGTGGAGATGTGGGGCTCAATCCCATGAACCATGAGATCGTGACCTGAGCCAAAGTCAAGAATTGGATGCTTAACTGGCTGAGCCACCCAGGTGCCCCAGGTTGGGAGTTTTTTGATTACTGATTTAATTTCACTGCTTATTCTTGTTCTGTTCAAATTTTCTATTTTTTCCTAATTCATTTTTTGTTTTTGTTTTGATAGTAGTCATCCTAATGGGTATGAGGTGGTCCTCCTGATATAATTTCATACATTTATTCTAGACTGAGTTTTTGGATTCTACCTACTATTGTATGGTTGCTAAGGATACAAGAGCAAATACTTGAGCTTCTCAAGTGCTGGGAGATCATTTCCAATTTTCCAGAGAAACAAGAAAAATCAATTACCTAGCATAGCTTTCTGTACTTGACTGTCAAAAATGCTCCCATATAAAGGCAAAAGATTAGCATTCCCATATTAAATCTTTTCCAGATTGTCAGCTTCATGGAGTTTTTTTTTTTTAAGGGTAACATGGTCACTGTATTGAGATTCTGAACACAACGTGCAGCTATGGAAGCAAAGACCCTGTTACAGTTGCATTCAATCTGATTTCCTAAAGCCAAGTATTTTCACATTATTGATTACCTGCCTTCCATACAAATGGTGGAAGAGAATATAGGAAGGAAAGAAGCTTTTTGAGTCTATAACTAACTAACTAACTGAACTGCATCAATTTTATATGATCCAATTCTTTTTTTTTTTAACGTTTATTCATTTTTGAGACAGAGAGAAACAAGGGTGTGATCGGGAGAGGGGCAGAGAGAGGGAGAGGGAGACACAGAATCTGAAGTAGGCTCCAGGCTCTGAGCTGCCAGCACAGAGTCCGACATGGGGCCCAAACCCACAAACTGTGAGATCATGACCTGAGCCAGTCAGATGCTTAACCGATTGAGCCATCCAGGCGCCCCTATATGATCCAATCTTAGTGGCCTTCAGGTTAGTAATGATTTAGAGTTATGCTTTGACTTTCTTTTAAGTATCTCATTAAATCTAATACATTCATCTAAAGTGAGAGAAAAACAAGTACTCTAAGATTTTGTGTGGGGAATTATACTTTCACCAGTCAAAAAATGAAGATGGCCACCCTGAAAAGATATGTTTTTGCTATTTTATACATTATATGGTGGGTGGGAAAAAGCAGACAGTCCCAAGACCCAGGTTTAGGCCCTGGGCTTTAGTGTTTACTAGTACCTCACTTTCTGCAAATTTCTGAAACTCTTTAGATGTTTTACTTAGATGTATATATTTCACAGTTAACATGATTAATAAGGAACAAATGAATAAGGTATATATATTATGATTAGTTTAATTTAAAAAAATTATCCTTTTTGGGGAACATCTGATTAGTCATGTGACAAAAAGGTCATTTTCCTCAAATAAACCCATTCTTTAATGCTCCTTTTCTCACATGGTAGAACATTATTTCATTAAAAAATTACTAATGGCACCCCAGGTATGTTCTAGGGACTGTTCTAGATGCTTGAGATACATAGTAAACAAAACTCTCTACCCTGCAGGATCTTTCTAGCAGGAGGAAAATGACAACAAGCAAAAGGTATAATAAGTAAAGCACTTAGCATGTTAGAATGTCCCACGTGCTAGGGAGAATATTGAAAAGGCAGGGTAAGCAGCATTGGAATGATGGGAGTGGACACAGGGGTGGTTGGAAGTTTAAGTCAGTTGGCAGAGTAGGCACCAATGAAATGAGAATTGATCAAGGTCTTGAAGGTGGTGACAAAGTTAGCCATGGGATTCTTTGGAGGGGGATATTCCAGGAAGAGAGAACTGTTGGTACAAAGACAGAAACTGTTAGATTTTAGAGATGAGGAAACTGAGATCCAGAGATGTTAGGGTACTTGCCCAGGATCACATAGTTAAAAAGTGTCAGAACTGGGTACAAAGACAATTTGTCTGGCTTCAAAATTAGTGTTCTAACCTCCTCACCATGCTACCCTGTGGGCTGTGGTAAGTATTTGTTGAATAAATGAATGAGTGAGTGAGTGAGTGAGTGAGTGAGTGAGTGAGTGAATGAATGAATGAATGAATTGCACTAACTGCAAATGACCTGAACTGGTGGTTTAGAAAATGGTGTGTAGAAGACAGGGGGTGGAGTGGATTAATCATGAGGCCAGATAATCTCTATGTATACATACATATGTGTATATGTATGTGTATGTATATATATCTGTGTATACACACACACACACACACACACACACACACATACACAGACCACATCTTTTTTCTCCTTTCATCTAGCGGTAGACATTTGGGTGGCTTCCATATCTTGCTATTGAAAATACTGCTGTAATAAGCATAGGGGTGCATATATCTATTTGAATTAGTGTTTGTGTCTTTGGGGAGTAAATACCCAGTAGTGGAATTACTGGATTATATGGTACTTCTATTTTCAGTTTTTTGAGGAACCTCCATATTGATTTCCAGAGTGGCTGCACCAATTCACATTCCTACCAGCAGTGCACGAGTGTTCCCTTTTTTCCACATCCTTGTCAGTACTCGTTATTTCTTGTCTTTTTTATTCCAGCCTTTCTGTCAGGTGTAAGGTGGTATCTCATTATGGTTTTGATTTGCATTTCTCTGATGATTAATGATGTTGAGCATCTTTTCATGTGTCTCTTGGCCATCTCATGTCTTCTTTGGAGAAATGTCTATTCAGGTCCTCTGCCCATTTTTAACCAGAGTGGTTTTTGTTGTTGTTTTTTGTTAGTACTTTGATAGTGATTACATGGAACCTATAGATTGCTTTAGTTGGTAGGGACATTTTAACATTATTAATTCTTCTAATCCATGAGCATAGAATATCTTTTTATTTGTTTGTGTCATCTTTAATTTCTTTCATCAGTGTTTTCTAGTTTTCAGAGTGTAAGTCTTTTACCTCCTTGGTTAAGTTTATTCCTAGGTATTTTACTCTTTTTGATGCAATTGTAAATGGAATCAGTTTTTAATTTCTCCTTCTCCTACTTCATTATTAGTGTATAGAAATGCAACTGATTTCAGTGTATTAATTTTGCATTCCACAAATTTACTAAATTCATTTATTGCTTCTAATAATTTTCTCATGGAGTCTTTAGGATTTTCTTTTTTTAAAAAAAAGTTTTTTTTAACGTTTATTTATTTTTGAGACAGAGAGAGACAGAGCATGAACAGGGGAGGGGCAGAGGAAGGGAGACACAGAATCCGAAACAGGCTCCAAGCTGTCAGCACAGAGCCCGACGCGGGGCTCGAACCCACGAACTGTGAGATCATGACCTGAGCTGAAGATGGACGCTTAACCGACTGAGCCACCCATGCGCCCCTTTAGGATTTTCTATGTATTATATCATGTAATCTACAAATAATGACAGTTTTACTTCTTTGCTACCAATTTGGATGTCAGTCTGTCTATCTATCTATCTATCTATCTATCTATCTATCTATCTATCTATTTTATTTCAAGATTTTATTTAAATTCAAGTTAATTAACATATAGTGTAGTATTAGTTTCAGGGGTAGAATTTAGTAATTCATCACTTTCATACAACACCCAGCACTCATTACAAGTGCCCTCCTTAATGCCCATTACCTATTTAGCTCATCCCCACACCCACCTCCCTCCAGCAACCCTCAGTTTATTCCCTGCAGTTATTAGTCTCTTAAGGTTTGCCTCCCTCTTTGTTTTTACCTTATTTTATTTTTCCTTCCCGTCCCTATGTTCATCTGTCTTGTTCCTTAAATTACACATATGAGTGAAATCATATGGTATTTGTCTTTTTCTGACTAACTTATTTCGCTTAGCATAATACACTCTAGTTCCATCCGTGTCATTGCAAATGACAAGATTTCATTCTTTTTTATGGTGAACTAATATTCCATCGTATATATATACCACATCTTCTTTGTCCATCCATCAGTCAGTGGACATTTGGGATGCTTCCATATCTTGGCTATTATAAATAATGCTGCTACAAACATAGGAGTGCATGTGCCCCTTTGAATCACTATTTTTGTGTCCTTTGGATAAACACCTAGTAGTACAATTGCTGAGTCATAGGGTAGTTCTATTTTTAACTTTTTGAGGAAACTCCATACTGTTTTCCAGAGTGGCTGCACCAGTTTTCATTCCCATGAACAGTGCAGAGGGTTCCCCTTTCTCTGCATCCTTGCTGATGCCTATTGTTTCCTAAGTTTTAATTTTAGCCATTCTGACCAGTGTGAGGTGGTATCTCATTGTGATTTTGATTAGTATTCCCCAGATGATGAATGATGTTGAGTATTTTTTCATGTGTCTGTTAGCCAATAGTATGTCTTCTTTGGAGAAATGTCTGTTCATGTCTTCTGCCCATTTCTTAACTGGATTTTTTATTTTTGGGGTGTTGTGTTTGATAAGTTCTTTATAGATTTTTGATACTAGCCCTTTATCTGCTATGTCATTTGCAGATATCTTCTCCTATTCCATCAGTTGCCTTTTAGTTTTGTTGATTATTTCCTTTCCTGTGCAGAAGCTTTTTATCTCGACGATGTCCCAAGAGGTCATTTTTGCTTTTGTTTCCCTTGCCTCTAGAGATGTATCTAGTAAAAACTTACTATGGCTGGGGTCAAAGAGGTTGCTGACTGTGTTCTCCTGTAGGATTTTGATGGTTTCCTATCTCACACTTAGGTCTTTCATCAATTATATATATAATAATATATGTAATTTTATCTTGAGAGAGAGAGAATGGTTGGCGGAGAGGCAGAGTGAGAGGGGAACAGAGATTCCAAAGCAGGCTCTGTGCTGACAGCAGAGAGGCTGATGTGGGGTTTGAACTTACGGACTGTGAGATCATGACCTGAGCTGAAGTCAGGTGCTTAACTAACTGAGCCACCCAGGCAACCCTCATCCATTTCCAGTTTATTTTTGTGTATGGTGTAAGAAAGTGGTCCACTTTCATTCTTCTGCATGTTGCTGTCCAGTTTTCTCAACACTATTTGTTGAAAAGACTGTCCTTTTTTTTTCCAGTCGCTATTCTTTCCTGCTTTGTTGAAGATTAGTTGATCATAGAGTCGTGGGTCAATTTCTGGGTTCTCTATTCTGCTCCATTGATCAATGTGTCTTTTTTTGTGCCAGTACCTCCTTTTATTTATTTTTATTATTTGCTGTGGCTAAAACTTCCAGTACTGTGTTGAATAAGAATGTGACAGTGGGCACCCTTGTCTTGTTCCTGATCTTAGAGGAAAATTTCTCAATTTTTACCACTGAATATGATGTTATCTGTAGGTTTTTCATGTATGACCTTTATTATGTTGAGGTATGTTCCCTCCACACTCACTTTGTTGAGAGTTTTTACCATGAACAGATGTTGAATTTTTTTCAGATGCTTTTTCTGCACCAATTGAAATGATCATATGATTTTTATCCTTCATTTTGTTAAATTGATGTATCATGTTGATTGATTTGTAGATATTGAAACATCCTTGCTTCCTGGAATAAATCCCATTTGATTGTGATGAATGATCCTTTTAGTGTATTGTTGGATTCAGTTTGTGATACCACTCTCACCATCCCAACATGCTATCATTGTTCTAGCAAATCAGGTAAAAGTATCCCTAAAAGGTAAAAGGATCTCAGACAAAGTAGAGAGCTAGACCTCTGAGCGTGGATGGGGAGTCATTGTCATTTACGGTTAAGTGAGAAGAGTGGTTGTTCCATTTGATGACAACCTTAGATAATGGCTTTAGCCAAGGATACATCTTTAAAGAGAAAATGAAAGTAGCTTTAAAGACTCTAACTTGCTTTACTAACATTTACCCTAATAGGCCATGCTTCAGGACTATATCAGTCCAATCATCATCATCATTGTCATCATCGTCATCATCATGGCTGTCCCTGAGTGCTTACTTTTTGCCACACAATGGAGGATAATCCTCATAACTGTTTATGTGTTTATTTATGTATCTATGTAATTGTCAATAATCCATATTATAACTCTATATATAAACACTCCCCATAAAACTATGAGAGTACTAATATTATTGCCATTTTGTAGATGAAAAAACAGAGGCTTCTAAGAAACTTGTTAAAGTCACACAGCAGGAAAGCAACAGAGGCAGGAATCCAAGCTATATAGCATATCCCTAGACCTCCTGCTCTTGACCACAATAGCATCCTGATTACGCCTGTAAACTGATTATGATGTCCATTGGCACTCCATCACTTTCAACAGCTTTTCTCAGGATCGTTCTACTACAAAGCATGCAGCACCTGACCCTGAGGTGGTGCCACCAAAGAGAAAACCACAGCACTTCCATAGTATTGCAGGGTTGGTGATTTTCAAATACAGATATATGGGGCTTGCTAGAACATAAATTCAGGTAAGATCATAGAAGCATGCCTGCTGATGCACTATTTATATGCATTTTGGTGGCTTAGAATATTCATTAAATAATGTAATCAGCAACTGCTACTCTTCAACCGAATTTTCTGTTTGCCTAAAATTAAAGGAAAGAGTGGACTTGTGAATTTCCAATTCATGTAGGAATTTATTTAAAATGTAGAGGGTGCTTAAGACCTATTCTTGACTTTTTCCTGTGTCTCATGTTAAATATAATAATGTTGTGCACTGGGTGTGAATCTCTTAAGTATTCTCAGACTCCATATAGCAGGATAGACAGTTTGTAGAGGGATTAGCATCCTGAAACCTCTCTCTGTGCTTCTAAGAACTGGTAATAGAAAGGACATTCTGGTTTCTAGGAGGAAATCCTGTTTTAATTACGCTTTATATGCAGAGTCTTGGGACACACACATCACAGACACTATAAAATAGAGAAGTGGATTGGTGAGGCTCTGGGGAAAGCCTCAGGGCACAGCTGTCTTTACACAGTGACACAACAAACTCAGAAGAGCAGAGAGGCTCAGGCACCATCAGTCTCTCTATCCCTTACAGCCCTGCATTAAACTGTCCTGCACGATAGTCAAAGAGGGGAGAAGCTTAAATTGTGCTTTCCTGTTCCAGAAGAGAAGGGCTTTATGTCAGTAGCTGTAATCTCAAGTCATTACCTTTAAATCAACACTGCAAGAGAGCTAGGATGAAATGTATTTACTGAAACAGTGCAGGAATAATAGTGCAATGGCTCATTGACAGAGTACATTTGAATGGCAGGTGTAATTTAATTGAGAATTGTATGCAAAGAGGAAAATAGAATTGATGTTTGTTTAATATTGACTTGTTTAAAAGCAATGGATCAATGCCAAGTTGCTCTTAATTTCCTCTCTCTGATATAATTTTTTCTTTAAAGAGTTGTTTTCAAATTTTTTTTCCTCTTTCTTGAAGGTAGGATGGCTAATCACAAAATAAGAAACGTGAAGACCATCTACTAAATCCAGAGAAAGATCTATAGTTGTTTCATGCCTTAGAGAAAACAAGAGAAAAAAATGGAATTTAATCTCTTCATCAACTGCTGTTAATTCATAATTTTCTATGTAATGAGATTGGAATGAGCTGTGCAGGGAAGATGCAGCCTGCATAACAATAACAGGCTTTCAGATAGATTCCAATCTTAGCCGCTATATTTCTTCTTCCTAGGGTCTTCCCAGAGAGATCACACAACAAAACATCTTGATCAATTGGACAATACCCTGCTTTTTTTTTTAACTTAAAATCCACTCCCAGATCCCATTCAATGGGCATTTCTTAATATTTGAGATAGTCCAGTAAGTTTTTTTAGGGAATAAAATTACCTGTTTATCAGGAAGTTGAAGAAGAAAAATTATACAATCTCAAATATATTTCCAATTTAAAACTTTAGAAATAGAATACTTTTTCTAATTTGAAAAAGTATCTCTTTGCTAAAACAGCAGCTATATTACACTCCATGGGGAAACACTGGAAGCATTTCCATTAATTTCAGAAACAAGTCTAGGATGCTGGCTAGAAGTCAGTATCGTTTAACCCGATCACAGCAATTCTGGACAATGCAATAGCAATGAAACAGCAGTGACAGGAATGGGCATTGGAATGGAGAAGGAAATTATTTATAGTCTAAACATATTTTACATAAATAACAAATATAGATTATCAAACCTGAGAAAATGTAGTGAAGTTATTTGAGGCTCTAGTCAATGTCTTCTGTTCCTGTCAAAGAGCAGCTCCATATCACCCTCAGCAGCCTGAAGGGGAGCCTCACTCAGAAAACAGAGCCAACAAAAATGAACGTTCCCACTAGCACATCTTTCAACACATTCATAACCTTCATGACCATTATAAATGGTGTACTGCCCTTGCTCTTGCCCATGACCTTCCCTTCAATTGTGCACTGGCTTAGCTTGGCTTGGCTCTTATCCTTCTCATGTAGTTATGAACATCACTCTTGTACTTATGTCTTCTCTCTAACATCCAATTTGTCCTCTGCTGCATCATTACCATTAGCATCCAAACATTCTTCAGTATCTTCCACCTTAAAAAGCTATCCCTTGGCCTGACATCACCCTCTAGCTATTGTCCTGTTGCTTGGCTCCCTTTTCCAGCAAAACTCCTTTTAAGAATTCTTACCTTTCACACTTCTTGGCCTCCCATTAGTTCTTGAACCCATGCCTCTCAAGCTTTTGCCCCTAACTCTTCATTGAAATAGCTCTTGCTGAGATCACCCATGACCCCCATGTTGATTTGACACAGGGGTCAGGACTAGTCCTACTCTTACTTGGTCTAGTAACAGCATCAGACTCAGCTGCCACTCTCCTCTTGAAATGATTTCTTCACCTAGGCTATGTGACTCCATTTCTCGTGGCTCTCCTCCTGCCTCATTAGCTATATATTTTGCTCTTTTTTTTTTTTTTTTTTTTTTTTGCTGGATATTCCTCACTTCCTTTTCTCTAAATATTGGCATGTCTCAAGGTCAGTTCTGTGAAAGAGAACTGAGGTGAGGTGAGGAGGTAAATCTAGCAAATTATTGGTTTATGTGATTGTGAGGGCTGACTAGGCAAATCTGAAATCCGTAGGGCAGGCTATTTGAAAGGCAGTCTGGAACGCTTGGGCTTGAACCGAGGTTGGATCCACAGGTGGGATTCCTTCAGAGAAGCCTTAGTTCTACTCTACAGGCTTTTCAAATGATTGAATCAGGCCTACTGAAATTATCCCAGATAGTCTTCCTTTCTTAGATTATCTATAAGATACCTTCCCAGCAACACCTAGATTAGTGTTTGGTAGACTAACAGGGGACTATAGTTTAGCCAGGCTGACACAGAAAAGTGACCATCACACTCACAGTCATATCATTTTTAAGTGGCAGAATTGACTTTTGAACCTAAGACAACCTAACCTCAAAGTCAGTGCCCACTTCAGGATATCATCTCGTCCAACACTCTGAGAAGGGCCTGCTTCTTAAAACTGGGTCCTCACTATTACCAGCAATATGCAAACTTAATTTGCTTAACTGTTTTTCAGAGATGGGGAAAGGTATTCTTACTCTGGGTGGAGGTTAGACAGGAGTGCATTTCAGCACTAACATTCAGTAGTCCTTTGGTTCAGTGATACTCAAATTTGCTCAGTAGAGATCATCTGAGGATCCACAAAGAGGACAGAGAATGATTTATAAAGGGCAATAGTGAAATAGGTTCATTTCTAGTATTTAAGAAGGCCGCTTAAAAACAGTTTATGGTTGGGTTTAGAAACATTTTTTTACAATATTATTTAAAATATACTCTGAAGAATCTCAGAATAAAGGGCTAATTAAGTAAATGAAAACTTGAGTCTGTCCTGTTTGTAGTTGTCACTCTTATTGAATTGATTCCAAATTAATGAAGTTTTACAACATATGACATTTAAAGAAGTAACTCTAATGTTTTATTTACTGAAGTCAGTTGTGGTGTGTTGAGTAATGGCATCCCAAAGAAGTTCAGGCACTAAATTCTTGGAACCTGTGAATGTTTTCTGGCAAACAAATTTTGCATGTGATCAATCTGAGGCTCTTGGGATGGAGAGTCTCCTGGCTCACCCAGGTGGGCCCAGTGAAATCACAGCAGCCCTTCTAAAGGACTAAGGAGGAGACAGTGTGATGATGTCAGCAGAAGCTGGAGTGGAGGTGTTTGGAGATAGAGGGAGAGGTCACAAGCCACGGAATGCAGGTGGTGATTAGAAGGTGAAGAAAGCAAGGGACCAGGTTGTCCCTTTAGTACCTTCAGGAATCAGCCCTGCTGACACCTTGCTGTTAGCCCTGTGAATCTGAGCTTGGACTTCTGACCTCCAGAACTGTAAGAAAGTACATTTATGTTGTTTTAAGCCACTGAAGTTATGATAATTTGTTAGGGCATTAATGGGAAACTAATGTGTCAGTAGAGAAAGTGTTTTCTGGTTAATTGTTTTTGGCTTAATGACAGTTATAGAACAATTCATGAATGGCAGGTGACAAATGCTTTTGGTTGGCTAACACAGCTTCCATCCATAACCTCTTTCTCCCTAGTTGGAGATGGACTTTGTTGGGAGACCGTTTCCTGGGGGCCAGCGAAAAGTTAGAGTCTAGACGTCTGATGAAATCTTTGAACAGGAACACCAACCATGGACCACCTATCTCCAGATTTTTATGTGAGAAAAAGAGTAAAAGACTAAGCACACACAAAATGTAGTATAGCCATCCTTCCAGACTTTAATTTGTGAACTCACATGCATGTATATGTGCACTTACACACATAGGCACACACATATTTAAATACTATTGATGAAGGAAATTTTCAACTTTGAATGTTTGTGGGCCCTAATCCTGGGCTCCCAGGGAAGCTATACTTGAACATTTAGCATGGTCAGAATGGCTCAGAAAAACCTCAAAGCATGGGCTCTATTTCTACCCCAAGCACACATTGTCTATCTGCTTCATTTAAAAATAATAATCATAAGGAGCATTCCAAACATGAAGGTAAGAAAAAGAAAAAACCTCCCCCTGGTTTCTCTAAGATGGAAGTCAAAGAGCCTTGCACATAAAAACTAAGATCATGTCTATAACTTTCCAGAGCGTCCTTCATAATGATTTGTAACTCTATGTAAAAAAACAAAAAACAAAAAACAAAAACCTATGTAACACTGCACCGAATGTTTCTTTCCTGGAGCACTCTTATTTGTGAAGATCATCTATCCAGGCAGCTGTCCTAACTTGGGCTCAAATGAAACTTTTCCTTGCTCTTTATAATTTTTAAAAAGGTTTGTTCGTTTTTCAGCACTATGCATGGGAAATTGTCACTTTTTTCCATTTAACATTATTTCGGAGCCAATTTCCATGCCGATAAATACAAATCAATGTAAAGCAACCATTTAGAGTGGCTATCTGCTATTTCAATGTATAAATGCATTTCAGTTTATTTTAGCAGCCTTCCATTGATGAGCGATTGTGGTTGTCATCGTTTTTAAAGCTTCCTCCTATTCTAAACAATCCTGTGCTGAACATCTTTATATGTCACTGGGCACATTTGCTTTACTACTTCCTTGGAATTATTTCTCAGAAAAAGAAGTTCTCAGGCGCTCACCTGACTGGAAGACAACTGATCTGTCAAGGGTTGAAGTCAATAAAAGCAACAAGGAGCCAAAATTAAGGTCACAAAGTTACCCTTCCTTTCTGCAATAGATTAAATCAAAGACTGGAGCTGGAGGAGGCACTGACTACCCCCTCTTCCCTTTTCCCCATAGAACCTGCACTGGTTGAGGGTCTGGTGGAGCAGTGTAGACAGGGGGATCGCCTGACTGTTAGGGGACCCTGAACAAAAATCTCCAGCAGTGTTGTAGACTCTGGGATTCTAGGGAATGGGAGAGGGAAGGGCTAAGAGTGGAAAAGAAGGGTAAGAGTGAAAAAGTAAGCTTGAGTGGGGAAAGAGTCTTCCAGGTTATGCCCCCCCCCCCCTGCCGACTCCCATGAGGCGCTCCTGCGGAGGCACCTGAAGAAGACCTCTGCCAAAGGCCTCAGGTAGAGAGTCGTAGGGATGCAGGTGCAGAGCTCAGGATGTATATATGCAGTGGTTGACCCAAGGAGGCACCTGTGACCTGGACTGCTCCTCCCCTCAGCCCATGATGCACGTCCGTGCACCAAGTCTCGTGTGGGGAGGCCAGCCCCCCCGGGGAGGCTTGTCAGGCAAAGCCTCTGTAGTTGCCTGTAGTTGGGCCTGAAAAATCATAGGTTTTTAACCAGGAGCCCGACTTCTCATAAATGCTGGGTCAAATGATAGGCATGTTTTGAAGGCTTTTACACATAATAACATTCAGAAATGTGACCCTTGGCACTATTACCACAACATCACAACACTGAGAGTTGATGTATTCTTAAATATTTGACAATCTTGTAGTTAAACATGGGTTCTCATTGTTTCAGTTTCTGCTTACTGGTTATCAGGGAATTGGAACTCCTTTCATATTCTGGTGCTAGTTCCTTATTTTAATTGTTAGAGCTTTGGATGATCTGGTAGAGTAGGACCTATCCCAGTAGTCTTGTTTGGCTTTTTTTTCTTGCCTCTTCTCATGCATTTATTTTTCTAGATGCATTTTACAGCCATTTAATAAAGCTTCTCTTCCCCTTAAACTCCTATTGGGAGTTTCCCTATTGGGGAACCCTATTGGGAAACCCCTATTGAGATTTCACTTGGGCTTTTTATATTACTAGATGAATTTGTGAAGAGGGGACTGACATCTTTATAATAGTGAGCTTTTCTGTCCAGATCGTGATCTATATGTCCTATTAGTTTGGGCTAGTTTTTAATGAGATAGGGTGTAAATAATTTCCTTGGTTAAGGAAGAACAATAAGATAGTTGACATAGTTTTTACATTTTGCCTAAGTGGAAGCAGGACAAGCTTTTATATCAGGACCATAAAAAACATATAAAATGACACATAGGGGGGGCTCTGGGGGGGGTTCAGTTGATGAAATATCTGACTCTTGATTTTGGCTCAGGTCATGATCTCACAGCTCTTGAGTTTGAGCCTCACGTCAGGCTGTGTTGGCAGCGTGGAGCCTGCTTGGGATTCTCTCTTCCCTCTCTCTGCCCCTTCCCTATTTGTGTGTGCACTCTTGCTCTTTCTCTTAAAATAAACTGTATAAAAATGACATATATATGCAGTCCTCTTTCTGCATGATTTTGGCATACATAAATTTCAGTTATCATGGCTCAGTTAATAATAGGAGTCCCCCACCACACAGTTCAACCTTTAGTTACCTTAGTGTATAAACTAAGTAATATTATCATCAAGGGCAAATTTGACTGCTAGCTCTTCAGTCTGCAGATCACTCTGTGAATAACATAAATTGATCAATGATCAGTGATGTCTGTTCCTTCAGTGTCTGTCAGTGCTTGGCCCCTGCATATCTGTTACTCAGGTCAACCCCACACAGCACAGTAGGTGGTTGTGTTCCCTCCTGATTTCCCAGTAATAAATCCATGTAAGGCTTTGCAAAAGGGATAATCAAAAGAGGGCATTAGCCAATAAATTGGAGGGGTCACAAGAAGACAAGATATCGTAATGCTGGAAGTGCAGCCCGAATTGGATGTAAATGGAACGCTAGAAGAACTCATCACTGTGGGAACACAGACACAGCTGCTGTTCAGAGGACGTCAGATCTGCAGCCAGGGGGAAAAATCAGACTTGCGTGAACTTCAAGTGGTAGTGACAAAAAGGATGAACGGGTCTCAGAGGAAGTGACCCTTGCAAAAAAAAACTTCACATTAAAGGAACTCTTGGAGACATTTCACGACATTGATAAAGGCAAAGGATAAATGGGGACAGCTGGTTCAAAATTAAAGAAGATTAAGATGATTTGCCACAGCGTCGGAAAGATGCTTGCTCTGAGTCATAAATTATAGGACAAGAACAAAGTGATCACTGTTCAAGTTACTCTTGAGAAATAAGGTGAAATAAATTTAATCTTCATTGTTTCTAATGTTTAAAATAAGGTGTATTAAATGTTGCTATTTTTATATTTCTCTGTGCATTTATAGTGAACAGCAAGGGCTTTTAATGCTTGGATAATATACATGGAAAAACTCCATTTTTTCCTTCTGTGTAGGGAAAAACCCAGTTCTTCCCTTCTATGAATTTCTTCCCTATGTGTTTCCTTTACTATTTACACAAAACACTTCACTTCTGACACTTCTGGTCACCAAATGGGTGGGGTTTTTTTTCCCATGCCAAGCAATTTGCGGTGCCCCCAGCTAGGTGTCCTATAATTCAACTCAACTCTAACACCATCTACCTAGAAATGGTATCAGATCTCACAGGCTAAGGGACAAGACTCCCACCCCCACACACACACCACACTTCTGATGTCAGTCACAAACCCAGGGTGTCACCTGTGCATCACAGATTCCAATGACCTCTTCTTTGGGTTCAATTAATTTGCTAGAGCGACTAACAGAAATCAGGGAAACATTTATGTTTACCAGTTTATTAAAGGATATGATAAAGGATACAGATGAACAGCCAGATGGAGAGAAACAAAGGGTGAGGTCTGGGAAAGTCCTAAGTACTGGAGCTTCTGTCCCCATAGAGTTGAGGTGTATCACCCCCCGCCCCTACTGTGGATGTGTTCACCAACCTGGAAGCTCTCAGAACCTCACACTCTTCTTCAACTTCATGGAGGCTTCCTCACATAGGCGTAATGAATTATTAAGTTAGCTTCTAGTCCTTCTATCTCTGAAGGGTCGGGGGTGGGGCTGAAAATCCCAAACTTCTCATCATAGTTTGGTCTTTCTGGTGGCCAGTGTCCATCCAGAAGCCCACCCAGAGCTGACACAGTGGCACAAAAGGTGCTCCTGGTGCTCTTATCACCTAGGGATTTACAAGGTTGTAGGAGCCCTGTGTCAGGGATGGGGTTAAATACCAGATATTAGAACAAGAGATGCTCTTAGTGTTTTGATCACTCAGGAAATTATAAGGGCTTCAGGAGCTCTGTGCCAGGAATGGGGAGGCAGAGACCAATATATATTTCCTGTTGTGTCGCTGAGAACACAGTAAAGATGACTGAGCAACTGTAATTTTTTTCCATTAAGATCATTTTGTGTAGTTTCATCCTATGCACTCATTCTGTGTGATCGTGCACTGCCGTGCAAAGTGAGCACAATCTGTGCTAAGGAAAACAGGAGGCAGAGTGAGCAAGAATAGTAAGTTGAGTGAAAATCCCCCCAACTCAGAGCAGATGGCAGGGAAAGGAAAGGCTGTTCATCTTGGTAAGAAAATAATGCCCATGAGACTGTCACTGGCCTAGAGGATGAATGTGCTATTGTGGAGTCATGCAGGGATGCTGCCACTCACAAAGGTCCTTCCAGAAATGAAGTCACTGTGTGGAAGAGCTGTCTGCACCACCATGTTCATTCACTGCAGCCTTATTTACCACAGCCAGGCCCTGGACACAACCTAAGTGTCCATCAACAGATAAGTGTGTAAAGAAAATTAATACGTATACAATGGAATAGTAAAACGGTAAAAGTAAAGAGGTAAAAAGCCATAAAAAGTAAGAAATCCTGCCATTTGTGACAACACGAATGGACCTTGAGGGCATGAGGCTTAGTGAAGTAAGTCAGTCACAGAAAAGACAAATACCATATGGTCTCACTTATATGTGGAAGCTAAAAACAAAAAAATAAAAAGCAAAACTGAATTCACACTCCTAGATACAGAAAACAGATTGAGGTAGGGGGTAGGGGAGATGGAGCGAAGGACGTCAAAAGGTACAAACTTCCTAGTTATAAGGTAAAATAAATACTGAGGATGTACTGTCCAACATGGCGACTGTAGTTAACACTGCGGCATATTTGAAAGTTGCCAAAAGTTCTCGTTGCAAGGTGAAAAAGCTTTTTCCTTTTGTCTCTATGTGGGATGATGAATGTTAACTTGCTGTGGTAATCATTTCACAATATATGCAAGTCAGGTCAGTATGTTGTACACCTTGAACTTACACAGCATTGTCCATCAATTGTATCTCAATAAACCTGGAAGAAAAAAAGAAACCTCTTCCCAATCATCAGTTTATTTAAATAGAATCTTTCTTTAAAGCTTTTGCTTATGAAAGTAGAAGGGATTTCTGGCCCTGGTTGCCTGAGTGTGCATCCTTGCTCCCTTTCTTTCAGGAGTCAAGATTGTCTAGGTCAAAAATGCCCCCTGTCTTTGTTGCTGTGTCAGGGAGGATGACTGCTCTCATTCCAGTTCTTTCATATGAAGTCATCTTGGCCACTTAATCTTCCATTGCACTGACACAATGAAACCCTCTCAGCCTAATGGGTTCAGGCACATCTTTCCTGGGCCGATAGCCAGGAATGGATTGATGTGCTAGTTTGAAAGGAGAAAGAAAGCACAAAGAATTTTTCAAGCCAAGGAAGAAACCAGAGAAAGAAATACAGTTTCTGTCAATGGCTTTAAGTGAGGATTTTTCCTTAAAATCCCCATGATGCTCTACAGCGCTGTGAGTGATTTATAACGCCAGCAAGGACTGGCTGTGCTTAATGGGGTCATTTGATTTTAATGCCTCAGATGGGACTGCTGCTATTTTTGGCCCAATAAACGAGTCTGCGGTGGTACACATGAGCAAATTTAAAAAGGTAAATCATGTCTGTACTGTGATCAATTTAGAGGGAGAGAATCTTAAGAAGAAAGCCAGACAGACAGTGAGATGGGAGATGTAATCTTCGACAAAATGCGTAACATTCCCTCATCTCTGGAGTAGAGGTACACAAAAGGCAGAGGCATCTGTATTTATAGATGTTCTGACGCTGGCTCTGAGATGTAATTTAAGGAACTCAAAGACCTGTCTCATTGGATATACGTCCTTGCTAAGTTGCTGGACTTCCTGCCTTTAGCTTGAGTTCTTCAGAGTCTTTCTGCATCTACCTTTGATTAGCAGTATGACCTTGAGCAAGTTATCTTTTCCAGCCTCAGCTTCTTCTCCTGTAAACAAGAGAATTGAAGGAGAAATCTAAAAGGTCTTTCAGTTCAATGGCTTTGTGACTCTCTCAAGTTCTTCAGGAGAAATACTTTTAATTGGGGGGACAGTTTCTGTCAGTAAAATTTTAAAAAACCAGCCTTGATGTAGAAAGGATTTAAGGTGACTTGCTATCATTTTATTTCTCTGGCTTTTGCATATGTGAGGAAGTTTCTTTTCTTCCCCACCCTGCACATGGCTGCCTTCAACTAAACTAAGGCGTGGTCTGGGATCTCAGAGGTTGTCAAGAGTATTTTATATTGCTTCTTAGATTGGTTGGCAGCACAGATCACATTACTGCAGGCAATTAAGATTTGGCTATAGAAATGAACTATTTCAAAAGTAAAACATCATTCATATAATAGCTAGTTAGAAATGCTATCACAAAATTTAGAATAAAATTTGAAGAAATAGAAACATCTAAGTAACTACCATTGTGTTCATTTTAAGAACTATCAAGCCTTGCCTATCTACTCTTTATTTTAATCTCTAATATAGGTAAAAAGCAAGCATTGATTCACCATAAATATTTCCTTAGAGTGAAAGTCAATTGTTACATTCATAGCTCACATCTGGCTCAGACTCTTAGAGGTGCTAAGACAACTTGACATTAAAAGCTCATTCAGGATTTCCAAGCTCTTGTAAAATAACGACAGGACTTCTAAGTCCTAATTTTCCATACATCTTCCAAAAAGCATATATATCACAAGGAGAATAAATGCAAAAACCTGTAGTTCAAGTCTACAACAATACTAGGAGACAGAAAATAATACAGTTCTCTTCAATTTATACATAGTGGAGAAATGGAAACACAGAAGAGCCAACCGGTGAGCTCTGCTAGAGTGGTGAGTCAGGAAGATACTAGCAGTAGAGGAATGAAAGTAAATCTCCCTCAAAAAGAAGGTCCCCCTACAGTGAGTGAAGAAACACTGAGAACACTGTACCTGTGCCAGCATCACATGAAAGGAAGGTACTCAGCATCAGCTATGAAGCCTCCTTGCTATAAATGTTTGACCTCAGTTGAATTCCAGGAAAGAGGAGAATCCCAAACATGAGATATTCTGTAGACAACTGACCTCTACTCTAAAAAGGATTCAATGTCATAAAGAACCAAGGGAAATGGAAAGATGGTTTCAGGTTGGGGGGAATAATGAGACATAACAACGAAACACAATATGGAAATCTTGACTGCATCTTGGATGGGTGTGCAGCTACAAAGGTCACTTGGCAAATGGGAAGGAAATTGCAGTACAACTGTGTCTTGTGTGATGTTACTTGAATGAATGCTTGTTTTCAGCTGTCGTAATGGTGATGTGGTTGTGCAGGAGAAAGCCCTTGTTCATGAGAGGTGCAAATCGGAGGACTTAGGAGTGAATGGCAATGAAGTCTGGAGCATACATTCAGATGGTTTGCAGAAGGGAAGTGCGTCTGTATGCAGTGGACAATGCAGTGGATATGATGAGATACCTTCAGTTAATAAACCTAGTATGGGATGTACTGTTGAGCAACGTTTCTGGAGGCTTAAAATTTTCTGAAAGAAAAAGAAAGAAAATTTCAGGCATCTTATTTTGAGCCCTTGAGACATTTAGCTGTCTCCTGCAAACTTCCTGGTGATATTTCCCAGAGACCTATCCCTACGTATGTCTTTGTGTTCCCCATGGCACAGCAAGAGGAGAAAGATGGGGAAGCTCTTGCAGCCTGCAAGTTCCCAGTTTGCATGATACAACTGTTGTGCCTGTCTGGAGTTTCTCTGGCATGGTGTTTCTCAGAGTGGAGTCTGTGAGCCACTGGTGAGCCTGCATTATATTGGACCTGCCGTAGACTTGCTGGAACTCTGGAAGGTGGGACCCAAGAACTAGAATTTTAGCAAGTTCCTTTGATTTCTTTTGCACACTGAAGTTCAAGAAACCTTGACCTAGCACTCGACTCTACCCTTAATAGCACCAAACCCACCCCAACAGGCATTTAGTATGAACACTAATTAGCATGGAAAATTATTTTTAGCAGGCTGTTAGAATTTGAAAAATAAGGCATTCAGAGAGCGATATGATGGCATATCGAGAGAGGTGACACTCCTTGATAAGGAAGCTGTTTCACCCACTACTATTCCACCAGATGTGTCTTGTGGCCTCTGACACAGACCTCTGACTCAAATGCATTTAGTTCCTTTTTTTTTTCTCAAATGCATTTAATTCCTGAAAGAATCATAGCTTCCTTCTCTCCCTTTCCTCTACCTGCTCTCATTCTGCCAATATGATTATTCAGAACACTGATTGTCATGTTTAAATAGAACAACACTTTTCTTAAAACTGGGTTAAGATTTTACATTAGGAAGAGGACATATTAACCTTATACCATCCACTTCAATCAACAAAACCAGTGACTGGAGGAGATAAGATATGGGACAGTTAAGCTTTAATGGGGGTTGAGGAATGGACAGGCAGAAAGAACATACTGCAAGTGTGGAATTATGTCTGAGCCTGATGGCATCCCAAAGTTGGGGGCCTTCGTCAGCTGGGGCCATGAGAGGTCCCAGTGTTTTGAGAGAGGAAGGGGTGCGGGGCCGGGAGGGACTAAAGAGGGTCATGGGAACATTCACATACAGAATTTTGACAGGGAATTAAAAAAAAAAACACCTTTTCCCAGTTCAGGAATGGTTCTTGGAGAAAATAATAGTTTTTAATACTCTATTTAAAATTCATTGGGTCCATGTAGACAATTTCTTGGTTGTGGATTGTGGTTGTGACTACTGAAATATCACCCTTACACATTTGCTCTGGAGATCCCCCTAATGCAATGCCTCTTGAGCCTCATGGAAGAGAACACCACTCCCCCAGCTCAATCAGGAACATTTGGGATTGAAGTCTGAATGTCAAGCTAGTCAAAGGTACAATACCATTTCCATAATTTCTGCTGTTCAGTTGTGACAGGTGAATTCCACTGGGAGAAAGAACAGGTGGGAGTGACAGTAGACATGGGGTGTCTTTGGGGGTTGACCAAAGTTCTACAATTGATCATGGGAGTGGCCACACAACCCTGTGAATATACTAAAAACCATTCATTTGTACCCTTTAAATGGGCAAATCGTATGTGAACTATATCTCAATAAAGCTGTAATATGTATCTTTAAAAATCACTGGAAACATATCTAGGGGTACAAAGAAGAGAAAATTCTTTGTGAATTATAAGGTGACTCTCTGGCCAACCATGGATAGCTATGCATCCAAAAAGCTAAGGGCAAATTGCAGGAAGCTTGTCATCCAAGACAGGAGAAGATTAATTGTGAAACTTTTCAAGAAGCATAGGTAAAAATGATTTAAAAAAATAAGACCTTTTTCTGTTGCATCACCTACCCATTACTTTTGTAATTTTTTAAGGAGGTAAAGTAACCAGAGGGACTGCAAAGAGGAGGTAAGTATGTGGCCTATTTCAGTAAATATTTCATTTATTTATTTTTAAGTATACAATGTCTCTCAAGAGCTGAGATGATGTGGTTGGATTGAGAAGAGTGGGATTGTTCATGTACTGTTACTATAACAATTGAAGTTTCAGAAACAGGAGTTCATAGATAGACAACCATGACTGCTAGCCTATAGCCCTCACTGCCAGTTCATGTTTTAGGGTCCTGAAAACCCTCTGTATTGGTTTGTTTGTGCTTATTGGGCTCAGAGATAATAATGCCTTTCCTTTAAGCATATCATCCAAAACATTTGAGGGCTTGGAGGTGCGGGGAAAAGGGGGAAAGAAGAACAGCAAAACATCACTATCAAGTAATGAGCCTAGTGGCTTTGCAAGCCTCAGAAAGTGGAAAAAGTAGTGAGCAAACCTAGCTTCATCTCACTCCCCTGAGTGAGAAGAGGGGACCACTTGGGGTATGAAGTCTGGACATCTGGGTCGAGGCTTCCCATTTCTCAGGGCTGTGGGTGTGAAGCTGAGAAACTGTGAGGTGCCTTGGGAGAAACCAAAGCAAAAGTCAGGCAGACTGTTGAAGCGAGTTGCCCAACAGAAAAGGCCAGGCCGAGAGGGAGATTTAAATACACATGGCTCTAGAGGGAAACCACTTGAGGCAAAGGGGTTGAATCAGAGGTTGAAGGTGGGGCTAAGACACCATTTCAGTGGACCTTATGGAGTGTTGCAGGGTCCTACAGGTTGGATGAAGAGGGACAAGGAAGAGGAAGGAACCGTTAACGGCACTGCCTATTCCTTGTTCTATCTCAACTTTTCCGAGGGCCAAGTCAAAGAATTATGGAATCTAGTAGTTTGACCTACCAGCCAGGCAGTCCACAAAACCTCCAAGCATATGAGTGTTTACATTTAAGGACCTCCAGAGTGGTTGCCAGATCCATTCCCAAACCACCCTTAATACCAGAAAGTCCTTCCTTACATCAAAATGCACAGTTCCTGCTAATAAAACCCATTTCTTATCTTGGCCCCTTGCTGGCTGGACATCAACACACAGCTGGTGAATGTTTGGGAAGCCATAAGCTCTCTAAGGGTTAGTCTCCTCATTTGTAAAATTGGCATAATGCTAGGGCCTGTCTTGCAGGGTTATTGTAGAGATTGACCGAGACGAGATTTATAAAGCATACAGATCACTTCTTGGCACAGGGTATGCATTGTTTTCGGCATCAGAATCAGTCCTAGTATTAGTTGTTGTGTTTCTTTTAGTAATACTGAGGCACATAGCCTGTGCTAATCAAAAAAGGCTCCTATCTGACAAATAACGGAAACTCTAGATTTCTTGAAAATTCTAGTGACCAAAAAAATGTAGATACTGGTAAACTGAGTGTTCACTGTGTGATAGACCCTCTGGTGTGTTCTATTTATATTATATCTTTTTATCTGCAGGATGACCCTGTGAATAAAAAGAATTCCATTTTACACATTTGAGAACAAGCTCAGAAAATTGACTTGACCAGGTACCCCAACTAGTAGGTTTAGGAATGGAACTTGAATCTAGTTCTGTATGACTCCAATACCTTAGTGTGAGAGCAACCACAGGAGCATGAGGTTGGGTTTTGCTGTCACAGTGGCATCGAGGACACCCTGTTGGGGGCTGAGGAGCACAACCTAAATCTCAAGGTTAAGGCTGTACCAGCAATTCCTTCATTTTCCTTCGAATCTGTCATTGGTCTATAGCTTTGCCCATAAAGATTTCTAAAATATTCTGGAAGCCGTTTATGTTTTCAGTGTGTACTGGCCTTTATATTAACAAATTCAAGTTTTTCCATAAGCCAGTACGTTTTTAAGTAGTGCAGGGTTTTTCTGAAATGGCTTGTGGCTGACACAGCCTCAGAGGAGAAGACCCAGTGGGTGCCATTTCCAGTCACACACCCTGTCCATTCCATTTCATTCCATTCTACTTTCATCCGGTTTGTATTTTAGGGCTCCACGTAAGAAGATATCTTTAGGGAGGAAAAAATATTCTGCTGCTAAAAATATAAATATTTGAAAACCAAAGCTTTAAACTATTGTTGGTAATACTTGTATTTATTTGTCTCAAAACACATTATTCAAAAATGCCCGATTCTCATTTCTTGCATTCTATGATTTCAGGAATAATTGTCAAGGTTTCCTAGATTTGTTGTAATTTCCATGTTAGGTATGTTAATTTTTCTTGACTAATATGCTTTCCCTCGGAGAACCTCCCTCTAATAATACCATGTGCTTCTATGAGAGCTCCTTACCCAGCCTTGGCTGTTCCTGCATCCCATCCCACAGGCAAACTGATTCATCCAGGAATTGATATGTGGTGAAGCAGAACAAATTTGAGTCTTTTCCTAGATCAATATTCAAAGCATTAGCTGGTGAATGAAACCATGCAGGGATGAGCAAAACAGAGAATGGAGGGAAAATCAGAGTCCTAATGAAATTATTTGAGCTCCTGGATCCAGTTGGACTTGAAACCATGTTCCTATCTGGATTCTCCCATTTAAATGAGTCAAGACTTCACCTCTTCCTGGATGTCTTATAAGATCAATCCAATTGATCTTGACTGCTGTATCTGTTCTGTTCCTGACATTTAAGGCTTTGCACTTTATTCTTTTGTGCACATTGAGAATGCTGTTGTAAAAAACTATCCTTTGGTTATTCCAAATGTAGACCTTGTGTGTTTCCTCAACCGGGAAGCAAGCTCCTCAAGGAAGGAGCCATTCATTGTCTTAACATCTGTAACCTCTGAGAGAGTCTTAATGATTGAGCATTTGACTTTCCCAGAAGGTAGTAATGCTTTTTCTTTAGGGAAATTTGAACATTTTGCCTTTTTATGATACTAGGAGTGACTGTCAGCTGTTGAAAACTCTGCCCAGTGGCCAGCCTCATGGATACATGTGTTGTGACCATGTCCTCAATTGTGATCCTTACCACTTGCCTTCATATAAGTGTACTTTTCATGATCTTCTTTTGTCTACCAGCTCCTTTAACCTGCTTTCAGCGGGAGATGCTATGTAAGAGGCAAAATGTTTTTGTTTTTTAATTCTAGTATAGTTATGATTCAATGTTATATTAGTTTCAGATGTATAGTATAGTGATTCAGTACTTCCATACATTGCCCGGTGCTCATCATGATAAGTGTACTCATAATCCCTGTCACCCATTTCACATCCTCCCCCCACCTCCCTTCTGGTAACCATCAACTTGTTCTCTATAGTTAGGACTCTTTTGGCTTGTCTCTTTTTGCCTTGTTTTGTTTCTTAAATTCCACATATGAGTGAAACCATATGATGTTTGTATTTCTCTGACTCACTTCACTTAGTATTACATGGATAGATCCATCTATGTTGTTGCAAATGATAAGATCTCATTCCTTTTTATGCCTGAGTAATATTGCCTTGTATATACATACCACATCTTGTTTATCCATTGTTCTTTCAGTGGACACTTGGGCTGCTTCCATGATGTGGGTATTGTAAATAATGCTGCAATAAACAAAGGGGTGCATATATCATGTTTTTGTGTTCTTTGGGTAAATATCCAGTAGTGAAATTACTGGATCATATGGTAATTCTATTTTTAATTTTTTGACAAACGTCCATACTGTTTTCCACATTGCACCAGTGTGCATTCACACCAACAGTGCCCAGAACTTCCTTTTTATCCACATTCTCACCAATACTTGTTATTTCTTGTATTTTTGATTCTAGCAGTCCTTACAGGTAGGAGGTGATATTGTGGTTTTCATTTGCATTTCCATGACAATGAGGGATGATGAGCATCTTTTCCTGTGTCTGTTAGCCATTGGTATGCCTTTTTTGGAGAAAAGTTTGTTCATGCCTTCTGCCCATTTTTTAATTGGATTATTTGGGAGGGGGTGGTGTTGACTTGTACCAGTTCTTTATGTTTTGGATGCTAACCCTTTATCAGTTATATCATTTGCAAATATCTTCTCCCATTTAGTAGGTTGTCTTTTAGTTTTATTGTTTCCTTTGCTGTGCAGAAGCTTTTTATTTTGTTTTTTTTTTTTTATTTTTTTTTTAACGTTAATTATTTTTGAGACAGAGAGAGATAGAGCATGAACGGGGAAGGGGCAGAGAGAGAGGGAGACACAGAATCAGAAGCAGGCTCTAGGCTCTGAGCCATCAGCCCAGAGCCCGACGCGGGGCTCGAACTCACGGACCGCGAGATCGTGACCCGGGCTGAAGTCGGACGCTCAACTGACTGAGCCACCCAGGCGCCCCGAAGCTTTTTATTTTGATGTAGGCCCAATACTTTATTTTTGTTTTTGTCTCAGGAGGCATACCTAGAAAAAAGTTGCTATGACCAATGCCAGAGAAATTACCACCTATGCTCTCTTCTAGGATTTTTATGGTGACAGGTGTCATATTTAGGTCCTTAGTCCATTTGGAATTTAATTGTGTTTATGGTGTAACAAAGTGGTCCAATTTCATTCTTCTACATGTAACTGTCCAGTTTTCCCAACATCATTTGTTGAAGAGATTATCCTTTTCCTAATTATATATTCCTTTCTCCTTTGTTGAAGATTAATTGACCATATAATTGTGGGTTTATTTCTGAGCTCTCTATTCTGTTCTATTGATCTGTGTGTCTACTTTTGTGCCAGTACCATACTGTTTTAATTACTACAGCTTTGTAGTATCACGTGAAATCTGGAATTGTGATATCCCCAGTTTTGTTTTTATTTTTCAAGATTGCTTTGGCTATTTGGGGTCTTTTGTAGTTCCCTACAAATTTTAGGATCATTTGTTCTAGTCCTGTGGAAAATGCTGTTGGTATTTTGATAGGGATGGCATTAAACCTGTATATTGTTTTGGGTAGTATATACTTTTAAACAACATTTGGTCTTCCTATACATGTGTACGGAATGTCTTTCCACTTGTTTGGGTTGCCTTCAATTTCTTTCATTGGTGATGTATAGTTTTCAGTTTAAGTCTTTCACTTCCTTGGATAAGTTTATTCCTAGGTATTTTATTATTTTTGGCACAATTATAAATGGGATTGTTTTCTTAATATCTCTTTCTGCGCTTCATTATCAGTGTATACAAATGCAATAGATTTCTGTACATTGATTTTGTATCCTGACACCTTACTGCATTCATTTATCATTTCTAGTAGTTTTGGGGTGGAGTCTTTTGGGTTTTCTATACATAGTATCATGTCTTTTCTCTTTATTTTTGCATATCTATTACTGGTTTTTGATTTGTGATTACCATTAGGTTTGTACGTAACATCTTATGCAGATAACAGTCTACATTAAGTTGATGGTCACTTAAGTTTGAACCCATTTCTTACTGTTCTCCACTGCCCACTGTTTTAGGTATATGGTGTTATACTTTACGTCCTTTTATTTTGTGACTTTTTTGACTGATTTTTATAGATGTACTTCTTTTTACTGCTTTTGTGTTTCCTACTTTTCTTACTCCTACTTATGGTCTTTCCTTTCCACTCAAAGAGTCCCCTTTAACATTTCTTGTAGGGCTTCTCCCACTAGACTATAAACTCTACCAAGGCAGGGATTTTGTTTTGGTTTGGTTTGCTGTATCCCTAGTACCTAGAACAGTGCCTGTTACACAGTAATAGTTGAAGAGTATGTTGTTTCCTCAGAAGGGAAAGCATGTAGAGTGAGTGACTATCAGGCCTCCCCAAGGCATTTTCAGGGTGCAGAGAAGTTCATGATCATTGGGATCCCAGCTGCGGGCCTGCTTCATGGGTGATCACTGCCTGCTAATTATTCAGGAGAAAGATAGCTGAATTATGGTAGTGCCTGAATTATGGTAGTGCTTGTAAAGTGCAGCAATTTTCTTTTTTTCCCTTTTTTTTTTACCTTTATTTATTTTTGAAAGACAGAGAAAGAGCACCAGCAGGAGAGGGGCAGAGAGAGACACACACAAAGAATCTGAAGCAGGCTTCAGGCTCTGAGTTGTCAGCACAGAGCCCAATGTGGGGCTCAGACCCACGAACCTTGAGATCATGACCTGAGCTGAAGTCAGATGCTTAACTGACTGAGCCACCCAGGTGCCCCAGCAATTTTCTTAAAATTGGTTAATGTGAGTGTTAGAAGGGGGTGAATCTTACAAAATTTCAGACTTCAGTCTTACGGGAGTTTATAGAAGAACTTTCACATAGAAAAATGAAATCCAAAATTCTTTTTTAAGAAATCATTTTCCTCCTCCCTCTTATGATTTTTGAACTTTTTTTTAAATATTTTTTTAACGTTTATTTATTTTTGGGACAGAGAGAGACAGAGCTGAACAGGGGAGGGGCAGAGAGAGAGGGAGAAACAGAATCTGAAACAGGCTCCATGCTCTGAGCCATCAGCCCAGAGCCTGACGCGGGGCTCGAACTCAAGGACCACGAGATCGTGACCTGGCTGAAGTCAGACGCTTAACCGACTGAGCCACCCAGGCGCCCCTGATTTCTGAACTTTTTAATGTCATGTTTGACCTCTGAGGGAAAAAAATAGGGAATTAAATGAAAACAAGAGTCAGTTTCAGTTATTTTGAAGGCGTTGAGATTATTTTGGACTCTAACACTAAAATAGGATAAAAACTTAGAGGCTTCACCTTCAGTATAGTTTCTTTGGAATCAAATAGTTTTCCCTCCTACGCCAGAGGGACTGAAAAGGTCCAGGTAGTATGCAAGGATCCAGGTATAGGTATTGGATATGTCTTTTTTTGTGCAATTAACAGCACACTACGTGTAATGAAATTTAGGAATAAGGGGAGTAGGGGTTGTAAAGACATTGCCCATTTTAGCCTGGATTGTTAATTTCATGAAGCATATATTACCGATGGGATCATTAACACCTTGTTTTATGTCTGACCCTAAAGCAAAGTAGAAACACATTTCCAGCCTATAGAACCGACAGGCTGTTTTTAAAGAGCCAACTCCTGGGGCGCCTGGGTGGCTCAGTCGGTTAAACGGCCGACTTCAGCTCAGGTCACGATCTCGCGGTCCATGAGTTCGAGCCCCGCATCGGGCTCTGTGCTGACAGCTCAGAGCCTGGAGCCTGTTTCAGATTCTGTGTCTCCTTCTCTCTCTGACCGTCCCCCGTTCATGCTCTGTCTCTCTCTGTCTCAAAAATAAATAAACGTTAAACAAGAAAAAAAAAAAAGAGCCAACTCCTAAAAGCAGGTAAAAATAGAGCCTTCCTTTCACACCACCAAGATGGCAGCTGTGTGGGTGGAAGGTGCATTGTTAGTTGATGGCATACCGGGAGATAAAGTAACTGTTTCTTAAGAGGAAAAAGAAAGCAGACAGATACTGAGAAAAAAAAAATCCAGGAGTTCTGTGTAAACACACTTTTACAGCTTTACTTCTCAAGCTGGCATGACAGGGCTTAGCTGGAATTTGAGGAAATAGAAACCACCTCCCCGCCCCCGACCCAGGAGATGAGAGAAAAACAAAGCTAGCCATTTTGACATTACCAGCTAAGACCTCTAAAATTCTGGGACTCTGCCTTCTGCATGTTTTCTGTGGAAAACTGTGTGAGTTATAACAACTTAGAATGAATAGCCATAATTTATCTGTTGCTAGCTTGCTGAGGGCTAGGCACCAAGTTAACCATCTAGCCATCTTCTTTAGCCTTCAAAATGACTAATGTTAATAGGTCGTACTCCCATTCTAGAAATGACAAACTCCTATCTGTTAAAAGTTTAGAGTAGTTAGATTATTTGCCTGAGGTTATATAGTAGAACTAGGCTTGAGCCCAGATCTATTTATCTCTGAACTCTGTGTGTTTAAACATCCTGCCATATTGCCTATCACATTGCTTCTCAACCTTTCCAAATCTAATCCCTTAATAGTGGATATTTTAAATATTCCTTTATTATTCTAAAATAATGTCGTAGATATTGTTGACTACTTTATAATTTTGAGAAACACCCAGAATTCTGAGTATAAGAAAAAGAGAAGAAAGGAATAGATTTTACAATAATATGTTATTCAAATACCTAAATGAGCAAGCTTGACTACATTAGAAGGTACAGTAAAATCATCAGGTGCTTGTATGTATGTGGAGAATCATTATGAATACAAACATCATTAGCAGTGTTATAATGGGTAACATGGATTTTTGAAATAGAAACCACTTCTTGCTCAGACTCAGCAAAACTTAGTGCAACCTACCTTCAACTTATACAATAGCTGCATTCTTGGGTAATTTAATAAAAATGAAAG
Source organism: Felis catus (assembly GCF_018350175.1). Lineage (NCBI taxonomy): Eukaryota > Metazoa > Chordata > Mammalia > Carnivora > Felidae > Felis > Felis catus. Next base: position 140,094,508 of record NC_058368.1, read on the forward strand.
TCTAAACTCTCCCCCCCCCCATGTTTTCTGTTCATATGAAAAGCATATTTTGGTTATATAAGCTCAGCTGATGATGAACATGAATGCTGGGGTGTCTGGGTGGTTCAGTTGGTTGAGCATCTGACCAGCTCAGGTCATGATCTCACAGTTTGTGAGTTCAAGCCCCACATCAGGCACTGCGCTGACAGCTTAGAGCCTGGAGCCTGCTTTGGATTATGTGTCTCCCTCTCTCTCTGTCCCATTTGTATTCTGTCTCCGTCTCAAAAATAAATAAACATTAAAACAAATTTAAAATAAGTAAACATGAATGCTAGTTGGGGCATTTGAATGCCAAGAGATGCAGGACTCCTACCAGCTAAATGCCAAAAGCAAATCGAAAACCCCATGAAACATACCACCACAAATTTTTCACAACATTCCCTAAGCGGCAGTACCACCCCGTTGAAGAACTATTGGCAAAATTCAGACCAATTTTAGAGTTCAGACCACTTTGTTAAGACGAAAATTACTGCCATCCAGGGCTCTGTGAAAATACAGTGTAAGATTTCTAATTCAAGAAATTCAGATCCAAATATCTAATGCAACTCCTCAGATCCAAATCTCCCATCTTTTCTCACATTCATTAAGGTCAGCCAGACCAAGCAAGCACACTCATGTTCTCCTAAGACAGATGGACACCTGTGAAACACACACACACACACACACACACACACGCTTGCCCCTAATCAGCTTAGGTCTTTCCAGCTACTTGATTAAGGAACTAAAGGTATATTCACCCTAATACAAGTTACCAGATCTAATTACATATATTCCAGAACCATTGATTATCTTAATGTCTACATTTACTGCAGCCCCTCTGACTGGTGTAGAAATGCGCTTTGTAAAAAGTCTAAAAGTAACAAATTAGTAAAAGATACACTTGTAAACACGTGTAAGTACTAGTCAAGGGCGTACAGTGATTTCCATCCCACTCTTTTTTGTTCTTGGATAGCCTAGAAGATGGAGCTAGTTTTTGCTCACCAAATATTCCATGTGATTCACTATCATTTTTCAGCCTTCCTTGTAGCTAAAACAGGGGCTGCGTGACTAATTTTGCCTAAGGCTGGGAGTAGAAATGATGTATGTCACTTCTAGGGTGAGTCCTTAACAACAGCTCTGACTTCATCCTCTCGGATTCCTCTGCCACAGCAGATAAGGAAGCTGAGTTTTCTAGATGGCTCAGCTATAAGTTGGTGGGTGGAGCCCCCGGCCCTGAGTGACTGTATGCAGCAGAGTTCGTGACCCACCCTGGACATTTAGCATGAGCAAAAAATAAAGCTGAACAAAAACAAAGCCCGCTGAAATTTGGGATTTTTTTTTTAACTTGCTGGCCTTCCGTGCCTGATATATGCACTTTGTTAATCATTAGAATGTGTATGAAGGAGCTAGTGTCCTGAACCCCTTCTTCTATACTGTACTTCTGCATCACATTTCACGGAGGTATGTTACAAATGCCAATAAATCTGATCTGAACTATTATCTTAAAGAAATATGTTTTATTTTTATGGACTAATTCTTATTTTTACAAAGCTTCTTCACTTATGTCATTGATGATTGGCTTTGATGAAAGAGGCATGTAGGATACATTCTTAAGGGGTAAATTGTTACTAATGTATAATCGACCATCTTGAGGAATTTCCCTGTAAGATTTTACAACCTTTTGAAGTAAATTACCTTGTGGCAAAGTTACTCAAATCTTTTGGAGCTCAAAATCTTTTCAGTGATCATAGTCATCAGTTTTACAGAAAAACTACAGAATATATCATAAAACCATGTATATAATTGTTATTATGTTAAATCATTTTCATTTCCTTCCGGAGGTAGTTTCTTCTCTGATGTTTAAAACAGTGTGACCCAATGGAAACAACATGAGCTTTGGAGTCCGTATTATATAGACTTTAGGAAGTAAAGAAATTAACTTTCTTATCTACCTGAAAAGTTCATGGATTCTCTGGGTTTAGGGATGTCTGGATTCAGACTCTTAGAAGATATCATTAAGACCAGTTTCTCTCCATCTCTTATCTCTGATTTCTACTCTCATCTTTGTTCTCATCTTTAAGCAGGCTATCTCCTTTTAGTAGCAAGAGGTTACCAGCTATGGGCATTTGCCTTCAAAATCCCAGTGCAGCAGAAAAAAAGAAAAAAAAATTCCTTCCTCTCTTTTATTGTCTCCAGAAAAAGCCATGCATTTCTCTCTGATAGACTGTGGTCATGTCATCTGACACTTCTGGCCACTATGCCCAGGAGGACACCGTGACTTGATCAAGTGTGCCAGGGTCCCACAGGAACCCTGGGAGCGGCAGAGTCAACCCATCCGAACCATGAGAGGCACGAATGCTGGACAAGCAAAGCCGACACACTTCCACTGCAGATGCAGACACATCTGAGTTTGCAACCTCTCAGGACAGTTACTATGTCCCTGACCTCGTGTAGATCATTTCTCCTTTCTGATCCTGAGGTTTTCCATCTCTGAAGTGGTGGGTTCTTGTGATGATGTAATGGGTAGAACACTGAAAAGCCCCTCATTCAAGGCAAATGACAGAGGAATTCCATAAATGGCAGCCCAAAGTCAGTTCACTTGGTATTAAATAACTGCATGAAGCATCGCACTGTTACGATTGCCATCATTGTTGAAAACCTTTAGGGCCTGGTTTTCTTCCTGCTCCACCCACTCGGAGAGAGAATCTTCTTGCTGGCTCAGTGAACCAAGGCAAGGTCATTAACATTACTAAAATTCACACCTGCGTTAGCTGCATCGAAGCAGCTGTGTTTATTATCATAACTCACCAATCTTTCCATGGTAATTTCTCACTTATTATCAAGAGGTGGGGAATTCTGTTTTCCTTGATTATAAATATAACCTCTATAGTTTCATCATGAAAAAAATTAATTTGACATCAGCCCTCCAGGGCATTCATTGTCTTTCTCTCTCTGGCTCTCATCAGCCTCTAGCTTTACGTTCAGCATTGTTTTGTTCTTCTACTGAATATACAATCTGAGACCTAACCGGAAACTGCCATTCCACTGGGCCTGATCCTTTATCAATAATAATGAGTTAATTTTTATAAAATAATCTCCATCACCAAGCTTTTAAAAATAGGACTTGAGCAGCTCCTCATTAATCTTTGTAGGGTAGATTAGAGTTTCTTCTGAAACTTCATAGTTAGTCAACAAAATACACATTTAACATCTAACTACAGCCATTGCTTTTTAGGAACTTGGTTCCATCTCTTCCTACTGGGGTGGATAAAAGGGTAAGGAGAAAGCTAAGGTCTACCTCCCCCAGATTTCTTCACAGCAAAGCTTCTGGATGTGATTTAGGTGCCAGTCAGCCACACTCATGCAAGACTTGGGATGTGGCAATGAAGAGAACGCTACATTTCTGCCTCTCTTGTGGCAAAAGCTCAGGTTGGAGGGCTCATGGTCCCCGTGACCACACAACTTGTGTGCATGGTCATGGTGGCAGCCTCATGATTTTAGACCGCCACCTGACCGTGGCAGCGCTGCTCTGGAGCTGGTGGCTTTCTGGTTGCAGGAGAGGCAGCAGATCTCTGGGTAGCCCAGATTCTACTGCGTGATTTAGAGTCATCCCTGAAAACCCATCCAAGAGTCTTAATTAACCATCTCAGTGATTCTGAAGCCGTTTAATAAATTGTAATAAATTTCATCCTGCTCGAACTAGTAACAGTGGATGCTCTTCTCTGCACCTTAACTCAAATTTCATTAAAAATTTGTCTTCGATTCTCTAGATCCTTCATCTATCTGTCAAATTGCAGTTTGAGGCAGGAATCGATATATCTCTTTCCTAAAAAGTAAGGAAAATTCTCATATAATTCTCATCACAGGGCCCATGATTCCCTTCTAATTCAAAATTCTGATCTCTGTAGACTTCTTAATGATAATATGAATGTAAAGGAGCTTTTGAAGGAAGAGAAACAAACAAACAAGCAAATCAGTATGTGAGAAAGTGTTTGTGAACCGGCATTAATTAAAAGTGATAATTTCAGGGGGTGCCTGGGTGGCTCAGTTAGTTGAGAATCTGACTTTGGCTCAGGTTATGATCTCATAGTTTGTGGGTTTGAGCCCCATGTAGGGCTCTGTGTTGACAGCTTCGAGCCTGCTTCAAATTCTTTATCTCCCTCTCTCTCCACTCCTCTCCCGCTTGCACTCTGTCACTCTCTCTCTTTCAAAAGTAAATAAACATTTAAAAGTTTTAATAAAAAAGTGATAGTGTCAGATACAACTAAGATATTTGAACCTGTATTTTTTTTTAACTTTTTTAAATGTTTATTTATTTTTGACAGAGAGAGAGAGAGAGAGAGAGAGAGAGAGAGAGAGAGACAGAGCTTGAGCGAGGGTGGGGCAGAGAGAGGGAGACAGAATCCAAAGCAGGCTCCAGGCTCTGAGCTGTCAGCACAGAGCCTGACGCAGGCTCGAACTCACAGACTGTGAGATCATGACCTGAGCCAAAGTCGGATGCTCAACCGACTGAGCCACCCAGGCGCCCCTTGAACTTTTAAGTCCAAATTCTACAACTTGTAAGTCACTGAGAATGAATCTATCATTTTTCAGTCCAATAGTTGACTTTCTAATAATGTGTCAATTGTAATAAGATACTTCCCTAAAATTGGCTGTTCTAATTAATTAAATATGGCAAAGGTCAGAAGGAGGAAGTTCAGGGAAGACTGTTAAAGAAATACACTGTATTGATATGTCAGTTTTTGCAAGAACTCAGACTGTTAGTTCAGAGGAGAAATCCTATTTGTACATCAACCCTAAGAAGCCTCAGAACTGATAAATAAGGCCCCAAAGACCAGATAAAGCTTCACAAATAAACTGGAGAGAGAAAACTAGTGCCATTCATTGCATAGTGCTGTGTAGACAGCTCACTCTGAAATAGGAAAAGGTTGAGGATTCTGAGCACTCTTATGGATTTCTGATCTATAGCAGAGATCCTCTTTAGCGTGGTACCAGAAGGTGTCCCTTAATTACTTTCTCACCTACTTCTGGGGAATTTGTCCCAATTTCCCTGAGGGTATGGAGAGTAATAAAAAGGGAAGCAATTACCATTTGAGAAAAATCTAATCAATAGCTGGATCACTGTGTCAGCTGTGGAACAAGAGGAAGAAAGAGAAGCCAGAATGAGGGTTCTAGAAGTCAAGAAGAAAAGTGAATGCAGCAATTTGCTGGCCGTTCAGTGATTCTACAGGAATTTCAATAGACATGTGAGGGCAGAAGCTGTATTGCAGTGGCTTGAGAAGTAAATGGAGTGTGAGGAATGGAGACATAAATACATGCCCTCTGTTCAGGAAGATGATAGTTAGAGAATGAAGGGACAGTAAGGCATTGTGTTGAGTAAATTCGAGTATGTTCCTTCAGGGAGAAGAAGCAGGAAGAAAGAGATAACAAACTTACAAGTGCAATGAGGATAAAAAATATTTCTATGAGAGTACTACCCTCCTCTTTTCCTTCACTCTACCTTCAATGTCAAATGTGGGTGTTACCTGTTTCATGTCCCTACCACTGCCACATACCTGGACCTTATTATATGGGTTGTACAAATTGGGTAAGAAAACTCAAGAAACCAGGATGAGGGATTTGTGTTTTGTTTGCATGAATGAAAGGAAAAAAAATGAGAATAGAAGAAGGCTGTACACATGGGGGAAACTGAAAGAATATTGTCAAGAGAGGAAGCTAAGGAAGAGAGTTTACAACACAGTATAGTATGGGGGAAAGAGAAAGAGATTTTGAGAAATATTGCCGTGGATTGTATGTCCTTGCAAATTGTTTGATGGGTACAAGTAAATAGTGGAATTACTCTAAGATCTTAGTGATAGACTCTAGGACACAGGATGTATGAGCCATGTCACTGAACTAAGTCTCTGGCAGTGTTCCAGTTACTAAGGCAAAATAACAGCCCCAAACTTAGTGGTATAAAATAGTCAAAAGTCCACTAAGGTTTTGTGGAAACTGTTTTGCTGAAAAAACTGTGAGCTCAGAATAAAAAGTCTTTGACTATTCCAGTTTTAAAACACTTTTTGAGTCCCTAAGCTTATATTAGCTCAAAATAGGCTGTATGGCTTTCTAGGAGGTTATAGTCCTTGATGCCTATTTCAGATGCAGCCATAGCAGATGACAGTCAAGAAAGAACTTCCTAAAGGGAAGATCCAGGGGCCATGAAGAATCATGAGCATAGGAGTGCTGGCAATGCTGACTCCACCATTGTCCCTTCATCTTACTTGTTTTCTCTGGATGACCTCTTTTGGGACTACATATTCCCGGCCCCTTGGAGATTAATATAGGTACCTTAAAAGTGCCCACGAAGGCTGGGATGGGGGGAGACTTGCTCTGGCCTTCCACGAATCTGTTAGAGATAACAAGGGCTTTCCACTTCCTAACACAGAGTTGGTACCACAAGCTCTAATTAAAGGTTCACTGTCAGGTACATGCAAACCCTTTGATCTCACTACATTTGCCCTCACTCTATCATCTGAGGACTAAGGTCTGGACTTTGTAGACCTTTGAGAATAACCGCAGCTACTGTGGATTGTCCTCCCTCAGATCCCCCCTCAATAAGTTACCCTGAATAAAACTCTGTGTATACTGTATGGAGTCACCTGCTTTGTTTTCCTGTCTCAAAGTGCCTTCTCCATTTGGGGGACACTTTACCGTGCCTCCCCCACCTTCTAACAATGGGCAAGGGAGTCCCTTCCAGAATGTAGAATCTAGGTCAAATCAAGGGAAATATACTAAGTCACAAGATACCTCACAAATATTGTAGGATTTTGTTATTGCTATGGACCAGAGACCACTGCATATTTTCCATACCTCATTTTTCTTTTCTGGATAGGAGTTTTATTAAAGCTGTTCTGTCTCTGATCAACCATTACATTTTGGGGTGGGGGTGTGAAGTGGCAGAAAGTCTGTCTTACTGGTTGAAAGGCAACCACAAAGCAGGAAAAATAATACTGGACTGGAAAGTGAGGAAGAAATAAAATTTTAATGTGTCAAGTCACTACAATTTTAGGATTTATTTGCTCAACAGCTAATGTTAATATGAGGAGTATGGTAGATACATGAAGAAATCATTGGTCTGTTTCAGTGATTGGTTTGGTTTCCCACCTAATGGTTTAAGCTTTTGATTGAGTATCTGTCCAAAAAAGACCGCAGTGTCTTTTTATTTTTCTAAGATTAATATGAAGATTAATTAGATTTCTGTGTTTGCAAGCTTTATTTACCCCAGTAAACAATGATGCAACTTAAGTTGTTAAATTCTTGCATTCATATATTTAACATGAATACTTACTGACTTAATTTGTTATATTTTATGGCACTTGAGTATGTGAATTATATGAGCTTAAGCAACATTTCCAAGCACAGAAAGAAGAAAATGCTTGATCGTAACAAATGAGTGTTCATCCTAGAAACAAATCGCATTCTGTTATTAGTAGCATCATTTCTACTCATTTACCACGATACAGATTGATTTTTATCGATCCCTTTAGCTGCCTTCCTGGAAACTCTAATGTCTCATTTCTGTGCTGTTTCACGTTTATCTCACTAGTGCCCAGCGAGATGCTTAACATATAGGAAGAGCCTAACTGATATTTGGGAAACTGAACTTAAATTTGAAAACTAGGAAATAACAAGTGATATAGGAGAAGTCAAAATCCTTTAGGTATTTATTTGCCCTAGAAATATCAGTTTTATTGATTTCCTGGAAAAGTCATTTTATAATTGAAAAGACATTTTTGCCAATGATTCATTTGAAACTTCATTTCATCCCATTAATCCCTTGGAGGTTTTTAGTTTTATGATTTAATATTCACAAGCACATGGATACTGAACCACAATGAAAGCTTTTAACTGGCTTTTCATTGTATAAAGATCTTGTAGGTGAATAAAAGTTATTTGATCTTAAAATTAAAAAAATCAGGGGGCACCTGGGTGGCTCAGTCGGTTAAGCATCCAACTTCGGCTCAGGTCATGATCTCACAGTTTGTGGGTTCTTGCCCCACATCGGGCTCTGTACTGACAGCTCAGAGCCTGGAGCCTGCTTCGGATCCTGTGTCTCCCTCTCTCTCTGCTCCTCCCCAACTTACATTCTGTCTCTCTCTCTCAAAAATAAACATTAAAAACATTAAAAAAAAATTTTTTTTAAATCATTAAAATCATTGAAAACACTAATGCCATGTTTTGTCTTCTTAAGCCATTTTGAGATCATTTCAGTCCTCATTCTTCAAGGCAACCATTAACAATCCCATTGAACACAACAGGGAGCCAAGGTTAAAATGATTTATTCCATGCCATTTTGCAGCTGTGGCAAGGCTAGGCTAAGAGACTGAAGCTCTCAGCAGCTCTCCTCTGCCTCCCACTCTCTCCCTGGCGCCTAATGCCTAACAGCTGCATTAACTCACTGGTGTCATTTAGTGCATTGAAGGATGATTTGCTTTTCTCAGCGTGCCTAGTGCATCAACAGATGCCCTTTTGACCTTAAGATTTCACAGTACCTTTGCAGGTACCTGACTTCCTGTGAGTGACAGGTGCTAGAAGAACAGAACAGCACGCACCTCAGTCGTACAAAGCCTGGTCTCTGACCCACCCGCTCTGTGTTTTCTTTCACCCAAGCCATCTCACATATTACAACAAATTGAGTTGGCATTGCAGAGTGTTTTCACTATGTCACCTGCTAGGATTATTCCAAAACAACCCCTCTGTCTCTCCTTTACACCAGCCGAAATAGAATATTCTGCTGCGAAACTTCATCCTCCCTCAGAAGGCAAAGGCATGATGTAATTGGCCATCACAAGGCCATTGCCGTAAACTAAATGTTTGTGTCCTTCCCAAGTTCTTGTATTGAAGCCCTAGTCTCCAGTGTGGTGGTATTTGTAGGTGGGGCTGTTGACAGGTAATTAAGGATTTGGAAGAGGTCATGGGAGTAGAGCCCCTGTAATAGATTTGGTGCCCTAATAAAGGGAAAAAGGGACCAGAGCTTGCATTCATTCTCTCTGCCGTGTGAGGATATAATGAGATTCTGTCAGGTCACTTCTATTAGCATTGTTCCCAGTTTAGGCTACTATATTTTCCCCCTGAACAGTATTTTGCCGTCAAAATAAAGTAATTGAGAGAGCCCCCATGGCAAGAAATACTTTGTAAAGACTTAAGTAGAGAGCAGCTCCCTCTTTTCAAAGGACACTTTTGAGGGTAAAACTCAAAAGCTTTTGCAATTTTTAGATCCATGGTGTTTGGTTCAAGAAATCTGGACTATGATCAGGAAATACAAATATTTCAAAAGTATCCCATATGATTCTGATCAGCTGTCCCAAAACTGCAGTATAAGAACTCATGTGTGTCTGTGTTTTCCCAGTGTTAGCAGTTTGGTATAAATAACTTCCATGCTTTATACCATGCTCATGGAAAAATATATTTATACTTGTTTAGAATTGTTTCATAATATTTTTAAATATTTTTTAATGTTTACTTTTAGAGAGAGAGAGAGAGAGAGAGAGTGTGTGAGCAGGGAGGGGCAGAGAGAGGGGGGGACACAGAATCCGAAGCAGGCTCCAGGCTCTGAGCTGTCAGCACAGAGCCCGACGCAGGGCTGGAACTCACAAACTGCAAAATCATGACCTGGGCTGAAGTCGGACACTTAACCGACTGAGCCACCCAGGCGCCCCTAAAAGTGTATTTTTTAAAAATATTATGCAACAAGTAGGGGCGCCTGGGTGGCTCAGTCGGCTAAGCGTCCAACTTCAGCTCAGGCTGTGATATCCCGGTTCGTGGGTTCGAGACCCATGTCTGGCTCTGTGCTGACAGCTTGGGGCCTGGAGCCTCCTTCGGATTCTGTGTCTCCCTCTCTCTGGCCCTTCCGCACTCATGCTCTCCCTCTCTCTATCTCTCAAAGATAAATAAAGGTTACAAAAATTTTTTTTAAATACAATATTATAGTCTAACTTTTCCTTTAACTTAGTATTTTCTCAGGGACTCACTTTCAGCATGCTTATATACACATACAAATAGGCTTCTCAGTATCAGCATTATTGATATTTTGGGCCAGATAATTCCATGTTTGGGGTGGCTGTCCTGTGCACTGTAGGGTATTTAGTGATATCCATGACCTCTACCCACTAGATGCCAGTAGAACTCAGCCCACTGTTGTGACAATCAAAAATATCTCCAGAAATCTATCCCCAATGTCTTTTAGGGAATAAAATCATTCCTGGTCGAGAACCTCGGATAGGGAGTAATCTATTCAACCATTCCTCTATCAATGGCAATACAGGCTATTTTCTGGACTTCTTCTCTCACTCTGCAATAACCACCCCCCCCCCCCCCCCGTACATGTATCTTTAAACAACATTGTTTCTGTTTCCATAGGGTAGATGCCCACAAACAAGGTTGCTGCAAAGTTGATGGGCATCCTCAGATAACTTTCCTAGGAGCATGCAGCAATTCACATTCCCAAAACAGTATCTGAAAGGGTCCCTCTGCTCTCCCCACCACTGGATATTGACTGTCTTTTTTTTTCTTTCCTATTTGCTAGTCAGATGCATAAAAATATGGTGTTCCAATATTGATTTGATTTTTAGTGACATGGTCACTTACTTATTGGTCCTTTGCTTTTCACGCTTCGTGAAACCTATCAAGTCCTTTGACTATTTTTATGGGTTATCTGTGTTTTTAATTTTCATCAGTTTGTTGGGACTATTTGTTAGGGATATTCGTTCTTTTTTTTTTTTTAAGTTTATTTATTCATTGAGAGAGAGACAAAGAGAGAGAGAGCATGAGGAGGGGAGGGGCGGAGAGAGAAGGAGAAAGAATCCCAAGCAGGCTCTGCCCTGTCAGTGAGTGGAGCCTGATTCAGGCTTTGAACTCAAAACCGAGAGATCATGACCTGAGCTGAAACCAAGAGTGGGGCACTTACCTGACCGAGCCACCCAGGAATATGAGTTCTTTTCCATAACTCTTAGAAATGGTTTGTTTGGTTGGTTTTTTGTTTGTTTTCGGTCAATAATTTGTCTTTTTATGCAAAAAAGGAGAGCAAAAAGTGGAAACGACTTGCTCAAGATGGCGCCTTCAGTTAAAGGTAGAGCAGGGACAGTTCGAGGATCTCCACTCAGGGTGTTCCCCTTACCCAGTGCTGCTCTGGGGGAGCTGCTCTTCTCTCTCTCCCTTCTCCCCTCCTCCTCCTCCATCTGTGCATGTTTACAGCCACTAGTAGAATCAATTTGAAAACACAGGGCAGCCAAAGTATAACAAAATACCATAACACAGAGTAACAGCCCTCGTGCCCCGAGCACATAATAATTTTCCTAGGTTGCCCTTGTATAGTAGTCCAAACACCTAAGCAGTACCTGGGGAGAGATTGCTCCCCCCTGGCACGTAGGCAGGGTACCAGAGATAGAGCAGATGGGGCTTTCCTGGCTGGGAATGCTGCCAGCTAACATTCAGGAAGGAGGTACACAGACAGTATGAGCAAGACAGCCAAGAGACTAATATGTTCAGATGGCATAATGCCTTTTCACAAACTGCTGGGCCATTTATCCATGGCAGACGGAAGTCTTTAGAAGCACTGCCTGCCACCTTAAGCATCATACCATTTTGAAATCCATTCCCTATAAGAGAATGAATGTATTAGGAAAACATTCCCTGAAATATCATCACATTTGGTAAAACTCTGTGTGTTTGGAAACAAACAACGACAACAAATTCTAAGGCTTTATTCTCTGTATTGAGACATTGAGCCTGACCTATGCTACAGACACGATTTGCAACACTGTTGAATATATCCTTGCAGGTGCAATATGGTGATCAAGAGTTTGTGTATTTAATAACACATTGGGAGGACTGGAAGTCAGATGGCCCATCTCTGTTGTGTCACTCCATTAGGCTTCAGTATGGCTGTGGGGAAGCCAGTCAGGGCATTAATGCTTGTTCATGCATGTGTCAATGCGATGGGAAATGTTAGCTTAGATGAGATGTGCTTTTTAGAAATGTATGTGGATGATTAGGCAGTGATTTTCAACCAGGATGGTGGGAGGTGGGTGGAGAAGGAATTTTAAAACTACACCTGTTGCCCAGGATTCATCCTGGTACATCCTTTTGCGAGGCATCCCATCCACCCCCACCTACGGTGACAATGAGGTAAGCCACTTATAGTTGGAAATGACGGTGTACCTCAGGTGAGTGGGCATGGAAAAAGATTGATAACTACTGATCTAAAAATTCAAAGATATTTCTTCAAGTGGGAATCAGCTCAGCAAATTCCACCCCCCAACCCTGGTCTCTCTCACACACACACACACACACACACACACACACACACACACCAGTGCTGCTATTAAAAGGAGGCTGTAGGTGGTACTGTGCTAAGTGCACTGAAGTGTACAAATGAAGTTTTTTCCCCCCATATACTTTTAGTCAACCTCCAGCCAACAAACATTAATAAGCCCAGCATTGTACCATTCACCATAGAGCCACCATAGGCTCTATTAGGTGGGAGGTTGTGTGCTGAAAAGGGTAAGACAGGATCCCTGTCCTGTGGAGGCTTCCAGTCTAGCAGAGGCACTTAGCCAAGGACACAAAGAGTAACCAGACAAAGCAGACTCTACAGCTGTACCTCCCACAGAAATTTCTGTGGAAACACCGAAATACTGGCGAAGCGGTAACGAAGAAAATATTCTTATAGACAGCTGAATCCAAAAGAGATGAAGAGAAATCTATGGCAGAAAAGTAAAGCAAGACCTCAAAGTGATTGCAGTTCACAGATACCTCAGGACAGGAAGGTGGACCCGGATGAGAGATCTGACGGCTGGGGCTTGGGTTGAGGACAGCTCTTTAACAAGTGTGCGGGAAGGAGAGGATAGGCTTGGGCCTCTGCCAGGGATCAAACCGCACCCAAGGCTGTTAGCAGAAAGTGGGGACTCTGGACAGCATCGCCTCAGAGATAAAGAGCAATTCACTTTCCCACTCAGAGAAAAGAGAATGAATTATGTCTTTTTCTAGGGCTTTCAGAGGAGGAAAAAGGTTCTGTGAGAAACCAAAATGTCATTTCTGTGTCTCTAAAAACAAAACTTGGGGCACCCGAGTGGCTCAGCCGGTTAAGCATCCAACTTCAGCTCAGGTCATGATCTCGTGGTTTGTGAGCTCCAGCCCCGCGTTGGGCTCTGTGCTGACAGCTCGGAGCCTGCAGCCTGCTTCCTGTGTCTCCCTGCCTCTCTGTCCCTCCCCTGTTCATACTCTGTCTATCTCTCTCTCTCAAAAAGTAAACATTAAAAAAATAAAAACCTTATTTCTAGGTAGGTGAACCCCTCTGTAGCATTCAGCAGAATCAGAACAAAAACTACTTTCACAATTTAGAGTAAATTTGACTCTTAAAGAAAAAAAGAAAGAAAGAGAGTAAGTGAACTCCTAAACCAAAACTACAAACTACACAAAATAACTATCCATCAAAAGTGAGACTCAGCAGAAACAAGAGATCAGAGGATTACAAGCCCCAAGAGCTGAGATAAAGAACATTTGGAAGGAGACCTCTTCAGAGAGGGGACAAGTGAGACGGTACCTTGGGATGATCAGAGAAGACCTGAGCTTGGAGAAGGGGTGATTGTGGTGGGCAGAGTTAAAAAAGACAGCATTTTTCCAGGTGAGAGACTCAAGTGAAATCTGGAAAACTTAAGGCATTTTCAACGATGATAACTACAGGATGAGGGAGAAATAGTGTTCTCGTATTTAGCAGACAAAAATGCAGGCTACCCAGATACCTTTGAATTTCAGGTAAACAACAATTTTTTTTTTTAATTTTTTTTCAACGTTTTTTTATTTATTTTTGGGACAGAGAGAGACAGAGCATGAACGGGGGAGGGGCAGAGAGAGAGGGAGACACAGAATTGGAAACAGGCTCCAGGCTCCGAGCCATCAGCCCAGAGCCTGATGCGGGGCTCGAACTCGCGGACTGCGAGATCGTGACCTGGCTGAAGTCGGACGCTTAACCGACTGCGCCACCCAGGCGCCCCAACAATTTTTTTTTTTTTTTAGTATAAGTATGCTCCATGAAATATTTGGGACATACTTACACTAAACATTCGTTGTTGACCTGTGATCCAACGCTAACTGCATGTTCTGCATATTAACCTGGCAGCCTAAGTAGAAAGCACCTTGACAAGTTTTAAGCATTAGGATTTGGCCATCCAAGTTCTATTTGAGGGTATGACTCGTGTAGAACGTAAAGAGGAAACCCATAAACTGCACACACTGAAGAATACAAGAGGAACGAGTAACACTGTGGTAGCGTCCCCTCCCTAAGGAAAGAAAACAACCTCAAGGCAACCAGGCTATATGCATGGGTGACATTCCTCATGACCTGTAACATAAGACCACTTAATCAGACTGCCTGTTTGTGCGTTACCATATATGGGAGCCAAAGAAGTAAAAAATATGTTAAAAACTACGCCATGTGGAGTTTGGGACTCAGTTCTTTGGGTACAAACGCAACTGTGGTGCCGGCAGGAATGAAGTTGCTTCCTGGAAGGAAAAGCCTGTGTGTCACCACTCTCTGCAAGAATCCTGTTACAACACCAGAATGATGATTTGCTTGGACCCACTGGGGAGGCAAATAACGTTATCAAAATGCAGATCAAGAATGGAAACCATAACCAAGAGATAAGGACTTAGAAAAGGCCATTTGCTTTTGGAGATGGGAAAGATAATGTTAACTTTTTAAAAAAAAAATTTTTAACGTTTATTTATTTTTGAGACAGAGAGCATGAACGGGGGAGGGTCAGAGAGAGAGGGAGACACAGAATCTGAAATAGGCTCCAGGCTCTGAGCAGTCAGCACAGAGCCTGACGCGGGGCTCGAACTCTCGGACCGTGAGATCATGACCTGAGCCGAAGTCAGACGCTCAACCGACTGAGCCACCCAGGAGCCCCGATAATGGTAACTTTTGAGGAATTAATCAGTGACAACTGCAGGTAGGAAGCCAAATCACAGGTATTTCAAGAATCAAAGAAAAGGAGGGGGGGTAATAAGGCCAAGTAATGTATTTATTTTGAAAGCTCAAAATAAAAATAAAGCTGATGTCTAGGAGAGAGCAGGAGATGTTCATAGAAAGAGCGGAAGGCCCTACAGAGGGCAAGATGGAGGACGTCCCTGGGAAGGTGGGACTGGCTGTTGCAGGTGGTGAATGAAGAGCACAGGTGGACAAGCCCTTCTGTTAGAGGGCAGCCATCCAGACACTTGCTTTCAGCCCAGGTTACAAAAAAAAAGTTTCAGTGATGCATAATTAGCATACAATAAACTGAACCTATTTAAAAGCATATCATTTGATACATTATAACATATGTCACAGCCGTGACCACCCATCACCACAGGTAAAGATCAAATCTGTCGACCCCCGAACTTTTCTTGTGCCCCTTTGTAATCACTCTCTCCTACCTCTATCTGCATCACCCATCCCCAGATAACCCCTGATCTCCTTCTTATAGGTTGGTTTGCATTTTTAAAATTTTATATAAATGGTATTATACAGTATTTATACCTTTTTCAAATCTCGCTTATTTCACTCAGAATAATTATTTTAAGATTTATGTGTATTGTAATGTTTACCAGCAGTCCATTCCTTTTATTGTTGGGTGCTGTTGCATTGTATGGACACTCTGAAGTTTGGTTATCCATTCACGTCTTGGTGGATATTTTTATTACTTCCAGAATTTTCCTTTTACAAGCAAAGCTGCTATACACATTCATGTACAGGTCTTTCTTTGCATGGCATATACTTTCATTTGTGTAAATAATACCAGGGCACTTGGGTGGCTTAGTTGATTAAGGGTTTGACTTTGTCCCAAGTCATGATCTCACGGTTTGTGGGCTCAAGCCCCATGTCGGGCTCTGTGCTGACAGCTCAGAGCCTGGAGCCTGCTTCAGATTCTCTCTCTCTCTCTCTCTCTCTCTTTCTCTGTCTCTCTCTCTCTCTTTCTCTGTCTCTCTCTCCCTCTCTCTCTCTCTCCCTCTGCCCCTCCCCTGCTCACGCTCTGTGTCTCTCTCTCACTCAAAAATAAATAAACATTTAAAATAAATTAAAAAATACATACATACATACATACATACATACATACATACCAAAGAGGGGAATGACTAGATCATCTGATGTGTACAACTTAAAAAAAAAAGAAAAAAAGAAAGAAACAGCCAACTACAAACAGACACATGGGAAGATGATCAACATCACTCATCATCAGGGAAATGCCAATCAAAACCCAATGAGATATCACCTCACACCTGCCAGAATGGCTAAAATCAATGGATAAGAAATAACAAGTGTTGGTGAGGATGTGGATTGAAAGGAGCCCGTGCCTTCTTGGCAAATAAATTTCTTCTTTAGTAAAGGCTTCTTAAATCTTTTGCCCTCCACCTTTTTTTTTTTTTTTTTTTTTTTTGAGAGAAAGAGAGAGGGCACAAGTGAGCAAGGGGCCAAGAGAGAGTATCCCATGAGGGGCAGAGAGAGAGAGACATGGAGAAAGAGAAACGGGGCTCATGCTCACGAATAACCGTGAGATCATGACCTGAGCCAAAGTCAAATGCTCAACTGACTGAGCTACCCAGGCACCCAAATCTTTTGCCCTTAAGTAAAAAAAAACCCAAAAGAACAACTGAGTTCTTTGCTTTCTTATTGAGTTTTGAAAATTCTTTGTGTATTCTAGATACAAGTCCCTCATGAAATCTATGATTATAAAATATTTTTCTGCCAGTTTGTCATTTGCTTTTTCATTCTCTTAATAGTACATTCTAAAAGCCTAAGGTTTTAATTTTGATGAAACCCAACTTATTGATTTCTTCTTTAATGAATCCTATTTTTGGTGTCATATGTAAGAAGACTTTGACCCAAGGTCACAAAACATTTCACCTATGTTCCTTCAAGAATATTCATAACTTTTGGGGCACCTGGGTGGCTCAGTCCGTTAACCATTCAAGTTCAGCTCAGGTCATGATCTCATGGTTCATGGGTTCAAGCCCCATGTGGGGTTCTGTGCTGACAGCTCACAGCCTGGAGCCTGCTTCAGATTCTGTCTCTGTCTCCCCCGATTGTTATCTCTCTCTCAAAAATAAAATAAACATTAAAAAATTTAAGAAAATAATATTTATAACTTTAGGTTTTACATTTAGGTCTATGATCCATTTTGTGTTATTTGTTATATATGGCGTAAGATATGGATTCAAGTTGATCTTTTTGCACATAGATAACCAATTGATTTTGCACCAGACTGTCAGCTTTTCTAGGCAATCTTTTCTCCACTGATTTGCCTCTATGCCTTTTTCTAGGATGTTTTCCATATCTGGGTAAGTCTATATCCAGGCTCTATTACATTTATTTATTTGTCTATCTTGACATCAATACCACACTGTCTTGAATATCATAGCTTTATAATAAGTCTTGCAGTCAGGGAGTGTTCTCAAACTTTGGATAGTCTATACATAGATAATTACATAGATACATGTCCTTCTTTTCTAATCTGAGTACATTTTATTTATTTTGTTTTCTTTTTCATTCACTGGCTAGAACTTTCAGTGCACTGTTGAACAGAAGTGGTGAGAATTGACCCGTTCCTCACCTTAGGGAGGAAACTTTCATTGAGTATGATGTTAGCTGTATGTTTTTCATAGATGTCCTTTATATGGAGTTGAGCAAGTTCCCTTCTAATCCTAGTTTGTTGAAAGTTATATTCCTAAATAGATGGTGGATTTTGTTAAATGCTTTTGTTTGGGTGAATTGAAATAATCGCTTGGCTTTGTTTTTAGTTTTTTTTAATATGAAATTTATTGTCAAATTGGTTTCCATACAACGCCCAGTGCTCATCCCAACAGGTGCCCTCCTCAATGCCCATCACCCACTTTCCCCTCCCTCCCACCCCCCATCAACCCTCAGTTTATTCTCAGTTTTTAAGAGTTGTTTTTAATTTGTGAATATGATGAATTATTTGATTGATTTTAAAATGATAAGTCCATCTTGCTTTCCCACGATAAACTCCACTTGGTCTTAATAGATTTCCTTTAATATATTATTGTATAATTTCACTTATATCACCCATAGCTCTTCTTAACTCTTTGAACATCCAAATCAGAGCTTTAAGACCTCTTTGCATTTTCTTGTCTATTAATTACTACATCAGTGGGTATTCTTTTTTTTTTTTCTTTTTAACGTTTTATTTATTTTTGAGACAGGGAGAGACAGAGCATAAACAGGGGAGGGTCAGAGAGAGGGAGACACAGAATCTGAAACAGGCTCCAGGCTCTGAGCTGTCAGCACAGAGTCCGACGCGGGGCTCAAACTCACGGACCGCGAGATCATGACCTGAGCCGAAGTCAGCCGCTTAACCAACTGAGCCACCCAGGCGCCCCCATCAGTGGGTATTCTTGGGCTTTGTTCTGGGATGCTGTTAAGTTCTTAGAAACAGTTTGATCCTTTTTGGATGTTGCTTTTAAGATCTTGTATGTGGGACTAGTCCAGTGCTCATCTAGGATTGATTATTCTTCGATACGAAGGCAGGATCCCCTGTATGCACCCCTCCATCTCCCCCCCCCCCCAGCCTCCCAGGAGGCTTTCCATCTGGCTGGTGGGAACAGGCATTGTTTCCTGTGGCTTGTGAGCCTCACATGCTCTTACCTCTAATCCTCTCAGGTGGTTCTCTCCCTGGCCTCAGGTGGTTTCCCACACGCATGTGGTGCTCAACTGAGTATTTAAGGGAATTCCTTTGCAGGTGTCTGTAGCTTTTCTGGTACTCTTTCCTGCAAAAGCAACGAGTCCTCAGTTCAGGAAGTCTGCCAGTGTCACCTGCAGTTCCCTACCCTGCATCACACCTTAGCAATTCTCCAGGCAGCTGGTTGGAGACAGGGCTCTCCCCATGTTTGTTTTTGTCCCCCAGGATCCACTGTCCTTCATGGCCTAATGTTCACTCTCTTGAAAACTGTCTTTTTCATATATTTTGTGTGGGTTTTGTTGTTGTTTCAGAAGGGAAGGTAAATCTAATTCCTGTTATGCCATCTTGGCTGGAAGTGGAAGTCCATGGTTTTTTTTTTTTTTTTTTTTTTTGAGAAAGAGAAAGAGAGAGAGAGAGAGTGTGCAAGCGGGTGAGGGGCAGATAGCGAGGGAGATAGCGGATCTGAAGTGGCTCTGTGCTGACAGCAGACAGCCCACTGTGGGGTTTGAACTCAGGAACCGTGAGATCATGACCTGAACCAGAGTCCAGAGCTTAAACGATTGAGCCACCCAGATGCCTGCATAGCATTTTTTTTTAAGGATGGTAAATTGTTTATTAAATACCATCTGGGGATGTGTGGGTGGCTTTCTTGGTTTTGGGTCAGGTCATGATCTCAGAGTTCATGAGTTTAAGCTTTGAATCGGGCTCCATGCTAGTGGTGTGGGACTCACTTCCTCTCTCTCTGCCCCTCCCCTGCTCTCTCTCTCTCTCTCTCTCTCAAAAATAGATACATAAACTTTAAAAAAATTTAAATAAAATAAGTATCATCTGGACTATTGGTTAATCGAACAATGTAGAGATAATCCCCAAACAGGCAGTATATCTTTATTTATGAAATCAGGTCAGTAGGGTAACCATATTATGTTGCTAAGTCTTGTGATGGCACAGGTGAAAGTTCATTCTGTTGTTCACACTATAAATCAGGATTTGTTTACCTCTAGCTTCTAATTATCATGGCCCACACGTTTATGTTTCAGCCATACTTTTGAATATAGATGCACATTTGTGACACAAAAATTTGGTAGGTGTGGGTATTTGCAAAGTTTCCAGATGATTCCAATGATTGGCCTGGCTGAACAAATCAGTACAGTGCAAAGCAGAGATTCTCACCCTAAGCACTACTAACATTTTGGGGTAGATTATTTTTGTTTTGCTTGGGAGAGAACTTCCATCCACTGTAGGATGTATAACAGCTTCCTAGACTCTACTCAGTAGATGCCTCTGCCCATCCCCAAACATGACAACCAAAAATGTTTCCAGAAATTTCCAACTGTCCCCAGGGGGGCAATATTGCCTCCAGTTGAGAAACACTCATGGAAATTAAATCCAGACCTTAAAACTGCTAGAGAACATAAACTACGTTTTATTTATTCCTACATTTCTAGCACTCAGGAGAATGCACTTAGTAAATGCCTGTGGTGTGAACAAATGGATGACTAACATGAATGAATGAATGTCATCAGTCCCTGTCTTATAGAACAAATATTCTCAAATCTCACTGCTCTTGTTAAGATGCAGATTCTCCAATTACACTCCCAGAGAGTCGTTTTGTACAGGCGGTGGGGCACAGGAATTTGCATTTAACTGGCACCACAGTGATTTCCCAACCAGAATCTGAGGAACCCCTGACTCTAAATACAATGATAAAAAGTATTTATTAGAGTGAAAACACCCACTCTCTTCCTGTAATTGTAATGCCAGTTACAAAGCTCTCGCCATTTTTATCCACCCTACGCAATAAGCATATGTAATTTCAGAGACAGGTAAACAAATATTTGACCCTTCCACAGGTTCACGAAGAATTTGCTTTAAAGATATTCTGCTTAACCTGCAACTGTCCATTACATTACCATTTACCATGTGATGTTTACTTTAGGATAAAAACCTGAGTGTCGGTTTAGTATTCAATCTGACATCTTTACTGAAGGAGATCTCTGGGTAGAACCATCAACCACGGTCTCTAACCAGAGCAAGTTCTTGAACAGGTTCAGTCTCTGCATCAGTCACTTCTGTTCAGAATTTGATTGAACAGAGCCCTTCAGTCCCAGAGGCAGATTTCGATCCAGACCTCTGACCCAGTTTCTATGCTGACTATATCATAAGGTTGAAGGGTCAGGGAAAGCATATGAAAGGTAAAGATTTTAATGATTATCTGTTTCTTTTTAAAATTCAAGTGAATTCCAACAGACTAAAAAAAAAAAAAGACTATTTCTTTTTTTTATTTTATTTATTTATTTTTTCAACGTTTATTTATTTTTGGGACAGAGAGAGACAGAGCATGAATGGGGGAGGGGCAGAGAGAGAGGGAGACACAGAATCGGAAGCAGGCTCCAGGCTCTGAGCCATCAGCCCAGAGCCTGACGCGGGGCTCGAACTCACGGACCGCGAGATCGTGACCTGGCTGAAGTCAGACGCTTAACCGACTGCGCCACCCAGGTGCCCCAAGACTATTTCTTAATACCTGCAACTGTCAAGAGACCCTATATACGAAAGAATATTCACATATTTTGGCTTGGTATAATAATTTTCCAGCAACACAGATAGCTTTGATCAGAGGCTTGGTTTACTTTACTCCTGTAAAGTTCTTTTTGGAAAAAATTTGCATCTTAGGAGTTGTTTGCCCACCCATCTAAGAGCTTTTAGAGAAGAAAGGGGCCTTGGGGCACTTCATAGACTCACTAGGTGCAGTGCATTCTACAAGTAATGGATCGAGGATTCAAAGAGGTAGATGCCTTCTGGGCATGGATTACCTTAGCAATGAAAGGGACCCATAGGATGGGGCACCTGGGTGACTCAGTTGGTTGAGCTTCTGACTTCGGCTCAGATCATGATCTCACCATTCATGAGTTCAAGCCCCACGTCGGGCTCTGTGCTGACAGCTCAGAGCTTGGAGCCTGCTTCAGATTCTGTGTCTCTCTCTCTCTACCCCTTCCCCGCTCATGGTCTGTCTCTCTCTCTGTCTCTCAAAGATGAATAAACGTTAAAAAAAATTAAAAAAAAGAAAGGAACCCATAGGAGTAAGCACCACTAATTTACTCAAATAATGATGTAATACGCATCAAAAAAGAATGCATTCTTGGTACATATATGGCTCAGAGCAATCACTTTGCACCCTTCTAGGAGGTACCTTGCAGGTGGTGAGAGCACCCTGCTGGTTGGCCCTCTCAGGGTAGTCTAGCTTAGAAATGTGCCTCCTTCTGGAGTGGAGAGAGCCACTGGACCATTTGCTGGCTCCACTCTGGAGCCTTTCCAGGGGTAATATTCAAAATACTTAACAATACTGAATAATCAGCATAGAAATGTACATTAGTAAATAAATCAAACATTTAAAAATTCTCTTCTGTTCCCTTATTCATCTAAACAATATAGCATACAACTGCACACCATGCAGTTTTGCAAATTATTCACTGAACCATTCTAATAGTTTGGAAATGTTTTGTTGAATTTTAAATATTGCAAGTGTGGTCTTCTGTCTGACCTGGCTGTCACAGGCTGATGCCCCCGTCAGAGCCACCCTTTGGTGAAAGGTTTGTATCAAACTCTGCTAAGAGCTTCCCTGTTAAATTGGTCATCTTTTGGTCCCTGCCTCTGGGGCTCTCTTGTAGTGTGCTATGCTCACTGCCCACACATCACAGCTAGGCACACACTTGATTCCAGTGCTTTCCAGACAATGGAGACTCAGAGAAACTATGTCCCAGGTTCTGTCAACAGTGGCACCCCACTTCCCATGTCACCAACCCCTCTGGCTGGGCTGCCACTCCAACAATGCTGGCTGACTCCCAGGCGGCAGGCAAGCCCTCATTGTCCCCGGCTGCCACTGTCACCTTGATCTCCATGCCACCAGGGCTGCCATCGGGTCCTGTCACCCGACTCTGCAGCTCGACACTGTCTCGGGTGAATCCCAGTTTCTATAAGTATGAAACTGTACTCCTCTTTCACGGTGCTGAATCCTCTCCACACGTCTGTTGATCAAATAGCAATTACATTCCAAAATTGCCTAACCCATAAAAGACCACCTCAGATGTTAATATATTCCATATCTCTATTATTACGTAGGTCACACTCCAACAGCAGGCCCATTTGTTAGTGGTCAAAGTGACATTGTACAGCAATCAGCATGAATTATTGAGTTGACATTAGAAATTATATTATTAATTACATCTGCTGCTCAGTTCAGCCTCTGTTCTATTCTTTAAAATTTTTTTTAAACGTTTATTTAATTTTGAGAAACAGAGCGAGAGCAGGGGAGGGGCAGAGAGAGAGGGAGACACAGAAACCAAAGCAGGCGCCAGGCTCTGAACTGTCAGCACAGAGCCCAAAGCGGGGCTTGAACTCACAAACCCTAAGATCATGACCTGAAGCAAAGTCAGAGGCTCAACCAACTGAGCCATCCAGGCGCCCCTATTCTTTACAGGAGGTGTGGAAGTACTTCAGTAATTTAGCAACTTACCCAACTTTCCCAACTATTTGCTTTTCAGCCTCTCAAAAGCGGACTTGCTGCCCTGAATTCCTTGAGGTACTATATGGAATCTGTCCTCATAGCCCGGCCTGAGTAAGATAAAAGGTAGTTTATTCATCAGGTCATAAGACCCAAAGCAAATCTAGTCAGAAGTCTCTAAGTGTATTTGTTTCTGGTTTCTAAAGTCTTTCCTTTGGGACAAGATGGAATATAAGTACATATTATTAAGTGATATAATTAATAATGAATATTTAAAGAACACATTTTTTATTAATGATTAACTTGCACAAAAGAAAATACTATGATTTCTCTAGGGGTAGGGACCATATCTTCTTATTTCCTCCTCTTCTTGCACTGTGTATAAGGCTTGCTATACTAATTGTGCAAACCAGATGTTTGAGTGAATGAAGGAATAAATAAATAAAAGGCTCTTCCTTAAGCTGGAAGCAGGGGGCTTGAGGATTATAGGAGAGTGCTCCATGGTGGAAATCGCCTGGGTTTTGGAGCCAGGAAGTTCTTGGCCAGAATCCCAGATTTAGCACTTGCCTGTTATATAGCTTAACTTCTATGGAGCCTCAGTTCGATATCTGGAAAATGAAGGTTATGTAGGTATAATAATATTTATATTGCAGAGTTGTCATATAAATGATAAATAAGGTACAAAAAACTCCAGGCACATAGTAAGTGATAACACTGTGGAAACTATCGTGTCACTCACATCATTCACTGAAAACATGAATCTGAAAGAGCAATTGAACCTATCTTAGTATATAAAGGAAGAGTATTCTCAGTATACTCTGAACTAATGGCAAAAACTAAGATGGAATTAACTAAGATGGACTACATCTATCATCTCCCTTTTTTATTAACGAAGAACTCTGTAACAGCTAAGATGAATCCCATAATTGAGTCAATATGCACCTTTGCTTTGTAAATGCTCAGATAAGCGCATGGGAAACTTCAATTTGGTCTCCTCTTTTGCAGAAGAAACAGTAGCACAGCTCAACATACTATGTAAAGCTTCATTTCTCAACAGCTCACATTTTAGTGTGTCTAAAATGATATTGACTATTTATTATTATCATCAATATTTTTAGCAAGTGCTTTACACAGGGCTAGACATTCAGGCCAGCAGAAGAAATAGCCACACCCTGGAGAATGGGATGAGACTGATGATGCCCTAGGTCTGCTTACCCAAGTGTGGTCAGCATTGGCTTCCTCCCCTGTCCTTCATTTCCTGATTAGTGTCCAACAATGGTCAGGGTGCCCGGGTGGCTCGGTTGAATAAGCGTCCAACTCTTGACTTCGGCTCAGGTCATGATCTCCCAGTTTGTGAGTTCGAGCCCCACATGGGGCTCTGCACTGATAGTGTGGAGCTTGCTTGGAATTCCTTCTCTCTTCCTCTCTCTCTCTGCCCCCCCCGCCCCCACTCACACTCTCTAAATAAATAAATAAACTTAAAAAAAAATACATTGGTGACTGGTTGCTGCCTATGACATGGCTCAGTTCGGAAGCTCTGATGGTCCCAGTCCTGGAGTTGCTCAGGTCTCTTCCATAGGAAGGTTGACTCTCCTGGAGCGTGTCAGATGACCAAGCAGGAAAACCAGAGGTCATCTCATTTACGTGCAGTTTATTACCTCTAGTTGGTTAAGCTTCAATGCATGGAATAGAAAACATTACAACTGGAAAGGATCTTAACTGGCCCAACACCCTCCTTGTATATATAAGCAACTTAGGGCTAACTACTTATGCAGGATGGTGTCAGTGGTTAGAAGTGTAGCCAATCCCTCTGCCATATCATGTGAGTATATGCCTATTCTTCTGTAGACTTTTATAACTTAAAAGGAGAGAGAAAGAGAAAATGGGTATCACTGTCTAACTCAATGCTACCGATATTCAAGACACATATTCCCATACTAGTTATCAATAGTGATGACATCTTTTATACAAAAAAAAACAGCATAATAAAATAATTAGGCATGTACTTATAAGTTTATTTACTTATAATAAGCTATATACATCAACCTCCCTCCAAAAAAATTTAACATTTGATGGTAAAACACACATAAAACACATATACAGTAGAATAGTTAAAAATAAAGGTGAAATAACTGAGGCTAGTATCATATTGACACAGAGACACAGGAGATAATTGAATAAGAAAACTGGAACTAGGCAATTACTAAGAATATTACATTTTACTCTGAGATTCTTAGCAGCCAACAGAAAAAGGAAACATAAGGGGTTAAAAAGTCAACGGTTTAAAGGAATCATTCCAGTAAAACAAACTGTTTTCTGGTTCTGAATTATAAAACGGATGTATTGCATAGGATTTTCTTCAAAGGCTACTGAATAGTGTGCAACAGAAAATGTGTTTGATATAATCCAGTAGAAGATGCAGAAGGGGTCTTTGTGCGCAGATTATTCACTTGCCTAGAAGTATAATATTAAATTCTGTGAAGACTTGTTTTGAATGACATTTGTAGGCTGATATAGGGAGTTGGCACTAGGAAAGCAACCCTGGAGAGAAAGAATGTGGTGGAGAGGTAGCATTTTAAATCCTGGATGCTTCTTTCAAGCACATTTGCACCTGTCGAGTGTGGAAAACAAGTCTCCCTTCGCCTCTGGTAAGTTGGAGAGGTAGGAGAGGTGTGGTGGAAACAGCTCAATCCTCGTTCACAGTGTGTAACCTTGCAGTGCTGGCTGCCTTGAAAGGTTGCAGGGATTATTGTGAATGCTACTCTTCTTGACATGTTTTCAAACTGAGAAACTAGGGAGACAGTACAGTTAAAAATCATCTGCTTCGGGAAGTAGAGGAAGTTACGGCAGCATAGCCTATAGCCTGAGAAGCATTCTGCCTGTCTCAAGGCACATGGCTGAGAACTGCCATCCTCAGGCCTGGGGAATGGAGTGTGGGGTACTGTCAGGCAGAGTGACCTCTGAGTCCAGCTGACTGGGAGGAGCAGAGGGGAGAGAGCAGGTGTACTAACATCCCCTTCAAGCTTGTGTCCAAGTCAGGTTTCATAGGCCCCCTCTGAGCATCTTGGGCGAGAATACCAACAGGGGCTCACACTCTGCACATCTAAATATTTAACGTTATAGATCCTAACTGATGTTAGGTAAAATATGCTCTATCCTCCTACCTTTTATAAGTATACCTTCAGGATGAAACTGGAAGTCCAGGTTCAAATTTAGAACCTCAAATTCTGTGAATTCTGCTCCAGTCCCTATCAGACCCTTTCTCTTCTTCATCTGGTTTTATCATCCTTGCAAAGGGCACCGTGCAGATGCATATGGACATTCTAACTTGCACATCCAAGCTACTTTTATATGCCACTTAATGGCATATAAAATGACAGCTTCTCAGGCTATCCCTCAGCTCTAGGGGGGCATAGAGCAGTGGCAGAGTTTACCCTAGGAAGGAAAGACCCACATAAGAGGACTGTGGAGACCTTGAAAGTAAGTTCAAGACATTTGAGCAGGGAATTCTGGGATGCCAGATATTTAGAGATGGGGAATGGGTTCCAGGTGGACAGATCTCTTTGGTCTGGTTGACTCATCATCTCATGAAGAGGAGCGTAGCCAAAAGAGGGTCACAACAGAGCCATCTAGTCTTGGTCTAAAGGTGAAAGTGAGCAAGTGAACCCTAGTTGTAAGGGCAGTCTGGATGCAGTATTTGTCACCAACGCCTGCCTCTTGACCTCCATTCGGCACCAGAGTTGATTCAGCTGACTGGCTCTCTGGTGGGATGTTGTCCTCCCTCACTGCCCTATACAAGTTCTTCCTAAAGCTGCAAGATGAGTCAAAGCAGGAAACATTGACAGAGAGGGTCTAGGGTCCTCCTCTACAAGAACTCCCCCAAATCTAGAGACTTGCTCTGCTTTGCCTTCTCACCCAGGGCGGCTCCTCTGGCTATGTCTACCAGATCCCTCAGCCCATGTGTATTCAGGTCCTCTGCCCATTTCCTAATCAGATTATTTTTTTTTTTTGATGTTGAGTTGTTTCTTTATATATTTTGGATATTAGCCCCTTATCAGGTATATCATTTAATCAAATATCTTCTATTCTGTAGGTTGCCTTTTTGTTTTGTTGAGTTTCCTTTGCTGTGCAAAAGCTTCTGATTTTGGTGCAGTCCCAGTAGTTTATTCTTGTTTTTGTTTCCCTTGCCTCAGAAGACGTATGGAAAAAATGTTGCTACAGCTTATAGCAGAAATTATTGCCCATAGTTTCTTCTAGGAGTTTTATGGCTTCAGGTCTCACATTAGGTCTTTAATTTATCTTATTTTTGTGTATGGCATGAGAAAGTGATCCAATTTCACTCTTTGGCATGTAGCTGTCTGGTTTCCCCAGCACCATTAAAAAAAATTTTTTTTTAATGTTTATTTATTTTTGAGAGAGAGAGAGAGAGCAAGCAAGGGAGGGGCAGAGAGAGAGGGAGACACAGAATCTGAAGCAGGCTCCAGGTTCTGAGCTGTCAGCACAGAGCCTGACACAGGGCTCGAACTCACGAACCGTGAGGTCATTACCTGGGCCAAAGTTGGCTGCTTAACTGACTGAGCCACCCAGGCACCCCTTTCCAGTGCCATTTTTGAAGAAGACTGTCTTTTACCCATTTTATGTTCTTGTGTCCTTTGTCATAGATTAATTGACCATATAAGCATGGATTTATTTCAGGGCTTTCTTTTCTGTTCCGTTGTTCTTTGTGTCTAGTTTTGTGCCAGTGCTATACGGTTTTAATTACTACAGCTTTGTAGTATATATTGAAATCTGGGGTTTTGATACCTTCAGCTTTGTTCTTCTTTCTCAGAATTGCTTTGGCTATTTGGGTGTTTTGTGGTTCCATACAAATTGTAGGATTATTTCTTCTAGTTCTGTGAAAAATGCTGTTGGTATTTTGATACAGATTGCATTGAATCTGTAGATTGCTTTGGGTAGTATGGACATTTGAACAATGTTTCTTCTTCTAACCCACAAACATGGAATATCTTCCATTTATTTGTGTCATTTTCAATTTCTTTCATCAATGTTTTATAGTTTTCAGAGTACAAGTCTCTTACCTCTTTTGTTAAGTTTATTCCTAAGTATTTTATTATTTTTAGTATGATTATAAATGGAATTATTTTCTTAATTTCTCTTCCTGCTAGTTCATTTTTAGTGTATAATTTGGCAACTGATTTCTGTGTATTAATTTTGTATCCTGCAATTTTACTGAATACATTTATTATTTCTAATAGTTTTTTCCTCAGCTCATGTTTGCACAGGCTCCTCTGTCCCATCTTGTGTCTATGGATAGTCATACCAAATCCTGTGACATGTAGCCCACCCATTCACAGCATTGCCTGCTTCTGTCCACAGTGCTGCTCAACATGGTCTCGTTACTCTGAATGTCATGACAGTCTTGACTACAAGCCAGTCCCCCGGAAAGATTTCTTTCTCGTGAGATTTTATAATGGCAACGCTAGAATGAATTGAGATTATGAGGTTTCCAATAGACCTGATTCAAAACCCAGATTTGCCATTTGCTAGCTTTGAAAACTTTGGCAAGTTATTCAAATTCCCTAAGATTCAATTTCTTCATCTAAAAAAATGAGGAAGATGTATTTACCTTGCAGGCTTGCTGTAAGAATTGGATAAACTGATATATGTAAAATCTTAGTCATGTATCTGGTACCTGGTAAATGTTTCATAAATGTTAAGATCCTCGCTTCAAACGTATTTCTAAGGGCATCATTTCCTACAGAATCTATACAGGCTCATTTTAAGGGTAGGTTCTCAGTTTAGCATTCAGGGCCCTTTGGCAGTTGTCTTTGTCCACATCTCTTGTCTGTCCCTGATGTGACTTTCCTGTTCCTGCCAAGTAAATTTCCATACGTCCCACAAGTGACTCATACTTTCTGGCCTCCATGGCTCTTCTGTTATTACAACTGCATTGCATTTAGTCTTTAAACAGCTCTCAGCATTGGACCTCCTCTCTACAACCTTTGATCTCATTCTGTGTCAAAGCCTAGTTTGGTATTAACTTCTTCCAAAAACCCAGTGCCACTCTCTTCTTTGCACTCTCCTTTACCACACATGGTAGATAAATTTCTGACAACACCTGTGACTGACCTCTGTAATCCAACACCTTCTCTTACAGTGTAACCTTGTCAAGAGATAGTCTGTTTCTCCTACCTTTGAAAGTGGGTGGACTCTGTGACTTCTTGGGCCAATAAGATGTTGTCAGATGTCGTTTCCAGTATTTCTGAGCCCAGGACTTAGGAAGACTGGCAGCTTCCATGTTATACCTTAGAATGCTCACTCTTGGTAAGACAAATCACTTTGTCAGAAACCTGGTTACTTTGAGGCTTCCATGCAATAAGGAAGCCCAAGCTAGCTAGTTACATGGAAAGCCCATTTGATGAGAGAGAGAGAGAGAGAGAGAGAGAGAGACCCACCAGCCCCCAGATGTTTTAGCCATTGATAGTAGCCAGCCTCCAAGATGACTGCTACCTGCTAGTGCTCATACTCTTGTGTAGTCTTCCTGTATGTACTGTGCTAAGATTGGTCTGTGTGACCAGCAACAATATGGCAGATGTACTTGTTGGTACATCACTTTGGAGATTACGATGTAAAAAATTGCAGCTGCCATCCCCCAATGTCTCTCATGACTTGCTCTGGAGAAAACCAGCTCTCATGGAGCTCCGGTAAATTGGAAAAAAATCATTCAGAGCTAGCAAGTGAAGGAACCCAGATTCAAGTTCAGGCTGCAGGATTTCGAAGCCCAGGCAATTAACCACTCTCCCTTCTACTTTTTCTATAATTCAGAAGAGCCCAAAATATAGTTCTGATTGCTTAGTAACAGTCTTGAAACCCCACCCCACTTCCACACATAAGTCAATGCATTTTTCATTTTCTAAGTGAAACAGCATTAGATTTATTATACTGTAGAACTTCACTTAGTGTAAGCCAAATACCACAGTGTATAATCATTTTAATTATTTATTTGTGTAGTTTCCAGTACTTTGTCCAAGTATTTTGTTTCATTTCTTTATATATATAAATATTTCTTTATTTTATATATATAATGAATAATGAATATATATATATATATATTCATTTCTTTATATCTTTCTATCTATCTGCAGGTCATTCCTTCTTCGGTAGTATAAAATAAGCAAACAAATTCAAAAAGAAAGAAAGGCTCATTTAATACCAAAGCAGTTCCCTCTTATGGATTTGATTTATTTCCTCTCCTCTTCCTTTTCTATACTGATATTTACTGAAAGGGTTGGCTGCAATCTTAAGCCAAACAACACATTAATCTGTGGTGACCCAGGATGCTGCTGGGGGCGAAGGTGTTGATGCTCTTTTGTGCTGCTAATGCCAAGGTTTTGTTACTCTTAACTTTATTGTTTAAATTTATTTTATGTTGCTTTTCCATGTGAGTGTTAATTACATGGTGGCTTGCTGTTGACTTCTCAATATCCTTCTTCTGTTTGCAAAGCACTGTGTCATGCTCTGTGGAAGCTGCATTAAGGAGGGTTCCTTCCCTCAAAAAGTTTAAAGCTAGTGACGGTTAAGAAGTCTACCAGCGTTTCTGGGTGGCACAGCAGGAGTAGTAAAAAGGAATTCATTCATTCTCCATGTATTTTTAGAGCATTCTACAATATTGTAGGCATTGTTTTAGGCATCTGGAATTCATCACAGAATCCAGACATCAAGTGTGTAGAGCTTATACTATTGCATATCAGACGGTGATACATGTTATCTGAGACAAATAGGGCAGGGTGAGGTGAAAGTGAGCATCTTCTTTTCGATTTCTTCTACATGCCAGATGTGTTACAGATGCTCTTGATCATCAAAATAACCCAATCCTGGAAAAATAAGAATATTTGAACTCAGAGAAATTAGGAAACTTTGATCTTTATAATACAAAGGCCATCATGCCACTGTACCATGTTATCTCCCTTTAGAAATGCTAAAACACACACACACACAAAGTTCAATGGAAGAAAATGAGAGAGCAGTGAATTCTCAAGGGGCTTTGTGGAAGTCTTCATGGAGGAGGTGGCCTTTGAGAGGGCCATTAACAAATAAGCAGAAAGAGGAGGGGAGAGCATGATCAACGAGGGAACTCTGAATACATGAGTATATATCTATTCCAGTATATATCTATTCAACTTAAATCCATGTAATTGTATAAAGGTTTTGCTATCTCAAACGTAAAACTCAAAAGGTTTTCCTACTGCATGAGAACTTATTTTCTAAAAGCCAACTTGCACTCCACAGCCCTGTAGCATTCAAATAAAATGAAAAGAATGTAAAGCAATGCTCTCGTAATAGGAAAAGGAACTTCCAGGTCAGTGTTTTAAAACAACAACAACAAAAAAACAAAATAAATAAATAAAACCCAAACCTTTTCTGGTTCTGAGCCAGAAAGACCTTTCCCAAAGAGGAGGCAGCCCAACCCAAGGCCTCCCCCAGGGGTGCTCTCTCTGATGGCCTCTTGCTAGCCTAAGTCCTCAGATCCTTGGGAAGGTCTGAATGTGACCGTCCTTGTTCATTCATTTTATGTCACAGAGTGCTGCCAGTAGATTTTCCCATTATGGAAATTGGGGATATTTTTTTCCAGGACGTATTTATTAACGGTAATGCTTTGGCTTTCTTCCATCTATTGAACAGAGTACTTATATGCATTCCACTGAAGAATGGGAATTGAGTTTTTTCCATTATCCGACCCATGTTCTTCTTAAATCTGATGGCGTCCTTTCCTAATGCTTCCAATAATGGTTTTCTCTTTGTGTACTTTTGATTGAAGTGTAATATACATATAGAGAAGTACAAAGGTCTTGATTGTTCAGATTGATGAATTCTTACAAAGTAAACACACCTGAGTAACCGGTACCCAGATTAAGAAAGAGAACCTTCCCAACACCCCCAGAAGACTCCTCATCACTACTCCCCAAGGGTGACCACTATCTGACTTCTAATAATAGTGAATAGCTTTGCCAGATTTGCACTTAATATAATTATAAATAGAATTATGTGGTATGTACTTTTTCTTGTTGGGCTGTTTTTACTCAGTGAGATCCATCTATGTGGTTGCTGGTGGTTAGAGTTTGTGTGTTCTCGGGTGGTATAGTACTCCATAGTGTGTCTACAGAGTGAACAGACAACACTGTGTCTATCCATTCTGTTGTTGATGGCATCTAGGTTGTTCCCAATATGGGGACCACAGCTATAAAAATTGCTATAAAAATAATTTATGGAACTTGCGTGTGATCCATAAGAAAAAAATTGTTATATTTATATGTTAATGGATACCCTAATTACAAGCAAAATTCTAAGTTAAAAAGAAAATTGTGCTAGAGGGCAAGTTCCTTGAAAATAAGGTATGTACCTTAGTCCCTGGTGGATTCCCAGAGCCTGCTTCCTGGTGGAAGCAGATAGCAGAGGGGTTCAGCAAACATTTGATGAACATATAAATGAACTTTAGAATTAGGAAAATTTTATCTTTAGGGAAGAAGACTGACATCTAAGAGGCCATCTTACTAATTGGTGAGCTACATTAATGTGAGTGTCCCATTAACCACCAAATGATCATTAGCAGGACTATTATTGTAAAAGAATTTCTGCAGTGGGTAGAAGGCGGGTGAGACTAGATGGCCTTAATCCTAAATGGCTAGGATTCTATTTAACATGTTGTAATTACACAAATAATGTCACTCTGGGTAAAAGGAAGAACAGGGGGAAACAAATTATTTTGTTTTATTTTTGTTTTGGGGTTATTGACTTTGTGGGTTTTTTGTTTTTTTTGTTGTTGTTGTTTTCTGGGGTTTTTTGTTTTTTGTTTCCTGTGCTAAATACTTCCCTGTGAGCACCAGAGGAAGCTGGTGTTGCAGTAAGTAGCAGTTTTCATTATACATTTATTTTGCTTAATTTTCATGTTTATTTTGTAAAAGGGCCTCAATTGTTATGTCACATGGCTTTAGTGGTATCATCGCTTTTACTCAAGGCAGAACAGAGTTCTTATGACAAACAGGACATCATACCATAAAAAGCAGAAATTCAGGAGCCAGATAACTGATGATGAATCCTGCCTAATTCATCATTCACCATTCATTCACCATTTATTAACTGTGTAACTTTGAGCCATTTATCCAACCTTTCGTTTCCTTATCTGCAAAATGTGGCCAATAATGGTACCAACCTCACAGTCATCATAGGGATGAATATATGTAAGGCACTTGAAATAATGCATGACATACTAAGCAATCAATTAGTATTTGCTTTGTTTGTAAGAACCATCACTCATATTGTAGATATTGGTTAAATGCAGCCCAACTTATTCAGTTAATATTTGTTAAAATGTTTAGGATTGACGAGATGCTATAAGTGTTATTTATTTGGTCTTGACACAAGGCAATGACGTGATTTTTCTTCCATGATTAAATACGGGGACCATTGAAGATGGAGGTTAGGGAGGAGTGCGCACATCCAGCAGGCAGACTTCACTGACAAGCAGGAGAAAGAGTGTACAGAAAACTCCTTGGGATCTCCTTGGTCAGAGCCTTGGAGAACTGGAAGAGATGAGTCCCAAGTAAAAATGCAATTCACCCCTCAGGGCTGGTGATGACTAAAGTTGGCATAGATAAGGCTGTGTGCCTTCACTTGTTTGTTCATTAGTCATTTATCCATTTCTATACTCTTCATTGTTTCCCCTAAAAAAGGATTTCCACGTTAGCATTTCTCCCCCAATTCCTTTTATTTTTTTATTCTCAAGTTAGTTAACATACAGTGTAGACTTGGCTTCAGGAGTGTAGAACCCAGTGATTCATCTCATATATATGACACCCAGTGCTAATCCCGAAAAGTGCCCTCCTTAATGCCCATCACCCATTTAACCCACCTTCATCAACCCTCGGTTTGTTCTCTGTATTTAAGAGTCTCTTATGGTTTGTCTCCCCTCTGTTTTTATCTTATTTTTCCTTCCCTTCCTCTATGTTCATCTGTTTTGTTTTCTTAAATTCCACATATGAGTGAGATCATATGATATCTGTCGTTCTCTGACTGACTTATTTCACTTAGCATAATAACCTCCAGTTCCATCCACCTTGTTGCAAATGGCAAGATTTCATTCTTTTTCATCGCTGACAAGTCCATTGTATCTATATACTACATCTTCTCTATCCATTCATCAGTTGATGGACATATGGGTTCCTTCCATAATTTAGCTATTGTTGATAGTGCTACTATAAACATGGGGGTGCCTGTGCCCCTTTGAAAGAGCACACCTGTATCCTGTGGATAAATGCCTAGTAGTGCAATTGCTGGGTCATAGGGTAGATCTATTTTTAATTTTTTGAGGAACCTCCGTACTGTTTTCCATAGTGGCTGCAGCAGTTTGCATTCCCACCAACCATGCAGGAGGGTTCCCCTTTCTCCACATTCTCGCCAGCATCTGTTGTTTCCTGAGTTGTTAATTTTAGCCACTCTGACTGGTGTGAGGTGGTATCTCATTGTAATTTTGATATATATTTCCCTGATGATGAGTGATATAAGCATCTTTTCATGTGTCTGTTTGGCATTTGTATGTCTTCTTTGGAAAAGTGTCTGTTCATGTCTTCTACCTATTTCTTCACTGGATTATCTGGGGTTTTTTAGTGTTGAGTTTGGTAAATTCTTTGTAGATTTTGGATACTAACCCTTTATCTGATATGTTTTTGCAAATATCTTCTCCCATTCCATTGGTTGCCTTTTAGTTTTGTTGACTGTTTCCTTTGCTGTGCAGAAGCTTTTTATATTGATGAGGTCCCAGTAGTTCATTTTTGCTTTTATTTGCCTTGCCTTCTGAGACATGTCAAGTAAGAAGTTGCTGCGACTGAGGTCAGAGAGGTTGCTGCCTGTTCTCTCCAGTAGGATTTTGATGATTTCCTGTCTCACGTTAAGGTCTTCCATCCATTTTGAATTTATATTTGTGTTTGGTGTAAGAAAGTGGTCCAGGTTCATTCTTATGCATGTTGCTGTCCAGGTCTCCCAGCACCATTTGCTAAAGAGGCTGTCTTTTCTCCATTGGATCCTCCTTCCTACTTTGTTGTAGATTTGGTCATATATTTGTGGGTCCCTTTCTGGGTTCTCTATTGTATTCCATTGATCTCTGTGTCTGTTTTTGTGCCAATACCATACTGTCTTGATGATTATAGCTTTGTAATATAGGTTAAAGTCCAGGACTGTGATGCCCCCAGCTTTGGAATCTGGGATCTTTTTGGTTCCATACAAATTTCAGGATCGTCTCTTCTAGCTCTGTGAAGAATGCTGGTGCTATTTTGATTGGGATCACATTGAATGTGTAGATTGCTTCGGGTCTTATTGACATTTTAACAATATTTGTTCTTCCAGTCCATGAGCATGGAATGTTTTTCCATTTCTTTGTGTCTTCTTCAATTTCTTTCATAAGTTTTCTATAGTTTTTAGGGTACAGATCTTTTACCTCTTTGGTTAGGTTTATTCCTAGGTATTTTATGGTTTTGGGTGCAGTTGTAAATGGTATCAATTCCCTGATACCTCTTTCTGTTGCTTCCTTGTTATTGTATAGAAATGTGACCAGTTTCTGTACATTGATTTTATATCCTGCAACTTTGATTAATTCCTGTATAAGTTCTAGCAGCTTTTTGGTGGAGTCTTTTGGGTTTCCCATATAGAATATCATGTCATCTGTGAGAAGTGAAAGTTTGACTCCTTCTTTGCCAATTTGGATGCCTTTTATTTCATTTTGTTGTCTGATTGCTGAGGCTAGGACTTCCAACACTATGTTAAACAACTGTGGTGAGAGTGGACATCCCTGTCATGTTCCTGATCTCAGGGGGAAAGTTTTCAGTTTTTCCCATTGAGGATGATATTAACTATGGGCCTTTCATCTGTGGCTTTTATGATGTTAAGGTATGTTCCTTCTATGCCTACTTTCCTTTTTAGTAGGGACTTTTCTGGGTTTGGCAGGAAAGGCGGTCTTAAGAGGAATATACACTGAGGGGCGCCTAGGTGGCTCAGTCAGTTAAGCGTCCGACTTCGGCTCAGGTCATGAT
Source organism: Felis catus (assembly GCF_018350175.1). Lineage (NCBI taxonomy): Eukaryota > Metazoa > Chordata > Mammalia > Carnivora > Felidae > Felis > Felis catus. The sequence goes on from NC_058368.1 coordinate 140,130,819, forward strand.
CTCATAGTTTGTGGGTTTGAGCCCCATGTCGGGCTCTGTGCTGACAGCTCAGAGCCTGGAGCCTGCTTCAGATTCTGTGTCTTCCTCTCCCTGGCTCTCACTCTGTCTCTCTCTCTCAAAAATAAATAAATATTAAAAAAAATTTAAGAGGAATATACACTGAAATTCACTGAAATCCAGGCCTATCTCAAGAGGCGAGAAAGTCTCAAATAAACAACCTAACCTTATACCTAACAGAGCTGGAAAGCAGCAGCAAAGAAAGCCCAAAGCCAGCAGAAGAAGGGCAATAATAAAGATTAGAACAGAAGTGAATGATACAAAATCAAAAAACAAACAAACAAACCAAAAACAAAACAGTAGAACAGATCAGTGAATCTAAGAGCTATTTTTTGAAAGAATAAACAAAATGGATAAACCCCTACCCAGACTTCTCAAAGAGAAAGAGAGAGAGGACCCAAATAGATAAAATCATGAATGAAAGAGGAGAGATCACAACCAATACCACAGAAATACAAACAATTATTAGAGAATACTATGAAAAATTATATGCCAACAAACTGGACAATCTGGAAGAAATGGACAAATTCCTAGACACTCATACACTACCAAAACTCAAAGGGGAAGAAATAGAAAATTTGAACTGACCCATAACCAGCAAAGAAATTGAATTGGTTATCAAAAATCTCCCAACAAATAAGAGTCCTGGGCCAGATGGCTTCCCTGGGGAATTCTACCAGACATTTAAAGCAGAGTTAACACCTATTCTTAGCAAACTATTGCAAAAAATAGAAATGGAAGGAAAGCTTCTAAACTCATTTCTCCCCCAATTCCTGATCAGAACCTTCCAGAGCATTTAAAACTGTGGCATTTTAATCTGTTGTAAGAAGACCCTGCTCTCGTTGAGGGCCTTCTAACTGTTTATGCACTGGAATTGAAGCATCAAAATAAAGTGATCCCTAAGAATTCAGAACTGTACCAAGTAATAAACCTCAGATGAATCCTAAGTTTAGAAACGTGATTTTCTTCCTGCTCATCAAATTTTGGTAAAGTGCCTCCCTAAGGGAAAGCCACAGTGAAGAGAGCATCTAAAGTTCCTTGCCACACGTCTGGGTTAAAAAATAACAATAAGCAAACCAGATCACAAATTAAAGTATCGATGCATATTTCTGCATGCAGGTTTAAAATGTGTATAGTTTTAAAAATTAAAAGCATAATCAACCCAAAGATAAATTAAACAATGGAAATTTGCAGCAACTAAAATAATAGGTTCTTATGAAAATAATCTCACAAATCATTGAGAAACAATGTAGACTTTAATATTTGATGTGAATAAGAAACTCCCAAAATGCCCTATAATTACTTAGCTAATACACCAAGAAAATGTTCAGCTGCACTAGTAATAAATAAATGCCAATAAAAACAACAAAATAACATTTCTCTTTATCGAAGTAGCAAATGTTTAAAGCATTTTTTTTTCAACGTTTATTTATTTTTGGACAGAGAGAGACAGAGCATGAACGGGCGAGGGGCAAAGAGAGAGGGAGACACAGAATCGGAAGCAGGCTCCAGGCTCTGAGCTGTCAGCACAGAGCCCGACGCGGGGCTCGAACTCACGGACCGTGAGATCGTGACCTGGCTGAAGTCGGACGCTTAACCGACTGCGCCACCCAGGCGCCCCCGAAGTAGCAAATGTTTAAATGATAAAACCCAGAGATATTTAAGACGAAGGAGGTAAAAGTATCTATGGGAGACTAAATTGGTCTTTAGGTTTTAGGTTAGCAATAGGTGTCACGTAGATGTTTATTCCTTTAGTTCCAATAACCCCACTTCTGAAAGTCCATTTTAAGTGTTTAAAAATCTGACAAAGCTTAGCTAACAACGATATCCATCACAGCAATACTTAGTGAAATGTTTAAAATCACTGAAAACTAGAAGACTAGTTATGTATCCATTCACTACAGCAGTGAAAAATAATGCTTATGTAATTTGCAATATAAGAGTAAAGAGTTCTGCGATAATGTTAAGTGAGGGAAGCTAGTCATAAAATACAGTGTGATTGCAATTATGTAAATACCATCTTAAAAAAAAGTTTAAAAAATCTATAAAAGTCTAGGCATCATGCAAAAAGACAAATGAAGTATATTGAAATAGCACATAAGTGGTTGTTTCTGGGGGGTAGAGCTATGTATAAGGCTTTCCTCCTTTTGATTTATCCACAGTTGTATACCTTATCCACATAATCTGTAATAAGGATATTTATCTGTTACATTGGAAACAATTTTTGGTAATTGAAAAAATAAACAAATGAGGAAAAAAAAATATGGGAACTTTCATTTTCTTTTCCCAGCAGAGTAATAGAACAATTTATTTTATCTGACTTGTGGCTACCTGTTCCATTTGTGGAGTATAGATGCTAAATCCAGTGTCCTCCTAGCCAAGCCTTTCCCCTGCTATAGCTCCTTGGCCTGCAAGATCAAGTCTTAAAGCCATTCAAGGTCTTATTAAAAACTAAAGGGATACCCCAAACATTTAGTGCTCGATTTCTTTGGAAATTTAATCTTCTAATCAAGTCTGAGAAATTTTTTAAATTCATTTTCTTAAAACATTAAATCCAACTTTAGTTATATTGCTGATTAAATACCTTTTGATCTTTGAGATCACCATGCTTGAGAAAGCTTTAAGCATATTCATGTTCAGGGATTGTGGGCGTAAGTAAGATTCAACTCCTTTCTCATTTGTTACGTGAACTGCCCTCATCGAGCGCAGGCTATCACTGCAAAGTAGATGAAGAAAGCACTGCAGTATTAAAACTTATAAAAGGTTGATGACTCCCTTACAGAAGGTTCCAGCCTGACTTCTATGGTCTCATGGGCTCTGTGTGTCATCAAGACGTCCTAAGATTCTGAAGCCCCAGTTCCGTGGCTCTGAGGGACTTGGGACCTGGCATTAGGAACAATGCGTGTCTATTATGTTTCATTCTCAGGAACCCATCTGACAGCACTCGTCAGGTCACATGTTGTCTGTGCTCAGCATACTATGCTGCTGACTTCTTGGACTCTAAGTAGGGACCCAACCAAGGTTGGGCTCCTTACTAGGAGAGGTCCTCATTAAAACTCAAACCCTGGGGCGCCTGGGTGGCACAGTAGGTTAAGCGTCCGACTTCAGCCAGGTCACGATCTTGCGGTCCGGGAGTTCGAGCCCCGCGTTGGGCTCTGGGCTGATGGCTCAGAGCCTGGAGCCTGTTTCCGATTCTGTGTCTCCCTGTCTCTCTGCCCCTCGCCCGTTCATGCTCTGTCTCTCTCTGTCCCAAAAATAAATAAACGTTGAAAAAAAAATTAAAAAAAAAAAGAGATAAAACTCAAACCCTACAATTTCTCCCCTTTGAAATCTTTCTTCCAACAGCGTCTGATTCTAAAGTAGCTGTTACTTTAAGATAAACTATAAGAAATAAATTCTGGCCAGCGTAATAATGCTTATTTACCTCTCTTGGAGGGTTTATATTATTATAAGTTATATATTATACATAATATAGTGCTATACTATTATATACTCATATATATAGTCTATAATACAATTATATATTAGTATATATTAACACTGTACCAAACTATTATAATCATAGGTTTAATGTTATACTATTTTTAAATATTAGTCCCAGAAAAATAAAAAATTTCAGTGGAATTTCAGATATTGTTACTAACCAACAAGGGAGATATTTCAGGAGTCTGTACTTTCCATATATTCCATATCACACTCCACTGACTTAAAAGGCTGGCTTAGACTGAAGGCTGTACAAGATATCTCAATTCCTAATTTTTCAGTATGGGCCAAAAAAAGAAAGGAACACTCAACAATTTCAGGTAACTATTGTGTGGATTTCTAAAATCTCTAACAAGAATCCATACCTCAAGAGAGCTGACCTTTCTTTGTTTCAGGTGTCATGTGTCTTTTTCGCTCAACAGTTAAGGTCATGAGTATATGTCACATTGCTCAACAAAACCCACTGATTGACACAAACTCTGTGACACAACGCTAGTCTCTTGAATTGAAATGCGAAAAATATAGTTTTAGTCTAGACCATACCAGCCATCAGATCAAAATAGCAGGTATTTTGATTCTTCAGTTCAGAGGTCACGTATGATAATTCAGCCCTTGGTTATGGACTGGGAGAAAGTCAAAGATTGGTATGTGATGGTTGACCTCTTCTTATCTGAGCTCATCTAGTCAAAAACCAAAGGGGACGTTTTCATTATCCAGAATCATTTTGCAGGAAATAATTTTTTAATAGATTGGTCTTTCACAATATGAAAAAAAAAGGTTTCTATCTCTAGTTCTGCTCCACGATTATCATTTTGTTGAACATCCACAATGTTTTTTGTTTTGCTTTGTATTTTAGGCAATTCAAATGTGTTTCTGTAATACTTACTTTCTGTTAATTTTGAGATATGCTTTAAGGAAGTAGTGTGCGTAATGGAAAGATTACTGGATGCTGGGTCCATACCAGCTTTGTGACTCTGGCAAGTCAAAACTTCTAAGCTGCAATTTCCCTTGTCCATAAAGAGAAGATTTCACCATCCGCCCTACAAATCTCATAGTGGATGGTGATAATACATTAACATAATAATACATGTTAAGGTACTCTACAGATAGTACCTTATCTCTATAGTAATTAGATAATTAATTAGAAAAAAAAAGAAGGAATTTTTATATAAAATTAGCTTTAGAATATAACCAGAACTGCAATCCTTCACTCATATGTTAAATATAGTAGGTTTCAATTTTGTTTCTGCTGCTGACTAGACACATAACCTTAGACAAGCTATTTAACCTCTCTGACTCAGTTTCTTCACCTGTCGTGCCTACTTACTTAGGGTTTTTGTGGGTATTAAGGACTGTAATGCATGTAAAGTATAGAGCAATGCGACTGGCTACAATTATTATGATCACTCATCTGGGTTAAATTCTCACCAACCAGTCTAAAAATTTTGATCAAGGTTTATGGCCATTTTGGAAATTTGTGGTAAACAACAACAACGAAATATTTTTCCTTGAAACGGGGTTAATGTTGATGAGCATTTGAATTATTCAGTAATTATTTTTGCTGTATCCTTTATTTGACTAGAGAAATATTTATAGGGACTATTTAATGGTCATATCTTTATTTTAGAGAGAACATTTCTTTTAGGTATGGTTAAAGTTTGTTCCACACAGAAGTAGCATTACAGTGTATTTGATTTTTCCTCTTGTTTGCATTTATCTATTTGATAAATCTACCATGAGCCAGGCATTATGTCTGGATTAACACCAGGGGTGCTGGTGCAGATGGGAAACTGGCTATGGCAAGAGAAAATCTACCAAGGAGAGCCCTCAAAATGTCTCCTTCCTAAGCTACTTCAATTGCATGACCAGAAATAACTCAGGCGCAGTCTTGGTTGGAGGTGGGGATTATGCCCTGTTCCAAGGGCAGCCCTGTTTCAGGTCTTTGATCTCCCTAGGGGAGATCCTTCATCAGATCCTCCCCCCACCTCCATCAACCTGAGCTCCTTGCAACACTTGGGCAATCTACCGCCAGGACAACTCCAACCTAACTGCCTCCTGCCCAATCCCACCTACACAACGGAAGCCAGCCCAGAACCAAGTCAGGTGTATTTGTTCCAACTATCATGATGGATTAAATTCTCATTTCTATGCAGCAGCAGCAGCTTGGAGTGAAGAGAAATAAATGTTGGCGAAGATATACTTGTAAGGGCTCATTAGAATATAGACACAGACTAGGAACTTCCTAAGAGCTGAAGGAGAATATTACAAGTACTGAACGTTCTATTTTTTCATTACTATAAAATTAAATATGGAACAGAATAAATTGGGAGATGATTCGCCTCATAATATGAGTGTGACTAGAAGTTGAAATGGGAAATTAGTATTGTAAAGCAAATCTAATCATAGTTTGAAATATAAATAAGAAAATTTCAAGATCACTTCAGAATACTAAGATAAGTACATGTAGATTTTATAAAACTCTACTGTAATATTCTTTTATAATATTCTACCATGATCTTGTGCATCTATTCAAATTTAGAGGCCTTAGTATGAATGTATTAAATCATTTCCAAAGTTCTGAAAGTGATCACACTGAGGTGCAGTAAAGAATGGAATGTTGGTTTCCATTGTTTTCTATTACTAACCAAGTGTTTTTTATTGTTTCTATTACCAGAAACAAATAACTAAAATACATATTTTCTACTATTTTCAAATAGCATTTTATTTTCTAATATTTTTCTAATTATTCTAAATATTTTAATAATTATTATTCTGATAATATTTCAATATCATTTTCTAATAATTCCTCAAAGGCTAGATTTGTCATCTTTATTCCAGCAAGGAACCTGGTTTGGCTCAGGAGATATTCATGTCAGAAGGAAGGAGATAAAACACTGCCCTCAGCCCACCTCAAGTTGTATTCTGGCCAAGAGTTACATCTGAATGTGTGCGATCATAGAACAAACCTTCTCCTCTTTGTACCCTTATTTTTGGGATAGAGAATCACACATGATTATTCTTATCAGCTGATACATACTGAGGCCCTGCTATATGCAGGATTGTATAAAATGCACAAAGACACAGAAACCTGCCCTCTAAAATTTATGCAACTGTGTTCATTCCCTTGAAACTTTGTTTCTAAAATGGACATTTTGAAGTAAAGGTACATCAAGAGAATTGTAAAAAGGCTCAAGTAATGTACAGAATGATGTTCATGTCAAATGCAAAGCAAAGACATTATTTTCTTTACTGGGACTTGTGTACATTTTGGTTCTTTTTTTTTTTTTTTATTGTCTTAGTATACAAAACTGGGAAGGGATGTTTAACTGAAATAGTTCTAATGTTCCCGAGTTTTCTTTATCCATGAGACTAGGAGCTTAGTGGCCCCTAAAATATTTATTAAAACTGCTGTCATCTTTGTCTAATAAAAGCTGGGTGGGTTTTTTATTTGATGCAATTTTTAGAGTATGGGAAAAGGGGAAGGAGGGAGAGATCTGATGGATGGTTATGCGAATTTAGGTATCAGGATTTTATTATACCTGAGAAAAAAAGCCATGTCCTTTCCTATGTTCGATTGCTATTATTGCTTTATAGCTCTTTACTCTGGTGAATTGGAAAAAAATATTGAGAAATAGGAAAGGCTTTTTAAGACCATGTCACATGCTGGGGTCAATTTGAAGATGAAAGTATCAGAAGTAATATTACATTTCTTACCACGGCAGTCAGCCAAGTCATTGGAGTTGCTTTTAATTAAACCCTAATAAGCTCTCACAGAGGTACACAGACCAAAGCCATATCTCTTTTGAATTGAATGGACTTTTTTGACCACAAAGCAGGCGTTCGCAAGTACACACTATGGAGAGGCAGAGAGAGTCATCCCCCTTATCCACCATGTTGCCCTGCCTCCCAGCACGGCAAGCACTTCCTTCACACTGTGTATTTTCGTTGTGTCTGAACGAACACCTTATGCAGCACAGTGTGACGATGTGCTTTACCCCGGATGATGATAAAATTAGTCCACGCAACATTAACTGCAATTGCCTGCATCTAACTAGAAGGTGATTGGCCCTCCACAGCGCTCCTCTCCTTCTGGGAGCTGATGGATTGTTTACCCCCGTGGAATGGTCTTGCTCTGTTGCTCCAAACGCGTGTAAGAGCCCCGATAGTTTGTGTTCCACCTCCCCTAGGAAGGAGCTAAAAAACTCTTTGCCAGATTTCTTTGCAGCAAAGGCCCAGGCGTGCGTCCCAGGTTCTGCCAATCCTTTACAATCGTGTAATTTCTTCACAATCTTTTGTAAAGAAAGTGGGAAAGCAGCACCAGCAAGGCCATGTCCTAGCAAAGGCAGTGGTGGAGGTGGCGGCGGTGAAGTTCTGGCCTCCCATCGGTGGTAGAATTAGAGTTGGTGGCTATGATATCTTCTCTGGAACATCCCACACTGTAGTTTGGATGTTAACTTCCACCCAGTTGGGCTCTAAGCCTGTTCCTTTGATCTTCTCAGAGTTACTGGGAACTACTTAATAACGTTTCATAGAATCCTTTTCTGACTGAATGGTCTCATACTCTTTTGTTTACAACTAAGAATGCTGAGAGTTTTACAGATGGAGAATTTTTTTTAAACAAGCATTTTTATTCAGTTACCACCGTCTTGTAACTTTACCTGTGCCAGAGATTTGCATTTAATTCTTAAAGGACTTATTCTTTTTTTTTTCCTCTGTGTGTTTCTAAAACACATTTGAGGAGATTTAAACAACTTTAAACAGTTTGACATGATATCTGGAGAGTGATTCAGAAAGGCAGATGTACCCTGGGTGCCCATGAGCATTGTGAATCAACGCTCATAAATTTTTTTAAAAAAAGAATAAAGTGAGGGGCGCCTGGGTGGCGCAGTCGGTTAAGCGTCGGACTTCAGCCAGGTCACGATCTCGCGGTCCGTGAGTTCGAGCCCCGCGTCAGGCTCTGGGCTGATGGCTCAGAGCCTGGAGCCTGTTTCCAATTCTGTGTCTCCCTCTCTCTGCCCCTCCCCCGTTCATGCTCTGTCTCTCTCTGTCCCCAAAATAAATAAACGTTGAAAAAAAAAAATTTAAAAAAAAGAATAAAGTGAATAGTAACAATAAAATAGAGGGAGGCTGAGGAAGGAGAGCAACAGAAGAGCATGAAGAGTGTTGTAGCGCAAATATAAAACTGTGCTTAATCTAGACTTGTATTTTGTATACAGAGCAAGGAGCCCAAAGTGCTGCACAGTGTGGAGGGAAGATTAAAGTTAATACTGAAGGACAAGGGAGGATAACATGGAATGAACATCTGAGGAAGGACTGGAGGAAAAAGCAGATTGCAAATCTCAAGGTAGAGGCCTTCTTCAGAGAAACCACGGAGCTCAGGCCTGGATGCGAGAGGGAACAGGACCACGCCTTCAGCAGGAGTGAACCTCCCAGGGTGCAGGAGCCTTCCTTGAAGTGTAATCTTGCCAAAGCCAAAACACACACAAACAGAAATCAACAATATGTGCATTACGCCTGTTATGTAAGCATTTGGGGTTTTTCCTGGAGTGAGTCCCTTGGTTGAAGAATTTGTGTTTTAGTTTTGCACATTAGTTTTACACGTTGCATATCATTTTCTTCATTATTATCCCCCAAGCATTTGTCCAGTGCTCCTCTTTATGGGATATTTCACTAGGTCCTACTCACATGAAAGCAGGGAGAAACTGTTCTTGCCTACCAGGAATTTATAATTCAGATCTCGAGGAAGGCAGGAACTGGACTGAGACAGTCGGATGGTTGAGATCAACCCTTCCCTAACCTTTCCTTTCTTAAATACCAGTGTTCTGAGAACATCAGAATGCTCTTTAACTGTTAATATTTTCTTGTTGTTAAAGTGATTTTAAGATCAAACACAACAAAATTTTAAGAATGACATGCTTATGAATAATCAAAGGGACAACATGGAAAGCTATTTTCACCTCTTGCTTTTTCTCATAAGTATTAGATCTAAAAGAAACTTAAAAAGGAAAACAAACCTTGTAATTTATTACTATCTTTGATATGCAACAGGTCGGTTTTGATGTTCTTAATAGGTCTAATTTAATGCTAAACTTTAAACTTTCCCTGGAAGCAAAGTTCTCTGAATGCTTTATTTCCCCCCCCCCCCCCCCCCAGATTGTTGCATGGAATGGAAAAACAAGATTTCAAGGAAGAACACAATACTGATCTGAACATTCAGTGTATATAGCTTTAGAACATGAAAACATTTATGGTTTTTAAAATATGTTATCTCTTGCCTGGTAAAATTTTCTTAGACTACATTACCCAACAGCAACCTGTGACTAAAATTTGTCTTTCTCTGAGACTGGCTTATTTCACTTATTTCGCTCTCCAGATCCATCCATGTTTTTGCAAATGGCAAGATTTCATTCTTTTTTAAGTCTGAAATATCCCATTGTGTATGTATGTACCACATCTTCTTTACCATTCATCTATTAAGAGACACTTGGGCTGCATCCATAATTTGACTATTGTAAATAATGCTGCAATAAACATAGGGGTGCATCTATCTTTTTAAATGAGTGTTTTCATATTCTTTGGGTAAATAACCAGTGGAATTACTGGATTGATCATATGGTGATTCTATTTTTAATTTTTTGAGGAGTCTCCATACTCTTTTTCCATAGTGGCTGCACCAATTTGCATTCCTATCAGCAGTGCACAAGGGTTCCCTTTTCTCCACATCCTCAGTGACCCTTGTTCCTTATGTTGTTGATTTTAGCCATTCTGCAGGTATGAAGTGATAATCACATTGTGGTTTTGATTTGCATTTCCCTGTTGATGAGTGATGTTGAGCATCTTTTCCTGTGTCTTTTGGCCATCTGGATGTCTTCTGTGGAGAGATGTCTGTTCATGTCTTGTGCCCATCTTTTAATTGTATTACTTATGTTTTTGGTGTTGAGTTGTATAAGTTCTTTATATATTTTAGATATTAACCCTTTATTGGGTATGCCATTTGCAACCATCTTCTCCCATTCCATAGGTTGCCTTTTAGTTTTGTTGACTGTTTCCTTTGCTGTACAGAAGGTTTCTATTTTGATTTAGTGTCAGTAGTTTATTTTTTAGAAGGCTTATTCTTTGAACTTATTTTGGTTTTGATTTGATTTCCTTACATTAAAAATAATTTTTATGTTATTAATTGTATTTAAAAAAATTTTTTAATGTGTATTTTTGAGAGAGAGACAGAGTGTGAGTGGGGGAGGGGCAGAGAGAGAAGGAGACACAGAATCTGAAACAGGCTCTAGGCTCTGAGCTGTCAGTGCAGAGCCCAATGCAGGGCTTGAACCCATGAACTATGAGATCATGACCTGAGTCAAAGTCGGAAGTTTAACCAAGTGAGCCACCCAGGCACCCCTATTAATGGTATTTTTAAACTGCATTAAATTATTAAAGAAAATAGATGTGATCTAAGTTAATTATTTTTTTTAATGTTTGTTTATTTTTGTGAGAGAGAGCTCGCGCACATGTGCACCCGAGTTGGGGAGGGGCAGAGAGAGAGGGAGGCAGAATCCAAAGCAGCCTCCAGGCTCTGCGCTGTCAGCACTTGCGGGGCTCAAACCCACCAACCACGAGATCATGACCTGAGCCGAGGGGGATGCTCAACCAACTGAGCCACCCAGGAGCCCCCAAGTTAATTATTAAATAATTTTCACTTAAGATTTTTTTTGATGATGAAAATATATTGTTACTTTAAATTGTATTTTATTGAATATTTATCAACTATTTGTAGTTCTTCCTTGTCAGTTTCCAATTTATTTCCTTTGCCCATTTGTCTCCTGAGGCCTTATTTTTTCCTTGATAATTTGTGTGAGTGTTTTGTGTAATAAGGCTATCAGTCTTTTTCATAATTTGTTGCAAATATTTGCTAGTTTTATGATTTTATATCATTTTTAACTTTAAAAAGTTCCCTTGTTATTTAGTCAGGTTCTCCACAGCAGGCTTTAGAAGCACTCAGTCCATGTATCAATAGTAGCATTATTCGTGATTTCTTTAAAACCATTTAGGGTCTGTATTAGTCATGTGTTATACTCCATTGGCTTTACAAGCTATTGTATGCCAATGCCAAACTGAATTATTACATCTTATGATGTTTGGGGAAGGGGTTCTTAGTATTGTCCTTTTTCCAAAACTGCCTATGCAATCTGTACTTATTTTATTTGCCTGGATGCACTTACAGTTGTTTTGATAACATCCTCCCAAATTCCTTAAGCATTATGTATTTTATTAAATCTGTGGGGCGCCTGGGTGGCGCAGTCGGTTAAGCGTCTGACTTCAGCCAGGTCACGATCTCGCGGTCTGTGAGTTCGAGCCCCGCGTCGGGCTCTGGGCTGATGGCTCAGAGCCTGGAGCCTGTTTCCAATTCTGTGTCTCCCTCTCTCTCTGCCCCTCCCCCATTCATGCTCTGCCTCTCTCTGTCCCAAAAATAAATAAAAAACGTTGAAAAAAAAATTTAAATCTGTAAATTGACTTTGGAAGAATAGACATCTTTCCAGTACTTAGCTTTTCCATTTAACAATGTGTCTCCATGTATTCAAATTTTCTTTTCAGTATTTTAGCAAACTTGATGATTTTATTCATATAGTTCCCACAATTTCCTGGCCAAGTTTACTCTTGGGTATTTTATATTTTCTCTTGCTTTTGTGAACAGGAGCTTTTGCCCTTATTGTTTGTAATGATTATTGCCAATATATAGGGTAGCTATGGATCTTTGGACATTTAAATTCAGCCATTTTTCTTAATTTTTTTTCTATGTTTATATATATAGGGTCTTAACAACTACATATAATGATAGTTCCTTCTTCTTTTTTCCTATGATTATTTTTCAGATCTTTGGTCTATATTTTTATTCCATTGGCCAGTGCTTATAAAACCAAGATAAGTGATGTTGATGATAATAGGCCTTTTTATTTCATTCCTGATTTTAATGGGAATGTCTCCAATGTATCCCCAATAATAATATGGCTGTTGGCTTGATATAAAAATATTTTTGAGAATGTATTTTCCTATACCTAGATTTCTAATGAGTCAAGAGTGAGTGTGGGGATTAACATTTCATCATACATTGAGATAAAGCCATAGGACTTACTTTTGTGACCATATGATTATTATTAAGACACTTCTTAATACTAAACTATGCTTTCATCCTGATAAAACCAATGAGATTATGGTGTACTCTTTTTCTTTTCATTGTGTCAAACTCCCCTTGCTGGCATTTTATTCAAGATTTTTGTATCTATATTCGTGATTGAGATTGGTCTGTAGTTTTTGTACTTTTTGTATTACTGCTCTGAGGTTTTTATATCATGGTTTTCTATTTTCATAATTCATTCCCTCGCTTCCAATGGTTTTTTTTAATGCTTCAAAATGGTTAACATAGTAGCAATTATCTGATCTTAAAAAGGTTGAGAAAATAATATTGTTTCTAGTTCTATTTATTTATACCCTGAAAACTCCAAGAAGATCTGGAGTGTTTTCCAAAACCTATTTGAGGGGATAAAGTATAACTAGGATGAAATAAACCATTTGTAGAGAAGGATCACAACTTCTACTGATACTAAAAATGGAAAGAAAAATTCCCTTGGGATTACTGAAAGACTGTGCTGCCTGAGCTAGTCATCAAAGCCCTCACCACCACCCCACAAATGAAGCTGGTTTTTTTTTTTAAATAATGTTCTGATATGCCAGCTTATGGCATAATATCAAAGCATGATTAATAAAATTGACAAAGTACAAAAAAAGTAAAGTGAAAAATAAAAAAAAGGAAAACCATCACAGGTACATAGCACTCTCCCAGAAGGTCTGCCACAATATGGGAGGTAAAACATTCGAAGTATCAGATAGATGCATTGCCTGGTATTTGGGCCCTTCATTAACACTATTTTAGTAACCACTGAGCTTTTGATGAGGAATGAGGTATAGAAGGTTTGAAGTTATAACCACTCTGCCAAGAATCTGGGGTGCAGCTTTTCTGTATTGACGCCATATGCTTTGAAACTCAACCAAGGAGGAGAGGTACTGCCTTCTTGTGACAAGCCACCTCCCTGACTGTTAGCTGCTCTGGGGGTCTGAGCCGTGCCCTTCATTGCTGCATCCTCATACCCAGCTGCAGCCATGAGAATCTGTAGAATGACTCTTGCCTCAGATGGCCTTCTACCTTGTACTCTCTAACTTCTATTCAAGTCCTAGACTTTGTCAAGCCCTTGGCCATTCAGCTGCCCTGAACTGGATATTTCTTGTTTTGACTTGCACAGAACCACACAACCCTTGCCCTAAGAGTCACACCCTACTCTCCTGTTGCCCAGTGGCCCTTTCTCACATTCCCTGCGGTCCTGGTGGGCGTGTCCATCAGGGTGTCCTTGGTCCTCCCTTCCACTTGTCAAGTGCCCCAGGCTGGACCCTTCAGACTCTCCCAAGAATACCAGGCTAGTGACACAAGAGCTAAAGGCAGAGGCAGCTGAATCAATCAGAAGACAGAGCCGTCAAAGAGGCTACTCAGAGTTCAGCAGTTTCCTGGCTCCTATCTTTCCCCAGCCTGACTCTTCACTTCTTCCTGTGGTTCTGACTGAACCTGTGGTTCACTTTTCTTCCAATCTCTCACCTTTTCTGGTCCAAGTTAGCCTCAGCTTCATTTTCTGTTGTTTGCAGACCCTACACCATCACCATCACAAGTCTCAGAATCATCTCACTGGATTCAAGCTTTGTATAGCCCCTTTGGATTGTTGTCTCAGTCTGCTGGCTTGTCACTTTGGCTGCATCCCTGGAAGCCGTTGCTCAGGTCACTCTCCATGTTCTACAGTTTGGAATCCAGTCCTGCCTCACATCCAAGACCAGCCCAGGGCCCTAGGGCCCCAGCACACATTGAGGATGCTAGACTTCTTTCATCCTGGCAAAAAAGACCAGGCATGGTGCTCTGAGTTCCTGGGGGATTTCAGCAACCTGAACTCTTGTCAGATCTCTGCTGCCCACCTGCCTGTGTTCTAAGCAGAGTTTTGTCAACTTGTTGTCCTTGTTCTAAGGATCGTCAACAAGTGCCTTTCTTTATATGCAGATGTGTCCAGGTAAGATGAATAGGAGGTGCCCACCATAGAGACAACTGCACCTTTGGTATCCTACCTAGGCTTTGTTCTACCAGGCAAATGTCTACTGTCCCTGGGACCAAGGCCCTCTGCAAGAATACATGTGGCAACTTCTGATGGTGGCACTTCAGTATCCTTTTTTCCTGATGAGAATCCTTATATTTTCTGTAAGTAAGATTATGGAGCCCTGCCTTCTCCAGGACTCTGAGGTCTCAGCATGGTAGCCTCTAAGACCACTGCCTATTCCCACTGATCTCTGAGTTCTTTGTCCTAGAGTGTCTGGATCTTGTCTTCTCCTGGAAAGGTGATGCATGGAAGGTGGCCTTGAAAATTGTATTTTACCAAGATGACATTTAGCCTGTGTGTTAAGTTGCAGCCATCTTCTGGTATCTTGTGAAAACTGTGTTCTGTGACTTTTGGTCTTAACCTATCAGGATGATATGCCAAGGAACTCTCTTCATGGAGCATTCTGAGAACCAATGATCTGGAATATCGTCTACATACTTCTGTGCCATTCCTGCACTGCCTCTGAGAAAACCTAAAGAAATGTGATTTGGGGGATCTCTTTAATGGAAATCCTGGTCCAATTTCTGTTCTCCCAAGGGACTCTCTGAACCTACATCTCCAGAAAGCCTTTAGAAATGAGCTACTTCTTTTGGAAACAGGAGTTTCACAGCATTGAGGTGACCTCTGAGGTGGTGAGTCAGAGGGACAAGATGAAGCCCACCATACTTTGAAGGCACCCTGTAGGAACCTGACTCTGACTCTTGTGGGATGAATGAAAAGGAAGTGAAAAGATGGTAAAAAGCTTCTTTCTCAGCATGTCAGAGAGCACGCAAATGCCTCATAGCCCCAAACACTGAACTCTTGGTAAACTACAGCTTCGTCCTTATGCCAAAATGAGACTTCCTACCCCCTCCCTTGGAATTACCAATAGCCTGGGATGAGCTTGATTTGAATTTTCATCAATAGTAAAGGTGGGAAGCTGCTGTCTTGGGATTTAAAGAGAACCCCTGGCGAGTATGTGGGGAAGAGACACTAAGCTTCCCCTAATCCATCAAGCCCCATTGTTAAAGAACCTTTAATTCTGGACTGCCACTGAACACAGAAATGAACTTCAGTTTTAGTAAGGGAGATCTAGTGCCCACATAGGATGTCTTATTATGCAGGAATTGGTTAATATGGCACACAGGAAACTCTTGTTGAGGTTGGGAGTGGAGCAAAGACATGGGTAGCTCAAAAATATTTTTATCAGCAAGGAATAGCTTTAGTTTAGATGTAAAGCAAGAGAAAACATGAATTAGACTATTAATACTAAGTGTTTCCATTATTAACATTCATGGTGTTGCTACCTCTTAACAGAAAAAAAACAATTTGTGGCCCAAAAGTTGGTCAGCACCAATATTTATGGATCATGCCAAAACTGGATGTGAGTCTAACTTCCTGAGAGCTTACTACATGCATTTTTAATAGTTAGATCATATGAGGAAATCAGCATGTCTATTATTAAAATAGAAAAGCTGAGTGTTAGAACACTGATTTGGAGAGGAAGATTTTACAAGACAAATTCTGAACATGGGAACAATAATTCTCCCTTGAGCAGGAGAATAATTTAAGATAATTTAATATATTAACAAACCTGTGGTAGAATGTTAAAAAGGAAAATCTAGCTAGTGATAATGTGAGAGACCCAATGGGAACATTCAGATTTGAGCAATAAATCATTTAGATACAGATGATCCATAAACTTATTAGAGAGCTCCGAGCAGCAACAGAAATCACTGAAAGAAAAAGAGCAGGAAAAGTTTCAGAGAGATTACTTTTGCCACAAAAAGCGTGGTGTGTGTGTGCGTGTGTGTGTGGGTGTGTGTGTGTGTTTGTGTTTTAATCTAAATCCACTTAAAACTCTAGCGATACTGGAGGTTTCTTAAGGTATTGTACTATTACCCCTCCAAAGAAAGCACTGCAAAATTTGGAGCTTTAAGCCCCTCATATGGAAAGACCCTTGATGAGTCTCATTTTGGAAAGAGAAGTTCAAGAGAAATGTAGAACCTTAATGAAATGTTTGAACAATTACTCAAAATGTGTTTAGCACCTCTCACATGGAAAGCATCACATTAGGGAGTTTATGGGCTTTCAAAGGTTGTGGCGCTTCAGGAAGTGAGACAGAATACTTATAACCAAGCTGATAAAGTGCTGAAGCTATAGATAAAGTAGAACCTAAAAGCTATTAGAGTGCAGATCGGAGCTGACTATGTCCGGCTTTGCACAGTGGTTGTCTCACTTTGGGGTTAGGGTTTGATTACATGTGGTTTACTGGAGACTCAGTCCTGTGAAGTACAGTAAGCAGGTGAGAAGGTGAGATAAGGAAAGGAGGAAAGTCTGTAGCTTGTTGGCTAAGTAAGTTGGTTACCACTATGGCCTCCTGGGTACTATCCTACCGAAAACCCCCTTCATTGGTTGATGGTTCCCTAGGCCCATTGTGCAAGTGGTGGGATGGCTGAAGTCAGAGAATGGCCAAGTCATCCTGGCCATGTGATGATTCAGTGCTTCCTCTGTGCTGAATCTCTCTGGTGGGGAATGGCATGAGACATATGGACAGGCTGAAGCATTTACACTTTTTTCAGAGACACTACACAGCCACTTAAAGATTTGGAGCAGGCAAGTTGCCTACTCACAGCTGTGCTTTCTCCTGAGTATCTCTAAACTAATGGCTGGGACACCACATGTTGTGTAAGGTGACTCCAGTTTTCTCTGCCACTCAGGTATCAGGGGCTCCTCTTCTTGGAACTGAGACCTCAGGACCACAACCTTCCCTCTGTGTCTTATCGGTAGTCATGTGCACTGAGGTTAGACATTTTCGAAGTGACAAATCTACTTTATTCTAGACATGCAGATAAGGGAGCAAACTATACAGAGAGGGACAATTATGGGCCCACAGAGTATACCCAAGGCATAGTCTGAACAGATTAGTTTCCTTTAATTCATCTCTCCTTCTGAACAAGAATGTTTTCCACACATCAAAGTCAGTTTCTTTTTTACCAACGAACGTCTCTTGTGGACATTTCTATTCTCTACCCTGTCCCTGCCCTAGCACCGACTTCTAAGTGACATGTTACCATTCCCTCTGAGCCACAAGTGGAAGCTAGAAACCTATTCACGTTCTCATTTCTTGACCCTGCCTGGGGCAGCTTCTTCCCTGGCAGTTTGAGCAGAAAGATTCTTCCTGGATCTGAGTTTTCACTGAGCTCATTTTTTTTTTTTTCATTCTCAGCCTTCCATCTGGACTCTGAAAGCTTCCCATTTGCTTATGAAGATCCTGAAGCCATTCTGGCTTTAAGCAAATATTTGCTAAACACCTCCAAGATCTAGGGACCAACAGATGAAGACATCCTTCTTGTTTTCTCAACAGAAATGAACTCGACACACAGTTCAGTTTAAATCAGGAGACATTTGTGGAGAATCTGCTATGTGCCAGATACTCTTTTAGAGTTGGGGAGAGTGGAAGTATAAGAATGCTTTGAGCTGTGAGGAAAGGAAGTCTATCCAGAAGCTAGAAAGAAAAGTGTACACTTCAATTATATATATATATATATATATATATATATATATATATATATATATGAGATCTATATATTTATAGATCTTAAAAGACCTGGCCAACGACTAAAGGAGATTGGTAGCATGCATGATGTCTGGCAGACAGTCTGAATCAGACTAATGATTCATGACCCCAGAGTCACAGAAGTTCCAAAGAGGATGTTATTTGGACATAGCAAAAACTCCTCCAAATCATAATCATACACCACCTCCTTCAGGACATTTGAGACTATATTAAATTTAATTTTAATTCACTATTTTTTAAATTTATTTTTCAGTCAGTAGTTTTTATTAATTATAAGAATTATTATTGCCTTTAAGGATTTATTTTATTTAAGGTTGATTTTTTGAGGGGTGGGGGGAGACACAGGATCCAAAGCAGGATCCAGGCTCTGAGCTGTCAGCACAGAGCCTGGTGCAGGGCTCGAACTCACAGAGGGTGAGATCATAGCCTGAGCTGAAGTCGGATGCTTAATCAACTGAGCCACCCAAGTGCCCCACCATTAAGGAAGGCTTTAAACTCTCAACAAAAATGTAATCCATCTAGTCAGGAGTTAGATTTGGTTGTGCAATGGTATGAATTTCAAGACCTTCAGTAAGATATAAAGGAATGTGTTTTTAGCATTCTGTGTAAAACTGTTTTGTTAAATATGTGTGCACAAGAAAAGAGATTGATTTCTAAATAAAATCAAGGTTTTTAAAGGAAGGAGGAAGGTGTGTATATGTGTGTGGAAGTTGGATTGGATGTTGGTAGGACAACTGGTAGAGTTGGACAGAGGTCGATTTGGTACATTTCAAATGTGATTGGCTATTCCTTATAGTTTTATATTACCTGAAAATATTTATAAGTTTGTCTTTTATTTTTCTTTAAGTAAAGAAAGAATCATGACTAATAATTCCAACATCTGAAGTCTTTTTTTGAGGAAGGACGTTTTCTTCTCTTATATCTGCTGACTCTCCTTCATGGTGCCATTCTTCCTTGTGCATTTGGTTGTTTTGTGTGCTTCATCATTTGCTAGCTTTCACTAAAAAGTTATTTGAGGGATTTTTTTTGAAGCTTGGGATGAAGGAGAGCTCCTTCAGAAAGTATTTGCCTTTCCTTCTTCCAGGGCCCTGGGAAATTACCAGCCCAACATTAAGCTGAATTTATAGTTGCATGAAAATTTGGGGCTGCAAACCCAGCCACCAAAGGGGGGACTTAAAATGTTTTTAAGTAAGACATTCTAAAGCAAGGGGCCCCCTCAGGCACAGAGCCTTGCTTGTCCAGGACTAAAGGTGGTACTGGTTGGAATGAACATCTTTGTGTGCATTAAATTTGTGAGGATTAAGGTAGGATTAATGTTTAGGGAATGGCCTTGAAGTAGGAGCTAAACTTGTCAGGAAAGGTGCTGAATGACTTGGAGGTCTGAGCATGACAGCACCATTTAAAGTGTAAAATAATCCGATGACATGAGATTCAAAGCTATAGGTTTAAGGAGAAGGAATGTATGATGTTCTGGAAGCAGCAATGAGGAATGAGAAGGACACCACCTTCTTACCTCCTGACACAGTGATATAAGAGCTGGAGAAGAAAAAAAACCAGTCATCACTTGAGAAGTTTGTGGAAGCAGCATCTCTAGGGAGAGGATCAGAGCAGGAAGTAAAGGGAAACTTCAGAGAAGAGGCTGGACATATACAGCATTTTGCTAGTGGTGGATTGTGCATTCCAGAAACAGACAGAAAGTTCCAGGAGCTGGATAGGGGAAAAGGGACATCTAGGATGTGCTAAGTCTTATGAACATTAAAATGTAGGAGATGAGAAACACACTTGAGGTTCCAGAGCTAATGTGGTAACCAATATAAATAGGCATTAAGGGCTTAATGAGATTAACATTGGTAGACTCAAGACCTAGAGTTTTGGGGAAGCTGTGAGCACTGGGGGTAAGAAGGGTGTCTGTGCCTCATTATGACCCCTGATGATGAAGGTGAGGAAAACGAGCTGTGTAGCCTTGGTTCAAGTTAATGAGGCTTTTTCAAGGTCTCTGTTCTGGAAGCCAGCTGTTAGTTACTCTGAGCCTGTAGGAACATCTTCCAGGAGTAGCACTCCAAGGCACAGACTTGGGAAAACTTCACTCTGGCTATTGAAAGGGGAAGCGGTATTAACATTTATTCTGTGCCCACTGTGTGTTAGGTACGGGGATAGTGCTTCTTGTCTATGTTAACGAATTGGATCACCACAGCATCTGTACTTAGTATGAGTTATTTTTATTGAATCCACTTTGCAGATGTGAAGACAGATCTTTGATGTTCCCTGGGTGTGTTTAATGGCTTACTTTCTAGCATGATGAGCGGACACTGCACTGAGGAATAAAATTCGAGATAGGTAGGAGGGTAACAACTTCAGAGCACTGGGATTTTGTGGGGACAGGGCAGGTGTAACTTTACTTTCCATTAGCTCCTCCAAGACAAGTGTTTTTAGGAGGAAAAAAGAAACATGTCCTTATAAGAAAGGTGTGAAGAAGACTATACTGAATGCTGGCTCCAGTAGGCCTGGGGCCAAGGAGTACATTGAGTGGGACCCTAAAATGAGAGCAGCTTTGGGGGGCAAGCTGAAGAACTTACGCATCCCATCATCCTGAGAAAATACTTGTTGTCCTCCAAAGACACAGCATTAAAATACCCTCTCCCAACACAAGCCAGTCTTAACCCGGACATTTCTTGAAAACACACAATCGGGGATTTTCCTGCAGGAGCTGCCATCTTCAACTGCATCAAGACACGAAAACTTGGCAGCTAAAAAATTTATACACTTCTTTGAATATCTTCCACAGGAAAATAATTGAAGGAAGAGATAGCATAGCACAAAGAATGTTGACCATTCATGGTTTTCTGAACTTCTCTCATTGGAGAAATAATCCATTATCGTGTGACATTTGGGGGAAGGTTCTCAAGAGGGTGTCTACCCATTTGGGAACTCAGTGAAATTACCAGCACATTCTGCATTTGAGAGCTCAAAGTTTTATAAATAATACATAGGCAATCTGGATAAGAATTACAAATTTTTAAATTTCACAATTTCTAATGCTGGATTTATAGGCATTCCCGTGGGGTGTAGTTTCCTCCTCATGGTAACAACACAATCCTTTTAGCCTAAATAATTATTTAATTTAAATAATTTGTCTATGTAGAAGGATTCATGAAATGCAAATAGCCCATTCCCTAATTTTCATGTTTCCCTGACCACTTTACAACACCACATACGGTTTCAAACTACAAAGTCTTTAACCCAAACAAGACCCAGGCATGTTTTCAAAGACCCATATAGCCAAGCAAGTGTAGGTTTGACAGGGGAATCCCAACTTAGAGTTCTTGAGTGCTTGAGATGGAGAGAGGGGAGAGTTATCCACCAAGGATTGTCTCTATTTCTCTCCACAGTATCATGCATGGTGACACAACCAAGCCACAAAGCCCACGTAACAACACAGCTCAGGGTTGAACCATCTCATCCCCACCAACTCTCCTGGGCAGGAGGCTGCCCAAGACGCCTGGTATCTCTTCTTTCCGTCACAAATACATGGAATATTTATATTTATATCCACAAACTGATCCATTCAATCATCCAGGCATATTTACACGAATAGAGCATATGGGCAGATAAGCCGCGCGCGCGCGCGCGCGCGCCTGTGTGTGTGTGTGTGTGTGTGAGTTCTACCCACTGCATCCTGCTCAGGCTCTGCGCTTTGTCTTGCTTGGGGTCACCCATCACGAGAGCAGTGATGCTAGGGAGGACACCGGCCAGTGCAGCCCCTTCCCACTCTGTATTGGTTCCACGTGAGTGCGGAGCTGGCAGGTCAGAGACTTGGGGAAGCCCAGCTTCTCGCAGTGTCTGGGTGGCAGTGCGCGAGATGCGGGGAGGGGGATTGTTGGGAGGGCTGGGGAGTATCGAGGCGCGGCCGCCCGAGGCCGGCGGAAGGCAACGCCCTCCTCTGTCGCCGCGGGGTGGCGGCGCCAGCCTCGGGCATGGCTTCGCCAGGGTAGGTTTCCCGGAGCCGCCGAACCCCGCCGCCCGGAAATGGGGAAGCTCAAGGTGGGGTCTCCAGCACACCAGTGTTACTGAGAATACAAGCAGAATTCCCGTGCCTCCTCCCTCCTTTTAAAATATTCGGTAGTTTCCCCCAAAAGGGCCACTTTGGGTGTCTGCTTGTGGGTACAGATGTCTGGCCCCACCTGGCATTAGGGAGACCCCAGACACCCAGCAAAGTTTCCTCCTGTTTGCTCTTGCTGTGCCCCAAGTTTCCACTCGACTTGTATGCCAGCGTGGAGGCGGAGGATGAAGGGACTGGTCAATTTAAGCCCCAGGTAGCTCCCGGGAAGCCGAGTTGACGTTAACAGGTCAGTCCCAGGCCCAGAAATACCGGCAAACCCTCTCTCCCGTGGCACCACCTAGGTCCAGCACCTAGAATTCCTTGTTGTCTCGCGGGACCAGACTAGGGGCGCCGCCCCCAGTGCAGCACGCAGAGTCACATTCAGTGACTAATTCAGGACTGGCGCCCTTTCCTATCCCCCCCCGTAGCAAACTCGAAGCCCTGCATCCTCCCAAAGTACTTGCCACATGGGGGTGGCCCCTCCCCTCCCCCCAAGCCCAAGCTGCAGCAAAGCCTCAGCACCCGGACTTCCCGGAGCCAGGCAGCCCGCCCCGCACGGAGTCGTGAGCCGCTCCGGCCTCCCCCGCGCGCGGTGACTCCCTCCCTGCGCACCGCTCGTACTCTCACCACGCCGCCGCCCGGCACTGCAGCACCGCGGGGAGGAGGCGCAGGCGGAGGAGGGGGAGGAGGACCGCAGCGTGCAAGCCCGGAGCCACTTTCCCGCCCCTCCTTTCTTCGCTGACACGCTCAGAGGAGTCACCACTCCGCGCGCTGCAGGCGAGAGTGGCAGACGGAGGCGGCCCCAGGGAGAGAGCCCGAGCGACGCCCGCGTGGCGGCTGCTGCAGCGCTGACACCACCTAGGGCAAGGGGTCCCAGGCGGCTGGAGCGGTGAGTGAGGGACCCCGGCAGCGGTGGCGGGTTTTCCCGCCGCCGCCTAATTTCCCTTCCCGACCCGGGAGCCGAGCGCTGGAGCGTGGGGGAACTTTTTGCAGCCTTGTAGAAGCGCAACTTCGCCCCGAGTGCCCCTGAGGAAGAGGTTGCAGGTGCCTGGTGCTACCCTGTCGGTCGCCTTTGCTGGAGCGGGACCGGGGAATTCGGGGTAAAGAAGATGGGGTGACCCCCGGTTGCCCAGGACAGATCAGGGGAGGCAGGCGCACTTTAGTCCGGATCCCCGGGGGAGGCGGGTGGGCGCCAGCGGGGATTCGAGAGCCGCGCCCGCCTTCCGTGGGGACCTCCACCGTAGTTGGCTTACGTGGTTGGACGAGGAAGGGGAGGCTGAATCCAAACAAGAGGGTTCGAGCCCCCAGCGGGATGTCCAGCCTGTACCCCGACCCCAGCTTTGGGCTCAACTTTTCGGCGGGGATCCCTCTGCAGACGTGCGGGCGGAGGGAGAGCGGAGAGAGCCGCATTGGGCGCTGTGGGAGCCTGAAAGAAACACCCAGTCTTAAAAAAGCTATTCCACGGAAATCCCCGAAGCCCCCGTGCGCGAGAACCCGAGAGGGATGGAGAACAGGGAATCCCACGGGGCTGTGGCTGTTTGTAAGTGCCGCACTTCATTACATACACTACGCCTTCATTCAGCAAAAACCTACCGAGCGCCTACTGTGCTCCAGGTGCGGCTAAATAGACCTACTGGCTTGAGGCTCATTGCGGGAGAGGGGCTATCACCCGTAAACAAGCTACCGGGGTCATCTCAGGTGGTGGTGAGCGCTGTGGAGGCGATCACCCAACCCATTTGACTCTTTCAATTCGCCGACTCTTTCCCCTCCGCCTGGGTTCTAGAACTGGGAAGACTTTTCTCTGGCTTGTCGCGGGGACCCCTGGGGGCTGGGCCCACGAAGGTTGCGGAACATGGTGATGAACTTGTAGAGCAGCGGGCACCCCACGGGAGATGCACAACCCGGAGCCTTGCTGGGGGCGTGAGGGGAACTCAGGCGCCGGGCGCGCGGGGGTGGAGGGGGAGGGGCTGAGTCACAGGGGCGGGAGGGGCCGCCTGGATGGCGCGAGCGGGCGCGGGGGGGCGCTCACGTCACCCACTACGTGTGCGAGTGATGCAAATGCAGACCCACTAGGGGCGGGCGGGGGTGGGGGCTGGAGGGCAGGCGGCCGAGTCTCGGTCTGGGAGCGCGCGTGTGTGCGTCAACGGCTCCCCGGTGAAGGATGCTCGGCAGCGTACCCGGCGCAGACAGCGCCCACCGGGCGGGGCAGCGGGGACGGCGGGGGCCCACTGCGGCGGGGGCGGCGAGGAAAGCCCAGCAGGGCCGGGTCTGCGGGCGGCCCTCCCCACCGCAGTGCGCCGCAGTGCCGGGAAGGCTCCGCAGCGGCCAGGCGCTCCCCGGGGGATCCAAAAGATGGGGCGTCTTTTGAGGAGCCGCAGCAGGGATGTCCCGATGGCCTCCTCTCTCGCTAGCCCTCCTTCCTAAATATTGAGTTGACTGTCAGCGCGAGAAAGTTGTTTCAGTTTAATTCTTAGCCTTAATCCTGGAAAAGAATTTGGCAGTAATCTCTGTCGTTCACTCGTTTTTCTGTGGCAAGTTCCGGCAAGTTCCGAAAGGCCTCGTGCTCGTGGCAGGTTTTCCTCGGAAAGCTTCGATGCTGAGGTTCATGAGATTCGGTAGTGCGCACCCACTCCTTCACCGTTCTTCCGCAGTTTTGTCAGGAGACCAGGCCTCTAAGTGGGGCTTGAGAACGGCCTGCAAAACAGCGTGCCGCATTCCTCTTTTATGACATAAAAATGTGTGTTGAAAGCAGTACTAGGAAAGCATAATCCCGGTAAAACATAAAAAGCCCAATCCGTGTTTCATTTTATTACTATTTTTCAAAAAGACCCCACTTGCTGGAGACCTCATGGCAAAGGTGTTTCTGTTGGCTCTGCAGAATGAGTCCAAATCTGCAGTATGCTTGTCGAATGGATTCAAAGCGCGGGAGGTGGAGGGAAGGAAGGGAGGAAAACAGAGAAGCAGTCATCAAAGAGCCCAGCGGGAGAAATCCTAGTCCCCACTTTCCCAAGTATCCTATCACCTGGGACTAGGGACTTACCCTCTTGGGTTCATCCTGCACATTTAGGAAGTGTGAAAAATAGCTCAGACTAGCTCTTCTTACAAAGTTGTTTTGAGGACAAAAGATGATGGTCTCTGAGAGATTTGGGCCTACAAATTATCTATGAATGGAAAATATTATGAAACACAGGCCATTTAATTTTATCTTAAAAATTCTGGAGACATTCACCACTGCTGTTCCTTTAATGAAATTTAGCCTTCAATGTCTGCAAACGCAGACAATAGACTTTTCCGAACAGTCTTATATAAAATCAGATGCCATTAGCTGCTGTCTGGAGGAGGAGGGGAAAAAAAAGAAAGCTCTGGATTATATCTGCGTGTCTTTGGTAATGTAGTAGAGAAAGCAAATTTATGTTTCATGACCCAATGACAGTAAAAGTAGCGTCTTTGGTCCCAGCAGCAGACTAGCCTAAGAGCTTTTAGGTAAAAATTCTGCCCACAGTTAACCCAATCATATTCCTTAAGTGTGGAAGGTGCCTCAGACAACAGGAAGCAGTTTCCACCCTTAGGAAGATTACCACAGAGAGTATCATAATGTGCAATATATCATGTGACCACAAGTCCCAGAAAATCCATTTCCCATTATTAGGGATATTATCTCTTACTCTAATGTAAACTTCCTGATGATATACTTCAAGAATAAAAACATCTGATTTGTCAAAATGCCGTCCTAGCCATTCACAATGCTGTTATTCATGTGACTCAGACGTAATGGTAGATAGCTATGAATGGTTAAAGTTAAAATGCCCTTTTTATTCTGTGCACTGTATCAAGGGAAAACCTATGATTCACCAGTGCCTCTGGATTCCTTATGCTGTGGGTTTTGTCTGACCCATGGTTTACAACATGTATATCGTTACCCATTTAACACAAACTTGTCATTTAGATTAAGTCTGTCAGTAAACCTAAGAGAGGCAGGCCCCCCATCTGTGTGCACCTTTGGTACAACATTGCTAAATTGTTTTTGGTTTTGATTTGCTTTTTTCAATTCCAGCCCTATTGAG
Organism: Felis catus; assembly: GCF_018350175.1. Lineage (NCBI taxonomy): Eukaryota > Metazoa > Chordata > Mammalia > Carnivora > Felidae > Felis > Felis catus. The sequence continues at coordinate 140,157,261 of NC_058368.1, forward strand.
CAACCAGTGTAAGTGTTGCAGTGAATTTGGAGCTTCTTTATTTGACACAGCTGAAATAACAACGGGGGGGGGGGTCAAGTTACTATTTATCCTTGCTGGAAATATGTCTTAATGGGGCATAAAGACACCATTTGCTTTTATCACGAACACCCCTTGTAATCAGGGGCACTTGGTGCGAGTTGCATATCATCATCTCTTCCTCTGTTGGGGAGAATTGAAGAATATGAAATAAAAGGAGAGCAGTGAACAACATTGCTCCTCATCAGGGAAATCCAAATCAAAACCACACTCGGATACCACCTCACGCCAGTCAGAGTGGGTAAAATGAACAAATCAGGAGACTATAGATGCTGAGGAGGATATGGAGAAACGGGAACCTTCTTGCACTGTTGGTGGGAATACAAACTGGGGCAGCCACTCTGGAAAGCAGTGTGGAGGTTCCTCAAAAAATTAAAAATAGACCTACCCTATGACCCAACAATAGCACTGCTAGGAATTTACCCAAGGGATACAGGAGTGCTGATACATAGGGGCACTTGTACCCCAATGTTTATAGCAGCACTCTCAACAATAGCCAAATTACGGAAAGAGCCTAAATGTCCATCAACTGATGAATGGATAAAGAAATTGTGGCTTATATACACAATGGAGTACTACATGGCAATGAGAAAGAATGAAATATGGCCCTTTGTAGCAACGTGGACGGAACTGGAGAGTGTGATGCTAAGTGAAATAAGCCATACAGAGAAAGACAGACACCATATGTTTTCACTCTTATGTGGATCCTGAGAAACTTAACAGAAGACCATGGGGGAGGGAAAGGAAAAAAAATTAGAGAGGGAGGGAGCCAAACCATAAGGGACTCTTAAAAACTGAGAATAAACTGAGGGTTGATGGGGGGTGGGAGGGAGGGGAGGGTGGTTGATGGGTATTGAGGAGGACACTTGTTGGGATGAACACTGGGTGTTGTATGGAAACCAATTTGACAATAAATTTCATATTAAAAATAAATAAATACAATTTAAAAAAAGGAGAGCAGTGGATTGGATGGTTTAGTACTTTCTGGTTCTAATATTCTTTCCCTCCATGAAATGCAGAAATATATGATGACTTTTGTTTTAAAAAAGTTTAATTCCAGTATAATTAACATAGTGTTGTATTAGTTTCAGGTGTACAATATAGTGATTCAACAATTCTCTGCATTACTCAGTGCTCATCATGATAAATATACTTTTTAAAATTTTTTTAAAAGTCTATTTATTTATTTTGAGAGAGAGAGAGGAGAGGAGGGCCAGAGAGAGAGGGAGAGCGCAAGAATCCCAAGCAGGTTCCACACCATGAGCATGGAGCCTGACAGGAGGCTCGAACTCATGAACCGTGAGATTATGACCTGAGCTGAAACCAAGAGTCTGGCACTTAATTGACTGAGCCACCCACGCACCCCAAGATAAGTGTACCCTTAATCCCCTTCACCTCTCTCACCCATCCCTCTACCCACCTCTCTTCTGGTAACCACCAGTTCGCTATATTTAAGAGTCTGCTTTCTGTCTCTTGTTCATTTATTTTGTTTCTTAAATTCCACATTTGAGTGAAATCAGGTAGTATTTGTCTTTCTCTGACTTATTTCACTTAGCATTATACCAGTTGGATCCATCCATGTTGTTGCAAATGGTGAGATTTCATTATTTTTTATGGCTGAGTGATATCCCATTGTTTATATATACCACATCTTCTTTATCCATTGATGAGTTATATTTTAAACTTGAACTTTGCTTATAAGTAGAATATAAGAAGTGTTTTTTATTAACTCATGTTCCAATTTTACGTGGAGATATGGGCTCTGTTTTTGTAGAATAATTGATCTGTTAGAGTTTGTATTATGCCATTATGGTTATGGGCTAAAACATTTTTAAAAGGCCAATTTTGAAAAATAGTAATCTCAGTTCACTAATCTCAGTAGAGTAGATATTCAGTTGAATTTAATATGAGAAATTTATTTTAGTTAAAGATTTTATTTTTAAGTAATCTCTACACCCAGCGTGGTGCTCGAACTCACAACCCTGAGACAGAGTCACATGCTCTACCCACCCAGCTACGTGCCCCTAACATGACACATTTTAAACGCTTTCTGTTGAGCACCCAGTGCATACCATGCCTGCTGTGTCATTTCCTGTGGACACTTTGTACTACAAATGATTACGACTGGTAACTAAGAACTATACTAATGGGCTTTAGTCTTCTCATAGCACTGTGCCCTCTTATAATTCCGGAGCACAGTGAGATTTATGACTAATTAGACCAAGTGCTTTTTCTTGTTATTTGCTACTCTTTAAAAATCCTATGAATTAGAATCCTAGTATAGCCAAATAGACCGATGGTTCTCAGTTGCCCTGTGTATCATACTTTCCTGAGACGCTTATTCAAATGGAGAGGTCCGAGCTTCATCCTAGACGTTCTAAGCGAGTAGTTCTGTGGGTGGGCCCAGAATATGTTGTTTATCAAGCTCTGACAAGTGGGTTATATGTCATCACCAGGGATCTACACTTGCAGGGGTACTGGAATGAGTACCTGACAGTATGGCAGGGACCCAGAACACGTGGGCTTTGTAAGTTGTGTTGTTCTCTTCAGTATTTATTGAGTCTCTCCTCGAAGCTCTGAGAGAAGTCGCCTTCTGGCTAGCAAGACAGACTTAGAGATGACTAACTTCTGTGGTAGGGGTCAGAGGCGGAGTGAGCAAGAAGGGTGGTTGGAAAGAACTCTGTGGAGACGGTTATGCACATGGCATCAGAAGAAAGAGCATAGGCAGAAGGAGCAGCATATATGAAAGGTTGGTCTGGTGGCAGAAGGCTGACAACCTTAGCATGGCCTTCAAGGCTCCAGATGGTCTGGCCCCTGCTCAAGTCTGTAGCCTCATTTTGCTTGACCTCCAAACCTCTCCCAATCTAGCAACCTTCAGACATCAGCCTCCCGATGACCTACTCTATCCTACCTTCACCCTATTGACTCCTTATGCTCTTCAGACCTTAGTCATCTTCCCTTTCTGGGGCAGCCTCCCAACCCTCTCTTGGGAGGTGAAAATTCTCTCTTCTCTCACGGTTCTCTTTTCTTTCTAGATAAGACTGTTGGAGAAAAACAGGATACTCAGTGAATTTGAATTCAGATTAACAAACAATTTCTTAGTCAAATGTTGCTTGGGGCATACTTACATTAAAATGTTATCTGTTGTTTATATAAAGTTTACATTTATCTGGGCATCCTGTATTTTTACTTGCTGAATCTGGCAACTCTGTTGATAAAGCTCATTAATTTTTCTCTTTCTTTTTTTAAAGTGAGGTTGTTTCATTAATGCCTGTCTCTCCCAACTGAACTCTACATTCCAGGAGACCAAGGACAGGATCAGGGATAGGTTGTGGTTTTGTCTTGTTGTTTATCCCTAGTGTCTAAGCCAGTGTCTGGAGCTTCGTAAGAGCCCAGGAAATATTATCAGATGACTTAATGAACTGTTTAACAAAACTGGTGTAACTGTGGACAAATGTCTTTACCTCTTTAGAGCCTTGATTTCTTAAGCTGTGAAAAGTTGATGTTTATATGTCTTTTTTAGGATTGTGTGAAAAGGTTAAGTAGGGAAAACATACGTACATTTCCTAGCATGTTACTTTGCAGGCACTGTACCGTAAAAGATTTTTCTCTTCAATCAGTGTGTTTTTTTGTTTTTTGTTTTTTGTAAAATGGAAGTATTCCTTCTTAATGTGTGGGATCCCACAACCTTTTTATTATAATGTGATTCTGTAAGTCATCAAATGTTTCCTGAGTATTTACCAAATTCAAGGTACTCTGGAGATTCTGCTGTGCAGTTACAAAGGTCCTGTTCTCAAGAAGAACACATCTCTGGAACGGTAACACACAAGGGCTGGCTTCATTGGCCTTTGACCTACATGGTCACATGGTGCCTCATGTTCAGAAAGGCCCTGTGTTTGGTTTATGCTCTGCCATCACCTCTTGAAATTTTTTGAATACAAGGTCAATTATGTAGCTAATACTGGTAACCTATGTATGTTTGTATTTAGCACATGCATGGGGAGCATTATAGTCTTCTTAATGACCCTTGGCCTCAGGGAACTTATGATTTTCCTCACTTACATGGTTTATAATTGGCTGAACCAAGATCAATGTCTTTTCCAGTACACCATGACTGTCTTCACATTTACAACCATCTAGTGTGGTCTAAACCTTTGAGTGAGCATCAAGAGCCTTTAAAGAATTAGCTTTAGTTCTCCCATTCTTTGGTCATTTCCATGGACATTCCCTCCCTGTCACTGCACCTGCAGTTGCTGAGGGATCGCAGCTTCAAGTTCTAGGTCTGCCTTTGTGGCAACACCAGGAACAATGTGCTTTAGACTTCATCTCCACCTATATTCAGGTTTTTAAATCTGCAGATCCACACGAAATAGTGATCATGGTGGGGGGAAGGTTAACATTTTTCTAAGAGAAATATCAGAGATGTATGTTCTTTGCTTTAAATCACCCAGCTGAGTCACACAGCCCGGGAGCCTTTGCAGCAGGGAGCGGCCATGCATTTTGGCAGTGGGTAGAGAAGGTGACCCACTTTGTCATTTCAGGCTCTGGCTAGCTTGTTTTTAAATATACTTATTTAAATATTACTTTTTAGTAGCTCTAACCATGCCATTTTTTCTTTCTTTTTTTTACAATTTTTGTGCTTACGTGTGTTTGTATTTGAGAAGTGACATTCTAATAATTCCACTGGGCTCCTGTCGTGTTTGCCTTCACACTATTACTGTTTTCACCATGTGACAGCCTGCTCCAGTTAATGCACATGAAACACATTATGAGCTGTGTTGAACCCAAAAGTAATTTAAATAGAAAGTTTATTATTTTTGGGGTGCCTGGGTGGCGCAGTCGGTTGAGCGTCCGACTTCAGCCAGGTCATGATCTCGCGGTCCGTGAGTTCGAGCCCCGCGTCGGGCTCTGGGCTGATGGCTCAGAGCCTGGAGCCTGTTTCCGATTCTGTGTCTCCCTCTCTCTCTGCCCCTCCCCCGTTCATGCTCTGTCTCTCTCTGTCCCAAAAATAAATAAATGTTGAAAGTTTATTATTTTTGAAGTATCCAGTTAAATCTGTCACTGGGGTTTCCTCTTGGCCACATCAATGTGGAGGCAGAAATACAGATCCACGCTAGCAGCCACAGTCATTTTCCTGGCTCTATTCCTATCCCAATTGTGGATTCCCAGTCTGCTGTAAAGATTCTTCACTATTTCTTTGAGTCGTCAGGCATCATTCCTGTGGTCCTTGTCCCTATTTCCCTGCAGTAGCATCACCGCAGTGTTGTGCCGCATACTCCCCACTGCCCAGTGCCCTGGCTCCAGTGTTGTAGAAGCTGCTGACACTACATGTGCTCTTTACGTCCCTGGAGAGTTTAGAGAATGTGTGAATATATGGGGCTGGTGAGAAACACTGCAGAGGACATGGCATCCTGTATTCACAATCAACTGTCCTTTGCACTCCAGCCCATTGTCCTGAGACCATGACTAGTGGGTCTCAGATTGCCTTCAGTTTGGACTGAGCTCTTTCCTGGGAATTTCTTAGTCCCTCCCTTTCAGACATGCTCAGAAGTATCAGAATATTAAGATAAATGGTCAGCATTTTGCACAGGATGTTTTATGCATTTTATTTGTGGTAGTGAAAAATCAGAAACAATTGAATTACTTGAGTTTTTAGCAATAATTACATATTACTCTGTAAGTAAGGCATTAGTAAAGTTGGTAAAAATGAATTTCGCGATGCCTCTGTGATGATGTTTCTTAAATAGGTCTAGTTATTAATCTTTTAGTGGCTAAAACACAGTGCCACGTTTGTTTTGTTCTGTTTTGTTTTAGTTCATAATACAAGAAGGTAGTTGAAGTTGTGAGGACAGGGATTATTTTGGTGCTCAATAAAGCTGTTTTCATTTTGAATGAAAAAAGGGAACTCGCCTATAAACATCAGTACACTGGCCACTGAGAAGAACTGCTCATTGCTGACTTAGGTTATTAAAGCTGAGGACCTCTCCTCCATCCCCCCACCTCCATTCTTAATAAATCTTATGTGTCTAATAGCTGTCAAAAGCCAGTATTACTACTCAAATGTCTTGCTCTTAGGGACATTTCTCATCCTACTGTGGTTGTATATTTGATGAGATTGGAGATGGACAATTATTATCTTCCCTTCCATGGGTTTGGAATGTCCTAATGTACCTTCCCCCCCCCCCCATCCAACATACACCCACTCATGGAAAAGACTCCTACCTGCCCTTCAAGCCTCAGCTTAAAACTTCATCCATCTCCCTCCATGACAGAATTCAGGCCCCTTTCTTTGTTTCTTCCAGTCCCTTTGCAGCCACGTCTCTTGAGTGCTTCTCACATTTTGTCATTGTAGCCTCTCTACACGTGTTTTTCCTAGATTCTGGGCCCCTTGAACCGTAAGAGGCCAAGTCATTGAGATCTTTGTAACTCCAGGTGCTGGACACATAGGGACTGAACATATTTTAAATAATTATTAAGCCTTTTAAATGCAAGTATAATATACATAGACAAAAGTCTACATATTAAACGTGTATAGCTGAACTGATTTTTACAAACTGAACACATCTCTTTAACCAACACCCAGATCATGATAGGGATGGCTCCCACACCCCAGAAACTCCTTGCATGTCCTTTCCAATCATAAGCCTCTTCCACTATCCTGACCTCAGTCCTCTGGAGGTGCTTAAATGCAGCTCTCCCTGTCCTGCTCAGATACCCATTTTTTTTTTTTCATGCCCAGAGTCTGGGAAACTGCTTGGCAGAGCCTAATCACTGCTGATGGACATGGGAATGTCCTGACACTATCCCCAGATGCCCAAAGTCTCAGTCCACAAGATGCCAGAGGCAGAGAAAACAGTCCCTGATTTTCTCCCCACTCTTCTGGGGAACAAAATAATTTCTTTTTAATAGATAAAGGCTCCAGATTTCTATTTCTTCTTATGTCAGTTTTAGTAAACTGCATTTAAGTAAAAAGAAATTTGTCAATTTTATCCAGATTGTCAAATTTATTGCATAGTTATTTATGAATCACTGGTTTGTTTTTATTTTGTGAACTCTGTGATTCTTGTATTTAATTGTATTTTCTTCATTGCTTTGGATACTCCTATCATTTTTTTGTATAGATTCTAGAAACGTCAGGGTCATGTGGCATTATTGTAGATTATTAAAAATGCATATAAATTATTTAAAATGCATTCTTGTATCATTTGAACATGGAATCATTGCCTGTGGTTATTCACAAATTTTAAAACTCATTATTTCTTTTATTTACTATTAAATAACAGCCCTGATAATATCAGAATATTAGTAACTAGATAGAATTACCGATACACTTAGGTAATTTTTAAAATATCTAAATTATATAAGCCAGGTTTAGGGGAGATTCCAATTTTGTTGAAAGCAAACATGTTGATAAAAATGAAATACCCATGGGCTTGATGTGCATCTACTGGTTATTTAGCGTCTATGTGTTTAGAATCTGAACAGATAAATGAGCCATGGTTTGAATTTTGATGACAAGGGTTTTATTTAGTGAAAACTTAAACCTTATTCAATTCATATTCCATCCCTGCCTGCCTGTACATGGATCTGTCAGGTAATGGCCGACTGCAGATTTCATCCTTTGAAGGTGATTGTAGGGGAGAAAACTCATGAAATACACATTGGCATGGTTTGTTGGAGGGTTTTTCTATATCCCAGCAACTCATGTAGCTAGTGGTTCAATATCATGTATTTATACAGTGCTGTTTAACTTTTACCTTTTCCCTGGATAGCACCCATTCCTTCTTTTTCCTATTATCCATATACTCCCTGTCCAACATTATAAATTTAATTTTTTTAAGTTTATTTATTTTGAGAGAGAGCACAGAGACTGACTCTGGGCTTGATACCACAAACCATGATATCATGACCTGAGCTGAAATCAAGAGTTGGATGCATAACCGAATGAGCCATCCAGGCACCCCAACATTATGAATTTCTTACTAATTTTTCTATTCCTCCTTTAACCATACTTGCCTCACTTATGCTGGGGAGAATAAAAAAGAAAATCTCATTTGACAAATCAGACATTTATTGCTACATCATGGTACCTAACTGACTACTCCAAAAGTTAGTAACTTAAAGCAATATCTTTTTGCCTGTGCATCTGTGGATTGGCAGGCTAATTTCTGTTGAGCTTTGCTAGATTTTACCCAAGGTACAGGTTAGGTTCAGGTCTTTAATTCTACTTGGAGTAATTGGCTCTCCAGTTCATATTTTTTGCATGGGGATGATAGAAGTACAAGAAAAATGAACGGAAACATGTGATGCCTCTTAAGTCTAGGCTCAGAAACAGTGCATGTCACTTCAACCTATGTTCCACTGACCAAAAACATATAATGCATAGGACAGTTCCACTTAACAGAGCATTGCCTCACATACTGCACAACTTTCCCGTGTTCCTTCAGACAGCCATTTAAGTGAAAATTGCATTTCTAATAACTTAGGTCTAGAACTTCTTCTGTTAAACACAAGTATTTTTTGCATAATTTTTTATATAACATATTTTCCTTGAGTGAAACTACTTATAAATCAAGGGAAGACTACAATTTGTTTTATTTAAAATCTTACCAAGAGTTGGGGTACCTGGGTGGCTCAGGTCATAATCTCATGGTCCGTGAGTTCAAGCCCCTGTCAGACTCTGTGCTGACAATGGAGAGCCTGGAGCCTGTTTTTGATTCTGTGTCTCCCTCTCTCTCTGTGCCTCCCCCGTCACGTTCTGTCCCCTTCTCTCGCAATAATAAACATTAAATACATACATACATATGAATAAAAAATAAAATCTTACCAAGAGTTGCTCATCATTTCCAACAATCATGTCACCAGTAGTAACACACACTAGTTGTGATATTTAAGTTGCTACTAAGCACACCTGTATTTGTCTCCATGGGTGTTTGTTACATTCATGGTGATTACACATTTTTTAAAATTATTATTTTTTTATATTGTGTTTTTATTTTATTTTCTAAATTTACATCCAAGTTAGTTAGCATATAGTGCAGCAATGATTCCAGGAATAGATTCCTTAATGCCCCTTATCCATTTGGACCATTCCCCCTCCCACAATCCCTCCAATAACCCTCTGTTTGTTCTCCATATTTAAGAGTCTCTTGTATTTTGTCCCCCTTCCTGTTTTTATATTATTTTTGCTTCCCTTCCCTTGTGTTCATCTGTTCTGTCTCTTAAAGTCCTCATATGAGTGAAGTCATATGATACTTGTCTTTCTCTAATTTCGCTTAGCATAATACCCTCCAGTTCCATCCGCATAGTTGCAAATGGCAAGATTTCCTTCTTTTTGATTGCCGAGTCATACTCCATTGTATATATGTACCACATCTTCTTTATCCATTCATCCATTGATGGACATTTGGGCTCTTTCCATACTTTGGCTATTTTTGATAATGCTGCTATAAACATTGGGATGCATGTGCCCGTTTGAAACAGCATACCTGTATCTCTTGGATAAATACCTAGTTGCAGTTACTGGGCTGTAGGGTGGTTCTATTTTTAGTTTTTTGAGGAACCTCCATACTGTTTTCCAGAGTGGCTGCACCAGTTTGCATTCCCACCAACAATGCAAAAGAGATCCTCTTTCTCCGCATCCTCACCAACATCTGTTGTTGCCTGAGTTGTTAATGTTAGCCATTCTGACGTGAGGTGGCATCTCATTGTGGTTTTGATTTGTATTTCCTTGATGATGAGTGAAGTTGAGCATTTTTTCATGTGTTGGTTGGCCATCTGGATGTCTTCTTTGGAGAAGTGTCTATTCATGTCTTTTGCCCATTTCTTCACAGGATTATTTGTTTTTTTGGTGTTGAGTTTGTTAAATTCTTGATAGGTTTTGGATACTAACCCTGTATCTGATATGTCGTTTGCAAATATCTTCTCCCATTCTGTCAGTTGCCTTTTAGTTTTGCTGATTGTTTCCTTTGCTGTGCATAAGCTTTTCATCTTGATGCAGTCCCAATAGTTCATTTTTGCTTTTGTTTCCCTTGCCTCTGGAGACATGTTGAGTAAGAAGTTGCTGTAGCCAAGATCAAAGAGGTTTTGCCTGTTTTCTCCTCGAGGATTTTGATGGCTTCTTGTCTTACATTTAGGTCTTTCATCCATGTTGAGTTTTTTTGTGTGTGTATGGTGTAAGAAAGTGGTCCAGATTCATTTTTCTGCATGTTGCTGTCCAGTTTTCCCAGCACCATTTGCTGAAGAAACTGTCTTTATTCCATTGGATTCTTTACTGCTTTGTCAAAGATTAGTTGGCCATGCACTTGTGGGTCCATTTCTGGGTTCTCTATTCTGTTCCATTGGTCTGAGTGTCTGTTTTTGTGCCAGTACCATACTGTCTTGATTATTACAGCTTTTAAATTATTTTTTTAAATGTTTATTTATTTTTGAGAGAGAGATAGGATGTCTCTCTCTGGGTGGGTGGGAGAGGGGTGGAGAGAGAGGGAGACAGAATCCGAAGCAGGCTCTAGGCTCTGAGCTGTCAGCACAGAGTCCAACAGGGAGGCTTGAACCCACAAGTCCTGAGATCATGACCTGAGCCAAAGTTGGACACTTTACCGACTTAGCCACCCAGGCACCCCTATACATTTTTTAAGGTTTATTCATTTATTTTGAGAGAGAGAGAGAGCGTGATCAGGGAAGGGGCAGAGAGAGAGGGAGAGAGAGAAACCCAAGCAGACTCCACGCTGTCAGCACAGAGCTGGACATGGGCTCAAACTCACAAATTGTGAGATTATGACCTGAGCCAAGATCAAGAGTTGGACACTTGACTGACTGAGCCACCCAGGCCCCCTGGTGATTATACATTTAGAAGCAAGCATTTCATGTCTTTATTCTGTATTCTAGAATTGTTACAGTGGAACATTTCATATTTAAAAACCTATTTTATTATTTCGTCTATTTCTCCTTGTCACTGTTAGGGCATTGCATAGTTATTTTAAGTTGATGTGTGCAGGTGGGTTATTTTATCTATGAAAATTATTTAACAAGGCATTGAAAATATATGTTATTGCTAGGTGTTGTTGGACTGCTCTAGATTCTCTACATTTTAGTGTCACATGTAGTAAGCAGATTTCTATTTCTGGATTAGAAGGGGCAAGTTGTAACAGAGAGGGCTCTTCCATTTTGGCATTGTTTCTGAAGGGAGCATGCTCTTTTTGTGAAGATTACCACATTATTCTCTCTCTAGCAGTAGTTGTGAAGAGGGTTGTGTATGACCTGGACTTGCTTACAGAAATGGTGTGTCTATAGAAAATATACAAGCCTCTATCATAATTATCATAATTCTACTTCCAAGGCTCCCCCAAAATGCAAGCTGTGTGAAGACTTGGGCTGTGAAGGCATGAGTTTTTACCATGCTCTCTAATCTCAATTCATGATGGGTAGGAACAGGAGAATCTTAGAAGAAAGAAGAAACAGACATTTTCAAAGATGGCTGCTCTAACAACTGGAGGAGATGCCCAATTAGGAGTCTGGTGGTTTCTTTCTGATCCTGCTTTTCAAGTCTTGTTATTCTCTGAGGTCACTGCTGGACAATGTTTCCTATGGGATTCCCTTGCCAGTCTTCTGTGTATGAAGGTGGGAGCCATCTGAATTGCTTCTACAAGAGACTCTGACAAAAGAGGGAGTGAAAACTTGGTGACCTGTCTTGGTCTGTAGTTTAAGTATAAGAATATTTTTCTATCAACAGAAATTGATACAAGGGTAATTCAGAAGGAATACATCAGAAGACATGGAATGAGTGACCCAGGACTGAATAGTATGTCTCGTTTTTGTGCCTTTTAATCTAAAATTGGAGTATTGATAAAGGCATCATACTCTTTATCTATGGCACGCAGAGGACATTGTTATTGGAGCAGAGCTCTAAACATTCATTACTGGGAACCTGAATATGTAATGATTGTGCCTGCTATTTGGGATACAGATGTGAGTGCACAAGAAGGTTTGATTATATTCAAAGGCAGTGACTAAAAAAAAAAAATAATCCAAACCCATAAAGGTTAACATCCACTTCCCGGGAAGCCTGAGGAGAAAAGCCATTGATTAATATAATTGAATGTGAGACAGGAATACAGGCCATCTTATACTTCCAGCTTTATTTAATATCATGAGAATGACATGATTCTTCTTTAGGGGTGACACCAGTGAAACCTACTGGCCCTGGAAGATTTGGAAGCATCTGAGCTCTGTCTAAATTATACACTGATGGGGCCTGGGCCAAAGTTAAAGGGATATTTTGCAATAGACAACTAATTCATTTACTCCAACGTTTTGATGTTATGCAAACTCTTATTATTACCATACTACAGAGTTGCTGTGTTGATTACCACATCAGACATTTGGTGTAACATCATATTGCATTTAACAAAGCTCCTAAATAAGAGTTCATGCTATGTCCAATTGTTGGGTCAGGAATTTTTTTCACTCAGTAAATGATTTAAAAATCATACAATGAACTGTCTTTGCCTAAAATTGAAGTGTAGTAAAGTGTGACCCTGAGTTCTTGGGGCTCCCAGTGATGCTTTTGACGTTACTTCTGCACCTCCTCCTAGCCATATTAGTGCTTTCTTTTGATGGTATTTATGTGTTTTTTTTGGGTACTGTGTGTGTGTGTGTGTGTGTGTGTGTGTGTGTGTGTGTATCTTGCCTTCATTTACTCTTCTGGTAGTGATGGGTTGTGACATCTTCACTCGAGAAACACTGTTAAGTGCTTCTCAGGGTCTTCTGATTGCATTGTACTTTTCTGCTTGGAGGGGTTCCCTCCTTCTCTCAAAGGATAACTGGCCATTGATTTTTGGTCTGGCTGGCATATGACAACACAGAACTCTTCCATAATGGTTTTCACTATCTCTGACTGACAGCACTGGGAATCCGGATGTCTAGCTTCTCAGGTTAGCCACTGCACGTGTCCGAAGGCTGGAGGCCACTTGGGTTTAACCCTCGGGTTCAGCCTACCTTCTAGTAATGGTGAAGGGATATATGATGATCTTTTCAGGTTGTATCAGATTTTCTTTCTTTTACCAAGTTGAATTTTTCATTCAAAATTCCTAACTTAATTCTAAGAACTAGTGTGTGTCTGTGTCTGTATATTGCTTATGCTAATAGATTTCTTATATCTCAGAAGAGATGAAATTAGGAGTTGATAGTCCAATGTGAATTTTTGCTCTTAGTTGAATTTTGTAAATGTGCCCAAAGCCTCTCTATATATAGTCCTGTCAGCAAAATGGCCACAATATTTTATTTGTAAAATGCTTAGAACATATTTATAATGTTGAACTATAAAATTAGCAAATATTTATTAACTTTGTTAAGTGTTAGGATAATAAGAAAAGGAGGGATTTTTAAATGAATCATGGCATACATTATTTAGTCCTGGCTCATGTAAAGCCACCTTTTAACTCAGCTGAAGTTCAAGGTTGGCTGTTTATCTACTTCTTTATTAGCTTAAAAGCTACAGGTATGTTAAATGAAAAAAAAAATACAGCTTCACAGTATGTAATGAAAACTAGCATCCAAACTACAGTTAATCCAAAGAGCACTGGCTATTGCCCTAAAAGGGCACTCTTTCCTATGAGAGCATAAAAGGCACCAGAATTTATCTGGATTTGAGAAGGCAGAGAAGTTATTTAATAACAGTCTTAAGTATTTGAAAGTTGAATGCACAAGAGCATGCCTACCTTTTTTTTTCTTCTTAATGGGAGACAGGAGAAAATGGACTTGAGTCGATAATTGAAATATTTAAAAAAATGAAGTCAAAGTTTCAATTCAGTTTCAGTTAACAAATGGATCATCTCCTTTATGCAAGGGACATGCTGTGCTCCTTAGGAAAGATGAGATGGGTAGGATTCAGCCTGTGATCTCAAGTACACAGACGTGTGTGGAAGGGCTCAGACGAATTAAATCCGGAGATACTGTACAACGAGGAGTGGGCATTCATTATAAGCGGCCCAAAACTCTACAGTGGTTTGAAGATGGCAATGGCTCATTTCTTAAGGTAGAGCTTCTCAATCCCAGCACTACTGACATTTGGGCTAGATAAATCTTTGTAGAGGCTGTGCTGTGCTTTGTAAGGTAGTTAACAGCATCCCTGACTGATACTAGATGCCAGTAGTATTTACCCCTCCAGTCATCACATCCAAAACTGTCTCAAATAGTGCCTAATGTTCCCAGGGTAGGAGTAGAGAGTGTGCAAGATTGCCCCCAGCTGAGAACCACTGACCTAAGGAATAAAGAAAAACCTCAAAAGCCAGATGGGATTTTATCAGGCAGACAGGGCGATGCAGGATATTTGAGGCAGAGGTGGAGCATCCGGGGGGCGAGTGGGAAGAGACGAGGTGTGAGCACTGGAACTTGGCAGTGGTGGGAGGCTGAGCTGCTGGGTGGGTGGGTGGGGGGGGATGGGAATTCTTGAATTTGGGTGCAGCGGTTTGGGCTCAGTTTGAGCAGGGGATTATCTTTATCAAAACTACACATTCACAAAGATGAATTTGAAATCAGGTGTACAATGGGTTAGGGTAGGGAGAGCCTTGAGGTAAAGATACCAGTCAGGAGTGACCAGTTTCAGTTACTTCACATAGACAGCCCCTCATTCTGCATTCTGTGAAGCACTTTGCCCACACATATTTATTGTGCCTCTATTGAGGACCAGGCACTGCTCCAGCTGTTGGAGGTAGAACAAAGAACAAGACAGATTAATTCCCTGGGGTACCTGGGTGGCTCAGTTGGTTGAGCGACTGACTTTGGCTCAGGTCATGATCTTGATTTTGGCTCAGGTCATGATCTCATGGTTCTTGGGATTGAGTCCCACGTTGGGCTCTACCCTGACAGTGAAGAGCCTGCTTGGAATTGTCTCCCTCTTTCTTTGCCCCTCCCTCGCCCCCTCTTCCGTACTTGCACTTGAGCTCTCTCTTAAAACATATAAATAAACGTTAAAAAAAAGAGATAAAGTCCCTGTTCTCATAGAGATTACATTTAGAGGGGGAGGAAATAAACAATACCCAAGTAAAAATGAAACTGTCAAAATAATTTTAAAGGGTGCTTAAAGTCTATGAAGACAGTATAACAGGTAATGTGATCTTCGGTGACCAGAGAGGCTGCTAATATTAGCGGGAAAACTTACTGTAGTTAACTAAAACATTGTAACAATTTGGTACAAAGAAACTGCATTTTTATCAACATTTATTAGAAATCTCATCACTAGGTGACCAAAAATAAAGAGGTAAAATAATAGAACGTATTTTTTCCCAGTGGACGTATGAAAGTATCTGCTATGAAGAATATTTCTCTTTTTTTTAAATTTTTAATGTTTACTTATTTGAGAGAGACAGAGAGAGAGAGAGACAGAGTGTGAGCTGGGAAGGGTAGAGAGAAGGAGACACAGTATCTGGAGCAGGCTCTAGGCTCTGAGCTATCAGCCCAGAGCTGGATGTGGGGTCAAATCCAGGAACCATGAGATCATGACCTGAGCCTAAGTCAGACACTTAACCAACTGAGCCACCCAGGCGCCCCGAGAATATTTCATTGTAAAATTATTCATCAGAAAGAGGTTTTACTTGTATGGCTCCTGGGACTTTTGGGCGATTCCTTTTAAAATAATGGGAATGATTACAAGAGAAGAAGGAAAAAAGGCGTCTAACATGTGCTGGGTTCTTAGCACATGCCAGCCGTGCTTCTAGGCAACCTGTTACTAGTTTTTATCACGCCTGAGTCCAGACCACCATCTTCACTTGATTGGAATAATGCAATAGCTTTATTACAGAGCCTTGGCTTTCAGTTTTGTCTGTCTTCAATACATTATAGGTTTGTAAAACAAAAAGACTGCATCTATTTTCATGTTAAACATCAGCAGTGGCTCCGCATTGCCTTAAGATCAATGAGCAATTCCTTACTAAGGCCACAGTGAATTTCCTCAGTTCCTTGATGGCAGGGTCCTCTCCTCTGCCTCCTCTGAACCTTTTCACCTGCCTCAAGGCTCTCCCCTTCATCCTTCCCTCCACAGCTCACCTAGATAACTCCCATTCATCCTTCAGAATTTACCTAGCAGTAGTCTCCTTAGGGAAGTCTCCCATTCCAATGGGCAGCTGGTGCACCTTCTACTTACATAGTGATAACACTTGTTACTCTCTTTTGTGAATGCTCATTTCCTTGTCTGTCTTCTTGAGGGTCTGCCCTGGTGGATTCAGCAGGTGACACGAGGTCTACCATAATCAAGAAATGTTTGTGGGGTAGATCAGGAGGCAGTAATGCATTTTCGAAATTAAAAAGCTCATGCCTAAAGAACGTATGTTACTTGCTCAAGGTCACAGAACTATAAATAGTGGATTTATAGTGGAAAAACCCAGGTTTTCTCCATATACCAAGGGAATCTGTGTGTTCTATGGAGCTGTGTGAGAGCATTACATAGACTTGTTTGACTTAGACAGTCTCCTTATAGCCTTGCTGAGAGATGTTCAATAAATGTTCATTATTAATCCAACAGGAAACAAGACTCTGACTTTAGCAGTCTCTTTCGTTAATGTAGTTCTGTGATGATCATCAGCAGCCTAGGATTGCCAAGGCTCGAGTCCTCTCTGTTCATAGCCAGCGAAACCTTAGCATTTGAAAGATCTAGATTTTGTTTTTTATTAGTTTGATTCATTAATATTCCATTAGACATTTCCACAAGTGCTTTTGGTATGCTTCACTGCCTCCCTCCACCCCCATTCTGTTATAATGTCAGGCTGCAAAACCATATAGGGATGTATAAAAAACTATGGAGTGTGTAATAATGCATCATTGAAACTGCTGAAATATTCAGTATGTTGTCTAATGGATTTCTAAAATTACACCACCTTTGATTTATTATTTACCATTCATTTAGTCCTCATGTGTTTTTTGTAGTCACTGAAATGCAAAGTGGACATAGAGAGGAATTTTGTTATATTCTTTATCTGCATGCCTAATTTTAAGTTTATTCCTAATTTCATGACTTGGTAGATAGCAACACATTTTTTTCTTGGGCATATAGAAATCAAAAAAAAATTTTTAATGTTTATTTATTTTTGGGAGAGAGAAAGAGAGAGCGTGAACAAGTGAGCAGCAGAGAGAGAGGGAAACACAGGACCCAAAGCAGGCTGCAGGCTCTGAGCTGTCAGCATAGAGCCTGATAGGGGGCTCGAACCCACGAACCGCGAGATCATGACCTGAGCAGAAGTTGGACGCCTGACAGCCACCCACGCGCCCCTGGGCATAGAGCAATTTAAAGGAAAATTATGAAACAAGCTGTTTCAGATAGTATAATGCTGAAATTCTTTTAAAATGTTATTGGCCCTTCACTATGTATCTTAAATGGGTATATCACGGTTGTAGCAAAGAAAGCTAAAGTTTGTTTTGTTTTGTTTTTTCCTTCAGATCCTTTACTGTTATCAGTTATGGCCAATGTAGCTGGTTTGCATGCCTGCCTGTGGCATATAATCTTCACTGGGCAGGTGCATGCTCTTATACTACCTATATTAAGTTGGATTAACAAACTATTAATAATAGCAAATATTTGTTATTGTGTGGGTTCGGTTATAGCACCTAAGCTATTTTTATACACTGTCTCATTTACTCTTCACAATTCTATGTCAGTACAATTAAATTTTAATGTGTTTTCGGGTGAATTCTACTAAACATTTGAAAAGAAATAATACTGACTCTACATAAGCTCTTTTAGAATATAGCAAAGATGGATACACTTTCCAACTCATTTTATGAGGAAAGAATTACCCTACTCCTAAAACTAGATAAAGATGTTACAAGGAAACAAGGCTTCAACCAGTATCCTTCCTGAACATAGACAAAAACAACACAGTACTAGCAAATTGAATCCAGAAATTTATAAAAAGCGTAATATATAATAGTCAACTTTATCCTGGGAATACAAAGCTGTTTCAACATTTGAAAATCAGTCAATGTAATTTATCATATGACCAGTCTAATAGATGCAGAAAATCCATTTGATAAAATTTAGCGTTCATTTATGATTTTTTTAAGTTTATTTATTTATTTTTGAGAGAGAGAAAGAGAGCACAAGTGGGGAATGAACAGAGAAGAGACAGAGAGAATCCAAAGCAGGCTCTGCACTACCAGCACAGAGCCTGATGTGGGGCTCGAACTCAAGAACTGTGAGTTTATGACCTGAGCTGAAATCAAGAGTCGGGCACTTAACCAACTGAGCCACCCAGATGCCCTCATGTATGCTTTTTAACAAACTCTCAGCAGGGTCAGAATAAAAGGGAACTTCTTATAAAGGGCATTTACAAAAACCTTATAGTTAAAATAATATTTAATGATGAATGGTCAGGTGCCTGCATGGCTCAGTTGGTTAAGCATCCGACTCTTGATTTCAGCTCAGGTCGTGATCTCACCATTTGTGAGACTGAGCCCCATGTAAGGCTCTGTGCTGACAGCATAGAGCCTGCTTGGGATTCTCTCTCTCCCTCTTTCTCTCTCGCTGCCTCTTCCTCTCTGTTTCCAAATAAATAAAAATTTAAAAAATTTTAAAATATTTAATGATGAGGGGCGCCTGGGTGGCGCAGTCGGTTAAGTGTCCGACTTCAGCCAGGTCACGATCTCGCGGTCCGTGAGTTCGAGCCCCGCGTCAGGCTCTGGGCTGATGGCTCGGAGCCTGGAGCCTGTTTCCGATTCTGTGTCTCCCTCTCTCTCTGCCCCTCCCCCGTTCATGCTCTGTCTCTCTCTGTCCCCAAAATAAATAAAAAACGTTGAAAAAAAATTAAAAAAAAATTAATGATGAATGGTTGAATGCTTTTCCATTAATTCTAGGAACTAGGCAAGGATTTCTACTTTAACCATTCCTATTCAAAATTATGCTAGAAACCATAACCAATGAATAAAGCAAGAAAAAGAAGTAAAAGGATTGCAGATTAAAAAGAAAAAACCAGAACTGTCTTTACTAACAGATTATGTAGTTATACAGCTGGAAAGTCCCAAATAATCCACATAAAAAGTTACTAAAACTAGTTTACAAAAATCAGTCATGTTCTTAGATGCTAGCAATAGACGCTTGGAATTCAAATTTTTTAAAAATTACTAAATTTTAATAGGTCACAAAAAGAAATACTTCTAAATCTAGGAAAATGTAGAGTATTTTTATGCTGAAGGTATAAATTACTGATGAAGGAAATCAAAGATCTAAATAAATGGAGAGCTTTCCTGTGTTTATAGACTGGAACACTCAATGTTGTAAAGACATCAGTTGCCCTCAGACTAATTTATAGATTCAGTACATCCCAATCAAAATTCTAGCTGATTTTTAAAAATATATATGAATCAACAAACTGACTCTAAAATGTATATAGAAAGACAAGGGAACTAGAATAACCAGAACTTTGAACAAGAAGAGACTGGAAGGATTCACATTACTTGACTTCAAGATTGACTCTAAAGCTACAGGAATCAAAACTGTTGTATCGGCAAGAGGATAGACATACAGGAAATGGGGAGGGTGGATGCTGGGGCGGAGTGTTTGAGTGGCTCATTTGGTTAAGCATCCAACTCTTGATTTCAGCTCAGCTCATAATCTCACAGTTGGTGAGTCGAGCCCCACATGGGCTCTGCACTGACAGCCCAGGGCCTGCCTGGAATTCTCTCTTCCTCTGTCTCTGCCCTTCCCCTGCTTGTGCACGCTCTCTGTCTCTCCAAATAAATAAATAAACATTAAAAAAAAAAGAAAATGGAAAAGAATAGAGATCCTAGAAATAGACCCATATGTATATGACCAATTGATTTTCAAAAAAGGTGCAGAGGCAAGTCAATGGAGAAAGAACAGTCTTTTAGACAAATGGTACTCAAATCTTTGGATATCCAAGTGCAAAAGACAAAACAAACAAACAAAAAACAACTCCCCCAAAACAAAACTACATCTTTATCCATACCTTTACACTGTATGCAAAAATTAACTCCAAATGTATTATAGAGGTAATTGTAAAACATTAAACTATAAATCTCCTGGAAGAAAGTGTAAAAGAAAATACTTGGGATTTGAGGAAATATTTCTTTAAAAAATATATTTTTTAAAGTTTATTTATTTTTGAGAGAGAGACAGAGTGTAAGTGGAGGAGGGGCAGAGAAAGAGGAGGACACAGAATTCGAAGCAGGCTCCAGGCTCTGAGCTGTCAGCCCAGAGCCCGACGCGGGGTTCCAACTCATGAACTGTGAGATCATGACCTGAGCCAAAATCAGATGCTTAACGGACTGAGCCACCCATATGCCCCTAGGAAAAGGTTTCTTAAATGTGAAATCAAAAGGATGGTCCATAAAAGAAAAACTTGACAAATTAGACTTTGTCAAAATTAAGACCTTACATTTGAACACTTTTAAGAAAGTGAAAATCAAGCCATACACTGGGAGACGTATTTGCAAAATCCTTATTGAATAAAGGACTTACATGAATAATATATAAATAACTTTAAAAACTCACAAAGTAGAAAACAACCCAGTAAAAAATGGGCAAGATATTTGAATAGACACTTCACTAGAGAAGATATGTGAACCGCAAATGAGCACAAGAAAAGATGTTCAGCATCATTTCTCATTAGGGCGATGCACGTTAAAGCTACAGGTGTGTTTGTTGTCCACCTCATTCATATACATGGGAATTTATTATATAGTATTTTCATTTATGAAATAAATTTTCATTTATTTTCATTTATGGGAGGTTAATACCGGGGTAGATTGAGGTTTACTCCCACTAGAGTAAAAAAATAAAAAATAAAAACTGACAATACCAAATGCTAACAAAGACCCAGAACCCTGGAACTTATACATTGCTGGTGGAAATGCAAAATGGTACTTAGGATTAGCAGTTTCTTATAAAGTTTAATATCTATTCATTATATGGTCCATTGGGTCCTCATCCTAGATATTTGTCCAAGTGAAGTGAAAACTCATGTTTACCCAGAAGCCTCTATGTGAATGTTTCTATAGGCCTTATTCATATCTCCAAAAGTTGGAAGCATCCCAAATGTCTCTCAACTGGTAAATGAATAAACAAATTTTGGTTCATTTATATAATGGAATTCTCAATAATAAAAAAGGAACAAACTAATGATCAGTGCAACAAGGATTAATCTTAAATGCATGATGCTAAGTGAAAGCAGCCAGATAAGAATCTACATACTATATGATTATATTTATATGCCATTGTGGAAATAGCAAAATAAAATAAAAGTTCCTGGGCCTGAAGTCAAGGGAAAGTTGACGGCACATGGACCTGAGAGGTTTTTGGGGTGAGAGAAACTGTTCCATATCCTGACTGTGATGTGTTGATATTTGTCAAACATGCAGAAGTATACACAAAAAGGGGCGAATTTTACTGCATGAAAATTATACCTTAACAAAAGATTTTAAAAACAATTTAACGTGTTGCCTCTCCAGGTTACTTTTCCACATCATCAAAATTTGTTTCTGACTTGGTTTCCCTGCCTTTGGCGACCCCTATCCTTCTTTTAAGTAACTGGCTCTTTTCCCAGTTGCCCCCCAGTGCTCTCTTAATGGACTCTAGCTCCTGCTAATTGACTCTGGCTCCACTAGGCACTGTCCTCCGCTGATCAAATGGGCACAATTCACTTCCCCAGAGCCAACCTGGAGCAAACCCTGTGTTTTGATCTCATTATACTCTGCACCACACCAGTGAATGGTAGTTTCTTATTCTTCACCCGTTTACCAGAAGAGGGTAGATGCCTTTCCCCTTTCTCCTTTCGTGTGTTTGCTTCCACAGGCTCGCCTGTGCCACTGAATGATGATGTCCAGTTTTCTTGTTCTTTATCTAGGTTTTTAGTATACATACAATGTGCCTATTGTCCATTTAGTGCATGAAGATGGGAAACTTATTGAGTGGTATTTTCACTCATGGGAGACTAAAGTTGCGATTCTCTAAACACTTTTTTTGAGAGAGGGAGGGAGGGAGGGAGAGAGAGAGAGAGAGAACATGTACTCGTGAGCAGGGGAGGGGCAGAGGGAGAGAAAGAATCTCAAGCAGGCTCCACGCCTAGCATGGAGCCTACACAGGGCTTGATCTCACAACTATGAGATCATGACCTGAGACAAAATCCAGAGATTGAGACACCCAAGTGCCCCTAAACAGTTCTGATAGTTGGAAGTCACGGTGCTCTTCCTGCAACACTGTAAACATATTGATATATTAAGCTTAACCTAAATAAACCTGTGGGTTGGTTCTAAGTCAGACCCTATACCAGATTCTAGTAATGATAAGCCATATTAAATGCTAGTGGTATAAGAAAAGATTAATAAAGAAAAAGTTAAAATGAGAAGATTACAGCCACCACTTTTCTTCTTTTGTGAAATGAAAAATGGTTGCCTTCTGTTGTAGTAGCAGAATGTCTCTGTCCAGTGCATCAGTATTTAAATAGGAGAAGAATCTGGTGAGTAGTGGAGCCTTAATACCAGGTATTCTTACAATTAATCTTCTTTTTGGGGAGTTGCAGCAGATTATGATTAGGGCCAACATATAATTTATTGTCCAGATGAGGGCGTTTTTAGTTTAAAAGAGATTAGGGTACTATTGACAATTATTGCAGGGTATCAGGTATAAACTAGGACTGTCTCAGGAATGTGGGATATATGGTGATCCTAATTACACGGCAGAAGTATACTATACAGATACTGAATAATTATTCACGTTCACTTTTAAGATGTTTAAAAGTGGGTATATAAGCAGTTCTTCATCTGTTTTTCTTCATGAATTTTATGGCACACTGCTATGAGCATTCTCAGCTATAATTCCTGGACAACACTATAATTCTGCTCTTTTTTTTCCTATTCAAGCTATAACAGAATGCAAATGAATATGAGTTGATACTTCTCAAATTTTACTGTGCATGCAAATCACCTGAGGATCTTGTTAAAATGCAAATTCTGATTCAGTAGGTCTGGGGTGGGACCTGAGCTTGTGCGTTTCTTTCTTTTTTTTTTTTTTTTGTGGTTACATTTTTTTTAATTTTCATTTTTTTAATAATTTACATCCAAATTAGTTAGCATATATTCCAACACTATAGGAATAGATTCCTTAGTACTCCCTACCCATTTAGCCCATCCCCCCTCCCACAACCCCTCCAGTAACCCTGTTTGTTCTCCATATTTGAGTCTCTTCTGTTTTGTGCCCCTCCCTGTTTTTATGTTATTTTTGTGTCCCTTCCCTTATGTTCATCTGTTTTGTGTCTTAAAGTCCTCATATTGAAGTCATATGATGTTTGCCTTTCTCTGACTGATTAATTTCACTTAGCATAATACCCTCCAGTTCCGTCCACATAGTTGCAAATGGCAAGATTTCGTTCTTTTTGATTGCCCAGTCATACTCCATTGTATATAGGTACCACATCTTCTTTATCCATTCATCCATTGATGGACATTTGGGCTCTTTCCATACTTTGGCTATTGTGGATAGTGTTGCTGTAAACATGGGGGTGCATGTGTCCCTTCAAAACAGCACACCTGTATCCCCATGGATAAATGCCTAGTAGTGCAATTGCTGGGCCGTAGGGTAGTTCTATTTTTAGTTTTTTGAGGAACCTCCATACTGTTTTCCAGAGTGGCTGCACCAGTTTGCATTCCCACCAACAATGTAAAAGAGATCCTCTTTCTCCACATCCTTGCCAACATCTGTTTTTGCCTGAGTTGTTAATGTTAGCCATTCTGACAGGTGTGAGGTGGTATCTC
Source organism: Felis catus (assembly GCF_018350175.1). Taxonomy (NCBI): domain Eukaryota; kingdom Metazoa; phylum Chordata; class Mammalia; order Carnivora; family Felidae; genus Felis; species Felis catus. The sequence goes on from NC_058368.1 coordinate 140,181,096, forward strand.
ATTGTGGTTTTGATTTGTATTTCCCTGATGATGAGTGAAGTTGAGCATTTTTTCATGTGTTGGTTGGCCATCTGGGTGTCTTCTTTGGAGAAGTGTCTATTCATGTCTGTTGCCCATTTCTTCATAGGATTATTGTTTTTTGGTTGTTGAGTTTAATATGTTCTGTATAGATTTTGGATACTAACCCTTTATCTGATATGTCGTTTGCAAATATCTTCTCCCATTCTGTCGGTTGCCTTTTAGTTTTGCCGATTGTTTCCTTTGCTGTGCATAAGCTTTTTATCTTGATGCGGTCCCAATAGTTCATTTTTGCTTTTGTTTCTCTTGCCTTCAGAGACATCTTGAGTAAGAAGTTGCTGTGGCCAAGATCATAGAGGTTTTTGCCTGCTTTCTCCTCAAGGATTTTGATGGCTTCTTGTCTTACATTTATATCTTTCATCCATTTTGAGTTTATTTTTGTGTTTGGTGTAAGAAAATGGTCCAGGTTCATTCTTCTGCATGTCGTTGTCCAGTTTTCGGAGCACCACTTGCTGAAGAGACTGTCTTTATTCCATTGGATATTCTTTCCTGCTTTGTCAAAGATTAGTTGGCCATACGTTTGTGGGTCCATTTCTGGGTTTTCTATTCTGTTCCATTGACCTGAATGTCTGTTTTTGTGCCAGTACCATACTGTCTTGATTATTACAGCTTTGTAGTAGAGCTTGAAGTCTGGGATTGTGATGCCTCCTGCTTTGGTTTTCTTTTTCAAGATTGCTTTGGCTATTCAGGGTCGTTTCTGGTTTCAGACAAATTTTAGGATTATTTGTTCTAGCTCTGTGAAGAATACTGGTGTTATTTTGATAGGGATTGCATTGAATATGTAGATTGCTTTGGGTAGTATTGACATTTTAAAAATATTTGTTCTTCCCTATCCAGGAGCATAGAATCTTTTTCCTTTTTTTGGTGTCTTTTTCAATTTCTTTCATAAGCTTTCTATAGTTTTCAGTGCATAGATTTTTCACCTCTTTGATTAGATTTATTCCTGGGTATTTTATGGTTTTTGGTGCAATTGTAAATGGGATTGATTCTTTGATTTCTCTTTCTGTTGCTTCATTGTTTGACCTCCTCCTGGCCGATTTGGATGCCTTTTATTTCTTTGTGTTGTCTGATTGCAGAGGTTAAGACTTCCAATACCATGTTGAATAACAGTGGTGAGAGTGGACATCCCTGTCTTGTTCCTGACATCAGGGGGAAAGCTCTGTTATTCCCCATTGAGGATGATATTAACATTGGGTCATTTATATATGGCTTCATGATCTCAAGGTGTGCTCCTTCTATCCCTACTTTCTTCAGGGTTTTTATCAAGACAAGATGCTATATTTTGTCAAATGCTTTCTCTGCATCTATTGAGAGGACCCTATTGAGAGGTTCTTGTCCTTTCTTTTATTGATGTGATGAATCACGTTAATTGTTTTGCAGATATTGAGCCAGCCCTGCATCCTAGGTATAAATCCCACTTGGTCATGGTGAATAATTTTTTTAATGTATTGTTGGATCCGGTTGGCTAATATCTTGTTGAGGATTTTTGCATCCATGTTCATCAGGGAAATTGGTCTCTAGTTCTCCCTTTTTGTGGGGTCTCTGTCTGGTTTTGGAATCAAGGTAATGCTGGCTTCATAGCAAGAGTTTGGAAGTTTTCCCTCCTATTCCTTAAATGTTTGGTAGAATTCCCCCCGAAAGCCATCTGGCCCTGGACTCTTGTTTTTTGGGAGATTTTTGATTACTAATTCGATTTCCTTACTGGCTATGGGTCTGTTCACATGTTCTATTTCTTCCTGTTTCAGTGTTGGTAATGTATATGTTTCTAGGAATTTGTGCATTTCTTCCAGGTTTCCCATTTTATTGGCATATAATTGCTCATAATATCCTCTTATTATTGTTTTTATTTCTGCTGTGTTGGTTGTGATCTCTCTTCTTTCATTCTTGATTTGATTTATTTGGGTCCTTTCCTTTTTCTTTTTGATCAAACTGGCTAGTGGTTTATCAATTTTATTAATCCTTTCAAAGAACCAGCTTCTGGTTTCATTGATCTGTTCTACTGTTTCTTTGGTTTTGACTGGTTTCTTTGCTCTAATCTTTATTATTTCCTGTCTTCTGCTGGTTTTGGGTTTTATTTGCTGTTATTTTTCCAGCTCCTTAAGACATAAGATCAGGTTATGTGTCTGAGATCTTTCTTCCTTCTTTAGGAAGGCCTGGATTGCTATATACTTTCCTCTTATGACCACCTTTGCTGCATCCCAGAGGTTTTGGGTTGTGGTGTTATCATTTTCATTGGCTTCCATATACTTTTTAATTTCCTCTTTAACTTCTTGGTTAACTTCATTCATTCTTTAGTAGGATGTTCCTTAGTCTCCAAGTATTTGTTACCTTTCCAAATTTTTTCTTGTGGTTGATTTCGAGTTTCATAGCATTGTGGCTTGAAAATATGCAGGATATCATCTCGATCTTTTTGTACTTGCTTAGGGCTAATTTGTGTCCCAGTATATGGTCTATTCTGGAGAATGTTCCATGTGCACTGGAGAAGAATGTATATTCTGCTGCTTTAGGATGAAATGTTCTGAATATATCTGTTAAGTCCATCTGGTCCAATGTGTCATTCAAAGCCATTGTTTCCTTGTTGATTTTTTGACTAGATGATCTGTCCATTGCTGTGTGTGGGGTGTTGAAGTCTGCTACTATTATGGTATTACTATCAATGAGTTTCTTTATGTTTGTGATTAATGGATTTATATATTTGGGTGCTCCCACTTTTGGCACATAAATGTTTACAATTGTTAGGTCTTCTTGGTCTATAGACCCCTTGATTATGATATAATGCCCTTCTACATCTCTTGATACAGTCTTCATTTTAAAGTCTAGATTGTCTGATATAAGTATGGCTACTCTGGCTTTCTTTTGTTGACCATTAGCATGATAGATGGTTCTCCATCCCCTTATTTTCAATCTGTAGGTGTCTTTAGGTCTAAAGTGGGTCTCTTGTAAACAGCATATAGATGGATCTTGTTTTCTTATACATTCTGTTACCTTATGTCTTTTGATTGGAGCATTGAGTCCATTGACATTTAGGGTGAGTACTGAAAGATATGAATTTAATGCCATTATGATGCTTGTAGAGTTGGAGTTTCTGGTGGTATTCTCTGGTCCTTTCTAATCTTTGTTGCTTTTGGTATGTGTGAATGTATGTATGTATGTATTTATATTTTCATCTTTTCTCCCCTCAGAGAGTCTCCCTTAAAATTTCTTGCAGGGCTGGTTTAGTGGTCTGAGCTTGTGCATTTCTAACAAGTTCCCAGGTAATGCTGATACTGCTGGACCAGTCTTTGAGAAGCAAGCCTTGAAGGGAAACCTTTGAAAGTCACTAGCCAGTTTGGGAACTTGGATTGTTGGTAACACAAAGCACCCGATTGTTCATATGATGGCTAGATACTCAAGTACTGAGACACTCCAATGGAGATCTGTTGGTTCATGGTAATTAAATGTTTTGGTCCAATAAAAAGAGTGGGAAAAAATTCACTCTACACTTCTTGATGAGCTCTATGTAGCCAAAGGCAGATAAGACCATTCACTGCTTCTCTTCAGTATAAGAAAACTTGAAGGAAATAGGTATATTCTCCACAAAAAAGAGAAAATGAATGGGTTTTTGTGAGAAGTTTCTCTTAAAGTAATTTTAGAGAAAATGTTTTTATGTTTCAGATATTAAATGAGATGTGACTTCTGGTGTAACCTTACATTGCAGGTTGCTAACTCTCACCAAATGGAAATGGTTACTTTTAACACACACACACACACACACACACACACACACACACACACACACACTGAACAGATTCTACTAGAAGTCCTTTCTCTCCCTTTAGATTATTTTCCAGTGTTACCAAATTTAGTGAATTTCTTCTGTGATATTTATCAGCGGGCAGCATACTATTCCAAATTAAGATATTTAATACCCAACCTTATTGTTCTTATTGTTTCTAACAGGTTTGTTTGTTTTGTTTTGTTTTGCTTTGTTTTGTTTTGTTTTGTTTTGTTTTGTTTTGTTTTTACCAGAAATATGTTCTAGAGGAATTCTAGTTAGATGAAATGTCCCCACATCTATTTAGCACAGTGTAGAGGAAGTTCTGCTGCATGGTTTTGGAATCTGAAAAATAAATCACAAATGTAAAAAGTCAAATTGCTGAACATATAGAAACCCAAGACAAAGAAGTTAGGACTCTATATTTCCTCCTAGAGCTAAATTAGATTAATGGCCTGTCTAAAACTGAATTATTATATGCATTATTCATATTATTATCCCCTTCTATCAGTTTTGGACACATGAAGATATATACTAAGTGCTTTCTGATTCTGTTTTACTGTTTCTTTTGGACACACTGACTAGTTAATTTCTAATAAATAAATTTGATGTCGAATAAATAACAAGCAACAGTGAAAGACAACTGAGGCATTTTCTTGCAAATTTGACTTTCTGTGTTTTAGTTTCCTATTAGTTTATACATTTGTTTAGCACTGTTACTTTTCTGTGAAAAATACAAACTCTTTTATAGAGCACAAAAGGAGTGATGCCAGTATTGAAGTAAAATCTTCAACTAATTTCCATGATCAAAATTCATAGTGATTGCACAATAACACTGATAAGCATACGTGCTAGTTCTAGTAGTTAGGTAATATAAGTAAAAAGCTGACAGTTTTTAAAAGATTTTTTATGTCAACATTTTAATTAATAGATGAAGAAAACAAATCAAAGCTGTTAAAACACTTGCCTAACTATACAAGTAGTTATTGACAAAGATGGTCTTGGAATTCAAACTTCCTTCATAGTTCAGTACTGTTTTTATATTGTCTTCTCATTATTTTTATTTTGTATTTTATATTTTTTAAATAGTCAGGACATCAGCAAATTTTTATAAATTTTAGTTAAAGAAGCGCAGAAAATATTTCCAAACTAATCACTGAGGTATCAAGGATGCATCTAGGTGTCTAAAATGTGCATTGCGTTTGCTCCAGATTTACCAAAACAATTTCTTTTTTTTTTCTGTGTACAACATAGGAATTCAATAATTAAAACATTATGAAATACTCACCATGATAGGTATAGTTGCCATCTGTCACCCTACAAACTTATTACCATATTATTGACTATATTTCTTATATATATACAGTATATGCTGTACTTTCATCCTTGTGATTTATTTATTGTATAAATGGAAGTTTGTACCTTTCAACCCCATTCACCTATTTCACTCATCTCCCCCATTCCCTTCCCTTAGGCAACCACCAGTTTGTTTTCTGTATGTATGCGTCTGTTTCTGTTTGTTTGTTCATTTGTATTGTTTTTTAGATTCCACATATAAGTGAAATTATATGGTCTTTGTCTTTTTCTGATTTATTTTATTTAGCATAATACTCTCTAGGTTCATCCATATTTTTGCAAATGGCAATATTTCATTTTTTAGGCTGAATAATATTCCATTGTGTGTGTAGATATATGTCACTGTCTTTATCCATTCCTCTATCGATGGACATGTGAGTACAGTCTTCCATATCTTGCCTATTGTAAATAATGGTGCAGTAGACATAAGGGTGGATATATGTTTTCAAAATAGTATTTTCAATTTCTTTTGATAAGTATCTAAAGTGGAATTACTGGATCATATGGTATTTCTATTTTTAATTTTTTGACGAACCTCCATACTGTTGTCCATAATGGCTGCACCAATTTACATTCCACCAACAATGTGCAAGGTTTCCCCTTTCTCCACATCCCACCAACACTTGCTATTTCTTGTCTTTTGATGCTAGCTCTTCTGACAAAGTGATTTCTTTCTACTACTTTGAATTGCTCTGTCACCCTCCAAAGAAGTAGACAAGGGAATGTAAATACCTGCTTTCAATCATCCATGGACTTTTTACTGAAACTACAGAAGTGAAGTAAAGAGGAAGGGAGGTGAATTTTCATTTTACTCTAGGTCTGTTGCCTGATTTTACTTGATAGGCTCTGTATGTGATCTATGGACAACCCTACGACTATATTCATTTCCAAAGTTACTTTAACTCACGTGCAAATGTCGAAATACAATTCAGCAGAGGGGAATGATGGGATATGTGGTGGCTGTGGGTAGTACTGTGAGCCTTTTGTAGATCATTACCTGTGCATGATGTGTATATAACTGTTCCAATTATTTCGGTCATAATTGGCTGAATCCTTTTAAAAAGGAGCTGGCCAGAGTTCTGAAATGCCTGGCTAGTCTAACACAAAAACATTAGAACAGCACCTCTTGAACTTATTTGACCATGGAACAATTGAAACCAAATTCAGTGAACAAGGACAAATTCTCATCTTTTGTTACCTGTTAGCAAGTTTTTGACACAGTTGATTATTACCTCCTTGTGCTAGTTGCTCAGGTATTGTGTCTCTCAACTATAAGACTACCATTGTATATTCTGTTTGTGATGATAGTGATGGGACACTACAAACTAGATTTCTGACATGGCTCCATGTTAGATTCTGCCAGTAGGAGGTGCTAGAGGGAGATTGAGAGTCTGGAGAAGGAAGAACAGCCTTGCTCCTTCTCAGTCACTTCCCACTGGCTTTCTGTCTACATGTGATTTTTGTGAGTGTCATAGCTGAGAAAAAATGTCTTCACTCCAGAAGGGACAGTTCCTTCCTGTTGCCACATAGGATTCCAGTTTACAGTTTTTCCAATACTTGCAGGACCTGCCTGTACTGGGTTAAGTAGTGTCCCTTTAAAATTCATATCTTTCCAGAACCTCAGTAGGTGACTTTATTTGAAAATAGAATTTTTGCAGGTCTAATTAGTCACGATGAGGTTTTACTGGATTAGCCCTCGACCTAATGAGTGGTGTCTTTATAAGAAGATCCTGTGAAGATGGAGGCTGAGATTGGAATGATGCATCTTCAAACCAAGGGATGCCAAGGATTCCTGGGAATCACCAGAAATTAGGAGAAAGGCATGGGGTAGGTCTCCCCAAGAGCCTTCACAGGGAGCATGGCCATGCTGACCCCTTGATTTCAGGCTTCAAGCCTCCAGACTGTGAGAGGATACATTTCTGCTGTCTTAAGCCATCAGGTTTGTGATAGTTTGTATGGCATCCCTGGGATACTAATGCACTGCTTCGTCATAGCCTGCTCAGAGACATAAGCACCAGGTGGCTGACAGCCTGTTGTTAGGAAAAGGTTCCCAGACCCACGAGGTTCCTCCTTTGAGCTCAGAAACAGCAATGCCATTTGAGAAGCACCTGCTTCTCAGGGGTCTGAGTTTAGGTTTGTGGGACCCTTTCTCTAAGCTTATTTAATACTTCAAACACCATTCCTTTGGTTCCCTCAGCCCTAGAGGCCATAGTTTTTTCTTGCAATTCCTTAAAGTTCTACTTTTACCCTTTTGTTACCTGGTTAACAGTTTCAAACGATAAATATTTACATTAAATTCTCTCAATTGAGTCTCCTTACTGGATCCTGACTGATAGTCTCATTATTAAATCTCATTGAAATCAGACTCTCTTGGGCCTCCTTCTGCCGCATAAATCACTCCTCAATCTATTCTGCTGGTTTATCCTCTTTTCTAACACCTCTTAACCTTTCAGTCACCCAGGGTTCAATCCTCTCCTCTCCTCCCCTCCTCTCTCTTTTCTTCTCTACCTATACTCACTCTCTTGGTGATCTCATCCATTCTTAGGGCTTGAGGATCCTCTATGCTGTTGACTCTTAAATGCATGTAACTTTGACCCAGACTGCTGTACCCTGAACTTCAACTACATACTCAGCATCTCCACTGGATGTCTAATCTGTAGGTAAAATTTAATATGTCCAAAACCCGAATTCTCAATCCTTTCTCCCCACCCCCCACCCAAGCCTGTTGCTTCTGCACCCTACCCCATCACAGTTAATGGAAAATCCCTCCTTCTCCTCCCTCTCTATCCTCTCACACTCCACACCAGAAAGTCTTTGTGTCTCCACTTTTAAATTATGTCTGGAAACTGACCATTTCTCACCACCTCCATTGCTGCCCCCCAACCCCCATCTGAACCATCTGAATTACTGAAGTAGTTTCCTACCTGGTTTCTGGTTCTCTAGAGTTTATGTCAGCATAGCAGCCAGACACATATCTTAAACCAAAGTCAGATTATGTCCCTTCTCTGCTCAGATCCCTGCAGCAGCTCCTGTCATACTCAGAATAAAAGCCTAAGTCCTTACAGATGTCCACAAGGCTTTACCTTATCTGATCCTTGTTACATTTCTGAGTTTATCTCCTACTTTTCCCTGTTATCAGCCTGTTCCAAGCTCCTTGCTGTTCCTCTAATATGCTGAGAACAATCGTGATTAGGGATTGAGTTCTGTCTGCTACCCTGAAAATTCTTTCCCCATATATATCCTCTTGGATGGCTCTCACCCCCTTTAAGTCATTGCCCCAATCTTATCTCAATGAGGCCTAATCTGAATTCCCTAATTATTACTACAATCCACCCCCTTCCCACTCACAAGCCTCCATGCCTTACTATTTATTTTTCATAGCATAGATTATCTTCTAATAACGAGCTGATTTATTTCAGTGTGTTTATTATTTATTGTCTTTCTCCCCATGCTAGCATGGAAACTCCATAAGGCACGGATCTTGCTTGTCATTGTTGCATTCTGGGTGCCTAGAATAGTGTCTGACATAGCAGAAAGGCGATAAATATCTGCCGAATGTGAAAAGAATGTTCACAGATCACTCACAGAAGCTCAAGAAAAGTGCTAAACATTTGGGGTTAAAGTAGACCACAAAAATGAGTACACAAAGGAACTGAATACTGCCAGAAATAACCAAATAATCCAATGAAAAAATAAACACTTCCAACAGTAGGTTTCTTATGAAAATCAGCAAGTGATCCAAAAATGGAATAATTAAGGGTTTGAAGTATTCTAATTTGAGCACAACAGAGTGTTGCAAAATGTGAGTATTATAAACTTTTTGCTTATTTCCAACAGTCTGAGAACAATGAGACCTTGTTGCTTTTGTGAATTCTAAATGTTTAATATACAATAACACCTGTTACTATTTCTTCAACCTCTTTTCTGCCCAGCATAGTTTAAGAAATGCTGCCATAGAATAATGGGCTGGCACAAAAGCTGGCTTTTGCACACACACAATTCAGATCTAACAAGCAAGCAACACTTCTGAGATTTCAGTTTGCAGTTACATTTTCATTCGATACTGAGTTTCAGAGTTAAGAATTGATTACCTAGGATATGTGAGGAGTATTTGAAGATCCATAAAGGAAGCAATGTTCTCAAAAGAATTAATTTTTACAGTGTTTTGTTAAGATTGGCCATTTAAAAATAATGTTTAATTCTTGAAAAACAGAAAATATCTACAGATCCCCTTAAACTTTACATTACAACTAAGTATGCAAAAAAACCACCACATTTTAAGAAAAGGTCACTTGCATTTAGTCTACACAACACAGTGGGCAAATGTTGAAGATATTTGTTTTCCAGGATAGTTTTTTAGAGTTATTTGTCTACACTGAACATAACCCCCCCCCCCTTTTTTTTTAGAGCCAGTGACCCATGGTCAGCACAGGGCAGAGAACCAACAGAAGATCATATGATGTGAAAGCAACTTAAAGATCTTTTAAAAGTATTAGGAAAGCTTTTTATAGAAATCTTGCATTTTAAAAATTAATAACAAAGACATGAAATCAGACAGTAATATGAAAATCACCAGTTAACTTCTGTTCTATAATGTGGTCAATAAAAAGAGTTAACATGAGAGTGAGGTCTTCTATGTAGGTATAAAGAAGAACACAAGGAGAGGTATGGAGGCAAAAGAATTTAGAAAAGTCACACAGAAGGGCAGTGATAGGAATATGAGAACAGAGTATGTTCAGACACTAATTTTGTCAGGAATTAGAGACATGGGCAACATTTGCAGAATTTGCTTTAAAGACATGTTTTAATTTCTGTATTTTTACATAAAATTTTTAAGCACAAGTGTCCTTGAAATTTTGTTCATCACCATATTAGAGAAGAAAATACCATTCCTCTCTGGAAAAAAAATGCTGTATCTATATCCTGTAGAGGAAAAAAGATTTCTTTGCATTGGATAAACTTAAAATCCTAAAAGGCCATATTTTGATTTCAAGCTGAGGCTTTAAACTGTCTGTTGCTACTTGACCTAGGAATCATATGGGGGAAAAAAAATGTGAGTTTGGTTTTCCATCCTAAAGCAAATAGAGGCAACTTGTTAATTTGGTTAATTGCAGTGAAAAAAAATGATTTGGTTGTTTGGCATTGTGTGGACAAAGAAGAGGTTGACTAACTAATGAGCTATATGCTTGTGTTGGTTTCTTGTTTTCACCATTGTCCTGTTGATTCTAGAGGCAAAGTGGTAAGCCCTGGGAAATTACTATACTTCTGAACTTAGTGATTCATTTTAATTGCTTTTTTATGGGGCTCTTAGGGTTTTCTGTATCTAATATTAAGGAAACTAATACAATGGTTTGTATCTAGAAAAGATATTTCAAGACAGGATGTTAAGCCAACTCTGATTTTCCATAGAACTAGAGTAACAATTAAAGGTGGGGCTCCTGGGTGGCTCAGTCAGTTGGTTATGCATCTGACTTTGATTTCAGCTCAGGGCATGATCTCATGGTCCTGAGATCAAGCCCTGAGTGGGGCTCCATGCTGGGTGTGGAGCCTGCTTAAGATTTCTCTCTGCCCTCCCTTGCTCAAGCACTCGTCCTCTCTCTCAAACACAGACACAGACACACACACACCAAAAAACAAATAACAATTAGAGGTTACATTTTGTCACCAACTATTCTTCAGGGGAGACTACCCACAGTATTTGGAATCACCTAACAACTGTAAATGGTGTCTCTACCAAGTAGTGAAGTGTTTTTCTAACGTGCATGCCACAAAAGGACTTTCTTTTTATGTTTCTTGAGATCTTTCGGCAAAGATTGCTGCTGAACAGGAGAGAAGCTGTGAGAGCATGTCCACACAGTTGGATGAGCCAGGCAGGGACAGGAGTAGAGGAGGAAATCAAGGGCATGGAGTATCACCGGTAGACCCCCTCTGCTCCTACAGGAAGTGGGGGCATGAGCTCTATCAGTGGCAGTGCAGCCTGTGTAGGAACACGCTTGAGTAGGATTGCTTTATTTGTATGTGGAGTGAGTAGGCATGGTGCTGTCTCAAGCCAAGGCGTGATCCTGAAGGAGCTATTAATCTAACTCGGCAGACCTTCAGGGTTTGTGGACTTAGTATTTGGGATTGTACAGTCAAAGGCAGTCCGGTGAGCCTTTGACTTATAGTAATAATTGCTGGTGGATCTCAGGGTGCAAAGCTGGCGTGCAGAAGGGTACTATGCAGGTGTGAGCAGCCTGGCAGCCCATTGGCACTGACGCTTTGTGGCAGCTCGTTGATCGCTGTTTGCCTCCTTATATGCATCGAATGGAGAAATTAGAAACTGAATTCTGGAATTCAGGATAGGATGAAACACATCGGAAAGCAGGTACAGTGTTGCCTGCCTGCCGTAGCAATGCTAGGACCACGAGTGTTTGAAGTTCATGCGGCTGGGCAGCTGAAAGAGAGCAAGATTCAGACATGGCTGGGCTTCACATGTGTTAGAACGGGACTCCCATGGAGCATCGGGGTGGCTCAGTCTACTGAGTGTCTGACTCTTGATTTTGACTCAGGTCATGATCCCAGGGTCATGGGATTTGAGCCCCACATTGACCTGTATGCAGAATGCGAAGCTGTTTAAGATTCTCTCTCCCTCTGCCCTTCCACCCCAGTCACACACTCTGTTTATAGAATAGAATAGAATAGAATAGAATAGAATAGAATAGAATAGAATAGAATAAAAAATAAACATAACATAACATAACATAACATAACATAACATAACATAACATAACATAACACTAGTCTTCTGTGACTCTGGACCATCCCAATAGATCACACAGTATCCATTTCTCTATGAAATCCTTTCTAAGTACAAATTAAGATCATATGAGATAATATATGTGAAATTGTTTACAAATGTTAATGTACTGTATAGATGTTGCAGCATAAATGCATATCCCTGAACACCAGGGGTGAGGGGTTGAATATTACCTGTATTGCAGTTTCTGTATTATGCACCAAGTGGGGAAACAAACATTTGGGGGAGAGGCGTGAAGGGAACAGATAAGCCTTATTGATTCTGCTTACATTTAGAAAACCTTTTAGGATCTTTTAAATCATTAGGACCAAAAGTTCTCACTTATTTAAAAAAAATATCAATTTAGAACATGAAACCATTTTCAGCCAGGAGGAACATAATCCACTTACTGTGTTGTTGTTTTTTTTTTTTTGTAGTTACCGTTATTTTTCCTTGCAGACATGGTGGGCTAGTCCTCAAAGCACAAATGTCCCAGGTACTCTGTTAAAGCACTGGTCATTTCATAACGAGTCTTTCAAAGTCTGGTTCACACACCCCTGGCATTGCTTGAAAATAGAATCAAGTGTAAGGTAGAGCCCACACTCAGCCTGTGGACCTTTCTGCCTTTGAGCAAGCTTGTGGAATGGACCCCTTCCGTCCTCCTCCTGTCCTGGCCTCTTGTGTGTACAGCATGTCCCATAGTGGTATGTATTCCAGCTTGTTATAATGAGGCTGGAATCCCACCAGAGAGTGAATTCAGAGGGAACAGGCTATTCTTTCTTCTCTCTGGCCTCCCACTCCTCTCCTCCTGCCCATTAGGTCTGTAAGCCTGGGCACTCAGAAATATGGACTAGATTAAATACTACCATGGCCCACGAGTTATTTTTGTTAATGTAATGAAAGACTGTAAGTTATTTCACTATTTCTCTTTTTTTATCTAAACCTTTATTTTTTTATATATTAAATATAATTTGTCAAATTGGTTTCCATATAACGCCCAGTGCTCATCCCAAGAGGTGCCCTCCTCAATGCCCATCACCCTATCTAGACCTTTCTTAATGAACCACATGTGATTTCCTTATGACTATAGCATTAATGGTGACTACTTACAATTACTACATGTGAATTGTGCGAGAGAGACTGGGAGCAGGTGAAGGAAGGCACATTTCCAGCGAGGAAATATATTTGTCCTCCTCCCTCTACCCTCAGTATTTCCAGTATGTATTTCCATTTGGAGAGTGGCCTGCAGAACTGTTACCATTAGATTCCATTCTGCTGATGGAGACTGAAGACAAAAGGAACATCATTCTGTAGACCATACTAGCCATGACAGAAACAGCTGACTACCCAGTGGTAACATCAAATAATTTGCCGCCCCAAGGTTGGACCAAGAAACATCAGAATTCATTTGCTTCTCTGAGATCATATTGAGAGGCACCGGTGGTCCTCCTGCTCCTGTACTGTGGCGGTTGCATCGATTGAAGAGAGGGCCGGTCTTTCTTGAGAGAGCCTTCTCTTGTTGGCAGAATCAGGAAAATGTTTTCACCCCTGTTGCATCTCACTCCTGATGAGGGTACCCTGACACTCATCCTGGGAATGCTTGTTCTGTAAGATATTCTGGCGTCAGGTAAGTCTGGGCGACATTGTTTTTTTCCCCTTCATGGAGGAAAGACACACACAAAGCATGGGTAGCAAGCATATCAAAGGGCTTGAGAAGGTCTGTAAAATCAGTTACCACAAAAAAAGATTCAGTTTTGCTTAATTTAGTGTTCCATTCAGGCATTTGTTTTATAAAAAATGTTAGAAAGTGTTAGGCATTTTTCTAGGTGCTGGGAATTTAGCCAAGAACAATATAAAAGTTCCTTTTTTCATGGAGTTCATAGTTTGTGGGAATAGTCACATAATAAACAAGTCAAAATATGTAATATATTGTCAGATAATGAACGATGATAAGAAAAACATCATAAAGGGTCAGAGAGTGATGATGTGGGGACACTGTCTTAGACAGTATGCTCTAGGGCTCTATGTGAGGGCAACATTTGAAAAGGGACTAAAAGGAAATAAGGGAGGGAGGCCAACAGTTATGAGGGAGGGGGAAGAGCATTCTAAGCAGAGGAAAGAGCAAGTGCAAAGGTCCTGAGGCAGAAGAGTGTTTGGCATATTGGAGTAGGCTGGGATGGGGTGAGGGGGTGTAGTAGAAGTTGAGACAAGAGAGGAGATTGGCCAGGCTCTGTAGGGGCAAAGGGAGTCCGAAGAAGCCGCTAGAGGGCTCTTAGCACTGAAATGATATTTTCTGCCCTATCTTTGGAAAGGATTTCTCTGCTTTTTATGTGGAGAAGAGCCTCTAAGGTCAAAGGTAGAACCAGGAAGACCACTGCACTGTCCAGGTGAGACAAGATGGTGGCTTGGACCAGGTGATGAGCAGTGGAGGTGGTGAGAAAGTAACATGTGTATTCCCATCTTAATTTTCCATAAACTTTCTTTTTGAGGAATGCTTTTTAATATCTCTTGGAGTGCATTTTAGAAAACATTGCTGTATGTCATCAGATGTCAATCATGTATTCCTGTCAGTTGTGGAAGTGCTTTTATACCTTCCTCCTTGGTGCTAAACCGTAATGAATAACAATGTCAGAAAGGTGAGACACCAAAAAGCTAAAGGAAGAAACTGAACATTTCAGTTTTAGCAAGTGTGGTCAAGGTTGAGTTTGACTCTTGGCCCCAGTGGTGTGACAGTCACAGAAGGCATTGGAAGTCCATTTTTGTTTTTATTTTTGCTTATTTTTTTTTTCTGACACAGGTACAATTGTGCAAAAGACTCTCACGCATGACATATTTTTATTTCGATGTATACTGAGTTCCTACTATAGCTAATTAATAAGCTAATACATTAGTCTGTTAATACTTTACTTGGCCACCTTTGCCTGATCAAATCAGTTTAGATCTCACTCTATCCAAGCTTATCACAATAACATGTGCCAACACATAGCTTTTATCGCATTGTAAGACACTTATCTGTCTAGTGGTTGGATGTTCCACTAAATGGGAAATTCCCTGATGGTGAGGATCCATGCCTTTAATTTCTGCATGCATAGAGCCTAGGTAGAGTCCAGACCCTACTATTGAGTAGGTGACAATAGCTGTTGGTTGAATGGGTGTCCAGGATTGCCTTGGGGACTAAGGATATGAGATGAACCCAAACACAGTCTCTTCCTTTAAAGAACTAGTAGTCTGGTGGGGTGGATGGATGAATTCTGGCTTCCCTGCGATGGTTGCTATAGGCCAAGATCTGTTCTTATACAGATAGAATATTCAGTAGTCCACTTGAAGGGTTTTCAACCAAGAAATTCCTCTCGTCCCACAATATCTAACTTATCAACCCCATTTGTGAGGTCAGAATTCCATAATTTACACGTTTCCTTGGACTAAGGAGTTCAAAGCCAAACACCTCAGAGACGGGAGGAGTACTTGAGGCACTCCTTAGCCATTTATTTATATGTTGTATGTGAATTACTGAGCAGCTCCATTTGCCCAGTGGTAGTAAAGGAAAAGGTTTTGTTGGAAGAGAGAGGAGGGCACCCATTCTCCAGTGGCTACCTTGATCATGCAGAATTATCTTGTAGCAAGAGAGCACTAGACTCTTAACTATGGAGGACAAACTGATGGCTGCCAAAGGGAAAGTGGGTGGGGAGGATGGGTTACATAGGTCATGGGAATTAAGGAAGACCCTTGTAGTGAGCACCAGGTGATGTATGTAAGTGCTGAATCTCTGCATTGTACACTTGAAACGAATATTACACTGTATGTTAACTGACTAGAATTTCAATAAAAACTTCAAAAAGAAAAAAATAAATAACCAGTTGGGGGGACAAAAGGAGAGAGAGAGAGGGAGCGAGCAAGCCCTGGGCAGGATATGGCGCACTGAGTCAATGAACACTGCATTCTGTTGCTTTGCAGATCACACTTTGTGCCACGAAAACACCTTGGTCTCAAAGCTGCACCTGCATTTAGCCACAGCTCACTGGTTGAAGTGTCAAGGAAGTCTCTGGTGTCTTCCTTGTACAGGCCACAAGCAAAGGGAACAATGAGTAGAGCACCCCTGGGGGATAAAGCTCTAGGGGTTTTATCATGGCTCAGACTGTGCTGAAGTAAACAAAGGCAGCTGCTTTTGTAGCTACGCCCTAGGCAAGCTTGCAAAAGGAAATATTTACTAAGTAAGACATGGACAAAGCAGAAAGAGAAAATAGGCCATTTCCAGAAATTAAGGGGAGACTAGAGCAAGCCTGGGGGAGTCTGTTTCTTTCTCCTGTTGGCTCTGCCTTTATATTGCATTAAAACTGCAAGTATGCTAATCATATTGCCTGACTAGTTTAGAAAAGACAAGCAGACAAATAGACATTCTTCTTGGAGCCTTCCTGCAGCCAGACCTCAGGTTGTGTATCTCAGCAACAGCCATGAATACCTCTTCTGCAAGAGCGCTGTGCTTCGTGACTCTCCAGCCTGGCTCCTGGCTAGAGAAGCGCACTGCCAGCCTGCATTTCATTGTCATTTTTTCCTTTCAAAAAAGGAAAAGTGCCAGCCAGCATTATCGCTGCTGGACTGTGAATTATATGTATAAATGACATCTTTTATTCTTCTTTATTTCAAGTAAACTTGCGCTTACTGAGTAGGTACCATGTGCCACGTGTTGTCTTGGATGTTATTTTATTTAATCCTTCAAACAGGGCTTTTATTTTCCATTTCACAGATAATGTAATTGATGATTGAAGACCATCAATAACTTGCCTAGCATCACAAAGCTGGCAAGTGGCAAAAAGCAGTATTGGAACCCAGGTGTGCTTTTGGCTTATAATCAAGACCACTGTGTGTCTAATGATTCAGGGCATTTAATATGTCAAGGACACCTGTTTGCTCTTGGGATGTTGTGGAGTTTCTGTTCGTATTTAAGAATAACCAGGTGTTTATTCCACTGAGATAGTGTGTGCGTTACATGACTCTGTTAGTGTTCTGTCTTTGGATTTAAGTAATTGCCTGATACCAGTGTTTGGCTCCATAGCCAACTTTGAAATATGCAAGATGTGACTATCTAAGTTATAAATTGCCTGCGTCCACTTCTTTCTCTTCCAATTCCAATGATGGGCAAACAGAGGACACGGAAACCAGTCTCATTCTGTAGTAGCTCTGATGCGATACTGAGTGAATGTGGAGAAGAAGGGTGACTGATCACAGGCCCTTATTAAGTGTCTACTTGGTACATTAGAGGGTTGGCTTTTTCTCTTGATTGCTTTCTATACTGAGGGACTTTTCTTCCAACTGTGCTCCTCCTTCCTCAACCCTGTTCTTAAAAACACTTAATAAATGCAGTCTTTATTTTAAAGTTGTCCTATTCATTATCAGATGATTATTGTCAGACAAAGATTGGAACAGATGTGAAAAGCAAGGCTAATAAGATACAGTAAAAGAAAAGACATTTCCAATGTTTACGTAAATAAGGTTTTATCAAGCTACACTCTCTCAGATTTCCTACCTTAAACCCATCCCACTTAGAGCAAAACCCAAAGTCCTTACTGTGACCTCAAAGCCCCTGATGATCTGCCTGTAGTCACTTCCCTTGTTACCCCTTCCTGATTCTACTCAGTCACCTGGCCTCCTTGCCATTCTCCACGTGACACCTTTTTCTTGCTGCTTTCTGTGTGTGGAAAGCTCTGAGCCCCTGGGGAGCATGGGGCTTATGCCCTGGCTTTAATCAGGCTTCTATTCAAATTCCCTCTGTTTTGAGGTTCTCACCTGGACCACTCCTCTGAGAATAGCAGCCCCTCCTGCACACTGTAACCCTACACTGTCCAACAGGGTAGCTACTAGCCAGGCGTGGTTATGTAGATTTAAATTTTGCCCTATATTTATTGGACAGCACAGATCTAGAACATTTCCATCATCACAGAGAGCTCTGTGGGGGAGCGTTGCTCCGGCCTCCTATCCTGCTTTATTTTTATTTGTAGCCCTTACCATTACATGAAATCATGTATTTATTTGTTTAGTTATCTGTCTTGGCACTAGAAAGAAAGCCCCATACCGTCAGGAACTTTGTGTGTTTTTGTTTAATCTCTTATCTTCAGCTCAAGTATCTGGCATATAGTAGGTGCTTAATAAATCCTTCTTGAATGGATGACTGGATCTTTGGGGGAACGTTTTTTAATCCCAGAGGAGATAAGGAGAATTGTCGAGGGAGGTCGCTACTTTTCTTCTGCCCTTCCCAGCTCTCGAGAGCCTTTGTGATAACCCACATGCTTTCGGGAAGGAATTCAGTTCCTGGCTTTGTTTCTCTTCAGGCTCCCTTCACATGATTCATACATCCCAGCAAAAGAAGCAGAACTGACCGCACTCACTCTGAGTGGTTATTACCACATCCACAGATGGTCCCTTTCGAATCTGGCAGCCTCTGTTTAATGCCAGGGGACTCTTCTGCCAGAAGTCTTTGGTCATTTCGTGGAAGAGAGTATCTCACTTTTACTGAAGAGTAGGAATTGTGTGCGACAGTTTTATAGTGACTATGCCTAATAACGCAGATTGTTTTGATGCTCCTCAGGCATCTGGTTTCCCCAAAGGCTGACATCATCCTGGTGGCTCCTTAGGGACAGGAATCCAGAACACTGTACTCCTTCTGGGCTCCATTGAAGACACTCTGAGTCTGCTGGCCAGTTCTCCCTCAGTGTTGCTCCTTGTAACACTTGACCTGAGTTAGGCCCAGTACATAGAAGGGTCTAGAAAGCTGAGCTAGAAGTGTCAGCATGGTTCAGAGACTTCCCTTTCTGAAGCCTCCGTAAATGAACTTGACTCAGCACTTGCATCACATGTGCTCTACTCCCTGACTGACATTTGGTGAGTTCCTTTCCCACTGAGGCCAATGTTTTACTGTGGGAGAGAGCGCACTTCCTGGCCCACCAAACGCATCTGACAGACACTAAACTTCACGGCCAGAGTCTATGTCATGATTCTGAGAAGCTAGTAAACAAATACGCAAAGGAATATAAATTAAAAAAAATTTTTTCTGTCTTTGTGTGTATGCATCTTGTTCATTAAATAACTGACACAATGAGAAGAAAATGTCTCAACGTCACTGAGTTACATAAAAGAAGACTTGAATAAATACCAAGGTGTATTTTTGGACAAGATGACCGCTTTAAGGCTTAGTTCTCCTGAAATGAATTTGCAAACGTAGTACAATTCTGGTTAAAATTCTAATGAAAATTTTCTTAGAAAATGGCTAAGCAATTCTCAAGTCCATTTGGAAGACAAATTAGATGGGATGCAAATAAATATTTGCAAAGGATGAGTCCTGAGAGGCACAAGCACTGATAGATATTAAACTTATAACAAAGTGATAAAAATTAAAGTAAAATGGTTTGAGGGCAACAGGAGATAAGCATACCAATGTAGCAGAGTTCAAAACTGAAGAGAGACGATTATATATAGGAATTTTGTCTCATGAGAGGGGCATTTTAATAAATGTTTCTGAGATATTTGTTTATTCATTTGAAAAAATCCCTTCCTTGTACAAGATGGCAAAATAAATTCAAGAACTAAACATTGAACAATGAAACTAGTATTAGAATGAGAACAAATATAGATGAATATTTTGGAACTTCAGGAGGGCCTGAATAAACTACTCACGGCAGGAAACATGAAAGAAGAACATTTTGAACAGACTGTAAAAATAGTCAATAACTTTTCATGGCAAAAACACCATAAATGAGGCCATCTGAGAAAAGTATTTACAACCTGTATGACAAAGGAGTTTATATATAAACCATTTTTAAAATTCAATAAGAAAAAGATCTTAGGGCACCTGGGTGGCTCAGTCAGTTAAGCATCTGACTTTGGCTCGGGTCATGATCTCGCAGTTCGTGGGTTCGGGCCCCGCATCGGGCTCTGTGCCCACAGCTCAGAGCCTGGAGCCTGCTTTGGATTCTGTGTCTCCCTCTCTGTCTCTGTCTCTCAAAAATAAATAAACGTTAAAAAAAATTTTTTTTTAAATGATCTTGTATTCCTTTCTTGTGGCTGCTTAACAAATTACCACACTGGGTGGCTTAAAACACAGAAACTTATTTTCTCACAGTTCAAGATGTTACAGGGTGGCACTCTCTACAAAGGGGAGGATCCCTCCTTGCCACTCCCAGGTTCTGGTAGTTTCAGTGTTCCTTGGCTTGTGACCGCATAGTCTCGGCCTCTATTTTCTCATGGCTTTACCTCTGCGTCCGAGTCTTTTCTGTGTCTTATTAGGAAACTTACCATTGGATTTAGGGCCCACCTAGATAATCCAACTTGATCTCCTTTTAAGATCCTCAATTTAGTTATTCTTGTTTCCAAAAAGCTCACATTCATAGGTTTTGGGAGTTAGGACACGGTCATATCTTTTGGGGGGCTACATTAAAACCACTGCAAACCTCAATACAAAAATGGGCAAAATATAAAAGATTTCGCAAGGAAAGAGATATTCAATTTCACAGGTAATCACATGCAACTTAAAATGATAAAACATTTTTCTGTAATTTGGCAGAAATCTCAACTAATTTGCAGTATAGGTGAGAACACAAGGAAGTCAGGGCTCTCCTACATGCTTCTGGAAGTTATAAATTGCCACAGTCTTTATGAAGGACAATGTGATATTATATATAAAAATCATCCAATCTAGGTTCCTCCTTTGACCTCTCAAATTCTCAGTAAGATCTACCACAAGGCTGGGCATCACCACATTATTAATAATACTCAAATAGTAGAAATAACCTGGATGCCCAATGATAGGAGACAGGTTAAATGAATTATGGTATATAATAAATAAAAATGGTACTAGAATATTTAAAACTGTGACAAAATTTAAATATAAAATGTATGATTAAATCATATCACGAAAGTGCCAACATCTGGGTCACGATGGTGGATTATGCATACACCAAACCCTGTTTCACATACGTGGATGATATATCATTATTATTTTAATAATAAATGGCTGACCTCAAAAGAAAAGAATTGTCAGGTCCCAGAAATGGAAAGGGCAGACTTAGTGTATAGGAGATGGCACTGTGCCTTCCAGGTTGTGACCAGGACATGGCCAGCAAGTAATCTGGGATCCAGGAGCACACTGCCCATCTCTGCCTGGAAGGGAAGACAGTCCACACCTGCCTGCCACAGACAAGGCTAGGAAAATGTCACCCACCTGAGATGGAAACCCTGAGCTCATCGGCATCTGCAAATATGGAAATCCAGGACTGAGCTACCGATAAAAAAAGTAGTTCAGACTTTTGGGAACCATTTGGGACTCAAGCAGGGGCAAACTCAAAACTCTATTGGAAAAAATTAAGTAAACCCCAAAGGAAAATCTGTATAAATCCAGGTTCAAGCAGGAGATGATTCCTTTAGAACTATAATTCTGAATTTTTGGTCTGGCCTCATTAACCACTTTTCACTCTTAAAAATTGTTAAGAACAAAAGAATTTTCATTTTTGTTGGTTATACCTATCGATATTTACCATATTAGAAACTAAATCTGAGGAACTTATAAGACACAAGAATCTCCAAGTACACATTTCATTAACCATTAGAACAATGATGTTACCACATATGTAGCCTCTGGAAAATGCGATTATAAAGTCATGAAAAAATGAGAGTGGAAACATCAAATAACATTATGAAAATTATTTTGACCTCAGATTCCTTGACTGGTCTTGGGGGTTTCCTGGGGAACCCCAGACCACTCTCTGAGAACCACTGCTAAAGAAGATATGCTCATAGCCAAGGATTACTAAACCTATAATGAAAGCCTGTACTACTTGAGATAGTCTACTACTCCAGTGAATGGGAAAATTCATACCTGAAGACTTAGAGATAAGAGAGTAATCTGAGAAGGGCTTCAAATTCAAATGTACAGTATGATCTAAAGTAATCATATGCAGAAGCATCTGCATAGCTTAAAGATTGGAATTAGAATTGCTAATCGCTAAGAGTAGGGATCTCTGGGTGGTAGAAATACATATGGTTTTTATTTTATTCTTTGTGACTTCTGAATTTTCCAATTATTTCTTAAACATGTTTTAGTTTTGTAATCAGAAAGAATATTTCTGTACATACTAAATTGAATTTAGATATTTGTTCATTAGAATAATGCTCACTTTGACTCACTTGAGAATATTCTTCTATCAGGAGGTCTAGGACCTTCAAAAACCTTCATGGATGTAAATAGTTCTGTTATTTGAATAAGGCCTTTACACTTTATTAACGTGTAGTTTGTAGAAATTTCAACAACTACCGAGGCCAGTTTAACCTGGTTTAGGAGAATTGTTCTTCACAGAGCAAATTAATTTGTCAAAATTGCATAAAAAAAGAATGCTAATATACTTAAAATCAAAATTTCCAGGCTCTTTGAATGACTTATTACTTAAAAATATGCAGATATGTTAAATACTCTATTTTTATAGCAAATGTGTCACAAGATTATATTTTGTAAGCTTAATTTCAGTTTTTGATCGACTTGAAAGAAATAATGTAGACTTTCTGCCTTGATTCCTGCTTCTCTCACTTGATTCTAATTAGTGAGTTTTATGGTATTGCTTAATAGACATGTTAGAATTTGAAAGGATGTTGCATTTATTTTAATACAGGACTGCCCGTCGGTGTCATGTTGAGAGTGGGGACATTCTGTTAGGAAAGCTTGGGAATTGGTTAGATAACACAGTTAAACAGGGTCTTTATAAAAAGCTTGAACTATGATCCTTCCCTGCCCAGGGAAAGACCTATTCAATATGAGACAGAAACTTCCCAAATTTATATGACAATAGAACTTTTTCCACTCAGCACATATTGCCGATTGCACTTTGGGGAAACGTTGATCCAGACAAGTCCCTCATGAAGAAAGGGGCTTATTGGAGGGTTGGCCCCCCTATGGTGCTTGTGTCCTCTTTTAATAACACTGCTTTATAGCATTTTATTTTACAAAGTTCCTATTTTCAGGGAGCTTATATTCCAATAGGGAAGACCATCACATTCTTGGATAACCATAATGAAAGATATGATTGAATGCCCAAAGGGAACCAGCTGGGCTTAACTGAGCAGGCGTGATTAGATTAAGTAATAATAAAAAGAAATCACTTGAAGAATGGGACTTTACACGTATTTACACAGAAGTTTAAAGGTTCTGAGGACAAGCAGCATCCTTAAACTATAAAAGTGTGATTTCAAAGATTTGGATAGGCTGGGATGATGGGTCAGTGTGTATTTCTTTATCTCAGATGTCTTCTCCTCCCTCCCAAAAACTTCTTTTCAGAATGCTGTCTCCCGGTAGGTATGCATTTCTGCATTTTAACTCTGTTCACCTTCAAATAGTATGTCTATTGCATAAGGTTAGGCTATAATGAAGTAGCAGTGTGGACATTCTTACATAATACTTAGAGTTCCTACAAGGCTATGCCTATTGTCTCATCTTTCTGCTGTCTCCAGACCACCAAAGTCTAGGGCTCAGATATGTTGACCTCTTTTTGTTGACAGTGTAAGGTCTGGAGGTTTCAAACTTTTGTTGAGTAAACATTTCAAACAAAGTTTCAATCAATGTTTTCTGCCAGAATAAGAGAATAAGCATATTCATAATCTAGATGGTGTACCACACCATCTCTCTTGGACTATGTTCTTTTAATAATCACCAGAGCGTTTTATTCAATGTAAATTATACCTCAATAAAATTGATCGTAAGCTTTTTTAAAAAGCCATTATCAGGGCACCTGGGTGGCTCGTTCGGTTAAGTGTCTGACTTCGGCTCAGGTCATGATCTCACAGTTCATGAGTTTGAGCCTCACATCAAGCTTTGTGCTGACAGCTCAGAACCTGGAACCTGCATCAGATTCTGTATCTCTCTCTCTCTCTGCCCCTCCTCTGTTAACACGCTGTCTCTCTCTCTCTCTCTCAAAAATAAATAAAAGCATTAAAAAATTTTTTTAAGTCATTATCTTTATTTTTTATGTACAACTTTTTTATTATAATAAAGTAAAATATATTGTGTATAAAATATACATTTTAACCATTTTTAAATTATTTTCTTATTTTTAAATTTACATCCAAGTTAGTTAGCATGTAGGGCAATAATGATTTCAAGAGTAGATTCTAGTGATTCATCCCCTATGTATAAAACCCAGTGCTCATCCCCAAAAATGTCCTCCTTAATGCCCCTCACCCATTTAGCCCATCCCCCACTCCCACTCCTCCAGCAGTTTGTTCTCCATTTTTAAGAATCTCTGTTTTGTCCCCCTCCCTATTTTTATATTATTTTTGCTTCCCTCCCCTATGATCATTTGTTTTGTATCTTAAATTCCACATATAAGTGAAGTCATATATTTGTCTTTCTCTGACTGACTTATTTCGCTTAGCATAATACCCTCTTAGTTCCATCCACATAGTTGCAAATGGCAAGATTTCATTCTTTTTGACTGCTGAGTAATACTCCAGTGTGTGTGTGTGTGTGTGTGTGTGTGTGTGTGTGTGTGTGTGTGTATACCACAACTTCTTTATCCATTCATCTGCCAATGGACATTTGGGCTCTTTCCATTCTTTGACTATTGTCGATAGCACTGCTATAAACATTGGGGTACATGTGCCCCTTCGAACCAGCACACCTGTATACCTCGTGTAAATACCTAGTAGTGCAATTGCTGGCTCATAGGGTAGTTCTATTTTTAACTTTATGAGGAACCTCCATACAGTTTTCTAGAGTGGCTGCACCAGTTTGCATTCCCACCAGCAGTGCAAAAGAGATCCTCTTTCTCTGCATCCTCGCCAGCATCTGTTGTTGCCTGAGTTGTTAATGTTAGCCATTCTGACAGGTGTGAGGTGGTATCTCAGTGTGATTTTGATTTCTATTTCCCTGATGATGACTGATATTGAACATTTTTTCATGTGTCTGTTAACCATCTGGACGCCTTCTTTGAAAAAGTGTCTATTCATGTCTTTTGCCCATTTCTTCACTGGATTATTTGGTTTTTTTTTTGGCTGTTGAGTTTGATAAGTTCTTTATGGATTTTGGATACTAACGTTTTATCTTCTTTATCATTTGCAAATATCTTCTCCCATTCCCTCGGTTGCCTTTTAGTTTTGCTGATTGTTTCCTTCACTGTGCAGAAGGTTTTTATCTTGATGAGGTCCCAATAGTTCATTTTTGCTTTTGTTTCCCTTGCCTCTGGGGACGTGTTGAGTAAGAAGTTGCTGCAGCCGAGGTCACAGTGGTTTTGGCCTGCTTTCTCCCCTAGGATTTTGATGGCTTCCTGTCTTACGTTTAGGTCTTTCATCCATTTTGAATTTATTTTTGTGTATGGTGTAAGAACGTGGTCCAGTTTCATTTTTCTGCATGTTGCTGTCCAGTTTTCCCAGCACCATTTGCTGAAGAGACTGTCTTTAGTGTATTGGATGTTCTTTCCTGCTTTGTCAAAGATCAGTTGGCCATACGTTTGTGGGTCCATTTCTGGGTTCTCTATTCTGTTTCATTGATCTAAGTGTCTGTTTTTGTTCCAGTACCATACTGTCTTGATGATTACAGCTAAAAAGCCACTATCTTTCGATGTGTGAAACAACCTTAAGAAAGAGGTATCTAGTTGCAACATGGGTGGTGAATACTACATGTTGCCTTTCTTTCTGATGTTGATCATAAACTAAAATGTATATTAGTTTGGACTAATGCGTTACACAGTCTCTCAAAATATTTCTGGACTTGTTGCAAATGTTAATGTTCACATCATTGTCTTTTTATTTTAATGAAGCTATTTTTTGGCATTACTATAATGTCATCACATATAATTAGTTTTATGTTCTATCTCATAAGAGATGGAAAGTGATAAGACTCTCATTGGGGTGGCTGGTGTGCTTTGTTACAGTCTTGACCAAGATGATATAGCACTGAATTAAGGTGAAGTTCCCCACTTTTCAACTTCCATTCAGGTACGGGGATTTCCACCGCTCATCAGGAGAGACAGATATGGGGAAAACACTTGAAGCTTCTCTTTTTGCTACCCATGCACATACCCTTACTTGTCCCCAGGAAAGAAGGAGCAACTTCTCTGGCAAATTGGGTGAAAGATCTTGGCCTGCTGGCCTCAGCCCCATGGAGGTGCTTATCCAGGTCTGCTAATCCTGTGGCCTGGAAAACTCACTGGACAGCCTTCCCTCCTGGAAGGAACCCTGTGTGGTCCAGAATCCTAGGACTGGGAAGAAGGTGTGGCATCGGAGATGAAGTGTGTGCATGATTTTCCATCAGCTGGCAACTGCTCACCATTTACCTTCTCTTGTTGAATGTCTCCATTAGGTCCAAACTTAGGAGGGAAAGATGGCTGTTAGATAATGAGTCCCTTCTCCCAATCCCAACAGGCTGGAATTCTGCAAGTACTTTGAAGGGTTTCTACCTACCCAGGCAATGGGAGGTGGGTCTGTCTTCTGCCCCAATTTGGTGGAAACTCTGTTTCCCTCACGGACTTCCGTTTCTACTAAGAACTGGTAGATGTAGTATAGGTGGTTGAGCTCTGGAGTAAGTTCTTGTAAGTGTGAATTCTTACTGGGCAGATTTCAGTTTTCCCATCTGTAAAATGGAGATTTAAAAAGCGTATGGTTATTGTGAAGATTCTCGTTGTGTGATAATTCCTCTGAAGTACTTATCACAGGGCCAACATAAGAATGGGTGAGCTATTATTATTGCTGTCATTACTGTGTGCGTGCACAATGGCTTCAAAGCTGCATAAATACAGTTATTATAATGATGGACTCTCCCAGCATCCAGAAGATTCCAGAATTTTTTGGTGAGGAGGAGCTATCCCCGATCTTTTGATGATGGTGGCGATGAAGGGTACAGCAGAAGGAAGGACTGGAAGTTTGGGGACAGTGTGGTGAAACTGAGATAAACATCTATGTGTGTGTTGGGGAGAGTTGTGCATGATGGGAACATGTGTAGGATGGTTTTGATATAATATGTGGTGTTACCGAATATATGCTGTTTGGCATGAACCATCAAAGAAAAAAAAAAGAACTGAAACTCTGTTTTGCCAGAATAACTTCCATTTATGTGTATAAATTATTATTTGTGCAAAGTGATTGCCACACAAAGAAATAGAGCTGATTTGTGCATGTCATTTCATATATCAGATAAACGGTGCTGTAAATATTATTCGGTTGTAACAGCCACTTCTATAAATACAGTTGTTAATGGGGCACCTGGGTGGCTCAGTCGGTTGAGCGTGCGACTTCAGCCCAGGTCATGATCTCGCAGTCCGTGGGTTCGAGCCCCGCATCGGGCTCTGTGCTGACCACTCAGAGCCTGGAGCCTGTTTCAGATTCTGTGTCTCCCTCTCTCTCTGACCCTCCCCTGTTCATGCTCTGTCTCTCTCTGTCTCAAAAATAAATAAACATTAAAAAAAATAAAAAAAAATAAATACAGTTGTTAATCAGCTGTGGGTCCTACCCCTTAGCGTGATAAGCAGGGCATCTAAACACGTAGCTATTAAAAACTTATTATAGGAGATACTGTTAGTGCTCTGCCCAGATACTCTTGGATCCCCTTCATTTTCTCCGCTCTCCTCCTCTGGCTCCATTCTTTGCTTCCACCAGCCACACCTGCACCTTGTCAGGGGACTGTGCATGGGTCTCTGGAACTGCCTTGCCTTTTGGTACAGAAAGCTGGAAGTGCCTCTAGTCCATCCTCACCCCAGGTGGCCCTTGGCCAACAACAGATGGGAGTGGGAGCGTGAAAGGCCAGCACCTTTGCCTTGAGTGGGAATAATTCTGGGGGGAGACTGTGGCTTGCTCCCCAGGATACTGCCTAAAGCCACAGTCCTCCCTCAGTCGTCCTCTTAATAAATGATTCGCACCTGATTCCTTATCACAGGTTCTGTTTCTGGGGAACCTGAATTAAAATCACTTAATGTACGTCAACTTTTCTCCTGGGCATGGTGTAGATGTCAGCTTATTAATCCTCACAACACTGTACGGCAGTTATTATTACGCTTACTTCGTGGAGAAGCACGCTGACTTGAATTAAAGAGTACTGGCAGCTGCACGTCACTGGAGGTGGTTGGAGGTTCGTTGCTTTGCCTTCTTTCCTGCCCTTCTGGCCCCTGGCGTCTTATTTAGCATGACTGCTGTGTTATCTTTTGAAGTACAGCCACCATGTTGGGATGGTTTATCTGAACAAACAAGACTGTATTTGGGAATTATCTACATAAAGCCCATCACTGATGCAGATATCACAATAATTCTCCTTGGTTCAGAACCCAAAGGATGATTTAGCCAAGAGACATAAAATAAGTTTTGTGTAGGGAAAACAAGTTATCAGAACGACCAGGAAGAATGCTACTGCATTGACTAAGACCTCAGCAAGAGCACTGGGTGAATCAGATAGGGGGTGAGGGGCAAGCCTCTGGGGTCAGGTTCATCTGGGCTGGAGTCCCAGCGTCTCTTCTGACAAGCTTTGTGATCTTGGGCTACTTATGTAATCTCATCCTTAATCTTCTCACCTGTAAAATGGAGACTGCAAGATCTATTTTGGAGGATTGAAATAAGGATTAAATAAAAGAATAAAAGAACATATATAAAGTTCTTAGCATAATGCCTGGCATAGAGTATGCTCTAAATCAAATCAGTTTTTATTAAAACGATGTCTGGAGCATATTATGTGGTCTGACTCAGTGATTCACCCTAAACAGAGCCGTATCATTTGCAGACATCGATGATGCAATATGCAGCTGCCCGTGGACCTCCTCATAGGCCATAACTGGTGTGCGGGCCACACCTTGAGAACCTTCCAGTACAGGTACCAATATGCCATTTTCCTGGTGGAGTCTGCAGTGAGCCAGGCTTTTTGCATTTTCCATTTACCAGAGAGAGGAATGGCCACAGGCCACTCTGCCCCTGAATAACCTGCCTGCCAGCAATATGAAGATTGCTCCATAAAGGCGGTACAGACTTGTTCTCTTGTTTGACATTTTATGGTGGGATCTTTGTTGATTCATATGTTGTTAGAGATAATACAGACCCCCTATGCCTTTCACCCAGTGTCCCCCAATGGCAACATCTACAGACATCTGATTTTAAACATATTTTTGAGTAAGTATTCGTGCCTTCCCTTACATGTGCGAAAACGCTGAAAAATCTTTGTTTTAGTGAGACTGCAAACCACAAGACCCAGTCTCTTCTGTCAAGAATCTGAAAATCAACTGGAGCCTTGAGTGAGGAACCTTGAGTCAAAAAGGAGCCCTTATATATATGCATTCCTTTATTTGCCCCAGAATGAAAACTAAGACTTTTACATGCAGCATTTTTTTTCAAACCTATAATGTTTGATTGCAAAGTTTTTCTTTTTTTTTTCCTCATTGTGCATATGATTAGATTACATAGAGGGTTAGAATTGTCGACTTTGCAGTCATAACCATGCCATTCAAGACCCCATGTGTGTTTCCTCTTCTAGAGGTGGGTGGCCCCCACACAAAGACCTTTTGGGGGGTCCTTAAAGCATGTGGTAAGAACATTTGTGGCTTGGAACAAAAGCAGAAACGCCAAATCCGGTCAGCTTATGTAGCATTTCTTTAAAAGAGCCATTGTAGAAGCTCTCGGTTACTAAGAAGCATGGCTACTCCCATGGTGGTACTGCCATGGCCCAGGCTCTGCTTCCCCCTCAGCACATTGTTCCTCACGTACCAGTGTGTCCGGTGCCTGTACTGGTCATGCAGGGAAGCAGCTCGTGTGCAGTGTCTGATATGATCATCAGTCTATGGATAGTAGAGCAGTTGGCTTTATTTACTGGGTAAACTGTCTTAATTTTGCTTTTAATTTTTTAAAAAAATTTTAATGTTCATTTTTGAGAGAGAGAGAGAGTGAGAGAGTATGAGTGGGGGAGGGTCAGAGAGACAGGGAAACACAGAATCTGAAGCAGGCTCCAGGCTCTGAGCCGTCAGCACAGAGCCGGACACGGGGCTCGAGCTCGTGAACTGTGAGATCATGGCCTGAGCCAAAGTCAGCCGCTTAGCTGACTGAGCCACCCAGGTGCCCCTTTACTTTTAATTTTGAAAGTAGGAAGTATCTCTCTGTCCCCAACATTGCCTTCTCCATCTCTCTTCTTTCCTGCCTCCTTCTTGAGTCTCTGAGCCTCCAGCCTCAACCTCTTCCAGCTGCCTTCCCATCTTTTCTTACTCTCTTCATGGATCCTCCCATCTCTTGCTTCCCCTTACTGTCAGCCCTCCAAAAGAAAAAAATAAATAAAACAGAAAGAGAGAAAGAAAAAGGAGAATAAACAGAAAAACCCTCCATTACGACATTTGTTTAAAATAATCATATGTTTATTTTAATTTCATTTTACTGTCTTCCAAAACACAGGGCTGTGCAGAACCAGGCTTCTGTTTGCCTCGCGGGCATTTACAGTTATTCGGTGGTAATGATGCACAGTCCATTTATAAACAAACATCTTTTTGTCTTTATTACTGCGTTTGTTTGTGATGTCTGAATGAGCAGTTTAAGTGTATGTTTGTAAGCCATTCACCAACTATCTTACACTAGGTACAAAGAGGAGGTAGAAATTAGTATTGCATAACTCATGCTTTGCAACACTGCCACAGAGTAGGGCTTGGGGATTTAATGATAGGGGGAATGACTTTCTCACCATTATATCCTCTATGTACAACTGTGGGCCACCAGAGGAGACAGCTCAGTGGACAAGTGAACCATCTATTACCATGGGTTCAGCCCAAATGTAAGCCAAGCCTTTTGTCTCAGTGATATAGAAAACCAAACAGTGGGCCATGGGAGACCCATGACAGGTATCCAGGACAGCAGTCAACTGGAATAACAGTAGGATGAGGGGTGTGTGTGTGTCCAGAGATGAAGGACATAGAGACAAAGCCTGGAGTACTTATAAGGTGGGGTTGTGACGGGACATTGCATGTGGCTTACCTGTCACTGCTGGCCTGGGGGTGACTTCTGAAAGGACAGACCCCAACTAGACAAGCCTATTGTTCTAATTCATTGTTTATCAAAGGCATCTGTGAAATCATTTGATGAACTCTACCCATTTCCTACCGACATGACCGTTATACTAGGGCAAATACTCAATTGCAGTTTGGGGGCACTGCGTGAGTCTTGATTATTTATTGGAAGGAAGTACAATGAAAAGAGAGGGAAATGCGTTTTACAAATATATATATGACTCAATAGCATTGTATATGGGGCTGCTTGCCTGCTTTTTTTTTAATACTAGGAAATAAGTTCAGACAGGATTCTTCTCATATTCTGGTTTTGACTTTGCAGTGTGTGTATGTCTGTGAGCGATACTATTTTTCTCAATCCAAATGTGTTGCATGTACTTTTCGAGGTTCCAGATGTCCTGTTTTATCCTCAGGTAATTCCTGTGCATTCCATGCAAAGCTAATTCTGTGTCTTAGTCTGAGGGGGACAGTGAAAAGAGACCAGAGACCAAGGGATAGATGGTGAAAAAGACAAGAAAGGAATACTAAGTATCTTGTGTGGCTTTTCTTCTTTTGCAGTTCTGTTTTGAAGCCAAAGTGGATGATGCCGTCAGGGCTGACCCACTGATCAGAGTCTGAAAACTTCCCATCTTCGCATTTGCCATCAGTTGAGATAAGATGGAAGACTGTTACAAGGATAGGACTTCACTGATGAAGGGCGCCAAGGACATTGCCCGGGAGGTGAAGAAACAAACTGTAAAGAAGGTGAACCAGGCAGTGGACCGGGCCCAGGATGAATACACCCAGCGGTCCTATAGTCGGTTCCAAGATGAAGAAGAGGATGATGACTATTACCCACCTGGAGAGACCTATAATGGGGAGGCCAATGATGATGAAGGCTCCAGTGAGGCTACCGAGGGCCACGATGAAGATGATGAAATCTATGAAGGGGAGTATCAGGGCATCCCCAGTATGAACCAAGGGAAGGACAGCATTGTGTCAGTGGGGCAGCCTAAGGGCGATGTGCACAAGGACCGCCAGGAGCTGGAGTCAGAGAGGAAAGCTGATGAGGAAGAACTAGCCCAGCAGTATGAGCTGATAATCCAAGAGTGTGGTCACGGCCGTTTCCAGTGGGCCCTTTTCTTTGTGCTGGGCATGGCCCTTATGGCGGATGGTGTGGAGGTGTTTGTTGTTGGCTTCGTGTTGCCCAGCGCTGAGACGGACCTGTGCATTCCAAATTCAGGATCCGGATGGCTAGGTGAGTGCATCATGCCTGTGACACAGATTCTGAAACTGGCTTATTTGCAGAGCACCGTTAACAAATAGAATACTTACTTTTCATCCAGAGCACTGCTTCTCCCCTCACCACTACTTTATTAGGAACAGCTTTGAACATGCAAAAGAATCAAAAACATTGTACAATGATGCTTGTATATATCCACTACCTAGATCCTATAGTTAGCATTTACCGTATTTTCTCTATCATCTATTCATCCATCAATCCAACTTATATGTTTATGCATTTCAAATTAAGAGCAGTATGTTTTATATTATTATAAATGTTTTATTGGTTTCTCCTTTATTAACTTCTAAAGATATGTCCTTGGAAGTTAATAAGACTACTTACTATATGAAAACATATTTGGTACTTTTCTAAATATAGAGGTAAATTCTACATAACTCTGACAAATGTGATTTAAAATTCTGAATTTCAAATTTTATGTATAATACTATGATTTAAATACTTTTGGGACCCCGCTGATTTTTTTTTCCCCTTTAATCTATGTGTATGTTTGCTTGTTTATTTTTTCAGTTAGTTTTATTCATAGAATTTTCTCTAGATGACTTTTTCTTTTTCAAAGCTTGTACCTTTGTGCCTAAACTGGAAGAACTTCCTCATATGCTTTAAAAATCTATTTCAAATCGGGCAACTGGGTGGCTCAGTCAGTTAAGCGTCCGACTCTTGATCTCAGCTCAGGTCATAATCTCACAGTTCGTGAGTTCAAGCCCCACATAAGGCTCTGCACTGATAGTGTGGAGCCTGCTTGGGATTCTCTCTGTCCCTCCTGTCTCTGTCCCTCCCCTGCTTGTGCTCACTCACGTGCACGCTCTCTCTCTCAAAATAAATAAATGAACTAAAAAAATTTTTTTTAATCTATTTCAAATCATATTAATATCTAAATTATATGTGTGAAAATAATACGACTTCTCTATCAAATATCTAGATAGCAGAAGTTACCATGACCTTGAGGTTCAAAGGAACCCTCCCTTGTGGAAGGGAAAATAAGAAGGCCAAGAAACATGCACACAGCCACATAGCCCCAACAATTTAAGTCCACGTCAAGCATTCAGTAGATTAAGGTAGGAGGACTTTCAAACCCCTTTTGCTAAGCATACCCCAGACAACATGTTTATGTGCATATGAAATCTATATGTGTCTCAGAGTCTGTGAGAGTAAGAGTACTTGGCATCTATATTTTCAAGGGACTTTTTAAAACTAAAGTTTGATAAACAAAAGTCTGCAAGTCTTTTTGTGGAAACTGAGTAATTTTGTTGAGTAATGTTATAATCATTGATGCTGTGAAGTTTTCTGTGTGGAAAAAAATGCGATTAAATGCCATTTTCTAACCTGCTCTGTGACAGTGAAAGAGAGAAAATCATGAGAAAAAGATTTACATCTCATGCCTTTAACACTTGTTTCTTTATATGACCCCGTCCTAGCATCTATTTTTTTATTGACTTAGCTGAAAGAGATAGATCCTTGGAAGCGGACTGTGAGGGAGAGAGGGTGGGGGTGGGACGTATTTTGCCTCTTTTTACTGGTAGACTCATCTCTGTGTTCAGCCATCAAAATACAGAACGTAATTTTGAGGAGGGTCCTTAGTCGTTTGTCAAATTGATCATTTCAGTGTACCTCGTATGTATCCAGCACTGTATTTTGCCTTTGTGTGTGTGCGTTTTTTTTCTTTTGGTGAGCAGCTATATCTACTATAAGGCTGGGAATCAAAATATTTATCAAGATGTTGCAAAAGGA
The DNA here is from genome assembly GCF_018350175.1 of Felis catus. Taxonomy (NCBI): domain Eukaryota; kingdom Metazoa; phylum Chordata; class Mammalia; order Carnivora; family Felidae; genus Felis; species Felis catus. The sequence continues at coordinate 140,215,061 of NC_058368.1, forward strand.
GTGCATCAGCAGAACATTTTAAGGAGATAGATACTTAGGAATACAACTGCACACATATTTAATAATTGCAAGCTTCATTTTAGGATAAGAAGCATTTCACATTATAATCCTAGCTTTTATAGTGGAAACATTTCAGAAAACTCTAAACTAAGCTTGCCTTTATCTTCTTGGTGCTGAATGGAAACACAGTATGACACCTGGTTCTCTTATCAGTTTATTCCATACACCTTTAAACCCTGCTGATGTTACACACCCCTAGGTGACATTCAGAAGTTCAGATAATGCTGTGGAACAATTGGAGCAGTGATATTTTCCTCTTTCCATAAGTGTGACTGCTTTAGTGAATTAAAACTGTGTCCCCAAGAGCGTATGGTTTCACTCAACATTGTGAGTCCCCTACAGAAGCATTTTAATGGTTTCATAACTGTACCTTCCAGACTTGCATTTCAATTATTTTGCCACTGTAATTTCACTTATAATTGCATTCTAATGGAGTTTTTTTTAGACAAGCATTTAAATTGTTTTGCCATTTTCATTCCATCGAATAATAGCTTTGTAATATAATTACCACACTAAGTCACAGCAATGGGATCAAAATGCGAGAAAGACGCATGACCCATGTTTGGTGGTATTTGAGGGATATAGATTTGCAAAGTAATTTCTCATTTGGCACTAAGAATTGTGTCATTCTCTCAAGGAAGACCAGGAACAAAAAATATGAACCAATTTATGTCTCATTTATTTGGGAGATAGAGCCTCTCTTGATGTTTGCTAGAAGGTTGACTTAAAGATAGTGACTGTGTGTGCAGGTGTCTATGTGTATGGCCTGTGTGTATATATAACATTGTTAATTGGGCTGGGAAAAAGAGTAAATATTTAATTATCTAACGAGCTGTTCTTTGGGGGAATAAGGTGCAGTCTTATTTAAGATAATCCATGCTCCATTGCCAAAGTCTATTATTGAGCATTTATTATGTGCAAAGCATAGTGTTACCACTGGGGATAATAGGACAAATAAGGACGAGGTTTCTGTATCCAAGGAAGTTATAGTCTAGTATGGAGAAATCACAAATGTCTGCATGTTGCTAGCACGAAGAAACAAATATCAACAGCTGGAAGAGAAGCAAAAATAGACTTGAGGCTGAGAGACCACGTAAGGTGTCGCGACCTGACCGAGACAGTGGGGGAAAAAGCCAGGATGTGAGAGCTGTTCCAGAGGGAGGGTCAGCAAGGATTGGTCCTCGATGAATTCAGATGGCGGAACAAGTGGACAGTTGATGAAAAGAAGGTGATTCATCAAATAAAGTAATGCGGAGTACAGGTTTGAACCTGAGGCAGAAGGATGAAGAGTTTGTTTTAGACTTCTCCCTTTGAGATCCTGGGGAGTGTCCCAGGAGTCCAGTGAGCCACTGTCCTTTTGGACTGAAGCACAGTTGGTTTGTGAGCAATCTCATTTAAGATGGCACTGCCGGTGACCTCAACCAGGGGGACAGTGGTTTCCCGCAGAAAGCTCTATTATGGGGCTGCTGATGAGGAGGATGGCGGAAGAGGAGCAACCAGGAGAGTGGGGAGGCCTGGATGTCGCTGGGAAAAGGGAGGGATCTGTCACCCTCACGTGCTGCAGTCTTTTTTTTTTTTTAGTTTTGAGAGATGGAGAGAGAGCGCACACGCGCACAAGGGCAGGGGAGGGGCAGAGAAGGAGAAAGAGAATCCCAAGCAGGCCTGGTGCTGTGAGCGCAGCAGAGCACGACGTGGGACTCCATGATCTCTGTGAGATCAAGACCTGAGCCAAAAGCAAGAGTCGGACACTTAACCGACTGAGCCATGCAGGCGCCCTGGTGGCTGCAGGGTCCTGCAGGAAGGATTCCAAACAGTCTCTCAGTTCTGGCATTTAAGAAGTTACCGGCAGTGCAAAAGACCATTAAGACGAAAACAGCGAGCAAAGCTCGTGAATAAAGGGTTTAATAGCTAAAGAACAACACGATTTTTTTTTTAAGGTTTGTCTTGTTTTGTTTCGTTTTGAGAGAGAGACAGAGCACAAGTGGGGGAGGGGCTGAGAGAGACACAGAATCCCAAGCTGGCTCCAGGCTCTGAGCTTTCAGCACAGAGCCCCATGCAGGGTTCAAACCCACAAACTGTGAGATCATGACCTGAGCCGAAGTCGGACGCTTAACCGACTGAGCCACCCAGGCATCCCGACAGAAATTTTTATACATCTTTTCTGCGACTTCAGCTGCCCCTCTGGTGTTACAATAGGTTCTGTGTTTGATAAAGCACTATTTGTGCAGTAGCTTTTGTGTGTGGGGCTTGGCCCAGGGCCCTGTAAGGGAGACTGCGAATAAGGATTGGTTGCTATTATCAAGGGAGATCATGGTATTTCCCAGCTGCTGGTGTCTTAGTGTTTTAGGCAGACCCTGTCACATTAAAAATGAGGGGGGGACTTGGGAGTGTACCTGACTTGCCTGATGCATCGCTGCCTGTTGGGAGAGCCAGACTGCCACCCATCCCAGCTCCTCATCCCATCTGCCTTTCCAGTTCTCCAACATTTTCATTTAAAGGCCTCTGGACTGGGGTTACTTCTAGGAGAATACAGTATTCTCAATTGTTGGCAGAAATATACCACTCCGGTATCTCAAGGGGGGGGGGGGGCAGATCTAAAAATTCACTTTTTGTTCATGGATTCCAACAGTGTAATCACCTATTGATATTACATCTTTTTCTCCCTTTCCTAAGCCCTAATAGAGGATACGCCCTGGTTGTTGTTGTTGTTGTCTTTATTTATACACAGTACATAAGGGCAACAGTCACAAATGAGAAATACGCTTTCCTCAAAAATAAAGGGGACATGAGCCCCATGGGACCAGGGTTGTGAACTATTGTTTCCCCACCGCCCACATCAGTGCCTAGTACACAAGGGAATCTCAACAAATATTTGAGATGACAGTCCCTGCAATCATTAACACTTTGAGACCTCACTGAGGATATGGACATATCGAAAGTAAGAATGTGTTATTTTGAGTGGGCATTCATCAGTAGTAGAGGACCAACAGGAGGGAAAGTCATAGATGCAGATGTTGTCAGTGCCCTCCTGGTTGCTGGTCAGGGTTGTGGTGCCCTGACCTAAAAATCTTAACCGATGTGGTTTGGGGGCCACATGTATCACTATTGTAAGGAAGGCTGCCTGAGGCCTGGGGTCTGTAAAGACATGAATCCTGTAGCAAAGACCTCTCCCTCTAATTCCACGCTCCAAAGCCCTTTAAAGATTTCCAATTCAGCTTGCTTTAGAGCTTGCCCATCAGGAATGCACCTGCCAGAGGATGCCAGTCTTTGTGGAAATTCTGTGTTTCATTTAAATTAACCAATTGGCATTCTGATTTTTCCGTCTGTCTTGGTGAGCTTCACTCCTGGGAGTCTGCTTCTGAGAGATGGATGTGTTCAGGGTGTGCTGACACATCTAGTTTGGGAACACGTGGGAACCAGGTCCAGACCAGGACTGGGTGGAAGTAGCCAGCACCCTGGAAGGCCCACCTGGGTGTCCCAGAGTAATACCCTATTGTAGCACAGACTAATTTGCCTTTAGAACCTCTATAGCATTAGCTGGTTGATTGGCATGTTGGGCAAAAAACAGAGGTAGACCATGAACATCAAAGCATCAAGAATGTATTGGTACAAATGAATGGAATTTTTATTGACTTTTTTTCATTTTTGGACATGTCAGTTTGGAAACTATTCAATACTTGCCTATCAAGTCAGAGTGTTTGGAATTCGTATACCTTCTCTTGACAACTATGATGCTCATTCAACAAAAATTTGTTGAGCACTGACTATGTGACTGGCATGGTTTTAGACTCTAGAGATACAATGGTAAATAAAACAAAATCGCTAGTAGACCTTAAGCGTGTCTTTTAACTGTTCTTTCCGTAGTTTCCACCTAGGTGGTAGAATTTCTTGGAACGTACCGAGTTCTCTCTCTGTCTCTCTCTCCCCTGCTACTTCATTTGCCACTTACAGAAATGGTGGTTTCCTTGAAGGCTGGGCTGGATGGATATGACCTGAACTATCCCTAATTTCTGTGCATCTCTCCATATGCTCCCTTATTCTTTTAGGTATTACCAAAAGAAGACATATTCCTTTTGGGATTTCTAGCTCCTTATCTTTAGCTGTCCGTGTTTAAAAAACAAAATAAAACAAGCTTCAAGTTTCTGAGATATCTTTTTCTTTCCTCCTGTTGACTGCTCGTTGCCACTAGATTGCAGGCAGAATACAGTAATTGGCTCAGTGTGTGTCAAACCAGTCGTTTCATTCAGTGTGTGTATTACCTGTTCCCAGTGCTGCCAGGTAGACCAGTATATCTGAGCTGATACCAAAATGATGCAGTCTTAGCTTTATCCCAAGTTTTGATCATTGGGCATCTGGGTATACTCTGTATATCTTTCTCAGTTTGAGAAATAACTGGTGTATATCGCTGTGTAATTTTAAGATGTACAGCATGATGGTTTATGTATATTGTGAAATGATTGCCATACTAGGTTCAGCTAATGTCCATCTTCTCATAAATGCAATAAAAAGATAAGAGAGAAAAAAGGAAAAAAATTGTTTCCTTATCACAAGAACTCTTAGGAGTAACTTAGGGGTTACAGGCGTTGTGACCCTCTGCACGGGTGAAAACCCCAGTGTAACTTTCACTCCCCCAAAACTTAACTACTGATAGCCTGTTCTCAGTAGGAAGCCTTACTGATTCACATAAACAGTCTTATTAACACATAGTGTGTACGTTACATGCATTATATATTATATTCTTATAATAAAGTAACCTAGAAAAAAGGAAATCATAACAAAGAAAAAATACACTTATTGTACTATATTTATATTTAAAAAATCCATGTATAAATGGACCCATGTAGTTCAAACCTTTGTTGTTGAAGGGTCAACTGTGTATCATACTCCAGTATTAGCTATAGGCATCATGTTATAGATTATACTAGTACTTACTTATAACTGGAGGCTTATACCTTTTGACCGTCTTCCTCCATTTATCCCTCCTCTCCCCCCACCCCCAAAACTGCCTCTGATAACCACAAGTCTGATCTCTTTTTTCTATGATTTTTTTTTAGGTTTTTGAGTGTTTGTTGTTGTTGTTATTGTTCTGCATATAAGTGGGATCATACAGTGTTTGTTTGTCTTTCTCCATCTGACTTACTTCACTGAATATAATGCCTTCAGGGTCCATCCATGATGTTGCAAATGGTTGACTTTCCTTGTTTTGTTTTTTTAATGGCTGAAAAATATTCCACTGTGTGTGTGTGTGTGTGTGTGTGTGTGTGTGTGTGTGTGCATACACACCATACCTTCTTTATCCATTCACCCATCAATAGACATTTAGGTTGTTTCCATGTCTTGCCTATTGCAATAATGCTGCTATGAACATGGTGGTGCAGGTGTCTTTCTGAGTTGCAGTTTTTATTTCCTTCAGATATAATCCCAGGAGAGTTGCAGTATCATGATCATAATGGATTAAGTCTTTAATCCATTTTGAGTTCATTTCTGTGAGTGCTTTAAGATATGGGTCCGGTTTCATTCTCTTACATGTATTTACATGTAATTAAATACAATCCAATTATCCCAGCACTGTTTATTAAAGCACTTTTTTCCATTGAGTATTCTTGGCTCTTTTGTCAAATATTAGTTACTGTCTATGCTTGAGTTTACTTCTGGGCTCTTGATTCTGTTCCATTGGTCTATTTGTCTGTTTTTATGCCAGTACTATACTGTTTTGATGACTGTAGCTGCATAGTATATCTTGAAATCAGGCGGTGTGATGCCTCCTGTTTTGTTCTTCTTTCTGAGGAAATCTTTGGCTATTAAGGGTGTTTTGTGGTTTCATATGAATTTTAGGAGTGTTTTTTTCTACTTCTGTAAATGTGTTCTAAATTTTAAGATGAGTGGCTTTGTACCCTAAAAGTGTAGGCTGCAGATTTCAGGATCAGCAACTATATACCCTGCCCAATCCCTTTGTTATTGACATCTGCCTTGGTATCTTGAAGGGAGGTTTGATCTCCATTGTGTGTGTGTGTATGTGTGTGTGTGTGTGTGTATGTCCTCTGCTTCTGTTTAGCCTCTCAGCTGTCACAGTGATTCTAATTGGAATTAAAAAGTTACTGGCTTCTAGAGAACATCCTGTTCACCAACACTAGCAAAATCTTATTTGGATTCATTATTGCCAAATTGGAAAAGAAGACTCAATAATTTGTTGCCATTATATCCTTGGGTCTTATTTCCTCTGGTCATTCATTCTAATTTCCTAGTGGATTTGGCCTATGTAGCCTGAAACAATTCCTCCATCCAGGAAGTCTGTGATACATTTTCACAGGATAGGAGTGAACAGAAACCCCATGCCACATTCCAGAATCTTGCCGATAAGCAGCATTCTGAGACTTTGAGAGTGTGATAGTAAAGGGCTGCCTTTCTGTCACCGGGAGGCTCGTTGGGGGGTTTCCTACAATATAGCTTTGAACCTAAAGGCTGATCCTTGCATCCTGAATCCCTAAATCCCTGCATCCTAGAACACTTCTGGATGAGGATTCTGATTCCAGTGGTGGTACATATTACATTACATTACATTACAGTACATTACATTACATTACACTACATTACATTATTCTGATTCAATCTGGGACTCTCCCTGAAGTCACTGTAGAACTTGCTGATCTGTTGTTAGTTTAGAGACTTTGTTAATTGCATGTTGGTTTAAATAAGGCAGTTTGAAATGTTAATCACCTAATAACTGTATCAAGCCAAATTCAAATAATTTGGGCTTGTAGGTTTGAATTCCAACCAGGAAGATGAAATCACCCCTTTTCATGGGAAATCTAATCTCTCAATATTCTCACGTAACAAGAGCTTGTATAGGAACTAAGGTTCCTGCAAAATGCTTCAGGGAGTAGGAAATGGTTTAATTACATTCATCTTGAAGAGTTATTCTGATAAATGACTGAAGCAAGTATTCCCAACCCACATATTTGCAAACTGACATTCTTACCTTACACTTAGAAATTTCTTATTGGCCTTTTAAAGATTGTGACAGAAAAAGTAAAAGAGGTCCTTGGGTATAGTTCTTACCTTCAATTTCAAAACTGAGATCTCTAATGAAATATAAAATGATGAGGACACAATGAGTTTTTCCAACTAAAAATTTCTAATGTAAGGAATTTGCTTAAAAATAGAATATAATGCTCTTTAAATCATTTTCACATCTCTCTTATCTCTTACCTCTCTTATCTCTAAATGCGAAAGATGATAAATTTTGTCATGTGTATTTTCCTACATTAAAAATGCAATCTTCCTATACCTATTAGCAACGAGCAAATATTTCTAAATATTGGAATATTGTTTATTTCTGCCATTAAGTTTATTTTTTCACTCTCAAGACAAAGCCGGGAAACAGAGAAGCTGACAGCTGAGAAACTGCTGAAAATCCACCTTAACCACTTGACCTTGTAGGGCTGCTATACACAGTTTTGCAGGTTGTAAACTGCACCAAGGCACCTGGCTAGTGACAAAAAGGTGGTAGTATCTTGGCACCACTGTCCTTAATAACTGACATCAATATAATTACCATATTAAAAAAAAAGAAAGAAAGAAAGGCCCTGCTTTAAGACAAAGGACTCTGTTAGTTATGTCACTGACAAGGGAGTTCTCAACCAAGCGTAAGACCTACCAGCCTGCACTGTGGCCAGCCTGGGGCTTGATGGAAGGAGCAGTTGGCATCCATCTGCACCATCAGGTCAGCCAAGCAGCATCAGAGCAAGTTGGGGTGCTCTGGAAGGAAGAGTGTCTTCTTCCCTAACACCCCAGGAAGAGCTACAGAGAGCAGGATGGAGCCACACCACCTGGCCCTTTTGTAGGGCAGATTGCCTCAGTGCTGCTAGGATATAGCTTGCATCTGCCCAGCACCCTTGGTCTGTGCCTGGGAGAAGAGTTCTGTTCAGGGGCATAGCATGGAACAAGCTCTTAGAGGGGAAGTTAAGGGGCCTGCTTAACATTTGGTATGCCCTTTGTGAAGTCAGGAAAAGAAGCTGAGAAAGTTGGGCACAGGTCTGCTTAATACAGGATATTCATAAGGTGCTTTCAAGTAAGTGCTGGGACGTGGCTTTCTTCTAAGAGAGTATGATTGCTATTGTTCTGCAGAGAAGCAAACATTTTGGGAATAGTTTTGCAGCATTTGAATTACCACAGATCAATATACAAAATAGGTTACATTCTTGAAGTCTTTTGGTATTGAAATTTAGGTATTCGTGATGTTTAAAGAGAAAGAGTTGTGTTGAGTAAATTCATTGCCAAGAATATCTTAGTCCTTGAGAGGGATTTGCATGAACCTAAGTGAGAATGAAATGTGTGTGCCCTTTTCTGCAAAGAGACTGATGCCAGGTAGCATAGACACCCAGTTAATATCGACAATGTGCCTACCAGAAAGGAGGGAACCTGTGGTGAGAGGCCAAGTTTTTGCCCCCAGGTAATATTTTAGGATGCAGGAGTCTCTTTACCCTTCCCAATGACTAAGTAAAAATCAAATCTACCCATGGGTAGTACCACTGTCAGGAGGGGGAGAGTAAGGACTGGGGCATATTTGGGGGGAGTTTGGGGACACTGCTTTTACCTCCAGAATCAAGAATCCAGTTTACCTCTGTGACCTTATGTTTGAGCTTTCCTCCCAACACTCTGAGACCATATTATCATATCTTGCCATACTTCTGTAGGCTCATTCATGACAGCATAGCAAAGATAGTTCGACTGCATGCTGCACACACACACACACGCACACACACACACACACACGCACACACACACACACACACCCTTTCTCCTAGGGATTCAGCTGGTACATGAAAACACAGTGTGTTCCAGCAGTGTGGAAAGCAAGGATGCCCTCCCTCAGGGACTGTGCTTCCTGACTAGTAATGAGCTGAAGTGTAAGGAAGATAACACCCTGAGGTGGAGTCAGCGTCTCCAACTTTGTCAAGTTAAGGAAGGAAATGGATGGACAGGAGGAAGCCGGTTAGTGGTTAGCAATGTTCAAAGTTGGAAAGAAGGATGGAATTAAATAATGAGAAATGGGTACCTGGGTGGCTCAGTCGGTTGAGCATGTGACTTCAGCTCAGGTCATGATCTCACAGTTTGTGGGTTCGAGCTCCTCATCGGGCTCTGTGCTGACAGCTCAGAGCCTGGAGCCTGCTTCGGATTCTTTGTCTCCCTCTCTCTGCCCCTGCCCTGCTCGTGTACCCTCTCTCACAAATAAATAAACATTAAAAAAATTTTTTAAATAATAATATGAAGAAACAAAACGTAGAATCAAGCGGGAGAAAAGAAATAGAAGGTAAACCAAAAGAGAAACATTTTAAAGAAAGAAGATAAAGCTTTGATAGAAGCTACAACATGGACGAGTCCTGAAAACATTATGCTGGGTGAAATAAGCCAGACACAAAAGGACAAATGGTTGTATGAATGCACTTATATGAATTATCTAGAATAGACAAATTCACCAAGACAGAGAGTAGATTAGAATTACCAGGGGCTGGGAGGGAGAGGGAATGAGGAGTTACTGCTCAGAAGTTCGAGTTTCTGTTTGGAACGATGAAAAACTTTGGGAAAAGATGGTCGTGATGGTTGCACAACATTGTGAATGTAGTTGATGGCACTGAATTATATGCTTAAAATAGTTAAGCTGGCAAATTTTATGTTCTATGAATTTAATACAATTCAAAAAGAAAAAAAAACAATGAGAAAGAAGTCGTTTTGGAGGTGGTTGGGTGCTCATAGCACAGATGGCTGGAGTTCACTGTCCCCTGTGTTTGGGGAGATGCTGGGCTGGCAGTGAGTCCTGGACAGATACAAATGTATTAGCAGAGCAGCATCTCCTGCCCTGTTTCCTGCACTGTCGCAGGAATTGGAGTCCTGATGTGGCACCCGTTCTTTGTCAATAGCAGCTATTCCTATAGGTACCTTTCTTCCTGAGGGAATCCAGACTAATTCTGGTCATGGAGTTTGCCATAATGGCCTCTCCTGGAAGAATATTCTAGGGGCACCTGGGTGGCTCAGTAGGTTAAGCGTCCGACTTTGGCTTAGGTCATGATCTTGCGGTTCATAGGTTCGAGCCCCGTGTCAGGCTCTGTGCTGACAGCTCAGAGCCTGCTTCAGATTCTGTGTCTCCCTCTCTCTCCATTCCTGCCCTGCTCACACTCTGCCTCTCTCTCTCAAAAATAAATAAAAACATTTAAAAAAAAGGATATTCTAGACTGCTGAACTCTTGTTGAGCTTCTTGGGGAATATTTGAGAGTGAAGGGAGGGATTTGGGTGTGGACCAAGTATGCTACTTGAAAATCAGAGGGGAACAAATAATATAACCTAGAATATTCTGTAGGCAATTTTCTAGTAAACTTGGAGTCAAGGTAATCATTAGATTAAAATGTATGACTTTACTATGTAACTTGTTTGAAAAGTGAGATATTTATTTTAAGTACATAAGGTTTACCTTATTAAGAGTCAAAGCCTCTTCTTGTTTAAGCCTATTTCTTTTTACTTAGAAAAAAATTTTTTTTAATGTTGATTTATTTTTGACAGAGAGAAAGAGAGACAGAGCATGAGTGGGGGAGGGGCAGAGAGAGGGAGACAGAATCTGAAACAGGCTCCAGGCTCTGAGTTGTCAGCACAAAGCCCGATGTGGGGCTCAAACCCACGAACTGCAAGATCATGACCTGAGCCAAAGTCGGACACTCAACCAACTGAGCCACCCAGTTGCCCCTGTTTAAGCCTATTTCTTAAACGGAAGTCAAAAGTGTTTTATATTATTTCTAAATTTATCTTATATAATTTAAATGTGTCCTGATAGTTCAGGGCATCCATTTTTATTCTTTATGTAATACTTTGGTTTTTCTTCACCCCTTTCTACCATCCTGTCACTGCTGCCACTTAAGTGTCTGTCACTCATCCCCTGATGCTTCTGTGCTGTGGATTAGGAAACTTGATAACTAAGATTGTTAAGAATTATCTGCTAAATAAGAGTAAATAGACTACGTGAAGGAACTGAGAGTTGCTGAGTAATTGCTTGACTTTATAAGTGGGGGCTTTATAACGGATACATGGGATGTCCAGAAACCAAGTTCAAGATTTTGGCAAAGTAGGCATTAGAAGGACATTGGAAGTTTGGCTTTTGGTGTATTACTGTATCTCCTTTTGTTCCCAGTTGCAAATAGCTCTCTGTAAATCAAGCTAGGGCTAGGCTGTGCACAAGTTATTGTGGTGAAAAGTCAAGTAGCTGGCTTAAATTATTTTTTATGAGTCAGGGCAGGGTTTAAATAATTGCTTGAAGAATTTAGAGTTAATACAAAATAAACTTAAGGTTTTGAAATTTTAACTTTCCTATTCTTTGTGGTGTGGTCACTGGCCATGACTATGACCTCTTCAATCTCTGTGTTTCCATCCTAAAGGGTCTTTGGGATGGAGATTCTTGTCACAGGAAGACTCTTCCCATTGCTTTTCAGATCATTCCTGGGGGAAGTGGGTGAAGGATGCAGGTCACATCACATCCCTGATCAAAATGTTTGCTTGTTAGTATACAGATTGCTTTAAACTCCTGAGTATGGTATTCAAAGCTCTTCATAAGCTGGGCCAGATCTATTTTTCCCATTTTTTCTGCCACTCATTCCCCTCCCCTAGATATTCCAAAATCAGGGTATAGAGTTGCCAGATAAAATACAGGGTGCCCAGGTAGATTTGAATTTCAGATAAATAACAAGGAAATAATATTTTATTTTTATTTTTATTTTTTTAATATATGAAATTTATTGTCAAATTGGTTTCCAAACAACACCCAGTGCTCATCCCAAAAGGTGCCCTCCTCAATACCCATCACCCACCCTCCCCTCCCTCCCACCCCCCATCAACCCTCAGTTTGTTCTCAGTTTTTAAGAGTCTCTTATGTTTTGGCTCTCTCCCACTCTAACCTCTTTTTTTTTTCCTTCCCTAAGGAAATAATATTTTAATATAAGTATATGCCAAGCAACATTTGCGATATGCTTAAAATATTTGTTTACCTGAAATTCAAATTTAACTGGGCATCATGTGTTTTTATTTGCTAAATCTGGCAACCCTCCTAGTAGTGTAGATAACGGCATGGGATGGAGGGATTAGTTTGTTCTTTGACTTCTGTAAATGAGGCATCCAATCAGTCATTAATTTCACTATCTCAATCGCAATCACATCCCATCTCAGACTTCGTGAATCATTGCTAGGGGATGCGCCTGGGAACTGTATATATGTTTTATAAGCATCCCAAATGATTCTTGTTTAGAGGGAGGTTCCAGAAACACTGTTCTCCACCACTGCTTCTCAGCCTAAAGATGTAGGCTTTGATATAGCAGACCCGGGTTGGGCCTGGGATTCTTCCTGCTAAAATGAGCTGGGATCCCAGTGAGGCTGAAGCTGGTGGTTATGAACCCCACTGTGAGTAGCACTGTCGTAGTCCCCCCCCCCCACTCCCAGCCAAGAAGCAGCAGCATCCCCAACAGTTGTGATAATGAAGGTTATACGTGATGTTATAATTTTAAACAATGGAGCATGTGATCCTGTAACTAGAAGTGTTTTCCTTATTTACCAATGTACAGCAACACATGTTACAAGGTAGCCTTATGTGCCATTTTTGAGGAAAGGTTTTCTTTTCAAGAAGTAAATCTCTTATTGACAGCTGAGGGGTGCGTATGTGTTGTTTTCTCCGCTGAAATGGGTATTGACTTCTTTACACTGGTCTTTCTTCTACACCGCAGGGGACATCACGGTCTCTAACCACATTTATGGCCACGCATCCCAGAATGGTCCCAGCACAGTGTGACTTTGCTTTGTGGCAATAGTTTCTCAGTGCCAGAGGCATGGTGATAAAACTATAATGTGAATCCTTCAGGCTTTTTTCCCCTCCTATGTAACGTGAAATTAAATGACTTTTCTGAGTGTTGGCTTAGTTTTCTCTGAAGAATCTAGTTAAATCAGAAATATTAAAAGTACTGTGTCAAAAGAACTGATTAGAAACTGGTAAAAGGTAACCAGACTGCTCAGGGAACGAAGGAAAGTCCTGCGGTGGGAATCGATTTGGATGTGAACACACACATCCAAAAGGAGGCAGATTATACTTGTGAGAAGTGGATGGCTTCTCAGTGTTCTACGTCTGTTTAGTTACCTACTTATTTCTTTTTAAGTTTATTTTGAGAGAGAGAGAAAGAGAATGAAAGCAGGAGAGGGGCAGAGAGAGAGAGAGGAAGAGAGAGAGATTCCCAAGCAGGCTCTGCACTGTTGGCACAGAACATGATGTGGGGCTTGAACCCGCGAACTGTGGGATCATGACCTGAGCTGAAATCAAGAGTCCATTGCTTAACTGACTGAGCCACCCAGCCACTACTTAGTTTTCTAACTAATAGAAAGGGATCAGAGATCACTTTGTGGAATGTTACCTTTCAAAATTCAGCAGTTCTCACACAGAAGGTCACCAGCAGGGGGTCCTCCATGCATTCACTCCTCAAATTCTTATTGAGTTGGTTTAAGGTACTTGCACTATTTTGTGACAAGTACAGAGGTCAAGCAGACAAAACTCTGTGCCCAAGACATTTCCTGTCAAAACGGTATGGGGGCCAGAGGACTGAAGATTGATTCTGTTTGAGGGAAGCCTGGTTTTAAAAAAAAGATTTCAGGAGACTGTAGTATTTGACCAGGTTTTCCACTGCAGGTAGAATTAGGATTTGCAGAGACGGGGTGCAGAAAGGAGAGAGTTTTTGGGAGAGCAAACACACTGACCAAAGGCACTAAGGCAGGAAACCCGTGGATTGAGTGTTGTGAGTAGATTGTGGTTCAGCTTTGTTGAAGCAGAACACACATACAAGGGAGCCCTTGGAAAGGTGGGTGGGGAACTGCCTGTTCATGGAGACTAAATGAGTTTATTCTGGTGCGGGTGGGGATCGGTGGAGGTGTGAGCAGAGACGTGATGGGGTGAGAAGTCTCCTTTGGGAGACTGCTGCGTCTGGAACGGGTCGGAGAGGAGTCAACGGGATCAGTTAAGATTCATTTGCATAGAGTGTTCCAGCCCGTAGATGGCAAGGGCCTGATGTGGGTGATGCAGAGGGACTGTTAGAGGACAGGGGTTTTCCAGTGAATAGCTGGACCCTCACAACCCACTAACTATGGGAGCACAGGAGAGGAACATACCAGAGACGCTAAGGACTCATGCCCTGGTGTTGTGTTGGGTAGGAGTGTGTAAAATATAGACAGGACTTCTGGGATTGGTGGGGAAGTGGGGGGACCCTTGTGTAGGGGGGAAGATGAATTTAGTTACTGTAAGCGCAAGAATGGAGTGTCTTATTCACAGACTACCCTCAGCCTGGAGCACAGAGCCTGGTAAGTGGTCCCCACTGAGTTTTTGTTGAGTTTGAGGTGCCAACCAGGCTGCTCAGCTGAAACTGTCCAGGAGGGCATTTGTCCTGAGACTTCACAGGGAAACTAGCCCCCAGAGATGGACTTCGGAGAGATCTTTGAATAGAGACGCAGAACCCACAGAGAGAGGAGAGCCTGAGGAAGAAAGGGGGGCTAACAACAGATCTTCAGTGAATGCTTAGGTGTGGGAGGAGAAAAGTCATAAATATATGGTGAAAGGTAGGAAAAGTCTCAGCTGCCTGGAGGCCAAGAGCAGCAAGGTTTCGGGAGGGAAGAGGTGGCCATAACTGAGAGTGCTTTGGGGGATGGGGTGCATGGCAGAGAAAACGACATTGCCTGCGGCGATGAGAAATCTGTTCCAGAGAGTGGAAAGGGCAAATGTCAGGTCAACTACTAAATTGAGTTTTAATGTATATTTTTAAAGGAAGGAAAACAAGTCAGTATTTAAAAATTGGTTACAAGGTCCTGTGGTATATTTGTTTTGGATAGTACTTCCAATAACATAATTATACCATAGATTGGAGCAGCTGAAAAATTATTAATCCTCTTCTGCAAGGGTAAATTGCACATTTGTAGCCGTTATCTAGTACTTCTGCGTCATTATGTGCCAGTAATCACATCCAGAATATATAGAGGAGATAAATTGGCAAACCAGGAGAGAAGTGGGTTAGCTGCTGCTATCTCATTTTATTTATTTTTCCAAATTGAAAACCATCTCAGTTACCAGTACTTCTGGATTTAACAATAAAGTAAACTTTGTTGAAAAGTTCATATTTAAGTAGTCAGTAGGAATGATAAATGGTATAACTAACTCCCCAGGGAAAAGACAGCTCCAAGATGACCATTCATTCCCTTGGTGTGAGCCGACTCCATCAGAGGGTCCCTCTATGACCATACAGTACAACTTTGCCCCCTGGGTTTCTGCTGGATCAGTAAGGAAGCCTCCTGGCCCCCACCTCCCTCCCCACACTGGGCACACTACATTTGTAGAGTGATGGTGTCTCCTCCAGACTCCTACTGTACATCACATGGTGAGTAGGAGCCTTGATCATATTTTCTCAGAGTCAAAAGGGATGGGTTGTTCCCCCAGAGATGCTGCTTGCCTCCTCAGGGACAAATACATTCTTATAGTTCTGACATGGATATGTATCCTGGGTAGACTGCTGTAAAGCCAAGGGAGACGAGGAACTCCAGGGGATTGCCAGGTTCTTCCCAGTGTGAGGAAGGTGCTTCCTCTCACCTCTGGGCATCCTGAGCTGTTCCTGTCCTAAGCTGTTCATGTTTGGTAGAGACCCCAGCACTTCCCCCAGCTTGGAGCCTGAAAGGCGTTCCCAGGAATAGCCGCTTTCCCTAAGCCTCCTCACATCACATGAATTGAATCTGGAGGCAGAACCTAATAAAATGTTGACCACCCCTTCCTCCCTGAAAATGTGTCTGCCTTTGGTTCCTCCTGGAGTCTCAGTTCTCCGTACTCATTCTACATTCTTCTCTCCTCTCCCTACAGGGTCTTCCCAGGACTTAGCCCTTGGGGCTTTGGTGTCTGTGTATGTGTTGTGATCACATTGCCTTTCTTTGCATAATCATCCAGCAAACAGTTAGTGACTTCCCTACCCGGGTCCCAGACTGGATCCTGGAGTAATAAAGACATGCTTCCTGCTCTTGAGTGCTTACAGGCCAGAGAGGGAGACAGACACATGGCAGATGAGTGCACCTAATTGTTGTAGATGCTGTAACAGGGAGATTCAAAAGAAAGAATGGCTAGTGCTTTGTGAAAACAGGGCTGGAATGCTTTAACACAGGCAGCATCAGGCATTTTCTGATGACTTCTGGCCTGTGGCTTCCATTGTCCACTTCTATATTCCCATTAGGATATGCAGGAAAGAAGCAAAGAAGCACAGGATAGACACAGGCTTCAAGGCAAAGCTGGTCTTAAATCCTAAATCTCTCATGTGGGAGTTGTATGATTTGGGGCAAGTTGTATGATTTTGAGCTTCAGTAAGCTAATCTAGAAAAAAAAATAAACAGTATCTTTATCTTGTAGATTTTAACTGTGATCATCACTTTTCCAGAGCCTCTCATTCTCTATTCCCAACAGCTTACAGCCAGTTGTAATTACAAACATCACCTATAGAGTAGCAGGGAGGATTGGAGACAGTGTATTAAAATCCTTGTACCAGAACAGTACTAATAAATACATCCCCTGTCACTGTCAACCTCTGTCTTAACAAGCTTTTAAATATGCATTACAATATTGTTAACTGTATGCACCATGCCTTGCAGTAGAGCTCTAGGATTTACTCCTCTTGTGTAACTGAAATTTTGTACCCTTTGATTGACACCTCTTTGTTTCCCTGTCTACAGCTGCTAGGATCCACTGTTCTACTCTCTGATTCTCACCCTTCTCTGGCAATTTTAGGTTCATGAAATAGTGGGGTCAGATAGTATTTGATTTTTTGTGTCTGATTTAGCATAATGTCTTTCAAGTTCATCCATGGTGTAGCAAATGACATGACTGTCTTCTTTATTAAAGCTGAATGAAATTTCATTTATACCACATGTTAAGAATCCATTCATCTATCAATGGACTTAGATTATTCTATGGCTTTGCCACTGTAAATAATGCTGCAGTGAATGTCAGAGTGCAGATATCTCTTAGAAATACTGATTTCAGTTCTTTGGGGTATATGCCAAGAAGTAGGATTCCTGTATTTACCCAAAGGATACAAAAATACTAATTTGAAGAGACACATGCACCCTGATGTTTATAGCAGCATTATCTATAATAGCCAAAGTATGGAAAGAGCCCAAATGTCCATCAACTGATGAATGGATAAAGAAGAGGTGGTATATGTGTGTGTGTATATATATATATATATATATATATTTATATATAGTATACATACACACACTATAATATATATATACTATATATACTATATATATGGCTGAATATTACTCAGCTATAAAAGAATAATGTAATCTTGCCATTTGCACTGATGTGGATGGAGCTAGTGTGTATTATGCTAAGCGAAATAAGTCAGCGAAAGACAAATACCACATGATTTCACTTATTTAAGAAACAAAACAGATGAATATAGGGGAAAGAAAAAAAGAGAGACAGGGAAACAAAGCATAAAAGACACTCTGAACTACAGAAAACAAACTGAGGGTTGCTGGAAAGGAGATGGGTAGGAGGATGGGCTAAATTGGTGATGGATATTAAGGAGGGGACTTGTTGTGATGAGCACTGGGTGTTACAGGTAAGTGATGAATCACTAAATTCTACTCCTGAGACTAATATAACACTTTATGTTAAATAACTAGAATTTAACTAAAAACTTGAAACATTAAAAGAAGAAGAAGTAGGATTCCTGGATCATACATATTGTTGGAATTTTGAAGAACTTACATTATGTTTTGCATAATGGCTATATGAATTACATTCCCACAAACAGTGTACAAGGCTTCCTTCTTCTCTACATCCTTACCAACATTTGTTATCTTTTTGTTGTTGTTGTTGTTAATAGCCATGCTAACAGGTGTGATATAATATCTCATTGTGGTTTTGATTTTCAGTGCCCTCATAATTTGTGATGTTGAACACCATTTTGTGTACCTATGGCCATTTGTATGTCTTTTTGGGTAAATGTCTCTTCAGGTCTCTTGTGCATTTTTTTTTAAAAAATCAGCTTACTTAATTTTTTTTTGCTACTGAGTTTTTGGAGTTCCTTATATATTTTGGAAATGAACCCTTTCTCAGATATATGATTTGTAAACATTTGAAAAAATCTTGAAAGCAGCAAGAAAAAAAATGACTCACCACTTATAAGGGAGAAGTCACTAAGGAAATGATTTTAAAATGTAGTGAGAAATCACTAAAGAAATTTAAATGCTACATTAGAATATATTAAGTCAATGAAAAAGAAAACAATGAAAGTGGAATGGGGGCAGAGACATGATACATAGAAAACAAAAAGTAAAATGGAAGATGTAAGTTCAACTATATCAATGACATTAAATATTTATGAATTAAACAGTCTAATCAAAAGGCAGAGATGGTCAGACTTGATAATAAAACAAGATCCATATACAGCTGACTTTATATCAGAGACAGTAGAGGCCAGAGACAGTGGAATAACATATTCAAAGAGCAGAAAAGAAGAAAAAAAACACTGTTAACCGAAAATCTTATAGCCAGCAAAGCTATCTTTCAGAAATGAAAAATAACCCTGAAAAATAATGATAACCCTGGGTAAACAAAAATACAGAGACGATTTATTGATAACAGGTCTGCTTTTCAAGAAATACTAAAGGAAATTTTTCAGGCTGTAAGCAAGTGACCTCACCCAGTCATTTGAATCCACAGGGAAAAAAGAGCATTATAAAATTATAAAAGATGGTATAATGAATGCATCTTTTCCCTTTCTCTTTAAACTGATTTAGAAAGCAATTGTATAAAACTATATATATATGTGTGTGTGTGTGTGTGTGTGTGTGTGTGTGTGTATGTGTGTATATATATATATATATATACATATATACACACACACACACACACACATATATACATATATATAATATAATGTTGAGCCTGTAACTCCTAAAAACATAACATATTTGCCAATAATAGCCCAAAAGATGTACATGGAGCAAAACTGTATTGGGCTGAGAAAATGACTCCAGATAGTAACAAATTCATAAAACAAACAATTTTTATAAAACAAATTCTTCTTTTCAAAAACAAAACAAAATTCTTCTTTAAATATTTGGTAGAATTTAGTAGTGAAGGCATCTGAGCCTGGGACTTTCTTTGTGGGTGTTTTTTTTTTTTTTATTACTAATTAATTTTATTTTTTAAAATTTATTTATTTATTTATTTAAGAGAGAGAGAGAGTGCATGAGCAGGGGAGGGGCAGGGAAAGAGAGGGAGAGAAAGAATCCTAAGCAGGCTGTGTGCTGCCAGCATGGCACTCGATCCCACCAACTCTGAGATCATGACCTGAGCCAAAACCAAGCCGAATTTCCAAGCCTTAACCAATGAGCCACCCAGGGGCCCCTGATTACTAATTAGTAATTACTAACTTAATACCTTTTTTTTTTTAAGACGTATTCATGGTGTCTATTGCTTCTTGAGTCAGTTTTGGTAATTTGTCCTAGAATTAACTTCAGGTTTACACTAACTTAATTCCAGTGAGACAGAACTGTTACTCCCACATAACTCTATACCTTTCCCCACCTTGTTGTGATGTGGTTAAAGGTATTGCAAGTATAACAAACCCAACATTACCTTTTTACAGTTTTCACAGTATAGAAATTTATGCTAACTAAGGTGATTAAACTAGAAACAGAGATAAAAGACCTCCATATTGGAAAGTAGTTAAAACTATTTGCAGATGATACGATCTTGTATATAGAAAGTCTTAAGTATTTCACTAAAAAACTATTAAAACTATAAGCAAATTTAGCAAGTATATTAGTTTGTAAGAGCTGCTCTAACAAAGTACCACAATCTTAGTGGCTTAAAACAATAGAAATGTATTTTCTCACAGTTATGGAGGCTAAAAATCCTAAATCAAGGTGTTGACAGTCCCTCTGAGACTCGGTAGTGTCCTTCCTTGCTTCTGCTAGTTTCTTATGTTTGTTGGTAGTCCTTGGTATTTCTTGGTTTGTAAATGCATCATGTCAATCTCTACCTTAATCATCACGTGGCTATCTTTGTCTTGTGTGTCTCTCTCCTTTTCTTGTAATGACACTAATCATATGGGGTCAAGGGCCTACCCTTCTCTAGTATGATGTCACATTAACTCATTACATCTGCAATGACCCTATTTCTAAAGAAGATCATATTTTGAGGTATTAAGGGCCTTCAACATATCCTTTTTTCAATATATCTTTCTTTTTTTTTTTTTTAGAGGGGAGGGGACACAATTCAACCCAAAATAGCAAGATTGCAGGATATAAGATTCATATACTAAAATTAATTTTATTTCTATATACTAGCTATGAACAATCTAAAAATGATATTAAGAAAACAATTCTAGTTATATAATTTCACCAAAAAGAATAAAATACTTAGGGATGCATTAAAAAGTGTAAAACTTATACTCTAAGAACTAAAAAAAAATGCTGAAAAAAATGAAAGAAGACCTAAACAAATGGAAAGACATCCAATGTTCATGGATTGGAAGACACAGTTATTAAGATGGGAATATTCTAAAATTTATTCTACAGATTCAACAACAAAAAAATCCAGCTAACTTCCCTATCGAAATTAACATAGCAATTTCTAAACTCTAAAATTCATATGGAATTTCCAAGAACCCAAAATAGCCAAACCATCTCAAAAAAGGACAACAAATTAATTAATAAACCATTACTTAAAATCTAGGAGGACTTACAACTCCTAATTTCAAGACTTTCTACAAAGCAGTAGTGATCAAGATATTGTGGTACTGGCACAAGTTTAGGCATATATGTCAGTGAAACAGAGTTCAGAGTCTAAAAACAAACATATATCTATGGCTAAGTGATTGTCAACAAAATGGCCAAGACCATCCGGTGTGGAAAGAATGGTCGTTTCAACAGATGGCACTAGGACAACTGGATAGCTGCATGCAGTAGGTTGAAATAGAACTTCTTACCTCTGCTTGCTAATGATTTTCCCCCTGAGTTTGGTGTTTGAGATCTGAAGGATGCTGTCATCCCGGCTAGTTCATAACCTTCTTTAATGATACCATGTACACCATTAGTGTTGTTGGCCCCACCCTGCCCCAGCCCTGTCTTGGCTCTTCATTAGCTCTGCAGTCCTTGGGAGCAGAGCTTCTCCCCTTTGAGCCCTTTCTTTCACAGATCAAATGCTAAGAATTTCATAATGAAAAGCAAATTAGACCTATGATGACCACCATTGTAAATGTTCTACTGAGAGTCTAGCAGCTTCTTTGGACTCTTGAACCTCATACTTTGTCCCTTTCCTAAGAAGGAATGAACTCTTAGGTACTCATCTTGATTTCCTGTAAACTCACACTTCGAGCATAGGAAAGCAACCTCTGCAAATACAAAGAAAAATTCCAGAGCCCTTGGATTAGTAAAGTAGGACAGACACTTATGGAGGAAAGTGTCCCAACTGGCACGTCCCTCCTATAGTCTTCACAGTCATTCGGTGTGCCATAAATACTTGTACCTTACTATCTTTTGAGAACTGGGAATACGTGTTCACCCGTAGTTACCTTTTCTCAGCAGACAAAGATGGAGATTGTGAACACCTTGACTCATTTGTCAAGTCAAAGTAAAAAAATCCAACCACTTCCTTTCTTCATGCCCTCAAGGTGCTCAAGTCACATGAGAACAACTATTGTTTTAAGGTGCCATTACAAAAATTTTTTTTCTAATGTTTATTTATTTTTGAGACATAGAGAGACAGAGCACGAGCAGGGGAGGCTCCTGAGGGAGAGGAGACAGAGATAGAGGGAGACACAGAACCCGAAGCAGGCTTCAGGCTCTGAGCTGTCAGCATAGAGCCGATGTGGGGCTCGAACTTGTCAACTGCGAGATCATGACCTGTGCCAAAGTTGAATGCTCAACTGACTGAGCCACTCAGGAGCCCCAAGGTGCCATTTTTAAAAATAATCTTAAGAATTATTTTATTGCCTTCTTTGATACTTTTCAGGAATTCGTGAATAGAGAGAATCACCCTGTTCCTTTTTCACGTAGCCTCAAGATCACTTTCTATGCAGCAGTCATGTATTCCAGGGACTGCTGTTCATGTGAAGAAGAAATTATAATCTGCACAGGAGAATAAGAACTATATGGTAGAAAACAATTGCCAAAAGAAAAGCCAGCCAGATTTGAATGATGTGGCATGTTGAGTTTGAAAGTCACCTCCATTTTATGTGCCCCCTGTTTGAGTTCTGCCACGTGAAGAGTTGCACAGAATAAATCACATGACTCAGCCAGTTTTGTTTTGTTTTTTCAATACCAAGGCTTTGTAAACTTGACACTAAATTCCACATGATACTTTCATTTTAAGAATGTGATGGAAGGGGCAACTGGGTGGCTCAGTGTGTTAAGTGTCCAATATCAGCTCAGGTCATGATCTCACAGTTTGTGAGTTCGAGCCCCACGTAGGGCTGTCTGCTGTCAGCATGGAGCCTTCTTGGGATCCTCTGTCTTTCCCTCCCCCCACCTCTGTCCCTCCCCTGCTCACACTCTCTGTCTCTCTCAAAATTAATAAACTTTAAAAAAGTGATAGAAAAAAATGGGATGGAAATGAGTTAGGGTTTTGGTACTCTACATGTCTTTTTTTTTTTTTTTTTTGTCCTTTCCTGGGACATGCTGTGGAATGCAAGTCATGACTTTACTAGTGAGAAGTTATACATATTTATAAATAATTTTTTTAATTTTTTAAAAATATTTTTATTTATTTTTGAGACAGAGAGAGACAGAGCATGAGCAGGGGAGGGGCAGAGAGAGGGGGACACACAGAATCTGAAGCGGGCCCCAGGCTCCGAGCTGTTAGCACAGAGCCCAACACGGGGCTCGAACGCACAGAGTGTGAGATCATGACCTGAGCTGAAGTCAGATGCTGAACAGACTGAACCACCCAGGCGCCCCTATAAATAATTTTTAAAGTAGTTTATGATTTGCAAGAAGTTGCAAAAATAGTACAAAGAGTTTCTGTTTACCCTTCATCCAGCTACCCTCACAGACATCATACAAAACCTTAGTATCTTGTCAAAACAGGAAATGGGTATTGCTATGGTAATGTACTCAGATACAGACCTTCTTTAGGCTTTTACCAGGTTTCTGTTTTTACATCTGTTCTCTACATTGTGTTTGTGGGGGGGTATAGTTCTAAGAAATTTTGTCGCATGTATAGATTTCTATAACCTCAGCACACAGTAAGGTCCAGAACTGTTCTTTCACCACAACCAAACTACCTCGTGCTACCCCTTTATAGTCAGTCCTACCATCTCCCCAACCCAACTCCTGGCAACCGCTCATCTGTTCTGCACGTCTATCATCTTGTCATTTTGAGAATGTGATAGAAATGGAACCACACAGCATGTAACCTTTTGAGATTCCCCTTTTTCTTTCTGCTTTTGTGTAATGCCCTTGACATCTCTCAGTGGTTATGTGTATCAAACATTTGTGCCTCTTTATTGCTGAGTAGTATGAGTAATATCTGTTGACCTGGGTGAAGGCAGGGGGGTTGTGGGTCTTTTGTTAGATTAAAACCAAAGTCAAAGAGACCAAGTCAGTAGCTGAGTGGATTCAGGAACTGGGAGCCAAGGCAGGGAGGCTTAGGTCAGGCAAGAGGCAGCAGCACAGACTGGGGCAGAAAGCAGGGATGGAATGAAGATCCAGAGTGAGAGGAGTGAGGCCCTGTTGCCAAGCCATGACCAGGAAAGTGATACCTACAGCAGAGATGTGCCAAGAATTCAATCACAGGCTAGAATCAGGGGTGACCAGAAAGAAAGATTAGTTGGGGGCAGGGTGGGTATGGGTAATAAACACCCACTGTTTCCTCCACCTGTCCTTGGCTAACCCCATGCCTCATGGCCGCTATTCCCCCAAGTCTCCTGATTTCGTTTCTGCCCTGTGGTATCTTGTGTTGATATCATACCCAGAATAGTAATGAAGATAAGGGGTAGGGTGCAAATACCCGCATGGGTCAGAGTTTTAGGCATTTTTTCAAAATAAAGGGAATTCTAATCAGTTGACCTAGCACATAGTAACAGCAGAATTCCACATCCCTGCAGTATGAAATCTGAGGTGATTTGGCTTAAATTCAAAACCTTTTAAAGGCAGAGAAGGGGAAAGAAGTAGAAACTGGGCTTCTTAATTCCAAGTTTATAATTAGAATCCACAAACTCCTATTTGAGCCATTAAATGTCTTTCCTTAGTCCAGATCTGATTGTAAACTAATAAGAGAAATGGGACCTGGCAACAAATGAAAATAAAAGGCATCTTTGTAGAAATCATTATTTGATATTATGGTAAATAAATCCTGCAAATATCTGTGAGCTTGGGTCAGACCAATTGACAGCTGTTATTATTAGATGCTGCCTTAGAAAATGTTTCATTAAGTTATTTTCCCCCTCACTTTCAATTTGGGAATGTGGCAGTATATGTGCTCCCATGTATGTTCCTTGTACAGAATGATAGAAATGATTTGGATTACATTGGTGAACCACAGAGCACTTGTTTTAGGCATCCACAAACCTTGTTCTCTTCAACATTACAGGCTCGAGCCTTCTACAATGGGAGCTCTTTTCCCACTTAAATAGAATCCAGTGTTCAAGATCAAGTTTGCCAGTATAAAGGGTTCTTCTCCTAAGAGAGGATGATCGGGCATGGGGTTCCATGACACGGAAGGTCTCCTCTCTACTTGATATCCATGATGCAGAATTAGTACATTGAAAGGAAGTCAAGCCATGTCAATTTTATTTGAAGGAGTTATGCATCATGGCTGTGCCCCATGCTTAGCCAGCCTCTACATAATTATGTAGTGACCCTCTTTTGTAAGGCTTAAGACATTTTCACATTTGATCCTGCTACAAGAAGGAAGACAGACTGGGCTGATAATAAACCATGGTAATAATTGACCTGATAGGTGCCTACTATTAATATATGAACCTATACCTTCAAATACTGACAAATTTACTTTATTGAATTCTATTCCTGGTTCTGTTGCCAAACTGACCCTAGGACCATAGAAAGTTTTGGCCATAAGTTTTCATTCGTGATAACCCTATGAGGAGCCTACTGTCATTATCCCTATATTACAAACAATGAAACCGATGCCGAGAGAGGTTAGTTTGTTCAAGGTCACATAGCTAGTAAGTGTCAGAGTCTGGATATAACACACACAGTCCTTCCTGCTCCATTGAGTGGCTGGTGGTAAAGAATCTTCAGACACAAAAATTGGAGTCAGAATCTTTATCAATTGAGTTATTCTTAGCCTTTAAAAAAAAACCCCAATCTGGAGGATGGACTTCATGCCACTTTTTGGCCCTAAAACGATACAGGAAAGATAGGAGCTTTGTGTGAGACAAAGAAATCTGCTTCTACTTTTGACACAGAATTCATGGGATCCACATTCATGGTATCCAGACCATGATCTGTGTATGTCTGTTATCTAGTCTTTAATTGCTTTCTCCTTGCAGTGAAAGGCAATCGTTTGCAAGTCCTGGTTAGGACATTAGTGGTGAAGTCTCCTAAGTTTCCTGAATTAATACATGTATCCAAACACTCCTGGCCCTCTTGACCCTGTACATAAACCATGGAATACTGCACTAAAATCTATGGGTCCAGAGTCACCCACACCCAGTCCTGACCATCTTTGCTGGAGGGTTCCTGCCAGTGCAATCATTGCTGCTGCCCCACCCCTGATCTCCAAGACTCTGTATCCTGTAGCCCTACCTGATGCTCTCTGCTTTAGCTGACTCGCCCCTTTGCCTGCCAAGCTGCTGGATCCCTCCTGCCCACCAGAACTACTCACCCTGCATCTCATCCGCACCTTGGATCCAGCTCAGACAATAATAGGTAAAATGGTTTTACCACCTATCATCACATTCGCCAAACACAAAAGCAGGCAAGTGAAAAAGCAGAAAGTGTGAGATGATTCTATAAAACTTTAGAAATGTTCATGTGTGACAGTAATTAAGTGAAAAAGTATTTACTAAAATTCCTAATCTCTTTTTGGAGATGGTATCATAAAGGGTAATGGCACTCTCTGACCAAATGCCATAACACCTCGGGGCCCTGTCAGCAGATCTCCCTAGGAGGCAGTCAGCTCTCTGTACCACTGCTCTGTGCCCCTGCTTTTGCTTTCTCGGTGCCTGAGGTGAGTGTATCTTCCCTTCCTTGGCAGCCCTCACCTTTCTCTCCTGAATTACATTCTAGTAAGTGTGCATTGTAAAATGCAGAGATCAAAGGGTCTCACTGGTTTCCCCATAAAATACAAAACAATTTCCCTTTTGTGAAAATATGCAGGCTCTGGAGGTTAGTAGTTCTGAAATGATGTTCCAGGGGTGCTGCAGTGATGAATTTAACCCTGAGGAGAAAACTGCCCCCCCTCCCCGTTCTTTTGTTGCTAAGAATGCCCTATAGACACCATTGCTTAATGGATTCTTCCTGTTTAACATTCAGCTTAAGGAATTCATTTGGTGCTAATGTAGCTGTGGCAATTACTCTAGCAAGCATCCCTATTTTTTCGCGATTAACTATTTCACTATTTAAAGTATTGCCGACTTCTCTGGGTTTCCCATGTCAGGCATTTCTACTGACTGGACATGAAAAAAACAAAACAAATAAAAGCATAAAATATATTTCATTGGACAGAGTAGTTGAAGAATAAACAACTGTCCCATCAAATTTTGAATGCTTGGGGGAGAATTTTGAATGTATGTTAAAAATGCATTAATCCAGGAATACTGGGTGGTCAATAGTTGGTGACATTCAGTTAGTGATTCCATTGAAAAGCACTCTGATCCCCAGAATTACTGTGAAAACGTTGTGGCTATCACTCTGATGTACCAGTGTGACAAGATTGGTTCAGATCTCCGTGACTCATGCACTGTACTTAGCATCTAAACATGACGTGATATTCCAAGAAAGCTTCCTAGTTGTGGCTGAAAAGTGTGGCAGTATGGTGGAAAACTAGGAATTAGAGGTGTTACAAAGACTAACGTAGGTGTAGTTGATCTCAAGCTTCTCTGTTAAGATGATTTTGTTCCTAAAGCTGAGAGAAGAACTGAATCAAAGAAGATAGAACAAAACTGATGGAGACCCTCAGTCACACCAGGGGAATCCATCCCCTGCATCACACCATTGCCTGGTTAGCAGAGATTTGGGTAAATCTCTGTCGACTGAAAGTTGGCAATGGTAATGTTCTTAACTGGTTCCTTTACGTGAAACCCATGGGCAAAGCTACCAGACACTCTGATACTGCTTGGAAACCACTCTTAGCAACAAGAGCACATGGCATTTGAGGGGCTTGAGAAAGATGACACTAGGTGAACCCACCTGCGAGGTAGCGAGACAATTTGGCTGGCTACAAAACCCATGCTGGTGGCATAGTAGTGGAGAAATGTGGTGGTTGGTAGGAAGAAGTCATCTCCCGAAAGAAAATCAGGTTTGTTCTAAGGACTGGGTGGCAACTGTCGGAAATCAACTGCACAAGAAGGATGCTCGTCACCAAAAGTGTTGATGTGACGATCAGTCATCATCTCTACCCCGTCTTCTGAAATCCACCTGCCTCTGGCCTTTATGCTAGGGACGGGAGGTAATAATGAAAGAGCAAGATCATCTCATAATGCCCTGTTCCATCAGGCCTGCCATTGGTGCCTCTGATGGAACAAGAAAGAGGAGAAAGAGGAAAGAGAGAAGAGAGAAGAGAGAGACAGAGATCCTGAATCTTCTGTTTGGCCTACCGCCCCCCTCCCCCATACCCTGACAGGGCCCCAAATACAGAGGATGCTAGAGAGCAGGGATCAGCAAACGTTTTCTACAAAGGGTCAGATAGCAAATACTTTCGGCTTCTTGGGCCACCTGTGATCTCTGGCACATTGTTGTTATAACCCTTTTAAAATGGAAAAAAAACATCCTTAGCCCACCCTTCTTAGCGGCACAAAAACATAATTTGTTGATCCCTTCTACAGACCTGTACACATCTTGTTACTAGATGAGAGTGTCTTCAAATGTGGATGTGGTCTCCTAGCCTGATGAGCCGGGCTCCCCTTTGTTCGGCATGACACCAAGGCTAGAGGCAGGCTAGAGGTGTCTGTTCCATTCCTTCCTGGTCAGCACACAAGCTGAGCCCGGTGATTACTGTTGCTGTGAGCATGAAAGTCTTTGTCTCTTACCTGGAGCTTTTTGTCCTTTACCTGCATCCATGAAACTGGTAGGCTAGCTTACCAGCTTTCAAGCAAGGTGAAGTCTCTCAGTTGCTGAGAGAAGCTAGAGGCAGAGCAAGAGGAAGGGAAGGGGGTGTTGGGGCAGGAGATGATACGGAAGAATACTGTACATGGAACAGAGATGATCCAGTGAGAAATCGTTTTCCACCTGGACTACACTGGCCTCATTTTTAAGTGTCCAAAGTTTCCATTTTGTGCTTCACAGAATCAGAGGTCTCCTTCCTTGGTGGGTGAAAGAGGGGGGAGTCTCTGGCTCCCTCTAGAGGTGAGAGTTTGCTAACAACGGTAGGGTGTCTAAAATGCTAATCTCTAGCACTCTTCGTTATAAAACAAAAGGAAATCTTGGGGCGCCTGGGTGGCTTGGTCTGTTAAGTATCCAACTTCAGCTCAGGTCATGATCTAGCAGTCTGTGAGTTTGAGCCCTGCATTGGGCTCTGTGCTGACAGCTCAGAGCCTGGAGCCTGCTTCCTATTCTGTCTCCCTCTCTCTCTGCCCTTCCCCGCTTCATGTCTCTGTCCCTCTCTCACTTTCTCTCAAAAGTAAAAATAAACATTAAAAAAAAAATAAAACAAAAGGAAATCTGACCACGACTAGATTTTACATATATGTTCTAGAGATTGGGTATAATTCAATTAAAAAGAGCATTTATCCTTTAAAGTAGGAGGATGGCGTATACACACACACACACACACGCACACGCACACATATATATATATTTGTATATGTGTATATATATATGTGTGTATATGTGTTTAGAGGCACGTGTATATATGTATCTCTTTTAGTTATGCATGTTTAGACATTAATGACAGTTATAATTGTTGAACTGTAGAGAGGAAATTGTATTTAACACCAAAGGCTTAAATAGTGCTAAAATTTTGCCCACATTCTTAGGCAGCTTTGTGTGCAAAGCTAATTCTGAGTGTGGTGAACACTAATTCTGAGTGTGGTGAACTTTACAAGAATTATCTGTAATTGATTTTTAGATTGCTAAACAATTAAGACAAGAGATCTAGAAACCTACACAAAATTATTTCCAAAAGCTGAACTTGGAAGCTTTGAAATGAAAACTCACCATACAACCTGGGTGTTTCTTGAATCAGATTCTCTTTGGGAAAGTCAGTGTGTGGGACATTGAGAGAGAGACAGGGTTGGAATCAGTAAGTAATAAAGGCAATAGTGAAAAGAAAGCCTGTGAGATTTGTCGGACAGCATCCCTGCTCCTCTGTCAGCCTGTCTCCACTGGGGTGGGGCAGGTCTCCAGTGAGTGCAGGAAGGCATTGTCCTAAGGTGTGGATGAGAACAGGAGCATAGCACAATCTGATCCCTGAACACTGCACTGTTCGGCTTATCTGCCAACACAGCTGTGAGGCCCCAGCATGGCCCCAACAAGCAGTTTGTTATCTGCAACAATGCTGTGTGCGCGGTGCTCCCCCCTCCTCCTCACAGTGAGTCCAAGTTTAACACGCTTAGGCAAATTTGTGCTGTGAGATTTAAGTGATCACAGATATACTGTGTTGTGGAGCCTCAAGATGGGAAAAGTGGAAAGGCCTGAGAATCTCAGTTTAGCTGAGGGCAGGTGTATAGAGAGAAACTTGGTAGCAAATCTGTTACCTAGTTTCCCAAGGAGAGCGGTGGTTCTGTCTCATCCTGCTGCTGAGGTTTATGAATCAGCCACATTGTGGTTGGCATGCTCCGGAGCACATGGAATTTATGTCCCGGAGTTCTTCCCTCCAGGAGCTAATTAATATACTTCTGCTGGGGAGAGAGTGCTTGCTCTGTGTTCCTTCTCCTTGGAGTCATGGCCAGAACTCCCATGGTAAATCCAAACCACGCACAACCACCACCACCCATAAAACACCCTCTGCTTCGATCCTGCTTGACATGTACTTCGTTCCTCTCTCCCTTCTACTTCAAAAATTTCCTCGCTAAAACAAAATAAAACCCCCAAAATCTCTTCTTGAGTTACCTGGAAAAAAGACTTGACAGGAGCCGGAGGGAGAATTTCCTAGCCTGATTTCTGGTCCTCTCAGTCGCCGTTTAGTTTATGGTAGGAAGTAAGCGGGGGAGGGGAGTTTCCCTTAATGAGTTTGCTTATTATGTTCTTCTTTTGAATGATTTGCAGTAAGAAAAGAAATATTAACAAATTAAATCATTTTGATCTTCCTTAAAACTAAAAGTGAGAAACTGTTTGGGGATCCCAGTGAAGCAATGTGTTTAGAAGGGTCGTAGGGACTATGCTATTCCAGGTATGTGTTATTGTGTAACAAACTACCAAAAACGTAATGGCTTTTGAACAATATCCATTTTATTAGATATGACATTTTTAATTATATTTTATTTATGGGTTAGGAATTTGGATAGAGGTTGGCTGGGTGATCCTCTGTTCTTCTCACTGCCATCAGGGGTCACTCAGTGGTGTTTATCTGGCAGATGGACTGTTCTGGAGGGTCCAAGATGGCCGGCCCTTTGTCAGGGATCAGCTGGGACTGTAGAGGCTGGTGCCGGCATGGTGTTCTCAGGGGAGCCAGAATTCTTGGATGGTAGCTCAGGGATCCTGTCCTAAGTGAGCAAGGTAGGAGCTACATGGCCTTTTATGACCCAGGCTTGGAAATGAAATAGCATCACTTCTGTCATATTCTGTTGGTCAAGTAGTGGCCCAGAATCAAGGAAAGTCAACATAGACTTCAGCTTCTTGTGGGAAGAGTGCTGAGGAATTTGAAGCCACATTGCATAATCATCTTACATGCATGAAGAGACATCCCTTTTGTTACATGTTAGAATTTCATTTTATGAGCCACGGTTTAGTGCATTAATTTTCCTATTAGCCTTTTTTCAGAGTGCAAGATTTCCAAAACATTGTTCTGACCATTTTGAGTTTTATACTAGTGACACTTGGTTTTTTAGGATTTTAAATTCTAATTTTTTTTTAAAAAAATGAGGATTGGCCAACTTTTTATTTCACTAAGGAAGTCCATTTAAAAATAATAATTGCAACAAAACACACCACTTTTGATGCAGTCATTTCACAAAAGACACATTTCCATTAAAATAATAGGAAAGACATGTCCTTAGAATAAAAGATCTTTAAGCCAAATAAATTAATCTTTACAAAATGGCATATATTATTTTTCTTGGGTTTTTTTGTTTGTTTGTTTTTGCATTTCACTATTGGCTGGTAGAAACTTTTTTTTGAAGTCTGTTCTGTAGATGTGTGTATTTGGGTATCATTCTTCTAGACAAAAGGTCTCAAGTAGGCTATTTATCAAAGTTACTCGGGACACTCAAGATCTTGTGGTCAGGACTTCAGATTTATATTAGTTCCTCAATTGCATAGCTGTATGTGAGTGGTACAAGGGTTTGGGTTAAATCACCTATGTTAAATTCAAATTACGTTAGCTAGGTTTTCCTGATTGTTTGAAATGTGCCTAGAACAATGTGGTGTGATGGAGTTTCAGAGTAAGATGTACACAATATAGTGCCTACCGGGGGTCAAATTACAACTAAGTTGTAAAGATAAGACCGATGCACATGAAATACTGACAAAGAATACAAATCAGAATGTGGGTGAGAACATATAGAAGTTCCTCATGAAAACTAGAGTAGTCTGGGGTGTGCTCCCAAAAATTGTGGAGGTGAAATTCAAGGTACACGGTTTGGGTGAAAGGCAAGAGAAAGATGTTTCTGGTAAGGTTAACTGGATAAAGGTTCACAGAAAAGAATGACTATAATGTGTTTAAGGCACATTGAAGGATTTAGGGATGGGTTGATTTTTAGCATAGCTGGTCTTAGGTTCTAGACCACAAAACAAAATGGATTCAACTTTCTTTTTTGTTTTGTTTTTGAGCTATAATATAATAATTGATTAAAGTTTCTATTTTTTTGTTACTCTCAAAGCGGTCCCATCTTTTCCTTCCTAATCCAAGCAGATGGCTACCTGCTCATGCTAGACACAAATCATTTATAATCATACTAAGAATAATGAGCCGCTAAATAACAGCTTCAGTACTGTGGGTCATTACCTGCATATTTGGGTGACCTTCCCTGAAATACCTAAGTGTCCTTCTGATAGTTTGGGATTGGGAGCCCTTGCATGATGTTTCATCACTAATGACAAAATAAATCTCAAGTGTCAAGAAGGGCTGCCCTGAATTCACCTCGGCTTCGCCAGCAGTAATGGATTAGGACCAATATCCTTTAGTGCAAGGCCGATCCTGATATTTATTCACTCAGTGCTCTGGGCTGACGGCTTAGGTAGCTGCCTATTTGGGGAAACAAAAGGTCATGTTGGAGCATCAGAAATGGATTATGGAATTCTCTCTTTAGACATTTCCTGGAATCGATTACGACCTAGTCTGGTTTTCATTATGATACCTCACACCTAAAGTTAAAAAAACAAAAAACCCCAGCAGCAAAAAGAAACTTCCGCATAATTTTCTGAAAGGGGTCATGGAGGACTTGTGTAATCATTTTGTAGTCAGTATTGATCAAGCACGGTGTGATCTTTGAGTCTATTTTCAGACCTGTTTTCCTACCACACAGTCACATCCCCAGTGTCTGGAAATGGCCTGAGTTAAGCTGCAGGAGCCCTTCCCCTTCAGGCATTTTTCAGTTGCTTAAAATATCAAAAGGTTTGATACGGACACAGCGCCAAGATTATTTGCCCGTCTGGTCCTCTAAAGTACCCTTGCTTTTAGATTTCTGTGCTTTGTTTGTTCACTCTGCTCATATAAAAGAGGCTCCATTGGGGGAAAAAAAAATCCTTTCATTGCTGGCAGGTATACTTGAGAGTAAGGAATGTCTCTTAAGCCTGTTTCTCATGCATTTTCCGGAAATGAGACGCGTGACAGCACCGTTCTTCCAGAATAGCCCACTCTTCCAGGAGCAGAAGCCCTTTGCGGGACTCCACAGTATCCGAGGAGAAACCACCTTTCCTGTTGTCCTTTTCTTCTGAGGTGTTCTCTGCTCCATCCAGACCTTCTGCCCATTTCCTTGACCACACCTTCTTACCTCTGACTTCTTTTACTTCTCTTCCTGTGGCTGTTCCTCAGGGGGTGATCCTTGGGTCTCTGTCCTCTCTTTCCTTCATCTTTGCAGAGAAATCCCACATTTCACAAGGCTCTAAACTGCCCGCTATGCTGCCGCCACCCCAGCCTTGGTGTTAGGGTTTCTCTGGTCTCTCAGATACTTCCTCTGGCCAGCTCCGTCCTCACACACCTGCCCTCAGCCCTGCTCCAGGCAAACTTTTCCTCGAAGTGGGGGTTTGCAAACTACAGCCTACGGGCCAAGTCCCACTCTTTGCTTGTCTTTGTAAATAGTTTCGCTGGAACATAGCCATGCCCATTTGCTTATGTTATTTTCTGTGGCTGCTTTCATGCTGCAACCTCACAGTTGATCAGTTGTGACAGAACGCGCAGAGGCTGCAAAGTCTAAAACATAGTCTTTGCTGTCTGGACCTTTACAGAACAAGTTTGCCCATCCTGCTCTAAATGTCCTGATCTTTTCACATTAGGGCTTTGATTGCCTGAATTCCACATTCAGGAACCCATCAGTGGCTCCCCATTGTCTATGTAATTAAAAAAAATTTGGGGGGGCTTAATCGTACTTGTCCATACACCCAACCCAGCCACTCTCACCAGGCTGCATACCCTCGCTTACCTGTCCAGCCTTCTGCTTCTGCTCTTTCCCACTCCACACCTTCCCCCTGCTGTTGTGTATGTCTGAGGGGATGCAAAAGGCCATCCTGCCTATCTTCTTACTCACAGTCTCCTTCCTTTGGCATTCAACTCAAGCCCTGCTCCCTTCATGAAGCATTCCTGAAGATGAGCTATACTGATCATGGCCTTATTGATTCACCTGTGTCACCTGTGCTGCTCTATTTGGCCCTGTTCTCATGCAGTGCAGTGAAGGTTCCCAATGTGGACTTCCTTCACGCTTGTTTAAGACACTGGCCTGTCAGGCCTGCTCTCCTGTTGTATTCTCTCTTTATAAATTTTGTTATGATTCTTCCCAAGCTATTCTACTCTTCCTTGTGTCGCTCTTCGGTTTACAACAACTATGGTCTCTGACCACTAAAAATACATCCAGCCTTGTGAATCTCCTCCAAGCCCACGGCCCCTGCCTTAGGTCAGGTTGCCCCCATTCCTTCCCAGGGCATTCCTGAAGGCAGTCTTTTTTTCCCCTGGGCAGGGCCTGGAGCACAAATTTAAGGAAGCACTTACTTTCAGGGCTTCACAAGTGCAGAGTTGACACCTGAGAGTTACTACTTCCTTATAGGTTGTGCTCCAGGCCCCTCGGGCCTCAGTTGCCTTACCCTAGATGTTCCCCTCCATCCTTCCCCACTTCCTACAGTTGATGAATGATCTCTTCAGGCTCCAGTGATATCCAGCCTGTTTCTTAGTTTCCCAATGGATAAAGGCTATCTCCTTGGGTTGACTCTAGGCTCTCTTCCATCCCAGTCTCCTGCCACTCTTGTCCCCAAGTATGAACTCTGCACCCCATGCATCCCCAACTTTCTGGAGTTCCCTTAGTGTGCTGTGCTCTCACACACTCCCAAACCATTTAACTGAGTCCTCTTCTTTCCCTTGGAACTTCCCTGGCTAACTGGGAGCATTCTTACTCTTTGGTCTAAACTCAGCATGACCTACCATTATTCACTGGGAAGCTTTTCAGAATTCCGCGGAACTAATTAAGTCACTCCTTCCTTTTTTTCCCCTTAAGCATAATGTACTCACCTTAATTATAGCATGTGTTTCATTTAATGGTAATTAATTTTTTGCATGTGTTTAATCTCTTAGGAAACCAAAGGTTCAAAGCCCCAGCTTCATATTGGAATCATTTGGCAAGTTTTTAAAGTACCATTGCCTAAAATAATATAAAAACAGAGAGGAAGACAAATCGTAAGAGACTCTTAAATACAGAGAACAAACTGAGGGTTGCTGGCAGGGTGTAGGATGGGGGGGATGGGTGGATGGGTGATGGTCATTAAGGAGGGCACCTACTGGGTTGAGCACTGGGGGTTATATATAAGTGATGAATCATGAAATTCTATTCCTGAAATCATTATTACACTATATGTTAACTAACTTGGATTTAGGAAGGAAGGAAGGAAGGAAGGAAGGAAGGAAGGAAGGAAGGAAGGAAGGAAGGAAAGAGAGAGAAAGAAAGGAAGGAAGGAAGGAAGGAAAGAGAGAGAAAGGAAGGAAGGAAGGAAGGAAGGAAGGAAGGAAGGAAGGAAGGAAGGAAGGGAGGGAGGGAGGGAGGGAGGGAGGGAGGGAGGGAGGAAGACCTAAGCCCTATCCCAGAACCAGAATCCCTGGGTATGGCCTGGGCATCACTGTTCTTTTTCTTGAAGTTCCCCAGATGATTCTGATGTGCAGCCATTGTCTGAAACCACTGCAAAAGACTGTGAGCTGCTCAAGAGTAGGGTCCATGCCAGTTTCATTTTTGTGGACCTCTCCTCACTGTTCCTCACTCTTCTTCCCTTCCCCTATCCTCACAGCTCAAAGGATGCCTGACTTACAGCAGGAGCTCAACTAAGAGCTGTGAATTAATGACCACCTGCTCATTGTTGACTCATTGATTGGGATTTTTGAAACAAGTGTTCAGTTACCACTTCTCTCCCCTAGCACAGGCCTGGAGTAGGGGAAGTTTGCAGAGAGAGAGGTCCTATTGGTATGGAACCAATAGGTGATCTCATGGCATACCACAAAATGACTCTCTGTAATGTTCTTCATTCCCAAGACTTGTGTCTTTAATGCTTTGAACAGCAAGGGGGCTGAAATAGCCCTTTTGGGGCCTCCAGAGCTATATATGTAAAATATATTTGAATATCTCTTCCTCTATCCAGTGGGCATGCTAGATACTAGCCATTTGGGGAAGGGTGTTAGAGAAGTCTGGGCTTCCTCATAAGGTCTTTCCTCCTGCATTTGGTTCTCTGGATTCAGTGAGAGTGTCTTTGGGCCTTTGGAATCTGTTCAGTTCCCAGGTAGACTTAGGTAACAAGTAGTAATGTTATTTGATGCAGTGTTCCCTGCGTGTGCAAGCAGGTGGCTGCATCGGTCTCTGCCTGCACCACAGGACTTAAATGTCAGACTTCCCAAAGGTAAGTCAGAAATGTGCTGTAGACTACATCTGATATTTACAGTTCTTTCCAGCAAAGGTGAACCGACTTTTGTTGCAAATGTTCTCCATTGCAAATTAGAAGGGTTTTTCTTTTTCATCTGTACATATGCCTTGAATATTTTCACTTTCCATACTTGCATTTGATTTTGTGAAAGTCCACAGATGCATTCGGACACATAATGGGCCTTACCCGTGGCTACTAAAAACAGTAATTAGAGAAAGTGAGAGGTTGGTTAAGAGAAGGCTATTAATTATTTATTAATTATTTAAATTCATTGATTTAAATCTACTCAGCTTATTATTTATTTATTCAAATCGTTTCAAAATGCAAATGAATAAATAAATACATAAAGTCTTTCAGACATAAAAATTAGATAACTCTTCCAGTACTGTTTCAGGTGGTATCTTTTCAGAACTCAAGCTAAGGGAGGCCAAAAGCTATAACTGCACTTTCTACACCATCCCCGAGCCCCCCTTTTTCCTCCTCTTGTCTCTTTTCCATAACCATTCCCTTCTCTTCTGTTCTCTCTTTACTTCACACCAATAGTACTATTAGCATTTCAGGACCTTACACAAAAAGGAATCATGCTCAAAGTCCCAAAGGATTGTTCACCTTGCCAGAACAGAGAAGGTTCGTATGTCTCCTCATCTTGAGTACACCTTTCAGTTGTACAGGCCGCAGACCCTTCCCCTTAACTTCCCCTAGCCAGACAGGATGTAAAGATTTCTCAGTGTAAGAAATATATTAGACCAAGGGGTGCCTGGGTGGCTCAGTCGGTTGAGTGTCCGACTTCGGCCCAGGTCATGATCCTGTGCTTCGTGGGTTCAAGTCCCACATCGGGCTCTGTGCTGACCGGCTCAGAACCTGGAGGCTGCTTCAGATTCTGTGTCTCCAGCTCTCTGCCCCTCCCCCACTCTGTTCTGTCTCCCCCAAATAAATAAACATTAAACAAAAATTTTAATAAGAAAAAAGAAATATTAGGCCAAATACTGCTGTATGAACAAGGTCCTCTGATAAGTGATACCTTGTGGAGATAGACTCCTGCATGAAAATGTTAGTGTATCTGCCAAAGGCTAAGTTTATGTCCAGTACTATATCCAATCCAAGTGTGGCAGGCAAAAAAAACACAACGATTCTAAAATTTGATCATAGCCTTTAGAAAAAGCAGCACTTATCTGCATGTGTATTCAAATAACAACAGTCTGAAATCTGGCTTTTTCACATGTATCACTATAGATCCTATCACAGGGGTGTGGCTATGGCCCAAGTCCGACTTGCAGCATAGCCGTCTTTGTTTTTAGTTGAAGTGTAGTTGACTTACGATGTTACATTTGTTTCAGGTGCACGACTTGGCGATCTGACGGTTCTTTATATTGTGCTATGTTCACCACAGGTTTAGCTACCATACATCACTATACAACACTAATACAATACCCTGACTATACTTCCTCTGCTGTACCTTTCGTCCCCAGGATTTATTCATTCCATAACTGGAAGCCTGTATCTTTGACTTCTCTACACCCATTTTGCCTATCCAGTCACCTCCCTGTCCTCTGGCGATCACCACTTTGTTCTCTGTATTTATGGATCTGTTTCTGTTTTCTTTTTGTTTTGTTTTGTTTTGTTTTGTATTCCACATATGAGTGAAATCATACAGGATTTGTCTTTCTCTGTCTGATTTATTTCACTTAGAATTATACCTTCTAGTTCCATCCACGTTGTCACAAATGGCACAATCTTATCCTTCTATGGCTGCATAATATTCCTGTGTGTGTGTGTGTGTGTGTGACATCTTCCTTATCTATTCATATATCAACAGACACCTCCGTGGCTTCCGTATCTTGGTTATTGTAAATAGTGCTGCAGTAAACATAAGGGGTCTGTATATCTTTTCAAATTAGGCTTATTTTTATTTTTCTTTGACTTGAAAATTTGTTTTAGCCTAAGAAAATTCCCTTTTAAAAGGTGAATGTGATCATTGCCTCATGGAGATTATTTATCATTGAATTCAGAATACTGCCACAGAATGATTTTTGCAGAAATCCAATTTGTAAATAAATGCTGCAATGAATTATAGAGTAATGCATTAGCCCTGGATAACTGAAGTGCTTCAAACAACGTTTAAAAACCTGGTTAAACATTTCTATGAGAAAAACTACTATATACATTTCTTAAAATTGTTCTGCTTAGTTTAAATGTGGTTTAAAATGGTGCTGGGGGAGAAGATGTGGCCCTTAGGTATTGTCATAAAGAATCAAAAGCAGCTTATTAGAAAAGAGACAGAAATGGAAATGTGATATTCATCAGGGGAAATGAGGGTATGATTAAATAAATGGAATCAGCCCCCATGTTAGAAAATGCTTTAGTGAGGAAGTCATGCCTGAGGCCTCTTTTGGTCTTCTGAAAGAATGAGAGGCTGGGCCGGGTGCCCTGAGCCTGAGCTGTGGTAAGAGGAGAGTGAGCCTCAGGTCAGGTTGAGCCTCCTGGAAGCCCAGCTGAATTAGAATCTTCATTCAATTCCTGAAAGGATCTGAGAGTCACAGCCTGGCCTCTCACATGGAGTTCTGCCTCTAGCTAGTCCTGGGCAGGCAGGTCCTAGGGGAGGCACAAGGTTTCTCCTTGCCCTTGACACATCTGCAGCTTGTGTAGGGAGATCTTGCTTGTTCTGTGTCTTTGGAATTAAAATATGCGATAGCCCGCATCTCCTCCTGTCAAATATGTATTACACGAATACAAACTTCAAGTAAAAAAAAAAAAAAACGTTAGAAAGGTTAAGTGTTTTAATGGAAAGCACACCAGCCTAAAAGTGCTTTCAGATTCTGAAGTGTGCACAGATCTGTGGGAATCGTGTTCAGATGTAGCTTCTGACTTCTGTAGGGGTGGAGTGGAGCCTTAAGAGTCCGCATTTCTAGCATGTGCCTCCAGGGTGCCGGTGCTGTTGGTTCAGAGGTCATACTCTGAGGAGCAAGGATCTAGAAGATTTGATTTCAGGTACTGGCTTCTCACGGCGTCAGTTTTCCCGTCCTTGAGATAAGGGACCTCTGAACTCTGGCCATTAGCAGCATCATGAAGTGTGGAGAGCAGGAGGCTGGTTTGTGTCAAAAGCATATCCCTGCTCTGCGTTTTCAGAGAATCCTCATCATCATACAGGGAAGACAAAATAGAAATATGAAAACAAGCCAGGAAATACAATTTGGATTCTGACGATCCCAGAGTGTTTCCAGTTTTATTCACTTCGTGCCCTTGCTAACATTCAAAGGTTTGGCTTATAATTAGGTCGTAAAATCTACAAATAAATCTTCTAATTGTGCTGTTTGTCTCCAGTAAGCTACTGGAGAGGCTAAATCCTGTCCATGGCATACCAGAGGGACAGTCTAATTACCAATAATATGCAACGTATGATCAAAAGATTGTTATCTTTAGATCTGAAACATTTTCTTTCTTTAATATTTTAAATGTTTATGTATTTTTGAGAGAGAGACACACACACAGTGTAAGCAGGGGAGGGGCAGACACACACACACACACACACACACACACACACACACACACAGAATCCCAAGTAGGTTCCAGGCTCCAAGCTGTCAGCACAGAGCCCCATGCAGGGCCCAAACTCACCAGCCGTGAGATCATGAGCTGAGCTGAAGTTGGAACCTTAACAGACTGAGCCACCCAGGCACCCCTAGATGTGAAACATATTTTTAGCCAGAATAGAAGTGAAGATACAACTTGACACTACATTTCATTTTGCTAAACCTATCAGTTGTGGAGGAATTTAATGCCATCTTGAAATCTTTCTTATCCTTCAGAATCCTCCCAAATATTCTGTTCTCAGTGAACCCTTCCCAGATGCCACAGTCAGAATTAGTAGCCACCTCTCGTCCCCCTGCCACAGTTACGCCTCCACTGGAGCACACACTTCATGGCTGGGCTCATTCTGTTATGTGCCTGATGTCTCCCTCACTGAATTAGGAGCTCCTTAAGCCATCTGGATGGAATAGAAAGAGTTCAGCGACTTGGAACCCAGGCCCCTGAGGGTGCACTTCAGCACTGTTTTGTCCTGGTCATATGTCCCCAGGAAGCCATGGAAGGTTTTGGCCTGGATGCTCCACTCATCAGTGGCCACGATCAGATGGGGTTGTTGGGAGGGTTGTGTAAAATAATGGGTGTGTAACTGTCTGCCTCTTTTCCTGGCTCCAAGTAGGCATCAGATAAATGTTTGCTAAGTTTTTCTTTTGTAAGTTCAGGGATCAGGACTTATAAATCCTTATATTTCTAGCACTTCAGGAAAAATCAGGCATAGTGGGCGCTCAATAAGTTCTTTAAAATTGAATTTAATATTCTCTCTTTTAAGGAGATTGAGGCATATTTATTTTAGGCATAGAAAAAATACAAGACAGAAAAATAACTGTTTGATTTTCCCCTAGTAGTTATAGTGAGTGCTTTTCTGAAATATATTAAATGTATCTTGAAGTATAGTTATTAAATTTCTGACAGAGATTTATTTCTGGTTTGCTAAGTTTGGAAATCCCAAACACAAGAGAAAAGATAAATATTATGCAGGAACAAAAAAATGTTCCTGAAGGCTATCCATTTTTCTATATTTATAGGTATAAACTTTCTGGAAGAAGAAAAATTGATAATAGTTACCTCTGGGAAGAAGGTCAAGAGCAGGAGAGAATATACAATATATAATATATTATATAAAATAATATAGAAAATATATGTAATATAAAATAATACATTATAGTATATAAAATATATATTATATATAATATGTTATATAAAATAAAAAATATATTATATT
This sequence comes from Felis catus, assembly GCF_018350175.1. Lineage (NCBI taxonomy): Eukaryota > Metazoa > Chordata > Mammalia > Carnivora > Felidae > Felis > Felis catus. Next base: position 140,256,378 of record NC_058368.1, read on the forward strand.
TTATTATATAAAATATAATTTAAAATATATATTTTATTTTAAAATTGCATAAAATTATATTATATAAAATATATTTAAATTATTATATAAATATATTATTATGTAAATATATTATATAAAATATAAATATATTTTATAATACAAAATATAAATAGTATATATATTATATATTTTTATAAATAAAGAAAGAGGAATTGAAGGATGGGCCATTTTTATTTTACTCTTTTATATATTAAAATCTCTAATGAGTATTATTTTGGGGTTGCTTAAGTACACAGTGCTAACGATAAATGAGGGTGTTCTGCCCCTTGTCAAATCACTGAGCTGTCTCCATTCCAGAAGTCAAGGGCAAGCCCAGCTCATGCAGCCGTTACTGTACCTGAGCTTTAAGAAGCTCCCATGGTGGGGCCGTGTTCTCATACTACTGCCAGGTGGGAAAATCTAGCAACGAGTTATGAGTCCTTAAAGTGCTGGAATCATGACTTCATAAATCTGTGGTCTGGCTTAGTGAAGATGAGGCAACAGGTGACTGACTTAAGAATAAGGAGCATGCTAGGATATAGAGCCCAGTCCAGCAGGAGCATCATGCCTCCTACAACCAGACAATGGAGGGAGTTGCCCTCCTCTGAAACACTGCATGTCATTTTTAGCAAGAACACTAGATTTTCATTTTTCCTTGGCACCACTGAGCTATTTTCAGCATTGACCCCCTTACCTCCCATCAATGGCTGGGGACATGCCCATTTGGAATGTCAGAGAACAAGGGGTGCACCCCTTGTCATATGCTTGGGAAGAATGAGGCAGCATTTGCCCCTTGCACCTGTCTATCATACTCTGCTACCCTGGACTTGACTCTAATTCTGTGAGTTAAGGAGAAGACACCTCAGAGACATGTGAAATAGTGCTTTCAGTTCTAGATGGTACCCCCACAGAGGGGCCTGGACGAACTGTGATGTTTTCACAGGAGGGCAGCCAGGATTGTTAAAGGAGTCGTTAACAACATTACACAAAGAACTGCTGATGGGCTGGGACGTAGTCACCACTAACTTTTCGATGGTCAAATCATTAACTTCTCTGTGCCAGTGACTGGGTTCCGCAGTATTAACCTCAAAGGATTGTTGTGAGGAGTAAATACATTAATTCATGCACTTAGAGCTGGTAAGGGTTCAGCAATTGCTGGTGACCAGTTTTTGTCTTTGGGGCTGGGACTACAAGAAAGACTGCCACATCTTTAGGCTGCAGCAGCCATAGGCCCCTCCTGATCTATGGGAGCTCACCTTCTGATCTGTAGGCATTTTTAAAGAAACAGGTATTATGAAAAGCTTTGCTACTGATTATTCTTCTGAGAGGCATGAGTAGCCAACTTGAGCCTCTTATGCTATAAATAAGAGATTGCTTCATATGCATTTCCCTAGGTGAATCTGTCTCCTTTGGGAATTCCTTTGCCTTGTGCTGATACAATGTTTAAACTGTCTGGTGACCATGCACTGGGCTTCGTGATTTGAGTATCTTTTTTTTTTTTTTTTTTTTTTTGAGAAGGATGATCTCTGTATCGTTAGCCCCGTAGTAAAGGGAAAAACATGTCATTCCCACCAAGGCAGAGGATGACCACTCACCCATTTGCAGTATCCCCGTCTAAATGAAAATGGCTTTTGTTTTGTCTTCCTACACATTTGTTCCAAAATTTGCCATCTATTGTAGCTGCTCATACTCAGCTATCTGCAAAGCAGCATCCATAGGTCATTGATGTCAAGGTCATCAGCCTTTACCAGATGTTCTCCTTCTGGGTCTCATATTGATCCATTAGCTGTGTATTAAGCAAATGAATTCAGGGTGAGTTTTTAAATAGGATATTTCCCAAACTAATCTGAAGCAATAAATTGTGTTTTTTTAACTTGTTACTTTAATGCTGCTGAGTATCTTGAATGTGCCTTTGAAAAGGAACTGTTCAAGGGGTGGTTTGGTGAAGTGGGGGAAAAGCAGAAATGGTTGTGAGATGTTGTAGCAGCTTTTTATTTTTTTTTAATTTTTTTAACGTTTATTTATTTTTGAGACAGAGAGAGACAGAGCATGAACGAGGGAGGGTCAGAAAGAGGGAGACACAGAATCGGAAACAGGCTCCAGGCTCTGAGCTGTCAGCACAGAGCCCGACGCAGGGCTCGAACTCACAGTCTGTGAGATCATGACCTGAGCCAAAGTCGGCCACTTAACCGACTGAGCCACCCAGGCGCCCCTGTAGCAGCTTTTTAAATGCCACATCCAGATAGAACAGACTTTCATTTATTAACTATGTCATTTCCCCCTAGACACTGGCACACCCTTTTAGAAACTTCCCTCAAGTAACTTTTCCATACCTCATATTATTTCATCCTGAGAAAGATTCGGGACAGGACTTCTGGGGGCCTGGTTTTTTAGAAGAAGCAAGTGAATTAGAAAATTCACGTGTGTATTCACAATGACACCAAGAGGGACATCGATATAACTCTTGATTTTGCATCTGTTTCCACTATGGAAGTAAAGCCAACCATAATAAGTTTAACAGTTCCCAAACTACAACAGTTGTTTTTCTTCTCCTTAGACTCCTTAAGCTTCTGATCCAAGAGAATACTTTCTCTTATGAGCAAAGTTTGAGACTATTTTAAGATTAATTCTTATAATCTCTAAACCTACCTTCCCCAGGAAGGGCCAGGATGTTCAGGGGAAATCAGAGAGAAAGACACATGGAATCCTCTAGAGAGTCCATAAGAGTCTGGCCTTGGTCCATTCATCTGCTAAAGGCAGAGATTTGAAGCAGGCTGAGGCACCCATTTGATCAGGGACCCCTTGACTCAGTCTCCCATCTTGACCTTGTCATGGTGCTAAGCTGGGCATTTGGACCAAAGGTGACATGCCTGAGAGTCAAACTCCAGGATTGTTCTGGGCGGAGCCTCCTTGTGCCTGTGTACTATGTACCCGTTATCACGAGGTTGGTGAGAACATTGCAGTTTTGTCTTTTGCCTTTGTCATTGATCATGACAGCTAAAGGTAGCCCACAGAGAGCTTACTTTCCAACTTGAAAGATGATTTGTGTATCCTGAAGTATATATATATACATATATATACATATACATATATATATATGTATATATATATATATGTATATATATGTATATATTTATTTTGAGAGAGAGAGATAGAGAGCAAGGAGGGGAGGGGCAGAGAGAGAGAGAGAGAGAGAGAATGAGAGAGAATCCCAAGCAGGCTCTGCACTATCAGTGAGGAACCTGACACAGGGTTCAATCCCATGAACAATGAGATCATGACCTGAGCCAAAATCAGGAGTTAGGCACTTAACCGACTGACCCACCCAGGCACCCCTGAAGGATATATTTTTTAAAGGAAATTTTTCCCATACAAATGCTGAAATGTATTTTGTCTCTTGTTCATTTGCTCTTACATGTGTCATTTGCTCCCAATCTCTGACATGTTTCTTTGTTTTCTGTGTGTTGCAGGCAGCATAGTGTACCTCGGGATGATGGCAGGGGCTTTCTTCTGGGGAGGACTGGCAGACAAAGTGGGGAGGAAGCAGTCTCTTTTGATCTGCATGTCTATCAACGGATTTTTTGCCTTCCTTTCATCCTTTGTCCAAGGTTATGGATTTTTTCTCTTCTGTCGCTTACTTTCTGGATTCGGGTAAGGTTTTTTCCTTCATATTTTATAGCAATATGTTTATTCTTCATAATTGTGTACGTTTTCCACTCTAGAGGACCTCATTACTGAAAAATTATCTCTTAAGAACTGCAGTATTGGTTCTTAGAAATATAATTATCGACCTGTAAGTACAGGAGAGAAGAGAGAATACATCTATGTTCTAGTGGCTGATTCTTTTAGTATTTTACTTCCAGGAAATGGTTTTACTCTAAGTGGAATCTATGTCAGAATGCATTCATAAGTGCTTTTTCTTCTGAAAATTTAATTTAAGCAAGAAATAGCTAAGGTCCTACCTATTATGAGCTAGTTAAAGGTTCACACCATTCAGGCTTGCTCTTAAATCCAGTATGAGTGTGTCTCAAGCAAATGTTATTTTATTGATCTATGCTAACAACGTATTTAACTTGGTAGGAAGTCTTACTTCTTGAGATGTAATACATTCTTTTTATAAGTTCCTGATTTTTACTGAATTAACAGAAGTTGTGTTGTTAGCCAAGTGCAATGGCATAGTACCATAGCTCCCCCTTCTCCATGGGGGATACATTCCAAAATCCCCAGGTGATGCCTGAAATTGCCGATAGTACTGAACCCTGTATGTGCTAGGTTATTTTTTTATGTATGTATGTATGTATGTGTATGTGTGTGTGTGTATATATATATATATGTGTGTGTGTGTATATATGTGTGTGTGTGTGTGTATATATATATATATATATATATATATATATATATATATATATATATAGTAAAGTTTAACTTACCAATTAGGCACAGTAAGAGATTAACAACAATACTGATAAAAATAGAACAGTTATAACAATATACTGTAATGAAAGTTATGTGAATATTCTCTCTGAAAATATCCTATTGTACCGTACTCTCTCCTCTTCTTGTGATGATGTGAGATGATAAAATGCTCACATGATGAGATGAGGTGAGGTGAATGATGTAGCCATTGTGATGTAGTGTTAGGCTACTATTGACCTTCTGATGATGAGTCAGAAGGAAGATTGTCTGCTTCTGGACTGCAGTTGACCACGAGGAACTGATAGCACAAGTAACTGAAACTGGGGAAAGTGAAATTGCAGATAATGAGGGACAGCCGTATAGCCAATGGTGGAGCCATTTTCTTTAAAGAGCTTGAAGCACATGTTACTACCCTAAGTGAATCCACAGCTTAGGAAAACCCAACAGCTTAATTAGGAGAGTCCAAGATACTCTGCTTCAACAAGGAAAATAATAGTAAAAATACAAAGTTTCTGTTTGAGAACTTTATTTTCGCTAGAGACGTTCTTTCTGAGGTATCTGTCACAAGATGAATCTATAGGAATAACATAAAATAAAAGTAAATAACTGAATAAAGGAAAGGAGACAGTCCTGGGTTAGGAATTTGAGAAGCATATTAGTTGTGGTTGTTGGTGAGAGTGGTACCCACACAGGAAAACACAGTTTTGCCAAAAGAGAAGATCAAAGAGCTACATTAGGTCTTCCTTAATTACATAAAGTAGTGCTTTAAAATCACAGCTAAAATAAAGAGAAACATAAGGCATCAGAGGGAAAGACTGTATAACTGGTTACTTCAAGAGTTCAAAGATTTCCACATGTAGACTAATGCATCCCTTTTATAACTCATTCAAAATATTTGACTTTTGCATCAGTTTATGCCACAAGATGTGTGTGCATATTGAGATTGGTGGGTTATCCACAGATTTTTCTAATGTGCTCTTTCATCTTCTTATAGACCTTCATATGCTATGCTCTGCACACAGTGGGCACTTTGCAAATATGTGAGTAACTTGCCCAAATTTCAAGAGCTCTCCTTAGAGTGAAGACATTCCAGTAGATCATTGCAATAAACCAAGAAAATTGGAAAGTTTGGGAAAGTGTAAGAATATTTTTTCCTTGAGAAACAAATTACCAGAATCAATAATTTGCTTTTTAATGATAGAGCAAGAAGGCCTTTCCTCAGCAGAGGGGACCCTTGGTGCTCAGAGCTCTGTATGATATTGGTGATACACAGGGCAACCTGGGGAGGTGATTTGGATCATGGATTCAAGGGGCTGCAGCAGACCTAATGCTGAGTGAGCCGGGGTACCTGAGGAAGAACAGGTGTTGTCTGGGGCTATTTGTTTAAAGGACCTTCTCGGGGTCCATAGGATAAGGCATTTTTGCCACCAGGAAAGGCTAAGTCTCCTTTCTACTTTTTCTTACCAATGTAATACCACAAGCCTTCCGCGAAAAGGCTAACACCTAAGTTCTGAACCTTCTAGTCCTTTCCATTTACAATCGTATCCAGGAAATTGCAGTGATATCCATGGACTCAAAAGTCCCCGACTGTGGTCAAATCATTATAGCAGTTTTAATTGCCAGTTCTGGATTATGACGTGGTCAACCCAATTGACTGCAGAGAAAAGGGCTATTATGGTGGTTGCAAAATACTCCAGGCTAATGGACTGCCTAGAAGTTAATTCAAGGGCAGTACAGAAGCAGACACTGCCTGGATATATTCAGGATATCATCCTCTTCCCTGTCGCAGACAAATCATTCCTCAGCCAGCAGTTCAGGGCTGCTGACTTCTAAATAACATAATCTACCTGGCAAAGCACAGTCTGTGTATTGCTAACTCAGCTAGGCTCCATAAATTGTGATACCAGAGGCTAACGCACTGTGCCTTCGCCAAGTTGGCACAGCGCTGGGAGTCCAGAAATCCAAGTTCACTACACCCTTGCCCTTTACTGGGACCTTAGGAGAGTCATTCAAGCTTTCCAGCCTGATTCTTCTTTTGTGAAAAGAGATGGAGATTCCCTGGGGGGGGGGGGGGGGGCGGGGAGCTGAAGGGGAAGTTCAGGTGCAAAACACCCAGAGTTTTGTGGGATCCAGCTGCTGAGGGGGCTGGAGAAATGAAGTTGTTAAGGAAAATGAAGAAAGTTATCTTTGTTCCTTGGCTGAGTTTATGAGCCATGTCACCTACACACAACATGTGAGACGCTCTCTCTGTGATAGAGGGCTTTTCTCGGCATCTCTCAAGTTCCATCTGGACACCCTGATTCACTCTCTGAATCTTTGGGCCAGTTCAGCCAAGGCTCTGCTTTCTCCAGAGATCTTGTAGTTTGTACTTAGTTAAGAGCTCCCATCATCCCCATCTGATCTGAGTCCTAAACTGAGTAAAACTAGATGACCAAGGAAATAAGGTTTCAGAAGGTTGGTGTTTTTCTTTCATGAGCCTCTGATGCTCAGACCTGTCAATGCTCCATGTGTTTCCCAGGACTATGGCTCATGCCATCTTTTCTGCTATCAGAAGTTCTCCCAGAACCCTTAGAGCTCAGGGCATCAGAAAGACCAGGGCATCCTGAGACCAGCCCTTCCAGTGGCTCTCACTACAGAACCTGCAAATATTTGCTTTTCATGTGTTAATTTCTCTCTTCCTCCAGCTTGTAAATTCCAAGAGGATGGGGCCTGTCTGCTCAAGGCAAGGTGGGCATCCTTACCTGTAAAGGACACCAGTCCCACCGGTGGTTAGACCTGTTGTATTGGCCACTTGATTGTGGTGTTGCCAGAAGTGAAATAGATAGGAAGCTTGCTATAGTCTTAGTTGGTCTGGATAAGCAGAAGAATTCTAGGTCAAGTGAATGAAAGCTTAACTTGAATCATAAAAGTCACGAGGCTCAGGAGAGAGTCATGGCCCATCAGTGAATTCCCTGACTTGAGCCAGTTTACAGACCCAGAATGCCTCAAATAAAGGGGAGATGGTCTCTTCAGGACATTAGTATACTACTGAAACTATGCACTGTTAATCTTTCACTCAGCCTTCCCCAAGAGACTTATGGCCTTTTGCCAGGGTTACACTGCTGAGGGGAAAGGAGATAATCAGACTTTGGGGGGAGGGGGCTTACTAGGCACTGGCTCTGAAGTGACACTAATTCCAGGAGATCCAAACTGTCACTGAGGTTCACCAGTCAGAGTAGGGGCTTATGGTGCTTGGGAGATCATGGAGCTGTAGCTCAGGTCCGTCTCAAAGCGGGACCCACGGTACCCACTGAATCCATCCTATGGTCATTTCCCAGTTCCAGAATGCATAATTGGAATAGACATCGTCACTGAAAGAATCTCCACATTGGTCTAGCACCTGTCCACCAGTTCCACACACTAGGGATTGCAGAGGAGGAAGAGAATGTCTGGGTCATAGGCAGAGCCTTCATTTTGCAGATTTTGGTTCAGTGATGGAACCAGGAAGACACAGCTAGGACTGAAGTTACAACTTAGTCCTTTTGAACTAGCAACTCTGTACATAAGTAAACTGCATTCTGAATCCAAGGTCAAGATACCTTCCTGTTGATTTTATTGCAAATGCCACTGGTTGCCAGCTGCTCTGTCTTATTTCATTGCTGAAGCATCGACAGCGCTGTGTTATATTCCTATCTCTGCAGATAAGGGAGACTGGGAAGGATTACTTCATTTAGCCTGAGGTCTACCTGAGTTTGTGGTTTTATTGCCTTTAAATGTGCTTTCCTCTTAATTTCCCATACCAAGTCATGAATATATTTTGTTAGAAACATAAATATGTCCAGCTGCTGTATTTCGTGTGACTTTAAATATTTATTTGGGGGGGCGCCTGGGTGGCGCAGTCGGTTAAGCGTCCGACTTCAGCCAGGTCACGATCTCGCGGTCCGTGAGTTCGAGCCCCGCGTCAGGCTCTGGGCTGATGGCTCAGAGCCTGGAGCCTGTTTCCGATTCTGTGTCTCCCTCTCTGCCCCTCCCCCGTTCATGCTCTGTCTCTCTCTGTCCCAAAAATAAATAAACGTTGAAAAAAAAATTTAAATATTTGTTCGGTACAAAGAATGATTTTCTAGCTGGAGACAACAGTGAGAATGAGGAATAGGGCATCACCAATTATTCATCTGTCTCTCACTTTCCTAAGTGAATCTCACACCAGGGAATAGACGCTTCCCTCTCCTCTTTTGTTACAGAAAATTAGGAAGAGAGGAAATGGAGTTGACACCACTGATTCATTTTCATTTGCCCCAGAATTAAATTATTTGTCTCCAGTCAATGTTAATTATGGGAATTGTAATGCTTCAAATGCTGGGCAACGTCAGAGTTGGGAGCTTCTCACCGAGGGCCTGGCATAAAGGTCAGGAGGAAAATATAGCAACAGAATCAAAATGAAATTTCTGTGTGTCTGTGTATCAGAGTGAACAAATAGCCATTACTCCTTCTGCAAATGGAGCCTCACAAATGCATACTTCAGAGCTACTTTCAATATCCCTCTATTAACTGCATTAGAACCAGAATACCTTCGCTTTGTAGAAATGATCCCCACTAACTGGAATTCTTCAGTGTTTTATACTGAGCATCTCATTTATTCCCACAACATTTTTAATAAGTAGGTTTGCAAAAATATTATGCTTTTTTTTTTAATTAGAAGCTAGTGGCACAGATAGATTAAGCAGCTTCCAAATGTTCACTAGATCCTCAGGTCTTCTGAGTTTTAGTCTCATTCTGAACTGTATAAGATTCTCCCCTTAAAGTAGTCTTTCTCTTAAGATACATTTTATTTCCTTCTCATATTTGAAAAATGCAGACTCATTTCAAAATTTGCGAAACTCTTAAAATGTGTTTTATCAAATGCCTGTATGTGCTTGCCCTACAAGAGATGCTATGTTAAGCACTTATAATAATGACTCCCTTAAACCTCATGGTGACCCTATGAAGAAGATACCCTTTATTCTACCCATTTTCTAGATAGCGAAATTGAGGCACAGAGAGGTTAAATAACCGTCCAAGGTCACATGGCAAGTTATGCAGTCGTACATAGGCAGTCTGGCTCCAGAATCCACGTTTATACCACCAGGCTGCGCTGTCTCGGATTCAATGAGAAGTATCTCTGATTTCATATGACACAGTGCCCAGTACATGATAGACACTAAATAAACATTTTGAACAAATCAATTCAGAAAGGTTTCTGACCCAGAGAATCAGTACGGAGAACTGTGCTACTGTGAAAGATGAGGCAACAGATTAAATTACTTTTGATCCAAAAGTAATCACACACCTGGATTGTGAACAGTAAGTCATTGTTTTCTTAGGCCTGTGTTGTCCAACGGGCAGCATGTAACTACCAAGCACTTGAAATGCAGCCAGATTGAGATGTGCTGTAAATGCAAAATGCATAACACTGGTTTCAAAGACTTAGCACATATAGAAGGGTGCAAATACCTCATTAATAATTTGTATATGGATTACATGTTAAAATGATAATATTTGAACGTATGTTGAGTTAAATTAATATATATATTAAAACTAACTTCAGCTGATTGTTTTCCTCTTTGTCTTAATATCTTTTCTAGAAAATTTAAAGTTATATATGTGGCTCACATGATACTTCTTTCGGAAGGCACTATCTTAGACAATGGCTTATATGAGAATTTCCAACATAAAGGTTGACCTTTTGGACACTTATTTCCCAGTTGCTCTTTGGCAAAGGTTCTGTTGATCCCAAGAAAAATGTAACAGAGCAAAAGGCCTTCCAGACTTATAGTGTATAATTGTGAGAAATTAGCCATATGTGCTCTTTTTTTTTAAATTTTTTTTAACGTTTATTTATTTTTGAGACAGGGAGAGACAGAGCATGAACAGGGGAGGGTCAGAGAGAGGGACACAGAATCCGAAGCAGGCTCCAGGCCCTGAGCTGTCAGCACAGAGCCTGACGCGGGGCTCAAACTCACTGACCGCGAGATCATGACCTGAGCCGAAGTCAGCCGCTTATTAACTGACTGAGCCACCCAGGCGCCCCCCCCCCCCCCCCCCATATGTGCTCTTTAGAAAAGACTCTGTCAGCTCCTTGAGGGCCGGGACTTGTGTTCTTCACATCTGTACCTCCAGCAACCGTGATGTGCTTCGCCCAGAGTCTGGCTGGAGGGGGTGGGGTGGAGGACAGGTAAAATGGTAGCTCGGGGAGAGGGTGAGCGGAGGAGTGGATGACTGGATGCACACAGCACGTGACTGGAGAAGTCCACGTGTTTTGTCCTCACTTCTTACAGATCATCGTAGTGTTCGTCACCACCTTTATTCATGACACTGTTTAGGTGGTCCTGGAATGCGTTCTTCCAGTTCTTTCTAGAACTAGATTAATTTTGTTTTTCAAGACAGCATTAGAATCCTGATCTACAGCTACACCTCCCCCCCTCCCCCCCTCCCCCCTCCCCCGGGCATAGTATCTGTGCTGCTGTGGATGCTATAGGTTCGAGGGCTTAGGGTAGCAACCTGATTGCAAACGAGGGCTAAGAGAGTTGTACTGAAGCTGTTTTCTTAGAAACACATCTTTTATCCAAATTAGATATTTACGTCTCAATATTTTTTAAAATAGTCAAGGTTTCTACCAATTATTCTATCCATACTTTACATAATATTGAGAAAATAACAACTGCCCACATCAAAGAATATGAGTTTTTGTTTAAATCTGTGGCTTTGGAGAGTGGAAAACTAGAGGTACCCAAACCACACATCCTTTAGCACTGCCCCTGGGTATGGGAGATTCCCATTCTTGATTTGATGACTGGTTCGGTTACCAGTAAGTGTTCTCCTGTTTCTATCTTGAGTACTCGTAATGAACAGGTGCTTTCTAATTGATGCAGCAATCTCATTTTCTGTGTGAACGCAGCCCATTCAGAAACCATTAGATCTGTATTCTTTTCTCTAAGCCTCTGTAGTAGTCTGTTTGCTTTCATGAAAAGGAAGTCACTGCAAAGTCCTTCTTCAGGACTGCTGCTTTAATTGTTTATTTCTGGGTCCAATTCAATAAAGCATAATGAATTGGTTCTGAATTGCTGTGCAATTTGCCTGGCAGTTCATTGTCGTTGATTTTCATTTTTTTGTTGATTCTGAGTGAAGATTAAAAGGATATTTTCATGCAACTTTCTTGTAATTGTACAGACTATACCCAGTATAGACTTCACCATTCAGTATTCTTTTTATAAGCCCATAATACCCATCTTAGTAAATGCTGTCAGAGTCAGCTCGGGTAGACTTCACCCTCTGCATATTATCAGTATGGAGCATGTGACTTTACAGTGCATATTAAACTTCCTCCTGAATTCTGTCCTCACCTAATGCCCCATTTCCCGGTGGAAATGGAAGATGGAAGATTGAGGTGAAGGACCATTTGACAATCACACGGTGAAATAAGTTAGAATGAAATTATTCTTTGTTACATGCTTACTGGGGAATTAGAGCAGAACAGAATTACTCAATAGAATCCCTCCTCAGGACAAGAACTCATCAGACATTCCATAATTTTTCCTCTAAACTGTCATATTTCAAGCCATTTTAAGTACAATTACTCTTTTTATCCATAGCCTCCCTCTTTTATTGCAAAACCCTGAACTCTTCCCTATCTTTGCCTCCGTAGCCAGCCTAAGCCAGTATGATGAGGTACAGGGACCAACATAATCTACCATAGCTGCCGTCTGAACTGGACTAGTATGAGGTAAGGCTGTGAAATTTGCAGCCTTAAGATCATCAGGCTTCTCAGTTTCTCAGTGAAGTATGTGCAGACATTAATATTTGGCATTCCCTTTCATCCTGCTGTGCTAAACTGACTTAACTTATGTGTCTCATATTCCCGACAGAGGAGATATTTTGTCTGTAAAGCTGACACACCCTTTGCCGTATACAATATCCCGCTCATGAATTTGCCTTAGATTATTGAGGAAAATAAATGTGTTTCATGATATTCACAAGATGCCTGGTATTGAGTCACATGTAGACCTTTTGAGGTGGGGTGCGTGTGTATGTGTGTGTGTGTATGTGTGTGTGTGTGTGTGTACACTCACAGATGTGGGCACACATGCATGTAGAATGGGGTTGGAGAGTGGTCCCAACTTATTCTAGAATGTGTTTTAACACAGTTTTTTTTTAGCTTCTTTATACTTCTTTTTTTTTTTTTAAGTTTTGAGTGTTTATTTTTGAGATAGAGACAGAGACAGAGCGCAAATGGGGGAAGGGCAGAGAGAGAGGGAGACACAGAATCCAAAGCAGGCTCCAGGCTCCAAGCTGTCAACACAGAGCCCCACGCGGGGCTAGAACCCAAGAACCATGAGATCATGACCCGAGCCAAAGTTGGATGCCTAGCTGACTGAGCCACCCAGGTGCTCCAGTTTCTTTATATTTCTATAATTAAAGTTGTAAAAGCCCAACATTAATTACTATTTCTTAAGAATAACTCTAACTCTGGGGCGCCTGGGTGGCTCAGTTGGTTGACCGTCCGGCTTCAGCTCGGGTCACGATCTCGCGGTCCGCGAGTTCGAGCCCCGCATCGGGCTCTGGGCTGATGGCTCAGAGCCTGGAGCCTGCTTCGGAATCTGTGTCTCCCTCTCTCTCTGATCCTCTCCCGTTCATGCTCTGTCTCTCTCTGTCTCAAAAATAAATAAACATTAAAAAAAAATTAAAAAAAAAGAATAACTCCAACTCTGAAATTCCAAATATCAATTCTTTCAGCTGTGTCAATTCAATTTTGTTTTAATCTGGCTAATATTCCACCTATATAGAGTGTGGATTTCAATTATTATTCCCTCTAAGTCTCCTATTACCAAATATAATTAAGATTTGACCCTTTTTGACAGCTAATAAAATAGATTCAATATCTGATCCTGAGAAAGTCTTTATAAACCATCTTGATCTGTTTGCTTCATTTATGTAAACATGCCATCAAATATGAATTTTGAGAAAACTTCAACAGTAGTTAATTGACCATTATATAATGAACAATAAAAAGGGGGCATCTGGGTGACTCAGTTGGTTGAACGTCTGACTCTTAATTTCAGCTCAAGTCATCATCTCACAGTTCGTGGGATTGAGCCGTGGATCAGGCTCTGCACTGACAAGCACGGAGCATGCTTGGGATTCTCTCTGCCCCTCCCCTGCTCATGCTTACATGCTCAAGTGTGCACGTGCTGTCTGTCTCTGTCTCTCTCTCTCAAAAAAAAAAAGGTCTCCATGCTAACTGGATTTAGAAATGTATTGCACATCAGATAATGTAAAAGATAACCATCTCATGCCTTATCTTATGGATTTTTAGTATAAAACAAGTTATCATTTCATTAAATCCCCATTACAAGAGTTTCTCAACCTCAACACTATTAATATTTTGGAATGGATAATTCTTTGTTGTGAATAACTGGCTTGTGTATTTTAGGATTCTTAGCAGCATCCCTGGCCTCTACTTACTATATGCCAATAGCACCTCCTGAGTTGTGAACAACTAGAAATGTATCCAGACATTGCCGAATGCCTGTTGAGAGACTGGTGAACACAACCCACTGTATTTAACAGCAGCTGATACATGGGAATTTGAGAACTTCCATTTAAATATTTGTTATCTTCTCATGTATTCTCAGAAATTGTATCTTGATACAATAAAACAATTATTTTTTTTTCAACATTTATTTATTTTTTGGGGGACAGAGAGAGACAGAGTATGAACGGGGGAGGGGCAGAGAGAGAGGGAGACACAGAATCAGAAACAGGCTCCAGGCTCTGAGCCATCAGCCCAGAGCCCGACGCGGGGCTCGAACTCACGGACCGCGAGATCGTGACCTGGCTGAAGTCGGATGCTTAACCAACTGTGCCACCCAGGCGCCCCTACAATAAAACAATTAAAGAAATACATTAGCCCCTCATACAAAGTATTGAACTATTGATACAGAGTAATAATGAAAAATTTTCTTTCTTTTCTTTATTTTATTATTATTTTTTTTTTACTTATAAAAAAGGAAGGGGGACAGCTTTTTCTTATCCTCAACACTTCCAGGAACAAAATCATATTGTAAGACATGAACACTTGTGCTTTCTCTCTTACCTAAACTTGTATTGTTGTTGGTAATTCTAGCATTCTGCAGCCCTTTTCTGAAAGGTACCAAGGTATTTTAGAAGCTCCCAGAGTGCCCAAGAGGATTGCACAGTGTCTTATGCCCAGAGGTTCCAAGCGACTCTTCTCACCAGGGGACCTGGTCAAGAGGTGACCATGGAAATTCAGATATGCAGTAATTTCAGGAGCTCTGTGGGGACTTTATTGCTATCAGAACTTCCATCCCAGCACCCACGACTTCTCTTATGGTTGTACTGACCCAAAACATAAGATGTATCTTTTAATTCATGGGAGATGTTTAGGTCATCAGAACAAGTTTCTCCAGAAGGTTTGGAGTGGCACCTCCATCAGCAGAGAGGCTTCATGAAATACAGCTCTTCTGAGGAACACTTAGTGCATGTCCAGTGGGCCAGGTAATGGGGATTCAAAGATGAATGGAATATAGTCCTCACCTTCAGGGAACCTTCACTCTGATGTGAATAATGTTTAAGACCTCTGATGGAGTATGAAATACGAGTAATAGTTAACATTACCACATGCTCTAATGGGGTTTTTTTCCGCTTAAAGAACATGATAGTAACAGGAGGAGTGAGATTTTCCCTAAAATGGATGATCAGCCGCAGTAGGAAGTGTGAATGCTTGGATTGTTTTGTAGGTCTCTGAATCTGAAGAACTTTGCAAAGGATTTGAATAGACTCCCTCTCTCATTCTTCAGACTCATCTATCTATTGATATTAGAGTTCCTTGCAGTCTGCTTTGCATACAGATATTGAGAGACATCCATGCAAAAATAACCACCTTAAAAAGAGACATTGAATCAAAAGCACCTGGATTGCTCATGTGCCCCTAAAAGTTGGTATTCTCTTATGCAACAGTAATTTGTTTAAAACTAACAGGCAAGTTTACTGTTTTCCGCTTGCCATTTTAGTCACCCTGGAGTACATTTATCTTGGTTCAGAGTGGCCTGGCATATCTTAACATTCAGTTGTTCCTTCATGAAATGTGAGTTATAGCTCTTCCATATGGAATGTCCAGAATCCTGATGAAACATTAATTAGGATGTGAAAAGTCAATAAAAACCGAGACTCTTTATGCATTGCGAAGTGAAGGCATAGATTAGGGGCCTGGGCCTTTATGGTGCAGAGAAACGGATCCTTCACATCAAATTTAAAAGGAGTAGTGTTAAGTGATTGATGACACGGCCATTTTATTTCCTACCGAAACTGTGTGTTATAATGAAACCACTTTATTTATTTTTTTTTTTATAATTTTTTTTTCAACGTTTATTTATTTTCGGGACAGAGAGAGACAGAGCATGAACGGGGGAGGGACAGAGAGAGAGGGAGACACAGAATCGGAAACAGGCTCCAGGCTCTGAGCCATCAGCCCAGAGCCTGACGCTGGGCTCGAACTTAGGACCGCGAGATCGTGACCTGGCTGAAGTCGGACGCTTAACCGACTGCGCCACCCAGGCGCCCCATGAAACCACTTTAAATCTGTTCAGAAACTTTGTTGAATTTTTAAAACTCAGGGAAGCCTCCCTGAGAAAGTGGTTGTTAAATTGAATCTTCAAATAAGTAGTCCCCAAAAAGTAATATAGTCCAGGCAGGAGCAACAGCCTGTGGAAGGCAAGGAAGTAGGGGGGAAATCTAGCAACTTCTGGATACTTCAGAATACATTTCTTTTTTTGCATAGAAACATTCTTTTATTTATTCATTAATTTGTTTTTCATCCTTTTGATTTTTTTAAATGAGAATGTTAATTATAAAAGCAGTTCATGCTCTTTTGTTAAAAACAAGTATTTCAGGTAATGAAGTGTTTAAAATAGAAAGTGGAAGTCCACCATTCAACAACTTCCCTGCTTCCAGCATCGAATTTATTTTTCATTTTTTTGATTTAAATTTCGGTTAGTTAACATACAGTGCAATATTGGTTTTAAGAGTAGAATTCAGTGATCCATCACTTACATATAACACCCAGTGCTCATCACAATAAATGCCTCCTTAGTTCCCATCACCCATCTAGCCCATCCCCCACCCACTTCCCTCCATCAACCCTCAGTTTGTTCTCTATCATTAAGAGTCTCATGTGGTTTATTTCCCTGTCTTCTCTTCCCCCTCCTTCCCATGTGCTTATCTGTTTTGTTTCTTAAATTCTGCACGTGAGTGAAATCATGGTATTTTTCTTTCTCTGATGGACTTATTTCGCTTAGCATAATACATTCTAGCTCCATCCATATCATAGCAATGGCAAGATTTCATTCTTTTGGATGTCTGAGTAATATTCCTTTGTAAATACATACCACCCTCGTCTTTATCCATCCATCAGTCGAAGGACATTGGGGCTCTGTCTATAGTTTGGCTATTGTTGACAATGCTGCTATAAACACTGGGGTGCAGATTCAAATACCCCTTTGAATCTGTATTTTTGTATCCTTTGGGTAAATACATAATAATACAATTGCTGGATCACAGGGTAGTTCTGTTTAAGCTAGTGATTTTTAAACCATTTGAATAAGAGTTCCCACTAAGAAACACATTGCAGCCCATTATACACTTATATACATATATATTTATTTTATATATATCAATGTATATGTAGACACACACACACACATATATATATGCATAAATGTATATACATTCTACATCATAAACATGTTCATAATGAAGAAAAAGTTTCATGAAATGATGCTTATCCTTATTACTTGAGTTGCCCTGAACTATTTTCATCTCTATTGTAATTTTTAAATGTTAGTAGCTTATAGCTACTGAGTTAATTCTGTAGCCCACAGACTGAAAAGCACTGACCTGAGTGATCTGCCCACACCTAACAGTAGATAACTTCTACGTCACTTTAAGAAGGGACAAATGCATGAAGCAGTGCCATATTTTGACCTACTGTTTGATGCAGAATGACATTATGAATCTTGCGATTTGTTTGGTACATCCAGTTTGCTACAGATAAGGCCTTTCTCTAAATTTCATTTGCTAAAGTCATTGCCAATACTTCTTTATCATATCAAAGGCTCTGAGGAAATCAGTTACTGCTAAATGGATAAATGCATGTTCTCTTCCTTGATGTGAAATGTCAATAGCAATTTACCTTACAGAAATCTGAACATCAAGGAATCAGCACATGTTTTTAAAACTATATTGCTAAGTGTTTTCTCTACAATTTGTTTATATCTGTTATTGTACATCATTTAAAAAATATTGATTTTAGGGGCGCCTGGGTGGCGCAGTCAGTTAAGCGTCCGATTTCAGCCAGGTCACGATCTCGCGGTCCGTGGGTTCGAGCCCCGCGTCGGGCTCTGGGCTGATGGCTCAGAGCCTGGAGCCTGTTTCCGATTCTGTGTCTCCCTCTCTCTCTGCCCCTCCCCCGTTCATGCTCTGTCTTTCTCTGTCCCAAAAATAAATAAAAAAACGTTGAAAAAAAAATTTAAAAAAATATATTGATTTTAAGAATTCAGGGTGGCTCAGTCATTTGAGTGTCTGACTCTTGATTTCACCTCAGGTCATGATCCTCGGGTGGTGGGATCGAGCCCTGCATTAGGGTCCATGCTGAGCATTGTGCCTACATGGGATCCTCTCTCTCTCTCTCTCTCTCTCTCTCTCTCTCTCTCTCTCCATCTCTCCCCTGCTTACATGCTCTCTCTTTCTAAAATAAATTAAATTAAATTAAATTAAATTAAATTAAATTAAATTAAATTAAATAAGAGTTAATATTACTGTTTAGAATGATAGTAATGTTTTCCCATAACCCTACTTTCTGAGGCAGTGGTTTTAAAACTTAGGGGGTCAAGACCTATTTGAAACTCTGATGAGATTTATGGCCTATCTTCCTAGAATGAACAAAACATTTATTCCATATACACTCACTAGAGAACACTTAGCCTAAATGGAAGTCACTGCTCATGTCATCTCTCTAGAGCTCAGTCAGCATCTCTTACAATTGCCCACTGGAAGGAAGCATTGTACTCCCTTCTATTAGTATTGAAACCAGCAGCACCTTATTTGATTCTACCAGTGCACCTACACGTGTACTCATGCGGCGGTGAAATCTATCTACTGGGTTCTACTGAAATCTGAAACCTACTGAGGCCAGAACAGTCTAGGAAGCAACCCCATTGAGCCTGTGGCCATCAACACAGCAGCCTGATTGGGCTGCAGTACCAGCTGCCACAGTGTAGCAGCGAGCAAGTACAGTTACAGACCGCCTCCAAGAAGTGTTTGAAGCTCTTTCCAAAGTCACCACGTCGTGGGTAGAACTTATCATAGTATCTCTTTTTTTAAATGTGTTAATTAAAATACTCACTAGATTGTACCAAATGCTGTAATTCTGGCAAATATGTAGAACGTTCAACCCTGAGCAGAAAACCCGTCATAATCTTCAACAAGGGAGGCTCTAGAAACCACATGACTAGGGCACCACTGCCACCTTTTGGTGACATTACTTAATTGCAGGTTCTGGAGGGATAATAAACCTGTATTAAACAGAGATTATAGTGTTAAAATTACAAAATGATAGAAAATATACATGGCTTGATATGCTGGGATAGAGAGAGAGCATGTGCTGTCAGAGCTTGCTTTGGTTCTGCACTTTGCATCTCACGTGGCTGTACTGGCTCTGATTTCTTGTATTTTCTGTACCTGTTGGCAGGATTGGAGGAGCCATTCCCACTGTGTTCTCCTACTTTGCTGAAGTGCTGGCCCGAGAGAAGCGGGGTGAGCATCTGAGCTGGCTCTGCATGTTCTGGATGATTGGTGGGATCTACGCCTCTGCCATGGCTTGGGCTATCATCCCGCATTACGGTAAGAGGCTGGCCTTACGTGGGCTGGGCAGGCATCTTATTTTACTTCAGACTCCATTCCATCCCTTCCCTCTCTTGTAGATGCTGGTTTGAGGACAACACTGTCATAATCAAGTCTTTCCCTTTTGTGATACCTAGGATGTTTTTCCCCCCGTACAGAGTCCTGTATAAGGGAGGACTATGCATTTTGCTGTTTTTAAAGTAATCACTTTCATTTGCTTTCTATGTGCTATCAACTCTGGCGTCCCCACCCCAATGGACGTGTAAGGAGACACAGATCTCAATCAGCATATAAGGCAACATGACTTCAATTGTTTTGGGGACTGTCATATACATCAGGCACATACAACTACCTTCATTCGTCCCCTCTGGGTCCAGTCCAAAGCTTAGCCCCATGTTATCCCTGCGTCTTCTGGCAGCTCATAACTCAGATGAGAACAGGAAGAATCCTGTCTTCTCATGGACCCTCTGAGAATTTAAGATGTGATTCTCCTGTCCTTGCTGCCAGGATCCCCTCCTCAGTTTCTCCCTAAGCACTTCTTCCTGCCACCTCTGAATACCTGAAGGCCTCATGTTTCTGAGCAGTGTTGTCCTGCTTGAAAGCCAGAAACTTCCAGTTGCTTCATCTACAAACAGTGAAATGCAGGGAGAGGTTCACAGAATCCAGGAATCAAATTCCATATATAAGGAAAAGAGGAAGGGAGGTGTTCTGGTTGTGTGTGTGTGTGTGTGTGTGTGTGTGTGTGTGTGTGTGTAAGAGAGAGCAAACAGGTTGAAGTTTGCAAAATATGAGTACTGTATAAAATAAATGGCATGTGACTTCAAAAACTCACTCTTTTGTTCAACCTAAAATTGAATCGATCATCAGCTAAAAATTAGATTTCAGAAATTCACTTTTTGATCATTTTCTTTTTTTCTGCTTTTGTTTTAGAGCAGAGCAATTTTTCATTATAAAGCATAGTTCTGTTAGGGAACAACCTTCTGTGAATTTGATTCATTGCTAAAATCAAAGACAAGATGTAGATTTTAGTATTAAAATGCATTGTAATTTATTTTAATATACTGCATTACAAAATTCAGGTTTGTCACACTCTTTATTTTAATAAACCTAAAAACTTACATGCAAATCAAAATTGTATATAACAATGACAGCAAAAACATAAAACCTTCCTACAAAAGCATGTCTGTAGTTCCCTGTCTTTGGACACGTAAGAACTGGAGGAAAAGAAATGTGGACTTGGCGAAGTCTGGGGACAGCTTGCTCCCTGCAGGCTCAACATCAACCATCCAACAGAGAAGGAAAAAAAAGGAGGAGGAGGAGGAGGAGGAGGAGGAGGAGGGACGAGGAGGAGGAGGAGGACGAAAAGGAGGAGGAGGAGGAGGAGGAAGAAGAAGAAGAAGAAGAAGAAGAAGAAGAAGAAGAAGAAGAAGAAGAAGAAGAAGGAGGAAGAGGAGGAGGAAGAGGAAACAGAAAAAGAAAAAAAAAAGAAAAGAAAAGAAAAAGAAAAAAGAAATCAAAGGAAAAAAAGATGTAAGGAATTGGTTACTTGGCCAAAGAGAACTTTTCTTTGCCGCACACTTAAGTTGAGTGTGGCCTGCCAAGCTCAAGTGATGAGTTTTCCTTTCTTACACTCTGGTTGCTTCTGGGCCAGAAATACCCTCATACAGGTGGTTACCCAGGTCCACCCGAAGGCTCGTTTTCTGCCACCATCCAAGGAATTCTAGGTGATTCTCCTCCTTTGTCTGGGCCCTGAAGACCTCAGCCACCCCCAGAACTTGCCCCTGTAGGAAGACATCTAGCTCCCGCCCCACGCAGCTGGCTGTTTGGAAAGGAAAAGCCGTTTCACTGCCATATAAAGAATTGCTTCTTAGGAACTATGTGTAAAGAGATAAAAAGGAGATACAGAGCCTGTGCAGGGTCCAGCTTTACCCAACCTTGCTCCTTCAGGCTCTTTATGCATATGCAACCTTTGTACCAATTTTTTAAAAGTGCCTCATCCAGGTGGACTTGGTTGCAACCCTACTGCTTGGCCTCTCCAGTTGCCCACGCAGAGAATTACTGCTGGTGATTTCACTCTGCAGCTGGATTCCTTCCAAGGCCGGCCTTGCATCTCAGCCTCTGATGGCAGCACAGCATCTTGACTCCTGGGTTTTTGGCGTCTCCTTCCTGGTCCCCTTCCCCATCGTATGGCAGAATTTCTCCTGCTGGCCTTTCTAAACTTGCAAGTCAGTAGGGCTTCTGTAGTTCCCATATTTCCACCAGACCTGGGCATGATTGCTTTTGTTTGTTTTTCCTCACTAGGTATTTAGTTCCTCAGACTCTTGCCTTTCACGCATCCCAACCCTTAAGCCATGGAGGGCTCCAGATTTTGCCTCCAGCCTTGCCAATCATCAGTTAGTGGCTACCCTACAGAAAATGGGCATAATCCCACCTTGATTTTTCTCAAGCACACATAACGTATTCTTTTTTATAGCAAAAAAGGCTACCTAGTCCATACAAAACTGGAAAGAGCTGAAGTGGTGAATCATAAACAATTGATAAAAAAAAATTACAAAAAAAAACCAATCAGAATACAACAAAATCAAATGTATCTGAGGCTGAAATTAATTTATATGTTAAAGGAACCTTGAGAAATAATGACCTGGTTAAGAAATCAGAAACAGAATATTAAAACCTTATGCCCATGCTTTATTGAAGGCTTTCCATGGCCAGAAATGTGGCAAAAGCAATTATTGCAATCAAGCTGTCTGTATATTAGAATCAACAGGGGAGATTTTTAAATACGCTTGCTGAGTTCATTGTTGCATGCCTGCAATTTGAAGAGTTTTCATTATTTCAAAATAAAAGAACTTAGTTTTAAAAATTCTGTGCTCCTAGGGGATGATGATGTTTTGTATCTTGATGTGGGGGATGGTGTTTCAGGGGTATTCATTTATAAAAATGCATTAGGCTGGGTACTTAAGATTTGTGTACATCACTATATGGATGTTACAGTTTTTTTTTTTTTTATAAAAACGCTTAACTAAAAGTTTACCTCTTCCCTAACCCCCTGAAAATACCCATGCTTGGGTCCTACGCCAGACCATTTGAATTCAGTTGTCTGGGGTGGGGACTCAGCGTGGGTGGTTTTCAAAGCCCCCAGGTGGTTCTCTACAGTCACGTTTGAGATTCTGCAGCTCCCTGCCTCTCCCTGTGGATGATCTCGGAAGCCCCTGGGACTTCATCATGTATGTATAGGGAGGGCTGCACATGGGAGCAAAGAGAAGAGTGAGCCTGACCAGCATGGTTGACTTATTCAGCAGGTGTTTAGGTTTCTGTGTTGTTGGTTTCATCCAAGCTGAAGGCCTTTCCTATCCATGAGGCTTAGAATCACTTAAAAAGCAACTCTGACATCTCGATATGTCTTCTTCTCAATGCCACATCTTTTTATTTTACTTCAAATAGACAAGGGGTGTTAAGGCATCTATTTCCCTTGCAGATTCTGAAAAAACAAAAAGGTTTCTCTTTTCCCTGTGAAATTCTGCATTGCATAAAATGATGTCGCAGCCCATAGGGAAAAGAGAGCATGTGGGTCCTGCCCCTCCATCATCCTTCATTTAGGAGACCTCTGAGCACCACCACCTGTGTGCTGTAAGGAGTTTTCACCCAGCAGGGGAGGAATTTGGGAGCAAAATAACATGACTCAGAGCCAGATTCTGGCCCTTCTCACACCAGTAATAGGATTTGCGCTAGAGGGAAGGAATCAAAACCTGGCGTCCACGCTGCAAGTAATTCAAATAATAAACGATGGAGATAAGAAGGTGTCTGTGGTGTTGCCTTTCTGCTTTTTTTTTTTTTGGCAGAGGGGGCGCTGCACAAAGCCCTGCACCTGATGCCAGGAGACTTGAACTCTGACTCCAGACAAGCTTCTTATGCAGAGCAGGACTTGACTGGATGGGAAAGGAAATCTGGAAGGATTCTTATGAAGTTAGACAACACCAGGAAGGGGGGTTGGACTGCTGCTAGGGCTGATGATTACCATGTGGGCTGTGGCCAGGGTTTGGTGATGGACAGAGGAATCCACCTAGTTTCTGTACTGGCATCGGATAATGATGGTGCTTGAACTTCACGTCACTGCTGGCAGGTGGAAGATTTCCCTGCAGACAGTCATCACCATCTGAAGTTTCCCAACATAAAATTACCTTGCCCACTCTGACAAGGCCCTGAGAAGGCAGAGTGCTTAGATGGCATCACCTTTCCTGCCGGCCACCTCCCCTGTGACCAGCTCCTTCCACTCAGGAGCTTCGGGGCTCTCCGTGAGAGAAAAAATAGCACGAGTATGAGATTTTTTTCTTCAGCCTCCCCCCTCTCAGTAACCAGGACACCTAAGCATTTAATGGAAGCCTCAAGTGCCTTTGGGGAAAATCGGGTGGGTTGCTGAATCACAGCACTTTCCCTCTCAGGCTGAGAGCTCGCATTGAGGCCCGGGCTTTGGAGTTGCTGTGGGATTGCAGCGCTGTCTGCTCCATTAAACCCTCTGTCATCTTTTTCTCTTTTAAATTTGCGTGCACATCAGATGAGGTTTGTCCCCTGCTGAGCCGCCTGACAGTGTGCAGCAAGGACATTCAATTAGCTAAGTGGGAAGGCTCTCTGTTCAGCACAAA
This sequence comes from Felis catus, assembly GCF_018350175.1. Classification (NCBI taxonomy): domain Eukaryota; kingdom Metazoa; phylum Chordata; class Mammalia; order Carnivora; family Felidae; genus Felis; species Felis catus. Next base: position 140,280,389 of record NC_058368.1, read on the forward strand.
ATGCCTCAGCTCTTAAAGCCTGGAGCACGTGGGCTGCACTCAGCACTGGAACAGCCCCATAGCCTCCGTCTCACCACCTTCCCTGCACACCCCCCAGAGCCAAGCTGGGGGCTCCGTAATGCCCAGGCCCACTCCTTCTCCCCACCCCCCAGCCACAGTGAGATGTCTGGGCTTAAAAACACATATTCCTGACGTTGTGACTACCGAGGTGTCCCTACTTCCTTTAGTTAAGAGATATGTGAAGCTAATCCATTTCTTCTCCTTAACGATGAAACTGGGTGAAGGGGGCACAGTATAGTTGAATGGCTGTCTGCCTGAAGAAGGAAACAGGCAGGGGTGTGCATGTTTTGTTCACAAGCGGAAAGGCACTGTGGCCAAGGGAAAGGTGGAGAGTGAGTGCTGATCTGGAGCCTCTCAGCTGTACTGCTTCTGGGTGTGAGCTTTGTCAAGCTGTTGAGTCTCTTCCCGCCCCATTTTCTGGTCAGCATCATGGTAGGGGTCAAGGTTGATGATCATATTAGAACCCCATGTTAGAGCATGATTAGTGCTCAAAAAGTGGTAGCTCTGGGGCACCTGGGTGGCTCAGTCGGTTAAAAGTCTGACTCTTGGTTTTGGCTCAAGACATGATCTCACGGTTCATGAGTTCGAGACCCACATTGGGCTCTGTGCTGACAGTGTGGAGTTTGCTTGGGATTCTCTCTCTCTCTCTCTCTCTCTCTCTCTCTCTCTCTCTCTCTCTCTCCCCCTCCCCCTCCGCTCCTCCCCCACCTTGCTCGCTCTCTCTCTCTCTCTCTCAAAATAAATAAATGAACATTGAAAAAAAGGTAGCTCTTATTGCTGTCAGGTTCATCTACATTGGATACCCAGACTCTGTCAACACATTCTGGCAAGAACTCAGAGCTACAAGAAAAGAGGGAGAGTGAGGTAATAAAGTATGTGAAACAAATAAACCTCACCTAGAGGGTGAGGAGATCAGAGGAGTCAGAGGAAAGAAAAAATAGGAAAAAAATTAAGATAGAATCAAGGAAAAAATAATACTGGAAAACCTACATTACCTGGAATCCAATGAATCCAAATCTTCCATTCATTCACTTGTTGGATGATTTAATATTTGAAGAACATATACTATACAAAGATCCACCTTAAAGCCTTGGGGCCACTCTCGCCAGGTAGGAAGAACAAGAGCCTGGCTGTTCTAATTGGCTGGCATAAATGCCAGCCAGCCCTGTGGGTTACAGGGACTACAGTGGACCCCAGCTCCACCTCGGTGGCAAGGTGTCCTACACTCCGCTCACCGGCAGTCAGCAGAGTGGTTACCGGCATGGGGTTAGATATGAGACATGCCCTGGTTCCAAGCAGGCTGTGCCATTCTCTAGTTTTGTCACTTTTAGGGCAGTTAGTTGGGCTGTCTGGTCCTCAGTTTCTTTATCTCTAAAGCAGGCATACTGCCCCATAGTGTTGCTCTACTCAAGGACTATGTACAAAAAGTGGTTACCACACAGTGCCTGATACACATGTTCATTAAATGGAAATGGGGCTTTTTTTCTTCTTTTCCACAGGTGGGGCTAACGTTGAGGGAAGGGTATGAAGAAGGAACTAGAATAGTAAAAGGAGCTTGCTGTCCTTTCCTAACCATAGTTTCTCACTCTGTGCTTATGACTTGAAGGCTATAGAGGTGGATAAGAAGGGGGAGTGTACAGGAACAGAGCTTGAGAGGCGTGCCAAGTATTCTGCACCCACTCCAGGGTGGCAGGGGAGGGCTACAGTGACAGCTGGGTCCCACTTTCCAGCCCAGCCAGAACAGGTAGGTGTCGAGTGGCCCCAAGCCCTGCTGCCTACCTTTGCCGAACTTCATTGAATGTCACAGGGCTAAAGATTTTATGCTCAAATACGTGAGTAGGACATGTAGGAGGAATCAACTTGGTACATCAATGGATACCAGTAGCATTTCTTAATTTGTCCAATTTAGAATCCATCTGATCTTTGATTTCAACAAAATGACCTTTGAGCTTGGATTTCCTTCACTCTGTGGCTCAGTTTTCCCTCTGCATTAGAGGCATACATCAACCCCCATAATAATAAAGTCTTTATTTAAGAGCTTAAGAAATGGACATGAGGCAGTCTCATAGTTTAAGCATATGACTATGTTCTTAGTGAGTATGTTTCATTGCTTACGGGTTTCAGAGGCCTTCTTAGACATAGCCACAGGCTCTCCCATCCTCAGTCCTCCTCTCTCCTCATGCTCAGTGCATCACCTGGGGAAACATGTTTGTCAGGTAGGGCCAGCTCCCCCACCTGCCACCCACCCCAGCCCCTGCTGCAGATCCAAAAGATATGTCTCCATCCTTGAGTGATGGAGAATTCTGCACAGTCTCACTCTGCCCTTTGAGGTATGCGTGGTGAACTCACAGGAGCCACCTCTTCTGTTGTGCATTAAGCCAGTTACCATGGTGCTCAGGTCTTCATGCTTCCATTCAAACTCCTTAGAAAGGGAAGGGGCAGCAGTCACTTGTTGAGAGCCTTCTATGTCCCAGACATTATGCCAGGCACATTGATCTTACACACAGAGTCTTAGAGAAATGGGCTTTAAACCTATGACGGTTTTCCTGCTCATGTCTTGGCGTGAAGAACCGTGGGGGTGCGTCCTGCTGAGGCTGCTGGGTGAAGACTCAGGCAGTCAGGTGAAGCCTGAAGAATGTTCCTCTCAGAGTGATGCTTTTAAACACAGAAAATGAAGTAAGTAGGATTGTAAATGAAACCAATTGTTATCAAAATGTATTAGTATATTAAGTAACAACACCTGGTATCAGGTCTAATAGCTACCATAATTTTTAAGTAGATATGCACATAGAAGCCGAAAGTCAACTCATTCTTTCTCTTGCATCCTAGGAAACCATTGGACTATGGGTTCTCCCAGAATCCCACATTCCATTCTTTACCGCCTGTGTTAGTTAAGATTAGGATTGACTGGAGGGGGAAGAAAGATGAGGATTGACTGGATATAAAAGAAAAAAAAACAGGTACCTGGGTGGCTCAATCATTTAAGTGTCCGACTTCGGCTTAGGTCATGATCTCGCAGTTGGTGAGTTCGAGCCCCACATTGGGCTCTGTGCTGACAGCTTGGAGCCTGGAGCCTGCTTGGAATTCTGTGTCTCTCTCTCTCTCTACCCCTCCCGTGCTTGTGCTCTGTCTCTCTCTCTCAAAAATAAATAAACTTTAAAAAAATTTTTTTAAGAAAAAACAAATTAACACAGGCATGAACAAGATGTAAGCTTGTTTTATATTAAAAGGAGACCGGATTGGAGCTGTCCAGTGCTGGGATGGTAGTTGCATCCATCAAAGGCCCAATTCCTCTTATCTCAAAATTCCCTTTATCTGCCAGTCTTAGCACATTCCGACTAGTAGGTCCACATTCTAGGCAGCATAAATCAGGAAGGATCGATAGGCTATACCTGTGCTACCATTAAAAATCTCCCTGTGTCAGGGGCACCTGTGTGGCTTAGTTGGTTAAGTGTCCAACTCTTGGTCTCAGCCCAGGTCTTGATCTCAGAGTCATGAGTTCACACCCCTCATTGTGTTCTGCACTGGTTGTGAAGCCTACTTTACAAAACAATTCTCCCTGGAAGTCCCACACAAATCCACTTAAATCTCATTAGCCAGAACTTCAGCACGTGACCATTCCTAGCTGCAAGGGAGTCTTGGAAATGTATAGTAGTCTTCTGTACCAAGCAGTAGAGAGAACACAGATCAGATAGAGTGGATTTGGGGAGACAACTATTCATCTCTGCTGTACCATTTCATTCTTTCTCTGGAAAATCCTTCAGAAATATCCATGTGGTTCATAATCTAAAATTTTTGTATGGCCCTTCTGTATTGGTTTTTAGATGCAAATAATGGAAAGCAACTCTGGCTAACTTAACCAGAACAGGAATTTATTAGAAGGCTATTGAGTAGCTCACAGAATGGTCAGGAAGGCTAGAGCACCAGGCTCAGGAAATGGCAGGAGCCAAGAGTATTGTTCCTTAGATGGCTGGCATGGTCAGTCAACAAACTCAAAATTTTAGCACCCAGACCCAAAAACCCCCGCTAATTTCTAAGAGAAATTAGTTCAAAGTACACAGCTTCAGTTTCCACTGCACCAAGGAGCTTTGATAGCGGTTTAATTGTTTTTCAAAGATCATGGAGATTTCTATGCAAGATAGAATCCTCAGGGGCACCACCTGCTGTTAGAAAGTCATGACTATCAAAAAGTGACATTATAGACAAGGTATCTTAAGGCCCTAATTCAGTTAAGGCACTTAGCATATAATCACGTGTGCCAGAGAGGAGAATCTGCGTCCATATGAGGGTGGATACAGTTTGGGCTAGTGCGGCCTTTACATGTTGGTTACAAGAAAATTAGGTACAAAACTAGAGGGAGCCCTACCCAATGTGAATCCTCTGAGGTATTTTAGCAGACCAGACCTCTTCATCCTCAGATTACAGTTGACTAAACCTCTGGGTCCTTCCCAAAGCAAATGTGAATCCCAGCCTAATCACTGGACTAGATCTTCCATGAATCCTGGAGTACTTGATCTCCAGTAGAGATGAAAGCACCTATATCTATAATAAATAAAACCAGAAAAGTTGGTTTCACTTACTGTAGGTATGGATAACCTACTGCAAGAGCTGTTGACTTTAAGGTGTGCCTTGAGAACAAACAGTGAAAACATTTGATAGTATAGAAAATGTATGTCACAAATGAATGGCAATACCAGATTCTGGTGAGCATGCAGAGACACTACATGTTTCATGCATTGCTGGTGGGAACGCAAAATAGTGCAGCCTCTCTGGAATATAGTTGGGCAGTTTCTTAACAACAACAACAACAACACTTAAACACACCTAACATATGACCCACAATTGCACTCCTAGGCATTTACCCCAGAGAAATGAACATTTATATCCACACAAAAACTTATATATAATTGCTCATAACACGTTTTTTTTTGTTTTTTGTTTTTTTTTTTTTTGGCAATAGCTCCAAACCAGAACAACCAAAATGTCCTAGATTACCACAGAATGCTGCTATTCAGCAACAAAAGGAACTTGATACAAGAGCTTGAATAGGGCTCAGGGGCATTTTGCTGAGTTAAAAATTAGCTAACCTCAAAAGGTATACGTACATAATGTTCTGGAAATGACAAATATCAAACTGGAGAAAAAGTTAACGGTTAGAAGGAGTGAGGAGAAGGGGAGCAGGGGTGATTACATAGGGTAGCCCCTGGGGGATCTTTGAGTTGATGGAATAGTGTTTGTCTTGATTGTGGAGGTGGTTATATAAATCCACACGTATGACAAAATGACATAGAACTACACACACACATGATCCCGCTGTCAGTTTCCTGCTTTTGATATTATCCTATACTTATGTGAGTTCTAAGCATTTCTAACCATTGAGGGAAATTGGGTGAAGAGTACACGGGATCTCTCTGTATTATCTTGCAATTTTCTGTAACCTCAGTTACTTCAAAAGAAAAAAGAAAAACAAAATTAGTAATGCTTTTTTTTGAAAGGTGTTTATATATATCATCTTATTTATTACAGTAATTTTAGGAACAAAAGCAACAGTGTTATTCCCATTTGTTGAATGGTGAACCTGCTGCATAGAAAGTTTCTCATCTCCCAAAGTGACAAAGAAAGTGGAATATTAGAAATTAGAACCAGTCTTCTGATTCTCTCTTCTTCAAAATGTCCTCCAGACACAACAAACCTAAGAAATGTGCCCAAAGAGCAGAGGGTTGTTTGGAAGTCTTCTGATGGTCTCTACAGTGTGCGTATGCAGTCTAACCCTCACCTATCTGCATAATGCTGTCATAACCCCTTGGCAAGCTTTGAAAGACCTATGCCTCCAGCCTTTGCCATAAGAAAAACCATTTGCACTCAGAATTCAGTCATCTAAAAACTACCTTACCGAAAATGTCATAAAAGACAGAAGAGGTTGTGCATCATGTGTCTCATAACCCACAACTTCATCAGTCTTTATCTGATATTTGTGTTTCTTTCAAAGACTGCATTAAGTCTTCTCTCTCCCCCTCCCCCACAGCATGCGACTTCAATAGCTTGTCTCCTTCCTCCAGGAATCCAACTGCCTTGCCCACCCCGTTTTCCTTGCCAAAATTTACTTTCTCACAGTTCTCAAGGTTGGGAAGTCCGAGATCAAGGTGGCAGCTGGTTTGGTTTCTGGTTGAGGGCTCTCTTCCTGGCCATCTTCTTGTTGTGTCATCAATGTGGCAGAGAGACAGAGATTTCTTTTTTCTTGTGTTCGATTGGAGATGAACCCTTATTACCTCAGTTACTTCCTAGAAACCTTTTCTCCAGATATGGTCACATTGGGCATTAGGGCTTTAATATATGAATTTGGGGACACAGTTCATTTCATAGCACCATCCACTGTGGTTTTAGCAAACAGAGGACCTTCTGATCATCAGAAACATATCCTTACCCACTTACCCTTTGAAGGCATTGAAAGTTATGAATTTCCTCTAGAGTTTTTCTTGTTAGATACCTATTAGAAATTTAGCGCTGCAACACTGATCTCTTTTCTCTCTTAAATAAGATCTTATAATATCCTTATGGTTTCACAAGAACTCCCCATCTCATTTCCCTAAACATTTGAATGTTCTGAACTAGAGAAAATGCATGTGTGTGTGTATTTCCTTTAAAAGAACCGTTCCAAAAATACTCTTGCTGGGCTGAATTCATCATTAACCTAATTAGATCCTTTATCCAAGACTCACAATTAACACCATTACCAAGTCTTGATAACTAATTGCAGTGCTTCTAAATTAACTTTCACCTGGAAGGACATAAAATGTTCCTTGTTTGAGCATGTGACCATTTCCTGGATTTCCATCAATAATATTGAACTGGCATAGAGGACAAGGGATATTTACAGTGTTGTGGAGAGAAGGAGAAGGCTTCCCCGATATCTTAGGGTACACGCTACAGAACCTGGACATAACTTATCTTCGTATGCATAGCGAGGTCCCCAAAAGGTATGTTCCCTCCCCTTGCCCAGATGGTTAAGATGAAAGGGTGTAGAGCTGCCCATCTGTTTTTTATAGGTGCAATATTCTTTCATTTGTAAGAAGTAAACCAAACTTTAATCTTCACATCAGAGGCATTCATGCTGAATGACCTGGAAGTTCCTATTCTCTTATGGGCTGACTTAGTATCTACATTTTATATAGCTGTCTCTGTCAAAATTGAGCCTACATATGGTCTGAGTTGCTTTTAGAGGGTCCCAAGACAATCCCTGTTAAAGACCCATGGTGTGGCATCTGTGGTCATTCAGCGCAACTGGACCACACTTAGGATACCTATATAATTCCATTAGATATGCACAATTAATGCCTAGAATGGAGACTTAGAAGCATAGATGGTTAAATAAGACAGAGTTTGAGGTTGAAAGCATAATGGGGGTATCTAATTATGCAACTGAGTGATTCTTAAAGGGTTTCTTCTCAGGTTTGGAAGGTGCTGCTTCTTTAGGAAGTGTCTGGTATTTTATGTAACATTGGAACATATCTGCACCTGAGGACCAATTGAATTATATTGTCCACTATTCTTCCTTCTCGTGCTCACTCTTCAGTGAGCTCTTTGGCTGTGCTGCCCGTCACAGTGTGCAATGTACAAGACAAACGGCGGTCATGAGGCTGGGGCAGGACACCCACAAAGAGGTTGGAAAACAGCCTGAGAACTGTGTGCCAGGAGATGGCAGTGGCCAAGCTCTAAATTTGGCAGAATTAAAGGAGGCAAAGTATGGCAATAGAAAACACCGTGGGCCAGAGCAGAGTGAGCTGGTTACCATAGGTCTGCATCAAATGAACTGTCCTGCTGACAAGAAGATGCTCTAGCGTGTTGTGTGATTTAGTCATAGTGAAAAGATGAGCTGTCTCAGCCATTTGCACATTCCCTCACCCAGTCTTCTAAACAACTGGAAGCATATCTTCATGAGGTGACTGGCTGGCAAGGGTTGGGAAATTGGTTGAAGGTCATGGAACCAATATATTTTTTCCTGTCTAAGTCTAAATTATCCCACAACGAAGTGGATCCTAGGATGTTGCCCTCATTACTGTTAAACTAATAGATATTGGGCATTCATTTAAATTATTTGATGAGGTGTAGCACTATACTTTGGATGTAGCAACATTTTTGCGGGGCATCTACTCTGTGACTGGCCCTTAGCTTCTAGGCTAAGGTGGGAATATAAAGAAACATCTGGTTTGGGTAACAATGAAGACCCCCCAAATCAAGTGTGGCTTCTCATCATTTTTGCTTCAGCCTACAGGTTCAAAGTGCCCCTTTCTGAAATACTGTGGCGGATTTGGCAGTTCAGCCTTGCTAGGGCCACTTTGAATTCCAACTGTTCTTTAACATACAAATATTACAAGTTAGTTGGAGGGAACACACCAGCCCCATGGGTTAGGCAGAGGGTTGGGGAAAACTCAGGCAAGAAGGGAGGCTGAGTCATGAAAAGTCAGAGTCCTGGTTTCATTTGACTTAACAGTTCAAGACTGAGGCGGCCAATAGTGACCAGGCAGGTAATGTGAATGGATGAAACAGACAACAGAGGAAACTGAGGCAAATGAGAGCGTCCATGCTGTCTGTAAAGGCTGGCAGCCATTCAGCTGCAACAGATGTAGCCATGTAACTACTGAGGCCAGATCTGACTGACCAGGAGAAAGCGGAATTCTGGAGAGTGATATGAAGTATCTCCAATTTTTAATTACCAATTTTTAAATTTATTTTTATAGAGGTATAATTTTCATGTGTGGTACACCGAATAGTGCCCTCCAAAGATGTCCACACCCTAACCCTCAGAACCTGGGAATATAAGAGTTTACGTGGTAAAGGTGAATCAAGGTTGCAGATGGAAATAAGGTTGCTAATCAGCTGTCCTTCAAATAGGATGATTACCCTGCATTTTCCGGCAGGCCCTACCTAATCACAAGGGCCTTTGAAAGCAGAAGCTGGATTGGGGAAGAGAGCATCAGAGAAGTGGCAGCATGGGCAGTACTTGGTTTGATGTTATTTGCTTTAAAGATAGAGGAAGGGGGCCGTGAGCTAAGGAATGTGGGAGGCCTCAGGAAACTGGAAAAGGTAAGGAAACATATTCTCATCCAGAGTCTCTGTAGGAAAGGCAGGCCTGTGGACACTGCTTTTAGGGCAGTGAGATCCATTTTGGACTTCTGACCTGCAGGACTGTAAGATAATACGTTTGTGTGGCTTTTAAGCTGGTGAGTGTGTGGTAACTTTTTCCAGAACAGTAGCAAATGAATATAACATACAATGAAATAAGTCAATTTTAAGTGATGAGATTTGACAAAGGTACACAGTTAGGTAACGACCACCTTAATCAAAATACAAAAAACTTCCATCACCAAAAAGATCCCTTGTATCTTGCAGTGAATTTCCTCACACCATCCCTGGTCTCTGGTAAGCAATGATATGCTCTCTGTCTTTTGTAAAATTTCTTATAAGTGGAATTCATAGGGTTCATAATTTTTGTGTCTGAATTTGGTGGGCTTATTGCCTTTGAGAGTCTTCCTTGTAGTTGGGTGTTTTGGGGGTTCATTCCTTATTGTTACTGAGTAGTATCCCATGGTATGGATGGGTCACAGCTTGTTGATCTACTCACCAGGTGATGGACGTTTTGGTTGTTTACAGTTTGACTATTATGATTAATTACGTACATTTGGGTAAAGTCATTGTATGGTTGAAGTTTTCATTTCTCTTGGGTAAATATCCAAAGGGGGAATTGCTGGGGCCTTTTGGTCAGTGTATGTTTAACTTGCTGAGAAATTGCCAAGTTGTTTTCCTAACTGGATTTATCATAATCATGTAATCTTTTCAAAAAATTTTCATAACACTGGATGGACCGAATAGAACATACTTGTAGCCCAGGTGCTAAATTTGGCACAGGATGTTCCAGGTTTAAGATAAAAGTAGCTAAACTGGCCCGGAGGAGAGAAGACCAGTAATCAGCTTTTGCTGCGGGAGAGATGGTCCTTTGCTGGGAGCCTGAGTGAGGGAAGGAGCTCATATTTAGGAGAAAGGCAGGTGGGGTTCCTGGTCATCGAGTACGTATGGGGCAGCTGTGCCCTTAAACCAAAGGGAATGGAGCTGTGCCTGGGAGGAAGAGTCCCAGTGACCAGGGAGAGCAAGAGCTTAGGTTGGACATGAACCGGTGGCCCCAGAAGGGCAGGGTCTGAGCACTGGCCTGCTGAAGGCAAAGCACCTCAAGGACCTTCTGAGAAGTAGTGAGAGGCAACGTGACAAGTGTCCTCATCCTACGTGAGAATTCCCATTGGTGGTTCATGAAGATTTTCAAAACATCATCTCATAACCCAGATGAAAGCCAAACTACATGACAACCTGTTCTGCACAGGAGCTGGCCGGGTAGAAGACACCAGATAAGCAAGCAGCGGGGGCAGCTCCTCCTGTGACCTTCTTCTGTCTGCCATGGGTGGTTTGTGCCCGAGGATGCCCCAGGCCAGAGGTAAAGTCTCTTTCTTGCAGTGGACAGAGGGCAGAGGACCACTAGAGAAGAGAAAGGAAAGAAAGATTGTGGACAAGGGCATTTCCCCCCTTCTGACCCAGAGCTGATACCAGTAGAACCAAGTAGGAGGAACCATGAACCCGGGACCTCACTGGGGCCTCACACTCTCTTTGTGCCCCAGGCACAGCTCTGCCTTATTTTATGGCCATAATTTGCAGTATTTTCTTCACAGGTTCAGTAAAAAATAAATGTTTGTTAAGTATTCTATGAAACTTCTGGACTCTGAAGCCAGAGATCAAATCATCATCTTTATAATCTCCATGGCACTAAAACACAGTGCCTGATCCAGACCGGCTCACAATGAGTGCTTTGTTAAACTGAGTCACCAAATGACCTGGACACAGATGTTAGACCCCTCCACACATCCGATCCAACATAATAGCTCCCAGTTCTGATTAGTTTTATTAAATAAGCTGGTGCTCTGAAGTTATTTTTTCCTTCATGAATGAACATTTTCAAGAAAGAGTTCCCAGCCTGGTGATAGTTGGGGCTGATGGGGCTTAAAGGGAAGGACCTGGTTGATTTCACCACGGTCCACTTGGCTCAAGTCTCTGCCTGAACAATGACTTAGAACAGCAGAATTGGAAGTAGCTCTCCATTGCCCGAGGTTTTGTCATTGCCGAGCGGCTGCTACATTACTGTAATTTAAAGTGGTTTTCAAGCTTCCGGGTTGTTTCTGTCCTCCCCAGTCTCTTCTTTTATCTTCTGGCCTGTGACTCACATTTGGATTCTAAAGCATTGTATCAGTGGCCTTTGCAGGCTGCTCAGGGGATCCAGACTGTTGCATTTATTTACAGTGTCAGGCATTCATTAGGCACTGTGCCAGCAAGGAGATGTTCCCTGCAATTAACAATCCACTCTGGTCAAATCAGGTCCACTTGGGCATTTCCCAAAGAAAAGCCTGTCCACATGGTCATGGTTTGAAGAGCAGGGAGAGCCTGAGTGAAGAGAGGGCAGAAGATGGGCTACGCTGACCTGGGAGTCTGTGGCTTTCAGCAGAGGAAACCCACAGTGGAGAGGCTTTGGAAAATGAGAAATTTGATTGTCACACTGAGGAAAGCTGTCTTGTTCTATGCTCCAGGAAGACTTGGCAGGAGAGTGGGAAGGATGGAAAAATCCAGAACGGAGCAGCTAGAAAGTTTGGCTACAAAACTCTACAGTTGCCCTCTAAATTTCCCTGGTTTTACGTTAGAGGCTGAGATGGCTCTCCGGGGGAACAGGAGGAACTGAGGGTGGGAGAGGAGGGGAAACAGCCCCCACTCAGCTCCTTAGAAAATATTTGTGTCGGTATCTCACTACCACTTCTTGAGCACTTACTATGTACTGTACGCTGTTGTGACCCCTGAACATATACTAATTCTTTAATTTTTACTGCTATCCTGTAAAGAGATACTAGTACTTTCTACATTTCATGGGTGAGGAAATGGAGACCCAGAGAAGTTAAGTGACTTGTGTAGTGTTGCCCAGCTAGTAAAGTGCAGGAATGGAGAGCCATGCAGCATGTCTCCAGACCCCACCCTGTCAATGGCTTCAAAGTATTGCTTCCCATTCTACCAGGCTGATACCTAAGAAGCCTCTTGGGCCCCCTCAATCCCATACCCCCTTGTCCATCAAAGACTCTCCAAGTTCAGGGGGAATGTCCTTCCTCTTCATCCAGGATAGGTATTCCAAATGGGTGGGTGTCTTCTAGCCAGGAGAGCAGAGAAGTTTCTAGAACCTATATATGTGTAAATGGACTGACAAGAGAAGTCCCACTGATATCCGCCTTGCCTAACTTTCCCTCTATGTCTGCCCCCTATTTTGGTGAGAGAAGTCAATTCAGTCATTCAGAGGTCTCTGTACCCCATCCAACTTGGAAGAACTATGTGTTGCTTCAGAGCCCGAGAATCTCCTCTGGACAGATGAGGTTTGCTCCTAGCTTCCTTCCTTCCTTACAACTTGACAACTGGGAATGGATAGGAAGGTAGTGCAATAGACAAAGACCAGCTGCTCCTTTCAGGCAATCAGCCAAGCTCTTGACCTCTTATTCCCATTTGGACTTGGGATCCAAGCCCTCCAGTAGCTTTAGTTACTAGGAGCCATGCCAGATGACCCTCGTCCCTTCGAGATTGTTTCCCACCTGCACACTTAACTGCATACAAGTCCTTTCCTCAATTCTGAGCTTCTAAGTTCTAAAACTAATGAGTAATTCGCCCCGACATTTTCCTGTTAAGAGAGGATGAAATGATGCCCACTAAATGAGAGAAGATATATGTTGAGTAGTGATGCATGTGCAAAGTGCCCATATTTCCGTGGGGTTCAAATGGCAGGAGACATAACCCTCATTCCACTTCAAAGCCATGCTGAGGGAAAACAGCCCCCATTCAGCTCCTGAGAAAACATTCACATCCATATCTTCACTACCATTAATTGAGCGCTTCTTATGTACCAGTGGGGCCTCAATGATTAAAAGCTGAAAGCAAGGGGGAAGATGAGGTTAGGGACAGGAGGGCCTTGAACTGGGAGTCTTTTAACCTACAGAGGGAAGCATACACTTGTGTAGTCATTCTGGAGAGCAATCAGATGATGCTTATCAAAATGTGTAAATACAGGGGCGCCTGGGTGGCTCAGTCGGTTGAGCGGCCGACTTCAGCTCAGGTCATGATCTTGGGGTCTGTGAGTTCGAGCCCCACGTCGGGCTCTATGCTGAGAGCCTGGAGCCTGTTTCAGATTCTGTGTCTCCCTCTCTCTGACCCTCCCTTGTTCATGCTCTGTCTCTCCCTGTCTCAAAAATAAATAAAAAAGTTAAAAAAAATTAAAAAATAAAAAAAATAAAAATAAAAATAAAATGTGTAAATATATACATTCTAACCTCACACACTCTGTCCCTGGTATATACCCAGAAGAATGCATACATACATACATACATAGGGGGCCATACCTAAAGATGTTCACAGCAATGCTGTTTTGTGAAAGGAATTAGTTGGGACAATCTGCCCATCCGTCACTAGGGGAATAGGTATGCAAAAGGTGGTAGAATACTTTTCATCAATTAGAAACAGCAATGGCAACGTGATAGGTCATAAAAACCATGTGGAGTAAAAAGTAAAGACCCTAGCATGTTGCCATTTTGTAAGTCAAGAGGCGTCCTACTTATATTTCAAGCGTTTTATTCAAATCTGAGTCAATAGTTAAAACACATTGGCTATATCTTTTTGAATTAGTGTTTTTAAGGTTTGTCTGCTTGTTTGTTTTGCAAATACCCAGTAGTGGAATTACTGGATCATTTAGTATATTTATTTTTAATTTATTAAGGAGCCTCCATATTGTTTTTTTACAGTGGATGTACCATTTACATTAACGGATAAAGAAGATAAAATGTATGTACGAATGTGTGTGTATATACATATATATACACACACACACAATTCAATATTACTCAGCAGTAGAAAAGAAAGAATGATATCTTGCTATTTGGGACAATGTGGATGGATCTAGAGGCTATTATGCTTAGTGAAATAAGTCAGACAGAGAAGGATAGACCCCATATGATTTCACTGATGTGTGGAATATAAAAAACAAAACAAATGAACAAACAAAAATGGAAACAGACTCAAATACAGAGAACAAACTGGTGGTTGCCAGAGGGAAAGGGGGTGGGGGGTGAGTGAATTAAGTGAAGGGTATTAACAGGCACAAACCTCCAGTTATAAAATAAGACACAGAGATGAAAAGTCCAGCATAGGGAATATAGTGAATAATACTGTAGTAACATTGTACAGTGTTGGATGGTAACCACACTCATTGTGGTGAGCATTGCATAATGTACAGAATCATCGAATGACTATGTTGTGCCCCTGGAGCTGATGTAGCATGGCATGTCACCTCTACTTTTTTTTTTAATTTTTATTTTATTTTTTTTATTGTTCAATGTTTTTATTTATTTTTGAGACAGAGACAGAGCCTGAGCAGGGGAGGGGCAGAGAGAGAGGGAGACACAGAATCCAAAGCAGGCTCCAGGTTCTGAGCTGTCAGCACAGAGCCCGACACAGGGCTTGAACTCACAGACTATGAGATCATGACCTGAGCCAAAGTCAGACGCTTAACCAACTGAGCCACCCAGGTGTCCCTATTTATTATTTTTTTTTTTTTAAGAGAAACACAGAGTGCAAGCAAGGATGGGCAGAGAGAGAGGGAGAAAAAGTATCTGAAGCAGGCTGCAGGCTCCAAGCTGTCAGCACAGAGCCTGCTGCGAAGCTTGAACTCACAAACTGCAGGACCATGGCCTGAGCCAAAGTTGGATGCTTAACCGACTGAGCCACCCAGGTGCCCTGTCAACTCCACTTTAGTAATAACAATTTCTAAAAAGCCACAGTGGCTCTGGGGGTGTTGGTGGGTCACGAAGATAGTGGGGAATGTTGATTAAAAGGGGGAAGAAAATATGGACATTATTTGTGCAGTGCTGTTGATCGTGTGGTGGTTGGAGGGTAATTAATTAATTCAACCCCCTACACCTAAGGTTGAAAAGAAAATGTGAAGAGCTTTATCGGCATTTGCTTTAATTTATTTACTAAATATTTTCTGAGCAGAGCTCAGATATGCAAAGAGCAGAGCTAAATTAGTACAGAGAGTCCTGGAATAAGAATCAGATGACATCTTTTCTTAACTCCCATGCCTCCGGTCCTCCAGGCCGCAGGCCCTAACACACGTGCACTGGAAAACATGTACTTCCGTCTTCCTTCCAACATAACATTCTGAGGTCCTGTGGCAAGTAATTTGTGAAGGCCGGGGAATGGGTAAGGAGGTCTCCGAGGGAAGTTTCTGTCCAGTGCAGGAATCTGCAGGGTTATTAGCACCTGTGACTTTAGCCAGACCTATTGCCCAGGTCCCAAAACACCTGCCTTCAGTTCAGCTGTTTGCCTGCAGGCCTGCAAAGACAAACGTGTTAATGTGGTAGTGCTGTTGCAGCTAGGGCTGATCTTCTTCTGGTCTTGAGAAGTTCACAGCAGTGAAACTGCATTAATTCACAATACGCAGGGACAAGTTCTATTAGGAAGGCTTCTGTATGCATAATTCTTCTACAGAAATGCTGTTTTGTTTAAAGTGTTGTGCGTTGTTATAAGCCGAGATGTAAATGGGGCAGTTTGATTTGTATGACAGTAACAAGTTAGTAAATGCTTAAATTGAATGGAGCTAGTAATTTAGAAGCACCTACCCTATGTTTCTAGAACTAGTAATTCAATGTGTGTCCTTTTTGCCACCCACAAACTTAAGTGTATGTATCAAAAATTGACAGTGACATAGTCCTCTATTATACCAGTCTATACATGGTTCTGAAGAAAATCGTTGCAATTTTAAAGCACAATTCCAAATAACTTACCCATTTTATCAAACCTAGTCGAGCATATTCAAGGTTTGCCTGCAGTGGCCTTCTATAAAAGGTACAGTCCATTTTCAGAGGAAAACTAATTTGGGGTTTTTAACTCAAAGAATCAAACGCTTTGTGTCTGTGGTGCTTTGATTTCCAAACGGGGGGGATCCGAAGAGACAAGTTTGTAATGATCCGTCCTCCGCTTCCTCAGTAAGGCAGTGGTTTGGGCAGCAAGTAGCAACCTCATTTCAGGCTTCTGTTTTCATGGGTTGCCCCCAGCGTCGCTGCCACTCTGTGAGAGCATTATAAATCAGTTTCATTTGAGGGAAAAGGTTATTGATTTGCTCATTTTTTTCTCTTCTCCCTCTGGTTCAGACTTTAGTAGGAAATTGAAGCTTCCTTTATGCAGTATATTATAGCCAATCAAAAGGGCGCCCTGTGCTTACTTGATTTGTAATGAAAGGTGATACGGGCGAGTGATTTCACCCTGCTCATCCTGCAGTAGCTGTAATCAGGAGCTGGAAGCTGGAGCAGCTACACGTGCTGGCCAGACTTGCTCGGAATTATATTGCGTTTCCTAAGACTGAGTTGTTAGAGCAGTTTCGATGGAAGAACTAACATAGGTAAATGGCAAGACATTCATTTTTCATTTTTCACTTTGCTTTCAAAGCCAGCTAACATTCTAATTTTCCTGTGGTTTATTAATTTGGCCTTTCAGGATCAAATCACCTAAATGAGATTTAACTTAAGTGATATTCTTCCACCAAAGGGTCAGAAAAACAAGACAAAGGGAGATTTATCTAAGGAGAAAGGGCCAAAAAAAAAAAAAAAAAAGAAAATGGTAATAAGACATTTTGTGATACTTTAAGAGACACAAAGTCAAGGAATAAATGGATATTCTTACGAAAATACAGAGATGCTATGAAATGTTTTGGCAAGGCAAACAAGGCTTTGGTAGATTTTTTTTTTCCTGTTAAATTACAGATTTCCCTAAGACATGATATACGTATTTGGTAAAGGAAAACACAGCAAAGCGTTCTGTGTATAGTACTGAGAGAAAACATTTTTTGAAATAGGAGGTAGCGTGCAAGCCGGGGAGAGGCAGAGGGAGGGAGAGAGAGAATCCCAAGCAGGCTCCACGCTAAGTGCAGAGCCCAACTCAGGGCTCAATCTTAAGACGCTGGGATCATGACCTGAAGTGAAATGAAGAGTGGGACACTCAATAGACTGAGCCACCCAGGTGCCCCGAGAGAAGACATTTCCAAGTTGGGACAATTGTAATATGTTAGACATGTATTGAAGGAAAGATAGAAATTAAAAAGAAAAATAGTAAAAATCCAATCAGTGTAAAATCTTACATACAAACAGTACTACAATGCAACTGTTGGCAACATGGCAGAAACTCAGGACATAAAATCTTGTCTTTGAAGTGTATTGTGGATGCTTATACTGGATATCTCAAGCTATCAAATTTCACATGGAATTTGCTTTGTATAAAAGATAAACAATAAAATATCAGCTGACCCATTTTCAAATCCAGAGAAAACCATCATTTTACAAATTCACATTTGTTTCTTTTGTACTTAGCTTACACATACATTTAGTATATTTCATTAATTGTGTCGGCTCTAGATCATTCCTCTGGCATCTAATTTGACGAATATGGAGAAGAAACAGTGGGTGATGTGAGCTATCTCTTGCAGCCCCATCCTATACAAAATTAAAGGATTCGTGTATTTTAAAAGACAGAAAGATTTTAATCTAGAAATGGTATACTGCAGAGTTGAGCGGTGAGACCCATGTTTTCCTGCAGAGAAACAAATCCCTTGTCTCAGCTGAGCTGTTTTTCCTCTAGGATGAAATGGATCACTTCTGTGTAGCAGATGTTCCGCTCACCATGTCAGCAAGCAGGCCTAAAGATGTTTAATATAACACCTGGTAATCCAACAAACAGGTGATCGGGCACTATGGATAGCACACAAAAGTTACTTCTGAGCTTCAGAATACATTTTCTTTTTTAGATAATTTTTAAAAATCAAAGTAACATTTGTCCATTGTCCTAAAAAATCAAATGCCACTAAGAGATTATAATTAAGATTAGCAGTTCTGTGTCTTGCCCTTCCCCACCCTCCATTCCTTCCCTTCAGGAAAAATTGCTTTCAACAATTAGAATTGTTTACTCTGTATTTGCCTCATTTTTTCTACATTATGTAGACACGCTGATTTTCCTTTAATGTGTCTGTTACACATTATCTGTTGACTGGCATGGAAATGGAGAATTAATGCTTTTAGCCCTATGCCCAACTTCTTGTTCTTCTATGCTCTCGATACAGTAAACTCTTAATGTTTGCTTAAATCAGTAATCAGAATTTAGATCATTATGATTTCTGCCCAGCCAAGTAGTAGTCTTTTATGATTTCTTTATTACGTAACTTTTGCTTTTCGTGGAGTTAATAATTGCAATGTATTTTCATTTGCCTGGCTTTCTTTGTGTTTGATGAAGTCTTTCCACATGTACAGCCTGTCAGTATAGTTTTCAGCATGATGAAACATACTAAATGACTTATCATTTCCACTACTTACTACTGAAGGCCTTTCTCCCAAAGTTCTTTGGTCATTTGTTTCTTGCGTTTGCTATGTACTTGGCATCCTGGGACTCTGCTTCACTGCTCTCCTGGGTTGACTCCCTATTTCTGGGACCCATAGACTTTTTGACTTAAACCCTCTTTTTTTTTTTTTTTTTTGGTCCTTGTACAATATACCAAGCTGGATATAGAATTCTAGGTTGAAAATCATTTTACCTCAGGATGTTTGAGGGTACTGCTCCACTATCATCCAGCATCCAGTATGGTTGACAAATCTGCCTTTCTGATTCCCTTTGCTCTATGTACAACCTGTATTTTCTCTCTGTAAGTTCTCTCTGTCCATGGTCATGGTCATAAAATGCCTTCATGTGTCTCTTTTTTCTCTTTTTCTCACTTTCCTGGGACTTACTGAGCCATTTCAACTTGAACACTTATGTCCTTCAGTTTTAACAAATTCCTTCCTAAAAAGTTTGCCCTCAGTGATTACTTTCCACTACTTTTTCTGTTCTAACATTCTAGAATGTCTGTGTACTGGGTGTTGAACTACCTAGCTTGATTGTCTGATAATTTAATTTCCTCTTTTGTTAATCTTTTTGTCTTTTTAGTCTACTTTCTAGGCACTTTGTTCATCTCTATCTTCCAACCGTTCTATTGAGTTTTCATGTCTTCTCTTACTATTCTTAAAACAACTAAGAGATTTTTGTGTTCTTGGCCTTTTCTATGCAACCTTTTCTTGTTTTATGACTATTTTATGTGGTCTTAAATCTCAGAGGGTATTGCCAGTGAGATTTGAGAGTTTGGAGTGGGCAGTGGTTTTTCTTTGGACTATGTTTATCTGAGTTTCTTCTGTTTTGGTCTCTTTGATGTTGGACACTTTTCTTAGGTATCTGGATATCTTTAGCTATCTTTTCATAGTCAAGAGTGAAGCACCAGAAATCTGACTGAAAAGTTTGTGAGCAAGAGAAGCTTGTTGACTAGGGGTGATGAGTGGAGGTGGCTTGGAGTAGTATTTCCTGGAGATAAGCAGTATCTTTCATCAAAAGACCCTTTAAATGTTAGAATCCATTTCTTTTTTCTTAAAGACTATTTTCTGCAGAGATGCTTTGATAGCCCCGCCACAGCATAAAAGTGTGGCATGTGTGGGGAAGAATATACAGTTGTTTCTGAGCCAGCCAATGTATTCCCTGGTTCTCCACCCCAAATTGAGCAATTAAGCAGAAATTGTGTGATGAATTCTGCCTGAAGTAGATGTATTTTGTTCCCTGGTTCACATTCCCAGTACCCTGATATTAGTGCAATGTGGACAGTAGTGTATATGTTACCAATATTATGCCTCAAGCACTTGGTATGGGGCTTTTTGGTTTGAGGGCTCAGGGCTCTTTCCAAAGACTACTAAACCTCACACAGATTCAGTGCTAAAATGCAAGAGAGTTTACTCCCAGGGGTCAGCCTTCAACTAGTAGGTAAAAGGAGGTCATGAATAATAGACTTAGCCTCACCTCCTATGGAGGAACCGTGCTGTGACACATTCTACATGGTGCTTTAAAGATCCCCTGGTGGGACTGAGCTCCTATTGCTCCTAGAAGAAACTGCTTCAGTACAGCATCCTTTATACATGTTTTCCCTCCTTCTCTTTCACACTATGCCTGTTCCTTCACACCTGTGTGAAGGCACACACTATGCCTTACCTCCCAATCCATGACATCATGACCTGACCTAAAGTCAGACGCTTAACCAGCTGAGCCACCCAGGCAACTGTCTCTACTGCTTATCAAAAATGCAGACTGCCAGACCTGATCTCAGTTGTTGCTTTTAATAAGGATCCCTAGAGATTCTGATATAGGTCTACCCTAGACCATACTTGAAGAAACACTGCCTTGGGGCTTCAAGTTGGACACACTTTAAAAAAAATTTTTTTTAATGTTTATTTTCTGAGAGAGACAGAGCACAAGTAGGGGAGGGGCAGAGTGAGATGGAGACACAGAATCCGAAGCAGGTTCCAGCCTCTGAGCTGTCAGCACAAAGCCCAATGCAGGGCGCAAACCCACAAACTGTGAGATCATGACCTGAGCCAAAGTCAGACACTTAACCAACTGAGCCACCCAGGTGTCCCACACTTTATTATTTTTTTTATTGATGAAAAAACAAAATACTCTGAGGTCAAGCAGATAGTCAGTGTGGAGCTGGAATTCAAATCCAGGCTTAACTGACTTGAAGCCACTCTCTGCACTGACCATCTGCAATACCTTGAGGATTTTGTTTCAAGAAAATGAAGGTGGTGGCATCTGCTCATTGGGTAACTAGTAGAATTAAATAAGATGACTCCTATAAAATTCTTAGTACAGAGCAAGGCACCATAGCAAGTGTTCAATACATGGTAGCAATGTGTGTGTGTAGACATATGTTTGCACCACAGAAATGCACTGAACTAGAAAAAACCACACGCTTTCTAAAACCATAATTCATCTCTCCACCACCGAAGGATTCTGCAAGTTTTCTCAAGTCACTTGTACAGTCAATAAATACTTACTGAAGGGATCACACTACTCTAGCTGAAAGACTTCCTCTAATGGTTCCTCAGGTGAGTCTAAGACAAGACTAGGAGCAAAGAGATAGTCCTGCATGAACACACTGTGGACTTGCTGTGACACCGTTAACTGAAGAGTGACTTGTTAAAAAGATGGTTTTTTAAATGGTGATTGTTTTTAGTGTGTAGTAAGATGCACAGCAGAGTTCCAGATTTAACTTGTCCTCATTTCCTGCTGTGTGTACCCTGAGATGTTCAATAAACTGCTATTGATCAGTGCCAAAGCCTCCTAACTGGCTCTGATTCCCTTTGTGCTCTCCAGTCTGTTCTCAGTAAGATAACCAGAATGAGGCTAAAAATGTACGTCCACCCCGCCATTTCCCATTTTCAGCCTGCAGTATCTTCTCATGCTTGGAAGTCCTTGCTTTGGCCTCCCTGGCCCTACCTGACTGGGTCCCTGGCTTACCTCATATCCTACTGTTGTCTATCGCTCATCGTGCTCCAGCCATACTGGGCTTGGTCTGGTCTGTACATGCCACACATGTTTCCTTTTCAGTATGTTTGTATGTGCAGTCCCATCTTCCAGAATGTTCTTCCCTCACACAGGGACTGACTTCTCTCCACACTCATAAGGTTTACAGTTGAGAAAATAGATCCACACTCAAGTTGTTTGAATCCTACTTAACATACTTGTAATAAGAGTAAAGTGTCAGTTGCTACCTTTACATTTAATAAAATTAAGTAAAACTGATTAAGTTCCTCAGGCACAGTAACCACGTCTCAAGGACCCAACAATCCACATGTGGTTCGTGGCAGCCATATTGGCCAGCATAGATCGAGTGGGATAGGTAGGGCATATAAACACATATCATGAACATACCCATGAAGAGACCCAAGGTCTGAATATTGCGTTTGCACATAAACTTTCCCTGACAAGAATTTGTCATCTTCAGGACTTAACGGATAGATCAACTTTTCCAGGAAGCCTTTTCTGATAGCCTCAAAATTGAAATGGGTCCTCTCCTTGTAGGTCCTCCATCTTCAGTGTGTCATACTTTGTTCCAATTGCTATCCATATATATTTTTTTTTGTATTTCCCTAATTTATAAATTCCACATGGCCAAAAAAAATGGAATTATTGATTCTCCAGTGCTTGGCCCTCAATACATATTTGTGGAATGAATAAATTATGTGTGAGTTAATTGAATAGCCAGAACCTGGAAGAAAAGGAAGCAGGAATAACCCCAGTAGAACAGAGATGCCACTGGAGCACCTGGGTGGCTCAGTTGGTTTAGCACCCAACTTTGGCTCAGGTCATGATCTCACAGTTTGTGGGTTCGAGCACCGCATTGGGCTCTGTGCTAACAACTCAGAGCCTGGAGCCTGCTTCCAATTCTGTGTTTCCCTCTCTCTGTGCCACTTCCCCCACTCACACTTTGTCTCTCTCAAAAATAAATAAACATTAAAATTTATAAAAAAAAAAAAAAAAAAAAAAAAAGAACAGAGATGCCAGGGTGTCAAAGGGGAACCAGGATGGCACGGTCATGGGGCAAAGACAGAAGCTTAGTTCATGCAGGACACTGAGCCCCTCATGTTAGATGGGTCTGGGGGGTCAAAAAGGATAAGTTAAGAAAAGCAGCCAGATTTAGTAACCAGGAGACCGTTTTTACGGGAGTCCACAGAAGCTCTTAGACCGACCTAAATATAATACTTTTTTTCATAAGTTCATGAACATCTCTGATTTAAGAATGGTACATACTTTAAATGTTGTGAGTAGATTGGGTTCTGGGGCCATTGCCCAGGCTTAAATGTTGGGTCAGCTGTGCACCTTCCAGTTACTACAGTCCCCACTCAGGGCAGCTATTAAATCTGGGTGCTTATTGAAAATGTGAGTGATTCATAGTGGGCTCGGGGCGCTATGTGATTTATGGGCATCTGATTTAAAGATACTTAAAGGATGGAATTATTGGATCCAGGAAGAGAGATGTGATTAATCAAAGAAGACAATTTACTAAATGGCCCACTAAAACACTGAAGTGAAAAGAAAAAAAGGGAACTCTGGTTCCATCCATGAACGAGGGGTGTGTGTGTGTGTGTGTGTGTGTGTGTGTGTGTGTGTTGAAGTGTACACACAGGATGTTAAAGGATGATTTTCTGGCATATAAGAGATTGTGGTTGGGGAATTTTTAAGGACATATATATATCATTGAAGTTTGCTCACGCTTCCACTCCCCATTAGTGGATGTCAAGCTCCTGACTTCTTGTGTGTATCACAAGAGCTCCTGTGTGTTTGGAGAAGGGCTACACACACACACACACACACACACACACACACACACACACACAGTAGTTCCTCTTATTTATATTCTGAAGGCCCCAGTGTGAGTCTACACCTTTCTATTTCCTTGAGGATTCCTTTACTTTGGTTGCACTCTAAGGGCTGCGGTTCCCTCTGCCAAAATGACCGGCACTAAGACACCAGGATGCAAGGGAAATTTTGCTAGTATTTATCTAAATAAAAAGTGACAGGGCTGCCTGGGTGGCTCAGTTAGTTGATCGTCCAACTTCAGCTCAGATCATGATCTCATGGTCCATGGGTTCGAGCCCCGCATCAGGCTCTGTGCTGACAGCTCACAGCCTGGAGCCTGCTTGGGATTCTGTGTCTCCCTCTCTCTCTGCCCCTCCCCTGCTCACGCTCTATCTCTGTCTCTTTGAAAAATAAATAAACATTAAATTTTTTTTAAATAGGTAAGTGACAATGACATAAGTAATTGTCTTGAATACTTGTTGGTTTATTAACACCAGAGTTCAGTGAGTCTTGTGTTCGTCCTATCCGGTGGACTGTCTTATTTATTGTTGAACACTTGAATCTGACAGGCACCTAGATGAATTTTTTCATTTGCTACAGGCGGTCAAAACAGCTAGTCAGGATCAGTCCTCTCAGGAGAAAAATCTATCCGACTCGTTGTTGAGACTGCATAAATAGACATCTGGGTGCATGCTCCATGAGTCCTAAAGAGTAACCCCCTGTTCACCCCTTTCTTCTGTACCTTACCTGCAACACTGGGAGAGTGGGAATGCTCCGCTTTCAAAATCAGAGCAGAAGGGGAAGGGAGCAAGGGAGTGCTTTGAAGTACTTTGCAGGAAGCCCATACACCCCACTGAGCAAGCCTTAGTGGTGCTGCCTCCTCTCACTAAGACTCAGCATCCCTACCGTTGTCTTACTTCCTCACCCCTAGTGTATAAACATGTATGAACAAACACTTGTGTTTTCTGCTCTCATGCCACCTGCCTTTGCAAGAAAAGTGGTTTTAAAAATTGGATCCTCAGTTAGTGAAATACTCAACAGAATCAGGACCCATGGATGGATGGTAAGGACAGAGGCTACAGGGAGAGCCAAGTAACATCCTTACTTTTCCTTTGAAACTATCCAGCAAGGAAAGGATTTGAAATGATTTATTTGCTGAGAGGTGTATCAGTGACCTTTTACAGAATGGAAATTGAAGTGCCAGACTTTAAAAACCATAAACTCAGAATCTTTTATGTGCTACTGTCCCAGTTTCCTCATGGGGAAGACAGGGGCCAAAGATGATGTTACATCCTGAAAAGGGATTCGCTCATTGCTGAGTGACCTAAGAACATGGAAATGTGAGAGGAAACAGCCAAGTCAGAACAATGATTGTGTCTTATGACCTGCTGTGTGCAACAGATGTAACCCTGAAATTTTGCAGATAAATATTCTGATGGAGTCATGTTCCGTGGGCATATGCTGTGATTATCTGTATGCTCCTTTTCCCTCACCATGATCACTCCTTATCAGTCTGTAATTGTCACTCAAAACCAGCTTCCCTTTTCACATTTAGAAATAGGAGTGGAGCCCCACGTTGTTGGGCTCTGTGCTGACAGCACGGAGCCTGCCTGGGATTCTCTCTCTGCCCCTCCTCTGCTCACTCCCACATGCACTCTCCTTCCCTCTTTCTCTCTCTCTCTCAAAATAAATAAATAAACTTATTTTGAGAGCTGGAGAGAGAGAGAGCACAAGTGGGAAGTGGCAGAGAGAAAGAGAGACAGAATCCCAAGCAAGCTCTGAGCCATCAGGCACAGCCTGATACGGGGCTCAAACTCACAACTTGAACCATGAGATCATGACCTGAGCCGAGATCGAGAATTGATCCTCAACCTACTGTGCCACCAAGGCACCCCAATAAATTTTTAAAAATTTTAAAAAGGAATAGGGGTGGCTGGGTTACTGCTGGTAATGCCTACTCCTTCTTCCAATTGCTGTGCACTGGCAGACAGAAGTGGATTTTTTAAATTGCTGAATACCAAGAGGGGGATAGGAACAGCATCTGAGAACTATTTCTAGTCTAACAATGTGTGGAGAATAAAAAGTACGTTTGAATTTTAAATGTAAGTTTGAGTTTTATGAAATCTAAAGTGTTTTTTTATATTAAAACTGAAAACTGTTAAACTACCTCAAGTTCCAACAATATCATTATCATTAGCCGTTAAGATTAAACTTGAAAATAGAAGACTACATGTATATTGGTACTTTATAAATAAGTAGACAGTAAAGCAATAAATTCAAGGCAGGTTTCAACCAGTCCCTCCCCACCTGCAGAGGCTTTTGATGACAGTGATTATTTGATTTATCTTTTTAACATTTATTTATTATTGAGAGACAGAGACAGACCGTTAGCAGGGGAGGGGCCAAGAGAGAGGGAGACACAGAATCGGAAGCAGGCTCCAGGCTCTGAGCTGTCAGCACAGTGCCCGATGCGGGGCTCAAACTCACTGAGAAATCAAGACCTGAGCCGAAGTCAAACGCTTAACTGACTGAGCCACCCAGGCACCCCTTGATGACAGTGACTATTAAGCACCTGGAAGAAGAGAAGCAAGGCCACATTGAAGAGAGAAAATTGCCCAAAGCCTGGAAAGTTCTGGGTTCAGGACTTCTGATGACCAAGTTACACACATGTTGTATTGGCTGTAAAAGTGCTGCAGAGCTAGTAATATTCTTTTTTTTTTTAAGTTTATTTATATATTTTTTGGGAGAGAGAGACACAGCGAGTAGGAGAGGGCCAGAGAGAGAGAGAGAAGGAGAGAGAATCCCATGCAGGCTCCATGCTGCCAGTGCAGAGCCCGACACAGGGCTTGAACCCACAAAACCTGATCATGACCTGAGCTGAAACCAGGAGTTGGATGCTTAACAGACTAAGCCACTCAGGCGCCCCAGAATTAGTAATATTCTTAAGGGAAGAACACATCATTGTGTACTTTGGTCTTCCACATTCATATTTTACCAAATGATCATCTGCAACCATTCAGGTCCATAGCACATGGGCATAAAGCAGCTCTATTAGTTTGCTGGGGCTGCTGAAACAAAATGCCACAGCCTGGGTGGCCTAAAAAACGGAAAGTTAACTTTCTGACAATTCTGGAAGCTAAAAGTCTGAGGTCGAGGTCTCAGGCAGTTTGGTTTCTTCTGAGGCCTCCTTCCTTGGCTTCTAGATGGCCATCTTCTGTCTGTGTCCTCACATGATCATCACTCTGTGTTGTCCATCCCAATCTCCTTTTCTTCTAAGGTCATCAGTCCTATTGGATTAGGGCCCAGCTCACTGACCCCTTTTTAACTCAGTTACCTCTTTAAAGGTTCTGTGTCCAAATACAGTCATATTCTAGGGCTTCAACATTGGAATGGGGGGCGGGGGGAGCTGACACACTTTGGCCCATAACAGCAGCCATCTTTCCAGCCCTGGACCCTGTGCATGGCAGGTGTTCAGTCAATAATTGTTGAATGACTGAAATAAAGAAGTATTAGCCACAAGCCCCTGTGCTGAGAGGAAGGAACAGGTATTAGGAGAAAAAGTGAAACTAGGTATTTATCCAAGGGATACAAGAGTGCTGATTCAAAGGGGCACATGCACCCCAATGTTTACAGCATCACTTTCAACAACAGCCAAAGTATGGAAAGAGCCCAAATGTCCATCATTGGATGAATGGATAAAGAAGATGTGGTATATATATATATACAATGGAGCATTACTCGGCAATCAAAAAGAATGAAATCATGCCATTTGCAACTACGTGGATGGAACTGGAGGGTATTATGCTAAGCGAAATCAGTCAGTCAGAGAAAGACAAATACATGAATTCACTCATATAAGGAATTTAAGACGTAGAACAGATAAACACAAGGGAAGGGAAGCAAAAATAATACAAAAACAGGGAGGGTGACAAAACAGAAGAGACTCTTAAATATGGAGAACAAACAAAGCGTTACTGGAGGGGTTGTGGGGGAGGATGGGCTAAAAAGAATCTACTACTGAAATCATTGTTGCACCATATGCTAAGTTGGATGTAAATTAAACAATAGATAAATTTTAAAAAGACAAAAAGAGTTTCCTTAAACAGAAAAAAGAAAAACAAAAACAAAAGGAGAAAAAGTGAGGTGGCATTGTGGCTGCAATTGGGCCACTCAGTCAATAGCAATCAGTTTTTTAAAATAGTTACATCATTATTAAACCTGAAAAAAAATAAAATTCTGAATCAGCTACGAGGAGACAAGGAGAAGGGACCTCGAAAGCCTCTCATTAAGGGACGCAGGAAATCTTCAAGATGACTTCCATCATGCATTATGATTCCACGCTGCTGCAAGCAATTAACAGCTGTTCTGAGTTTATGAAACATTAGGTTGGAAGCCCCTGTAGTGGATTTTGTCTACTCTAGAGTCCTTTGTTATTTTTAATGCACTCACACAAACAGGAAATGTCTTATGTCAGACGCAAAACATTTATCAATTTTACGTTCCCCTCATAGTCATCAAGTTAAAAAAAAAGGCATGGAAATAAATTGAAAAGATGCATGAGGCAGTCCTGTTAGCCATTCAATATTCAATGTTGGCTTTGAAAAATACTGCAACATTATACCGTAAGGCTGATTTGGGTAGCATTTTAATAGGATCTGAGGCTTTTAAATAATTGTGTTAATACCACCGGCTGCTTTTATTTGGCTGGTTGGAAACATGACTCATTTTATAAATAATATCTTTAATGAAAATACCCTAAAAATATATGCATCTGGTTATTAAGATGTCCGTTGGTACAGATTTCTCTTTGATGTGATGAGACTGTGCCAGGATGTTACTGTTTCCCTCTGCTGTCATGAAAATGATGACAGGTGTGTCGCCGATGTGCACGGCTGTGTTTTTTTGTGGTGGTAGTGGTCGCATTGTGCGAGACCCGATCGAACACACTGCAGAACAGCGGGATATATAAATCTCTGCAGTCTCCACTCAGCCATACAGCAGCTCAATTTTTTGCCACAGTACTCATAGTGAGATTTTTTTTTTCCCGATAGTATCGACTTCATGTTAACCCTCAGTGGGTTACTGTGGCATTTGCTACACGACTGGAATCTTTTATTCTGAATACTTGGTTTGTGGTGTGGTCTCTCCATTTTCCTTTAAAGTCACTTTGTCTGAAAGGCAGAAATCAGGTGTGAAAACCAAATGGTTGAGGACTTTACTCCTGCTTGCGTACCCATGTCTTAGAGGTTCCCTCGATTGGTGAAGAAAAATCAACAGACGCCCTTCTCACTGTCCACTCCATGTTATTGGGGCTGTGCTGTTGTTTCAGATCCTGCTTTTCTTCAAACATCATTAGGGCAAATCCAAACCTAACTGGTATTAAAAATAAATGCCTAACACGCTGCTTAACTTGATTTCTGTTTTTTTACATATGCTGTCAACAAAAACACTCTTTGTATTTTAAAAACCCTACGTTAAAGTCAGCCCATCAGAGATGCTGTAACTGAAAGCTTGAGAACTTCTCGAGTACCCTGTGTTGTAGAGTTGTTGCTATTTTGCTTGATTTCATTTGTGCTAAATAAGCGTCCTGTGGGAGCAGCATCCAAACCCCATTAGCATCAGTATTTCTGAACCACCCCTTTCCATCCCTTTCTAGATGCCTTAAATACACTGTATTGGACAAAGGGGGTTATATACCCACTTGTCCAGCTGCATTTTTCTTACATGAGCTCTCTTGGATTGGGTTCCACGCCTGCCCCCACTGAAGGCCACCTGTTCTGCATGTGATTGAGGGTGTCTGGTGGCAGATTTCCTGGGTCAGTGTTAGAAGCCTCAGACTGATGGAGGAGGGCCCCGCTGTCCTGGCACAGTCCTGAAATGGAAAACAGTATTGTTGAGAGCAAGACCCAGTTCTTTGTGGCCAGGTGGGCACAGCTACATCTCCCTTGAAATCTCCGTGTTTCTGTTTCGGGAAGACCGAAAGGACTTCTTGTCCTTGCCCACAAGAGGAGCATCCATTAGCTTATGTAGTTTGAAGAGTCTTAAGTTATACTCTGAAAACCGTGTAGACATCAAGTCCCCTTTCCTGAGGGTCCTTTTGTTTACCTTGACCAATTAGAGCATATGCATCACCTGGAAAATGAAAGAAAGAGCACCTCCTACCCCTGCGAAATTTGGTGGTATGTTGATACAGAGCTAATTCACTCTCAATGTTTCTTCCTGTCTTCTTATTTTGCCACCTACCGCGCCAGGTCACCCATGACGGTTCCTCACATATAAATCATCCTGAACAGCAGTGTTCTCAAACTTTAGCATGTAACCATGTCACCTCGAGGGCCTAAGAAAATACGGTAACTGGGGCCCGGCCCCAGAGTTTCTGATTCAATACCTCTATGGAGCCAGAGAATGTGCATCTGTAAGAAGTTCCCAGGTGCTGCTCAGGCTGCTGATTCAGAGACCCCACTGTGAGAACCAGTGCTATCCAGTGTTAGAACTAGCCATGTTCCTGTTCATTATCATTACAGGTCCAGGAGTCTGGTGTTTTGAACTTATTAACAACGTTTTCTTATTCCTGGGATTGACATTACTTGTGTACCTGACCCCTGGTCCTATTTTGTTACACTTGAATCACTGGTATCAAAAATAGTCATGAAAGCAGTATCTAACATTGACATAAAATTCGATGTCTTTACTTCCGTTATCCCATTCAAGCCTCCAAACAACTCTAAGGCTGCTTAGTAGAAGTAGCAGTAGAAGAAAGACGTCTGCAATGATAGTTTTTAAAAAGCCAATTTTAAGGGGCACTTGGGTGGTTGAGCTCAGTTAGCTGAGCATTCAATTCTTGATTTCAGCTCAGGTCACGATCTCCAGGTATGGGATTGAGCCCCGTGTCAGGCTCTGCCCTGAGCATGCAGCCTGCCTAAGATTCTCTGTCTCTGTCTCTGTCTCTGTCTCTGTCTCTCTCAAATAAGTAAATAAATAAATAAATAGCCAATTTTAGGAAGTTGGTCTTCCATAAGCAGTGCTCCCTTAAACTGATTGATGTACCTGTTAACACACCCTTCTCCTACTGTACAAGAGAGGTGTAATGTAATGCTCACTCGTGTCCTCAGCTAGTAACCTCTAGATTCTGAATAAGGGATGATTCTAAATGTTGGTGTAGGAGTTTGGCAAATGAGTCTAATGAGCAAGTAACAAATCCTTTTGCAGTCCAGTCGTTTCTAATTCTTTGCTTTCAACAAAACTGAAGAAGGATCTAATCCAATAATCTGGTATGTCATTAATAATGTTTGATGCAAACTTAGAGAACTGAGTGTTCAGAGAATTGAACCATGTAGTTGTAAGTAAGACTCTCTCCATTCACATTTACTTATTTACATGAATAAGAATTAATGATAAACTCTGTCTCACTTTAGCAATAAGTATTATCTACGTATGGATGCATGAACCATTTGGGGGGAAAAAGCCCTCCATTTCATGTTATCAAAAGATAAACTTTCAATGAAACTTTATTTTTTAGTGTCAATATTGTCAAACTTAAAAACTATATTTTGTTATATTGATCAATTGTGTAATAATAGCTGAGTCAGTATAGTGTTCAGTATCACTTAGAAAGCTTGCAATCAGGATATTGTTTTATATTTTAAATTTAGGACATGTGCTTGCAGAGAAGTATAATAGATTGGTCAATAAAATCATAAACACGTGGTTTATGCATAACAATACACTTAAATTAGGTTAGAACTCTGTAAGTAGAATGGAATGTCCAGTTCAAGGAGAAAAGAGGATCATGTAAAATTTTCTTTTACTCAAGAGCTTGACCCTGTGGTTAATAAGTGACTGATGGCGGTTCCAAATGGCTGTGGCATTGAGATTCCATTGGTTCCATTTCGAGTGACATTCTGGTTTTATTTAAGGTTTCCATTATTTACATTATGCCAGAAATTTTACCCTTACTAACAGATACATCCAGACCTAAGATGAAAATGTAAACGTCAGTTTAGAAATGTTGGTGGCAGGGATGGTTTTTCAAAATTCTGCGGAATCAAATGAGCATGAAGTTCTGTTCCACATGCACCTCTGATTCTCTGAGAGAAGAGAGATGAATGTCCCTGGGACTGTTGGCTTTCATGCCCCTCTTCATCCCTTTTGACGCTCCCTGAAAATCTTACCATTCTACCATGAAGATTTCATCTTTGTGAAATGAATATTTCTCATTTATAATGAGAAATATTTGGTCTTCCACCCAGGTCCTGGCACTGAGGTCCTAAGACCCTTAAAATTTCCTAGGTGGTGACAGTTGTGGTTTTTGTTACATTAATGACGTGATTTGGAAAACACCTAAGTGTAAGGGCTGGTTGCCAGTAGAACCAATCTTGTGACTGGAATTCAGAGTCTCCTCACCTCCAGGGGACAGGAAGGGGCTGGATATTGAGTTGAATCACCAACAGCCAATGATTTACGTAGGCAGTCATGCCCGTGTAATGAAGCCTTCATAAAAACCTGAAAGGATGTAGTTTGGAGAGCTTCTGCCTTGGTGCACATAAGGAGATTTAGGAAGAGTGGGGCTCCTAAAGAGTAATTGAAATTCCCATAACTTGCCCCATGCATCTCCTCCGTTAGGCTGTTCATGAATTATATCCTTTACAATAAACCAGCAATCCAGTAAGTAGAATGTTTCTGAGTTCTGTAAG
This sequence comes from Felis catus, assembly GCF_018350175.1. Lineage (NCBI taxonomy): Eukaryota > Metazoa > Chordata > Mammalia > Carnivora > Felidae > Felis > Felis catus. The sequence goes on from NC_058368.1 coordinate 140,312,455, forward strand.
CCACTCCTGCAAAATATTTGAACCCAAGGAAGGGGCTACTTGGGACCTCTAATCTCTGGCCTAGGTCAGAAACACAGGTGACAATCTGGGCTTGCAATTGTCATCTGAAGAGGAGGGGCAGGTGGCTTGGATGTGTTTTCGAAACACCTTATCTCTCCCCACCCCCCCCCCCATCAGAATGGTATCAGAATTTTTAACACAAAGTGGAAATCTTTAAGCTTTACCTACAGGCATGATTTACTGTAGAAATAGTTCTTTCCACATATTATAAGAAGTAAAAAACAACCTTCTTCCTATCTTAAGATGAGAAACTATTGCAGAATATTTTCACTGATTTTTTAAAAACCTGAACTTTCCTCATCAGACTTGGCAGGAAGTAGCAATGTAACGTGTTTACAGATCTACCCAGGTGGCTGCATAACCGCGGTAGCCTGCCCCTCCTTCTTTCCCGCCTCTGGAGTATTGGTGGAAGCGGGTTTTGAGCAGCTCAACTGAAATGAGACCTAACAAAAGCTTTACTCCAACTTCCATATTCAGCTCTATGACATGTCTCTTGATCTCATTCTTCCAGCCCTTGTGAACTGCCTGTTTTCTACACAAATGTCCAGGTCTATAAGGTAATGTCTGATGCAGACAGGCCTGAATATTCATTGTGAAATACACAGATTGCCTCCAACATCCTATGAACCAAGACTCATATTTCAGAAATCTTACTGAATGCAACTCCTCGCTTCCCCCAAGACTTTCTTTAAATCTTCTCATGGCTTAATTAAATACTAAGAATTGTACTAAATCCAAAATGTTAATTATGTTTATCTCTGGGTGCTGAACCTTGAGGTGATTTGCTTTCTTTGAAATCATATTCTCTATTGCTTGAATTGCCACATAAGCACGTATGTTTTCATAGCTAGAAAACTGCAACAACAAAACTGTTATCCGAGGGTAAAGAAAATGATCAAAAGAATCCTAAGCAGGTGAGGTGAATCAAGTCCACCCTCTTTCCAGGTCTTTCCAGACAAATGAGATACTCAGAGTTGATGTTCCTCTTTTTATAAGACCATCCCCCAACCCAGTGGATTTTATTTTGTCTACAGTTTTTGATGCTCACTGTCAGGAAATTCTCAGCTAACCAAAACCTGCCTGTTATTCTAGCCTATGGCAAGAGGAAAAACAGCTGTTGGATATAATGCTTATCATTCGTAATAGCATTAAAGACCCTTCTTAAGTTCTGTGACACTCTATACTAATTCCTAATCATATTGACCAGAGGTTTTTTTCCAGATGCAAGAAAGTTTCTTTTTCTGCCAGAAATAATCAGAACCACTAATGTTTTACCTCCTCAGGTATGTGTCTAGCTCAATCTTTTCTGTTAGGTTTCTGGTTTTCCCAGACAAGGATTCAGGAGTGTTTTCTGCTGTACTCCAGTGATAATTATATCAAGTGGTTTGGATACAGGACCAGGGAGGGGGTCTTGAGATCATCTTCCCACGTTGTCCATTCCTCCCATGCACTGGTCCCATCCTCCTCTGCCCCACCATGTCCCTGGTTCCCCTTTCCCTCACCCCTGGTTTTTAAAGCCCTTTTCTCCTAACTGTCCCCACACACAAATACTTCTTTCTTTACTATGATCCCAGAGTTGCCCTCGAGAACCCAGTGTCCTAGCTTAGATCTGTGTTTGTGTAGTTGGGCATTCCTTTACTGTATCCAACTTTTCTTTTCCAAATCCCACAGTTTCAAATAACCCTTAGATCTGCAGCCCATGCCCATTAAAACCAAACACCCTCACCCAGTAAAATCTCTTGTGTGGGTATGCCAAGCCACCCCCAGGTCACCTCTCCGGTCTGCTGAGCCACAGGCCCACCAGAGGAAGGACTGCCTCATTTGAGCCCCTCATCCCTGAGGCCACCACCCACCGAACACCCAGAATCCTCTAGTCCTTCCTGCCTGTTTTTCGCCCTGGCTCCCATCTCTGGCCCTTCCAGGAGAAAAGAGGGCTCAGGTTTTCCTTAGAAGCTGGTATAAGAATGAAATTCTTTGCCAGATCGTTTTCCCCAATCCCTGTTTAAAAACTCAAAACCTGACAAAAAGGCACAGATACGGAATATGTTCTGAGATGTTTTTACAAAATGATGGGCAAAGATTTTCCCTTGAAACAATTTTGATCCTCTGCCCTTGCTTCTGAGACCTTGACCTTGTGTCATGACCCTCACAGGGTGTGTTTTGTGCTTCCGCTCCTTCTGACTGGTTGTCTGGCCCTCAGAATTGGAGGGCAGGGTGCTGCCTTTCCATCTTTGCATCTATCCCCAAAGGGGTGCCTTGCCAGGTTGGATTTAATAGCACAGTGGTTAAATTAGAATTTTAATGAGAATCGTGGAGGAAAAAGAAAACATAACAGCTTCTTAGCCTTGGTCTGAATTGCTTCTAGCTTCCCTTCAGTCTGGCAAGTAACAGTCACCAGGGAAGAGGCTTTTCCGAGTGCCTCATCTTTGCATGCTTGTGAACTCAGGGTGCCCCCCAGTGTTGGTTAGGGTTCATCACAGTTAATCACAGTTCACCATTTCTTAGAACACCTAGAATGGATGAAGGAGATGCATTTTGGTTTTGTGATTCGTGGTAATCCTCATTTTCTGCCAGACGCTTTTCTTGTGTTTGTGATCTTTGGAAGTTCAGTCGACCAGAGGGCTCATGAGGTATTTTGAAAACCTCAAAGTTATTTTGCCTATGTGCAAAATGGGCTCTTGATTGGAGAAGAGCAGTTTCCACACAAATTCATGTCCTAGCCAGAATCTCTCCTACTCCCAAATCTTTTGAAGGTGCCTCCTTTAAAAAACAAATAATGTTTTAGTCTTAATTTATTTTTGAGAGAGAGAGAGAAAGAGACAGAGTGCGAGCGGGTGAGGAACAGGGCGGGGAAGACACAAACTTCAAAGCAGGCTTTAGGCTTCAAACCGTCAGCACAGAGCCCTTCGTGGGCCTCAAACTCATGAACCACACGTTTATGACCTGAGCAAAGTCGGACACTTAACCGACTGAGCCACCCAGGTGCTCCTGACATGCCTCCTTTTTCAAAATGTCATTATATTTTTTCTTTTCGAGACATCCATAGAACTAAAAAAACAGCCAGTTCATATCTCTGCTTGGCTCTCAGAAGGAAAAAGCATTGATCAAACAGACTTGACCAACAAGTTTGTTCTTGTTGAACGGAATTTGAAGTCCTAAGGTTGTACTTGAACTTTTTCTACCAGCCTCTACCCAAATGAAAATGACTTCTAAGCTTCGGAAAACCTTTTTTTATCTTCCTTAATCTACCACTGTATCAAAGCACGTGTCCATTTTGTTTATTCAAGCTGGTTGTCAGGCTTCCCAGCACAACTACCTCTAGGCACCTGCATTGTATGCTCCACAAGTGTTTTTTGCACCAGACTTTGAGAGCCACCAAGTTAAGCAAAGAAATTCCTTGCTTTTCCTACTTATTTATTAACCTTATTAATTAAAATATAATTTTATTCATTCATGTCACGATTATTGCTGCCTTTGGAGCTAAATACTCTCTATAGCTCAAGTGTGTGTGTGTGTGTGCGCGTGCACACACGTAAACACTGCGGTAACAAGGGATATGGTGGGAGGTGAAGTACTCATGGAGATCTCAAAAGTCAGAACTACCTGTTTCTGTGGTTTGAACCCTTAGGAACAATAATTCTGCCTCACCCTTTGGACTGGGTGGTGGTTAAGCAGGATGCAGTTTGTATTTTTTTCATCTGGATGACTGCTGAGCACCTGGTCAAAAGGGTAACAGCCTCAGGAAATCTCCCTTCGGCAAAGAGAAATGGCCTGAGCTTCCTGAGTTCTCCAGGTTTGGGAACTCCCTCTTCCGGTGTTTCCTGAGTAGGAGAGCCCAGCCAAGAGGATAGAAGGAGCTTCAATGTGGAACCTGAGCCCTCCCTGACCTTTAGTCACCTCTGCTGTGACGAGCAAAAAGAATGTTGTCTATTAAAATGCAACCAGTTGAAACAGTACTAAGCCCAAAGCAATACAATTTGAATGCTTCCAAGTCAGATTAGTTGATAAAGTATCTAGTACTTTGCCTGGAGCTTTGGTGTATCACCAGTATCGTATGTGATCTTGCTGTGGTAGTCATCAGACCTACTCTTGTTCAAATTGAGGTTATAATTTACCTACAAAAAGATGCAAGAGTCTTAAATGTACAGTTCCATGGATTTTGATAATTGTATGTATCCATGTAACCACCACCCAAATCAAGATAACAGAACATTTCCACCTCCCCAAAAAGTTTTCTCACATCCATTGTCAGTCAGCCTCTTGACTACCTACCCTAGAGGCAACCACTGTTTTGCTTTCTATCACCAAAGATTAGTTCTTCCCATTTTTGAACTTTATATAAATAAAGTGTGGAACCTTCTGATTTCTTTCAGTCACCAATGTTTTAAAAATATATCCATGTTGCATGTATCAGTAATTCATTTTTTTATTATAAAATAGTACCATTATAAAGATACATCACAGTGTGTTCCTCCATTCTCCCACTGATGGATATTTGGGTTGCTTCCAGTTTTTGTTTTGTGTGTGTGTGTGTGTGTGTGTGTATGTGTGTGTGTGTGTGTGTGTGCGCGCGTGCGTGCGTGTAGGGAGACGGGTCAATTTTAATTTTTTTAAAGACGGCTTTCTGGTCATTCTTATAGAAGACTTTTGAACAGCCTCAGCTCTGCTTATATTTTCATTTCTCTTGGATAAATACCCAGAAGTAGGATTTCTGGGTCATCTGATAGATGTATGTTTAACTTAATAAGAAACTGCCAGTTCTCTAAAGTTGCACCATTTTACATTTTACGTGTGTGTGTGTGTGTGTGTGTGTGTGTGTGTGTGTAAGGAATGTGGTTGTGATTTTACGTTGCCACTGGTGATGTTTTAGAGTTCCACTTGCCCCACATCCTTGCCAACACTTGGTGGGTGTGGTATCTCCTTGTTTTAATTTGCATTTCTCTGAAGACAGTGATGTTTAACACTGGTAATTCAATGTTAAAGCTGATTTTTAAAGAAATCTTCACTTTTTTAATCTATGAAATGGGATGTAGCCATGTCCCCGCAGAACCTAAACTGAGTGTGTTATCTGAGCACATCTGAGACCCTGGTCAGTGTGTGCCTGTAAGGACCTGTAAGGACTCTGACTGTGTGGGGGATGGGGAGCCACCTGGGATAGAAGGACACTGAGGAAGGAGGGCCAAGGAGAGAGACCCGGTCCAGGAGCCCAGTCAGAGAGAGGGACCTTTGTTGATAGTGCAGTTTCTGTTGCCTCAGGTTTCTGTGCTTCCTTGTTCAGTATGAACACCAGTGAGAGGGAACTACAAATGAACTGAAAAAGATGTCCTCGAATGAGTCATTTGAACCCAATGGAGCTCAAGATAGGAAAAGGGAATCTCAATACTGGGTGAAGGAGGCTTTGGGTCCAGGCCTATGAATAATGATAGTAGGACCAAGTCTTGCCCACACAGCAGCCTCAGCACCGCAGAGCCCTGGTTATAACTCTGTCACATCAATCCTTACGATAGCCCCATTATACAAAGAAATGGCAGCTCCTCAAAAAATTAAACACAGAATTGTCATACGATCCAGCCACTCCACTTTTAGGTATAATCCCAAAAGAATTGAGAGTAGGGACTTGAAGACATACATATACACCAGCGTTCCTGGCAGCTTTATTAACAGTAGCCAAAAGATGGAAACCACCTGTGCCCACTGATGGGTGAATGGATAAACAAATGCGCCCTATACACAGGGTGAGATATTATTCAGCCTCAAAAAGGAATGAAATTCTGACTTAAGATAGAACATGGGCAAACTTGAGGACATTAAGGTAAGTGAAATAAGCCAGATGCAGAAGGACAAATACTGTATGACTCCACCTAGATCATGTACCTTTAGTAGTGAAATTTGTAGATATAGAAAGTGAAACGGTGGTTGCTGGGGACTGGGAGTGGAGGTGGGAAATGGGCAGTTACTGTTTCATGGGTATAGAACTTGTGAGATGAAAAGCGTTCTGGAGATGGATGGTGCTAATGGTTGCACAACAATGTGGATGTATCTACTACCACTGAACTGTATGTTAACAATGGTTAAGGAGCACCCGTGGCTCATTGGGTGGAAGCATGCAACTCTTGGTCTCAAGGTTGTAAGTTTGAGCCCCAGGATGGGTACAGAGTTTACTTTAAAATCTTTAGATAGATAGATAGATAGATAGATAGATAGATAGATAGGCAAACAGACAGAATTATAAAAATGGTAAATTTAGGGGGTGCCTGGGTGGCTCGGTCGGTTAAGCGTCTGACTTTGGCTCAGGTTATGATCTCGCGGTCCGTGGGTTCAAGCCCCTCATCAGGCTCTGTGCTGACAGCTCAGAGCCTGGAGCCTGCTTTGGATTCTGTGACTCCCTCTCTCTCTCTGCCTCTCCCCTGCTCACACTCTGTCTCTGTTACCGTCAAAATAAATACACATTTAAAAAAATTTTTAAATGGTAAATTTTTGTTATGTATATTTTATCACAAGGAAAACCTATTAAAACAAACAAACAACAACAACAACAACAAAACAAGTAGCTTGCCCAAGGTCTCACAGCTAGTAATCAGCAGAATGAGGATTACAATTTAGGGGGTCCTATTCACAGCCTGAACTGTTCATTCCTTCCAGAGATGCTTCAAAGTTGGGGTATGGCACAAGTGAGCAGGGCATCCTAGGGGTTTGTTGGGTATTGAAGGCCTCTGTATCTGTCAGTAGATTCCCAGAAGAGAGAAACAAAAGACCCCTCAGGGTGATGGGAGGGGCAGCATTCATGTGTACATATGAGATGTTCCCTGGGCATCTCCAGCCATGGTAGCAGAGGAGCTAGACAGCTCTCAATAACAGGTAGGGATGAGTGGTTGATAAGGTTACAGTAAGTAACCCAATTAAAAAAAAAAAATCTGGTGTAACAGAGAAATGATCGTTATGGACACAAAACCTTACAGATGTGTAATTTACAATTCTAGATGAAGTCCAGGTACAATATGACTTTTGAAATTACTTGGTGACCTACACCTTGCATACCTTTTGGGGTATAGAAGGTATACCCAAATCTAAAGTACCCTTTTGTTTTTTCCATTCTGCTTAACACGATTCAACGGATGAAATGTTTAGCCTCTAGCATTTAGCAGAGTACATACTCTAAACAAATATGTGGAATATGTGATAAATGCTGGAAGAGGCAGGACACAAAATCACTGTAGGAATTACTAAAGACAAAGCTGTTGATTCTCGGCAGGTCTGTTGTGTTCGTGGAGGTGACATTGGATGTGGGCCTGGAAGTGTGAATAGGAATTTTGTAGGTCGATAACAAGGGTGAGAAGAAAAGAGCCTGAGCTGAGGCACAAAGGGCGTCACAGGGTGGTGCGAGGAAGAGAAGGTAATAGGGTAAGACTGGAAGCTGGTTTTCTTGTGTACACATAGAACACTTGGATGAGAACCACCTGGGGTGGTTTTTGAGATGCAGGTTTGGGGACCCACTCCAGCCCTCCTAGATGTGGATTTTTTTTGGTAGTGGAGGCTGAGAATGTGCATTTTCAACGCTATTCCCTGCAATGCCATGGCGTACAGAAGTGCCATGGAGGGCATCGCTGGGCTGGAATGGGGAGGCGTGGTTGGAGGTGGGCGAGGTTGAAAAGATTCTTTTAGTCCAGTCAGGTGTATTCGGCAGGTAGACAGAAGACGGGGGAGGGAAGGAAACGTTGAGGCTGCAGTAAAGCATTTCATTGTTGATAAAGTTTCATGAAGCCCTTCTCCAGAGACTGGGCAACGCACTAACAGGAGTCAGAGAAGAGACTGTGCCGCAGGGAGAGGACGTGAGGTGTATGGATGGCGGGTATAAGTGCTGTGAGAAGACAGTGAACTTTGGTGATGATATTCCAGCACATGGTGATGGACAGGAATGGAAGGGTGGAGGAGGCACAAGCCAAGAGGGGCCTGAAGAGAATGAACACCTCCCAGAGTTCTTCAAAGTCCAGGGCTTGTGAAACCCAGTGTGGGCCTCCCATCCCTGACTGCTCTGGCTTTACTGGAATAACCTTGTGGGGACATGGGGACATGGGGTTGAAGCCAGATGCTTTTACTAAGGATGCTGTTTCTCCATTCCTGAAGATTAGCAGGAAATGTTAAGAGCAAACCTCCCCTACCCTTATGAAACAAGAATACAGATCCTTTAGGAAATATATGGTTATTACCTTCTTTGTAGTAATAACCATTTATAAGAAAGCTTTTGATGGAGAATGCTGCACTCTACCAAAACCCTCAGGGGTGAAAACATTTCTTTGCTTTTCTTGCTGTGTGCCACCTATACTTGGTTTTTAGGGTGCATTTAAACACATGTAAGGAGAAAAGTGACAAGTCCTACAGATCAAATTTATTGCAAAAAGAGCTTATAACTTTTTTTTAAGTTTATTTATTTTAGAGAAAGAAAGAATGTGAGTGGGGAGGAGCAGAGAGAGAGAGAGAGAGGAGAGAGAGAAACCCAAGTAGTCTCCACACGTCAGCAAAGAGCCTGATGAAGGGCTCGAACTCACTAACCGTGAGATCATGACCTGAGCCAAAATCAAGAGTCAGGCGCTGAACAGACTGAGCCACCCAAGTGCCCCAAAAAGATCTAACTTAAAAACAAAATGCCTTGATGCAGGAATGAAATCTAAAGTCTTCTGAAAGTCTGTTTCCAAATGTCTGTTTGAAGACCAACTTCAAACTACCTTCATTAGCTCTGTTTACTTTGAATGCTGGTAACACAGACAAAAACAATGACCGGTTTACAGCCAGATCTCTTGTCCTGGGCATTATTGACATTTTGAGCTGGATAATTCTTTGTGGGTGGGGGAACTGTCCTGTGCATTATAAGATATTTAGCAGCATCCCTGGCCTCTGCCCACTAGATGCCAGTAGTAACTCCTCCTCCAAGCTCATGACAATCAAAAATGTTTCCAGACATTGCCAAATGTCTTCTGGCAGACGTTACCAAAAAAAATTCAGGGATCCTAGTTCAATGTGAGTTTCAGATAAACAAATAATTTATTTTAGTATAAGTATGCTCAAGTATTACATAGGACACACTTCTATTAAATTTTTTTTTTTTTTTTTTTTTTTGGGACAGAGACAGAGCATGAATGGGGGAGGGGCAGAGAGAGAGGGAGACACAGAATCGGAAACAGGCTCCAGGCTCTGAGCCATCAGCCCAGAGCCCGACGCGGGGCTCGAACTCACAGACCGCGAGATCGTGACCTGGCTGAAGTCGGACGCTTAACCGACTGCGCCACCCAGGCGCCCCCAAAAAATTTTTTAATGTGTATTTTATTTTTGAGAGAGAGAGAGAGAGAGACCCAGTGCAAGTGGGGGAGGGCCAGAAAGGGAGACACAATCTGTAACAGACTCCAGTGTGAGCTGTCAGCACAGAGACTGATGCGGGGCTCGAACTCACAAACTGTGAGATCATGACCTGAGCTGAAGTTGGACACTTAACCAATTGAGCCACCCAGGTGCCCCTAAAAAATCTTATTTAATCTTATTTAAAAATCTTTTTAAATTTTATTTGGTGGCCTGTGTTGTATCTATCTGTTCACCCTATGGGGCGGCGGGAGGCAACAGGATTGCTGATGTGTTAAACAAGATGATATGCTTGAGGTGCCTGGAGAGTGGTGGGGGTACTATAAATATTCTGGGAATATGCTGCAGGCCTCGAATCCACTCCACCTGTGTCCCTCTTGGAGGCTGCAGTTGATGCTCAAAGCTTCCTATCTTTTACCAAAACTGTAATCAGAATGAATACACTGTCATGAGCAGAAAGGGAGTTCACATGTGAATCTCTAAGTGCTGGGATCCAGCATTCCAGTCAAAGCTGGTTTTATGGCCTCCTCTGCTGGCACAGGAATCTCCTTATGCTCTGATACTTTGTCAGTGTGGACTCAGAGTTATTAGATCATGTCTGCTAAGCAGCAGCCACAGAAGGGGACAGTGAATGAAAAACTGGTGCATTTGCCCCAGACCCAGTCACTCTGAGTTTGATTTTTCTGGCACCATAGCCCTAGACAACCATTCCCTGGGATAGACCAGGACAAATCATTTCCACAGTCGGTAGCAGCCAGGAGCTTCTTTCTGGTCCAAGATTAATGACCCAAGCAGTCAGCCTTTCCAGGGAGCAAAGGTGAAATTTAACTCTGGGTAGATGCCTGACATTTTGAACAAAAGGGAATAGGCGAGTTAGGAGAAACAGCATTTGTACGTCTCCTGCAGGGTTATAAATCAAGGATGGGCAAAAGCGAACTGGGTCCCTGCCAATAGTTGAACTGATTTGGGCTCCTGTGTTTTGTTTTCAGACAGTCTGAATGAAACATGCTTTAAAGATGTATTGTCAGAAGGGTCCCTTTGAGTTAAGTACCAGCTTATTGATTCCTGAGAATTTTATGTTTCCAAAAGGAAATCCAGTTTGTGTGGGGGTTGTATTAAGTTTGTCCACGAGAAATTGCATTCTTTGCTCCAGAGGCAAGTCCCCTTTCCTGTCTGGCTATGGGTGAGATATATCATTAGAAGCTGGGTAAATGGGTCAAAGGGTGCAAGCTTTCAGTTATAAGATGAATAAATTCTGGGGATCTAATGTGTCTCTAGTTCTGTATGTATCACGGTGACTGTAGTTAATAATCCTATATGTTTACACTTGAAATTTGCAAAGAAATCGATCTTAAGTATTCCCTCCACAACCCGCCCCCAAAAGATGAGGTGAGCTACGTGTGATTTAACTTGTTTGTGGTAACCATTTCACCAGGCATGCATATGTCAAATCATCACATTGTACACCTATAATAATACAGTTTTTATTTCTCACTCATACCTCAGTAAAGCTGGAAAACCAAAAATAGACCACTCTGTGCACTAAAGCAAGTTGCAGCATATCTCAAAAAAAAACAAAACAAAACAAAACAAACAAAACAAAACACGAAGCATATTCTCTTACCACAAGGAAATTAAGTTAGAAATCAATAACAAAACAAAAATTAAAACTCTCCATATAGTTAAAAATTAGGAAATAGAGACATTTCCAGAAAGTTGCTTTGGAATGTATGAGGCAAACTCTGATTATAAAGGAATCCGAGAGTGGGTTCTTCATTGGTAATTAAGTAAGCATTTGCTGGATGACTACTCTGCCATTTTATACTAAAGATGAACAAGATATGGCCCCCGGCTTCAAGGAACAGACTTGGAGATAAATTAATCACTCTCTCATGGGGCTTTGCTCTCCGTCACTGTGCTAAGCCCTGTGGGAATTTACAGAATATCCAGAAAACTCACTGGGAGGGGGAAGTGAATACCTTTTAATGTGTCCAGAAGAATTTATAGAGAACACTTCTCTCTACTTGGCTAATAGAAGACTAAAGTTTAGGAATTCTCCAAATTGACAAGGGTAAGGAATAGTGAAGCTGCAAAAGTATTTGCAGGTAATAAATGGTAGAAGGAGGGGTCCGTGAGGAATGAGGATGCAGACCGAGGCAGGAGCCAGGTGTTGGAGGGCCTGTGGTCACACTGAAAACTCTGGACTCTATCCTGAAGGGCCTACACAGAACCACTGGAAAGGTTTTATGTTGGTGAGTAATAGGATAGAAACATCTCTTGAAGTACTCAGAAAATAGACTAGACTAGGCAGATTGGAAGCTGGAGCCTATTAAAGGGAGAAGGTATTACAATTATTTAGTGACAGGGCTGTGACCAGTCAGAAGAGAGAAAACCAAAGCCCTGGAGCCAGGTTCCGAGGCCTGCTGCTAGGCTGGTGCTACCCCTTTGTGCCTTTACCATGAGAGGTCCACAGTGCGAGGGCTCCGAGCAACCCCCGTGATGTGTGTCCTTCAGTATTTCAGCAGTGGGCACAGCCATGAAGACCCATGCCAGCTGCAGATCAGCCCTATGAGGTTATGGAGGACAAGGGCCTCAAGGAAAGCAGGAATGGAGAGGAAGGGAGAGGCTTGGAAGATATACAGAAAATAGGGTTGCATTTCTCAGTGGTCGACTGGACATAGAGAAGGAGGAGAGTAGAGGGTGACTCTCACATATCTAGTGTGGAAAGCTGTGAGGAAGGTTGAGTGCCTCCCCTTGGGTTGGGGCCTTTGAAGAAACATCTGGCGTCAGTGAGTCTCAGGAACCTGAGATGATGTGAAAGTTGTTCTCTCAGTGGAGACAATTGGATACAAGTAAGCAATATCTGGCGATGGGGCTAATAGGGACCTCTCCAGAGTTGTATTGCCATCCACAGGACTTGGAAAGAGTGTTCATTGTCCCTTTCCTTGAGGCAAAAGGCCTGGAAACCAGAGCTCCCAGGTCATGTGGTTGCATGTGTTTCCCAGCCCATTAGCATGGAATTTCTTTGACATAAATGACAAAGATCTAAAGGTCATTTGGGGCCTGAATCATGAGCTAAACAGCTGTTTAACTTGTCAAGTGTTAAATGATTTGTTCTGGATCAGAGACTACAGGCAAGAAATGGGGCTAGAAAAAAGAAGCAGGTAGACAGGTCAACAGTTAGCAAAGATGTATGAGTATGACCTTTGGCATCAGCGACAAAGAGCACTCAGGCTGACCTCTGTTGTCATAACACTGGAAATATTATGGCCTTCTCCTTATCCCCACCCTGGGGAAAGATCTTTCACCTAAGAATGGATTCCATTAGTATTTTTGTGCCATATCATTGAAAATCTTCAGGGAATGGGCAGAGAGCTTTTGTTGATCATTAATGAGATCTTGCTGAGACTGTGTGCAAAGAACAAAAAGAAGTCCTGATCTGGAATAGAATAGGGGCCCTGAAGTTGTATGGAACACTGTTTAGGAAAAAAAAAAGTATTTTACTTAGACCCTACCCAAAAATAAACTCAAAATGGATTAAAGATTGAACTGTGCAACCTGAAACCATAAACTCTTAGAAGAAAACGTAGGCAGTAATTTCTTTGACATGGAGCATAGAAACATTTTTGTAGATGTGTCTCTTGAGGCAAGGGAAACAAAAACAAATAACTGAGACTATACCAAAATAAAAAGCTTTTGCAAGCAAAGGAAATTGTCAATAAAACAAAAAGGCAACATGCTGATTGGGAGATGTTTGCAAATGATGTATCTAATAAGGGATTAATAACCAAAATACATAGAGAACTGACACAACTCAAAACCAAAAAAATAGCCAATAAAAAAATGGGCAAAGGACCTGAAGAGACATTTTTCCCAAAGACATACAGATGGCCCACAGACACATGAAAAGATGGTCAGCATCACTAATCATCAGGGAAATGCAAATCAAAACTATAATGAGACATCATCTCACACCTGTCAGAATGGCCAAAATAAAAAAGACAAGAAACAAGTGTTGACAAAGATGTGGAGGAAAAGGAACACTTGTGCTCCCTTGGTGCATGTGAAAATTGGCACAGCCACTGTGGAAAACTATATGGAGGTTCCTCAAAAAATTAAAAGTAGAGATCTCACATCCAATAATTCTACTACAGGATATTTAACCAAAGAAAATGAAAACATTAATTCACAAAGATATATGCACCCCTGTTTTTATTGCAGCATTATTTACAATAGCCAAGATATGGAAACAACCCAAGTGTCCATCAATAGATGAATGGATAAAGATGTGGTGTATATATACAATGGAATATTACTCAGTCATAAAAAAGAATGAGATTGTGCCATTTGTGACACCATGGATGGACATAGAGGGTGTTATGCTAAGTAAAATAAATCGTAAAGATAAAATTCCATATGATTTCATGTACCTGTAGACTAAAAACCAAAAAACGTAAACAGACCCATATATACAGAGAACAAACTAATGGCTGCCAAAGGGGGTGAGGTACAGGGATGGGTCAAACAGGTGAAGGGGAGAGAGAGACATAGGCTTCCAGTTATTCAGTGACTACATCATGGGGATAAAAGACACAGCATAGGGAATATAGTCAATGATATCATAATAGCTTTGTAAAGTGACAGATGGCAGCTACACTCGTGATGAGCACAGCATAAGGAACAGACTTGTCAAATCACTATGTTTCACACCTGAAACTAATGTATATAACATTGTGTGTTTACTGTACTTCGATTACAAAATAATTTAAAAGGATTTTTAAGGACAGCTGCTTTAATAGCAGGCTGAGTTACTAATATATCAAATAAGTATCATTATCTTGCCATGAGTCCTCTCCCAGCCTTTGGCATTTGTGTCCAAACTAACTGCAGTTTAAGTTTACAAGTTTGTTTAGTTTTATTTTTGTCAAGTTTGAAAGTGCTTCATTTCTTATCATGGATCTATACTCCAGAAGGAATTTCTTATGGCTTCATTTGTTCTAGGCACAAGATTTTAGAATCAGAAAGAAGCTTAGCCCTAGAATGAACTTTAGAGTCTGTTAGCTCGACTTGCTACCCAATATAAGACTTGCCAACATTTGGTTTTGTTTGCTCTTCAGTTTCCAAAGGCTGGTCATCAGCTTCTGTATGAGTTTATATATTAATATAAACCTGCACACATATACAGTTGATTTTAAATAAATATTTATGCGAGTAAGATAGAGAAGGAAAGTCAATGTGTGTTTATAAGATATGCTCTAAGATAATATATATGAATATATAACAATGTATATTTAAAAAGTAATGAGCTGCCTGTATATGCATTTATGATAGAAGCTTCATTTGCATGTGGTCAAAATTTGCCAGTTTTATAGGCTACTGTAGTAAATATTTACATAAAAATCTTTGATAAAATTTTAATTGACCTACAGTATCATAATATTAATATTATATTAATGTCTACAAAAGAAAATCCCCAAGGACCTTTGTTGTAATAAGAAACACACACAGCCACAAACATGCACACACACACACACACACACACACAGTTTATGCTATCAGCTTTTTTCAAACCCTTGGACTCGTTATTTCTTTCAGTGGAGCTTAGGAAACACCGTGTTCGAATGAGTCATACATGCAGCAGGAATTCTTTCTGGAAAGGTCCTCTCATTCTCTCTTTTCACATTTGAAGCACTCACAGAAGATATAACAGAAAAAAGTAACCTTGGAAAACAAGCCCATGAACTTCGGACTTTCAAAAGCCACCAGATAGGGGTACCTGACTGGCTCAGTCAAGTGTCTGACTTTTGATTTCGGCTGAGGTTATGATCTCATGGTTCTTGTGAGATGGAGCCCACATTGAGCTCTGCGCTCAGTGTGGAGCCTGCTTGGGATTCTCTCTCTCTCCCTCTCTCTTTGCTCCTCCCTTGCTTGCTTTCTCTCTGTCTCTCTTTCTCAAAATAAATAACTTCCAAAAACGCCACCAGGAAGTTTGTTTCTTTGAAAGCACGGTTAGGGTGACAAGCCACACTCAGGAACCAGAAGCGTAACATGACTTCCTTCTGCTGTTGACCACTCACTCTGTGCATTCCAAATGGTAGGACCAGAGCTCAGAGACAGAAATAGAGAAACTAATAGGGAAAATTAGCTTTTGCTTGGGCCTCCTCTTAGAGAAAGATGACTCCTGCAGTTAGTTGGACTTGGGCCCTCTCCCTGGAGTGCATAATTCCAGCTGAATTGGCTCGCACTTTTCAAAGGCGTGGTTATGTGCTGCAGGCGGATCCCTGCCAATTTGTGTGTGTGTGTGTGTGTGTGTGTGTGTGTGTGTGTGTGTGTGTGTGTGTGTGTGTGATTGCTTTGTGTATCAGTGTTGGCAGTAGTGCTGATTGCAGCTCAAGATGCAGCTGGCCTCTGCCCCAAGAATCCAAAATCAGAAAATGATTAGAGTTACTGGTTCAAAGATCAAAGGTCTATGAGTGTTGTTTTCTTTCCCACCTGGAGACACCAAGGTAGTCTCTGGCACTTTCTCATTGCTATCCATAAATGAGCACTGTAGTGGCAATGTTTTTTTTTTTTATTTTTTTTAACGTTTATTTATTTTTGAGACAGACAGAGCATGAACGGGGGAGGGGCAAAGAAAGAGGGAGACACAGAATTGGAAGCAGGCTCCAGGCTCTGAGCCATCAGCCCAGAGCCCGACGTGGGGCTCGAACTCGCGGACCACGAGATCGTGACCTGAGCTGAAGTCGGACACCCAACCGACTGAGCCACCCAGGCGCCCCTCAGCTGTTTTTCTAAAGAGAATTTTAGTTGTCTGTATACCTTGTGAATGAAGACCAATGACAAATAAATATAGGTGATTTACTTCTTAGCTATTAAAAACTCATCTCACATAGAATATTTATTTGTTATTAACATGGATTGTTTATGTTTTAGAACGCTGAATATGTGTCTTGCACCTAAAATCTGCCTTCCTACCAAAGACTGTGTCCTAATAGTATAACATAACTGGCAACCAAATATTGATCAGTAAAGTAGGTGTTCATTCCCCAGTGCATCAGAGACTAAGACCAAAAAAGAACATGAAAGCCAGCATTCTTCTTCTGCATGCATCACATACCTCTGCCTTGGCACCCTGAAAGATTTCAGACAGTCACACCACTGGGAAGGCAGCTGGTTTCTGCAGTCCTAAAGCACATTGGCTTGAGGCTTGTAAATGGCCTTGATTATTATGCAGGACACATAATGCTCTTATTAGCGTCACACTGATTAGCGCTATGCAGTAACTGCTTTCTGTAATACCCTAATTGAGGTCCTTCCTTGCATGGAATTTACATTATATGTAGATAAATCCCTCACTATGACATTTTAATGAGCATTTTTTTAAAACAAAGTCCAAAGGATAATTAGAACTACCTCCCACACAAGAATCTTTTTTTTTTTAAAGACAGGAAAGGTGTAGGTGCCAACAGAGAAGGCTCATTTAAGAAAATCCATTTTGTAAGTGCAGATGAGTGTCCTAAAGCAACAACCCACTTTCCTAGTTGCATGTGGCTTGGTTTCTTTTTCCAGTCCTTCACTCCTGTGGATGTCTCCCCACTTCCTGATGTTTGTGGTTTAGGTTTTATATCATTTTCAAACTCAAATTTAAGCCGTCTTGAAATAGAGCTGGAGAGGAGTCCCAAGAATTCATGGCTAAATAGTTAGGGTGGTCAGTGTCTCACCACTTCATTCTTTTACTCGCTTTTGGTCTAGGTAATGGTATTTTAGTTTAACAAAGCATCTGCACAGCCATTCCTGAAAACCTTCACTGTGTCTATCTCTCATTCAAGCCGCAGAATATCATCCCTCAGTCTTTGACTCCACCTCCTGCAGGGGCATGTTATTAAAGGGGAGTAGCAGTGGACTC
This sequence comes from Felis catus, assembly GCF_018350175.1. Taxonomy (NCBI): domain Eukaryota; kingdom Metazoa; phylum Chordata; class Mammalia; order Carnivora; family Felidae; genus Felis; species Felis catus. Next base: position 140,329,772 of record NC_058368.1, read on the forward strand.
CCTTCCTAGGATTCCCTCCTCTCACTTGGGAGCTGTCCTCCTTCTCTCCAGGTCAGATGGTTGAAATAAGGAAGAAAAGAGTTAGGGACCAAGCATGGCACAACCTGTCTTGGCAGTTGTCATCCACTTCTTAAGTATCTTTTTTATTTTATTTTTTTAACGTTTATTCATTTTTGAGAGACAGAGAGAGAGAGAGAGAGAGAGAGCGAGCGAGCATGAGCTGGGGAGGGGCAGAGAGAGAGGGCGACACAGGATCCGAAGCAGCCTCCAGGCTCTGAGCTGTCAGCACAGAGCCCTACACAGGGCTCAACTCACTGACTGTGAGATCATGACCTGAACTGAAGTCTGATGGCCAACTGATTGAACCACCCAGGCGCCCCCACTTCTTAAGTATTGATTTGAATTGTATCTCTAACTCAGATGTTAGAAATTGAAGAATTAGCTCTTTGCTCAGGACCCAAATCAGAAAAGAAATGTAGCTGAGGCTCTGAAGACAATACTCCTTTGGGTAGATACCTCTGCTTCTTCTGTACTCCAACCACGCTTTCTTCATAACCTTTTCTAGCATGGGTGGTACTGTTTCTTGTGTCTGTTAACTAATATCTGCCTCTTCAACTAGACTGGAACTCGTTGAGGGCAGAAAACAAGTCTTATTAGCCTCCACACCGTGGAGCATTGTGACTAGCGTTTACAGGTGCTCAGAGAAAGTATGAATGAATAAACAAAGTAAGTTACGGTTATCACTAGGCAGTAAGGAAATGCAAATTAAAACTGTGGTGAAATACCACTATACACCTTTAAGAATGGCCAATAAAAATGCCTAAACTGACCAAAAAAAAGTGGCAGGAAGGATGAGAAGCGGCTGGAGCTCTCACACACTACTGAGGGATATGTAAAGTGGTACAGCTATTGTGGAAAACGGTTTGGCAGTTTCTTATAAAACTAAATATAAATTTATCCTATGACTCGACTAACTCGCTCCGGGGTATTTACACAAGAAAAAAGGAAGTCTTAGGGATGCAAAAAAACCTGTCTGAAATGTTTGCAGCTGTTTCATTTATAATCACCTGAAATTGGAAACAGTCCAACAGTCCTTCAGCTGGAGAGTGGATACATAAGCTGGGATCCATCCCATACCCAAGGGAATTGTAGTCAGCCGTGAAAAGGGACAAAGTATTGATATGTACGACAATCTGCATGGGGGCATTATTCTAAGTGTGTTAGGCCTGATTCAAAAAGCTGTGTGCAGTATGATTCCATTCATATGACCTTCTGGAAAAAGCCAAACTAAAGGCAACTATAAAAGCCAGTGGTTATCAGTGGTTAGGGAGGGAGGAAGGGGTGACTATAAAAGGGCAGCAGGAAGGAATGTTTTAGGGGGATGGAACTGCTCCGCATCTTGATTATGATGGTGGTTACGTGACTGTACGTTGATCAAACTTGAACTGTATAATGGAAAAAGTAATCAATTTTACACTATATGAATTACTAATTTAATTTGAAAAAGTAAATCAATGTTGTTTTGCTATTTAGGGTGCATTTAAAAAAATGCCAAAAGAGGGCCTCCTGGGTGGCTCAGTCGGTTAAGCATCTGAATCTTGATTTCAGCTCAGGTCATGATCTCAACGTTGATGAGTTGGAGCCTGACATTGGGCTCTGTGTTGACAGTGCAGAGCCTGCTTGGGATTCTCTCTCTCCCCTTCTCTCTGCCCCTCCCTGGCTCCCGTGCTCTCTCTCTCTATAAGTAAATAAGTACATTTTTTTAAATGACAATAGAAAATAAGTCTTACTAGCCTGCCGTGGTTTTTCACATGTTCATCTACACACACGAACACTGTGAGAGAGTGTGTGTGTGTGCTTTCATTTAGCAGATGTTTAAAAACATTATTCTATGGACCAGGACTTGCTGTAGGCACTGAGAATATATTGGTGAGGAACAAAAGCCAAGTTCCTACTCTGATGACAGGGAGAGAGACAGATAGTAAACATGTCAACGAATCAATGCGGTTGACAGCTTTGTGCTGTGGAAACGATAAAACAGGCCTTGGTGATGGAGAGTGGGATTCAGTGATTGGCCTCTCTGAAGAGATAGATAACCTTAAACTGACCTGAAAGGTGTAAAGGAAGCATGAATGTATGCAAATATTCAGGCAGAGCAGTTCTGGCGGGGAAAATATCAAATGCAAAGAACCCAAGGGAACTACACTGGTGATGAGACTGCCTGAAAGACCCTCTCACTTTCAAAACTCATAGAAAGGGGCGCCTGGGTGGCGCAGTCGGTTAAGCGTCCGACTTCAGCCAGGTCACGATCTCGCGGTCCGTGAGTTCGAGCCCCGCGTCAGGCTTTGGGCTGATGGCTCGGAGCCTGGAGCCTGTTTCCGATTCTGTGTCTCCCTCTCTCTCTGCCCCTCCCCCGTTCATGCTCTGTCTCTCTCTGTCCCCCCCCAAAAAAAAAAGTTGAAAAAAAAACTCATAGAAAGGCCAGCTAAAACATAACAAACATTATTTTCAAATGTATGGCTGGGCTTCCAAGGAAATAAGGCAAAGCCCCTAAGATGGAATTAAGCTTTTTATGTTCAAAGAACTGGCAGCAGGAAGGTGGATCTGGACCAAGAGGGCAAGGAGACCAGCAGAAGGTGAGCTCAGGTAAGTAGGTAGGGATCTGTTTCTGTTGGCTCCAGAGGCCATGGCAAGGCATTTGGATTCAGTCCAAAGGTCTTGGGAGCCATTGGAGGCTTTCAGGAAGCAGAATGAAATGCTCTTGTTGACATTTCAACAGGATAAGTCTGGCTGCTGTCGGGAGAGTGGCCTGTGACACACCAGGAGAGGCAGGGAAAGGAGAGTGAGGCTCCTGCTGAAAGTCAGGGGTACAGTGTTGCCAGCCAGGGGCTCTGTGGTACCAGGGAGAGGTGGAGACACGGGTGGCTTGGAGGTCTATTGGAGAGATAGAGTTTGCTGAGAGATTGGACCTTGAGTGTGGTGAGGGGAAAAGAAGAGTCAAGGATGCGGTCCTGGTTTTTGGCACAAATATCTGGGTGGCTGGCAGTGTATCATTTGCTGAAACAGAAATACTGAAGGAAAAACAAGACTTTTCTTTGATAGCAGAGCAGGAAATCAAAAGTTCCATTTTGGACACAGTAACTTTGAGATGCTTATTAGACACCTCTGTAAAGATGTAAATAGGCAGATGGAGATGGGTTTCTGGAGCTCTAGAAAGAAAACAGTCTGTGTTTCAGAGACAATGGCATATAGATGGTGCTTAAAGTCATGGAAATCCATGAGTCTTCCAGGAAAGAACCTGTAGCCAGAAAACAGGACTGACAGTCAATATTTGGTATATACCAACTTTGGGGAACTAGTCAGAGAAAGAGCCATTACGAAAACTAAAGGTAAGTCATTGAGGTGGGAAGGAAACTAATACATGTAGTGATGAGGAAGATAAGGAAAATAACTTGTTCCAAGAAAAGAGAATGGTCAACTATATGGAATGATTGAGAGAGTTCGAGTAAGAAGAGGATGGAGAAGTGACCATTAAATCTGGCAAGACAGATGACCTTGACTGGCACAATTTCTGTTGAATTTGGCGGCAGAAGCCTATTTGAGGTGAGAATATTGGATGAGAAAGTGGATAGAGTTGCTATAGACCATTCTTTTGAGAACAATTGGCCAGGATGGGGATAGAGGAGTAGCTGTGCAACTGGAGAGGCCTGTGGGGGTCAAGACAGGGTTTTTTCTTAGATGGTGGAGATGGGTATGCTGAGGAAATGACCCACTGAGTAAGGCAAGAGAACACCATGAGGAGGGCTGGAGAGAAGGGATAGATAACTACAGGAGTTCTGTCCTTGAGAGAGAGAAAAGGTTGGGCTCCAGAGCCACGTGGACAGGTTGACCTTGGATTGGTTTCCACAGATGAACTGCCCAAGATCCTAAGGGAAGGAAGAGGGTGTGGACAGGAGCGGGTGGGTAGGGGTATTCAGCAGCGAGAAGATGAGATGTGTGTGGTTCTCTCTGTGTTTGTTTTCTCAAAGAAAACAGGAGGTAGGGTCAAGTACAAGGAGTGAAGTAGATGGCTAGAGATTTGAAGAGGGACCTAAAAAGGTTACAAAAGAGTTTTGGAGCCTAGGGAAAAGCATATTGCAAAGAAAAAAAAAGGAGAGAGAAATGAGTGGACCGCACACCCTTTATGTAAAGCAAGACCACAATGTATGTGTGCACGCACACCCCAATCATGGGGTCAGAAGACCAACCTCATGGCTAATGAAGTAGAGAATGACATGAAACACAACGAATAGGCTAAGCTTCGGCTGCTGGAGAGAAGAATCTACCTGAAAAAACTGCATTTTCAGCTGAGGAAAGCTGAACTCTGTACCAGCTAGCTCTCCTCTGGGTTTAGATTCTATGTGTAGTCCAGTTTCCTCCGTAGGCTCAAAAGTGCTCAACTGGAATCACACTGCAAAATCAGTCTCTTCCCTATTGCTGTGATGTTCAGGAGCAGGGGAAGTGAAGGGCGATACCAGGACCAGCTGTCGAGAAGGAGAGTGAAATCACCAGAGAAGCGTCTAGAGAAGTCCGAGCCAAAGCGAGGGGCCTGAGGTTTCATAGAGAAGAGCTGAAATTCTTTAATGTGATTGCTGTCAATCAAGTAAGCCCTAAAGCTGTAACTGCAAAGGGAAGCGTATTGCTCTCTTCACGCTGCTGTAAGAAATCACCACAAACTTACTGGTTTTAACCAGCACAAATTTATTATTCTCAAATTCTGGAAGTTGGAAGTCTAGATGAGTTGGCAGGGCTTCTTGGAGGCTCGAGGGGAAAATACATGGCCTTGCTTTTTCTGGCCTCTGCAAGCCACCTACGTTCCTTGGTGTGTGGCCCCTTCTACATCTTCAAAGCCAGAACTGTAGTATCTTCAGGTCTCTCCTCAAGCTCCCCTCTGACTTTTGTCATCGCATCTCTGTGTCTCTCTTTCTCTTACAAAAAGGCTCTTCTGTTTATGTAAGCAGGAGCCCAGCTCTATGACTTAATCATTGTACCTCAATATCCTTAATGGAATCACACCTGCAAGGCAACTTGGCCAATAGGGGAACATAGTCGCAGGTTGAGGCATGGGGATGAGGACATAGAGAGGGAGCATTATTCTATCACAAGATGTTTCCTGGTCTATCCACTAGTGTGACGTAGTTCTGTGCTGTAGCCTGACATTTAAAACATTGCTTTTGCTTCATTCAGCCATGTGAAGCTTTTCTTTTTCATCCAGTGTGTAAAATAATAGGATCCAGATCTTTTTTAAAAAGACATTCTTTCTGAGAAGCTCTCAGATCAAATGCGAAGTGAACATGGTATGTTTTCTCTGTTCCATCATAAAATTTCTTCTGTGTTTTTGGATATTTGAGGCTTTTGAATTTCCGCTACATAGAACACGGAGAGTAGACATCCTCTCCTGAAGTTTGTGATGTGGTTAATTTATCAGTTCATACAATCCCCATGTGTTAAATTCCCAGGTAACATTTATTAATCTAAGATTGATACAGCGTGTCACTGATGTTTATGTCATTGGTCAACAAATTCTGTTTATGAGTGAGTATGCATCGACCTGAAATTGAGTGTGGCCTCAAATCCTGGTGGAGAAGATTCTGATATGTAACTTCAGCTTTGTGGCTTTGAGGAAGTTGTCACCCTCAGAATCTCACTTGGCTCTTGTGTAAATAATGAATAATTACACTGCTCTCTTAGGGATGGCCTGAGTTTTGTTCACAAAAGGACTTATAAATGGCCAGCAATGCCAAAAACTAAAATTTTGCCTAATATAATTCACCTATGCCTGTATACATTTCCTCTCTGTTTTCAATTAGATTTTTTTTATCCTTCATTATTTCTCCTTTAGAATTATGTTTGAATGTAGCTTTTAACCATTCTATCCTCATCCAAATATTGGCTTTCTTTTAGTTCTTAAAGAGTTTTCTGTTTGTATCCCATAATGCTTGTTTTTATTATATATATTATAGTTAAAATACTATTTAGAAATTTAAAATTCTCTTGATCTATTTTAGGACACGTGCATATGGAGAGATACCACAACTGCCGTTTCTTAATAATTGTACTGGTCTGGGTGCTGGGCAGCAAACCTAAGACACCCTTTCAAAGGATCACTAAAGAGTCATGTGGAAACAGTTAAAAGAAACTGGTAGGGAATAATAAAGTACCCAGGAGCTTGTAGCAGGAGGATATCTTGTACCCACCAGGGCATCAAAGGGCAAGAAGAGGGAGGGACTGCCAGAAGTTGACAAGAGCTATGACTATAGAAGAAGGGCCCAGAGGGCAAGCATAACCAATGCCAAACCTCCACCCAGCCAGGGCAAGGCAGAAGGGTAGCAACGGAAATAAGTGTCCTGTCCCCACTCTCTGCTCTCCTGCCCCTGCTTCCTTTATCCAAACCCAGTGGAAGCCAATGGGCAAGGGAGCCAGTTGACTCCCTTCATAGTGGTCTGTTTCCTGGCACACAGCAGGCTGGAGAGGAGTGGGCAGTCAGCGACTGGAGGAGCAAACCAAAATGCCCATCACAGTGGTCTGTTGGAAAAAAACATTCCAAATTCATCATGGCCTTTGGAATTTGGTTGTACAGAAGCACACATGCACCCCCATACTTAAGCCCTGACCCCTTTGGTTTTTCTTTCACCACTCCTATCAGTGGTTGTGTAGTTGAGCTGGCCACTGTGGCTAATCCCCACGCTGGTTCGTTCTTCTCTATTAAGACTTGATTAATAAATTTGCAGTGTGGACACCCACGATGATGGCGGGGTCCTCGCTTTCCCAGAAGGCAGTCTGAGGGTCACTCTCCTTCACTCTTCTCTTCTTCCTTTTCCAGGATGGAGCTTCAGCATGGGATCAGCCTACCAGTTTCATAGTTGGCGTGTGTTCGTGATAGTCTGTGCGCTCCCCTGTGTCTCCTCAGTGGTGGCCCTCACATTCATGCCTGAAAGCCCACGGTTCTTGTTAGAGGTAACACCTATAACTACAAATATTCAAGGAAGCTACATATGTTGGAAAGAGTTCCTTGTGAATTCTAGGAAAGTGTGTTTACCTCTTTAGGAGGTACGTTTTCCCTTGCTGCTATGGAACCATGGAGGGGTTGGCTTCATGGGGATATGCTTTTAAAGGATCAGTGTGTGAAAAAGCTTTCTCGTGGCCAGAAAGCACTAATGTTCCTCCCGAAGCAAGTAACTTTTCACTTAGTGAAGAGAAGATGTCTTATTTTTTTATACATGAAATTTTAGCAGCCAAAGATGCTATTTATAGTTACAGGTACACCCATCCACTGAACTGCTAATGTACTTAAGGATATCCAGTGGGATATCCCATTGGCACAGTTACACCCAATTTGATCTGACAACACAAGATGGTCATGGGAAAATCAGGGAGTATAAGTGTTTCATCTTTTAGCACCTCACTGTCTATTTGCATTTCTTAGGTTGGAAAGCATGATGAAGCTTGGATGATTCTGAAGTTAATTCATGATACAAACATGAGAGCGCGGGGTCAGCCTGAGAAAGTATTCTCGGTGAGTACTTGCTTCTCAGACAATCCTCTACGCCAGGGGCCAGGAAACCTTTCCTGAAAAGGCCAGATTGTGGATTTTTCTCTCTCTGCACCAGCTACGCTTATCTTTCAATTCCTCATATTTCTGTTTCACTGAGACATGTTCCACTTACTGCCCTTGTGAGTACTGTTCACTCTGCATGGAATGCTCTTCCATCCTCTAGTTACAAAATTTATTCTCAATGGGGAATGCTGGTCTAAATTATTAAAAATTAGGGGCACCTGCGTGGCTCAGTTGGTTAGGTGCCAACTTTGGCTCAGGTCATGATCTCACGGTTTGTGGGTTCGAGCCCTCATCGGGCTGTGTACTGACAGCTTGGAGCCTGCAACCTGCTTCAGATTCTGTGCCTTCCTCTCTCTCCACCCCTCCCCTGCTCACACTGTCTCTCTCTCTCTCTCTCTCTCTCTCTCTCTCTCTCTCTCTCTCTCTCTCTCTCAAAAATAAACTAAAAAAAAAATTTAATTACTGAAAATTGGATGCATAGAATTTTTTGAAGGAACAATGGTTTTTAAATCTTTTTACATATGCAGTCATATACAATTTGACTAATGTTTTATCTGAAAGAGGTTTAGGCAGACATATCATAAGACATGAGGTGAACATAAATAAGATCTTCAGTGTCTTATAAATGATGTCAACAATAGGTCTTTTGATGGCTTCCTGTCTTACATTTAGGTCTTTCACCAATTTTGAGTTTATTTTTGTGTATGGTTTAAGAAAGTGGTCCAGATTCATTCTTCCCCATGTCGCTGTCCAGTTTTCCCAGTACCACTTGCTGAAGAGACTGTCTTTATTCCATTGGATATTCTTTCCTGCATTGTCATAGATTAGTTGGTCATACGTTTGTGGGTCCATTTCCAGGTTCTCTATTCTGTTCCATTGATCTGAGTGTCTGTTCTTGTGCCATTACCATACTGTCTTGATGATTACAGCTTTGTAGTAGAGCTTGAAGTCCGGGATTGTGATGCCTCCTGCTTTGGTTTTCTTTTTCAAGATCGCTTTGGCTATTCAGTGTCTTTTCTGATTCCAGACAAATTTTAGGATTATTTGTTCTAGCTCTGTGAAGAATGCTGGTGTTATTTTGTTAGGGATTGCATTGAATATGTAGATTGCTTTGGGCAGTATTGACATTTTAACAATATTTGTTCTTCCTATCCAGGAGCATGGAATCTTTTTCCATTTTTTTGGTGTCTTTTTTCAACTTCTTTCATAAGCTTTCTATAGTTTTCAGTGTATGGATTTTTCAACTCTTTGGTTAGATTTATTCCTGAGTTACGGTTTTGGGTGCAATTGTAAATGGGATCGATTCCTTGATTTCTCTTTCTGTTGCTTCATTGTTGGTGTATAGGAATGCAACCGATTTCTGTGCGTTGATTTTATATCCTGCAACTTTGCTGAATTCATGAATCAATTCTAGCAGTTTTTTAGTGGAATCTTTTGGGTTTTCCATATAGAGTATCATGTCATCTGCAAAGAGTGAAAGTTTGACCTCCTCCTGGCTGATTTGAATGCCTTTTATTTCTTTATGTTGTCTGATTGCAGAGGCTAAGACTTCCAATACTATATTGAATAACAGCGATGAGAGTGGACATCCCTGTCTTGTTCCTGACCTTAGGGGGAAAGCTCTTTGTTTTTCCCCATTGAGTATGGTATTAGCATTGAGTCATTCATATATGGCTTTTATGATCTTGAGGTATGCTCCTTCTATCCCTACTTTCATGAGGGTTTTTATCAAGACAGGGTGCTGTATTTTGTCCAATGCTTTCTCTGCATCTATTGAGAGGATTATATGGTTCTTGTCCTTTCTTTTATTGATGTGATGAATCACATTAATTATTTTGCGGATATTGAACCAGCCCTGCATCCCAGGTATAAATCCCACTTGGTCGTGGTGAATAACTTTTTAATGAACTGTTGGATCCGGTTGGCTAATATCTTGTTGAGGATTTTTGCATCCATGTTCATTAGGGAAATTGGTCTATAGTTCTCCTTTTTCGTGGGGTCTCTGTCTGGTTTTGGAATCAAGGTAATGCTGGCTTCATAGAAAGAGCTTAGGAGTTTTCCTTCCATTTCTATTTTTTGGAACAGCTTCAAGAGAATAGGTGTTAACTCTTCCTTAAATGTTTGGTAGAATTCCCCTGGAAAGCCATCTGGCCTGGACTCTTCCAAGCAAAATAATTCTTAATCCAGAAGCTAATCTCTCTGAATGTTTTATCTGCTAATGTGTGCCTTTGTGGTTAAGATTCAAAGAAGGGTATTTTTGTTTCATATTATTCCATTGCTACTTGTTCTTCCCCTTTACTCTATGGTACTCCCTTTCATTTGCTTCTTTTAGGTGGTGTTGGGATCTGTATACTTGTGCCAATGGTCTCATATATGAATGGAGTGATTATATACTTTCTGTGGGAGTTGGGTTTTGCTTCTTTCAAAACAAATTATAAGCCTTCAGAGAAGAGAACTCAGCACTTACCCTGTGTCGCTCTTTACAGGTAAACAGAATCAAAACCCCAAAACAAATAGATGAACTGATTGAAATTGAGAGTGACACAGGAACATGGTACCGGAGGTGTTTTGTTCGGATCCGGACAGAACTCTACGGAGTAAGTGAAAAGTGTGCCCTGACTTGCTGCCCAACCTGTTGCATTTGACGTTGGTCAGAAGCAGGATTGATTGCAATAGTTCCATGAGTGGGGCTGTGCCCGCTTCTGCCCAGGTCACCTAATTCCCGCACTAGCACCAGGTAAAAGGATCCCCATGGGATAAGCAGGCTAGCCAAGACACTCCATCTTTGGGAAGGAAAAGTGCTAGGCAAGGAGTCTTGGCTGGGATGGGGTGCCCTGAGGTCTTGGGTTACTTTGCCCACTGGCCTGCAGGAAGCTAAAAGGTGAAACTTGCAGTATTTGGTTCCCTACAGCCTTCAGGTTTTACATTTTAAGTTGGAATGAATCTGGCTGAAAGAAAACTCAGTGTTTTTGTAACTGGTGAAGGGGGTTGGGGAGTGGGTTGGCTGGCTAACTGTGAAAGAAAACTAACTCTTGCGTATTTCACAGATTTGGTTGACTTTTATGAGATGTTTCAACTACCCAGTCAGGGATAATACAATAAAGCTTACAATTGTTTGGTTCACCCTGTCCTTTGGGTAAGTAATATTTAAATTCTTCGTGAGTGAAATCTGTACATTTCCACCCTATAACTCCCAGTCACACTGCTTTCCTTTCTTATACTGTTTGATGCTGTTAATGTGCTAGGAAAGTTTTTTTTTTTTTCCAGTTTAGATTTGCTGACAATTATAGTTTTTATAAACGACTTATCTTTATTTGTCCTAAAGCTGGGTGGCAAAACCAGTAGTGCTTGAAAAGCCCGACGAGACCATGGGTGATTTGCTCCCCATGGCTTCTCCAGCCTTCTCTCCTCATTTGTTCGGCACCAGCCGCACTGGCTTCTTTGCTTTTCCTCGAACATGCCAGAACTGCTCTCATCTTAGGGAACTGCCTTGGCACTGCCCCCAGATACTGTCCAGCTCATTTTCTCGCCTCTTTTGGAACTTTGCTCAGAGGTCACCTTCTCAGAGTCACCTTCCCTAACCACTTATCTTAATTGCAGCCCCTCAGTACCTCCTACCCCCTTCTCAGCCTTATTATCCCTCCCACCCCAAGCACCTTCCATTTCTAATATACAAAAAGTATCTTCATTCTGCTCAATGAGATATTTATGAGAATAAAGCTCATCTCCCTCTCTCTGGAAGCTCTGGGAGAACAGGGATTTTTAAGCTGTTTTGTTCACTGCCATATCCCCCTGGTACATAGTAAGCACTCAATAAATAGTTGCTAAATGAGTAAAACCACCATATATGTGTTCTAAGAAAAGAGGAGGTAGGAAGAAAATTCCAGAATTTTGTTTGCTAATAGTTTCAGAATATTTGTGTCCAACTCTATTTTGCCTAGTTTATTGTTTAAAAGAGGCAGTTAGAGGGGCACCTGGGTGGCGCAGTCGGTTAAGCGTCCGACTTCAGCCAGGTCACGATCTCGCGGTCCGTGAGTTCGAGCCCCGCGTCAGGCTCTGGGCTGATGGCTCGGAGCCTGGAGCCTGTTTCCGATTCTGTGTCTCCCTCTCTCTCTGCCCCTCCCCTGTTCATGCTCTGTCTCTCTCTGTCCCAAAAAAAAATAAATAAACGTTGAAAAAAAAATTAAAAAAAAAAAAAGAGGCAGTTAGAGAATGCCCTACACTTTTAGGTCAATAGGCTCTTAGTGCCTAGGGGAGCCCGACATGTATGCCCCAGGTTCTGTCTCTAAACATCCCTGACTTACAACAGTAAACTGCAAAATAACCAATCTTTTGCAGTGCCATGGTGTGTGGTAAATGGAGAGAGGAGGGAAGTGTGGATCAGGAGACCTAATATCTCATCCTGCTCTGTGACCTGAAGACACTCCCAAGTTTTATTTCCTTATTTCCAATTTAGGAGGGTTGGTTCAGAATATGTAAAGTTACTCCCACTCAAGTTCTAAAAGGCACATTAATCTATGAAGACAGAGAAGGCTGAAAAGTAATAGGTATTTTGTACCTACTATGTGGTAAACACTTGGCTAGGTACAAAAATAAGCCTGTCGAAAGTTCTACTCTTAATGTGGAGATTTACACGGTAATATCGGGTTTGTTTATATTTTGTTACTTATGACTGACCACATTTTAAACTTTCTGGTTTCCTTATAATACCCCTGAAATGTCAAATAGTGCCTAGCATTTAGTGGATATTCAGTAAATGTTTACTGAATAAATAAAATATTAGCTGAAATTCCTCCACGTCACTGATGATGTATGTTCCAGGGTAGTGTGCTTCTGTCACTGTTGCCATTTTTAAAGATTTTTGTCCCGTGTATATGAGTAAAAAGCCTTGTGATAGATGGTGCATCCATGAGTCATTTCTGATTTAGTTGCCACCACTCTAAATCATTAGATTTAGTAAGTAATTAATTCATGGTCTATGAAGAGAAGGGCTTGGAATCTCTGGAATCCCAAGGCAGAGATGTTTGAGAAATCCTAATGACAGCGATGATGATAAAAACTAGTCTTTTGAGCCCTCACTATGTGCTAGGTCCTTGGCATCCCATTTAACATGAGTAACCACCAGGCGGGTACTGTCATCATTCGCAAATTAGAGATGGGGTCACTCAGGCTTAGGTAAGTGTGCATCAGAAGAATCACCTAGCCAGGTCACGATCTCGCGGTCCGTGAGTTCGAGCCCCGCGTCAGGCTCTGGGCTGATGGCTCAGAGCCTGGAGCCTGTTTCCGATTCTGTGTCTCCCTCTCTCTCTGCCCCTCCCCCGTTCATGCTCTGTCTCTCTCTGTCCCAAAACTAAATAAACGTTGAAAAAAAAAATTTAGAACGGATTCCCAATGACCTGGAAAATACTCATTAAAAAAAAAAAAAAAAAAAAAAAAAGAAGAATCGCCTAGAGGGCTCCCTGCCCAGAGTTTCTGATGCATTCAGTCTGCATGACACCTGAGAGTTTGCATTTGCAACAAGTTTTCAGGCAATGCTGATGCCTGCTACTGGTCCTCAGACCCTTCTTTGGGAACCACCATCTTAGAGCAGCACTGTCCAATAGCAATGAAATGCAAGTCACATGTGTCGTTTTAAATTTTCTAGCAGCCACACTAAAGAAAATAAAAGGAAACAGGTGAAATTAATTGTAATACTTTATTTAATTCATTATGCCCCAAATAGTGTAATTTCAATGCACAATCAATATAAAAATGATTAATGACTTAATTTTAAGTTCTTTTTTTCATAAGTCTCCAAATTTGGTATTTTGCACTTATAGCACATCTCATTCGATCTAGCCACATTTCTTGTTTTGTTTTGTTTTTTTAAGTTTTTATTTCAGATTCCAGTTAACACACAGGATAGTATTAGTCTCAGGTGTACAATATAATGATTCAACACTTCTGTAAAACACCTGGTGCTCATCTCGCCAAGTGCCCTCCTTAATCCCTATAACCCATTCCCCATATCCCCCCATCCACCTCCCCTCTGGTAACCGTCAGTTTGTTCTCTACAGTTATGAGTCTTTTTCTTGGTTTGCCTCTTTTTTTTCCCCTTTATTCCTGTGTTTTGTTTCTTAAATTTCACATATGACGGGAGTCATATGGTATCTTTCTTTGTCTGACTGACTTATTTCACTTATCATAATACTCTTTAGCTCTATCCATGACATTGCAAATGGCAAGATTTCATTCTTTTTTTAAGGCTGAGTAATATTTGTGTGTGTGTGTGTGTGTGTGTGTGTGTGCGCGCGCGCGCGTGTGTGTGTGTGTGTGTGTGTGTGTGTGTGTGTGTATGGCTTCTTAATCCATTCATCAGTCAATGGACTTGGGCTACTTCCATAATTTGTGTGTTGTTGATAGTGCTGCTATAAATATCAGGCTGCATGTATCCCTTTGAATTAGTAGTTTTGTATTCTGTGGGTAAATACCTAGTAGTGAATTTGCTGGATCATAGACATTTTTCTAAAGAAGATATAGATATGGCCAACAGACACATGAAGAGGTACCGTAACTGATCATCAGGGAAATACAAATCAAAACTACAATGAGATACCATCTCACACCTGTCAAAAGGGCTAAAATCAACAACACAAGAAACAAGGGTAAGGATGTGGAGAAGGGGGAATCTTCCTGCACTGTTGGTGGGAGTGCAAACTGGTGCAGCCACTCTCGAAAACAGTGTGAAGTTTCCTCAAAAAGTTAAAAATAGAACTACCCTACGACCCAGCAATTGCACTCGCCACATTTCAACCACTGAGTACCCACATGTGGTTAGTAGCTGCTGTACTGAAGAACCCAGCAGCATGACTTAGTTGTCATATGCTAGCATAATATATTAGAAGGTAAGGCATAATACATTAGAGGGAAATAACCTGCATGTCCCTTTTCCCAGCCTCAAACCCCTTGAGAAATGGTTCTCTGCCCTCAGGCTAGCAGGATCACAGGAGTGTAGAAACCAAGAAATATTCCCCATTAGTAAGGAGGTCATTCTTTAAGGGTACTCACATTTTGGATCCTAGGAGTTAGTACGAGCAGACTGGGAGACAAGGTTGCTCAGTGAAGCCTGAGGTGATGAGAAAAACTTCAGCATCAGGATGCCATGTGGTTGATATAGGCTGCATGTTCCTTTCCAAAGGAAGAGTGCAGGAATCATACATCTCAGGTTCCCTAGGTCAAGTCGTCTCTCTAGCTTGATTTTTGCAGAGTTCACCATGGCGAGGAGGGGGCAATACAGATTACCGTTTAATGATTCCTAATGTTACAGGGAGACAGTCACAATCAGAAGAGCTTCTCCAGGGACCGCCACCTCTCTGAAAATGTCAGGGAGGCGGTCATTGCCACTGGTATGCTGGCACCTTTACAAACTCGCTCTTGTTTTTGTCGTTGCAGATACTATGGATTATCTGTTTGGTTCCCTGATGTCATTAAACATCTGCAGTCGAATGTGTTGCCAATCGAAAAGATAGAGAGAGAAAAATTTTCAAATTTCACTGTTAACTTGACAATAGCAAACGAGTTGCATATTGGAGCGGAATACGACAATGGCAGGTCCAGAAACTTTGAAATAACTTAATTTTCTATATGTTCTGAGAAACGTATTTCTCATTGGCCTTCACTGCACTGAAGCATGCACAGTTTGTTTGTTTTAGTTTGTACTTAGTCGTTTTCAAATTGAACTTAAAAACTTCCAAATGGGCTTTAAAGATACGGTACATGTATATAAGTATTTTACTTAAAACTATTTCTGAAACAGCTGCTTTAGATTTATTTAGGGGAATCGACTAGCACAAAAAGAAAATTTAGAGAGACCCTGGAAAGCAACAAAAATAAGTTACGGAAGAGAAGAGCGTAGAGTGTGAGAAAATAATATGGGTTATAGTGTAATTTAATCCAGAGAAGAAATGTCAAGTGTCATTTGATGCCTGTCTCCTATCCCTGAAAAAGGGGACCACTTTTCAGAACCCCTTCCTTCTCCCTATGCCAAATCAATAATTGGCATTAAATTGTATCAGGAAGACTCTCAGTTAGAGAACAGGAATCGTTTCCCAAAGTTAAGGGTTTTGAAAATATGGAATAAGTTAGCAAAGGACATTTTTGAAGATGGAATCTGGAATGCATCTTGATAAGGGGAGAGAACTGGCTCAGGAAGGTGGCTCTGGTCCATTCTTTCAGGGAGGGAAAGATACAGACAAGGTCATTGTTTCCATCAGTTGTTGTCTGAGCCAATAATTGCCGGTATGAGCTCCTGTTGGTTAACATCATTCTTAGGAAGTTGTCCCAAATGCAGAAGTGGCAAAAGTAAAAGTAAAAATTTTAAATAACTGAACAAGGTCCTCCAGGGCATAACTAGTTTGGAAGGATAAGAAAGAATTCCATAGGATGTTTACGGTCTGTATAATGAAAGGGAGAATTATGAATTAGGAGATAATTGTTTAAATTGGCAATTCCATGAGGGGCCTAATCCTTAGCCAAGCCCTGTAGGATCACCTTCACTCTCCCACATAAAATACCAGCCCAAGTCTGCCCTGGTTTTTGCACCAAAACCTTAGAGTCAAGTGCTCTCTAATTGAGGGTAAAAATTTACTTCATTTATTTTTTAAAGTATTGTTATTCTGTTAAGAATGTCTAATATGTTTGTGTCTCTGACATGTTTTAAATGATATTGGTTGAAGTTCTAAGCCAACTGTTCAGTCATCACTAAGAAATGTTTTACATTAGCCATAGAGCGATTAGTAATTTTAATAGTATTAAAATCCTTGTAGAACATACATATTTATTTTAGAAGATGATAGAATATTTATTTGTCCTTTAGGAAAAGTGAAATACCACCAGCTAACTCATTTTTTCCAAATAGCTTTCCTATTCAGTATCATAAAATGGCAACTCTTTTCTGTGCCATGGTACTGATATGGAATAACCTCCGGGGTGTAGACTATCATGAAACAAAGCAAAAAGTGTAGAATAACTTGTCTCGTCTGCTAGCAGTCCATATACAGAACGCTCCTGAAGAGCACATGAGAACCTGGCTACACTGGTTATCTCTGGGCAAAAGAACTGGGTGGCTTGGGAATGGGTGGGGAAGGACTTATTTTATCCTTTTTTGATGTTTTGCTCTTTGTACCTTGTGTACCCTATGTATATATTATCCACTCATAAAAAAAAAAACCTAAAAAATTGTTTCCCCTTTCTAAATTCAGTTCTATTTCAGAAAATTGATAATATTCTTACTATGCATCATGACTTACCCTTCTTTAACGGAAAAATTTATAGTTTAGATGGTTTTACTCTAGACCCCTGGAGTAGAGGTTCATATAAGATTACTTTTTAAGATGGCGATCTGTTAGGCCACAGTGCACTTTGAGCTGATGAATGCAATCAGGCATTAAGGTGAGAACAATTTTGAAAGTACTAAAGAATACATAGATCTTAAGTCAGTCAGCTTGCTTGCCTGGGTAGCTCAGACCCTTTCTGTTCCTACTAGGAGTGGTATTTGGTATAATAACTTCTTCTACAGTTGAACCAGCATTTTCTTCTCAGTGACTGGCTAAGTATACATTCATGGTCTGTTAATAACTTACCAAGACACATTGATGACTATCAGTCTGTGTCTCCTAGAGGTCCTGACCAACACGGACATCTAAGATGTTAGGATCATCATAACTATTAATCCTGTTCACCACCTATAATCCCTGCCCACAGCAGCACCCAGAAACATCTACAAGTTTTCAAAAATGAGCAGAGCTCTCTAGTCAGTCTGCTTGGTTCAAGGAATACCTGTTGGCTGTGAGAAGAAAAATATTCATGGAAATGAGTGTAACTTACGAGTTTCTTGAGCCTTGAGTCAATCATCCTCCACATAAATGAAGTAGAATTATTATGTCCTCTCTTCAGAATCACTGAAATCCCTACACTAGAATGAAGAAGTCTTGAGTTTTTAGCTTGGCAAACAGACTTTCATTAAAAGTGAGCATGAGAGCACATTCTCAAGTTAGAGCCTTTAACCCCAAAAGAGAGAATTTTTAAATAAAGGCACATGAGCAGGAACGAAAGGATAGGATTGAAAAATAAGGAATCAGTAGCCACAGGTAAACTCCAAACACTATACCGTCAATAGGATACTCCACAAAATCTTATGCCAACATTGCAAAGGCTTAATGAAGTTATCTTGAATGCCATCTCTTCTGGTGGAAAATCGTATTGGTGAGCAATGAGATAGCCGAAGGACAGGCTGTATGAGGAAAAGGTGGGAAAGCTAAGAGCCTAGAAAATTCAAAGGCCAGTGTCCTTTATGGAGAGTTTATAAATGGGGCATCAGATCTCTCAACCCATTTGACTTCACTTTGAACCCTGATGGACATAACCATTGATAAGAATTTTTTGTGTGTGTTGGGCAGATTTCTAGGGATCAAGTTCAAATCCGTAACTTTCAAAGATTCAGTTTTTAAGGACTGCACCTTTAAGGATGTGACTTCAGTCAACACCTACTTCAAGAACTGCACATTTATTGACACTGTTTTTGATAACACAGGTAGGTGTGCTACTTAGCCCTGCCTAGGGCCTCTTCAAATGGCCCAGTTCTTGGCAGAAACGTGATACCCCTGTGTGGGCAGAGGCTTATGGGGAAAGTAGATATTAAAGTGTAAAGGAATGAATTTCCTTAA
Source organism: Felis catus (assembly GCF_018350175.1). NCBI lineage: Eukaryota > Metazoa > Chordata > Mammalia > Carnivora > Felidae > Felis > Felis catus. The sequence continues at coordinate 140,348,072 of NC_058368.1, forward strand.
TCAGGTTAAGCTTACATTATTTGTCTCCCGTCAGATTTAATGCCGTTGGATTTGCTGAAGTTGAAAGTTGAAAAAAATCCTTTGAGCAATTTTGAAGAAAAGAATTAACCTGTAGTTTGTTTGTTTTGATAATCCTGGTTTCATATTCTGATGTCCACTTAAGTGATCATGCCTGAACTTCGGTTAACAGAAACGGACCACATATGCCCATGCTTAATCATAGCTTTTTAATGCAATCCATGTAATGGAGTCGGGAAAACTCTCCAGGACAAATAGGAGGGGGGAGGTGGAAACACTGATAGAGCACCTACTGTATGCTGGTTCCTACTCACTATCATTAGACGTTCATTATCTCATTTGTTGAGATGATAGTGGAAACTTGGCAAAATTAAGTAATTTGGCTGCCTTCTTAGACCTAGTAACAGTTAACGTTTGGAACCAGTTTTATCTGATTGCAAAGCTCATGCTTTCCCACTCCTACACTCTGGTCCATCTGTCCTATGAGTCTAAAATAACAGCCCCACACTGGTGGGAGTAAAGCGCTCCACTCTTGGCAGCCCTGCCTTCTTGATGCTCAGACAGGAGCCAATGCTGCCCGGCTCCAGATCAGGGTGGAATCAGGTGCCTTCGGGGTTTTGTAAAGAATGCTGTCACTGTCTTCTAACCCGATCAACCTCAGAAGACCAGCTGTTTTGATTCCCACTGTCTCTTAGCAGAAGCCACCCCTCTGCACCCGCTCCTTGAACAGATCCAAGTTCAAGGAAAAAAAAAAAATTCAGCAGTGAGCTTCCAACAAGGTTCCAGTAAGGAACTCTTGTTCCTTTGTATGTTCCTCCACTTTGACCTCAAGTTACAAATTCAGCCTAAGGAGCCCGACAAAAGTCCCGTTCCTTTTCTTTGCGTCAGAGCCCATAAAATAGCAACGGCAAGACTGATTCATGCACATTCTGAAACAAATTGTTTTTGTAATTGTAGTAGGGAAGCTATTAGTACTGTAATGATAGTCTTTATGTAACATGATAATTAGAACGAAGTAACATTATAAAGAAGTAAGCAAGTAACATAATTAGCAATGGCCAACCATAAGAAATCAGAAAATAAGTGGATTCTTTAATTTATTCCTTTATTCGACAAACATATCCTTCATTCAGGCTACTTTGTAATGTGACGTTCTAGACCAGTCCCTGTGCTTTGGCCAGACCTTGAAGCCCTCAAGGAGTTTCCAATACCATGACTCTTTCCTGAATTCTTGACAGGCTTTTTTATACTGGTGTGGAACTGTAAAGAGCTTGATAAATTGTCTTTGTGTCCACAGATTTTGAGCCATATAAATTCATTGATAGCGAATTTCACAACTGCTTGTTTTTTCACAACAAGACGGGATGCCAGATTACCTTTGATGATGACTATAGTGCCTACTGGATTTACTTTGTCAACTTCCTGGGGACACTGGCAGTGTTGCCAGGGAACATCGTGTCTGCTCTCCTGATGGACAGAATTGGGCGCTTAACGATGCTGGGTATGTGCTTGGTTTCATGTAAAATAAAGGAGCTGCCCCTGCAATCCACGGGGAGCCCGTTTCCCACTGTCCTCCCTATGCTCTTAGGGATTTGCATCCCACAGAGATGAGGAGAAATCCCTTAAGACCTTTCATTAAGACTAGAAATTATGTCTAATTACATTTTATTTGAGCGGCTTCCATGAGTTAACAGACTGAAAAACTAATTATGTGTGACTAATGTATATTTTTCCACTTAAGTAGCTGAGTAATTGATGATGTGCATTTCATGCTTGCTGTGTTTAGAAGGCTGTTAAAGAGACAAACTTTTAATACAGGTGAACATACCTGTACCTGAGCTTTATGAAGTCAAGCCTACACCTTCTGCTTGGGATTCACTTTTGCTGAGAGATGTCAAAGACCCAAGGTTCTTGGTCTACTAAGATGATGAGAAACATTCCAGCCTTTTGTGTTCTTCATTGGCAGGTGGTTCTATGGTGCTTTCAGGGATCAGCTGTTTCTTCCTTTGGTTGGGCAGCAGTGAATCCATGATGGTAGGCGTGCTGTGTCTGTATAATGGATTGACCATCTCGGCCTGGAACTCCCTTGATGTGGTCACTGTGGAACTGTACCCCACAGACCGGAGGTATGTTAAAGTGGGCCTCCAGGAAGAGGTGCTCTGAGCTTCATGGGAGCACTGAGAAGTCATAGAATACAAGCCAAACTGTCATTTCCCAAAGGAAGTGAAAATCCAAAAATAGTATCTGGTTTATGAGGTTGTAGTTTTCACTCCTATGTCTTAAAAAGAAAATGTAAGGGAATATAGTTGCTAATGGAAGAAATAATAGGGCAGTGAAACCGGTGAAGGGATTTAATTGTGTCTATGACTTAGTTTGGTGGCTAACAATAGGAGGAACCTACAATGAAGCGGTGAGGGGCAGGATTTAACCCACATTTTGAGTTGCTCATCAGTCCTGAGAGGGTCCTTACCTTCCTTTGCAAGTGTCTACATGAGCTCTGTATTAAGCAACCACGCAGAAGTCTCTAGACCTTATCTTTTGACCTTCCTGGTCTGTTGGAGGGAAGCCCACCACATTTCCAGTTACAACAACAACAGCAACAACACAGATTGCTATTAGAAGAAAAGTATGCATCAGACCCAAAGTGGAGACAAAAAGACTATACCTTTATCAGAGAAGGGGCTAAAAGGTAGAGTTTGGGGGTAGAGCTATAGCAGCTGAAAAACTGAAAGAATAAAAACCCTTTTTTTTCCATTTGACATGAGCAAAGACAAATGGCCTCTGCCTTTTTTAATTTCATGTATACTTTGTCACCACAGAAGCCCTTTCTGCTGGAGGATAGGGTCAGTAGTCTCTGGACTCCAAAGTGGAGAAGGGATTTTTCTAGGACTATGCAGACATTTGGGGTAAGAATTTTCAACTGATCCTGAGTCCCTCCTTTTGTTTACTGGCCCCAATGGGGTACATCCTCTGCCTGTCCAGACTCTCTAGCTTAGATTTCTTCTTCATGAACATCTATCACTGAGCATATAGGACACTAGCAGAAGTATATACCCATCTCCTGAAGAACATCTCAAACTCTCATGGATGTCTAATCAAATATTATTCTAAGTAACCTCCTATTGAATATTTAGGCTCTGAAAGGAACCACGTACTCCACATAAAGCATCTCCTTCATTCATTCAACAAACATTGATTCTCGTTTGTGAGTGAGCTCCTGGGACAAATGCCAAAGGCCTTAGGATGAGGGTGCTGCCAAAAGAGAGAGAGAGAGATTAGGACTCATTAAGACTCTGCAGTCTTAATTGAGTATTCTTTTATCAACCCTTCATCTTGCAAACAGGGCCCAGAGGTAGATTAAACTATACATTTAAAATAACACCCTGGGGTGCCTGGGTGGCTCAGTCAGTTGAGCATCTGACTGTTGATTTCGGCTCAAGTCATGATCCAGGGTCGTGGGATCAAACCCCACATTGGAGTCCACACTGGGCATAGAGCCTGCTTGGGATCTCTCTCCCTCCCTCTCCCTCCCTCTCCCTCCCTCTCCCTCCCTCTCCCTCCCGCTCCCTCTCCCTCTCCCCCAAGTGTGTGCTCACACTCTCGCTCTCTCTCTCTCAAAATAAAATAAAATTAACCCCTTAATGTTAAAGCAAAGCTATGGCATTGTCAGATGCCTTTTTGTTATGCATTTAAGAGTTTGATATTCTTTTAGATAACTCAGGTGCTAATCCATCTACCATAAGGGATGGTACTCCTCTATGGCAAAATCTGGCTTCAAGAAAACCCATGAATTTGGCAGATCCCCCCCATGAGAAACATAGGCCAGCTCTAATTCTGTTGTTGAAAATGTTAAACATCAACTAAAGCAAGAACAGAAACATGCACAAATTTTATTAGGAGACACGCCTGTGTGAGAGAGAACAGAGAGGGAAGTGAAGTCTGGGAGAGTTGCCCCGAAGCCTGAGCCCCAGCAAAGGACCGAGGAAGGATATTTGGGTGGACTGCCCCAGACCTCCAGCAGTCTCAGGAAGGTTTGGCAAGGCTGTTGAAGGGGGCAGGGGGTGACCTCAGCTTCCAACAAGTCCTGTGTGTCCCGAGAACCAGCCTGCAGTAGCACTCCGGACATGCTCAATTATTGGAACAGCAGAACGTGGGGATGGATTTGAGAGCACAGCAGCTGGGGCAGCAACTTGGATGTCCGAAAGGTGTGTCTACACCTCAGCCGCACCTTTGCTGGAGGACACTCTCCAGCTCTTATACAAATGTAATTAGATACTGTGCAGCAAGTCAGTGTGTTCAGTGATCGAGAGATAACTGGCCCTCCAGCACTGCCAGGGCCCCGGTGAAGGAGCTAGTACTCCCAACTCTGTTTCCAGCTAAAACTGTCTCTTCCATCTCTGCCGTGTTCCTCTGGGTCACACAAAGAGGTCTCCATGGCTCTCTGGCTCATCTGTCATAGGAAAATGCCAACTGTTTTGAGTGCAAGCATCCTATGGCCTCTTCTCCCCAAGAAGGCAAAAGAGTACATCTTGACAAGAATTCGGACTAGAGCCTGTGATATTTCATATTGGAACGTAAGCACCGCCAATTCCCTGCCCAGTTTCTAGAATCTGCCCTTCATGATCACAATAGGATGCTCTGCTTCCAGGTCCCAAGCTCAAAAAGTAACTTTTGAAGCCATTTAACAGTGATTCCCTATCCAAATCCCAGTCCAAATGATTCTATCTGGGGAACATAATGGAAGGTATAGTCTAAGTGCTATGGCAGTTACTTAACACTTGAAAACCACATTTGTCAAGCACATGATGGCTTTTCTTTTAATGTTATATACCTTTGGCTTTTCCTAGGGGTTATGTTTGCCTTTACTGTGAAACACCAATGAGGACAGGACACCACCCTTTACAGTGTACTTTTCCCTCTGTGCACAGTCCACCCCCCAGTATGCAGGGAGCTCTGGAACCCCTCGTAAGCAGCTGCTCTGTTCCTTCATTTCATGTGATAAAAATTGGTAATTCTTCACATTTCACTCTCTCTTAGGCAGTAAGGGGGCCCATCTCTTCTAAATCTGCGTGGTCCAGCTAGTGCTTTGTTCCTTCTCATTCTGATTTGCCCTCTTTTCTTCCTCTTTTATTGAGTTTGTGTTTTTCATAAGTTACCCAAATTATTTCCCAAAGAGGCAAGGAAATTAAAAATCGGAATTAGACACCCTTACAAAAAATTGCACTTTTTTGTGCCTAAAACGTGAAACAGGAAGTACCTACAAGCACTTTTTGTTAAGAAAACTTCTGTTTTCCCCCTCTGCATGCCACATTTTACTTCTGAACACCAGGTGTTGGGGGGGGGGGGAGTTCTTAATTTTTTACAATTCATAACAAACAACTGCTATATGTCCTACGACTTAATTCTGACAGCATCTATCTGGAAATAGCCTCAGATCCTACAGGCTAGGGTCTCAGTTCCCACAAGACTGCCCCCATTTCAGACGCCAAACACAAGTCAGGTTATCACCTGCACTTCTGACCTACTGGCTATAAAGTGGAGTTCTCACAACCCCTTCCTTGGGTTTGAGAATTTGAATGGCTCGCAGAACTGAAGGGAACATTTACTTACATTTACCAATTTTATAAAAAGATGCAATTCAGGAAGAGCCAGATGGAAAAGATGCATAGGGTGGGGTATGAGGGAAGGGCCCGGAAGCTTCTGCTTCTCCAGCTGCTACTACCCTCCCAGTTCTTCCAGTGTTGACCAACTTGGAATGTCAGCATCTTGTGGTTCAGGATTTTTATAGAGCCTAATCTCTAGCCCACCCCTTCCCAGTTCCAACCCTCTAATCACTTGCTCTTTCTAGATCAGCCCCATCTGGTCGCTTTCTAGGGGCCCCACCCTAAGTCACCTCCTTAGCATAAACTCAGGCATGATGAGACGGCTGCATTATGAATAACTGAAGGCATGCCTGTCACTCAAGTTTTAGCAGCTAGAAACCTGGACAGAGACCCCCATATGTTTCTTAGAGCACACCTTTCTCCTGTGCAAGTGTCACTATGATTCTTCTATCTTTAAAACCTTAGCATCAAAAGTAAGCATGACATAATGATGGCAGTCTTAAACAGATACTTGGTGACATTTCAGCTTTCCCCTCAGGTTAGAAAGATAATGGACAGTAACGGTGCATAATACAATCAGGGGCAGAGAAAGGAGTGGAAGGACCCTCACAAAGACACAGACTTGTAGAAAACTCTGGGCTGGTAGTGCATCCCCACTGAGTCATTTTAGTGGAGTCTGTGTAAGATCCAGTTTGTTGATGGAGATGTGCGGGGATCCATTTTTTGAAATAGAAGCTTAGGGAAACATTTTAGTATATTCATTCTCTGACACTCTCTGACACCAAATATATGGCGTCTTTTCCAACACCAACCAGTTCTCCAATCCTGACACCACGTGGAGTTAGCATCAGATCCTACAAGTTAAAGGGCTCAGTGTCATGAGACTGCCCCTATTTCAGATTCCAGCTGCAAATGGGGTGCCCAGGCGACTCACACTTCTGCCCAGCCAACTACAAATTGATGAATTTCCACAACCCTGAACAGATTTGATACTTTACTATATAAAGTACTTGGGTGAGGTAAGGAAGAGTCCCAAGTGCGGGAGCCTCTGTTCCCATGGAATTAGTTAACTTACACCACCCGGTTTCCATGTGAATGCTTTCACCAGCCTGGAAGCTCTCTGGATTTATAGAGGTTTCATTATGGAGGCATGACTGATTAAATCATTGGTCATTGGTGACTTAATTTCATCTCCAGCTCCTCTCCCTTACCTAGAAGTTTGGGGTGGAGTGGGGGGCTAAATTTTTCAACTGTCTATTCATATGGTTGGTTATTTCCAGAGACCAGCCCCCATCCAGAAGCTATCTAGGAACCCCTTAAAATAAAGCAGAGATGACCTGTAGTTTTCTGTTATTATGTGGAAAAACTGAGATTTTATTGTTTTTATTTTTTTTTAATGTCTAGTCATTTTTTGAGAGGCAAGAAGGGACAGAGCGTGGGCAGGGGAGGGGCAGAGAGAGAGAGGGAGACACAGAATCCGAAGCAGGCGCCAGGCTCTGAGCTGTCAACACAGAGCCCAACGCGGAGCTCGAACCTACAAACAAGATCATGATCTGAACTGAAGTCAGATGCTTCACTGACTGAGCCACACAGGAGCCCTGAATGCTGAGATTTTAAAGACTGATACAACTCAATGTTACCCAGAGTAGGTGAGGGTGGAATTAGTGCTCAGAGACTGTTGTGGGAATTCTAAAACCAGGCACAACATTTTTAGAGGGAGGAATTTTTTCCTATAGGTGAGGTGTTGTTTCCTCTGACTGCTCTCAAGACTTCGTCTTGGTGTGGACTTCTTTGGGTTACTATGTTTGAGGTTCATGCAGCTTCTTGAATCTGTGGTTTGTGTCTCTCGGCAAATTTGTCAGGTTGTCAGCCATTATATATTTGAATATGTTTTCTCTTCTTCTGCCTAAACTCCAGTGACATAAATATAAGATCTTTTGTTACAGTCCCACAGGTCCTTGATGCTCAGGTGATTTGTTTTTAGTCTATTTGCTCTGTTTTTCTGATTGGATACTTTCCAGTGTGTTCTCTTCCAGTTCACTGATTCTTTCCGCTGACTCCTCCATTCTGTTGTGGAACCCAGTCACTAGGCATTTTTTTTTCTATTTGTCATGATGTTTCCTATATTCTTTATTTTTCAAGTGTGTTGATAATTGCTCAGTGAAGCATTATCATCATGACTGCTTTAAAATCTTTATCAGATAATGCTAATATCTGTCATCTCAGTATTGGCATCTCTTAATTATCTTTCCTCATTTTGTTTGAGATCTTCCCAATTGTTCTTAGGATGACTGATATTCAATTGAAAGCAGTCATTTTCATCTTTTGTTATACTTTAAATCTCTTGTAACCCATTAATTTCTAGAGCTCTCTGGGAGGAGAGAAGGGTATGCTACCTCATTATTGCCAGGTGAAGGTAGATGTCCAATGTCCCCACTCAGCCTCTATTAACAACCAACCAAGAGGGGGTATCCTCATTACTGCTGTCCCCCAGTGGGAGTCCAGTCTCCCCTCATGATCATGATACCATGAAGGGGAAGAAGGGAGAAGGGAAGGAGCTCATTACTGGCCAGCAAGAGTCCCAGTTCTCTACTTAGCCTTCCCTGGTACCACTTCAGAGGCAATATCGAGGCACCTCATTACCGTTTTGTGAAGGTGGAAGTCTCTCTCCTTGGCATTTGCTTGTATGCCCGGCAGTTAGGGCAACTATTTTCCTGGTATTCGTTTGGAAAAGAAAGAGTATTATCTAAACATATTCTACCTTTCTAGGCTGCTCCTCATTGGGCAAGAGAGAGCAGAGTTTGTTGAAGCTTTTAAAATAATCTGTAGGTGGTGGTATTTCCACACCGCCATGTTCTTTGGTTCCGAGTCTGAGACCAGTGCAGCAAAAATGAATAAATAAATAGAAATAAAGTTTTATAATGCAGGGTACTCACACCTCTCAAGTTCCCTAGCTACTCTGCTTTTTCCTTCTGTCTTTCAGAGTCTTATGTTTGCTTTATAGTAGCCAGTATTTTTTAGCTGTAGTTAGTGGGAATAGTCATGAAAGTATGACTATTCCATCTCCATATGAATTTTAATATTACTCATTTACTCAACTACTTTCTTTTTTGAGTGCCTGTGATACAACACTGAACACGCTATTTGGGGTCAACTCCCACAGAGCTTATGTAAAAGTGAACATCAGGTACAGTAGAGTCAGGTCAGAGTTGTTGTGAGGCAACTAGACGGTGCTGTGAAAGCAGAGAAGAGGTCTTCCTGTCACTTCCTGAGAAGTGACATCTGAGCTAAGACCTGAAATATAGTAGGTGATAGCCAGGCAAAGAGATAGAAAAAGAACATTGAAGACAACACACAAAATACTATCTGAAAAGCTCTGGAAGCAAGAGTTAACAGTAGGTAAGTAACAGATCATGAAGGATCTTATAAATTGCATTATCCTGTGGGTGATGGGGAGCCCTTGAAGTGTTTTGGGAAGAGGGACAAGATCAGACAAGAGCTAGAGAGTTTACTCCAGTGGCCAGAAAGGCAGCAGGAGGACTGGTTAGGACACTGAAAATAGTGATGTGAACTAGAAAAATGTGGGTAGGAAAGGAGAGAAATCAATATTCAACATGTTCACAGAAACTTAGAGATACAATAAACAAAATTTCGTGGTGGGTTAGATGGTGGGGTGCGGAAAGAGGTTGTCAAAGATGATTCCAATTTCTGCCTGGGCAGTCGAGTGGATGGTGATGGGCATTTTGAGATTGGGACACAGAAGGGAGAATAGGTTTGGGCTGGCATCGGGAAGATAATGAGCACCATTTTGGATGTGTTGGGTTTTCATGTCAACCTGATGTTGTCTGATAGGCATTTGAATTACTATGTTTGGATGCCAGAAAGACACCTGAGCTGGGGATAGAGTGTTCTTTCACTAATTCGTTAAACAGATGATTTTGGAATATGTATCACGTGGCAGGAATTATTCTGGTTCTTGAGATACAGCAGTGGACAAAACAGACCAAAAACCCCTGGTTTGATGGAGCTTATATTCCAGTTGGGGAAAGACAGTCAAAAAACAATTAGATAAGCAAAGTAGATATATCAAATGGTCCTAAGTAGAGGGAAAATAAAGTTACATTACGGCATAGAGGGCACTGGGGCCAGGGGATGACTATTAACACGATGGTCTAAGAATATGCGACTATAAAAGATGACATTTAAGCAAAGATGCAGGAAGATACTTCAAAGAGAACATTCACAGAGGCAACAGTGAGTGCAAAGGTCCAAGGGTGTAAGTGCAGGAGACCACTAGCAGGAAAGGTAAAGAAGCTTTTTACCCTGGAGCAGCATAAGCAAGGTGGACTGCAAGAGGCAATAGGTCAGAGTGGACACAAAAGGCTTTGGTCTTCATGCTGAGAGACATGAAAATCCATTGGAGGGTTTTGAGCAGAGTAGTGACATGATCTCAAGGATGTTTTCAAGGAGAACTGGCCTTTGTGTTTAAAATATATTATAAAGGATCTGAGGTGGAATCAAAGAGACCAATTGGGAATGCACTGCAATTATTGTGGCAAGATACAGTAGTGCCAGTGGACAGGGTAAGAACTGGTTAGATTCCAGGGGCACCTGGGTGACTTAGTCGGCTAAGCATCCAACTGCAGCTCAGGTCACAATCTCACAGTTTGTGACTTCGAGCCCTGCACCAGGCCTTGTGCTGACAGCTCAGAGCCTGGAACCTGCTTCAGATTCTGTGTGTGTCTCTCTCTGCCCTTCTCTGTCTGTCTGCCTCTCTCTCTCTCTCTCTCTCTCTCTCTCTCTCTCTCTCTCTCTGTCTCTCAAAAAATAAACATTAAAAAAAATTAAAAAAATAAATTGGTTAGATTCTGAAACTATGTCGCAGACCAGAGGCATTACTGAAAGTCTGGATGGTGAGGTATGAGAATGAGTTGTTGGGGGGAAAGATACTCAGAATGACTTCCAGGCTTTTGACCAGAGCCACTGAAAGGCTGGAATTGCCTTTGTTTATATAGGAAAGATTGTGTGAGGGGAAGGTTAAGGAGAAAGAATCAGGAGCTCACTTTTGTTCATGTTAAGTTTGAGATGCTATTAAATATCCAAGTGGAGATGTCGGCTAGGCAGTTCCATGTATGAGGCCAGAGTTCAGGGGAGAAGACTAGGTGGGAGGTAAAAAGGTGAGTCCTTGCAGTGTATAGATGAAATTTAAAGTCATGATGTCAGATGACACCACCAAAGGACGACTTGTAGATAGAGAAGAGGGGAATTCTGAGAACTCAGGCCAGAGACATGAGAGAATCCAAAGGTCAAGCTGATAAGGAGAAGTCAGGAAGGGAGATGGAGACTGAGTGAGTGAGGTAAAAGGAAAAGACATTAGGTAGGTCCTGGGAGCCAAGTGAAGAAAATGGTTCCAGAGGAGGGAGTGATCAGGTATGATAGATGCTGGTCATGGACCAAATAGATTAGCGAATTTGTTACTAGAATTGGAGTTATGGCAGCTACTAAATTACTGGCATGGAGGTGAAGATCGGGGCCTGCTCACCTGTCTCAAGGCAAAAGCCCAGTAGCCAGACTCCCATCCACGGCAACAGGTAGTCCTGAGGCAGCCCCAGGTTTGACACAATCTTGAGGTTTAGCTGACTTCTGTACCCCAGGCAGGGCTGAATCTGCAGGTGGGAGATAAATGGCCCCACCTGTAAAGACGGGAGGACCTTAGGGACAATCAACACGTGTACACATGTGCATGTTTGAAGACAACCAACCATCCCTTTGTTCTTCTGCACTCTTGTGGCATAACTCTCCTGGCAGTTGGGCTGGTGACCATATGTGGAGATCAGGCAGTAGGGTTAGAGAGGCTGGGGGCGGGGGGGGGGGGGTGGGGGGTGGGGGAGAGCGGTAGTTCAAGTCAAAGGAAACAAAAAACAGAGGCCTACAGAAGAATAATGTGTCTGAGAAGGCAAAGGGTCTAGTCCCGTGGTAAATCCATCAGGGTAAGGAGATCCAGGGTTACCATAGCAGGTAATGGCATAGGCAGCAAGTTTAGTGTACCTGGCTAGGAGACAAGGAAGGGTTCAACAGGCCAGAAACTCGGGCCAGGAGAGTAGACAACAAAAAAAAAAACCCAGCCTGTCAACAAGTGGTCAGAGTAATTAGGAGGCATCGTCATCTGCAAAAATGAGGCCTGACACTGTAAGTCAGAAATCTCTGTAAAGTCTACACTTAGCACAACAGGACAATACTAGCTTGCAGTTGACCCTCAGTAATGTTCATTGGAACTGCCTCTTGCCCAAGGCCAGAACTAGCCCAGGTGGAGGTGGGGTGGCAGAACTACAGTGAAATTTGGGGGAGGGAGGTGCCTCTCTGTTCATGCACTCAGCTGTGGCCAACCACCTCCACTCGATCCTCTACCTTCATCCCAACTCTAGAGTAACAGCTGGGGATCCTTGTCGAGACCAGCTGCACAGTGCCCCTGAGGACCTACCACAGTGACCGGGACTCCGTGGTCCGTGTGGTGCACTTCTTCTTCCAACTCTGAATTTCTGAATTCTGAGGCATGGCCTTGAGAAGCAGAGAGCAGTATTTGCAGTTCTGCTGGGATCGAGGGGGGGTTGGGACAAAGGAAAAAGCAAGTAGTTCTAGCTGGGTATATGTCCTTGAGGCTGGGACACATAGTGAGGCTGGGAAGACAGGATAGCTTTGAGAAGCATTACAAGGGAAGAAATGAAAAGCAGAGCTAAATGATAGATCTTTGAAGTTTGAGCATTATTGAATATACAAGTCATTATATAGTATTTGGACAATTTCTAATCATCCCTCTACAACATCAGCCTCTGTCCTGTGTCAGAAATAAGCAGGGAGCCTATTATATGTACTGTAAACAATGGGCAACTGATGTGAGACTCTTCTAACAGATGGGAAATATGACTACAACAGTGTCCCAGAAAAAGAACAGCTTTTCCCAGCTTGTCAGAAATCTAAACGGGAGCCCACCCACTGAGCCACATTGGTCCAGGGGAGCTTCCTTTTTCCATCATCTCTCCACACCGAGGTGCTGCCACCATCTAAATCATCTCAGTCTTCCTTGGACTGGAGGATGCCAACACAGGACATGTTCCATTTATTGGGTTCAGTCAAGGCTGGTTGGAGTCCCGCCCTCTCTCTTATAACTATGAAAAAAATAGTAACTTTTCCCTCCTCTCTTTGAATCTTCAAAGAGTAAACAATATGTAATGATAGGTTGACCTTGATTGATCTAGTGTTCATTAATCCCATTCTTTACTTCCCTTCTTTTTCTCCCCTCCTTGGTCAAGGTTTAAAACCCCCCTGAAAATCCTAAACATAGCCCACCTGATGTAAGAGGATACATGGGCTGGCTCACTTTCGTTCTCAGTTCCGGCCTTCCGGTCATTCTGGGTCCAGGCGTGACTTCCTGCTGCCACACTGTGGGTGTGGCAAAGCTCCACTGCGGACGCTTCCTATGTCCTTATGGCCCAGTGGCCATATTTACCCCTTCTCCATGGAGCTCAGGGCAAGGAAGTCCCGCTTTGTTAAGTGATGAAACCAAAGCTGTCCCTGCTTGGCCTCCACACAGAATCCCTCAGCCCAGCAGGCCTGTCTCGTGGGTATTCATCCAGCAGCATGCTCCTCGGCCTTTTTCTGGCCACTGGCCTCCTTCTTCCTCCCCCCTGACACATGCAGTTTCAGACATGACCTCAGAAAGCATTTGAAAGTAAACCCTGATTGATTCCACCTGCTATTCCCTGCTTGTCCTGGTCAGCTGCTGCTGTCACCCAACACTGCGGGATGGTCCTTTTCCTCCATGAGCTGAAACCAAGGCATCTGCCCAGAATTAACCAAACTAAGCCCCTCCCCTGAGGGCTGTTACTGTTTAGGCAGAGAAGTTCCCCATTCGGTCTCCACGCTCTATCCTGAAGGTCTTTAATCCTGGATCTTTTGCTGACCAGCTGTGCGACCTCAACGAGACCACTCCGCATAACTGTGCCTTATTTGTTTGAGATACAAAATGAGGACATTCTACATCTGTGGCTCTGAAGATAAAGACCATACTGATTTTTTTTTTTGAAGATTTTGAGATGAAGTATTCTTTCATTCAACTATCGTTTCTAACCAATCTACACTCCATCTGTGTCCGTTCACCGTGCCTCATTATTCTTTGTAGGCCTTTTCATTGTATTATACATGTTTATATTTTATGTGACCTGAGTCTTTTTGGCCATTCAGCCAATGTCAGACCCTTTCTGTCTCCGGCAGTTAGAAGTGGAGTGTGAGGGGGTGGGAAGCATGCTTCACCCACCACCTCCTCCCCAGGTAGTCTGTTATGATGGCAGCAAATCCTAGCAAATGTGCACATGGGCACAGAAACAGTCATGCAGCCTGTTCTGGACTCCGGGGAAGTCCATCTCTCTGCCCTTGGGTACTGAACAAGCCTTACACGCAAGGGCTATGGGAACATCAAGATACGCTGATGACGAGGCCATCAGACTTAGAGCTGGTCAGGACTTTAAGTCTCAGGGGCCAGTGGCTCTAGAATCTGGGGTCTCAGCTAAGGGTACCATTCCACCAGTTTTAGGTGGCTGGGCTTACAGGATACTTGTTCATCCATGGTGCTGAGGGCAGAACTTTCTTTCCAATCAACTGCATATCAACCACTCATATCACCAATGAGAAATTGTCTCTTTGTTCATTAACAGACTTTTCTTCTGCACATTTCTAAAATGATGTGTAAAGCCCGAAATAACTTTCTCTAGCCTGTTGATTCCTGATTAACATGTTTCAAATTCTAGAGTATAGAGCAATTTCTCTTTATACTGAAGTACTTTTAAAGCAAGTTACCACCCAGATCATACGATGTTAAGGTGGATGTTTGTTTACTATCTGTTACCCACTAGAATGTGAGGTCCTTCAGGGATGGACTTTGTTTTCCTTACTTATTAGCATAGCTCTAGGTGAATGGGAGGAAGGGAAGGGAAGGGGGTGCTTTTGAAAATTCAGCTGGTTGGAGCACCTGGGTGACTCCATTGGTTAAACATCAGGCTCTTAATTTCAGCTCAGGCCATGATCTCAGGGTTTGTGAGATAGTCCCCCATGAGGGGCTCTGTGCTGAGCATGGAGCCTGCTTGATATTCTCTCTATCCCTCTCTCTCTCTGCCCCTCCCCATTTGCGTGCATGCACGCACATAATCTCTCTCAATCTCTCTCTGAGTAAACAAACCTTAAAAAAAAAATTAAAATCCAGCTGTTATGGGCTGTGGGTTTCCTGCCCATGTGGGATCTAGTACCTCCACCCCCCATCTAGGTGAGCTGCTTAGACCTGTTGTAAGGGAGGTAGTGCTCCTCTTCCCTTTCCACCTCTGCTGTCAGAGCCTGTGACCTCCCAGTCCTTCAGCTGCCAGCTCCCCCTTGCCCACACCCTGCCTACTGGAAACCCTCCTCCTCTTCTCTTCCCCTTCCTCTATCAACAGGGCCAAGGATGCCTGGTGCTGCCAGAAAATACAAGGTAACTTAGATCAGTCCTTTAGCCTTTCTGGGGCTTGGTTTCCTCACCTGAAAAATGGAGGTGAGTCAGGCTCTGTGCTGAGGATTTAGGTCATCTATTTAACCTTATGTAATCCTCACTCCAAGCTTACAAGGTAAGGAGTCTTACTCCACTTTCTGGTTAGGAAAATGAGGCACAAAGAGGGCAGGTAATTTGCCCCGGGTCCCTGAGGCTCAAACCCAGCTGTGTGACCCTGCAGTGCTGCTCCCAGGACAGACATACCTACGTCTCTCCTAGCAGGTTTTGGTGGTGGGGGGAACCTCTGAGAACTGGCTTCCTTTTTTTTTTTTTTTAATGTTTTATTGTTTATTTATTTTTGAGAGAGAGAGAGCAAGCAGGGCAGGGGCAGAGAGAGAGGGAGACACAGAAGAATTGGAAGCATGCTCCAGGCTCCGAGCTGTCAGCACAGAGCCCGATGCAGCACTGGAACCCAGGGTCCACTGCGAGATCATGACCTGAGCCGAAGTCGGTTGGATGCTAAATGGAGTGAGCCACCCAACCACCCCTGGGAATTGGCTTCTAAGAAGCTCACCTGGTAACTGGGAAATACAGTCATGTTCAGGAATCCTGGCCTTAGATGAACTCTGAATTCCCTCCCAGTGCTGTCTTTCACTCCATTATTATCCATCCTGGCCCAGGCACTCACCTAGTAGCTTCATCAGATACACGGTGACTCACAAAGACTTCCATTATTGCCCGACTGTGAATATTTGCATATCAACAGCACAAGCTGTAGGAAGACCCTTGTTGGCGGTGGGGATGAGAGGGCTCCTTTGGGCCCAGGGATTACTCTTGGCTCACAAGCCATAGGTAAGTCCTTCTCCACTTGTATGTGACTAAGGCAAGGCCCGCTTGCAGTGCTATAGGATGCCATCCTCCCAGGTTAGGGAGGACACACACAGACCATACACACACACACCCACGACTTACCTGGATGAGACATACTTTCTCTTTGTTGAAGATCAGAAAGTAATTGAATTCAGCCTTTTCTGATTTCAGAATGTGAAATTAGGGTTATTTCCTGTGTACAAGCAAAGATTATAGTCTGGCATCAGTAAACATGGCCTGACCAATGCCCATTAGAATGCCCTTCACAGAAATCTACTTCCAACATATTTTTAAGATGTGGGGAAATTCCTTCGTTCTTTCCACAAGTATCCTAGAGGGGTTAAGCAATGAATGAATGGAAAGACTCCACAGTCCTGCCCCAAAGATCAGGCTGAATCCAGACACAGAACTGTGACATTGGTACAACCCAGTCCTGGGGGGGGGTGCGGTTGGGGGGACCTTGTTCAGCAGAGAAAGCCTCCATGACCGCCCAGAATCCTGCTTGCACAGCAGCTGCGTAAAAGTTGGAAGAGAAAGAAATGATTCAGGTTAGATGAGAAACAGATCGCCTCTGGGGGAAATGAGCTGTGAAAAGCAGAGTAAATAAGAGAACAGGAGCAGGGAGGGAGAAGAAAAGAGGTTGGATGAAACCTTTGCCTTGGAATCCCGTCCTGTGGGCCATAGTCTCCCTCCTATCCCACCCCCACACACACCGTCTCATAAACGTTTCCCCTGCCTGTGTTACACTGCCTGATAGTTCCTAATGAACACATCCAGCCCTTGCGTGTGAAGGTGTTCATTGCAACATCATTCATGTTCCCCTAGTTTGGAAAGCTCCCGATTATCCAGTGGTATGGTTACAGAAACAATGGTTATATGCCAAATCACTTCATTTTAAACAAAACATAAACAACGTGGGATGGTTTTATTCATTTTGGGGGGGAAGAGCAGAAAGCAAAATTGTATAAATCCTGTGATTGGTAAAGATATGGATATGAAAATATGGAAATGAAAATATGAAAAATATGGAAGCACCCTGAAAGGAATTCAGAAATGAAAAGCATTTTTTGGAGGAGGGGGGGCACGTAGATATTTTGCTTTTGTAATTTCCTTTGGTATATCATAAGAAATCCAATCAATTCAAACATGCAGTTTTCTCTGGAAGAATTGCAGGGTTCTCAGCCCAGGATACACCTGCGATTCACACAGGACATAAAAAATATCAATGCCTGGGCTTCCAGTAGAGCAACAAAGTCAGAACTTCTGTGGGTGTGGCCCTAGGCATTGGTATTGCCACATCACTGTGGGTTTTTTTTTTTTAATGTTTATTTTGAGAGAGAAGGAGAGCTTGAAGGGGAGAGGGGGAGGGGCAGAGGAAGAGGAAGAGAGACCCATCCCCAGCCTGAGATCGCCTCCTGCCCTCTGCACCCCCATAGTACCCTGTGGCTATCTGTGTCACTGAGTTTAGCATGTTGTGTTTTCATGATCTTTTGGCATCCGTCTTAATGCAAAAGAGGACTTTACCTTAGTAATTTTGGGGTCCCAAGTGTAGTACTTGGCATATAATGCTTAATAAATGCTTGTTAAATGAATAAATGCATAGAAGGATGTGTAATTTAGGACCATGTTAAGGACCATTTTGGAGTTTCTAGTGCTCCTAGCATTGCAGTCCAGTAGCTCAGATGGATTCAGTGGTGAAATTGCTCTTTTAGGTTAATCCGGGAAACTTGCCATCGTTTGTAACATTTCCGTGAGAAAAAATGAAATTCATTTTGTGCTTTAAAGAGCCAACTACTGTATGAATCTTTAGATCACAATGTACAGTAGTCCGCATTATCCGAGGTTTCCCTTTATGTGGTTTTGGTGGGCGACTCGTGTCAACTCAGGTCTGAGAGCAGATGAGCCTCCTCCTGATGCAGTGCCGGAAGGCCAGCAGTAGCCTAATGGCATGTCATGGTGCCTGTGTCATTCACCTCATCGCACGTCATCACAAGAGGCATTAAGTTATAGGGGTGCCTGGCTGGCTCAGTCAGTAGAGCATACTACTCTTGATCTCAGGGTTGTGGGTTCAAGCCCCACACTGAGTGTAGAGATTACTTAAAAATAAAATCTTGAGGGGCACCTGAATGGCTCAGTCACTCAAGCGTCTGACTCTTCGTTTCGGTTCAGGTCACAATCTCACGGTTCATGGGATCAAGCCCTGTGTTGGACTCTGTGCTAACAGCATGGCGCCTGCTTAGGATCCTCTCTCTTCTCTCTCTCTGCCCCTCTCCCGCTGGTACTCTTTATCTCTCTCTGTCTCTCTGTCTCTCTCTCTCTCTCTCTCTCTCTCTCTCAAAATAATTAAGTAAACATTTTTAAAAAATAAAACTAAGAAAATAAAATCTTAAGAAAAAAAGGAAGAGTGAGTACAGTACAATATTTTGAGAGACCACATTCACATAACTTTTATGACAGTATATTGTTATAATTGTTCCACTTTCCTTTTAGTTATGGTTGATCTTACTGTGCCTAGTTTATAAATTAAACTTTATCTTAGGTAAGTATGTATAGGAAAAAATACGTATATGGAGTGCGGTACTCTGTGGTTTTAAGCATCCCCTGGGGGTCTTTGTTGGAGCATCCCCCCTGCAAATGAGAAGGGACTACTGTAATACTGATTTAAGGACTGCCTATACGTTCCAAAATGCCCCTTGCTGAGTCCTTAGTATGCCTTTTCTAACTTCTACCACTGATTTGACTGAATTATCTAAAAACAGTTTTTCCCAAAAGTTTAGACTGAGCAAAGAGAATGCTTACATTTTACCCCTTAACAGGTACATCCCATGAGCTGAGTCTGCATCTGTGCCATTGCGGGCCTTTCAAAATGAGCATTTAATTTGTTTTCCTTTTTTTCTCATTAATTTTTTTAAGTAGGCTCCGCACCCAACGTGGGGCTTGAACTCACAACCCTAAAATCAAGTGTCTCATGTTGTCCTGACTGAGCCGCCCAGGCACCCCTAATTCGTTTTCCTGACTTCAGCAGTCAACGGGGCAGATGCTTCAGTCAGTGTTTAAAACAACAGCTAATGCTGGCATGGTGCCTACCACGTGCTGGGCACTGCCTAAATGCCACTACTAGTCAGCATCCCCTGCTTCTTCCCAGGAGCCCCATAAAACCCCCTGCTGACCCTGCCCTGAAGTCAGAAAAACCAAATAAGAAAGAGGCTGAATGTGAGGGCAAAACTATCCTCACTTTCCGGAATGGTGCCAGCAGATTCCTTTTCCCAGACTCTAACCAAAGCTGGAAATGGTATAAATGAACCGGCCCCTACAACATGGTGAAGGCCCTGGAGAAAGCACAGTCCGGCTGCAGTGAGGGAGGCCTGGCGGCCACATCCACCATCAGCTGAGCCCGAGGGCTGCAGTGAGCCAGGTCCCTGCACTAGCACTGGGGTTCTCAGACAGGAGGAGTTAATGGGGCAGGGACAAAGCCACCTGGATAAAATGTGGAACAGGACTGCTGTTTGGGAAAAGAATTTCTACTTAAAAGATTTAAGTAGGTTGAGCAAGAATTGAAAACAAAGGATTCTGTCTGGAGAGGTAGGCGAACAAGGGATGGAGTTTATAGAAAGATAGTAGATCATTTCATTCTTTCTCGTTGGCACCTGTTGGATACAAGAAGGCACAAAACATCTTTGGTCTGAAAAAAACATTCATTAGTTTGTCCTGCTGCTGAGAAGTCAGCCAGTGAATTCCAGCCTTTGCAAACTCTCAGCTATCTCTCCACCCTCCAAGGACTTAATGAGCACGAGGTGACTTGTACTTTGTGTGTCTGTAGGAGTTAATGGCATTCCTTTAATAAGACCAAGGGAATGAATGAACTAAAAGGTTATTTACTTTATAAACAGATAACCCGCAAAGGAGAGCTACTTTGAGAATGATTTTTGTAAGACAGCTGTGTGTCCGATGCACGGGAAATCATACCCTTCTGCTCGCAAGTATTTGAAGAAAGAATTTACTTATCCAAGGAAAGGATGGTCACATTTTCTCAAATCCCAACGCTAATTTAAGGAAGCTGTGTGCTTTTATCCATACCAGATTTTCATATGCAGAACTGCCTCAGCGTGGTAAAGGAAAATAGAGAGTCAGGATATAAAGATCTGACCATTGTTTGTGTTTTAGAAGCTTCTGATACCAGATGCTCCTGGTGTATGTCTCTTAGTGCTGTCCAGAAATCTCAGGAAGTTGTCCATTCCTCTGCTCCAGTGTCCATAACATAAGGAGAGAGATGCTCATATTTTATACCCTGTTCTGAGTGACAGCTTGGGAAAATACAGTTATTTTAACCCAGCTGTAATTTCTGCTTGGGTCCCTCTGTAGGTTCAGCATGGAGAGAATTCTTCCTACGGAAGAAAGTTTTCCTCTTATCAGCAACATACACACTAGCCATTTTTCGCAGAACGATACAGTTTATCTTACTGCTGTAAGATGTATTTGCTAATTTATGACTCTAGAATCTAGAAACTAAAATGTGGTTTTAAAAAAAGTGAAAGAGGGGAGCCTGGGTGGTTCAGTCCGTTAAGCATTTTACTTTGGCTCAGGTCATGATCTCACGGTTGGTTTGATATGTGAGTTCAAGCCCCACATTGGGCTTTCTGCTGTCAGTGTAGAGCCAGCTTCAGATCTTCTGTCTCCCCCTCTCTCTGCCGCACCCTCCCCCCTGGTCTGGCACTCTCTCTCTCAAAAAAGGACTTTTTTTTTTAAGTGAAAGAGGCCAATCTGTAAGGCTACCTACTGTAGGGTTCCAACTATATGACATTCAGGAAAAGGCAAAATTATGGAAACCGTAAAAAGATCAGTGGTTGCCAGAGGTTATTGGCGAAAAAGAAGGGGTGAATAAGGGGAGCACGGGGTTTTTTAGAGCAGTGAAACTATTACTCTGTATGCTACTGTAATGGTGGATATGTGCCATGATACATTTGTCAAAGCCCACAGACTATAAAACACGGAATGAACCCTGACCTAAATTAAGGACTAAACAGTGTATTAATATCGGTTCATCAATTGTGAACATAAGTACCACACTAAGATGTTAATAATGGCAGTGCGGGGTGAGGGGGATATATGGGAACTGTCTTTGCTTTTCACTCAATTTTTTGAAAAGTTTTTTGAAAACCTAAAACTCAAGAAAGTATTTAAAAAAAAGGAGTTCAGCCTCGTAGCATCTCCATGGAGGTGAAGAAGGCAGCGGATGATGATGTCGTCCTACTTAGGTCCTCTCTGGTACCCAACCTGCAGCTTCCTGCAATTTCATTTGAAAATAGTTATCAGCACATTAAATCTTATCTTTCTAGTCATTGTTACTACTACTAGTCTCTTTGTTTAAAAACAAAGCAAAAAGAAGAAGAATGTAAAATTAGCCTACTCTCTTCTCAAGAAGTTCCTGTTTTGGTGTCAGAGATTCTGTTACACCCCTTCCACACTGCAAACAGGTGGCAACTTTGCCACACTGCAGAGGTCCAAGTACTCTACTTTCTAGGTGTTTTGGCCAAAAAGAGGATTGGTGTTTGCTGCCCCCTTTCCGGCCTCTTCTGACCCCTGGACTCACTGGCCCCTGCACGAACTCCCAGGCTCGCTTCCGACAGGAGTTCTTATTCCTCTCTACGGTGTGGGAAGGGGGTCAGTTAGCTAATAACCACAACAAACATCCACATGTTGTAGAAAATGTCTCTAGGAACAGCACAAGTAGTGATGGGTAGTTGTTACGACTGACCGGCTGAAGGAAAGCCCACGCGTACACGTTTACAAATCAAAGAAAGATGTGTACCAGATGCCGCATTTTACAGCATAGAAAATGCACTTCCCTCTGGAGGGGGAAAAAATGTGTCCACCCATTATCTTGCATTCAATTTGCTTTCAATTCATACATGTACCCAGTGAGGCATAAAAAACTGAACTGGCATAAAGGCAGAGGAAATCCATATTCTCGCATGATGTCAGTCCCCTCGTGAACCACATGAAGTCTCCTACCTAGAAGTCCACGGTAAAATCCCATTCAATGCTCATAAAGACAGTACGTCTTTTCTTTTCTGAAGAATGTGTCAAGAAATGGGATGTGGTCTTATTTATATACCACCTGCCCGTCTCAAATGCCAGTAGAGTGAACAAGATCATCTCTAGGCCTACGATCTGATTGTCCCCTGTCATATTTTTCTGGACTTGATTTCCCACGTGGAAGTCTCATGAGGAAGGAGGAAGTACCATTAGCTCCCTGGCAGGCCACCCAGCTCAGTATTCAGTGTTTGCCTGCTACCAAAACCTTTGTGAAGTGAGCATGACAATTTACCTCTATGGCACCAGAAAGGGGAGGAATACAACCCAGTCATCCCTGATTGTCTCTGAGAATACCATGGCTTTAGTTATTTAAAGTCTTGCACGTTAATTAAGCTGTAAGAAAGTAGGGAGTTAAGCATCTAAGGAAAATGTGGTCTTATATTTTAATTTAACTCTGGAAGAAGAGAGAAGAGACTTTTCTTCCTGCAATTTCCTTTTTCTTTCTGTTCATGATAAACTGGAACCTATGGGCAAGACAAGAATCACTCATGGTGCTGAGAAACTCACGCGCTGAAGGAACAATGCTCACAGCTGGGGTTCCCTGCCTCCAGATGTGCTAACAAGCATTTGATCATTTGCCTTAATGATGTACAAAACTCTTCGTGGAGATCCTCGAGCACTCCCCCGTAGGCTGTTTGCGTCTAAGGCTGCATCTGCGGAGTCACTTTGTCAACCTTGTCTTGTGTCTCTTCCCTTGCAGGGCAACAGGCTTTGGCTTCTTGAACGCACTGTGCAAAGCAGCGGCCGTCCTTGGAAACTTAATATTCGGCTCCCTGGTCAGCTTCACCAAATCAATCCCCATCCTGCTGGCCTCCACTGTGCTCGTGTGTGGAGGACTGGTGGGGTTGCGCCTGCCTGACACACGAACCCAGGTCCTGATGTAATGGGAAAAAAGCCATCCATCCTGCGTTTCTTTCTCCTGCCCTGTGTCAACACTCCTGACTCAAGGCTTCAGATTTTTCAGATACCAAAATGTGGTGAAATATCAGAACACTAACCCTTGCCATCACTAAAATTTATTTGCATCCCATCCTGCCCCTTGTATGTGATTTTGCAGTTTTGTTCATGCGTTGCTATCTTTCCTGACTGGGATGCTACCAGTGGAAGCATTTTTTAAGTGCCCTCGTCAGCCAGGCCTCCCTGAGATTCTGATCACTGAAGGGTGAGAAGCCTTTGCTGCCCTAAGAAATACATCTTCCTTCTAATTTAACATCCACAGGAAATAGACGTTGGCATATTGTTGCATTTGTGCTGAGGAGAGGGATTCTTTTTTTTTTTTTTTTTTTTCAATCAGAGTGATATTTCCTGTTTACTTAGCAAAGGACACCCAGCAATTCTTGCTGTTCTAGCAGGGCCTTTCAAAGAAAACCATGTGGCCCCAAACGGAGCTGGGTGGGGCTCTTTCAGGCATGACAGTGAAGGTGACTCTGCTGACAAGAGAAATAAAGGCCATGCCGTTAGCAGCAAAGATCTCAGTGAACTAACTACACAAGCAGGATTTCTGCCCAGTTAAAGTCCCGAAAAATATGCGGAGAAGGAACCGCAGTACTGTCGGTGATTATGGTCCAGAACGTTAGAAAATCAGAGGTCAGAGACAGATCTTCTGCCTCTGTTTACCCCCATCTCCTCCTTGCCCCCGCCCCAGCTGCCCTGTATTTTGCCAGATAGCATATGCAAAGAGAGAAAGCCACTTTCTACAAAACTGGATCTGCCTGCCCGATTCTGCCATTTATTCACACTGTCTCCACTGTAGAGATTCACCCCTAGAGCCATTTGGAAATGCAAAATGATGTACCGCTTTTCTGAAGGACAGTGCCCACCCCCCACCCCCACTACCGCCTCCCAGTTGACAGTGGGCTTTCTAGCTGGCAGCAGGGACAGAAGTGGGTCTTCTTCCTCCAGCTTCCGCTGGCCAGTGTGTTCCCAGCCGCCGCTCTGTGCGGAGTCCCAGCCTGCTTAGTCCACGGGGCCCCCTCTTGCAGACATGGGCAGCATCTCCTGGTGGTCTGGGGCTGCTCCTTTCACCGCTGGAATCTGCCTGGGCCTGGAAGACAGAGGTCCGCAGGACATTCCCACGGGCTCTCAGCTATGTGACCTTCTCACCCCTCGGGGCTGCCCCTCCTCCAAGCTTGTCCTTTTTACCCATCTTCTTTGAAATCCGAAGCCTCCTGGTAGACTCACAGCAGAGACCAGCAGCCAGGAATAAATCCCATATTAAAACAATATTCTTTTCTTTTTTTTTTTTAACTCCGTCTTGTTAAAGGGTTATCCTTGTTACCTTTTATGGCATTTCTAGCAGGCCACAGCCCCAGGACTCCCCATGCTGGGAAGGGAGAGCCTTTGTTTCCAATAGCCATTACATTCAAAGACAGTCCTAACCCTGAAGGCTGTCTACCTAATCATTCCCCTTCCTAATCGTTCTCCTGGAGCTCCAGATAGCAGAGTGCAGACTCTGTGAAAAGCTTCTTTCATTAATGTAGCCATTAATCGACCACCCCTTGGAGTAATTCAGGTCTGTAAAAAAGGGCAGTGTGGTGTTGGAGTCTGGCAGGAAGAGGTTGGTTCCCTGGGGAGACCAGCTCAGGGCCCCAAACACCAGGAAAGCTCAAACCCCAAATGGCAAAGGTAGCAGGAAGAGGGAAAATCAATAAAGACTGGATGAGATCTCTTCAACTGATACCAGCAAAGGAGGGAAAGAAACACAACTGACTCTCACTTCTGCCTCTGTAATATTATTGTAGAACAAAGATTGCATTCAGTCAACCCAGGAAGGTACCCTGTATATTTTTCTTCCATATGTATTCATTTCCCATTGATTTATCTTCTCAAAAAGAGCCATTGTGGAGACCTGAGTAGGGCTTTTTTAGTTGAATACGGCATGTTTAGTAACAACTGCCAAAGTAAGATGTGTATCTTCATCAACCCATTCCAAAGAGAGAAATGCGCACGGATGTCACTATCTCTCGTCTTCCATGATAGTGAACTTTGCTTACTGGACTATCTTTACTTCCAGAAATGTCTTCAATGTCTGTTGTATCCCTAAATGTGTAAAATATCTCCCAAGCTACAGAGCACGGCAGGTGTAGAGTTTTATATGATAGCTGGTTGGGTCAGCATGAGGTAAACTAGCAGAACCCCCATTTCATGAGACCTGACACCACGCATCCCTTTCAGAAGGGCCTTTCTTGGCCTTCCCGTCACCTGATCCAAGCCTCCCAGGTGGCCCAAGAGGGATCTATTCTAATCTCCTGGACAGTCTGCGGTCACAAACCTTCTTGGTCACCACCTTTCCCACCTTTCAGAGAAAATGCAAGTTTTCTCTGCCTCCCTTGCATTGTTCCCATCACCTCGATTTTCTCTGAGAGAGCTCAAGTTGTTCACGAAGTATGTGGCATGGCCTGTCTGGCTTGTTCTAGGGTTAGCTGGATTAAGATAGAGCCACATGATTAAACAGGAGCTCAGCCCTATCAATATAGCAGGCTGCTGGCACCGGGACCTGTAACCAGCATCTTATTTCATCCACAGAAGGAAAACGAGAGTATGTGCCAAAAGGAAAGCCTAGGGAACAGTTCCACCTTCTCCTATATTTCTGACTCCTTTTCTATCTAAAATGTTCTCACTGGAATCAATCTAGAATGCTAAACCCATCAGCCAGGGATCACCTTACACCCAGAGTACTGACCCAGGGAGAGAAGACAGATGGGTCCTGGCTTCTTCTCAATGCTGGATTCATCTTCACAAGCACCAAATAGGTTTAGTTTAGAAACAGAAAAATTAGCAAATGGGCAGGCTGTTTGGGAAGCCCCTAGGAATAGGCCGGAGAATATAGTTCCCATATTGTCTGTGCGGCCAGCTTCCTAGGACTCTCAGCGTTATTTCCACTCAGTGCTGATTTGACAGTTATCATTGCCTGGTCAGGAAAGAGACCCACCGGCAGATGGACACGGTTAGAAGATGCGCTGATCAAAATGCTAGCCCAGAGTCTGTCTCCTATAGCTCTCCTGACTCCTTATTCCCTTGTATTCTTGAAACAGGAAGGCCTAGGCCTGCAGAAACTGAGTTTTTAATTGGTATCACCTAAGTTAGTAGAGGCACCTTCATTTACAAATCTTACCAAATCAGACTTCACATGTGCAACCAAAACCGGCTTTGTTGCTTTTCTGAATGTCTTTAGATATCATGGGAGAAGTGGGGAAAGAATTGTAGTGACAGAGGGAGAGTCCAAGGTGTCGCTGAGAAGGTTCTAGTGAAAGGAGTATGAGACAGTAAGAGAGGGATTAAGAGGGAGTAAGAGAAAGTTGAGACTTTCTAAACCCTGGGATCATTTCAGAGCCATTTCATGGGAGTACCTATTGATTCCTCCTGCCAACCAAAATAGAATATGATAGTCTCCAATGTTTCTATTTAATATCACAATGGCCTTTATCTATTTCTTTACCTCTTCATGCACTAAAGGCTCTGAACCTGGAAATGTCTTACTTTGGCTCTTACCTGGTATCATAGAAAGACAAGTGGTCGGTTGTTAAGGTGCATATTGGCTGTGCGTTTTGTTTTCCTTTAACCCCATGTCATGCTGAACCTAGTCCAGTGATCAAACCTACAGAAACACCAGTTATGTGGCAACAACGAAAAGAAACCTACCCCACAGGGCACTCTGAAATGAGCTACACATTTCTTACAGTGTTTGTTTTCTGCCAAACACAGTACGTTTTGAGGAAACTTCCCTCACGATCTGTGTAGCGTAGACAAAAGAAAACTGTCAGTATCTCCTAGACATCCGTGTTTCTTTATTGTTGCAGATACGGAGTGCCAGTTCTCCATGTAATGTTCTTTTGCTCCAAATATTGACCATTCCCCTTATCGACAGTGTCTCACCAACCAGACACAGCCATTGCCAGGGTCTCCTTCTCCACCAGTACCTACATCCATCTTAGTAATCCTAGGCTTCTGAGTTGCAAGGGTCTGGTTCATAGGTCTGTTTAGGGCCTTGATTAGGGCCAGCAAGGGTGGGTGGGGCAAAGAGCTGGGCAGAGCATTCACTGGTCTCTTGTCATCTCATGTGATTATTCAATGTGTGTTTATGGAGCACTCCCCATGTCCTAGGTGGACTTATTGTGCTTCACGTGGACAGTTAACCCTTTGCTGGACTTAAATGAAGGCAGAAGAAATGGGAGTGAAAGAGAAAACGTCTGTAATGGGATCTCATATTGATCCCCGTACCACGTTGAAGTGCTCTCCCCATAAACACAGCGTGTTGTTTTTCCAGATTTAAAAGGGGTAGCCTACGGTGGGCAGTAGAGGAACGACTCAGAAATTGGGAATATCACTGACAGGAGGAGAAAGCCCCTCATTTTCTTGGGCTCTGTCAGAGGAACTACCAAGTAATACTTGGGAAATGAGAGAAATGGAGGCACACATGGTCTTTCTCTAAACGTCTCCACACAAAATCACACTAAAGTGTTACCGAAGGAAAAGACTCTGCAGCAAAGATAGCCCCGTCTTCCTAGAGATGTTGGTTTTTCTTCGGAGGAATTCTTTTTCTGGTTTGACAGGAGAGGTGGGGGCTGGGAGGTCTGCTCCAGAGCAGACAGTGCTGGAGTCCTCTCCAGAGCGGAGTCAGCACATCCCTCGGCTGTGGCCACACCCCCTTCCCGAGGTGTTTCCTTTCTGATTTTGAAGACTTGTAACTGTGTCAGCTGCCTTTGCAGATATGCCAGAGCAGCTCCCCCCACCCCTCCAACCCTTGGCAGATAAACCACCCAGAGAACAGGTTCTGACAGTTAGGGACAGGAGAGTTTTAGATTTCAGTTTGAGTTAAACCCGTG
This sequence comes from Felis catus, assembly GCF_018350175.1. Lineage (NCBI taxonomy): Eukaryota > Metazoa > Chordata > Mammalia > Carnivora > Felidae > Felis > Felis catus. The sequence continues at coordinate 140,375,998 of NC_058368.1, forward strand.
CATAGTTGTTGCAAAGTGTCTTGAGACTGCAAGGACTTTGGGATTCTGGACCCCGAGGGGAGGCAGAGTGGGGAGTAGTTGTTGGTGACCGGCCCCCTTCCCTCTGGGAGCCCTTATTTCCTTTTTCACCCCCTAACCCTCTCCTCCTTCCCTCTTCCAGGAGTACATACTCACTTCCTTTCTTCCCCATCTGTTCTTCTTCCCCTCGCCTCCTGTTGTCACCTCTCGACTCCAGCAGTGTACAAAGGCCAGGCCCAGCTTTACTGGTGCACTTGGGGCTAAAGATTGTGCCCATCCATGCCTCTGGTGGTGGCCCAATGGATGAAGAAGGTGTTGGATGGGAGGGGGTCCAAGGGGTATAAGCTCTAGACTGTTGGTTTTGACACAGCTCCCTGTAGTGGGATAGATTGCCAGCTGCTGCTCAGGTCCTGCGCAGGAGTAGCTGGGTACCACTAGCATGGAGTGTGAGAGAGGCTCGTCTCTGGGCCAGAAGTCTGAGAGCTTGGCATCTGACTCCTGAAAGACGAGGCAGCCTGCAGCGAGGTTCTCGGAATTCATTGACCTGTGGGAGGGAGACACACCCCTCTGTGCCTGCACTGGGTCTGCTTGGTGCTGAAGGCTGGGTGCTTTCTCTTCAGAATCACATGCTGACATTGCAGAGGCTGTCCCCTCCCTGCTTACGCCACCATGTCCATGCTCCTCTTGCAGCCAAGAGTGCCCAAAACTAGAGGAAGGAGAAAGCAGCCCTCAGCCCTCTCTTCAGAGGGAGTTGAACACCAGGCTAGCAGCCTACCCTGGAAGCAGGGGTGCGGAGTGGCTGGCGGAGCCTGCTCACAGGGACCAAAGTCCTCCGAAGCCCGTGACGTGTCGGGGCAGGCTCAAACCAGTGCCGCAGAGCCAATCCTTTCAGGAATTTTGGGAGCGGGGTGAGAAACACAGCCATTACTGAAAATTATGTAAACTTACACGTAGATCATAAATATGCAAAACTCATCACTTTCTAATGAGTTTGCTACACTTAGTATTATCCATGCCCTTGAGGTCATATATGCCTGTTGGATCTGTAGAGTAGAAATACCGTATATGGGCGTGCTACTGCACACTCTCCCCAACTCCAGGTTCAGTAACATCACGTTTGTGGCTTGAAATTGGCCAGGGTAGGAGTGTTTACACCATGGAAATCTACCCCCAAGGCTACAGATCACTCTGTTAATCATTCGCCTACCTACCGTTCTACCTAAAGCCCTGAATTGCGTAGCCTCCCGCTGCCTTGACCCAGGCCACCCCAAATTGGAGCCTGTCGATTTGTGGGGCAGGATTGCCCCTGCACCCGAGGGAAGGAAAGACTTGGCGAGCTCAACCTCATGTCAATTCACAAAGGGTTTCTTTCTGCATTTGCCTTGACTCCGAATAGGACCCACAGTGCCCAGAATCCACTGCTTCCTATGAGGATTGCTCCTTCGGGGAGAATGTATAGTCAATTGGCTGTTTCATGCTGTGCAAACAAAACTGAACTCATTTGAAGTTGCACATTGTCTCCCCTTTCACGCCCAAGTAGATGTCCAAGAAGGAAACTCCTTGCTTGCCTTTGACATTCACCAGGCCTGCCTAGGTAGAACTGGATAGATTTGCTTAATCTCACTTCCACCACTATTATTATACATTTATTGGGCCGAATCTATGTCCTAAATCAAACAGAAGAAAAACAAAATGTTCTTCCTTGATATGTGCTTTTATAACATCTAAACTGTGGTTATGTATCCTCACCCTGACCCAGGAACATATTGAATAGATCTTGAGTCCTTCGCTAGTGTCTAGATACTGTAAATAAAGTCCTGCAAGAGTCTTTTTCTTTCAGGTAAACCTTCGTTTTGGACACATGCAAAACCCACGATCCACTGTCCTTTGTAGGGAGATCTTGGCAGTGGTCCTGTCCTTGGTTTTGGCGTTTGGGTGTTTTGTTCTCTCTTGTTTCTTTCCTGTTTTCACTGCTCTGTAAGACTTCCTGCTATGGAGTTCCACTTACCCCAACTCTACTGTATATATGTGCTGCATGTGTGAACCCCAATAAATTCTGTTTCAGGTTTCTGGAGTTGCCATCTTCAGTACAGCTGGTCCTGTTGCGAACTCATCTCTCTGGTATGCTCCTCTGTGTCTGATTCCCGATTGCCAAAATGTTTGACCAAGTATGTTTTAACAAATGTCCCGAGACATCCATGCGTATCCTTGTGAAAGGGCATGCTCTGTGTGGGGTGACTCGTGTACAGCATAAATCTATCAGATGTGGAAGTGTGTATACATTTCTATGCCAGATACGTCACATTCATGTAACAGCTGCAAAGATATTTAATGTACATTGGATTATTAATAAAAGAGCATTTTTTGCTCCATTATATTCAAATAAGGATTGCTGTGTGACTGACTTCCCTTCCAAGTATGAATTAACCCTTTAAAAATAAATACTTTCTGGGGCGCCTGGGTGGTGCAGTCGGTTGAGCGTCCGACTTCAGCCAGGTCACGATCTCGCGGTCCGTGAGTTCGAGCCCCGCGTCAGGCTCTGGGCTGATGGCTCAGAGCCTGGAGCCTGTTTCCAATTCTGTGTCTCCGTCTCTCTCTGCCCCTCCACCGTTCATGCTCTGTCTCTCTCTGTCCCAAAAATAAATAAGTGTTGAAAAAAAAATTAAAAAAAAAATAAATACTTTCTGGGGCGCCTGGGTAGCTCAGTCGGTTAAGCATCCGACTTCTGCTCAGGTCATGATCGCACGGTCCGTGAGTTCGAGCCCTGTGTCGGGCTCTGTGCTGACAGCTCAGAGCCTGGAGCCTGCTTCAGATTCGGTGTCTCGCTCTCTCTCTGCCCCTCCTCCACTTATGCTCTGTTGCTCTCTCTCAAAAATAAATAACATTTTAAATAAGTGCTTTCTTTTATATGCGTAGGCATAAAGAAAACCTGTTTCCTTGATTCAGGCTTATTTGAATTGTTTCTGTGGGCTGGTATCATGGGTGTTAAGGTATCATTGCTTTTACAGGAACACTTTCCATTTGTGAGGACCATCAGGAAGAAAAAGGTTGTGGGGGAATTTGTGGCAAGGCACATGCCTGTGTTCTCTTGCCCTAGAACAGGAGTCACAAACAGATGTTTAGCATATTAACTCAGTTGTCTGTTGGTGGCTGCTTGGAACATTAGTTTGAGAAGAATGATGAGAAAAGGTGCTTGGACCAAAGGGTGCATTGCCCTCCAGTGGGCATTGGACACAGAAACACGGACTGCCTGCCATGTTTACACTTAAAATAAGTACAAACTTTGGGTTTGCTAATCCCAAAAGAATATTTTGGCTGCATGTAACAGAAGACCCAGCTTCAAATATCCGTAGTAATAAAGGGAGTTGTTATTTCACATAACAGAGGAGGCAGGACAATTCCAAGTTTGGTTATGACATAGCTGGGGGACATCACTGAAGACCCAGGTTCCTTCCACCTTTTACATCGGCCATTCTCAGCATACTTGTTTTCATCCCCTCGTGGGCATGAGAGAGCCCCAGCAATGCTAAGCATCAGATCCTCACACAAAAACCTAAGGACCAAAAGAGGGACTCTGCCCTTTTTAGGACCCCTTTTAAGATCCTGGAGAACATTCTCACAATGCTCCAGCAGACTTCCTTCTATGTCTCGTTGACTGGACATGCACCATTTGCCTATTCCTAAACCAATCACTTGCAAGGGGAATATGAGTCCCACAACTGGCTTAGTCTAATCAACGTTCCCCTCCCTCTGGAGAGTTCAGAAGGAGTCTCTCTCCCCTAAAACACATGGCTTCTGACGGCCTGAACAAAACTGAGGTTTGGTGATCAAGAAAGAAGGAAGGTAGCCATGGGGTAGGCAAGCAACAGTGGGCCATGGGTTCTAGAATCATGCTAGCTCACACTGTAGCCATATGCAGCTATTTATAGTTACACTTAAAATAAGTACAACGAAATTAAGAGTTCAGTTCCTCAGTCATACCTAACCGCATTCCAAGATGCTCAGTTACCACCGGCCAGTGGCTACCATATTGGACAGCACAGATACAGAATATTTGATCATCACCAAAAGTTCTGTTGGATAGTGCTACCCTGGAGGTTATGTGCTCACTTCCCCCTGCATGCTGTTCCTTCTCCCGGGCCTGCTCACACTTCTTCTAAGTTTTCTCCCCCAAAACTAGATGCTCTCTTTTTTGCTGTAGCAACCTTGTTCTCCCTTTTCCTCCTCCCCAGCAGACTGGAAATAACCCAGCCCATTGCTCCATATTGGTCTTCGCCCTTTCTCCAGCCCCCAGCCCACCAGATTCAGCACCAATGAGTATTTAAGAAAAGTTATCATTTTCCTCCTTTTCCTTTCTTTCCTGTTTCACAATAATACTCTCACATAAGGAGGAAAAGAGGACTCCACAAGCTAAAATCCCCTAATAGTATCAGGGATTATGGCAAGCATGGGAACTCACAAAGAGACTCTGAGGGTATAGATGAGCCTGGCCAAGGATCACTGTGAGATCTGAGGGAAGCATCCTCAATCCCGGTCTGGACCAGTGGCTGCAAAATCCCAAATGTGAAGTTCCTAGAAATCGGTATGCTAAAACAAAGCAACACGAGTCTTGAGGGAATCTCTTTTCCTGCATACTGATGTCTGATACAGTGGAGTTACTGTTATTATCTATATGAATTTGGGCTGCCATAACAAAGTGCCACAGGCTGGCACAGGCTTGCACCACAGAAATTTATTTTCTCACCATTCTGGAGGCTGGATGTCCGATATCAAGATGTAAAAAGGGATGGTTTCTTCTGAGGCGTTCCTCCTTGGTTTCAGATGGCCATCTTTTCTCTGTGTTGTCACGCGGTCTTCTCTTGGTACGTGCCTATGTCTTGATCTCCTCTTCAAATAAGGGCACTTTAGGACCCACCCTAATATCGTTTTAGGCTGATTACCTCTCTAAAGACCCTATCTCCAAATGCAGTCACATTCTGAGGCACTGGGGGGGTTCGGACTTCAACATATGAATTTCAGGGGCACACAGTTCAGCCCGGAACATTATCCCCAGTGCTACTTATTTTATTGTGTATGTATATTGTGTATAGAATTGTATGGGGTGTGTGTTGTGTGCCGAATGTGATTGAATTTGCCTGTGGTCACACAGGAACAGAGCAAGGGCTTTGTGTATGTGTTCACTCGTGTGCACTGTTTATTCGGAGGGGGACATAAAGAGAGAGATTGGGGAAGAATCCATGGGCCCAGCACTCCTAAACTAGAAACAAATTACTCTAGGGGACACCTCAGGGCAGGCTAGCCAGTCTCTGAGGCCTGTGTCACACGGTTCTTAGACTAGTGACTCTGCCTTCTGAGGCTCTCTGTTTACTAAAACTCCAAATGCGACCTGCTCTGTCTGTACCATAATTTTCTCTATTCCTGGGTGTGATGGCTGCGGCATTCCCCACTCCACCCCAGCCTCTGAGCAAAGCAGCCCCTCTGTGGGCCTGTCCTGGTGAAGCGTCCCCCCCCCCCCCCCCCCCCCCCCCCCCCCGTGACTGTGACCAGCTTGGTGCCCTGGTTGGCTGCTAGGGCAGCCGGGGGCGGGGCACTCCCGGAGCTTGAGTAAACAGTGTCAGCCTGGAACTGCCACAGTCCCTTTGTTCAGTGGGGAGAACAGATGCTCCGTCCTCTCCTGTAATTTGCAATCCAGACACCAGGTGGAGAAGTGAAAACCACAAAGGAGAAAAGTCTTGAAGGAAGGCAGGCTCCAGCCCAGCAGCTGCTGGAACCGCCTTGGGCCAGAATGAATGATGATGTGGTCTGGCAGCACAGAGGACAGGGTAAGGCCCGGCCCTGAGTCCCAGTGCACCAGCGGCCTCCCGCCTTCAGTCATATTTCCGCGTCCACTGCTGAGAAGCCCACAGGGCGGCTGAACAGACCAAACCTACAGCAGCTTCACCCCCCTCACACCTGCTCACCCCTGTATCCTTGCTCCAGAAAAAAGCCCTGTAGACTGAGATGTCCAAGGAAGTCTCACCAGCAAATTCTATTTTGGCTGGGGCTGTAGGGAAAGCTACTGCACATTGCAAAAGCTGAGCAATTTGTAAGTTTCCCCTAAGCCTCTTCTGGTCTCGGAAAAGATTGGACATGTACCACTGCAGGCTGGGGACTTTGCGGTGCTATTGACCTTAGGCTAGAGGATGCCTGTGGCCTCTCATCTCCATTAGAGGACCCCTATAGCACTTTCTGAAATGGAGGAAGCTGGGGCTTTTCCAGACCTCAAAGTCGCATTTCTCGGTCCACACAGGGGACTGATGAAACTTCCAATGGAAGGTTCCACCATCGCTAAAAGCATGAGTTTGAGTAGAGTCAGTTCCAAGTTTGGTGGGAGGGGGTGGCAGTGGGTGGGTTCCTCCTTAAGAAAATTATAACCAGAAAGTTAGCTACCAAAGTAACTATTTAGAATGAGAAAAGAATTTCCCACAATTTACAAAGCTTTAAAAGTTGACAAATATCAGAGACCGCAGCAAAATCCCAGAAAAGTAATATAGTGTCTTCATTAATTAACTGCCTGACACATCTCTATATTTCTTTTTCTGTATTGTTTGCATATTCTCTGATTGCCTCTTCCTCTGGTAACAGTTTTGTGATATCATTGTCTAGACAGAGAATAGAAAGATAAAAATTAGTTTTGATTACTAACAGTTTTTACTTTTGAAAGTGTCTTGTTTCTTCTCCATTTCCCACATACTTCCTGTGCTGAAGACAGAGACGGCTTCACATGGGCAATCCAATCTCTGGCTCTGTATGTCCAAGTCACAGAGCCAGGCAAGTAGGCACAGGGGGTGGCAGGAATATTTCCGGAAGCCATTCCTTCAGTGAGACAGCTAGCAATAACTTAACAATCACAGAAGTGATCGTGAGCCACATCAATGTATCTCACCAAATCCAAACTAAATATCTACGCGCCCCAAATGCCCAGCTCCACCCGGGGCAAGTGTGAGGGAGAGAAGACAGAGTAGAAAGATATGGTAGTTTTAACTAAGGAAACAATCTATGAATTTTGCAATTATGTCTTTAGTTTTGCAAATATTTAAAGCACATACGACCATTTGTATACTGTTAGGAAGCACTTCTTAGGACCCAGTGCTTCGAAGGGGCTCATGCAATGGGGGCCTTGAGGTTTATATTTCATTAGCTTCGTGGTAAACACTCTTGTGGGTTTCAGAGTCACACAGATGTGGGTTTGAATCCTGACTCTGCCACTTAGCAGCTATGAAGGCACGGAGGAAGCTACAATTAGTCTTCCTGTGTGTTCCTTTCTGCAACTATACATTAGAAGTGATGTTTGTGTTTCCCCGGGATTTTTAAGTATTAGGAAAATGTATATAAAAAGTTTAGCAAAGCACTTGGTGCAGGTCCTCAGTAAAGGGTAGCCAATATGATCAGCATGATGGGCTCAAATCTGCTCCTGGAGGCAGGTCTGCACTTCCCTCCGCTATGGGGACCTTGAGGTGCAGTGATGATGGGAGCCAGATCCTCTTGGTTTGCTCACACAGGGTGGAGCCCTGACGTTGTCTGGTTCTCACAAGGCTCCATACAGGATCAGGTAACTTCTGGCTTCTACTGTAACAGGCAGGCCTGGCAACAACTCCCAGTGACTCACCTACAACCCCCAACCCAGCTGAGAGCCCTCCTCCCACAAAGGCAGCGCACACAGCGCCCTGCCTGAGAGACTGGATGCTCAGCTCCACAGGAGGGCCTCCGGCAGCCAGGGAGAAAAGGCAGGAGAAGTGTTGGCACAAATACCAGGATACCAGGACCCTCCTGACTCCAGCGGTCCACGGGTACACAGTGTAGACCTGGCATTGCCCATCCACAGCTACCTCTTCCCGTGGGGCCCGGGGCTTTGCCATCCATCCTGCTCCAGACACAGAACGTTGTCTACGTCTTTCCCACGTACAGGAGCCTTGCTTCCTCAGGACTAAGAAAAAGACCAAAGAGCAACCGTTCCAGCCGGCCAACCTAACACAACAGCGAAGGAAGTGAATAATTTACAGGGAGGAACGAGGGCCGTGTTAAGTGATCCCTGCACACAGGAAGGCACAATGGTGACACATGTATGGAGCCTGACGTTGTGCAGGCCCCACAGGGGACCATTTGGAGGCAGTAAAGTGGTGCAGCACCAGCAGGAATTAGGAGCTTAGTCTCTAGACTCAGTCAAATCTAAATTCAAACCTTCACTTCTCCACTACTAAGCCGGGGGGTCCGGGGCAAGTTGATTACCCTCCCGGAGCCTCAATTTCCCACCTGTAATAGAGGGATACTTATATCCCTGTTTGAAAGGACAGAATGATATAATGCAGGTGCTTAGCACCCTGTCTTAATGATGCCTTTTGATGACAGCAGTTCCTAATTTTAATCTACTCTAATTTGTCAACCTTTCTGTACAGATCAATACAAAAAATAGATAATAAAAAAAAGGAGCAGAGGCTTAAATGGAAACTTCACAGAAGATATCCAGAAGAGCATGCCATTAGACACGTGAAAAGAAGGAGCACCTGGCTGACTCAGTGGCTAGAGCATATGACTCTTGATCTGGGGGTCATGAGTTCAAGCTCCAGGTAGGGCGTAGAGCTCACTTCAAAAAGATGACAAGAATTTCATGAGTCTTCACGGAAATACAAATAAAACCACGATATGACACCACTACGTACCCTGTGCCCCAGAATATCTGAAATTTAAAGACTGTTATGACCAAGTGTTGACAAGGACTTCTCATCGAGGAACTCCCACTTGCCAGTGGGAAGGTAGATTGAGGTGACCATTTGGAAATGGTACAGAGTTCTTCTCCTTGGGATATGCTCAACAGTAAGATTTAGATATGTGCGTCAAGGACATGCACAGTAATGTTTGTAGCAGCCAATGCCAAATATGGGACAGGCTAGGGAAATACTACCATTGTGTCCCCAGTGCCTTGGGCCATGCCTTACATATAGTATCACACGGTGAATATCCGTTAAATGAACAAATGAACAATCTGCGGATACAATCCGGCCCCTCAGCCTGCATACAAGGCTCTCTAGGATCTCGTCCCTGCCTCCCTCACGAGCCACCTTTTCCACTGCGCCCAAGTGTATACATCATGCGGGCACATAGGTGCCGGTAGAACTGCCAAGTCTTGCTCACGCAGCCCCTCAGCCTAGAAGGGCCTTCCACTTGCTTGCCTTCTTAGGTCACGTTTCCCCAGAAACAGACTCTGTGAAGGAAGCATATATGGTGAGTGCTTTGGGGAGTAACACCCATAAAGGAATGTAGAAAGCAGCGCTTTGCAGAGATCTCAGCTGATCCCACGTGACCCTATTTAGGGGCTGGCTTTCACAGTGGTCTAGGGGCGCCTGGGTGGCTCAGTTGGTTAATCGTCTGACTCTTGATTTCGGCTCAGGTCATGATCTCCTGGTTTGTCAGTTTGTGCCCCCCGCGTCGGGCTTTTTGCTGACAGCACAGAGCCTGTTTGGGATTCCGTCTCTCCCTCTCTCTGCCCCTCCCCCACTTGCTTTCTATCGCTGTCTTAAAATAAATAAAAATAAAACTTAAAAAAAAAGCAGTGTCTCAAGTTCAGGCAAGAGGTGGGGCCTTCGTAACCCCACCAACGAGTTGTGGCACAAGGCCATCTGAGGAAGGGGATAACCTTGGATGAAGTGGCTCCCTTTGAGGAGGGAGAGGCCAGGGGAGGGATTCAGCTGTGACTCATCGGCAGACAACATTCAGAGCAGCTGGGGAGCAAGTGCTTTGGTCCTAAAGCGGAGCGAGAGAGGCTGTGGTCACAGCGTGCCCTGCACATCCTCATTTCTCACAGGTAAGAAATGATCCAGTCATAGCCTTGCCTGCCCCAGGAAGCCTGCCCTGACTTCCTCTACCTGCCCTCAGCAGCTAAGCTTCCATAATCTGCAGGGGTACTTGATGCCTAGTTCACCCAGAGGGGGCCATCCATGCGTAATTTGATTCTATATAATAAAACCAAATCTACAGGTGTCTCTCTTTCTAAATACAGATAGTATAGCCTATATGGTTAAGAGCGTGGATGCTGGAGCCAGGTTTTCTGAATCCATTTCCTGGCTCTGTCGCTTCTAGCTGGATGACCTCAGGCAAGTTGCTCAACGCTCTGTGCCCAGCATTTCATCAGTAAGAACAGAAAAACACTAGAAAGAAAAAAGAGAAAAGAAAAAAAAAAAAAAGAAAGGAAAAAGTAAGTACCTCTTAGGATTGTTGAGTTGTTGAGTCAAGGCTGCAATGCTCAAAACAGGGCCAGACACAGAGCAAGCTTTCAATAAATGTGAGCAGTTATTACCAAAGGCATGCATCGTTTCAGGCATTCAGTTTAAGTTGTTAGAAAACGAGTAAAGCCAAGTCCTTGCAGGTCTTAGCTCTCAACAAGAACTCAGAGATTTCTAGCCCTCATTTCAGCCACTACATTTTTTTCATTGTCACACACTGTGAAGCAGGGTACCAGACATTCCAGAGCAATAACTCCAGGAGTCACTTGAAGACTTTCTTTCACACGGAGGAGTAAGACAGCATATCTGCACCCAGGCAGCGGAAATCAGCTTCATGTTGATAAATGGCACGGCCACCGCCATTGCTCTGAGCCGTTCGTTTAAAATGATGCAAGAATCAAACAACCACAAATCTGCATGTCCTGGGTGACTCCTTCCCCCGTTCCACCCTCCACGCAGGCCGTTCTTCTCTAAGGGCCCTACAGCTGCTAGAGAAAAAGATACAGAGATTTCCTGCTGGCGTACTGTCGCTTGCCTGACTGCTGGCCTTCACTCTCCAGAAGCAAAAAGAAGGAAAGGGAGAAGGAAGCCTGGGGATATGGAAACACAGGGGATTTTCCAAGCAGGGGAAGTGAAACAGGTGCCCCCTCCTTCTCCAGGGCAACCCTTTTCCTGAGGCCCAAGGCAATGTCACAGTCTTACTGAGACTCTGATGAACCCAGCACCCAAGTTTTGTGGTCGCGTTGTCGCAATGTGAAATCTTTCATTCAAGGCGACTCAAGAAATGACATCCAGATGAGCTGCAGAGGTCCAGGGACCCTGAATGGCTGATCGTTGCAAGTTTATTAATCTAGTCAAAAAAATAAATAAATGCCAAGGAACTACTACACGCCGGAAATCATTGCAGGCACCAATAACAAATAAGACAGATGTGGTCCTCTCTGTTTTCAAGAAGCCTACATTGCAATGGGGGAAGACAGGGGAGCCTGGGTGGCTCGGTGGGTTAAGCATCCAACTTCGCCTGAGGTCACGATCTCACAGTTCGTGAGTTCGAGCCCCGCGTCGGTCTCTGTGCTGACAGCTCAGAGCCTGGAGCCTGCTTTATATTCTGTGTCTCCCTCGATCTTGCCCCTCCCCTGCTTGTGCTCTGCCTCTCTGCCTCTCTCTATCAAATATAAATAAACATTAAAAAAATTACAATGAGGGAAGACAGGCAATAAATAAACAAATAAATGGAAATGGTTGCAGAACTAATACACAAAACACAAACCAGGATGGTATACCCTCCATCACTGGGTAGGAGCTACTTTAGATCGATTGGCCAGGGAAGCCCTCCCTGAAGAGGTGACCGTTGACCTGAAGGACAAGAAAACATCTCAAAGCTCAGTCTGGTCTAGACGGTGTTTTGCTTTGGAATCCTATAAGCGGGGAACCCCCTCTCCCCACAAGGAGACAACTACCAAGTTAGATGCGGGGCTGTAGCAGGAAGGGTGTGGGAGCTGTGGCAGCAAAGAGAACTTGCTGCCCTTCTCCACCCTGCTGTCGTTGAAGCGGCAGCTGGCACTCCTGCTGGCCTCCGGTAGAGCCGTCGTTGGTTTTCTGTCCCAGAACCGAATCCGTCTAGAGTGCAGATACCAACACGGTGACGCAAAGCATCTTGCTGTTCCGTAGCTCCCGGTTCTGCGGCAAGCTGGACCATGTGGACTCTGCTTACATACTTCTCACTGTTGCACAGCCAGCTCAGTGCCTGCAGCACAGCCCTGTCCCTTTTAGCAGTGTCGTAGAGGGAACGGTGCCTCACGGGTGGTAAACCTCAGCTTCAACACACACACACACACACACACACACACACACAGCTCACACAGCTCACACTACCCAGCCACAGGAAAAAAAAAAAAAAGGTGCATTATGAACATAAGCAACCCTGCCCAAAAAGAGATCTCGCCAGACAATAGATTTCTTTTTTTTTTTTTGGTAACCCTCCAAATTCTCTTTTTGTGTTCAGTAACGTGCAGTAATATATTTTCCACAATTTTGATCAGCATAAATACACAGGTTTGTATCTTGTTTTTTCTATTTGGCACTTTTCATATAATACATTTTTCCTCATTAGTATTGTTCCCAAGTGTCATTTTAACAGCTTAATAGAATGCAAGCATGTTGAATTTCGTTGTTTATTTTTGCTTGTTTTTTTTTGTTTTTTTTTTTTTTGTTTTTTTTTTTTGTTTTTTTTTTTACATTTTTGAGAACTGAGATTATTTGAGGTTTTTGTGTATTATTCAAGACCCGGCTAAGGTAGATTTAGTTTTTCTCTTATTTTTTTTTCTTCTCTTTTGCCTTGTCAACAGTTTTATGGCTCTTGTTAAATTTACTAGCAGCTCTCAGGAAAGATGGAGCCAGTTTATGGCACCGGCCAATAGTGGGCATGTGCCTTTTTTCTTAGATCTGTTTCTCAACGGGGCATTATCAGCATAAAGAGATGAAAGTGTTGCAAACAATTTGAAGGAATTCCTTGTTTTATAAGGAAAAAAATCCCAAAGCCTTCCTTTAAACCCACTAGTGGTTATATAGCCTTAATTTAACCTTAACCTTGGTGCTCCATAAACAGACCACTTTATGCACCTGCCTCAGGCCTATCTTCACTTCTCTCTGCTCTGAAATGCTCTTTCCAGAAAATCGCATGGCTGGCTTGCTTACTTTAGTCAGGTCTCTGAAGGAGAGGCCTTTGCCCCTCACCCCACCTAAAATGCCGCTCTGCCCCACTCTGCCTCTCTTCTCTCCTCTTACCTTGCACGGTCCTCGTCATTGCCTGACATAATATGTGCCTTTTTTGTTTTTATAGATGTTATCTGTGTCCCTCCTCTAGAAGGGACATTTCATAAGAACAAAGACTTCATCTCTTCTGTTTGCTTCGATATCCCCAATGCATAGAAGATGCCTCATACATAGCATATGTTCCACAACTATCACTGAATGAATGAAGGAGTGAATGAACGAAGTGTCTGATTACATTATCCGTCTTGACATTCTGAAGAGTAAGAGCTGGAAAACTGTGCTAGGCTGATTGGTGAATCTAAAAGTTTGCTGGTCATGAGGGGGCACCTGGGTGGCTCAGTCCATTAGGTGTCCAACTTCAGCTGAGGTCATGATCTCACAGTCTGTGAGTTTGAGCCCGGCGTTGGGCTCTGTGCAGACAGCTCAGAGCCTGGAGCCTGCTTCAGATTCTGTGTCTCCCTCTCTCTCTGCCTCTCTCCCCCTTTTTCTCTCAAAAATAAATAAATACTTTAAAATGTTTTTAAATAAATAAATAAATAAATAAATAAATAAATAAAAGTTTGTTGGCCATGAGTTCCTAACTCTAATGAAACTGATGAGTACTCTCACCCCAAAATGTACACTCCCAAAATTTGCTATGTGATTTCTATGGGTCCTGCCTGGCTGAAGCTTTTAAGGGATCCAGAAATCTCAACTTGAGAACTAGTGCTCCAATGACTACAGTGTAACCCAGAGATCATAGATGGGCAGCCCTACAAACACACCCTGTTTTGGTTGAAATGGGTTCAATGCCAGATGAACTGGCACAAGGTTTTTTTGTTTGTTTTTGTTTTTGTTTTAAGTTTTGAATTTGGTTGCTCCATAATGGAAAAATCTGAACATTTCACATAGGAAAACAAATCCATATTTTCTCAGTTCTCTTGAAAATTCAAAAGATTCGGCAGCACTCAGCCCACATTCCTAACTGGAGATAAGCAATCATGGCCCCAGGTTACCTCAGTCTCCACTGCTCCCTGTGGCTTCTCTGGTTTAGAAGCCGAGTGTTCGTGACCATTTATTAGGCTCATGACGCTGTTTTCTTAAACCTGAGTTAAGAGGAAAGCAAAACAGACCTCTGCCTCTATTTTTCTTAAGCTGGGTCCACTTCACGTATTTCTGTTACCTGCCTGGCTGCTGCAGGAATTTGACTTGAGACCCCTTATCTAACTCAACCATGAATCCTAAGTGGAGGAAGCTAGGACCCCAAACGGTTACGAAACTTGGGCAGGATTATATGGGGGCTGACTTGAACTCAGGTTTCCTAAATCAATGCTTTTTCCGCCGCGCTGTCTTCTCAACTGAATAAAGAACCAAGAAACGTTATCATGTCACTAGAAACTATGGATTCCTGCAAATCTACCAGAATTGCCTAAATTTTTCAAGGTCATCTCTGTATACCTGCCAAATGCTAAGACACATCCAAGCAATGCTTGATGTAGTGAAGGAACAAACAAATGAATGAATCAATTTTAACCTGGGGACTGGGGAAAGGTTTAACCTGGGGAAAAGTAGGATTCATTTATTTATTTTAGTGTTTATTTATTTTTGAAAGAGAGAGAGAGAGAGAGAGAGAGTGTGAGCGGGGGAGGGGCTGCGAAGGGGGGTGAGACACAGAATCTGAAGCAGGCTCCAGGCTCTGGGCTGTCAGCACACAGCCCGATGCCGGCCTCGAAATCATGAACTGTGAGATCATGACTTAAGCCAAAGTTGGACACTCAACCGACTGAGCCACCCAGGTGCCCCGTAAGTAGGATTCACAACTTTCACAACTTTCACAACCACCGAGGGTATAATTTTAATTCTGACGCCTCATTTTTGTTTTCTTTTCCTTTTTTTAAAAGGAGATAGAAGTTTATTGAATAATACTACGAGGGAAGGTCAAAGGAGAGCTGTCTGCCATGAGGCACTGGTAAGGGACCAAGTCATAGGGTGGAGTGAGAAAGTATAGGGACATATGGAATTTTCCGTTGTTTTATAACTGTGCCTGGGTTGCTAGGGACATTGGTTGGTTATGGTCTGTTTGTGTTCAACCTGGTGATCATGGTGGGCCCTTTCACCTCATTCAAGTTTCCATTGCTCAAGCCTGTTGCCTAAAAGCAGCCTCTACATTGCTCCTGATAGATCGACAATAACAAATCTTTGACAATTGGGCACAGGCCTCATGTTCAGTAGCTGCTTCATGCTGTGTGCAGTGGGTGGTTCAGGGGGGCGCGGTGTCCTTACCTAAACTTGCTAGTCTCAGGGGTTCTGTGCCGTTACAGACCAGAGCGTGGTATTATATTAATGTGCTGGTAGGCCATTTGAGTGTGAAATTCCCTGGTAGCCAGGTCCATGGGATTTAGGGGGAGGGAACTCCCCGATGGGGTAGGCTGGAATCCTTGTTGAAACATCATTTGTACATGAAATTGTTAGATTCACTCAGACCCGTGGGAACGTATTTTGCCTGTAGATCAAGGTGCCGGCTGGAGGCTTGCAAGGGACAGAACAGGAGAGGAGAGGCAAGGAAAGGGGTTCTTTGCCCTCATAGGCTTGGGCAGTCACACCTCTTTGCTGTCAGACCTTCAGACCACATCAGAAAGCTGCCCTGGCCAAAGACCTTCAGTTGTCTTAGTAATACTAGGGTTAAGGGCAAGAACGGAGAGGGAGAGAAGGATCCCTCCAAAGGGTGAGAAGGGAAATCCCTCCCCCTTTCAGGCAAGGGTGATCTGGCTGGTTCCCCCTGGGCCTTCGACTTCTCCCCCAGGAATACCCTCAGCCGGAGGTCCTCAGTTCCCCAAGGAGAACCACTGAGGGAAAGCCCTGAGAAATTCCTGGCGAATCCGGGGGAGTCCCTGGCTGGCAGAGGTTCCCCATGAGGGCCACCAAATGTGGGGCGACCGGATCGGGTGGAGGCCAGCGGGACAGGCTGTGAAAGGATTCACCCGAGGCAGAACAAAGGAGGTAGAAGTTTATTGGATGCATTGCAAGGGAGCAGCGGGCAGGACAGCAAAGGAAAAACCGTGTGCCCGCTCATTTTTATTTTCAATAGAATCAGTTCCACTGTATGAAACACACAGCTCGAGCCCACCACGTGAGGTTGGTGCACCGCAAACTGAGTAGGGATTAGCCACCCGTCTTCTGCAGGACACAAATGAGTTTCATTATCTTCATCTGCTCATTTGATTTTAAACTCTGCAGGCTCCTTTAAATTCCCCACAGCTTGAGTTTCAAGGCTTCAAAACTCATGATTTGTGCTGATTCCAAGAGATAAGAAGCAGGTGACCTGAGCCGCTGGTGCTGGGAAGTGCCGCAGAGGTTGCGTTCCTTCTGGCCACTGACACTAACCAGGCTGGACGTGAGCCCTGACTCTGTTCTGCAAATCCATTCCTCTCCATCTCCAGCTGAGTATGGCCTCTCTGTGGGAAATTATTCTCCATTCTGACAGTAGCAATGTTGTGCCCTAGAGTAATAAATGAGAGCCACTTGACCTTTTTAGGAAAGTCATTATCGTTATGATAGCATAATTTTGAAAAGCATTTCCCCCTTAATATTTATATCATCCCAACCCTGAGGACATAAACTGCCACTTCTAGTGGACCCTGTATCTGTTTTTTTTTTCTATTTTAGCAACAGGTGACCTGTTTTCAGCTAGATACACAGCCATAGAGTAAATACCACGTTTCCCAACCAACTACCCTTGTAGACAGAAAGAGCCATGTGTCTAAGTTCTAGCCAGGGGCAGATACAAGTAGAAGTATCATGTATAATGTCTAGAAAGATCAGGCTGCCTAGAGTGTGGGCATGATGGCTGGATATCAAACAGCCATTTCAGACCACGAGGCAGAAGCCACATGGAAGATGGCAGAGCAAGAGGATAGAAGGAGCTTGACTTCCTAATGATGATGGAATTTCCTGTGATTTTTCAGCTGAGTCTAATGCTAATTAAAGCAACTAAAAGTTTGTCAAGAAGACTGAAAACCATTTTGCTAAGTAGGAGTTAATTATATTTAATTAAAAATAGGTGCTTGAAGTTACTTTTCACCATGTCCATCGAGACACTCGCTTCTGCATTATGGGTAAGTGAAAATGATGTTTCCCTTCTTTCTACATAAAAATAAATGAATGCTTAAAGACTTTTGTAGCAATTTGTATGTTTTATTATTTTTGAGGTATCATTGACATATAACGTATGAGTTTCAGGCGTACAACATAATGATTTGTTATTTGTATATAGTGCGAAATGATCACCATAGTAATTCTGGCTACCATCTGTCACCACACATAACAAAACTTTTTTCTTGTGATGAGAACTTTCAGGATTTACTCTCTCGGCGACTTCCAAATATGCACTACAGTGTTATTAACTGTAATCGCCATGCTGTATATTACATCCTCATGACCTACTATTTTACAACTGGAAGTTTGTACCTTTTGACCTTCTTTATCCATTTTTCCCCCCCTCAACTCCCCAGTCTGGCAACCACCAATCTGTGTTCTATATCCATGAGCTCACAGGGTGTTTTCGTTTTCGTTTCTGATGTGTTTTAGAATCTACCTATAAGGGAAATCAGATAGCGTTTGTCTTTCTCTGACTTACTTCACTTAGCATAATGCCCTCAAATCCATCTATGTTGTTACAAACGGCAAGGTTTCCTTTTTTATGACTGGATAATATTTCCAGTGTGTGTGTGTGTGTGTGTGTGTGTGCATGTATGTGTGCGTGCACGTGTCTGTGTGCACCACATTTTCTTATCCATTCATCC
Source organism: Felis catus (assembly GCF_018350175.1). Taxonomy (NCBI): domain Eukaryota; kingdom Metazoa; phylum Chordata; class Mammalia; order Carnivora; family Felidae; genus Felis; species Felis catus. Next base: position 140,393,831 of record NC_058368.1, read on the forward strand.
ATCAGTGGATACACTTAGGTTGTTTCCATATCTTGGCTATTGTAAATAATGCTGTAGTGAACATGGAGGTGCAGGTATCTTTGGGGGAGAGTATTTTTGTTTTCTTTGGATAATACCCAGAAATGGAATTGCTGGATCATATGGTAGTTCTATTTTAAATTTTTGGAGGGCCCTTTACACTGTTTTCCACCATGGCGGCCCTAGTTTACATTCTCACCAACAGTGCACAAGAGTTCCCTTTTCTCCACATCCTTGCCAACACTTGGTATATTGCTTGTCTTTCTGATAATTCTGACAAGTGTGAGGGGATTACTTTGTGGTTTGGACTTGCATTTCCCTGATGATTAATATTGAGGACCTTTTCATGTATCTGTTAATCATTTGTATACCTTAGCTGGAAAATATCTATTCAGATCCTTTGCCCATTTTTTAATTGGATTGTTTGGGGGTTCTTTACTGTTGAGTTGTAGGAGTTCTTTATGTTCTTTATATATTTTTGATATTAACCCTTTCTCAGATATGTGATTTGCAAATATTTTCCCAGTTTTCCCTGTTATAAGCTCCAGGGGTACCTTATAGATTTTTCATACTATTTCTCATGTTTAGAATTATTTGCTAAGTATCTGTCTTTGCTGTTGACAAAAGCAGTGAAAGCAGGCATTTCTGTCTTGTCACTGCCACTTCCTCAATATCTGGTCTAGCTCCTAACACTTAATGGAACTTAATAAATATTCATGGAATGAATGAGCTTTTGTTATCACGCTATCTGGACAGAATGTTTTTCACTTAAGAAAAATGTATGAACCCCCACAATCTCAATGTTGAGCAGAATCAAAATAAAATGTTTTAGAGTTGGCATTAGCAATTGAGAAAGATTGGTCTTCTATCTGGACCGGTGGGAAGATTTCCAGGTACATCCTTGAAAAGGGACTCAGGACAGAAAATGACCGGCAGTCAGGCAGAGAGGAGGCCGGGCTCTGTGGTCAGTCAAGTCACAAACAAGTAAGGGGCAGAGGTAGTGTTCCTCCGCGTGCACTCCCTCCACCCTCTGACCCCCTGCCTCACCCCGGCCTTGCCTCAGGGTTGCCGCTGCAGGGCCACACTGGAACATCAAACAGGGGATTTTGTTTGCTGACTTGGCTTCATAACAGGGCCTCTCCCTGACCTTTTCCTTGCGTGTAATAAAGGGGAAGGACGCATTTAAAGTGGAATTGCACAAGTTTCCCGTATGTATTATTACGCTTTCAAAGGAACACCTCAGCTGAGCACCGCTGCCTGGAATAGATTGAGGGCATCTGCCCCAGCCGCACCCTTGGCACTTTTGCCCCAGTGCCTCAGCCTTTCCTATGGGAGTGAGAGCTGGCCCAGCCCAGCCCCCCGGGAGCCCCTGCCACAGCAAGAGATGTGCTGGTACTGGACTCTGTGTTGCCAGGTGCCTGGAAGGATCCAGAGACCCCTCAGGTTTGACAGCCAGTGGTGAGCTGTTTTTAGGATGTGCAGAGAATGAAGGAAGAAGGACCCAGCCACACAGCTGGGCTTCGTGGCCCCCCAGGACACCATTCAGGATGGTAGAGCCCCTCAAGTATCTCAACACCCATTTCCAGAGTCGTTCTCTGGAATTATCAGACGGGAGTTTCTCCGCTGTTATGTTGACTCGGCTTTTCTCTATCTCCACTTGCACCACCTCTGTCCCTGCTGACTAATTCTCTGTACCACCCTTTTCTCTTCATCAGGCTTCTGCTGCCTTTACCCTGTGGCCCCTCTTTAGCATCATCCTACTATCACTTTCCCTGTCCAGACCTCACAGACTCCCCAACGGTGGTGTCTGATGCGTTCAGCCTATCGCCGTGACCAAGTTCTCACGTCAGACCTCAGCCGTTGGTCAGCCATTGGGAAGTTGCCGTCAGGTTAGAGGCCAATTCCCAGCTCAACCCATTGTAACTGAAGCCACACATGCAGAGTGACATGGTAGAAACCATTCACCCACTGGACATGGGCACCTTGCATATGACAGGGCTCCGTGCTGGCGTGGAGAACACAGCAGGGAAACAAAACAACACAAGCTTCAGGCTTCGTGAACGGTGCTTTCAGTTGGAGGTTAGGAGGACTGACAAGAGACGAACTAGAAAGGGCATCATAGGATAGACATGGGTTGATGTGACGGACAGAAACAGAGCAGAAGTGCATAGGGAGTGCTGGAACAATATCGGAGTGGCTGTCCATTTCAAACAAGGCGCCAGAGCAGGTCCATAAGAGAGAGTGAGGTGTGTGTCATTAAGGACACAGAGAAGGTGAGAAGGCCACGAAGGAAGTCTCACAGGGCTCTCGCGTGGTAAGAATGATGAGGTTGCTGGAGACACGGTCATGTCACTTGGTATTGGCTTTGTCAGCACTGAGAATCGCAGGGAGTCCTGCCCTCTGTGTCTCGGAGAGGAGAGGAAGATGCCTCCATAAGGTACATAGTGCAGCATCTGATGCTCCAAAAAGTCCAAGAAGGACCGGACCCCGAAGGGCATTTACAGAGGGAACCAGAGGACAGGCACCGCATTCTGTCTGCGCCTGTCCCTGCTGTCCCAGAGCCTTTCCACAGGAGCAAGGATGCCATGGACTTCCAAGTCGGAACTATCCGGTTCAGTGGGCCTTAACCTGAAGGGGTGCGGGAATCACCCGGAGGCCTTGTTCAATTCAGATTGTGGGGCCCATCCCCAGCAGTTCTGAGTCAGTAGGGCTGAGTGGGCTCCAATGACAGATGTTTCTAACTCTTTCCCAGCTGCCGCTGATGCTGCTGGTCCAGGTATGACTCTTGGAGAAGCACTGCTGTCATTTACACTCTCATCCCTCCCAGTCCCTCAGAGTCTGCCCTCACCTTTCTTCCTGTCTGAGATGGCTGGCTTCCTCTTCTGTGTCTCCCTCAAATCCAGCTTGGAGCCACTTCCTCCAGGAAACTCTCCAAGGAAAAATCCTTCTTGCCTTCCTCTGCCTGTTTCCATGCCGTGTCATATCTGTACTCATCTATCTGCTTTCTGGACTGTAAGGGCTAGTTCCTCCAGTTCCTAGTATCTAGTAAATGTTAAGTGAAACTGTCTGAGACCCCTGGATTTCCCCCTTGGCATCTGCGAAAGGAAGGCCGTGTTGGGAATGAGTTCCAGCTTGCTGCTCCCTGGGCTTCCCTCACCATCAAGACCCCATCTCCTCTGAGCTCCTGAGCTCCCCTGAACTCCCTAGTTCCAGCAGATCCAGACGCGCTGTTGTAACATCTAGCCACCCTGGAAGTTGAAGTTCTTTCTCTCACAAAACAATATGCAGTTAGATGTTGTAAGAGGGCTCTTTGACTAAGAGACTCCAATAAGCATAATCAAGTACCGGAATGGCCAAGCGTGCGTGGGGAAGCTGGAGAGTCAGGAGATCGAGTGATTCCACCCTGCCTCTGCACAAGCTGAGTGGCCGTGGGCCAGCCACTGGCCCCTTCATGTGTCAAATGAGGGAACCGGACTAGATGATTTCTAAGGTCCTTCTCAGCTCTCAAATTCCAAGATTAGAGAACTGAGTTCATGTAGATGTTAAGCAAAGATACCCAGACTTCCAGCATGAGAGTGCCAGCTCTGGAGGAAAATCTGTCTTTCCTGTAAGCTCTTTCCTAGCTTTCGCTCTGCCTGTGGAGCCATAGGCAACTCCCTAAAGATTCCAGGGGAGCTGTGGATGGAAACGCAGCTGTGGAAGGAAAATGGGGGACTAAATTGTAACACAGAGAAAGGTGCATAGACACCTTACATGATAACTGCAAGAATTAAGAGAAAATGATATAAACAGCAAGCACCTAGCACAGAGGCTAGCCCAGCACGTATGTTCAGCAAGTGTTAGTTCTTCAGTCCACGTCTGCTGCCAGGCTGGCCCTTAAAGGAGGAAAGCACTGTGTACTCTGAACCCCAGAGTCCTTCTTATCAGCTTCTGGTCACTCCCGCTGGCCTTGCTTGGTCACTTATTCATTCAACCTATGTTTATTGAGCTTCCACCAAGTGCCAGATAGGGTGTGAAGGATCAGCACAGGTAGTTACAACACCATCCCTGTTCTCGAGGAGCAGGTGCTGTGCTTTAGTTAGGGATACGGACAAGTCAGCAACTATGATGTGATGGGACACATCTACTAGGAATAAGCTTTGGGTCTAAGAAGGTAAGAGAGATCAGAGGAGAATTCCTGGGCAGGTGACATCCAAATTGATTCTGGAAAGGTGAGAGACGATTGACTAGACTAGGTGGTGGCAGGGTAGAGGATTCTGGGGAGAGGGAGAAATGAGTCTGGGCAGGTGAACAGGATCACATCACCAAAGGTCTGTGTCCTACAATACAGAGCTGAGTCTTTAACTTAGGAATAATACACTGCAGGATTTCAAGTAAAAAACTAACTAATTAACTTAATGGAATAAATTGACAGTTCTGATTTTAGCCCCCATGTTTCTTCCTCAGCAGAAGGTCCAGCCACTTCTTTCTTTTGCCTGTGTCATTTGCTCTAGGCCAGCAATCCTCTCTGCCACTGTTGCATTCTGTGTCCAGCCCCAGACCCGTGTGGGTCCACCCAGGTCAAGCACCGAAGGAATCCCAGAAGCTTCAGGCCCTCTGCTCCATCATGGGCCTTCAGGAACCAGGGGGAAGCAGAAAGTAGAAGAATGTTCCAATGGGTTAGGAGAGTTTTCCTCATTTAATATCTAGATTTTAAATTGAGTAACTTTTCAAGTATTTACTTGTGAAGAGCTTGTCTTCAGATTCAAGGGCAGCCAGTATAAACCTGGATCTTCAGTGAGCAATGAAATCTAAAGAGTCTGACCTCTCCACTCCCGCAGAAGTGGGGTCACCAGATAATGTCATTCCTGGCTGAGAAACCCCTGTGGCTTCCCATCTCGCTTGGAAGGAAGTCCAAAGTCCTGCACAGGCTGCCCTGCCTCCAAAATCAGTCTCCTCTGGGTCTTGCCATCTCCATCCACACCTGCCTATGGCTGGTGTGTTCTCCGTGGCTGCTGCCTGAGATGCTGTCCCTTCTTGGCAGTCTCTTTTTTGTTCGAGGTCCCACACCTCTATTTCACCTACTCAGAGACTGTCTCTGGCCATCTGGTCTAGAGCAGCCTGGAAGAAGGGCCCTGAGATCGGGGCACAGGTCTGTCCTTGTCCCCTTACCTCGCTTCCTATTATTCCCCCCAAGACCCTTCTATGAGCCACCGCTCAGGTCCCCAACACTCCTTCATCTCCCTCCACAACGTGGTTGCCTTCCTCTGAAGTCTGCATGTGCCAAATGTTCTTCCAATGTTTGCTTTTCCCTCCTGCCTCTTCCTCTTCCAGGATCCAGAGTAAGGGGTAAGAAATGGGACTCTGGAGACATAAACACATGCAGCAAATCCTGAAGGACTGTGGTGAGCCAGGTACTGTCCTGGGCCCTGGTTTACTCCGGGGTTTGAATCCTAGCTTTTCAACTTACTCCCGGGGTGTCATGGTCCTAACCTCTTGGACCCTTAGGCTTCTCATCTTTAAAATGGGACTAGTAGGGGGCGCCTGGGTGGCTCAGTCGGTAAGCATCCTACTTCAGCACAGGTCATGATCTCACGGTTCGTGAGTTTGAGCCTCGCATCGTGCTCTGTGCTGAAAGCTCAGAGCCTGGAGCCTGCTTCAGATTCTGTGTCTCCCTCTCTCTCTGCTCCTCCCCCACTCACTATGTCTCTCTCTCAAAAATAGATAAACATTAAAAAAAATTTTTAAATGGGGCTAGTAAAGTCTACTGTGATGGTTAATTTTATGTGTGAACTTGGCTGGGCTACAGTGCCCAGATATTTGGTCAAATATTATTCTGAATGTTTCTGTGAGTGTGTTTTGGGATGAGATTAACATTTAAATTGGTGGATTTGAGTAAAGCAGATTGACCTCTGTAATGTGGGTGGGCCTCGTCCAGTCAGTTGAAGGTAGACAAAAAGACTGACCTCCCCTGTGCAAGAAGGAATTCTGCCAGCAGACAGCCTGCAACCTCAGCTCTTTCCCAGGTCTCCAGGCAGCCGGCCCACCCTGAAGAGTTTGGACTTGCCAGGCTTAATTACACGAGCAAATTCCTTAAAATCAGTCTCTCTATGTATAGATGCATCCTACTGGTTTTGTTTCTCTGGAGAACCCCAAACTCATACATCTACTTTGCAGGATTTTGTCACATTCATCAGCCCTAATACTTGCTCCCACTTACTGAGTGCTTACCGCGTGCCACCCGCCTTGCTAAGGGTTGACCTTACGTGATCTCGTGTAATCCTCACCACAGCCTTACGAGCTGCCATCATTATTATCCTGTGTACAGCAAGGAAATGGACGTTCAGATGGCAATCCGACAGTCAGTAAAGGCTGGCGTGAGGGGGGCTTGAGAGGGGAGCTCATAGAGGAGAGAGAGATGTGCGTGACCAATTACCTGGACTTTCTACAGCCTCATTTCGAACCTGTCCACTTAAACATCTTTTCACTGATAAGCTCATACACTGAAACAAGCCGCCCACATGGCCTGCTTCCAGTGAAGCAGAAGGCAAGAGAGATGTAGCTCGCAGGGTGCTGTGGCTCACGGAGCGGCTGCCAGAGAAAGGCTGCCCAGCCGTCACCACAGGGTTTACCCTGTCTGCCCTGACTTTGCTGTCGCTTCACTTGGCCTGCTCTGGGAAGCAAGAGCCCCCCACTGAGAGGCTGTAAGTCCTTCTGGAATGGTTCTCCCGGTTTGCCATGCTAGATGTTTCCCCAGAAAATTCCCTTTATCCATGAACAAACTTTTTTTTTTAATTTTTTAATTGGAAAGGGAAGGACAAATGAAGGGTTTTCAAAAAAAATGAGAAAATGGGGCGCCTGGGTGGCTCAGTCGGTTAAGCGGCTGACTTCGGCTCAGGTCATGATCTCGCGGTCCGTGGGTTCGAGCCCCGCGTCGGGCTCTGTGCTGACCGCTCAGAGCCTGGAGCCTGTTTCACATTCTGTGTCTCCCTCTCTCTGACCCTCCCCCGTTCATGCTTTGTCTCTCTCTGCCTCAAAAATAAATAAACGTTAAAAAAAATTTTAAAAAAATGAGAAAAGTCTTTCGAGGCAGACAAATATGCACTTTTCTTCCACGCGAATTAGAATGGATTCTACAAAAGCATGTTCCATTTACTATACTCCTTTTAGCATTTTGTTAGGAGCTTTGCCTGCCCGTGTTTTCTTTTTTCACGTTCCCATAATGCTGTGAAATGGATATTGCTTGACAGATGATGGCATAGCGGCTCGAGGGACACAGGGACTTGCCCACATTCACATAGTCACACAGTTACTCCAGCTTTGCTCTGGTGAAGGAGCCTCACCACGAGTGATCACCTGGCAGCTATGGGGAGACCTGGTGATTCTGATAATCCTTGGCTTCTGCTGGGAAGAATGCCTAAGGGGAATGCCTGAAAATAGTGGGATCTGTTTGCTTTCTTTTTTTTTTTTTAATTTTTTAAGTTTATTTATTTTGAGAAAGCGCATGAGACGTGTAAGGGCAGAGAGAGGAGGGAGAGAGAGAATCCCAAGCAGGCTCCACACTGTCAGCACAGAGCCCAACGCGGGGCTTGAACTCACCAACCGTGAGATCATGATGGCCTGAGCCAAAATCACGAGTCAGACGCTCAACTGACTGAGCCACCCAGCACACGCACTTACTCTAGGTTTCAACATATTCTAAATGCTAGACATAAGACATAGTTCTTGTCTGGCCAAACACTGGGTTGACATTGTGCAGATGGTAAAACATCATAAATGCCAAATTCAGCAAAAATTTCCCTGATGGATCTAACTTTCTCTTTGTCCTAAAAACTGAGAACACTGGTTTTTGCTAAGTGTCCTTATTACTACAGTGTTCTTTCTGTTTGGCTGACGTTTGTTTTCTTATTCTTGTTAATCCTTTCCGAAATCCATGCCTTCTCAAACCAGTTAGACCACGAATTCCTTGAAACCAGAGGTTACGCACTTACAAGCAGCTCGATAAATATGCTCTGACTTCCTACAAATCATTTATGACACCCAGTAATTTCCCTATAGAATCAAAATTGTGTACTTTAGCAAGCCATCAATTTTATTTTTAAGCAGTAAAGTTCATGCTCTCACTTCTCCTATCATGTTTTTTCTCCTGGATCTAAATCACACTGTGAATCCATGTGTGTACCCTGATAATGTATGATATAACTCGCAGTGCAGCTCTTGAAGCCTCCTTTTCCTGCAAACCTAGGGAAATCAGAAACGTTTGCCAGGGACACATTAGCTTTAAGAACTTGTTTCCGAACTGTATTTGCATATTCATGCCCCCTCGCTCTCTGTGTCTCTCTCTCCTCTCTCCTGGCCTCTCTTGCATTCCCACAGATCGCAGTGTGATTTTTGCCAAATTCATACAGTAACTTCTGGGCTGTGAGCAAAGGCTAGGGGACTATGAGAAAGGTCATTGCTCCCTGCCTATTGTTCCTTGGCGTTCCCAGGCCCCAGCCATGTTCTTGTTTAAACACAAGACTTGTTAAACAGTTCCTAAAACTAGGTGTTTGGAGAAGGAGAAGGAAAAGTCATAGGAACTAAACCAGCTGCCAGTCTGGTGACCCTAGTACAGAACCTACACAGGGCCAGGCATGAAGGAGGGGACAAGGCAGGGGTGCAATGTAAGTGCAAATGCCCCTTTATTCTCTGGGCTGTGGGAACCCATGCCCGTCCTTCCTCACCTGGGCACCCCTCCAGCCTTGTTTGACCTTGGAGCTGTACCTGCAGGGCAAAAGAGAAGCCATGTGTTTCCCTAAGCAGTTCTTGGTAGTCTGCCAGGAGGCCCGGCGCTCTGCAGGCATCGCTGGCGATTCGGACAGGCTCCTCACTGCTTGCTTTCCGGTTAAGGATGGCCTGGCCCCAGAAGGAGGCCCTGAGAGAAGTTCCTTGGAGGGGACCTCTGGAGGCAGCTGTGGGTGGGGGGCCCTTCTCTTCTTTCCTGAGACGGCACTGGCGAGGTGTGTAACCACCCCACCACCCCACCATCCAATCGCGTTTCTCAAATCTTGAGTGGGTCACACTCTCGAGAAAGGATGGCCCCGCCCCCCCCTTGCCCCCCAAGGCTGGCACAACAGACAGACCACCTGCACGAATATCTCTCTCCACCTAGCCTGGCACCTGGTCTAAACTTCACACCACCATGTTCTTTCTGGCAGGTCCAGAAAACCCTGTGAGGATGAACAAGTGTCACTTGAGAGCGCACGATGCAAGCAGTGCACCGATTGGCCGCTAAGACTGTCCAGTGTGCGGATGCCTCCCAGAAGATAGCAGGGCTTTGAGAAGCAGGAAGGAACTCAGCAGGGGTAAGTCTGAATGCACAGGCGAGTCAGAAAAATCCGCAGCACCGGCTTCTCAATAGACATGGGTGCCAGTAAAATAGGGGAGGAAAAGGTTGTGAGGCAAGACCAAGCTGGCCCTTAGCCCAGAGGAGTAGCAGGGCTTGAGGGCTCTGGCTGAAGAAGGGTCCATGCCCCATTTGCAGGGGAAGTCATTGACCACTCCCAGCCCTTGCTGCGGGCCTGAGAATGGGGGCCCCACTGGCCAGGTTTCCGTGTTTTTGTTTTTTAGGAGAAGGGAGAAACCACAACCAGCTTGTTTTTACATATTGGCAACTAATTTAGTATTTAGAAACACTGCATAGTCCCACCCAGTATACACTAATTAAAACATTTGTGTGCCTCGTTTGGCTTCTAGGGAACAGTGAAGGAGGAGACCACCCAGGGTCATACTGCCTCTAGGGGCAGCCGAGAGCCTGTTCCTTCCAGCTCTAATGCAGAACATAAAATGATGTAACAGGCAGGAGGCCCTTAACAATCGATCAGACCCATTTAAGCCAAGAGCCAAGTGTAATTCTGTCCACCTCTTTACCTCAGATCCATATCTTGACCCTGGGAAAAAAAATAGTTCAATCCGTTCTTTTTCTTTTTCTTCCTCTTCCAAGCTCAAAAAAAAAAAAAAAAAAAAAAAAAAAAAAAGCAAAAAGCTGACATGTAAAGCTTCCAGGATTTCAGGTGAATCCCCAAGCCAGCAACATTTAGAACTTGGACAAAAAGCCGTGAAGCCCTGAATGACCTTGGGCAAGGTTCTTGGTCTATCTAATTCCCTTCTTTTGCTCACTAAGAGAACCTGTTGTTATGGGGGAAAACACAAAACCAAGAATAACTAATCATCTTCCAGACACGTGTGCCTCAGTTTGTTCCTCCACAAAACTAGTGGAACAGGTCCAAGGCCTTCGGAGGCCAAGGGTCTCTAATAGCCCTCTACCTAGAACACTTCCCCCTGTGAACTCAGGAATGCCCTCCAGCAAGAGTGTGAAATGCATGACGTTTCAATTCTTTGAGCTTCTTCCCACTCCCCCTACCTCTGGTTACCCGGATGCCCTGGCTGAAGTCTGGATGCCCCAGGGACACTTAAATGAATAAAAAGCCCGGTTGTTTTACTAAGTGATGTAGCAAGATCTACAAATACAAACACCAAAAGATCGAGACTACAATGTGCATATGAATATCTCTTGGACCCAAAAGCACATGAAGAACTTGTGCTCCCTGTTTTAAAGGTTCAGAATGTCCTCATCCCTCATTTTAGAAATCACATTCGGGACTTTCATGCTGAATGCCATTAAGTGGGTAGTGTTTGGAACTATCTGCTCATCCTAACTTGGAAGCAAGTTTATTTACTCAGCATAAAAGGAAGTATTTGAACTCACAGAGTGTGATTCTCTGCAACTTTTAAAAGTAGCAAGACTGGACAGGCAACTTTTAGGACAGTAAGACATATTTCTCTGTTCTGAATACCACCTTGCTACCTTAACTAGGCAGTTGTAGCTGGGTAGACGTTCAATGTGAAAAAGGACATGAGTTTTAGTGAATATGGGTAATATACTTAGATGATACTAATGGGCTCTGGTTTCTAGGATTCCATTCTATTGCCTTCTTCATTCAGTTAGTTTTGAACCATTCTCTTGTGAAACTAAACGTTTGAAGCATTCTTTTGTGAAACTAAACGTGTGAACAACGTTTTTGAGACTATCACATTATCACCTAGGTGAATAGGATGACCTTCCCATCCCACCATTAATATTTGCGGAAGACGTTATTAGGACCCAGCTGGCCTTTTCAAATGACAGATTTGCGTAAAAATTAGGCTAGGAGCAAAATGGACCTGAAGCTGCCTTAGTGCATGGCATATGGTTATATTCCCTTCGCCCCTCCTCCACGTATAGCTCAGTATCCCTCATAAAGGAGACATCAGAAAAATTATGGAATATGCAGAAGAACTGAACCTGAGAAAAGGCCAGCAACTGCTGAAGTAGATGGTGTATGAGAATGAGAAGGGAACAGGAGGCAGGCTGAGCCCCAGCTGTCCCAGCTCTGGGCAGAGGGCACCTCGCCAGGCTTCAGTGGTGCTGGAGATCCTCTCTCAGATACTTTCTCCAGGGCACAGTTTCACCCTGGTCCCAGCTCAGCAATCCCGCTTCTGTGCTAAGAAGCCAACCTATTCTCCTCAGGCCCCTCCTGGCTTCTTTCTCTCCCCCACGTGATCATTTTGCTCACCTCCTCTGGATTCTCGCCTAACGCTTACAGCCTTGCTTAATCACTTAGTAGCTGCCAGTAAGGAAGGACACGGCACAGGGAATTTCATTGAAGCTGTGTTCTTCTAAGCCATTGAGTGGAAACACGCATCACACTCTGCCCCAGCCAGTGTTTTGTTGATGCTACACTTGGTTCAAAGCCTCCCATGACTTCCTAGGATGTTTCTTTTTCTATTCTTAGGCATAACTCGCCATTCTTCTACCTTTATGCAGCTTGTGTTTCCCCTGGCCCTTCTCTTTTGCCCTGGCCTCTAGACCAGGAGTGGAGTGATTAGAATGTGCTCGTGTAACTTTTACCCCTCATTGTGGTTCCTGGAGCTGGAGCCTCTCCAGTAAGACTCCCTCCTTCTGCAGGGTTTTTCTCTTGCTGGAGTCCTCCTCGCCCTGTGGTCTTATCCCCAAGGGGCAGCTCCTGGGAAAGACAGGTCCATCATCTCATCTGCTTTGTTTTTCTTCCTCTTTCTGGAAGTTGAACGGCGTGGCTGGCTGGAACGGACAACCTTGCACTGAAAGCACCTAAGTGAAGGGGTGCCTGGGTGGCTCAGTCAGTTGAGCGTCTGACTTCGGCTCGGGTCATGATCTCACGGCTCGTGAGTTCAAGCCCCGTGTCAGGCTCTGTGCTGACAGCTTGGAGCCTGGAGCCTGCTTTGGATTCTGTGTCACCCTCTCTCTCTGCCCCTAACCTACTTGCATTACATCTCTCTCGAAAGTAAACATTAAAAAAAAAAAAAAAAAAAGCACGTAAGGGACTCCAAGGTGTTTTTCCTTCTCAGAAATGTCATAGTTACCCCTCTTTCTGGATTTCATTCTATTGTTACATGTAATTCTGCCATGTTGCTGCTCTGTTCTTTTCTAGGTGGGGGAGGTATTGCAATACAAGTACTTGTTACTCTACATGTAGGTCATCTGCCAAGGTTTAGCTCTCTGTTGCAACCAGATTCTGCTTGAAGGTTGGCCATTCACCTGATAGGTGGTGTTAACTGAATTTCTTCTGCATAACAGGGCTTGTTGGCATCAAAAGGGCAAGGGAGAAACAAGAAATTGACTTCAGAACCCCAGTTTGAGGGTGTACCAAGAAATTAATTTTGGCGAGAATTGAGATTGAAGTTAATCATTCCTTGTTTGGTGAATATTTATTGGGTCCCTACTACATGCAAAGCGCTGGGTTTACAAGCAATGAATAAAACTAGAAAGCAGTTAAACCACAATAACAGATGATTTGTTAACAGCTCTAAGACATGGAGACCCAAGAACTCTTTGAGGAAGAAATGAAAATTACGCAGAAATAGTAATTTTATATATTAGCTCCTACCTTTTCCTTAAAAAAACTGAAAGTCCTGAAATAGAACTCTTTTATCAAAGAAGCCTGATAGAAGCATCCTTAAAGAAGAAGCAATGCCTGCCTGGGGTAAGATTACAGAGAAGGAAGAATAGGGAAGTGTGACCTCTTTTCCTTGTGGCCCTTGGACACTAAGGGATTTTTTTTTTTTAATTTTTTTTAACGTTTATTTATTTTTGAGACAGAGAGAGACAGAGCATGAATGGGGGAGGGTCAGAGAGAGAGGGAGACACAGACTCTGAAACAGGCTCCAGGCTCTGAGCGGTCAGCACAGAGCCCGACGCGGGGCTCGAACTCACGGACCGCGAGATGTGACCTGAGCCGAAGTCCGCCGCTTAACCGACTGAGCCACCCAGGCGCCCCACTAAGGGATTTTTTTAAGGGACTGAGCCACTTAATCAAGGGAAATAAACACGAGTGGAATTCCAAAACCTAATTTTTGAAACCAAGAACTATAAAACTGACAAAGACCCTGACACAGACAAGACACCCAGTGTTAACTGAATTCTATTGAAAATTATATTATCACAGAGACTCATTAGCTTAAATCGAGGAGCTAGAAAAAAAAAATTAATGAGAAAATAAAGAATGAAAAAAATCATTTAAGATTTAAAAGAGCTATTTGTAAACTTGTTTACAAAGAAATTAGTGTAAAAACCAAAAATAAAATCAAAGTGAGCTCAGCTCTTCTGGCCCATGGAGAGTTTGGAATCCTAGGAACATCTCTGGTGACCTTGAAAAGGAGTTGCATGTGAATTGTGGACAGAATTTCAAAACTCTGATCAAAGGTTCCCTTGCTTATTGAAAAGGACTCCACCCAATAGAGGAATCTTCTCTATAGCATTTCCAGCTAAATGCTTTCTTTTTCAAAGAACATCTCATTCAATTTCGATGGAGTATTATTTCAAACGTCAAGTTTATTCTAATTAACAGCTTTTCTGAGAAGATATAAACTCCAGACATTTAGAAAAACTTGATTTACCACATTTTAAAGGACACTGAAAGTTGATAGTACAGTTTGCAAAAGACAAATTCCTGACTCTTTTCTATTTTGTTTAATTTTACCTCCTGGAATGTTCTCAGTTCTCTCCAGAGATTGTAGAATTCACTCTCAGAATGAAAACAATTTAAATTCATTTAAAAATAATTTAATAAATACAACTAGACAACACATAGCCCTTGGAGTGGAAAGAAGGACTGAAGTTTTTAACAAATCTAACAATAAACATTAAGGGCTTGAAATAACAGAACATTAAGCAGCTTTTTCTGGGGACCGTTGTGTCTCCCCGCCCCCACTCGACCTTGTGGCTGATCAGTGGGAGGTTTCTGCCTTAGCCTTCAACACAGTCCTTACTCTGCATATGCGGTTTGTGTTCATAGTACATTTTCACAGAAACATAGAACATGTGTCCTGGTAAACTAACAGCTCTGACACCCCAACATGCTTAGAAATTTTAGAAAATGAAAAGAAGCTGCTATGGACTGAATGTGCTGCCCCACCCCCACACACCCAATTCTAATCCCACCCAGCTTGGTAGCATTTGGAGGCAGGGTTTGGGGGAGGAAATTAGAGGCTATCATGATAGGATTAATGCTCTTCTAAAAAGAGACGGGAACCTCCCCTCCCCCTCCACGCATGCACCAAGAAAGAGCCATGTGAGGTCTCAAAGAGGACCATCTGCAAATCAGGAAGTGGGCTCTCATCAGAAACCAAATCTGGGGGTGCCTGGGTGGCTCACTGAGGTTAATCATCCAACTTTTGATTTCGGCTCAGGTCATGAGAACAAGCCCCTGTGTGGAGCCCCCATGTTGAGCCCCAGCTTTGGGTCAAGCCCCTCTCTTTCTTTCTCTCTCACTCTCTGCTGCTCCCCCACTTGTGCGTGCGTGTGTGTGTGTGTGTGTGTGTGTGTGTGTTGCCACCTTGATCTAGATTCCTCAGCCTCCAGAACAATGAGTAACAAGTGTCTGTTGTCTAAGCCACCCAATCTATGGTATTTTGTTATAGCAGCCACTGCTGATGGAGACAACAAGCCTTCACAAGTCAGCTAGTTTACTGACTTGGCTTACAACCTGTGGAGATCAAATGATAATCTTTATATGTGATAAGCATACTGTATTTGTTGATGTCACCCAAAGAGATCGCTACCATGATTTTCCAATCTTGATTGAGCCCCTACTCTATGCTAGACAATGATCAAATTTCAACTCCACGAAAGCTCTCAATATTTAGACTCCCAGAGTCTCTAAGAAGAAAACAGTAGCTTGGAATTCTACACATGGAAGAGCAGCAGGTTTTCAACAGCTATAACTTTCCCATGTTGTCTGGACCTTCTTGCGGCTACTACTGTTTGGTAGTAAGGGTGAAATCTGGGTACTCCAAGTGCTAATATTTCATTTCTTTTTAATTAAGAGGAAGTAGAAACATAAATAGCAACTAAGGTAGCATTTACTAAAGGCTCAAAGGAAGATATTACTAAAGATATTTGATACAGGAATTTGGAGGGGAAAATAAACTTAAGTGCAAGAAGGAGAAAGCCAACACAGGAATAGCCACTGGAACAGTCCAGGTAAGAGCTTGAACCTGACTGGCCACGGTGAGGATGAGAGCAAAGAAGAAAGAAGGGACATTAACTTGGAAGAGGGCTATGTATAAGGAACCACCTGTCTTAGGGAGGGATTGGACGCTGAGCAATCAAACCAGATTGGGGTTTTGAATCTAAGTGACTGAAAATGTTTGTAGGAATAAAGTATGGCAAACACAGGAAAGGTACATTAGTAGAGGGGGAGGGGGTCGATGTGGAAGTGGTTGATTATGATCTTTTTATCTGTTGAGTTTGAGGTGGCCGTTGTATTTATAGTATGGCAAAGGGCAGGCCCTGGCGAGAGCTGCCTTCCTTGGAGTGGTGTTCCTTGGTGCACTATTGGCTTTTACGCTTGGCTTCAGGCTGACCAGATCCAGATGTGAAGTTAACTCTTGGCAAGCTGAGTGACTGACCTTTAGTAGGTAGCTAGCTCTAAGTACAAAACACAACAGAATGTTTAAGCTGTGCTTTGTGATAAAATGTGGCAACATCTCCTTAGACAATAGACCAATCATATGGCCATCCTTCCATTCACTCATGAAGTGATCAGGTGTCCCTTGTTGAGTCTTAACGGGAGGACCAGGAGTCACTAACCAATCCCCAAATGGAGAAGCAGTCATCAGGGACTGGGTCTCTGCAGCCTGGTAAAGAGCAGTTGAGTTTTGGAGTAGGAACTACAACCCCGTCACCAGAAAACAAGCATCTTGTCAGAAAGATGTGTATGTTTGCATATTCAGATTGCTTCTATCAATATGTTTATCTCAATGAGGCTTTGCTTCAAAATAGTATAGATATGCCTTAATCAAGCAAAGTAAAAGAATCTCAACTTTAAACGCTGGTAAACCAACATTCTAAGACACTGTTTCTATTTTGACTACATTAACAAAACGCATATTTCTTTTAAAAAAATATTTTGAAAAGTGTTCCAAACACAGAGAAAGATATAGAGGATAAAATAACAAATATTTATGTATGTACCGCCTGGATACAAGAAACGTCATATTTGCCTCATTTTTTTGAAAGGAAATGAAATCTTACAGAATTTGATGTTCCTGTCTACCTTCTCAGCATCCATCACCTTCCCTAGTTTGTCGGTCGTTATTACTATTCTGAAATTGGTATGTTCTTCCTGTGAGTCTTTTTATGCATTTGCTACATGCATATGTCCCAATATCATGTAATATTATTTTATATGTTCATAACTGTACAGGAATGCCATCACATAGTATTTTCTTATTCTGTCATATTTTTTTTATTTTTTTTTAATTTTTTTTTCAACGTTTTTATTTATTTTTGGGACAGAGAGAGACAGAGCATGAACGGGGGAGGGGCAGAGAGAGAGAGAGACACAGAATCGGAAACAGGCTCCAGGCTCCGAGCCATCAGCCCAGAGCCTGACGCAGGGCTCGAACTCCCGGACCGCGAGATCGTGACCTGGCTGAAGTCGGACGCTTAACCGACTGCGCCACCCAGGCGCCCCCTGTCATATTTTTATATATCACAATGTATTTATCCAATTCACGACTCAAGGACATTTAGGTTGTTTCCAGTTTTTCCTGGAATGAACATCCTTGTACATGTGTACCTGAATGTGACTGCTTCTCTAGAGGATCTTAGTAGATGGGGAATTACTGAACTTCAGGAATTGCACATCTTTGCCTTCGCTAGAGATGGCCAAGTTGTTCCTCTACATGATTGCTGGAAGTACATTCCTCTAAATACTGTATGAGCATTCCTAATATTCCACACTAGCTAAACATTTTAATTTTTGCCAACCTAGTGGCTGTTTTAATTTTCATCCCCTGAAAAACAGTGAAGCTTTTTTTCAAACTATCCAAGCTCTCCTAAGTCAGCTAGAAGTTTGTTGGCCTCTCATCCACCATTTAAGACAAAGTGTTCCAGATGGGGTAAGAGTCAGACAGAGAAAATTGTGCTGGGGGGACACGTGTAGACTCAGATAAACCCAGTCCTGCCATTCACTACTGTGAGGCTCTCCAAGGCTCAGTTTCTTCACAGAGTTGCTCCAGGATTGAAAGTAACAACTATTTCTCTTACGCTGCCTGGTACACACAGGTATTTACCAAATTCATGATTGTATCAAAATAATTGAGTAGCCACTACATTCCAGGCATTGCTGCAGAGTCCTGGGCACACAGCAGTGAGCATTAGATCAAGCTCTACCTGTCATGAAGCTCACATTCTCAGACAAATAATGAACAAAGAATCCACTATGTGGAATGTCCGATGAAAAATGCAGCTGAGAAAATTAATGCAACGTAAAGGGGATAAAAATGGAAGAGGGGCCCCTAGAATCAATGCTGCTTCTTCCTCTTGCTCATTTCTAGGCTGCCCTGGGATCTACTGAATCACTGGAGTTTTAACTTTCTTGAACTGTGAAATGGGAAAATAATCATGGAATCCTGTGTGGTTTTATTTACTCATTTGCTAAAACTGAAGTTTAGATAGTCATCCCAAACTTTGATTTGTTTAGAACTTTAACTTGAAAGCAAAGAGAAAAAACAAGAGTGCTTACTGATTTGACATTAACAAAATCGTTGAAAGTTGTCCAAAATTATACAGATTTTAGTGGCATGAAAAAGGGCTTCAATGAAAAAAATGTGTGTATATATATATATATATATATATGTGTGTGTAACAAAAATACGTAAAGTACAAAAGGCAATGGGTGGAGACTCTCTGGAGGCCTGGAATGTAGTTTAGCCTCTATTGCTCCATAGCCATGGAGTCATACCTCTCTGTGCTGCTCAGTGTCCTTGTCATAAAATGATGCTAAGAGGCCGTCAATCCTACAGTTATTTTGCCCCCTGACACTACTACTTTTTCATTTGTTTTTGAGAACTGAGACATTTATTTCTGTTCTGATTCTTTTTTTTTTTTTTTTAACTGATGTTGGACTGTAACAATTTCCCTTTTTAGATATGGAAGTCTTCTTTGCAAAGAAGTGTGGTTCCTGCTTCTGCTCAGGAGAGGGGATGAGTTGGAAAATCTTAACTTAAGGAGCACCCAGGACTTTGAAGAGGCTTTGAATAATTTCTTTGTTGTCATTGCTTCATGCTTCACTTCTTTGGTGATGCTCTGAAAGCACATTGATCAATATTCGGGTAAATATGTTAAAATGATTGATAACATGATATTGGAAAATCACCAAATTATTTCAAAGGTAAATGGAATGTTAGAATTCCATGCCAAGAGTTTTACTTAAACATACTTTTTTATCCTGTCTGATGCTCTTGATATAATTAACCTGTTATTGTTATAAAAACAAAGTTACATTTTTTCCAAACACCTTCATGTTCATTTCAACTTATCAAAAGGAAAGAGGTAAGTCTTAGAAAACCATCTTTTAAAAACAATGTTGCTTTAAAATTGTTTCACTTTGTCTAGTTTTTCAATGTCATCTTTTGTTTCACAGTAAAGAAAAAACTCCTCTTTATTAAAAAAAGATTTTTTACTAGATGGCTTCAGTTTTTGTTTGTGATATTCTCGTAAGCACAATCAGATGGCAAAGTACGCTGGCACATGGTCCTGTATTTATTTGACTCCCTCTCCAATGTCAAACCCTAAGAGAAAATAGCCCAGAATTCTGCAAATAAGTTTCTTTTCTGAGACTGTGCAGAGAAATGATCTCAGAGATAGTACTGTTACCCAATGAATGAAGACGGAAATCCCAAAGATTAATTCCAGCACTTGCAAAAAAATCAGGAGCATTTACTTTTACAGCTTCTTCTTAGTGTTGTCTATACAAACAGTAGTTGTGACAGAGCTTGAAGCCTCCCCAGAGCCCTCAGAAAAGAGCTGACCAGCTAGAACATGAACTTAGAACGACTCTGGTGATCACCTATGTATGTTTCAACCTTCACTTTCTACCATGAACAGATATTTGCTTACTACAATCTGTGACATCTATGTAAATATTGATGGCACCAACTTGTTTGTATTAAAACTCCCCCTTTATCACTTACTGGTGTCAATGTCATTGAAGCTCTCCTCCTACTTCTGCCTCAGCCCTTTTCATCAGGTGTTAGCCTCCAAGTTACCCCTCTCTAATCCATCCTATAATCTGCAGCAAGATTCACTTTCCCTGAACTCCCTTTCATCATACGGCTCCCATGGCCATAACTTTGAAAGCTCTCAAAAGCTCCTATGATCATATCCACACAGTGATGTCAGTGTCCTCCATGATCTGATATCACCTCCAAAACTCCCACCCTCACCTCCCTCGTGTCCCACCCATTGTCCTTTGTCCTGTTGGTCTTCCTGGAGGGGACATTGTGTAACTCTTACCCACTTTTCAAGGTCCACCCTAAGGCACTCTTTCAAATCCTATCACCTTCATCAACGATTCTAGTTTATGATTTCACCTCATCTCTAAATACATAGACTACCCACTTACTTGGGCCTGAATTCTCCATTCACACTGAAAACTGATATACACAAGTAAGAGTTTCATTGTTAGTACATCAGACATGGAATCATAGAGAAGGAATGAACTTTAGATTATCCTCCTATTCAGCATCGCCTGAAGCACAGAAAATTCTCCTAGACATGTTCCCCTCTGGGTGAACACTGACAGGGTGCTATAACTTAACATGTGTCTGTTTCACCTTTGAATTGTTCTTATTATTAGAGGCATCTGCTCTTTAAGGAAGAACCCCACTCTTTCCATTCCAACCAGGTGAGAATCTAATGCTCCCAGAAAAGAAAAAAAAAATAGGGGAGGAGGAGAGAACCCTCTTGTTCTCCCACCTGAGCGAGATTTCCCTTAGTCCAATTGAAATCCCTTGTGCCTATTTTCTAACAGAACTACTCCCCTGGGTGGCTCAGTTGGTTGCGTGAGGGACTCTTGATTTTGGCTCAGGTCATGATCTGGAGGTTTGTGGGTTCAAGCCCCACATCAGGCTCTCCATGCTGACGGCGGGGGGAGCCTGCTGGGGATTCTCTCCCTCTCTCTCTGCTCCTCCCCCGCTCTCTCTCACCTTCTCTCCCTCTCTCAAAATAAATAAACTTTAAAAAAAAGCAGCTCACTTTTAAACATAAAATTAAAAAGAAAAAATAAAAAAGAACTAGTCTAAGCAGGGCCTGCAGATCTGCAGTGTCAGCATCACCCAGCAGCTTGTTAGAAATGCAAATTCACCGGCCATAGCCCAGAGCAACTGAACTGGAAAATATGAGGGTGGGGCCCCAGAATCGGAGATTCAAGGGAAGGCATCACCGCTATGAAATGGAAAACAGCTGGCCACTGTCTGCATCTCTGCATACTTCAAAATAGTGTCACTACGCACTTTCTCTCCAAATAATCTCACCACTCTACCTCAATTATTTTATTTTGCCGGCCACGTGGTCATCCCCGCATCCCACATGTGACAAACAGGTGAGGGCACAGGGATAGAACGGTCCCACATTCCTCCAGATGTTATCACTCTGAGGCACAAAGAGAAAAACAGCGCCAGGTGACCGCATTAGAAAACCCCTTTTAGAAAAGCCACAAGCAGTTTAATTTCCTTTAAAGCTTAGCCGGAAAAGATGTTCGTGGTGTGCGACCCCACCTGGGCTGGGCGGCAGTTCTGTGCACGGTGGGTGTGGGGCGGAGGGGGAGCCGGCCGAAAGTGAGCGGAGG
Organism: Felis catus; assembly: GCF_018350175.1. Taxonomy (NCBI): domain Eukaryota; kingdom Metazoa; phylum Chordata; class Mammalia; order Carnivora; family Felidae; genus Felis; species Felis catus. Next base: position 140,415,019 of record NC_058368.1, read on the forward strand.
GTACTCAGAGTCGTGTTTTGAGTGGTTGCTTGGGTAGTGTTTATCTTGCTATTCCAACACACACACACACACACACACACACACACACACTCAGTTTCTTGTCCTGAAAGGGGAACCCTGTATTTTGTAGACAAAGAGTCGCAGAAGCAACTTTCGAAGGAAAAAAAAAAAAAAAAAAAACCCGAACAAGAGAAAGAAAAAAAAGAAAAAGGCTTCGCGCAATCCCCCCAGAGGGCAAAGAACCGCGCTGTTTGTCCTGTAACTCGGCAACACCCCGGGCGAACGGCGCTGCCTGTATCTTCTGCGGTTTCTCTTGCTCTTCTCCGCGCGGGCTCACTTCCACTCTCGGAACACCCCAGAAGTGCAAATTCAGGCTGGGCGGCCGCGGGCCCCAGCTGCAGGGGATCCCGCCCCAGCGTCCCGCTCAGCCCCTTCCTCCACCCGCGGGCCAGCAAAGGGGCGGGCTCACGCGGCCCGGGCGCTGCGCCCCGCACGCGGTAGGGGTCGCTGCTCGGCGGCGCGCGCTCCCACCGCGGAGAATAACGGGGCCGGGCTGCAGGAGAAAGGAAACCTGCCCGGGACGCGGCGGCGGCCGGGACGGAGCGAACGACGAGAGTTCACTTTTGCTCGGGTGTCAGCGCGCGGCGGCTGCAGCGAGCGCCGACCAGGGAGCACCGCGCGAGCGGGTCGCCCATCTCGGGGCGACCGGGGGAGGGCAGCGAGAGGCCGGATACGAGCGCGCCGGCGGGGCGCGGAGCCGGCGAGCCTGGCTAGCGAGGGGAGCCGCGGGGGGCGCGCCCCGGGCGGGCCCCCGGAACAGCGCAGGATGCCCCACGAGGAGCTGCCGTCCCTGCAGAGACCCCGCTATGGCTGTAAGTACGCCGGGTGCGCGGGGCTTCCGGCGGCCTTGGGGAGACCCCTCCCCGGGGAACGCGTTGGAGAAGCCGAGGGAGCCGGGTGCGCGCCGCGGAGGGAGCCGGAGGGCAGCAGCTGTGTGGCTGGCAAAGTTGGGAGCTGGAGTTGCAGAAGGTAGTGAGCGGCGTCTTCCCGCTCTCCCCGCAATTTTCAGATCCTCAGGGGCAACCCCAGTCTTCTGCCCGGAAAACCCCGCCGGGGCGCGCGCAGGCAGTGCTGAGTCTGAGCTCTGGGACGGGCCCGGTTGTGCGTTTAGGGGTATCAGGTGAGGAGCCTTTGGAGCTCCGGGCCGCTGCCGGCTCGGACCAGGGGGTGGCGTAAGGGACTGGATTGTTCCAACTCTGGAGGAAAGTTTGCCGTGGCTACAGGTGGGCACCGCGAGTACTGCGCCCACGCACTCTACCAGTGGCAAAGTCGGTTCTCCTGGAACAGCTCTCTTCCTACCTTGCTCCCTCGAGCTGCACGTGAGCTGAAAGAGCCAGTTTGCGCCCCATTGGCGTGAGTCCTTTTCTGGTGCTGCTGAAAGGAGCACCTCCGGGCCCAACCCCTCTGTTCCCTGCTGCCCTGTGACCCTGCCAGGACTGCCATGGGGAGAGGACGCAGAGCTAGGCTCCCCAGGATCCGGTCGGAGCCCGTGTGACTTGAACGAGATGGTGTCGATTTACCCAGCCAGGGGCTGTTGCCATCGGAAAGAGGTTGCTTTGGCGGATCGTGAGTAGATGGAGCCAGATTAGCACCAACCACGTGGCTTCATGTACAGAGTTCAGAGTCTTGGCTAAACATGCCAGGAAGTATTTCCTTTAAAACAAACAAAAAGTTGGCGTCCATCGCAGGCCCTGTCAGTGAACCCATGGCTGAAGACCACTGGTTAATCTTTTGCCCTGGCTGGCCTTGGGGTAGAGGAATCAGGTTTGGGTGAAGGTGGTGATACCTGCTGCAGGGTTGTTTTGTGCGCTTGGGAGGGCGGGGTGGGAGGGGAGGAGTTAACGTGTGTAAGTTCTTTCTCCCCATTAGTCTTGGAATGGAGAGTTAGAGATAGGAAGTTAGTTTTGCCATGTGACCCGTTTGGTGTATGGCAATGAGGAAGAAGCCTGAGGAGCCAGCTGCAGACTCCGTACAGCAGGGAAATGCATTAAACAACGCGCCAGGACCCGGTTCTTTGCAGCCTTAATGACACTGTAGTAAAGCACACAGACAGCAGAGCTCCTTGGATTCGAGGAGCCATGCTGTGGTCATTCAGTGTGTGTGGTGTCACCCACAGGTTGGTGAAAGCCTCTTATTTGTGTGACAAGCTCTCGGAACATATGGTAGCTTCACTGTGTCAAATTTTAAGACGACCCCGTTCTGGAAACTAGGCAAATAGACCCCCCTCCCCCCCGCAATGGCTTTGGATGCACATTTTAAAGCATGATGTATTTGGTGGGTCATCTCTCAGGAGTTCAATGTGCGTGCAAAGTTGGAGTGAATGAAGTGCGTTAGTGTAACGTTTTCACATGCAGAAACAGATGGATCTGTGATGGTGCCTGATTTTCATCAAATACACCTGTGGACCTAGCCCACGTCAGAAACGCAACCAAGGAGGTTCAGATCTCAGAAGCATGAAGAACACGCCACACTGCCACTTTGTTTTGTTTTGTTTTAAATGTTGATTTATTTTTGAGAGTGACAGAGACCTAGCACGAGTGGGGGAGGGGCAGAGAGAGAGGGAGACACAGAATCCGAAACAGGCTCCAGGCTCCGAGCTGTCAACACAGAGCCCGACGCGGGGCTCGAACTCACAAACCGTGAGATCATGACCTGAGCCACCCAGGCACCCCAGCCACTTTCTTTGGAAATAATTGTTCCATTTCTCGCATGAGTCTGGTGTAATGGAGTGGGGTGCCACCTGTTGGAAACACTCCCATTTGTCTTCCCCTAGCTCACAAAGTGCTGGCGTTGTTTGGTCATTGACTAAAAGTGTTTGATAGTTTCTAGACTTTAAAAAAAAATTTTTTTTAATGTTTATTTATTTTTGAAACAGAGCATGAACGGGGGAGGGTCAGAGAGAGAGGGAGACACAGAATTGGAAGCAGGCTCCAGGCTCTGAGCTGTCAGCACAGAGCCTGATGCGGGGCTCGAACCCACGGACTGTGAGATCATGATTTGGGCCAAAGTCGGACACTCAACCGACTGAGCCACCCAGGCACCCCAGATAGTTTCTAGACTTTATGGTCACCCTAAAATATTCAGACTTCAGTAAAATAGGCTGTATGTCATTAACATGAACATTTCTTTATTTTGCTGCTAGGCTCATGAATGGTTGTAGGCTCATAGTTTCTTTGAAAAAATCTAGTTGAATATACCTCCGTGTTAGTCAATGTTAAGGAACACTCATTATTCATGCAAAAGGAGACTCTCTGATGTGTTAGAATACATCATTTCTGGTGGTGGTCTGATTTTGGGGCTCTGTCAACATGAGACTGCAAACAGTGCTGTGAGCTCCTTACAGGAAAGCTGGCAAAGGAATGAAGGAAAATGCACTGTCCTTGGTGTGTTGATTACAGAATTGTGCTTCTTCTGGTTTCTGAGTTTGGTGAATACAGGTTTAGTTTAACGAGACCTCAAACTATACCAAACAGGTATTACCCCTGACATTAAATGACAGACATTAAATGAACAGAATAGGGCACCTGCGTGGCTCAGTTTAGCCACTGACTTCGGCTCAGGTCGTGATCATGCAGTTCGGGAGTTCAAGTCCCCATGGGGTTCTGTGCTGACAGCTCGGAGCCTGGAGCCTGCTTCAGATGCTGTGTCTCCCTCTCTCTCGGCCCCTCCCCTGCTTATGCTCTATCTCTTGAAAATAAATAATAAATTTATTTGATACGTTGTTGTAACTTAACTTCCAGTACCGTACATTCTGAGTAAAAGGTATTTGAGACTGGACTTTGTGAACAACTTTTTAGTAGTTGGTATTAAACTTGTTTTAGGTATATTTTTTTGTTCTGCCATCTCTCTTCCTCTTGAAATGTCATTTAATTTAGTAATTTTTGTACAAAGTTAATTCACTGAACTCAGGGCTGTTTTCCACCAGGCTGAGTGCGGGTAAAATACCACATAGTAAGTTGCACTTGAGGGGTTTCTCAATGAGTGTCCATGAAGGCACTCATCTCGGATTTCGGACATGAAACATTGCTGAAGTCTTTTTGATTGGCACATGGGAGCCCGGAATTAAAATTAAATCATTTTTCCATTTAATCCCTGCTTTTCCACTTTGGCCACCTTCTCCTGCAACCTATGAAGTTATTTTGTATCCTGTGAATACCGAACAAAGCTGAAATACCAGCTCATTCATGTAGTGCTGCAGGGAATAAGTGGCAAAAAGGAAAGGTGGAAATTGCTTTCTAATTTATTTTTTAATGTTTGTTTATTTTGTGAGGGCGAGAGTGAGAGCGAGAATGCAGGGGAGGGGCAGAGAGAGAGAGAATCCCAAGCAGACTTTGTGCTGTCAGCATAGAGCCTGATGCCGGGCTCAATCCCACAAACTGTGAGACCATGACCTGAGACGAAATCAAGAGTCAGATGCTTAATTGACTCAGCCACCCAGGTGCCCCAGCTTTACTACTTTAGAACCAGAATGTTGTACAAGATAACTAGGGTATGTTTTTACACTCAAAACCAAATTTAAGTGACACTGATGGGTAGGCATGATTTGCAAGTAATTTTTGTGCTCTCGTAATGAACGATAATGAATTAGCCAAAATAATTGTCAAAACACACTGCCACCATGATCTGTCAAAAGTTTTGTTCCAGTTACTTGAGAGTTAAGAACGTCACTGATAGCAAAAGATGACCCTGCGCTCTGATGATCTCAGAGCTGATACCAGTCAGCGTTTAGGTACTTACTGTGTGTGGGGGGGAGGGGTAGTAATCAATGTGTTTTTGGCAAGCACTGTGGTTTTCTACCCTCTGCAGACTTCTCTCATGAGAAACATCCTAAAACGAATAGTTGTCAGTGTTACCCTGTTTCTTTGAGAAAATGCAACAGGAGCCTAGCAGAAGCGTGTGCCAGCCGCAAGTGTGCTGGGGTGGGGGTGGGGCTGTTCTGGCTGAGGTGGTGAACGTTTTGTTTGTTGGATAATGCTCTTGTTTCAGCAGCGAGATTTCTAAATCACCTGATAGCTGGAGTACTGGGGTGGGTAACAAGACGAAAAGTCAAGTTATTCCTTCATGGGCTATTTGTTTTGATTGAGTTTTGCCAAAGGATCTTCAAGGTCAACAGCCAAAGTGTGGTTTTAGTATGCTTTTAACTTTAATTACACGTGTTGTTAGCCAAAATGACTTGTTTGGGAGAGTTTAAGCTTGTAATACCAAGGTTGTTTTAGAATTTAGTATTTAGGGGGTCAGTTAACCCCCTTTTTTCTCTAGGGAACCATTGGTTTGCCGTTGCCCCTTACCCTCCCGCTAGGCAAGCTTTTTAACAACTTGCTTAAAAGTCTACTATACAAACAGTTCTGATGCACCAAGTCTTCATGGTAACCAGTGGAGAAACAGAGTCCACTCGACTTCTGTTGGCTGGTCAGCTATAGTTCCACAGGGCAGGCACTTGAGCATGGGCATTCAGGTTGTGCACTTGGCAAGAGCTGGTTCTTCTCATGAGCACTTGTTACCATCTGCTTATTAGTACCTTTGAGAGGGCCAGCGGTCTCCCCATTTCACAGAGGAGCTGAAATCCAAGATAACGTCTCAAGGCCACACAGCTGGCTGGTGACCCCAACTTGACAGCTGGTGTTACCAGGGCCTGAAGGCTTTGCTCAGTGGCTATTGCCAGTTTGTCTTCTCTGAAGTACTCATAGGGGTTCCACCTCTTTGTCTTTCTGGTGTGTCGTCATTTTATCAAAGTCACCAAACCTGTAGCTATTTGGCTAGTGTGCTCTTCTAAAAGTGGATGCACGGTGAGGCGACTGAGTGGCTCAGTTGGTGTACGTCTTACTCTTGATTTCAGATCAGGTTATGATCTCACAGTTAGTGAGTTTGAGCCCCTCACTGGGATCTGTGCTAGCGACATGGAGCCTGCTTGGGATTCTGGGTCTCCCTCTGTCTCTCTGCCCCTTCCCTGCTCATACCCAACCTCTCTCTCTCTCTCTCTCTTTCTCTCTCTCTCTCTCTCAAAATAAATAAACCTTAAGAAAATGTAAAAAAGGGGCGCCTGGGTGGCTCAGTCGGTTGAGCGTCCGACTTCAGCTCGGGTCACGATCTCGTGGTCCGCGAGTTCGAGCCCCGCGTCGGGCTCTGGGCTGATGGCTCAGAGCCTGGAGCCTGCTTCAGATTCTGTGTCTCCCTCTCTCTCTGCCCCTCCCCCGTTCGTGCTGTGTCTCTCTCTGTCTCAAAAATAAATAAACGTTAAAAAAAAAAAAAAAGAAAATGAAAAAAAAAGCAGATGCATGGTATTGTGTAAACTGGATTTTGTTTCCTCCCCACCCTTAAGAAAAGCATACAAGAATACCTGAGCTTTTTTATAGAGCACGTCCAGACTTCATCAAAGGATTTTATATATGTGTAGAGACCTCCCATCTGACTGTGAGGCACTAAAATGAAAGAACAGTTTTTCCATAATACAGAGGTATGCTCCAGTGAATCCAAATAGGATAATTTGTAAAATGCACTTGTATTATGTATACTGGCCATGCCTTAAAATCCGGGGTTGATGAGAAATCAGGCAGAAGTTTGTGATGAGGTGACTGATAGGTGAGCCAGACTTGTTCACTTGACTGTTAATAGTTTATTTCTCCCTTGAAAGGCCGAAGAATGGCGTCTGTGAAATGGCAAAAGGTTTGGGGTGGAGTAGATGTGGGTTTGGATCCTTATTTGGGCACTAAGTGCTTGAGTAGCCTTAGGGTTTTTCTCCTGTACCTCGGAGGGTGGTGGTTTATATTCCTGTAATGGTGGCTGATGTGGTTTCTGGCACACAGCACGAAACGTGTGGTGGTAATTTCCATTAACAGGGCACCTACTAAGTACAGCAGGTTCAGATGAAAGGAAAATGACGAAGATGGGCACAGCCTGTGAGAACCTGGAAGATAAAGACTGATGCTTATACTTCTGTTTGTGCACTTACTAGTTCTGTGGAAGGGAAGACGTCAGGGTGGATTAGGAGGGGGCAACAGGCAAGCTTCACGAATTGTGAATTTGAACAAGACCTTGAAGGTGGGAGGTAAAGGTGAAAGGCATCCCCCTGTATTTGTTGTGTGGGTAGTTTGTCTGGGGTTGAAGCTTAGGTTGTAGGATAGATGTTGGGGCAGGGTGGTGTAGCTGGAAGGGGATTTCTCAAGGAATTGTGGGAAGGCTGGTGCTGGAAACTGCGGGGGTCCGGTGAAGTTTGTGCACGTGGGCATTTGGGTCCCCTGTGCTGCTCGCAGATGCCCACACCATGCTTCTAGGTTTGGGGATGCCTACGGATGGGCTCATTTATCAGATGCTTTGGCTCAGGATAGGACCGAAGATGCTGCGTGAGGATGATGCGTATGGTACTGAAGGCGTTCAATGAATTCAGAGGCAGGTAGACGCGGACCTTATGGGGCCCTGACTGACTGCGGCCCGGGAAGTGCACAGCTAACTCTAAACCATGGCAGAAGGTAAATTCTCTGAGATGAGGTGAGAAGAGTATCTTGACAACAGCAGGGTTTCTGTCACTTATTTTTTTTTAACGTTTGTTTATTTTTGAGAGAGAACGTGTGCACATGGCAGAGCAGAGGAGGGGCAGAGAGCAGAGAGAGGCAGCAAAAGAATCCCAAGCAGGCCCTTTGCTGACAGCAGAGAGCACAATGCAGGGCTTGAACTCAGGAGCCCTGAGATCATGACCTGAGCTGGAGCCAGACGCTCAACTGGCTGAGCCCCCAGGTGCCCCTTTCACTTTTTTTTTTTTCTTCATTTCCTCCATTACTTGGGACAGTTGTTACATTTCAAATTTCACTAGAGATATAGTGCCTTCAAATGACCAGCATCCCAGTTGGGTTGAAAAATGGCTAATGGAGCTCTCTCAGCAATAGCCAAATTGTGGAAAAAGCCTAAATGTCCATCAACTGATGAATGGATAAAGAAATTGTGGTTTATATACACAATGGAGTACTACGTGGCAATGAGAAAGAATGAAATATGGCCCTTTGTAGCAACGTGGATGGAACTGGAGAGTGTGATGCTAAGTGAAATAAGCCGTACAGACAAAGACAGATACCATATGGTTTCACTCTTATGTGGATCCTGAGAAACTTAACAGAAACCCATGGGGGAGGGAAAGGGGAAAAAAAAAAAAGAGGTTAGAGTGGGAGAGAGCCAAAGCATAAGAGACTCTTAAAAACTGAGAACAAACTGAGGGTTGATGGGGGGGTGGGAGGGAGGTGATGGTGGGTGATGGGCATCGAGGAGGGCACCTTTTGGGATGAGCACTGGGTGTTGTATGGAAACCAATTTGGCAATAAATTTCATATAAAAACCCAAAAAAAGAAAAATGGCTAATGGAAAATGGCTGACCCCACATTTCCAGTTGGCTTGTAGGTTCAGAGATGTAACTAAATTCCAAGTGGACTCTCTTTAATGTTACAGTCCTGGATTGGGTCGTGTGTGCCCATGTGTTTGAAAGGAGCTGACCGCTGTTCCTCCTGTCAGTGCAGTGGTTTGCAGGGAGCAGTTTCTGGAGAAGCAACAGGAGTAGAGCATCACTGGGGGCCGGCCGAGCACCCTTGCCGCAGAGCCTTCTAGGTGATTCTGTTGCACTGCTCAAGGGCCAAGGTGAAAGAAACGACGTTCCTAATATGCAATTACCCCCCTCACCGTGCCTGCAGGTTTTTGTGAAATAAGTGTAAACACATGGGTACAATACTGAAGGTTTTACTTGTTCCTCCTGTGTTTGATTTGAGCACACACCTGCACCACACGCAAATCCAGGCATTGGTTTCTCTCTAAGTTTGTGTTTATATTATAGCATTTATTTGGGTCTGTCTTTAAGGTTTATTTCCTCTCTTCTAGGAAACAAATGTGATGGGGAAGATCAAGTCCAAAATCTCCACTGAGGAGAGAGTGAGGTCCACTTCACAAGGATTTCTAGGTGGAGGCAGTGCTTTTAGGAGCCAATGGGGAGGCTGAGGGAGCTGGCAAATCTTTCTATGTAAAAGGGAGGCCCCAAGCTGGCAATTCCGGGCTCTGATACTTGGGGGGCTCCTGGACAGTAAGGTTTGAAAGATGTCCTCTTCCTCTTTCTCTTCAGAACAACTTGAAGTATTTTTTATTCACTTATTCACAGTTTTTTTAATTTTTCAATCTTTATTTCTTAAAAATTTTTTTTAATGTTTATTCACTTCTTTATAGAGAAAGAGTGTGAGAGGGGGAGGGTCAGAGAGAGAGGGAGATACAGAATCCGAAGCAGGCTCCAGGCTCCGAGGTGTCAGCACAGAGCCCGACGTGGGGCTCATACCCACAGACCGCGAGATCATGACCTGAGCGGAAGTCAGACGCTTAACTGACTGAGCCACCCAGGAACCCCTACAGTTTTTAGAACAGTTTTTAGAACAGTTGAACATGCTGGCCGAAATATCATTTGCTAGGCAGAAGTGGTCCCAGGGAAACTACAGATCTGTTTATTTTGCTATTGATTACCGACAAGAGTATATATTCCTATGATTGCATTTTTTGCTTGGGATCCCCACAGATGACTTCTAGTTATTCTCCTTTTGCTATCCATTGCTATCAGACCTTTGAAGGAAGACCTTTTTATATCATTAAAAAAAAATTAAGGTCGATTAGTTCCTGGTAACTTTCTCCATGCTCATATTTTTATTTGCAGATGTGATTTCAATCTTAACGTCAACCCATTTCCTTAGTCCATCTTAAAGGACTTGATTTGCAAGAGATGGAAGCAACATATATTTCAAATACTTAAGTAATGTTTATTTTGATTACCTAGCTGGGAGCCTGGTGCCGTGGCACTGAGAAAACGTTCAATAAATATTTGCTGCTATTACAGGTTTTGCTTCAAGTGTCTGTACTGTACTGTTTCTCTAAAGGAGGAACTTGTTTTTCTTATCTGTTAAAGATCATTTGAGCAGCTTTCAAGTGGCAGGCAAATGTTTAATGTTTAGATTTGTTTTTATACTCTGGAACCTCGGCGAGTTATTTTAATTTCTGTATGCCTTAATTTCCACAGTTGTAACATGCAGGTGGGACAGTCCCTGCTCAGAGGGTTAAGTGATTTAATACACAGGAACGTACCTGGTCAGAATGTGCCCCTGTAGAGGCAGCCCTTGACTGTTGGGCAGGGGGTGAGGCTGATGGTGGTTCCCCCTCGTCGCTACTGCCCCTTGCGTTTCTCCTCACCTCTTTGCCCTTTTCTCCCCTTAACAGAAAGTGGGCTTCACCTCCTGGGCCCAGGGCCGCCTGGCTGGCTCAGTGGATAGAGCCATGCAACTCTTGATCTTAATGTCGTTAGTTCGAACCCCATGTTGGGGTAGAGTTAACTTGAAAAAAATCATGGGCCCATACTCTTGAAAGTTTATACTCACGGGGCGCGTGGGTGATGCAGTCGGTTAAGCGTCCGACTTCAGCCAGGTCACGATCTCGCGGTCCGTGAGTTCGAGCCCCGCGTCAGGCTCTGGGCTGATGGCTCAGAGCCTGGAGCCTGTTTCCGATTCTGTGTCTCCCTCTCTCTCTGCCCCTCCCCCGTTCATGCTCTGTCTCTCTCTGTCCCAAAAATAAATAAACGTTGAAAAAAAAAATTTTAAGAAAGTTGATACTCACAAGAACATGCTTTAGTTATCTGTATGGAAATTGAATGAATCTTACTTCGGGTGGAGATCAAATTATCCTTGTTTGTGTATGTGTAAGAAATCCTAATGCACGTTGTTCCTGTTTCTAAATCAAGTTGGATGGGGATTGGCTTCCTGCACTGTACTTTTCTGTCATCTTAAAAAAAGATTGTGGAGTTGTCACACACTTGAGTGAGGAACTCTGCAGTTACTAAGCATCCTGTTGTCTCTTTTCGGGTCCAGTTGATTGTTGCTACTGCTGCTGGTTTGAAAGCCCAAGTGTTCATGATGGAAACATACCCTGATGGGAAGGAGTCACTTGAAATAAGTGTTAGCCTTTTGCCTGGATCACATTGTAGAGTTTGACATGGCTAGCAGGGTCCGCCTAGTGCTGTGGGGTTTCAGAAGGGAGGTGAGGAGGTGGACTTGTCTGACATCCCTCAGGCCTTCCTGCCTCTAGAAAGTTAGTGAAGCTTAAATTCATGGGTCCAGCGAAGCTCAACCACTAGGTATAACCTGGGATGTGTGTTGGAGCTGTGAGAAATCAACAATCTAGGCTGTTTCCCACTTTGGCACTTGCAGATTATTCTTCATTCTGCTCCCCTCTTCTACCAGGCTTTTGATTCTAGCATGTTTCATATAAATGTTTTCTATCCCCCCTCTACTCCTCACTGTCCCACAAAGAGACCGTTGAGACCAGCTGGAATTAATTGACTCCTCCTTGGCCATTGGGTACGTCTGCGCTGGGCTGACTGAGTAGGCTTCCCACAGGTGAGGTAAGGGGGCTGGGAGGTGTTGGTCATCAAGCCAGCCATACAGGGTAGGAGTTCTCCTTTCAGCCCCTGCCCCGCCAATCTGTGCTACCCCATAGAAGATCCAGGAAGGTGGCTTCCCAGAGCTTTGCTCCTACTGAACTCTTACAAGTTTGTCTGAGAAATGGTCGTTTCAGAGCTAATACAAACATGCTTTAGCTTTTATTAGATTTATTTTCAGAGATTTATTTTCCAAAGGGAAAAAAATTAAACATAAATGAAAAGATAGTTACCTGTCCACTGGAACCAGGTTGACAAAGTCCTTTCATTTGGCACGAATTGTGGATACAGCTTTAGATTTCTTCCTCTGTTCCCCAAAAAGGTATTTGCTGCTGTTCTTTTGAATTAGTCAGTAGTTTGGAGGATGGTGCTTATATGTTCCTCTTCAATGTAGGCTCTGGCAAGGGCCTTTCATAACAAGCGAATGAGTTTAAAAAAATACTATACTATATTGACTACTCTGAAGACAAACATGGACAAAATAAAAGAAACACCTTAATGGTAGGGACTGGTTTTTTTTTTTTGGTTACTGCCGTATCCCCAGTATTGGGCACATAAGTAAATCATCATGTCAACAGTGGTTCCATCTAGGTAATGAGGTAATGGGTGAATTAAAAAAAATGTTTTTCCTCTTCAAATTTTCTATGAAAATGCTTTTATAGTTGAACAGTTCCAATAGGTGCCCTTACCCGATGAAGATGCAAAGTTTTTGTTGGATATAAACCCTGCCTTGAGAAAGTTACAAGTCTGAAAAGCAGGTCTGTTGGCATGGAAGCATTCGATGGAGAGCGAATTTTCCAGGTGTGTGTGTGTAAGGGCGAGTCGGATGGAGAGACCGACGGAAAGGCTGAAGTGATGACAGGGCCAGGATGCATAGTTGTTAGGCTGCTGTAGTTGGGATAGAGATCGTTGAGAGGCTGGATGAGAAACATAAAGATCAGCAAGGTGAACTTGGCAATGGCGACAGGGAAAGAATCCCAGGCGGGCAGTAACTATTTAAGGTTTTTTGTTTGTTGGTTTGTTTTAGTCATTTCTGCACCCAAAGTGAGGTGCGAACTCAGGACTTTGAGATTGTTAAGAGTCCCATGCTCTTCCCACTGAGCCAGCCAGGTGCCTTAGGTTTTTAACATATGGGAACTGACTGGTAAAAAGCAGTAATGACTCAAGAAGTCGTGTCTGCAGTGACGGTAAAGATGGCTGCCATTAACAACAGAGGGATTATTCTTCTGACTGACCAAGAGAACTCTACACAGCCTAAAAAGAGGAGACCACTAACTATTGTTCTTTGATTCGACTACAAGTGCTGGATGCTGTGTAATTCACACGGAGTCTGCAGACCACTGCCTTCAGGGGTCAAGTGTGATCAGAGCCTTAGGTAAAAAAAAGCAGCTTTGGAATGTCCTTCACTTGGAGTTTGCATTCGCTATGTTAGTCACTCCAATTGGGAGGAAAATATTTGCGAACAGTACACAGATCCCAGTACATAGGAGTCTAGAAGCTTATTGGCCCCTTGGAAGTCGCCACTGTCCCCTGAATTATGTTAAAAACCTGCGGTGGCTGTGGTGGAAATACTCTAAGCCTGAAACCATGAGAGGCGTCAAGCGCTGTGAAGATGAGGGTAGCGTAGACCATCTGAGAGCTTGGGGCTTAAGGTGTTACTTGTTGTGTGATGTGGAGTAGGACTTCCCTGAGCTCCTGTCTCTATCTGAAAAATGAGTTGATGTTTACCCCAAAAGGGATGTGAGGTATGGGACATTGCTTTTGAAAATGACTCAAGTGTGTGTATGTGTGATCGTGTCAGGGACTAATTTTGCCACTTGAGGAACTTTTTACTGTAGTCTTAGGCATGTTAGTGTCATCCTTTCATCCTCTATCTGCCTCCAAGCCAGTGCCACTTGAGTTTTGTGACACAGGCTGTCTTTGGGCCCATATTCGCAATGACATTTTTTTTTCTTCTTTGTCTAGTTTGAAAGGCAACGTTTTGAATTTGGGTATCAATACCTGTGACATGTGAACTTTCTAAATACTAATACATAATCTTTGGCCAGATCCTTCCTTGTCTGTCTGAACATTTCTTTTCCTAGAAAGTGTAAATAATGCAGACCCAAGAGAGGAGTAGTAAGATCTTTAAACTTGAAAAGACTTTTCAAGAGTAATGTCTTGCAAATATCCTATCACTTCACTCATATGAGGACTTTAAGACACAGAACAGATGAACACAAGGGAAGGGAAGCAAAAATAATATACAAACAGGGAGGGGGACAAAACGTAAGAGACTCTTAAATATGGAGAACAGAGGGTTGCTGGAGGGGTTGTGGGGGGGGGTTGGGCTAAATGGGTAAGGGGCATTAAGGAATCTACTCCTGAAATCAATGTTGTACTATGTGTTAACTAACGTGGATGTAAATTAAATAAAATAAAAATTAACACACACACACACACACACACACACACACACACTAATGTTTTGGAGCCCTGTGCCGTGGGGCAATGTTTCATAAAGGGAAACTACCTTAAGAGTTAGGGGAAATCTGTGTGTTCAGCAACGGGGGGATGAAGCTAGGGAAGGCAGTTCTGTCTCCCAATTCTGAGGAGAGAACTTCTTTCTTTGCCAAATTGACATGTTGTGATTTATTGTTAAGTAAAGGAGGGGTGGAAGGGGGGCAGCTGGGGTCATTTAGGGCTTGAGAAGATTTCTCAGGGCTGCTGGGTGTCAACAGTGGGCCAGCTTGCTAGGTTAATAGCACAGCTTTGACTCCTACGATGCTATCGTAATAGCACATCTTGTTTTAGAGCTGCGGAATTCATAGTTGGCAACCTAGTAGAATCTCCACGGAGCTTTACAAAGAAAATGTTGATTCCCTGGATCCCATCCCCCAGATACTCTGTTTGGGTGTAGAACTCTGGTACAGGTATTCTTATTTTTTCTATTTTTTAAATAAAAAATTTTGAACCCCCCAAAAGCCTCAAAGAGAACAGGACAGTGAATACCCGTTGCGTGCCACCAAGGACATTGTCCTCCACATCCCGGGTACCAACCGTACCATGCGTTCAAGTCCACCATCCAATTAGAAATTCAACCCAAAGTAATTTTCCCCGAGCGTACTTTATAACCGTTTGGGTCCACGGTCCAGTCAGGTTTTTCACATTACGCCCACCCCCAACCTTGGTCTTCCCCAGGCTGAACCACCTCCCTATCAGTTCAGGGACACTGAAGCCCCCGAGGGGGCCAGGCCCCTTTCCTGGCATGAATGACTTATGGGTGATGTGGTTTCCTCCCAGCACATCACATCAGGAGGCCACCATGTCCAGCCTCCTACTACTGGTGATGAATAGATGAATTTTAAAACTCCATAGGAGATTTCATTGGGCAGCCAAGGTTTGAAATCCACCTAATTAAAACTTCTCACTCTGTGTGTTTGTCATAAAATACACAATATTTACCATTTTAGCCATTAAAAACATTTTTTTAACGTTTATTTTTGAGAGAGAGAGAGAGCACAAGCTGGGGAGGGGCAGAGAGAGAGGGAGATACAGAGTCCAAAGCAGGCTCCAAGCTGCAAGCTGTCAGCACAGAGCCGGGCACGTGGCTCGAACTCATGAACCGCAAGATCATGACCTGAGCCGAAGTCAGACGCTCAACCAACTGAGCCACCCAGGCGCCCCCATTTTAGTCATTGTTAAGTATAGTTCTGTGGCATCAGGTACATTCACAGTGTTCTGCAGTCATAACCACAATTCTTCTCCAGAGCTTTTTCCTCTTAACTGAAACTTTGTACTCGCTGAACAATAACTTCCCATGCTCCCTTCTTAGCAGCCCTTGGCACCTACCCTTCTACTTTATCTAGGATTTTGACTACTCTAGATATTTCTTACACGTGGAATCATGTGATACATGTCCTTTTGTGTCTGGCTTCCTTCACTTACTCTCATGTCCTCAAGGTTCATCCAAGTTGTAGAACTTCCTTTTTAACACTGAATGATATTCCATGGTGTGTGTGTGTATACATGTATGTACATATGCATATATACGTGTCTATATATGTGTGTATGTGTATGTGTGTGTATGTGTATATGTGTATATGTATGTGTATATACACACGCCATATCTGTTTATCCACTCATCCATCAGTGGACCCTTGGGTTGTCTCTGCCTTTTGGCTATCGTGAATAACACGGCTGTGAACGTAGGTGTGTATGGTATGTGTTTGCATCTCTGCTTTCACTTGTTTTGAATCTATATACTCAGAAGCAGGATTGCTGGATCATATGGTAATGCTATGTTTAAAAAAAAAATTTAATGTTTATTTTTGAGACAGACAACGTTAGCCGGGGAGGGACAGAGAGAGAGAGGGAGACACAGAATCTGAAGCAGACCCCAGGCCCTGAGCTGTCAGCACAGAGCCTGACGTGGGACTCAGACCCACAAACTGTGAGATCATGACTTGAAGCAAAGTCAACGCTTACCGGACTGAGCCACCCACGTACCCCAATGCTATGTTTAATTTTTGGAGGAACTACCGCCCACCTCTCAGTTTTCAGTAAAGTGAATTGAAGAAGCCTGTGAAGGGTGCAATATCTTTGAGTTCAAGGAAGAACTCCATTAGAATGCCGGCCTCTAGGCTCCTGTTCACGTTGCCTCCCCACGGGTGTGTGGGGACCTATGTTGTCTTCATAGAGCATAAAAGACCAAGAGTGTAAAATCTAACTGTGGTAAGGTTTACTTTTTTACAGGCCATGTGGCATGCAGGATAAGAGAGTGTATTGTTTCATTCACGGTATACATCACTTTTTTTTTTTTTTAACATTTTTATTTATTTTTGGGACAGAGAGAAACAGAGCATGAACGGGGGAGGGGCAGAGAGAGAGGGAGACACAGAATCGGAAACAGGCTCCAGGCTCTGAGCCATCAGCCCAGAGCCCGACGCGGGGCTCGAACTCACAGACCGCGAGATCGTGACCTGGCTGAAGTCGGACGCTTAACCGACTGCGCCACCCAGGCGCCCCTACATCACTTTTTAAGTCAGGAGTTGAGTTTGGGGCTGGTAATTTAAATAGTACATGGACAGCAAGTTGCCCTTGGTTTCTATAAAAAGTGTAAAAGCAGGTAACAGGTTGCCTCTTGGGGGCTTCTCGGTTTTTTAAAACCGAGTATTTTCGTTACCTTAGCTCCTCCAAGTACTAAATGTGTGACCTTGGGCAAAGTCTTCGCTTCCCTGGTTCAGGTTATACATCTGTAAAATGGGGATAATTAGAGTACAATGAATTACCTGTGTGAAGTACTCGGTGGCTGGTACAGAGAAAGCACTCATTCAGTAAAAGCTATGAATATAATATCGCCCATCAGTTTCAAAGATGTTATTTAGATCTGATTATCTTTGGAAGTATTATTTGGAAAGCAGACATTTGTAAAACGAGCTATTACTATTTTACTGGACCTGACGTCTCTATTTGGCAGTCTGTGACTGGTAGCCTCAGGCTCCTAGAGTGGTGATTCTTTTTTTTTTTTTTTTTTAATTTTTTTTTTTTCAACTTTTATTTTTGGGACAGAGAGAGAGCATGAACGGGGGAGGGGCAGAGAGAGAGGGAGACACATAATCGGAAGCAGGCTCCAGGCTCTGAGCCATCAGCCCAGAGCCCGATGCGGGGCTCGAACTCACGGACCGCGAGATCGTGACCTGGCTGAAGTCGGACGCTTAACCGACTGCGCCACCCAGGCGCCCCTGGTGATTCTTAATCTAAGCAAAAAGTGGCAGGAACGTGTGAGAACCTGGGCTGTAGAACCGTGGGCTGAAGGTAAGAGGAAACCATGTCACACGGGTGAGTGTTCATATTTTTATACACAGCTCCAGCCGTGGAGGCTGAGATTAAGAAAGCATGTTCGGAAGATTTGGCTTCATTGTACTCTGCGTAAGGTGGATTCGGGATTGGCAGCCTGCTCTTTTTGAATGTTGGTTGTTATTCTATTTCCTGGTTGAAAATGAGCTGAGAATTTTTAGATCAACAGTCTAACTGCATATAACCACGTCTGTGTGTTAATGATTAGTTTGGAGCTTGTGCTAAATATAACGTGTGAAGTCCCAGGGATTATTTAACAAGAGAAAATGTTGGTTCTGCAGAGCCTAGTAAGTGTTGAAAATGGGCAGTGTACTTTAGTGGGAAACCTTGATGGAACCCTTCTCTTGGGCCTGTCTTTGGTTGCCTTGTACAGCCTGGGGAGAGACATCCCATAATGCTTCATGTCTTCTAGGAAGGGACAGGACCCCGAGAGGTGGATTTTGTGTACACAATTCTGAAAGGAGGGATTGGTTTCTGCCTTTTTCTGTGAGTTTAGCCTCTAATGATACTGATAATAACAAGCAGACCTAGTGCTTACATGGGCCAGATGCTGTTGTAAGCCCTTTTTATGAATCATCTGATTTGATCCTTATAATGACCCTCTGCTGTTGGTAATGTTATCCCTGTAAGTAGGGAAAATAAGAGGGATTAAATGGCAGAGTCAAGATTTGAATCCAGGTGGTGGCACTCCAGATTTTGTGCCCACCATAGCTATCGGATACAAGTTAAAAAGTTCGTTTGGGCACTTGGTACTCTGTCTTCTTCTGGTATTGTATTTAACCATTGTATTCATTTCCTATTTTATAACAAATGAACACAAACTGCGGGCTTACATGCAGTTTTAGAGAAAAGAGAAATTTATTTTCTCACAGTTTTGGAGGCTAGAAACCCAATCAACCTGTTGACTGGGCCATGATCCCTCTGAAGTCTCTGCTAGAGGATTCCCTTCTTTCCTCTTCGCTTCCTGCTTCTCCTTGTTGTTGGCAATCCTCAAATTCCTTGGTTTTAAATGAATCCCTCCAATCTCTTCTTCCATGATGATGTAGCATTTTCCTGGGTGTCTGTTTGCTCTTCTTATAAAACACTACTCGTTGGGTTAAGGCCAATGCTAATCTGGTGTGACCTCATCTTAATTCATTGCATCTGCAAAGACCCCATTTCAAAATAAATTCACATTCCAAAGTTCTGAGCATGCATGAATTTGGGGGGGGGGTACTATTCAATTCAGTAAAACCATTAATTTTAGAAAAAGGGAAAATTGTGGACATCGTAAATTTTTAGCACAATGACTTCGGCTGCTCATAAACAGTTGGTAAGTACAGCCACGGAGAGGAGGTGAGTTAGGGGACTGGCTGGTACCTGCTCTTAGGTCAAGTACTTGCTCCTCAACAAGCAGATGAAAGAAGGGGGTTGCAAGCAGAGTGCAGAAGGAGCAGGTAGCAGAGAAAGGGTTTGGCCGCATCAGAATGCAGATGATGTCTGGTGGGCACTGACCTAGTGAGAAAGCAGTAAGAGCAACACTGTTGAAGAGCAAGCCCCTCGAGCTGATCATTTAAACCTTCTCTCAGTGACTTAAAGTGCATTTAGCTCATTCTGAATAAGAGAACCTGGGTAGTGTGTGGCCCTTTTTAGAGCAGTGTGTATCAAGCATACCTTGCAGGGCCTGTAGGCTTAGCCAACAGGCAGAAAATCTCATTTAGAAGTCATTTGATCAGGCTGCATGGCTGAGGCATAAATCGTTCCCAACGTAATTTCTATGGCAACAGGACTTTATGACATATATCCATAACTCAAGTTTATGAATATCCACTTTGCATGTTTCGCTTTGGCCCGGTGAGCACAGAGCCAAATTTGGGGCTCATCTGTACAATTTGTGGAGGGCTTACCCCTTGTTTTCAGTTTATTTATATTCTTTCTGGCTTCCTTGCCCTTGTCTTGTACTGCTCTTTTTACCCCTTTTCTTCTTTATTTCTTTTTTTAAAAGTTTATTTATGGGGCGCCTGGGTGGCTCAGTCGGTAAGGCGTCCGACTTCGGCTCAGGTCACGATCTCGCGGTATGTGAGTTCGAGCCCCGCGTCGGGCTCTGTGCTGACTGCTCGGAGCCTGGAGCCTGTTTCGGATTCTGTGTCTCCCTCTCTCTCTGACCCTCCCCCGTTCATGCTCTGTCTCTCTCTGTCTCAAAAATAAATAAACGTTAAAAAAAAAATTAAAAAAAAAGTTTATTTATTTTGAGAGAGACAGAGACAGCATGAGTGGGGAGGGGGAGAGAGAGAGAGGGAAAGAGAGAGAATCCCAGTACGCTCTGTGCTGCCAGTGCAGGTGTAATGTGGGGCTCAAACCCACGAAACTGTCAGATCATGACCTGAGCCGGGGCCAAGAGTAGGACGCTTAACTGACCGAGCCACCCAGGTGCTCCTGGTTTTGTTTTGTTTTTGTTTAATTTTATTTTTAAGAGAGAGAGACAGAGTGTGAGTGGGGGAAGGACAGAGTGAGAGGGAGACACAGAATCCGAAGCAGGCGCTTTATAATCAGACTTGTTTTTACTAATCTATCCTGACTGACCTGCTCAAGTACTCCTAGGAAGGAAGGGAGACATAAGTATTCCTGTGACAGAGAAGCGCTTAGGGCAGATCTCTGGCTGAGGACATAGCACAGTGTCAGGGAGACCTGGCTCTGTTGCTTACTGTCACTCAGCTGTGGTTTTCTGTCCTGTGAAATCAGAGTGTTCCTGTCGGATGGCATCCTTAGGACAAAACGGGATAGCAAACGTAAAGCACCTGACACAGGGCCTGCCATGTATGGAGTGCTCCGAAGAGCAAGGAAGCATTCCCGAGAGGGGATGGTGTGAGCTGAGCCCGGAGATGGGAATACTGTGCGGGATTGGTGAGAGCATGGGGACGGGGACTCTCGAAGCCCACGTGCACCTCGTTCTTTCTGCCCATCTTTGCTCCGCGAGAAGCATGTGCTAGCTCCGGGAAGTCAGGAGGCCTGCCCGCTTCCCTGATGCCAGCAGAAGTGACTGAGAGATCTGAAACTCCTAACACTGTTGACCAAGACTATTTTGGGAGATGGATTCATTAAAATTTTATTGCTTTCGTTCGTTTGTTTTTCTTCTCCATCCTCTCTATTTACTGCCTTCTGTTGTGTATAAACTTTTGAAGTCTGAAGAGCAGACAGCTGTTAATGTTGCCATTGGAGAACCACAGACACAACTTAAAATAAACTGATTGATTTCTAATGACACAGAGAAGTGCTTACAGAATCAAGTGAAACGTGAAGATACACCATGGGGAAATTAGAATTTAAATTCTGTGGGGGAAAAGACTAGAAGGAAATGCTTCGGATTGTTAACAGTTGTTTTCGGTGGAACTCTGTCCTGTTCTTTAGTCTTTCCTAGAGAGGCCTGTAATCATATTAAAAACAGAGGGAGAGGGGCGCCTGGGTGGTTCAGTCGGGAAGCGTCTGACTTCGGCTCAGGTCATGATCTCCTGGCTGGTGGGTTTGAGCCCGGCATCAGGCTGTGTGCTGACAGCTCAGAGCCTGGAGCCTACTTCCGATTCTGTGTCTCCCTCTCTCTCTGCCCCTCCCCCACGCACACTCTGTTCTCTCTCTCAAAAATAAACAAACGTTAAGAAAAATTAAAAAAACAGGTAGAAAAACCCTCACACTAGATTGCATATTACTCCTTCTGATGGTGAGAGAGCAAGTTCTGTTCCTTTGGGACTTGATGGACTTGGGCGAGTATAGTCTCAGCTAGAGGTTGTTGGTGTGATAGAGTTGCTAAGGAACCATACTGCCTTGCCTTCCTGCTACCTTCGCCCTGGGCCTGGGAACACCATAAAACCATTCAGACCTCCTGGGTCCATGCATGCGTGTCACATGGAAATAGGAAGGAGGCTTTCGTGTGTGCTGGTGTTAGAAGTCGGAGGATGGACTGAATTTGAATTGGAAATTGTTGTGTAACTAACTGCACGGATCACGTTGAGAATAGGTTTTCCCATGGTCTGTGCCAGTAACCTCTTTCTTGACACCCTCAAGTCAGAAGATTAGAATGCCTTTGCTCCGTGTTGGGTTTCCCTTCATCAGCGTCCAGTCATGTTCAGTGAGCAGAATCTCAGCTGGCACCTTGCCAGCAAGCGCCAAATTAGACATAATTGCACATCAGTTTCACTTGCAGGTCTGGTGCTTACTGTGCCCTGCAGAAGCATGCCAGACCTGGAGCTTTGTTCTCCCTGGGAATAGCATGCCCCAGAAGAAAGGTTACAGTGTAACTCATCGTCCAAACCTAGACATCTTTGTGGGCAAAGGGGGATTCTGTTAATCATGCCAAGGCAACAGTGTCCGCAGCAGAGTCAGCTGGGCCATTTCTGGGCAGACTGACACGTAGGGTCCCTCTGCTCCTTAGGATGGACCTTTCTCGGTCCTGTGAAATTGAACCTCCTTTCCTAGACAGCCACCTTGGGAGGAGAGGGGAAGCCAAAACAGTTGGAGAGTGTGCCGGGCATTTGAGAAAAGGGGAGGCAGGGTGCCTTTTCAGGGAAGTTGAACTAAAAATAGAGCACAGCCATTCAGCAGTTGCTCGGACACTTCAAACGCTCTCGCTCTCGGGTTTGTGCCATTGTTCGTTTCCTCTGCATTCCATGTGAGTCCCGTCTCCCTTTCCCCTGTGTTATAAAGGAGCTGGTCTCCAGGCTGCATCGGCTGGGATGCAGCCTGTTTAATATACCGAGGGAGCTGGATGAGAGGGTCACGAGGCCTCTTGTAGCTCTCTGAGCCGTGATTTTATAATAGGTAACCTAAGGCCTGCGCTGCATGAGAGATGAGGGGGCCACAAAGCAGGAACCCTTCCTGCTGAAAGGGCAGGGCCCCAGATCCTCTGTCCCTAGCTGTCCCACGCTCAGTGGCATGTTTCTCTCTGAGGGAAGGGAGTGCAGGCCTTTGACTGGAGGGTAGGTTTCCTGGTGGGGTGAGCAGTAGGTGTTGGGGATGCTGAGAGGAAAGAGAAAATGACACTATAGTTAATTCTGTAGGTCAGGCTTTCTCAGCCTCAACACTGCTGCCATTTTGGACTGGCCACTTCTTGGGTGGGGAGGGGAGGAAGGGACTGTTCGTTGTGGGATGTTTAGTGGCATCCCTGACACACCATGTGCCAGCAGTACCCCTCCCCACCACGTTATGACAACCCAAAATGTTTCCACACATTGCCAAATGTCCCCACTCGAGAAACTGCTGTAGGTAAAGAACCAAAATTGTTTTCTGGGTATTTCTGTATTGCTGGGCTTGCTTCTGGCCACGCTCCCACCTTAAGCTTTTATAATACCATTTACCCGACCAATTAGTGTTTGTGATGGTGGGTGGCGATTTAAAATGAAATAGCCTCACTTTCATGAGCTGGGATTTGGCTCCGAAATAAAGTGAGCTGAGCTCTTCCCCCCTCCCCTTTCAAGAGTGCATGAATAATAAAGTCTTTCTGCTGGGAATGGGATTAGGCTTTTTCCCACCTCTTAAAACTCTTTTTGCGGTATTTCTACCATGCCTAGTATAACAGGTTTTTTCCTGACAAAAATGTTAACGTTTACTTAAAAAAAAATTTTTTTTAATGTTTAGTTTTGAGAGAGAGAGCATGAAAGAAAGAACGAGAACGAATTGGGGAGGGGCAGAGAGAGAGAGAGGGAGACACAGAATCCGAAGCAGGCTCCAGGCTCTGAGCTGTCAGCACAGAGCCCCACGCGGGGCTCAAACTCACAGATCACGAGGTCGTAACATGAGCCGAAGTCACACGCCTAACCGACTGAGCCAGCCAGGTGCTCCAGATGTTAACTTTTATAAAAAAGGGTTCTCACATACAGCACATGTCACATGTTAATGCATTCATGCATCCTCTAAGGACCCAGTTATACTGCAGATATAGGAGATGTGGGCTGGGCCTGAGATTGCACATGTCAGACGAGTTTCCAAGTGTGCCCATGCTGTTGGTTCATAGGCCACACTTCAAGTAGTGAGTGTCTAAGAAGGACCAACTCTTGACAGTTGAAGAAGAGTTGGCAAATAGGTCCAGGAAGATGATCGAGCACTCTGAGTGGGGGCAGCATAAAGCTTTGGGCAATCTGCCGTTTGTGCGGGACTACCCACAGACCTTTCCGTGCACCGGACATGGTTGTCTGAGCCGTCTGTAGCATTGCAGGCTGTCAAGCAGCGGGAGGATCAAAGCTTGTAGCCAATTACCTGGCACCATGAGGAGCAATTTAACAGGACAGCCTGAGACAGATGGCTGCACCCTCTGATTGGGCACTAAAGGGGTAGGCCAGTTCCAGAAAGGCAGCAGATTAGACCATTTTAGACTCTGAGATATTTGCTGGCTCCCTGGGTTCAGTTTGAGCAGAGAGAACGAGAACGAGTCACACAGGGGAACCGGCCCCTCCAAATAGCTTTGGCATAACTTGGTAGTTGCTGAGCTCTGCAGGGAGAGCAGCAACCAGGCACCTGCTCTCCTAGCAAGGGACACTCTCCCAGGGTATTGGGCAATATGAGGAACAGTTGGTGCCGTTCTTGTTGCTCTGAAGCCTTTGTTTCTGCAGGTCTGCTGGTACCAGGGATGGAGTGGGAGAAGGTACTAGGAACTGTGGGAAGAGAGTAAAACATATCCAACTGGTGATGCAAGGAAGGTGGGAGCCCAGGCAACCCACTGTTCTTGTGCCACGAGTGGGGATTGGCTATCACTCTATAAATACAGCAGTGTCTTTGCATTGATTATTAAACCAACTAACTTAAAGACTGTATGTTATAGAAGTAATAAATTGTCATCCAAGCAAAAAAACCTGGAATGTAAAGAAAAATTTTAAATAATCTTTAATTTTATTACCCAAGTATAATCATTGTGAGCATTTATTTAGACATAGTTCTTTGTAGTTTTTTTTCCCCTTCATATCTGTTTTGTTTAATCTATGTTAAAATTAGTTAACATTCCTGTCACTCGGATGCAGGTATTAAAGTAAATTTGTTTTATTCATAATTATTCAAAGTTAGAGTGTCAATCTATAAAAATCTTTGTGGGAGAACAGAAATAAATGAGTCCTTACATTCTCCAGAAGTCCAGAGACCCTGACTAAATCTTAAACCCCAGGTTCATGGGAGATTTGCATTTGAATAACTTTGCTCCTGCTGAATGAAAAGGAACGCACACATGCACACGCGCGCGCACACACACACACACACACACACAACTATATTGCTTGTGTAGGGTTTTAGCACATTTCTGAGTTCTCTCACAGTATCCCTCTAGGAGGGAAAGTAGATCTCTTTAGTTTGTAAGTAAGGACAGGATAGTTAAAGTGGTTTAAAGACTGATAGGGGGTACTAGTCTAGACCTCAACGTCTTTCCGTATGTCTTTACAGCAAGAAGCAGTTGAAGTAAGAAGATTGGGGATGAGAGAAATGTCACTTGATTGAGTTAGGCACACACACCTATGTGCACAGATTAATTTGTATAGTGCTATGTGACACATTACCCCCAAAACTTAGTGCAATAAAGCCACCCCTATGTTAAACTTGTAGATTCTCTGGGTTGGGTTTTCAGGCAAGCCACAGTCTCTCTCCATTTGCTGGACCAGTTAATGAGCTGGAAAAGCCTCAGAGGTGTGGCTGAAATGACTTGAAGACTGAACTCAGCTGGGCCTATTGTCCAGAGCAGCACCAGGTCGACTTTCCATGTGGCATGGTGGCTGGCTTCCAAGAGGGAAGGTTTTATGAGAGCAAGAGGAAACCACGTGGGATTTTATAACCTGGCTTCAAAAGACAGATAATACCACTTGGGCAATCCTTTATTCGTTAAAACCATTGTGAGTCTGCCCGGATTCATGGAGATGGGACCTAGACTCTACCTCTTAATGGAAGGAATCAAATAATTTTTAACCACTTAAAAAGAAAAAACACTATTTAGTTCACACTGTGCTGCAGCACTGATTAAATAAAAAATTAGCTTGGCTTGAAGTTAGCAAAGCTAAATGAAGAATGGGTTCCTTGTAGGGATGTCTGGGTGGCTCAGTCATTTCAGCATTCGACCCCAGCTCAGATCATGATCTCATGGTTCATGGGTTTGAGCCCCACATCAGGCTCTGTGCTGATAGCTCAGAGCCTGGAACCTACTTCAGATTCTGTCTCTGTCTCTCTTCCCCTTCCCTGCTCATGCACGTGCACATGCTCGCTCTCATATAAAAAATAAAACATTAAAAAATTTAAAAGAATAGGTTCATTGTAAATAGAGAAATAAAAGATGTGTATGTTGTAAAGAAGCAATGAAAATAACCATGAGCACATTTATTATAGTATGGGAAGTCCTAGGTGCATCAATCAGACAAGGAAAAAGGCACCCAAATAGGTAAGGAAGAGGCAAAACTGTCACTATTCGCTGATGACGTGGTCCTGTACACAGAAAACCCTAAAGATCACCAAAACACTATTAGAATAAATAAATTCAGTTAAGTTGCAGGATGCAAAATTAATATGCAGAAATCTCTTGAGTTTCTGCACTAATTCTATGTTAATAACAAAGTGGCAGAAAGAAATGAAAACAAAACCACATTTACAATTGCACAAAAACAAAATATTGGAGGGTGGAGCAGCCGGGGGAAAGATTAAAATATCTAGGAAGAAAGTTGGAAAGATCTATACTTGGAGAACTGTAAAATATTGATGAAAGAAATTGAAGGCATACACATGGAAGATGTACCATCCTCATGGATTGGAAGAATTAATATTATTAAAATGTCCATTCTATCCAAGGCAGTTTACAGATTCAATGTAATCCGTATCAAAATACCAATAGCATTTTCCACAGAACCAGAAGATATAATACTAAAGCTTGTATGGACTACAAAAGATTTCAAGATACATTACAAAGCTATAGTAATCAAAATGGTATCGTACTGGCACAAAAATACATAAATCAATGGAACAGAATAGATATCCCAGAAATCCACGTTTATGTGGTCAGTTAATCTAGGGCAAAGGAGGGGAGAAAATAAAATAGAGAAACGCCAGTCTTTTCAATGAATGGTACTAGGAAGATTGGAAGTTACATGGCAAAGACTGAAACTGGACCACTGTCTTACACATAAACGTAAACTTAATGTGAGACTTGAAACCATAAAAATCCTAGAAGAGCAAACAGGCAGTAATTTTTTTGACGTGAACCTTGACAATACTTTTCTAGATTTGTGTCCTCAGGCAAGAGAAATAAAAGCAAAAATAAACTACACCAAATAGTGTATTTTGGACTACACCAAAATAAAAAACTTTTGCACCAGCAAACAAAACCATCAACAAAGTGAAAGGACAACTTCCTGAATGAAAGAAGATAATTGCAAATGATCTATCTGGTAAGGGGTTAATATCCAAAATATATAAAGAATTTATACAACTCAACACCAATAAATCCAATTTAAAAATAGAGGACTTGAATAGACATTTCTCCAAAGAAGACCTACAGATGGCTGAAAGACACATAAATAGATGCTCAGCATCACTAACCATCAAGGACATGCAAATCTAAACCACAATGAGCTAACACTGGACACCAGTCAGAATGGCCAGTAGCAAAAAGTAGCACGTGTTGGCCAGGATGTGGTGAATAAGGAACCCTCATGCACTTGGGAATGTAAATTGGTGCAGTCACTGTGGAAAACAGTATGGAGGTTCCTCAAAAAATTAAAAGTAGAAATACCATACGACTCAGTAATTTGACTATACCCAAAGAAAATGAAAACACTAGTTGGAAAATACATATGGACCCCTATGTTTGTTGCTATTTACAATAGCCAAGATATGGAAGCATCCCATGTCCACTGATAGATGAATGGACAAAGAAATAGTATATACACACATTATACATATATGTGTGCATATATACATATATTGTTAGCCATGAAAAAGAATGAGATCATATGTAACAACATGGATGGAAAGAACTAGACACTATTACACTAAGTCAAAGAAGTCTTTGAGAGACAAATATCAAGTGATTTCACTTATATGTAGAATCTAAAGAAAAAAAGACAGAAACCGATTCATAAATACAGAGAACAAACTGGTGATTGCTAGCCAGGAAAGGGATGGGCAAAATGGGTGAAGGGAAGTGGGAGGTACAGACTTCTAATTCTGGAATGAGTAAGTCACAGGGATGAAAGGTACAGCACAGGGTACATAGTCAGTGGTATTGTAATAGCATTATATGGTGACATATGGCAGCTAACACTTGTAGTGAGCACAGTGTGATGTATAGAGTTGTCAAATCACTGTGTGGTACATTTGACATTTGACATTAATTTCAAATGTACCCTTGTATATCAGCTAAACTTCAGTTTTCAAAAACAATGAAAATAATTGAAGTGAATAGAAAAATTGAAGCCAACCTAAGAGTTTGGCGTTTAAAGAGTGGTTTAAATAATTTATGAAATCTGTGTATTGGCAATATCCTGCAGTCTTTGTAAAGAATGATGTAGCTCTATATGGAGTGACATGGAAATATATCCATCTATTAAGTGGAAATAGTATTTACAGAAAAACGTGTATCCAATGATTCGTTAATATTTTACCGTAGTCTGTACATATATGTGAAAATTTTAGGAAACAGTCTTAAAGGAATCATACCAAACTGTTATGGGGGTTTCTAATGAAGACAAGAATATGATGTGGGTGGGTCTTAGGTATGAAGGAGAGACAACTCACTTGTTACTCTCTATAGTTCTATGCTATTGAAATTTTATAGTCAGTAGTTTGTATAAAACCAATCATGTGGATGGACTTCTGTTTAGTGCTGAAAACTAATGAACCGTACTATGTCTTTTGATTCAACATGCAATGGATTTTTAAAAAAAAATTTTTATGTATATTTATTTTTGAGAGAGAGACAAATTGTGAATGGGGGAGGGGTGCAGAGAGAGAGAGGGAGACACAGAATCCGAAGCAGGCTCCAGGCTCTGAGCCGTCAGCACAGAGCCCAACGTGGAGCTTGAACCCATGAAGATCATGACCTGAGCCGGAGTTGCACGTTTAACTGACTGAGCCACCCAGGCGCCCCGAACATGTGAGGGATTTTTTTATTAGAAATCTGTAGAAGAAGAGCATTCTTCTAAGCACAATGTTAAATTTAAGTGCTTTATTACTTACCTGTTCATATCATGAACCTAAAAATAGTGGCATAAAGTTTGGGGTGACAGGCATACTTTTTATGTTTGATGTTGAGTTATTCTAGTTTCTAACCTAGTGTTACATGCTGAGTCCATTAAATCCAGCCAATTACCACTGTCCCCTGTCATAGTCATACTGGTTCATGAGCAGGTCTCAGTCGCAGTGTCAGTGCTTTCTTCCCCCCACACAAAGCTGTGCTCTCCCACCCTGTCCTACTTTGTTTTGCTAGTCTCAGAGTGTCTTGGCCCCATGTCAAACTTTATTCCCCAGTATCACCTCATGGTTGTGAGCTGTTCATGATCCAAGTTGTCCTTATTGGAGATTGATAGTGACTTGCCTGAATTTGCACAGTTGAATTCCTGGTTTTCCTTTTTCCTACCCTTTGTTGGCACAGTTAGTTAACTCTGCAAATTTAGAAAGTCCTAGGGGATAGCTGGGAAACGGAACCTATTTCTTGGGGTTTTGATGTTCCCAGGTACCTCAGTGTTCACAACCCAAACTTTTCAATCCTTTGGGACTTGTTCTAGAAAACTACCTATTATTGTAGAAATGTTATGGTCTGCCTTTTTGGTGCCTGCCTCTCTGATTCCAGCATTTAATAAGCTGGGGTGGAGTTTTGTTAAAATCTGAAAAGGACATTTCAGAATAAAGAAACTTTAATTGGGCACAACCACTTAGACTTTACTCTTGAGTGCCTCCTTTTGATATGGATTGTGTCTGGACCAGTTTGTCTAAGTCCTGGCTCTTGGTTCATAGGAAATAATGTCTTCTCTTTGCATATTATGTATACATTAGAAAATGAAAACTGTGTGAATAATACTGTGTGAAATTAAAAAATTTGATAGTGATTTTAGTACTCCTGTATTGTTATGATTTGCTATGTGAGATTTTAACCTTCAAAATGTAGTAAAGTTGACTTGGTAAACATGTAAGTCAGGAGAGGGAATTGGTGGCTTCCTGGGCCTGCTGTTCTATCTTGCCTTCCTTGTGTTTTATGATAGGTAGAGATGCAGTAGGTGTGGTATTGCACAAGAAAGAACTGGTCTGCAGTACATCGTCATTGCCAGCCAGATTTAAGAAAATCTCTTTGTTGATTAGTTTTGCATTCTCTCCTCTTCACCAGAAAGTCTGCTCACTGGCAGCACAGTTCCTGAAATGCATGGTGATTCCAAGTGACCTTTCCATAATGCCTTTAGTAGAAGTTAAGAGTAGACAGACATACTCATGTTGAGTGGAATCATGTAATCTTGCATTCTCTCTTAAATGAAATTAACTATATTCATATAATCAAATTGGGGAAATTCAGTAGCATTAGAAAAGATTTACAGCTTTAATAAGATTTAAACGGGTTTATTTCTAAGACAGTATTCTGGGGTTGGGTTTGTTGTTGATATTTTTTGTTTGTTTTTTGTTTTTGCTCCTTTTTTTTTTTAGCATCGAATAGTTCTCAAACTAATAGAACAGGGCATAAGCACAAATGTAGATTTGGATCTGTATTTTAAAGGTGTGTAAGCCCTCTACTTATTTCTTGTCTTGCACACAACTCAATCACATTTTATTTTTCAAACAATGATATTATTTAAAGTAATATCATAACGAGAGCTGGTAAGAGGGACTTAACCTGTGCCAGTGAGTCAGCTGTGTCCTCGCTTGGCAGATGTCTCCTGTCCTTGTGGCATTTACCGTTGAGCAGGACAGACAGAGACATAAACTAAGGGGTTGTGAGAGGATTGGCTTAGAACATGGAGCTGGGTAATTTGCTGCTTCCAGTCCATCATACTCTGTTCCCTAGCAGGCAGGCCATTATGGATAGTCTATAGGCTCCCTTGCCCTCTGGCATTTGGGAGATAAGTCACCATGTGTGTTTTCCTCGCTTCCACCTTCCCCAGGCTGTTGGTTAGAGGTGGTGCTGAGTTCCTCTGCCGAAAGACACAACTCCTGTTTAGATGGCCCTCCTCTGCTGTTGCTGCAATTACGTTCTTGATGCAACCATTTTGTCCTCTTGTCCCTTCAGACCTAGGGATAGCGCTCCACTGTGGCTAGCTCCTGGGGACCTCAAATCCTTGCTAGTTTCCCTTACCTTTTTCATACTTTTGTAAATCGTGCTGTCATTAAACTCTTTTCTTTACCCTGTTTGAGTACCATTTCTTTCCTGCCTGTACCCTGAATAGCTAGACAATATCCCAAATGAAAAAGTTGAGGCTTAGATATCAGTGAATAACAGAACTGGGGTTAGAATCTAGTCTATTTTGTGTCAAAGCCTGATTCTTAAACTCACTGTTTTACTATTTGCCTGTAGTGACTTAGAGATTCTTACTATCATCTTGAAATTGAAGAGAAACCTGAGGGAAGTTGGCCACCTGTTGCATGTGAACATTGTTAGGATGCTAAACAACAAACTACCTCCTGCACTTTTAAATTAGTGATGTACTTCAATTCAGCCTCTGTAGTTCAGAGTTTTTTGTTACTTTCTTTGGGAATTGCCATCAGGATTATTTTATCAGGAAGGGGAAAAAATCTAAAGTAATAAAATGTTCAATTTGCCACTTAATTTTCTAGGCTTGGCTCAAGTTGACTAGTGGTTGTTGGCAAACATCTGATCCTATCTTTAAGGACCAAGTTTCAGGACATTTAAAAGAAATGCATAATTAAGTTGAAGGGCATTCCAAAAGGAGCATCTAAAAATGTCCTCAGTAATGCATCCAAGTTGGAATGAACATAGAGCTTCTTGGCCAGTTATTTTGGAAGGTAACATATTTTATTTCTATGTGTGATCTCTTGACTTAGAAATACCAGAATTTTATCATGTTACCTGAGTCTCCTCCTCTCACTGCCCATTATTTATTGCCTTATAACCAGACTGCTCTTTGAGGCAACATAACTTAATGGTTAAGAGCTGGGCCATTGAGGGGCCCCTGGGTGGCTCATCAGTTAAGCATCTCACTTTGGCTGCGGTCATGATCTCCTGGTCTGTGGGTTCAAGCCCTGCATCAGGCTCTGATATTTCAGAACCTGGAGCCTGCTTCAGATTCTGTGTCTCCCTCTCTCTCTGCCCCTCCCCCGCTCACTCTCTTCCTCTCTCTCTCAAAAATAATTATTAGAAAAAAAAAAAAAGCTGGGCCATTGAGTCATGCTGCACTGGTGCCATCCAGGCTCCACAAATACCTACTGAGTGTCACAGGGCTCTGTGCCTTGGTTTCCTTATTTGATAAGTGAAACTAATAGTACCTACCTTACAGTTTTGGGGAGGATTAAAGTAATTATGAAAGGGTTTAGGAGAATGTCTAGTACCACTATATAAATGCTAAGTAGTGGCTAGCATGTTGAGTTTTTTGTTTATCTCTGATCATCATCATCTTCAGTCTGGATTCCATTGATCCTTCTGTCCTTTGTGTAATCACATTCCTTCATAGACCTTGTCCATCAAACTTTAGTGAGTTTCTTCTTGGAAAGATACGGAAATTAACTCCCTGTAGTTCCTACTTTTGAAGAGGTTGTATCCAAATCCTGGCATGGAGAAAAGGAACCGAAGGAGAAAGAAGAGATTAGGAACCTGGTGGGAAAGGGAGCATGCTGGGGGGGGGGGGGGGGGGGGGGGAGGGAGTTGTTGGTTTGTTTGTTTCTGTTTGTTTTTACAAAGCTAGTACTTAGGATTCAGCCCCACATTTGGGGTGGTTTCTATTGAGTCTGATGTTAATAAGCCAGGTACCTTTGTCATTCAGTTACTACCTCCTGTGCCTCTGTTTGGAGTTTGCAAAGTGTTGTTAATGTTTCTTACTTCCTACCTTCCAGTTAACTTGGTGGACCTCTTGCATGACAAGCATCCCTCTTGCATCAGACATATAATAGATATCAAAATCAAAGGAATTTTGCTTTAAGAAGTTATGCATGAGAAATCCCCGTCTGCCATAAATAAAGAGAGCATTCAAAGCCTGAATGTGGAGTAGGAATGGGAGAAGGATGGCGCATGGAGAGTGAAGTTCAGGCCTCGGGAGGAGTAGGGAAATGGCACCCAGCGCTCCCTGCCGTTGACTCTAGAAATCAGAAAGAGCTGTTCTACCCACAGTATGGGGAGTTGAAAAACTCTGCCCCTGGCTAGAGAATGGCCATGGGAAAAAAAAAAAAAGAGAGGAACTGGCCAAAAAAACTGGGACCCAAAGCTGGGTCACTCACAGATGAGGTAGTGAAATTCTTATCCATGGGCTCAGAGCCCTTCCATCTCAGACGTTAACACAAAGTTGTCTAAAACCAGTGGGGAAGGTTAAGGGAGCTATAAAAAGGGATTGGGCTATAAGACCCTTGTTGATAATATATCTACTCTACCTCTCAAATTTTCTTTAGGGGATGTTGTAATTCTCTTCTTCCCACCCTTCCAATGAAAATAAAAACTTATGGTATGATTTATTATAAGAACTCTTTCTTAACTTCCAATTGCCTGATCTCATTTCCTTTAATGAAAACGGTATTGCAGTAAAATTAGGTTATAACAGTTAAAGTCTTGATCCTAATACAGGCCTATGCGTTGACTTATCCCACGGGATAGCTCTAATAATGCATAAGAAGACTGTGCGTGCTGGGTGTATGGAATGGGGAGGGGAAGGAAGGTGAGTCCTTTTTCACTCAGAGTACACTGACTTCATTTTTAGAGCCACAGGCCAGGTCTGAGAGCACATCTGGCCACTCATGCCTCCTTCACTTGGGATGAAGAGATTAAACATTGAGTGTGTGTAAACCTGTCTCACTTACCTGAGTCACTACTCAGCCAGAGGCCCCCACTCCCACCTCCTTTTTTTTTTTTCTCCTAAGTTCACATTCATCTAACAGTATGATACAGGAATAAAGACAAAATTCTTTCTGCCTCAATCTGAGGAGATTCATTAAGAGCTTAAATAAACCATGTCCTGGTTGAAGATTTTCTCTGGAACAGGCTGTACCATGGGAATGCCACAGTTAATAATGAGAAAACACATTCAAGTTAATCATTTTGAGAGTTTTAAATCCTCTTTATAGAACCTCATTTCAGTATAATAGCTATGACACATAAAACAGGTGGAAACAAAGGTTATGGTAGATGCACAAACTTTAAAGTTCAACATTATCCCCTTGTATATATACAAAGGGTCAGAGCTGTGGATGGAAGAGCATGGGTTCTAGAACCTTAAACTGGCCTGCCTGGCACTGGGGCTTTGGGCAAGTCCTTAGCTGTCTGAGCCATGTTCTTCTCTGTAAATTAGGGTTCTCTGTCTAGCAGGGTTGTGGAGAAGATCAGTAATTACATGTCAGGCCACTGGCACGAAGCCTGGTAAATTAACAAATGGCAGATGTTACGGGACATGGCATTTCATGTCTCAGATACACCCAGGGTTTGTCATAGAGCAGGCGTTCAGCTGTAGACTTAATTGCTGCAGTTTTAGCACATCTATTGGGCAAACTGTAGAGTAGTTTTATGAGATACTTGTATAAAACTTTAATCCTTAACACTTCTTTTTTTCATACCAAACTTACTTTGGTGCATTTTTCTTTGTCACTTTTTCAAAAACAGGTAGGGCATTGAGTACAAAATCCACAAACTGATAAAAATGGGAAAGGTAGGCTCTTCCTTTCAGTAGACAGCCTTCCAATTGTAGAAGGAATAATGGAGTTAGGAAATCTTTAATAGATGCTGATAGTGGTGGATGAAACTTTGATAAAGAAAAGGTTATTTATATAGTCTCAAGGTATCTCCCCACAAATGACTTACTTGTTGGGGGAGGGGGAAGTATAAGCATAGTGGAGAAATCTGGTATACCTCTCCTTGACCAAGTGATTAAAGTTAACGTCATCCATGTGGAAATAAACCAACATCCCCTGCCTCCTGATTTGAGTGTGTGAAATCAC
This sequence comes from Felis catus, assembly GCF_018350175.1. Lineage (NCBI taxonomy): Eukaryota > Metazoa > Chordata > Mammalia > Carnivora > Felidae > Felis > Felis catus. Next base: position 140,449,421 of record NC_058368.1, read on the forward strand.
ACAACTTGAGTTTTGTGTGGTAAGTGCAAAAACTGCATATTCTGAATCAAATCCTAAGGAAACATCAGACAAGTCTAAGCTGGTAGACATACTATAAAATGGTCTGTAATCCTCAAAAACATAAGATCAACAAAGATAAAGGCTGACAATTCAAGATTAAAAGAGGGTAGGCGTGGGACAGAAAGCCATAAAGAACGTTCATTACTGGGATAAGTGGTGAGACTTGACTGTGGGTTAGCTAATAGCATTGTATCAATATTAAATTTCCTGATTTGGATAATTGTGCTGAGCTCATGCGGTAGGATGTCTTTGTTCTTAAGAAATACACACAACATAAAATAGCCTACAAGAAAAGAGGCACGGAAAATGCAGCCGTAGGCCAGAAAGGTTCACTTTTGCTGTTAGGTTTGCCAAGGGCTGTCTGGTCCGCTTTACTCTTGTCCCATTGAGACCTTGGGGGAGGTAAGCAGGATGCTGACAAAAAGAGAAAGGCATTTTCTCTGAGCAGAGGTGAAATACCCTATATTGAATGCCTTGTTACCTTTTTGGTGGATGAGTAACAAGGTGTGAGAAACCGATGAGAACGCCAGAAACAAAGGCCTAGCTGTGATCATTCTTCACCTATTTGAGTATTTTATTTAGATCTTTATTTTTTTTTAACAGCCTCCAGGTGGATGGCGTTATGAGAGCATCATTTAACTTTTTGAAAAATATTTTTCACACCTTAAGCTAATCTCAAATCATTAATACTGTTAAAGAGGAGATAGATGTAAAAGTATTCCCATTTAGCAGGTGAGGAAAACCCAGAGAGGTGCTCACTGTGGTTCCTCTCACACCTTGCACCTTCATCCTGTGTCCCGCAGGGATTGGGTTCTTTTCAACCATGGATTCCTATGTGCTTGTTGGCAATACAAGGACACGTGTAAGTATAGGAGCAAACCTATCTTCTCCGGTATAGTTAAGCAGTAGTTCTTGTTTTGAAAGGAAATTGGACCAGAGAGATGCCATTTCTCATTTGAAACTCTTTGATTCTACAGAATTGGTGAAAAAGGCCACATTTGATTCGAGATCCATCTCTATGTCGTGAGCCCTCTGGATATTCCTAAATTCATGCCTGTGAGGCTGGAGCCGGCAGGTGTCTATAGGACTCCCCCAGTGGTGTATAAGCCATCGGATCTGTTACTGTTCCTATGGGAATTGGTTGGCAAGCCCCCCCCCCCCCACCTCCCAGACCCAGCTGTCTGCCTTTCTGACAAGTAGCAGAGTGGTCAAGGGTGGGGCACTGGGGCTGGGATGCTAGCCTGTGTTTTTCGGCTCTGCCGCTTGCCCCCTCTGGACTGTGGGCAAGGATCATGCTTCAGGTGACAATAATAATAGAACATACCTCACAGCTTTATAGTGAAGACTAAATGAGTTAGTACCTGCGAAGATGTTAGAACCACGCCTGGCATTATACAAAGTGCTATGTAAACATTTTTTTAAATCGTGGTAAAATACACATAATTCTCATATTAACCGTTTTAAGCATACAGTTCTGTGGTATTAAGTATATTCACCATCCATCTCTAGAATATTGCATCTTCCCAAGCTGGCGCTCTGTACCCATTAAATACCAACTCCTCATTCCCCCCTCCCAGCAGCCTCTGGCAACCACCCTTCTACTTGTTGTTTATGCTTTTGAATATCCTAAGTGCTTCATAGGAGATTGTGTGGTATTTATCTTTCTCTGGAACAACTCATTTCACTTAGCATAAAGTCCTCAGTGATCATCCATATTGTAACAGGTGTCAGAATTTCCTTCCTTTGGAAGGCCAACTTGTATTCCATTGTATGTATAGACCATATTTTGTTTATCCATTTCTCTGTTGGTGGACACTTGGGTCGCTTCCACCTTTCAGCTATTTTGAGTAACGCTTCCTTGAATGTGGGTGTGCCCGTGCCTGTTCAACTCCATGCTTTCACTTGTTTGGGTTGTATACCCAGAAGTGGCATTATTGGATCACCCGGTAATTCTGTGTTTAATTTTTTGAGGAAACACCATTTTCTACAGGGATTGTACCATTTTGCATTTCTACCAGCAGTGTGCATGGGTTCTAAATTCTCCACATCCTATTTCTTTTTGTAAATAAGCTTTTTTTATGTAGGGGCGCCTGGGTGGCTCAGTCGGTTGGGCGGCCAGCTTCAGCTCAGGTCATGGTCTCACAGCTGGTGAGTTCGAGCCCTGCATGTGGCTCTGTGCTGACAGCTCGGAGCCTGGAGCCTGCTTCAGAGTCTGTGTCTCCCTCTCTCTTGCCCCTCCCCCTGCTCACGTTCTGTCTCTCTCTGTCTCTCAAAAATAAATAAACGTTTTTTAAAAAGTAAGCTTTTTCACGTCTAAAAACATTGGGGGTATTTATTTAACAAACACCAGTCTAATCAGTGTTGGTTAAGTTGTAGCTTTAGCCTTTTCAAGGAGAGAGAGGGGTGAGCAAGGTATTTTGAGTTGAGGGGCACCTGGGTGCCTCATTCAGTTAAGAAGATCATGATTTCGGGGCGCCTGGGTGGCGCAGTCGGTTGAGCGTCCGACTTCAGCCAGGTCACGATCTCGCGGTCCGTGAGTTCGAGCCCCGCGTCAGGCTCTGGGCTGATGGCTCAGAGCCTGGAGCCTGTTTCTGATTCTGTGTCTCCCTCTCTCTCTGCCCCTCCCCCGTTCATGCTCTGTCTCTCTCTGTCCGAAAAATAAATAAACGTTGAAAAAAAAATAAAAAAAAAAAAAAAGAAGATCATGATTTCAACTCAGGTCATGATCTCACGGTTCGTGGGCTCAAGCACTGCATCAGGCTCTGTACTGACAGCTCAGAGCCTGGAGCCTGCTTCAGATTCTGTGTCTCCCTGTCTCTCTCTGTCCCTCCCCACCCCCTCTCTCTTTCTCTCTCGAAAATAAACAAACAGTAAAAAATTTAGAAAAGATATTTTAACTAGAGAAGTTTGGGGAAATGTTTTGGTTAATGAGATACTAATTAAAATGTTTACCATCAAAACTTGTACCCAAACCTTAATTCTGTATTTCCTGCCCCCACCACCAGAACTCCCACTGTACTCTACTTTTAAGGATAAAGGCAATTCATAACAGGTATGCTCACGCCAAGAACTTAGAACCAAAGAGCTTTTTGGTTCGTGTGCTGGAGTGTGTAGAGAATGAGCTTGCTCAGTTGTATCTACCAAATTGGAGTACATCTACCTTCCAAGAGTTTTTAATAACTTGAATGAGTTTTAGTAACTTGAGTTTTAATAACTTGAATGAAGAACAGAAGAACCAGCTCAGCTCTGAAAAAAGATGTGGAAAAACAGATGGGATGAGAAGTTCTGGTTCCTCTTGGACCCACAGTGTGAGTGGATGCTGCAGGTAGCCGTGCACTAAGACCGTCCTCCCGTTCCATGTGCAGTTCCGGTGAGCCCTGTGGATCACCAGGAGGGGTATTGATGCAGGGCAGAGGCAGACGCTGGAGGGCTGATGGGATGAGTAGATCCGCTGCCTCCAATGAGATGTTCCCCGGGAACCACGCCTCCCGGCTGCTTCTCTGCCTAGATTTGCCTGCGCATGTGCAGCCGAGTGTGAGCTGAGCTGGGTCAGCGCCTGAGACCTCTGCGCTGTGAAACCCGGTGCCGGCGGGGTGCAGACCCAGGCAACCAGCAGGGTATACAAGACACATCTGCTTTCAATGCCAACTATACTAAATTTGGAGGTGGGGACTCCTATTCAAATACTGAACCACAAATGGGGGAGTGGAATGCACAGTGGATGATTTCTAAAAGAGTGACACTGAAATTAGATAACTTATGCTTATTGGCCTTGGAGCCCTGCCCCTGCATTCTTCTCTTCACCCCAGTTCTTTCCATGTGTTTAGTCTCTTCTGCATTTAGGGATATTTTTTTTTTTTATGATAAAAGGCATTAATACACAGCAGTATGTGGAGGTCAAGAGAGGGCTTAGAAAGGCAGGTTTGCATCTCCTGAAGGCACTGTGCTGGTTAAGACCCACCGCCGCTAGACTGTGTTCCCCGCATGTCAGCTGTGATCTTGAGCAAATGATTCAGCTGTCCCAAGTCTCTGTTGGCACATCTGTAAACTGTAAATAATACCAGTGTCATAGAATCACTGTAGGTTAAATGCAATAATATTAGAGCCACAAGAAACTGCCCTGGGAGTCCTGGGGGGCGGGGGGCACGGAAGGGTGGATGTGAAGGAGCCAGAGCCTCCCCAGCTGCTTCTACTGGCTCCCTCTTGGCTCCTCTGCTAACTTAATCCCGTAGGAGAGCTTCTAAATGCTGCAATTCACAGACGTCTTCATTTTCTTTCTGGACCTCTTCTCTTTGTCCTGCTTCTAGACTCTTATTCTTTCCAGCGTGATCTCAACAGGAAAGGAAGGCTGGCATGGGAGAGGGTCTGGAGCTGCCTGGGACCATTGCAGAGGAATCCACCTCAGAGGGCAGAAAACCATTGAATGTGCTGCTCGAGCCTCTCTGACTAGTGGAGGCATCAAGTTGGCAGTGGACGGTGGACTAGGAGAGGGCGTGGGAAGCATGGATTTTGAAGAGCAGATCTAGGACTTGCTCCTTAATCTCCATCCCCGCCTCCTGGGATGCAACGCTGAACACGTTCCAAAGGAAAGCAAATCGTTCTTGACCGAATACTGGTGAACTGGCAAACTAAGGAGCTTGGCTTGAGTATTTAATAGTAATTACATTGATTTATGTCACTGCTTTAACAACTGATGCCCAGTGAACTATATATGATTCTGTTGCAATTATGTGTGTTATTAGATGTGCCGGGTTAGCTTTGTTGAGAGAGCTTTTATCAATGGAATGGAAGTCTGCCCTGCTCTTTGATTGTGAGCTATCATGTGATCTCCTCGCTGTCATCAGACACTTGTACTCGTTTCACCTACACTGCTTAGAAGCAGCTGTCAAGAGTCCTGGGGAGCCTCCCTGTTCCTCTTAAGAAATTCAGAGCCGCTTGGAAGGGTGGCGAGGGGCTGATTGGAAACTCTGAGGGCTAAGGAGTGGGGCCAAAGATAATGCATAAGACTGCATCTTGAAGTGCACATGCAGTTTACCTGTTCTTGATTTACCTCTCTAGCTGTGTTTCCCCACCCAGCCCTCTCTCCCCCTCTTAAAACCTGACTTCAAACACATGTCATGGAGAACAGTGGCCCTGAATAATCCCATTATTGAATAATCTTTTCTCTTCCCCTTGGCTTTTCTGTTCTTTGTCTTATAATTAATTTGTCCTTTTTCCAAAGGAGCTTTCTAACTTTTCTCCCACATTAAATACATGTTCTGTTAGATTTTAAGCTATTAGGGGCACTGAATCCTTTCTTCCACCCTATTCCATCCCTTCTCTCTACCCTTGACGTGCACTGTAAGTGTTTAGCCTTCGGTAAGAGACTGCCACATACCAAAAGAAACACATTCTGTTTTGTATTTATTGGTTTTAATTACAAGGCATTTGGAAGGCATTTTAGCACTCTGCGTCTTCATAAGTTTCTGTCAGCATTTTGCACCTAGTGGACCGATAGTAAGTTTCCAGCTTCACTTGGCTTCATAATCACGGACACTTGTGCTGCACAAATGCTAACGAGGCTCTCGTGTCTGAAGTAGAAACGATGACTTAACTCTGAAATTGTATTCAGATCCTCTCAGGAGCTTGGTGGCTGACACACACTTTGGCTGTCTCCTCTCATGTGCGGTGGACATGTGGTGCAATTTACGTACGGTACCATAGTCCGTTCCCCAGCCAAGAAAGAAATGCCAGAGGGAGACCAGTTATTAATTTAAGTCTGAAGCAGAAGAGCATGAATTCTGCTTCATGCGCTTGCTGTCCTGACTGTTGTATAAAGCTTTTGAGTTTTGGACTAAGGGAGCATAATATGTGAAAATCTCAGTCTCGTTCATTGCGCTTATAGGAACATCCACTTTTCTAAACTTGGGACCTCGTACTGCGTGTTCGAACAAAAAGCACGCAACAAGCCAAAACCAAAATATTTTCAGCTTTGTTGCCCAAGTGGGGTAAATTCTTTCCCACAAGAGAGCCGTTCCCAGGGTATTTTACACACTTCTCAAGAAGTTTACAAAATCATGGTTTGTATACATTCTCTTCAGCCTGCAGAGTTGACGTTGGCCTCACCCACTCTTGCCAACTCCACTCCCTTCCCACCTCAGCCATTCTGTTTCCTCCTACTGCTCCCTGTACTGTTGACATAAAAGAATAAAAATACTTTTTCTCTCCTATAATAGGGTACCTCCAAAAGTTTGCTAAAAACTAAACATAAGCCAAGTGTTGGTTTATAAGAACAAACCAGCTCTGTAATCTAGCTCTGAGACCTGGAGCAAAGCACTTAAACCATTTTAGTCTTAGTCAAGTGGAAGTAATTTTTACTTGTCCATCTCTCTGATGGGGCTCTTAGAATGGTATGAGATAATTTTCATGGTAACACTTTATAAATGTACAGAACTGCTATGAGACAGAAGAGCCTGATTTAATTGGTTCAAGTCCTGCTGCCTGATATTGGCCCCGTGGGTGGTGTCACATGATTTCTCATGGGTCTGATTTCATGCAGACCTGAAATGTGTGGACTGGTGGTGATTTTCATGTCCTTCTTATAAACAGAGAAACTTCTTGGTCACAATAACTAGCCTAAATTGTGTTAGCCCAAAAATCAGTTTGAAATGTATTCTCGATCCGTGACTGTATTGTCAGAATATCTCCGTTTGCATGGTATGATCCATTTGAGAGCTGAGTTTTTGGCATAGTTAGAAAATTGATTGTCCTGAATCATGTGTTAATTCACACTCACTAACAAACAGCATATGCTTGCATTAATAGTGCCCTTCTGTTCTACATCATAGCCTTCTAATTGAGTCTGTTACATTAAACTTGTCTTCTAAATATACGTTCAGATTGAAAGTCGGCTCCTTAGTATATTGCTAGAACAGTGGGGTGCTTCCACTTTTTTTTTTCTCTTTAATTGTACAAATTTGCCTTTATGTGAATTGGCATATTAGCGTGACTTACTGGTGCTGAGCCATTTCCACCTCCACCATCTGAAGTCGCAAAAGGAGTTGGCTACTCCTTGGCTTCCTTTTTCTTCCCCCGTACCATGCTTTTCTTCATCCTGTTCATTCTGTTGCCAAATTCTGCCCTTGGAAAGCATCACTGCCTTTTTCTGTCTTGTCTCTAATTCAGACTCAGGAGGTTTCATGTCACACAGGCATGTTGGAGCCGCCTTTTCATTCTTCAGATGAGGTCCCCTTCCATTCATTCCATTTCACTCTGGGCTTACCCTGTCTGTTGCCTCAGATAGCTTGTCACACCCAATCGTTTAGGCAGGTGGAGCCTTCAGACAGAAGATCCTGGCATTAGTCGTCTTCCTGTCTGCCATCTTTGAACTTGTGTGATCTTTTTTCCTCATTAAGCCTATTAATATTTGTTGCCCATTTTCAGTGTCGGCGGATCCTTCTCTAAAAGTTATGGAGCAATGGAGCAATTAGTGCATGGAAGGCATGCTTCCCAGCAGAATTGGCATTAAGGCTTGTTCCTCATTTTCTTATTTTTCTGCAACTGAACATTAAAACACATTTAATCTTCCATTACTGAAACGGTACACATCAGTGGTATGGAGTATCTGGAAAATGTCTATGAATCAAAAAAGCTCATGAAAAAACCCCAGCTCACTCCTTTTTAAGAACAAGTGCTTTGGGGCGCCTGGGTGGCGCAGTCGGTTAAGCGTCCAACTTCAGCCAGGTCACGATCTCGCGGTCCGGGAGTTCGAGCCCCGCGTCAGGCTCTGGGCTGATGGCTCAGAGCCTGGAGCCTGTTTCCGATTCTGTGTCTCCCTCTCTCTCTGCCCCTCCTCCGTTCATGCTCTGTGTTCATGCTCTGTCTCTCTTTGTCCCAAAAATAAATAAACGTGAAAAAAAAAAAAGAACAAGTGCTTTAACATTTGGTATTTCCTTGTAGGCATTTTCCCTCCCCCCCTTAATTATAGTTTATGTAATAACATAACCTTATATTATTTAAATTACAAATATATACCCACTATATATATGTACACATATATACGTATGTATTTATGTACATATATATACTGAATATATATGTATATACATTGTGTATACATATATACCGAATATATATATACATCCAGTGTGTGTATACATGAGAAGAATTCAAATTTTGCTTTTTTTCAGTTTATGTAACTTCAGATACATTCAGTTTGCAAGTTATATCGGAGATATGCACTAAAGGCAGAGTGAGGGGAAAATTGAGTATAATCAATTATCCTTGAAAAACTAGATGATTATCTGTTGTCTTTATTATGCATATCCATAAACTTTATATTTTATAACTTATTTAATAATTGGTTATATTATAGTTGAACTGTAAAATATTTTCTTAATGTTTATTTTTGAGAGAGAGAGAGAGATGGAGTGTGAGCAGGGGAGGGCCGGAGACAGAGGGAGACACAGAATGTGAAGCAAGCTTCAGGCTCCAAGCTGTCAGCACAGAGCCCCACACGGGGCTCGTCCTCGTGAACTGTGAGATCATGACCCGACCTGAAGTCCTGTGCTTAACCAACTGAGCCATCCAGGCACCCCTAACTATAAAATAATTTAAAGTATATGTGATTTTTTAAAAGTATTCGTAAAGTAGCTTCATGGGGCAGGTAGCATTATTCCCATTCTACAGATGGTGAAACTGAGTGTCTAGTTAACTGATCCATGACTGAATGTGACAGTATTACAGGCATATTTTACCCCACAGCCGCTTCCCTTTCCACTCACCCACACCTTTCCATCAGGTGTCTTTGTCAGTGTAGTCAGAAACTCGCCTTTTGCGGGGACAGAGGAGTAGAATAAAGGAGGGTGCCTGAGATAAAAATGTTTGATTTTCTCCGGCGTGTTCCCAGCATTTATTGATCATATGACTTTGCTTGTGTGTTACATAAGCAGCGTCACTGACGTGTTTGTTTTTGTTTTGCTCTTCTTATCGCCCTTACGTTCTGATAAGTCTAATTTGGCAATGCTGAATAGTATCTTAATGTTTTTCCCTTCATTGGACTATCTTTGACATTACTGCATCTCTAAGAAATAAGCCTCTGATTTTACTTTCTTTACTCATTCAAAATAGCACTAATTTATATGGCTTACAGCAGAAAGAAAAGAAAGTCACATAAATCTATTTGCTGACTAGTAAGATATCAGTAATACCATTAAAAACACCCTCAGAAAAGCCTAATGGCTGCTGGGCCAGTCATCAAATGGATGCAGGGAGGCAGTGACGCTTGAGTGTAGTTGAAAGACCACTCAAGAGTGGTTCAACTCAAGTGAGTTGAAAGACCACTCAAGAAAGAAGAGTGTAGTTGAAAACTTTGGAATCAGCGTTGTTTGGAATCCCAATTCTGCCGTTTACCTGTCTTTATGATCTTTGAATTACCTAACCTCCCTGAGTTTATTTCCCACTAGAAAAGTACACATCCAAATTCCTATCACAAAGGGGGAAGCAGGGACTGAGATAGTATATGTAACATATCTGGCACGTAGAAAGTGCTTATTAAGTCTTAGTCCCTTCCCTCCACTACTTTTCATGTATGTATCACAAAGAGTTTATGCTGACTAGAGAAACGCAAGAAATAATGCATGCGTATGGAATGTGCAGGAAAAACACCTATTCAAAACCAAGAGGTTGTTTTGTTTTCCTGCACTTAGCCTTGAAGTATTTGTGATTTATTTTCTCCTAATAGTAAAAGAAAAAATAGACCAAGAGTCAGTATCCTATTGTCTTCTAAAGCACAAACAGCTTTGTAGAAATCTCTGATACTCTGGTTTGTTTGGGGTAGTTTTTGAGAGAATAAGGACAAGGTGTTAGCAGTGACTTGGTACTCCCTGAGAGCAAGCCCAGGGAGCCGTCATTATATAACCTGCTACATCTGTTTAACCATAATAAAATATCATTGTTCGCATTGGGGTCATTGAAGTTAAGGTAAATACCTGCCTCCCTAAATGTTCATTCTCTATAGAGAACAGGGAGAATAATTTTAGGACTAGTTCTACCTAATAGGAAACATTTGCACTGACCATCTTAAGCATGAAAAGTTCATAGACAAGTAGGAGTTGAATTCCTTTCTCTTCTTTTCAAATAGTAGAATCTCATCCAAACTAAAGGTTTTACAATTCCTTCTGTAATTTTAACTGTTGGAGCTAAAAATTTTAAATTGGCCTTGGAAACTTGACAACCCTTTCTTCCTTACTGAGATCTGTTGCTGAAGTGTGTAGGAGCAGACAATGAGCAAATGGAATTTTCCTCGTGCCTATTTGGTAGCAAAAGAAGTGGTTTTTGTCCCTCAAATATTTTTTTTGTAACAGTAATTGATTAATAAATCCCCAATCTAGGAATCCTGGCCTTTAATTCTTCCCCTGAATGGAGCAAAGTCCTAGATAGATCCCTCCCATCCCAATCTGCAGGGTGGACCTTAACAATCTCTATGTCCTGCTTTGAATTTGTAGATTATATATGTTTTTTTTTTTTTTTAAAGTGAGACATTCTTTGGGTTTGTACAGTGGACCGAAATTAATTTTACTGTCTGTGTGAGAGTTAGAAATGAGGTTCTGTTCTGAAAAGGTGTGCGGGGTTTAGAGATTCAGGTTTGATAGAAACAAATGGCGTTTTAAATGCTCAAGGATGATAACATTTTTGTGGGAAACACGTTTGGAACTTTTTGTATCAAAGTGAGATCAAAGAACCCTCTTTCATATGCAGGGCTTAAAGCTGTGTACATTTAAAGCATATTTGCAGAAAAGGATTAACCATTTTCACAAAGCCTGAACTGTTTTTTTCTTTTTCCTGAGTAATTGTGGCAAAGAAGTTCCCTAAGTCTCCTGAGCATTAATAACCTCACTGGAGAAATGAGATTAGTGTCTGGTTAGAGACTAACTCGTGTAAGTAACCTGTGTTGTTTCGAGTGGTTACTCTTTCCTCACATAGGAAATTCTTCTTCCAATGATTAGCTGGAAGATTTAGGGTTTTGGCTTATTAAAGGACATGACCACAGTCCCTTATTAAAGGAAGAGACCTCAGTCCCTTACAACCTTGTCTAACATGAATATCCTCTGAAGTTGTACATTGATACATAACTTGGGAGTTCTTAGAAATGTGTGATAGGGGAGAAGTTCTAGGAAAAGTGTGGAGGACGGGCATTGGAGCTTGCCTTCCCTTAGGATCTGGACAGTAGGGCTGTGTTACCACCAGGGCACTGGACTTAGTAGGACTAAACCTGGAAAGGACACAGCCTTTCTGCTCGCGAGCACAAAGCTGAGCACATCACTTCAGCAGCTTTTATTGAGCATGTACTATTTACCTGGCACTTGGTAGGGATGGATGAGTTACGAACCCCTGCACTCAGTGTCTCATAATTTTAGTGACTTGATAAAACTTCCACTGTTTTTAACACGTGGCATGGCGCTCTGTACCATTACTGAAGATTCTTGACCTCAGAATATGCCTCAAGTTACTAATAGCTTCAACCTCAGGTTTGCCTGTTTTTCAAAAGAAGATTAAGATTAGGGAAGTTGGATCATGTGATCCTTAAAAGCTTAAGATCAGCTAGCTGTGAAATACTTCAGGAAGCATCCCGGTATGAAGCCAGAATATATCATGGGTCAAGTTTATTGAGTGTTTCACTTTATTGGGAACTTTGGACTTGGGGTTCTCTCATCTTGGTATCCCAACCCCTGTCCCCTGCCCATTTTAGGGTCTTGGAATCAATTCTCTTATCTCTAGTTCCTTACTTGGGGTATACATCTCTTGGAAGCATTCTTTAAGTTCTGAGAATGGGGAGATAACCATTTGGCTCTACTCTCCCAGCTAAAAACTGGACCCAAATCTTAAAAGGTGGTTCAATAGACATTTGAGTTGAATTACACATTCAGGACTTAAGATTCTCAGGGTTCCTTTCAGAAATTTTGAGTCACCCAGAATAATTGTATATAAAATGCTAAAGTCTAGCATGTTTCTATGAATTAGTGCTTCATACCATATTTTTAACCTGTTTCTCCTTAAAGGGACATGTTTTACATCATACCATTTCATAAAACAGAGATTCCCTGTCCTGATTTTTGTGATTCTTTTTTAAAAAAATTTTTTTTAATATTTATTTTTGGAAAGAGAGACAGCATAAATGGGGGAGCAGCAGAGAGAGAGGGAGACACAGAATCCAAAGCAGGATCCAGGCTCCGAGCTGTCAGTACAAAGCCTGATGCAGGCTTCAAACTCACGGACTGCTAGACCATAACCTGAGCCGAAGTCGGACGTTTAACCAACCAAGCCACACAGGCACTCTGATTTTTGTGATTCTTGCAGACCCGCTCTCCACTGGAGGGAGTATATCCCTACCTATCTTTTCTTTTAAGTTTATTTATTTATTTTTGAGAGGCTAGGAGAGGGACAGAGAGAGAGGGAGAGACAATCCCAAGCAGGCTTCACACTGTCAGCAGGGAGCCTGATGTGGGGCTTGATCTCCTGAACTGTGAGATCATGACCTGGGCCCAAACCAAGAGTCAGATGCTTAACCCACTGAGCCACCAAGGCACCCCCCCCCCCCGCCCCCGACACACATCTATCTAAGCATCCTGCAGTTATGTCAAACTTACAATTGTTTCACTCTAGTAAAAGCTTTTTGAGGGACTTTGTGTATCATAGTTGTCACTGTATATCCAGTCTGTACAACAGACACAAAGCAGCCACTCAAATATCTGTTGAACAAGTGAATGGATTTTAATACCAAGGAGATGGTGGCTTTGTTGTGTCTATGTGTGAAGGGAGCAAGTAGGGTAGCTGAAATTAACAATGGAACAGGCAAACTCCTTAATGAAGCAGGTCTCTGGGCTATTTTTACATTAGATTTTGTGGGTATTATTTGGAAAATGAACTCAAGTTTCCTTCCATGACTTAGAGTTCTACTTCAACACCTTCTCTACCAACACTTACTGTGCTCCTTAGATCTCTGAATAAGCTCCATAATGTGATTGCTGTAGAATGTTAGTGCTTTAAAATGCCATCTTGGAGCCAGCATCTGCTAATGTTACAAGAGGAATTTTGTGAGCTGCTAATATTTCTGGAAGTTCTTCACAATATCTTTGTGTCTCTTAGGGTTCAAGGCAGCAAGTGAAGATGAACTTCAGAGGAAATGGCAGTTAGTCAAGCTGTTTTAAGGTGAAAGCAATTCTGAAGGCACTTAAATGGTCTGCTCTTGGGTTTGGCAGTGACCAGAACCTGTCCTGTCCTGGCTCACTCAGATCTAGCAGCAGCACGGCACTGGGCAAGGGCAGGGGCTGCTGTGTTCAGGGAACTTGTTTCCAGCCCTGGCTCAGCCATTGACCCAGCAAGTAACTACATGCCATCCCCTTTCCTTACATGACCGCTGTTTCCTAGAAGGAGGCAGTGCCTATTTCTCAGAGTGATTAGGAGAACCACAGAATAACATGGAAGAGTGATTTATGGGTGGTAAAGTCATGCTTAAGTGAATTAGTTAATCAGTTCCATGATGACTCTTTAAATGGCAGTGTTATTATCCATGCCTGTGCTTCTTATCAGAAGTCGCTACTTGGTAAATGTTAAATAATGCAGAAATAGTTGCAGGCAACCTCTGTGGTCCAGAAGGATCTACTTTTGCTGTGATTAAGACATTTTCACGCTCATAACCATAACATGTGCTTTGACCATACGTCACAAAGGAAAGAAGGTGAGGCTGAAGTGGATGTGGTTGAAAGGGCAGTGGCCAGATGTGTGACCCGGTGGGCCAGATCAGAAGGGAAGGAAGGGATGTGTTAAAGGAAGCCCCACGAGGGCAAACATGTTTTGTTTTGTTCACTGCCCTATCCCTGATGGTTTGGCTCATGCCTGATCCATAGAATCTATAAATTGAACATTAGGTAAGTGAGGTGTGTGAAATGTTACTGGACTTGCTCCATCAGTGACCATACCCTTCTTGTATTCGGGGTAAGTAGGCAAATACAACTACCCACATAGATATTTTAGAGTCCTTGTGTTAATCATTCCTGATGAGAGATTGTGTAGCATATATTCTATGGAGCATGTAGCCTGTGCAGGGTAGTGAGCTGGGCATGGTGAGAATATAACTGTGTCTTGTAGGAGTTGACTATGAAATGAAACGATATAGGAGGTGCCAGGAGAGAGCACATTTTGAGTGGGAACAAACAGGGGACTTTGGGAAGGAAGTCATGATGGAGTTGAGCCATCAAGATAGGCAGAATTCTATCAGCTGGGGCCAATACTTTGGGATTGCAATTTAAGGCTTTGTGGCATATGTGTGTGTGTTAATTCAAACATTAAGTCTTCCCTTTGGATGGGGGTGATGTCACAGTTTAAGAGCCTCTCTGCAGCTCTCCTGGACTGGTGGATTCTTGCATGGCTTGTGGAAGGAGTTGGGGGGTTGAGGCCTTGGGACCAAGTACTGCTAAGGCTTCTCTTTCCTCCTGGGCCGGTTTGTTGAGGTGGAAGGAATTCATAGCCAAAAAGGAAGGTGGCAGTAAGAATGTCTCCTTTTGAATGTGACCCCTGCACTCATACTTAAAAGTTGGGAAGGTAGCATCATCATGCGGATTCATACTAGGAGTTTTATATTGTTTTCAAGCTTTAATGTATCTGAAGGTACTATGAGATGAAAACGTTCTGTCGGGAATGGAAAACCGTCTTTAGACTGAAGTTAAAATGAGAGATTGGAAATCACGAGGTGTCCGGGGGATGACGTGTTAGGAGCCCTGGAGGTGGAAGATTAGGTGACGATATGTGGGCATGCCAGGTACCTTCTAGGAAAACTTGGGATACGAAAATCATAATTTGAGAAGTGTATTCATTATGGGGTGAGGGTCAGCTCACTTAACAAAGGCACTTTTTCAGAAATGTTTGTGGTCTGCATGCAAGGAACCATGATAAATGTAACGGGGACATGCAGATGAGTTAAGAGTCTTTTCCTGCAAGGAATTCCCATTTCGTAGGGGGAGACGTGACTGAGCTTCTGTGATGAGTGATGTAATAAAAAGGTGAACCAAAGTGCTGAGGCAGGTAGATGGATCCTGACTTGCAGATCTACAGAATTTTGCTTGAGAAGATGTAAGACACGGAGGTGGGAGAATGGCTTTCCAGGGCAGAGGGAAGGTGGAGAGCAGAAGCACTCCAGCCTAAAATGTGGTGTTGTGGTCCTGGCACACAGAACTGCCTGGAAGGAGTGGATGGAATTCAGGTTTCACGTTGGAGGAGGTGGGAAGGTCTTCTAGACCTTTGTTCTGTAGCACATGGGGATCCATCAAAGGTTTGGAGAAGGAGAACGAAATGAGCAGTACTGTGTTTGAAAGGTGCTTCTGATGGTGGTGAGGACAATGAGTGGGGGAGGGGTGGTGGCTGGGAGGCTGTCGGAGGGCTGTCAGAAGAGTCTAGGGGAGACACGTTGAAGGCCTGCAGTCTTGGGGTAGAGGTGCAGGGGAGGGTTGTTCCAGAGCTTTGGTACTTTTCCTAAATTTGAAAGTTCTCTTCTAAAGTTTAGATCTGATTGAGTTTATTAAGAAAAAGAAGATGATTTTGATGAAGCTGAATTGTGGAAGTTTGTAAAGTATATTTGTTGACCCTCACTGGTATCGTTGATCTGTTTCAAGCAATGAAACCACACTGAGACATGGGGAGTGGTAGACAGGGAGGACAGGAAGAAGGTGATGGAATGTGTGGAGGCTCCTGCTTCTTTTGCCCTAGCGTGGTTCTCTCCAAGCCTGTCCTGGTGCCTTTCCACATCTCCTCTCCTTCTTCTTCAGGTTCCTTTTCTTCCTCCTCTATAAACAGACACGTTTCTCTAAGTTCTTCCGTATTTCTTCCCCCGCCCCCATCCTCCCATCCACACATGTCTAGCCCTAATGCTTCTACTTTTCACGTGGGCAAATGACTTCACAGCCCATTTGCTCAACTGTAAAGTGGGACACATTACCTGCCTCATCGTGTCATCTACATCTGTAAATGAGGCAGTTCATAGAAAACATTTCAAGGACTTGAAACAAAGTAAATGCTCAATAAGCATCGAGCATATATTTATATATTGTATTCTGTCATATTTTATATTGATATAAGTTTAATCACTTTTGAGTTCTTTGAGGTATTATTTTTGGCTGGAAAATATTTAGCATAGTACTTGCTCCAGTAAGAGTTCAAAATTTTATCTTAATTCCTCTTGTCTGCTAAGATGATATTTTGGACTCTTCCTCAGTATGGCATGGGATTGACCTTTCTGAGGGATGGATGGGCCACCTTAACGCTTCTGCTTGGAACCAGGGGTCTCGTTTATGAATTGGCTGATTGGAGCTGTGGCTAGGGAACAAAAAAAAATTCATATTCCTGCCCCATATGACCATACATCCCTGCCCACCCCCAACGTGTTCATTACATGAATAATGTAACAAACTAGAAACCAAATTCACTTTATAGCTATCAGAATTGAAGTTCTTTGTCATGTAAATGAAGAGCCAAGAGTTGGCAGATGTGGCCCGTGAGGCTCTTGAGTACTGTTGAGACTGTGGGCAGGCGAAGTACACTCAGGAAATGGGGAAGCCGTATTCTCTGCAGAAAAGTAAAGCTGAATTGTGGAAGTTTGTAAAGTATATTTGTATTGGAATGAAGAGTGTGGGGCTTAAAAACTGCTCAATTGATGTCTCCTTTGTTTTGTTCTTCTGGATACCTTTTGACCAGGAAGGTTAGCCTCATCAAGGCCAAGATACAGGTGAAGCACGAATCTTAGAGACTTTGGCATCTGTAACCTAGGGTTTGCATTGGGTGAGAAGCTTTAATTCCCTTTAGGAGTGGGTAAACACTGATCCTTATAGATTATTTGTTAAAATTCAGAATTTCCAGGAAGGTCCAAGCTGAGCCACTGGACCAATACTACAAGCTTGTGAAGGAAAGTTGTTGGGAGTGGACCATGTTTTAATGGGTTTGAGGCCATCAAAATTCTCTGGCACCAAGTCTATGATATATGATGCTGTTCTCATCCTTTTTAGTAATTTTAACCCGTACTTCAGTATTGCATTTTTAAATTTTTGCTATCATTGACATATTGTAAAATCCAAAAGCAAATCTTTCTATTTTTTTGATGTTTAAATATCCTTGTCTCTTAGTGTTCAGTGTTGAATTTTCGGTTGTTTGTCTCAAGTGTTTATTTGATGAACACTACCCTTAAAAGTAATGTGATGCTTTCCTCTATTTCTAGCTATTGTGGATGATGAAAGGCTCTCTGCAGAGGAGATGGATGAGAGGAGGAGGCAGAACATTGCTTATGAATATCTGTGCCATCTAGAGGAAGCCAAAAGGTAAGATCCCAATGCAGTCTATCTGTGTACCTTCTCCTGGATAAACTTTGGGATACTATACTTTTTAAAAAATGTTTTATTACTTATTTTGGAGGGTGGGGGCAGAGAGAAAGGAAACAGAGGATCTGACATGGGCTATGTGCCGACCGCAGAGGGTCCGATGTAGGGCTTGAACTCAGGAACCGTGAAATCATGACCTGAGCCAAAGGCGGACCCTCAACCAACTGAGCCACCCAGGTGCCCCTGGGATACATACTTTTAACCACTCATTTGCAGTCTTATTGGTAGCAGTGTAAGTGGAGAAGAACCACCTGTATTTTTGTAAATGGTCAGGCGGAATTGAGAAAAAGTTGCTGCCACAGCCAGGGTCCAGGCCCTAGGAGGGGAGGCAACTATTTCTTTTTCTTGCTTACGTTCTCCCAGGAAATCTCTGGACCAATTGCAGATTATTTCAAATTCCTCATTTCACTGATTTGGAAGTGAGGGCACAGCAAAGACTTAAATCGACTTCTTTTTTTTTTAAGTTTTTAATTTTAATTCCAGTTTTGTTAACATACAGTTAGTTTCAGGTGTGCAGTATAGTGATTGAGCAATTCTGTACATTACTCGGTGCTCATCATGATGAGTGTACTTGAACTTCGTTTTCCCCAGAGCTTCCTCAGATATTTTTGTCACCCCAAATGCCAGTAATTATAAATACTGTATAGGACAGTCTCATTTTGAACTGAAGTCCATCGGTCACTAAGCTAGAGAGTAGGTTTATGACTGCAATCTCCATTTAAACGTTGGGTTCTCTGAGGAGAAAGTGAAGATAAACTAATTTGCCCTTAGGCCTCTGTATCGGAGGAACCACAAGAACTTTGCCCTGTGCTGGGTGAATACTCCAATGCCCATATGCCATGAATTACATTCTGATTTAGTGCTTTGTGCTGTGATTGAGTAACAGTATCATTCCTTGGACAGATGGTATGTTCTAGCTTTGTTAAGTATATAGAAATAAACATTGGGGTAATGGTCGTTGGTGTTAATGATCTCTAATCACTGTTAAATAGCTGTCTACAGAGCTGGAGGAATGAGGCTTTTTATCAAGTGCTGGGTGGAAGAGAATTCAGTGACACATGAACTAATTTGGCCTCAGAATCACTTGAAAGGGGTTTCTCAGGGTTGTTTAATAATTTAACAGTGTCTCGTAGCTCTAAGCTCTGAAGAATACTTTTAAAGATTCTAAAATATGTGAAGTTGACAGGTGGCAGGTCACTGAAGACTCAATATCAGCCTAAGATTATTAAAAACAGGCTTTTAGTCAAGTTGTTGATAATAAAGTTAGATACGGAGAGTGGCTCATAAATATTCCAAATAAACATGCTTTCAAAGAAAAAGTTTAGGAAGAGTAACGAGAAACTTTCTCCTTACACACATGTTGAGTTCTAAATTTTTGCCTCTTACTTTTTCTAAATGAGAAGCAGTGTCCTACTGGGGAGAGGTCAGCGGACTGGATTTCCTGGTCCCAGCATTACCACTTAGGAGCTGGGTGACCTTGGCCACATTGTTTAACCCGTGGGAACTTCGGTTTTGTCTCCTCTGTAATGGGATGATAAACATGTTAGCACAGTAATGAGTTTTTGTTGTGTCATAAAATAAAATGCATAAATTAGGGGCGTCGGGGTGACTCAGTCGGTTAAGTGTCTGACATCAGTTCAGGTCATGATCTCGCGGTTCATGAGTTCAAGCCCCACAGTGGGCTCTTCACTGACGGTGTGGAGCCTGCTTGGGATTCTGTCTCTCTCCCTCACTCTCTGCCCTTCTCCCACTTGCATTCTGTCTCTCTCAAAATAAAAAAAAAAAAAAATCTAGGAGTTTCTAATGTACAGCTAGATTTAAATACTACTTTAAAAAATGCGTGAATTAAAAAAAAAATAAAAAGGATGTTAGTGCCACCTGCCCTACCTCATGATTCCCACCCCTGCCCCTGCTCTAAAAATCACCTAAAATATAAAAGGCAAAAGTGTTCTGTAAACTTAGTAGTGCCAGTTAGGTGTATGGTGATAAGCATAGTTTTCTCCTGAATGTATCGAGTGTATCAATACAGCTTGACAGCTTGTCACAGTGTTTTCAAACCTTTGTAGTTGAATTTTGTTTTAGAGAAGTCAGAGTAACAATAAGCCCAGGTTTTTTGAAGAAGGTTTCCTAAGAATAGTTTCATTGAAAGAAAAAACTATGAAATATACAACTTTTCCTCTAAGATGACTTTATTAGTTTATTTTACAAGAAGATATTAGATGTAATATGTATTTATGAATCTTATTAACATCTGAACATTTTTGGTGACTTTTAAGGAACCTGATTTTTGGAAGTGGAGTCTGTAAAAATGTGGCCATTAATAGATACATATTAATATGTGAGCTATGATTTCAGAAAGCATAGTACACAGAATTCTAATGGTCCTAAACTCAAGAAATAAATGAAAGGGTGAATTAGTCTCTGTCCAAAAAATTCAGAGGGTTTGGTACATGATTCTTTTACAATGCTAATGCCTTAGGAATTTGTCATATTGGGTTCATTATAGTGCGTGCATGTGCAGGTGTTCATGTGAGTGTGGTTGACTTAAAATACTGAGTTTCTACTAACTGGTAAACTTAGAATGTGTAAGCTTAGCCAGGATCTGTCTCTAGTTCAGCTCAGAACTGATTGGGTGTACTTAAACTAAAAATGTGTAGGTTCTGTTGTTGTGCCTCTTTTTGGTTCCAGAGGTAAGAACTGGAAGGATGTGTTTGTATGTTCTTTTAATTCAGAATTTTTGAAAACTCAAAATTGTAATAGTCTGTTACATCTTTGGCTTTATTAATTTCAAGATTTGTGGTAATTAATAATAAACCATTTAAAAGCTACATCATTCAGAGGAGATATCACTACTAACAGAAATAAAAAGGGTGATGTACTACTATGCCAACAAATATATGTAGGGTAACCTAAATGAAATGGACAAATACCTAGAAAGACATAAACTATCAAAACTGACTCAAAAATAAATTAACAATCAGAATAGACTTAGAACAAGTAAAAAGGTAAAGTTAGTAAGCAAAAAATTGCCTGCTTTTCAAAAAACATAGAAGGGAACACTTCGCAACCCATTCTACTAAGACCCATTTTTTCTTTGATACCAAAACCAGACAAAGATACCTCAAAAAAATGATAGACCTGCATGCCTTATGAGTACAAATAAAAAAATCCTCAACAAAATACTAGCAAACCAAGTCCAGCAACATAAATAAAGTATCATATACCACTAAGTGGGATTTATCCCGGGAATGCAAGTTTAGTGTAATTCAAAAATCGATCAAGACATTTTAATGGGAAAAACATCTTTCAACAAATAATCTTGGGCAACTGGAAATAGTCAAACATAAAAATGAATTTGGATCTCTATCCCATGCATAATCTAATCGAAATGTGAGAACCACAGCTACAAAACTCCTAAAAGAAAACAGGTATAAATACATGTGATTTGGGGGTAAGTAATGGTGACATTTCACCAAATAAGATACACATGCACCAGAACAGGACAGGGGGTTTAACATCAGTTGTTAGGGAAATGCAGAGCAAAACCACAGTGAGATACTACCTCACACTGGAATAGTTAGAATAGAAAAGACCAACAATATCAAGTGTTTGCAAGGATGAGGGAAGGTGCTTGTTGAATTACAAAATGGAGCAGCTACTTTTTATAACATTCTAGGGTCGCCTAGGTGGTTCAGTTTGTTGAGTGTCTACTCTTAATTTTGGCTCAGGTTATGATGCTAGGGTCATGGGATCAAGCCCCCTATCGGGTTCTGCACTGAGCATGGAGCCCATTTAAGATGCTCTCTCTCCCTCCGCCCCTCTCCCCCACTTGCACACACTCTGTAAAATAGCATTTCAAAAAATGTAAAACATTCTGGCAGCTACTTAAAAAAATTAAATATGGAATTACCATATGACCCAACAATTCCACTACCAGATATATACCAAAGAAACCTGAAAACCTGTGTGCATGCAGAAAGCCTGCACACAAATGGTCATTGAAGTATTACTCATGGGAGCAAAAAGTGGAAACAACCCAAATGTCCATCTACTGATGAGTAAATGAAATGCGATATATCCCTACCATGAAATACTATTCATCTATAAAAAATGATATTAGCAAATCACATTCAACAGTGTATAAAAAGTACTGTATAAATCACAACCAAGTGAGATTTATCCCAGGTATGCAAAGCTTGTTTCATATTTGAAAATCATTTAATGTGATCTATCACATCAACAGGCTAAGTGAGAAAAATTACATGATATGTCACTGTATCAGTGCAGAAAAGGCACTTAACAAAATCCAAACTTATTCAAGAAAAAAATTCTTAGTTAACTAGGAATCAAGGGGGGAAACACCCTCAGTTTGAGAAAGACAGTGAACAAAAAACATGATAAAAGCAAACATCATATTTAATGGTGAGAAATTCCAAGCTTTCCCATTAAGATACAAGGCAAAGACCTTCCTTCTCACCACTCCTTTTTCAACTTTGAACTGGAAGTTCTAGTTAATATAATTAAAAAAAGAAAATATAGATTGAAAAGGAAGAAACAAAACTGGGTTTATTCATAGATGACATGATTGACTATTTGAAAACTCTAAGAATTTTTTAAAAATTGGAACTAATAAGCAATTATAGCAAGATACAAGATTATATGTAAAAGTCTATTGCTTTCCTATATGTCAGCAATGAACAAGTGGAATTTGAAATTAAGAACACAGTTCCATTTACATTAGCACTCAAATGAATTATTTAGGTATAAATTTAATAAAATATGCACAATCTATATGAGGAAAACTATAAAACTTTGATGAACTAGAAGAAAGAACTAAATAAGTGGATAGATATTCCATATTCATGGATAGGAAAGACAGTATTGCTAAAATGTCACTTTTTCCCAACTTGATCTGTAGATTCAATGCAATGTCAGTCAAAATCTCAAGTTATTTTTTGCATATTGACAACCCGATTCTAAAGTTTATACTGAGAAGCCAAAGACCTAGGGGCACCTGGGTGGCTCAATTGGTTAAGCATCTGACTTTGGCTCAGGTCATGATCTCATGGCTCATGAGTTTGAGCCCTGCATTGGGCTCTGTGCTGACAGTTCAGAGCCTGGAGCCTGCTTCAGATTCTGTGCCCCTCTCTTGCTCTGTCCCTTCCCCACTTGGGTTCATTCTCTCTCTCTCCCTTCCTCCCTTCCTCTCTCTCTCTCATAAATAAGCATTAAAAAATGTTTTAAAAAAAGAAAAAGACCTAGAATTGCCAACACAATATTGAAGGAGAACAAAGTTGGACTGACACTACCAGACTTCAAATTTAATACAAAGTTGCAGTGATCAAGAGAGTGGCATTGGTGAAACATTAGGCACATAGATCAGTGAAAGAGAATAGAGAACCCAGAAATACACCCTAAAAGTATAGTTAATTGACCTTTGACAAAGGAGCAAACCAATACAATGGAGCAAAGATGGCCTTTTCACCAAATGGTGCTGAAACTGAACATGTAAAAAGTGAATCTAGACCTTACACATAGTACTCGTCACAAAGTATACCATTATACCCTTCACAAAAAAATACCTCAAATGGATCACACCTACCAATAAAAAGAAAAACTGTGAAACTTTTAAAAGATAACAAAGGGGAGGGTGTGCTTGGGTGGTTCAGTCATTTAAGTGTCAGACTCTTGATTTCGGCTTAGGTCATGATTTCCCAATCAGTGGGATCAAATCCCACATCAGGCTCTGTGCTGACAGTGCAAAGCCTGCTTGGGATTCTCTGTCACTCTCTTTCTGCCTTTGTCTCTCTCTCTTTCTCTTCAAATAAACATTAAAAAAAAGATAACAAAGGAGAAAACTTAGATGAAATTCAGTATAGCAGTGACTTTTAAGATAGAGCACCAATGGCATGAAAGAAAAAAAGTGAGTAAGCTGGATTTCATTAAAATTAAAACTTTCTGCTTCACAAAAGACAGTGTCAAGAGGATGAGAAGACAGTCCACAGGCTAGTATAAAATATTGGTAAAAGACCTGTCTGATACAGAACTGCTATATAAGATATTTAAAAACTCTTAAAACTTCAACAATAAGAAAACAACTAGGTTAAAGAATAGGCCAAAAACCTTAACAGACACATCTCTGAAGAAGATACACAGATGGCAAATAAGCATAGGAAAAGATTCTCCACGTCATGTGTCATCAAGGAAGTGCAAAATAAAATAAGATACCACTGTACAATTATCAGAGTGGTCAAAATATGAAACACTGGCAACACCAAATGCTGTGAGGGTTTGGAGCAACCGGAACTCTCATTGCTCATGGAAATGCAAAGTGGTATATAGTCACTTGCAGTTTGTTAAAAAACCAAGCATACTCTTATCATGCTTTCCAGCAGTTGTGCTCTTATTATTGAACTGATGGAGTGAAGTCCACACAAAAAACTTGTGTATGGATGTCAAAAGACTTTTTTAATAATAGGCAAAAGTTGGATGTGACCGTGATGTCCTTCAGTAGGTGAATGAATAAATACCCTGTGGCATATCCAGACAGTGGAATATTATTCTTTGCTAAAAAAAAAATGAGCTATCAAGCCATGAAAAGAGGTACAGGAACCTTAAATGCATACAGCAAAGAAAAGCCAATCTGAAAAGGCTACATCCTATACGATTCCAACTATGACTTTCTAGCAAAGGCAAAACTATGGAGACAGTAAAAATATCAGCAGTTGGGAACGGAGGATGAATAGATAGAGCACAGAGAGTTTTTAGTGTAGTGAAAATACTCTGTATGACACCACAGTGATAAATGTCATTATACATTTGTCCAAAACCAACAGTGAACCATTATGTAAACTGTGGAATTTGGATGATTATGATAGGTTCATCAGTTATAGCAAATGTAGGTTCGTGTAGGCTAATCAATTATAACTAATGTTCTGGCTCAGTTGGCTGAGTGTGCAACTCTTAATCTTGGGGTTGTAAGTTGGAGTCCCATGTTGGGTGAAGAGATTACTAAAAAGAAAACCTTTCAAAAAAGTGAATTAATATACTGATACAGACTTCAACCTGAGTGGACGCTGAAAATATACTGAGGGAAGGAAGGCAGACACAAAAAGCCACTTATTATATAATTCCATATATATGAAGTGTCCAGAAAAGGCCAGTCCGTGGAGACAGATGGTAGACCATTGGCTGCCTAGGCCTGGGAGAATAGAGGGGATGGAGAGTGACTGATTATTGTATAGTTATTGTAGGAACAAAAGTGTTCTAAAATTGATTGTGGCGATGGTTGCATAACTCTGTACTGAAAATCACTCAATTGCAGACTTTAAAAGGGTAAACGTATGGTATATAAACTGTACCTTATTAAAGCCGTTACAAAGAAAAGTTCCTTTGACCAGACCAACTTGGAGAAGTGCTTAGTAAACCTGTTACATAAGATTAAGCGGTATTCAGTAGACAAAATGAGCATAGAATGTATGCCTAAGATACATGGGTTCTAAACACTGTTGATTTTATAGTTTCTTGAGCACCCACCATGCTTAAACTGGTGCGGTAGGGTCACTTTGGGGGATGGAGATCAGGCAACTAATAATGTGCTCAAAGAAACTGTTCAGTTAATGCTTTTACTCATGAGTTTAAAATTCTGTCCTTCACTTACATTTGCTCTTTTGATCTCTCTGTATGTGTGTGCGGGAGTATCTCCCTGTTTCCAGCTCATCATTCTCCTAAATATCTCTTCTATGTTCACCTCTCTATCCCACCACGAACCTCCTGAAGCCTTCTGACTTCTCTTGCTAGATTACTGCAGTGCTCTCTGACTGGTTTCCTCAACCCTCTTGCCCCTTTAATCCTTTATCATCTGTATCATAGTCAAATGAATTTCTTCAAAACTCTCATCTGTTCTGGCCAACCCCATTGAAAACCACTCAGTGTTACCGCAATTCTCATAGAATAAAGACCAGACTCTTACAAGGCCTCATGAGCTTTGTATGGTCCAGTTCTTACAGCTGCTCCAGTTTCATATTGTGCCCCCTTCCTTATTGCTCTTTTTCCAGCCACATTGACCCCTTTTCCATAGGACCTCTGCGTGTGCTATTCCCTTCTCCTGTGTATCTATTCAGGCTCTACTGTCTTTAGATTTTAACTCCCTTTTTCAGGGAGTCCTTCTTTGGCATGGCCCATCTAGGCCAACTACCCCTATTATAACATGACATCATATCTGTCACATAGTTGAATGAATTACTTAATGCTGGTATTGGCCTACTAACATTTGTTCACTAATGACGATTCGTTGTACTGTTTTCTGTGTGTTTTAGTTTGCCTGGAGGTAGGGTGTGAATTAGATTCGTGGTGGACAAGATTCTACATGGTGTGCCAGGACTGCCAGCCTAGAGTAAAATTTAGTCTTTGTCTCTGGAAAATTCTATGTTGTAGTTAGATGGTACAAGTTCTTCCTGCCATTTATGTGACCCAGTGGGTTATAAAGCTGGGAACCCGAGACAGTTTGATACCACAGGGAAGTAGAAGTGACCCAGAGAACGGCATAGAGTATTTTTCAGTGGATGAATAAATGACTGAATGAACGAAGAGAGGAAGAGATAACCTGTATTATTAAGACGACTTGTGGTTGAAATTATTGCTCATAGCTGATAAAATTATGACATCTGGGCATATGGACTTACTAATTAAGTCTCAAAATACTAATATTAATGACCAGGGAAAATATGAAAGGCATGTTTTTAAGACCAAAAAAGATAGTTGCTTTATAAAGTGGCTCTTGGGGCGCCTGGGTGGCTCAGTCGGTTAAGCGTCCGACTTCGGCTCAGGTCATGATCTCACGGTCCGTGAGTTCGAGCCCCGCGTCGGGCTCTGTGCTGACCGCTCAGAGCCTGGAGCCTGTTTCAGATTCTGTGTCTCCCTCTCTCTCTGCCCTTCCCCTGTTCATGCTCTGTCTCAAAAATAAATAAACGTTAAAAAAAAATTAAAAAAAAAAATAAAGTGGCTCTTGACCCTGTGTTTATCCACAGGCTAACAGGTTTACATGACGTCACAAAGAGCCAATCATAATTCTGTTGGGAGTGCACATAACTATGTGTACTAGTTATCCATGACTGTGTAATTAATTAGTCTAAAACTTAGCAGCTTAAAACAAAGAACATTTATCTCACAGCTTTTCAAAGTCAGGAATCTGATTCTAGTTTAACTGAGTCCTGTGGCATTCAGTCTGTCATAAAGCTTCAGTCCTCCTAGGGTCCAAGCAGAACAGATCTTCCAAGCTCGGTCGTGGTGTTGGCAGGATTCAGTTCCTGACGGACGTTTGGACTGAGGACCCCATTCCCTCGTTGCTGTTGGCCACAGGCTTCCCTCAGCTCCTTAACATATGGGCCTCTCTGTGGGCAGCTCCCAATATGGGAGCTGGCTTTCCTCAGTGAGCAAACAAGAAGGGGCCAGTAAGTTGGAAGCCAGAGCCCTTTTGCAACCCATTCTCAGAAGTGCTGTCCCATAGTTTGCTGTATTCCAGTCATTAGAATCAAGTTAGTAAATCCAGCATGTGTTTCAAGGGGAGGAGGATATATATATATATATATATATATATATATATATATATATATATATATATATATATATCCTTTTGCAATTGACCCCAGAAAAGAGGGCAGGATCCTCTTTATTAATGTCAGAGACCAGATCAGAAATTGGATAGTGTCTTGGTGTAAATGATTATGGTATTAAGGTTATTTATGCCTGGATAGTTTAAAAAGATTTTTTTTTTTTGAAATGTATTTATTTGAGAGGGAGAGACTGTGTGTGCATGTGCACAAGGGAAGGGCAGAGAGAGAGGAGAGAGAAACCCAAGCAGGTTCTATGCTGTCAGACGTTTCACTGAATGAGCTACCAGGTGCCCCTATAATCTTGAATTGTGAACTCTTTGGGACTAAGCTTTTCATTCCTCTGCCATTTTAAATAATACTAAATGGACTTTTAAGTTTTCTTTTCAGGGGGGCCCGGGAGACTGTCTTGATCATTTCTTTGCTGTAGGGATTTTGCTGAAATAAGACCGCTCAGACAAGTCTGCTACTCCTATGGGCTTTGAAAGTTTCTCTCTGATGCCAGAAATCCCACCCTTTAAATTAAAGGAGTTAATTTCCTAAAAAAGAATTTCTCCTGCTCAGTAGATTTCATATTAACTTCTGCAAAATATCTTTGAATAATGAAAATAATTCCCTTTTAAGAACTTCATTTCTTTAGTTTTGTAGGGCAACTGTGAAAAAAATCTAAGATGGAGAGTTCTCTTTGGGAAAGTCTGGATCGAGGAAGGGAAATCAGACTAGAGCTCTCAGGAAGAGAGGGAATGGGAGGGGGCATGTTGGCAAGAGAAGGAGAGGGAATTTGCAAATTATAGTTGAGCAAATAGTTATGAATGGGGCTGCTGTTGTATGTTTCCCAAGGAAGTTCCTGATATATTTCTTTTTTAAGGAAGGGGAAAACACTACAAATCTGGCATGCTTACTTTTTCTGTCCTACCTCGGAAAGTAAACAGAGCAAAAAAGCCTTCCCTTGGTGATGGGCTTGTTTAGAAATATTATCTTCAAAGAGCTCTTTATGTGAGCCAAGCTGTTCTTTGTATTAGTGACTCCGAGGCAGTTTCATATGTGTCCTGGAAAAGAAACAAAAACACGGTGTGATTCCTTTTGTGTCAGTGCTTACAACTCAGACACCAAAAAGACAGCTCATTGATTAGATCAGGTTCTGGCCTTACCTAGTAGAGAGGTAGAGAATCATACTTGAAAGGAGAAATGCTTCAAATGTTTAAGCAAGTGAGGGCCATGAATATGGGTTTGCTTAACCCTGAATATTTGTGATTTCTTTAAGAAAAAGAATCTTATGACTGGGGAGTGCTTTAGAGAATCCATTGGATTTCTTCTACAGGCTTGGACCTCACTGTCTGTTTTCCTAAAGATGCTGCCTATGGCTTGCTCATAAGCGATGCTAATAGAAACTAGGAATCTGGAAGGAAATATCTTCCTTGGTCATCAACCCATTAAGGGACATGTTGTTGCTCTCTACAAAATGTTAATCAAATATTAAGGAATTCTTAATTGCATTTTCAAAACATAAATAGTTTTTATTCTTCTATGGCGATTCTGCATTTCCCCCTTCCTCCTTGTTCTCTCCCTGGCTCTGATCACCCCTCTGTGTCCCAGGGAACAAGAAAGTGTGGGGTCGCTCCATGCAGTGGCTGACAGGCTGGTGGGGCAACGGGCCCAGCTGAGTCGAGAGCGGGGACCCTTTTCAGGGTCTGGCTCCTGGGTAAGGGGAGGGCCTGCCTTCCAGGAGTGCCCTGTTTGGATTTGCTTACCAGTCAGCTTGCTTTGAGAGCCATATGCCACAGGTCGAGGACCTTTTTGACATCCTGGGGCTTGCCCCCCTAAGGTACGTATCCACGGTAGGGAGACAGAGTCACCTCCGAGGAGAACTAGTCATCAGGGTTAGCCATCAGGGGATAACCACAGACAAGAGGATAAGATGAGACATGGTCTTTTTTTTTTTTTTTTTTTTTTTAAACAGAGTACATAACGGGTGGGGGGTGGGGGGAGAGAGAGAGAAAGAGAAACAATCTTCAGCAGTCTTCACGCTTAGCACAGAGCCCAGCACAGGACTCGATCCCATGACTCTTAGATCACGACCTGAGAACAGGCTAAAAACAACTGAGCCACCCAGGCACCCCAAGAGGTGCTCTTGACGGGGTGTCTCCATGGCAGGCAGCCCAGCCTTCCAGGGCATGCTGCTTGCAGCTAGGTCCTCGGAGGAAATGTTGATGCTGAGGTCCAGCTGTGTGGTAACCAGGGATGGTTCTGTGGAGCTGCAGTAGAAGGGACGTTTGTTAAGGACATAAAGGGAGAAGCCATATAGTTTCACAGGGAACTATATTTGAGGGACAAAGGAGGTTGGGAAGTCAGATGCATTGGGGAGGATCCAGGCATCACTAACCTGACTCAGACACACACGTTGTATGGTCTTCATCAGGCAAGCCTGGGGTTGGAACACATAGTTGAGAGACTTCTTTAGTTTCACATATTTTGTGTCCTAGCCTTGGGGATGTATTGGGCAGATGCCAGTCAGGTGTGAGCCCACAAATCAAAGCTTAACTTTTTAGCATGCCGGTATTTTTAAATACAAATAATCAGGGGCGCCTGGATGGCGCAGTCGGTTAAGCGTCCGACTTCAGCCAGGTCACGATCTCACGGTCCATGAGTTCGAGCCCCGCGTCAGGCTCTGGGCTGATGGCTCAGAGCCTGGAGCCTGTTTCCGATTCTGTGTCTCCCTCTCTCTCTGCCCCTCCCCCGTTCATGCTCTGTCTCTCTCTGTCCCAAAAAATAAATAAAAACGTTGGAAAAAAAAATTTAAATACAAATAATCAATATTAATCCTCTCTAGCCAAAGAGAAATTGAGCAACTGATATTTGATCCCAAAGTTTATATTAGTCTTTCAAGCTCTTTGAAGTTGGAGAGCTGGGAGAGGTTAGGAATTTTCCATGATCTCAAACATACTTTACTCCAAGGGTTACCAAGTGAGTGTCCACTCACCAGACACACGGCCCAAAGCATTCACCTTACACAGGGTTATTCCCATCTTATAGATGGCGAAAACAAGTCCTGGAGAAACCTAAGGAATTTTTTCAAGGTCACAGCCAACAGACAGATAAATAATAGTCCAACCCAGCTCCTTCTGATTTCATAGCCAAGTGCGTAAAAACTAACACAGTCTCTTTTCCTTCTTTTTTTTTCCTTGTGTTACTTGCTTTTCTTTTCTTTTTTTTTTTTTCATTTTTATTTTTTAAAATTTACATCCAAATTAGTTAGCATATAGTGCAACAATGATTTCAGGAGTAGATTCCTTAGTGCCCCGTACCCATTTAGCCCATCCACCCTCCCACAACCCCTCCAGCAACCCTCAGTTTGTTCTCCATATTTATGAGTCTCTTATGCTTTGTCCCCCTGTTTTTATATTATTTTTGTGTCCCTTCCCTTATGTTCATCTGTTTTGTCTCTTAAAGTCCTCCTATGTGTGAAGTCATATGATGTTTGTCTTTCTCTGACTAATTTCACTGAGCATAATACCCTCCAGTTCCATCCATGTAGTTGCAAATGGCAAGATTTCATTCTTTTTGACTGCTGAGTAATACTCCATTGTATATATATACCACATCTTCTTTTTCCATTCATCCTTCAATGGACATTTGGGCTCTTTCCATACTTTGGCTATTGTTGATAGTGCAGCTATAAACATGGGGGTGCCTGTGCCCCTTTTATCCTGTGGATAAATGCCTAGTAGTGCAGTTGCTGGGTCGTAGGGTAGTTCTGTTTTTAGTTTTTTGAGGAACCTCCATACTGTTTTCCAGAGTGGCTGCACCAGCTTGCATTCCCATCTTTTCCTTATTTCTTAATGTGCTTTAGTCGTGTCATTATTTTTTTTAATTTAAATTCAAGTTAGTTAACATATAGTGTAGTATTGGTTTCAAGAGTAGAGTTTAGTGATTCATCCCTTGCATATGATACCCAGTGCTCATCCCAGCAAGTGCTCTCCTTAATTTCCATCACCCATTTAGCCCATCACCCCACCCACCTCCCCTCCGCAACTCTCATTGGTGGTCCTGGCTTTTAGGTTCTAGATAGACTAGCTTTGTTCTAGGTCTCGATCAGTTTTCACTGCTTGAGCTTTGGTGGACTTAGCACAATATGACCATCCGTTGTCTTTCTTGATTTTCTTTCCCTTTTTTTTCAATCTTTTCTGTTGCTTACTTGCTTGTTTCTGTTTTCTTTTGCTTTGTTTTAAAGATTTATTTACTTAAAAATTTTTTTTTACATTTATTCATTTTTGAGAGACAGAGTGTGAGTGGGGAGGGGCAGAGAGAGAGGGAGACACAGAATCCGAAGCAGGCTTCGGGCTCTGAGCTGTCAGCACAGAGCCCGACGCAGGGCTCAAACCCACAAACCACGAGATCATGACCTGAGCTGAAGTCGGACATTCAGCCGACGGAGCCACCCAGGTGCCCCAAGATTTATTTATTTTTTTAGAGTGTGAGAGTGAGTGGGAAATGGGCAGAGGGAGGGAGGGGGAGAGAGAGAGAGAGAGAGAAAGAGAGGGAGGGGAGAGAGAGAATCATAAGCAAGCTCTGTGCATAGCCCAGAGCCTGAACACGGTGCTCCATCCCACAACCCTGGGATGTGACCTAAGCCAAAAGCAAGAGTCAGACACTCAACTGACTGAGCCACCCAGGCGCCCATGTTTCTGTTTTCTTTTAACTAGTACGTATAGTAGTTCTGGGAAGAATTTACCTTGTATTCACCCTCCCTTTCTTGTCTCTTGTCTGTCTGTTTTCTAGTAGCCTTCTTGAAGTTTTAGTAGGAATTTGCACTTTTCAGTGATGTAGACTTTATTTCCTTTTGGTGCATCTGTGTTCTTGGTTGGATCTGGATTCTACATTCAATCTATCAATTGCCTTTTGGGTTCTGCCACAACTAAAACTGGCTTGAAAGAATGCTGTGCCTTGTGGTTGAAACATCAAAAGGGTACAAATAGCAAATACCGCTGAGGTCTCTTCCTTCCTGGAGGAACCTCCCCACCAGATGCTGCCTCATGCTGTGATGCTTATAATTCATAAAACAGTGTCATTATTTGAGGCCTTAGGGGAATTCTAAGGAGGGCTGGTGGGGGAAAACAATTGTAGAAAGTTCTACAGTGATTTTTTCCATATCTGTCATTTGTAGAATGTAGAATAGTCTGCCATTGCTTTTTTTGGTCTGAACAGTTTTGTTATCCTCTAGCCGAGTGCAAATCTCCATATGTATATGGGGACATTGAGTGTCAGAGAATTTCATCAATTCACCAACCCATGATGGAGTTACTGGGAGATTTGGGATTAGGATAAAGTCTTCTGGCTGTTTGACGACTGCTCTTTTGTCCCATGATTCCAAGTCCTGTTGATTAGAAAAAGCATTAGTAGAAGGCTCAATGGTGAAAATACACAATAATAAATATATTTAATTTAGGCTGTTTAATAAATTCAGTTCGGGTTCTCTCTTAGCTATGTACTGAATTCATAGCATACTTTTTTGTCATTTATCTTATATTTTTCCTGTGAAACTTGAACCTGCTTAGGTGCTAGAATAGGAATTCACGAATTGAGTTCTAGTTATTTCCATACTCTCCTCATTTAGTCTCGATTGGCTCAGATGGTCCTTGAGTTTTTTTCTTTTCAAATAATATATAATACAGAAGTTCCTTGCTCAAGGATTTCACAGGGCAAAAGCTGAGGCAGCTACATCATCTAAGTGAGAAAGTGACTTTGGACAGTGAAGCTCAGATTCAGTTACCTACTGCATCGGGATCACAGGGGCACTTGTGCAAATACAGGCTTCTCAGGTTCACTCCAGACCCTAAAAGTCCATCTCTAGGAAGTGGAGCTCTGGCGTCTGCATTTTAACAAATGGCTCAGGTAAATGTTTATGCTCAGTGAAGTTTGAGAATCACTCTCTCAAGAGAGAAGAGACCAGCATGTATCTCAACAGCTCTGGCTTTCCCATCCCAGCTAAGATGAACACAGATAACCCTTGCTGTGCGACCAGAGTGGGAGAGGAAGAGTATTGAGGGTGTCCTGTGCTGTCGTGAGAATGATGGAGGAATGAAAACAGCTTCTGTAGAAAAAGTGATAGTACATCAGCCAGGGTTGGGTACAAAGCCTGGGCAGTTTTTAGAACTTTAGTTGGCTCTTGAGTTTTTCTCATGGGGCCAGTCAGCATGTTCATGTGAATTTTGCCAACAAAATGAGAGGACATGAGTGGGGCAACTGGGTTCAGGGATTGGCATGTTGGCTCTGAGAAAGTCAAAGGAACAGGAACCACTGGGTGAGCATCGTTGACATTGGATGGCCTTGAGGTCCCATCTTGGTAAGGAAGCTCATGAAGCCAGGATGAAGTGGGGTACAGGGAGAGTCAAGGAACTGCCTATTATGATGTGGATGAAGGGGAATACTTGTAAGAATGACAAGTGGAGAAGTGGGTAAATGAAAAGCTCTGGAGATTTGGAAGCCTAGATATTAAAGGTGAAGTATTTCCGGATAGTTCAGGTCCAAGATGGAGCCTTTGTGTAGCTCAAGTGGAATGGAGGAGAAACCTTTCGATGAAGGAGGGAGTCTTCCAGCTGTGCTTTGGGTTTTTCCAAGGGCCTCCACCTTCTTGAAGCCACCAAGCAGAGATGAGAATGGGAGGAACACAGTGATTGTGGCAAGAAAAAATCTTGGAGGTCAGGAGATGAGTGATGAGGTTAGGAAGTGAAACAGATGTGAGGTGGAGGCAGAGGTCTTGGAATAGAGGTGTTAGGGCCTGGCCTGGGCAAAAGTCAGTTCAGCTGTAATGGTGATAAATAACCCTTTCTTCCCTGGTTCTGTGAGTTAAGGAAATTTGGGAAGCAAACAGCCCTGGTTTGTGGGAAGTAGTATCACAAAGAAAAAGTCAGAATGCCATTAAGACAAGCAGGTGGGGAAAGTGTAAACAAAAAGTTGAGAATATAAGAGTATTACATTTTTAAAACAGGTCAAGAGTTCCAGAGGCACATCAGAAGGAATTAGTAGAGGGGCGTCTGGGTGGCTCAGTGGGTTAAGCGTTCCGACTTCGGCCCAGGTCATGATCTCTCAGTTTGTGAGTTCAAGCTCCGCCTTAGGCCCTGTGCTGACAGCTTGGAGGCTGGAGCCTGCTTCGGATTCTGTGTCTCCCTCTCTCTCTGCCCCTCCCCCGCTCATGTTCTCTCTGTCTCTCTCTCTGTCAAAAATAAATAAACTTTAAAAAAAAAATTAAAAAGGAATTAGTAGATTGAGGGTATGTGTGGGAAGACTGCTCAGTAGGACTCAGTGAGACAGATGAATGTATCCAAAAGTGTGCTTAAGGGTCAGCCCTCGTTTCAGACCTTCGTAGGAGACTAAAACCACTGCAAAAACAAGGTTAGATTGATTTGACAATGGGCAGGCTCATTAGAGATCTTACATTACTAATTCATTACTAATTCATTAAAGTGACATACACTTGAAGCGAGTAACTTTAAAATCTTGTGACCCAGAGTAAAACAGGCTTGTATCATGCCCCCAGCTAGCCGTGTGATGATGTGTGCATGTGTGTCTAACTAAACAACAAAGATTCACAAAGCAACACTTCACCTTTAATACCTACAACACGCCCTGACATTTACTGCTCTGTCCTAATTCATTTTCTCCAAAAATGCTGGTCGTGACCCCTTGATTCATGACGGATGCAGGGTTCAGCCTGCTGCTGAACAGGCATGCATCTGCTATCTTAAGTCTCTGTGGTAATACGAGGCGCTGTTCCCTGGGCATCCTGTGGATGAAGAATATTCATTTGCTTTTGATCATAATTAGAGCTTATTGTATGATCAGGAAGAAGCCAGAAAGTCATGTTTAATCAAGGCTTTCGTACTTAAAATCTTTACTGGCTCTACACCACCTACAGGACCGAACTGTACCTCCTTGTGTGTGTACCTCACACAAAGGGCCGCAATTGTCTGACCCTTATGATGACTTTCTGTGGTTAATCATTCCCTCTTTGTCCTTTTCCCACTGCACTTACTACAGTTTATGATAATTCTTAGTACATGTTGGCCTTTCCTAGCTATCAAGGAGCTCCTCAAGGTAGACCTTCTTCTCTCAGTACCTCCAGTGACTCACACACAGCCTGGCACAGAATGCATGTGGGTTGGTTTGGCTGAGCAAGTGCAGTGATCTCCGAAGTCCTGCCTGCAGTTTCTTGTCCAGTATGGCCTAGAGGGACCCTGTGAGGGGCACCAGTTCTCTCCATTCAATAGTTCTTGCTGATCATGGGTGATTTTCACTTCTGAATTGTGTGGGTCACTTTGGGGAACACAGATCAGCCAACTGCTTTGACATTTTATTGTGGAAATGGTGGTCCCAAAATGGTAGTACTCACATTCCATATATATTCTGTTACCCATGATATTCAGTGGTACCCGTGTCATGCCTCTTACAGTTTTGGATAGTGTAGGACTGGGTGCTGTTCACTTTTCTATTTTTTAAAAAAATTTTTAAAAGTATTTATTTTGAGAGAATGCAAGTGGGGGAGGGGCAGAGAGGGAGAGAAAGAGAATCCCAAGCAGGCTTCACACTGGCGGAGGGCTCAAACTCACAAACCCCAAGATCATGACCTGATCTGAAGTCAGACGCTTAACTGACTGAGCCACCCAGGTGCCCCATCTTTCCATTTTAGTGGGGCACTTTGGTGGCTGCTCTGTGTCTATGGCCTAATGGGATAGGAATTCTAAAGGACCTCTGTGTAGATAGAACTGCCCACCCCTGATGATGCATTTTGCACAATAAGTTGAAATAGGCTTTTTGTGGATCAGAACTGCCTACGGTCTAACATATATCAGTAAGATATATTTAAGGATGGATTAGCAAAGGTTCAGCAGACTGAAATGATAAATGCAGATGCACAGAAGTCCAGTGGCTAAGTCAGACAAAACTAAATTCGTTTATGTGATATAGACCTGTGTGTGTGTGTGTGTATGTGTATGTGTGTGTCTTTTGAGAAACACACAAAAACGGTAGATGGCATATTATTTTCTTGTTCCTGATATGCCTCCCAGGCTGGATATAGACAGAACAAAGGGAAAGTAGGCTCGGTTGGGGATGGGGGGGAGGGGGTCAGGCAGGAGTGACCTGGTTTCTAGTAGCCACATGAACAAATCAACAGAAACAAGTGCAGATAATTTTAATAAATTCTGTTTACTCAAGTATATCCTTTAAAATATCCTTTCAATATATAATCATTGTATAAAACTATTGAGATGTGATACTGTCTTTTCTCCTCCAGCACAACTCAATTCAGATTAGCTGCGCTTGAAGTGTTTAATAGCCAAGGGACTAGGGGTGACCACATAGGTCAGCACAGGCCCTACATGCTTGATGCTTTAGTCTATGCGGGGGCCTCTCAGGAACCTCTGACCATGCCAAGCAAACATGAGAAAAGGTACAGAGATAGATGTGTGTTGTGTACATTGGAAGCAAAGTAAACCTTTAAGAGAAGAGAAATGGAGAATTCACCGGTGAGGTGAACTTGAGTTTTTCTTCTCTCTTAATTTCCAGCCCACATTCACATTTAGAACAGAAATGAACTTGCCAAGATTCTTAAGGAAATAGTAAGTGATTGGCAGTGCCTTCCCCTTTTCTACTTCACTGTGTTCAGGGGTGAGTGGATGGATGATACCCCTGCATCTTTGCAGAAGAGGTGGTGTTGGAGGGCTGGGGGTTACAGCCAGTTCATCCTCTGCCTCTGATGGTTTCTCGCTTCACTCATGCAGTTCAGCAACCAAAATGGACGCTGATAAGGTGGTGATCAGGAAGTCACCTACCGACCAGCAGCCAAATGCATGTCGTCAAATCCACGTCGCTTTTACCTTTTTCTCTTCCTTAATAAAGGTCTAATTAATGATGGACTATGACACAATTGGCCATCTTATCTTGAAGCATAATGGAGTTAAATTAAGACGTATCTACAATGCTTGATTTTTACAAAGGTGATGATGGAAAGAGAGGAGGTGGATAGTACAGACATGGGAAGGAAGTTGGCCCAATATCGACATTTTAATTCCCGGGACTAAAAACAAAAGTGTCTACTGTTTTATAAAGGCCAAGAAGGATGCTTTTTCTACCTAGGCAGACATTCTCTAAATTTTATTCATAGGACAGTCCCTTGTGTAAAGCTGCAGAAACAATAGAAAATACAGCTTCTTTGTTATCAGAGAAGCATTATCTAAATAAAATTAGCAGATTCAATGTTCTGATTTGGCCTTGACTGAAAGTCAGGTGCAGAGGCGACATGCTGATTTTGTTGTTCTTAGCGAACGAACTATAGTTGATTTCTTTTCCCTAGTTCTGGCTGCGTTACTATTTGAGTGACCTTGAGCAAAGCACAATGTCAGTGTCTCAGCCTTCTTAGTTATTAGACATGTCCAGGAATACCTTTCACACCTCCCTCCTTAACGTTACCTTGTGATAAGCAGGCTGAGAGTTGAGTAGTACACTGGTGTATATCATAAAAAGTTGAAACATGAGATAAAATGCCTCTTAAACTCCACTGTTGATTAGAAAAACATTTTCAGTGGTCGGAACAGCTGCGAATCAGGCATCCCACCTTAATTAGAGTCAAAGAATGTGTGCCTTCAGCTGCTTTTGATTGATTCTGTTTGCACATTTACTTCCTGTATAGCAGAAATACAGGTGGAGTCGGTTTACACAGGGAAGAATGAGCACGCCTGAACAACCCAGAAGGGGAATCTTCTTTCTGTAAACAGTATATTCAGTACCAGATACAGGCCCCTCTTTCATACCATGAGGAGACTAGGAAATTGCTTTTTAAACCGGGAAACACACACATGGATTAATGATACCTTTCCATGGTAGAGCATCCATTGAGGAAAAACTTTGACCAATGTTGGCATAGAAAATCCAGCTTGTCAATGTAACTCTTACTGAATAGGTCACCATCTCTTGTAGGCAGAAAAATAGGGTGGTTAAAAACCACCCTTTGTCCTCTCACCTTGAGCAGGCCTGGAAGTCAGTCCCTGGCTGTTAGAGGTGACTCGGGCAGCAGGCAAATTGGATTTCTTTGAGGCAGGTGCAGACAGCACTACAGGACAGCACGTTTTCTGAAATAAACCTGAAATCAAGCTCATTTGGGCTCACCTCAGCAACCCTGCTACCTTACAAGTTGAGAGTACACTTGTTCTCCCCAAGTTCCATTCTTACTTGTGTCCCCTTAGGCTCAGCCCGACGCCTCTTCTCTCTACCCCTGCCCCCACCCAACCAGTCAGGCACAGCTGAGAGTTTGGGTGGAGGACTCCTGATAGACAACTCCTTAGCTGCTCCAAGGCCTGCGAGGAGTTGCCACAGAATGGGCAAAAATCAAAGCTTTTCCTTCCTTCTGTGAAACCTTCTACAATTATTAAATTAGTAGGGGGCTGCAGTGTGAGTATCAGGGAGAGGCCTGCCTGACTTTGGGATATGAGGAGTGGAAGTTTTTTGAGGGTAGAGACCATCATTGATGATAGTTTCTTCTGTTGCTCTGCAGGACATGTTTTCCAGCAGGTTCTTTTAAAAGGTGTGGTCGCTAAAGTGACTTCCAGCGTGGGCCCCAGATGTTCCATTGGATGGGCCCTGATTTAAAACCTAAATTTAAGTTAAGCCCAAAAGAAAGAGCAAACTGAAACTTCAAAGAACCCAAAATACAGCATGTAATTTTATGTGCTATAAAGGCTTATGGGGGTGCTTCGTCCAAGTGCCAACATCATCTTTGGTTTATAGGAATAATCTAGTCCAGCTGTCATTACAGATGTGGGAGGGGCAGGTTGTGACAGGTGGCTCTAGAAACCCTGTCAGATGGGGAGGAGTGTCTAGAATGCCAGCTGGCTTCTGTCCATCTTCTAGATGTTCCCCTTCCCAAACCTGAGTGCTGCATTCTCATTTTTTTCTGGGTTGTTCCCCAGTCTCGCTGGTAGACATCAGAATATGGAGTGAGC
Source organism: Felis catus (assembly GCF_018350175.1). NCBI lineage: Eukaryota > Metazoa > Chordata > Mammalia > Carnivora > Felidae > Felis > Felis catus. The sequence continues at coordinate 140,488,490 of NC_058368.1, forward strand.
TCTCCTCTCCACCTTGTGAAGCAGTGGCTCAATGCATCAGGCTCATCAAGTGTTTTTAATTCTTTAAAGTGTTTTCTCCATCTCTGCTTTCCTTTTAGCATTGCAAGGTTAGGGTTGCTGATGGGCAGAAGCAAGACAACTGATTTTCAGAGCTCAGAGCAGAATCCAGTTCTCTGGATGATCATGCTTCCTCTGTAACTATCTTTGTGTGGAATGTTCTGAATCTTTTGATATGTCAAGATTGATTAAATAACACGCAGACATGTACAGCAAAACACTGTTTGCAATAGCTTTGAAATACTGTTACATTAGCGGTAAGTTCTGATGGACGTGTGGTAAGGAAAGAATTTTTCTTTGCTACCTTTTAACTGCAATAGGGAATAAACAAATCTGAGTTTTCCTTGTTTCGTTTTGTTTTAGTGAAAACTACCTCGTTTTGCATTTGCGTGGGTGTTCTCTAAAGTCCTGCTGTTTGGCATTTTTATAGAAATGACTTTCTGTGTAATACAGGCACCCATTGGGAGTCAAAAATCCATGTGGTCGTAGGAAAAAGGTCCAATCTGGGCATAAGAGCACGCTGGGCATATAGTGTCTCCTGATCCTCCCTAACTGGTGCTTCATGTGCTTTGTGCCCTGGGCGAGGCTCCAGTGAGAAAACAGGTGGATGCTATCAGGCACAGCCTGGTCTCTTTTGCTTCTGGAAGGGAGTGGGAGTTGACATATTTCAAGTACATTTTAACCTTGAGTCTTAATTTTGAGTTTCTCACAGATTTTCAGTGACTTCCGCAGGAAACATACTTTTACTGGTTTTAATATTTGGTAGCATAATGTTTTTGTTGAACACTTAGTCCTTGATGTTTAGATTCACCTTTTTCTCCTTGTAAAAAAAAAAATCCTACCAAGGCCAAATTATCTAGAGTCGCTATGGTAACTTTGGAGAAATTGAGAAAGCATGCTAATGCAAAGACCAATATGCTTGACTGCATTTAAAATGTGGAGGAAGCATAGCTTTGGTATACACATAAGCTGAATCTTCCTGGAAAAAGTTGAAAAGGACTAAAAGATTGGTGGCTTGAATAGCTTTTCATGGAAATTTTAGCCATCATTTTTGTTACTAATGACTTGAGCATCTTTTATTCCACATGTTGGAGTTTCCTTGCTCTAGCCATCTTTTGAAAAAAATAAAATATTTAAGTTTATTTATTTTGAGAGAGACAGAGACAGTGCAAGTGGGAGAGGGGCAGAGAAAGAGGGAGAGAGAGAGAATCCCGAATGGGCTCCGTGTTGCCAGCGTAGAGCCTGACACACGAAACCGCGAGATCTTGACCTGAGCCAAAACCAAGAGTCAGACGCTTAACCGCCTGAGCCACCCAGGCACTCCTGAAAACAATAAATCTTAATTGGTTACAACCTGTACAAGAATAGTATCAGTTTAGATTGATCTGCAAGACAGTGATTTAAAATTTTGCCCAATTTGTTTCCCTCTTCCCCCCAGTATGATTTTATCCATAGAAGATTAGCTTCTGATTTTAGTTATAATTCAGTCTTACATTAATATACTGCTTTACGTTGAAATCAACTCATATTTCCCCCTGAAATACAAATTTCATCAGTTTTAGCCCCTCTGGCACAACTATGAGCATATTAGATGCTTCTGTTTGTCTGTGACTAAGTATTACTGAACACCTATCAATTAATTAGGGAGAAGTTTCCTAAATATTTTCCTGGATCCTTTGCCAACTATCTGGAATTTTGATGTATTATTGGTCTTGGCAGCACAAAAGAGTATTACAATTCGATTAAAAAAAAAAACAGACATTCTCTTAGATTGAGTGATATCACACGCTCAAAAGTGACAACCATTTAAAGGAAGGTGGTGACAGATTTGAATGTTGTATAAAAGATGACTGAATTTAAACTTTCTCCAGAATAATACACTATTTTGCCCCTGTTGCCACTCTTGATTACTTTTCCTTCTCATACCTGTCCCAAGCACAATTTTCTACCTGTCAGGTTGGTAATCATTTAACCTCTAAACTCGCTGGAATATAAGATGTTTAATTTTTTTAGTTACTAGCATTTATCTTAACTGAGTGCTTACTCCATGCCAAATGCAGTTCTCGGCTCTGTGAACACAGTAGTGCTATTTTTACTCCGTGTGATGTGTGTGCGTGTGCGCATTGGTATTTAGTATTGTCAGCTTGAAGGCTGAGAGTTTGTATCACTCTAAGACAAAAGTATTGCTTTTTAATATCCTTTATTGAGGTGGTTGTTGGCTTAGATACGGGTATGTAAATCTGAAATTGAGGATGTTGTAAACTGGCTGCTGAAGGAGTAGAAGGGCTAGGTTCCTTCATGTGACAGTTTCTGTCCTCCCACTTGGCCATCGCAACCCCAGCCCTGGTGGAGGGGGGTGGGGGAGGGGGCACGTGGAGTTCTAGGGCAGCTGGGTGCACCTTCCTGTGATGGGGTTGGAGAGTGGAGGGCGAGGTCTTTTCTTTCTGTCGTGTCAAAATAATCTCATGTTCTTAAGCAGTACTTGATAGGAGATTGCAGACCAGCCAAGGGGAAGTTGGGCAAAAATCCTGATCTCCTTCTCTGTAATTTTGTTAAGGTAAGCCAAGAGATCAAGAAGCAGCTTAAAATGGATCAGGTGAGGAGGACATTTTTAGAATAATGGACATTATGCAGATACAGTAGTATGTACCTGTGATGGCTGGACATACAGAAGCTATTCTGGCTACGAAGTATGGTCATTCTGAGTAGCATCATGCTCATCTAAAATCTAGAGTACTGCCTCAACCTGGCTGTGCCACCTTGCCCCGGGCCAGATTTGGGGCTTTGCTGTAAACAACACAGGTGGCCCACACTTGTGGCTCTCGCAATAAACAATTGACCAGGTTATTTCATTGATGGGAAGGTTGAGGGTGCTAAGTTCGCATATGGCAGGGAGACCTAAACTAGTCAGAAGACGAACAAGAATAGTAAGCTTTCATTGAAAAGTATGTGTTTCTGAAATCAAACTACTAGTTGGTGGTTTAAAAGTCAATAATTGTAAGGTTTAAATACAGAGGATATCTGCTAGCCTGTAAGATACTCATTAGTAACCCACTGACATGCATAGTTAGTCTTCCTTACAGCTGGCGTCCTTATAAAGGAAAGACAAAGTCTGGTTATTTGTAATAATTGGGGGTTTTAAGAAGCCTTATGGTTCATTTATTCCTAAGAGAACCTTGCGAGGTAATACAACTGATTCTTGAATTATTTTATGTTATTAAAAGAGAGATCACTTCCCCACCATTGGTTTATATGCCTAATTTTGTTCTCTGTTAAAGTATTACCAATCCAGCCTCCTGATATCAAATAGGTCGATTGAAATAGTAGTCAGCTGGATGTACAGACATAAGAGTTGTCTTCTGCTATCCCTGGGTGTTCACCTTTGCTTGGTGGCTGATCTATAAAGTAAGCATAAAATTTGCCCCTAGAGGTATTGGGAAGGTAAAGGAAGAATTTGGGGAAAATGTGGGTCAGTGATGAGAATAAGTTTACAATCAGTTCTTAAATTGCACTGCGTATCTGTTAGGTGAATTTGACTTTTAACTGTTAAAAAAAATTTTTTTTGATTAACAGTTCTAAATGATCGTATGAGTATGCAGTTGACTGAGGAATGGCTTCTAAAGATATTAGGTCCAAAATCCTAGAACTTATAAATGTTAACTTATTCAGAAAGAAAGTCTCCACAGATGTGATTAAGGATCTTGACATGGGAGAGTTTCCTGGACAATCTGGGTGGGCCACAACTGCAATCCTAAGTATCCTATAAGGAAAACAAGAAAGGCAGCCGTCTACACAGGAGGGAACTTGAGTGATGTGGTCACAGTAAGCTTAGGTACTCATAGTTCCCTCTTTTTTTTTTTTAAGGAATTAAATTTCTTGGCTTCTAGCTGTCATTTCAGGATTGTTCGCCATGTGTGTGGGCGCAGAATGGGAAGCGCGTGGACTGAGGTCACAGGGCATGTTTGCTAGACATTGTGTTCTCCTGTCTGTCCTGGTGAAGAGGGGGTGGGTAACACCTCCCCTCAAGAACAGAAAGCCCAAAGCTGAACTGAAACAGTGATTTAGAAAACACAGGTGTCCAGTGCTTTCAGAATTCAAAATGATGGACCCATCCTGAGAAGTCCTGAGTTGGGATGGGGGAAGAAGCTATATTAGGCCCAAGCTAGAAAGGAGTTGTGGGCTCTGTGGAGTTGCAACAAGGCACAAGCCTGACCTCCCGTCTGTGGGTTTCCCTTCTCTAGCCATGTGACCTTGAATGATTATGAACCTCTTCTCAGTGTTCTCCTAATGAAGGAATTATTCGCACGTCATCGGATGGTTGTGGGACTAGAAGTAATAGTGGATATAGAAGCTGTTTTAGCAGTTTGCACACAGTTTCCTTGGGAACTGGGTGTCCAGTGCTTATTACTTGCTAATCCCCACTTAAATTATTATAAATGTGAGAGGAATGAGAAATTCTTGTTAGTAATTAGTGTAGTATTCAGCATCTAATTATTTATGACACTTGCTTCTTGTGTCTATTAATCATAGTTAAGGTCAAACCTTTATTCTTGTATAGACTATGCTCTTTAAGAATTACCAAGTAATAAACTCAGGGAACAAAGCAATCTATAATAAACACCTATATTTTAACTTTGGTCTAAAGTCAGAGGGTAGAATTTAACTTAATAATCGCCCTACAAAAGATTCTTTGGTTCTAAATAACTAAAGGTCAGCTTTCTGAAATAAAATTCTTCTGGCCTGAACATATCCCAGTGTAAGGAAGGGGAAGAGAAACTGATATTCAATAATTCACCTTTCTAGAGTCTATCCTGTTGGTAGAAGTCATCTTTGCAAACGTGTGATAAGGTTGTTTCATTAAGGGAAGCATAAAGGTACAAGGTACATGTGGCCTCAGAGGAAGGGGTCGTGTGTTTGCCCTTTCCCTGTAACCCCAGACTAATCCACAGCCTATCTTAGGCAGATTATCCATCTGTTAGCTTCAAAATCAGAGGCAAAAGTCTTTGCTTCCACCTTCTCCTTGTGTGTGGGTTTGGGAACGGACAGATAAAGCTAATAGATACCACATACCTTGAAAGGCCAGGCACCAGCTAGGTTTTTATGTCTGTTGTTACAGCCAGTTCCATAGCAGTCCTGTGATGTAGGCATTGCTCCCCACTTCAGTCAGGAAACCAGTGATAAGAGGTTCTGTAATCTTTTAAGGTCCCATGACTGGAAGCAAATGGACAAAAGACTGAAAAAGACCTCCAGGTGTGTGAGGTCAAGCTCCCATCCTAGCTCTTCAACTGTGTCCTAAATACTTCTTCAGCTTGGGCCTGACAGAACTTCGCTTCCCCCTACCCCCTTGTAGGGGCCAACTTGCAAACAAACAAACAAACAAACAAAAACCCCTCATTTTACCAGTTGGACATGTCGATAGGATGTTCTGGAGAAGGTACACCTGGTGGGAGCAGAAAGTCTCCTTCATTCCAGACAGAACCCACAGTCCTTGCAGGAAGTGGCTCCTGTTTCTGTGTTCCCTGGTTTCAACCACATGGTTTTTGACTTGTAGACGTCGCTCTTCTGTTTTCTGCCACTCGTCACGTCATGAAGTAACTTTTTGTAGGAAAGCATCATTGCCCGTTAAGTATTCTGAAAAGAAAGGGTTGAGCCCATTAGAGGTTGCATTAAGCTATTATCTTCATGAGGATTATTTCTGACTCCCCTTTCTTACTTATCACCCCCACTCCCATTCACACACGCAGTCCTCGTAAACTCCTCACATCCACACACTCCGCACGTCACCACCCACCTTCAAGATGAGTCACTTCAAAATCAGACTTTGTTAACCTGGCTGCAAGGAGATTTCTTAGCTCTTCCCATATGTGTGGAGAGAGCTCCGTTGGCAATCTCCCATCCTAGTTCAAATACATGCCTCAAACTTAAGTGTGCTAGTTGGAAATAACACTTCGCCTTAAGCAGTATTGTTCACTGAAACGTAAATTGCCTTGTACCCATTCTCATTCTTGCAGAAATCCTGGGAAGAAAATAGATTTTATGTTGCAAGTATTAAAGAAAAATCCTTTCTCTGCATCTCTCTCTCTCTCTTTTTTTTTTTTAAGTTTATTTATTTATTTAGAGACCGGGGGAGGGGGAGAGATGTAGAGGGAGAAGAGAATCCCAAGCAGACTCTGTACTGGCAGCCCAGACCCTGATGTGGGGTAGGAACTCAGGAACCCTGAGATCATGACCTGACCTAAAATCAAGAGTCCAACGCTTAACCAACTAAACCACCCAGCTGCCCCTTATATCTCTTTTTTAAACAGATAACAAGACTGTAGATGACTGATTTAGGCAACTCTGGTCCACTATAGAGGTTTTTATATCTAACAGCAATAAAAAAAAAAAAACATTCTCAGGAATTTTACCATTATGGGATTGTTAGCACTTTGGGGGAGGAGAGATAACTTTGGTCTTAATTCCTGAATTAAGAAGCTGCCATCACCCTGAAGGCCAATTTTCTTTTCAACTATTCCTTTACTCACCTGTGAGCTATGTTAAAGCATTTATCAAATAGTCTTTTAAATGTAAAAATAAAATGCAGTAGGATTGAATGTCCTGCGTTTGGAGTGCTTTTAGAGAGCATTGGGATTTGTAAGGGGTGAGATATACATGGGGAGAATGAAAGATTCAGTAATAACTGAATAAGACCTCACAGTACCACTCACGTACAAAAATATGGCCTAAAGCATAATAGAGCCTATAAGATGAAAGCAATTTTGTTGTTATTGTTATAATAGCCAACAGGCATTCTGTATGTTTTAGGTCCTTTCAAAATCTTCCTTTTGAATACCACTTTATTCCTCTTGTGACTTTGAAACATGGCCATTTCATTTTTAAAATGGTATTGAATCTGCGTGGCAGAATACATTGAAGACGCACGAATTACATTCGGAAGGCTTCAGGACCAAGGGGCTGAACAGCCTTGAGCATTTTGCTTTAAATATGTGAGCTTAGGGGTTGTGGGAGGGGGAATGGGCTAAATGCGGAAAGGGCGTTAAGGAATCTACTCCCGAAATCTTTGTTGCACTATATGCTAACTAACTTGGATATAAATTTAAAAAATAAATAAGAAAAAAAGAAGAAAATTAAAAAGAGAAAAGAAAAAAAAAAAAAGGTATATTCCTTAACACCCCTGAAAGGAAAGTTCAGTAAAAGGAATGTAGTAGCATTTGAGATTTTTATCTTGTATGATTTTAAGACCTTGCGTTCATCACAATTTTAATGGCATTATCACATGTCTATCTAGTAGCAGTGAGTGTGATGTGAGTAGTATGTGCTTTTAAAATGGCCTCGCTTCCTCTGCTTCCACAAAGTTTGCTTTCTTTCTCATACATTGTCCTTGGTGAGTTTTATGTCCTATTTGAATAGACCCCAGGAGACCCATGTTGTTGCCTGCTGCTCTTTCGAATGGCCGGCAATGGATGTGTGTCTTTTACTGTTTTGCCAGATCTTGATAATTCTAGTTATATGGGGTATAATGGGAGAGGCTGGGAAAATGGATTTTTTTTCTCCTCCTTCCTTTGTGAAAAAAATTGAAACAATTTAATAGACGTTCTGTGAGTTGTGCTGGAATAGAGTTGGTAACAGCGTTACAGGCTTATAGCGCCTTTCGTCTATTTGAGAAGATGAGCGTGTGGTGTCTCACAAGGTGTCTTACCTTTATGTAAGGTAAGACATGAGACATTTTGCTCCTTGTGTCCTGACATGCCCTGGAGCCTCCGTCATTGGTAAATATGATTCCCGTTGATTGTTCCATCCTTTTCCTGCTCTCACACTGCCTCCTTCCTTCACAGTGAGCTCCTTGTGGTTCTCTGCCAAGTGTGTGTGACTTCCAACATGCTGTCCCCTCTGCTTCAAATATCTGTCCCCTTCCTTCTTGCATCAGTAGGTCTGACGTGTCCCTGAGGACATTTGAGTTGGGCCTTAGCTTCCAGAAGTTCACCCTGGTTTTCACTTCTTGGCCTCCCACAGCTCTGCACACATAGTGATTCTTCTTTGCCTCTTCTTAACCCCTGATATACTTTTCTTACCCTTCCTGCACTGGGCAGTCCTTGTTGGCTTATTCACCAGCTGTCCTGCCCCACTCCTGTGGCCACCCCTCACCACACACACACACACACACACACACACACACACACACAGCAACGTCTGCAGTGAGAGACAGCCTGTTCATTACCTTAGTAATAACTTCACAAGAGCAGATTGCCAATGAATACCGACCAACTGTGTAAATGTGTTGAGACTGTGAAAAAGGATTCAGAGAATTCTGAGATGCCTTTGGCCCCAATAGTTCTTTCGCGGGCTTGGGAAATACGGCATGTACTGGGGGAAAGTTGCTGAGTTGGTAAGTCGGCGGGCTGTAAAGTGGGCCAGGGCAGCAAGAACCTGTGGGGTGTGTTCAGGCTTACTCTCTCCTTAGTGTGAGCCTGGGAGTGGCTCATGCCTCCTGTCCCCAGAGGGTGGGGAGCAATCACACTGGTGGCAGAGGTCACAAACTGAGTGAAAGGGTAGCACTGGGATATTGCCTTGGGATGAATGGGATTTCTTTAAGCTGTTGGGCAGAGGGGGGAGGAGCACAAGGAAAAGATTAGCTCTACGCAGGGACAAGGTATTTGGGCAAAAGGTTGGAGCCCGGATTTCCTGTTCCAGAATCAGTAGTAGCAGGGAAGATGCCAAGGTACGCTAGAAGCCAGTTCTGGAGAGCCTCGTCTACTAGGCTAAGATGTTTGGGTGTTACCTTGGCGTGCAGAGATACGTTTGAAGGATTTCGGGTTGCAAAGTGCAGGAAGCAGACAGTTTTGGTGATGAGAGGGGAGGGCGACTGTGGACAGAGAAGGAGGTTCTTAAAACAATCTAGGCAGGAACAACAAAATGAGCGCCCTCTTGATTCAGCCGAACTGAGTCCTGTGTGTCAGGCAGTCGGGATTCAAAGGTAAGGAAAGTGGGGTCCCTTTGCAAGAAAAGGATTTGAAAACAAAATCACCTCAGTTGTTACCCTGATAGCGAGAAAATTGCCGCCTACAGGAAAATGCTTGGGTGGTAATAGGGTGGTAGTTAACAGATGTTGCAGCCCGGTTGCAGGATGCTAAGATAGCAAATAGTAGATTTGGCCTTTGTTCACGATGAAATGAATTATACCCTCTGTTCGCTAGTAGCTTCTGCCAGGAGTTCGGTCTCTTTAACTGGTTTCCCTGGCTCTTTGCTTGTCCCCCCACCTACCATACTGTGTTCCCAGCACACTGCCGGGACTAGCCTTTTCACTCACAAGTCCAATCATGTGACTTCTCTTCCCCAAACTCCACAGTGGCTCCCATCTCAGGGTATGAGCCAAGGTCCTCCCAGTGGTCCACAAGGCAACCTATCCATTAGTGCTCTGGTCTCTACTCCTTCATTGCCCACTCCACTCTGGCCACCCTTGCCTACTTGGTGTCGCTCAGATCCCCCTTGAATGCTCTCCCTTGAGGCCTCACCCCTGCATGTCTCCACGTCAAATCTCACCTCCTTGAAGTCTGCTCAGATATCTCCCGACCATCCTATTTAAAATTGTAACTTGTCCCCACACCCCTGCCTTGCCCCTCCCCATACCTCTGACCCTACTCTGCCTGTTAATGTTTGTAACTTGAATTGATTTCAAACCCAATACATCTTTTATTACTACCACTACTCTTACTAGTATTGTTCGTCATCAGACCTCTCTACATTGCCCCACCTATATGTATGCTGTTTAAAGGTAGGAATCTTCACCTGTTGTGTTAACTGGTGCATCACAAATGCTCAAAATAGTGCCTGGTACAAAGCAGAAGTTAGTGAATGTTCGAGTGCATTGTGATTTTCCTGCTATTACTCATAAGGCCTAGTTAATTACACTTCCCCACCCCATATTAAATGGGTTTTGGTCACGGGAAAGAATAGTTGATCCTGCCAGGATCTAAATTCTCTGTATATTTTACCCAATTTTTTTTCTTCAAATGACCCATTTCCTCTGAGATTTTTAGAGCAAAGTTTTATGAAATGTGTACAACAATTAGAGAACAAAATTTGAAGTCCACTTTTCACATAAAAGACAGTTACTTAGCAGAAGGGTCCAATGATATTATATCTTAGAGGATTTGTGCTCTGCAAGGCTGAAAAGGACTTTACTATAAAAACTTGGCAAGGGGCACCTGGGTGGCGCAGTCGGTTAAGCGTCCGACTTCAGCCAGGTCACGATCTCGCGGTCCGTGAGTTCGAGCCCTGCGTCGGGCTCTGGGCTGATGGCTCGGAGCCTGGAGCCTGTTTCCGATTCTGTGTCTCCCTCTCTCTCTGCCCCTCCCCCGTTCATGCTCTGTCTCTCTCTGTCCCAAAAATAAATAAAAACGTTGGAAAAAAAAAAAACTTGGCAATACTGGAAGATAAGGTCCTCTGCTTCTGGAGCATACATTTCCTGGATGCATTTCAGTAATGCTTAACAATGAGCTCTGCATCATAACTGTCTTGAGGAATATCTGTTAACCCCAAATTAGGTGTGACCTTTACCATTCTGTTACCTCTTAATTCTGGCACTAAACACACACACACACACACACACACACACACACACACACACACACAGGAAACAAAAGAGAAAATACGGCGGAGAAATAGGCGGAGAAAGAATAATTGCATAAAAGGACCACAGTTTGGGGTGGGTATTTTTGTACTGATTTTTGTCACCTCACCTGCTTTTCTTCTGTGCACACGCATATTAGAACACTTATACGCTCTCACCTCCCTCTGCTCCTCCATCAAAAACAAAGTTGTTGCAAGAAATTTAGGAAATGATCGTAGAGATCGTGGAGATGTGCAGGCCTTTGGATAACTTCAAATTACATAGCCTGCCATCTTACAAGTAACTTGCAAAGGTGAGTTGGGGGCTCTTTAGAGTCTCAGATGGAAAAATTCCAGGAATACTGTGTGAATGGGTTTTTCCCGCCCTCCAAATGAGAAAGTTCCTTTTTCTGAAGAGCTGTTTCTACACCTTTTTATTGCATTACTCATTTCTCAATGGGTTTATTATGTGCAAGATGGGCAAACATTGGTTCTTGAGAGGCCAAAAAAACCCCCCAATTTATGTATAAAGGACATATGTACACACATATGTAAACAAATATACAATATAGCTATGGTATTAAAATTTCATGGAAGGGCAATTAGGAAAAATCTAAAGAAAGTCCTAGGGGTGGAAGCCATAATTAAAATAGTAGTTGTTACACCACACCACTCTGACCCAGACTCCTAGGCACCAGCCTAGGGCCTGAGTGGCTTGTTCTGGGCGTTCATGGTTTTGTATGAGGTCTGGAGGAAGTTGTTTTGATGGTTTAGTAGTGAGCTGTGTCCAGGGGCCTAAGTCTGTAAGGAGAACAGGTGGGTCCATTTGATGTGTCGGGCTATGGGTGAACAGACAGAATTGCTCAGGTTCCCTGGAATCCTGCAGGGCTGAGTGGAGGATTTGCTGGACTCCCAGAGACTGGCAGGCAGGAGCAGCATTGGGGAATGTGAAGGGCGTTTGGAATGTCCCACATAAGCCACCTCCCCGAGAAGCAGCACATCGCCTTTTCTTTTTGCTTCTGCCATTAACGTAGGTCCCTTTGCTTTGGTCATTTGAGCATAGCTGAATGCAGCAGCTGGCGGGACAGACCTGTGGCCGCTGAAGATCAGCAGCACTATGTCAGCCCTTGTGAGGAACAGAATGGTGGTCACACGTGGCTCGGACATAGCTGCCTGTGCCTGTGGAATTTCTGGAGACCACTCTTTTGAGGACTGTGGTCATGAGCCCCCATGAATGTAGCTTTCTGAGGGTGAAGTAGGTTTCCTTTAGCATCTCCGTAGATGAAGACTGAATTTTAAAGTTTTATTCAGTCTGTTTCTTTAAGTTTATGTATTTATTTTGAGAGAAAGAGTGGGGGAGGGGCAGAGAGGGAGGGAGAGAAAGAATCCCAAGTAGGCTTTACACTGTCAGTGCAGAGCTCCATCTCCTGACCCTGAGATCGTGACTTAAGGCAAAATCTCAAGAGTCCGATGTTTGATTGACTGAGCCACCCAGATGCACCCTTTAAGTTTCTTAAAGCTTATATAATTCCTTAACATCAGGAGAGGAAAAGTTTGCCCAGACTTGCCAAGTACCTCAGACATGGCACTTACAGCTCATACAGTCTGTCTCTTGGGGTTGATTGTGAGGAGCTTGAGGGTTGAACCTATTACCTTCATCTGTGTCTTTAACACTTAGTACAGTATATGACATTTGGGAATTTTCCGTTAAATTTTGTGATAAGACAGTGGCCTTGTATATGGAAGAGGTGACTGGTAACTGAAAATTTGAACATCACCGAGGATAAATGCTGTAATCTTCTATTTTGGTTCAAGTCAGACTACAAAGGGTCCTTACCGTAGAGTTTAGTTGTGTACCTTAATATTTATTAGGTTACTTTTAAAGAATATTTTCATTAAAAAATTCTGAGTGTCAACTAGGAAAAGAGAGTTGAGGGTAAATTGCAACATGTAAGACAAAGATTAATCTCCTTAATACATAGAGTCTCTTTTAAATAAGTAAATAAGAAAAGAACATTCAGTTAGAGCTTTTTTGCCTACATTAATTCATAATTAATGTTTTTAAAAAGTAAGCTTATGAAACATATTCAAACTCATTAAAGGCATTATGAAAGCTTCCCATTTTGCCTATCAAATTGACAAGGATTAAAACCTGATCACTGCTGTTAGAGTGATGAGAAACGGGTATTCATACCTTTTACATGGGAGTGTAAATAATCTATAATCTTGGGGTGCCTGAGTGGCTCAGTCAGTTAAGTGTCTGACTTTGACTCAGGTCATGATCTCACGGTTCTTGAGTTCGAGCCCTGCATTGGGGTCTGGGCTGACAGCTCGGAGCCTGGAGACTGCTTCAGGTCCTCTGTTTCTCTCTCTCTGTCTCTTTCCCTCCCCCACTTGCATTCTGTCTCTCTCTGTCTCAAAAATAAATAAACATGAAAAAAAATTTTTAAAGTAATACATAATCTTCTGGGAGGATGGTTTGGCAACAAATATTTTTGTGACTCAGCACATTCTTTCACAAGAATGCTTATTGCCACATTTACAAAAGAGAAATTATAAGCAGCCTGCATGATGAGGAATAAGTGACTAATTAAATGAGGTAAACACAAATGATGGATATTTGGTCATTAAAAATCAAGTTTGTGAAGTCTAATATTGTGTAACTGAACTAGAATCGTAGAAAACCATATCTATAGTATATGTTGTATTCAGAAAAATGTATATATTTTCTTTTTTTTTTAAATGTTTTTATTTATTTTTGAGACAGAGAGAGGCAGAGCATGAGCAGGGGAGGGGCAGAGAGAGAGGGAGACACAGAATCCGAAGTAGGCTCCAGGCTCCGTGCTGTCAGCACAGAGCCCGACGTGGGGCTCGAACTCACAGACTGTGAGATCATGACCTGAGCCGAAGCCGGACGCTCAACCGTCTGAGCCACCCAGGCGCCCCTATATTTTCTTAATGTTAATTATATGTATTACTGGATCAAAAATTACAGTTCTTCTTGATACTTTTCAAAATTTCCTGTTTTATAGTAGGGCAGTATCACTTCCATAATCAGGAAAGTTATTTGATAATACAAAGCACAGTCTATGGAAGTGAGAGTGATCTTAGGTACTTAATAGGTTACCCATCACTATAATGTATTAATGATGACTTTTCTTTAAGGGTCCTTCCCCAGTGGTTACACAAAGAAAAGTAGTTTAGTAAAAAGCCCTTAATGTTTACTTTAATCACTATTAAATATGTTACTAAAACAGAAACAAATAGAAGCTGTGTGGAATTGGAGAAGGAGCAAGGACTTCTCAGGTACATAGTCCTGGGTTGGGATCCTGGTTGTAGCTGTGGGACCTTTGGTGTTGGACCTACAATTTCCCCATTTACGAAGTGGGTGTATTAACCATCTCTGTCCTCTTAGGACTGTCTCGGGAAGCAGTTCAAGTAGCGTGTGGGGGACACTTAGCACAGAGTGTGACTCAGTGAACAGGTGGCTCTTCTTAGGGGGAGCAGCCTCGCGGGAGGAGTATAGCATTACTTAACAGCTTGAAGTGCAGACATTTATCATCTAATGGTTTCTGTGGGTCAGAAGTCTGGCCATGGCTTAACTGAATCCTCTACCAGAGGCTGCCATCAAGACGGTGAGTGGGGCAGGGCACCTGGGTGGCTCAGTCAGTTAAGCATCTGAGTCTTGATCTCAGCTCAGGACTTGATCTCACGGTGGTGAGTTCAAGCCCTGCGTTGGGACCTGCGCTGGGCATGAAACCTACTTTATAAAAAAAAAAAAGAAAGAAAGAAAGAAAAGGTGGTGAGTGAGGTGGATTCTCCTGTGGAGGCATCTACTTCCTTGTTCATTGGTTGTTAGCAGCATTCAGTTTCCTGGGGTTGGATGCAGGATTCATGGCAGCTTGCTTATTCCGAGCCAGGAAGTGGGAAGAGAAAGACAAATACAGTTGCTTGTAATAGCAAGACAGAGTCTTACCTAAGTCAGTGTAATTATGGGGACACCAGTCTGTTACCTTTGCCATATTGGTTAGAAGAAAATCACAAGTCCCACTGGCACTTAAGGTAATCACGCAAACAGGTAAATACCCTAAAGGGGGGATCATGTGGAGGGTTGCTTTGCTACAAATGAAATTGACATGTGTTCCATACACAGAAGCGAGTGCACTATTTTAGAAAGTGATTTGGTTGAGGAAAATACTGGCTTACATTTTAATAACATTGATTGGAAAGCAAGATGAAACCACCCTGTGTTTGTTTGGGTTAACTGTTAAGGGCCAATAGTGCTGTCATCTGTGATTTAGAGGTTGAGGGCACTGCTCTCTTCCTTGAAAACCCTGGTTATCTTCCAACTCAGCCTTTGGGGATCTCAAGACTTGTTACTTTGTAAGTAATGGGTAGTTGAAGTATTACTTCAAAGATGGTTTTTCTTTTCTATAATGCCGGACTTTCTTTTATTATTTCTGCACTCTTTATAAGTACTCATCTCAGCGAAAATAAACTTTGCCTTGTCTCACCCAGATTCATTGTTAAGCGTTAAACCTTCGTTTGTTCTCTAGATTGAAAAAAGGCATTTGTTTTGCTTTGAACTTGGCATTCTCAAATGAGAAGTGTGGCATTCTGTGTTCTCTGCGGGGCTCCCCCTCCTTGCACTGGCTCAGAGTTCTGATTAGTCAACTCTCCTCTGTATATGAAAATGTTGATGAATAATGCTAAGAATTGCATGGGTCTCACAAAGGCCCAAATGTGGTTGCTGTTTAAGTATACTGAAATACAGAATGTAATGTTTTTGGAGGTACATTTGTAATCCAGAAGATGAGGACGGGTGACTGATCATACCCACACCCAAGGGAAAAGAGGCCCTGATGAACATCAGAACTTCTTTCGAGCTGTGAACAGATGTGCCAGCTGCCCCATTATGATACTTCTAGGGGCTGCAGGTTGGAGTCTTGGTGACTGGACTCTGGAATATTTTATAACATGTATTTATGAGAGCCTAAGTGTATGGCTGACTGACCAAACTTGGCAAGGCACTGTTAAGTCCTGCACCATCTTACAGTGTAGAACTCCTGCATGAGGAAACATCAAGCCTCCCAACTCTCATATCAAAGAGACTGTTAGTCCTTGCTGGACATATTCTGATTATGCATGGCGTACGTCTTAGAATTCAGGACAGAGAGATGCTCAGCATTTTCTCTTCGGCCACTTGTTTGTCAGAACGCTGGATTAGATAACAAATCGCTACACGTTTCCATTCTTACTGCAATATATTTGTGTAGTGCTAACCTTTTCAGAATATCTTTTCTTGGTTTCGTATCTTTTCTTGGTTGAATGAATGCATCCATGTTGTGGACTTGAGACAGTTGGTATTATCTCCATTTTATAGGTGAGGAAACTAAGCCTCAAGGATTTGATCTTCCAGGATCATGTCACACAGAAATAGAGTCAAGGCCACCTCGTCCCAAACCTCAAATACCTTTTATCAATGAACTGTGGTGAAGGGCGGGGGTCTGTTTGAATCCCACCTCTTCTCTGTCCCAGCTCTGTGACCTTGGACTGTCACTAATCTTCAAAGCCTCAGTTTTCTCATGTGTGATGTGGAGAGACTGCCTTCTCATAGCGTTATTAGGGTGAAAGGACAATGAAAGCATAGTTCCTAAACGTGGTGGGCACTCAGTTTATGGCACCCATTGATAGAATTGATTCTGCTCTTATTCTCACAATTTAGGTGTTGGTTGGGCTCCCAAGCCCATGGGATATAGGTATCTGAAATTCCAGGCCCATAACCCACAGTCAGTGAAAGAGAGAATGCTGGTGAATTCCTGAAGGTTACCCTGGATGTGGCCTGATCTCTGGGGTCCTGGATCATACTCCCCTACAGGAGAGTTGCCACGATGTGGGGTGAGATGCTCTGAAGGCAAGAAGATGAGCAGAGGATAGTGGAAAAAGTGGAAGGTGTGGCTTTTGGGCAAACTCTCAGATTTGCTCTTCATATATTAGCGATTCATTTAAAGGAGAAAAAGGAGTAGGGAGGTATGATGGGTTTTACTTAGTGTGGCATCCAAAAAATTCTGAATTCTGACCTCCTGCCAGGGATTTGGATTCTAATTTGTCACTCGTACGGATAGCACTGTCATTACTGTGTTAACACAAGAAGCCATCTCTTCTTACCCACTGTCAAAATCCGTCTCGGGTACTAAGGTCGGTCAGAGAAAGACAAATATCCTATGATTTCACTCGTGTAGAATTTAAAATACAAAACAGTTGAACATAAGGGAAGCAAAAATAATGTAAAAACAGGGAGGGTGACAAAACATAAGAGACTCTTAGATACAGAGAACAAACTGAGGGTTGTGGGCGGGGTGTTGGGTGGGGGGATGGGCTAAACGGGCAATGGGCATTAAGAAGGGCCCTTGTTGCTATGAGCACTGGGTGTTATATGTAAGTGATGAATCACTAAATTCTATTCCTGAAATTACTATCACACTATATGTTAACTAACCAGGATTTAAATTTAAAAGCATAAATATAAAAAAGAAAACCCACCATCTCAGGGACTAGGAGCAAATATCCTGCTCTAATGAAGTCTGTGTCTTTTATGTGTATGCCAAGGAAGGTTGCTTCTGGAACTCCAGCATCTGGGCCCTCAGTCCTGCCCCTCTGTCTGTGAATCAGAGAGAAGCTCTACTCCTGGACTTCTGAGCAGATGTCTTTTTTAACCGCTTTAAAAGCGTTGTTGCCCTGTATCTGGATCTTCTTTTACTCATTCAAAAATAAAACAGCTCCTTTAAGAGGAGAGATTCCTCTGCTTTCCTGCATGAGTTCTGAGATGTGGTGCAGAAAATGAACTTCTCTGAGCTCTTTTAAATTTTGCGTCCCATAGCAAGTTATCTCTGCAGGTTTTAAAGCATGGCACCATATACATACACATGTGCCCACCAGCATTGAATGAAAGGCTACAATTCCAAGGTAAGACAGCTTGAAAGTATTCAAAAAACTAATCCGCTTTCTAACCTAACATAAACTCTGGGACAAGTTGCTTAAACTTTCCAAGTTACACGTAAAATAGGAATAAGAAGAGCTGCTACACAAATTTGTTCTGGAGAGCATGCGCTCTCAGTAAAACATCAAATGTTAATTTACTTTATTTAAAAGAAAAATCCTGGAAGCCCTTGTTGCAGTGCAGCATTGTCATAACAAACTCTTTTTTTTTTTAATATAGAAAGCTTAGAAAATACAGAAATGAGGGGCGCCTGGGTGGCTCAGTCAGTTGAGTGCCTGACTTCGGCTCAGGTCATGATCTCACAGTTTGTGAGTTGAAGCCCCATGTTGGGCTCTCTGCTGACAGCTCAGGGCCTGGAGCCTGCTTTAGATTCTGTCTCCTTCTCTCTCTGCCCCTGCCCACTTGATCTCTGTCTCTGTCTCTCAAAAAAAAAAAAAAAAAAAAAAAAAAAACCTTAAATAAATAAAAAAAAAAAAGAAAAAACAGAAATGCATAAATGTTCATTTCAAACTTTACCCTACAGAAAAATAATAAGACATCGTGATGTCTTTATTCCCTGGGTTTTTTTTAACTTGAGATACTTTTGTGTGTGAAACATGTCATGCCAATAGAAGTCCATAGAACATACATGCACAGCTTAAGGCTCACTAAATATGTGGGTACCTATCACTCAGTTGAACATCCAGAACATTGCCAGTTCCTATGAACCTGTGTGCCTGACTTCATTTATTTCGTTTTTAAAGATCAAGTTGGATTTATATATTTCATATTGTGCTCTTTTTCTTTATCATCTACGTTTATCTGTAATGTGATCATTTTAGGTTGTTTTTTTTTTTTTGTCTTTGGAGCATAAAGTAAGCTCATGGACTATCCTTATCTTAATGATAATTATTGCTGGTAATCTAATATGTGCCAGGCATTCTGTCTAAATGTTTAATTTTACACTACCCTATGAGCTGCAGTAGTTCCTCATTTAACTAATGGGAGAACAGACTTTCAGAATATTTAAGTAAATTGCCACATGATCTAACAAGCAACAGATCTGAGAATGGAGCCCAAGTTCCTTGTCACTTCTATTCCCACCAGCTGCCTGATGGACTACATATTGGAAGTGCAATGCACATTGAAGGAATTGGCCATTCGATGTATTTCTGCCTAATTCTAAGCAAGAATTACACACATGACCAGGCTCTAGTTTTTAGATGGTGCTGGTGCCACAGAAACCCAAATGGAGGCAAACTTCAACAAGAAATGTGGGGAAAGGATAATTTCTTGATAACCTAAACAGTATCACATGCAGAAGGTCTGCTTTTATTTGGAGGGCCCCTTGTGTTGGGTTGTCTGGTCCTCCCCCTCTCCCGCTCCACCCCCATATTGTAGTGGACCAAAGTCTGGGCTTTTATGTTCTAAGTTGCCCTCCTGCTGTGTTTTCTACATCTGTGCATCTATAATTACGGTGCCACCTGGGAGAGCCGCTCTCCTCCTCTCTTTGCCCATGGAGACATTGCCCTGTGGAGTCTAAAGAACGAAATGGTTGCTATGGTTGCCGCGCGGCAACAATGTCGAGCTCAGTTTGACTTGAAAGTCACGCTGCTGCATGAAGAAGGTTGGAGACTCAATTTGGCCCGGTTACAAGTTGCTTATTATATTCTATAGGTATAGTCACTGTGGCATCCTTGGTTGTACTCTGTGACCTCTAAGATGTGTATAGAAATAGAATGTGAATAAATGACTGTGTCTGTTGAGGTAGGAAAGCCTCTCTCCCATAAATAACTTTTAGCTCTCGCGTGATGTGCTACAGCTCTCATTAAGTTTAGTGAGGCAGCCATGGTTCCACTTGCCCAAGCGTTCTTTTCTACAAGCCTCACCTTCATCCTCACTACCGTCTCTTTTTGAGGTGTGGGAATTTACTGCCTGGGACCAGTGAATAGCAAAACCCTATTGGGATTTTTTCAAAGGGCCATTAAATGCCAACAGCTACCACTGCTTGCTGAGGACAATAAAAGGAGTGGAGTACTGTGGTCACCATTAGACAAACACATTGAATTCTTACACTGTAGGTGTCCAACTTCAGTAATGCTATAATCGGTTTGAGTTCATTTAATCATGCTTGCACTGAAATAGGTTTTTGCATTGAGGAGGACATTGGTTGGGATGAGCCCTGGGTCTTGTATATAAGTGATGAATCATGGGAATCTACCCCCAAAACCAAGAGCACACTGTATACACTGTATGTCAGCTAACTTGACAATAAATTATATTAAAAAAATAAAAAATAAATAGGGGTTTTTTTTGAAACCTAGCGGGAATATTGCAACATAAAAAGAGTTTAACGTGTTTTGACTTAATGTCTGAAGTATGATATAATTCTTCGAAAAAGTTGGAGAACTTTGGAACATGCTCTTAAGAGAGGTTACTCCTAAAATGTCATTCAGTGCAGTTCAGATCGACTTTGTAATTTTTTAGTAATTCGTTTAAATTTGTAATTCATTTAAAAGTTTTTAATTTTACTGTGGCACACAATGACTTTTAGTGGCATGCTCCTGTGTTGGTGTGGAGTCCTGGTAAACAGGGAAGTCTCACAGATTGTTGTTCTTTCGAGCTGGACTGGTAGTTTTGGATGAGAGGCAAGTATTCTCTTGGCTGGTGATGTTTCAAGATGTCTGCATGGAATCTTGCGTCTCACAAGACTTGATCTCATTGGTGGGTTCTTTCCACATGTCCTACTAAAGCTGCTGAATCCGTGAACCATCAGAGCTGGCAGGGTCTTTGGCAGTGGCCTTGACTTTTAAAGCATCCTGTGCCGACAGAGGAGTGTGCCTCCCTAAAACATTGTCAGGATACATTCAGGTGTCAGGGCTTCGAGTGCATTCCTCCCCCCCAATCCTCCCCGCCCTTGATTTTCATCAGCCTTGTGCCCCTGACTTCTCACAACTCCTATCCTAGGGTTGGGGGAACAGGCAAAATCTTTGGGTCAATACCTTCAAAGGGAGCAAGGGCAAGGGAACTAGTTACCACATCTCCAGACAGCTCAAGTTACCTGCTCATAAGGTCTTTTTTGTCTTCCTAATTTTTGTTGTTGCTGCCGTTCCACTGCCACTCTGCCTTCTGTGTCTGCTGCTCTAATCAACTTTTAAATGCTGAAGTTCATCAAGACTCAGTCCTAGGCTCCCTCCTCTCCCTCTGTACTTTGTGAGATAGGTGGACGAAGGTGGAGTTTTCCCTGTGGGAGATGACTTGTAAGTGTCCATCTCTAGCCCAGGCCACCTCTCTGAGCCCCAGGTCTGTCTGTGTCACTGCAAACTCAACATTCTCCACTTGTGTGTGCTATCTCAAACAAGCGTTCAGATCCAAATTCAAGACTTTCTAATACCCCCCTCCCGCCATAACCCTTCCCCCAACAAAAGATTGGGCTTTCCTCCATGTCCTCTTCCCATGAAAAGCACCACAATCCACTCAACTTCACAGCCCAGGAATCTACACCAGCATCTCCCCCTTCCCCTTTATGTTAAATAGTGCCTACGTTCTATCATTCCTGACTCTTAAATCTCTGTTCTTCATATGGCTCTGCCTAGTGATTTGGTCCTTGCCTCCTTCACTCATCCCTAGCACCACCTCATCTGGCCATGAGGTCCTCATCTGTCCCTCAGATGGACCCTTCCCACATTAGAGCCCTCACGTAAGTACCCTCTTACTGGCTACTGCACACCATCCTACTGATTTCATATGAAGGACCGTGTCCTTAGAGGAACCTTCCCTTGATACTTAGATGGCCATTCATCGTGGATAAGCTCTTAAGGCCTGTGTGGCTCTCTCAGAAGAGATTTAGTCCCAGAAGAATAAGGACTGTGCCCTTGTTCACAGCATATGCTTGCTGCCTAGCGCAGGGTCTGGCACTAGGTAAACGCTTGGAAGATCCTCGTTTAGTGAATGAATGAATGAAGCCCGGCTCCGTCTAGCAGTTCACATACGTCATCTACTTGGGCCTCAAAATCATGTTCAGATTGCCTAAAGAGCTTGCTAAGGCTACTCTGGAAGCAACAAAACAGAGCAGGGAGTCACCTTGGGACTGGGGAGTCGCCCAAGTCTAGGCTCTTCTCCCATCACCAGCTTTCTCAAAGAAGAAACCCTTGCTGCTGTTAGATTTAATTAATAAGTTAGGGATGATAAAAGGAGAAAGAAGCAAGGATTCTTCTCATAAGGGAAATTGAGGAAGAGTTTGAGGAGCTTTGCATTTTACAGGTGCTAATTTCCTTAGGGTAGTTTCTTTAAAAAAAAATCCTCATAAGTCATAAGCTTGGGGGACTATAGGTTTTGCTGCCACACCTCTGAGTGACATTCCAAGTCTACCATCCGCTGCTTCCTGAGATGGTCTGGCCTCCAGAGCCACACCGATCTATTCCTGATCTCCAGGCTTGTAGCTTTTATTTATTTTTTTTTTTCAACATTTATTTATTTTTGGGACAGAGAGAGACAGAGCATGAACGGGGGAGGGGCAGAGAGAGGGAGACACAGAATCCGAAACAGGCTCCAGGCTCTGAGCCATCCGCCCAGAGCCCGACGCGGGGCTCGAACTCACGGACCGCGAGATCGTGACCTGGCTGAAGTCGGACGCTTAACCAACTGCGCCACCCAGGCGCCCCCAGGCTTGTAGCTTTTAATCAAACCTCTTTCAGCTTCTTTCTCCTCTACCATTTTAGTTCTTATCTTTTTAGACCCCATTTATCCACTCAAGAGGTATCTGTTTATCATCCATGATGTTCCTCGCACACTGCTGGGACCCACCTTTATTCCTGTAGCTTGTAAACATCTCCCCACCAGTACCCCTCTCCTCAGTAACCACCACACTTTCAACAGGAACTGTCATTAGTTATGTAATGAGGTCTTGACTGTGTAAGTGTGCTGAGCCTTCTTTATACATTGAGTACTTTCTGTACTAGGCTTGGAATTTTAGGAATAGACACCTTCAGCATTTCGTGGTCTGTTTGCCCTACCAGCAGCCAGGCAGGAAAGGGCAGATAACTAGTATAAAATCATGAAGTACATATAATTCACCAAAGCCACGCAAGTTTTAGCTACTGGATACCTCTGAGGCCTCCGTCCATTCTTGGCTCAAACACCATACAAAAAGTAACCTAAGAGACCTAGTATTTGGGCAAGAGGTAGTACTAGTTGATTTTCTTTATCACTTTCTCACTCTACTCTCCCCACACCCCATTTATCTAAGTACAATTAGTCCACTGCGAGTAAATGTCTTGTTCCTAACATATGAAAGCTTCTAGCACTTAGTGGACAATTCATAAATGTTACTATCTTTTCACAGAAAGCAGTGACATGTGTTTATCTCACACTTGAAGTTAGTGGAAAAAATACTGACCATCAAGTACACATCTATCTACCCTATTTGGATTTGACCCAAGAGTTAAGCCAGATGGACCCTACAGGAGACAAAAATAATGGTCTTCAGAGTGGAAAGTGGAAAAAAAATAGTGGGACATCTATTTTTTTATTTATTGCCTCTTCAAATGTTATTTTTTAGACAAAAATGTAGATAATATTTTGGAGCTAATAATTACAGCAAGAAAGAAGTATACAAAGTTAAAACACAAAATTCAGTGACTTTTTTCTGTACGCTATCAATGAATGAGTGGAACTGGAAATTAAAAACACAACACCATTGACATTAGCACCCCCCAAATGAAATACTTAGGTATAAATATAACAATATGTACAAGAAGTATATGAGGAAAGCCACAGCCCTCTGATGAACAAATCTAAGAAGCACTACATGAAGAGAGATACTCCCTGTAAGAAGACTTAATTTTACCAAGGTCATCTGTTCCAACTTACTCTATAGATTCAATGCAATTTCAATCAAAATTCCACAAATTATTTTGTGGATATTGACAACCTAATTTTAAAATTAACACGGAGAAGCAAAAGCCCCAGAATAGCCAACACAATACTGAAGGAGAATAATTGGAGGACAGTACCTGACTTGAAACTTACTGGAAAGGTCTAGTGATCAAGACAGTGTGATAGTGGTAAAAGAGTAGACAGTACATCAATGGAAAGGAATAGAGAGCGCAGAAATAGACCCACATAAGTATAGTTAACTGATCTTGGACAAAAGAGCCAAGCAATACAATGGAATAAAAATGGTCTTTTTAACACTAAAAGAGTAAAAAGATCACTCTCTGGCTGCCAAGGGTGAGAACAGGGAAGGAGAGATGAATAGAAAGAACAAAGAAGATTTTTAAGGACATGAAAATACTGTATATAATACTATAGTGGTGGTTACATTTGTCCAAATACATGGTATATACAATACCAAGAGTGAACCCTAGGGTAAACCATAGACTTCAGGTGATAATGATGTGTCAACGTTGAGTCATTGATTATAACAAATGTACAGTTACTGTAGGAAAATGCTGAAAATAGGAGAGGCTGTACCTGTGTAGGGGCAGGTGGTAAATGAGAAGGCTCTGTACCTTCTCAATTTTGCTGTCAACCTAAGACTAAGAACTATTTTTTTTAATTAAAAAAAAATTTTTTAATGTTGATGTATTATTGAGAGACAGAGCGAGACAGAGCATGAGCGTGGGAGGGGCAGAGAGAGGAGGAGACACAGAATTTGAAGCATGGTCCAGGCCCTGAGCTGTCAGCACAGAGCCCGACGCGGGGTTCACACCCACCAACTGTGAGATCATGACCTGAGCTGAAGTCAGACACCCAAATGACTGAGCCACCCAGGCTCCCCTAAGAACTATTTGTTTAATGGGGACAGTGTTAGTACACAGCAGCAATACCAAACATTTCTCTTGCTCTATGTCAGCCACTGTTGTGAGCTCTTTAGGTATGTTAGTTAATCCTCATAAAAACCTTATGAAGGGCTGTTTTTATCCCTATTTGACAGATAGGGAAATAGGCAGACAGAGATTTAGTAACTTGCTAGTGAAGCTGATAAGTGGTAGACTGTCAAAGCCAGGGAGTCTGGTACCAAAACTCTGCTCTCAACCATTCTGCTAAGCTATAGTATGTGTATATAATTTGCAAGTAAACGTATGTGTGCTTATAATACTTGTTCTATAGGCGTATATGACTGAGAAAGCTGAGAGACCATTGTTTGAGAAGGCTTGATGCAGAATGAGTACTGACTTTTGTTCACTTCTAATACTATGCATCATCATATCATGGGGGTGAGGTTTGCCTATAAAAGGGACTGGGGGGGAGGAGTAGATTGTTCTTTCTAGAGGAAGGGTCCTGATGCTTATTGGAGAAGAACATCCTTAGGTAAAGAGGGTTGAGGAGGGAAATGAAGGAAAAATTAGGCCAGAATATATGTGTAAGATACTATGAAAATAAAATGGGTGTGTCTTTTTTTTTTTTTTTTTTTTTTTTTTGCAAAAGAGAAGGGTCCAGAGTGAGTTGGAAAAGGAATAAAGGAAGAATGGCAAAGAGCACAAGGGCCTGTTTAGCACCGGTTTAAGATGGAAGCAGGGCAGGCGATGAAGAAAGGGAGGACTTCATGACCTGGTGATCCACGGGTGATTTCCAGAGCACCTCCAAAAGCTCAAGGCCAAGTCCTAGAACTGAATACAGTGAGATGCTTACAAATTCATAAGAAAAAACTAAGCCCTTAAAAGTTACCTGGCCAAAGACCCAGGCCAATTCCCAAAAAGGTAAAACTAATAAACTTCCAACAAGCTCACTTCTACAAAATGTCCTGAAACCACTTAGATGTGTTTTTTTACCGGTTAATTGAATGAAACAAAGCAAACACACACACATGTATAAAGCCCTCATCTGCCCCCTCTGTTTTAGGTATCCTGATCCCTTTGCACTTGTGGGGTACACTTTTGGTAAAGTCTGGTGATGTGTGTATGTATGTACACAGACACACACGTATTTTTCAACTATATATGATATATATACACGTATGTAAAACTAATGTTTCCTTTTAAATCCTGCCCCATATAGCAGTCTTGGATACAGTAAATATCACATAGCTGTCCTAGCATCACTGATTGTAGTGAAGAATTGGAAATGACACATGTTGATGGTATTTAATCTAGCAAGTCAGTGGAGCATTAGGCAGACTTAGCAATCAGTGACTAGGAAGACAGTATAATCATGCAAGAAAATGTTTGATTATGATGCTGAAAAGCGCAAGACACAACTGTACCTTATAGACTACCTCTGTTAGAGTATTTGTCACCTTATGTTGAAATTCCTTATCCGTGGGATACCCAGATGGCTCAGTTGGTAGAGCACATGACTCTTGATCTCTGGGTTGTGAGTTTGAGCCCCATGCTGGGTATAGACTACTTTTAAAAGATTATAATAAAATATTTAAAAAAAGAAGAAGAAGGAAAAGAAGGAGGAGAAGAAGAAATTGCTTGTCCCTTACCTGACTGCCTTTATGGTCCAGACCTGGGAGTTCCAAGCACAGAGATGGGCTAATTTATACTATAGTGCATGTAAATGTATCCACAGTGCTTGCCCATGGTACACAATGCTGAATGAATAATCAACTTCTTCCCACGAAACAGTACCCAAGAACTAACAGTTTTTCACATTTTTAAAATTATGGCAAATGGTATGTAGAGAGTTTCTTTTCTGCATTGTATAAAGTATAATCTTAGGAGGGCACCTTTTGGGATGAGCACTGGATGTTGTATGGAAACCAATTTGACAATAAATTTCATATTAAAAAATAATAAAATAACTCCGTATTAAACAAAAAAACCCAAAATATCATCTTAGGTTTCTGGATTGAAGATTAAATGAAAGCATTGGTAAAAATTCTCTGGTGTCGTATTGGTAACTGCAATAAGGTATCTACCTTAAATGAATGTATACAGATGATTGGTATATGGTCTTGTTACAGAAATCATTAGGGGAAGAACATAATACATTTCAGATATCTCCAGGATGCTTTAGAGCTGGATTCTTCTAAGTCTGATTCGTATTGTCAGAAAGACCAAGTTTTCGAAGACTAATTTTAGTAGTACTTGACCATCAGCCAAAAGATAGAATATGCCAGTAAAGGAGAGGGTTCTGAATCTTCACCCCAAGAGAATTACTGAGCTATCCAAACACAGATAGTGAAAGACTCAAAGAAGAGAACTCAGGCTTTGTTCAAGGGTTTTGTATCATTGGAAGGAAAACTTTAAAACCCCTAGGCACCCCCAGGGCTTCATGTTCTGAATCCTTCCTCCATGCCCAGTTGATGCATGCTAACCTTTCTGCTTTAGTACCTAACTTTGTATTCCATGAAGTCAAAATCTTCTAATTGCTTCCTTTACTGGTGACCTTTAAGAGATCACTTAGGCTTCTTGGGCTCAGTCTCTAAAGAAACCAAAATCTAAAGTATGATAGCATTTGTTGAATTAGGCAGAGAAAAAGCTATTTAGAGCTACAGTGAGACCGGAGAGCTTCTCAGATGCTATAGCCTGAACTGAGGATGTGGATATTCACAGATTTTTAGTCTCAAAGTCTGTAAGTCATAATTTTTATTTTAAAAAAAAGTTCTTTCTGGGGGCACCTGGGTGGCTCTGTCAGTTAAGCATCGACTCTTGATTTCAGCTAAGGTCTTGATCTCAGGGTCATGAGATTTATCCCCACATTGGGCTCTGTGCTGAGCATGAATCCTACTAAAAAAAAAAGTTCCTTCTAATGTTTGCAGGGTTTTGCCTCTTAATAACTATTTACTACATGTATTAGTTTTATAAAATGTTACCTTTGAACTCTCATGGCCTTAGCTAATTTTAATGTTCCTTCATTGGTAGAAGATTTACAGACCATGAAAAAATTAATAGTCCCTATTTATTGAGTGCTTCCTCTGTGCCAGGCACTGTGTTAAATGTGATAGATGTATTATCCCAGTCCTTGCAGCACTCCTTTGAGGGACAGGGTATTATTCCTGAAATACATTTTTTAAAACCCCTGAGTTTTCAGAGTTCAGCTTGCTCAGGGTCGAAGCAGGAAGGGAAAGTTCTGTGCTTGACCAAGATCTGTCTGCCATCAAAGCACCACTCTTAATAAGGATGATGGTCTGGAACTTTGGTAAGATTTAGCATATTAAAACAATTGAATTGGCTTGTGGGTATGTTTCATGTGGGAATTCTAGGAATTCCTTATAAATTTGTGATACTGAAGTTCATTAACTTCCCATCTTTCAAATAAGCCCCAGAAGTATTGATCTGACCTAGCACAAGAGTTAAGTGGAAACTTGTGCACCAGTTGGCATCTAAAAAAGCCAAGCCTTAAAAGACTATATATATTCCCACTGTATGACATTCCAGAGAAGGGAAAGCTGTGGGAAGAGTAAAAGGATCAGTCGTTAGTTAGCAGGGGCTTAGGAGGGAGAGAGGGACAGAAGAATGAATCATTGGAACCAAGATCATTAGGGGACTGAAACTATTGTGTATGGTACTGTCAATAGTGGATATGTCATCATGCGTTTGTCAAAACCCGTGTATCAGAATATCTGACATCAAGAGTGAGCCCTGATGTAAATTACGAACTTTAATTAATAGGGTCTCTGTATTTATCAGTTGAGACAAATGTACCACCCTAATACAAGATGTTAATAATAAGAGAAACTGGGGGATGCCTGGGTGGCTCAGTCCATTAAGTGTCCAACTCTTGATCTCAGCTCAGGTCTTGATCTCAGGGGCATGAGTTCAAGCCCCGCACTGGGCTCTGCACTGGGCGTCAGGCCTACTTAAATAATAATAATAATTGATAATAATAGGAGAAAGTGGGAGGTGAGGGTGGAAGGCATATTTGCCCTTCCCCCTTAATTTTTTGTAAACCTAAAACTGCTCCAAAAAATACTTAAAAAAAAAACAAACAAAACTCAAATCTTTCCCTCCAGTGTCAGGATTTCCTCCATGCTTTTTAAGGTACTGACCCCGTGTCCTAAAACAGCAATTACATGTAAAAGTCTACTGTCCTTAATCCCACTCCTGGTCTTCTACCAGGTCTGTGGGTGAGCTTTTCTGTATACACTTTGTCTGTCTTTCCAGCTGCTATTATGGTCTCTGCTTACATTTGATCTATCCACTCTCGAGCCTGTCCTGCATGCTGCCATCCTATACATCTTCCTGAAATGTAGCCCTGCTCATATCCCTCCCTGAGCCAAAAACCTTTGTTTCCTTGCCCACCTCAAAGATTCTCTATCTGCATCAGGCAGCCTGTACTCCATGAAATCTTGTTAGAAACAATTGTTTCTTGAAATCAGAAGTGATCACCATCAGTATATCGTCCATAGCTTTTTGTTGGCATTTAGTCTAGTGGTCTTAGGTTAAACATTGTGCCGTACCTGCCCGTTTCTCCCCAGGCAGTTGGACTGTGATTTGATGGTAAAGACAGTGCTTTCCCCCGACCAATTGTTTTTGAATCAAGGTATTGCTTTGAATACAGTAGGCACTAGAAGGATTGCATTCAGCAATCCTGTATTAATGTATGTATGTTCCCAGTCTCCTTAGAGCTTTGCTGTTTGGTGAAATGAAAGAGAAATCCATTGCCCTATGTTAATAGAACAGGAGGTGAGTTGTCTGACAGTAGAGTATCGTAATTTATTGGTATTTGATCACTGGCGCATTTATGTGGGGGTGCGTACCCTCTACTTTGCCCTATTGTGTCTTAATAGTTTAGAGACACCTGGGTGGCTCAATTGGTTAAATGTCCAACTTCAGCTCAGGTCATGATCTCAAGGTCAGTGAGTTCAAGCCCTGAGTTGGGCTCTATGCTAACAGCTCAGAGCCTGGAGCCTGCTTCCAATACTGTGTGTCCTCTCTCTGCCCCTCCCCTGCTTGTACTCTGTGTGTCTGTCTCTCTCAAAAATAATAAATGAACATTAAAAAAAAAACTTAAACAGTTTAGATTGGGGTGCCTGGCTGGCTCAGTTGGTTGACTGACCAACTCTTGATTTCAGCTCAGGTCACGATCTCACAGTTCGTGAGTTCGAGCCCCGCATCAGGCTCTGTGTTGAGTTTGCGGAGCCTGCTTGAGGTTCTCTCCCTCTCTCCCTGCCCCTCTGCTGCGCTGTCTCTCTCTCTGTCAAAATAAATAAATAAACTTTAAAAATTAAAAAAAAAAAGTTTGGATTGACATTAATGGTCTTAACCAGTACATCTTGATCCAAATATCTATCCACGTGTCTTTCCAAAAGAAATTTTTGTTGCCTAGTAAATGGGTGCCTTTGCTATCTCTCCAGTTAGAAGATTGAAAATGATATTTAAAGATTCTGTTGTTTTGATAACTTTACATTTTTCGAGGATTCTTGTGACTGTTTCTCAAGTAATTCTTTTAAAAAAGTCTTTTTACCTTTGTGGCTTAATTCCAGTGTAAAATTTTCAATGGGGTGGAAAGGGGTATATATTTTCTAGTCTTTTTTTTTTTTTAATCTCAAGTAGAAGGTGGGGTGAGATAGAAATACGTCGTAGCTCAGTTATTGCCTCCAACACTTAAGAGTTCAGCTTGAAGAAAAATAATTGGCTGGAAAGAAGGAGCATGCATCTATAGAACCAAATTTGTTTCTTATTTGCTTTCAAAACCGTTTTAGCAAAGCACATTTCACCAAGATGAATTTCAGCTTGAGAGATGTCCAGATGTTAAAGTGGCAGGACTCCAAATACTGAATGTGCTGTGGTTTTAGAAAAATAGTCTCTCTCTCTCTCTCCCTCCCTCTCTCCCTCTCTCTCTCCCTCCCTCTCTCCCTCTCTCCCTCCCTCTCTCCCTCTCTCTCTCCCTCTCTCTCTCCCTCTCTCTCTCCCTCCCTCTCTCTCTCCCTCCCTCTCTCCCTCCCTCTCTCCCTCCCTCTCTCTCCCTCCCTCTCTCTCCCTCCCTCTCTCTCTCTCTCTCTTTTTTTGGTTTTCTTATGTTTCTTTAAAAATAAAGGTCAAGAGCGATACCAGCAGGAAAGTCAGAACAGAAGTGAATTTGGAGATATGTTCTCATTGAGGAATAAAGGGAATAATCTTTTAAAAAGGAGCTGCAGTTTAATAAGACATAGGAAATGGACTTAGGAGTTCAGTTGACCGTAACCTCAATTTCAGTCAATAATGCAATTTGGTGTCAAAAAAGTCACCGAAATGTTAGGTTGTTTTATTCTGTGTTTGTTTTGAGGGAAGATTAGCATCCTATTATGGTTTCAGGTGCTACATACATTTTTAACTTCTGTATTTGTTTCTTTATAAAAATTAAAAAGCTATGACAAAACTCTTGATGTTTGTCTATCAAATTTGATATCTATCATCAAAATGCAAGTCAGTATTAGATTATTCGTTGAATTAAAAGTTATTTCTTAATTTGGCAAGATGATAGAAATAGTAATTGGTCAGAAAGGCACAAAATACAGTAAGAATTGTAGAAGAGATGTTGGGGTGCAGGAAGGGAAAAGTTGGGTGAGATGGAAAGTTATCCAATGTGTTCTTAGTGCTTTAAAATAGAGCACAGCTGGGGGTGGGGGCAGTACCTGGGTGGCTCAATTCGTTGAGCATTGACTTCAGCCCAGGGTCATGATCTTGTGGTTCATGAGTTCATGCCCCATGAGGGGCTCTGTGTTAACAGTTCAGAGCCTGGAGCCTGCTTCACATTCTGTGTTTGCCTCTCTCTCTGCCCCTCCCCTACTCTTATTCTGTCTCTGTTTCTCTCTCAAGAATAAAAAATGTGTATTTTAAATACCTATTATAGATAGATAGATAGATAGATAGATAGATAGATAGAGAGAGAGAGATAGAGTGAGTGAATGAGTGAGTGAGTGAGTGAGCAGAGGAGTGCCAGGGCGGCTCAGTCAGTTAAGCATCTGACTCTCAATTTTGGCTCAGATCATGACCTCATAGTTGGTGAGTTTGAGCCCCATGTCGGGCTCTCCACTGACAGCACAGAGCCTGCTTGGGATTCTCTCTCCCCCTCTCCCTCCTCCCCTCCTTGCTATCACTCAAAAATAAATAAAATAACTTAAAAAAATAATAAAGTGAAATAGAGCAGAAGGTAGCCTTGGAAGACGTCAAATGACTGTTTGACATCTGTGAATTAGATCTTAGAACATTTACGGATGAGTTTCTTTTGCAGATTATCTGGAGGTGGTCACTTTTGGTTGTCCGGTTGCTTTCTCAAGAAGAGTTGCCATCTTACCTTGAAATTTGATTGGTAGTCCCAGAAAACGTCGTATTTTAAGAATTGGTGAAGATTCTTCCATTTGTAAATGCTTGTTTTTAAAAAACACACACACATGGAAGGCAAGATAGTGATCCCCTTCTCTGTAAATGTGGTATTCCTAAGCAGTTGATAATAGAGTGAACTGTTGGTAAGTAAGACAGCTAGTGAAGAAAATGGTAGCCAGATGGCATGTAATGGCGGTCAGTAATAATTTTGTTGATCTTCCTAATCTCCCAAGGAAGATAAAATAAGTTTTTTTTCTCCCTGATGCAAGTTAATGCTTAAAGGATAAAGGAAATCATTAGGGATTTAATACACCCTTATTCCAGAATTTTTTTTTTACTTTATTTATCACTGGATGCCTACACAAATATGATTCATCCATGTGAAATAATTTCAGGGAGATGAGTACACACTTACTACTTTTGAACCTGCTTACTGTTATCCCAAATTTTGTTCCTCTTAACTGACGTCAACTCTTCATAAGTAGAAGATACATATACATGCAAATGCAAATAACAGTAATATGTCTACTGGGTTTTTCATTTCAACCTGTTATATTTGTGCGATTTTAAATATTAGGCATATAGAAAAGAAAACTTAAAGCAGAGGTTGTTCTCCTCCACCCCCACTGGGGGAGTTGGGAATTAGAGATTTGGATGGCAACAGATATAAGTTAGATCTATCACCTACTGAATTGTGTGATCACTGAATTGCTTCCTAAACTGGAACATGAGCTGTTGTAAGGGTTAAATGAAAACCTGCCTACAGCATCTAGTTTGTCGTAGGACCTCACTGAAATGGCAGTGTGCATAAGTGGAAAAAGGGATATAAATAGGGAGAGTTTGGGATTTCAACTTTGACATACATTATTCACCTATGGTGGTTCTGCCTGATAACCTCTGTCCAGTTACTATTAAGTATCATCTGCCCAGAGTCTCCTTGAGTTTATGAGCTGTCTGCCAGAAACTATTGGTGGAATCAGTGGAACCACAGAAAATAAATAATTCACTTAGAATATTTTCACTTGATTCTCACTTTTTAAGGGAATAATAATAAAAGTTCTCTGAGGGAGCTTTAACATTTTATGTTTGAATTTAGTTCCTCAAAAATGCCATTTTGGGGGGAAACGTGGCATTTGGGTCTAGTGTTAATTTTAGAAAATTAAAATGATTGAGTTTCAAGTTTTTGGTTTACACATGTTTAAAACTTACAAGCCAGGAAATTTCCTGTCAGAAACTTAGCGTTGTAAAACTAAGATCTACTCACACACCAGAAGACATAGGACCATGAGTTTACCATCCCGAGAAATGCACTTTTACTATATTTTAAATTAATACTCATTAAATTTTACTTTTTTGGTATAGCATTCTACACGTTTTAACGATGGCATATATTTGTGTAACCACCACCACAATAAGGATACAGAACAGTTTTATCACCCCAAGTATCTCCTTTGTAATCATACCTTCTCCCTCCTCCTAAACCTTGGCAAGCACTGATCTATAGTTTTGGTTTTTTTCCAGGATATCATATGAATGTAAGCATAAAGTAGTAAGTAACCTTCGGGTACTGGCTTCTTTCACTCACTGCACCACATTTGAGATTCATCCATGTTGTTGTGTCTAACAATGTTTTATTCCTTTGTATGTCCATGAGTAGTACTCCATCATAGGAAGGCACCACAGTCTGTTTGGAGGGCACTGGGGAGGTTTTGGGTTGTCGGTAATGATGGTAGAGCTGCTATAAGTTCATGTACAGAGTTTTGTGTTAATGTTGGGTTTATCTAGAAGTGAGATTGCTGGGTCATATGGAAAGTGCATAGTTAACTTAATAAGAAATTGCCCAATAATTTTCCGGGAAGGGCTGTGCCATTTTGCATTCCTGCCCGCAACGAAAATTCTAGTTGTTCTCCATCTTCCTCGGTACCAGATACTGTCAGTTCTTCGTGATTGGTCTTCTTTCTTTCTTTTTCTTTCTTTCTTTCTTTCTTTCTTTCTTTCTTTCTTTCTTTCTTTCTTTCTTTCTTTCTTTCTTTCTTTCTTTCTTTCTTTGCTATTCTAATAGGTGTGTTGTAATATATTGGTATAGTTTATTATTTTACATTTTCCTAATTGGCCATTTCTGTCATAGGGTTATTTGGTAAAATTCTCTACTCGAATCTTAAGCCCATTTTTAAAGTAGACTTCTTCTTGTTGAAGTATGGGACTTCTTTATGTTTTCTTATCCGTTCTTTGTTGGACATATGATTAGCCTTTTTTTTCTTTGCACTCTCTTTCACAGGGTCTTTAATTGAGCAAATGTCCTTAATTTTGATGGAGTCCGGTTTATGATTTTTTTTCTTTCATGGTTTATGCTTTTGGTGTCGTGTCTCAAAACTCTTAGACCAAACCAAGGTCGCAAAGATTTTCTTCATGGTTTTTTTCCTAATAGTTTTATAGTTTTGTGTTTTGCATTTAGGTCTGTGGTACATTTTGAGTTAATCTTAGTATAATTTTAGTGTAATTTTAGTATAAGATGCAGAGTGTAAGTTGAGTTTCATTTTTTGAGTATGGATTTTCAATTGTAACAGCACCGTTTGTTGAAAAGTCTACCCTTTTCCTGTTGAATTGCTTTTTTACTTTCATTAAAAATCAGGTGATCATATTTGTGTGCTTTTTATTTGTGGACTGTATTCAGTGCCTTGATGTAGGTTTCTGTCCTTTTGCAAATACTCCAGTAAGTCTTAAAAGTTAGTAGCATGAGTCTCCTGGCTTCTTTTGCCCAAAAGTGGTGGAGCACTTTAAATCCCTTGGCCATATAAAGTTTATTATTGGCTTGTCTATACTTCCAAAGAAATTCTGATGGTATTTTTATAGGAATTGTGCTAAATCTGTAGATCAGTCTGGTAGATCAGTCTGAGAATTGACATCTTAACTCAATTAAGTCTTCTGTTTCATGAACATTATAGGTCTCTCCATTTGTCTAATCTTTCAGTTCTTTCATCAGTTTTTTGTAGTTCTTTCTTTTTTTTAATGTTTGTTTGCTTTTGAGAGAGAGAGACAGAGTGCAAGAGAGAGAGGGAGACACAGAATCCAAAACAGGCTCCAGGCTCTAGGCTCTGAGCTGTCAGCACAGAGCCCGATGCGGGGCTTGAACCCTTGAGCTGTGAGATCATGACCTGAACCGATGTTGGACGCTTAACCAACTAAGCCACCCAGGTGCCCCTTAGTTCTTTATTTTTAAAGTGGAAATGGGTTTTGGATTTGGAATTGGATTTTTTCACCTTTTTTCTAACAAAAAAAAATTTTTTTTAATCTGATGCATTTTCTTTTACTGGAGTAGGAATACAGGAAACTTGATCATTCTAGATTGTTACCTCATTTAGTGCTGGACCCAGGCCCTTAATGATAGAAAATCGCCCCTTGATAGGGCAGTGACCATATATATACCAATTTTATTTTTCATACCAGCTTGTTATAAATTACAATGGAGTAGAGACCGTCCTGACATCACTATTTCCTATTTCTGTTCTCTTTAAGTTACAGTTTCTGTCTTGGGGAAAAAGCAGGCAAAATCTAATTTGTAATGGACAGAACTAGTTGTCCACTTAAACAATAGAAAACTGAGTCATAAATTCTGTCTTCATAAAACTCCTCCATACTTTTGGAAAATGAGTCATTTTTAGGCAGCGTCTGCCGTAGATAGTTGCCAGAAAGTGATCTAACTTGGATAAGCTTGATGCTTTGTGTAAGTTTCTGGGCCCCTGTAGAGAAAGCATTAGGAACTAGAGAGATCCTTGTACGCATATCTGTGTGCCAGGCTTACCAGTACATCAACACAAGTCATTGTAGTATTTGGAATGTTCAAGTTCATTTTTTTCCTCCAACATTACCTTGTTTCAGAATCACCTGGAGAGTGTGTTTAAAAAACAAAAACAAAAACGCTGTTGTGTCCCACTACCACAGTTTGTGACTCAGAAGGTCTGGGATGGTCCCTAAAATTTATATTTCTCACAATTTCCAGGAATTGTGAAGGCTGCTAGTTTGGGGACCACTTTGAGATTCATTCCTTCAGTTTATCTGTTTGAGTCACTATAAAGAACTGATATTTAAAAAAAAAAATAGAGCTAACTGAATGTCCCCAAGATCTGGTTTATGATAAAGTCTTGCTCATAAGTGACATTCTCCAGCATTTGGGTTATTGAAAGGGAACAGGAACTCCTCCACGCTAGAGCCCAGTCTATTGGAAATGTTGGGGGGGAGGAAAGAAAGCTGTGTCATGTTGCTTTCTGCCTCTCCTTTTGTCAAAACAGGATGGGATAGATGCCTAGAAATGTAACAGCTTATTATCTGAAGACTGGGTCTCAGGTGCTCTTGCCTATGGGAGGTGTAAGATGTTTGAACGTATTTCTTTGATTTAGTCACAGAATTTCATGCTAAATTTTGTAGGTTGAAAGCAGACTTAACTTGGATGCAGGGAGAAGAATTTAGCAGTATGCAAAAGGAATTTGCAAGATGACTAGGTGATTCATTCTAGCATGCTTACCTTGACTTAAAGGTTGACTTCTGTGTGTCATAGATAGTATGATAGAGTGGAAAGATAAATCATTAACCAAGAAAATAGGTGTTCTTGTATGCCTTAGACACTCAGTGCAATCACCTTGAATGAGTCATTGAATTTACTTGAGTCTTGATTTGGTCAGGAAACAGGAGTCTTTGGAATAGATGTTCTTTTAAGTCGCTCTCTGGCCTTGAGATTTTGTTTCTCTTTACTTCCAACTAAGCGATGCCTTGTTTTATTCCCTCACCACCATCCATCCCTATTATAAAGTGAATACCTTCCTAAGAACTGTATTAACACCCTGATATCAAAAGCAGAGGAAATGTAATTAGTGAACTCAAAAATGTCCTTTCACTGTTAATATTCAAAGGAAGAGCTATTTGAACCATGCTCTATGTTCTGTTCATTAGAGATCTTGCCTCATCAAATTCGTGCTACCTAAATTGAAATAGAGAATTTTCACATCTTTCTAAAATACACATGCTCAGTTTTGCCTGTAGATGTCAATTAGACAAGGCTCAGCCGAATAAGAGATGAAGGTAAAGCTTGTGGCAAGTATAGTAAGTGGAGGAGTTTCTAATACTTTCTGTCCTATTACTTCTGTAATAATAGCTCAGCCTTCATCTAGCCCTGAATAAAATGGTAGAGTCCATTCTGTAACCTACTCTTACAAAGTGCATTGAAGAGAAAAATTTTCATCTAGTAAGTAGTGAAGAACTCTTAATGAATGATCACATTTGTTTTCATTGGCTTAAATTGAGATGATTAGGAGACAACTGTGGGGCAAAGAATTGGGATTTTAGAGACTAGTTTTATTTATCCCGATTGAGTGGTTACACATCCACTGGGCCTCAGACACACTGTGGACTTTACTTACCTGCCTTTTGGTACATAGCATTAGATAGCTCTCAAGTGCGCTTTGGCCAATGATCTTTTACATATAGATTTAAGAAATCTGAAACTCAAGTAAAACCTGCATACAACCTGATCTCTTTAGGAATCTGTAAATCTGGGACAGCTGCTCTGAGATGGATAAAAGCCATGGGGGGTCATTCACTATAGGAAGGGGTTCCCCTGAAATGCATTGGATAGTCTGCTTTCAAGCTTACCTTGGAGTTCAGCAGAATTAATCCTGGTCTTGATCATGTAGGGAATCAAATGGCATGTGGAATGGAGTGAAACAAAGTCCTTGATCCAAAAGTCTCTCTCCCAACCTATACCTGACTTCTGTGTGCATGATTTTATTATCTACGCTGTGTATCCTAAACGTTGGACTTTTCAAAACTCATGAAGACTGGGCTGATGGGTGTAGCACGATAAAGCCCTTTGACAATCCATTAATAACAAACCTAGAGACCCTGCCAGGGTTTCCGTTACTCCCGCTCTTCAAAGGCGCCCTGTGTTTGAGAATCAGCTAACACTGATTCAATGACGCACAAACTAAAACTCGAGGATTATGGAAAAACAGAACTGAAGGCAGTGTTGACCATTCAAGTCATGTGTCTGAGCATAATGTAGGCCACAATTTCTCACTTTGCTTTGAAGATGGAACCACAAGGAATTTCATTGTTAAGGATCGGGGAACATAGGGTTGAACAAGCCAGAGGAAGAAATGATATCACGGCCCAGTTGAATCAACTGAGAAATATTTTTATATTAAAGAAATTCTTCAGCCTTATAACCTCGGCGTTCACATTCTTGTGTGTAGTGAGTGGAAGATCCTTTTGAAAAGGAAGTTAACATTAATGGCTTTGTTGAAGCTTTAGGGAAAATGTGGTAATGGAAGACCCGCTATTGGTGATCTGAAATATGTTTTTCTTTCCTACTAATCTTCTATACATTTATGGTAAC
Source organism: Felis catus (assembly GCF_018350175.1). NCBI lineage: Eukaryota > Metazoa > Chordata > Mammalia > Carnivora > Felidae > Felis > Felis catus. The sequence goes on from NC_058368.1 coordinate 140,526,720, forward strand.
ATCAGGATGCTGACACTCTACAATTGCTCTGTGCCCTTAACCCAAACGCATGCCTTGTGCCAACGTATTCAGTGAGGGAGCTCTCTTTTCCTCTGTCTTATTATCGTTGAGGAAACCCACGCCTGTACATTATGTATGAGTCTGGTGTGTTATTTAAGTACACTCCCAGGAGACTACCATTAAGTCTGGACGTGGGGGAGAGCTGCGTCTTGGCATTCTCAAACATAAGAAAGATGTTACCTGATACTTGAAGAATCTTGGCTACAGTTGAGTAGCCATCTCTGGATTAGTTTACTGTTGTTCTAGAATACTGCTTTTTGTTTTAACCGATTGTGCCATTGTTCGCTGATGGAAATTATTTCATGCTGGCAGCAGTTGTTAGGCACTTCTAGGATTTCTGATAAATGACGTTCCCCGTGTCCTTCTCCATGTCAGCGAAATTAGAAGTCCGGTCTTGGACCATCATACTTAAAGTTAATTTGGGACTGAAAATCTGGAGCCATGCAAACTTACAAATAAAAATACTACTTAATAGCAGATGGTACATTTAGTTGATTTAGTGGTTGAATCTTCAATAATTTTTTTTTTAAGTTTGTGCAGGGAACCATTTTAAGATAGTCTGGGGAAAGAGAGAGGCAGGGAGGAAAAGAGTATGAGGTAGGCTAGGTGGGGAAATGACAGCGATAGAGGCTCAGGGGTTAGAGCAGTGGTTCTTAGACTTCGTGTTTGCCAGTAGCTCTTCTAGCCGGCTGGCCCTTCCCTCAGAATTGTTTTAAATGCATAAAATAAGGCAAAAAGGACTAGAGAGGAAGCCAATTACATTGAAAAACAGTAACCAAAATATTGAAGAAAACAAATTTGTTGGGGTAGTATGTGCATCTTTATTAGCGTACAAAATGTGCTCTAGTGGTACATCTAATCACTGTTAAAATGTATAATAGTGATGAGCTTACACACTACTTTGAAATCAGCAGCTGTAGAGGGATACGGAAGTTTATTTCTGTTGCTGACAAAGTCAGGTACTGCCAGTGCCTGTGGTGGTTGGTTGCTCATATCCATCATTACAGGAAAATGCTAAATTATAGGGAGAGATTAATGAAAAATAAAATGTAATGATTTCCCTGTCGGTGTCCCCAGACCAGGAGCCTGTGGGTCTCAGATTAAGATCCCCCTGCTGACAAGAATTTGGCTTGAATATTAATTTGACCATTACTGGCTGTTTGACCTTGGCCAAGTCAACTTACCTACATGCAGTCTTTTTCCTTCTCTGATACCTACGTTGTGAAGTTGTTAGAAAGCTTATGAACAGCGTGCATCGCCTAACCCCTTGGGTTGAGATAATAACTGGAGGCATGTTAGTTGTTGGTTCCTCTAACTGGCTTTCTTTTGGTAGTTAAATAATGAAATAACACTCCTGCTGACAATTCGGGGCTACTACTAAGGGGAGAAACCCAAACCAGATCATACTGAGAGAAGAAACCTCCTTTTACCTTTAGATTCTCTTAATGGTGGTTGACCCTTAAGGGGCATAAAGGGTGAGGTTATGGTATAATGTGAAGGAGAGGAAGCCTTACACAATTTGGGGGAAGGAATGTATTAGGAAATTCCCTCCTGGCCTTGTGATCCAAAGTCTTTACTTGCAAAGAAATAGCTTTTTGCTCATTTTAAGGGTTTCAGCAGGAACTAGGAGTGACATTACCACCTAGCCCATCTGGGCATGCGTTTTTCCATTTGTCCAGTAGGTTCCCTGATGTTTGATTGGCTGCAGCATATGAACATGTCTTGGGTGCTTCCAGAAGGGGCAGACTCCTACCTTCTTAGATCACACACCCTCTACCTGCAGAGCCCCCAAAAGTCTGGTTACGCTATTAGATTCTGGTTTAGTATGTGAGACGGGTCTGGTTTTATTACTTAAGGGGAAGCTCAGAAGGGTGGAGACCCTGGTTTTGTATGAATAGTTTCTTAAGCAAACATACCTCTGAGGCACGAGGATGTGTTCTTTCTCTGACCGGCTACACGAGTAGGTCTGTGCACGGTGCCGGGCAATCCTTTTTTCTCTGATGACTTTTAAAGGCAGGATACTGTAGTGTTTGATCCGTCCCTTCCGCGGGGGTGTGCGCTCTGTGAGGCAGTGGAGTTTCAGAGTTTCCTTGTCCCTTGGGTAATACTAACACCCCATTTAATGTCTCCTTTTCATCAAAACCAGATTTGTCGTCTCACTTATTTCCCAGTGTCTGGCCGAGATAGTGATCTTTATGAAAACAAACTGGCAGTAACCCAAGCCAGATAAGATGGGAGAGCTGCGCCTCGGCAGAAGGAAGCTGTTAGGGGAACAGATGGAGACAGTATCTAAACAGCTCCGAGAAGGTGTATGCTTGTGTGTCTCAGAGGCACTTCCTGTCTTCCAACGGCTGTTTGAGTCCGGAGAGCACTGCTGGGGGCCTGACGGCCTTCCCAGGCCCTGCCAGGGACCCTCTATCGGCCTAGCACTTTGGACAACGCTTGATGCCCGCGGCAGACTTCGCCTAGACAGACATCGTTGGACATTGCTGAATGCAGGAGTGGGGTACAAAGAGCAAATAGAGCAAATCGATACATGGTATATGATTAGTAAAACAAGGTGTTGCAATTGGTGGAGAATTACCAAACACGCTGTGTAGAGATTACTAATTTTCAACATACCATAACTTATTAAATCATCAAAGGTGAAGACCGTAATTGTCCTATTAATCTCAAGGTAAAAATAGGACTTGAAGAGGTTCTAGTGCTTTGCCCATCACTGTGATGATTTATTGTTACTAAACGATTTCCTGACTGCATATGGCTGGTAAGCACTGAGGACAAGGAAGGAAAGAAACCTTTTATCTGTATTTACCAGAGCTTATGTCTTGGCTCTTTGCAAGTTTTTGCTCTTCTGTTAATCTAAATTCAACGTACCTCAGTTCGTGCCTTAGCCTGTGTTAACTTGCTAACTTACCTCCTTGTGTCATCATTTTCTTTCTTCTGATCCAACACGTCCAATTAGAAGGAAGATTTTATACTTCCCCTTGTTACTTTTATGATTGTCATCCTCTTGTTTAAGAATCTTCCTTTGTACCCCTATCAAGCCTCAACTTCTCTGGCCATCAGGCTCTCGGGTCATGCCTTTTTACCTTATTCTCTGATCCCCAGCACGGATCCTTGGCTTCGTGAGGGTGGGTTGGTCATGGTCAGCTACTGCTTGTTCCTTTTTATTCTTTCTCTCAGGGGGTTTTCTCTCTGCCACATTCCATACATTGTCCCGGACTCCACTCTGGTTTGTTCTGGCGTCCTGGAGCCATTGAATCTTGGCCCGCACTGCCTCCCCAGCGTCCTTGCACCCCCTCTCCCATGGTCTCCCCCCCACATTTTGATTATTTTGTCGATTTGGCTGTATATTGGCCTTTTGTTATTTCACATAAGTTGGTTGACTTGTTTCCCCAGCAAGTCAAAGGTGCTCAGTAGAGTGGACTCTGGTCTACTGATTTTACATGCAACAGTTGCTAGCAAATCATCAGGACACAGTAAGTGTTCAATAAATACTTAGAGGGAGTTGGCAAAAAATGCTACCAGTTAGATGTCTCGCAAGAGGATGTGGAGCCTTGATGTGGTCACCAGCATTAAGTTTTCCCCAGTATACTCAGAGTTGATGCAGGATCAGCTGAAGGAACTTCTTAAAACCAAGCTCAGGTTAGTGATTGCCAGTTTACTCACAGTGAGAAGTCTAAGTTCTGGGCAACTGGAGTATCTGTGGTAGCTGATCACTGCTTGCTTTTCCTGGAGGCAAGGTTGCCAGAAGGTTGCCCTGGGGCCCTGGGTGGCCAGGAATATTGCTTTGAAGCCTCTCCAAAGCCCTAGCGTATGCTCTCTAGACTCTCTGAATATAGTGCCAAATTCTTGCTCTGAAGTTTCCTATCTTCCTCATAGGTGGCTCGGCTTTTAGGAATTGAAGGGCTGATCTATGCAGGTGGGAGTAAAACCCGGTCACTGGCATTCTAAAGGCTGGGTTGGGGGTACCTGGGTGGCTCAGTCAGTTAAGTATCTGATTCTCGATTTCATCCCAGTCACGATCTTCCTGTTCCTGGGATCGAGTCTTTCATTGGGCTGTGTGCTCACAGTGTGGAGTCTGCTTGGGATTCTCTCCCTCTCCTGCTCACACATGCTCTCTCTCTCTCTCTCAAAATAAATAAAGTTTAGGGTTAATGGATGGATGGATGGATGAATGAATGAATGAATGAGGGAAGGGAGGGAGGAAGGAAGGAAGGATGGATTTGATTTGATTTGCTGGGGGAAGAAAGGGAAGGTGACTTAGGAAGAAAAGTACAGTTAAAAGCCTTTGGAACAAAATTGCCCAAGGTCACACCAGGGATGTGATGGGATGAAGTTTGTGGATCAGATGAATGGCAACCGTGAACTAGCTGAGAGCATGTGTGACTCTGGGTACAAGGGAGAGACAGTCTAGAAGGGGCAGGTGGGAGTGCTGTGTAAAGCTGAGGGGAGGTGAGAAGTTGGAAGAGAAGTATGACTGGTATCTGGTTAGTTTGTTTTTCCTGAGGCTGATTGGGCCAGTGATACACATATGAATAAGGTATTTATGAATAAATGACCTTCCAACTCCTTTTCCTGAATATTTTTTTACATGGAAATTCAGAGTATATACAGAAAATGTGTATAGGCATAAAATGGTTATTTTAAAAGTATAGTTTAATATGAATCATAATGAGTATTTTTATACTGGTAGACGCTGCGGGGGATTAATTTCCGGAATACACTTATTCTTTTAACGCTGAGTATTTTTAGAAGCTTAGAGCTATATGTTTATGAGGACCTTCTTTGTCCCCTCGACAGCATCAAGGGGGTGTTTAGAAGTGGCGTGAGCTCAGGAAGGCTGGTTGAAATAAACACTACTCAGCGGGCCGATGAGGGTGTACCGTCTCTGAGCCACTGATGAGCCCCGAATGTGCACAAGAGGCTGAATGGTCGATTTTTGCAACAATCAGTAGTAGTGTTGTTTGCAAATGGGAGCAAAGGTTCACTTGGTCTGGAACAAGGGTCAGCCCAGCTTTTCTGTAAAGGATCAGATATTTTTGAAAGCCACAGTGTCTCTCTGTTGGAGCTACTCACCTTGCCTTGTCGTGTGGACGCGGTATAGACAATACAGAAACAAATGCATGTGGCAGAGTTCCAAAACTTTATTTATGGATACTCACATGTGATACTCCTATCAATTACGTGTCAAGAAATGCTATTTTTTTAAAAATTGTTTCAACCATTTGAGATACAAAAAATACCCTTGGCCTACAGGCTGTAATTTATCAGTTCCTGATTATAACATAGAAATCAGATGTTAGGGACGAAGCCATACCCCATGCGGGCTGCTATACGCTTGTCGTCGTGCAAAAGGGAACTTTACTCTTTAATTAGCAACTGATAGCGTTTACACTATACGTTTTCAAAACCCATGATTTTCTTGGCTGATTTCTTCACACTGATTAACACTTTCCTGAGGTATTTGGTCTATAACCAAAGTACTGTCTTTGTCTCTGGATTCACAGGCTGTGTGTGGTTTAGTATTAGGTTTCTCCTGCTTCAAAACCAATTGTATGTGTACCCAAATGTGTGTGCATATGTACCCATACCCACATACACACGTATGTGCACATAAGTGGGAGGGCTCTTGACCTTAGAAATTTCAAGCTCTTCTCATTTTGTTTTTTACCCAATACCCAGTGGTTCTTCATTTATTAACCATGTGGCGGTTTCTTTCCGGATGTACATCTTGGTTTTCTTTTGATAGAGTCCTGTTTCTTCCTCCTCTGGCTGGCAGGAAACTGCAAAAATAGTTCTTAACATTAAGAAAATGGAACTTCAGCTGTAAATCTTGTCTACTTTGAGAAGAATGAGAGTTTGAGGTCCACTGTTGATATCCAAGCCCCCCACACAGAATTCACTCAAATGGGCGCATGTGGTAGAGAAAACTGAAAAATGGTAGACAGAGCTTTACAAAACAGCCCAAAGGTGTGGGTGTCCTCATGGTTAGAACTTTGGCTAATCCACAGTTAGTAGATTAAGACAGATGGATTTCATTTATGAGCATAGTGTTGTTGTTTAATGCATTTAATTATTCAAGAAATGCATAAATGTGTTTCTGACCTTTTAAGATAATGAGGATGAATTTTTGTCTTGCTGAACCATTTTCTGTATGTACGTAAATGTTCACAAAGTATGTTTATTCATATAAACTGAATCATACCATAGGGATTATAATGAAAATTGCCTTTTTAAAAACGTAATACATCTTATGGGGCGCCTGGGTGGCGCAGTTGGTTAAGCGTCCGACTTCAGCCAGGTCACAATCTCGGGGTCCGTGAGTTCGAGTCCCGCGTCGGGCTCTGGGCTGATGGCTCAGAGCCTGGAGCCTGTTTCCGATTCTGTGTCTCCCTCTCTCTCTGCCCCTCCCCCATTCATGCTCTGTCTCTTTCTGTCCCAAAAATAAATAAAAAACGTTGAAAAAAAAATTTAAAATAAAAACGTAATACATCTTATGAAGCACAGGTCAGTATCTTTCTTTTCGCCATACTTTCCTGAGGTTGGAGGTGAAAGGATATCAGAGGGGACAGAAAACCCTTCGTGTGACTGATGGTGTGGTAAGTTGGCCTCTTCTCCAGGCCTGAGAGAGCATTATTGGGATGCTCTTCAAGGCCCTCATCTCTTACACTGTCTTAGCCCCTGAGAGCCTAGTGGTCCACCTCCAATTCTGCCTCATGAAGTCATGTTGCCCCTCAGACAGCCGTAGAGGTCTAGACCTAAGACAAGCCCTGGAGTGGCTCATTCTTGCCTGCGGACCACTATTGGCCCATGGAAACATCTCATAGTCTTGGCTTCAACAGACTGAGAGGGATAAGCCAGCCCCAGTGTAGCTGCCATGTTCCTTCAGCCCCTAGTCATCAAGGCAGCCAGCCACACTGCCTCTCATGTTCTAGATTCCCAAGGTTGAAATCAGGCACCAGCTCTCTGTGCTTCCTTAGCCTTGGAGAACTCCTGTGCGGCAACCCGGTTGGCCTCACCACAAACCCTCCTAAGAGGCAAGAGGTGATAGTCCCACTCTGTTTCATGGGGAGAGGGGGCTCTCAGAAGATCTTTCCAGAAGGGGTCTGACGGAAGATCTTTCCAAAGAAATCCTCCTTCACATCTTTGTCTTGAAGTTCACCAGGGGGGAGAGAGAGTCAAGTCTGGTTCTTCATTATCTCCCTCTGGCACATTTTCCAGGGTGAACTCTTTTGTAACTCACATTGATATTTGATATTACTACTAGTATCTTGTGTTACAGTAAAAACTTCTAATGTAGCATCCTCATTACACGGATAAGTGCAGGTTTTTTCTCTTCAGCTGGAGACAACCAGAATAGTTGGATTGTACAGGGTGTGTGTGATAGAAGAATGTCGAATTATTCGCCCGTAGGGTCTCAGGTACATGTCACACACTTGCCAACACTTTGGCAAAAAAATTTAAAGATCAGTTTTATAAAGTTTCTTTTCCTGTGAATTGCCTCTTTTTTTTTCTAAGTTTAGTTCTTTATTTTGAGAGAGATCATGCAGGAGAGACAGAAAGAGAGAGGGAGAGAGAGAGAGAATCCCAAACAGGCTCCACACCACCAGCACAGAGCCTGAAGCGGGGGCTGAAACTCACAAACCTATGAGTTCATGACCTGAGCCGAAACCAAGAGTCAGAAGCTTAACCGCCTGAGGCACCCAGACGCCCACTGTGAATTGCCTCTTAATATCCTTAGCTCAGTTTTAAAAAATGTCTTCTTTATTGGTTTATCGTTCTTTGTATTGTCTGAATACTAATCCTTGGTTATATGGTAAATACTTTCCCTAATCCTGGCCTTGTCTTTTAACTTTGGGAAATTGGATGACATCCAAGATACGGTAAATAATGTTCCTTTCTGTGATTTTTTCTGGTGTCTGGCTTAAGAAGACCTTCCTTCTCCACGGTTAGAGACCTACTCCCCTATATAGTCTTCAAATGTTTTCATAGTTGAAGATTTTTGATATTTAGAGGCTTCATTTACCTGGAACGTTTTTGTGGACAGCTCTCTTAATTTTTTTCCCATACGGAGAGCCAGCTCTCTGAATGCTCTTGTGAAAAGAAAAGCCAGTGGCATGATCTGTGGTATTCAGGAGCTAGTTAAAGAGGATGGGGTGGGGGAGAATGTCAGATCTTTTTTAAACATCCTAAAGGCCAAGGTGAGGAGACCTCTCAGTCCAGAAGATATTCGTCTTTTGGAAAAGCTCTCCTAGCAATGGACTTTGAAGACCCACAGTAGACCAGTGGACTGGTAGGTATACTGTCAGAGCATTAAAATAGAGGCAGACTAAAATCTTTGAGCATCTGGGCATGTATAGCTCATGAGAAAACAGTTGCGGGCAACTTATCCATAATGGTACCTTTCTTTCTAAGCAGGAAAAGCCATTATTAAACAGTTTCTCAATGGATGTTTTTTCAGCTCTAATAGTTAAGTTTCTTCAAAGAATGTACAGGGGGTCCTCTTTAACTGAGCCCTTAATTCCTCCCCAGTAATACCTTTTTTTTTTTTTTAGATTAAAACCTCTTTTTTTTTTTTTTTTTCTAGAGCATTTTAAGGTTTACAGCTGATTGAGCAGAGGGCACAGAGACTTCCCACAGACTCCGACTTCCACACACTGCACAACTTCCCCCAACCCCACCAGACTGCTACATTAGTTACAATTTATGAATCTACTTTGACACACTGTAATCACCCAAAGTCCACAGTTTACATTATGGTTCACGCTTGGTGTTGGAGGTTCCATGGGTTTGAACAAATACATAATCACATATTTATCATTGGGAATACAGAGTACTCCTATCAGAATACCCCAGAGAGTAGGTTCACTGCCTTAAAAATTCCCTGTGCTCCACCTATTCCTGCCACTCCCTCACCTGGCAACCACCGGTCTTTTTGGTCTTTTTGCTGTGTCCATAGCCTTGCCTTTGCCACAATGTCATACACTTGGAATCATACAGCAGGTAGCCTTTTCAGATTGGCTTCTTTCACTTCGTAATAAACATTTAAGGTTCCTCCATGTCTTTCCATGGCTTAAAAGGTCAAGTCTTTTTACCTGAGTAGCATTCCATAATCTTGATGTGCCACAGTGTTTCTCCATCCACCTACTGAAGGACATCTTGATTGCTTCCAAGTTTGGGCAGTAAGGAATGAAGCTGTCATAAATATCTGAGCATAGATTTTTGTGTGGACACAAGTTTTCAGCACCCCTTGGTTACATAACAAAGGGTACAAGTGCTGATTGTATGATAAGAGTAGGTTTAGTTTCATAAGAAACTGACAAACTGTCCCCCAGAGGGACTGTCCCATTTTCATTCCCACCAGCAGAGAATGAGAGTTCCTGTTGTCGTACATCCTCACCCACATTTGGTGTTGGCAGTGTTCTCCATTTTGGCCATTCTAGTAGATGTGTATTGGCACCTCATTGTTTTAATTTGGATTTCCTTGATGACCTAGATATGGAACATCTTTTCTTACGCTTATTGGCCATCTCTGTATCTTCCTTGGTGAGGTCGCATTAGTACTTTTCAGTTTATTTTTCCAAAACCCTTCCAGTTTGTTTGGGAACACTGTGTCTAAGAGGTCAAGAAAGATCATGCAGATGGCTCGGTAAACCTGAGCTGGAAAACTTTAAAATTGACCTTCCCTACATCTTCCCTTCATTGTCCCAGGTTTCATAGTTAGATGGAGACTCATCATCCTTGCCATTGGAAAAGTAGTCCAAAGCATAGCATAAGTGAAAAACTTATTTACCAAGAAATCTAGGCATTTGTAAAAACCCCTCTTGTGTTTCTTCTATGATATAAAAGCCAGAAGTGATTGTTGATTTGAGTCTAGGATTTTTGCCTTATTTTATCTAAAACCCTTGCACATAGATGGAAGTATTTATCCCTTGGGCAGAGAAGACAGTGCATGCAAAGGCTGTGTGAGATGGGCATGGAGCATGGTACTTTCCAGAAGCTGAAAGTGGACAGAGGCCAAGCAGCAGGCAGGGGCCAGAGCTCAGAGCCTTGTGGCCATCTGAAGTCTCTGGTGGGCTTGATGCTGAAGCCAGTGGATGCCACTGAAGGTTTTTAAGCAGTGTGAGAAGATTGGGTTCATGCTACAGAAGAACTTGGGCTGTGTGAAGGCAAGTCAGCGTTGGACAGGAGTAGACCCAGAGAAAACAGTTGAGAAAACTTCTCAGTGATCCAAGTGAAGGATTCTTGAGTATGTGACCTTAATTGTGTTTGGAAATATAAAAGTATCGATGTCTGTGTTTTTTTGGGGTTTTTTTTTGATTTTTTTAATTTTTTTTTTAACGTTTATTTATTTTTGAGACAGAGACAGAGCATGAATGGGGGAGGGGCAGAGAGAGAGGGAGACACAGAATCGGAAACAGGCTCCAGGCTCTGAGCCATCAGCCCAGAGCCCGACGCGGGGCTCAAACTCACGGACCGCGAGATTGTGACCTGAGTTGAAGTCGGACGCTTAACCGACTGAGCCACCCAGGCGCCCTGAGATGTCTGTGTTTTTTAGAGTGAAATAAAACCTCTTTAAGTACAAGTATGATATAGAGTAACCAGTCACAAAACTTGCAGGGCCCACTGCAGAATGGAATCGTGAGACCCCTTGTTCAAAAGTTGAGAATTTCAAGCTGGTGACAAGGCGTTAAACCACATGCGGGGCCCATAGAACTGTCCTATAACTGATATTGGGTCTGTGTAATAGAATGACTTGAGTTGGGTTCTCAACCCACTGAGCCACGATGGTGCCCCAGAGCCCTTCTTAACCTTACTAGTGGTGATCGATAAATTGTAGAGGTTGAAAGCCAAATTAAAAATAAATATTATGACTGGGCTAGCTAAGGATGATGGTAGAAATTAGGAGGTACTCTCTATTATTTCTTGTTATAGTGGCTGTGGTTGATGAAAACCTCTCTAAAGAAAGGGAAATGCTATTTAAATCTGTTCCTTAGAACTATTCCTTACCAATACATACTCACTGAACTGACTTTCTGAGAACATATTCTTGAATAGTTTAGGAAATACTGGTTGGGGCAGAAAGTTTCCTGTCAAAAAAATTTTTTTAGGAAGAATTGGTAAGACACCACTTTTTATTTCAATTTGAAATGTTAGGACCATTCTCCTTTCGTTCGGTGTCTCTAGAAAATAGTTTGCAGGACTTGTTGGCCTTTTCATAGGAAGTGTCAAAAATGTCAAGTTCTTTCAATCTGAAAATAGAACGCATAATGTATACACATATTTTTAGCTACTAGTATCATAGAAGCATAGTGGCTCTGGAATTGGGCAGTTGGGGATTTTCTGGAATGGGATGCTGTGTTTTTCCTTGGTAATAAGTTGTCTTGGTGAGCTCTGTACCAGAGATATCTTGAGGGCAAAGTGTGAGAGCACCTTTTAAAGCATAGCTTACATTTCTAGGGAAAAGATCTTGTGCTTACTAAACCAAATCCCTTTCAGCAATTTTCAATGACTCAGAGCCCTGATATTTGCATAGTGATTCAACCAGCAAGGAGAGTGGCTACTGAGATAATTTGGTTAAGATAAGTTCTCTGGTTAATGCTTTTAAAAGGTTAATAAAGGCCTTTCCTGAGTAGTCTGCTCTATAGTGGTTTCCAGGAACTTTTGATTATCTACCGTGCTACCTACAGAGCTGGGTAGTAATAGTCGTATTAAAGTATTCTTTCAGAGAGACCCAGAAGGCCAGTTCTGGACAGTTGACATTAAACACTGCAAAATTCCACAGTACAGACAGCTTGGCAAGTTTGATTCTGGTGCATTCTGTTCAGAACTCGTTTCTTGTTTTTTGTGTGTTTTTTTCTCAATAGTGCCTTTGTCTGTCTGCTAAAGGTCAGACTGCAATTATCCAGTACTGGTGGTGTTCCTTTGTGAGACCAGGGAAGGGGGGGACAGAGTGACTTAGTTTTGTTATTTATAACAACGTATCACAACACCAGGTTTTATATATTTGAAAATGTAAATAAAATCATCTGCATTTTCAACTACTGATGGGCAGCTGTCGACTCTCTTTTTTTTTTTTTATTGTGTGTTTGTTTTTGAGAGAGAGAAAGGGGGGGTGTGCAGAAAGAGAAGGAGACACAGAATCCGAAGCAGCTCCAGGCTCTGAGCCCTCAGCACAGAGCCTGATGCGGGGCTCAGACTCACGAACTGCAAGATCATGGCCTGAGCCGAAGTCGGATGCTTAACCAACTGAGCCACCCAGGCGCCCTGAGCAGCTGGCAATTCTAAAATCACTTGGGACATTTGTAGGTCTCTCTTGAGCTCATTCTCCCCCTCTGCTCTTTGGTGTCGTGGGTCAGAGCCAGCATGGATTTGGCTTAGAGTCAGAGTTAGTCGGAATCCCGGTCTCAGCATTTGGAGCATCGATGGGACACTCAGATAAGTGGGTTTTATAATGTGGGGTACCACAGCAATGTGGCAGAGCTCTTAGGTGACAGGACTGGCATATTGCCTGCTACAGAGTGGGGAAGGCATACACATTAATTCACCAGTACAATGCCTAGGAGAGGGGGAGAGGTTCGAGTGCAGACCTGTGTGAGTCTGGTCACGTGCCCTTTCTTTCTCCAGGGCATCGGGGCTGGCACCTGGAGACTGCTCCTTAGAGAGTGACCAGGGGTGGCCTCTAGTGGGCCTTGGCATGCCTCAAGCTAGAGTACAATCCTATTGTACTGTTTTTCAGCTGCACCCAATTTAGGAAGAGTTGATCATTTGTGTGTATTTATACCCACTTTCAGTATGGCTGGTTTCGTGAGGAGCCTCTCTCAATTTGTTCAGCATAACAGCCTGAAATAGCCTCACTTCCCTCTAGGCACTGCTTACCACTGTGCTCTTTCAAATCGCATTTCCAGTCCCTGGACGGTACACACTGATAATATTCTGTAATTCCTTAGTCTTGCTAAAAGTCCCTAATCTCATATCCAGTTCAAGCTCTGGACCTCTCCTACTCTCCTCTGAGCTCTGCTCCTCCTCCCGGGGTGACAGGAAACAGGGAGCAAGGGTCAAGCAGTTATTTAACTCAGCAGGTCAGTCAGGGGTGAGAAAGTACTTCCATCTGGTTCATTCTGATGCCAGGGGTCTCTGCACGGATACTGTGTGTGGCTCCCCCAGGGCTGTGCTCAGCCTCGTGTCAAGCTCTTTGGCCCAGGACCTGTTCAGGAGGCTCTGTGTCTCACTTTGGTATTGCTGGGTGTTCATGTCCCATTCATGCTCCCAACTCCTCCTCAGAATTGTGTTTTGTTGACGGGCTCAGGGGCTGCCTGGCAGCCTCAGAAATCCCACCCCACTAACTTGAACACTCCTTGAAAAGGAGCTCTGCAAACTACCCTTCCGCTCTGCCCGGGGGCTGTCATGAACTAGAGTGTAAAGGAGTTTGCTCACCTTCTTTCCCCAAGTACTACACTGGATCCCTCTAAGCTCTGCTTCCATGGAGGTCCTCGGTGGGCTTCCCACCTTCCAAATCTCTAGCTCACAAATGGATGCCAGTATCTGTATTTATGGGTATCCCCCCCACCCCCCGCCATCCCAACTCCCTGACATGCCCCTTTCCTCTGCACTGCCAGCCAGGGTGGGCCTAGGGGTTCTACAGCTCAGCACGCAGCAGACGAGGGATAGAATGCCTGTCTCCCCTTCTTGTTGGGTACTTCAGTTTGTCTTAGAGATTGGCTTGGAACCCCTCCCATGTTCCTGACTTGTTGAGGAAGCAGGTAGTAACCAGTGCTAGAAACTTGGCCTCCACACAAAGGAAACATCAACTGTTCTCCCTTTTCTTGGAATCGGGGGCGGGGGGGGGGGGGGGGGGGGGGGGGGGCTATGGTCTGCTGGTCAGACTGGTCCTGTGACCTCTGGGTAAGCACTAGGGGGCACTGTCTATTCCTACACATTCATGGCTTTCTAAGTAGGCTACTCAGCCTCATTGTCCTCAGCTTTGGGCCTTGGCCATAGGTTTAAGAACAAGAAAAAAGTCCCATTCAATTACAGCTTCTTCATGTTAGTAACATTCCCTTTCTTTATATACCTGCCATCTAGTGCTGGGAATATTTTTCCCATTCATCTTGCACGGCAGAACCAGGCTGAAACTTAGTGGCACTAGTGTAGGACTTGAGTTGTAGGCTTAAAATAAAAGTAACTTTAGGGAGGGTACCATGGATCACTTCTCGGCCTTTTGGCTAAGCTCAAGTGTGAGGAAGGGTACCACAGAGGTCTCCATGGACTTTGTTTGCTATGGTCTGAATGTTTGTGTCCTCCCAAAATTCTTAGGTTGAAATCCCAGTGCCCATTGTGACAGTATTAGGAGATGGGTTTGGGAGACAATTAGTTCATGTGAGTGGAGCGCTCAAGAATGGGATCAGTGGTTCTTCTAAAACAGACTCCACAGAGCTCCCCAGTCCTTTCTGCCATGTGAAGACAAAACAGGAAGTTGCCAGCTCTGAATAAAGAAGAAGGCCCTTACTGGGCTCTGCTGGTACCCTGGTTTTGGACTTCGCGACCCCCAGAACTGAGAGAGACCTCATTTTAATTAGTTACAGGGATAGGAGGTTAAAGCTTCTCTAAAATTTCTTCCATTTCCATCTATGGACTCCTTGCCAGCAACTTGGAAACCTAAAAGTGTATTCTACTGGAAAGATTGTTTGAATCCCTGTTACTTCTTCACACTCAACCAGGAAAAAGAAAATCAAAATAGGCTGACAGTCTCACTTTAAATAATAGACGTGACAATTAGGTGTGAGTAAGCTACTGGATTGCTCATTTACTCAACACAAAGAAGAGAGAAAAGGGAAGCCCCTGCAGGTATGTGAGTGAAGTGGTGATCCCTGTAAGGGGAAAATTAATCTGGCAGCAGCAGGTAAACCGTTTCCTCTGGGGAGGGGTTGCTCAAGGTATGGCACCCTAGTCAGAGGTCAAAGGCCAGACCAGAGGTCACAGGGCCTGAACAGGGTAAGAGGCAGTGCAGTGGAGAGGATGGCAGAGACTAAAGGAGAGAGAAGCAGAGTTAGTAGAAGCCAAGAGCTGAGTGGAAAGGAACAGGAAGGGAAATTGCAGTTGGAACAGGGGGTCACCGAGAAGAGACGTTATCATGAAGGGAAATAGGCAGGCAGAAGGGAAGACCGGTTTGAAGGAGGGAAGATCAGGGCCACCATTAGCCTAAAGTTCCTTTGTAAGAAGGAAAAGACGCCCCCCCCACCCCCTTTGAGCCACAGAGCCTGGCCAGTGGAGCACAGGCTCGTCCCTGGGCCAGGATTCTGTGCACAGTGTGCCACCTGTACAACCATACACAGTGGCCCTGTGGAAGATTCCTATAGAACAACGAGATTCCTATGGTGACCGCACTTCCTTATAGCCAGGCTGTAAGGTGTAAGGGGTGGGGTGTGTGTGTGTGTGTGTGTGTGTGTGTGTGTGTGTGTGTGTGTGCGCGCGCGCGCGCGTGCACACCCGCGTGCACACTGGGGAGGAGGTGGGGAATCCCTGGGCCTGTTATCCCCATTAAATCCTAACCTAATACTACTACTTTCCCCAGTCCTGGCAACCACAAGTCTCCTTTCTGTCTCCATGAATTTGGCCATTCTGGGGGCCTCCCATAAGTAGAATCATGCGGTATTTGTCCTTTCATGTCTGGCCTATTTCACTTAGCGTGATGTCTTCAAGGTTCGTCTGGTTTGTGGTATATATCAGGATTTTATTAAGGCCGAATAACCCATCGTATGGATATAATGAACATGGGCATACAGGTACCTGTTTGAGTCTCTGTTTTCAATTTTGGGGGGTATGTACCCAAATGTGACATTGTTGAGTCATGCATTCATAGAGGAGCCACCCAACTGTTTTCCAAGTGACTGCACCATTTTAGACTCCCACCAATAGTACTTGAGGGCTTCAATTCATCTACATCTTTACTAACATTTGTTATTTTCTGTGTGTTTTTTTTAACATAGCCATCCTCCTCCTGGGTAATAGATCACTGAGGTGACACATTATTGTGGCTTTGATTTGCATTTCCTCAGTGTCCCTGTTTTACTTTCGTGCAGCTTCTAATGTGTTTTTATCATAAACAAAATATGTAAATATAGTGTCTTGCCTTTTTTTAACTCTACTTTTCAAGACTGTGCTCAGACAGAGCTTCTGTTAACCTTAGAAATGTATGGCCAACCTTTGCCTATTTGAAAACATACTCATGGGACATATTTTCACTTCCCTTTGTAATGTTATAAAAGTTTAAGATGTGTTTCATTCGACATACAGCGTGTTTACCTATTTTTTAATTAGTTCTGAGCTCTTAAAAATCAAAAAAGCTTGTAAGAACTTGGATCTCTCACTTGCAAAGAAATCTTGAAGGCAGAACCCCAGTGGTTCATGTTCTGACAAGACAGTGAAGGACTGAGTAGCACAGAGCCCTCTCCCAGCCAGGTCTGCCCCTTGCTAATACCTGCCTCACCCCTGCAGGCATCTGTTTGCAAGCCTGGCTAGAATGGATTTTCTGAGGCTAACCCTAGTCTAGATTTATTCCATAAGGTAAGTGACGAGAAGTGACTAATACTTCTGCTCCACCTAATTATTTAATACCTCCACTGACACTTTCCAATAAATTCTGAAATCGTGTATCCATCGTTGTAGGCCTCAAGCCCTTGGGGACAAGTCTGGCCAACAGATTGGTCCCAACTAGTTAAAAGTTTCTTCAAATCTGAGTGCTCCTTCTTAGCTGGAATAATTTGAAATCCTGTTTCTGTGTGTACATAAGGCACACGTACTCTTGTAGCTCTGTCATGGGCTGGCTTAGTGATGTATCACGGTGTCACCACCTAATTCTGAGTCCCTGCTTGTTCTTGTCTACCAGTGATCACACTGAGAAAGCTGCTGTTCGCATATGCTTTCTATTTGTGAGTGTGTGCCTATCCATTTAATATTCCATGTATGTGCTAGAATTGTGGCTTGAGATACACACGCAGTTGATGTCTGTGGTCTGGAAATACACTTAGCAATGTCTGTAGATATTTAGACGGTAAAGATGGTAACTGGTCAGCTTCAGATCCTGTGTCTTCCAGATGATCGGTGCTGGAAGGTGTTAGGTGAGGCTGCCTTGCAGCCCTGAAATGGAAGCATTGTGAAACCTGAGCCGGCCCAGAACACCCTCGCGGCATGATTTGTTATTGCCCGGAGCTGGCTGTACCGTTCATCAAGCCACATTTCCTGAAACCTAAGAACACCAGGGTGTGATAGTGTTCTCTTACAACCAGCTCCTGTTCCCTAAAACCTTCGCGTGACTCTCCCAGTGGTTTGCAACCTAGCTCTCTCTGTGTGGTCGCGAATGACTTCCCTGAAGGTGAAGCCTTAAGTGAACATGAGGGTAGTAGTGGTGGGAGGAGCATGTGAGGAGGTGTCCCCGTGCTTGAGGGGGGCTCTCCTCCCAGCCTCCACTCTCCACATCTCTCCTCTGAAGCTCTCTTGGTCATTTGTCCAGGCAGCTGAGCTGGAAAGCTCCATGTCAGTCACTGCATTGGTCCTGATGATTTGTGCTTCCTGTCAGAGGGGAAGCCATGGTGTGTATTTCAGCAGTATGTTTGTCTCCTGCTTTCCAGCCAATTTCTTTTTGTGTCTATCAATCTTTGCCTGTCGGCCCTCTTTTTCCTAACTAGATATAATGCTCTGCGGTGTAGTTTAAGTTTTATTTTGTCACTGCCTAGTAAGCTTGTTTTCTGGCTTCGTGGAGCTCCCCCCTCAAAACTCCACTTGCCTGTCACTTTTTCCCCATGGTGGGTGGGGCAAGATTCCTTTTCATTTGTGTGGTGGACTTGTGTTGCCCTCCTCCTTTAAGGGTTTGCCACGGGAAAAAGTTCTCTCGATTTCTGGTGTCTATTTTAATACAGAACAATGATGAAATTGTTAGACAAGTGAAGTGGTCCTTAATTATCTGTCTGGAAATTCTTGTGCATGTCAAAGGCTTTCTTAGATTTCACTGTATTTGGCAGTTGAGGTGCCCAGTTCTGGAACATGCCATAGGGGCAGGTCCCACAGGCACCACTTTGTAGTGGGGCCAGACATTGCTGGCCTGCTGGCCCCGTCTCCCCACTCTCGATGACCATTCCACCCCAGGTAGCTGCTGTTGTGACTCAAGAGCTGGCACACAGTAAAGAAATGGAGTCCTATGAAAACGACCCGAATTGAAAAACTTGTTAACATGGCTTCCTTAAGACCCGAGGCTTCTGAAGCCCCCTGGGGCTCCTGCCATCACATCACAGGGGCGTCTGTATTTCTCATTGCCAAGACATACAGACTCAAGGGTGGAGATATTTAACAGAGGACGCAGTCCCCAGCTGCCTTTGGTCCTGGGAAGATAATCTAGGTGGCTCTAATTAATAATTAACCTACATATAAAAATCAAAGATCTACAGCTAGTGTAGCAGCAAAATGCTGCCACCTGGTGAGCTGATTCTGGTTGAGCGGGGTAAAAAGGACCTGGGAGGAATGGTATCTAGCCAAGGGAAACCGAGGCGGGAGCTTGGAGAAGACTGGGTTGGATTCCTGCCGATTCTGGTATAATTGGAACGTTTTACTTCTCAAGCCTGTTTTGTAATATTTCGTAGGCTGGGTGGGTGGATTAAGTGCTTTGAAATATATCTGGTCATAAATGCGCATGGTGCAAAATTTAAAAGGTCGGAAAAGAGAGTACACAAGTGAGAATTACGTCTTCCTTTTACCCAGTTCCCCTCCACAGAGGTAGTCACTGTTGCTAGTTTCTTTTGTCATTTCTGAATAGCTACATATAGTCCTAATACCAGATGTATATACATAAACTCTACATTCACTCACATCTTGCTGTAAAACGGTTAGGCAATTGTGTAACAAAGTTGTGTACACAATTGGAAACATGATTATGTATTTTTCAGTAATGATGATTTCCTGCAGTCTTTTAACCCTGTTGTAAACAGAAGGAAAACTAGAATGCGGGGCTGAATGGAATGGCCGTTATGTAAAGCAACTAGTGTTTGGGACCATGGTACCTGTCTCAGAGAGGAAACGTTAGGGGCAGAGGTTCAGCTAGTCACGCTCCCCAGAGCGGCACACAGTCTCACAGGTCACATGATGGTGGCCACGTTTTTATGCTGGGCTCCCTTCAAGTTCTTTTTAGCCCTTGTCTCCTCCCTCCCACAGGCAACTATTGGGACATGTGTAAAATATGTCATTTAGAGCTGTGTATATTCTTGTATCTCATATGGTATGAGATACCATGTATCTCTATGTATCTCATAGGTATAGTTGACCCTTGAACAGCACAGAATTGAACTTAAAAATACAATAGACCCTTGAACAACATGGGGTTATATAATAAATAGAGGACTGTAAATGGATTTCCTCTTCCTTACGATTTTCTTAACATTTTTTCTCTGCCTTACTTTATTCTAAGAATATGATATATAACCTTATAACCTATATGACATACAGAATATGTGTTAATAGACTGTTATTGGTAAGGTTTCTAGTCAACAGTAGGCTATTAGTAGCTAAGTTTTTGGAAGTCAAAACTTACATGCAGATTTTCAATTGCGGTGGTGGGGGTCATTGCCCCTGACCCCCACGCTGTTCCAGGATCAACAGTATTTTTAATTTAGGCAGAGGTGAGGCCATCTTAGTTTTAGCTTTTAGTTATTTTTAGTTAGAGTCTTTTCCTACCAGGCTCTGAAAGCTCCATTCTTAGTGCTAGGTGTACATCTAGTTAGTTGCTATCTACCCTTGTGTGGCAGAGCTGAGATTTTGGAAACAGTTGAAGTAATTGAGGTGACTTTTTACCCCAGTTTTTCTTTGACCTTAATTTTTATCATAAACACATCAAAACAAATTTAAGAGACCTTACAATTCCACCAACCTAGTATATCAACTTTTCTAACTTTTTCATAGCAGGCTATACCTAGCATAGTTAAAACCAGAAAAACATAAGTTTGTGTTCTTGTTTTATTCACTTTACTACATCATTATTCCTCCCTTTTTCTAAGTTATCATCACAAATGTTAATGGCTGCCTCATATTTCATCTGTATTTATAATTTCGAAGTGTCTGCTGTGAAGCAACTTTTAAGTTATGTTTAATATCGCTGTAATTAACATCCTTGCACACACACTTGGTCTTTTGTTTTTGTCATTTTCGTTCCATCATCTTGCCAGGATAGATGTGCAGTAGGGGATTATGGAGTCAAAGAGGAAAATTGTCCTGTGGTTTATGATGCAACTTGCCACATTCTGCTTCTCGCTGTATTCCCAGAATGCATGCAAGTGTCTGTCTTCCATTTAAAGCCCACTTCTTTTATTTTTAGTGGTATACTTAGAGCTGTTGCCATGGGAATTGATTTATCAGTGTCACGGTGGTCAGCGGAGAAATAAGGAACCGCAGGCTCTCTGTTGAGAAGGAGTTGTGGAGAGCGCCATCTGCTACCTGTGTCGCGCATCCTTTCCCTGCCGCCAACCCTCCTGCACGTACAGCACCGTGTTTGTCATGAGCCTTTCTGCTCTACAGCGTCTGGGTCACCAGCAGCCAGTGGGTGCACAGCCCTGCTCCAGTCTGGCTGGGGAGCATGTGAGCTGGGAACCATAAACATGGACGTGCGTATGACGAAGAATGGTCCTGGGGATGCTTCTGTCTGCTCCTCACATATCCCAACTGAAGGGCTGTTAAAAAGTGACTGGCTGCTCATAAAGATGTGTATCCACGAAGAGGGGGTGGCGTGGGAGTGGACCGTGGGAGGCATCTGCAAGAACATTTGTTGGATTCTTTTCATTCTCCTCTTAGTGACAATGATTGATGGCATCTAGTGAGTCCCCGTTTGTCACTTCCTTGGTACAGCTGGTAGTGGGGGTGGGGGAAATCAGTAATGACTGGGCAAAGGATGTAGCTGGAGGGGGTAGGGACTCTTGGTATGGTACTGAAATGACACGTCTTGCCCTTAAACTTCTCATTAGTGTCTTCTCCGCTGTGCAGTACTACCTGCCAAGAGCTACTTTTTTTTGGGGGGGATCTTTAAGACTCTAGAAGAATTGGTCTTCGAATCTTTGCCTGTTTTCCCGTCTCCAGGAGAGGGTTAACTTTGCACAGAAGGGCCGGTCCTTGTAGTTTAAGGATGGAAGAGAAGAAGGAAAATCCACACTGGATGCAGTTTTGGACAGTAACGTTTCCGAAGGTTTGAAAGAGGGCCCGGCTTTAGCTATGACATTTTCTTGGTGTTCTAGAATGTCTGTTTAACAATTCCATGCCGAACATTTGGTTAGAAAGTAGAAAAGGGTTGTAAAAAAGAGTCGAGGGAAGAGAGCGGTTGTGGCAAATTAGCCAAGTTCAAAGTGAGCCTGTTAACCTTGCTGCTTTCCTTTTCCAGCTACTTTGAGGCAAAGCAACGTTAAAAAGTGCAAGAACAGTGATTATTTTGTGGTTAGGTCACATGCGCAATGCAGGCAAACCCAGGAAGGAGAATCTGCTTCATCAAGCCTTCAGTTGTTAGGCCACAATTTATGCGGAAGCTTCAGATGAGTGTTGATTTGCCAGGAAACTGCTCCTGTCTAGTGCTTGAAGTTCTTTGCTTTTTCTCTGCACCCCAGCTCATGGCTACCTTGCAAAATGGAAGGTGTTTTGCACTGAACGAGAACCTTACAGCCTTATCTCACCCTGTAGCAAGTTCTCAGAAGCCAGGTGAACAGAGCCCAGTGTTTTAGTTCAGTTTTCTACGCACTTGGATTTGCTGGTTTTCCTGCAAGGTATCCTCTGCCCCTGCAGCCTCCCTCCAGAGGACTTTGAATCTTAGATGTTCAGGCCAGTGTGGCCAGACTCCTTGCATGCATAGCAAAGACCCTCCTTGGAGAATATGTGGTATCTGATGGCTCCTTTGGAATCTTACACTTGAAACTAATGCTCACCTGCCTATCTCCCTTTTTTTCTTTGGTGAGCAGTTGTTTCTTGAACACCTGTTGCATGGCAGGCCCTTTCTTTCCCTAGGTGACTCCACATACGGTATTTGCTTTAATTCTCAGGACATCTTTGTAAGGTCGCCGGCGTTGTGCCCAAATTTCTGAAAGGGCAAGTCTGGATCCAGGTTGACGGCTGCCTGCAAAGGTAACCACAGCTAATGAGTTGTAGAACCAAGCTCATAAGCCAGATTTGGGGGAACCCAAAGTCCAGTGATCCGCTGCACCCCACAGACACCTCAGAAAGTGAAAGCCTCTTCAGCCAGTCCCAAAGAATACGTTCTCTTCACCTTCTGTTAAAGCACAGGTACGCCTCGCTTTGGGAAAACAGTCTGTGAAGATCTGAACTGGCTTATTTGAGTTTTAGAGAAGGCTTCACTGTGAGTTTACGCTTCAGAAGTGATGATCCCTAGGAAGTTAGCATGAGCCCTGTTCACCCCATTCATCGTAAATGAGCTGTCAGAGCAGAGTCGAGTGTGGTGGGACCCATGAGCTGCGGAGGCGACGTTGAGCTTGCATTGAAGCCTGTTTACTGGCTGTGGGACCGTGAGAAGTTCATACTTGACTCTGAGCCTCATTCCCTCTCTCTCAGAGGGAAATAATTAGCCATCTCATGAGGTTAGTGTGAGAATACATTCATATCAGTGCCGAGTACCTGCTCGGTGCTGAGCTCACCCATGTGCTGTAGTCGTTTGGGAACAGCATTATCGGTGTCCTGGGAGGCCCGTCAGAGGGGAAGCCTGCCTTCCATGCCTACGTGTAAACATTTGTATAGCCTCTACTAAATACCTCTTAAGTCTTTAGCTGGGGTAAGGCAGTAGTGTGTGTGTTTGGTGGAGCAGGTGGCTGGGATGGGCTGGGTTAACGAAGGGGAAGCCACAGACTGACGAGAGGAAAAGGCATGTTTGACCTGGTAAGAGGCGGGCATAATTGCTGCCCCATGAGTGTATGGATGGCAGGGGACAGCTAAACAAATAGAGCGGAGGACAGATGCATTCGGTGGATTATGTTGGCCGTTGTGCCGAGGGTGGGCCTGGGAGCTTGCAGGGAGCAACGACAGCTACCAGAGCGACCACGGAAGGTGCCTACCGCCTGTAGGACGCTGGTGTCATGCTTTTCTTCTATTCGCTGACCGTTTTCGGCATCAGTATTACTATTATCCCCATGTTGGAAATTAGGAAACTGAGACCCAGGCTAAGCAACTTAACCCAGCTACGGGACAGGTGAGCGGCAGAGTTTGGGTTCAGTCTCAGCATGGCTCTTGAGTTTGTGCTTTCCTGTCATGCTGTATGCCTTCTCCGACACGGGAGCTTGCGCTGACGGTGCTTTAAGTAAGTGTCAGTCAAACAAATAAATATGAGGTAATCTGCCGGGTAGCAATACATGCAGTGAAGAGAAATGGAATTGGGTAAGGGGTTGTAGGGGATAAATGTTGGGGGGGAGGGTTGGTTAGCTAGTGTCCTTGCTTGGGCTACCATAACAAAATACCTTAGAATGAGGGACTTAACACAAATTGGTTTTCTCGAATTTCTGGAGGCCAGAAGTTCAAGGTCAGCTTGTCAGCATGTTTGGTTTCTCCTGAGGCATCTCTCTTTCCTTACAGATGACCGTCTTCTCACATTGCCTTCCTTCTGTGCGTACATTGCCCCGGGATGTATCTGTGCTCTTCCCTCATAGGGACACGAGTCATTCTGAATTAGGGCCCACCCTGATGGCCTCACTTTAACTTAATCTTCTCTTTCTCCAAATATAGTTGCATTATGAACCACTAAGGGTTAGGATATCAACATGGGACTTTGGAGGGGACACCCTTCTGTCCATAAGACTGCACCCTCTTGGGGCGCCTGGGTGGCGCAGTCGGTTAAGCGTCCGACTTCAGCCAGGTCACGATCTCGCGGTCAGTGAGTTCGAGCCCCGCGTCAGGCTCTGGGCTGATGGCTCAGAGCCTGGAGCCTGTTTCCTACTCTGTGTCTCCCTCTCTCTCTGCCCCCCCCCCCCCCCGTTCATGCTCTGTCTCTCTCTGTCCCAAAAATAAATAAACGTTGGAAAAAAAGATTCATCCTGAGGCGAAAATTCCTTTACAGCCATGAACCTGTGAGACCAGGCAAGTTGCATGTTTCCAAATTATAGTGGGGGACAGGCCCAGGTATTCCCATTCTGAAAGGGAGAAAGTAAAAAGAAGAAAGGGGCCACGGATCCCAAGCAAGTCAAAACCAAGCAGGGCAAGTTACATTAGATTTTAAGGCTCATGAGCCATCCTCTTGGCACTCTGTCCTGGCCATCAAGGAGGTGGCCCTGCCTTCCAGGCCCCCTGGGGCAGCAGCATGGCCCAGTAAAACCAAGGGGGAGACAGAGGCCGGACCTGGGGTAGGAAGGCAGCCTTGTCAGTCTCTGAATCACCTTCAGGCTCATTCTTCCCTTTTCTTGTTCACAGCCAGATAATTTTGCTGTCTGGACCGTAGAATCCCAGAGGTCTGACAACCTTTTTCCTCTTTGCCTCGTAGAGACAAGACACTTGTCTGAGTCTAAGTGGGCAGTGTCTCTGCTGTTGTAGCCCCATCTGTACGCCTTCCTGACTGTGAGATGAATGAGAGGGACTCTCAGGCAGTGATTATCCAGCCACACCCCTTGTTCCTCCAGAACATGCTTTCTCATTTTTTTGCAATGTTGGTAGGCAGAGAATTTTCCAAATCTTCAAGTCCTGCCTTTTTGCATAACAATTTCTTCTTTCTCTATTTCCTCTCGTGTTAAGCAGTAAGGCTAATCCAAGCTGTGCTTCTGATTTTTTAATATTTCATTTATTATGTTTATTAATGATAATTCTTCCTTCACTTTCCGAGCCTTAAAACCAGATGGTTGATATGGTTAGAAGCACGTGAAAAGATACCTGCACTCAATGTTTTCCTTCATAGGGAATTGTACTAGTTAGGTGTCTCAATCAATATGCTTGTTAAGAAAAAAAAAAAAAAAAAGCTTAGAGTGTTTTCTTTTAGTTTTCTCCTGCTTCTGTCCTCCATCGCGAACTAGATTAAAATCACAAATTGCCGTTTTTCCCTGTACTCCTATTCCACCCGGCTTTTATCAGTATTTCAATGTTTCTACCACAAGACTTGATGTTGGCTCAAGTGTTTGGTGTAATCAGCAAACCAGTTCTTGTCTTTATATATGCAGAAGAGACAAACTTGAGAATGCGCTGTATTTCATTATTTTCTATTTATGAAATAAGACATGCTTATGACAAAACAATGATACGTGAAAAGATAAAAAGTCCACCAGTTATGTAATTACACAAGGAAAACCACTGTTAATATTGGCTGTATGTTTTTTCTGGTCTGTGTGCATTTATTTATATATATGTAATTTTAGAAATAGGATTATCAATTTTATAATTTTGCCTCCTGTCCTTTTCTCTGAAATTTACCACCAGTATTTTTCCATTATCTTAACTATTTTTGACACAGAGTGTCTACGAGTAGGGGAGGCATAGAAGGGAAGAGAGAGAGGGGGGGGGAGAGGGAGAGAGAGAGAAAATCTTAAGGGGGCTCCGTGCTCAGCGCAGAGTCTGACGTGGGGCTCAATCCCTCGACCCTTGGGACCATGACTTGAGCTGAAATGAAGAGTTGGACGTTTTAACTGACTGAGCCACCCAGGCGCCCCAGTTTTCTTAGATATTTTTTGAAAGTATCCTTAGTGGCTATATAACACTGTAAACAATGGCCACAACATGATTTTATTAGACATGGAGGCTATTTTCAGTTTTGGTGTTGGACAAAAATCTTGGACCGTAGCTGTGTTTATTAAACTATATTCACAAAGTAAAACATCTGGATTGTATTTTAAGTTTCTTCAGCTATTCTTTCAAGAGCCATACAGTGTGGTGGTGAATGTACACACTGCCGAGTGATCTTTGGATTCCTATTTTGCTGTTCCCTCTTATATACAATCTTCGACATGATGTTTCATCTTCCTTGGTATCTGACTCCTCATGTTGTTAAAGATGATAACCCACTGGATTATGGGAAGAGTGAATGAAACTTTATGAAGCACCATGCCCTGAACTTAACAGGTGTGCAATAATATTTACCATCCTATCAGGAGATTGCTCTTGAGAAAGTTTGTGCTAGTAGATTCTAACTGCTTGAACATACCGGGGAGGTTGCATATCTGAGAACCTGCGGGCACATGTATTAGACACCAGCAGAGGGCAGAAAACTTTGGAAGATTCTAAGGAGGTGTGACCTGTGAACCCGCCTCATTCTCGCCCTGATCTCTGGATCCCAGAGGCTCCAAGGCTCCAAACACTTCTTCTCAAGTATATGTATTTGTTTAATTCCCACATTAAAACCAAGTGCATGTTTTGGGTTAAAAGATTTTTTCTTATTTTATAGGCTCTTTGCTTTATGGGATGTCTGCTTACCTAGAAATTTTAGCACATGTAAATGTCTTTTTTGTGTTCATGTATCTGTGTCTGTCACGCCAGTCATCTCTGCAAGCACGTGGTACTACCAGTATAACACATCCAGGTAGGTGGTTAACTGGGCCAAGCCTAAATAGAAGCATAGTAAAGTCTGGTGCCTGGAGTAAGGATGAATTATCCGTCGAGCATGTATCTGAGCAACTGTATTTTGTGAAAAAAATTTACGTAAGTTGTCTTTTTTTTTTTTTTTTTTTTTTCAAAATCTTCAAATACTTACCCAACCTGTTAGAAATAGGCCTACGAGGTTTGCAGGCTTCCCTTATTTCCATCACTGCCCCAGGCCTGTATGTTTCTTTCTCTTTCTTCCTTATCCCACATCTAAGGGAAACATAAGGGGAAGGAGAGCACCGTTAATACATTCGTTAAATATGCTTCTCTAAGAAATAACTCACCCACGAAGATTCTCTGAAAAAACTCGTTCAAGAGAAGAGAATCTTAGGTGTGACTTCCAGGTGCCAGCTCTCTCCTAGAAGCTGTACTGAGGCTGTTCAGCTGAATTCGCAAAACAACTTTGAACTCTTGGCATCCCAACATCAGTGATAATCTGAGACTCTGCTCTGTAAACTGAGGGGCTTTGCCTGATCCTCTCCTTGGAACAGTAGTAGATTCTCAAAAGTATGAATTGGACTAAACCTCTCAAGGTTATGTGTGGTAAGGAAATGGACCATAGTCAAACTTGAGGACAGGCTAAGAATTGTGGTTAATGTTGGCTAGGTGCTTACTGAGTGCTGGGCACAGGGCCGAACGTTGTACACATATTCTCGTTAACTCCATACAGTAGCCCCTCCCCCCTAGAGGACAGACACTTTTAAGTCTCTTTGTTTTCCAGACAGCTCAGTGATGTTGTGCTGCAACTAGAATTTGCACCCAGAAAGTGTAACCCCCGATGCCACAGTTTTACCAAATTGTACTGCATCTTTCACTTGCCTGCCATTTCTTTCATTACATGAAATGTTGCTAAGTGTTCAAGGAAAAGGGTTTTGTGGCCCAAAACCGTGGGGAACATTAGGTTAAAGGAAAGTAAACTTGGCTTCCTACTTCAGGAATTCTCTGAGCTTTTGGCATAGTATTACTGCCACTTAGGAATCTTCCAGAGAGGATATAGAATGCAGCATTTTTTTTTTTCAACGTTTATTTATTTTTGGGACAGAGAGAGACAGAGCATGAACGGGGGAGGGGCAGAGAGAGAGGGAGACACAGAATCCGAAACAGGCTCCAGGCTCTGAGCCGTCAGCCCAGAGCCTGACGCGGGGCTCGAACTCCCGGACCGCGAGATCGTGACCTGGCTGAAGTCGGACGCTTAACCGACTGCGCCACCCAGGCGCCCCGAATGCAGCATTTTTAAAATTTAATTGCCCCCCTTCCCCGTTCCTCCCAGGACACTGGTAGTATCTCATGGAGCCAGCATCCTGTGGAACACAGTTTGGGAAATGCTTGCCAGACTTAGTAGATTTTGCTGTATCCTCTCCTTCCTCAAGAGGAGAGTGAGACATACATCCAAGGACGTCTGCCCCATTCCTGCTAGATGTGGAGTCATCTACTGATTGTTCTCATGGTACTGTATGTCTGTGTTTTAAAGGAAACAATTCACGCATTTTTTTTTTACATTCCCCATGTCATTTTCTTATAGTGAACTAAATAAGCATTGTATGAGCATAGGTTGGAGCTCAGTTTTACAGTGTGTGATTTCCTACATCCCTGTTCACTTGTGCTAACAAGGCTGATTGAATTGGGGTCACCATTTTGCATCAGCTTCCAGCAAATGAGAAAGGTTGACCATGAAAGTTTAATCCAGTCCTCCTGACATCTGACTTCCCAATGGCACAAAAGGGACCACTTACACTAGACGTATTAAAATATCTGGTCTTTGCTTTTATTTTTTTTAAATACCTCATAAGCTGATTTTCAAAACATTTAGGGAGATGAATTGACTTGTAATACTTGAAAGTTCGTACAACTAGACCCTGCCTTAAAATAAGGTTTGTGCAGGGAAAAAAACACACAGTTTTTCTTTTGTGGCCAGCAATTGTCCTTTGGGGACGTTTCTTCCATACAGTGCTGGATGATAGAGACCAAAATTTATAGTTAGTGATTTCCTGAATAACAATTCAGATAGTAAATGCCTCGGTGAAACAACTTTCATATGTTCTGCAAGGCACAAGTTAGCACAGTAGGATGGACCATTTGTCTCATGGTTTCTATAAGGTTTTTTTTTTTTTTTTTTTTGGTCTCTTGCAAGACAAAATGGCGTTTGTTATTTTTCTTTTTGGCCTTAACCTAAAAAGAAAAAAAATTGAGAAGCTGCTCGAATGATAAAAAGGAAAATTCCTTTTCCTCTTACTTCTAATTTCTCTGTCCCTAGCGAGTGATCTGAACTTTCCCTACAGAGAGAAAAGAGAAGAATCACATGGATAGGAAAGTAGTGCCTTCGTCCTGAAAAGGAAGATGAAGTTCTAGAATGGCTCTTCAGATTCTCATAAGAAATAGCTTTGACTTTTGCTTTGGGATGAGACGTTCACATACTGGTGTTGTGGCTCAATGGGAGTAATCAGTAGAAGGACCAGGGAAGAACAGTACAAGGGCAACAGGCCAACTCTGGTTTTCATTTGTGAGGGTTTTTAGGTTGATTTTAAAGACAGGCTCCAGGCTCTTGACGACAGGAGGTCTTTGTAGCTTGATTTTATTGTGTGCATACTTCATGTCTTATCCATATGTAAACCATCCATACATAGATCATTAGAATAGAATCAGGAGTCTACAAATAACTTCTTACATTGACAGTCAATTGATTTTTAATAAGGATGCCAATTTAATGGGGGGAAAGCATAGTCTTTTTAACAAATGGTGCTGGGACGACTCTAAATCTACACGCAAAAGAATGAATTCTTTGAGAGGACCCTTACCTCTCAAAATTTACCAAAAAAAAATAACTGAAAATGAATCAAAAGCCTAAATGTGAAAGTTAAAACTATAAAGCTCTGGGGTGCCTGGGTGGCGCAGTCCGTTAAGCGTCCGACTTCAGCCAGGTCACGATCTCGCGCTCCGTGAGTTCGAGCCCCGCGTCGGGCTCTGGGCTGATGGCTCAGAGCCTGGAGCCTGTTTCTGATTCTGTGTCTCCCTCTCTCTCTGCCCCTCCCCCGTTCATGCTCTGTCTCTCTCTGTCCCCAAAATAAATAAACATTGAAAAAAAAATTAAAAAAAAAAATAAAACTATAAAGCTCTTAGAAGAAGACATAGGTGTTTGTGACTTTCAGTTAGGCAATGGTTTCTTAGCTATGCCATCAAAAGTACAGGCAGCAAAAGAATGGATGAATGAGACTTCGTCAAAATTAAACACCTTTTTGTACTTCAAAAGACAACATCAAGAAAGTAAAAAGACAACACATACCCAAAATGAAGAGAGACACTCAAATCATTTATCTGATAAGGGACTTGTATATCATATATAAAGAACCCTTATAATTCCATTATGAAAAGATAACCCAGGTAAAACATGGGCAGTGGATTTGAATAGACATTACTCTAATGAAGATATACAGATGGGTGATAAGTGTATAAGATTTTCAGTATCATTAGCCATCAGGGAAATGAAAAGAACCAGAATGAGGTGCCACTTTGCATCTACTAGGATGGCTCTAATCAAAAAGACAGCTAAGTATTGGCAAGAATGTGGAGAAATTAGAATCTTCTTAAACTACTGGTGGGAATATAAAATGTTGCTGCTGCTCTGGAGAACAATCTGGAAGTTCCTCAAAAGACTAAACACAAAGTTCCCTTAGGACCCAGAAGTTCCGCTTCTAGGTGTATGACCAAGAGAAGCGAGAGCCTCTGTCCATGCAAAAACTTGTACACTAATGTTAGTGTACAGGTTAGTAGCAGTGTTCTTAATAGCCAAAAAGTGGGAAACACTCAGATGTCAATAAACTGATGTAATCTGAGATAGAGCCATACTGCAGAATATTATTCACCCATAAAGAAGAATGCAGTATTAATACATCCTACACCATAGATGAACCTTGAAAACAGTATGCTCATGAAAGAAGCGAGTCACTAAAGGCCACATATTGTAGAATTGCATTTATATGAAATGTACACAATAGGCATATCAATAGAAAGTACATTAGCGGGTTGGGAGTAACAGGGTAAGTGGGGAGTGACTGTTGATGGTTGTCGAGTTTCTTTTTGGAGTGATGACAATGTTCCCAAATTGATAATGGTGATGATCTCACAACCCTGTAAGTTAAAAATCATTGCACTGCACATCTCAAATGGATGCGTGTGTGGTGTATGGATTATTTCTCAGTAAAACGGCTAATAAAACAAAATCATATTATGTAATTATACTGTCATATTGAATTCCATTCTGATTTTAGCCTCGTGGACTAAGACCGTTCCAGTACATCCAGCTCCTCACAGAGACACATTTCCTGAACATCAGGCCAGTTGTCTCTACATTGTGCTTGTTGTAGGAAGTTTGATAACAACAGACCGTAAAAATCACACTTAGGATTTTTGTTGGTTTGGCTCAGTAACACTGGCTTCTTTAACAGATAAACCACTGAGTTGAGTTGACAATAGAAGTTCAGTTCTCACTCCTGTAACACTCAGTAATGTAAGACAACAATGAGGGGGCACAGGCACTTCTTTACCGCAGTTATTTGGGAGCCAGGCTGAGGGAAGTTCTTTGACTTTGCTTTCATGAGTTGTGGTATCCTGCTCACGGACAGCAGAAGAGACAGTGGAACTCATCTATGGGAGACATTCCTGAGGCAAGCCTCAGGGCAATGCACATCATTTCCCCTCATATTCTGTGATCACAACCCAGCCACTTGACCCCAAACAGATAGTGTGGGACTGGGAAATGTGGACCCTGGTCAGCAATCACTCCTAGCTGTCTCCTTACTTCTGGAATGAACCATTGGGTATCGCTGTTCCAAGTTCTTTCCTTATACTTTTGAAAAGTAGATCAAAAGGACATTCAGCCCACATGACCGTATGCTAGTTTAGAAGTTTGCATACTATAGTTTCTGCTTCGTTGTGAGGTATTTTAATACAGTCAGAACAAGGTTAACTAGCCAGTCTATCTGATTATTTTGTCAGGGTTTGCCACCTGTCTCAGGAGAATAGTCTTGGTATCAGTCAATTTTTATTAATCGTACACCAATAATTGAGAGGAGTTTCCAAGTAGTATATTTTAGAAGACTTTGTGAGATCTTGTCTAGGCTTCCGGGAGTTCTCTAGGAAGTAACTCCATTTGGAGAGGCACTCAGCTTCCCATACCCAATCCCTGCTTGAAACGGCAAC
Source organism: Felis catus (assembly GCF_018350175.1). NCBI lineage: Eukaryota > Metazoa > Chordata > Mammalia > Carnivora > Felidae > Felis > Felis catus. Next base: position 140,558,562 of record NC_058368.1, read on the forward strand.
CACAAGAGGCAGCCCGTGCCTTTTGCCATTCATCGTTTCAAGACAGGTGACCAAGAGGGAATCGTAAGAGGATGAATGAATCCCCAGGAAATTGACTCAACTCTGACCTTACACTAAAGTGGCGGCAGCGTGTATGTCTCCAAACCATGGGAATCTTAGTGCTGCTCTGGAAGTAGCCTGGGTGAGTCACGAGAAGTTGAAAGAATTAGAGGAGCAGAGGTCCTGGAAGCTTTTTGAGGTCTTTCACTTACCAGTTGTGTGGCATTGGGCTTTTCCGAGCCTCCGATTATCATCTAAAAATGGTGATCCTTGGGGTGCCTGGGTGGCTCAGTTGGTTAAGCCTCCAACTTCGGCTCAGGTCATGATCTCACAGTTCATTCATTCGAGCCCCATATGGGCTCTCTGCTGACACTTTGGAACCTGGATCCTGCTTCAGATTGTGTGTGTGTCTCTCTCTGTCTGCCCCTCCCTCCCTCCCTCCCTCCCTCCCTCCCTCCTTCCCTCTCTCTCTCAAAAATAGATAAACATTAAAAATGAATGAATGAATGAATGAATGAATAAAAATGGTGATCCTAATAGCACCTCTTTATGAAGTGATCTTGAGGATTAAGTGATAATTCCCATGAAGTATTAAATACAGGTTCTAGCACAAAACAGTGTGTTAAATATGAGTTATCATTGATAATGGCATCATTTAACTTTCAAGGCAGCAAAAAGGAGATACCTCCATTGATGCCTAATGCTTCAAAAATCTTTGGCAGTGTCCTAGGAGATTTTATGATGCAGCTGTGATGCTTGGAAAAGTTTTTCTGACGCACTCAGAATCTGTCATCAAATCACAATTTGTCGGCTACCTACTATGTGTAAACACATTGCCAGGCACAAAGAGATTGTCTATAAACAAGCAGAAGAGATGGCTTTTGCTTTGAGTAGTTCATAATGTGATAAGCATTAGCAGTGGCTGCATTTTAAATAGGCTGTAGCTAACCCAACTTTTTGGTATCCTTAGTATTTGAAGCCAACTGCACATATATTCGAGTGTAGACGGAAATAAGTGCGGGGGCGCCTGGGTGCCTCAGACACTTTAGCATCCAACTCTTGGTTTAGGCTCAGGTCAAGATCACATAGATCATGGGATTAAGCCCCACATTGGGCTCTGCACTGACCACGTGGAGCCTGCTTGGGATTCTCTCTCTCCCTCTCTCCCTCCCTCCCTCTGCCCCTCCCCTGCTTATGCTCTTTCTCTCTCTCACGATAAATTTTTTTTAAGTGTGATTATCTTTTTTTTTTTTAACAAGCACAAGTCTAAAACACCGTATTTCACTTTTTATTTTAGCTTCCTGCCCTTTGCTCCCTATTGTCAATTTAACCCCTTCCACAACCAGTTGTAAGTTTACCTCTCCCCCACTCCTGACACATATACTCCAATCCCAGAATGGTGATAAAGCAATTATATATTGTGTGAAATGCAATTTCTTAAATTTTCAAGCTAATTATTCAAAAACAGATTGTGTTTTTATATGAATTAGCATAATACCTTGATTTGTAATTTATGTCGCTTAGAAAATTGGCCTCAGAGGGGCACTTGTTGTGATGAGCCCTGGGTGTTGTATGTAAGTGATGAATCACTGAACTCTACTTTGGAAACCAATGCTGCACTGTATGTTAACTAACTAAAATATAAATTTAAAAAAAAGAAAGATTAGAAAATTGGCCTACTGTGGTTTTTAATTTGGCCAGATTTTTATTTAAAAAGCAACATTATCATCTATTGCTTAATTTTTTAAAAATTTCTCAACCTTGTGGTACTCTTACCTCCGTGATTTGAAGCAAGGCTCACATATACCCCATATCCCTTATATCCCTCATATGTGATATGTGAAAGTCAAGGTCTTCATGTTGTTTTACCAGTTGCTTATTCTCTCAGTTTCACAGTCTCCCTAGGATCTTAGGTTGTGCGAAGAACCTCATCATCCCATCCTTCTAATTCCCTATCCCTTTAGCAGAGGAGAAAGCAGGCCCCTAGAGCTTAGGGGACATACTTGGGGTCACCCAGTGGACATGGGCTGTGTCCCCCATGCAGAGAGCTCTCTTCACACCAGGCCCTGCCTGGTAATATTTTCCTTTCCTTTGACCTCCTTCTCTAAACTGCCACCAAGTCCTGTTACTGCTTTCTCAAAATGTCTGCTGGCTTTCCACCTTCCCATCTCTTCCCATCTAATCCAGTCCCTCAGTTCTTCCCAATGGGAAAGGCCTGACAGAGTGCTTTGTCTCCGGGCATCCATCATACAAGATGAATTTTCTCTAATTACCACTGTCAGCGTGTCACTCCTCAGCTGCGAAGCTGCCAGGAGCTCCCTGCTTCCTTTGGCCACAGATAACAACACTTCTCCTGTGCTAGATGCTCCAGAGCCTGGCTTGGTATATTCAGCCTCATTTCCTTTCTCTCCATGAGCCCCAGAAGCCCAAAGTCTTGTGTGGGTTTTCTCCATGACTCAGCCATGTTTCCTTTGTGCGTTTATCCTGTCTTGCTCCCCGGTTTCTAGCACTTCTCTGCCTTTCCAAATACTCTATTTTTCTAGGCCAAATCCAAGTCCCATCACCTTTTTAGCGCTCTCCCTCATTAGTCCAGTGATGAACTAATCACCCTCCTTTATTCCCAGCCTTAATTTTTTTTAAGTTTGTTTATTTTTAGAGAGAGAGAGAGAGGGACTGTGCACACGTGTGCAAACATAAGCATGTGCACCAGTGGGGGAGGGGCAGAGGGAGAGAGAGAATCTCGAGCAGACTCCGTGCTGTCAGCACAGAGCTGGGGGAGGGGCTTGATCCCATGAACCATGAGATCATGACCTGAGCTGAAACCACGAGTCAGAGGCCTAACTGACTGAGCCACCCAGGCACCCCTCCCAGCCTTAATCTTAAGCACTAGCATGTAGCATCGGGCATAATAAACTTTCTTATATGGTTCTGTGGTTTTTCCTTGGAGTTGCATTGCCTTTTCAATTATACTCAATGCCCTTTAAAGGCATGTTTAGGGGCGCCTGGGTGGCGCAGTCGGTTAAGCGTCCGACTTCAGCCAGGTCACGATCTCGCGGTCCGTGAGTTCGAGCCCCGCGTCGGGCTCTGGGCTGATGGCCTGGAGCCTGGAGCCTGTTTCCGATTCTGTGACTCCCTCTCTCTCTGCCCCTCCCCCATTCATGCTCTGTCTCTCTCTGTCCCAAAAATAAATAAACGTTGAAAAAAAAATTAAAGGCATGTTTATGTTTATATTTGTTTATATTTTTATGTTGGTATTTTTCTCATATTCTATGTTTTACAGTGCTTAATAAGCGGTCAGTAAATATCCATTGCTTATTAGGGGTTCTCGGAGCTTTTAAAAGATGTTGCCAACAAGCAGTTGAGATATTTTACAACATTCACTGCTTGGATCAGGATCATTTGTTAATATTGCAGAACAGTGTTCTCTTGTGCCAAATGTTGATAAGATCATCTGCGGATGTGTTAATGGTCTTTAGGCAGGGACTGGCCGTAGAGGTACGGTACTCATACTAATAGTTTGTTTGTGGATCGATGGCAAAGGTGGGGGCTCCTTTGCTGAACACCTGCACGTCTACCTCTTGGATCTTACGGTAGGTTAATAGTTACTTGAGAACAGATAGGAATAGGATTATCTTTATGAGTCTGGCAAATTCTCAACACACCAGCCTGAAATGTGAGCTGGCCCAGCCTCCCCTCCCACTGTGTGTCCTTGAGCCTGTAATGACCTCGGTGCTCTCTTTTCTACAGTAGTGGCACAATGTCCTAAGATTTAATCTGATCTTTTTCTGAGATATTGTTTTCATAATTCAGTAAATACTGCGTTTTGCTGCAAAAGTAAGAAAGTTGTAATAATTTCCTGGTATTGGGAAAAGGAACGTATATTATTTGAAGAAAACTTTTTGAATTTTTGATGCCCCTTTCCACACCTTCTTACCTTCTCTGGTAGTCATTTCTGGACAGAGACAAGCTGCAGATTTTACCAGACCTTGGGCTATGCTTTCCCCAAGGCATCAGCCCTACAAAAATCTCCTCCACTTTGGGTTCATAAACTTGGAATTACGTTTTCTTTCATGTCAGCAGACAAATTCCACCCGCACAAAATGGTTTGGCCATTTTACTCTTTGCCACAGAAGAAAATTGGCAGAGACTCAGACAAAGGTGAAGCTGACAAGCCCTGGCATGGAACTGAGTTCGGTGGCTTTGAGTCCCCCTTGTTCATACTGTATTCTGAATCCTGGCCCACCCAGAAAGTTCTCTCTTCCCATCCCAGACAGCTAAAGATGTTTCAGATCGTGCTCCCTTTTTTAATGTCTCCAGCAGACGTACCGAGATGCTGTGTCTCTTCATCTACACAGACTTACCCAACTGGAGTCACTTGAAGGTTTTGTTTTTTGTTTTGTTTTTTTTCATCCTTCTAGGTGGATGGAAGTCTGCTTAGTTGAAGAATTGCCACCAACCACTGAACTGGAAGAAGGGCTCCGGAATGGAGTTTACCTTGCAAAGTTAGCCAAGTTCTTTGCCCCAAAAATGGTATCAGAGAAAAAGATCTATGATGTGGAACAAACACGTTATAAGGTAACTGAGATCTAATTGGTTTTGGCTCCCATCTAAAAGTGAAAGTTCAGTATTTAATTTCCTTTCCCTGTGTTTACTCTGAGTGTTTGTACAAGGATTTTGTGGAATGGGGGGAGGGGATGTCCTTGGTGTTTGAAGCCTGTTAATAATGATTCCTGAGGCGGCAGCAGTTTTCAAAGCAGAGCGTTTCTATTTTTGGGCTGAGACTGAGACACGTCTGATGTGTGGGGCTTCCCAGACTCCCCGCCCCATTCTTCCTTCATGGAGGTCATTTTTATTAGCACCAGTAAATGTAAAAGTGAGGGCACTCTACCCTCTTTTTTCTGCCACCAACTCGGTTTATTAGCTCCCTTGTTCTCATCAAGGAGTAAAGTACCCAGCTGGGACTTGAACTTGTGGCCCCAAAGGGTTAGCGCCAATGTGATCCAATGAATAATAATTTTGAGTAGTCAAGGAGGAATTCTGTTCCATTTAATGCTTAAAACAAAATAAGACTAATTTTTTTGTAGGCAACCAATTTTAATTATTTCATAGCTAATTTGGGAGTGTACACGGGGGAGAAGACAAAACCAAAATAAACAATAGTCTTAATTTTAAAAATGATATTTTAGAGACACATGTCTAAATATTTACAGACAGTGTGATATATTTAGGATTTGCTCCACAGTAATCAGGAGGAGGATGGAAAGAGATTCAAGACTGGCCATAAGTTCATTATTGTTGAGGTTGAATGATGGGTACATAGGAGTTCATTAACTCTGTTTCATCAACATTATGTTTGACATTTTCCATTAAGAAATGAAGGAGAAAAAGGCAAACACCAACGTGAATGATTCCTCCATTAAATGTGTCTTCAAAAAGGAGTTTTTAAGTGTGTGGTATTCTCTCCTGGAGTAAGTGATTTCTTGTGCACTTTGGGCCAGGATTTCCAAAGCTGCTTTGAAATGCGATTCTTTATTTTCTTAATCTGTTGTACAATTGACCCCTGACCAAAGAGGGTGTTAGGGACGCCCCTCCCAATGCAGTCAGAAATCCGAATATAACTTATGTGTGTATGTGTCATTTATTTTATGGTCATTTATTTTCAGAAAGTAACCTTAACCGACACTCTTAATTTACATCCTTCCAACTACAATCCTGCCTCTGTGGGAAAAAAGGGAATATGGGAACTGAAGAGGGACTGGGGAGATCTTCTTTAATCTTACAGGGGAAGGTGTCCATCTGCTTGGGTTGTCTGCTTATTCACTCGGTTGCGTTTGATTATCAGTTCCGATTCCGGGATTTGTTGGAAGAGGTGGAGCATTATAATCAGATGTGCCTTAAAATGCTTTTTCCTGAGAGTGAGCTGTTCAACTTTACAGAACCTCACCTTTTGACTCTGTTAATCAAAGACCATAATACTCTATATTGACATTACTTACAGAAAATTTAAATGAGTTTCTGCAAAGTGTCTAAGAAGGGATTTAGAAAACAGTACTCATTGAATTTTTCTATTTACCTTTATCTCTCCGAAAACTTAACTAATAGCCTCCTGTTGACTAGAAACCTTTACCAATAAGATAAGTTGATGAACACGTATTTTGTATGTCATGTGTATTATATACTGTATTCTTATAACAAAATAAGGTAGAGAAAAGAAAATGTTCTCAAGAAAATCATAAGGAAGAGAAAATATATTTATAGTACTGTACATTTATTGATAAAAAATCTGCATATAAGTGGGACCCACGCAGTTCGAACCTGTGTTGTTCAAGGGTCAACCCTATTTAGATCTTGTATTGTTTTTTTTTTTTTTTAGCTGCAGATTGTCTAGTATCTTTAAAAGTTCCTTGTCTTAAAATTGCAGGGACAACACTTAGTTGAAAATGGAATGCTTTCCCATTAATTGAATGATTCACACTACCCTTCAGTTGTTATTGAAACAAGATTTATTTTTTAAAAGTGTATATTTAGGGAAAAAATAGTTGCAAATAGAGAGGAGGCAAACTATAAAAGACTCTTAAATACAGAGAACAAACTGAGGACTGATGGGTGTGGGGGCCTTGAGGTGCAGGGAAAATGGGTGATGGGCATTGAGGAGGGCCCTTGGGATGAGCACTGGGTGTTGTTTGTAAGCGATGAATCATGGGAATCCACTCCTGAAGCCAAGAATACCCTGTATACCCTGTATGTTAGCTAACCTGGCAATAAATTATAATAGACAGATACATAGATACATAGATAGATAAAATATGTGTATTTAATTCAGAGCAAATGTTTGAGTTACTATTTGGGCTAACCATAGAGAAGAGGAATTGAGAAATCTTCTGCGTTTGTTTTCATATTCTAGTCTAAAAGATAACTGAGCAGAATTTTCTGCCTTGGATAATGTTAGGAAAAAAAATGTTTGTGTTTGTTAAAGTACTTTTGACTTTATCAAGTCATGTGTTTTACCCCAGCCTTTAACTTATTATGCTAGCCTTTCACAAGACTTTACTGAATCATTGATTTAGTCAGGCAAAGTTACTGTTTTTTAATTTTGAAAAATACTTATTTTAGTTCCAAAAAGAACAGAAAAAAAAATATTTGTATCCCCACACAACAAAATAAATTAACGTTTGTCCACATTTTGCAGCACGATTTGTCTTTTTCTTCATTGCTTCTAGAAGGATTATTACCAAGCCCTAGGCCTATTTCTACTAACAGTTGTGTCGATTTGATGCCAGAGTTAAAGGGTAGTAGGTTGGGCTTGGCTCTAGCCTGTCCTGAAAGGGAATTGTGGGTATTTTGTTTTGACATTGGGAGTGGTGAGAATCAGGCCAGCAAGATCTTACGTGGAGCCTCAGAACAGAGGCTGGGCTAATTCGTTTCTCCTCTTGGCACACCGTACACCTTTGAATACAACTTTGTCCACAGCCTAACTGTGGACCCTCTCAAGGCAACTCATACAGGTGCTATTTCCTCCTGGCATCAGAGAGCCTACTATTTGAATGAATAGCACTTCTCTTTGGGACAGGGGAAGTACTTCCAGTCTCTTGTTACAAAATGAAATACCTGTGGAGCACAGGCAGGTGATGACATTCCTGAACAAAACCTTAAGAAAGATGGAAGTATTGTGTTTGCAACTCCTGCCCACCGGGCCCTGGAAAACAGATACACAGAAGAAGGGATGATACTAGGAGAGGGGCAGAGAGAAGGGAAATAGCACCGGGGGGGGGGGGGGGGGCGGAGAGCAGGTTGGTGCCAGCTGTGATGTGGGGAAAAAAGTACAGGACCAGTGGAGACTACTCTTCTGTTGATTCGCCGGAGAAAGGAGGCTTTTTTTTTCCTTTTTCTTTTTTAGTTTTTTTTTTTTTTTAATGTTTGTTTATTTTTGAGAGAGAGAGCACAAGCCGGGCAGGGGGCAGGAAGAGAGGGAGACACAGGGTCCGAAGCAGGCTCTGCACTATCAGCACAGAGTCTGATGCAGAGCTCGAATCTATGAACCGTGAGAACATAACCTGAGCCGAAGTCAGACGCTTAACCAACTGAGTCACCCAGGTGCTCCCCCACCTTTTCCCCCCTTTTATTAAATCTCTGAGAATGCCTAATGTCTTTGGAAAGAAACTTCGAGTGATTTACCACATAATCATAAAACGTGAAGGCCATTTCCTTCATTTTACAAAATTGAAAGGAGTCAGATATTCGTGAACAGGAGACTTAACTTCCTGTCAAGAACAGGTTCTGTAGGACTAAAGCCCTTGGCAAGGAGCACCCAGTCATGGGACTGAGACACAAGGGAACTCAGGTTAACACAGGCCCACCCCTTTGATAAGCCTTCTGGAAACCATGAGTTCAGTGAGTGTGGGCTCTCACTGCAGCGTCTGCTTAGACTGCAGCCATAAAATACGACCTGCCCATTAGGCGCTGTGTGTCGAGGCACAGGCTCTGTCCCTGAACTCTGAAGGCCTCAGTTTGGGCAATGATGGCTCTGAGTTGAGCCAATCAGAACTCTCATTGCCATCCCGTCCTCTTTGTTCGCCAGCTTATGTACAATCCTGGCCCCTCATTAAGGTTACAAAGGTGACCTAGGTAGTAGAGTTAAACCTTCTAATGATGAGTGCCCTTTCCCTGGCCACCCCAACCTCTGACTCCAGGTCGCAGTAATGTGACCATGCCGTGTGTGCTATGGCCCCTGACACTGTCTCTCGTCAATGCAGCATGGTGTACCTTAATGATGACGTTTATCGTGAAGGCAGGGACCATGTATGTTGTCCGTGCAGTGTCCTCAGTGAACAGAGTAGACTGTAGCCCATAGTAGGATAGTAGGTGCAAGGGAAAGAGCTGTTTAGTAAAAAGAAAAGAAAAGAGAAAGTAGTTTCAAATAAGCCTAAGGACTCCATTCCTTCTGTGCTTTGATACTGGAGGTGCTTGGAGTCTGATACTCTTCCATCAGGTATGATGCTCAGACTTCCTGTAGGGTCACTTGATGCCTTTGTGTAAAAATGTGGGCTCCTGGGCCCACCAGAGACTACTGAGGCAGGCAGAGTCTCTTGGCCAGAGACCCAGGAAGCTACACGCTTAATAATTATCCCAGGTGATGCTTATGTACTACCTAGCTTTGAGAACCACTGCTCCAATGGCAGACAAACAATATAACACATTTTAATGAAGTTACAGAGAAAGAAGATAAAGTACTATGATAGAAACACATACGGGGTAGAACTTATTTATCTGTACGGTGCTTACAATACCTGCTTGTACCAGGAACTGTTCTGGGCACACGAGGCAGCGTGGTGAGCAAGGCAGACATGATTTCATGGCACTTAGGCTTGAGGAGACAAGTTATAAGCGAGTACACAATTGTGAGTTGTGATGAGTATATGAAGGAAGGAATTAAAGCCACTGTTGTTGACAGGTAGCCACAGACAGAAGATGAGTTTCTCTGAAGAGATGTTTATTTACTCTAAGGCAGGAAAAATGAGAGGAAAATCATCCATGTGCAGCTTTAAGGGTGGGGAGTGGGGGGTACAGTCCAGAGATGAAGGAGCCTGTTTTTGAGAGACTCGAGGAAGAAAAGAACTTAGACAAATGGAGTGGCTGAAAGGCTGCGGTGAGGGACAGTGGTGAAAAATGACTCCAGGATGGAGGCAGAGACACATCACGCAGCCAGGCTGGAAGATCTGTGATTTCATCCTAAGTTACTACAGAGGAAGCCATTGAAATGTTAAACAGAGACATCATGGCTTTAAAAAGATGAGTCTGGCAGCGCCTGGGTGGCTCAGTTGACTAAACGTCCGACTTTGGCTCAGGTTATGATCTCACAGTTCGTGGGTTCGAGTCCCATGTCCGGCTCTGTGCTGACAGCTTGGAGCTGGAGCCTGCTTTAGGATTCTCTCTCTCTCTCTCTCTCTCTCTCTCTCTCTCTCTCTCTGCCCCTCCCTTGCTCGCTTGCTTGCTTGCTCCCTCTCTCTGTCTCTCTCTCTCTCTCAAAAATAAACACTAAAAAAAAGATGAGTCTGCTGCCATGTGGAGAAGAAATGGGAGGATGCGGGTGAGGCAGTCCGATGAGGGGATAATTCAGCCCAAGTGACTGGTAACAGTGGCCTGCACAGACGAGAATTAAATGGATGCAAGAGGGAAAACAACCTGCAAACGTGGTAGAAATGGGTAGAGGGCAGTAAAGAGAGGATGTCTGGGTGGCCGGCCAGTGGGATGTGACCAAGGAGAGAGCGCCAGTTCTAAAGGGGTAGGGCAGCGAAGAGGCCAAGGCTTCCATGTTGGGCGCTTTAAAGATCATTGGGTGTTCCCAAGGTGGCTAGGATGGACGAGAGAAAGAGGAGGGGAGAAATATGGGCATTCCTTGAGCTTGATGAGGTTCAAGGACAGAAAACAATATCTGTTCAAATACAGCACTGATAGCTGTAGACTTATAATAGATGTTGACTACTGAAGTGAGCCTTAGGTAGGAAATGCATATACAGTAGTTAGTAGTAGTAAGCCGTAGAATCAGAGTACTTCAGAGACTGGCTTCGTCACTAACTCTGCCTCTGTGAGCCTTGGTTTCCTCAGCTTTAAAGTGGTATTATTAATAATAGTCTGAACCTTTGTACAGATATTGTAAGGAAAATAATGTGGTCATCCATGCAAAGTACTTGTTACAGTGCCTGACAGAGAGTTCCTTCTCCATAAAATAAGCAAATCAAAATAATTATTGGCTTTTAAGCAATCTCTTTGTTCTAAAGTGCTTTGATTCTCTTGTGTAAGAAGTTACCATCCAAAGAAGACTTAAATAATTCCTCATCTATTCCATTTAAGCTAGAATAATCTTATTTGCTGGTGAAATAGGTCAGCAGTAGAAAATCAGCATTTACTTTCTGATCCAGTATCTGGAAGAAATTAGGTGGATGGACACTAACAACCCTTTCCTAAATAGGACTATAGACCTGTCACCTAGTCTGATAGAAGTATGTAGAATTGGTGAAAGAAAGTAGACAGGTGAAAGTGGTTATAATGGACTAAGATTATGTTGAGCCTAGGGGTGCCTGGGTGGCTCAATCAGTTAAGTGTCCGGCTTCAGCTCAGGTCATGATCTCACAGTTGTGGGTTCAAGCCCCGTGTCGGGCGCTGCACTGGACCGTTCAGAGCCTGGAGCTTGCTTGGGATTCTGTGTCTCTCTCTTCTCTGTGCCTCTCCCTGGCTCACACTCTGTCTCTCTCTCTCTCTCTCTCTCTCTGAAAAATAAATTTAAAACATTAAAAAAATTTATTTAAAGACTATTTTGAGCCTAAGTGTGTAGAAGACCATTTTTGTTCTAACTGAAGTAAATATAGTAACTTGAAGATGTTAATGCATGTTACTCACTGAACTTTGCTTCTTAAATATGTACCCATAGGATTCTGAAGTCAGCATTCTTCAGATGTTTAAAATGGATAAAGGATTTGAGATCTGTCATTTTATTTACTGCAGAAATAGGATCAAGATAAGCACGCTTTCGTTCAGTGCCCCTTACATGAAGCACTAAACCTTTTTCTGATCTTAAGGTGAATAAAAGTTTTGAGTCTAGTCTTAGAGCGTATAATAACTATAATAAACTGATATTTATTGCCTTTTTGGTGTACTTCACAACTAACTGCTTTATGCATACTCTCATTTAATCTCCTCAGCTCAAAGAAGCATACTATGCCCATCTTATGGCTGAGGAACCAAGGTTCAAAGAGATTTGTAACTTTCCTGAAGTTACCTAGCTAATAAGACCACTAAATGGATGGGGGTGTCTGTTTCATGGTTTGGATTGTTGAAGCCCACCAGGTGAAGACCCCCTCCCCCCTGAAACCAAGTTTCAAACAAGGGGCAAATAAAATTAGGTTTATTTAACTTGGGGCAAGGAAAAAAAATGCGCACCTATGGGACTATGAGGAGGATAAAGTAGAGGCTTCGTGTAGATTTGGGCTTGTACTGGTGATGCTAACACGGATTTAGCGAAGCAAGGACCAGTTACCTTTGAGGTGTTGTCAGGAAGCAGGATCAGTTTGGTGTTTTGGTAATTTTTATGTAGGAGGTGAAAGACGGAATGAAGAGTACATTGTCATCCATCAAAACAGTCGTTCCATCTTAGTTGGAATAGTGGGACATTGAGTTAATTTGTGGTGCCTAGGGCCCTCTTCTCTTTTTTTGTTGTTGTTAGAGGGTGAAAGCGAGTGGGGGAGAGTGGGAGAAAATAGAGAGAGAGAATCTCAAGCAGGCTCCACATTTCATGCAGGGCCCAACACGGAACTTGCTCCCATGACCCTGGGATCATGACCTTGAACCGAAATCAAGAATCAGATGCCCAACCAACTGAGCCACCCAGATGCCCCTCTCTTCTCTATCTTGATGTGATGATTGTGGATTTTTCCCATCTCCTCCCTCCATGGTCAGAGTGGCTGTGTCTGACAATTGTTTGTATTCTGCAAAAGTTGTTTGTGCTAAGTCACCCTCAGACTCTACCACCTGACCCTTCACCCTCTAGGCTCCCTCTCTCTCCCCAACCTCCTCCCTCTTTCCCTCTCACCCCTCTTCCCTCTCCCTTTGCCTCTCCTGCCTCTAGTGATATCATAGTAAGTACTGATTTTTTCCATCTAGAGAATAATCCCACCATCATGAGTTCCTATGCTCTAACATTGGGGAATGTTAGCAAAAGGAAGATTTTCAGACTAAGAGAGACTTCATCTTGAATCTCATTTCAACACACTTAATTTGATCTTAGGCAAATTAGTTCATCTTTTTGGTCCAGGTTCCCTCATCTCTAAAAACTGGGAAATGATAATTGCCTTGCAGAGTGTTTTGAAAATTAGAGATAATTTTATTTTTTTTATTTTTTATTTTTTTATTCTCAAGTTAGTTGGCATACAGTATAGTCTGGGCTTCAGGAGTAGAACTCAGTGATTCATGGAAACTTAGAGATAATTTCCATACAGTGCTTGGCACACCAGAGTCCAATCTCTGGCCACACAGAGTCCAATATGGCCACTATTAAAAAGGCATAAACATTTATCAAATGTTCATTTCACTTAGGCTTTGTAAAGTCTAACAGCAACAAAAATACTTTGTTATATAAATTATTTGACTGTAGAAAGTCACAGAAGTTGGGAAGAGCCAGGCTTTATGAATGTGATGATCGGCGGTTGAATATTACATGATGAAATTTGCTGTAATTACAGTTATTAAAATGGAAAATAAAATACATAACCTTATGCTACTCGTTTAGCTAATTAAAAACACAAGGTAGTGTTAAAGCACCCAACATTTCATTACCTGATAAAACTTCATTAGATACAGGCAAGGATACCATAGTTATAGACTGGGCAGAAAAAAAAAAATAAAATGGTGGCTGATGAAGATTGTAAAGAAAAACGGAAGACCTAGAAAGCCTATTCTCATTGTGTGGGTAGAAAAAGTTCTTGTAAAACATTTCCACTGAAGGTTTACTTCTTGCCCAAGGCAAAGGTTAGGATTAACTTATAGGAGGAATACAGATGCCTGGGTGCCTCAGTCATTTAAGTGTCCAACTCTCAATTTCAGCTCAGGTCATGATCTCACGTTTTGTGAGATCGAGCCTGCGTCAGGCTCTGGGCTGATAGCATGGAGCCTGCTTGGGATTCTCTCTCTCACCTTCTGTCTCTACCCCTCCCCTGCCCATGCTGTCTCTCCCTTTCTCAAATAAATAAACCTTTTTAAATAATTGTAGGAGAAAGAGGGGCACTGGGTGGCCCAGTTGGTTGGGCATCTGACTTCGGCGCAGGTCATGATCTCGCAGTTCACAAGTTCAAGCCCCGCGTTAGGCTCTGTGCTGCCAGCTCAGAGCCTGGAGCTTGCTTCAGATTCTGTCTTCCTCTCTCTCTGCCCCTCCCCTGCTCATGTTCTCTCTGTCTCTGTCTCTGTCTCTGTCTCTCTCTCTCTCTCTCTCTCTCTCAGAAATAAATAAACATTTAAAAAAAATTTTAAATAATTATAGGAGGAAGAGATACTACAGTATACCTCTGAATTGTGGGATGGTTTTTGTTTTCATCTTTGTATTTTTGTGTGTTTTCCAGGTTTTCTACAGAAATCATATTTATGATTGGAAAAAATATTTTGCCGAAACCAGAAACCAGAAAAAAAGACATTTAATCTTCTAAAAATCTTGTTTTTCTTGAAGTTGCTAGTTTTTTCAGCCGTGGTTGGCAAAATCTTGACACCGTGTGTGTGTATGTGTGCGTGCATGCTTGTGCACACGTGTCTCATAAAACATCCTTAGGCATGTGCTAGACATTAAATGGTCTTTGAGATTCTAGTTCAGAGTTACCTCAAATATGTGAATCGTGGAAATTGGAATGGTCTATTATAAACAGTGTTGCTGAGATAGCCTACTCTTCTTTATTGTGTCTCCAGTTACTTTATGATTTAATAACTCTATTTTAGGAGAAATACAATTGGAAAACATCCTGCTAATGAAATAAAGTTGTTACAAATGACTCACTTTTCACGTGGTCCCTTCTCCTCTCTCCCCATCCTTGCATTAGAAATCCGGCCTCCATTTTCGACACACAGATAATACAGTCCAGTGGTTACGAGCAATGGAGTCTATTGGTCTACCCAAGGTAAGCCTGAAGTGGGAAGCCAAAAGGGGTCACTGCAAACTCCTCATTATGAAAAAGGACTTGGTATACTGGGGTATGTTAATGGAGCAGATGGCCTTATTGCCTCAGGCATGACAAATGTGAGGACTAAACGGGAGTATGGAAAGGCCTATACAAAGTAATCTATGACAAGAACTCAGAATTAAGTGTGTATACAAATTGAGAGCAGCTAGGTGTAACTGTGTATAAATGAAACAAGGTCAGAACAAGCTTTACAGGTAGATAGTTGATTTAAAATAGTCACCTCCTTTTTTGTGTTGCCATATGTACTTTATATAATGTATTATCTTAGTCTAGATTGTATCTCTCTAAATTATCGCGATAAAGGTATTTTTAGAAAGTATTGTTGTAAATCATATTATCACTTTAAATGTTAAAAGCTACTGGGTTACAGCCCTGACTCTTGAAATAGCTGTCCCAAATAAAATTCTGCAAATATTCAGAGCTTCTTAGATTGAAAGAGCAGGTGCCCTTAAGCCCGAGAGACAAATAGACAAGTAGAGGAAATGAGGAAATAATTACATTTGTTAGAAATTGTTGAGTTATTTCTTGAACTTGTTATTTTGAAATAATTATAGAACCACAGGAAGTTGCAAAAATAGTACATCTGTGTATATCCTTCGTTCAGCTTCCCCCACTGGTGACATCTAGTAACAATAGTAAGATAATAAATTCACATTGGTTAACTAGGCTACAGACTTTACTTCTTTTTCACCATTTTTAGATGCATTCAGGTGTGAGTGTGTTTCCATACTGTTTTCTTCCATGAATGTACTTGTGTGACTACCACAATTAAGATACAGATACCATGGAGGAGTGGGACTTGTCATTTCATTTCCCTAGCTCTGTCCCCTGGCAACCACTCATCTGTTCTCCATTTCTATAGTTTGGTCATTTTAAGAATGTTAAAAATGGAGTCATAAGTAGGTAATCTTTGGAGATCAACTTTTTCAGTAAGCACAATGCCCTCCAGATCCATCAGGTTTTTGTATGTGTCGATAGTACAACCCTTTCTGTTGATTATTCTGTATAGCTGTTTTAAAGAAATGGTGTAGGAGTGGTCCCGCTTGAAGGCAAGGAGACATGTTACTGATGTAAGACCTGTGTTGTTTTTGTTATTATTATTTGTCAAGGTTTAAATTCAAAACACCCACCACAACAAAAACAAGAGATTCCTTAATGCAAATTATGAATGCCTATTTTCAATATATCTGTGCTCATAACTGTTTTAGCTCAGCATATTTTATGTCAGAGTAGTCAATATTGATGGATTCTTTGATTTTTAATCAAATTACTTTCCCTTCTCCTAAAATGCTGTTCCCTTCTGGGCACCAGTTAGAATTCAGAACTCATAGTTCTAGATTGTCATTTAGCATGTACTAACTGGGTAGGTAAACAGATTAATGAAGAAATTGAAATCGTATTTTTGGTATGAGGCACCGTTATTTAAGTTAGGATAATTTTGTTAGGTTTCATAGATTAGATGTAAACCTTTTCCAATTGTGTGTGTTAGACCAGGTTCTCCTTAATTTTAAGCCAAATAAGAGTTCCATGTAGCAGATTCTGTTTTAACACTGATTTTTATGAAGTGATTGCATACTCTCATTGCAAGTATGAGAGTCCAATAGTGTATTGGCTGATGTATTTGACTCCTATTAATGCCTTCACTTATCAATACTGAGTGCCTCCTCTCTGCTCAGCACCATGCTACGTGCTGGGGATACAGTAATGAATAAAATGTTCTGGTGAGCTAAATAAATTGATCCCATCTTACTGTCAAAAGAAGACCAATTCATAAAGGGTTTCTAAAAGAGCTGAAACAGTATTTATATAAATATGTATTTCTATGTAGAAGATATAAAGAAATGTAAAAGGTTGTTTAAAGGAAAGGGAATGGGGGGTTGTGATGATCTTCTTTTTCCGTAGTGGAACTTTCAACCTGGTCACGTTCTTCGGAATGGGGAATCCTCTTCTGGCTAATGCTTGAAAAGCAAATGTGTTAAAGGAAAGTTGAAAAGACCTTTGAAATTTCCTAGGCTACAGCCATTGCTCGAAGCCCTGAGTGGCTATACATTTGTGGCCAAGGAAACTTTGCTTCTTTAATTTCTCAGCTTTTTTCAGTGTCTCATAGAAAACTGCACTTGAATGTCTAGTGCTACCATATGATACATGATTTAATTTTAGTTTTTATGTCACCTTTTCTAAAATATTTACTGAAAGCCAGCAGTGCTAGTATGCTTATCTTAATCTTAGAAGCCTCCAGCCTAATTCTCCATTTTTTGGTGCTTAGGAACAGAGAAGTTTGATGCCCTATTGTGAAATCTGTTTCTTATCAAGCTTTTCGTTTCAAGCTTAAAAGTAGTGTAAATGTGTATTAAAATCCTCAGTGTTCAAACTTAACGATTCAGTACTTCCATATTTAGGTGTGTATCCAAAAGAAGTAATCAGGCGTTCAGCAAATTCAGGGATGTTCATTGCAGTGACTTGTAATAGGGACAAATTGGGAGCCAAAAAAAAGTTCAGCCTTGGAGAACTGGCTAAATTATTGTTCAGAAAGATGAAAGGTTCATACACATCCATTAAAAGGAATGTTCTTACAAAGTGGATGGAAAATGGTCAAGCTCTACTAAGTGTGTCACAATAGGCTAATAGTATTACGGTTTTGTTTTCGCATGCATACATAAACATAAAAAATCAGAGAAACATACTAAAAGTCCCATACCGAAGAATATATACCAAAATGCTAATAGTAGTAACAATCTGGAAAGTGGGATTATAGCTAATGTTTCTTTCACACTTGATAATACTCTCCAGGTTCTATCCGGTAAAATATATTCCTTCAAGAAGAAAAAAATATCAGTGCGTACTGTGTTTGTGCATATTTGTTTACACAACTGTGTAGCTAGGTTTTTAGTGTTATAATAAAATGCTGTAAGATGGATACCCTTCTTAGGCTAGGGTACCTCTGGTCCCTCACCAGAATGACTCTGCTTTCTACAGAAAGCAGAGTCTGAATCAGCCCATTCCTCGTGGACTGAAGCTGCCCACCTAGCCCTGTGGGCGCAGCCTTCTTGGAGTGGCCACCTGAGAACCCCTCACTCTCCTGAGCCCACTAGGGGGCGTACTGTCAGACGGGAGACCAGGTGGAGCGCTGGGTTTGCCTGTAGAGTGAGAGGAACCAACATTTGAGAGGTTCCTCTAAATTTAAGTAAATGCAGTACAGCGAGGACAATCAAAGCATCATTTGAGAGATTTAAAATAACTAGGAAAAGCAAAACATAATGAACACATTGTTTCTTTTATTTTCCAGATATTTTATCCAGAAACAACAGATGTTTATGACCGGAAAAACATACCAAGAATGATATACTGCATTCATGCATTGAGGTGAGGAAAAAATACAGCTAGAAGTCTAGGAAGTAGATTTAAATGGAACTGGGATTTCTATTTTAGAAGAGGGATCGTATTTAAGTAAAATAATCTGAAGAATTTTTTAATTGGATTGAGTTGTGAATTTGGCACAAAAATTTTTATTTTATTTTTTTAAGTTTACTTATTTATTTTGAGAGAGAGACAACGCCGTTGGGGGAAGGTCAGAGATAGAGACAGAATCCCAAGCAGGCTCCCCACTGCCAGCACAGAGCCTAGTGTGGGGCTCAAACTCACCAACTGAGATTATGACCTGAGCTGAATCCAAGAGTTAGACACTTAACCCACTGAGCCACCCAGGTGCCCCAGCACAAAATATTTTAAGTTGGCACAAAAATACAGTCCTCGAACTTGAAAAATACTTTTTCTAATTTTTAAAATCTAATCCAAAATAGAAAACCAGAAAATAAATTAAAGACCTATAAGTATACTGAGAAAATTTAAGTTGAAACTTCTAGGGAATCTCATAATATGTTACCACGTTCTTGAGTTATCGTCTACTTTACAGATATAGTCAAAATACATCAAATGAGCAGCTTTAATGGTCATTGCAATTTTGGTACTTTTAAATTATCGTTTAGCTTCAATTCTTACCATAGGCTGGTAAAGTCCAATATAAAGATAGTTTCTTTTGACCTTTGCTCAATAGAACTTGCACCATAAGGATAAAGAAGCAGCATAGGAGTTGATACAAATGCATCAAATCAAGATACATTCATTATTTTAAAGCAATTGTTTTACCTTATTTTGGGAATTGCTTAAATTCTGCTAGCTCACAGATCATTTTTTATCTTACTGGCCTGGAAGAAATGTTATCTTCAGATGGTAACAAAGATGATTCTAAAAACCCACTTTGTGGCTGTTGTCTTGCATACACACAGGTAATGGCTGGAAGACTTCATGTCTAATTAAATTTTAAATTTCTTTTAGAACATCTGCCTTGTGTTTATATCACTACAAGTCATTTTCCTGGCAGAGTCTTCTGCATAGAGGTTTATATTAACTTCTTCCTGGCTCTTTTCCTCTCCAAAGGAAAAGGTTTCTACAATAAGTCATTGCACTCCTGGCCTACTAGAAAAGAATTTTGATTATGTCATATAATTTGACTTTTCCCCCCTGATCAGTACTTGCGAGATTTCTTTGGAAGATGACAGCTGCCACAAATATAGACCAAATGTTAGGTGCCTTTTCCGTAATTTCTTTTTATTCTTGTAATTTAGAATCAGGGGAGGAAAAAACAATTCTCTGCCTGCCTCCTCTTGTGTGGCTGGTATATCATTATGCCAGCCGTGTTTCTAAAAGCTTTTTGTGCACAAGTGCTTATTGTGAGGAATAATTTCAGATGTGTTGCCCAACATTCCTTGTCAAATGTTTTTCATAGTTTAGAATGATTTTGTGACCTATGAAAGCTAGCTACCATTAGTTAATGTCATTATCATATCCACGCATCGTAGTGCTAATCTCCAAATCTGTGGCATGCTCTTGGAGTATCTTGGACAAATTTAAATTGATTTCTTGAGGTGGACCCCTGGGGTGTTAATGTTAAGCTGCTTATGAAGAAATGGTGTGCTAAGTTCCTTCCTAGTGATGTCACTGTTCTTCCATAGAAATTATGTAGAACTGCCCTGAGATTTACGAATGTGTTTGTGATAGTTTTAACAGTGGCTTCAACAGCTTGGTAAATAAAGAAAAGGCACCTTCTTATTCTTGCCATTTGTATGCAGATGTTGGTATAGTTTCTAGGATTATTTTCTCATTCAGGCAGTTAGTTATCATGGAAGTCTCCATTACTGTTACTCATTCTCAGCAGATTCCTAATAAGCCTGTCAATCACCAGATCTGACCTTAAATAGGATCTTTAATGTTTGCCCAATAAATAGCATTCCCTGGGAGAATGCTATTCACTTTTCTCTGTCGTAAACTTACTGTACGGCTACTTCTTGGCATATATCCAAAGTTGTTTTCTTTCCTTTTTTTTTTTCTTGTTTTTTTATTTTTTAGTCTACAGTTTTTTCAAATGCTCAAGTAACTGAGCCACCCAGGCACCCCTAGTCTACTGTTTTTTTTTTTCTATCAAAACATTTTTTCTCATTGGTTTAGGGTACAGTCACTCAAATGAGGCTAATATTCTGCTCTGTTGGGCAAGACGCGTTTGGAAACCAGGTAGCAGAGCTCTTGAATAAGTACAATGGGTTTGCTCTCACTAGATAATTAGAAGTGATGCTGGAAATGAACAAATACATATCCAGCCATTATATCCTGGCTGGGGATACAGCAACATTCCTAGTGTACTGAATCGTCATGACTGGACAGGAAACTAGGCAGGTCAGAGGTTCTGAGTATATAGATCAGGAGCCAGGTGAAAAGATCCCCTGGGTACCCAGGCACTACCATCCTGCTGCCTCAGTCCATTGGGCCTGGTGTGATCTGCAAAGTTCTCTCTCAGCCCTGCCGACTTGTCTTTTGTTTCCTGTCTTCTTGATGTGGGCTTAAACTGCATTAAGATCCTCTGGGGTTTTGCCTTTGCTTCCTGTTTGTGTCTGCTTTCCTCTTTTCCTGCCTGGTCCTCACCTTTTTACTCGTATTTCTGACCCGGGTCTTGCTTGCCGCAGCTCATTGCTCCCTTTGTCTGCTTGGTGTTATCAAGCTGACGGGACAGTGAATGACAGCACAGCAGCCCCAGAGGAAATCCTCACCTCCGTGATAGGTGACCTCATTCTTTTTTCAAAGAAGTGTTTGTTATCTTTTTTCTTATTTAAAATAGAAAATTTAAATTCTCATCTTGGGAACAGTCGGAAAACTCAGAAAAAAATATCAGAGGAAAACTAGCTTTAAGTACCCATTATCAGGGCGTCAGGGTGAATCAGTTGGTTGAGTATCTGACTCTTGATTTCGGCTCAGGTCATGATCTCACGGTTCGTGGGTGTGAGCCCCGTATGGGGCTCTGTACGGACAGGGTGGAGCCTGCTTGGGATTCTCTTTCCCTCTCTCTCTCTCTCTCTCTGCCCCTCCCCCACTCACTCAGTCTCTCAAAATAAATACATAAGCTTAAAAAAAAAAACAAAACAGAGTACCCGTTATCACACCACCAAGTAAAAAACACTGTTTGTGACTCTCTTGGCATAATTGCACTTCAAATGTATACATGGCGTATTTTCCCTTTGTGGCTTCACTAGGAATGTATGAAAGTCTACAATGGAAAGAAACCAGTTTAAGAAGTGAGAGCCTTGCTAACAAGTTACTGCTAATGATTTTTTAACCATCTGGGCTTTTATGCAGGGAGAAGAACACTTTTTACCTGTTGTTTATTGCTCAACTTATTAAACAACTGTTAAATGTGTAAACACTGGTTATAAAATTGAATTACTTTAAAAATTTTAGTAGAACTGATTTTTGGAATATGTCAAGTGACTTGAAGTGCAGATGAAAAACCCAGGTACATTATTACAGACTTACCCCACTTAAACCTATTCTGAAAGATCTACATGGTAAGTTTCCCTAGTGTAATTATTTATACACTAGTTTTGACTCATCCTAGGACTATTATACATTGATCCATAGCCTGAGTTGACATAATTTTAAGGGCACCAGAAGTAAAAGAACACCTTCAAACGTCCCCAGGTTACAGATATGATTTCTGACCAGTCACTTGTCGGGCAGCACATGGTACCAATTGGCTTCTTCCCCCGAGGTGAGTCAGACCCTGGCTACCAGGCATCAGGATAAACCTGACTGGTGAAATCAGTCTGACCTTTTCACTTTTCAGTGTCAAGCTGAAATTTTTTTCATTTTCAGGTAGGTTTTTATTTTCAATCTGGTCCCCACCACTATCCCATCCCCCCTTACCCAGAAATGATTTACCACCTAAGTCTCACTTGGCCATGTTACATAACCCATTGTCCTGTCATAATGATGTATTGGCCAGATCTGTTAACATTATTAGAAGCTTATGTATGCCTTTGGAACATTTTCTTGAAATTAGTTGGGCATTCTAGAAGTTTCTCACCCATGAGATGAAGGGTTGACTCTACCTAATGTTCTTTGGGCCATTTGGCTAATTTATCATCTTGGATCATGTTTCTGGATCTTCTCTCTGCTTAACGATTGTGTGACTGTCACTGTCAGGCCCTCTTTTCACTCACTGTTATTGTCACAAACTGTTCTTCCATCATTTCTTATCGTGGGTCACTTTCTTGGTTTTCTACCACACTCTGGCTTAGAGTTCTTGGTTTCTCTTCTTGCGGTGTAAGTGTAATGTAAATAATATAAAAACAAGTCTCTACCCTGTAGAGTAAATAATTAAATGTAAATAATATAAAAACAATATCTCTACCCTGTAGACAGATATAGAAAAAAACAAAGCACCTGTATTTTAATAACACTTCCCACCTTGCTGAAATCAATGCACATAATTATGCATGTCTTACTTTATCAATTTGTATTGGAATTTGCTTTCGTACAATTTGTACCATTCTTTTTTGATTGTTGGTTTGAACTCCTGGCCTTTCACAGACTTAACTAGGTTAGTATCTTAATTTTTTTTAAGTTTATTTATTTATTTTGAGAGAGAGAATGCAAGTGGGGGAGGAACAGAGAGACAAGGAATCCCAAGCAGGCTTCATGCTGTCAGCACAAAGCCCAACACGGTGCTCAAACCCACAAATCATAAGATCATGACCTGAGCCGACATCAGATGCTTAACTGACTGAGCCACCCAGGCGCCCCTATAGGTTCTCTTTGGATGGACCAGACTGATTTCACCTTGGTCAGTGGAAACTCTTTGGGGCCAGCCCCTTTATCCTTGTAGCTCTGCCCCTGACATTTTTGGAAATATCCTTGCTTTGTGGTTACAACAGGATGTTCCAGTGCTATCATGATTATTTCTGCTTTATGACCTGAAATCAACTACCCTCCAAGGAATCCCTTGCAAGCCATCTGTTCATAATGATTTTTCTCATTTGATAGATTAGGGTTCTGGATTCTGCTTTTCTTACTGTATGAAGTTTCCTGGGCCGTTAAGACCCTGACAACAATAAGCTAAAGAAAGATCTGCCCACCTCCCCTCTATGTCATGATTAATGCTCCTGCTGTGATGATGTCATGACTGTCCCAGCAGTCATGTTTTCACATGCAGTGATGATGCCAAAGCAGCACACATTTGTGAGAATGGCTGTGGTGACCCCGCTTCTGATGAAGCAGTTGTCCCGAGTGTCCTGAGCGCTTAGTGAAGTAGGGCTCTTCCGCAGCCTTTCCACAGCCCGGCGGCTGCCTTGCTTACCAGGTTGATGTTGTGTCTGGTCCTCAGGGGTTAACGTAGAACTTTGCCTGTCTTATACTCTATACCTGAAGGACCCTTGACCTTTAAAAAAAAAAACAGTTGATGGCTCATACCAGACCAATTGCATATCTGATAGACAACATGCTTGCATTTATCAATAGGCTTCCTAGAAATTGTTCCTTAACCCAAAGGGCGGGCTCTAATTCTGTGTTCTCAGAAGGGGTGTGCGGAGATGGCAGTATGTGGGATGAAGATGAGGACGGTTACACCTCACGTAGCTTTCAGATCACTTCTTGTTCAGAATCCTCCCCCCACACTTTCCCCCTCCTATCCTGAATTAGTATCATGGGTCTGCCTTTTTGTCCTGCTAAACTCTAAACTCTTTGAGGCTGTGAATCATGCCAATCATGCCGTCACCTAACACAGCACATAAACACCACTGATCCCAAATTTACGTCTCTGGCGTACATATTTTTAACTTTTTAGTTGGGTTAACTGAACTGATTTCCCTATGGTAAGGCTGCCTCAGGATCTTTTTTATTTTTAATTGAATATTAGAACACTGGATTTTGACAGGGTACTGGCAGTGATGGATGTGACAAAGATGGGAAAATAATTTGGTTCTGTAGAAAAAAATGATTTCAAACATGGAGCCAGTGAGGGAAAAATAGTGAAAGATTCTTAGTGTCGAAAATGGGGAAACTTGGGGCGCCTGGGTGGCGCAGTCGGTTAAGCGTCCGACTTCAGCCAGGTCACGATCTCGCGGTCCGTGAGTTCGAGCCCCGCGTCAGGCTCTGGGCTGATGGCTCAGAGCCTGGAGCCTGTTTCCGACTCTGTGTCTCCCTGTCTCTCTGCCCCTCCCCCGTTCATGCTCTGTCTCTCTCTGTCCCCCAAAAAAATAAATAAAACGTTGAAAAAAAATTAAAAAAAAAAAGAAAATGGGGAAACTGATGTGATGAGTTATTAATGTGTTGTTATTAGGTTGCTTATTATTCATTTGTTAATAAAGGACACACTTATTTAACAAGGATCATAGTGATAATAAAACAAATAATTTTATGCCCAGCACTTTAAAAAAATTTTTTTTAACATTTATTCAGTTTGAGAGACAGAGATTGAGTGTGAGCAGGGGAGGGGCACAGAGATGGGGAGACACAGAATCCGAAGCAGGCTCCAGGCTCTGAGCTGTCAGCACAGAGCCCGACACAGGGGCTTGAACTCACAAACATGACCTGAGCTAAAGTTGCATGCTTAACCGACTGATGCCTGGTACTATTCAAAGTACTTTTTAACAGGTGCAGCCTCACTTAATCCTCACAGCACACCTGCGTGGTACAGGCTGTTAATAATCCCATTTTATAACCAAGTCATTGGAGGTACAGAGAGCCTGAGGTCACACAGCTAGTATATGGCAGAGTTGGAATTCAAAGCCAGGCTGTGTGACACCAGATCCTGGGCTGTTACTGGCTCAGTCGTAGCAGAAGGGAGTCAGGTATTTCCACACTCCTAAGAAAATTCTAACAACAGCATCCAACTTGAACGTAAGCACAGGCCTTTAAGCTGTTAATTTGAAGAAGTTTTAAAATGAGAAATCTAGGAACCTCAGAACTGGAAAGACCTTGAGAAGTTATTTTAGTCCCGATGCTTCTTTCTCAGATGAGGGGGCCGAAAGCATGGGTTAGGTGACTTGCTCAGAGCCACACATCTAGGTGGCGCCAGTCTTGTGACCGCGATCCGGGTCTTAGGATTCCAGTCCCGTGGTCTTCGTGGTCAGCCTGACACTTGGACTGACAGCCATTCATCTCACATCCTACAGCATAAAGTGAGCTGCCGACGATTTGATCCAGAAAAGCTGAAACAAATTCAGTCCCTGCCTTCCGAGTGTGCAGTTCGTTGCTATCGCACCTTTTAACGTATATATTGAAAGTAGTAGGCTAAACCCTGATAGATTTTTTTTGTTTTTACTTTATTGCTTCCTGTGCTCGAACGGATATTATTAATACAAATGGGAGTACATGGACCAGCGGTGCTTTACCTACCTCAGGACAACCTCTCTGAAACTTGCCTCTCTAAGCAACACAAGTGTGCTTTCCCTTTGGTGTGATAAGAGACTCCTTATTTCATACCACGTGCTTTCGTATCTGGGGGAAGCAAAGCTCTGGTGATATTAATTCCTTGGCTTCCTTTGGAACCCTCTTAGCCCTTTGTGTTGACTGTTAGGCATGAAAGGTGCTTAAAAAGCCGTGTTGAAGAACTCCAAGAAATTGGTGCCTTGTTGTTTTTTTTTATATTGGACAGGCAGGTTTTTTTAATTTTTTTTTTCAACATTTTTTTATTTATTTTTGGGACAGAGAGAGACAGAGCATGAACGGGGGAGGGGCAGAGAGAGAGGGAGACACAGAATTGGAAACAGGCTCCAGGCTCCGAGCCATCAGCCCAGAGCCTGACGCGGGGCTCGAACTCCCGGACCGCGAGATCGTGACCTGGCTGAAGTCGGACGCTTAACCGACTGCGCCACCCAGGCGCCCCAGGACAGGCAGGTTTTTTTAATTATTGCTTCAAGATCAAGACTCTGTATTTCCTATATGCTTCAGGTACTGAAGGGTCTCATTTGAATTTAAATGCTTGGGAAGGAGAGGGCTGCTCTTGTAGGTTCTTTTCAGCACGAGAATAGTGGATAAGTACAGAATAAACTGCCCTTTTGAGTAATCCTCTTAGAAGCGCCTCCCACGCAGAAATTCATTATCAGTCTCCCATACACCGTGACAAGTAGCATTTTTTTAAGAGCTAATAATTTAAAGTTCAACATTGGAAGCAATAATTGTTGAAAATTGAAGCCAAGTTAAAAAAAAATGCATTAACATTTAGACATTTCTGGCGAATGTATGTACTATATGCAAATGAGATTTCTAACTGATCCATACTAATTTGAGAAAATCTTATTTGAAATAACTTTGAAAGTGAAGATTCTTTGATTCAGAAGGTAACTTCTTAGCACCACCTTGTGGTAAGTTTTAGTTAAACTTGAGCAATAAGCAATAAGTTTGCTTATTTGAGGTTTGTATTAAGTATTACAGTGTATAATGGAGAAGTAGAAAGTATCATTGAAATAAGTCGCCTAATTTCTTCAGTCCCAGAGGGGAAAATTAGCACTTTTGTTTAGTATAATAGTGACAATTTCTATTACCAACAAACCTGTATTTTTTAAAATTTCTTTTTTTTTTTTAACATTTATTTGAGAGGCAGCATGAGCAGGGGAGGGTCAGATAGAGAAGGAGACACAGAATCTGAAGCAGGATCCAGGCTCTGAGCTGTCAGCACAGAGCCTGACGCAGGGCTCGAACCCACAAACTGTGAGTTCATGAACTGAACTAAAGTTGGATGCTCAACCGACTGAGCCACCCAGGCGCCTCATCAACAAACCTGTATTTTGTGGAAGCTTAAACACCTTTATTTTAGGAAGAGTGTGGTAGAGAAAATATTTTTTACTTGGTAGATATTCCATGCATAGTGATTAAATGAATGGATAGACGAAGGAAATAATGTGAAAACAGTTGTGTCAAGGTCACTGACTGAGCACAACTCTCCTCGTCCCTTTCCAAAACTGACATGAAATTACTAAAGTAGTAATTTAAAAAAAAATTACTGGGGCGCCTGGGTGGCTTGGTCAGTTAGGCTTCGGCTCAGGTCATGATCTCATGGTTTGTGAGTTCGAGCCCCGCGTCAGGCTCTATGTTGACAGCTCAGAGCCTGGAGCCTGTTTCAGATTCTGTGTCTCCCTCTCTCTCTGTCCCTCCCCTGTTCATGCTCTGTCTCTCTCTGTCTCAAAAATAAATAAACGTTAAAAAAAATTTAAAAAAAAATTACTTGCAATAAGAAAGAATGCCATCCACTGACCAGAAAGACAGGACTGGATTGACTGAGAAACAAGACAGAAGAACCCAGCACAAAAATCACAGGATGCAGCAGAGCCAGGAGCTGTCCTGGGGCTTGCTCCAAGGAAGCAGGAAAAAGAGAGCTCCAAAATCAGTGTTGTTGAATGTGGACCCACTGAGTCTCTTGATCCTTGCTGGCAGCAGTAAGTGCAGATGCTGATGTCAGTGTAGCATGCCAGTCCCCAAGATAGCTAATGACCCCAAGAAAGCCCCTAAGATAGCTAATGACCCCATGAAAGCACAGGGAGTCCCGATGTAAGAAGGCAGGACATGGGGCACCCTTGTGGTGTCAGCCCTGTGTTCCCACGCAGTCTCCCTAAGGCTGGCTCCTGTCAGGGGATCCTGTGGTCAACAATGGCAGAAAGTGAGTCTCAAGCCCCTAGATGAGCCCCAAATCAGGAAATGCCAGACCTTTGAGGGAAACCAACACTCCGAAAGTGGCATTAGATTGAACAAGAAGAAGCGACACCCAAGGAGAAAATGAAAATAGTAAACCATGTGCTATTTATAATTTAATTCACCTTACCTACTTAACATATACTTACTGAACACTTATGCTTAAGTAGAACAAAAACAAAGGTAAAATTAAGAAAGAGGAAAATTGGATGCAGATGAAATTAGAAAAACTAATAAAATATATAGTTGCCTAAATTTTTGCTATGTAACATGAAAATGAAAGGATGGATCTAAAATTTTAGATGATCCACTTGTTGGGATGAGCACTGGGTGTTGTACGTAAGCGACGAATCATGGGAATCTACCCCTGAAACTGAGAGCACACTGTATACGCTCCATGTTAGCTAACTTGACAATAAATTATATTTTTAAAATAATAATAAAATAAAATTCTAGATGATCCCAACATTGCATATGTGGGGAAATAGAAATGCAAATATATCAAGGATAATAGATATTCATTAGCTTAGTTTTTGATTAAGAATGTTAACTCTGGGGCTCCTGGGTGGCTCCGTTGGTTAAGTGTCTGACTCTTGGTTTTGGCTCAGGTCATGATCTCATGGTTTCGTGATTTCGAGCTCCATATCAGGCTCCAAGCTGACAGCACGGAGTCTGCTTGGGATTTTCTGTCTCCCTCCCTCTGCCTCTCCCCCACTTGTGCTATCTCTCTCTCTCTCTCTCAAAATAAATAAATAAACTTAAGAAAATTAAAACAACAAAAAAAGAATGTTAACTTTGAGGTATATTCAAACTTTAGCAGAGTATTTATACAAGTATTATGCCTTAAAAAACAACACTTAACAGGAACACCTGGCTGGCTCATTCAGTGAATCGTGCAACTCTTGGTCTTGGAGTTGTTAGTTCTAGCACCACGTTGGGTGTGGAGATTACTTAAAAATAAAATCTTAAAAAAAAAAACTTTAAACACTTAATTACAGATATAAAATGGGTTCTTAGAAGACATTTTATGTGTGTCTCCTACTTAAATTTTACTGTCACATTTTCAGTTTCTCGTACTAAATTATTTTTATAGCTTTTTGTAAATTAGGTCATGTATATTTTTAAATTGAGTTGTAAAAAGAGAAGAGGAAAATGCAAATTAGGTACTAACTGAAGAGATACAATGTTTTTTTTTATCGTTTCTTAATGTGTGGCTTGATTTTATTTTCCTTAAATTTTTTGAAGCTTTTCCATTCCTGTTTAGTTCTGTTTATTTTTTTGTGTTTTTTTTTTAATTTTTTAAAAAATATAATGTATTGTCAAATTGGTGCCCCAATTCTGTTTCATTTTGTAGTACCTTTTACAGAGGAACAGTTGAAGACGGTGACATTTCATTTGTTCTGCATGATATGGTCTTCGTTCTAACAGGAATAGTTGTCCCATGTAATAATGAGTTGAGAAGTGGTTCATAAAATATTACGGTTTTGAAAATGTCAGCCGACTAATTTTAATTCTAATGACTTGTTTGGCGTGAGCCTTCGGTAATGAAGTCTGTAGAGGCTGTGTAAATAGTTTTTTATCCCTGATAATCTCTAAAGACCTTGAATTTAAATTAAGGGATGTATCCTGTCTTTCTAGCTTTGAATTATGAATACGTAATTCCTATTTTAATTTGAAGAATGTTCAGAGTCTAATATGTTTTCCACCTGTGGATACAAATATCATATTGGAAGTCAGTAGTAAAATTAGTTACCATGTTTAAAATGTCATTTGTTCTTTTTTCTTTGATACTGGTTTTGAGGGAAAGTGGGTATCAAAGGTAAACTCTCCCCCCAAAAAAACACTTAAAATTCAAAATTTCATTAATGGGCATTCCTGGGAAAAAAGGGCCATGGAACCATATGTGTTTGGAAAAATGTTTACCCTCAACAACTAACAAAAGAGAATGCAGACTTAACATTTTTTGGCTCTCAGATTTGCTAGGTTTTCATGGATAGTATTCTGTGGTGATAAGCGAAGCAAGAAAATGGCATTCTCTTGGATAGGTGGTGGAGTAAGGTCCCAGTCATCAGTGGGTTCTTAGGTTCAGCTAAGTGTCCATTCTCTTAACTGCTATAAGCCACATCTGGCCCTAGTTGCTCAGAAGGATAGAGAAGCCCGAAAACCAGTCTGCTGGCACAACAAGTGTTTGCTCTTCAGTGGGAGACGTCGTGACACTCCACACAGTTAACCACAGAGCCATCTGCAAGCTGTTGTCTTTTGTAGGCTAGGTAACAGCTTAGGTGCTGAGGAGTGAGACTTCCCTTGGTGGGTGCAGGAGCCTTCTTGGCATAGGACCTTAGCCCCAGGAGCCAATGTCTATTTTAACACCTTCCACTGGGCTTCCCAGTGCCCTACAAGGAGTATGCAAGTTAGCAGTCCCCAAACTCAGGAACACCTAAACATATTCCTTCAAGTAAGGGGCACCTGATGGCTCAGCGTGTTGAGCATCCTACTCTTGATTCCTGCTCAGGTCCAATGGTCCCAGGGTCATGGCATTGAGCCCCACGTTGGGGGCTCATGAGCATGGAGCTTGCTTTGGATTCTATCTCTCCCTCTGTCCCTCCCCCCACTCATGCTCTTTCTCTAAAATAAAACAATAAAAATAAATTTAATATAATTCCTTCAAGTCAAGATGCAGTTGATGAATGAGGTGTTTTGTCCTCAGCAATTATGCTTACTAATATGCTTATCAGGTTCCTAGGGGAACAGAGCTAGAAAGTTAAAAGTTAGATTCCTATCAGGAAACAATAGATGGTGCCAAGGATGCAGAGAAAGGGGGACCCTTTTGCATTGCTGGTAGGAATGCAAACTGGTGCAGCCACTCTGGAAAACAAACAGGTTCCTCAAAAAAATTAAGAATAGAACTACCCTGTGACCCAGAAATTGCACTACTAAGTATTTATCCAAAGATACAAAAATGCCGATTGAAAGGGGCACATGCTCCCCATGGTTTATAGCAGCACTATCAACAATAGCCAAATTATGAAAAGAGCCCAAATGTCCATCAACTGATGAATGGATAAAGAAGATATGGGTGTGTGTGTGTGTGTGTGTGTGTGTGTGTGTGTGTGTGTGTGTATAATGACATGTATATAAATAATGGAATATTACTCCATGATCAAAAAGAAAATCTTGCCATTTGCAACATGGATGGAACTGAAGGGTATTATAATAAGTGAAATAAGTCTGTCAGAGAAAGACAAATATCATGATTTCACTCATATGGGTTTTAAGACACAAAACACATGCAAATAGAGGAAGGAAAGGAAAAATAAGATAAAAACGGAGAAAAACCGTAAGAGACTCTTAAATATAGACAACAAACTGAGGGTTGCTAGAGGGGTTTGGGGTGCAGGGATGGGCTAAGTGGGTGATGGGCATTAAGGAGGGCACTTGTTGGGATGAGTGCTTGTGTAAGTGATGAATCCCTAAATTCTATTCCTGAAATCATTATTACACCGTATGTTAACTAATTTGGATTTAAATTAAAAAAAAAAAAAAAACACCATGAAAGAAGTCAGATTCTTTCACGGAGGGAATGGTGTTTTGTTAACCTTTACTCACAAAGAATGAGTATCATCTCTTTTTTAGAACACAATTCGAGAATATGTATTGAAAGCTTTGAAAGCTTTGATTGTGTGTCTTTCAAGGTGGCAGTTTTGTTTTTAGGGATTTATTGTAACAAATAAGATACATACACACATATGTATCTGTATATAGGTAGGTTTCCTGTAGCATTATTTGGGGTTTTAAGTTTTTAAATGTTTTTTTAATTTTTTTAATTTACACTTATTTATTTTTGAGAGACAGAATGAGACAGAGTATGAGCGGAGGAGGGGCAGAGAGGAGACACAGAATCCGAGGCAGGCTCCAGGCTCTGAGCAAGCATTCAGCACAGAGCCTGAAGTGGAGCTCAAACCCACGAACTGTCAGATCATGACCTGAGCCAAGGTCAGACACTTAAACGACTGAGTCACCCAGGCGCCCCAAGTTTTTTAATGTTTTTGTTTGTTTGTTTGTTTAAATTTTTTTAACGTTTATTTTATTACTGAGAAATGGAGACAGAGCATGAGCAGGGGAGGGGCAGAGAGAGGAGGAGACACAGAATCCGAAGCAGGCTCCAGGCTCTGAGCTGTCAGCACAGAGCCTGACACAGGGCTCGAACTCACAGACCACAAGATCATGACCTGAGCTGAAGTCAGACGCTTAAACGACTGAGCCACCCAGGCACCCCAAGTTTTTTAATGTTTTTATTTTCTTTTTGAGAGAGAGAGTGTGAGCCGGGGAGGAGCAGAGAGAGAGGGAGATACAGAATCTGAAGCAGGCTCCAGGGTCTGAGCTGTCAGCAAAGAGCCCGATGCGGGCCTCAAACCCACAAACCGCGAGATCATGACCTGAGCCAAAGTCAGACGCTTAACCGACTGAGCCACGCAGGCGCCCCTCCTGCAACATTATTTGTAATGGTGAATAATTAGCATCTAAATGGTCAGCAGTTTAATAGGTAAAATACAGTACCTTCATATAATGAATACTATGTGAGTTTATGGGTAGATATTTCCAGAAATAGCATTAAAAGTGTTTATGTCAAAATATTTAGTGTTTAATTTTGGATGATACTTTTCTGTATGATTTTTTTTAACATGAATCACTAATTTTTAATGTGGACTGTGTGTTATTTTTTCAAAAGATCGTTTTGTACAGAAATGACCAAAGAGGATACCTGGGTGGCTCAATCAGTTGAGCATCCAACTTTGGCTTAGGTCATGATCTCATGGTTCGTGAGTTCGAGCCCCACATCGGACTTGCTGCTGTCAGTGCGGAGCCCGCTTTGGATCCTCTGCCCGCCTGTCTCTGCCACTCCCTCACTTGTGCATGCGTACGTGTGCTCTTTCACAAAAATAAACATTGAAAAGAAAGAAAAAAAAAGAAAGGACCAAAGAAGATTGAAATGCATACTCCTTAAATTGAGTATTCATTCATTTTAAGAGTTTGTGTTAATACCATTTAAAAAGGCTTAATCTTGAACTTCTTTAGTGAAGTTTTATGTATTTTATAATCTCAGGTATATCTCACATCAGCATCTGACATGATAATCTTGAAATATTTCAAGCCAATGAAATCCTTTTCAATTCATTTTCTCTTATGTTATTGTGTAAGTTCTAACTTCTAGTTAAAAATCTCATAAATTACAAACCTATCATAACTGATAATAAAGTGAATACAGATTTTTTTTTTTTAGTTGACTGATAGGATTAATCTTTGGGGCTGAGGAGATTAGAATCAATATGGAACAGAAACTGTGACTCAGTGATTAAGTGGAAAAAGCCACATAACCATATATTTTCATGTTTGGCAAAATTTAGATGCTAGCCCTCAGCAACTTTTGTCAAATTATGGGTAGGTTAGTGGGTGCCATCCTTACTTAAGGGGTTTGAAATACACACATACATATGCACACAGAAAGTTTATTCTCCATCTTACACTTAGTAGTATGCCCATATCATGGTTTATCATTAACATCTCCCCGGCTGCTAATAGTCTTGCTACTGTATTTGTTTCAGAAAATGTAAAACAAGTATTTCCTCAAATGTTACTTAAAGGAATATTGAAAAGGAAATTAAAATTTGAGCTGTACTTTCAAAAAAATAAGAATCCTACAAGGAATATCCAAGGCAATGTTTGGGTTTATTACCTACGATTTTATATCAGTCATGTTTCTTATTCTCCCTACAAATGGATGCTAGAGAGTTAGTTGATCCTACAGAAATGCCATGGGACTTTGGGACTTAGACTACGGTTATAGTCCCCGTCGACCAAGGACTATGTTACCTCAGTTGCTCCATCTATAAAATGAATGAATTAGATGAGATCATCTCTTAGGTCTTTCTCAACTAAAGAAGCCCTTAAGATTGAAGTAATTTTGGGGGTGCCTGGGGGGCTCAGTTGGTTAAGCATCCAACTTCAGCTCAGGTCATGATCTCCTGGTTCATGAGTTCGAGCCTCGCATCGGTCTCTGTGCTGACAGCTGGGACCCTGGAGCCTGCTTTTCGGATTCTCTGTCTCCTTCTCTCTCTCTGCCCCTCCCTGCTCATGCTGTTTTTCTTTCTCTCTCAAAAATAAACATTAAAAAAATTTTTTTAAAGATTGAAGTAATTTGTGACTCTAAGATTTATATGATGAAGTTTCTCATAATTTTACGTTCTGTCTTCCAGTTTATACCTGTTCAAACTAGGGATAGCCCCCCAAATCCAGGATTTGTTGGGCAAAGTCGACTTCACAGGTACTCTTCTTTATCTTTACGATTTTTACGTGGTTGTTTACTAAGAAAATGAATCTATATATTTTTTTCCTTTTGACATCATCGAATCCCTTTTTCTTCTGTACTGATTAGAGGAGAAAACGTTATTATCTTGTTTGTCTTTGACCAGTTTTCCTTTTCCCCACATTTGTGAAACGAGAAACTGAGGTTGACTCCTTCCTAAGGTTCTTGTTCGGAAATGTCCCGCCTTCTTGATAAAGACACTTTTTTCCCTTTCTTTTTGTTTTTAAATAATGGCGTCGTGTTTTTGATTTTCTTTATTTAGAAAAATAAGCCTTGCATTTTGGGGAGAGAGACCTGGGGGATGAAGACATTTCTTGCCATGAATATACTCATTCCTACCTCCATCTTGATATTGTTTGTTGTTGGTTTTTTTCCAGAGGAGGAAATTAGTAATATGAGAAAGGAGCTGGACAAATACGGAATACAAATGCCATCTTTCAGCAAAATAGGTGGTATTCTGGCTAATGAACTGTCAGTGGATGAAGCTGCTTGTGAGTCTCCTGACATCAGAACTTGCTGTTGACATGGGATTCACCTATACTTTATTCGTTGATTTTGGTTACAAGAAATAGAATGTTGAGAAAATACCTTCAGCCCCCTTTTGAAGTTTTTATTGCATGTATTGTAGATGGTTAAATTGAGCACATGAAAATATAACCATGGGATTGATTTAGTCTTTAAACATCTACTTATGCAGTTTGAATTAAAACGTTTTAGAAATATCTTTATTCTCCAAAATATTTCTTGGTTTTCTATGTCCTGTCCTGGCCCTTTGCTTTCTTCGGTTGAGTACATTGCTGCAGTTGTCTTTTAGCATTGCAAGTTAAATTACAGATACCATTTGGAAACAACCTGGTACTTTAAACGTGTCCATGTGACCGTTCAAACCCCTAGTGGTTGACATAGTGTTTGGTTCATTTGAAGCTTTCAATGCAGGTTGAGTAAATTAATACAGATTACACGGTAGATGCTTAGGAGACAGGACCCAAGATAGATGGGCAGGTGGAGAGGTCGTCGGAGGGGCTCTCTGGGAAGTGCCTAGGGTCTCTTCTTTTGCCCTTGTTACTGGAAGCCAGAGAAGAAAGTAAAAGAAAAGTAAATTAAAAGAAAGCAAACTGCTTACATTATGTGGTGTCATTACAGCTGTCCATGTTGTCTTTCCTGATAAAAATCTTTTTTTTCTCTTTTCAGTGCACGCTGCAGTTATAGCCATTAATGAAGCTATTGAAAAAGGAATAGCAGAGCAAACCATCATAACGCTAAGAAACCCAAATGCAGTTTTAACTTTAATAGATGACAACCTTGCACAGGAGTATCAGAAGGAACTCTGGGAAGCCAAAAAGAGAAAAGAGGAAAGTGCAAGACTGAAGGTATTTAATTAGATTCCTAGTACTATGGCTATGAGCATAAAAAAGCCTTTTTGTTAAAAGTGATATTTTTAAATCAACTGGCTGTGGTCTCTGTAGCCATAGGCCATTGGTTTGGGTGAAATTTAAGGGTAAGAGAAGACTATGCACTATGTAAAAAAAATGAGGTTTCCTTTTATGATGATTCTTCCAAGTTGCAAGGATTAAAGGTCATGTCGTAAATTTTTACTACTTTCCTGGGAAGTGTAGATACAGTAGCTAAACATCGTCCCTCGTGAGGCATCACCACCTGCAGACCTTGTATTAGCCAGGATACCTTTAGATTCATTATAGAGAGTAATGATTCATTGCGGTGAAGTTGAGAGATGCTGTTTTTGAATTCACTCTCCTCGTTTTCTCCCATTAGTTCACCCTCATATTTTGCCTTGCGTCCTCTGCAAGGCAGCCTGATCCTGACTTGACCCAACGTGTCTTACATGACTGTGGGCTTTGTATACACGTAGAGCTTCCATTTCCTGGCCACCTCTCTCCTCCTCAAGCTCTTGCCACATCAGCTTCAGCTCCGTTCCCAAACTTTTCTCACCTGGTGGCTTCTGGCGCTATCTGGCACACTTGCTCCCTCCCCCCCCCCCCCCCCCCCCCCCCCCGACCACCTGCCTTGAGGTTGTTGACTCACGTGGCTCCTTGCTGCTTTGTTGCCATGGTTCTCCTCTGTATCTCTTAGTGTCTCTTCTTCCTCCTGCCTCTGTGTATGGGAATTCTTTAAGGTCTGACACTGAATCCCATCTGTCTCTGTTCTTCCTAAGCTCATCCACTCACTGAAGTGATAGGAGCTTGCTACCAGGCCCTCTAATGCTCCTCCAGGTGACTTCATCTCTGTCCCATGGGCCTTGCCCCTCACTACATAGGAAGAGTGAAGAGTGCTTATCTCTACCCTGCCCTTGTCACACATGGGCCCCTTACTGACTTCACTTTGGAAAGACTTCGCCCATGTGTTAGAACTCCTTCTGTGCCCCCCATATCCATCTCTGCATTCTGTTGCCTCTTCTTGCCAGGCTTACATCTGTCTCCCACTTTCTAGTCTTACCATTCTTGTCTCAGCCTTGCCCTCCCCCCTTACCATGCCTCAGGGTTCTTCCAGCACCTTCCTCAAGGGTGGCCCTGCTTCCTACCATTCTCCGAACCAACCGCTCTCGGAGCTACAGGTGGCAAAAGTAATCTTCAACTACAGATCTGATATCAGCCCCTGGAAACCTCCCTGCATTCCCTGCTGCCTACTGAGTTAAGTACAGGCCCTTCAGTTGGCTTTAAAAAGCCTCCGGAGGGGGCACCTGCGTAACCCAGTCAGTCAAGCGTCTGATGATCTCACATTTCAGGGATTCAAGCCCTGCACGGAGCTCGCTGCTCTTAGCACAGAGCCCGCTTCAGATCCTCCCTCCCTCCCTCCCTCTCTCTTTCTCTCTTTCTCTCTCTCTCTCTCTGCTCTTCTCCCTTGCACGCTATCTCTCTCTCTCAAAATGAGTAAATAAACATTAAAAAAAAAACTTCCAGGATACCCAACCAACCTCCCCATCTTTCTGGCTGTGTGCTGTAGCCCAACTTGCCAAACTGTCTTGCCTTTTTCACCAAATCCTGTAGTCTACACCCTGTTCCCCTCTCTGCCCTGTTCCTCCAGGTTCTCCTCGGTTGTCACCTTGTTCAAGTGTTCTTTCCAACTGAGTGTGTAATTCTACAGAGTCTGTTCTACGTATATTCGTTATTTATGGTGTCGATATTATTAGATGAATGCAGTGAAATTGCCAATATTCCACTGGCTTCAGTCTACACAAAGTGGCAATATCAAGTGGTCCAACCTAATGTTTTCCACAAGAGACAGTTAGACACTTTCAGAGAGTCACTGGGGCTCTTGTTCGTCTTCGTCATCCCTGCCAGGTGTATGTAACCCCAGTGTCTTGCACAGAGCAAGCACTCTTTGGTGCTTATTCTGAATTCAGATGAATCTAAGTAAACCATTTTTCTCACTCTTGGCATTTGGCTTTTGAATATCGAGATTGGAAACCTTGTATTTAACCTCAGGAATCAGGAAAGACTTTGTCTTGTAGAATAACTGTATTTCCGAAGAAGAAAGAGACGCCTATGAAGAGCTGCTGACACAAGCAGAAATCCAAGGCAACATCAATAAAGTCAACAGTAAGTAATGAAGGAAACGGAGATACAAAGTTTCCTTGTCAGAATTGCACCAAAACTCCATTTGTGTCCTTGTAAAATTGCCTTATGTGGTGAAAAATCCACTAAATGTCAGTGTTGCTCTTAATTATGGTGCGTCATCTGGCAGCATCCCATGGAATTTTGGGGGTGATCTTGCCCGCCAGTGCATGCAGAGTATCTTGGAATACCTTGAAGCTAGTTTAGTTCTACCATCTCGTTTCGAACCTATCCCTTAGTTGGGCTCATATTGAAGGCTGTTTAGTAAAAATTATGACTTAAGGATTTTCATTTCTTGCCCATGATTATGTGACAGTGTTTGACTGGAATTGTAAAAAATATTGTTGACACCTGTGCTCTTTTTTTTTTACTGTCCAGTCATTGGTTTGCACTTGGTAAGAATTATTTTCTTACAGTGTGTGCACCTTTATGGCAAGTGAATGAGACTGAATGGGCCAGTGAAATTGCACGGTGGCGGGTTTGAATCCCATGTCCCCGAACTGTTGGGGAGTCTCACAGTGTAATTTCTCTTCCTATCCAGTTCAGTTGTATGACAGTAAAGAACAGAAAACTAGGGTAATTAAAATTATCACATGTAAGTTCAGAGAGATTAATCTCTTTACTAGGCTTTTTTCCCATCTCTAATAAAAATTGGTTTCATGGGGCACCTGGGTGGCTCAGTTGGTTAAGTGTCTGACTTCAGCTCCAGTTAAGATCTCATAGTGTGTGGGTTCAAGCCCTGAATCAGGCTCTGTGCTGACAGCTCAGAGCCTAGAGCCTACTTCAGATTCTGTTTCCCTCTCTCTCTGCCCCTCCCCTGCTTCCTCCCTCCCTCCCTCCCTCTCTCTCTCAAAAATAAATAGAAATTTTTTAAAAACTGGTTTTACTTGAGGCAGTAAGGAATTCTACCTGACATTTATTTCCCCTGTGGCTTTCGAAAAAGCCCATATATACACAAAAAACTAATACATGGAAGACCATTGAGCCCATTTGATAAAGTTTATGAACCATCTGCCCAATTTAAACTTGGGGGTATCCACTAATTACAACAGTCCTAAGCCTTGTCCCTGATTTAACCTCCTAGATGACCTTTGAATGCTCTTTACTGTACTTAACAGTTCCAAAGACACCATAGGTTTTCCCTAGAAGTTTGCCCCAAGTGGCTGGTAGAGACATATTCAAAGGGTTCAAATAGTAATCAAGGAGGCCCAGAGAAAATTGATGTAAATATCTAGCAGTTAACAACTGAGTGGGTTTGAGAATTTCCCTCACACACAAAATTGCTGACAGCTCCAGGGTAACTTTATTTTTAAGGGATCACCTTAACACCAGGGAATGTATGTTCTTCTTTCATTCTTATTTAATTTTGAACATATTGGTGATGGTACACGAAACAGTTTTAAGTTTCTCTTTCTGCTGTATTTGAAAACTGAGAATTTCATTATGCTTGACAGAAATGAATTACAGGAAGAAATTACATTGCCAGCAAGGCAGCTGAGGTGCATAAACTTCGGGAGGAAATGATTCCATAGCCTTTTGCCATCCTTTATTTTGAAAACAGGTTTCTTTTTCTTTTTCTTCTCTTTTTTTTTTTTGGTTTCTTTTTAATAGAATACCTTATATAAATGTTTTCATACTTAATGGCATACTTTTCTGACCACAAATTTCATGCCACAGTGGCTATGCTTTCTTTCCCATTTTCAAATAAAAAGCATGAGATGATTTGCACTGATGCATAACCAGCTCAAATTATGAAGGGCATTGCAATGTTCACCGGCTTCCAATGCGTAGAACATGATGATTCTGAAGTTGTTTTCTCTCTCCCCATCTGAAAATTTATAATCGAATAGAACTAACAACAGTCTTGAAAAACCCACTAGAACATATTTTAGTCAGGGACATGACAATAAGACAACCGTATGCTTTAAAATAAGTATAGCTACTTGATAAGCCTTTTCTCAACCATGTAGGTTATTATCCTAAAGTGTTAAGGTGTCTGTGTTCATTACAGCCAGAGAAGTGACGTAAGTGACAGCTTCGATGGTAATGTCATCAGATCTATTGTCAGAGGCATCAGCTTTGTTTGAACTGCCATCATTTAACTTTTTGGTTTGGCATATGCGTTCCATTAGTTACAACACATATTCTGTTAAGATCAAGGCGGGAAATACTGTTAAATGCAGAGTATAAGTGAGTGGGTAAGCTCACTTTATTTGTTTACTTTTAGGAGAAATGGTTCCTAAAGAGTGTCATAAGGATATGATTTTCTGCTATTTTACCATCCAGTGGTGCACATTCACATAATGGAGTTTTCAAAGGGGAAGTAGAATCCTCTCCAAAATAATAAGAGACACAGCTGGGAGGCTTTTGGTGACTTTCACACGACAGCAGATGCCACAGATGTCCACTGACCTTTCTTTCTGGGATTTTTTTTTGTTGGACATAGCCATTCTTAGAATGGAGAAACATGTTGGGGTTCTTAAAGTCCTTTAGAATAAGTGTAAGTTTTGGAGGGGTGTAACAAAGAAAATCACATTGGCTGTAAGTATTTCCTGCTGTTGAACGATGTGTGTCAGGAGAAAGGTTATGGAGGGTAACTCCTTGTGAATGAGTTACAGAAGGCAAATTGTCATCTGTTCAAAGGGTTAGAGTAATCTTAGCTTTAATCTAGTCACGCATTAGGGAGACAGACTACCCATGAAAAGCTCTAGAATTCTATGAGTCTGTGTACTCTCTCTTACCCTGAAACTTAATTTACAGGACAAAATGCTGCTGGTTCTGTCCAGTTTGTTGCTGCCTGGTGGCAGGGTCAGTCACTCATTCTTCCAGTTGGTCAGCAATTCGGTTTCTTTTTTCTGAAAACTGTGATGAATCTACTGTTTCAGGCACCCTCAGTTTGGTCACTAAATTCAGGTCTTTAGAAGCTGAACATTACAACGGGTAGAGATCTCACAGAGCTTGTGGTAGGGTCAGATAATGTAAACCAAGGCATTTCTGTGATCAGTGTTTTTGGCTTTGTTTTGTTTTTTAAGGTTAGGGGATACTGGCACAGTTATTTAATCTTACCAATTTTGGTTGTAATATTTTATTTTTTAAATTTTTTGAAGTTCATTTGAGAGAGAGAGAGACAGTGTAGGTGGTGGTGGGGGAGTCGGGGGGTGGAAAGACAGAGAAAAAGCACCAGTGGGGGAAGGGCAGAGAGACAGAGAGAGTCCCAAGCAGGCTCCACACCGTCAGCCCAAAGCCCAACGTGGAGCTCAAACTCACAAAACTGAGAGATCATGACCTGATCCGAAACCGAGAGATACTTAACCAACTCAGCCACCCACGCGCCCCAGGTTGTAATATTAAACACACACACACACACACACACACACACACACACCCCTACCTGAAATGTTTTTTTCTTAAAGTCACACTTGGCAAAACCCAAGAGTGGAGGGGAGAGTGTTCTGAGAATGAATACCAACA
Source organism: Felis catus (assembly GCF_018350175.1). Taxonomy (NCBI): domain Eukaryota; kingdom Metazoa; phylum Chordata; class Mammalia; order Carnivora; family Felidae; genus Felis; species Felis catus. The sequence goes on from NC_058368.1 coordinate 140,599,739, forward strand.
CTCTCAGGCAGCACTCTCTGCAGGTGCTGGCCGGGTTGCCCGTGGTGCTGCATCAGAGTGGGGTACAGCAGCAGGGTGAGGCTGGCTTCTGAAGTTCATGTAGCTTCGGTCTCCTTGCAAAGGCAGTACTAATACACAAGGAGTGTTCAAAAACAAGGCCTGTGGGATCCGTATGGCCCATCTCTAAATACTGTGGGGATCCCCAAGTGGTGACCTCTTGAGGAACTGAAACGACCTGAAGCCCTAATGGAAGTGAGACCAGAGCTGATCCTGAAGGGTAAGATTTCGTAGGGAAGTCATGCTAGACAGGAGTGACCTCAGAGCCCCAGCTCTTTCTTTGCTGAAGTCCTTTTAGGGACCATCTCCATGGACTGGACTGACTTCTAGGTACGGAGCTACCATTTCCACGGCTCTGCCTGGCCTCCATCTGCAGCTTTTCAGAGTTCATGGAAAGGGACTGCTTAGGTTGTAACCCTTGGAAAGATGGGCTGGCTAGGTCAGCAGAGAAAGCTGTGGAAAAAACGGACATTCTGATGGAATGTGACACCCACCCCCCACCCCCTGCTCAGGGCTGGCTGCAGTGAGCCACATCAATGCTGTCATTCGGGAAGGCGACCCCGAGAACACGCTGCTTGCCCTGAAGAGACCGGAGGCCCAGCTGCCTGAAGTTTATCCTTTTGCTGCTGGGATGTATCAGAACGAACTTTTCAACCTCCAGAAACAGAACGCCATGGTAAGTCCGAGGGCACTCCAGTTACAAAGATGTTAATTCTAAGTTAGAGCCGTGAGGAAGGCAGTTTAGGAAAGGTGAATGGGCATAGAGTCTTTAACTTGGATCAACCCCCATTCCCACTCCCTCCCTGGATCAATTCCATGGCTGAGTTCCTCTTTAAATCCTGCTTTTTATCTCTGTAAAGAATCTGCATAGTTAGGAAATTCAAGCAGAGCTCAACACAAACACACCTTGAAAAGAAGTCATTCTTGTTCTCTGGTTTTTGAAACACGTTGGATAACTTTTTCACTATACTGAAATTTTTTTTAACTATGTCATGTTTTTGAAATAGAATAATTGGCTGTGAATCTGCAGTTCTAGAAATCTGCAACCAAGAATATTAGCACCATGGCTTTAATTTTTTGTAAATTTCATGCTGCTTAATATGCTGATGATATTAGACAGTAATATATACGGTTACAGTATTAAAACCATGTGTACTCGTGTAGGATTAACCCAGACAACGGAACAGAATAAAAATTACTGGAAGCAGAGCCAAGAATTAAGTAGATGAGAACACTAGTATTTCAAAAAGGTGGGGAAAAGAATGAAATCCTTCCAAGTGTTTAACCATTTGGGAAAGAAAACATGACCTCATTCTACATATCAGAATAAATTTCCACTATAAAAAGTTAAATGTAAAAAGTAACTTAAAAAATGAAGGTTCGAAGGAAACGTAAAAAACCCTGGATCTTAAAAATCCGAAACGGCACTGTTGCACCAGAAAAAAGCGAGGAGGAGAGGCCGAGAGCATGAACAGCTAATTCACAAAGCAAGGAATATACAATGACACACAAAAAATGTCCAACCTCAATCGGAAGTAAATGGGAATTAAAATAGTTATTTTGGGAAATCAGATTGGTAGAGCGTTGAGAGATCTAACGTAGCGTAGGTATAAATTTGGCACAGTAGGCGTCTTCACAGCCGGTGGAAGCAGGAATGGTGCACCCTTTCTGGAGAATGAGCTCAGCAATGTGTATGCAAGTCTATTAGCCATTATCCTGTCAATTACAGTGCTAGGAAAAGAGCCTAAAGAATATGAATCAAAAAGTATTCACAGCATGGTGTATAATACTGAGAAGCAAGGAACAAACCATGTGCTTCGCAACAGATTGCACACACTAAATCAAGCAGAAAAAATGAGATCAAAACATACAGCATTGTCTAGAGGGTTTTTGGTAATAGGGATAAAAACAAGTTCTGCTAAAAAAAAAAAAAACTTCTATAAATGTTTGCATGAATTAAAAATAAAAGGATATACCTTAAAGGGCTTGGGTGGGAGGATTTTTTTTCTTACTCTTGATTATCAAGACTTCTCATTTTCTGAAAAGAAAGATGTTACTTTATAATAAAAGAAAAAGAGCTTATCTTCTTAAGTTGCACTTAGGTTCTTTCATTAATAGTTCTCCCACGCCAGCAGCTTTGAAGCCCAAGGCTACTTACGCTCAGGCCTAGTGATTCATTCCTAACTGGTCATCGGTCAGCCTGTGGTTGTCCAGCCCCATTTCTTCTTTTTCTTATCCTTGCTGCTGTAATACCACATTAGATACTTGTGGGCACTTCACTGGAAAGGGTAGAGGAGGTGGATCTCAAGTGATTTCATTCTGCTCTTCTGTTTATAATTTTATACCTTCCTTACATGTTAAACATGTAGTTCATGTAAGAAATTTGGATAAAATTTGCTTACATGCTCCCTATAATAACCTCCTTCTTGCTGTTTGCTTTTGTTACTCTAAAATCCATTGCTGTGAGATACCTGTGGAGATCCAGAAAGCTATAATGCCTTTAATATAAATATTACATTGTATACATTAAATACAGAAAATATCCTAAATGTAAATATAGTTGTCAGCTTTTTTCTATTCATTTGATGCTCCCTCTATGTTCCTTCACTATGATGGAAGAAGTAACCCTTTTGAAGTTGGACCAAGTTAGTATAAAATGGTTAAAAGGAAGAGAACATTTAAGGGGGAAGGTGTTCTAAAGTGTAAGATGGGTTGTTTTTTTTAATTTATTTGAGTATAGTTTTTTTTAGGTTTATTTATTTATTTTGAGAGAGAGAGAGCATAAGCAAGGGAGGGGCAGAGAGAGAGAAGGAGAAAGAGAATCCCAAGCAGGCTCCACACTGACAGAGCAGAGCCCAGTACAGGGCTTGATCTCATGAACCAAGAGATAATGACCTGAACCGAAATCAAGAGTCAGACGCTCAACCAACTAAGCCACTTAGGTGTCCCTTATTTGAGTATAGTTGATACACAATGCTATATTAATTTCAAGCATGCAAGATAGTGACTTGAGAAGTTTATGCTATGCACATCGCAAGAATACCTGAGATGTATTTTTTTTTAAATAAACCAAATCCAGAATTATAAATCCTACTTACATTTACCAAATGATATACTTCACATTTCTTCAAATATTCAGGACTCAGAGTATATTTTAAATTTTCTACCCAGTTATTAACAAGTGACTCAGACTAACTTTTTTGGAACTAGAATTGATAGTCTTGCCTTAACAATTGTAGTTTATCTTTCTGGGGTTAGAGGTGAAATTCTCCCCTCTTTTCCTTACTCTTAATTTAAACTGAAAATCACTCCCTAAAATCTTAACCTCACACCCTGAGACAGTGGCAGCATTGTCTAATCCCTCATTTAATTATTTGGTAAGTCTGAGCCTGTAAGCAGCTAATATAACTGGCGGGAATCAATTATGGAAATGCACATGTTTGTGGAATCATAACCATTGGTTGCCATTAACTCTGTCCCCAAAATGATCAGCTAAGGACAACCCAGAAGTCTTCACCTGTTCTTTAAAGCCAGTGACAAAGAGGTAGCCAGTGAGCCCTCTTTCTCCTGGGTTCTCAAAATCTTTAATTTTTCATTGTTCTTTGAAATATGCATTCTAGAGGTGCCTGGGTGGTTCAGTCAGTTAAGCATTCAACTCTTGATCTCAGCTCACATTTTGATCCCATGATTGTGAGTTCAAACCTCAAGTTGGGCTCCATGATGGACGTGGAACCTACTTTAAAAAAAAATGCATTCTAAAACCCCATCACATACATGAGGTGTGTAATTTGGGAAACTTTTATTGCTTACATTTTTCAACAGAACTACTTGGCCCACGAGGAGCTCTTGATTGCAGTGGAAATGCTGTCTGCTGTTGCTTTACTAAACCAGGCCTTGGAAAACAATGATCTTATGTCCGTGCAGAATCAGCTCAGAAGCCCAACAATAGGCTTCAATAATCTGGATGAATCATATGTAGAACGGTAAGGGAACATCTTCCAAATCTCCTTTTAATGCAGAAATGTGTGTTTGGCATATCTTGCATATTAAAGATGTGTTCTTTGCTGAAGAATTCCCTATCACTGTACTCATCTTCTTAAAAGCTAGTCTACTTTGTTTTGAGAGTCCTTCTAATATGCGTCCTTTTTTACAGCCTTTCTTTTAGGGGGACAAAGAGTCTAAAAATGACCACATTGTGGCTTTGACTGATTGATTTGTCATTACCGAAGATTATTGGATAGGCTAAAAATAAAAGAACTATTGAAAACATACCTTCCCTTGGGCTTCTTTTGGAGACAACTGAATGTAGAAGAGTTGGAAGGAACTTTAATAACCATCCAGTCTAATCTTCTTTTATTTTACTGATGAGAGAACTAAACTTGGATTTATGGACCTACAGTTGGGCAGTTGAATCTCAAACCCTGTTCTTTTTGATTGTTAAGCCAAAGGAATCCTGAGACCACAGTGGATCGTGTTAGTGGATAACAGTCTTAGTTTAGCAGCTTCCATTTCATGTTTCTGAAATATGCTGCTTGATAGTATAAAATGCTATAGCAGTTCTAGAGAGAAAATTAAAGGGCCAGAATAAGGAGCCCATCAGAGATTCCGTAAGACAAAAGTCCCAAGTTAAAAGGAGTGATTTTCTGTCCTGGATTCTTGTTAGCCACTAGGGGGAGATGTCTGCATAGATCTTGACAAAAGCTCTTTTCAGGTCCTGATTCCAGCTGGAACTACTTAAATAAGTAGATTGGGTAATTGTCTTGGATCGTGTACATTGTACAAGAAAACTGAAAAGACTTTAGATTTTTTTTTAAATGCTTTACCACTTGTCTGTGGAGAGAATGGCCCCAAAGCGGGAGGACCGAAGAGTTTGCTTTTTAGTCTTCTTGGAGAAATTGATGCTCTTATTCTGCATAAATTTGGCCACCTGGTTAATATAACTCTTGAGTCTGTTACCAAGGTAATTTATTTCCACCTCCACTATTTCTAATGGCACCATTCTCTTCCCCAAGCTTAGAAACCTCAAGTTCAACTCATTTTCCTCAGCCCTCTGCTGCCTTGTGCTATGAACAGCCTGCTCATCTCCTTCCCTGACAACAGCCAGTGTGGGGGTGTTAGCTCTGTCAAATGTCCCCATTTCCCAGCCAGTACCTCATTTGATTTTTCACCTTTACTTCTGTCATCACTTCCAGATTGGTCCTCCTGTGTCTTTTCTATCCTCCTCATTTATTCTCATCTAACCAGTCTTTGCTGCTTTCCCTCAGTGCTTAAGTGGAAGACAAAGCTGGTCACTCCTTTATGAAACATACAGCCCCGTGGGGCTGTAATGGGATGTCTTAGTGAGGTAATTGTCATGACTGTCCCACCCATTGGGCATCCTGGCCGCTGTCCTCTAAATAACCGTGCTCCCTCCCTCCAGATCATCCACTTTGATTACGAAAATTCCTCACTACCTCCCCAGTTTACAAATGACCTGTTAAGGAAATGGTCTCACACCCCATTTGAAAACCAATTTTACCCCTGTGGTTTTCAACGTGGGCCTACAGATACAGCCCCAGAGTTCAAGTATTCTGTATAGGAAACTTTAAAAATTTGCTCATTTTTAATAATCTTTTTAAAGCTTGACTTAAGCACTTTCTGGGCCAGCTGGATGACCAGTACCAAGATGAGATTTCAAGGTTCCCTTTGGTTCTTGTACTGACAGCCCTCATTGATCTTCTCAGCCTCAGCATTTTACTTGCCTGGTCAGCTTTTTAACTCAGTTCTTGGAAACCCAAGTTCACAGGTTTTCAAGATGAAGAAACGTGGCTCTATCTGGGCCTCACCCCATGCTTTCCCAAGTTCTTCATAGCACAGGGGCGTGGGGCAGGGCAACCTTGATGAATCAGACAGAGTGTCAACCTATTTACCGTGGCTTCCACCCTTGGGCTGTGGTTTCCCAGAAAGACTCATTTGTCTAATTCTCACCAAAGTGCTGTCTAGTTGGTATTGGCTCTAGGCATATGTTGTCCCAGATTAATTGTTCTAAATGTAGCTGTGGTTATAATGCTCTCCATTTGTTTCTTGTTCTCATCTGAATTAAGAACATACCCCTCACTGTAAACATGTTGTTCTAACCTTAGCTCTCGGTCCAGCTCTTCTTGTGTTTTGCACCTCAGCCACCCTGGATCCTAATACACTGTGGACTTTCTGGCCTGCCTGCTGCTCTACATGGTCGTGTCCCCACCGGGAATGGAGTGCCGGTCACCCCTGTCCTGGCACACTCCCGGAGCTGCCTTCCATAGATTATGCTTTCACAAATTATTTCCATACTTCTCTCCACCCCAGCTAATGTCATCTCTCCTGAGAACTAGCATTCTGTGGTTAGAGGAACATAGCACCGGAGTCACACATACTTGAGTCTGACTCTTCATAGTCTTGTCTCCTCATCTAAGCGCAAAAAAAAAAAAAAAAAAGCAAAAACACTCACTCTGCATCTGCAGAACAGTTTCGAAGATTAAATACTTGGTTTGATGCCTGTTTCAGGCAAGGTGCTCTACCACTAAGGGTTTCCTCCCACTTCTTCCTTGGAACTTCGTTATTTCTACTCTCCTGGACTGTCTCTCACGACCTTTCTTGTGCTCTGCTTTTATACCCTGTTGGAGTTTCTGTCTTCTTGACCCCTGGGCTGAAAGCTCCTGCACCTTGTTCATGCTCACAGCCCTGCATGCCTGCCACAGGCCTTGCCACGTTGGTATCATGTTAATAATCATTGGCCGAACTGAATTGGGATTGTAATCCTCTTGGAGCTTCAGAAGTCTGTTAGAAATGCAGCATTACTGGTCTGCCTGTAGCAAACAGTGAGGAGAGCTCAGAGAGGTGTGGAGGGAAAGGACTCGGATCTCTCTGTGAGGGTGAACTGCAGAGTATTTCTGTGGTTGGTCCCTTAGTACCGGACACTCATCCTCACATGGAAAAGCCAGTGGAGTTCTGCTGCATTACTTGTAAAATCTCTTCCTTTTGGCCATCGTTGACTCATTTTGTTTCTAAAGAAACTATGTGCAATTCTGGGATTTTTTTCTGCATTCCTCCTTAAGCTTTCTCGTTTTATTCCCATCGGATCATCATTTAGATGTTAAGCATGTGAAATGCCCATGGGGATTTCGCACTTGCTTACAGAATGGTCTCTGTCTATAAGGGGTATTAACAAGTGCAAGTTGAAGTTTATCCATTTTGTTATTGTATCCAGTATTATTTATATACTACTATAAATATATTACTATATTTATATAATATATATTATATATATAATATATCCACTATTATTTATATATATATTACTATATATTACTATATATATTATATATATTATATATTATATATATTATATATAGTAATATATATATTTATATATATGTTTTCCTAGGCTTATAAGGAGTGGTAGGGTGAAAATCTCAAACATGACAGTTAGCCAGTTTCAAGCCTGAATTTAGTGATCCCTCATTCGGTCACAGATAAAGGATCATCGCCACCACTTCCTACACTGAATGATGTTTTTCCCTCTCAAGCTACACTCTGTAGGCACTCTGTGCGCCTTTAAGCACGCAGAATTTTCAGGAAATTGGTCATAATCAGGAAAACAATTTTTTTCAATAGTTTGTTTATTTGGCAAGCGAGTGGTGCTCTGTTAGTGCAGAACCCAGCACGGGGCTCAAACCCACAAACGGTGAAGTCGTGACCTGAGCTGAAACCAAGAGTCAGACACTCAACTGACTGAGCCACCCAGGCATCCCAGGAAAACAATTTTAAACTGAACGTGATGTTATTGGGGCGCCTGGGTGGCTCAGTCGGTTAAGCGGCCGACTTCGGCTTAGGTCATGATCTCGCGGTCCATGAGTTCTAGCCCCACGTCGGGCTCTGTGCTGATGGCTCAGAGCCTGGACCCTGCTTCAGATTCTGTGTCTGCCTCTCTCTGACCCTCCCCTGTTCATGCTGTGTCTCTCCCTGTCTCAAAAATAAATAAACGTTAAAAAAAATAAAATAAACTGAACGTGATGTTCCTTTTTTTAACCTCTGCTGTTAGCAATCCAAAGATGCTATTCAGAAGTCAAAATACATAGTGAATAAATATGTACGTAGAAGCCTGATCTTTATTTCCATGGTGCAATGCAAAAGCCAACTAAACTATTGAGTTTCTTTACTTTAGGCTAGAGTAGCTCATGGTAGCTTACGGTTGCAACATTGGTTCTGTGATTTTTAACTGGGAAAATTGACTGTTGAGAAATGACAGTTTCTTTTTTTTTTTTTTTTTTAAACGTTTATTTATTTTTGGGATAGAGAGAGACAGAGCATGAACGGGGGAGGGGCAGAGAGAGAGGGAGACACAGAATCGGAAACAGGCTCCAGGCTCCGAGCCATCAGCCCAGAGCCTGACGCGGGGCTCGAACTCACGGACCGCGAGATCGTGACCTGGCTGAAGTCGGACGCTTAACCGACTGCGCCACCCAGGCGCCCCGAAATGACAGTTTCTTAATATATCAAGGTGGATAATTTTTTTTCCCTAAAATTCCCCGACCAAGGCAAGTAATTGAGGTGGTTGACCAAACTCTGTCTTCCATAATAAAGAGGGTCAGAGGTCAGAAATGAGGTATAAGAGTGCCGTGGCAGTGACTGGACACAGAGGGAGGTTTTTCAGTAGGTGCTGTGGAGCCTTACGAAAAATGGACAGGTGAGGAGGGATTTTACAACATTCTGATTCAACCCCTATACCACCTTATCAAGAAAATGTATAGTGAAAATGTGTGTTATTCATCAGGGTTTCTGGAAGGAACAAGAAAAATGAGAAGGGTTGAGAACCATGGTTGAGAACCATGGTAATTCTGAATTTTATCACATAAAACTTATCTGGGGGATGTCTGGGTGGCTCACTTGGTTAAGCATCTGACTCTTGATCTCAGCTCAGGGCTTGATCTCAGTGTTGTGAATTCAAATCCCACGTTGAGCTCCATGCTGGGCTTGGAGCCAACTTAAAAAAAAATTACCTACAGCCTCAACAGAGTCAAAACATGCAAAGGCAAGGAAAATTAGTAACTGAGGGGGAAGAAAGCGGTTTCGTAGAGTTGAGGACTTCAAGGGTTTTTTTTTTTCCTTAAGTTGGGTACAAGGTTGGATTTTGAGGTACTTTCATTAAACAGCGCTTGTTTCCAATTCTGTGTCTCCCTCTCTCTCTGACCCTCCCCCATTCATGCTCTGTCTCTCTCTGTCTCAAAAATAAACAAACATTAAAAAAAATTTTTTAAAAAAACAGCATTTGTACATAAAGTATCTTTAAGAAAAAAATGTAATATAAGTGAGCTTGTTGTATGTTCACAAAGGTGTGAAAGAACATTTCATGTGTCTTTCTCCTTTTTAACCTTATAGCATCTACTTTTGGCCATGTGCCAAATTTGAGATGCACAAAATGAACAAAGAGTGAGTGTCTCTGATTAGTATTAATGATTCTCTTCTCTTCCACAGTTACACAAATGCACTATTCACCATGAAGCTGGAAGCCTTATCCCAAGGGCAAGAGAATTTAAGCTGGAATGAAATTCAGAAGTGTATAGATATGGTGAATATTCAAATTCAAGAAGAAAACGATCGTAAGTATGGAACACGTTCCTTCTCATAGTATAATGAGCAACTGAGGTTTCTGGACTACTTAGGTCCCTAGATTAGGAATGCAGATTTTTGCTCATGGAGCCCCAAGAGAGCACTCTTCCCTGATACGCATGTGTATATATAAATTTTTTGCCTGTAATACTGTGTCACCGTATATGCATTACAAAGCATACATAAAAAGACGTAAAAGGATGGGATAAAAATATGTAAACAGAAGTCCTCATGGTTTCTTATTTATACTTCACAGGTGAATACTCTAGTTAACTCAGTTTTTAAAATTTTTTTGAATGTTATTCATTTTGGAGAGAGACACAGAGCATGAACAGGGGAGGGGCAGAGAGAGAGGGGGAGACAGAATCTGAAGCAGGCTCCAGGCTCTGAGCTGTCAGCACAGAGCCCGACACAGGGCTCGAACCCACGAACGGTGAGATCATGACCTGAGTGGGAGTCGGACGCTTCACTGACTGAGCCACCCAGGTGCCCCATAACTCAATTTTTTAGATGCTCAACTTTATTTTGATCTTTTATTTGGGCTTTTTTTTTTTTAATTTTTTTTTTCAACGTTTATTTATTTTTGGGACAGAGAGAGACAGAGCATGAACGGGGGAGGGGCAGAGAGAGAGAGAGACACAGAATCAGAAACAGGCTCCAGGCTCCGAGCCATCAGCCCAGAGCCTGACGCGGGGCTCGAACTCACGGACCGCGAGATCGTGACCTGGCTGAAGTCGGACGCTTAACCGACTGCGCCACCCAGGCGCCCCTTTTTTTTTTTTTGAAGTTTGAACATGTTCCTACCCTAAGAAGAAATTGGAACAAAAACTAACTGTTGCTTTAGGATCACATACCATGATTGATGATTGACTGTGTATCTAGAAATTATGAGCTACCTGCGTGAAAATGGACAATCCCAAGAAGATATGCTCTGAAACATGCTTTCTTGAAGATACACTTGCCTCCTTATCATTTGCCTCTTGCTTGCAAAAACAGAGTGTGGAATCAAGAGCTCTGTAACTGAGCAGTTAGTGTAGTCACTGCTTTCCTGTAGCATGAACTATCAAATTCAAGTTCCACGTGGTCTGTTTCATCATAAAAACAAACTAGCACCATCATCTTTGGCTTCCTCTGAGCTCTTTGATTTGTCAGCAACATTTAGATTAAGATCGCTGATGTCCGTGACCTCCCCTCTGTCCTCCATCTTTGACCTATAACTCATTCTAAGTTTGCTGACTGAATAGGCAGATAGCTCTCTCACACGTTTAGGCTGTTCTAGTGCGTTTTGGTGAGGTCTTAGGTCTGGTCTTCTAAGGCAGAATCTAACTTTGGGATAGTAAAATCCCTGTTGAGATAAAAACATATGACTTTGTTATTTAATTGCATTTGCATAATCTGCTTTGCTTTCTTTACTCTTTCCTATGAGCCCTGTGCCCAGCATCATGGCAGGGTTTGTTTTGTTGTTGTTGTTGTTGTTGTTGTTGTTGTTGTTGTTGTTAAACATCTTGCTCTAGGTGCCTAATAGATAACATGTATTCAGATATGCTGCCTTGACATCATATTCACAGATGGGCCGCTGTTAACACATATATCCAGGCAGTTTCTTCATTTTGTCCTTTTTAAGTTCTATAAACCTAAATTTCCTCTTCTCTGACCACACAGCTTGCTGCTGCCTCTCTGCGTGTCCTTGGAGACATTTTGGAATCCCTGCAATCGGACAGTTTGCACACAGCCCACTTAGCTTTTTTCTGACACGTTGCCTTGGTGGTTCTTGCCAGATGTTAGTCAAGAGGGAAGCACTAATGTGAGCAGATGTTTGATATCGTCTGGTCTGGACGGACACTAGTGTATGTCCTGTTACAAAGTTCACACCCCCAGCCCCCTGCCCTCCTGCCCTGCTACTTGACTCCCAGCTGCACACTCTTGAGTTTCCTGCAGCAATTGTTTGAGTGCTTTGGCTAATGCAATTCAAGAGTAGGACTGCTCTGTTTCGGTAAGCAAAACTAAGAATCAGGTCCCATCTTTGTTTTCTCATTTTTTCCTAGTTCTTGCTGGCAATACCCACAGTCCAGGCCTTTGGTAATTTCTATATGTGCTGCTTTTATGGCAAAGGTGCATTAGTTCTCAGTGCTAAATGGTTGCACTTTTACTCCCATTCTGGACGTTAATTAAAAAGCAGGGTGGAGGATGCCATTTTTGTTGCAGACTATCCAGTAGAGCTTTTGCTTTTTTTTAGGAAAAGAAAAACAAGTAACATTTGTATCCCTTAAAAAAAGAATGGCTTTTTGTTAGGTGGGTGTTATATCTAAGCAGAAATATTTTTGGATTGGTATCTCTGGATTGGTATGGATTTGTCTGTATAGGCATCAACACTACATGTATTTTCCATGGGCTGTACGTCACATGGCTGTTATCATATTTCCTTTGATTATCTTGTCATGAAGGTCATATGCCATAACCACAATAGTTATTTCAGAGACTTCTTTATCATATTTCCTTTCTAGAATTTGCAGAACTCATTGCAGAATATATAATTTCTCTGTGCTTTGGTTTGTTTTATTAGGTCACGATGAGGTATTTTTGTTCAAAGTTCTTGAATTCTTGAGTGTGATATCCTCTGTTTATGTAATTGTTTTAAAAGCTACATAAAAATATACACCATTGTGAACAGACATAAATTACACAGTATAGTAATTAAACCACCCCAAAGAGCTAAGGATTTTTCATGGACACCTTGAAAGTGTTTTACCCTTCCCACCCTGCCCCTGCCACACACACACTTCAAGGTCTAATCCTGTGTCTGAATTGTGATGTGGATAAGGTACCACAGCTAATGGAAGTGCTAAATGTGGAAGGTGCATTTAATAGAGAAGATGCTAAGTGCATTTCCTCAGACTTGGAGGCTCTGTTGATTTCTTCCTGGAAAGTTCACTTTTCCTGGTGGAGCCAGAGAGGAGCATCAGTTTAACCACGTAGCCGAAACAAGGTAGTTTTGGTCCTTTGAATTTTTGCTTTTTTAATTTAGTAGGTACTTGTCTTTGTAGGTTAACTCATCTGCTATCTCAAATGCATGAGCTGTAAGAGAATATCCACTGTCTCACTGGAATAGAACGTTATAGTCTCTGTGATGGTTTAAAGAAGTGGGTCATGAACTGGGGCTCAGCAATGGGATTTTCCCTTCTCTTATAAACAGAGGAAGTGATGCGCATGTGCCCTGGTGGCTTCTGGGTAGGTCTTACATGTCCTGTGAGGTCATTTACTATGACCTCAGTAGCTTGTGTTCTTAGAAACATATCAAACAAAAACTTAAACAAGTGGTTTCAACCAAGTCAGCTGGAATGCACTCACTCCCAGGTGACTGGCCATTAGGAACACATATTCTCTTTCTCAGACATAGTTCTGTTAGGATCATTTTTGGATGGGGTGTTTAAAAGTATTTGGAACAGTCTACCGAAGAGACTTCATGTCCAGGGAATGATATGAAGTATCCCATGCTCTCCAGGTTGTAACTACTACAGGGTAAAACGATAATACCTTGTATGTGGATAGTACTTAGACTTTCCTCAGTTCTTCCAATGTTTTCAGATCATGTAACTTGAGTGTTAGGGAACTACTTTTGCTTTTTCTTCAAACATGTTTAAGTGTTAGAATCTAGAATAATTTCTGGCCTTTTAGATCATCCCTTTTCTTCTACAGATAAATCTCTTCATTCTTAGCGTTTGAATATCGGGATGAAGATACTTCTTAAAAATTATAACTACTTTATTCCATAGCGTGTCACATTTGTAAAGTGACTTATGATTGTGTTTGAAAAAATAACTGACAGAATGAGAAATAGTGAGTTTGGCTTCAGGAATATTTATTTTCAAAACTTACTGCTTGTTAATGTTTACCTTCTTTCCTAGTTCTTGTACATCAGCACTAAGCTGGGAAGTGAAAAAACCCCGTTTGTGTGTGTGTGTATATGTGTGTGCATATACAGTTGACCCTTGAACAGCGTGGTTTGAACTATACGGTTTTTTTTTAAATCAGTAGAGTACTCTAAATATATTTTCTCTTAGGATTTTCTTAACATTTTCTTTTCTCTGGCTTACTCATTGTAAGAATACATGTTACTTGACTATGTTATTACTGAGGCTTCCAGCCAGTAGTAAGCTCTGATTAGTTAAATTTGGGGGGAGTAAAAAATTATACCTGATTTTTTTTCAATATATGAAATTTATTGTCAAATTGGTTTCCATACAACAGCCAGTGCTCATCCCAAAAGGTGCCCTCCTCAATACCCATCACCCACCCTCCCCTCCCTCCCACCCCCCATCAACCCTCAGTTTGTTCTCAGTTTTTAAGAGTTTCTTATGCTTTGGCTTTCTTCCACTCTAACCTCTTTTTTTTTTTTTCCTTCCCCTCCCCCATGGGTTTCTGTTAAGTTTCTCAGGATCCACATAAGAGTGAAACGATATGGTATCTGTCTTTCTCTGTATGGCTTCTTTCACTTAGCATCACACTCTCCAGTTCCATCCACGTTGCTACAAAGGGCCATATTTCATTCTTTCTCATTGCCACGTAGTACTCCATTGTGTATATAAACCACAATTTCTTTATCCATTCATCAGTTGATGGACATTTAGGCTCTTTCCATAATTTGGCTATTGTTGAGAGTGCTGCTATAAACATTGGGGTACAAGTGCCCCTTTGCATCAGTACTCCTGTATCCCTTGGGTAAATTCCTAGCAGTGCTATTGCTGGGTCATAGGGTAGGTCTATTTTTAATTTTTTGAGGAACCTCCATACTGTTTTCCAGAGCGGCTGTCCCAGTTTGCATTCCCACCAACAGTGCAAGAGGGTTCCCGTTTCTCCACATCCTCTCCAGCATCTAGAGTCTCCTGATTTGTTCATTTTGGCCACTCTGACTGGCGTGAGGTGATATCTGAGTGTGGTTTTGATTTGTATTTCCCTGATGAGGAGCGACATTGAGCATCTTTTCATGTGCCTGTTGGCCATCCGGATGTCTTCTTTAGAGAAGTGTCTATTCATGTTTTCTGCCCATTTCTTCACTGGGTTATTTGTTTTTCGGGTGTGGAGTTTGGTGAGCTCTTTACAGATTTTGGATACTAACCCTTTATTTAATATGTCGTTTGCAAATATCTTTTCCCATTCCGTTGGTTGCCTTTTAGTTTTGTTGGTTGTTTCCTTTGCTGTGCAGAAGCTTTTTATCTTCATGAGGTCCCAATAGTTCATTTTTGCTTTTAATTCCCTTGCCTTTGGGGATGTGTCGAGTAAGAGATTGCTACGGCTGAGGTCAGAGAGGTCTTTTCCTACTTTCTCCTCTAGGGTTTTGATGGTTTCCTGCCTCACATTCAGGTCCTTTATCCATTTTGAGTTTATTTTTGTGAATGGTGTGAGAAAGTGGTCTAGTTTCAATCTTCTGCATGTTGCTGTCCAGTTCTCCCAGCACCATTTGTTAAAGAGGCTGTCTTTTTTCCATTGGATGTTCTTTCCTGCTTTGTCAAAGATGAGTTGGCCATACGTTTGTGGGTCTAGTTCTGGGGTTTCTATTCTATTCCATTGGTCTATGTGTCTGTTTTTGTGCCAATACCATGCTGTCTTGATGATGACAGCTTTGTAGTAGAGGCTAAAGTCTGGGATTGTGATGCCTCCTGTTTTGGTCTTCTTCTTCAACATTACTTTGGCGATTCGGGGCCTTTTGTGGTTCCATATGAATTTTAGGATTGTTTGTTCTAGCTTCGAGAAGATTGCTGGTGCAATTTTGATTGGGATTGCATTGAATGTGTAGATAGCTTTGGGTAGTATTGACATTTTGACAATATTTATTCTTCCAATCCATGAGCACGGAATGTTTTTCCATTTCTTTATATCTTCTTCCATTTCCTTCATAAGGTTTCTATAGTTTTCAGCATACAGATCTTGTACATCTTTGGTTAGATTTATCTCTAGGTATTTTATGCTTCTTGGTGCAATTGTGAATGGGATCAGTTTCTTTATTTGTCTTTCTGTTGCTTCATTATTAGTGTATAAGAATGCAACTGATTTCTGTACATTGATTTTGTATCCTGCAGCTTTGCTGAATTCATGTATCAGTTCTAGCAGACTTTTGGTGGAGTCTGTCGGATTTTCCATGTATAAGATCATGTCATCTGCAAAAAGTGAAAGCTTGATTTCATCTTTGCCAATTTTGACGCCTTTGATTTCCTTTTATTGCCTGATTGCTGATGCTAGCACTTCCAACACTGTTAAACAACAGCGGTGAGAGTGGACATCCCTGTCATGTTCCTGATCTCAGGGAAAAAGCTCTCAGTTTTTCCCCATTGAGGATGATGTTAGCTGTGGGCTTTTCATAAATGGCTTTTATGATCTTTAAGTATATTCCTTCTATCCCGACTTTCTGAAGGGTTTTTATTAAGAAAGTGTGCTGAATTTTGTCAAATGCCTTTTCTGCATCGATGGACAGGATCATAGGGTTCTTATCTTTTCTTTTATTAATGTGATGTATCACGTTGATTGATTTGCGAATGTTGAACCATCCCTGCATCCCAGGAGTGAATGCCACTTGATCATGGTGAATAATTCTTTTTATATGCTGTGGAATTCGATTTGCTAGTATCTTATTGAGAATTTTTGCATCCATATTCATCAGGGATATTGTGGTTCTCTTTTTTTTACTGGGTCTCTGTCTGGTTTAGGAATCAAAGTAATGCTGGCTTCATAGACTGAGTCTGGAAGTTTTCCTTCCCTTTCTATTTTTTGGAATAGCTTGAGAAGGATAGGTATTATCTCTGCTTTAAATATTTGGTAGAACTCCCCTGGGAAGCCATCTGGTCCTAGACTCTTATTTGTTGGGAGATTTTTGATGACTGATTCCATTTCTTCGCTGGTTATGGGTCTGTTCAAGCTTTCTGTTTCCTCATGATTGAGTTATGGAAACGTGTGGGTGTTTAAGAATTTGTCCATTTCTTCCAGGTTGTCCAGTTTGTTGGCATATAATTTTTCATAGTATTCCCTGATAATTGCTTGTATCTCTGAGGGGTTGGTTGTAATAATTCCATTTTCATTCTTGATTTTATCTATTTGGGTCATCTCCCTTTTCTTTTTGAGAAGCCTGGCTAGAGGTTTGTCAATTTTGTTTATTTTTTCAAAAAACCAACTCTTGGTTTCGTTGATCTGCTCTACAGTTTTTTTAGATTCTATATTGTTTATTTCTGCTCTGATCTTTATTATTTCGCTTCTTCTGCTGGGTTTAGGCTGCCTTTGCTGTTCTGCTTCTAGTTCCTTTAGGTGTGCTGTTAGATTTTCTATTTGGGATTTTTCTTGTTTCTTGAGATAGGCCTGGATTGCAATGTATTTTCCTCTCAGGACTGCCTTCGCTGCATCCCAAAGCGTTTGGATTGTTGTATTTTCATTTTTGTTTGTTTCCATATATTTTTTTTATTTCTTCTTGAATTGCCTGGTTGACCCACTCATTCTTTAGAAGGGTGTTCTTTAACCTCCATGCTTTTGGAGGTTTTCCAGACTTTTTCCTGTGGTTGATTTCAAGCTTCATAGCATTGTGGTTTGAAAGTATGCATGGTATAATTTCAATTCTTGTATACTTATGAAGGGCTGTTTTGTGACCCAGTATATGATCTATCTTGGAGAATGTTCCATGTGCACTCGAGAAGAAAGTATATTCTGTTGCTTTGGGATGCAGAATTCTAAATATATCTGTCAAGTCCATCTGATCCAGTGTATCATTCAGGGCCCTTGTTTCTTTATTGACCGTGTGTCTAGATGATCTATCCATTTCTGTAAGTGGAGTGTTAAAGTCCCCTGCAATTACCACCTTCTTATCGATAAGGTTGCTTATGTTTGTGAGTAATTGTTTTATATATTTGGGGGCTCCCGTATTCAGCACATAGACATTTATTATTGTTAGCTCTTCCTGATGGATAGACCCTGTAATGATTCTATAATTCCCTTCTTCATCTCTTATTACAGCCTTTAATTTAAAGTCTAGTTTGTCTGATATAAGTATGGCTACTCCAGCTTTCTTTTGACTTCCAGTGGCATGATAAATAGTTCTCCATCCCCTCACTCTCAATCTAAAGGTGTCCTCAGGTCTAAAATGAGTCTCTTGTATACAGCAAATAGATGGGTCTTGTTTTTTTATCCATTCTGATACCTTATGTCTTTTGGTTGGCTCATTTAGTCCATTTACATTCAGTGTTATTATAGAAAGATATGGGTTTAGAGTCATTGTGATGTCTGTAGGTTTCATGCTTGTAGCGATGTCTCTGGTACTTTGTCTCACAGGATCCCCCTTAGGATCTCTTGTAGGGCTGGTTTAGTGGTGACGAATTCCTTCAGTTTTTGTTTGTTTGGGAAGACCTTTATCTCTCCTTCTATTCTAAATGACAGACTTGCTGGATAAAGGATTCTCGGCTGCATATTTTTTCCTGTTCCTCACATTGAAGATCTCCTGCCATTCCTTTCTGGCCTACCAAGTTTCAGAGAGATCGGTCACGAGTCTTATAGGTCTCCCTTTATATGTTAGAGCACTTTTATCCCTAGCTGCTTTCAGAATTTTCTCTTTATCGTTATATTTTGCCAGTTTCACTATGATATGTCATGCAGAAGATCGATTCAAGTTACGTCTGAAGGGAGTTCTCTGTGCCTCTTGGATTTCAGTGCCTTTTTCCTTCCCCAGATCAGGGAAGTTCTCAGCTATTATTTCTTCAAGTACACCTTCAGCACCTTTCCCTCTCTCTTCCTCCTCTGGAATACCAATTATGCGTAGATTATTTCTCTTTAGTGCATCACTTAGTTCTCTAATTTTCCCCTCATACTCCTGGATTTTTTTATCTCTCTTTTTCTCAGCTTCTTCTTTTTCCATAATTTTATCTTCTAGTTTACCTATTCTCTCCTCTGCCTCTTCAATCCGAGCCGTGGTTGTCTCCATTTTATTTTGCAGATCATTAATAGCATTTTTTAGCTCCTCCTGGCTGTTCCTTAGTCCCTTGATCTCTGTAGCAATAGATTCTCTGCTGTCCTCTATACTGTTTTCAAGCCCAGCGATTAATTTTATGACTATTATTCTAAATTCACTTTCTGCTATATTGTTTCAATCCTTTTTGACCAGTTCGTTAGCTGTTGTTATTTCCTGGAGATTCTTTTGAGGGGAATTCTTCCATTTCGTCATTTTGGATAGTCCCTGGAGTGGTGCGGACCTGCAGGGCACTTCTCCCGTGCTGTCTTGAATAACTTGCGTTGGTGGGCGGGGCCGCAGTGTGACCCGATGTCTGCCCCCAGCCCACCGCTAGGGCCACAGTCAAACTGGTGTGTACCTTCTCTTCCCTTCTCCTAGGGGCAGGATTCTCTGTGGGGTGGTGTGGCCCCTGTCTGGGGTACTTGCACACTGCCAGGCTTGTGCTTGGGATCTGGCGTATTAGCTGGGGTGGATCACCAAGTGCACAGGGGCAGGAGGGGCAGGCTCAGCTCACTTTTCCTTTGGAGATCCGCTTCGGGAGGGGCCCTGTGGCACCGGGAGGGAGTCAGACCCACCGGAGGGATGAATCCGCAGAAACACAGCATTCTGTGTTTGCGAGGTGCAAGCAAGTTCCCTGACAGGAACTGGTTCCCCTGGGGTTTTGGCTGGGGGATGGGCGAGGGAGATGGCGCTGGCCAGCGCCTTTGTTCCCCTCCAAGCTGCGCTCTGTCATCCAGGACTCAACAACTCTCCCTCCCGTTGTCCTCCAGCCCTCCCGTTCTCCAAGCAGAGCTGTTAACTTATAACCTCCCAGATGTTAAGTCCCGCTGGCTGGCAGAACCCACGCAGTCTGGCCCCTCCACTTTTCAAGCCAGACTCCGGGGCTCTGCTTGGCCAGCAGGCTCCCTCCCGCCAGTCCGTGCAGCGCGCACGCCTCTCCGCCCTTCCTACCCTCTTCCGTGGGCCTCTCATCTGTGCTTGGCTGGGGAGAATCCGTTCTGCTACTCTTCTGGCGATTTTCTGGGTTATTTAGGCAGGTGTGGGTGGAATCTAAGTGATCCGCAGGACGCGGTGAGCCCAGCGTCCTCCTACCCCGCCATCTTCCCTATACCTGAATTTTTGACTGCACAGGGTGTTGGTGCTCCTAACCCCCACATTGTTCATGTGTCTACTATATATAAGTATATTCGTGCATATACTGTAGTATTTTATGACTGGTTGATAATTTATTTTTAATAATAAGGTAGTACGGAGAATGGGCCTCCAAATAGATACCCTTTGCTGGTGTTGCAAAAATTTGCCAAGTTCCATGACTTTGCTCTGTATTTTTCTTTCCTGGACCTTCTAGTCTATTTCCTAAGAACCTGTGGTATGATGGAGATGGTTGAAGGTTGAGCTGGTAGATATGGTTATTATTCTTTTGGTATATCCATGAGTTAGGGCTCCAGATGTTATTTTACCAGGTGGTTTAATAGAAGCAATTTGTGATAGTAATTAGTCATAACTAAACCTTAAAACTATCTTAAAAAACATGTCTGACTGTTAATCTCTAGGAGGCCTATCTACACTCCCCAACCACGTGCAGCTACTTTAATCATTAAAATTAGATAAAATTTAAAATTAAGTTCGTCAGTCATACTGGCCACATTTTAAATGCTTAATAGTTACATGAAGTGTATTCGACAGCCCAGTCAGAGAACGTTTTCATCATCACAGAATGTCCTATTGGACAGCATTGGCCTGTATGGACCTGGAAATTTGCTCTACTGATACTATAGGGAATTGTTTGATTTAGAACTATCTCTGTTTTGGCATCCGTCACAAAGTGGTAACATAATCTAAAGAATAGAATGTATATCCAAACCTCTTTGTATTTCAGGGTTTTTTTTCTGTACATCTCGACATTAAATTTTTCCAGCTCTGTTGTTCTGTGGTTCTGTCACTCATTGCCTTCACACTGCTATCTAAGTGAGGTTTCCACTAGAAATTAGCATTCCTCCTGCTACTTGTATATAAAGTTGTCCTCCCATTTTATAACACCTTCACTGAGATATAATTTATATACCATAAAATTCACCCATTGATTGTTTTTATGGTGACTTTTATGGATTTAAAAAGTTGTACTACCATCACACTATCTAAATTCATAATATTTTCATCACCCCGAGAAGATACTTTGTAGAGTCACTCCCCTTTGCCTGTCCTCCCGTTCCCCCCACCCGCAACCACTGGTCTACTTTGTTTCTGTGGATTTTCCCATTGTGGATATTTCATATAAGTAGAATAGTGTCTAAGTTTTTATGTGAACCTGTGGTTCCCTAAAGTGTATATACCTAGGAGTAGAATTGCTAGATCAGATGGTTATTCTGCGTTTAGTATTTTAAGGAACTGCTTGTTTTCCATTATGACTACCATTTTCTGTTCCCACCAGCAATGTATGAGAGTCCCAGCGTCAGCACATCTTCACACTTGTTACTGTTTGTCTTATTTTTATTGCCGTCCTAGTGGCTATGAAGTGGTATCTCATTGTGATTTGGATTTGCATTTTCCTGATAACTAATATTGAGTATCTTTTCATGCGATTATTAGCCATTTGTGTATCTTCTTTCAAGAAGTGTGTGTTCAAGGCCTTTACCCATTTTAAATTGGGTTTTCCTTTCTTATTGTTGAGTTGTAAGAATTCCTTATATATCTGGTATACATGTATATAAGGTGTACGAGTCTTTTATCACATAGAGGATTTGCAAGTATTTTCCCCCATTCTATAGATTGCCTTCACTTTCTCTGGTGTCCTTTGAAGCATAAAAGTTTGCATTTTTACATCCTGTGTATTTATTTTTTTTCTTTAGTTGTGTTTCTGGTGTCACTATTAAAATTAGCACCTAACCCATGGCCACAAAGATTTACTCCTGTGTTTTCATCTAAGTGTTACATAGATTAAGCTTTTACACTTCAGTCTGTGATCCATTTGGAGTTATTTTTTTGTGTAGGCTCTGATGTAGAGAGTCCAGCTTCATTCTTATGCATGTGGCTGTCCAGTTGTCCCAGTGCCGTTTGTTATAAAGACTTGTACTTGTTGAGTTGTCTTGGCAGTCTTGTCAAAAATCAGTTGCCCACAAATGTAAGGGTTTATTTCTGAACTCTAAATTCTTTTCCATTGATCCATACATCTATCCTTATGCCAGCACCATGCAGTATTGATTAACTGTAGCTTTGTAGTAAGTTTTGAAATTGTTAAGAGAACTCCAGTTTTGTTCTTTTTTCAACACTGCGTTGGTTATTCTTGGTCCCTTGCATTTACATGTGAATTTTAGATACAGCTTGTCAATTTCTGTTTGAAAGAAAAATGCAATTGGAATTTTGATAGGGATTACCCTGAATCTATTGATCAGTTTGAGGAGTATTTCCGCCTTAACAGTATTGTTTGGATCCATGAACATGAGATGATTTTTCCATTTATTTAGGTCATCTTTAATTTTTTTCAGTGGCGTTTCGTGGTTTTCAGCATACGTCTCATGCTTCTTTTGTTAAATTTATTCCTGTTTATGATTTAAGTAGTTATAATGTATTTGTGATTAGAATCTATTCCAAATGGAATTTTCTCCTCCATTTCATTTTCACATCGTACACTGAGTGTGTGTAGAAATACTCTACACTTTTGTACATTGACCTTGTATCCTGCAGCCTTAGCTCTGCTTATTAGCTCTTAGAGGTTTTCTTATGTGCAGGGGGTTCCCTACCCCCTTTCTAACTCCATCTTTCTTATAGGTGATTCTAGAGAACTTATGATGTACTGTGACTTAAGAGGAAAACTTTTTTTCTTGCCCTAGGAATCGTAGCTGTAGGGTACATCAATGAAGCTATTGATGAAGGGAATGCTTTGAAAACTTTAGATACTCTGCTCTTACCTACTGCTAAGATCAAAGATGTGGATCCAGACTGCGCCCAGCACTACCAGGATGTTTTATACCATGCTAAAATGCAGAAACTCATGGTGAGTCTTAGTAGGTTTGTTGCTTTTAAATTTACAGACTGGGTGGGGGGAGAAGGGCTGAGAGGGAGGATTTTCTTGATTTGTTTTGCCTACGGCTTATGAGATACTCTTCCCACAATTGCCTATGGACCAAAATGGAAATAATAGGGCTATTTTTATCCTGGTGTCAAACATGAGCAGGAAGCTGGCTCCAGAGCTAATCACTGCTTTTACTTTAACTAAAACCTCACTGGTGGGTGAGTTCTTGTTCAGATTCCAATTCATTGGATATTTACTGAGCACATACTGTATACATAGTGTACTGTATAGTGTGTGGTAGAGGGAAAAAGGGTAGAAGGAACACATGACATTTGAAGATCTCTGTCCTTCTTAAGATGCTGAGAAATGGAGGTAGTGGGCATTCTTATATAGAAGAGTTAAATAACAGTAGAGATGAGTATGTGACACAGTGTGAAAACAAGGCATGCACCGAATACTTCAGAGACCATGGATTTTTGTGGGCTAGAATCCTAAGAGGAGTGGTCATGGAGAGAGAACAGGAGCTGCCCCTGGAAGGGAAGGAGGAGCTGGTTAGGTGGGCGGAAAGCAGGATGGTGCAGGCTGGGAATACAGTGCTGGGCAGGTGTGAGCCTGGTTTGTTCTCAGCACAGGAAGAGACTGACCTGGCCACAGTCCCTTTGAAGAGCACAGGATTTTTTCCATGCTGCAGAGCTTAGACTGGTGTTAGGAAGTGTTCCACAGATACTGGCCAGTGTTGGAAGGGTGCTGAGTGGTGAAGCTTATGATCTGTTCCTTGAGAGTGAGAGAGAGATGCTCCCTGGAACCGACCCCACTCATAGATGCCATGTCTCCAGCTGCAAGCCAAAACCTCAAGGAGTGGAGGTCTTCTCTGTATAGGTCTTTCCACCCCGAAACTGCCTCATCTGAAGCAGGAACAGCATCTTTGATTAGAACAAACATTTATTGAGCACCTGTTGTTTGCCAGGCATGATACTCCGTATTTGTATGCATATTATCTCATATAATCCTCATAATAATCCATAACAGCCATGTGGGTTAAATGTCCTTATCATTACTTACAGATAATGAAACTTAGGCTAAGTAATGTATCCAAAACTATCCAAAAAGTAATTAGTTCTGCAACTATGCCCTGGTCCAATGGATTCAGAAACCTGTATTATAAAGGCAGAGGGAAGGGGATGTTTATTGTTGCATTGTAATAACAAAAGACCCCAAACAATATAAATATCCTTCAAGAGAGGCCCAGTTAAGTAAGTTGCATTATATCCATATAGTGAAATACTCTGTGGTCGTCAGAAAAATTGAGTGAGCCTATACTGGATAATCTTCAATATGTATATTGTTAAGTAAAAAAAAAAAAAAGTTTCCACATGCTTGAAAATGGGATACACACCCATAATAAACATACTCTTGCATGTGCATAAATTATGTCCAGAAGGAAACACCTGGAAGGTGAACTAGAAGTCTGGTGTAGATGGGAGACTTCTTTGTTTTCTGTTTTTGTGCTGTTGGGATTTTACTTTCTTAGAGAGTACATGTATTACATGATGAATGTTTCTAAACTTAAAAAAAAAATGTAAACAACTCACAAAGGGCCAAGATTTCCCTGGTAACTTAGTTTGTGGAATAGGACCTACTGCCCCGGCTGAGGTGTTCCCCTTCAAGGCAGCTCATTTTGATGCAAGGTATTAGAAATTATTTTGGCATAACGTAGTCTCCAGCAGCATAGGGAAGTGTTGACTCTGGCAAAGAGAAGTGAGTGGTGAGGGAAGAAGAAAATAAATTTTTAATATAAACTTCGTACCATGTATTATCTATGCAAACATATTTTTAATAAAAATTAAAGTGTATATCTTTTTATGTATGTGCATATTTATTTACATTTATATGTTGCATACATATGCACATATAATCCTATGTACTACTGAACTGCCTCATTAAAGGTGAATAAAAACATCCCTCCAAGGCGGGGACTTTTGTACTGTTAACCTGATGGGGATGGCAGCAGCCTTGCCCTACCCCCTGTGCTTTAGGGGTGCCCTCACATTATTTATCTTCATTTGACCCTCACAGCAGCTGTGTGGCTGGTTGCCCTTTCAACTGATGGGAAGGAACGGGACTGGTCAATAAATAGCGGGCCAGCGAATAGGAGAGTGAAACTGAAACCCAAGCCTTGTGCCCCCACACCCCACGGAGGGGAGAATGGGTCTCCGCCTGCCATCCCCACTGATGGAGCCAAGACTGTGGCCCGAGGCACACTTGTCAGCATTGGAAGATACAGTTACTCGCTTTGGAGACAGACAGGCACCATTCCAATATTGGCTTTGTCAAAGTAACCAGAGATTTTAGTCAAGTCCCTTGAATTCTCTATACTTCCATTTCCACACGTGTAAAATGGATATAATAGTGCCTATCTTACAGGATCGTGATGAGGGGTTAAGAGTAACATACAGATGTAATAAAGTGTATTTGTATGTTCACGTACTTATGTTTCTATAGATTATGTTAACATGTAATCATATATAATTATACTGTGAACATACACGTGTTTGAGTGTTCAGCATTTTGCATGGAGCTTGGCACCCCAAAAAAATACTGAAATAATGTAGCTAATATTATTGTGGGTGCCAGCGGTTGCCCAGGTAAGGGCTGAGTGATGTCTGTGTCACAAAGTCCTTGCTAGACACACACAAATTGTTGCATCCACAAACCGCACGTGGGATCTTCTGGGTACAGGATAGAGATAGACCTAGGTTCCTCTCTGCCCACAGCCACATGCGGTTTGTCCTTGACTCCACAAATCTTTCATAGGCAGGCTATGCAAGTCCCTTCCAGAGCATTCCAATCCGATAGCTTTAGGTCAAGATGGAGTGCCGTGGGACCTCACCAGGGCACTTAGAAGCCTTTGCTGGGTGTCTCCACTTTGCCATCTGTCTGTCAGGCTTGCTTCCTAAGTGTAAGAGCAGCAGCTTTACTAGTGGAAATAGAGCATTAAATATGAGCCTAAGGATCTGGGTTCTAGCTCAGGCTGGAATTAAACTGCTTCGGCCTATAAAATGAGGAGCCTGAATTGTATTGGCAAGAGCTAACAGATTTAAAACATTACAGTTCCAAGCAATGAATATGATTTGGTTTAATTGCTATTTTTAAACACCATTTTCTTTTTCTGCCCATTAATTTTGAAACTTTTTTTTTCTCCGCCTGTTTTTTCCCCTGGGGAAAAAAACTGATTCTTTGCTTATTTGATGAGGTCTATGTGTGTGTGTATGTGTGTCTGTGTGGGGTTTTTTTGTTTTGTTTTTTGTTTTTGAGAGAGAGAGTGGGGGAGAGAGAATATTAAGAAGGCTCCACGCCCAGCGGGGGTTGATCTCATGACCCTGAGATCATGACCTGGCCAAAATCAAAAGTCAGACACTTAACTGACTGAGTTACCGAGGTGCCCCATCTGTGTGTGTTTTTTAACATTTGTGGTTTGGATGCTTGGAAGTTGCGGTTGTGTTTTGATGGAGATAATTCTGTGCCTTGCCTTCCCAAGATCTGGCCTTGAAAATAATAGAAAAAAAATTATATTACTAGTATTGCCAGTATAAAGTAAAACTTGTGTGAAAACATACAGCTGTTAAAGATCACATTGGAGGGGCTCTGGGTGGCTCAGTCAGTTGAGAGTCTGACTCTTGATTTCGGCTCAGGTCATGATCCCAGGATCATGGGATTGAGCCCTGCATTGGGCTCCATGCTGAGCATGGAAACTGCTTAAGATTCTATCTCTCCCCCACCCCCCCACTTCATGTGTTCTCCCTCTCTCTCTAAAATAAAAAGAATTTTTAAAAACGATGACAATGGATAACATCTGCATGGAACGGATGGCCAGTTTTATCAAAGGTTGAGGACAGGGATTTAAGCTGGTGAGAATTCTTGCTCCTCGTTAATAATATTTCAAGTGTAACCTTGTGTAGAAACCAAATTCCTTTTGTCTCAGGAGAAAGGCTGGGTAATGCGCATGTTGGCACATACTTAGCAGAAAACACACTTTGTTCACCAGAGGCAGTGAATTGTGAGCTGTTTTAAAATTGAAGGCTTTCCTTGAGACTTTATGAATTAGATGCCCAAAAATGTTCTGTTTTGCTACGTATATATTTACTGCACAAGAGTTGTGTGCTTTTAACAAGTGAATATTACTACATTTTTCTCTTACATGAAACTGTATTACACATGATGGCTTTATTTGCAGAAACCAATTCCTTTCATTGAAGTTTCTGTCATCTTAAAACTTATTTTAAGTTTCTTTTTATGTTTTTTTTTCTTTTTTCTTCAAGTAATCTCTGTACCCAATGTGGGGCTGAGAGAAAGGGAGACCCAGAATCTGAAGCAGGCTCCAGGCTCTGAACTGTCAGCACAGAGCCCCACACAGGGCTGGAACTCCTGGACCGTGAGGTCATTACCTGAGCCAAAGTCTGCCTAACCGACTAAGACCCGCAGACACCCCACCCTTTTTTTTTTTATTTTTTAATGTTTTGTTATTTTGAACTTTTAAATGATTTTATGAGTAGGTTCTAACTTACCTTTTTTTTTTTTTTACATGCCCAACCAAAAAATAATGTCCCTTGTCATACAAGGTACCTTGCCTTCTCAGTAACAATTGAATGGGCTTTCATACTGCTTTGCTGCTTTGAGATTTTATTCATTCACTCAGCAACATGTTATACAGAGCATGGATCTGGGCCCCACAAACCCTGAGAAGGCTTGGGTCTACAGGAAACTAAAGGAGGGAGAGGAGTAGCCCCTTCTTTACTATACAGGGTGTTTAATAAGTATTTATGAAATTAATATTTGTATATAAATGTCAAAAATACAAGAAAGGGAGATGAGAAAAATGAACTTCTAGCTTGAGAATCAGAAGAATGGTCCAGACTTTAAGAGATGGAAAGAATTAAGGCAAACATGTTAAAAACAGCTTTACAGTTAGAGAGGCAAGAGCAGAAAGGAGAAGTCAAGATTATAGCAAATCAAGAAGCTTGGCTGGTGCCCACTTTGCAGGCAAGGTTTATTGGGAAGTAAAGTGGGGAAATTATCTCTGAATGTCAGGCTAAAGATTTATAACTTATTCCAAAACAGTGAACAATCATTGGCACTGTGTGAGCTGGGATTTTTGAGGGATGTGTTCGATATGATCTCAGGAAGATTAATCTGGCAATGGCCAGTGAAATAGAATAGGCTGGCAGTGAAAAGAATGGTTAGAAGGCAAATGTGGGATTAAGGTAACGGCCCCTAGTGATAAAAATCACTTCGAGTGAGCTGATGAGGCACCACCTGTGTGAGAGTTGGAGAAGGAAGACGAATCAAAAATGACGCCAAACACTGAAAACTGAGATCTTAGCTTCTCCCTGTGCTTCGCCCTTGTCCCACCTCCTCCTCCAGGACATGTAGGGTTGAAACCTATTGGAAGTAGGGAAGATGGAGAATTAAAGGTCTTGAAGTACCATCAGGCAAGTGTGTCAGTTGCCCTAAAGATGATGATATCTTTTCTTCTGCTCTGACACTCTTAAAATCCTGAAAAAGTATTAAAATAAAAAAGTGCTTTTGTAGTGTTTTATTTTGAGGCAGTATTTCTTAGGAGCTCAAGAATGGAGTTAGAGGGTAGGAGAACCCTTTGCACTCGGCATATATCGTCCCAAGAAGGTGTGTTTTCACAGATGGTGTTCCTTGTTCTCTAAGGTGATTTCACCATTGTAAGGTAAACAGTGGAGTGATCTATGATTTTTGACATAAGAAAGTAAAGGAGTGGATCTAGGCAACTATTCAGGCTCCCAAGGCACAAAGCTATGAGATAGACAAAATATAAGCCATCAGTATTGTTGTAGTAGTAGTTAGCGTGGTGAATAATGAGGATAATATTGCTTGGAGCAAAGCAAATGGTGAAAATCAAAAGAATGAGGAGACTCGCCTTAACATACCACAGCCATCTGTGATCATATGCATTAAGCGTCCGAATGATGACTGTGTAGCAGTAGATAATGACCACAAAGGGAATTAAGAATCCAAAGAATGCCAAGGATATGAAGTAGTAGAGTTGGAAGGGTGATGAGGACTCGCATGTGTTGTGGACATCATGGCAAGTGGTGATGTCCTGCTGGACAAGGTAATATTCCTGCTTCAGGATGAAGAATGGCAGCATGTATAAGAAAACCGTTGCCCACACCAGTCCACATGTCAGCAAGGTGTAAGTACGCTTGGGCAGACCTCGGTATGTGAAAGGATGGACAATGGCTAGGTAGCGGCTGATACTAATGCAGGCGAGGAGCAGAATGGAGCAGTACATGTTGCCATAGAAGATGACTGTGGTGGCCCGGCACATCACCTCTCCAAATACCCAGTTGTTCCCATTGAGGTGGTAAGCTATCTTAAAGGGCAGTGTGATGCAAAAAAGAAAGTCTGCCATGGCCAGGTTGGTGTAGAAGATGTTCATACAGATGGATCTGGTCCTGAAGAGGAGCATCCACAGGGTCACCGCATTGGCTGGCACACCTACTACAAACACCAGGATGTAGACGGCTGGGATCAGTTTGGTACTTAAGGAGCTGCTCAGGTACCCCATGGTAGCATTATTCACGTGGAGATTTGAAACCCTTTCTTCTGGGCAGTTAATTTTTACAGTTGTGGTAGTTCCTGTCCAGCCTTCTATGGCAGAAAGGGGGAATTCTTCAAAAGAATTTGGGGGAACCCCACGGAAGGTCTTAATAGGTAAGGTTGGTTTTGCCAAGTTGTGTACGTCATTTGCCATGCCTGCAACTGAGAAGAAGTATTAATATGAATTATTGCTGAGCCCATGCCTGTGATTCAGGACGCAATGAAACTAAAAGTTTTATCTACATAGTTTCTGTAGTTGTAGAATTTAGGATCATTTTTATTTTTACAAATCCCTATAAATCTGGTAATTAGCAGGAATGCATTTAGTATATATCATATGCCCCAGCACTGTGCTAGCCCATGCAGGAGCAAAAGCTAGATGGCAACTCTTTGCAGGCAGGAAGTTTATAATACCGTTGGCAAGAGCAATAATAGCACATCAAACCATTATAGACCAATATCATATTGGCTGTAAATTGTATAGACATTCAGACAGTGGTTAACAGATTTAAATGTTTGAGCAGAATGTCAAGGAAGAGGTAAAGATGAGCAAGGTTCATAGATGAAATTTAATAGATGAATAAGATATATGGGCTGGCATGGGATCTGGGAATGTCAGATAAGTTAATTCAACAAATGTTTATTGCATGTTATATGCCAGTGGTACAGTGTTAGACTCTGTCCCTGTCTTCAAACTGTCAGACCAGTGGAAAAGGTGCACAAAAACTCATTGTCTTGCACTAATAAGGTGTGTGAAAGAAGATGACAGGGTAGGTTATAGATGAAAAGGTAGGATACAGCCAAATCTGTGAAAGACCTCTAACTAGATGAAAACTTGAAACAAATCGTTTCTGTTCTCAGATGCTGGGCTTAGGCACATACAAAATTGTGAACAGAGGCATGGCCATTTTAGTAGACAGCATGATGGCCCCACAAGATTCCACCTGCTAATGCCTGGACCCTTTGAATATGTTATTTTATGTGCAAAAGGGACTTTGCAGATGTGATTCAGGATCTTCAGATGGCATGAGTATCCTGGATTGGCTAGGTGCGTCAGATGTAATCATAAGACTCCTTATAAAAGGGAGGCAAGGGAGTCAATATCAGATATTTTTAAATGCTGGGCCGTGCTGGCATTGAGGATGAAAAGAGGAGCCATAAACCAAGGAATGCAAGCAGCTTCTAGAAGCTAAAAAAAAAAAAAAAAAAAAAAGACAAGAAAATAACTTATGCCCCAGAGCCTCCAGAATGAACACAGCCCTGCTGACATCTTGACCTCAGAACTTGTGACCTCCAGGAGTATGATCTGTATTGTTTTAAGCCACTACAATTGTGGTAATTTGTTGCAGCACCAATAGCATACTAATATAACTGTGATCTGGTTTATATTTAAGATGACTCGGGTGACAGTGTAGAGACTGAAAAGGGAAGAAATTAGGGGCAAGGGGGACTGATCTGGAGCCTACGAAAGTAACAAACTAGAGCAATGCCAGCAGAAAGGCGAAGTGAACCGTGGAAACTGATGGCAGCTTAGAGGGACTTGGCATCCAGTTGGCTTTGGTGGCAATGAGGGAGAGACAGGAGGCAAAAATGACTAGGAGGCGTCTACTCCAGATGATTTTGGGGAAGAAGATGGGACAAATGACAAGCATAGAGGAGACAAAGGAAGAAAAATGAAAAGAGGGGAATAGAGAGTATAGTCCATAATGTAATAACATTGTTTGGTAACAAGTGGTAATTACATTTACGAGATAATGTATAGAATTGTCCAATCACTATGTTGTGCACTTGAAGCCAATGTAACATTGTATGGCAACTCTATTTCCATTTAAAAAACTAAGGAAAAATTCAGAAATGGAACAAAAAGGAATAGAGATGCAACAACTACATACTATAAATTATACTATATGTTGGGTGTTCGTTGGCATGCTAATTTTAATCCTCCTAATTCATGCAAGAGCAATTTCAAAAACACAGTAGACCTTACTACTCAAACCTGTTTCTCATTATATAATTTTTCCGTAAATCTTTGACACGTACGTGAAGTGGATTCTCTCACATTTCTAAGATGGACTTTAATGCCTAATATAAACCTCATACTTACCAATTTAAAATGCCATTGTTCTGCCAGTTACGTCTTTTCACATGACTTCTGAATTCCTACGTGTTGAGCACTTGGGGTTAGTGTTTAGTAACCTGGTTCTCATTCAAAGCCAGTTTCTCTTCCTGCTTTAATCTCTAGCAGTTCGCCCCCAGGTGAAATTGACGCCTTCCTCATAACCTTGAGATTGCACAAACTGAATTCAGTGTATAAAACAGAGTATTGCCTGAACAAGTAGGGACAGGGAGGTGGTGTTAAGGTGTCGTTTAAAGGAAGATAGATTAACGAAAAAGAAAGAAATATCTGGGAAGTGTTCTTCTCTGCCTGTGTTTAGATGTGAACTTTGAGGATCGGTTGGGTGAGCCTTGGATTCAGCCACACAAATCCTTCTCTTCATTCTCGCATTTTGAAAAATGCTTAAATTTGATGTCACCCAAAGAGAAATGCCTTGAGGATTAGGCCCAAAGCTGGGAAATGGTGGCTGAAGAACATGCTGTGCAAGTTATTTCCTTTCAAGATCTGATAAGAGAGTTGTTGAAATGAAGTGTTTGTCAGTTTTCAGAAAATTCCTGTGATTGAGCAAGACATGGTGCCTAAAAATATGGTAAACAGTGGCTGTGAAAAAGCCTTGATTCCTTTTTCCATGAGAATTCCAGATCTGGCTTGACTTGAGTAAGTCTTTTAATGCCTAGAGTCTGGTGTGCTTTCAAATAGTACTCATTGTTAAATTTGACATATTTTTCAATTTGTTTGGATTCTTAATACAGGCTTCCGTTTGGCATAATGTTTCTTTTTTTTTTTTTTTTAATTTTTTTTTTCAACGTTTATTTATTTTTGGGACAGAGAGAGACAGAGCATGAACGGGGGAGGGGCAGAGAGAGAGGGAGACACAGAATCGGAAACAGGCTCCAGGCTCCGAGCCATCCGCCCAGAGCCCGACGCGGGGCTCGAACTCACGGACCGCGAGATCGTGACCTGGCTGAAGTCGGACGCTTAACCGACTGCGCCACCCAGGTGCCCCTGGCATAATGTTTCTAAAATGTTTTTACTCTGGGCAAAGGCCTTGGAAAGGGACTGGTCCAAGGGGACCAGACTTCAGCCTCTAGACGATGGGGTTTTTTTTACTCACTTCTCCCCCACCCCATGGAAGAAAGCAAATGCCTTGCTTCTTACTTTGTCGCCTTTAAATGCCCCCTGTTCACTTGCACCAAACTCCACCAGCATCTTGAAGGAGCCCCCTTCTGCTGCATTTGGGTTCACCCCTACCCAGAACGCTCACTCCTCGTGAATCCCACAACCGCTGCTGCTCTGAATGCTTAGCACTCTCCCACAACCACCTTGCCGATTTCAACTGCCTGTTGAAGCAACATTCCTCTATAGAGGTTTAGTTTTGTTAAATTTTTATTTTTTCTGTCTCATCGTTGTCCCTCACCCCAGCTTTCCTGCTCCAAACAATGTTGGCTGGAGAGTGACCTAACAGCAGAAGAGTTGTGGATACAGATAGCGCAAATTGGTTTATTTTGGAGTCAGCAGGAGGTGACAGGCTAACATTGGGTTGAGTGAAATAAGAAACACATTAAGAGTTGAATAATAGTATTTGGGAGATCTCACTTCTAAAAACTAAAAGATCATGTGAATGTAAGGAGAACTCCCTGGTAAAGTCATTAAGAAACAGTAACCTGTTAGCATTACTTACTGGAGGACCACTCATTCTTTCTGGTACCGTTCTTGTTTTCCCTACTTGTGGCCCAAGACAAGGTATAAACATAGGAATTTTGAAAATCTCTTGAAAAAGTGCTCTCTTGCCGAATCAGAGGAAATTCTTAGAAGATCAGAATCTTGTCACAATGAAGTTCGATTCGTGACTTCATTGTAGGAGTTAAAATCTTGACTGTGCCACAGGTTTTTAAATCTAAGCAGAGAACACTGGTCTTCGACAAGGTCTGAACAGAGCAAACAAACGACAGTTATTCCCTTCCAGGATGCTGCCTTTCCATAACAAACCTCAAACTCTGCCTTTCAGGTTGCAGATTGTGTCAAGTGCGAAGAAAATTAGATTCCGTTTGCCCTTGTAACACAAACCACCACCCCCCGACCTACCCCCGTATGAAAAGAGCTTACCGCTTTGACAAAAAGTGGGCGACAGAAGCATGACTCCAGCAGCTACAAAGATGAGGGCTTTCATCTTGGTGACCTGAGTCCCGTTTCTCAAATGTTGTTAAATGTGCAAAATTAGGGAGCACAGCTCCTAATGGAACAGCAAATGGAACCCTTGTTCTCGCCGTAGAGCGTGCTGTCTGTCTCATGCTCCGCAGACTGGGAAGCTTGCCCAGGTCCTCTGGAGGGGAAGGGTGTGACAGTGCTCATGTTGCAGGCTGCGTGACTCAGGCTGAGTCTCTGAACACATTACTTTATTCCTGGAGCAAATCATTTAACTCTTACCCACCCCTAACAGTTCCTTCTGCATAGATGCTCTAATTCCCCTCCCGTATACTTTGACATGTTGAAAAAATGCAGGTAGTACACAGGGAGTGCTTACAGAAGTAAGCTGAACATAGAGGCCGAGCAGCAGCTAGTTTTGACTGTCCTGTATCTCATTTTTATCCATTTAAAAAGCACCGTGCCAGAGTGTGATGTCTAGTGAATAACTGAGCTGTCAGAAATTAGCCTTTCCTTCATCCTCTCTGTTATTCAAACCTTAATTCTTAAACCCATTACATAATTATAAATGAAATGAGTCACAGAGAACAAACTTTTTTTAGGAAGCTAAATTAAGACCTTGGTTACTTTGAAAATTCTCCATCAGTGTCACATTGTTCTGAATTTGCCATCACTGTTTGGCCATACTTGGTTTTAGGGTGTTTTTTTGTTTTTGTTTTGCCATAACTCAACATATTCCGAGCTGTTCGTTAACTACAGACTCAGGTAACAGTGGGGTGTGGAGGGGTGTTAAATAATAAACTAAAATCGTGATACAACATTAAAATGCAGAGGACTCTGTTTATTCCATGGTTATTGGTGAGCAGGTCTACAATAAACATTTTTTTAAAAATGTGAAATGTCCATAACATAAAATTTACCATCTTAATCATTAAGTAGTGTCCAACTCAGTAGTGTTTAGGACAGCCACACCGTTGTGCAACGTATAAGCTTTTATGGATAATTATATCCCGGAGGATATGGTTTAATATGTAGTATAAATGAAACTGCATTGTGACAGATTTTTCTGTACTTAACACACCTTAAGGTTAAACCCTAAGCCAAACAGTCCCAACAGCATGTTGCATATAAAATGCAGCAAGAATCAGAAAATGCAGATTTGGTGTGAGACTTACAGGCTGAGGGATAAGCCAGGAAGGAATTGATCTGTGTAAACTTTTCACATCATGATTAAATTTCATCACACCAAGAGTTTTACAATCAAAAATTAATAGTACTTCAGCTACATAATATATGTTAACAGAAGCTGAAATTGAAAGCTATTTTATTGCAGAAATAGCCAAAATGCCATAAAATATTGAAAAGGGTACTTTCTGTTGAATTAAAATATTCTAGGACTCATCTGAATTCAGGAATTTATCACTTGATTTGCAGATGGCCTGCTTTCTCTTTACTTGATTCATTTGTCACTCAGATGTTGAACCTGGCTATGTAGCTTGAGGTAGAGCCCTGACCATCCTATAAATAAATTTCCAGTCTTGTAGCAAGCAATTTAAAAGGAGATCTTAAACCGCTAGGGCTTGGTTTTCACTCTTGGTTTTACATTTAACTCTAGCATCCTTTGGTGTAATGAGTCATGATTTAAACTGTTGACTTAAAGCCATTTGGTTTGTAAACTTTTTCTTTTCCTTATGAAACAAATACTTTAAGCTTTTAAGTGGGATTTAACTTCCTTTTCATCTGGGTCAAAGTTTGTATGGTGCATCTTCTACAATGATAAGTTACGAAAGAATTTGGTAAATACTCTTCAAAAAAACTGAAAGAGACATAAATGAACTTGTATGGAACTTAGTCTTTAGGCTAGTCCTGGGAGGAGTGTTTGGGTTCTCTTTGGCCTTGGGAACAAATAGTTCCTACTCCCCTGTCTCTTCATTCTTCCTGTAGTCTTCAACTTCCTATCATGCTTCTTGTTTGATTCCTTCACATCCATTCTTTCAAGAAATGGAGATCTTGCCACAAGTAACCATACCCATGTGGCAGATCTGCCTAGAGATGATTGTGGAAGCAGGAGCCAAGCCTTCCATGATGGTCTCCATTAGCCCAGATATTACAAGATGAAGTGATAGATTCTTTGTCTTACTTTCAGAGTGCTTCCCACATACATTATCTCAAGTTAGTCTAAGAGGGAAATAACTTTGAAGCCTTGCAGAGGAGCAGGTAGATGTCATTTCTCCTTCCTGCCAACTCTCCATCCATCATGAGTCCTGAATGATGGAGCAAGTTCTCCATGGTTCTGATGAGCTACTTGCTGTTCATCACAGGCTTGCCTTAGGATTTAGTATGTGACACTTATTACTACACATGGGCAAGTGTCCCCATTGTTGAAAATTGAATGCCTCAGAGTGCCTGGGCTCAGGTCATGATCTCAAGATTTGTGGGATTGAGCCCTGTGTCAGGCTCTGTGCTGACAGTGCGGAACCTGCTTGGGATCACCCCTCTCCCTCCCTCTCTCTGCCTCTGTTTATGCCCCTGCATGTGCTTTCTCTCTCTCAAAATAAATAAACTTTCAAAAAAAAATTGAATTGAATAAAATAAATTGAATGTCTCATCTTCCCTGAAAAATATTTAATTTCTCCTGATAACATTTACTTGTAATCTTTGGCAAGTTTATGTAATCTTGGGCAGTTGGTTTCTGGAAATCCCATTGAATTACTATATAGTAGCACCATATTTGTAATATGGTAGTCAGAATCAACCCAGAAGTAAAAAAAAAAATGGGGTCACCTGGGTGGCTCAGTCGGTGGAGCATCCAACTTTTAATTTCAATTCAGGTCATGATCCCGAGGACATGGAATCTAGCCCCATGTCACTCTCCATACTGAATGTGGAGCCTGCTTAAGATTCTCTCTCCCGCTCTGCCCCTCTCCCTCACTCATGTGCATGCTCTGTCTCTCTTTAAAATACAACCAAAAATAAAATAAAATCACTTTAAAAGTAAAAAAAAAAATGGTAGATAATTTAGTGCCTTTTTATTGCTGTTATCACTTCCATTCTGAAGCTGTCCTTAGCTCCAAGTATTTCTTCCCCCTGTAACTAACCCCACTATAATCATTTCTTGACTGTTTCTAGATCACGTGTCTATAGCCATTGTCGCTCTGATCACATTGTATTATAATTATTTTTTTATGTAAATCTATCTTTTCTACTAAGTTGTTAGCTCCTTGAGGGCAGCCACCATGTTTTTGTATGGGTCTTTTGTTTTTGTCTCTGTGTCTGATAAATGCCAAGTATCATTGTCTTTCCTTCAAATTTAAAGTTTCCTGTGAGGGGCGCCTGGGTGGCGCAGTCGGTTGAGCGTCCAACTTCAGCCAGGTCACGATCTCGCGGTCCGTGAGTTCGAGCCCCGCGTCGGGCTCTGGGCTGATGGCTCAGAGCCTGGAGCCTGTTTCCGATTCTGTGTCTCCCTCTCTCTCTCTCTGCCCCTCCCCTGTTCATGCTCTGTCTCTCTCTGTCCCAAAAATAAATAAACGTTGAAAAAAAAAATAATAAAGTTTCCTGTGGTACTCTGGGCCACCTTGGGAACACAGTGATTAAGGGAGAGCGTATTCAGAGGCAGCTTTTCTGGAGGAGGTGACATTTGAATTAAGCCCTGAACGGTAAGAAAGAATCCACAGCCACACAGCTGGAGGAGAACATTAGGGTCTGAAGGAGGCTGGTGTGCAGGTCTGAGACAGGGAGTAGAGGAGTGTGAAGGGCAGCCAGGGGAGTCAGCAGGCCTGCATCATTAGATCCCCACGGTCCCTGGGAAGGGGAGTTACATTTTCCCCTAACTGCAGAGGAAATCTGTGGAGGAGTTCCAGCACAGGGATCATCCGGTTCTTTATAAAGGACCACCGTGGGAGAGGGCAGTCTTGGAAGCAACACAAACCAATAGACGAATGCACCTAAGTGGGAGATGGGGGTTGGAATTGGGCGTTAATAGTCTATACAGTGTATGACAGTGCTTGGTAGTTGGTAAGAGTCTGTGGGAACTGTAATAAATGGGCTCCTGAAAAGCAGTTATAAATTCTGTTTCATCATCATTCACTGTTCTTTCTTTTATTCTATGACCCTATTCCCAGGACTCTGAGATTGTTTCCAAAGTCCTTTGGCTGGATGAGATACAGCATGCGGTCGATGAGGCCAACATGGACAAGGACAAAGCAAAACAATGTAAGTCCTCACCTCCTTTTGCTGGCTCAATGAACCTTGCTGGTTATGCCACTGATTTTTTATTTTTACAACTGTATAGCTTTAGTTTCTGAAAAGATTTGGACTCTTAGCCATTTTAGTTGTTGAATATATATACAAAAAGATCTATTGATGGTGGCACTATTTTCAGTGATTCGGTGCTATCTCTAGCAAAATCTAAGGATTCTGGTACAAAATCCAGAAAGCAAAAAAAATGGTTACTGAACTCTCAAATTTCTAGTTTAATCAAGCCCTTTTTTACCTTTTTTTAAAATGTTTATTTATTTTTTTAATTTACATCCAAGTCAGCATATAGTGCAACAATGATTTCAGCAGTAGATTCCTTAGTGCCCCTTACCCATTTAGCCCATCCCCCCTCCCACAACCCCTCCAGCAACTCTCAGTTTGTTCTCCATATTTATGAGTCTCTTCTGTTTTGTCCCCCTCCCTGTTGTTATATTATTTTTGTTTCCCTTCCCTTATGTTCATCTGTTTTGTCTCTTGAAGTCCTCCTATGAGTGAAGTCATATATTTGTCTTTCTGTGACTAATTTTGCTTAGCACAATACCCTCCAGTTCCATCCACGTAGTTGCAAATTTTCATTCTTTTTGAATGCCGAGTAATACTCTATCGTACATATATACCACATCTTCTTTATCCATTCATCTATCGATGGGTATTTGAAGCCCTTTTTTTATCTTGACCCACTAAGAAACTTGCCCAATCTGCTTAATAAATACCTATGCTCCCTTCTATGCCTTGCATTGTATTAGTCCAGATTTGCCAGAGAAACAGAACCAAATATGTACTTTTCTCTGGAGAACTAAATGTGTGGTCATATATCTGTGTGTGTGCGTGCATGTGTACAAGTGCATGTGCATGCAGATAAATAGTTGTTTCTCTGGAAAGTATGTAGTATCTGTATACACACACATACATAGAGAAAGAGACGGGGAGATTTACTCTAAGGAACTGGCTCATGTACTTGCAAAAAGGCTGACAGTCCAAAATCTCTGGGCAGGCCACAGAGGCCAGGTGGCAGCACTTAACCACCAAAGGTGAGTGGGTGTGGTTACTGTCATGGGGAGCAGAGTCAAAGCAGTAATCAGAATGATCTGACAGACCTGTGGGATTGGCTAATTGACTGTGGTGTCCCTAAATATGATTTAAACAGTTTACTAAATTCATTCTTGATTTGTACAAGTGGAAGAAGAATTCTAGGTCAAATGCGGAAGTATAATTTGAGTAATGAGAGCAAAAATCATGACCCCTAAGTCAATTCCCATACTTAAGCCATTTACAAACCAAGAACCCCTTAAGTGAAGAGGAGACTGGGTCCACTTGAGAACAGAGTGCTACAGTCAAAAGTTTATACTGTTCATCTTTATTCCAGGCTTCCCCTAAAGAGAGCTGCAATTTTTTACCATGGTGGCTGTGCTGAGGGGAAAGGACGCAATCAGACGTTCCAGGGGTTACAGCACACTGGCTCTGAAACTGACACTAATTGCAGGAAACCCCAAATGTCACTGTGGTCCACCAACCAGAGTAAGGGCTCATGGAGCTCAGGTGATCAGTGGAGTCTTAGCTCAGGTCTTTCTCCCAGCGAGTCCTCAAACCGACGTGCAATTATTCCCCCAGGTCTAGGGTGCATAATTGAGATAGACGTACTCGGCAACTAGCAGAATCCCCTCATTGGCTCAAACGATTTAATTTTAGTTTTATTCTAAGACTCATAGACGAATAGTAGGAAAATTCACATGGAAATCTAAAGTAGCTTCAAGATTGATATACTAACACTCTACATAGACAAATAATCTACCGAAAGTAAGACTTCTGAAAGTGATGTTCCTTTAACCTATTTGCGGCATAACTAGGACGTATCCTATTGTATCAGGTCATAGAATGCTGTCGAGACACCTTAGTCTTCTTGCCCCCAAAGATTGGCTTTTCAACTTTGGAAGCATCTGTGGGGAACATCTGGTTTTTATTTCCTTAGCCCGGAAAGCTATGTGCATTTCTCCAACCTGAACTTATACCCTCAGGATCTTTGAAGTCTTTCCATTCTAGCACTCTAATCCTTAAGAAAAAATAAAATAAATTTGAGACGGGTTCGTAAGAGATTTAGATTTAAACGTAAAACTGAAGGAAGCCGTAGTTTGAAGAAACACTTTTAAAGAAATTAGATTGCAACATTGGCACTCAGCCTGAAAGGGTTACAGTTTTGCTCTTAGACGTCAAACCAATTTAGAAATCATTTTATTCATGTTCTTCCTACATTTGGCCTGCAGATGAGAAGCTGTTCCTTGTTTTACATTGAGATTCATTGTTGTCTTGACTGTGTAAGAGGCTTTCTCAAATATGTGACTGTGTACTCCAGATGGACACATTGAAAATCCTGTCTTCTGCCTCTGTCCTGTGTCTCAGAAGAGTTGATATAGTTTCTTCTATGATACATAACACCAAAAAGATGTTCTGAAGTAAAATCATCTATATTTTAACAATGAGATGAGAATTTTCCAGTTTTTCAAAAAAAGAGTTGAATCTTCCCTTTAAAAGCATCCATCCTTTGTATGATAAGACTTGAAACAGATTCTGGTTTCGTGTTGTAAGCATCTAACCCACTCCCAGATAATTTGGTACAAGAAAGTGCTGCCCTATAGGTTTTACCACAGGCAAGACTGAAAGGACACCGTAACTCAAGTCTCCTTCATTTGGGTTTCTTGCTTTCTTAAAGTAGGTTTGTCTCTACTTTTGACTCCATAGAGCAAAATTCCCCAGCTTTCTTCCATTATTGTACCCTAAGGAATCTTTTTTTTTTTTATTTTTTTAACGTTTATTTATTTTTGAGACAAGAGAGAGACAGAGCATGAACGGGGGAGGGTCAGAGAGAGGGAGACACAGAATCTGAAACAGGCTCCAGGCTCAGAGCCGTCAGCACAGAGCCCGACGTGGGGTTCGAACTCACGGACCGCGAAATCATGACCTGAGTCGAAGTCGGACGCTCAACCGACTGAGCCACCCAGGCGCCCCTAAGGAATCTTTTTAGATAGATTTTCCCTAATTATTTTTCACCATGGAATTTTAATACCACAGATATATTGAATCTGTTTTTGTACCATATGTAGATCTGTGCTGGTACATTAAAAGATTTCTCACCCTCTCCCCCACAAGAGCCATTTTTTGCCCCACTGGAGGTTATTTCACCTCTTTTTTTTTTTCAACGTTTATTTATTTTTGGGACAGAGAGAGACAGAGCATGAACGGGGGAGGGGCAGAGAGAGAGGGAGACACCGAATCGGAAACAGGCTCCAGGCTCCGAGCCATCATCAGCCCAGAGCCCGACGCGGGGCTCGAACTCCCGGACCGCGAGATCGTGACCTGGCTGAAGTCGGACGCTTTACCGACTGCGCCACCCAGGCGCCCTATTTCACCTCTTTTAAGAATGCATAGCTTAGAGAAAGCATGCTGATGTATGGCTTAAGATGCAACACAAACATTTCTTTCGGATCTTTTAGGAGACTTATGGGAGATTTCTTCATTTGTTCCTTACCACAAACATACCTGACTTTATGTAGACCATTTATTTGACATCTTCAGTTACCTGGAACTAAACGGCATCCCATGGATTAAGCAAAAACACAGTCAAAGTACATGTCTCAAAGCCTTTGTCCTGGAACTGATTTACTCTGCTCATTGGGGATCTCTTGGGCAGACACTTAGAACCTTTCTATTCTTATATTAGGCTTAACACTAATATGTTTGGTTGTGTCCCTTCCCAACTCAGAGTACATCAGAAGCTACGAATTACCAGGCAATTAGGTGATTGGGCTGCTCTCTGCAAGCACATAGCAGCAAGAAGAAATAGCTGGTGGGGACCGGAGTGGGGGGAAACTAAAAAGCATAAGAGTCTGAGGCCATTCAGTGCAGGAACAAAGAAGTCCAAACAGCTCCTTAGTATTTGACAATACTAAAATAATCACTGTGTGATAGCAGAGGATGACAGGAAGGGCTCTTCTAGCAGCTCTCAGCAAACATTAAGCACCTACTGTGTACCAGGGATTATGGGTAAAATGATGAGCAGCGTAGAGACTGTTCTCTTAGGGTATTCTCCAAGGGTTTAGATTTTCGTGGGAAAATTAATGGTTCTGTTAAGATGAGTAGTAAGCTTCAGTTACCTGGAAGATTCACCTGTGGACCCACTGCTTGCATATCAATATTCAATGGTAAATCACAGTTCCACATCCAAGAAATTTGTGCCTTTCTTATACCCGTCTTTTAAAAAAAATTTTAAGTTTATTTATTTTGAGCGAGGGAGGGGTGAAGAGAGAGAATCCTAAGCAGGCTCCTCCCTGTCAGCACAGAGTCCGATGTGAGGATCGAACTCACGAACTGTGAAACCAGGGCCTGAGCTGAAACCAGGAGTCAGATGCTTAACTGACTGAGCTACCCAGGCGCCCCTATAATACCCATCTTTTAAGGAACATGGCACTTTACTGGGTTAGATGAAGCTGTCAGGTGTAATTCATGCGAGGATTCTTTGTCATTTGCTTGTTCCTTCTGCTCCTCTGAGACCACAAAGTTCTCAAACACCAGTACCACATTTGTCCCATCCTAGAAAGCTTTTCTGGAGAAGAGGAAAGGCGGGCTGTTTATCCATTCTTATTAGCTCCTGTAAGCACAGAGCATACTGCTGTGTCTTTTGTTCTGCAACAGTTGAAGTTTGCTCCAGAAGTTCTCCTTGATTCTTTATGTGCACCTCCAGATTTGCATCACTTTGGTTCCAGATTGTTGAAAGTCAGACTCCATTTTTCTTGCCCCTTCAGTATTCATGTTTGTATGCACATACATGCATAACTTAATGACACCAATATGCCAGTTAGCATTTGTATGGTAGAGTTTTTGTGTGTGTGTGGCGGGGGGGGGGGGGTGTTTATAAAAATGTATATCCATCTCTCCTCATTTCATCAAAACCTTCTGTCTACAAAGCATTTTAACCTGGTTTCTTCCATTGTTGTTCTAGGTTTCTAACTCAGTGGATTTATAGTTTGTAAAAACAGTACTTTCATTGGTTGGGCCAGAATATTCTCGGCTGGGAATGAAAGGGATAGTAAAGAACTCACCATGTTAACTTTCTTTAGGTAACCAAGAGTTCACTGTAGTTTGATTTATAGGGAGAAGCAGAAATTTAAAATGGAATAAAATGCTTTCTAAGTCTAAATGGGTTCCAGAATTAAGTTTCTGGACTTGAGTACATATGTCCATCAGCCCTACCTGTTGCTTTCCTAGAATATTTGAAGTATACTAGCACCATACAAGAGACTATCAGGATTTTTTATATATCCTAAAATAAATAAATGTCTTCATAAGACAAGTTCTCAAATACTGATGGATGACCTATTTGAGGACTGCATATCTACTGCATTTACCACACTCTTATGGATTAGTACAGTGAGTGGAACCTAGTGCCTTCCCACCACACGAGAGTAGCCTGGAAATGCTATAATTTTTAATAAACTGTGCTCCTGTGGGATCTTGTTCTTCCTACAACCTAAACCGGTAGGTGAGTTGGTGACAGTCATGGGTATTTGTGGTACTAACTGTGAAAAGGATATAAAGGTTTAATTCCAGTGCATTACTGGAAAAGGCTGAATTACATCTCACCTTTGCACACCACTAGAATAAGTAGCAGATAACCAGTAACAGAAACTTTGTTCTCGTCATGCAGGGGTTACCCTGGTCATCGATGTCAATCAGTGTTTGGAGAAAGAAAAGCCATGTGATATTTTGTCTCATTTGAAGTCTTCTGTGTCTAATACAAATGACATAATCCCTGAATGTGCTGACAGGTATTATGATGCCCTCGCGAAGGCAAAAGAGCACAAATCTAAA
The DNA here is from genome assembly GCF_018350175.1 of Felis catus. Lineage (NCBI taxonomy): Eukaryota > Metazoa > Chordata > Mammalia > Carnivora > Felidae > Felis > Felis catus. The sequence continues at coordinate 140,643,428 of NC_058368.1, forward strand.
AGTGGTAAGCTTTCTAGTCATTTAGCACTGACTAAATATCATTTTGAATATGATGCTGTCTTGCATCAATATGTATTGTATTGACTTTAAGACAATTGCTTTCGTATGAACATTTCTATAATATTTTTTTGTATTGGAAAAAATTTTTACATGTGTTTTTCTTTTTTTGTTTTTTGGAAAAGTCTGATTAGCTTGGTGGCTATGCATGGGTGACATCATAAACTTGAGAAAATACAGCATTTAAGGAGAATTCGCTTTATCTAGTGCTTGCTTGTTGATCCATTTCTCCAGGGATAGGAAACTGATTTTTTTTACTAATGTTTGTCTCTCTCATTTTTGAAACAAATGGTACATGATTGTGTAATATTTAATAGTAAGTTTGAAAACGTGGAATAAAATGCAGCGACACTGGTCTCCAAGGGCCCAGCTCAATAACCTTGGCAAATATTTATGCCTGTTCAATCCAATGGTAGACCATGATGTGTTAACTTTGTAAAGTATCGTTGAGATCATGAGTCTAATAGTCATTTTTTAGATTTAGAAACTTACATTCATGAGATTTTGGTCAGAAGGAGACTCTGCCAAACCAGAAGAGGTTAATTTTTGAGAGTCAGTGCACCATTCCTTTAGTAAATTCATACCAAGCACTTCACATCCTATCAGAGATCAAGGTATGTCCTGATTCGCAGGCTGGTGTTGATTTACACATCACAGGTCATGTACTTTGCATCTTCAGGAAACTGGCCTCAGAAGTGGAATTGGAGAAAAAAAGGTTTTCTTAGTTCAACTGGAGGTCTTTCCCGTGGTACCCAATGCACTTGGTGGTTTGTCTGATGTATTTCCAACTCGGAGATTGCACCCTTGAATTCAGCAAGTTGCCCGTTAATGAAACATGCAGAAGGCTATTGGTCATTCTTTCTTACCTGGCATCTGATCTCTGTTCCCTTCACATATTTTCATCCGGAGTCACTGTAGTGTCCTCTGCCTCTTCCTTTATGGGGAAAGAGTTGCACAACAGTGTTAATGCCAGGGTTCGTTTCAGTTTCAAATCCATCCTGGCCTAAGCCTAATTGATCTTCTACTTGCTCCACTTGCCTCCACTTCCCGTGTGCCATGTTCTGGTGCATACTGTCTTATATCCCCAAATTGCCAATTCAGAAACCTAGGAGTTATCTTAGATTCATAATTATTACTTGTGATCATCCTGATTTGGCTGTACAAGGTACTTCTGGTAGGCCAGCATTTCGACACAGCTAACAGCTGTCTGCCCATTCGCAAAGAGATACATCTCTTTTCCTGGGCAGTGACAAACAGAGAACAGTTGAGGAGCATTTAAAACCAAATAACCGGGGTGCCTGGGTGGCTCAGCCGGTTAAGGGGCCGACTTCGGCTCAGGTCATGATCTCACGGTCCGTGAGTTCGAGCCCTGCATCAGGCCCTGTGCTGACAGCTCAGAGCCTGGAGCCTGTTTCCGGTTCTGTGTCTCCCTCTCTCTGACCCTCCCCCGTTCATGCTCTGTCTCTCTCTGTCTCAAAAATAAATAAACATTAAAAAAATAATAATTAAAAAAAAAAACAAATAACCAACCACGTTAAAGGGCCTTAAAATTACCCCTGCTTGGTTTTTTTAATCCATTTAAATATTCTGTACAGATATTCACTTTGAACTTTGATTTCCTATAAACACAATTAGTCGAGTGCTCACTTGACAGAAGCTGGCTTAGATTGGTCTAGGTCAGAACATTTTTATTTTGGCTTTTGTTGTTGTTGGCTCTCTGGTCTGGGACCGGAATCATGACCATTCAACAAAATAAATATATTTCTAAATGGGAAGGATAGCCCATGGATTCATGAGGAGGAAATATTCTTCTTGACTAAGCCATGGCTGCCATAGATTTTTTTTTCCTAGTGCACCCTTCGCCACCCCCAGACATGAAGTCCTTTCCACATTTTTTTTTCTCATTTTGTGTGGTTGTGTAGAACACGATGAGTCGAACCAGGACATTTTCCTTCTCCCTACTTAGTGACCATCGTGCTTGCATATGCCAGTTTTTAGTTAGGATAAAGTTGTCTGCAAAGATGAGTTACTTCTGCTTTGATTTAATGCAGATCATGGGCTTTCCTTAAATAATGGGTCACAGTCTGTATAGGTCACTCCTTCTCAGAGAAATTGCTGGAAGAGTTGCTAAGCAAAGAAGATTCTTGCCCACCAGTCTCCTCTGACCACTTTGGTGCCATTCACATCTGGGACATACGTTCTTTGTCTACTTTTTCCTTCTTGATGGCCATTTGTGACTCTTCTCATCCTCGTGAGAAATTTGAGATCCAGAACCATGGCATTACCCGTCAGACTGTCCTCCCCATTTGGCTTAGTAGAGAGCCCCCATTGAACACATAGAATTCATTCCATTTTAGCAAGTCATTTCTAATGATTTTAACTTAGGCTGTCGGAATGCTTGCTGAAAAATTGTTCATTACATTATTTTACATATTGCAGAAAGTATAATGTTGAAGCGTTCAGTATTTCTCTCTAGAATGTAACAAGCTTCTTTCTTTAGTGTCTACTGAAGGTTCATGGCTCAAACTCACCCTGCAGGATAAATATGACTACTACCACAACATTGATTCAAAAGAGAGTTCCTGGGTCACACCTGAATCATGCTTGCCTAAAGAATCATGGCTCATGGCAAAAGAAATTGAGGTAGGAGGTTCGTGTTTAATGCATAACTATGCTCTGAAAAAATAAGTGTGATTGCCTTTCTGTTTTTGAATCATGGAAGTGGTGGGAGGAAATAACTTATTTTTTGCAGGCTGGGTATAGAGTAAAGCCGTCATGAATGCAGTTGGATGGGGCTGCATGCCTACTGACTTGTACAGTTATTTCCATATTGACATAACACCACCGAAGAGAGCAAAGGGAAGAAAGATATTGTAGCTTATTTGTAATAGTACATTATCCTAAAATTAATCTTCACATTTACCTTGACACAAGAGCTCAGTTAGTAGTAATTTCCTGGTTGTCAGTGTTCAGTAATTTCTTTCTTTCCCCCCACAGCCTACCACAGAGATAAGATATGTCCTTTAAAAAGTCAGTAATACTTTCCAGGGGGAAATACTCTTGAAAGGATGTTCACCAAGATTGCTTTGGACTTGAGACCAAAGTTGGACCCAAAAGATGTGAAAATTGCTGTTTGTTCCATGCATTGTAGTATGTTTAAAGAGAAGATACAAATAAGAATTTAGTTCCATTTTGAAAAAAAAGAACACACAAATGTAGGTCTTATAAAATTGTTCAAAGTCACCAGCATCAAAGATATTTGCTAAAACTCAGAGAAAAATCTGTGGCCTCGAGGCTGATGATGCCACCAGAAATGAGTGACAAGAAGACAGTGAAGAAAATGGTTTATTAAGTAATTTCAAACATTGTCAATCATTGTTACAATACATTATCAGTGCTACCTTGCAAATAATGAAACTGTGGGCAATATGTAAAAACAATATGCTAGAGTGGAAAAGATGTATCACACTATGAAGAAGCAGCATCAAAGGGTTAAAAATCAGAGCCACAAATTGTTCCTGTGGCCTCCAAAGATGCCCTAGGAGTAACTTTGTAAAATGGAGCATCATTCTGTTAGGATTATTAAAAAGTGGACGGCTTAGGGGCGCCTGGGTGGCTCAGTCAGTTAAGCATCCGACTTCAGCTCAGGTCATGATCTCACAGTTCATGAGTTCGAGCCCCACATTGGGATCTGTGCTGACAGCTCAGAGCCTGGAGCCTGCTTCGGATTCTGTGCCTCCCTCTGTCTCTTTGTATGATTTCAGTTTTAATTTTTTTAATTAATCATCCGTTGATTCTAGTCACATTGGTAAGAGGCATCAGCCATAGAAGTGAGTCCAGTCTTGGCTTGCATCTCTCAAAGAACGTAAAAAGCAAACCCAGTTCATCATCTACCTGAGACTTTTCATAGTCCCTCTCCTTTGTTCTCATTCATCTGGGTTTCGCCTGTCTGGCCAGGGGAACACCTGTCTCTCCTCGCCCACCCCCTTTCCTTCTGTCCAAAATCTTTTATTTTCCCCCCAAGTTTATTCCGGGCTCCTCCTGGCTTGTTGCAGAGGTCTGCTCTCTGGCCTGGACTAGAAAGGGGGTCTAGGAGCCAGAAGACTTCATGGCCACTGCATTCTTTTCCTTGGCAGCCCTGGAGAGGGAGGTGGCAGTGCATATTCATACCATAGTCATCCTTGTCCCTTGTACACTCTGGAGTTCAAGCCTCACACTTGGTCCTTGCCAGCATCATTTGTCCATCTCCGCCTCCAGATCCTGAGATCACTCAGCCAGATTCTCCTAGTACCTCAGCACCAAGGTCAGAGGATTTCAAAAGCACGTCATTAGAAAGAAGCTCAACCAGTTCATCCTTTTGCTCTGGTCAAGTCTGTGCTTAAACCAGGCCAGGAAGAGCCGTCCATATCCTATTTCTCAAAGATAGACACTCCAGAAGCTATTCTCTTTGCTCGTTTCACCCGATGTGTGAAGTGTAACCGTAAGAAATATCTCTTGCCAGGACATTGTTGAGGAAGTCACAAGAGATTATGTTCGTGAGAAGATGTGGTCTGCTTCTGAAGATTTGCTTCTTCGCTTGGAAGCCACAAGTGCAGGACCCCTTCTTAGGAAAGAGCATGAAGCTAGGAAATCATATTTGTATGGACAAGAAGAGCAGGTGGTCAAAATACAGGTATGTGAATCACCTACTGCTAGTTCCAGCAAACTGTCATATCTCCTGAAGATGCTTTATTTGATAGTGTGACCGTCAACTACTGGCATTCTAATAAACAAATCAGAGTGCAGATTTTCCGCTTAATCGATGCCCCCAAATCTGCTTTATTATGTCCGGAGCTGGGAAGGATGTTGAATGATTTTTCAACCATGGAGACTATTAAGGGGCGCTGCGGACCTGCCGAGGTCCACCTGCCACCAACCTTGGTGGAGCCAGAGGGACCCCTCAAATCAGAATTGAAATCCTCTTTCTCTAAATTGATCTCCTTGTGTCATCTACTTTCTAAGCCAGGTGTTCTCTGAATTGCTTTTTCAGTGGCTGGTGGATGCTGAGTGGTGCTTGTTGGTACACACTTCTAGATAGAGCACAAGAGCTGACGAAATGCTTTTAGCATCTGCAGGCATGTCTTCTCCCTCACAGACTCCTCATTGAGTCCTGTCGGAAAAATCCTCCTTTCCGACTGTTTGGTTTTGAGTTGTTCTTCAGCTTGCGGGACTGTCTCAACTTTCTGGTCGGCAGAGAGCTTCACAAGTGTACATGTTTCTCATTTGTATTCCCCTAGCACCCTCTACGAACCAACATGCTGCCTTCCACAAGGCTGCATGTCTTTTTTTGCGTGCATCCAGAATGACACTGTTATTGACAGACAGTATTCAATGGGCTTTTGCTTTGGCCCATAACTGTGAGATTTCCCAAATTGGAAGTTTTTAGGTTGAAGATTTCTCTTTTGTGATCGTTGGTGTACTTACCTGCTTCCCTCACCTAACTCTAACATCATCCAGGTCAGAAAATAAGTTTCCAAAATTTGTGTATTCTTGTGTCTTATGTATGATCGGTGCTCAAATAGTCAAATTTGTTCGGAGCTTAAGATGTTAGAAGGAAGACATGATTAATTTTTAGAAGAAATGTCTCCCACAAACCTGACTGTGAAAGATTTTTTTTCTTTGCTGAACCAGTAAGTTTTCAACTTTATCCCTTCTGTAAGCAAGTGGTAGGCAAAACACACAGGAAGTGACAAAAAAGCCTAAAGATGAAATCCTCTACACTGATGCTGAGGCTCTAATTTTATACAGAATTAAACAGGGTCAGCTGACCTGACAATTTGGACCAACCTTAAGCTCTCCAGCCTCAGGGAATGGATCAGTATTGTATTTGGAGGACATTCTGTGGATTGCACGGGTGTAAAATCCATCTGATATTGGGACCCAGGGCCGAAGTCACAAGAGGGCTTGGGAGAAGAAGGGTGGAAACAATCATCTGGGGCCTTTTGCTTCACCTCAGCAGAGGCAGAGAGATTGAAGCAGAAGCCATAGAACTATGAAGTCACCTCACCTTGTTTTTGTTTTTCACTCTTCTGACAGTTTTCTAACAAGGAAAGCAGAAGGTCTAGAGGCAAGCTAGAGACAGACTGGAGATGAACATGTATTCAGTGGAAACTTGCTGACCCACAAAACCAAAAGATCATGAACCAAAGGGTGTTACGCTAATCTCATTTTTTGGCAATGTGGCCACTTCACCCTGAATTAGAGAAATGATCTGAAAAGTGAGGACTTCTCCTCCATAGAATGGCTCAACCTTCCTAGCTGGCTGAATCAGCCCCAGCCACAGTAGTCTTAACACATTCAGAGAGAAAGTTTCCAGGCTGAGGCCAGCCAACCCCAGCTCTAACACCCTCGCTCGGTCTCTTCCCAAGGAACTGGATAGTGGTACAGAGAATGTGGTTTCGTTAGCCAGTCCTCTGTCTTGAATACTTACGGAACAATTCAGAAGGTGCCCGAGGTGTCTCCTGAGAAATGCAATGTCATTCATAAGATTTTTCCCCTCTAGCTAAGTGAGATAACATCTCTCTTTCTCTGCAGAGAGAGAGAGAGAATCTCTTGAGAGCAGCGAGGGAGACATAACCATGTTATTTTTGAATGGTAAGAAGGCCCTGGTAACATTGCCTACCTTTACAAATGAGTGAGCCAGAAAACAATCTCAAACAAAAAGAAATACCTTACATTGAAAAAAAAAGGAAAATGAATGTAAGTTGGAAAACGTAAATTAAATAAACATTTAAGGATACTCTTACTTGAGGAGGCAAAGGACTTTTTTGTGCTGAAACTGTTGTATGCTTTCAAGGAACTTAATAAGGCATGATCTTAGTGAAACAAGACAAAACATTAAAAGAAAAAGATAACTGATACTGAAAGAGAGGAAGAAAAATAATGACATTGTCAAATGTAAATAAACTTAAAACTGCAGAACGCAGAAGAAACACTGAAAATAACTTCACCACATGGATAACTTCAGAAAAAATCTCAAAAAAGTTGAGGAAAAGAGTAGATAATTTAAAATGCATGTTCTCATCTGAAAACTGGTAGTAGTCAATTTGTTGCTGGGTTGTGAGAGTTAAATGGGATAATTCACGTAACAGGCTTCGCACAGAATGTGGCCATAGGCGCTCGATAGCGTTAGAAATGCTGAGATGACGGAGATGATGTGTCTGAGGGCAGATGATGGAGTCAACATTGAGACTGTTGGCATGGCACAGGAAGAGGTGAGAAAAACTGAACAGGAAAAAGAGTAGATAGCTATGGTATTCTTTTTTCCTTGAACTGAAGAAAGCTGGAATGCCAGTTTTTAAGAAAAAGCATAGTAGTGACAAACACCAAAACTTAGCCCTGGGAACTATGGTATTAGTTTTTGAACTTCGGAGAGTGCCTCAAGCATCCTGGCAGAGAAAAAGGAACAAGCTGCTCTGAAGCACCTTTCAGATTGCCAGGAGCAATAGTGGAGTCTGTAGGTGGAGAGGAAGGGGGTGACCTGTTGTGACAGTCCTTCATCACGTTATTTCCATGTAAGTGACTACTCTAGTAGATCAGTGGATTTTCTGCCTTTAAGCTGAGAAGGAAAAGAGAGAAACGTTTAGAGCCTTCTTGGCTATCCAAGAGATCACACAAGAATTCGTGCTCCAGAAGTTGGAGTTGGTAATTTGACTATTACAGCCCTGGGTGCCCAGTTACCAAAGAAGGCAGTCAGGTTAGCAAGCAAGATTGTCTAGGGATTGACAGTTACAAAATGTAAAACGGAGCAGTAACCCCGAGGTCTAAATGTTTTGGAAGACTACTTTGTTATAGATGCATTACATAGAAAACAAATTTATGGTAACAAAAAAACAAAGTTTTACAAAAAGATGGCTCTTTTAAATTTTCCCACAAGTTCTTCTGCCAGTCAGAGAAGGAGATTGACACTGCAGTAAACACCTTCTATCTCTAATTGTCTGCAAAAAGCAGCTTCTGAAAGGCTTTATAGTTTAGAATTTTGTCTTCTTTTGCATTTGCATCAGTAACTCCTTTCTCCCAACCTCATACCCATAATTGCTCTTAATAAACAGCTTCTACTTAGAAGAGCCTGCAATCTCATAGCCTGGCATAGGATTTCTCTTATTTGCACAGAATAGGAAAAGCCGGTCCTGATGAAACTAAAACTTACAAACTGGAAAAGAATGTGTCATTTTGGCAAATAAGAGGCATATAGGATTCTGCGTCTATAGATAAAAAATTCTATACCCAACAAAGTTTTCCGTGGTTTGGGAAGGTAACGGTACAATATTCATAAGTATAGAAGGATTCCAGAAAAATCTACATAATCGATAGAGAGGTGGAATACACAACGAGGGATGCCTGGGTGCCTTAGTCCATTACGCTTCTGAGTCTTGATTTCAGCTCATGTCATGATGTCAAGGTTCATGGGATCAAGCCCTGCCTCAGGCTCTGCACTAACAGTGCAGAGCCTGTTTGGAATTCTCTCTCTTTCTCTCTCTCTGATCCTTCCCCCTGCTCACACATGCAGGCCCATTCTCTTCTCTCAAAGTAAATAATCATTTTTAAAAAATACAAAATGAAATCTCAAGGAAAATTCTGTGGTTGAGCATTGAATCCTTAGTACATCAAACAATAGTACAGAATGTGGGGCGCCTGGGTGGCTCAGTCGGTTGAGCGCCCGACTTTCGGCTCAGGTCACGATCTCACAGTTCATGGGGTTCAGGCCCCATGTTGGGCTGTGTGCTGACAGCTCAGAGCCTGGAGCCTGCTTCAGATTCTGTGATTCCCTCTCTCTCTGACCCTCCCCTGCTCACACTCTGTCTCTCTCTCTCTGTCTCTCTCAAAAATAAATAAACATTAAAAATTTGTTTTTAAATAGTACAGAATGGACAAGTGGGTTCATTTTACAGATGCAAGAATTCTTCAATATCACATCATCTGTGACTGTGGTAGGTTATCCACAATGTTTGTGAATCTGAGTTAATAAGATTAATACTGTTTCTGGAGTTTAGATAATTCCAAAAAAACAGAAGGAAGAACTTGAGCTAATCCCGTATTTTGTTTGCTTTTCAGTTTGGATCAAGGAATGGGATTTATAACATATATTTGTGGATTCACACTTCTGTTACCCACAGAAACATAGGAACCACCGTTGAGACTCATCACAACAAATGTGTTACTAGTTAACTTGCCATGGAATCCAGTAACCCATGGTTAGGGTCCACTTCTCCTAGTCCCTATAGCACAATCAGGCCACTTTTGCAAGCAGGTGTTGATGACATCAAAATCAGTTTTTCTCATCATTTCAGAAATGCCACACTCACAGATCCCATGGGCATTTTCTAAATGGACCTTCAATTAGAAATCCTTTATTTTGAGACACCTGGGTGGCTCAGTTGGTTGAGCATCCAACTCTTGATTTTGGCTCAAGTCATGATCCCAGGATATTGGGATCCAGCCCCTTGTTAGGCTCCACACTGAGCATGGAGCCTGCTTAAGATATTCTCTCTCTCTCTCTCTCTCCCTCCCCCTCCCCCTCCCCCCTCAGTCCCTCCCTCTTCCCTCCCTCTACTCCTTTCCCCTGCTTATGCTCTATCTCAAAAAAAAAATTTTTTTTTTAAATCGTTCATCTTTGTTTAGATCTTTGTTACTTAAAGTGTAGAGCGTATACCAGCATTGTCATTGCCTGGAAGTCCCACCCAGACCCACTAAATTCAAATCTCCATTTTGAAATGATCCTCTGATGATTTTGTATACATATTAAAGTTTGAGAAGCTCTGTGAGGGTACCTGGGTGGCTCAGTCAGAAAAGTGCCCAACTCTTGATTTTGGCTCAGGTCATGATGTCACATTTCATGAATTCAAGCTCCGTGCTGTCAGCTTGAGCCTCTCTCTCTCCCTCTCTCTCTGCCCCTCCCCCCACTCGTGTGCTCGCTGTCTCTCAAAATAAATAAACTTTAAAAAGTGGAAAGGGCGCCTGGGTGGCGCAGTCGGTTAAGCGTCCGACTTCAGCCAGGTCACGATCTCGCGGTCCAGGAGTTCGAGCCCCGCGTCGGGCTCTGGGCTGATGGCTCAGAGCCTGGAGCCTGTTTCCGATTCTGTGTCTCCCTCTCTCTCTGCCCCTCCTCCGTTCATGCTCTGTCTCTCTCTGTCCCAAAAATAAATAAAAACGTTGGAAAAAAAAAATTTTTTAAAAAAGTGAGGGACACCTGGGTGGCTCAGTCAGTTGAGCCTCTGACTTCAACTCAGGTCATGATCTCACTGTTGGTGAGCTTGAGCCCAGCATGGGGCTCTGTGCTGACAACTCAGAGCCTGGAGCCTGTTTCAGATTCTGTGTCTCCCTCTCTCTCTCTGACCCTCCCTCACTCACATTCTGTCTCTCTCAAAAATAAATAAATGTTAAAAAAATATGTTTTTAAATTAAAAATGAGAAACACTGTGAAACTCACTCCACTTTTAAACCCTCAATAATGCATCTTCCTGTATAATTCTGAATCATCTCATAGCTTAAAGGAGAAAAACGTGTGCTCATTTCAGTAGCTAGTGCAAAGGCAGCTGATAAAGTTCCAAACCCATTCCTAACATTGCTATAATAATTGTGTTGAAGTTTTAGCTTATTTAAGGAGATTGGCATCTTTGCAGTGATGACTTTTCCAGTTCAGTTATCAGTATATCTCCCCCATTTATTAATTTTTCCCACCATATAGCACAAAATTTACTCCTTCCTCTTTAGTTTACTGCATTGGTTAGTTTTGGCTATTATGAATGTCATCTTTTTATCTATTGTTATTTTTGACATATGGAAAATGTATTAAGTTTAGATATACATTTTATAGCTACTTACTTGGAAGAACTCAGTTTTATTTATTTATTTATTTATTTATTTATTTATTTATTTATTTATTTAATGTTTGTTTTTGAGAGAGAGAGAAAGACAGTGTGAGCAAGGGCGGGGGAGGGACAGAGAGAGAGAGAGGGAGACACAGAGCTCAAAGCAGACTCCAGGCTCCGCGCTGTCAGCACAGAGCCTGATGCAGGGCTTGAACTCCTGAACTGTGTGATCATGACCTGAGCTGAAGTCAGACTCTTACCAACTGAGCCACCCAGGAATCCCAGAACTCAATTTTAATAGTTGTTCAGGTGACCCTCTTGACTAATAACTACTTTTTACATTTCTCTTTTTTATTTTAATTTTTTTTAATGTTTTTATTTATTTTTGCAACAGAGAGAGACAGAACATGAGTAGGGGAGGGCCAGAGAGAGAGGGAGACACAGAATCGGAAGCAGGCTCCAGGCTCTGAGCTGTCAGTACAGAGCCCGATGCGGGCTCGAACCCACAGACTGTGAGATCATGGCCTGAGCCGAAGTCAGACGCTTAACCGACGAGCCACCCAGGCGCCCCAGTTTCTCGTTTTTTAAATCTTGTAATCTGTCAAGGAATAAATTCATATGACCCTAATAGTATAGGAAACTCTAAAACACTGAGGACTTAAAAACTATGTGGGTTTTAAATCCCACCTCTGGGAATATGGAACACAGCTACTTTTCCCTATTCCTTCCTCCAAGTGCAACTAAAAGCCCCAGACATTATATGTAAACAGACACAACACTGTGGAAGATGGAGAGAGAAAAGCCAGACTGGCTAGGGCACCTTGAGATCCAAAGAAGGACATGGAGGCGAGTTTCATGGTTTTCTTTGAGCTTAAATATCTCAGTCTTGCTGCAGCAGAGTCTGGCAGCATGGAAATGCTATGGGTGCAGGCCAAAATAAAAAATTAAAAAAAAAAAAAAAGCTCCAGCAAAGACCTGCTGTCTGTGGCCAAAGGATCAGAAAAGGTGCAGCCCACAAAGACAAAACTTTGAGACAGTAACCACTCTCCTCCGGCCACACACCATGGAAAAAAATCTTGACCCCGCACCACTCATGCCCCAAAGTGGAGAGCCTGGCCCTCCACCCTGGATAGAATCTAACCAAGTATCCAGATTACTGCAGAGGCCACTTCCGTGGCCAGAAGCAATAATGTGGCCACTCTCCCTTTCCTTGCTGGGAGGTGTCAAAGGAGGCATGGTGGAGTCAGGACTTGGATCACAACGTGGTGGTAATGAGGCCACCTGCCCCAAAGCCTTCTGCCATCAGTGGGCAGCACATGGGAAATAGTACCAGACACCGCTACTCTCCCAGGCAGAGTGGTACCAGCACCACCGTAGGTGGATAGTTAGAGCTCCCACCTCCCATTCAACGTAATAAGCAGCCCCCACCTCAGGTGTCAGTAGAGGCCAGGTGGAGAACTTGAACTTCCACCCTTACTTGCCAGTAATGAGGCAGCACCAGGACCCTTCCCTTGCCAAACCAATGTCAGGGAAACAGATTAAATAAGTCCAGAATCTTATCATGTAATATCCAGATTTTCCAAATTTCGGTCAACATTTTAAGAAACAAGCAAGCTATAAATTTTAAAAGATAATCAATAGATGCCAATACAGATGACAAAGATGTATAATCATCTGACAAAGATTTTAAAAGCCAAACTAATTTTAAAACTAAAAACTAGAACAAATTTTACAAAACTCAATGGATAGACTCAGCAGCAAAATGGAGGGAACACTGGAGTGAATCAGTGAACTAGAGAATACAATCATAGAAATTACCAGATCTAAACAACAGAGAGGAAAGATTGAAAAAACAGTGAACAGAGCCTCAAGGCATCTGTAGGCCCATAACAAAAAGAGTTCACGTTTGTGCCATCAGAGTTTCAGAGAAAAGAAAGGGGAAGTAGTGAAAAGGCCCTGGAAGAAATAATGTCTGAGAAGTTGCTGTCTGTGGTCAGAGATGCGGAACCACAGAGGCATGAAGCTGAGTCAACCCCAAAGAGGATAGACTCGAGGAAATGCCCAGCGCAGAATTCATGATCCCCCCCAACATATTCTTTAGGAATGAAGGGGCAATCGAGGCATTCTTAGATGAAAGAAAGTTAAGAGAACTTGTCGCGAGCATACCTGCCCTAAAAGAATAGCCTAGAAAGTTCTCTAAACAAAAAAGGAAATGATAGAAGAACTGTGGGGAAACCAGGAAGGAGGGGAGAACAACTGAATGAGTACAAATGCGGGTTCAATACATTTTCTTTTTGCTCTTGAATTTCCGTAATTAGGTTCACAGTTGAAGTAAAAGTTAAAACACTGATGTGGTTCCAAATACGTGTGTGGACAAAATACAATTGTATTATAAAAGGGGGTTGGCGGTAAAGGTATTATGTAGGAAGTTACGGTTTCTGCACTTTGCTGGAGATCAGATTATCTGTAAAAATGAAGCAGCAGTTCTTATCAGTTTGGACATTATCCATCTTTTAAATTTTTGTCAGTTCATGGAGACCCAGTTTTATCTATCAGACGTTCTTGGGAGGGGCACCCGACGGAACCTATCAATTTTAAATACCAACTTTTGAGCCAATAATACCCTACCTTGATGGAAGCATCCATACAAAATACATAATAACGTGTGTAGAGGGTTGTTTACAATGGTATAGTATATAGACAACACGACGTTTTGCCTTTTTTCAGAAAATACGTAACAAAAAGTTAATAAATCTTTTGGAGAGTAGCTAGGTCAAAGTAGGGGTAGGTACATAGGCACATTTTACTTTACAGCTTTTCTCTGTTTTTGCTGTATATCCTTTTATTTTTTTTTTAAGTTTATTTATTTTGAGAGACAGAAAATGTACTCACAAGCGGGGGAGGGGCAGAGAGAAAAGGAGGGAGAGAGTCCCTAGCAGGCTCCATGCCATCAGCACAGAGCCCAAAATAGGTCTCATTCCCACAAACTACGAGATCTTGTCTGAGCCGAGATCAAGAGTCAGACATTTGACCGACTGAGCCCCCCAGGAGCCCCTACTGTATATCCTAATACATCAGCTTCTAGGCATTGAGTACAGATGCTTGGCATAAAAATTTATATCATTATTTTATGTTTTCCTTTTTTTTTGTTAACAGGTCGCATCATAGTATAGGCAGCAAACTACAAATTGCTTTTTTTCTTCGCATTGTATCTTGGAGATCTTCCTACTCCTCGAGATACAGAACATCCCTGTAGCCAATGTATGGGACTCATTCTTCTTAACTGCCATGTAACATCCCTCACTATGACTGCAATTGCACTTGATCTGTATCCCCATGTGTAACCATTCTGCTCTATACATGTTTGGTATTATAAACAATGCGGCCGTAAAGATCCTTCCACACAGGTGCTTTCCATAATTTGATACTGCTAAATTCCCTCAAAAAGACTATACCCATTTGTTCTTTTCCTGAACCTTAGTCCCCTGTCTTTGCTTTTTCATTCACTGCTTGACAGGTGGATAAGGTAGCAACTTTCCCAAAATTATTCTGGCTGCTGCCCCGGGCTCCCTCAAGCTTAGAACCATCCCACATTTTTTGTAGATGTTCTTACATTTTTGTAGAAGTTTGTTCTGTGGTTCTCTCTTTAATCCACTTCCAGCCGTCAGCTGTCTTGCAGGGTCCCTCAGAGTCGTTGATCCATATGCTTTCTTGTTTCTAGTACTATCGTGAATTACTTTAAAAGCCTATTGGTGAGATTTGGGGGAAAGTGGGTGACGGATACATGAAACTCAGTGTATCATTTTTGGAATTACCTGAGAGTCTCTATTGCAAAATTGAAAGTATTTTTTAAAAGCAATTTGTCATTTCTAGAGATTTGAATTGAGACCAGATATCTGGAGCAAGGGCTCAGTTGATCTCCCCCACCCCCCATACTGACTGGCTTATTTTAAATCATCACAGAACATTTTTTTTTTAATGCTAAAAATTCCGTGTACCTTTTTTTAAAAGAAAAAATGAGGTAGATTGATACAGTAGACATGAAATTTATAAAAATAATTTGATTTTTTGTGTTTATCCCCTTTAATAAGGAAACTTTATTTCATTTCTAATTTGAAAACAAAACCAGAGAATTAAAGTGAGTTACATAGTTAGGTTTCAATAAAAAGATTCTCAAAACTGAATTAGAATAGGGGTGTCTGGCTGGCTCAGCCAGTCAAGCATCCGACTTCACTTGGGTCATCATGGTTTACAAGTTCAAGCACTTCATAGGGCTCTGTGCTGTCCACAGGGAGCCTGCTTCAGATCCTCTGTCCCCCTCTCTCTGCTCCTCCCTAACTTGTACACGCACACATGTGCTCTCTCTCTTTTTCTTAAAAATAAATAAAAACATTTTTTTAAGTCTGTTTCTAAAAAAAAATTGATTGGGATAAACTTCAACAATCTGGTATTTAATAATTCTAAAGATAACAGTTTGTTTCCAGTTTTTGTAAATGTTTCCTATAAAAGTTCCCTTTGATGGTGATAAGCTAGTAAAGCTTTGATGATGAAGCATCACTAAACTTTATGTAAAAATAGATAAGATAATAAATGATCAATCATAGCACTTCTATTTTAGGGATCCAGAGTTACAAATGAGTCAAGTATTTTTCTTTCTTTTTGGTCTGGGCCATGGTAGGTCATTTGTTGTAGTAAAGGTACTTATGTAAGTCATTATTTTGAAACATCTTATGTTATAACCAAATGATACCAGTACTCAGTTAACCTGTTTGTATGTTTCAGGGCAATTGCATTTTATTACTGCTTGCCACCCAGAGCTTTGGTAAAATTAAGCTTTCGCATGGGAAAATGGGCTTCTACCTGGTAACTGTGCTTTCTGGAGTTTGGGACAAGCTTCTGCTGTGAGCTGGTGCATTCTGCTCAGTGTAACGTCCACCCCTAGTGATGGCGTTCACATGAGATTTCGAAGGGAGGGTCCCTGACAGTGTTCCAACTCACTGTCTACTGAGATGTACTCTCTTCTTGCGCTTTCTAGAATCAACTGTGAGAAACTGTTGCACACTAATAATTCTCTAACGTGCTGTTTTCCACAGGCTTTTTGGAAGGGACATAAGCAACGGGAAGCATATATGCGCAGACGGCAAACATTCATTGATAATACTGAAAATATTGTGAAGGTAACCATGCCTTCCTACCTTACTAAGTGCGTGGCTTGAACCTTGCTTTTCATTGCAGTTCTGCTTCTGGAAGACAGAGTGTGGAAAGAGTACATGGGGGGCTTAAAGTCAGAATTGAGTCCTGGGTTTGAGTCCCACATCCATTACTCACTTAGCTGATCATCTTCAAACAATTCTGTTAAAACACTGTAACTGGCTCAGGTTCTTTATGTGGTTATGAGAAGAATAATCAGTAAATGCTCTTTCTCTGAGAAGTCCAAATTGATTACTTAAGCTCTGGGGGAAACCAGCTATATTTTGCATCTCTCTTATCATATGCACTAATAATATTAACAAGGCTCAAACTTAACAGTCGAAACCTTAGTTATTAGGCAAATGCAAAACCAGTGAAAAGAAGAAATAGAACTAATTACGACCTGGATATGCAGGGTGAGTGAATGTAACCCAGCTTTCTACCCAAGCTGATGGCTCTCAGTTTCAAGAAAGAAACTGGTGCCCACTCCCCAGTGCTGAAAACCAAAGGATTGGCAGAACTGAACTTGCAGACAACATGGAAATCCAGATGAGATTCGGAATAGCAAGGCTAGAGAGAGATAGGAGTCACATGAGGTTAATTAAAAGACCTTTTTAACTGAGAAGACAGAATGACATCATCCAGATCCATTGTGCTTCTCAGTGCTGTGCTGTGCTTGCTATGGAATACATGGCTGTTCTCTGGGAGAGCTATAGGTCCCAGTCAGTCCCTCATGAGAACTCTAGACCTGTTACCCATAAACAGCTAAAGGATACTGGATGCATTTAAGGGAATGAAACCCTGGACTTTATTTTTGGTTCCCTGTCCCATTGCAACTCTCAGCAAAATGCCTTGAGCTCTTGGTTTTTATTGACTGAGATTAAAGCACAGTGATACAAAGCTAAATTATCTTCCTCATCATAAGGTATAAAATACTTTGAACCCCTAGGAGAAAAAGCAATGAAAGAAGTAGGAGGTTAAGATTGGGCTTTGCTGGGGCGCCTGGGTGGCTCAGTTGGTTAAGCCTCCAACTTCAGCTCATGTCATGATCTCACAGTTCGTGGGTTCTTGCCCTGGGTCGAGCTCTGTGCTGACAACTCAGAGGCTAGAATCTGTTTCGGATTCTGTGTCTCCCTCTCTCTCTGCCCCTCCCGTGCTCATGCTCTGTCTCTGTCTCAAAAATAAATAAACATTAAAAAAAATTTTTAAAAAGATCAGGCTTTGCTCAGCCTTGAGCATCCGACTTTAGCTCGGGGTCATAATCTTGCTGTTCATGAGTTCAAGCTCTGCATCGGGCTCTGTGCTGACATCTCAGAGCCTGGAGCCTGATTCATATTCTGTGTCTCCATCTCTCTCTGTCTCTCACCTGCTCACACTTTCTCTCTCTCTGTCTCTCTGTCTCTTTCAAAAATAAATAAACATTAAAAAAAAAAAGATTAGGCTTTGAGTATTATTTGGTGGGCTTCTAAATTTACCAGAATATCAGTATTATCCTTAGGTTGCATGAAAAGACATTAAAGGTGTTTTTAGTAATTGCCTCAATGTCTCTAACTCATTTTTAGATCCAGTCCTGGTTCCGGATGGTGACAGCACGAAGGAATTACCTTTCACGACTACAGTATTTCAGAGATCATGTAAGACACACAAGAGTGGATTTTCATCCTTAGAATGAATTAAATGAATGCTTGGTTGAGTGTTAGCATTGAATGAGTTTTATTAAATGGTGGAAATTTTTTTTAGAAGAGAAGCCAAGTGGAAGGCTGTTGGTATATTGTATATGCTGTGTGCACAGTGTTCCTGTCTAGTCATTGTATTAAATAGAATATTTTGTCCAGAAAGAGAAAATGAAATGTTTTCTTACATATTTTTCATCCACTTGCTCCCTTTTGTCTTAACACACACACCAAACCTTTTAATTTGGTTAAGCGATACTTTCATGTCTCCCCAGCTGCTGGTGGCTCAAGTTTTAAAACCTCAGTTGTGACTTAGATGGATAGTTGCAAGCCATACATCAGTAACCTAACATGCATTTTAACAGCAAGTCCAGAGCTAAAGGGTGGAAATGAACAGTAGGAGAAAACAATAGGTCTTAGAACTCAATATGGTAATATTTGGAAGCTTTTTTTTCTTCTTTGAATTAAGAATTCATGTTCAGAGTGAGACTTCACTAGTGAAGACTGAATAGGAAATGTGTGAGAAGAAACGGCTGTGGGCTAGTAATGCTAAAGACAGAAGATTCCAGACAAGTATTTTCGAACACTGCTTACAAAGTTTTTATAACTGGTAACCAGTGAAGAAGCCCACAGGAGGAATTTTTTCAGGATCTTGAAAGAATGGATATGTGAACATAGATTAGATCATCTAAATTTGGGGCTAAAATTATTTTCCCCTTTAGATCTCTTTATAAACAGTCCTATACAACCTTGTTGATACTTTTAGCTAACATATCTGACCCTTTCTTCAAAGAAAATGCAAAAAATAAATAGTGAACACACCACATCTAAATGCTGTCTATTCTCAATAGTGTCTCTTCTTAAATACTGTCACTTCTGGGTTGATTGGTTGGTTGGTTTGTTTAATACTGTCAGTTCTTGACTAGTTCTCAATTCGACAATCGTGGAGTAGATGGGCCTCCAGAAGATCATGACTGATCTCATTCTTTTGCAGAAAAATGAAATTGTGAAAATACAGTCACTAGTGAGAGCGAACAAGGCCAGAGATGATTACAAAACACTGGGTAAGTTGGGAGCATAACTCTTCCTCCACTAAGGATAGAGTTATGTCTGGATAAACTCATCATGAGTTGACAATATCCTAAGCCAAAAGGACATTGAACGCACCTACCCTACAGAACATCACAGCTTAGCCTGGCCTGCCTTAAATTTGCTCTTAGGGGGGGTCTCAGTGGCTCAGTTGGTTAAGCACATCCAACTTAGGCTCAGGTCATGATCTCACGGTTTGTGAGTTTGAGCCCGGGGTCAGCCTCTGTGCTAACAGCTCAAAACCTGGAGCCTGCTTCAGATTCTGTGTGTCTCTCTCTCCCCGCCCCGCCCCGCTTGCAAATAGACTGGTTTTGTGGTAACTGAAATGCAAATTTTCATTTCTTTCTCAATTCATTCAGCATCTTTATAAGACTAAGGCATTTTTAATCTGAGAAAAAAAAGTCATTTTTATTAGTCTCTCATTATCCATTTTCACCCATTCCCCCCGGAGAGGCATTGAATACACTCAGGCTTAGAGGTTGCTGCAGCTGTGATATGGCCTGTAAGTGCTGACTAAGAAGGTAGGTGATTACCTGCAATTAAAATACCCCAAAGTGATTGTCAGCATGAAGATGTCACAAGCCTACTATTGACCGAAGAAATCTTAAATTTGAGCCATAATAACTGGTAAAGCTGTAATATTCATTTCTAACAAGTTTATTAGCACATACAGAGATAGAAGGTCATGAGGAGCAAGAAGAGAGAACTTGAGACCAAATGAGATGGCTCATGTTCTCCCAACTTAGCTACATACATGAGCTCTGGAGCATCTCTCAGGCTTTTTCTGATACAGCTATGTCACTAGCAACACCTTTGTTAGAAATAGTAGAACATAGGGGCGCCTGGGTGGCTCAGTTGGTTAAGCGGCTAACTTCGGCTCAGGTCACGATCTCGCAGTCCATGAGTTCGAGCCCCACGTCGGGCTCTGTGCTGACAGCTCAGGGCCTGGAGCCTGTTTTGGATTCTGTGTCTCCCTCTCTCTGACCCTCCCCGTTCATGCTCTGTCTCTCTCTGTCTCAAAAATAAATAAACGTTAAAAAAAAAATTAAAAAAAAAAAAAAAAAGAAATAGTAGAACATAAATTCCATGGGCATCAGGAAGGGAAGGGGGTCCCAGGATCCAAGGTAATTTCTCCAGTAAAGCCCATCAGAAGCGGCAAAATGCTGATAGTCATGGTGTCTAGATTTAGTTCATGTGAGGTTCATGCTCTTAGTTATTTGTGTTGCTGGTTTACCTCTTTTTTTTTCCTTCCCTTGAATGTGAAAACACCCCAGAACCAAGCTGGCAGTTAAAGGAAAATTGATTAGGGCCTCAGTGTAAAGGAGAGGGTGGTGACAGAGTGGCCACACCGGGGCTGATTTGAAGTCATCTTCGTGTTGTTGCTTGTACTCCCTTATCATTAAAAGTCCAGATAGTTTATTCATACAGTTTGCCCAAGTAGATTTCACTAAATGCCTTAACAAATACATTTTTTGTAAAGTTAGAGTGCTAGGGATTTAATTATAATTCATGTTCAAAGCACTGAGGAGAAACACTTTTAAACTTCAGACACCCCTCTGAACAGTTGAGGCTGGTCTCCCAGGTTCTGGGTGCCCACTCTTGGTCCATGCTCAAAGGACAAGGACCAGATTTCAATTTCTAACATAGAACGTGTGTTCCGCTTGTCACTCCATGGGCTCCTGAGTGGCCTTACAGGTCTCCCCTCATTGACTGTTTCTAATTCACCTTTCACCTAGTTCCTGCTTCTTCCCCCATGGTCTTCTGGGCTGAGAGGAAACTTTCCGTTTCCTGTTGCAAAAACACAAACCCCTTATCTGGCTCAGCCCCCAGCTCTCAGAGATAACTTAGTTAACATTCTTTCTCACGTTTCTCATCAATAAGGCACAGATAGATAGAACTTTCTTCTCGGTGGAGAATCCTGGAAGCAGGATGCAAGAAGGCCGATAAATGAGAATTAGATAACTAGAAAATAGTGAGGCCAGATGACATCAGTGGTGTGCACTCATTTATATGATCAGTTTCCTTGTCCAGATTTAACCTGGGAAGAATAAGTCCTTCCAGAGACCCAGGTGCTTCCGCCGCTGTGTTTTTCTACTACTGCTGTATTGAGATACCTGATTTCCCTACGACCGATAATAATTCCAAACATGCCTAACTAAAACATGCTTGTTCCTTTCCCCGCAGTTGGCTCCGAAAACCCACCACTAACAGTGATCCGAAAATTTGTACACCTTTTGGACCAAAGTAACTTAGATTTCCAGGAGGAGCTGGAGGTAGCACGATTAAGGGAAGAAGTCGTGACCAAGATCAGAGGCAATCAACAGCTGGAGAAAGACCTAAACCTGATGGACCTCAAGATTGGGCTCTTGGTGAAGAACAGGATCACGCTGGAGGTCAGTGCGATCTGTGGGGCTGCTGGCTCTCAGAAGAGAGAAGGGGCACGTACGTTTGCCCACATTGCCTTTGTCCAGCTAAACTCATTCGGAATCCAGGATGTGTGGTCCAACTTCCTGGACCATTTTTCTCATGGTTCTCAGACCTGCAACATTTTATGCCCCACCCCTAGATAAGATCTTTTGTAAGACTTCTTTATCATTCTGAAATGAAGTGACGTGAAATGAAGCCTGGTTATGTATGTCCCTCCACAATAAGACTTTACACGAGTATAGAAAAGTAATGTATAATAAAAACATGGATTTCGGCCTGAAAAAACATGGGCCAAATGCAATTAGAAGATGTGCTCAAGTTGCCTGAGGCTTGGATCTCTTCCCAGAATAACCACAGATTGAACAGTCTACCAATAGCTGCAGACGAGACTCTGGATACCAGTGAGAGGTGGAACTGTAGTGATTTCATCTCCCAAAATGGAAAACGTCTCTTTGCAAAGTTCACAAGAAGCAAGGAGTTCTCCCCCACAGAATTGCAGTCCTAGAAAATCCAATATATATTAAACCTGGGGGGAGGTATTTTGCTTTCACCTAAAGCAATTAGATTTGAGACTCAAATAATTACAGAATTTTGACCTACATGAATGACCAGCAGGACACCGAAAAATCCAGCCATGCAAAATAGGGACAGTTATTTACACAGGACTGTCGTACAAATCGCAGGACAGTAGTGCTCCCTGCCCCCACCCAGTAGAAGCCAGCAGTCCCTTAGAGTTGTTAGGGTGTTAAAAAAAAAAAAAAACCTTTGCACATTTCCAAAATGGTCCCTACGGAGTGGGGTGGCCCCCAAAATAGCCTCTAAGTAAGTAATGCTACAGTTTTGTATCTTTATGAAACTTGTTAATGTCAGAGCTCCCTCAAACTATGTGAAAAGTTTCATTTTTACCCAAGAAATGGAAATTTGTAGGGTAAGATCTCTTACCATGCCACTGTCCCAGTGCCACATCAGTTTTCAGAAAATGTATAGGTCAAGAGGGGCATAGGGAGCTGACCTTCTGGAAACACTGAGAAAGCTACCATGCGTCAAACATAGAGTGCTCACTGCCACTGACTTGAGCCTATGGTTCTGGAAAACTGGGAGATGAGCAGCTCAGAAGGCCAGCAGATAAAAGGACATGAACACCCCACTCTTGTCTCCAGCCCTCACAGAGAAATAGTGAAATAGTGCACAAAAAATAAGGAAAATAGAGCAATTTACAAAACAGGAAATGATACTCTTTTCTAAATATTAAAAACAGTATAGTGTAAATGTTCTGTATTAAGTCTGTTTTCATTATTTTATCCGGAAGAACCGTAGTCCTCTCCTTTTTAAAAATAATGTGTTTGTGTTTGACAAACATGAGAATTTTTCAAGTGTAATATATTCCAGAAGGTCCTTCAGAAAACGCCTTTTATAGCCTTAAACTACTGTTTTACCCAATTCCCATAAAGTTGTAAACAGGAAATGCCTTGCCTTTTAAAGTAAAGGCTAGTTGCAAAATAGTAAATGGTAGAAATAACATGTAGCTTGTTATTCATGTGGATAATGAAACCATGGCAAATTTTCAGGTTTTTTAAATGTTTAAGATTGTTCTTTTAGGTAATCCTAATTGATAGCTTTGTGAAACAGCTATTTTTTCAATTTACCTTTTCAAATGCCAAATATTGATCACTTACTGGAAATTAAAACTAAGGATTATTAAATATATGGTCTTTAGTCTTACAGTAGCATTTTTAGTTTGATGTTAAGAATAGTACTGTTGAAGCTTTATTTATAATAGTGAAAAAGTGGGAAATAACCCAAACACAAAAACAATAGAGAACAGCAGTAGGTTATATAGCCACGAAAAATAATTTTTCCAAGGCAGGGGGCTAATTCAAGGGCAGGGGGAAGAGTGTGCAGTGTAATAGAGAAGACCGTAGTACTTAAAGCAGTACAATTTCATTTGTTGTGGAAAATATATATATATACTTAAAGCTAGGGAAAAAATGATTTTTCTTGGGGTGGGTAGTAAAATTTAACTTCTTGATCCTTTTTTATTTTTAAACAGTAAGCATATTTTTAGTGAGGAAGAAATACTTTTTGTGATGTTTATTTTCTTTTTTTTAATGATAAACACTATTATTTTTCTTAATATTTTTTACATTTATTTATTTTATTTTTTTAATTTTTTTTCCATATATGAAATTTATTGTCAAATTGGTTTCCATACAACACCCAGCGCTCATCCCAAAAGGTGCCTTTCTCAATACCCATCACCCACCCTCCCCTCCCTCCCACCCCACATCAACCCTCAGTTTGTTCTCAGTTTTTAAGAGTCCCTTATGCTTTGGCTCTCTCCCACTCTAACCTCTTTTTTTTTTCCTTCCCCTCCCCCATGGGTTTCTGTTAAGTTTCTCAGGATCCACATAAGAGTGAACACATATGGTATCTGTCTTTCTCTGTATGGCTTATTTCACTTAGCATCACACTCTCCAGTTCCACCCATGTTGCTACAAAGGGCCATATTTCATTCTTTCTCATTGCCGCGTAGTACTCCATTGTGTATATAAACCACAATTTCTTTATCCATTCATCAGTTGATGGACATTCAGGCTCTTTCCATAATTTGGCTATTGTTGAGAGTGCTGCTATAAACATTGGGGTACAAGTGCCCTTATGCATCAGTACTCCTGTAATGTTTATTTTCAAGAGAGAGGGAGACATAGAATCTGAAGCAGGCCCCAGGCTGTGAGCTGTCAGCACAAAGCCCGACATGGGGCCCGAACACACGAACTGTGAGATCATGACCTGAGCCGAAGTCAGATGCTTAACCGACTGAGCCACTCAGATGCCCCAGGGAAAAATATTTTTAAAGGAAGTAGCTTAGTTTGTAAAGAATAATTCCAGCTCTCCAAAGTAACCATGTGTCTTAAAATTCTTCTAAAATTGGCATTCCTTGGGGGCACCTGGGTGACTCAGTTGGTTAAGCGCCAAACTCTTGATTTGGGCTCAGTTCATAATCCCAGGGTCTGTGTGATTGAGCCCCACATCAACTCCACGCTGAGTATAGAGCCTCCTGTAAGATTCTCTCTCTCCCTCTCCCTCTGCTCTCCCCTGCTTACATGTGTTCATTCTCTCTCTCTCTTGCTCTCTCTCTAAAAATTAAAAAAAAAAAAAATTTTTTTTCTTTAAATTGGCGTTCCTTACTGGGCTGGCTTAGTCAGGAGAGGGTGCAACTCTTCACCTTGAGGTCATGAATTCAAGCCCTAAGTTGGGCATAGAGCTTAATAAAAAATAAATAGGGGTGCCGAGGTGGCTCAGTTGCTTGAGTTTCGGACTCTTGATTTTGGCTCAAGTCATGATCCCAAGGTCAGGGGATGGAGCCATGCTGAGAGTGGGGCCCGCTTAAGATTCTCTCTCTCTGGGGCACCACTGGGTGACTCAGTCATTAAATATCTGACTTCGGCTCAGGTCATGATCTCACAGTTCATGAGTTCACGTCCCACATCGGGTGAGCTTGAGCCCTGCTCCATGTGACCTGGAGCCTGCTTTGGGTGAGCCCCACTTCATGCTCTCACACTGTCTCTCTCTCTGCCCCTCCAGAGATTTTCTCTCTCTCTCTCTGCCCCTCGCTCATTTGTGCCCTCCCTCTCTCTCTCAAAACAAAAAAAAATTCTGTCTCCTTCCACCCCTCTCCCCAGCGCGTGCTCGCTCTCTTGCTCTCTCTCTCTCTCTCTCTCTGTCTCTCTCTCTCTCTCTCTAAAATAAAAAATAATTGGTGCCTGGTGGCTCAGACAGTTAAGCGTCTGACTCTTGGTTTCAGCTCAGGTTATGGTCTCGCAGTTCAGTGAGTTCAGCACCGACAGTGTGGAGCCTGCTTTGGATTCTCCTTCTCTGCCCCTCGTATGCTTGAGCATGCACTCCCTCTCTCTCTTTCTCTCAGAATAAATAAACTTAAAATAAAATAAAATTTTATAATAAATAAAATTGGCATTCCTGCTAGAAATCACAGAAAGTCAGTGGATGAGTGAAGTGGCTAACATTGGTTTTAGGCAAAAACATTGGCTTGTAGATGGAAACAGAACAACTGGGGTAGAAGT
This sequence comes from Felis catus, assembly GCF_018350175.1. Classification (NCBI taxonomy): domain Eukaryota; kingdom Metazoa; phylum Chordata; class Mammalia; order Carnivora; family Felidae; genus Felis; species Felis catus. Next base: position 140,668,796 of record NC_058368.1, read on the forward strand.
TTCTTAGAGACATAGGGAGGAAGAAGGGTATAAACTCAAACTACTCTGAAAGAAAATCTGGATAGAAATTAAAAGTAGTTTTTTTAATGTTTATTTATTTTTGAGAGCGAGACTGAACGCCAGTGGGGGAGGGTCAGAGAGAGAGGGGGACATAGAATCCGAAGCAGACTCCAGGCTCTGAGCTGCCAGCACAGAGCCCGACACGGGGCTCAAACTCACCAGCCATGAGATCATGACCTGAGCCGGAGTCCGACACTTAAATGACCAAGCCACCCAGGCGCCCCAAAAGTAAAAGTCATCTTGAATCCCTGAAATTCCCAGTGATGAATGTGGTGTATCATAAAAGACTTGAAGGCCAGGGCTGCCTGAAACCCAGGTGAAGACTAATTTTACCGCTTCATTACACCATTTCACTGTGTATATTAGCAGGTTTCCATGGTCAGGTTTCTTAACCTCTCTGAACCTTGTTTTCTTCACTGAAAATGTGCTAAATGTTTCCCATATATTGTTTTTAATCTTGACAGCAGCTCACACTGCTATTATTAAGCCCATGTTATAGACTTAGGAAACAGGCTTAGAGAGGTTAACCTGCACAAGGTCGCAAAGCTTACTAGGCTTCGCAGATACCCCTATTTTCGTGTCTCCAAAACCCCAAACCTTGGACTAGTCTGTAACTTCCATAAAACTTCTCATATTACCGCATATAACCTGCATGCAGGTATCTGTTATTAGGGGAAGGGACAAAATGGTGGCAATATGAAAATAAGAGAATGTCATGAACGAGTTATTAAATACTGTTGCTCCTTCAAACCATGATTCTTCAAATGTTCAGTATTTATTGCTAAGAATAGAGGACATTAACTTTCTATTAATGAAAAGCATATGACTCTGTTTGGAACCCCTCTCTGGGTTGGCCTTCGGCCCCTTCTTCAACCTTCCCAAAGAAAACTTGCCTTGCCACAAGAGCCGTCTTGAGCAAGGCATAGTTTCCCCGGAAAGAATGAAGAAAGAAGGGCTTATTGCCGGTGCTGCGCTTGGACCTGCAGCCGATACTGTTCCATCCGCACAGCTGCTAACTCCCTCGCCCTTCCCCTTCAGGACTCAGCCTCTGATGCTCCTGCTTCCCATCCCAGATGACTCTCCCTGTCCTGTCCTCGCCAGAGGTCTCTATTTCTAATGCAGAGCAATTTAGTTCTAGAAGCCCAGGAGCTTGCTTGCCACACCCACTCTCCTCTTGTGTGTACGTCAAAAACCATGATGTAAAGATGGACTCTGGGATCAGAACATACGAGAAGTCTTCAGTTTCCAGAGCTACCTCAGTGGACAATAATTGGAGGGAGAGTTAAATAGCAAGTTGTTTTTTTTTTTTTCTGCCATGTATTTAAAACCAAGATCATGTGTTTATTCCATGTATTTGAGGGAATTCAATGGTCTATACCTCACCAGTTACTTGAAGACAAGAGAGCTGGGTTGTCTGAAACTCTAAACCAGACTTCTTCTGGTGATGTTTTAAGACTTGCTGTCAGTAAGGATGTCAGGCAGCTGCCTGCCTAGACTTCCTCTTAACCTCCATCTGGTGCTAAGCACACTTCCTTTTGAATCCTGAAGTATTTTATATGTCTGTGAAATGAAGGTGACAGTGTTGCCTTTCTAAAAAATTTCATGGAAATGCAAATCGAATCCCCCTCTTTCCGCATATGAGCAATTAAGAGGACAGACGTTAAGTGATGAAGTCCAGGTTTTCCCTAAGCTGAGAATGGCAAAGAATAAAACCACAGACCTGGAGGGCAGTGGATATCACCATATAGAACCATCTTATTTATCTCAGAGCTCCAAGGGCTTTTTCCTACGTGTGACTGAACCAGGGAGAACAGGGTGGGAGAATGGGGTGCTAGGAGGTAAGCAGATTTAGAGCCTGTACGCAAAAGCTGACAGTGGTTCTCACCCCCAGAGCCAATTGGAAATGGTGGCAGGCACATTTCTGACTGTGAAAATGACTAGGGTCCCTACTGGTATTTGGTGGGCAGAGGCCAGGGATGCTAGATGACCAGCAGAACATGCACAGCAAAGCTTTTTATTGCCTGAAATTCCTGGAGTGCCCCCCTCAGTCAAGCATCCTAATGCTGGCCGCAGATCAGCTCCTCACATGGAGGCTGGGCTAAGAGCTCGGGGAAGCAGATGGAAGAACATTTAGGAAAAACAGCTTTATTGCCACCTGTTCTGTGGAACAGTGACCCATTGTTACGTGGCAGAGGAGGCATTCTAGAGCAGTGGCGTTCATGTGAGTCATGTGCCCTTGGTGGGTCATGAAATCAATTTAGTGAGTCACATCAGCAGTCCTTAAAAAAGAATAGAATAAAAGCAAATTGAAGGTACCAGAGTGTATCCCAGTAGTATGGCTAAGTATTTTGTAGTGCGTGTGTGTGTGCACGTGACCGTGTGTTTCCCAGCGAAAGATGTAAGTTGTATTTTTTGCTGTGGATCCCTGTAAAAATGTATGACAGACCCTTTTCTAAAAGTTCTACTCTTGTTCCTGACTCTTGAAACATCTGAAAGGGACACAACAGCCTGAAGGGACCTCTTGACGATATTTGCAGCCATCCCTTTTCCAAGATTCTCTGTAAATGGTTAAAGGAGCACGATTGTCAAAAACTTTGTTAAAGATTTAGGGGATTCCTCTCACTTCTATCTCTAATCTCTGCCTCGCATATTTTCTTGCAAGTACTTTTATAGTTTTAGATCTAATTCATTCTTTCAAAGTGTACACTTTAATGGTGTTCAATATATTCAAAAAACTGTGCAACCGTAATTTCCATAATTCTAAAACATTCACCCCAAAAAGAAACCCCAGAGAAAATGTTCTCAGATAGTGTGTGCATTTTATCATATGTGATATCATTTCAGTTACAAAAAAAAAAATTACACCTGTATTCATTAATGGTTATTACCTATTCTCCCCTATAGCAGAGCAACCGTTAATCTATTTTCTATCTCAATAGATTGGCCTGTTGTTGATATTTCATATGAACAGAATCACACAGTATCTGGTCTATTGTGACCTACTTCTTTGACTTGATATAGTGTTTTTAAGGTTCACCCATGTTTTAGCATGAATCAGTACTTCGTTCCATTTTATTGACAGACAAAATTCCATTGTATGGCTGTACCACATTTTGTCTATCCATTCATCAGTTAAGGAACATTTGAGTTATTTCCCCTTAAGGGGTATTATGAATAATTGAGCATTCATATACATGTTTTTGTGTGAACGTATGTTTTCTGTTCTCTTGGATATACACCTGAGAGTGGAATTGCTGGGTCATATGGTAATTCTGTGTTTACTTTCAAAAAACTGCCAAAATATTTTCTAAGTGGCTATAGTTTACATTCCTACCAACAAGGTATGAATTGAGAAAATATCTATTCAAATCTTTTGCCCATTTTTGATTGGGCTGGGGTTTTTTGGGGTTTTTTTTTTTGAGATGCAAGACTTCTTTGTATCCCTTTTTCGATGCATAATTTGCAAATATTTTCTCCCCTTCTGTGAGTTGTCTTTTTATTAATAGTGTCCTTTGAAGCATAAAGGTTTTACTTTTCATGAACTCCAATTTATCTTTTTTTCTTTTGTCACTAGTACTTTTGGTATCCTAACTAAGAAACCATTGCCTGATCCAGGAGGAACAAAGATTTATGCCTAGGTTTTCTTTCAAATAGTTTTAGCTGCTGCATTTAGTTCTTTGATGTCTTGTGAGTTAATTTTGTTTATGGTGTGAGGTAGGGGTCTGACTTCTTTCTTTTAAATGTGAATGTCCAGTTATCCCAGAATCATTTGTTGGAAACACCGTTCTCTCCTTAATGAAATGTATTGATGCCTATATTACATCTTAAAAGCAAATAAGTGCAGCTTTGGAGAACAAATATTGTAAAAGCCAAACTCACCTGTGAGCTGGATTTCCTTAACATTCTCAGTCCTTTGTTTCTTCATGAATGAAATGTGGAAAATCAGTCTTTCCAACTGTGTGTTTCAGGATGTGTATGAAGGAAGGAGATAAAGAATACCATAGTAAAAAGTAGTCCTTTCATAATTTTTTTTCCAGGATGTAATTTCACACAGAACAAAGCTGAATAAGAAAAAACATGGAGAAATGCAAATACTGAATAACACTGACAGCCAGGGAATTAAAAGTTTAAGTAAGGAGAGGAGAAAAACACTAGAAACGTATCAGCAGCTGTTTTATCTTTTACAGGTGAGAACATTTGCTTTTACTCTAAGTTTTGGATCGATATGTTTTGGATCATTCTAAGTTTTATGGTTTACAGTGCAATTTCCCCCGTGCTAAAGTTGTGGTAGCTGACATGTTTTGAGCGCCTACTAAGTACCACGTGTCATTCTGGGATGTTTGGCATTCATTATCCCATGGAATTCTTACTACAACCCTGGGAACCATCAGAAAATAGTAATTATTGTTATTCCCCTATTATGTGTGAGAAAACTGAGACACAGCCGGCAGAGGGTAAAGCAACGGTATTGGAAACCAGTCAGTTTGACTTTGGAGCCCCTGCTTTCGTGACATTATATTATAGTTATCTTCAGAAACCGTATACACCTAATAATAACATAAGTAGATGCTGTCAGCCATGAAAAAAAGTATGTGAAAAATGGATCTTGACCTGTACCAGCTTGCCCCTCATGCAAGAAAAGAGCCAGAGAGTTTGGATTGGGAAATAGGGTATCTTTTTTATTTCATTATTTTCATGCCATTACTCTGATGTAAATGAACCATAATTCTCTACTGCTTCCAGGGTGCAGGTGAAAGCTAATCAGCTGAGCTGCTTGTGGTTGGACTGTGGTAGACCAGCTATTGTTTTGGTTAATCCCTCATTCACCTCATCTACCCTACTAGCTCATCCACTTAGTCCCAAGGAAACTGAGTAAGCGCTAGTGATAAACAAAGCCTCCCCTTGGGCAGGAAACCTTTCCCCCAAAAGTTCAATCAGCCCGACTTGCCTGAGTCGGGTGTCCCTTTGTGTGGCTGCTTCTGCTTGTGATGGTGATGCCCTCAAGGCCTGGAGGTGCCTGAATCTTTGCCTGAGGATGGCTCTGGCAGGAGGTATACAGAGAACACATTACTCAAACCATGAATGAAGTGTGGTTTGCCCCAAGGAGAGAAGTTATGTTAACTTTAGCAGGGTTGAGAAGTCTACCTGGAATAATAGATTGTAAAGCAAGTGTAGTGCCACAGACGGCCACAATGTGGCAGCATACAGAAAATGTTAAAACGGTATTGTTCCAGGAATCCATTGCTTAATTAACACCAGCAACCATCCCAGAAAGGAAGGGTTTTTGTCTACCTAAATTAGAAGACTAGTCATGCACCACTTGGAAATTTAATCTTTGACATTTATTCTTTTTGATATCCGTGAACCTCCCAAATGTATGAGGCTTCTTTAGGATTCAGCTTGTAATGTTAGATTTTGATAGATTTTGTGTCATAAGGAAAGTGGAAGTAGTCATTGGCCTAAGACTTCTATTTTTTACCCTGTTCCATAAGTAGAGACCCACTAATAGAAAGGGTAAAAAGCACAGGAACATATTGAGAATATTCCCACCAAGTTGGATTCCCCAAACAACCCAAAACTGATCGTCCCAGAGCATGCCCGTTCAGTTGTACAAAAGGAAGTGTCTCTTGAAACCGTGTATTTTTCTTCACTTTTCCTCTCTCTCCTTTGGAGACATTAGCCCAAGATCATTGAGGAAACTGTATAAAAGCAAGTGGTCTGGATTTGGCCTTTGGTTACTGCCTTGGCAAGAATTATTAGCCAAAGCACAGGACAGCTAATATAGAGATTGTTGAGTTTGCCTCTTCAGTATGAGCCTAAATGTAAAACTTTTAGGTCATCTGGGAGGAACGAGGAGTAGGATTCTTTAGCTTTAGAGTGAGTTTCCTTTCTCATAATCCCATGCTTAGTGTGGGAAAAGAATCACTGTAGCACCGTAAAGAAAAACGTCCTCAGCTACTGCTTCAGAAAATTTCAGCCAATAATTATTGAGCTCGAAAGTAAATTTAGTAGTAAAGTAAACGAGAATTCGTGTTTTCTTAAAAACTTTGAAGCAAAACTGCTTGGGTGTATTAAGTGAACACGAGTTTCCACGTATGGAAAAGTTTCTTTTCTCATCGGAAGGAAGGTGAAGGGTAGGATATTTACTTTCTTTGCATGAATGTTTTCCTCTCTTGCCTAAATAATAGTTTTTCTCCTCTAACACCTCCTCTAACACCAGCCCTCTACACCGGGCTGGTGTAGCTGTGGGAGACAACCCATATAACCCGAAGTCTGGTGTTGTTATCTCAGGAGCCCCACCCTGAGCGGAGCCCTCAGAACTCCACATCAGTTTTCTTTTTTTAATTCTTGAGTTCTCAGGTGTCTTTTTTACCCCCTGTCACTTTCTTCTGCTTTTCGTCTATCAACTGTCCTGACCTTCACCCTTCTCTTCAGCCTCCCTACCCCACTCCTACCTTCTCTCTCCTTGGAAAACATCATGACCATCCCACTGTCTCTACATGCAAACATACCCTTTTTCTAGACTCAGAATATAGGATGTATTTCCTTCTATTCATTCAGCAGTCCTTCTGGAATAGTCTGTTTCACTGGGCCCTTGTTTCATTATTGCCAGTATCTTCGGATACCAGCTTCTGTTTTCCACCCCCTCTCTCTTCTGTGTCTCTGTAATAAATATTAATATGTGACTTGAAATGGTTAACAGTATAAAGTGCACACAGTTGTATTTCATTAAATAAATAAATCCTGTCGTAGCTTTCTAATATAACTTCCTGTGGTATCGATATTAGCTGATACCTTTTAAAGTATTATTTTGTGCCAGATATTCCACTAGAGGCTTTATGCATATTAAATTACTGAAGGGCAGGGAATTGGGTACTCCTTTCTGCTTTAATAATATATTAACATACAGTTTTGGGGGGGACTTTGTCTCTCTTCTCTCTTTTCTTTTAGACCAATCCTTTATATCTGGCTAAGCTGATTTTCCAGATGCCACAGAACAAGTCAACTAAATTTATGGATACTGTTATTTTCACACTATACAATTATGCTTCCAATCAGCGAGAAGAATATCTACTCCTCAAGCTTTTTAAGACAGCTCTGGAGGAAGAAATAAAGTAGGTATATAAATATATATGTAAAGATATTAATGAATAGATCATTTTAGATTATCATTATTTGCTAAAATAATATTTAAATTATTCTCAGAAATGACTCATACATATTAAAGTGTATCAAATTCCTTAAGAAATTTCTACATCACTATAGATACATTCATGTATAGCTTTCTCCCACCAGTGATACCTTTTTTTACTGCTAAATTAACTTTTGATTTTGCAAGTATGCAACAACTTGAAAATCAAAAGGTTTTTGAAAGTCAGTGAGAAAAAATTTAACTTAATTAAAATTCTGTGAATAATAAAGTTATAAACAGATGGGGGTAACAATCTCTGCCAAATACTCTTTTTATACGTCTCTTACTGGAATTAAACTGCTTTTCGCTGATTTCAGATTCAGTTAAGGTAAGGAAAAAAATGTGGATGTCTATACTAAGTGGGGGGAAAAAAAAAATGAAAATGCCCTTACAACTAGCTGGAACCTTAACTGCCTTCCTGGCTTCTTAATACCTTAAGCTATACTATTTCCTACAGATCTCTGAAGCATATTAGCGAGGAACCTCTGCCCTCAGGGTATCTGTGAACCAACATGAGAAATATATGGGAATGTGTGCACTGAAATAAATAAGTACTAATGAATGATCCATATCGTGTAACAGATCAGAGGGATGGAAAGAAAAGTCCCAGTTCCAAATGGTATTGTAATATAGTGATGTAACAGGACAGATGGCTGCTACGCTTGTGGTAAACCTAGCATAACATATAAACTTGTCAGAACACGAAGTTGTATACCTGAAACTAACATTGTGTGTCATCGGTCCTCAAATTAAGAAGTAATAAATATATACATACATACATACGGAAAGCTCCAGTTAAATTAGGTCACTCAATAAAGATTTTGTGGAAGAGGAAGTCATTGATCCAAATCCTTGAAGAATATCTATAGTTTTTTATAAGAAAAAGTGGAAAAGGGAAATAAGGCACACCGCTGACAGAAACAGCACGGGCCAAAGTCCAAGAAAGCCAGTAGGATCAATCTAGCCAAGATGCGATTTAACCCAGATGACTGGGAGGTGGAGCTAAAAGGATAGGTTGGGCCAGATCACGGGAGTCGCTGAGTATAGGCCTGAGTGAAAGGCACTGTTTACTTCCTGTGAAGGTGTGAAAGGTCTTTGAGTGGGGTATTGACCCAGCCGCTTTGGGTTTTTAGAAGAATTGTTCTGCTGCTGTGTATGAATAGAATAGATTATAGCTGCCCAGGTCAGAAAAATGGGGGGAGTCAGAAGGCAAAAGATGTAGTTGGGAGTGTTAGAGCAATATGAGCTACAGGTATAGAATTTATGGGTGAAAATGCTCAGCAGAAAACTGGAAATTGAAGACCCAACTCCCAGGAAGGAGAAGTGGATTACTCACTGGGCTCAGAGGACCATTTCCAGAGATGGTAATTGAAGTTGCACGTATGAGTGAGGTCTGAGGTTAGATCATGGAGAAAGACCTGAGTGGGAACAGTTAAAATGTGGGAAGCGGAGCAGCAAAGGAAAAAGAGGGAATGACTGAGTAAGGTAAGAACCGGAATGCAGCTCTTTGAGACTGTAAAGGAAAAGGGGGTACAGAGGGGGCCAGTGGTCGTGCGGGAGCGTCAGAGGTTGCACAGAGGTGAAAGGGAGGAGGAGAAGGGGCGCTCACGGGAGTTGGCAGTCAGCAGTCGAGAAAAGCTCTCTCAGCCATGTGACATAGTCTCAGCCAGAAGCTGCCCCGCAGTCAATTTGGGATTCGAAGAAGCGGAGTTAGTTCATTGAATCAAGAAAGTTGTTTTTGAAATTTGGTAACTAGACGGGACATAATACTTGCACAGTGGTACCCTGTATTCTTCTTAGTGTTGGTCCACTTTCAGTTCCTTCCTGCCTTCTAGACTGAAATTGAGGCTGAGCATTTAGGTTTTAAGTGCTTGAGTCCCTCAAATAAGGAACACACGTGTCAGAAATGATCGCTTCCTTTTAAACCACACCATCTTTGATTTTCATGGAGCAAGTCCTTGCTTGCCAGAGGGACCATACACTGTTGAAAACTCTGTACATAGAGGCAAACCACTTGTTTTGGTCTGGGCTTGTTTTAGGTCAAAGGTGGATCAGGTACAGGACATAGTGACTGGGAACCCCACCGTCATCAAGATGGTTGTGAGCTTCAACAGGGGGGCCCGTGGACAGAACACCCTGCGCCAGCTCCTGGCTCCCGTAGTGAAAGAGATCCTCGATGACAAGTCCCTGACCATCAACACAAACCCCGTAGAGGTGTACAAGGCTTGGGTGAACCAACTAGAAACACAGACTGGAGAAGCCAGGTAACTGAGGCCGGAAGATGTTGGTTTTGCAGTCGTGTTTTATTACCATTTTTACGTGGTTATTATATATACTCTTAAACTCTGTTAAAAGAACAAAATATAGGGGCACCCGGGTGGCTCAGTCTGTTAAGTGTCCAGCTCTTGGTTCCAGCTTAGGTCATGATCCCACAGTTCATGGGTTTGAGCCCCACATCAGGCTCTATGCTCACAGTGCAGAGCCTGCTTTGGATTCTCTCTCTCTTTCTCTCTCTCTCTCTTTGTCTCTCTCTCTGCCGCCCTCCACCCTTCCTCCCCCCAGTCCCCAGCCACTGCTCATGCTCTCTCTCTCAAAATAAATAAAAGCTTTTTAAAAAAAGTTTAAAAAAAAAACAAAATTTACTATCCAGAGTCAGTTTTCAATTCAAGATGTTTGGGGCGCCTGGGTGGTGCAGTCGGTTAAGCATCCGACTTCAGCCAGGTCACGATCTCGTGGTCTGGGAGTTCGAGCCCCGCGTCGGGCTCTGGGCTGATGGCTCAGAGCCTGGAGCCTGTTTCCGATTCTGTGTCTCCCTCTCTCTCTGCCCCTCCCCCGTTCATGCTCTGTCTCTCTCCCAAAAAAAATAAACGTTGAAAAAAAAATTTTTTCTAAAGATGTTACTCCCTTTAACATATCCATGCAGGCCACATTCTTGGACTCATCTTGGTTTTGCATGGTATTTTCACATTTCAGTACCAGTTGAGCCCCAAAGCCACAATTTCTGTAATTCTCTGCCTTGGTTCTTCGTCGTGTGTTTCTAAACCTAGACCTAGAAATGGCACACCTCCTCACCTGATGATATGCACTGTTTCACAACTCCCAAGTGAGTGGCTTGCCTGCGTAAGCATTAATAAGCCAGGTGGAATGGGCTTATTCTGGGTGGTAGTTTGTAGATCTAAGCAATCCCGGCTTTTTATTTTCTGCAAAAGGATGCCTTGTGCAATAGTTGAGATACGCACAGAGAATTACATGGATGGTTCTCACGCACTGTCTGTAACAGCAAAAAGTTGGGGAAAGTCAAAATATTTAGCTTTGAGGAATTTGTTAAATAAATGTTTGTATAACACATAGTAGACTAATAACTGTTTGGAATGATGATATATTTTTATCGGTATGGAAAAATGCTTGTATAGTTTTCAGTTGCAGGTGGGTAAAATAACCCACTTTCTATAAAATGTATATACGTGTGTATGTACACACACACACACACACACACACACACACACACAAATAGGATCTGTGTGGGATATGCCTAGGCACCAACTCCATTATATCCAGGTGTATGGAAGGCCCACATACCCAGAATTATACAGTAGTACGTAGAGAGCTATGCATCAAGATGTGAAAAATGGTTGTCTCTAGGTTGGTATTGTTGTTCACCTATATGCATTTTTTTTTCTGTAAGGAACATACTGCTTTTTTGTAATTGAAGAGATAGAAAGTTAGGTTTATATCATTTGAGTTGCCCGTTATTTTGCCAGAAGAGCCCCAAGAGGGAGCCTGAAGTCCCCCTGATCCACTAGTGACAGAGGGACTGTCTGGGCACGTAGGGCCTCCCCTGTGTGGGTAGAGTCCGCTTCACTGTACAAAGCTTGATAGTAGAAACAGCTTGGCAAGGACACAAATGCTTATTCCAAGGCCCCAATTAATCGAAGGCCCTTGTTGTGTTTTCAGCAAGCTGCCTTATGATGTGACCACAGAACAAGCTCTGACATACCCAGAAGTGAAAAATAAACTGGAGGCATCCATTGAGAACCTGAGAAGGGTCACGGACAAAGTCCTGAAATCTATCATTTCTTCCCGAGATCTACTACCGTAAGTTGTACATGTAGCAACGTGAACATTCTTCACTGAAAGTTCTTGAAATGCTATGTAAAAGAAATCATGGCAGTAAAGAGAGGAGTGTTCCCTGATACTGTTTGACTACTTTAAAAGATTGCTTGTGTTTGCATTTTAAATGCACAACTGTTCTCTAAAGAGGGGACGCTCAGTTACTATCATCGGGGAAGGTCCTGTGATTCTGTTACCATCTCATTTTATGTTTAATTTTTTAAGACCACTGCTCAGCTTTAGTTGACAGGAACAACTGCTATGCATTTCTTCTTCACTTAGCCTTTTTTCCATTATTTTCTTTTGTCATCTGTTTTACATGTAGTTATGGACTGAGGTATATAGCCAAAGTACTGAAGAATTCGATCCATGAGAAATTTCCTGACGCCACAGAAGATGAACTATTAAAGGTAGATTTTCAAGGGTCATCTCACCCTAGCCTCCCCTGGGGGTGTCAGCCAAAATTACCAGCATACCATTTTGTGAGATTTTTTTTTTTTATCTCCTGTATACCTGTGTGTAAAAAGTTACAGGTCTTCTGTTTTTAATGACTGTCAAGATTATTGATTATGCTGAGTTTACTTTGGAGATCTTACACATTATTGACATTCTGCATTTAGAGCACTTTGGGGCAGTATGGTCTAATCAATTCTATTTCTCACCAAAAATAATTTTGTTAACTATACTAGTAATGGGTGATTCTGTTCACTCCCTTTACCTAACTCCTTTATAGGATTCAGATCAGAAAATGATCTTTCTTGGGAAACGTCAGTAAATACTGACTTCAATTTAAAGGAATCTAAAGCTCTTGAGTTTTTTCTCTTAAAAATAGTCTTTTCCTCTGCATTACCCCAGATTGTTGGAAACCTCCTGTACTATCGGTACATGAACCCAGCTATCGTAGCTCCTGACGGCTTTGATATCATCGACATGACAGCCGGAGGTCAGATAACTTCCGACCAAAGGAGAAATTTGGGATCGGTGGCCAAGGTTCTTCAGCATGCAGCCTCCAATAAGCTGTTTGAAGGAGAAAATGAGCATCTCTCATCTATGAACAATTATTTATCAGAGACCTATCATGAGTTCAGGTGAGAGGGCTCATGGCCTGTGGAGAAACTTGGAAGATGATGAACAAGAATAATGTGTGTTCTGTACACAGAACTGGAGTTGGGGGTGAGGGACGGGAGCCTCAGGTGGTGGCGTGCATTTTTTCTGGTTGGCCCTGTGGGGAAAGAGGAGGGGTACTTATGTCTGGGGCTCCCCGTCCCACCCCTGTACCCAGTACCCCTGCCATACTGAGTCATCCCCAGATGTTTGATTTCTGCTGTGGACAAAACGAAATGTTTATTTTTCCTGGTATGCTGCAGGCTGATAGTACTTAGAATAAAAGTCAGAATGGCTGATGTCTTCTTCATTGAACTTAAGAAGATAGTTTTTGAGTTTTTTGTTTGTTTTAAAGAATGTGTCCAGTGAGAAAGAACCTGCTTATCTGCGTCAAACACTTTAGTAGGAAATGGAGTATTTGTTTTTCAAAAAGCTAGGAAAATCCAGCTTTTATATTCCTTGTGGATTGTATATGAATATGTCCTATTCTCAAACCTCTCTTAGCCGTGTAAGACTTAATGTCATTGACTTGATATGCATTTCCAAATTACATCCCTAATCTTTCTGTGGGTACATTTTAGGAGTGAGTCTGGTGGGAAGATGTACTCACCCTGAGGTCTCCAAGGAAGCATGTGCAACTTGGCATTTGTTTTTTCTCTTGTTGCCTTTCGATTGGTAGTAGGTCATAGAAATAGGACACAAATATGGACTCTTTGACTCCTCACTTGGAAAATTCATTTCCCCTTCCTCAGTTTCTTCTGGGTTAGTGATTTGTCTACTCACAGGTAGTTCATGATCATTGTTCTCTCTTTAGAATTGTGGCCTCTTGGGTGCCTGGGTGGCTCAGTTGGTTAAGCGTCCGACTTTGGTTCAGGTCATGATTTCACGGTTTGTGAGTTCAAGCCCCACGTCAGGCTCTGTACTGACAACTCGGAACCTGGAGTCTGCGTTGGAGTCTGTGTCTCCCTCTGTCTCTGCCCCTTCCCCGCTCATGTTCTTTCTCTCACAAAAATAAATAAACATTAAAAAAAAAAACAGAGAAAAAGAATTGTGACCTCTTGTGAGAAAACTCCCTCCAAATCCTCTTACTACAGGAAGTTTTGATTTCTCAAGCTGCTAATTTTAGTTCTTCTCACGGATGAATAAAGTACTATTTGTTGCATATCCTTATCTGCTATTACAGCTTCCCTTTACTTCCTTTCTTCTCAGATTATTGTTATCAAATATCTATGGTTCCAGCTCTTCAAAAAGAAAGCACACCAAAGTCCCCCCTTACTTCCTTAAAATTCATACTTTTTCCTCTAACACTTGTATTTATCCTATGTGTTGCTCAGCAACCTGTTAAAAGTGTCAATGTCAAAGCGTAGAAAGACCAGCTGTCACCTGGAAACATGTTCTTCCCCCCCCACCAATATGGCTGTTTGCCATTTAACCTCTTCAGCCTTGGGCTGAGAAGGTAGAGGTCTTTTCTGGTGTATAAGCCTTGGGTACCTTAGGAGATAAACCAAGGATAATTTCAGACGTACGAAAATTTACTACATTATAGACGAAAATACCTTCTCTACCTGTACAAAGGATCATCCCTAAACCATGATCAGAGCACCTGGCTTTCTTGATCTCTCTAAATTTGCTATTGTTGAAAGAGCAGACTTGTTAGACTCTGACTACTGAAGGAATGGGACCTTGTATGTATTTGTGTGTCTAGCCTTAACAGTCTTTCCCTTGGCCAGCAACCGTGTTTGGATCAACTGGGAGTAGAGTAGGCTTAACTCGAATTTCTGTCAGGTTGGCAACAGAAGCTCTGAAGGATTATTAGTCCCAGGAGTTTGTGCTATGTAAAGTAGCACATTTGATGAATTGCTTTTCAGATTATTTTCTCTAGAATGATTTGATTCTTAGATCAAAGATTATCATTCTCGACTTTTGTGTTTAAATTTCAGGGGCCCCACTTTCAAAATAACATTTTTTTAAATAACCTGCCCCATAATTGGCTTACCCTGAGTCACTAATAGAACCGGGACCCTCTTTCTCTCTGCGTTCCTGTCTGAAGAGCTGGGTCCAACATCCAGAAACATGGACTCAGCTTCCATAGCTAGGCGCCAGTCTGGAAGATACTATAAGAAATCCTCACGCAACCACAGTTTGGGAGAACAAAGCCCTAATCCTAATTCATGAGTTCCTCAGTGTTGGTTTACCTCAGAAATTTGCACCCTGTCTTAAGAATTTGTTTTTTTTGTTGTTGTTAGGAAATATTTCAAAGAAGCCTGTAATGTCCCTGAGCCAGAAGAAACATTTAATATGGATAAATACACAGATGTGGTGACAGTCAGCAAACCCGTCATTTATATTTCAGTTGAAGAAATCATCAGCACACATTCAGTAAGTGGGGTTGGAGAAGGGTCTTAGCAGTAAACCCACGGTTCCGACGCCATTATCTTGAAAATGCTTCGTTTTTACCAGACTTAACTGTAAGCATGTGCTAGTAATACTTATACTCTGAATACTAAGAAACCTTTGGTTATTTATTCCCTGACATTTGTACATGGATACAACTCCTTTTCCTAAACAAGTTACGTTTACTTTTTACATGGTATGTTTATTCCCTCTTGTACATAATAAAACTCCTTCACCCAAACAAGGAAAGTTTACTTCTTACTTAATCCATTGTAAATGTGAAGATTAAGCCGCCCTGAGCAGGGACAGGCCCTAATATTCCCCCACCCACTAGGGATACACTGCCTGGACCCCCCACACGATTTCTCTCTCCCTTTCAAGAATCTTCCCAGCTTTTCCAGTAAAATTCTGGGACAATGACAATATTGTCTCTAGTGGTGGACGTATAGAGAGGTCAAATAAGCAGGCTGCTTGAGATTAGGCATGAGGAGACACCGCACCCAACATTAGCCACCTGCGAAGAATCATTTCTTTTGTTCTGGAAAACCCCATTTCTCACAGGCAGTTTCATAGTCTCTGCTATGTCATAACGTCTCCATCCAGATGGCGTGCAAACATTATTGCAATCAGCCATAAAAGGAGCATTAGGCATCTGTTGGGTCAGGGCCTTTAGCTCAGCATGGGAAGCCTTCGATGGCTTCTCAGTCATTTGAAATAAAAAGGCCAAGCATTGAGAGGTTTCTTTTGTTTTGTTTTGTTTTGTTTTGTTTTGTTTTTAGATCATTTGGTACATATTTCCTTTTACCCTAAAAGAGAATGTTTTTAAAATAGCTTTGGGACTTGCTACTCCAAAGTCTTGAGAACTTGTTAGCAATGTACCCCAGACCTGCATTCTTTTTTTTTTTTTAAAGATTTTGTTTTTGGGGCGCCTGGGTGGCGCAGTCGGTTGAGCGTCCGACTTCAGCCAGGTCACGATCTCGCGGTCCGTGAGTTCGAGCCCCGCGTCAGGCTCTGGGCTGATGGCTCAGAGCCTGGAGCCTGCTTCCGAATCTGTGTCTCCCTCTCTCTCTGCGCCTCCCCCATTCATGCTCTGTCTCTGTCCCAAAAATAAATAAACGTTGAAAAAAAAATTTAAAAAAAATAAAGATTTTGTTTTTAAGTAATCCCTACACCCAGTGTGGGACTTGAATCCACAACCCCAGGATCAAGATTCATGTGCTTTACCGACTGAGCCAGCCAAGTGCCCCCAGAACGGGCATTCTAACAAGAACCCAAGTTCTGCAGATACATACTGGAGATGAAGAAGCCTGGTTAAGGATATCCCCAGTGTGGACTATATACCACACGTAGAAGGAAAGCATAACAGATACATAGCTCTGAAAGGTCCTAGGTACAGTCACAAGTGGCAAGGTGGGCTGCTTAAAATTTCAGGCTTTATTATTAAGCTCTTCCCAGAAACAAAATCCTGAGTACAGGCCTGGAAGAAAGACTGCATCTCCTTTCTATTTCCCTGTTTTACCGCTGGAACAGAGAATCTCCGTAAGTGTTTTGAGTGATCCTAAACTAAGGCAGGTCTGAATGCCCAGCTGAAGGAGTGAGTCGGCTGATTAAATGAGAGGCTATACTTCTTTGCTCTCTGTATAAACCCTGGAAATCACAAAACGTGTGCAAGCAGCGCCACATTTGTAATGGCAGTTTTCTTTTTTTTTTTTTTTTTTTAAATTTTTTTTTCAACGTTTATTTATTTTTAGGACAGAGCGAGACAGAGCATGAACGGGGGAGGGGCAGAGAGAGAGGGAGACACAGAATCGGAAGCAGGCTCCAGGCTCTGAGCCATCAGCCCAGAGCCCGACGCGGGGCCCGAACTCATGACCTGGCTGAAGTCGGACGCTCAACCGACTGCGCCACCCAGGCGCCCCATAATGGCAGTTTTCTAACGATCAAGTGGTCTCATTCCTATTTGAGCAACGAGTCTGTTGTCTCTTTTTATGGTAGATAATCCATCTCCAAAAAATGTCTGCATGCTGGCTACGCGTTTGCTGAGGGCAGTATCCTCATGCCAATAAAGTGGTGGGGAGTTCTCTTTTAGAATGAGACATTCTTTCCCAGGCATAGCAGAGGAAAAAATGTTACTGTATTAATTTACATTGTTACTCTTTAAGGAGACATGGTCTGTTCTTTTCTGTTAGCAAAAATTTAAAACAGAATCCAATCCTGGGAAATACAGTTTGTGACCAATCTGGATTTTCCTCACAGTTAGATTGGAAGCAGATGTAATAACGTGGGAGGAAAGTAATTGCAGAGAAAAACTGTCTGTTGACTGTCTGTCTGAAATGAAGAGGTGTCCACAACCAGGCATAACAGCAGTTCACTTGGCCCAGCCTGTGGGCACATGCTTGCCCCTTGTCCTCTAAGGAACATGTAGAACCTCCAAACGCTCTTTAAAAAGACACTTTTGAGAAATGTGCATGTTCTGTAATTACCAGCCTAAAGGGTAGAAGCTAGCTGCCTAAATTTTCACTCTCCAGAGAAAGCAGCCACATCAGCTCTCCTATCCCCTCAGAGAACAAGGGCATAAATGTATCCATCTTACTTTGTTTTGTCTCTAACTTACTTTCCCCCCCCAAAATAGATATACTACCCTTCCAGATTTTACTGCGACTTTATATCACCTTTATTACTTGTGTAATGTCTTCGCTTGCCTTTGATCCTTGTGGGGATTATGTACCTGAGGAAACACATCTGGGCCTCAGGCCAAGGTACTATGTGGTCATTTCTGCCGTCCCTACCCTTGAAAGATCTTCAATGCCAGGCAGGTTAAAATAGCTAATAGTGGTGATTTTTTTTAATATCCATAGTGTTTGATTACTGCATAATTTTTCCGTGAAGAGATATGGAAATGCCTTTCCAGTTTGTTACCAGTGTTAGCCAAGGGACTTCTGCCTCATTTTAGGCTTTTTCCTCCCCAACTTTGACCTTTCCTCTAAAGGCGGACTGGAGCACAGGGGTCGAAGTAGAAGTAGAAGGCGGCTCCTTGGCACACCTCACGTGATCTTGCTAAAAGATGGTTTGTGAACACCTTTCACTGAGCTACAGTTTCTTCTTTATCTCCCTTTGAGATAAAATTAACAACTGTGTCACCTCCCTGAGGTCTCTGATTTGAATAAATGTCAGACTTGTGGGGCACCTGTGTGGCTCATTCGGTTAAGCATCCAACTTCAGCTCAGGGCATGATCTCATGGTTCGTGGGTTCGAGCCCTGAGTCTGAAGCCTGCTTCAGATTCTGTGTCTCCCTCTCACCCTGCCCCCCACTTGTGCTCTTATCCGCCTCTCAAAGATAAATAAACATTAAAAAATTAAAAAAATAAATAAATGTCTGACTTGTAATTAAGATTCAAACGATAGGGGTCCCTGCTTGGCTCATTCAGTAGAGCACATGACTCTTGATCTCAAGGTCATGAGGTTATGCCCCATGTTGGGCATAAAGCTTACTTTGAAAAAGTAAAAATGAGATTAAAACAATATGAGAAGAAAATTATCTTGCAAAACTGGAAAGGGAACTTGATGTAAAAATGGTAGCACTTAAGAATTTACTTTTATTTTTGTGTGTGTGTGTATGTGTGTTTATTGCTTTATTGCTTTAGCTCCTGCTGGAACACCAGGATGCAATTGCTCCTGATAAACAGGACTTGCTGAATGAATTGTTGGAATTGCTGGGAGAGGTTCCTAGTGTGGAATCTTTTCTTGGTAAGAGCTTCTTCCTTCTGCTTATCCTGTGGTTGACATTTAGTTGTTTAGTTTTCCTAGTCTAGATCAAAAAATTCTTAATATTCAACTTTATTTAAGAAGATAACTACAGGGGCGCCTGGGTGGCTCATTCAGTTAAGTGTCTAACTCTTGATTTCAGTTCAGGTCGTGATCTCACAGTTTGTGAGATCGAGCCCTGCCTCAGGCTCTGTGCTGTTAGAGCACAGAGCCTGCCTGGGATTCTCTCTCTCTTCTGTCTGCCTCTCTCCAACCCCTGCCCTCACCATGCTCGCTTGCTCGCTCGCTCGCTCTCTCTATCAAAATTAATTTTTAAAAAAAAGAAACTTCAAAAAAAATAAAAGCCTCTCGCTGTATATTAGAAATTTTTTTTTTATGAAGACCATTATCTCCTGTGCAACTGAGCTTTTCCTGTAAACCTTTATCTTGGGTTGCTGACGCCATCATCACAGTGAGCAAATGGTAAGAGTAACAATGTTTTCTTTCTACAGGGGAAGGAGCAGTTGACCCCAATGACCCCAACAAGGCAAATACACTAAGCCAACTCTCAAAGATTGAGATCTCCCTTTATTTGACAAGCAAGTACAACATAGGGGACGGTGAAGCTGTTGATGGCCAGAGCCTCATGATAAAGTAAGTTTGGGGCTCAGCGGGCACATGTCTCCGATTATGCGTCTTCAACTATGCAAGTTGAAATAGACTGAATCCCCAAATCATTTTAGTATATCTAAATATTAAAATACATTACTCATCAAACATCTAACCAAAGGATAATAGAGTATCATTTAAAAGGGAACAAAATACAATTTGTAATTTAGTTTATAATAGTTTATAAAGGCTATTTTTTGTTTGTTTGTTTGCCATGGAGCAGTTTTATTCCTTTCTTTTAAGAAACAAAGTGATTGATTCTGCCTGTAAAAATCCTTAGGTAACTGAAGGGAAATAAGTGTTTCAGAGTGGTGAAAAGATTGGCAAGGAAGTGCCTTAAACCAAATTTAATGTCTGGCATAAAATATCTACAGAAAAGGCACACACGTGGTAAGATATCCCACTGTCATTTGATTTATTAACTTGGTCTCCTATTAAACTAAGCCTGGATATGTTTACCAGCTTTGACTTACACCCTACTTCCTGCCCAAAGATTTCAAATGAAGCATCCACACTTTTAATTTCTACCGCATTGGTTCCATCAAGGCTTCTTAGATATCCCACACCAGTCCTTTACATAAAGAATGAGAAAGAATGAGGTACATCACCGTAAATCAAAACGCCATAAACCAAAATGCTTGCTTAGCAACCAATATGGCTTTTAAGAACTTATGTAAACAGGGGCGCCTGGGTGGCTCAGTCGGTTAAGCGTCCAACTTCAGCTCAGGTCACGATCTCATGGTCCGTGAGTTCGAGCCCCGCGTCAGGCTCTGGGCTGACGGCTCAGAGCCTGGAGCCTGCTTCCGATTCTGTGTCTCCCTCTCTCTCTGCCCCTCCCCCGTTCATGCTCTGTCTCTCTCTGTCTCAAATAAATAAACGTTAAAAAAATTTAAAAAAAAAGAACTTATGTAAACAAGGATGCATATTCTGTGAGTGATGTGTTGGAGTGAGGTGGAGAATGGACGTAGAAATGGTGACCAAAATGGAATACTTATGTATTTAAATAATACTTGACACATTACTTCCAAGTTACAGGTCCAGAGTTCTGACATGGTTTTCATTTGTAACAAGAGCTTTCTGTTCTGCCGCTGACATGATTCGAACAGCGCTCATTTCCAGTTAATTTTTTCCCAGATATTCACACTCATCCATAAAAATGGTGGGGGGGGGGGGGGGGGGGACTCTTTCATTGTCCTGTGCTGCAATGTGTGCTTCTTCTAATTAGGCTTGATTATTTTGTCCTCAGATCATCTAAGGCTTCATGCATTCATGTAGCAGATCTTTTGAGGACCCGTTCTGTATCCTTGGCCCTGGCTTCACGCTGGGGAGACAGCAGTAAGAAGCCATTAGCAGTCCCTGCTTCCCAGGGGTCTAAAGTCTGATGGTGGGGAGTACAGCTCAATTGCAGGACAGAAGCCAAGCTGCAGAACTCTTACACACTCTTGGCCTCTTAAGAGTTGAAGGTACTTCCTTAGACTGATTACCAACTCATATTGAATTTGCAAAGAGACAACACAGGGCAGGGCAACAGAGACGGGGGAAGCTATGCAGTCTGTTCCCTGGGTTCCTCTGAGAAATTGCCAATTATAAAGGTAACTGGAAATGCAGAAACTCTGTGGTTCTGCCATGCAAATTAAATTAGGGCAAGTATCCTATGATCTCATATGCTTTGTCCTTAGAAGTAATGGGAAGAAATGTTTTCATAATTGGTTTTGTCTGTTAGTTGAACATCATTTTCTAAATGCATTCAACTCACTTGTATGCATTAATGAATGGAAATCACAAAGTGTGTAGTCTAAAATACCACATATTCTCAGTATCATATATTTATATATATTTATACTTGTTTCTGAATGAGCATTGATGGGTCTGAGAATTTTTGGAATTGATTTTAAAAGCAAAACCATAAAAGTCAAGTATGTTGGGCAATCATATATCTTAGCTAGGGAAACCTGGTCCATTGTCCTACTTACATCAGCCCTTGGATGGCCCTGTCCCAGCTCCCCAGCATGTGCTGGAAGCAAATGCTGTCTGCTCCTTTAAGCACCATACTACGTAGAACCAGTGGTTTTTTTTTCTTATTGTTGTAAAATACACATAACATAAAATTTACCATTTTAACCTTTTAAAGTATACAAATGAGTGGCATTTTGTACATTCAGAATGTCACACAACCATCACAACTTTCTAGTTCCAGAACTTCTGTTAATCAGTTATTACCCCACTACCCTCAGGGCTCTGTAGGCCCTGCCCCAGCGTCCCTAGTGCTTTCTGTCTCTATGAACTTGTCTTTTCTAGACATTTCATATAATTGGAATCATACACTATGTGATCTCTTGCATCTGTCTTCTTTGACTCCACATAATGTTTTTGGCCGAATAATATTCCCTTGTATGGATACAGCACATTGATCATGGACATTTGGGTTGTACCTTTTGACTATTGTGAGTAGTATTGCTGTGACCATTTGTGTACAAGTATTTATTTGAACACCTGTTTTCACTTCTTTTGGATATAAACCTAGGAGTGGAATTGCTGGGTCATAAGGTAATTCTAAGTTTAGCTTTTTGAGGAACTGCCAAACTTCTTTTCATAGTGGCTTTACCGTCTTGTATTTCCACCACCAAGGTATAAGAGTTCGAACTTTTCCACATCTTCACAGACACTTATTTTCTGTTTTATGTTGTTACAGCCATTCTAGTGCATATGAAGTAGTATCTCGTTGTGATTTTGATTTGCATTCCCCTGATGATAAATAATGTTGAGTTGTCCTTGTCAGCCATTTGTATACCTTCTTTGTAGAAATGTCTGTGCAAGTCTTGGGCCTGTTTTTTGGTTTGTCTTTTTTGTTGCAGAGTTCTAAGAGCTCCTTCTATATTCTGGAGAGTAGACACCTGCCAGATTTATGACTCGCACATATTTTTTACTCCTGTGGGTTGCCTTTTTATGCTCTTGGTAATGTCCTTTTATGCACAGAAGTTTTTTAACTTGATGAAGGACAGTTTATTTTTTGTTGTTGCTTGTGCTTTTGGTGTCATGAAATGAGAAATCATTGGGGCACCTGGGTGGCTCAGTTGGTTGAGCATCTGTCTTGAGTCTTGGTTTCAGCTCATGTCATGATCCCAGAGTCATATCTCTCCCTCCCTCCCTACCTCCCCCACCCTTTCTCTCTCTCTCCCTCCTTCTCCTCGTCTTCCTTCCTCTCCTTCCTCCTCCTCCTCCTTCCTCTCCTCCTCCTTCCTCTCCTCCTCCTTCCTCTCCTCCTCCTTCCTCTCCTCCTCCTTCCTCTCCTCCTCCTTCCTCTCCTCCTCCTCCTTCCTCTCCTTCTCCTTCCTCCCCTCCTCCTCCTCCTCCTCCCCCCTCCTCCTCCTCCTCTTCCTCCCCCTCCTCCCCCTCCTCCTCCTCCCCCTCCCTTGCACCTCTTTCACCCACTTGCACTCTGTCTGAAATTAAAAAAAAAAAAAATCCTTGCCCAACCCTGAGTCCTGAACATTTACTCCTATGTTTTCTTCTAAGAGTTCTTTAGTTTCTTTTATGTTTAGGTGTATTACCCCTTTTGAGCTAATTTTTGTGTTTAGTGTAAGGCAGAAGCCCAATTTCATTTTTTTTTTTTGCAGGTGCATGTTCATTTGTCTTACCGCTATTAAAGACACTATTTTTCTCCCTTGAATGGACTTAGCTACCCTTGTCAAAAGCCAATTGACCATACACGTATGACTTTCTGGACTCTTAATTCTATTCCATTGATCTGTG
This sequence comes from Felis catus, assembly GCF_018350175.1. NCBI lineage: Eukaryota > Metazoa > Chordata > Mammalia > Carnivora > Felidae > Felis > Felis catus. The sequence goes on from NC_058368.1 coordinate 140,691,822, forward strand.
TCAGTCCTTATCCTAGTCCCACATTATATGGATCACTGTAACTTTGCAGTAAGTTTTGAAATGGCTAAGCATAAGTCTTCCAACTTGTTCTTTTTCAAGATACTTTTGGTTTCCTGGGGTTCCTTGCAATTCGTAGTGAATTGTATGATCGACTTTTTCATGTATACAAAAGGACTACTAGGCTAGTGTTTTAATAATTCTTGATAATTCTCTGCTTTCATGGACCTCTGGGGTCTAGATAGTCTTTCTCTGGGCATATTTTAAGATCCTGCCATAGGCAGAGCCCCTCACTAAGCAGCCCAGTGATCAGTGTGGACGACAACCTGAAGAGAAGATTGTCCAAGTAGCCTTCCTTGAAAGTGGGATTTGGATATTGCCCAGAAGATTGAACAGAATTAGTTTCATGATGTTAGGCAAACCTTACTTCCAAAGACATATATTTTAGGTATATATTTTAAAATCTTGTTAATAATAGACAATTATAAAATGTGTCAATGATAGCAAGCTTGAAGACCAGTCAGCCCAAGTCTGTCTCTTTGTGGTGAGGAAATTTAAGTCTAAAATTATGGGAAGCAAGTAGCTAGTCCCTGACGTGCTTTAAACTCATGTGCCCTGTATCATGGATTCTCCATTAATACACACCTTAAATATTGATTTGAAAAGTTGTATGGGGATGTCTTTTCTCCAAGCTAACCAAATTCCTATCTCAAACATAATACATACTTCTTGAGGGTCTTCATTACAGAACCGAATTTAACTAACATCAGACAAGGCCTTCAGGAAGTTAGTTTGAAATGGACAATCATGGAATGAAGAGCATTTGGGATATGAAAGTATCTGGCTTTTCTCTATCAAAAAAAAAAAAAAACTTTCTTGCTTCCTTGTTAAACAGATTGTGTTTTTAACTTTCACCAACGTCCCCTTATGATTAATTACAAAATAACTAGCTTTACAGTGATGAATAACTCATCTTCATGGGAGCACCTGCAGTAGAAGAATTTGAGACATTGTTAATATCCTTATGCTTGTAAACTTTATAGCGTGCTAACTTTATAATTAATAGTTAGATGAAGATGATAACAAACACCTATGGAGTGCTTACCATGTGACAGGCACTATCCTATAGATACAGGTAGATAATAATATGTATATTCATTCCTTCGTATATATATGAAATTTGTCATGTTATATTCTTGGCAACCACAAGAGGTAGAGGTTACTAACTGTATTTTACATATGAGGCACAGAACAGACAAAAACTCTTTCCCAGGCAATATGGCTCGTGAGTGGAAAATGGATTCAGACTCAGATGGTCTTAATTCTTGCAGGGCCTACACTCTTGATCACAAGATTTTACAACTCACTGAGGGCAAGGCCACTGCTCTTTGTATTCTTAGGAAACTTAGAATAAATAATGAGAATGATAGCAAAGCAGTTATTGCATAACTGATGCTGGGACTTCTTTCCAGGCCAAAGAGAAAGACTGACTAATAGATCTGAGGCACATGAAGGTGCATATGGGGATAGGGAGAAACATTCTGTTTCCCATCTGTGGGTTTATTAAATAAGGCACCTCAGTTTGGGCTACCGCCATTCTGTCAATAGTACCAAGCCTGGTGGTATTGAAAAAACAAACCAGAAAAACCTGGTTGAGGAATCCTGGGGGGACAGCCTGAATCTGTCACTTATTAGCCATAGAACTCTGAGCAACTCACCTACGCTTCAGTCTCCTCATCTATAAAAAGGGGGAGGGGGGGCGCCTGGGTGGCGCAGTCGGTTAAGCGTCCGACTTCAGCCAGGTCACGATCTCACGGTCCGTGAGTTGGAGCCCCGCTCAGGCTCTGGGCTGATGGCTCAGAACCTGGAGCCTGTTTCCGATTCTGTGTCTCCCTCTCTCTCTGCCCCTCCCCCATTCATGCTCTGTCTCTGTCCCCCCAAAAAATAAATAAACGTTGAAAAAAAAATTTTTTTAAATAAAAAAATAAAAAAATAAATAAAAAGGGGGAGGGGAAGGAAGGGATGCAATGAGCAAATGAAGGCTGCATTAACACTTTATAAATTATTTAAAAAACTACACAATTGCAAATCTCTCTCATTATAACTTATGATTCAACTTAAAACGTGTGATCATGGGGCGCCTGGGTGGCTCAGTCGCATTAGTACCAACTTCGGCTCAGGTCGTCATCTTGCGCTTTGTGGATTTGAGCCCCGTGTCAGTGTCTGTGCTGACAGCTCGGAGCCTGGAGCCTGCTTTGGATTCTGTACCTCTCTCTCTGTCCCTCCCCTGCTCGCACTCTGCCTCTCAAAAATCAACATTAAAAAAAATTTTTTAGGGGGGGCGCCTGGGTGGCTCGGTCGGTTGGGCGTCCGACTTCGGCTCAGGTCATGATCTCACGTCCGTGAGTTCGAGCCACGCGTCGGGCTCTGTGCTGACAGCTCAGAGCCTGGAGCCTGTTTCAGATTCTGTGTCTCCCTCTCTCTCTGCCCCTCCCCTGTTCATGCTCTGTCTCTCTCTGTCTCAAAAATAAATAAACGTTAACAAAAATTTTTTTTTTAATTTTTTTTTTTAAATGTGTGATCTTTGGGATACCTGGCTGGCTCAGTCGGTAGAGCATGTGACTCTTGATCTCAGGGTGGTGAGTTCAAACCCCACGTTGAACGTAGAGCTTACTTAAAAAAAAATACATAATCCTTATGGCCTTTATTAAGGTTGTTTTTCTACAAAAGTATGCGTGTTTAAGTAGAAGGCAACATTTGTGGGTGGCAATCATACTTTGCTGCCTGAGAGCTTTCAGTTGTCATCTCTCAAGAATTTGTTTTCTTACCACATGATTCAGTGGAGCATCTATCATCCCACCTGAAAGATTTCTTTGCTTTTGGTCCAAAACTAGCAGGGGCACTAAATGGCTAAGATGGTATTTGATGTCTGGTGATAAAAATGTATAATCGTATTAGAAGAATTTTAAACAACTGGAAGTATTCCTTAGGTTCCACAAACATGAACTTCTTTTCAAACTTGGACAAAGTGTCAGGCAGAGGGGGAGGCTCAGGGATGCTACTGGTTCAGAGCATAGGAAAAGATGCCATGTGACTGGAATGGTCAAATCTGAGGGGCCACGCCAGTTTACAAGCACCACGTGGTCTCATTCACCAACAGTAGGATTTGAACACAGCTATGATGAACAAACTTCCTGGTGTATTTCTCTCTCTTTTTAAGTTTATTGACTTATTTTGGAGGGAGAGCCCAAGCAGGGGAGAGGCAGAGAGAGAGAATCCCCAGCAGATTCCATGCTGTCAGTGCAGACCACGATGCAGGGCTCCATCTCACAAACCATGTGATCGTGACCTGAACTGAAACCAAGAGGCAGGTGCTTAACCAACTGAGCCACCCAGGTGCCCCATCCTTGGTGTATTTCTTTCTTGCTTTTTTTTTTTTTATTCTTCCTCAGAATTAGATACTTCCTCAAACAGGGAGGGTGGTAGAGTCCTTGGTTTGATCAGCATTTCTTACATATTGTTTGAACAGCCACAGAGCTGATACTCTAACCAGTTGGTTTATGGTGGCTAAACCCTATCTAGAATTTTGCGTTTGCACTGGGGTGAGGAGGGGACACATCTTAAGACCATTGGCAAACAAATGTGAGCAAAACTATGAATTCTGTTTAAACCCTCTCATGAAGAGGTTTAAGGAACTGGAGGTTTCATTTACAAAAAGAAAGGTAGTGGAAGAGGGGTTGGGGACACATTTGAGGCACCTCTGTACAGGTTTGTGGAGGCTGATGATATGGAAAGAGCATTCAGCTTGTGTTTTGCAACCCTGGAAAACAGAGTGACCTTTGTGTAACCACTGAGCCTCTTATATCTTAGTTGCTTCATTTGTATAATCAGGGATTGGACTATTTCCCGAAGGTTCCCCTCAGTGCAGAAGTCCTATGACTAACCAGGTCCAGTGAGTGGACTTCAGTGGAAGACACGTCTCTCACAGTGAGATTCCTGCATAAGAATGGAATTTTCCAAACTTGCACTTGCCAAACTACATTCAACGTGAGCCACACAAGTAATTTTAAGATTTCTAGAAACCACATTTTAACTTTTTTAATGTTTGTTTATTTATTTTGAGAGAGAGAGCATGCATGCGCACATGAGCAGGGAGGGGCAGAGAGAGAGAGGGAAAGAGAGAATCCCAAGTAGGCTCTGGGCCATCAGCAGAGAAACCCAGAAACCACATTTTAAAAAGAAACAGGTGAAGGGGCGCCTGGGTGGCTCAGTCAGTTAAGCCTCTGACTCTTGATTTTGGCTCAGGTCATGATCTCACAATTTGTGAGATTGAGCCCCGTGTCAGGCGCCGTGCTGACAGCATGGGACCTGCTTGAGATTCTCTCTCCGCCTCCCTCTCTGCCCTCTCCTGTGTCCACACGTGCACATTGTCTCTCAAATAAATAAACGTTTAAAAAAAAAAGTGAAATTAAGTGCCTGGGTGGCTCAGTAGGTTGAGCATCTAACTTCAGCTCAGGCCATGATCTCATAGTTCCTGAGTTGGAGCCCCCCATCAGACTCTCTGCTGTCAGCACAGAACCCGCTTCAGTTCCTCTGCCCTGCCCCCTCTCTGCACCTCCCCCACTCATGCTGTCTCTCTCAAAAATAAATGAACATTTTTTTAAGTTAAATTAATTCCAATTTATTTTATTTAGGGGTGCCTGACTGGCTTAGTTGGTAGAACATGCAACTCTTGACCTCAGGGCCATCAATTCAAGCCCCACACTGGGCATAGAGCTTACATAAATATTAATAATAATTCCAATATATTTTAGTTAAGCCAATGTATCAAAAATGTCAGTATTTCAATATGTAATTAGTGTAAAAAACTGTTAGTTTTTTCATCCTAAGCATTCAAAATCCAGTGTGTGTTTTACACCTCTAATACATCTCAATTTGGACCAGGCATGTTTCAAGTGGTCCATGGCCACCTGTGGCCAATGGCTGCCATCTTGGGCAGCTCAGCTTTAATGACCATGTGAGTGCTTACTACACGTCAGATCCTACTGAGAGGCTTTACGTGCCACTTTCCCTTCAGTCCTCCCATAAGTCCTCTGAGAGAATCCCATTATATAAATGAAAAAAAACAGAGTCATTGAGGTTATATAGTTTGTATAAGTCCACACAGCTAGTAAGCAGCAGGAGCCCCAATTGGACCTTACATCTGTCTGACCCCAGTACCCATAACCATTAGGCATACTGTAGGGGGAGATAGTTCCCTATCCTGAAACAGGACGGTTCCTTACATGCGAGATGCCTAGGATAGAACTTTGGCAGGGGATTCCACAGGCTTGACGTAAAGTAGAATTCCAAGACAAAAATGCAGTATAGGCAGTTTGTCCTTGAGCAACTCCTTAACAAACATTCTTTGTCCCTTGCACAGCATGCTTTAGTGACCCTAGTCATTTTGGTCATCAGATACCCTCTCTGAAGAGATGAGCTGGGAGTTTCCTGGAAACATGTACCATAAGTAGTTCCTAGAATGTTGTTTCAAATATGAAACCATCACTGTGTCTATATTTTTTAAATCATCCAATGTTTTCATTTTTAACTTGATGTTCCTGTTTAATACATTCATGATGATTGGTAGAAGGAGTAGTGTGAGGAGAAAACCAGGCTTGGCTCTCTAAGCTGCAGCCGCCTTAGAAACAGTGCCTTCGCCCACATGGCTGTAATCAGCTGTGCGTCCACCTTTGACTCTCGGAGGAGTATTTGTACATTCCCAGACAGCCTGTAAATCCCCAGAAGTGAGGGGTCATGGGCCAGAGGAAATGGCTATAATTGTTCTTCTCATACAGACTTGAAATAAATAAATGACAAAAGTGTTTACAGATGGTTTATTGGATTTTATCCTATTTTCAAAAATAATATGTTTGGAATTAACCTTGAGGATTTTCTCTGTCATTTGCCCTGATGTTTCACGACAAGAACAATGTTTTGTTTTCATTTTCTAATTTTCATGCCATGTGAACATTTCCTGCTGTAGAGGAAGGGGAAATATATCATCTAGTGATGTCACACAGTGCCTTTGGAACTAGTGAGGTTAAATACCATAGAGCAGCAAAAAAAGTGAGACTTCCGTCATCAGTTAGACCTGTTGATAATTTTAGGCAGCTTCTGTTTGTTTCCATTTTTTGGAAAGGAAGCTATCTCCACTATTTTTGCCACTCATGTAAAAGTACACAGACTTGACCTCTTGCCTTTTATGTTGAAATTTTTTCACATCATTACGTAACCTGATCTTTTAGGAAGGGGTGGCTGATCACATCAAGGGACACATGGGAAAAAGTAGTGTGCTCTTAGCGCCTCCAGCTGAGTTTCCTAGCTATTGATGTTTCATTGAGCAGCTCTTCTCTTAGCTGCCCCAGGAAGACAAGGACGCAAGCCTAGTAGTTAGCTTTTCCAAGGGACCTGAGGCTCTTGAACACTGTCCTCCCAGCGGCTCTGTCAGCCAGCAGCCAAAGCCCCCACAGCCCATCTGGGACCGCTCGCTCCCACGGGCCTTTACACCATTTCATAACTTTCTCAGAGCAGGAAAGGTAACATTTGGACTGGCTCCTAAAGGCTTAGAATGTATTAAACAGGCTCAGAAGCTTAAGCATTATTAAAGTCGGGAAAGAGGCAAGGGTACTAGATATCATTCCTGCATCCTCTGTGGTAACAGGACATATCGGCACCACTTGTCCATCCCACTCATCAATAATAGTCCCAGCCTACAAAGAAGGAAACGTGTTTAGATAAGGAATCCCATGACATACCTGTCCCCGTGTTACTGACACCATAATCCCACGACATCCAGTGTGTAAAACCCAGACTTCAGTTATCAAGCATTAGCGAACTTGCAGGAGCCTCAGAGCAGATGTGAATTTCCAAAAGACTTTTATTTTCAGGGATTATCTTTGCATATGTTTGTGCACTCCCTCGGAAAAGCAGATGGTTGTGCATCAGGACTGCTGTCTGAAAGTCTGTCTCTTCTCAATTTTGTAAGGACCAAAAAGCTGATCATTGATGTCATCCGGAACCAACCAGGGAACACACTGACAGAAATCTTGGAGACACCAGCAACTACAAAAGAGGTTAAGTAATTGGTCTTTGAATGTAAAATAATAAGTACCATGTGTGGAAGTTGACTTGACTGATCTTCATGTCCAGAGTTTACTGTTGTCTTGAAAACACTATACATGACATGGTTTGAAAGTAAGGAATTTTATCTCTTCCTCTAGCCAGCTGAGTTGAGTCATATATATGAAATCCCTATCCAAGGGAATGAAATAGAAAATGCAGCACCAAATTTATGCTGAATGTAATTTTGTCCTAGACTGTGAAGGTAGTTCTGGGTCATTCAAAGCTTCTGAATGCTCATCGTAAACTTCATCACTCAGTGGGTGGGTGGGCAGGTAAGTTGTTAAGACATAGTTCTGGTCAATAGGATATAGGAAAATACCTGTCATGTTTTACACGTTGGCTAACTTGAAACAAACCAGTGTCTCACACATGAAAACTATTTTCTAAATGCTTCAGGAGCAAATGTGTTCAGTCCGTCAGGTCAGAGCACCATTACCCTGGTGTAAGCAACTAAAGATTCATAACAATCTTGCGTTAAAATCTTTATCAACATCTGTGAAAATACATCATTGTTTATTTCACTCATTTTTAATGAAATTAATTCACTGTTACTGCCTTAGTTGTCAATAATTGTCACTCCCTGGAAAAAGTTAACAAAATTATCTAATTAGGTACTTCCTGGCAGAGCTACCCATAATTTTCCTGAGTCATTCTTTTTTTTTTTTTTAAAGAGTTTACCTTTTTTTAATGTTTGTTTATTTGAGAGAGAGAGAGACAGAGAGAGAGAGAGAGAGAGAGAGAGAGAGACAGCCCGCTCACATGGGGGAGGGGCAGAGAGAGCGGGGCACAGAGGATCCAAAGCGGTCTCTGCTTTGACAGCAGGGAGCCCAGTGCGGGGTTTGAACTCACGAACGGTGAGATCTTGACCTGAGCCAAGATCAAGAGTTGGATGCTTAAGGGGCTGAGGCACCCAGGTGCCCCCTGCATCATTTTTAATTAAGGTGGTTGCCTCTAAGAAATGACTGTCAATTTTTAATTTTAAAAATATATAAAATAAAACTACAAGTGATCTGATGTTGGTTAATGTATGAATATTTTTAAACAATGTGAGTGGAATATTGTGAGTGGAATATTTTAATTTAGTAAGAGAATTTTAGTCCTTATTGAATATTTAATTTTTCCCCAAATGTCACTAAGAATGCTGCATCTCCTAGCTATGTAATTCTGGGCACGTAGAAGTTTTTCTGAGCCTCAGTTTTCTCAGCTATAAAATGAGAATAATAATAGTGTTTAATTCACAGCAGTAAAAAATGAGTTAAAACATGTTAAGTGGGTAGAATACCTAGCTCATATTAGATGTTCAGCAACATATTAGGTGCTACAGTTGCTATTGTTATTTACTGCTGGCCTGGTTAACTATTCCTGTGTAGGTGATACTGATCTGTCATCTGATAATACTTGTATCCTTAGACTTCATTTATTGTGTCAATCATCTAATGAAATGGGAAGATCACCAGTCTCCTTAGAAAACTTTTTTTTTTTAACAACCTGTCCAAATTCTATACATTCATTTACTCTTCATTTATTTGGGAAATTAGTATGAGCTCGAATATTCTTATTCCATTTTGGTTCCAGAAAACCCTGCAGGTTTTTCAGAGTTGGTAGTTTGAGAATTATTCCCTCATTAGAACAAAGGTCTCTGCCTTCCTGGCTTACAGATCTCCATAAATATGGCTGAGGTGTGAGAGTTCAGTCAGGCTCTGGATGTTCAGGGTGTTAGCTGTGTTTTCATGAATAATGTAGTCTCAGTTTCCTCAACTGAAGTCTCTAGCAGATGGAAATCCTTCTGTTCAGGGAATTATAAGACATCAGTTCCCCACTGGAGTATGTTTGTTACTAAGGTGATCTGTCATGTTTGCGCTAAAGGAGCCATTGAGAATTTTGCTCACAATAGGCCTGCCACCACTGCTATATTTCTCAAAAAGATGAAATAATCCCTTCCAAAGACCTACTTCAAAATCCATGAGCACGTGCTGATTCTGGCCGTTGAACGCTGACCTGAGGACTTCTTTTATTTTGACATTAACTTGCCTTACACAGCTTATGAGTTTGTGAGATGGGGAATCAGAGAAAAGTCAACATCTTGATATTCCCTTTTCAGGAAGCAGATCATGCCAGAGACATGGAGAGCCGTGCGATTATAGATTCCCAGGCCCCAGAAGAAATGAAGCATAGCCAGTCTATGATTGAAGATGCACAGCTACCCCTGCAGCAGAAGAAGAGGAAAATCCAGAGAAATCTTCGGACTTTGGAACAAACCAGACATGTGTCATCCAAAAATAAGTACCAAGACATTCTCAATGAGATTGCCAAGGTTTTTGAAAATAGTATTCTTCCTTCTACACTTAGCAGACCAACACTGGCTAATCGTTGGTCATATGCTGGGCAGTCTATGAGGTGACATAGTTGTAATTCATAGTTGTAATACCATGGTCAGAATTACAAATTTTTATTTGACTTTTTTAAAGGATCATTTGCTTTATTTTTTTTTTTAACATTTATTTATTTATTTTGAGAGAGAGCATGCAACTGGGGGAGAGGCAGAGACAGGGAGAGAGAGAATCCCAAGTAGGCTCCACACTCAGCACAGAGCCACATGTAGGGCTTAATCCCACGACCATGAGATCATGACTTGAGCTGAAATCAAGAGCCAGACACTTAATTAACTGAGCCACCCACGGGCCCCAATATTACAGATTTTTAAGGGTTCCACACCCATTGATGACTTTTTTTTTTCGAAGTTTATTTATTTTGAGAGAACAAGTGGGGAAGGGGCAGAGAGAGGGGTGGACAGAGGGTCTGAAGCAGGCTCTGTGCTGACAGCAGAGTCTGATGTGGGGTTCGAACTCACAAACCATGAGATCATGACCTGAGCCAAAGTCGGACACTTAACCAACTAAGCCCCCCAGGTGCCCCCATAGATGACTTTTAATAGAGAAAAGTCACAACTTTTCCAAGTCATTAGGACGTTTGACACACTAGAAATAAATGCTCAGGAAATGGAATAGACAAGTTTCATCTATACTTTTAAAACAATACCTACTAGTTTTGTGGGGTTTTTAAAAGATTTTTTTAGTAATCTCTATACTTAACATGGGACTCAAACCTACAACACCAAGGTCAAGAGTCACATGCCCCACTGACTGAGCCAGTCAGGCGCTCCAATACCTACTAGTTTTTTCGTTTTGTTTTTCCCAATACCTACTAGTTTTAAAAATGACACTTCTGGGGCGCCTGGATGGCTCAGTTGGTTAAGTGTCCAACTTTGGCTCAGGTTATGATCTCGCGGTTCATGAGTTCGAGCCCCGCATCGGGCTCTGTGCTGACAGCTCAGAGCCTGGAGCCTGCTTCGGATTCTGTGTCTCCCTCTCTCTCTGCCCCTTCCCGGTTCATGCTCTGTCTCTCTCTGTCTCGAAAATAAACAAAACATTTAAAAAAATTTTTTTTTAAATGACAGTTTTATGAGAGTTCTCTCTTGAGTTGTCATATAGCCCAATTGCTCTTAGGATCTGGCATTGAGATGATAACTCTTTGTCCCTGAGAATTTGCCTCTGAACAATTGACCCTAAATGCAGTTGAGACTTAGATGTTGCTTTCTGTTTTCTCATCCCGTATTTTAACAGTTGGGAAACTTCCTGAGAAAAGGATCTCAAATTAGTGTGAGGAAACATCACAGGATATGGCTGAGATCTGTTTGCCAAGGATAAGGAAATACATATTTGGGTCAAAGAACATTTCATTCTTTGCATCCAAACATGCAAATTAAAAACGGGTCTGGAGGTTCATAGCAGTTAAGTGATCAGAAAAAAAAAGTAAATTGTCTTAATTTCTTGGTGGAAAATCACCTCCATTTCTTTTTTCCGTGGAAAGTCATGGTCACTTTGGGCAACAGGCTTATTCCTCCTAGCCTAAGTGACTGTGACTCAAGGGAAGTCACATTTCTTTCTACAGCCCTGGGGTGGAAAATATCTGTCTTTGCAAATATGTAGTAGAAAAATTTTTTCGCCTTTTAAAAAAAGCTGTCATGAAGGTATCCTCCAAAAGATCCTGTTTAATGGACAGTTTTTACACATACATGTGTATGTCTGTCTGGATTCCTAGGGGAATGTTTTTTAATTTGTCCACATAGGGAAAATAATATTAAACAAGCATCATTTTTATGATTTTCATGATTTACCATTTAGAATTACAAATAAATCTTATGTCTATAAGTTTAAACATAGCATAGCCCTTGTAATTTGTGAGTAACTTGAACGACGTGATGTTCTAGGAACTGTATTTAAATCCAAGCAGTAGTCACCAAAGTTAAATCTTTCCAGTCAGCCTTGAGAGCTCAGTTGTTTTTGCAAGCCTTCAGAAATAGTTCCCAGATTAAAAAAAAGAAAAGAAAAGAAAAGAACTATTTCCCAGATTAAAAAGTGCATTGTTTTTTTGTTTTGTTTTGTTTTGTTTTTATTTCTAAAATGAATGCAGTAATTGCATGTAAACCTTTTCAGGTAAAGTATTCTTCAAAGTGGAATGTTGAAAACATTTTGAAGAAATTGCTATCGCCTACTGAAGTCTTCCTTATGCCCCTTTTAGAACACTATTTCATTTTATGGTCATTCTAAAAATGCTTCCCTTCTTTTCCATCAAAACAAAAATACATTTTAGCATCTCTGTTAACATGAATTAGTGACCTTTGCCAGTCTGAAGTAAGCAAGGAAGGGGGGAGCACCTTAGTTTGCAGAGATTATGGGGTACCTGGCTGGTTCAGTTGGTAGAATATGGAGCTCTTGATCTTGGGGTCGTGAGTTCAAGCCCCAGGTTGGGTGCAGAGATTGCTTAAGTTAAACTTAAACATATGTATATACACACACACACACAAATATATATATGTTTTTATAAATATATATTTTTATAAATATATAAATTATAAAAATATATATTATAAAATATATATTATAAAATTATAAATATATAAATTATAAAAATATATATTTATATAAATATATATAAATATAAATATATATGTAAAGATTAAGGTGACTAAGGGAAGTTACAGGTTAACAGTCACAAACAGTGACTTCATAGTCCACGTTCTTCTTGTCCCAAATTGGCAGTGTCATAAATTAAACTTCTTAAATGTCATATCATAGCCTTTACTTGTTTTTTAGGACATTCGAAATCAAAGAATACACCGTAAACTTCGAAAAGCTGAATTGGCAAAACTTCAGCAGACCCTGAATGCACTTAATGAGAAGGCGGCATTTTATGAAGAGCAAATTAATTATTATGACACCTACATAAAGACTTGCTTGGACAACTTAAAAAGACGGTAAATTAAAAATCCTATATCCATTTGTAATGTCATGATTTATATGGGTGTCAATTATTTTACCCACTTGGATGATGGGGTTTGGAAGCAAACTCTTTGCTTTCTTTTATAACCAAAAAACTAGAATCTGGATTTCGTGATTTGCTACTGGGATCTAAGAAGTCAGGAGTGCATTTAGATACTTTTTAATTGCCCATCAGTATTGAAATTCATGTAGCTCAACCTGTTGTATTCTAAGCAAGTAGCTTTATTTATTTATTTTTTTAATGTTTATTTACTTTTGAGACAGAGAGAGACACAGCATGAGCAGGGAAGGGACAGAGAGAGACATAGAATGTGAAGCAGGCTCTAGGCTCAGAGCTGTCAGCACAGAGCCCAACACGGGGCTTGAACTCACGAACTGTGAGATCATGACCTGAGCCGAAGTCGGACGCTTAACCGACTGAGCCACCCAGGCGCCCCCTAAGCAAGTAGCTTTAATGCTTGGGGAAGCACTCTCATTTTCCCTTTGGTCTCTTTTACTCAAAGAGGCCAAACACTATGATAAAAAAAAATTGAAGCTACTCTTACTTTTTGAATATTTACAATAAAACAATGTTAGGTAACCCCAGGTATTTGCTACTAGCAGAACGTGGCCTAATGATTTTAAATTACTTAGTGCTTTTAAAACATTATCCTTGATGGGGAACCTGGATGGCTCTGTCAGTCAAGCATATAACTTCGGCTCAGGTCATAATGTCACGGTTCGTGGGTTTGAGCCCCACGTCGGGCTCTGTGCTGACAGCCCAGAGCCTGGAGCCTGCTTCGGATTCCATGTCTCCTTCTAGACACACCTCTCCCCTGCTCAGAGTCTGTTTGTCTCGCTTTCTCAAAAATAAACGTTTAAAATTTTTTTTTAATTATTATTGACATGAAAGACAAAATTTGGCAGTTCCCCATTACCCATTAGCATACATATTACAGATTTTTTTATACACAGCAGAGCCACTTTTAATGAGTATTCTTTGCTCATTGTTGTTCTTCCTACTTACTAGACTAAGGCTGATACTAATCAAATTTTAATTACCCATTTAAATGTGCAGCATAATGTTTTCATGCAGTAAGAAATGGTGCTGTATGGAATAATCAATTGCATTAATCACAGAAGATTTGATGAAGGGAAATAACCAAATTTAAACTTCCCTTATTTGGGCCCCACTAGTACTGAATTTTAATTCATTGCCTTGAAGCCTGTAAATTACTGTATTCTTGGAGAAAGAAGTTGATCCAGCTAATAATACCCAGTAGAAATAAGATTGTTAGAGGGCTGGGGTTTTTTTGTTTGTTTTTTTTTTTTTACTTGCAACCACTTGAAGGCATTTTACAACCTTTGCCGCTAATGAGGCGAGCTAGATTTGCGTTCTAATTCTTTCTTTCGTTGTGTGATCTATGACCAAGCCCAGTGAACTCTGGAACTTAAGTTTTCTCATCTTTAAGGTGGCAAGAGGAGTACCAGCCTCACAAGTGTTACTATGAGAGCTAAATGAAATCATAAGAAAGGAATTAATTGATTTCCAAGCACTATGGAAATGTTGATTTTACAAAGGTGAGGCAGTATTCAAAAAGCGCTTAGAGCATGGCTGGCCACACAGTATTTATTCAATAAACTAAAACAGTCCTAGTAATACCTTTACTTAGGAGTATGCAGTTCATATTACGGAACCAAAGCTGCTTGTGACATGACTTACTATCGCCACTTAGTTCAATATGCCTGAGAAAACGGAGTAAGTACTGGTCTGTCGGTCACTTTGTAAATAGCCTTCTCTGACATTTCAGCAGTGAGGTTTTATGGCGAGGGAAAATCACCACCTACTTTCACAAAATAAAGTTTCATACTCAGGGCGGTGGGGGCCAAGCATGAACAGCGGTGGGCACCACCACAACCTCTGAGTTTGCCGTCATGACAACAGGTGGTTTATTCTTATTGTTTCAGAAATTCTCGAAGGTCAATTAAACTAGATGGAAAAGGAGAACCGAAAGGGGCGAAGAGAGCCAAGCCAGTGAGGTACACGGCTGCAAAGCTGCATGAGAAGGGGGTCCTGCTGGGGATAGACGACCTTCAGACAAACCAGTGAGTGTGGCCTGGAATCTGCACAGAATTACACATGCCCTCTAATCACTCCCGTAAAATCTGACTCACTTCTTTTTGGTTTCCTGTGGCCTTTGAAGAGAGCTTCATTTGGTCTCTCAAGGCTTACCCTTGATTACAGATGACAGGGCGGGGACGTACGTGTATTGTAATCTCTAGTCTGCCCATCAGACCCCGAGCGTCAGTGCCGGGGGTTGTATGAAGTGCTGAGCAGGTCGTGTTTCCCATGGCTGGTCCAGTACATTTGGGTTTGCCAGCCTCCCCCTTCTCTCGGGAAAAACTGAGTCATAGCATTGAGAATGAAAAGCTGTCTTTTTGTCTTGATAGAGTTATTTACAATAGTATCTTTCTCACTTCAGAGCCGCAGACTATGTGTGCCAACACCCGGGTCAGAGCCACTCTGGCAGTGTGCTGCTGGTGTGCGTGTTTGATGTAGAGGAGAAAATGGAAACCCTCCTCCGCAGTCCGCACTGGGTGCCCGAGGGTTCTCTCTTTTCAAGGAACTGTGAGCCTTGTGGCCCATCACTGTTGCAGGGAGCCACATTCACCATGTGCGCTCCTCTCTAACTCCTGCCCTCTCTCCAGGCCTGGCTTCTGTTCCATTTATCGCAGCAAACCTTTTCTCTCAACCATACTGACTCAGAGAAAATGCTTCTTCGTCTTTGTAGTTTCTATAAAAGTCACCATCTAAAACATTCAACTGGCGTCTCAGCAGTCTAAGTCACTATTTAATTCTCAGGATCTGCGAACCCCATTTTTCCAACTGTATTTTAAGCTCTTTAAGAACAAGGACCCTATTTAATAGCATTTCTTCAGTAATAAAGCATCTACTTGGGTGCTCTAGGCAACAATCTCAACAAGAGCTATCAAACCTAGTTTTAATGAGCAGAGTGGGGAAGGGGAATGATGGGAGGTTGGGGAGGCTTCCTTAGGACTTTCCGGTGGACCTTTCACTAAGCATGGTAATGTAGGATTCCGTTAACTAGTTTCAGCTTTACACATAGAGTTGCAATTCCTCATGAGAATGTCTCTTTCTTCACTAGGTTTAAAAATGTTACATTTGATATCATATCTACTGAAGATGTGGGCATCTTTGATGTCAGATCAAAATTCCTTGGTGTTGAGATGGAGAAGGTACAGCTCAATATTCAGGTAAGCTGGGATTTCTGCAAAGTGGGGGTGAGTTTTATAATGTGCGGCGTGCTTCCCCTGGCTTGCCCTCTTCATGACAACACGGGGGTGTAACAGATGACCACTGCAAGCCTTATTTGCCAATATTGGCCTTTTAAGCTTTGATGATTTGTGGAAAGCTCTGATCTTTCAAAGTGTTAGAACTTAAAACGCTTTTAGATGGCAAACCATAGCAGTCAGCTTTTCTAAGTCATGTTTCCATTTTGATGCTTAGAGGGAAAAAAATAGCATAAAAGTATTCAAAGCTATTGAGGCGAAAAAGTTTTCTTATTTATTTTTACTTTTTTAATGTTTTTCTTTATTTTTTATTTATTTTATTTTATTTTTTGAGAGGGGGCGGTTTGTGAGCAGGGGAGGGACAGAGAGAGGGGGACAGAGGAACTGAAGTGGGCTCTGCACTGACAGCAGAGAGCCCAATGTGGGCCTCGAACTCATGAACTAGAAGATCATGACCTGAGCCAAAGTCAGATGCTGAACTGAACTAAGCCACCCAGATGCCCCAAAAGTTTTCTTTCATTAGGAACATGGATTTCTTTTTTTTTTTATATATGAAATTTATTGACAAATTGGTTTCCATACAACACCCAGTGCTCATCCCAAAAGGTGCCCTCCTCAATACCCATCACCCACCCTCTCCTCCCTCCCACCCCCCATCAACCCTCAGTTTGTTCTCAGTTTTTAACAGTCTCTTATGCTTTGGCTCTCTCCCACTCTAACTTCTTTTTTTTTTTTTTTTCCTTCCCCTCCCCCATGGGTTCCTGTTAAGTTTCTCAGGATCCACATAAGAGTGAAACCATATGGTATCTGTCTTTCTCTGTATGGCTTATTTCACTTAGCATCACACTCTCCAGTTCCATCCACGTTGCTACAAAAGGCCATATTTCATTTTTTCTCATTGCCACGTAGTACTCCATTGTGTATATAAACCACAATTTCTTTATCCATTCATCAGTTGATGGACATTTAGGCTCTTTCCATAATTTGGCTATTGTTGAGAGTGCTGCTATGAACATTGGGGTACAAGTGGCCCTATGCATCAGTACTCCTGTATCCCTTGGATAAATTCCTAGCAGTGCTATTGCTGGGTCATAGGGTAGGTCTATTTTTAATTTTCTGAGGAACCTCCACACTGCTTTCCAGAGCGGCTGCACCAATTTGCATTCCCACCAACAGTGCAAGAGGGTTCCCGTTTCTCCACATCCTCTCCAGCATCTATAGTCTCCTGATTTGTTCATTTTGGCCACTCTGACTGGCGTGAGGTGGTACCTGAGTGTGGTTTTGATTTGTATTTCCCTGATAAGGAGCGACGCTGAACATCTTTTCATGTGCCTGTTGGCCATCCGGATGTCTTCTTTAGAGAAGTGTCTATTCATGTTTTCTGCCCATTTCTTCACTGGGTTATTTGTTTTCCGGGTGTGGAGTTTGGTGAGCTCTTTATAGATTTTGGATACTAGCCCTTTGTTCGATATGTCATTTGCGAATATCTTTTCCCATTCCGTTGGTTGCCTTTTAGTTTTGTTGGTTGTTTCCTTTGCTGTGCAGAAGCTTTTTATCTTCATAAGGTCCCAGTAATTCACTTTTGCTTTTAATTCCCTTGCCTTTGGGGATGTGTCGAGTAAGAGATTGCTACGGCTGAGGTCAGAGAGGTCTTTTCCTGCTTTCTCCTCTAAGGTTTTGATGGTTTCCTGTCTCACATTTAGGTCCTTTATCCATTTTGAGTTTATTTTTGTGAATGGTGTGAGAAAGTGGTCTAGTTTCAACCTTCTGCATGTTGCTGTCCAGTTCTCCCAGCACCATTTGTTAAAGAGGCTGTCTTTTTTCCATTGGATATTCTTTCCTGCTTTGTCAAAGATTAGTTGGCCATACGTTTGTGGGTCTAGTTCTGGGGTTTCTATTCTATTCCATTGGTCTATGTGTCTGTTTTTGTGCCAAGGAACTTGAATTTCTTTGTAAGACTATATATCCCCAGGATTGGAACTTTACTGACCTCATTTCTGCTTCTTTCTCCTGCTTAGAATCATGTCTACATTAGTTTATGAAATCTGTTAAATGCTTAGGCACATAAGACATGCAAAATAGTTATCTACAAGTAGAAACATGGCGTCTACAGTCGGAATTATTGCTGTTGTCTCATGAGGACCATATTTAAGCCAAATAGACTTGAACAGAAGCTGAGACATCCAGTTTCTATGTCCAAAAACAAAAGGGGCAAAAACAACAATGACCAAAAAAAAGTGAAAGGAGAACACAATCCAAAGCTTAAGATCATCTTCTGCCAAATTGATCCTCAGCATAGGATCAATTAAAAGATGTAATTGAGTTTTTCTTTTTCACATGAGAGATTTTCAGTGGAAATAACACCTATTTACGTGGGTCCCAAACTACTAGTAAAATGGGTCCCAGGTATTCTGTGTGTATCTACACAAACCATCTTGATGAGCCACTGCAAGGGACAAGTTCTAGCCTCCCTGCCTGCTGAGCCCCTGGCTGAGAACCCTGAAATTATTTCCCCCTCCTAGGAGCAGATGCCATTGCCCTTCTTTCCCCTCTAGCATTGCTTGTAACTTACAAAAAAACAAAAAACAAAAAACTAAAGGAGTATGATAAGGGCCATTGAGATAATGGAGTGAGTTAGAGTCCAGAGAGAAAACGAGAGATAATGAGTAATTGTGAAAAGTATACATAAGTAAAACAGCATTATTTTCTACTTATTTTTAAATGCCAGTAAATGTAGCCATCTAACAATTTAACTGAAAAGCTTGAGTTACTTTATGTACCATTTAGATAAATACGGGAAGAGTAAAGAGAGTGCTGCTAGGGATGTGCCTTCGTTAGTCACTCTTCTTTAGAAGTGGCAAAAACGTATCATGTGTTTGTCAAGAAGGAAATGACCCAAGACCAATCAGCATCAACTGGACAGATGAATCCCAAGTGACAGGGACACACCTGTTCAGAGAGACCTCAGGAATTCCAGGGCACTTCCTTTGAACACTGGTGCAAATACCAAGCTTCATTTGCTCCTTTGTTAAGGTTTCAGCATGCGGTAGGATTAACTCTTCATGCCATTCATCTGTACACAGAATTGATTGTAAAATGTTACTCCTTCGCTGCATACAGATAACTCATACACCCCAGATTTTTAATGTCATGAACATGTCACCAGGGCTAACTACATAACTTGTGGGGCTTGGTACAGAATGAAAAGGTACAGCCCCTTATTCAGAATTATTGAGCGTCTCAAGATGGTGAGAGCAGAGCATTACACTCTGTACGGGTTGAATGCCCCAGTAGCCAGCCCAGCATCTAATAAAGTCAGACTTCTGTTTATATTTATGGCTTTCAGACAATTACATTAACAAGTGAATTACCTGATGGCCGGGTCTTTAGTGTGAGACAAAAACTGGCAAAAGGACAGAAATTTCTAAGAGAACTAAGGGAGATCCCTTCTAACATTATGTTTCTGGGTCTTCTTCTCCCCTCCTTCCTCACTTCCTAAATATTATGTCGTAATTGTATCCTGCAGCTGTCAGCAGTATACCTAACAGGTGGGTGCGACTTAAGATGTTCTGCTCCCACAAATAATGTTCAGTGTTTATCAAGGGCTACGGGGTGACGCCGTTCCCTTCCCAGATGAAGAGCTGAGGTTCAGGGAATTCATTATACAAGAGGCAGCTGGAGTCCAAGTTGTTCGTCAGTCTGCTCCATTGCCCCTCGCCCAGGATTACAGTTGATCTTGACAAAGCATGGGCCCCTACAAATGGCTTGTGGACTTTGATCTCCTATGTCCAATAGCACCCTTGTGAAATTAGCAGTGTTGTCCCAATTTACACAAACAAAACAACTTCAGAGAGGTGGTGTGATGTCGCAGGATCATAAGATAGCAAATGGCGGGGCTAAGTCTCAAATCTGATCTTCCGTCCACAAGTACAATCATTATCATTGCTCCCCACCTTAGGGGCCCAGCTGCTTCCCCTGCAGACACCTACAGGTGTCTCTCATTTTGAGTACAGTTGGAGGAATGTGAGGAGGTGGAGGGGGACGCTGGCAACAGCTAAAGTTCTCTCAAAGATGATTCCAACTTGTGCAGGTGGCCTTGCTTAATAGAGATACAAGGCATTATCATTAGGAACCAAGAAGTTTCCTGGGGCACCTAGGTGGCTCATTCAGTTGAGCATCCAACTCTTGATATCAGCTCGGGTCATGATCTCATGTTATGTGGGATCGAGCCCCACATCAGGCTCTGTGCTGATAGTGCAGAGCCTGATTGGGACTCTCTCCCCCTCTCTCCCTGCCTGCCTGCCTCTCTCTCTCTCTCTCTCTCTCTCTCTCTCTCTCTCTCTCTCTTTCTCTCTTTCTCTCTTTCTCTATCAAAATAAATAAAACATGAAAAAAAAAAAAAAAACAAGTTTCCAGAGCTAGGAACAAGAAAACGAGGTCCGGGTATTAGTCTAGGGCAGTTCAAGAATGATATCTTCTATTTGGGGAAGCCCCCCTGTTCTATGTTATTGTGAGACATTGCTCCTTAATCTCATGCATATGATTAGTGTGACCCAGTTACTAATTCTAGCAAGAGTTGATGTCCTTTGATTATGTGGTGGCAGTGAAACATAGAACGATAGACTGATGTGAGAATAAGGGCTTGTTCTCAGTACAGGAACACAAAGTAGTCTAGATCAGGAAAGACTAGCTTTGTACACTGCTCTCCAAATTGTAGTCCACAACTTCAGTAAATAACATGAGCATTTATCCTCACTTTACATACTTATTTATAAAGTATACATGTTCATGCTGACAGCTCAGAGCCTGGAGCCTGTTTTAGATTCTGTGTCCTCTCTCTCTGCCCCTCCCACCCTCATGCTCTTTCTCTCCTCCAAAAATAAATAAAAACATTAAAAAAATGTTTTTAAATAAAGTATACGTGTTCCTACTACTAGACTCAAAATATACTTTGTAAAATATATACACAAAATTTAAGTGTTTAAAGAATGAGAGAAAATACTAAATGGGAGTTCTCATACTCTTTTTGCTCCCCAAGGGATAGCCTTGCTTACTTCACTTTAGAAAACACCACTGTTCTTGCGGCACCTGGGTGGCTCAGTTGGCTCAGGTCATGATCTTAAGGTTCATGAGGTTGAGCCCCATATCAGGTGAGCTCGACTCCCTCTTCGGATGAGCCCCAGTTCTCTCTCTCCCCTTCTCTTTGCCCCCACCCCTCTCCCTTCCCCTCCCCTGTCTCTCCCCCTCACTCACTTGTGCCCTCTGTCTCAAAAAAAAAAAAGAAAGAAAGAAAAAGAAACACCACTGTAAAAAGAAACACCACTGTCTAAAGGATATGCCCCATCCTGCTGGATTATCTGTATTTTGAATGTTTCAATTAAAATTATAATTACGGGGCTGCCTGGGTGACTCAGTCAGTAAAGCATCTGACTCTTGATTTCAGCTCAGGTAATGATCTCAGGGTCCTAAGATCAAGCCCTATATGGGGCTCTGCGCTGGGCATGGAGCCTGCTTCAGATTCTCTCTCTCTCCCCCTCCCCCTCTACGTGCAAGCTCCCTCTCTCTAAAATAAATAATTTTTAAAAGTTACAGTTACGTATCTGATATTAACTTGATGATGGTTTTCTTTCATACAGTGCTCATCAATTCTAAAAATCTGTTTTCTTTCATTTTGGTAGGTGCTTCTCAAAGTATGGCACTCAGACCATCAATACCATCATCACACGGGACCTTGTTAAAATGCATATTCTTGGGCCTTACCCCAGAGCTACAAAGTCAGAACTTCCAGTGCATGGGGCCCAACAATCTGTGTTTTAACTAGCTTGTGTTTTTAACCAAATGATCCCGATGCACACTGAAACTTTAGAACCTCCACAGAGGTCACTAGGTCAACTGAATCTATTTTTGTCGACAGATTCTTCTAGAATGTTTTTTTAAGAATGTTCTTAAGCACGCAAAATGTTAAATTTGAGATTTAATGATGTCCCTTACACTTTCAGGATTTACTCCAGATGCAGTATGAAGGCGTAGCTGTAATGAAAATGTTTGATAAGGTTAAAGTGAATGTAAACCTTCTCATCTACCTGCTGAACAAGAAATTCTATGGAAAGTGAAGTGCCTACAGAAGTGTCATGGAATCTGTATCACCTGGATTGAGATGAATCTGCTTAATATTTTTGTTGTTAAACATGATTGAAATCACTGCTTACAAATGTGTGGGTTTTTTTTTTTCTTAAATGACCAAAACTGTTCTGAAGAATGTACCCATGTGCCTTTTTGATAATTTGATACGATGGTAGAATAATACAAAAAATGAATTGATGGAAACACTTCCACATTATGCTGTGGTATAGGTACTCTGGCTTAAAACTTTGGCAATCTGTGATTTGTTTTAAAGTAGGGAAAAAATAAGTTTAGCTGACTTAGAGACAAATCTGTAGACCTATTTTCCTATGAAAAAATAATTTTAAATGTCCCGTTTGAATGTCATCCTTCATAGATTTGTTTCTTTGGAGAAATGGAAACCTAATTATTTGTAATGAATTATTTACACAGATACTTTGTTCTAAGCCCTGCCTTCTGGGAGTTACCAATTTTAAAGAACTTTTGTGCAATTCAAAATGAAGTTTTTATAAGTAATTGAAAGTGACAGTACAATAACACTTTCTGTATAAAATTATATATTTTATGTGATTTATTCCTACTAAATGAAGTGCACTACTGCCTTGTGGTAAAGGCTCTTGTTCCCAGAGCCTTTAAGTGACTAAGGAGCACCATGGATAGCGAGCTTAAGCCCCCACCTCCGCCCCTCACAGTTTATTTGAATACTTCAATTGTGCCTCTCAATTTTTTGTAATGCAATAAAATCAGTATCTAGATGGTTTTTAAATGTATTCTTTGAAAATTGTTTTATGTAAAATAAATGTTAACTGAATTACATGAATTGGACTTTTTAGGTGTCCTAATACGAAATCATTTTGTGGGTAGAAGGTTCTTGGTGGGGCTTACCAGGAAAAGAAATAACGTGTCGACAGCTGTACTTGTTAGGGTGCAGACTAAAAAGCTGTAACCGAGGGATTACAAAACCCTGTGGCTGGGGCGCCCAGTCGGTTACACGTCCTTTCAGCTGTTACTGAAATAAGAAGTTTGTTTTTGTCAGATTCATCAGTTCAGAGGTAAGTGAGCGGGCTTACAAGATTGTTTAGAGACCCAAGCTGGCCACTTGGCTCTGTCTTTATCACTGAAGGGAGAAAGAAGTCCAGGGCATGCCATTTTGTTTTAAGTAATTTGAGTCACTTCTCACATCTGATTGACCAAAACTTAGTCATGCAGCCACAGCCAGCTTCAATAGAGCCTGGGAAATAAGATCTTTTAATCAGGCAGCCCTGTTCTCAATTAAAAGCTGAGGTGAGGCACCTGGGTGGCTCAGTCCTTTAAGCTTCTGACTCTTGGTTTTGGCTCAGATCGTAATCTCGCAGTTCGTGGGTTCTAGCACCGAATGTGGCTCTGCACTGACAGTGTGGGGCCTGCTTGGGATTCTCTCTCTCTCCCCCTCTCTCTCTCTACCCCACCCCTTCTCTCTCTCTCAAAAAACTAAAAAAAATAAAAAATTTTTTAAACTGGGGTAAGAGAGGTGATACTATTAATAAAAGAAAGAGTGATTCCTGGGGACAGGTTAGCTAGCTATCTTCATGACAGTAGTGATTCAGACTCTCAGGCTGGAGCCCCCTGATACTTGGGATTCTGTTTATTCATTCAACAGGCTTTATTTTTCATAGGGATTACAAAATATTTCTCAGTGTAACTTAAGCTCATTTAACAAAAATGAACTTTAAGTTTAGTGTGAGATCAATAGAATTTGGAAATTACAAATTTTCAAACTTTTTTTAAATCTTTTGAAAGAGATCAGAGGGGGGCGGAGGGGGGCAGAGAGAGGAGAGAGAGAATCCCAAGCAAGCTCTTTGTGCTGTCCCTGCAGAGCCCAATGTGGGGCTCAATCTCACAGACCATGCGATCATGACCCAAGCCAAAATTAAGAGACGTTTAACTGACTGAGCCATCCAGGCACCCCAGAAAGTTCAAATTTTCAAAAGTAGAATCTGCCACTTGAGTGATTATGTCCAGCTGTACATATTTTTAGCAAAGAGAGTAAGTCTACACTACTGGTCATCTGATCTACAAATGTGGTGGGATCAACACAAGAACTATCAAAAAAATTTGAGGAGTCTGCTGAGATGGGAAAGGGCTCCTTCAAGTACGCCTGGGTCTCAGATAAACTGAAAGTCGAATGTGAACATGGTAACAACATTGATATCTCCCTGTGGAAATTTGAGACCAGCAAGTCTTGTGTGACTACCATTGATGCCCCAGGACACAGAGACTTTATCAAAAATACGATTACAGGCACATCCCAGGCCGACTGTGCTGAGCTGATCGTTGCTGCTGATGTTGACGAATTTGAAGCAGGTATCTCCAAGAGTGGGCAGACCCATGAGCATGCCCTTGTGGCTTACACGCTGCGTGTAAAACAACTTGTTGGATTCCACTGAGCCACCCTACAGCCAGAAGAGATACGAGAAAATCGTTAAGGAAGTCAGCACCTGCAGTAAGCAAATTGGCTACAACCCCGACACAGTGGCGTTTGTGCCAATTTCTGGTTGGAAAGGTGACAACATGCTGGCGACAAGTGCTAACACGCCCTGGTTCAAGAGATGGAAAGTCACCCGTAAAGATGGCAGTGCCAGTGGAACCACACTGCTTGAAGCTCTGGATTGCATTCTGCCACCAACTCGTCCAACTGACAAGCCCTTGCGTCTGCCCTTCCAGGATGTCTACAAAATTGGTGGCATTGGTGCTGTCCCTGTGGGTCGAGTGGAGACTGGTGTTCTTAAACCAGGCATGGTGGGCACTTTTGCTCCAGTCAATGTTACAACTAAAGTAAAGTCTGTTGAAATGTACCAGGAAGCTCTGAGTGAGGCTCTTCCTGGGGGCAACATGGGCTTCAATGTCAAGAACCTATCTGTCAAAGATGTCCATCGTGGCAATGTGGCTGGTGATAGCAAAAATGACCCACAATGGAAGCAGCTGGCTTCACGGCTCAGGCGATAATCCTGAACCATCCGGGCCAAATCAGTACCGGTTATGTACCTGTGCTGGACCGTCACACAGCTCACATCGCCTGCAAGTTCACTGAGCGGAATGAGAAGATTGATCATCATTCTGGAAAAAAGCTGGAAGATGGTCCCAAGTTCTTGAAATCTGGTGATGCTACCATCGTTGATATGGTTCCTGGCAAGCCCATGTGTGTTGGGAACGTCTCTGACTCTCCTCCTCTGGACCGTTTTGCTGTTCATGACGTGAGACAGATCGTTGCTATGGGTGTCATCAAAGCAGTGGACAGAAGGCAGCTGGAGCTGGCAAGGTCACCAAGCCTGCCCAGAAAGCTCAGAAGGCTAAATGATTATTGTCCCCAATCCCTGCCACCCCAGTCTTAATAAGTGGTGGGAGAACAGTCTCAGAACTGTTGTGCCAATTGGCCATTTAAGTTTAATAGTAAAAGACTGGGTAATGATAACAATGCACCATAAAACCTTCAGAAGGAAAGGAGAACGTTTTGTGGACCATTTGCTGTGTGTGTGTGTGTGTGTGTGTGTGTGTGTGTGTGTGTGTGTGGCAGTTTTGAGTTACTAGTTTTTAAAATCAGTACTTTTTAATGGAAACAACTTGACCAAAAAATCTGTCACAGAATTTTGAGACCCATTAAAACAAAAGTTTAATGAGAAGAAAAAAAAGAGGAAATGCTCTGTCAAAATGCTCGCTATCTTAACAGTTTGTGAATGTGTACATTTTTGTAATGTGTTAACCTTAACACAGACCTGCATACCTAAAAGGAATCAAATAAACATGCATCTTGTGTAGGGCCCATCTTGTGAAGAAACCTCATCTTCCCTGCAGTTACAGTACGTGAGGAACAGGATCCAGGGACGGTGGGAGGTAGATTAAGCTTCCTCCTCTGTGCTCCAGGAAGGATTTTTAGTGGAAATGTGTAGAAGGAGCCAAAGTTAAGGAAAAATGTTTAGAGGCAAAAGCTAACGTTTCATAGTATTTCTGAAGGGAGTTTGTCTTATTCCGAGACTGAGCATTATGCTTGAGTCTTTATTAATATATACCTTCGTATCATGCCAGTACCGTCAAGGAAAGCAGTGCATGTTTTCTCTCCCTTGGCCGACATGGTAAGGCTATTGTTTTTTGTTTTTAATTTTTTTTTCAATGTTTGTTTTTGAGAGAGAGCATTGGGGAGGGAAGGGGCTGAGAGAGAGGGAGACACAAATCTGAAGCAGCCTCCAGGCTCTGAGCTGTCAACACTGAGCCCAATTCGGGGCTCTAACTCACCATGAGATCATGACCTGAGCTAAAGTCAGACGCTTTACCAGTTCAGCCACCCAGGCGCCCCGGTAAGGCTATTTATTGTTGAAGATACTACCAACTGCTACTTGAGATCTTTAAGGCACATGAGTGAACGGGTGACCCAGAGAAGAAATGTGATGGAGCGTGAACAAGAAGAAACCAGCAGAGGCATGGATGTAGATATGGTTGGAACCAAGGCCTATACCCCTCCCAGGAGCACTGAACCCCAAGCCAGCGGACCACTGTGTCTTATAACCCTAAGCCAGTAAAGACTCCTAACCACTGTAGAGGAAGAAAAATAATTTTCCCTCTCTCCTTCTGAGTGCTTCTTGGCTGAGACGCTCTGTAATAAATTATCAAGAGAAGGGTGCCTGGGTGGCTCTGTCGGTTAAGTATCCGACTCTTGATTTTGACTCACGTCATGATCTCACGGCGGTAACTTCCATGGTGGGCCTGGAGCCTGCCTGGGATTCTCTCTCTCCCTCTCTGCCCCTCCCCCACACTCTCACTTTTGCTCTGCCAAAGTAAATTACGGAGGAAAAAAAAACAAATACAAGTTTAAAATACATACCTCATGTATACGCAGGAAAACTAAGAAACACTCCTGGAAATAGCCCAAGCCCCCACCTTACTATCTTCAGCTAAAGGCAAAAGGTAAACATACATTAAAAAAAAAAAAGAAGAAGAAGAAGGATGGTGGGGGTGGATGGCGGGTGGAGAGTGCAATTCATGGGAAAGTGGTAAGAGGAAATGTTTGCTCAAATTTGCCCCACCTGGAACATAAGCCAGGTGAAGAAGGAATGTCTGATAATAGGGCTCCAGTGTAAAATCTATATGTGTAAACTGCCGTTACAAAAGGATTACTTCTGCTTGCAGAGCTTGTCCTGTGTCGTTAGTTTCGAAAAATCATCACTTCAAAATAAGCCATATGCCAAAAGGCATATTTTGGAGCATTACACTCTGCTACCCTCCACCAGCTTCCTCCCCAGAACTCATAGCTTTTCTTACTCAGGGGGAAAAAGAAAAAAAAAATGTTTTTTGCTTTTGAAACACTTAACCAATTGAAACTATAACTTCATTTTTGTATATCTGACTCCTTGACTTTGATGTATGTCTAGTCGTGTTTCCACTATTAAAAAATGGTATTGTTGCAAGGTTTAGAGTCCGTGCTACCTTGAACTGTACTTTTTAGCACCTAGACCTTAAGCAGCATTCTAGCTCCTCTCGAACAATGTGTCCTAGTCATCTCCAAGAGAGGGAAAACCTGTGCATACTTAATATTCTGGAAGTTTGTGGTAAAGAAAGAGACCACCTCATTGTGACCCTTGTCTGACCTGACATGTCTCCCTTAAGTTATTGAGAGACCAGAACTGTGACGATACACACATAGTGTATGTGTGTGTGGTTGAGTTCTAATTAGAGGGGCTATTCATGATGCAATTTTTAAAACTTTGGCTGCGGTTAAGTAGGGATTTGTGGTACTCCTCAAATGTCCCCAGAGGTGAACCACAGGACTCTCAATGGTGATAGCTGCCTATATTTTAAGAAATTCTGCTAAGAATGGATGATACACTGCTGATAAGCTTTTGAAAACCTATTGCCTCTGTTACTGAAACCTGGATTTAGTAGCAGGTTAAGATAGAGCTCTCAAAATCATCCTCTGAGTTCCAGAGGACAGAGGCTGTCTTAGCCACTGCTCTAAGTCCAGAGCCTGGCCATGCCTCGTACGTGGTGCAGAGGTGGGGACTCAAAGACTGGATCTGATGGGCTGGGAAGGAGGCAGACCTCACCACCCCCCTGTCCCTCGGGAGTCACAGTCTTGCTTTAGGTCGGCCCTGCTGTGAATGGAGCAGCTAGTGACCATCTCATTCTGACAACGCATATGCTCTCAAGTCAGTCTCCAAATAAAGGGGTTCATACAGATTTTCTAGGTTGCCTCACCCTTGTTTTCCTTAGAGTATAAAACTTCTGACCTAAAATGCAGCGGACGGTGTGATGGTTAATGTTATGTGTCCATTTGATAGGGCTAAGGGATGCCCAGATAACTGGTTAAAAAAACACTATTTCTGGATGTGTCTGTGAGAGTGTTTCCAGAAGAGATTAACTTTTGAAGGTGCGGACTGAGTAAAGATCCCTTCACGTTTGTGGACAGGCATCTTCTAATCTGTTGAGAGCTCAAATACAAAAGGGCACAGGAAGGCAAAACCTCCCGCTCCCCCACCCCCCACCTGGGCCTTCTGTCTCCTGCCTTTACACAGGTTCTCAGGCCTCCGACTCTGGAATTCACACCGGCAGCCTCAGTCTCAGAATGGGAGTTATGCCATTAGTTCCCCTGGTCCTCATGCCTTTGGGCTGGGACTGAACTATACCACCAGCTGTTATGGTTCTTCCAGCTTACAGACAGCAGGTTGTGGGACTTCCGAGCCTCTCTAACCATGCGAGCCTTATATGTATTTAAGAGAAGATTTATATATGTATATCTATATGTGTATATCTATATACATGATATAGACAGATGATAGATGTAGACTGTTGGTTTTGTTTTTCTGGAAAACCAAAACTAATACAGAATATGAATAGGAGAAGTAAAAGATACTGAGTTCACCTTATAAAACTGGAACAGGGGCGCCTGGGTGGCTCAGTCGGTTAAGCGTCCGACTTTGGCTCAGGTAACGATCTCCCCGTCCCTGAGTTCGAGCCCTGCGTCCCTGAGTTTGAGCCCCACGTCGGGCTCTGTGCTGACCGCTCAGAGCCTGGAGCCTGTTTCAGATTCTGTGTCTCCCTCTCTCTCTGACCCTCCCCCGTTCATGCTTTGTCTCTCTCTGTCTCAAAAATAAATAAACGTTAAAAAAAAATTTAAAAAAAATAAAACTGGAACAAAAGTTTTTGTAGTTGTTTTCTTTTTATTTTCTTTTTAATTTTTTTATCAATGTTTTTATTTACTTTTGAAGGAGAGAGAGACAGAGCATGAGCGGGGGAGGAGCAGAGAGAGAGGGAGACATAGAATTTGAAGCAGGCTCCAGGCTCTAAGCTGCCAGCACAGAGCCCAATGCGGGGCTCGAACTCACGAACTGTGAGATCATGACCTGAGCCAAAGTCGATGCTTACCCGACTGAGCCACCCAGGCGCCCCAGTTGTTTTCTTTTTAATAGATACTGAATTTGACCTTTTCTTAGCACCCCAACCAAAGGGATAGTCTACCATTCTATCCATGGTGTAATTAGTGGAAATACACATGTTGACCCATTATGAGAGTTTAATTTTATTTCTAAACTCAAAATACGAATGCAGATTTGTAACAACAAAAGGCAGGAATGGGTCTCGTATTGACTAGCTTGTACCTTGATTACAGACCCATCTGCTTCAAAAACAAATATGGAGATATCTGCACAGAACCTGGAGTATGTCATACCTAGTTTGAATACAACTTGATTTTATTTCATATGAGATATGAGCCCTGGTATCACCACCATTATCTTCCAAAAAGAAATTGCTAAGGAAGTTCTTGAATATCTTGTTGTCTTTGGAGGGCTTCAAATAGAGAAGCAATAACCATGATACCTGAAGCAGGTAGATCATGTAAAGGGTTTAAAACAAACTGCTTTCATATCATCTTGCGATTAAAATTTTCACCTTTTGGGGGCACCTGGTGGCTCAGTTGGTTAAATATCTGACTGCGGCTCAGGTCATGATCTCACGGTTCGTGGAGTTGAGCCCCCCCCATAGGGCTCTCTGCTTTTCAGATCCTCTATTTCCCTCTCTCTCTGCCCCTCCCATGCCTGTGCATTCTCTCTCTCTCCCAAAAGTAAACATTAAAATTTTGTTTTCTTTCACCATTTTATGTCACATTTGTTTTATTTTTTTTTTAATTTTTTTCAATGTTTTTTAATTTATTTTTGGGACAGAGAGAGACAGAGCATGAACGGGGGAGAGGCAGAGAGAGAGGGAGACACAGAATTGGAAACAGGCTCCAGGCTCCGAGCCATCAGCCCAGAGCCTGACGCGGGGCTCGAACTCACAGACCGCGAGATCGTGACCTGGCTGAAGTCGGACGCTTAACCAACTTCACCACCCAGGCGCCCCTGTGTCACATTTGTTTTAAAACAGTATTAAATACCACAAACACTGTAAAAGGATAGCTAATGACTCACACTATTAGGTACCAGGTAAGTTCAAACAGAGAAAATAAAAACCAGGAGTCAGTGTCAGATGATTTCAGTATGAATAATGCTGCAGTGTTGAGATTTCACAACTGACCAAAATCAACGTGTTAGGGAACCGCTGTAGTGTTTGGTTAGGTAGATTTTCTACCTGTGGAAACTGCACACATTTGCTCTAAAACTGTCAACGAAGGGATTTTGGTATGGATGATATGAAACAAATAGAGAGAGATCTTTTTCAAAAGCTCTAAGGAGCACACAAATATTAAAGGAATTTTGTAGAGTATGCAAAAAAAAAAAAAAAAAACCCACCAGAAAACAGAACATTACCAGCAGACCATAATATAAAATTAGAAATTAATCATAAAGCAGGGCACCTGGGTGCCTTAGTTAAGTGTCCTAGTCTTAATTTCGGCTTAGGTTATGATCCCAGGTTTGTGGGATCTAGCCCTGTGTTGGGCATGGACTGACTGTGGAGCCTGCTTAAGATTCTCTCTCTCCCTCTGCCCCTCTCCCCTGCTCGCCCACTCTCTCCCCTTCTGTCTAAAAACAAACAAAAAAGAATTAATCAGGAAGCCAGTCAAAACTTCCAATAATGAATGGATTGAGGAAGAGTTAGTGAAATTGACAAAATATTTTCACCTGAATTGCCATATATATGCACATCAAAACATACAAAATGCAGATGAAATGTTTACTTGAGGGAGGAGTGAAAATTAAACTAAGCAATCAGTTCAAAACATTGGGAGAATAATAGTAAATTCAAAGAAAGTAGAAAGAAATGATAAAAAGCCTATGTGAAAATTAATGACAATGAAAATAAACAATAAAAGCAACAAAACAAAAAGACGGGCATTGGAAAAGAGTCATTTCCAACCTCTGGCCAGATTAATCATGGAAAATAAAGCAAAAATATGTTGTGTGAAATAAATTGGACAAAACTTCAGATAAAATAGTGTTAGAAGAATAAAATGCTCTATGTACAAAGGCATACTATAAAGAGTTTAAAAAGAATTAGATATACATATACAACCAGGTAAATCTAGAAAAATGAAAACTACAGAAGTATTCCTAAAGTATGTTACTCTTTATATAAGTATATAGAACATACAAAGCAATACTTTTTTTTTTTTGAAACACAAATGTACCAATGGTACAAAAAAACATGAATAAAAAGGTTACTCTTTTGGGCAGGAAAAAATGAAATCAGAAAAGGGTACCAAAAAAAAAAGCCTAACGAGTACAAGATATATATACATATACATATACATATACATATACATATACATATACATATACATATACATATACATATACATATACATGTTAATGCCAGGTTGTAAGCCCATGGGTATACTTTTCGATGCTTGAAATGTGTAATTTATTTTTTTTAATGCTTATTTACTTTTGAGAGGGAGCACACACGCGCGAATGAGGGAGGCGCACAGAGGAACCGAAAGGAGCTCTGGGCTGACTGTAGTGAGCCAGATGCAGGGCAGAACCCAAGAACTTCGAGATAACGACCTGAGCCTGAAGTCGGATGCTCAACCAACTGAGCCACCCAGGCGCCCTGAAATATTGTGTAATCTAAAAAAACTCACACAAACTATATGAAATCCTGTTTAGTTCTTTTTATCTCTCAGAGCAGTTTTCAAAGTGTGTCCCTCCCACCTGCCCTTGCCCCATCATCTTCAGCATCTGCACCACCTGAGAACTCGTTAAAAATGCAAATTTTCAGGGGCACCTGGGTGGCTCAGTCAGTTAAGCGTCCGACTTTGGCTCAGGTCATGATCTCACGGTCCGTGAGTTCGAGCCCCACGTCGGGCTCTGTGCTGACAGCTCAGAGCCTGGAGCCTGTTTCAGAGTCTGTGTCTCCCTCTCTCTGACCCTCCCCCGTTCATGCTCTGTCTCTCTCTGTCTCAAAAATAAATAAACGTTAAAAAAAATTTTTTTTAAATGCAAATTTTCAGACCACACCCCAGACCTACAGAATCAAAAACTCTGGAGATGAGGTCCAGCACTGTGGTTTAACAAATCTTCCAGATGACTCTGATCCATGCTTAAAGTTTGAGAACCACTGTCTTAGAATTACATTTGTCTAAACTTTGGCTAGGCACCCCCAGACATCACCATCACCTGGGGCTGCTTGTCAAAAATGTAGAATCTGATTTCATAGGTCTGGAATGAGGTTCAGGAATCTGCACTGTGTGTGATAAAAGTTAAAACCACTGTTTCCGAAGGTAGGTTTTTAGTGACTGTTCAATGAGCAATCCACAACCTATAGAAAACACTAAAGGGAGGAAGAAAATGCCTCATTCTGTTCCACTCTCCACCCTTGTTCACTATGTCTCGGCCCCACTGTAAAGGATGCTTCAATCTGGCTAATATACACAAAGAATGAAGCCTGAGTTTCAGCACTCTGTGCATTCTGTTCTAATGACTAACCGAAAGAGTGTCCTTTTAAACTTCAGTTTTGTAAAATGGTTAAAACCATTTTCCACCAATGACATAGTTGAACTTTTAAAGTGTACTCGTAGTTTTATCCCATTGTTATTTTAAGGATATACATATATATACTTGTATGTGGATACAAACCCTTGAATGATGGACAGAAACTTTTAACAGGGGTCATCATGGATACATGGTTCTTAGAAGGGGAGGCTGAAGACACTTTTACTTTTCCTTTAATTTCCTCAAACTGTTAGAATTTCTTGTCACCTGTATTGATTACTTTTATATTTACACTATTTCACTGATTCTAAAGTGGTCTTCCTTCATGTTTAAACAGTCCTGAAGTTGAGATGTTTCTTACAATCAACAGGTATGCCACAGTTTAAACACTGGCAGCATTTTTGTATGGGTGCTTTGTAGTACATAAATTAAAATGAGTCTTTCTTTTTAATGTTTATTTATTTATTTTGAGAGCGAGGCCAAGCAGGGGAGGGGCAGAGAGAGAGGGAGAGAGAGAGAATCCCAAGCAGGCTTGGCAGTGTCAGTGTAAAACCCCATGTGAGGCTCCAACTCACAGTGAGATCACGACCTGAGCCGAAATCAAGAGTCAGCTTAACAGACTGAGCCACCCAAGCACCCCTAAAATGAGGCTTAAAATCGATGGCATCTTAGGATGTATGAAAAATAGTATAAGTTAGGGAGTGAGGAAATACATGATTTTAGGGGTTCACATCTACTCTTGGATATGTTTTCCTTGGAGAATTGAATAGGAAAAGATTTTTTTTAAGTAACTATGTATGAGTTATTCAGTCATTTATTGAGCGACTTCTATACACAACAAGGTCCTGTCCTCTGAGAACGATGGGAGGAATATAGGAAACGAGGCAGTCTCCTCTCTTTTCTCCTAGTTTAAGTGTCAGGGCTCTCACTGGGGAATGACACTCTCAAAGCGAAATTCCCTTTTTAGAAAGCTTAAACCCAACCAATGACTCTCAAGTAGTTTTATCAACCACATAGTGCAGAACACGCCCGCACAACGAAGAGGAGAAGGGGTTGCAGGTGAACTTGCCCGGAAAAGGCCGGCTGAGGGTAGCCGTTTCCCGCGGCGGTCTTTAACACCCACCAGATCTGCCTGGGCAGCCAAATCAACCGCGTGCTCCTCCCCGCCCAGCCCCAGCCGCGACGTCCCCCGGTGTCTGCCACCCTGCGACTCGAATTTGGGCGAACTGCGCCAAACTCCCGTACAATCTTCCCAGAAAGCGCGAGGGATGCCTTCGGAACACCCGGGCCGCCCTCGGGAGGCAGGCGCCGGAGCCGTGCCGGGGGCGCAGGGAACGCGCAGCGGCCGCGACCCCGGGGGAGGCTGCGCAGGTGCTCCAGCGCCCGGCGGGGCGGAGAGCGCGGTCAGAGGACAAAAGGTTGCAGCCGTGCGGGGCGGGAGCGGCGAGAGGCTGCGCTCGGGCTCGGCCTGACGAGTTCCCCTCGAAGTCAGTCCGCGAAACCGTAAGTGCCCCACGCAGGAAAAGACTAACTTCAGCAAATAAAGGGAAACGAATTTGTAAAAATGTCAAAAAATCTGCCCAAACAGAAAGGCTCCTTCTCATTAGGGGCTACCTTGTTACTGCAGGATAAACTTTGCAGTCCACTCTCCCTAAGTTAAAAAACACGAGTCACTTTGAACCTTTCAGCTAAAGACCCAGTTTCCGAAAGGGCAGCAGCGCTCGGCCTGAAGGGGGGGGCTTTGGCTCGGGTCGGGAAGGTGTCGGCCGGGGCCGTGGGGGCCGGCGCCCCGGGGCGCATCGCTGCTCGGAAGTTCACTGCCGACGCCTTTGCTCCCCAGGAGGGTCATGAGAAGCCAAGGCAAAAGCTCCCGAGGCCGCGCGGCCCTGTTCCGAGGACCCCGCCGGTCTGAGTCACTGAGAGTTTGTCGGGTCAAAGGCTCCCGGAGGAAAAACTGTCTCGGTTAGATTCCCCCGCCGGGCAGTGGCCGGCTGCCGGGACCGGGGCAGGGCGGGGCGCGCGGTGCGGCGCACCGCGAGAGGCCGGGTCGCCGAAGCCGGGGACAGCGGAGCGGCGGCCGAGGGGCTCACGGAGAAGGGGAGGGGGAGGGGAGCGCGTGGCGGGCGGCCAACGCCTGGACGCGCACACTCGGCGCCGGGGGGCGCCCTTCCCCGCTCGTGCGCCTTGGCTCCTGCGCGCCCGGGTTCCGCCCCCCGCCTCCGCCTCCGCCTGCGCCCTCGGAGAGCCACCGCACACGCCACCAGACACTCCGGCCAGTGGGGCGACGCGGAGCGTCCTCCCTCTATCTCCGGGCAGTGAGCGCTCTGCCCGCCCGCGCGTGCGCCCCGGCGGGCGGCTGGACCCCGCGGCGAGAGGGAGAGCGTAGGGAACCCGAGCCGCTCGGAGGCGGGGCCGTCTGCCCGAGCCGCGCGGAGCCTCGGGACAATGGGGCCGCGGCGGCTGCTGCTGGTGGCCGCGGGACTCAGTCTGTGCGGCCCCCTGCTGTCGGCCCGAACCCGAGGCGGCAATTCCGGTGAGAGCTGCCCCGGTATTCCCTCCCTGCTCGTTGTGGGCCCAGCAGCCAGGGACCCCGCGGGAATGGAGCGGGCGGGAGAGGGGACCGAATGGGTACAGGCTGCGCTTTCCCCTCGACGGCGGTGCCCTTGGCCGCACCCTTTGTCTCAGGTTGTTCCAGAAGCCAAGCAGCTATTTGAGCTGAGATCCAGAGTCTCCCCCAGTCATATCCCGGCGGGGATTATGAGCCATGCTCCTTTGCACTTGGTTTCGGAGGATGCAGCCTTCTGGAGACGTGGTGTTGGATAGGGAGGAGGAAGAGGTGGTCACATTTTCCTGGGGAAGCCTGAGGCCCCTGGCCCCTCGTTGCTTTTGTTGCCACTGTGTGACCTGTTTCTCCCAGGACCGCCCCAAAAAGAACGGGTCTTGGGTTGCTCCACCAGTCTACGTTCTGGCCTTTTCAACATAAAGTGGAGAAGCGCTCCCGCTGAAGTTTTGTTTTGCTGGAATTGTTTCTCTTGCACATATTACAGGCGAGGAAAATGGTGTGGAGAAAAGCTAAGTACTGGGGACTTTTAGTAGAAAATCAATATCAGCAGCTTCTGACACGGGCCGTGTGTATGGGGAGGTGCTCATGGTGCGGAATGTATGGTGATAACAGGATAGCCACAGGATGGCAGTGGCAGCGGCCTCAGTGATGGTGCTGGTGGCTGGGAGGTTTTGTTACCCAGAACCCAGTCTTCCAAGTGAGCTGAGGAAAGAGAGATCCTCTCCCCAGAACCTGGCTCCCTTGGACACTATGGGAGTTCAGTATTTCTGTTTCTGGCATGCTGCAAGGAGGAGGTTGCTTACCAGAATATAATTCTCGCCATTAGTGTGTATTTTTAAGTATCTGGCTGCTTGACCAAATAAATGTATTTTCCAAACTCCCCTCACCCCCAAAAAGCAGGACAGAGAAGTTGTTTTTAACTGGTAAAGACACTAGTTTGAAGCTGAGGGGGGTTCTTCATAGCGATAGTACTTCATAAGCTTTTAGCCCCCTCCCCCCCCCCCATTTTTTTTCATGTACAAACAGATTCTAGCTGGATTTCTTATGGGTGACAGATTGAGTATTTGACATTGTTTTCACACTGGAACCTAGTGTAGGTGCATCAAGAAAAAGGTGGTGGGGTGCCTGGGTGGTTCAGTTGGTTGAGCATCCTACTCTTGGTTTAGACTCAGGTCATGATCCTAGAGTTGTGTGATCGTGCCTCTGATGGGGCTTCTTACCAACAGGATGGAGCCTGCCTGGGATTCTCTCTCTCCTTCTCTCTTTGTTCCTCCCCTGCTCGAGTTCTCTCTCTCCCAAAATAAACAAATAAACCTTAAAAAAAAAAAAAAAAAGAAGAAGGGGCACCTGGTGTCTCAGTTGGTTAAGCATCCGACTTCGGCTCAGGTCATGATCTCACTGTCTGTGAGTTCGAGCCCCATGTTGGGCTCTGTGCTTTCAGTTCAGAACCTGGAGCTTGCTTTGGATTCTGTGTCTCCTTCTCTCTCTGCCCCTGCCCACTCACTCTGTCAAAAAATGAATAAACATTTAAAAAAAAATTTTTTTTTAAAGAATAAGAAGTGACAAAAATAGTGTTTGCTCTGCGTCTTTGCTCAGGGTGAGTTTGGACACGGTGCTTTTGGGAAAAATAAAAGCTTCAGACAGAGGAGGCCCAGTTTTGCAG
The DNA here is from genome assembly GCF_018350175.1 of Felis catus. Taxonomy (NCBI): domain Eukaryota; kingdom Metazoa; phylum Chordata; class Mammalia; order Carnivora; family Felidae; genus Felis; species Felis catus. The sequence continues at coordinate 140,728,860 of NC_058368.1, forward strand.
GAGCTAGCCAAGCTGCTGTGGATAACTGGCATTATCTCCTGGGGTGTTTGAGGAAACATGGAGAACTGAGCGTTGTGTGTGGTATTACATGTGCTGTATTATGTGACTTTGTAATTTTATTTTGGGACGAGTTGCTGAGAATACAAATTGTTGTTTGTGATTTGGATGGTAGTGTTGGGGACAAGTTTATACAAGCGCTGACCCACTGTAGTCACCTTTCCTCGCAGTGGCCTCGGGGGGAAGATTCTTGGTCTCTGTTAAGGAGTAAAGTTAAGGCTGCTGTTTGTGCTCTGCTTTCTTCCTTATGAACTGAGAAGGTGCATGCTAAGATGGGCTAGCCGGTGTGGGCGGATAACTGAACACACACACTGGCTCATTTGTCTACAGTGGATTCTGGAACCACCTGGGGAGGGAAAGAAGGGACCCCGAGGGAGGAAAAGGAGCTCAGGCTAAGTGTCCTATTCCTTGTCAGACCCTGGGTTGGGAGGCATATGCACTTCAAAGTATCTTAATTTTACCCTGTCAGAACACTTGGTCAAGGCAGATGTTTATCCCGTTACCATTCTGAAACTAAGGCTCAGAGACAGTATACCGAAATTCCAAATGGGGGAAGGGGCCCTGCATGCAGGAAATAAGTGGGGCCTTGTCTTTAGAGAGTTTAAATCACTAATAAAATCAACTAAAAATAGGTCTGCTTTTTCTTATCACCGTTCACAGGCAGCTCTAAAGAGTATCTGTCATAACCGGTTGTATGCGATCGGAGGAACTGTGAGACCCCAGGCATTGGCAAGCCCTCCAGGCTGGCCCTGCCCACCAGTTTGAGCTTTCCTGAAGCTCTTGGGACTTTTTGTCCCCACTCATGTTGGCATTTCCTGCACTGTCACTATGTGGGTATCTCATCTCTCCAGTTAAGATTATAAACTTCCATTTATCCCCAGGGAGTCTAGAACTAGTATTCATTCAGCCGACATTTATTGAGAAATTCATGAGTTCATTAGCTGGTTCACTTTCCTTTGTCCATGAGATGTAAGTGACATGACTTGCCTTCATTAAAGAGGGCCAACATCCAAGGGGCGACGTTTGTAAATTTTGTGAGGATCTGGAGGGTGAAAGGGTTCGAGAACCATGGTGACCATGGTAGAGGGGATTGGGTGGAAGATTCTACATGCTGCCCAACTGCCCAGAAGGTCAAGCCCAACTCCTTAGCATAGAGTGAGGTGCCCCTCCCCTTGCAGGATGGGTCCCCAGCCTCTATCCAGCCTCCTCTTTACATAACCTGTTATATTACCTATATTTCCCCCAGCCCCACCCTTCACTTCCTCCTCCAAGGAGCTCTGCTTTCTCTGGCTTCTCTCCCCCTGCCACTCCCTCTGGCCAAAATGCCCTCCCTTACACCCCACGTATTCACATTTAATTAAAAACAGCCACTCTGTATCAAGCACCTACTACAGCAACATCTTGCTTAGGTTCTTTACATACACTTTCTTGTTTATTCCTCATGACAGTCCTTTCAGTAGATGTCATCTCCATTTTACAGGTAGGTAAGCAGACCCCAAATGGTTAAGTCACAAGTCTAGCAAAAAATGGATCTGGTATTTGACCACAAGCCTGTCTTTCCTAAGTTCTGGCTTTCTCTATCCGGCCCCTCCCCCCGCCCCCCTCCCCATAGAGAAGAAGCCATCCAGACCCCCTGTAGAGAAGGGTAACTCCTAGGTTCTCCAGAAAACCTAAAGCGCAAAGTCTGCACCCCATTGGTCTGTAGCCCAGGCCTAGCACGTGGAGGTGTTTAGGGAACATTGATGATTAGGTTGTGGTATCCTACCATTTACTTTTGCAAACACGTGATAAGACAGGCCATAAATGCATCCCTCCTCATGAATATGCTAATTAATTGGCTGTTACTGAGAGACTGATCTTAAGCCTAAATAAAAGGCACAAAACTGGACACTGATTCTACCCTAAGCAGACCAGAAACCTCTGTAAGATTGAAAGCCAAATTTCTTATGAAAAGCAAGAGTCGCCTTCTACTCTAAAAATCTACCTAAATTAATTTTTTCCTTCTCTCCCTCCCTCCCTCCCTCCCTCCCTCATTCACTTTTTTCATCCCCTATGCCTTTGACGTTTATTTTTATAGGACATATAGAGATAATAGGTTCCCCCTAAATTAGTCCACCCTTCCTTTGTGTGAGGGAAAGTTTGTGAGGAGTGGGGGCCCCTTCTCAGGAATATTCTCATGTCCTCTCTGCTGGATGCCTTTGCACCCCTCTCTCCATCTTTCTAATTCAGTATTTCTCAGCCCTTTATGTCTAAATGGATTGGTGTGCTGTGAACCCTAACTTGCACTTTCTCACCAGCTCTGAATTTGCTCCTTTTCCAAAATGCTTCTGGCCAGCCGTCCTCCCACTGCCCTCCCTGCCCCTTCCCCCTCCCTCACTCAGTTCATCTTTGTCCTTGTCACCCTCACACACTGGACCTCAGCTAAGCCTTAAGTGTGTGCAGTTCCACAGAGACAATGGAATCTCCAAGACCCTTGGTTTCTAATCTTCCCCGCTCTCCTCTGTTTAGACACACATTCCTCTTTTCCCTCAGAACTCCATTTTCTTTCTTTCCTGTATATTTTTAAATTGAGGTAAAGTTTACAGAGTGTTAAATTAACCCCTTTAAAATATACAGTTTAGGGGTGCCTGGGTGGCCCAGTGGGGTAAGCCTCCAGTTCTTGATTTCGGCTCAGGTCATGATCCCCCAAGTTGGGCTCTGCACCACAGTAGGGAGCCTCCTTGGAATTCTCTGTCCTTTCTCTCTGCCCCTCCCCCACTCGCATGTGCACGCTCTCTCTCTCTCAAAATAAATAAACATTTTAAAAGATAATAAAGTACATAGTTTAGTGGTATTTAGTACATTTACGATGTTGTATAGCCACTACATCTGTCTAGTTCCAAAATATTTTCATCACCCCAAAACAAGCCCCTTAAACCCCCTTCTCCCCCCAGCCCCTGGCAACCACAGATTTGCTTTTTGTCTTTGTGAGTTTACCTCTTGTCTGCATTTCTTTCTTTCTTTTTTTTAAAGATTTTATTTTATTTTTTAAATAATCTCTGCACCCTACTGGGGGCTCGATCTCACCACCCTGAGATCAAGAGTCACATGCTCCACCAACTGAGCCAGCCACGCAACCCTCTTCTCTGCACTTTGTATAAATAGCATCATACAGTATGTGGCCTTTGGGTTCTGGAGGACTCTCCTCTCACTAGTTTTCAGGCTCCCCTGTGCTGTGTATACTTAGGAAATCATTCAGGAAGAGTCATGACGAACCACAGCCTTGGTTTATTTTTTACTATGAGGCTGGTATTGGTTTCAGCATTCAGAAATTTGTTTATTTCCCTATTTTGAGGTTTCTGTCATTCTTCCTTTTGTCTTCTCTTGCTTATACCCAGAACTGTCAGAGCAAATAGCTCTCCCCATGGGCCGAGATTGTTTTTTCTGGGTATGAGCGTCCAATTCCTCCAAACACCCTCTCCCACACTGATCCTGTGATGGTATTTGCAGAAACCCTCTGAAGTTACAACCTCCATTTCCTCCACCCCAAGGCATCCGATGAAGTTTTGTCACTTCAAGGCCATTACAGGCCTTTATGCATTCTTTATTTACTTTCAAAAGAACCAGCCTTTTGACATAACAGGAATAACCTGTAATTTGCACTTGAAAACAAATTTACTTAATTTTAAGAAAGGACCTTATGTAATCTGTATTTCAAGTCCATGATGAATTAGAAGTCAGGTATTAGAGTATTGTAGAATAGTGTTTTCCAGTATTTTCTTTTTTTTGCTAACAGTAAAGACTAAGAAATATACTTTTTATTGTGACACAGTAGTTGTGTGTGTGTGCAATAAATATGCATGGGCAGTTGTGTATATACATAGACATGAAATGAAAGTTCTACTGAACTATACTCACCTTTACCATGTGCTATGAAGTCTAGTATTTTCTACAGTATTCTACTTTTTCAAATGCTTGTTAAGCCTTCTAAATTGATTTCATAACCATTATCAAGTCTCCACCATCATGTAAAGCATAGTGTAGCAGGCCCAGTGAATTGTCCCATGGTTAGCAGAATTGACAGCCTTACTTGTTTTGTGAGAAGAGTTTGCTTTCCATGAAGTGCTGTTCGTGATAGTTTCTCTCACAGTCTAGAATCCACGTTGTCTGAGTTCACGTTTACAGACTGCAGTAGGACTTGGGCGGGTTTGGGGACGGAGACAGCTTAGTACCAGGAGGAACTGATTATTAACATCTTTTAGAGTGAATTAGTTTTCATTTTAGCTTGTTTTTATAGAGAGCAGTGTTCCCAGGACCTGGAACTCAGGGCTTCTAACTTTTGTGACTAAACAGGCCGGAGGAATGGGAAAAACCAGGGAATCAGAATTGTTCCCAGAGAGGCCTGCTAGTGTCCTAACCCCCCATGTCAAGCCCTGGCCTCCAGGAGGCTCCAGCCTAGGACCCCACACGTTTCTCTTCTGTCATCTTTGTGCCTGTTCTAGCCTTGAGTGCCCCCACATTGAAATTTTCTGGTTGCTTTTATCTTGCGTTCCCCTGTAACTCCTCTCCCAGCTTCGTCTTAAGTTTGCTCTCCTGTGCTTCCAGCTGAGTCCCTGCCCCAGGGATGTGGGATAGAAGGGAAAGCAGCCCCTGATACTGGTAACCTTTTCTAAACCTTGCAGTCAGTGCCTACCTTATTTTGCCTTTAATTCTGCTTTTCTCGTAGCAGAGACTTTTGTTCATTGCTGCTTTTGCTTCTGCCCTATCTTGAACACTCTTTTAAAGATTAGTTTTTCTGGAATGCCTGGGTGACTCAGTCGGTTGGGCATGCAACTTTGGTTCAGGTCATGATCTCACAGTTTGTGAGTTCGAGCCCCGCATCAGGCTCTGTGCTGACCGCTTGGAACCTGGAGCCTGCTTCCGATTCTGTGTCTCCCTCTCTCCCTGCCCCTTCTCTGTTCACACTCTGTCTTTCTCTATTTCAAAAGTAAATAAATGTTAAAAAAATTTTTTTCAAGAAAAAAAGATTGGTTTTTCTGTTTTGTCCTTGAACATCTCTGTACTACAACTGATGTGTCTGTGAGAACTAGGTTGTTAGCATGTGATTGGTGTGTAGCCAAGGTCAGCAGGACTCCTGAATTCCCAAGCAGTGATCAAGAACATCATCAACTTAAGTTACATATTCACCTGGTCATGTACCGTCTGCTCTAGTTACAAGGAAGGGCACATTCATTTGTTTGCTGAAAAGGTTAGAGGAAAGTAATTATACTGTTTTAGGAGTAGGTCATAAATCTCAGGTCTTATTTTTTTATTATTAAGTTTGAGAGAGAGAGAGAGAGTACAAGTGGGGGAGGAAGAGAGAGAGAAGGAGGGATGGAGGGAGAGACAGAGAGAGAGAGAATGAGAATCCCAAGGAGGCTCCACACTGTCAGCGAAGAGCCTGATATGGGACTTGAACTCATGAACCGCGAGATCATGACCCAAGCCGAAATCAAGAGCCAGCCACTTAACCACCCTGGCCAGGTCTTTTAAAGAGACAGGGTAATGTGATATGGTTCAAAGGGTATGAGCTTCGGAGCCAGGAAGATCTAGGTTCAAATCCTGGCTCCTCCACTTCCTGTGTGACTTTGGATTAGTTACTTAGCCTATCTTGCCTCTGTATATTGTCCATACAACAGGGATTATAATACTTATCTTGTAGAAATGTTAGAGTTACATGAGGTAAGTCATGAAGTACCTAGCACAGAGTAGGTGTTCAACACATGTTAAGTGTTTTTCATAACATGGCCTCCATATTCCAGAAAAGCCTTTGAGGAGTTGGTATTGCATGAATTCATTAAATGTAAAACAATGTTCATTTACACATTCATGAACTTTTTTCCCTTCAAGACTAAAATAAAAGGAAAACAAGCAAAAACCCTTGTCCTTAGTTTCTAGGAGTAAGTAATTATGCATACAATATTTGTTGTTCCTTTTTTTTTTTACCTTTTATTATGAAAACTTTCAAACATATCCAAAAGTGAACAGTATAATTATTCCCCATATTTTGTTTTACCTACACCTCACTTTTCTTCCTCCCCAACTGAACAATATTAAAGCAAATCCCAGACACATACATCATTTCATCCACAAATGCATTGACATATATCCTCAGAGATAAGAACTCTTTTTTTTTATGTATAACCATAACACCATTATATCACCTAAAAAAGTGAATATCAATTTTTTGATATCATGCACTATTCAGTCAGCATTCAGATTTTGCTGATTGTCTCATAAATGCCTTTTTACAGTTGTTTTGTTTGAATCAGGATCAAACAAAGCCAACCGTTGCATTTGGTTGGTATGTCTTAAATCTCTTTTACTCTGTAACTGTTTCCCCTCTCCTCCTTTTTCATGGCTGTTTATTTTTCAAAGAAACTGGGTCATTTGTCACGGAGCCTCCCCTGCCCGCTGGATCCGGCCAGCTGCGTCACATAGGGTTGGTTGTTCATCGTGCCAATCTGTCGCCTGCATTTTCTGTCACATGGTAGGTACATCAGCAGGCTTGATCAGATTCGGGTTTGGATTTTTGTAAGACTAAATCGGCAGTGGTACTGTGTACTTCTGATGCATCTCAGGATTGCCTCTCTTTTTGTGATCGTGAGATTACTCAGTAGGAGGAAAAAAGAATGAAATCTTAAAAAAAAAAAAAAAAAAGATTACTCAGCCGATTCAGGCATTTGTTTGCTTGCTCCGGCTGTTATGAAGTTTTCTATCCACCTCTCATCCAGTGGCTTTAGTGACCACTCCTGATTAGACTGAGTCCCTTTTTTCACCAAGAGCTTCCAAACGATGCTTTCCTAAATCTGTTATTGTTTCTGCGTTTGTGAGCTGGAATTATTTTATAAAAAAGAACCTTCTCTCATTGACTGTTTTGTTTCCCTGAAAATACAATTTATATAGAAAAGGCAGGGTAAATGCTTGAATCTTGCTTTTATTTACCATTTTTTGTACAGGGTCCCCTCATTTCCTCCAGAGGTGACCAAAAAGGTTTCATTTTCCTTTGAGGACCATTATGAACTCCTGGATCTTAACATATATGACATATTTCAAATGTTTTAAGTCACTCTTGTCATTCATTATTCTTTTGGTGGTCAATTGTCACACCTTGGCCAGTGAGAGCCCAGACTCCAGAGTCGAACCTGACCCTAATATTCTTTTTTTTTTTTTTGACCCTAATATTCTTTAAAGAATAGAGATTCAGCTAGTGTATTTCTTACCCCACATCTGGAACTAGCCATTTCTTTCAGGAGCTCTGGTTCTTTATATTGGAAAATGGTGTGTATTTGCATTTGAGGCAGTGGAGTATTCCAGTAATTTTGCTGTTTGTCATTTGATGGAATTAATATGTTTCTGTTAATTTTCCATCAACTTCTTCTCTACTTCTCTTCAGTCTGTAGTGTTGATTCACTTGTGGAGAAGTGCAGGGTGCAGCTGTCCTGCTCTGTGTGGGAATGTGGGCAAGGTCCTGAGACTTCTGCTTTGCTAATTCCTACAAAGCAAAAGCCCTGTAGGCCGGAGCTCTGAGTCAGAACCAAGGCTGGTGCTTCAGCGGAGGCTGGCATGGTGTAAATTCCAGGATCCCAAGGGACCTCGGTACCGCATCTAGTCACCACTCTGCTTCCACGCTAGATCTCATCAAAGATAAATGAAGCATGGCCTGGCTTTCTCCAGAGTTAGAGAGTCCATATTTAAGCATTTAGCAGTGTGCTGTATTGAACCACAAAATGACTCTAGGGTCATGTAAGAGAAACCTAAATTGAGTGAAACTTAGCAAGGAGTATGAGAACTGATTTCAGGACTTGAGCTGCTTTTTGTGTGTTTGGAACCATAGCTTAACAACAAAACCACAGATGAATTGAGAGAGTGTTTGGCACACTGACAGGCGCTTTCTCCTTGACCTGTGAGCTGTGCCAGGATGGGAGAAAAAGGGAGATACTCAAACTGAATTTCAGCCTAAGGGGCTTGAGTTAGTTGGATATGTCTGTTTATTTGGAATTGGTTTTGTTCTTTCTTTGATGCTGGTATATACTTAAATCAAAATTTTTTTTCCTGACATTTTTTAATTCCAGAAAAACCAAAATATCAAACCTATAGTAGCAAGAAAAGGTGATGCCTTAGGTAATGATATTTAATCAAGGGATTATGCATTCCTCCTGGGCTCCAGCCTGTAAAAATGTCATGTCTCAGTGGGTATAATGTTTCCGTTATAAACACCATACTGCCTAAAAAGACCTAGCCAGGGAAGAAATTTTTTTAAAGCAAATACTTAATGCCAGAGTACTAAACAGAGAGTAAAACCCAACAACAGTTTTATTTTCAGATGAAGAGATAGTGTCTAAGAGGCTTAGTTATAAGTGCTCAGTAGTTTTCAAATTATGTCATTCCTCTAGGTAATGTCTGAATTCGTACCTGTCTATGTGGGCCTGTGTGTGTGTGTACTTTTTCCCTCCATGCATGACAGAAGTCCTTAATCAGGCCAAGTTTCCAAACTGCAGAGTAAAATTGTGTTATCTTTAGGTTCTTCTGGGTCAGCTTTTTTTTTTTTAAGTTTATTTATTTTGAGAGAGAGAGAGAGAGAGAGAGAGAGAATATCCCAAACAGGCTCCGCACTGGCAGCACAGAACCTGACATGGGGCTTGAATTCACAAACTATGTGGTTATGACCTGAGCCAAAACCAAGAATCAGAAGCTTAACGAACTGAGCCACCCAGGCACCCCGGATCAGCATTTTTAAGGACACTTATCTTTGTGGTATTAAAATACCAGAACCCATTCATTCTTTTCCTTCAGTTCTGACTTATTCATTATGACCCTGAGGTAGCCTCACATCCCACAGGGGCTATTCTTACTGGTGTTAGGCCTCCCTGTGACTGGGTCAGTATGCACACAGATGAAGTTAGATGCATCACAAAGGGAAGAAAGTTATACTTCCGGAAAAGGCTGTGAATTTGAAATTTGATTTGCATCTCTGAATGCTGGGGCTATATACTTTACAACCTGTTCATGTTCCTCATCACACTGAAAAATTAAATATTGCTAAACAGTAGGGAAGAGGTGCATAGATTCCATTTTAATTTAAAATAATTGAGAGTAGGGGCATGTGGGTGGCTCATTCACTTAAGCATCCGACTCATGATTTTGGCATAGGTCATGATCTCACAGTTTGTGGGATTGAGCCCCACATTGGGTTCTGTGCTGGCAGTGCAGATCCTGCTTGGGATTCTCTCTCCCTCTCTCTCTGCCCCTCCCCTCCCCATGCGTGCATGTACTCTCTCTCTCAAAATAAATAAGTAAACTCTAAAAATAATGAGAGTAAGCAAACAATTGAGTCTAAAAGCAAGCTTCCCTTGAAGTGAAAGGAGGATGATATTAATTTCTTACACTGATTAATTTTTATAGTTTACAAAGTTACCATATGTCCTAATTCACATGGGATGCACCTGGCTCCAGATTTGTAGGCCAGACAGGTATATGAATCCCATTTTTATGATTCTGAGACTGAGTTCGGAAAGGTTAAGTGATTCCTGACAGAGCCAATATCAGAAGGCAAATCTGGGAATAAAAGCCAACTTAAGGAGCACCTACCATGTGCAGGATGCTAGAGATTCAGATATTCATAGGAATGGTTTCTTACCCTTGAGGAATAATCGAGACATACATGTTTCCTCAGAAGCTCATCCCTGGAGACATTTGTCCTTCCTGGTGACACATCTCCCCTTCACGCCAGGCCACCCCTTCACCCTCAGGGGCCCACTTAGGACCTTGCTGAGGTAGCCTCACCTCAACCTTTCACCTCCAGTCCCTGTTCTCCTCTAGCTGTGCTCCTTGTTTTGGAAATAGATGCCAATCGATGGTATTTTATTTTCTAGTTCTAGAATTTCCGTTGGTTGATTTCTTTGCTGATAGTGCCTATTTTTTCATTCATTTCAATGAAATAGTTCCCTTTAGTTCATTGCAACACATCCTTTAAAATCCTTATCTGCTAAGTCCAACATCTGGATCATCATGGGATTGGTTTCCACTGATGATCGTTATTCTTAAGACCGGGTCACGTTTCTCTGATTCTTCTTGTGTCAGATGATTTTGGATTATATCCTGGACATTGCCATTCTACAGACTCAGGATTTTGTTTTATTTCTCTGAAGAATTGTGGTGTTTTTGCTGTAGCAGGCAATAAATTTGGTTGGACTCAAACTGCAAACTCTCCATCTTGAGCAAAAACGCCGCTTCAGCTCTTCTGTCTTCAGCAGGTCTGCTTTTTACACTTACATGTACGTGATTCCAGAGTCAGCCACAGGCCAGGGCAAATGTGCATTGGAATTTAGGACTCCCCTCTCTGACTTTTTTCCTTTCTAGAATTCTCTCCTCACTTGCCAGTGACTAGAATGGCCCTGAACTCTGTCCTGGGGTTCTTCAGGCCGGAAACTGGGTTTTTTATCTCAGTTTTAGCTATCTTCTGTGCCACTGATTTTGGCCTTCCCTCAAGCTAAACAAGAAAGTCAAGAAAACGAGAAAGTCACTGGACACCATCCTTTCTTCCAATATTCATTCCTCCTCTCCCCAGTACTACCTGATGAACCTAAATGCCTTCAGGTCATTGACTGGAGGGAGGTAGAAGGTCAAGAGTTTGTAATTTTTATCTAAGGGATGGTTGGGTCCGGTGGGACACTATCTCTTCTGTTACATTATGCCTCTCTCTGTAAGCGTTTGTTTGCGCAAAGGGTCCACCACTGAAAGATGAGAACAAAAGTTTGACAGTTCACCGTATGTATCAATTCGTAGCCAGATTTTAAGTCTAACATCACTTCTCAGGGACCTGCATGTCCAGCCATTGTTGAGGCCACTTTCAGTGATGGAGGCTTTGCCCTTCTTCCTCTGTGGTTTCTTTCCCAGTTGTCAGCTTCCCAAGGCCCAACAAAGGCTCTTTGTCCATGTCTCCTGAATGGCAGAATTTTAGCCGAAGCTCTCCAGAAGGAACAGCTGGTGGAGTTCCAGCAGCTCAGTGTGGCCATTCTTTGATGAACACTTTCATTGGGTGCTTTTGGTAGAAGATGATGGTAAAAGGAGGAAGTCTGCAACTGAGCCTTTATTTTGACTTCTGGTTGACACTCAGAAGAGCCTGGTTAGCCTGGCATCGGCGTTGATGCAGGTAGCATTCTGGAACTCAACTGAGGAAGGCCATCAGCCCAGAATATCTGCTCCTCCACAGACCTGCTCAGGAAGGAGAAGGAAGATGACCTAGGTGGTGTGCACCTTGTGGTTATATTAGAAGATGACCCGAAGGACTGTGGTTTGGGTCCAAATGTGATGAGACATTTGGGACATCTACTGTGTAAACAGACTGAAGATAGTAGAGGAAAACTGTCACATGGACAATGGCCATGGAAATGGGAGTCCTCAGTCCTACTCTGAGTTTGGCTCTAGCTCCATAACTGAGGAAGTCCCCTCACCTTCCTGCAGATGTTTCCATTGGGAAGGATGGGTTTCAAGGGGTGTCTGCAAACTAAATGGAGAAAATACATACACGAAGGCCTGTGGAGGAAAACGAAGTCATAGAGCCTGGGAGTGATTGGTTTATAGAGACGGCAGGTAGTGTGGAAAAGAAGTCGCTGCTGTTTTCCTTCACGTCAGGCCCTCATCCTTTCCTGATGCCTTCAGGGTATATCTCCAAAAACATATCATTCCCCTCTGTCCTTATTTTCCCCCCTCTGTCATTCTGAAGAGCAGAGTTTTAAGTGTTTGCTTGTGCCAACAAAAAATGCTGTACAGTATTCTGAGTCAGCTAATTCCCTGATACGATCTGTAACCCATTGTGCATTACTTGCTCTTTACCACTCTCCTAGTAAGAACACAAAAAATAAAAATAAAATGTACTCTCTAGTTTGCCTTTTTAATTTGTTCTCTTTTTTTCTTTTTTTTCTTTTTTTCTTTTTTTTTTTTTAAGAGTTAAAAGCACCCAATGTTACCTTGGACATCCGGTCATTTTTTTTCAAGAACACCAACGACAGATTTGAACCATTCCCACTGGAAGACAACGAGGCGAAAAAACGGAAGTGGGTTCCCTGAAGACAGATTAAGCTCCATCAACAGAAGCCATCCTCTTCGAATACCGTCCTCTCTGCCCATCTCGAAAGATGCCTCAGGGTATCTGACCAGTGCCTGGCTGACGCTTTTTATCCCCTCCGTCTACACTGGTGTGTTCGTCGTAAGCCTTCCTCTGAATGTCATGGCCATCCTCGTGTTCATCCTGAAGATGAAGATCAAGAAGCCTGCTGTGGTGTACATGTTACATCTGGCCACAGCAGACGTGCTGTTTGTGTCAGTACTCCCGTTCAAGATCAGCTACTACTTCTCCGGCACTGATTGGAAATTTGGGTCCGAGATGTGTCGCTTCGTCACTGCAGCATTTTACTGTAACATGTACGCCTCCATCATGCTCATGACAGTCATTAGCATTGACCGGTTTTTGGCTGTGGTGTACCCCATCCAATCCCTGTCCTGGCGCACTCTGGGAAGGGCCTCCTTCACTTGTTTGGCCATTTGGGCTATGGCCATCGCCGGGGTGGTGCCTCTCCTCCTCAAGGAGCAAACCACCCAGATGCCGGGGCTCAACATAACCACCTGCCATGACGTGCTCAATAAAACCCTGCTCGAAGACTATTATGCCTTTTACTTCTCAGCCTTTTCTGCTGTCTTCTTCTTTGTACCGCTAATCATTTCCACAATCTGTTACGTGTCTATCATTCGATGTCTTAGCTCCTCTGCCGTTGCCAACCGGAGCAAGAAGTCCCGGGCTTTGTTCTTGTCGCTTGCTGTTTTCTGCATCTTCATCATTTGCTTTGGACCCACAAATGTCCTCCTGATTGTGCATTACTCATTCCTTTCTCAAGATTCCATGGCAGAAGCCACCTACTTTGCCTACCTCCTGTGTGTCTGTGTTAGCAGCATAAGCTGTTGCATTGATCCCTTGATTTACTATTATGCTTCCTCTGAGTGCCAGAGGTACCTCTACAGTATCCTATGCTGCAAAGAAAGTTCTGATCCCAGCAGCTATAACAGCAGTGGTCAGTTGATGGCAAGTAAAGTGGATACTTGCTCTAGTAACCTCAGTAATAGCATATACAAAAAGCTCTTAACTTAGGAAAAGGGACTGCCAGTTAGTTGAAAAGAAAAGATTAAAAAAGTGAGTAACCTGAGGATTCTATTATTCCTTGCCAAAAAGGTATTTGTGATCAAAAGCAACACATCTATAATTTGCATGCCTCTTTCTTATGAGAGCCATTAATCATATCTATTAGTTATAGGAAAAGATAACAAGAATAGAAAACAGTGTTATTCCAAGAGTATTGCCAGTGCTACAGTAATAACTGAATGTCATTTTTTTATATATTTATGTGACTTACTATGTATGTGTGTATGTGCATACATACACACACACGTGTTTGTATCATTTGGAGCACAGTATAGAATAGGCACTTTGAAACCCTGTCTTTTTCCCCCCTAGGAAATAAACCCTAGTTTTCTGATTTTATGTGCAAAGTTTAGGTTGGTGGATGAACATCTGAAGATGTTCATCAATAGGGAGGGATTCCGTGGTTTGGACTCATACGGCTTTTGCAAATAAATGTGTTTTGAAATTGTTCAACAGCAATGTTTAAGTTATTAAGGGATAAGACTTAGCACTATCTGTGTGTAGAAAAGGTTCTACTGTTTTTCATTTTAAACGTATCAAAGTTTGAATTCTGTAGATTATGAAAACAGATAGATGTCTCACGCCCTCTGTATGTAAAGCAAGAATGAGCATAGGTCCCACGAGTGACCTTAGGTTGGCTTTCAAAGCAGCCTGCCCCGGATGGAGGACTCCAAGCAATAGATACAAAGCAGGGCCATTTCAGACATGGACTGGTCACAAACCCTCCAGCTGAGCCTCCCAGAGATCAGAACCAGGGCCACCACCGTTACTTTCTCCTCCTGCGGTTCCCACAAGGGCTGGCTGTGAACTCTCTTGTTCATTAGAATTTGGCAAAGTAGGTTGTACTATCCCAGGAGATAATGAACGTAAAAGACTTTTCTCTGCCCGTTTTAAGAATAGAGAAGGAGGTCACATTCACTTCCAGCAATTATCTCACAAGGACCATTCTCAGATGGAAACACTCATGGAGCAAACATGAACACACGTTGTGTGCTCTGGGCACAATGATGGGTGCTGGGCATACAGAGTTGACTGCGACTGAGACCTGCCCTCAAAAAGAACGAAGTAGGGCGCCTGGGTGGCTCAGTCGGTTAAGTGTCTGACTTCGGCTCAGGTCATGATCTCACGGTCCGTGAGTTCGAGCCCCACGTCCGGCTCTGTGCTGACAGCTCAGAGCCTGGAGCCTGCTTCAGATTCTGTGTCTCCCTCTCTCTCTGACCCTCCCCCGTTCATGCTCTGTCTCTCTCTGTCTCAAAAATAAACATTAAAAAAAAATTAAAAAAAAAAAAAAAAAGAACGAAGTAGACCAGTACAGGGTGTGGTATGTGTATGATAAGTAAATATGTCCTTATCTAGAGAAGCTTTTTTAGCCCAGTGTAACCATGCAAGTTTCATACCAGCAAGGATCGTCAGTTGAAGAACTTTGAACATTTTGGGCTACTGTTTCCAATGGTTATAACTTCAGATGAAAACATAACACAATACAGGAATTACATTTTTAAAAAACAAGTCTTCCGTTCTACGCTGGTTGAACACTATTTATTTACAAATGTTTTCAAAATTAAAAAATTTTTAAAGAATCATTTATGCTAGTTTGATGAGAAATAATAGGAGAAATTAAAACTGACTTTGAAATCTAGGAAAATTATTCTTTTCTTTCCATTTACTTTTTTTTTAAGAGTTAATGAGATGATTTTAAAAGCATTTTTTAACCCCATGATTCGTATCAAGTACAGGAAATCCTCATGGATTTGACAAAATAATTTGAAAATTACTTCGAAATGTATATTTTTTCCTTATGGAGCAATGTTGGCCTTTTAAACAAAAAAATAAAACAGTTTCAAGGCAAATGTTTACCTTTTCAAAAGAGCAAACGCTTTCCAAATGCCATAGAATAATTTACATGAAAGAGCATAAGGTAAGGATAAGCTAACATCGATTTTATTTTTTTAGCATGGGTTTTATTAACTTAGTTACTATATTTTATTCAACTCAGTGGAGATTGTTTATTCAGTCTGAAATATTAATATACCTCTGACTTTATATGACTATCATTACTATGTTATCATTGTGTACTTATGTCATTGTTTTTATGTTTTCTGTTTTTAAAAAAAATGTATATAACATATTAATAAACATCAAAGTTTGCTTGGTATTTGTTTGGAATAAATTTTGACTGTATCTACCAGGGTCCTGGCAGGAAGGCCAGTCTTAGGGCTTAGCTGAACAGTATTTAATGAAGAGGCGATGTGCATTGATGTGGACAGGGTCAAGGGAACCCACAGGGGATGATGAAGCACCCCAGGGGCTAGCAGTTCGAGGATGCCTTTACACCCCCAGGTCTAAAGGCGGTGGAGGAGGGAATACTCCTCCTTTCCCTCAACCCTCTGACGACTCAGTCGTGGTACCTCCTCGTCTTGCTTCTGGTCTTAACCTAAACTCAGAGGTCAAGGGAACCTGGGTGGCCCAGTCCATAACGGTTTGCTTCTTGGAGCATGGAGAATGGATCTGAAAGAACAAAGGAATTGGATGATGAACTTTCTGTATCTTTTTTTTTTTTTTAATTCCTTCTTAAGAGAATGGAAGGTTGTACCATTGAGAATATGTTCAGATTCCTGGGTTATAGGCATCACGAACAGAATCTGCAGTTCTTTCCTAATGAAGACAGAAAGCAATGAAATGTCAGAGCCAGTAGGGTATATCGAAACCCCAAGAAGGATTGCCCTTGAGTGACAGTCCTTTGCCATGTAATGCTCCCTGGGGCAGGGGGGCAAGGAGGCAGGAGAGAGAATTAAAAGCAAAATACTACCTCTAGGAGGTGAAAATCAGCAAGAAAAATTCTAGTAACATATTTCTACATTCATTGTCAACAAAAATTGTTTTCAACTGAATAAGAATTCTGTTAACACACAAAATTTTTAAGTTAATATACAGGCTTAAGTTTCTGAGGCCCACATGCTCCACAAATGTTTCAGAATTGGGTATGTTGAAGTAGGCCCAGCTCATGGCCACCAGAAATAGGATGCCTACCCTAAACAGAAAGTGACCTTTAAACTCTATTGTTGTTATTTTTCAAAATATGTTTGAAGTCAAAACAACACATTTGAATTCTCTTTTTTAAAAAATTTTTTGAGTTTATTTCGAGAGAGACAGAGTGTGAGTGAGACAGAGGCAGAGAGGGAGACGGAGAATCCCAAGCAGGCTCTGCACTGTCAGTGCAGAGCCCCATGTGGAGCTCGAACTCACAAAACCGTGAGAACATGACCTGAACCAAAACCAAGAGTCGGATGCTTAGCTGACTGAGCCACCCAGGCGCCCCTGAATTTTCTTAACGGAAAAATGTTTGTTTTTTCCACCTAGTCAAAAATAGGATTTTTAAGGAAATAGAATATTTGGCTGTTGAATATAAATGTGGAAAATTTGAGGTTATACTTATGAATGTAAGAAATCGTTTTAAATGTTGGCGTATCCTTTAGGAAGTCTTGAGCTCTGCGAGCAAGTGGAAAAAGTTAAGCAGTGTTTATGACCAAGCTTTAAGTGTGTGAGACCTGGACCCTCCACTAGAAGCTTATCTTCCCCCAGGTGTCATAAAAATTAAGCGGGAAAACAGTCATTAACAGTAATTTCCTGGCAGAAGTGACATCACTGGGTGGCTGTTTCTGGCAACATTACTAGACCAAATGTGTGTAGAGAGTAACTGACCACAGGATCGACCTGTGTTTTATGAGCGAGGTGTGGTTAAGTAAGCCACAGTGCACACAGAGAGAAGAAATGCTTCAAGATAGTGATTCTGAGTCCTTGAGACCTTTTTAGGGGATGTATGAAGTCAAACCTATCTGAAAACACTAACGATGTTACTTGCCTTTTCCTGCTCTGGTTTTCTCACTACCATACAGTTGAGTTTTCTGGAGGCTGCGTGACACATGATATTGCAACAGCCTGAAAGCAGAGACAGTTAAGAAAATCTGACTGTTTAAGAAAATCTGACTGTCCATCAAACCAGCCATTAAAGAAGTTTACAGAAACAGAAAACAGTGCAACTCTCCTCAGAAAATCAATAATCGTTTGGGGAAGAAAATTAAAAAATATATATATGTCACAGATTTATTGTTATTTCCAAGTGAAAGAAATCTTTTCAAATGTTCTCCATTTTAATGTCTAATATGGTAAATGTTGGTGGGTAGAATCAGTGGTTTGCTGTTGATCTCCAGAGAAAGAAAAAAGGCCCAGATTTGTAGCATTTGCCTGTTTCCATAGTGTAAATGCCCCTTCTCAGCTGCCAATTTCAAGCTTCCAGTGGTTTAACAGTTGGCTTCAAAAATTCCTGAGTATTGAATTCTGATACAAGCTGACTCCAACACACCACTGGATATAACCTACTTAAGTGAAAAATCTTTAGGGTCCTCAGTAATTCTTAAGTGTATCAAGGTATCCTCAACCGAAGAAGCTTGAGAACCCTGCTCTTATACAAGATTTGCCAACTTTATTGCCTTCAAGAAGACAGAAATCAGTCATATTCAGGGGCGCCTGCGTGGCTCAGTCCGTTGAGCATCTGTTGGTTTCTGTTCAGGTCATGATCTCACGATTCGTGAGTTCAAGCCCCTCATCGTGTTCTGCACTGACAGTGAGGAGCCTGCTTGGGATCTCTGTCTCTCCCTCTCTCTGCCCCTCCCCTGCACATGCTATATACATATATATATATAAAGACAGATAAATCTTTCTATCTTCAAAAAAAAAATTAGCCATAATTAGAAAGCACTTATAAGGGCAAACAGTTGGTTCACAGCTATAAGCCACCACATTGAGTTTCTGGCAGCCTCACAGCTGAGGGGGTCAGCACCTTACAGCAATGGCAACTGACTCAAGGCAGCAGGTCCAGTGTGGCTTAGAAGTTAGTAAGCTTTGTGTGAGGTCTGTTTTGCAGCCAGCTGCTATGAACCACCCCTGGCAGCATCACTAACGTGAACATCAGGCTCCATACTTCTTGTCATGGGGACTGTTGGTCTTCTGGAAACACAGAAAACCAGAGGTCAGATTCAGAAGCATCTTGGAATTTAGATAACACAGTATGTTTTTAACCAGCTGGCTATATGCTCACAACTTCAGGAAATGACTCATAAGCACTGTGGAGATTAGCTTTGAAAGCTGCATTTATAGCCTGAACACATCAGGTGGTGGCAGGGCCAGTCTGCCTCTTTTGCCTATTTTAATAACCACAATATTGGGCCTTTTTAGCATGCTGCTGTGTGACCCATGCAGGGAAGTGAGAACATGAGCGAGGGTGGGATAGGCAATACTATGATGCATTTAAGAACAAGACCCTGGGATGCCAGCCTGGCTCAGTCAGTAAAGCATGAGACTCTTGATTTCAGGGCCTGAGTTCAAACCCCAGGTTGGGCTTAGAGCTTACTTAGGGGGAAAAAAGACCTCAATTGATCAGCATGTTTTTGCTGTTTAGCTGCCTATCCCAAGATATATAATTGCTCTTGAAATTGGCCTACATGATGCCAAAAAAGAATTTATTTAATGTATCCCTGATTGCCAGGAGCTAACCAGGTTTTGGATTTAATCATAACATAGAATGCTTTGTCAAGAAGCATGGATTTTGAAGACCTCAAATCTTAGCGTTTTAGCACCTCTGCCTTGTTAGAAGGAAGTTTTGGAAACTTTAGGTCAGTTCTCGTCTCTGGCTGCACATAGAGTCATTGGAGAGCTGTTAAACAATTCCATTGTTCAGTCCCTACCCTTGACCAATATGAATCAGAATCTTTGGGGATGGGGCCTGGGCGTCCATATTGTTTTCAAGCTCCTAGGATATTCAAACGTGTAAGCCAGAGTTCATGCCACTGCTTTAAGAGAGTGCTTCTTGGGGAGCCTGTCCAGCTTCGTCAGTAGAGTGTGTGACTCTAGTTTTTGGAGTTGTGAGTTCAAGTCCCACACTGCACATAGAGCTTATGCTAAAGAAAAAAAGAAGTGCTTCTTGGGCACCTGGGTGGCTCAGTCGGTTGAGCATCCAACTCTTGATTTTGACTCACGTCATGATTCTGGGGTCGTGGAACGAAGCCCCCGGTTGATGAGCATGGAGCCTGCTTGGGATTCTCTTTCTCCCTCTCTCTCTGCCCCTGTCCCCAGTTTGCACATGTGCTCTCTTTCATGAGTTCTCTCTCTCCAAAAAAAGTGTTCTTTAAAAGTGCTTCTCAAATTTAACATGCATTCAAATTATCTGGGGGATCTTAACTGCAGTAGGTCTGGGGTGGGGTCTGAGTGTCTTAACAAGTTCCCAGTGATGTTAACATGGATGTTGACATGATGGTTCTTTGGACCGAACTTTGAGTACCAGGGCCCTGAGGCAAAATTTGACCATGTTGGAGGTCCAGGCACTCAAAAACTTCAATTCTCAAATTCTTAAAATCATTTTCTGAGACATTTTTTTTTAATCATGGTAAAATTGGGGCAATTTTTAATGTAGCAGCAGCATAAGTGCTTGATCAAAATTTGTTTGGGGCGCTATCTTACTATATTTTGTTCTCTGCTCTTGGGTGCTTTCCTAGGGGGAAGATAGCTTAAAAGGCTTTAATCTCTTACATAAAACCATTTCACAAGAGGCTGGGGATTTAGAGTGGCGACTCCGACCCTCGTTTGTAAAGATAGTGCAGGGCAGATAGCAGCAGCGCCTGGTTACCACGAAGAAGATGTGTTTCTTGTCTCTGGGTCTGGCTGAAAAATGGTGACCTCAGGGACATGCTGGGGTACTAGTAAGCATCCGTAGCTTCAGTCTTGATGGTGCTGGAATGAGTGGCTATGGAAACCCTCAGGCAAATGAGTCAGTCCAGGCTTCTTCCTGAGGGAATCCATGACTCCACTGTGACTGGGAGAAAACAAAGGTTTGGGAGGTCAATTCTAGTAACATGCATTTGCAGCATGTACCATAAACCTGGGATAATTTCTTCATTCTGGAAGCCCTTTTACAAGGTGATGAAAAAACTACTGAAGGATAAAAGAAGAACTATAACTTGTATGGGGAAAACGTTGTATCTCAGCAATAATCGAGTATCTGCAATTAAAATTTTTTTAACGTTTATTTATTATTGAAAGACAGAGAGAGACAGAACATGAGCATGGGAGGGGCAGAGAGAGGGAGACACCAAATTTGAAGCAGGCTCCAGGCTCTGGGTTGTCAGCACAGAGCCCGATGCAGGGCTCAAACCCACAAACCACGAGATCATGACCTGAGCCGAAGTCAGACATTTAACCAACTAAGCCACCCAGGCGCCCCGAGTATCTGCAATTTAATACAAGAGAGTACTGGTTCCTGTCTAGTTAGCAGTGGATTTTTTTCTATGACAGCTATAAGCAGCTTCCTAAGGAAGAAAGCCAAGAAGGAAAATGTAAAAACACCAAGAGTAAGAGAAAGCTGGTGGGCTTGCTTTAGGAAAGCAATCCGACAAAATGTCATCACCCTTCAGATAACCATAACCTTGGATCCAGTTGTATGACTTCTGGGAATCAGTCCTCAAGAGATCACTTTAAGTAACAAAAAAAGCAACAGACTTCTAGTTTTTAATAGCATCCTTATGTACATATTTGTAAAAGCCTAGAAACCCTCTAGATGTTCAACCCTAGAGTACTGCTTCAAAAACGAGCACAGTCCTTTAAAATGGCGGGTATGGGGGCGCCTGGGTGACTCAGTCGGTTAAGTGTCCAACTTTGGCTCAGGTCCTGATCTCACGGTTTGGTTCATGAGTCCTGTATCAGGCTGTCTGCTGTCAGCACAGAGCCCGCTTCAAATCCTCTGTCCCCCTCTCTCTGTGCCCCTCCCCTGCTCATTCTCTCTCTCTCTCTCTCTGTCTCAAAATAAATAAATAAACTTAAAATAAAACAAAATAAAATGACACGTATGATGTGCATAGAATGGCACTGAGAAGTGCTTATAATACTTAATTTTTTAAAAAGCAAGGTACAATGATGTGTGTGTAGTATGAAACCAACGATATGGGAGAAAAAAACCAGATCTGTGTGGGATCTGTTAACAAAGGCTAATGGGAAATATACCAAACTATTTCTATTAAATTGTGTTTGGAGAATAGGGCTACTTTTTCCCTTTTATGTATTTCCTATCTCTTTCCTGAATATCTGCTACTTCTCTAACAAAAAAGCAGTCATATTAAAACGAAACAAAAATCGGGGCACCTGGGTGGCTCAAGTGGTTAAGCGTCCAACTCTTGATTTCAGCTCAGGTCATGATCTTGCAGTTTGTGAGATCGAGCCCCCATGGGACTCTGCACTGACAGCGCAAAGCCTGCTCAGGATTCTCCCTCTCTCTCTGCCCCTCCCCTGCTCGCTCGTGCTCTCTCTCTGTGTCTGTCTCTCTCTTTCTCTCAAAAATAAATAAAGCTTAAAAAAATCGAATAAACAGAAAAAAAAACACAACAAAACCCTGTCACCTGTCACCACGTTCTTCTCTTTTCCAAAGTACAAAGGTGTGTGGTCCTGCCTTTGCTATCATTTTTGGACAGACACTCTTGAGCATCTCCTCACCACAATTAGTACTTCATGCCTCAATATGTTATTCAATCAGGGGATAAAAATGTTAGAAAATTCTGATTTTACATCCACATCTTCACCATTATTCCAGAATTACTGTGTAGAATCCGCAGTGCTGCAAAACTTGAAAACATAAAAATGTCTTTAACTAGCCAGACTCTAAAACCAGAAATATTTGTATTTGTCCCCATAGCTACCAGAATGTTCAACACAGGGGCGCCTGGGTGGCTTAGTCGGTTGAGCGTCCAGCTTTGACTCAGGTCATCTTATGGTTCATGAGTTCGAGCCCCACGTCGGGCTCTGTGCTGACAGCTCAGAGCCTGGAGCCTGCTTCGGATTCTGTGTCTCCCTCTCCTTCTCTCTCTCTGTCCCTCCCCTGCTCATGCTCTGTCTTTCTCAAAAATAAATAAACTTTTATAAAAAATTAAAAAAAAAATGTTCAACACAGCATACGTGACCATACATAACCAGACAACATAACCAGAGCTGGACTTTTTCCTCTAACAGATTTTGTACTCCCACCAAAAGGACTGCTCATTTATTTTCCTGTGGAATTCATCATTCCTCATCAAGCAGGAAACATTATTTTCGCAAAGCAGAACAAAAACTTTATTTTGGCTGATTCCATTACATAATTATGTCAGTCTTCTTATTCTTTAATTTATATATGTAACCCACATATTATTATCTAGTATTTGAAAAATCTGATTAATTCTTCCATAAGCTCCTTTAAAAAAAATACTAGAGCTTTGTTACTTTAACTTGCTTCTACCTTACTTGACCCATGTTGTTGGGTACTTAATTTCGCTTATTCCTTTTGTTATAGTTGTCAAATAATCCATCTGGTGAAAGTGGATCAAGCACCCACAGACTCATTATTTCTGCACAGTGGAGGCAGCATGGGTACTTGATAGAACCACACAGAAATGACAACACTGAGCATTTCTCAAAAGGAATCCATAAAAATCATTTGAGCTGCTTGTGATAATGCAGATTTCTGGGCTCCATCCAATACCTGTAATCAGAATTTCTGCACTGGGACCTGGACCATCCACATTTTTAACAGGGGCAGGGGTGTTTCTTATGCACACCAAACGTGGGAACCATAGAACTAATATTTTCCAAAAATCTCTGACCTAGTGTAATCTCTTCCTGTGGTCAGGAAGTAGCAAATCATCGTTTATCTGTTAAAATGCTAATGTTTTTCATTATCCTGTAGATTATCATCTCTGTCTGCAAAGTTATTAGAGTATTATGATTCTGAGCTATTTCTCCCTAAATATTGGCCATAAATATCGGGTTATATCCTTTGAAAGGGTTAGCCTTAATTGTTTCTGTCATTTACTTTGCCTTTTATGTGTAGAAATGGGTACCTTCTCCTCTAGACATACAACTCAATGCTCTGTGTTCATGTAGGATTTTTAACATACATTTTTGAATAAGTAACACTCATATAGTTCAAATTTCAAAAGAACAAAAGGATGTACAATGAAAAATTTCCCTGACACCCTTATTATCTCCTCAGAGGCAACCACAGTGAACAGGTTCTTGAGTATGGTGTTGGATGTATTTAAAACATAATCTGGGGCAAAAGGAAAATATATAATTGGCCATTTTATTTTTCAGTTATTTGTTTGAGTTTTAAAAACTCCTGTTGAGAGCTGCCTGGCTGACTCAGTTGGTAGAGCAAGTGACTCTTAATCTCAGGGTCCTGAGTTCAAGCCCCACAATGGGCATGGAGCCTACTTTAAAAAAACAAACAAGGGGTGCCTGGGTGGCGCAGTCAGTTAAGCGTCCGACTTCAACCAGGTCACGATCTCGCGGTCCGGGAGTTCGAGCCCCGCGTCGGGCTCTGGGCTGATGGCTCGGAGCCTGGAGCCTGTTTGCGATTCTGTGTCTCCCTCTCTCTCTGCCCCTCCCCCGTTCAAGCTCTGTCTCTCTCTGTCCCAAAAATAAATAAACGTTAAAAAAAAATTAAAAAAAAAAACAAACAAAATAAACAAAAAACTGTTGACATACAGGTATCAGTCAGGCATTGCGGCATAGCAAACAACACACATCCCTCAGAGGCATACAATAATTTAGATTCATTGCTCGTGCTCTCAAATAGTCAAGTAGACAGTTCTGCTGACATATTCTGGGAATCTGTTAGCTGATTTAGGAAGGCCTTGACTGGGATGACTGGCGTGGCTTAACTGGGATCCATAGGTCTCTCGCCTTCAAGCGTGCTAATCCTGACATATTCTCATGGCAATGGCAGAGAGCAAAAAAAAGAGGAAACATGCAGGACATCTTGAGGTCTGGGATTGGAATTGGCATATCCTCACTACGATCACATTCTCTTGGCCAAAGCAAGACACAAGCCCATTCCAGATACAAGGGGATGGAGAAAGAGATGCCGCCTCTTCAGTAAAAGGAATTTCCAAGTCTCATGACAAACTCATGTCTGGAGAGAGTGAAGAATTGATGTCATCAGTGAAATCACACAATGTCTGAAAACTTCATAATGATCCTTCAAGAAATGGCTTAGCATTCAAATATTATACTTTTATAACAACATGGCCATGATTGCCGGAGGTTTTTTAGCTGTTTAAATATTTTTCAATGCTAACAGAAAGATTATAAAAACAGGTCAAAGCCCTGGGTTCCAGACTCAGCCCAGCCAGCACATGTCATGTGTGAAAGAGGAAAAGGTGAATACTGATCCGAGGGAAGTAGTCAAGGAAACACGAAATATAATGAACGCTTCAAGCCCCACCAAAGAAATTTGAAGATTTTAATTGAAGATTTGCTCTTAAGTATCTGACTTCCTTCAACAAGGATGCTGATGTAATAACAAGCCACTTGGGGAAAAGTAGTGTGGTCACGTACGGTTTTCACCCTTCTTTGTCAACGTGTTTTTGAAGATTATTTTTAGCATTTTAGTATTGATTCAGATCTTTGCATTTTTAAAATCAGAATAGTCATGCTCACAAAGTTACCGTTAAGAAATGTTTATGAAACAAATGTCAGAGGTCATACTGGTTTCTGCTTCCCATTTAGCTTCATTTCAATTGCTATTTTGCTTATTTTAATAAATAAACTTTGTTTCTTAATATAACGTTGCCTCTGATGCTATCAGTAGCCTCATCCAGATGTTTAAAAAAATAACCTTTTAACTAGAGTTTTCAAATACTTTAATATGCCTGCGGAATTACTTAGACATTGAATGACCCAAACGCATTCAGTACTGCTGACTGATGTGCCTAACAGGAAGAATGGAACATCTCTCTCTGATAAGAGGTGCGAGGTAGGACTTGGTGACACATACTGATCAGGCCACACATAGTTCAGTGAGTCTAGACATATACTTAACAGGCCGGAGCCTATTCTGTAGGTTTGGAGATGGGACTTTGGCATATGGTAGCACCTGATGGAACAGGTACTTCCTTTGTAAATTGTCTCCTGCCGACATCAGATTGGAGCTACCCATACTCCCCATATGCTAAGATACATACAAACGGCATAAAGCATCATCTTACATAGATATATTCCTTCTCCACTTTGTTCTTTCCCTAGCCAGGTCCACGGCATGCATGTGTCTCTTAAGGTTTAGCTAAATGGCCCCAACCCTCCAGCTTCCCTTACAAGAAAGGCTGAACACACCTTCCCAGGGCACCGGGACTGTGCAGCCTGCGGCTCAGCCACAGGAGCCATGGGGTATTGATGTCCATCCAGTGGACTTCTGGAACCAAGATCCAAACAGCCAAGATAAGAAAACTCTGCCCTGTGGACCTAGCTATTGTTTAAGATGGTTCAAATCTGGGACCTGGGAGAATTCAAAGGAAAATGTCTGATTGCCCCTCAGTAATCTATGAGCTAAATTTCTGGTAGACAGAGGGACGGAGAGAGGGGAAGAAGCAGGATGGGGAGGGCAGAATTATATATAAGAGCATACCCAGGGAAAAAGAGCAGTGGTAGGAAAGGCATTTTGGTTTTGTATGTGCACCTCATTTTTGAGCAACACTGAAAAAAAAGTCTTGCTTCAAATATATAAGTGTTCACATAGTTGAAGCTTACCTTCCTGCTTTAGTGTGAAGTGTTCCAGAGGCAGATCCTGAGGGTACAGATAGTTTATCTTGGAAATACAGGGAACACCTCTAGGGAAGTAGCCAAATGCTACAGGATGGTACCGCAGCCACCAGAATGTATACTATTGACTGAGTTAGCGCAGAGGGTGACTGGAGCCTAACACAGGGGGCAACTCTGGGGGCCTGTTAAATGATCCCACTCGGGCACGGGAGCAGATGTGTTTATACACCAACATCTGCTGTGTATTGGCTGAGTGCTGCTTCTAGGGTCGCCGATACTCATTCCCCGGCCCTTCGGGACCTCTGAGCAGGACCACATTTAGGAAAGTGACCTTCTGGTTTCAAACAAAACCCTCAGTGTAGAGATGGACAGTTGGAAGTCAGCCAGAGGATAATGAATCAACAAGGTCCGAGGAATGCAAGCAGGGCACTGACGGCATCTACTGCATTCTATTAATTCCAAAACTCACTTGAGCCCTCGTGAAATGCTTTAACACAGTACATGGAACATAATTGAACCTTTTCTTAGTGGTTAAGCAGCATCATAAAGAGCATTAGTTATTTTAGCCTGCTGTGGCATAGCTACTGTTGAGGTGATGGAATGATTTGCCTTCAACAACACGGTTGTAGGCCTCTTGAAACTTGTGTGAGCTCTTGCTTCTGCTTCGCCTAGTTCTCCTGTCTCTTCCCCCTTCTCCTGGGGGTGAGGTCGGGTGCCTGCCTGCAGCAGCACCACTCCTTCTCAGCAACAGGATCGAGTCTGCTGGGAGCGGAAAGCGGAGACATAATCAAGCTTGTTGGAAGTATAATTGGAAAAAAAGGAAAAAGATGGCGATACAGCCAAGAGATTCCCTGTGAGTGTTCTGAAAAGGCCTTGTGTGTCATTTGGCTCATCAGAAACCATTTCTGCCTCTTCCTTAAAACTTGGCTTGAAGTTGTGACCTGTTGAAGAAATGACTTTGGGACAAGTACAAGGTCTCACTTCTGACGTG
Organism: Felis catus; assembly: GCF_018350175.1. Classification (NCBI taxonomy): domain Eukaryota; kingdom Metazoa; phylum Chordata; class Mammalia; order Carnivora; family Felidae; genus Felis; species Felis catus. The sequence continues at coordinate 140,755,739 of NC_058368.1, forward strand.
ACCAAATGCATTTGCCTTCTTGACTGAGGCCCAGACAAGAGCAGCTACCATACGTAATCACAGCAGAAACATGTAACAGAGCCGAAGAGGGCCCCATAAAGAGAGACTGGCTTTATTACAGGCAAAGTGGGAAGGACACGCCTGAGTTATGAAGACACATCTTGGAGAATCACTGGAGCCAGCTCTAAAAGCACATGATGTGATGTGGACTCCTGAGAAGTCATGGAGCAGACTTTGTAGGTAGCCACAGAAGAATTCGTTCACATGAGGCCTAAACACTCAAACTCTTTATTTACATAGAAATGTTAGCAGAATCATAGGTTTCCATTGTCTCCACTCATATTGAAGAAAAGGAACATGCCAGTGAAACTACTCTTATGTAGCAGATAAATCTTACAAGCATCTCTAGACCATTTAGGAAAACAGATGTCAGTTACAACCTCATTACCAGGGCCGCAAATTATCAAGTAAGACAACCTATTACAAGCCTCTATTTAGAGATGAAAGGCCATGACAGAAATTTCTGAAGACAAAGTATCTCATAAGACTCCCTTGTTCAAATACTATGTCCAGGCGCTCCTGGCTGGCTCCATCAGTGGAGCATGCGACTCTTGATCTCAGAGTTATGAGTTTGAGCCCCACACTGGGTGCAGAGATCACTTAAAAATAAAATCTTAAAAAACATCCAAACACAAGTTGGTAATAATCATAAACAACCACTACATCTCTACACTGAACAGGAGAACAAGATTGATTTCTGTAAATGGTGTCAGTTGAACAGTTTATTGGATAACATTCTTAGAATTAGTTTGAGGATATAGAATTGGTATCTCTTCCTCTGCAGCTGTAGGGAACAGGCAATACCATGTCATTCTTCTCCTTCTGAATTTTTTTTTTTTTTTTTTTTTTTGGTCTACTGGTTAAGAAGACTTGAAATTTTAAAGTTTAGACTGCAGAATATCATTAGATTAATTTATTAGGAAGAGTAAAGTCTGAGGAACTCAACTTTTGTTAGAAGTAATTAAGAAAGAACAGAAGAAGGGCGCCTGGGTGGCTCAGTCGGTTAAGCATCCGACTTCGGCTCAGGTCATGATCTCGCGGTCTGTGAGTTCGAGCCCCGCATCAGGCTCTGTGCTGACAGCTCAGAGCCTGGAGCCTGTTTCAAATTCTGTGTCTCCCTCTCTCTGACCGTCCCCCATTCATGCTGTCTCTCCCTGTCTCAAAAATAAATAAACGTTAAAAAAAAATTTTTTTTAAAAAAAGAAAGAAAGAACAGAAGAGGATGTATGCAAAATGGAATAAGGGTTTGCAGTGTCCTAACACAGAATTGATGTGGCTATTTTGTTTTGGAACAAAGTCATCAGTCATATTGAAGGTTAAGAGTCAAAGCTGCAAATTGTAGCACAGACACTAACCCAGTGTTGCCCTACTCAGAGGACGGGGTAGAAGATAGGGTGAGTCATGGGCAAGCGTGAGTCTTGTTAACCACAGTCTCCCACACAGCTTGCCATCAGCGGCAACTTCTCTCAACAGGAAAGACAGTGGTGGTGATGGACAAGGTCAGTAGGTTGGTGGTGTATTGGTTTACTACCTAGTCAGTTCTAAAATGAAACCTAGGAAAAGCACAAAAAAGACTACCACGTGTCTTTTTGGGAAGAAGGAATCATTGTGGAACTAGTAGTGATGGTTACACAACGTTATGAACATACTAAAAACCACTGAATTACATACTTTTAAATGGTGAATTTTATTGGGAATGCAAGCTGGTGCAGCCACTCTGGAAAACAGTATGGATGTTCCTCAAAAAACTAAAAATAGAGCTCCCCTACGACCCAGCAATTGCACTACTAGGCATTTATCCAAGGGATACAGGTGTGCTGTTTTGAAGGGACACATGCACCTCCATGTTTATAGCAGCACTATCCACAATAGCCAAAGTATGGAAAGAGCCCAAATGTCCATCGATGGATGAATGGATAAAGAATATGTACAATGGAGTAGTACTCGGCAATCACAAAGAATGAAATCTTGCCATTTGCAACTACGTAGATGGAACTGGAGGGTATTATGCTAAGTGAAATTAGTCAGAGAAAGACAAACATCATATGACTTCACTCATATGAGGACTTTAAGAGACAAAACAGATGAACATAAGGGAAGGGAAATAAAAATAATATAAAACCAGGGAGGGGGACAAAACAGAAGAGACTCATAAATATGGAGAACAAACTGAGGTTTACGGGAGGGGTTGTGGGAAGGGGGATGGGCTAAATGGGTAAGGGGCACTAAGGAATCTACTCCTGAAATCATTGTTGCACTATATGCTAACTAATTTGGATGTAAATTTTAAAAAATAAAAAATAAAATTATAAAAATAAATATTTTTAAATGGTGAATTTTATTTTGTCTGAATTTTATCTCAATAAAAATAAAATTGTAAAGAAGAAAAAGTTCAAGGGATCCTAATGCACCACTGTGGTTGAGAGCCAGTAATCTAGGGGATTACTAGGATGATTGGGGATCAGTATACTGATTTTTCCTTCTGCCTTGGGCTCTGATGTGGCTCCATATAGCACTATTAACTGATCCTGTCATTATTTAAATGATATTTTGCTCATTATGAATTTTTTTCCATTACTTTTGATTATTTTACAGTATTATATTGACATTATTTGCTGTGACTTATTGATTATTGTTTCTGCACTCCCTGAAATTTTGCATGCTGATCCCAATCTTGAGACTGAAGGAAATGGGGCACCTGGGTGGCTCAGTCGGTTGGGCGGCCGACTTCGGCTCAGGTCATGATCTTGCGGTCCATGAGTTCAAGCCCCGCATCGGGCTCTGTGCTGACAGCTCAGAGCCTGGAGCCTGTTTCAGATTCTGTGTCTCCCTCTCTCTGACCCTCCCCCGTTCATGCTCTGTCTCTCTCTGTCTCAAAAATAAATAAACGTTAAAAAAAATTTAAAAAAAAAAAGAGACTGAAGGAAATGGATGTAGGGAGTCCTCAATATATGGGCAAATTGAAACCATGGATGTGAATGAGATTGCAGGGGGAGAGAACATAGAGCAGAAAAGAGAGAATATTAAGGCCAGAGTTTGGGGGAGACATTTGGATTTAAGGGTCAGTAGAAGGAGAAAGAAAATCCATAAGAGAGACCTGTAGTCAATGAGGAAGCAGGAAAACCAGAAGACAGGGCTGTGATAAAGAGCAAGGCAGACAAGCTTCCAAGAGAGGATGTCACATGCTCTAGAGGATTCAGATAGGATGCCATCCAGGAAAAGGTATTTGATGGGGCCAAGGGACTTGGGGTGGGCTGTTCCCAGGACCTCTAAGAGCAGTGGCAGTGAAGTAGGAACAGAGAGGCCTTGGGGGAGAGAAGGAGGTCAGCAGCTTCTGATGGGAAGAAGAGAAGGTGCTGGAAAAAGAGACAGACTTGAATTGAGATTATAATGTATTTTAGGATGAAAAAGCTCTGAACAGGTTTGTAGAAAGAAAAAGAATGAAGACCTAGGCAAGGAGGAAGCTTTGAAGGAGTGAGAAAATCAGGAGGAGGACTATGGCTCTCCCTAAGGAGGGAAGACAAGCCACCAGCAGAACCCTGAATGGACCTGAGGAAGAGACAGTGCATGTGCTCCTCCTCCCTTAAATGAACCTGCCACAGTTAGGAACCAAAATCTATAAAGAGTTTACCAAACTCAACACCCCAAAAACAAATAATCCAGTGAAGAAATGGGCAGAAGACATGAAGAAACACTTTTCTAAAGAAGACATCCAGATGGCCAACAGATACATGAAATGATGCTCCATGTCACTCCTCATCAGGGAAATACAAATCAAAACCACACTGAGATACCAACTCACACCAGTCAGAATGGCTAAAATGAACAACTCAGAAAATGACAGATGTTGGCGAGGATGTGGAGAAATGGGAACCCTCTTCCACGGTTGGTGGGACTGTAAAGTGGTGTAGCCGCTCTGGAAAACAGTGTGGAGGTTCCTCAAAAAATTAAAAATAGATCTACCCTATGACCCACCAATTGCACTACTAGGTACTTATCCAAAGGATACAAAAGTGCTGATTCAAAGGGGCACAGGCACCCCAATGTTTACAGCAGCCCTATTGACAATAGCCAAAGTATGGAAAGAGCCCAAATGTCCATCCACTGATGAATGGATAGAGAAGATGTGGTATATAAGTCTATATACAATGGACTACTCAGCAATGAAAAGGAATGAAATCTTGCCATTTGCAACAAGGTGGGTGGAATTGGAGGGTATTATGCTAAGGTGAAATAAGTCTTTCAGAGAACGACTGATAACATATGATTTCACTCACATGTGGAATTTGAGAAACTTAACAGATTAACATAGGGGAAGGGAAGGAAAAATAAGATAAAAACTGAGAGAGAGGCAAAACCATAAGAGACTCTTAAATGCAGAGAACAAACTGAGGGTTGATGGAGGTAGGGTGGGGAAAATGGGTGACAGGCATTAAGGAGGGCACTTTTCAGGATGAATCACTGGGTTCTACTCCTGAAACCAAGACTATACTGTGTATTAGCTGACTTGAGAATTAAAAAAGAAAAATTAAAAAAAAAAAAAAATGAACCTGCCACACAAGCCCAGACCCTGGAAATTACCACGGGCATCCTTATTCTGCTCCTGAAGTCTTTCTGGGCTCCACCAACTTTTCCCGCTTCCAGATCTCATTCTTGGCTCTTCTGGTGTTGTGGCCTCTCCTGGGCCCCCAGGTTGCTCTAGGAATTGCTCTCTGGGCTTTTATTTTTGTTGTTCCTCTTGAGAACTGCACCCTCACTACACCTTAGAATCTGCTTGCCATGTTCCCAAGTGGGCAACACCCCAATATCAGGGTCCCAGACCTTTTCTCAGTCAAGCCTGCCTGTCACCCAGCTGCCTGTCACCTGGTGTGAATGTGTGTGTGCTGGGGAGGGAGGACATTTGCTTAGTATGACTTCACCCCTGAGGACCCCATTTCTCACTAAAGCAGAAGGCCCAGTAGTCATGTTGGTGCTGGGACAAACAACAGCAGGGAAGGGGCTTGTGGAGAGCCTCCCGACCTGGGATCCACAATCCAGCGCCCCAAGCACCAAGCTGGACCCAGAAATAGTAGTTATGGCTTTTCCCCCACAGCATTAAGGAAGAAACTCCAGTGCAGGAATTTGGGGTAGAAAGGATTTGTGGGTGGGGACTAGCAAGTCCAGGGTCCTAGTTGGACCAGGGGTAAGGAAATGGAGGGGTGAATGAGAAGGTAAGTAAAATGGTTGCCACGGAGTCTGAACAAGTTAGAGAAGTAAAGGAAGCAGGAGGGCAGATGGGTTGGGAAGATGGGCAGGAAACAAGGGACACAGTGGTAACCACAGGGTCAAAGAGGGGCTTTGATGGGGAGGAAGGATGGTGTGAACAGCAAAGGCAAAAGGAAGAGTCCCACGTTTCAGAGTTGGAGCAGTTGGAGACACAATGAGGCGGCATTGTAGAACCAGGAGCTGAGGTTAAAGGCCAGAAGCGAGGTAGGACCCAGGCTGCCTGGGTGGCTCAGTAGGGTAAGCGTCAGACTTCAGCTTAGGTCAAGATTTCCCAGTTCGTGAGCTCGAGCCCTGAATTAGGCTCTGTGCTGACAGCTCAGTCCTGGAGCCTGCTTCAGATTCCATGTCTCCCTCTCTCTCTCTCTGCCCCTCTCCTGCTCATGCTCTCTCTTTGTCTCAAAAATAAATAAACACTGAAAAAAATTGTTAAAGAAGACGACGCGGGGAAGGACCAAGGAGCGGTGAGGTTGGGTTAGTGGCAGGTGCACAGGGGAAGCAGTACAGGTAGCAGTTAAATGTTCTACACACCCACAGGGCCCACACTTTGAATTTCGTTTTCATCTTGACTAGTCTTGTGTCTTTAGAGAAGTCACTGAAGTTCATTGAGCCTTGGTTTCCTAATGTATAAAATGGGAAGCATAATACCTGCACTCACCACACTGTTTTCAGGATTAAAATGAGAACATACGTGTAAAATCCAACCCTGGGAAGATCGTGAGATATGGTCAATACTGCTGCTCTACAGACTTCCTTCCCCTGCCCCAGAGAATAAGAGATGCCAGCTAAAATGAACTGGAAGGATAGCTAAGAAAATTGCAGTGGATATTTTTGGTCACCAGCCCCACATCCGTTCTTCTTTTTTTTTTTTTTTTTCTTCCTAATAGTTCTCTGATTCTTATCAAGTTTTATAAAGCGCTCCCCACCCCACGCAGCCTATGGGTTTCAGGGAAGGCTGATTCCGACCCCAGCCCCAGGAATGGGTCTGGTAATCTAAAAGTAATCCAGGCCCCTGGACCCAGAGGTTACTCAGCAAGAGGTGTGTGCCCTGATTCAGGCCAAAGACCAGTGATACACAAAGGAAGTATCCTAGAAATTTCTGGGAAAGAAGTTTCCTGGGTTTTAAAAGGAATTATCTTCTCTTCCACCACGTGTTGCATTTTGTGCATGTGAAGGCCGTGCTTTCATAAACTGCTTTCTGTTTCACCTTTTTAAAGGCTGAATCCAGCTCCAATCATGTTTGTCCTCAAGACTTGTGGCTTCAAATAAGCACAAAGAGGCCAAGGATTTCCTATCCCAGTATCCCACAAACCTAAGGATAGATACAGGAGCTATGCTGAATAAATACATTAGTGTTTTCATTTCTTTCAAATAAAAAGTGTGAGGGCTCTTTGCTGGGTCTGGATTCAGCTTTGTGGGTGACTAGGGGTAAGCACACCATGACACCCTGCTCTCCCCTTTCTCCCCACTGCAGCTCATGGACTCCCTCCCTAGCAGCACCTGAGAGCAGTGCTGTTATTACTGAATCTCCTCCAGATGGCAGGTGGCCAGTCTCTCCCAGAGTTCTGCCATGTATGCTTACAGGAGGGACCAAGCACTGACCTCAGAGATGGTCTAGGGCAAAGACCTCTTTATAGGTGGATTTTGGAAACTCAAGTTCACATAAACCAATTAATGAAAGATATACCAGTGGTGACAGGTCTTCTGGCTCTTGGTCCAGTATTGTTCACTCTGTTACTCGCTTGTCTTAGAAACAAAACTGGGCTCATTTTTGAAGTAGCCAACCCAGCTTCCCATTGACAGCAGGAGCTTCCCCAGAATCACTTTCTCAAAGCCTTTTTTAAAATGGTATTTTGGGGGCACCTGGATGGCTCATTTGGTTGAACATCCAACTCTTGATTTCAGCTCAGGTCATGATCCCAGAGTTGTGGGATCGAGCCCCGCGCTGGGCTCTGCCCTGGGCATGGAGCCCACTTAAGACTCTCTCTCTCTCTCCCTCTGCTCCTCCTGCACTCACATGTACATGCTTTCGCTCTCTCTGTCTCTCTGTCTGTCTCTCTCTGAAATAAATAAATACACACACACACACACACACATACACATATATTGGTATTTTTAAACTATACTTTTAACATTAAAAATAAAACAAAATTTTAAGCAAATAGAACAATCCTGGAGTTACATCTTTTTATGTTTTCAGAGCAATTCTGTGTGATCTGGTTTTCTCATTAGGGAGAAGACTATCCCTCCGCCTATAGAACCACAAAGTGTGCCTGGTGTATGTCTGTGCATGCTAAAGTAGAATGCTATCTGCCTGAGGCTCTCTGTACAGACCCATGATTGAGGCCATCACAATGACTGGTGTCAGAATGACCTAGAATTCGCAGCATCTCACGTCAGTTCAAAGGCAAATAGTTTAGAGTCAGATCAGGAACCACACAGTAGAAGCACCTGGGTGGCTCAGTCAGTTGAGTGTCTGACTCTTGATCTCAGGGTCGTGAATTCAAGCCCTGTGTTGGACTCCATGCTGGGCGGGGAGCCTACTTAAAAAAAAACAACAACATACACACACTGAAGAATGTGATTTTTTTTTCCATCCTCCTTCCTGCTTCCGCTAAGACTTACTAAAACCACCAGGGAGGAAGGAAGAGAGGGAGGATAGCAACTTTTATTAGGTGAGACTGTAAACTGACAGATATGCCCTGATATGTAGGTTTCGTTTTATATAACATTTCACACATTTTGCACTTGGTGAACCCTCAAGCTGTCTATTCCTCTGTAAAACAAATGACAAAGCCTCAAAAGTACCAAAGATCTGATCTACATGGTGACACCCACAAAGAGCTCGACATCCAGATACCGCTTAGCTGTTGTTGAAACTGAACTCCTGAGTCCTCAGTTACTCTCCACCTGCTTTGTGGTAGGGTAGGGACAGGGTTTCAAGTTGCACATCTGACAGACTCAGGCCAAGGTAAGATAGTGCAAGCGCAGAAAACTCTGCCAAGATTCGTTTTTAAAGCAACAGGTTTCTGTCCCACAAACTGATGTTGTTCCAAAGGTCATCCGTTCACGGTCCAGAGGCCACTTGGCTTTTTCTAAACCACTTTGCAGATGACCTAACTTAGGAAAGAATCTCATGCCCCGAGTCCATTTCTTTCAGGGAACATTTACTTAGCATTTGAATGAGTTGGCTTCCCAGGAGGGCCAGTGGTTTAACCTTGGCCTCTGTTCTGTTGTGGACTGCGGGTTGTTCAGGCTGTTAGTCTAACCTTTGAAGCCCTCTGTTAGGTTCTCAGGATGGAGGCGCAGAGTCCTGGAGCTCTGTGTCTCTGTACATACTCTGGCTGTTGAAAGCTGCTAACATATAAGCATACATTGCACCCCCACCACTACCACCAGTTGAAATGGCAGCAGGCAAAATTTGGGGCAAAAGAGTCCAGACTGTAGAATCTGCAACTGTTGGTAAATAGCCAGAACGTGGGTTTGTTCACTGTTTGGGTCTAGGGTCAGCAGGGCGATTTACGTTCACTTACTTGGTTTTCTTTCCTCATACGGAGTACCTTTCTAGAGTTGGTGCGGAGCCACATTGGGTATGCAGAAGGGTGACTCTTGTCTGAGGACTGCTGTAGTGAACACAGTCTTTAAAAATGGTCACTCATTCCAGGATTGAGACCTGATCAGTACCTACGATACTATACAAATGACTAAAATAGAAGAGTGCCTGACTATCCAAGGATCGATTTTCAGTTCCACAGAGCAGAGCAGAATTCTCCAAAGGGAGAGAGACACAAGTGTCCCAGAAGTATTAGAACCTGGAACCAGCAAGTCGTTTTCAGTTTTCCAGTCTGAGAAGGAGCCCAGCAGAGTTGAGTGTAGCTGATAGCAGCAGTCTTCCTTAACCAGCATCTGATGGGGCTTGTACCTTCTTCCACTGATAAAGAGGAGTGTTCCCCCAGACCATTCAAAGAGTTTCTACATCACTCAGCCCAATTCTTAAAAATCTTTTTAATGTTCATTCATTTTTGAGAGAGAGAAAGAGCGTGAGCAGGGGAGGGGCAGAGAGAGAGAGAGAGACACAGAATCTGAAGCAGGCTCCAGGCTCCAAACTGTCAGCCCAGAGCCCAACAGAGGTCTCAAACTCATGAACTGCGAGATTATGACCTGAGCTGAAGTTGAACGCTTAACCGACTGAGCCACCCAGGCACTCCAAATCAGCCCAATTTTTCTTTCCTCTCCGAGCAATGCAACGTCCACATTCCTCCAAAAGTGACATGCTTTTCCACCCCACTTGAACCTTCTACGGGTGTCAATCCCAGTTTCTTTACCGGTGCCAATCCCAGTTAATTTGTGGGTGAGATTGCTCACCAAGGATCTGGCTAAAAGAATAACAGAGCACTGGCTTGAGTACTTCAGATAACTTGATTCAACCCCACAACAGCCCCAGCGGTAAATACTCTCATTATTCCCATATTGCTGAGAAAGACAGTGGGTTCAGAGAGCTTAATACATTTCCTAAGGAGACACATCTGAAGGGAGCAGGGACAAGTTTTGAGTCCCAGGAAGCCTAAACCCAGGCTTCTCTTCTGCACAAACTGTAGTATTCTGAGAAGGTTCTTGTTTGAGCTCAACAGGTCTGTACCATCACAGGCCATGTGGTGTCTCCGTCCTCTTATCCTTTTTCCTCTATGGGAACCATGTCCAAGTATCTGCAGTCAGTCGTGCAGCTTGTCCTGACATCATTTGACATAATCCCATCATTTACCTATTAAGTCCCCTGGCTCTTCTCTAATGTACTCCAAGTACAGTTTGGAGCCCAGGGAATCAAAACACGGAGGGAAATGTGGGCCCAGCATGCTCTGGATAGAACCCAATTAAAATGTGGTCATGCCAGCAATTTACAATAGGCATATATTATTTTAAGAAGATTATTATCAAGTTAAAAACACAATATTCAGGGGCGCCTGGGTGGCGCAGTCGGTTAAGCGTCCGACTTCAGCCAGGTCACGATCTCGCGGTCCGTGAGTTCGAGCCCCGCGTCAGGCTCTGGGCTGATGGCTCAGAGCCTGGAGCCTGTTTCTGATTCTGTGTATCCCTCTCTCTCTGCCCCTCCCCCGTTCATGCTCTGTCTCTCTCTGTCCCAAAAATAAATAAACGTTGAAAAAAAAATTAAAAAAAAAAACAAAAAACAAACACAATATTCAGATAGACTTACAGAAAACTAACAATTCTCTGCTAATTTATCTGTAGATCACTGGTATAATTAAAGAAGTCGAGTACTGTTATTCTGTACCCCTTATATTTATAGTCCTTATAATATTATTTGTAGCTTTTATAAGAAGGCTAACTGGGGCTCCTGGGTAGCTCAGTCACTTAAGCATCCGACTCTTGATTGCAGCTCAGGTCATGATCTTATGGTTCATGGGTTCAAGCCCTGCATTGGACTCCATGCTGACAGTGTAGAGCCTGCTTGGGATTCTCTCTCTTTCCCTCTCTCTCTACCCTTCCCAGGTTCTCTCTCTCTCTCTATCTCTCTTCCTCTCTCTCTCTCTCTCTCAAAATTAATAAAATAAACTTTAAAAAAAATTTTAAAGAAGGCTAACTCTCTTTGATCTCAAGAAAGTTTCCTTTCCTAAATATGAAAAATTCTGACTGATCCTTAGTCCTTCCAAGAAAGGTAAGATCCATGACATTTACACGTGCTCTGTGGGAGACTAAACATTGCCATTTTTTTTAATAGTCCAGCTACCTTTTAAGACTGACTTCCTGGGCACCTGGGTGACTCAGTCAGTTAAGCATCCGACTTCAGCTCAAGTCATAATCTCATGGTTTATGGGTTCAAGCCCCGCACTGGGGCTCTGTTCTGACAGCTCAGAGCCTGGAGCCTGCTTCAGATTCTGTGTTTCCCTCTCTCTCTGCCCTCTCCTGGTCATGTTCTCTGTCTTTCTGAAAAATAAATAAACATTTAAAACAAAAAAAGCTTTTGTTCAAAAAGACAAATTATTAGAATTGACAGTGAAAGAGTCCTGTGAATCATAATGACTTTGCTAGTTGGCAAATTAGCAAATTTGAAAATTAGCAAATGAGAAATTATTTATTTCTCATTGGCTTTGCTCTTTAGTTGGTGGTGTAAACCCAAGTATCTATTTTGCTCTTGGAAATTATAAACTTATCAAGAATGGGAACAATGATTTCTCTATAGAATGCATTTTCAGGAAGCCTGTGGATTAATAACTGCTTGTTCTGAGAAATAACCAGGGTTGTACCCTCTAACCTGTAGGAGTTATGCATTCCTTGTATATTTCTCCTTCCTCCCCCTCCTCCTCCTCCTCCTCCTCCTCCTCCTCCTCCTCCTCTTCTTCTTCTTCTTCTTCTTCTTCTTCTTCTTCTTCTTCTTCTTCTTCTTCTTCTTTTTCTTCTTCAATTCTCAAGTTAGTTAACATACAGTGTAATCTTGGCTTCAGGAGTAGAATCCAGTGATTCATCACTTACACACAACAGCCAGTGCTCGTCCCAACAAGTACCCTCCTTAATGCCCATCACCCATTTTCCCCACCCCTTTCAACCCTCAGTTTGTTCTCTGTACTTAAGAGTCTTTTATGTCTTGCCTCCCTCTCTGTTTTTATCTTATTTTTCTTTCCCTTCCCCTATGATCATCTGTTAAGTTTCTCAAATTCCACATGTAAGTGAAATCATGTAATACCTGTCTTTCTCTGACTTATTTCACTTAGCATAATACCCTCCAGTTCCATCCATGTTGTTTCAAATGGTAAGACTTCATTCTTTTTCATCGCCAAGTAGTATTCCATTGTATATATATATACCACATCTTCTTAATTCACTCATCAATTGATGGACATTTGGGCTCTTTCCATAATTTGGCTATTGTTCATATCCTTGTATACTTCTTTTTTTTTTTTTGCCCTTAACCATCAGTTAATAAATCAGGAATTCCTAAATATCCAAAAGACCTAGTCAAGTTTGCCAAACTGTTTTATAAACATGGTGGCAGTAGTTTCTGGGTTGTTTTGTTTTGTTTTAAGCAAATACCACTCCGGTAATTGTAAAAAACAAAAAAAAAAAAAAAAGCAAACAAAAAGGCAAGGGAAAACAAAGGTGTATGAAACAGGTTCTGATTCAAGAAGTGATCTGTGCATTTAGGTTTGTCATCCTTCTTTCCCACTTCCTACTGAAGTGATAAAGAATGTAAAAGAGTCTAAATCCATAGTCACAAAGACAGTGAAGGATGAGTTGATGACGAGCAGTTAAGAGATTTCAGTTAACTTCTGGGAGATGGAAAGAGGGTGCAAATGTGTAGTCAGAGGGGGCAAAGTACAGGGAATGTGTGGGAGGGGCTCCAGGGAAGTGGGTCTTCTCTGCCTGACAGATGCCCAGAGTGGGTTTGGACTGAAGTCTGCACGTAAGAAGAGACTGAGAAAGAGGCTGAAAACGGAATGCTAAAAGGCAAGATTTTCAAAATGCTGCGGCAAAGTTATTTAGGACCTAGAATTCTATTCATCTAAAACATCTGTCAAAAATTAAAGCAGATAAGGTTCAGTTGCTATATACCCTTTTGAATGCTGGAGGATGTACTCCAAAAGAAATGGAGAAACCCAAGGAAGAGAAAAAAGGTATAAAATACAAGCAGTTGAGGAACCAAACCAGGATGAGAGCAATGCAAATGATTAAAGTGTTTGGGTTCCAAGAACACCACAAGGGCGCCTGGGAGGCTCAGTCGGTGAAGTGTCTGACTTCAGCTCAGGTCATGATCTCACGGTTCGTGGGTTCGAGCCCCATCTAGCTCTGCGCTGACAGCACAGATCCTGGAGCCTGCTTCAGATTCTGTCTCCCTCTGCCCCTCCCCCACTCGCACTCTGTCTCTCCCTTTCTCTCTCAAAAATAAACATTAAAAAAATTAAAAAAAAAAACACCACTATGAAGAACGGACTGCATTCCAGGCAATATATAAAATAAGTAAGAAACTGTGGAGGAGGGGGTGGGGAGAGACTGATGGCAAAGGAATGTTTCTTCTTCATTAAGAAAGGAAGTTAGGATTGCCTGGCTGGCTTAGTCTCAAAAAGCAGGTGACTCTTGATCTCAAGATCGTGAATTCAAGACCCATGTTGGGCACATAGATATCTTAAATAAAACTTGGGGCGTCTGGGTGGCTCAGTTGGTTCAGCATCCAATGTTTGATTTCAGCTCAGGTCATGATCTGTGGGATTGAGACCCCTGTCAGGCTGCACACTAAGTGTGGAGCCTGCTTAAGATTTTCTCTCTCTCCCACTACCCCTCTCCCCCGCTTACACACACACACACACACTCTCTCTCTCTCTCAAATAAAATTTAAAAAAATTCTAATTTAAAAACTAAAAAAAAAAATTTTTAAGGAAATTAGAGCTCCAAGGAATAAATCTGCACAAGAAATTGATAATCCTTATAAGAAGCAAACTAAATTATAGGGTAATTTTGAGCAGTTGATGGAATATGAGACAGAAGAATCTTGATACCCTAATACCAGACATTCACTCACCGCAGCATAAGGGAATACAACACTACGTCTTTGGAAAAGGAAACATAATCATTGCTCAAGGCAAAGGAAATTGACTTTTATGTGAATGATATGTACCTAGATGTAATAATATAATCAGTTCGCTGATTCTCAACTTTTAGACCCTACCCAACAAGGACAGCTTGATGATTGTAGAACAGAATGAAAAATGTTGTCAGCTTTGATTGTGTAACAGAAAAGGCACCCATGGCAGAGGCCGGAAAATGGAAGGAGAGGAATTGGAGGGAAGAATGGAAATTTTATTTTATTTTATTTTTATTTTTTATTTATTTTTGGGACAGAGAGAGACAGAGCATGAACGGGGGAGGGGCAGAGAGAGAGGGAGACACAGAATCGGAAACAGGCTCCAGGCTCCGAGCCATCAGCCCAGAGCCCGACGCGGGGCTCGAACTCACGGACCTCGAGATCGTGACCTGGCTGAAGTCGGACGCTTAACCGACTGCGCCACCCAGGCGCCCCAAGAATGGAAATTTTAATATTCTCATTCTATTTGTGGGGAGTGGGTGTTTGTGTATAAAATGGATGGAAGAAGAAATAGGAGTTAAAGCATATTACTTGTAGTTATGAATATAACCAATTAAAATGATTTGAAGCAATAATTTGGCGATGGACAAAATTGGGAGCAGAGGGAGAGGAAAGGCAAGATTTAGTGTAAGTGAACAAAAATCTAATCTCTCATTGTTAGAAGTTAATAGATACTTTTTAAGTTAAGAATCAAGAAATAGAAATAGAAGCTTATGGTGGTAACATCCAGAAGAATTAAGACCAGATATTGTGGAAAAGCGCTTGTTTCTGAAAAGGGGGAAGAAAGAAACAGAAGAGGGAAAACAACTGATCTTTTTTTCAAAAAACCTTAACTATTTGGTTGTTTTTTTTTTTTTTTTCTCTTTTAACCATGTCCATGCATACTTTGAGGTAATGGTAGGTAATGGTTGAATTATGGAAACTACTGGAAATTTGACTTGTATATCTATCTTTGAAATTACTGCGGTCATTGCCTTTTAAGTAGTTAGCTCAGTGAGTTATAGTTTTTTTGCTTATTTGATTCCACAGCACAGTTTTGAAAATCACCCAGAAAAAGTGATGTGTGGCTTGAGCTGACTTTTTAATGGGATAAAATTAAAATTTGGTTTGAAGTCTGTAAGGAAACTGGTGACATTGTGGTTTCCTGGGTGTACCCTGAAATTACAGGTGCACATGTGACAGTGGGAATTAGCCAGACACCTGAGCACCCACTTTTAGCTAGGGAAATCACCAGAGCTTACAAATAGCAGAATGGGCTTGTGGGGCCCCCTACTGTCATGTTGGCAAACTGCATCTTCCTGGGCAGCATTCCAGGGTGATTTTTTTTTTTTTTTTTTTTTAATGGTAGTAATAGTAATACTCTGAGCCTGAAGGGAGAAGATATGAGTGGTGGTGGGAGAACTGGGACTCCATGTGCATTTATTTATGTGTTTTAATAAATATGATTTCCAAAATTAGTTACATAACAATTTGAGAAATTTGAACGTGGACTGCACATTAAATGATATTTGGGTATTATTGTTAATGTTCTAATGATGATGCTACGGTTATATAGAGTGTCCTTGGGTGCCTGGATGGCTCAGTCAGTTAAGCATCTGACTCTTGATTTCAGCTCAGGTCATGATCTCATGGTTGGTGGGATAGAGCCCTTTATCGGGCTCTGTGCTGTCGGCTGCTTGGGATTCTCTCTACCTCTCTCTCTGCCCCTCCCCCACTCGAGCTCACTCACGCTCTCTCTCAAAGTAAATACACAAACATTAAAAAATATATAAGTTCAATTTTCTCAACTTGTTTATAGTGCCCTTATTTTGGGAAATTCATGCTCAAGTATTCAGGAGTGAAATATACCATCTACAACTGACTCTCAGATGGTGTCCTTACTCATTCAGTTAAAGACAAAGCCCTACGAGGTCATTTTCCCATGGAAATCCTCTCTTATCTTCCATAATTGATTTGGAGTTGGGAAGCAGCTGTTAAGCCCAGGACTACATTTCTAGATTCTTTGCAGCTAAAGGGCACACAGTGACCACTTTGAACTCTATGTCCACGTCCAATCGCTTCTCGGCCTTTTGGCTAAGATCAAGTGTATGTCCACGTCGGTGACAAAACCTTTAAGAAGGTGATGTACCCTCGGGGTGCCTGGCTGGCTCAGTCCATAGAGCATGCGACCCTTGATCTTGGGTTCATCAGTTCAAGCCCTATGTTGGGTATAGAGTTTACTTTAACAACAACAACAAAAGCTGGTATATACTCTTAACACACTCTTTCCCCCTCTGCAGACTGGATCCCCTAAACTGGAATATAAAACAGTAGAACAGTCTGATTGTGCTCACTCACAGTTAGGTATATGCATGCCCCATGACACAGAGACCCACTTCTGAGAATATATCTTAGAGAATTGATCTTACAGAACCTAAGGACACAGGGACAGTTTATGCATCATTACTGGTGGTGGTGAGAGTCAGAAGTAGCCAAGGTGATCGTCACTATGGAACCAGGGTAAAATATGGGGCACACGCTGTGACACACTATGCAGGTTTTAGGAGCCCCAAACTATTTGTACCTAGAAAATATGGAGAAAGCTTAAAAACTTGGTGATAGTGGGTACCTATAAGAGGGAGAAAACAGGAGTAGAGAGTGGCGCCTGGCACAATCAGAAGGTGATGACCCACCCTGACCTGAGGACGTGTAACTAGCTGGTTCCTTCTACTGTAGCAAACAGATCAGGCACCACCTTTGGGAACCTCCCCTGGTCCCCCCCAGCCCTGGGGGTTCCCACAGCATCCTTTACACCTATCCAGCCCAGCACAAGATTCTTGACTTTTTTTTTTAAGTTTATTTATTTTGAGAGAGCGCGCGTGCTCAAGTGAGGGAGGGGCAGAGAGAGAATGGGGGAGAGAGAGAAGTCCAAGCAGGCTCAATACTGCCAGCACAGAGTCTGACACAGGGCTTAAACCTAAGGACCGTGAGATCATGACCTGAGCTGAAGTCAGATGCTTAACGAATTGAGCCACCTAGGTGCCCCTTTTCTTTCTTTCTTTTAATTCTTCTTCTTGTTCTTCTTCTTCTTCTTCTTCTTCTTCTTCTTCTTCTTCTTCTTCTTCTTCTTCTTCTAGAGAGAAAGAGAGAAAGCATTTGAGAGGGGGGCAGAGAGGCAGAGGGTGGGAGACAGAGAGAGGGAGAGGGAGAGAGGGAGAGGGAGAATCTTAGGCAGGCTGAGGCAGGACTCGAAACCATGACCCTGGGATCATGATTTGAGCCAAAATCAAGACTCGGGTGTTCAACCAACTGAGCCACCAAGGCACCCCAGGGTTTTGGACTCCTTACTTGCCTGTGTCAATCCTCTTAGGACTGTGAGCTCTGTGAGTATGTTTCATCTCAAGAACCTTTATATCTGGCCTAGTATTTGGCAAGTAGTAAGTTCTTTTTTTTGTTTCCTCTCTCCGATACAAAATTTTGCTTTAGAGATGGAAAAAAGTAGTTGTGAAAATAGTTTCTAAAATTGTAGACCTTTTCAAAATTCACATATAACTAATGCATGTTGTTATATTAGTTTCGGATGCAAAATATAATGATTCAACAATTCTGTACATTACTCAGTGCTCATCACAAGTGCACTCTTAATCTCCTTCACCTATTTCCCATCCCCCCACCCGCCCCCCTCTGGCAACCACCAGTTCTCCCTATTTCAGAATCTATTTTGGGAGCACCCAGCTGGCGCAATGGTTGGAGCTTGGGGACTCTTGATCTTGGGGTTGTGAGTGTGAGCCCCACATTGGGTGTAGAGATTACTTGGTTAAGTATCAGACTCTTGACGGGCGCCTGGGTGGCTCAGTCAGCAAAGCGTCTGACTTCGGCTCAGGTCATGATCTCGCGGTTCATGGGTTCAGTCCTCACTGTTATTGAGGAGCCTGCATGGAATTCTCTCTCCTGTCTCTGCCCCTCCCCTGCTTGTGTTCTCTCTCTCTCAAAATAAATAAGTAAACTTTAAAAAAGAAAGAAAGAAAGAAATTTTAATTTAAAAAAATTTTTTAATGTTTATTTTTGAGAGAGACAGAGCGTGAGCTGGGGAGGGGCAGAGAGAGAGGGAGACACGGAATCCGAAGCAGGCTCCAGGCTCTGAGCTGTCGGCACAGCTTGACACGGGGCTTGAACTCATGGACCTCGAGATCATAACCTGAGCTGAAGTCAGATGCTTAACCAACTGAACCACCCACGTGCCCCAAATTAAAATTTTTTTTAAAAGAGTCCTATTTTTGTCTCTTTTTTTTCTTTGTTCATTTGTTTTGAGCATATGATGCAATTCTTGAATTTGCAATTAATACATTGTGAGCACATACACTTATTCATAACTACACATCTTTTAAAAGTATCAATTCTTTGTGGCACCTGGGGGTTCAGTCAGTTGAGCGTCGGCCTCTTTATTTAGGCTGAGGTCATAATCCCAGGGTCATGGGACCAAGTCCCCAGTCAGGCTCCATGCTGAGCATAGAGCCCGTTTGATATTCTCTCTCCTTCCCTCCCTTCCTCTGCCCCTTTCCCCCACTTGCACTCTCTCTGAGACAGAAAAAACTTTTACAGTATTAATTCTTTCATTGTTTGCCAATTGAAAACTCCTAGTTCCGAAGGGATAGCAGCACACAGATTCTACATCCACTATCCAGGCCATATTAATATCACTGATTGTACACTGGTGGGTAAAACAGGTAACAAAGCAAAACCAAAATGACAGAGATAAAGAAGAGATTGGTAACATTTTAGCCTGAGAGATGCTACCCCAAAGACAAGAAATAAAAAAAGTAGGGGCACCTGGGTTGGTTAAGTTTCTGGCTTTGGTTCAGGCCATGATCTCAGGGTTCTCATGGGTTTTAGTCCTGTGTCAGGCTCACTGCAGTCCATGCAGAGCCTGCTTGGGATCCTGTCTCCCTCTCTCTCTGCTCCTCTCCAGCATGTACATGCTCGCTCTCTCTCTCTCTCTCTCTCTCTCTCTCTCTCAAAAATAAGTAAAGATTTTAAAAAAGACTTATTGGGACGCCTGGGTGGCTCAGTCGGTTGGGCGGCCGACTTCGGCTCAGGTCATGATCTCGCGGTCAGTGAGTTCAAGCCCTGCGTCGGGCTCTGTGCTGACAGCTCGGAGCCTGGAGCCTGTTTCAGATTCTGTGTCTCCCTCTCTCTGACCCTCCCCCATTCATGCTCTGTCTCTCTCTGTCTCAAAAATGAATAAACGTTAAAAAATAAAATTCAAAAAACAGTCTTATTAAAAAAATAAAGCAGCAAGTATCATATAGCAAAATACCATGGAAAAATGATATTCTACCACCATGTGGCCCCAGAAAAACAAACCAGAACCAAACGAAAACCATGGAAAAGATGCGGTTCTAAGTCATCCTCCGGCTCACCCCTTGACCCTACATGTGATCTCAGGCACTTCAGCTGTCTGGGACTCAGTTTCCTCCCCTATAAAATGAGGAGTTGCACTAGATGCACCCTCAGGTCCCTTCAGCTCAAACCTCCCCCTCATTCTACAGAACCGGATCTTTCTGACCTCTGAAGGGAAGATCAGAACTCCCAAGAACACTTTGTAAGACTTCTAACTGGACTGGCTGGCTATGAGCCCTTCCGTTGGTCTGTTGGCCAAATAACAATGAGTCCATCATAGAGCCCCTAAATGGGTCAATTTGGATGCGCAGCAGGTGCTTTGAAAAGCTACTGCTTTAGGCCAAACGAGCGGGACCGGCTTGGAGTTGCCTTGGAGATGCAAATACGGATGGCAGGCGGAACTGTAAATCATTCTTTGCTCAGGACTCTCTCTCTTTGTCCCACCCTCCCATCGTGCTTTCCAACCCTGGGAGCCATTTTCAGGGTGAGCAGAGGAATCTGTGGAATGTTCATTTGTTTCTGTTATTTCCCACAAGCCGTCTTTGTTGTTGTTTTTTTTTTTAACTTGAATATCTAACATCCCCTCTTCAAACCAGGACTCAGTAAAAAAAAAAAAAAAAAAAACGGTGCTTCATGCTATTTGCAGTAGCCGAAAACTGGAAACTCAAATGCTCGTTAAAAATGGGATGAGTAAGTGACTGGTGGAACATTCACATAACAAAGTGGTAGACGACAGTGACCAGGAAGGAACTGCAACCGGCGACAGCCACTTGGGTGAGTGTCCCTGACTAAATGAAGAGAAGAAGCCAGAGAATATGACTCCGCTTACATCAAGTTCAGCAGTTAAAAAGGAGACAAAAGGAATCTATCCTTCTAAATTACCCTGATGGGGACTAACAACTAAAGGAGAAGCCAAGGGGAGCCTTCTAGTGTCCCAGTAACATTCGGCCTCTTGGTCGGGGCTCTGGTTATACGGGTATATTTTTTTTTTTATTTATTTTTAAATTTTTTTTTAACGTTTATTTATTTTTGGGACAGAGAGAGACAGAGCATGAATGGGGGAGGGGCAGAGAGAGAGGGAGACACAGAATCGGAAACAGGCTCCAGGCTCTGAGCCATCAGCCCAGAGCCCGCCGCGGGGCTCGAACTCACGGACCACGAGATCGTGACCTGGCTGAAGTCGGACGCTTAACCGACGGCGCCACCCAGGCGCCCCATACGGGTATATTTTATACGGGTATATTCACTTTGTAAAACTTCATGAAGTTGCACGCTTATGTCCATTTTTTGTAAGGAAGTAACACTTCAACAATATTACATACATTTTAACAATTAAATAAATATGCATGTATATTTTAAAGCTGGGACTCCCAGTGGGGGGAGGGGGGGAGATTATTACATCACATAAAATATAAAAGCTTTCCAAAGTTCAGAAACACACACACAGTGGCGGGGGGTGGGGGAATCTTGATACTATAGAGAAACAGGATTCCCATTTGTGAATCAGGAGTATGATTGGGGGGGAAAACAAAGGCTTCGACCCTCAGGAGATGGGAAGGAAGCAGCCTTGAGGAGGAAACAGAATTAGTCAGCAGTAAAGTATGACTCACTCAAGAATACGAACAATCCAGCACTGTCCTTTGCCATTTGGACTCTGAACAAAAGTTGGTGAAATTATTCTAAGGTGTGAGTGAGTGAGGGGGTGTGCCCCAGAACACTATTTACTCAGCTTGATTTCTCCCTGTGGTAAATAAACACTTCTATCCCACGTAAACTCCCCCTTCCCATTTGAAAATAGTTCATATATCATCAGGTATATGATGTGATTTGATATGGGATCCAGGAACAAACGGTGAAGAAAGAATTGCTGAGATATTTTTGGAGCAAAATAGATGGTTTTATTAAAACGTGGACACAGGACCCGTGGGCAGAAAGAGCTGCACTAGGATTGTGAGGGTCGATTGTTTTTGTACTTTTAAGTTGGGAGGGCTCGAGACAAAGGAAGTTTCCAAAAGATTTTCGTATGTTAAAGAAGACTTACAGGATGCTGGAGGCCTGGCTTTTGTCAAGCTAAGATTGTTGTTTCCTCTAGCCAGGCATTAACATTAAGACAGTTGCGAGTTCCTGGAGGAATGTCATACTCTGCCTGCTTGAGTATTTGTCAATGGGCTGGCTGCAGGTTATAAGGAAATGTAACTTTATCTACATTTCCTTTTATCTTTGTTGTCCACATCAGTATATACGACATACCATTCTCTGTGATCATTGTTGAGTTTAACATCCTTCCATATTGCCAGATCTTGTCAGAATCCAAACAGCAGTATTTGGACTATAACATAAATAAGCTTTGGGGAACTTCTTTAAATTTTCTTTTCTTTATTTATTTCTGAGAGACAGAGTGAGACAGAGCACGAGCGGGGGAGGGGCAGAGACAGAAGGAGGCAGAGAATCTGTAGCAGGCTCCAGGCTCTGAGCTGTCAGCACAGAGCCCAACACAGGGCTTGAACCCACGAACCGTGAGATCATGACCTTAGCCAAAGTCGCACACTTAACCAACTGAGCCACCCAGGCACCCCAGCTTTGGGGAACTTCTTAGAGACACAGACTTTTTTGAGCAACGAGTCTGATTCAGCAGGTGACAGGTAGAGCCCAAGAGTCTTCATTTTAACAAACGCCTCCCCACCCCCCACCCCATCTGCTATTTTTAATCCTGGCCATAGTTGTGATGGTTAATTTTATGTGTCAACTTGGCTGGGGCACAGGGTGCCAGACACTTGGTTATTATTCTGGTTGTGTCTACGAGGGTGTTTGTAGAAGTATAGCATTTGAATTGGTAGACTGAATAAAGCAGATTGGCTTTACACCCCAGTGTAGGTGCCCTCGTCCAATCTGCTGAAGGTCTGAATACAACAAAAAGGCAGGGTAAGGCAAAATTCACTCTCTGACTGTCTTCAAGCTGGGACATCAGTCTTCCTTTGGACTAAGACTGAGACTAGAATTTCTATCCAGCTCCCTGGTTCTCACCTCTTCAGACTCAGACTAGAACTACACCATCAACTCTCCTGGGTCCCCAGCTTGCTGACTGCAGGTCTCGGGACTTCTTAGCCTCCATAACTGTGAGCCTATCTATTCCTTATTTATAGACCCCATTGGTTCTGTTTCCCTGGAGAACTCAGACTATACGACAACTCTGAACTGTAAAAATTATGGATCTGCTATGTTCCTCTGAAGATACCTGATGTTTGGTTTAGCAGGCAGTTAACGTGGCTGAATTCAGACTCCAGATTCTGTCTTCATAGGGGGCAGCAGCTGAAATCCCAATTCAGTTTTTTGATTTTGTGCTTGACATACATTATCTTATGTATTACTCCTAACAAACGCTGTGAAGTAAACACATTATCCTCATTTGACACACAAGGAAAGGAAAGCTCATAGAATATTAAGGTGCCACGCAGGAATTGAAATCCAATGCTTTTTCCAAAGCTTTTAGACTTCGGAGAGCCAAGAAGTGCTCTATTTAGCTTTGTGTTCAATTAATGTCCGTTGAATAAACCAAAGAAGAAAGGCCTCCAGGTGTTTGGCTGGAAGAGTGCCACAGGGCAGATGATTTCCCATCTGCTGCTGGGTGCCGGGCAGGACCAGAGCAGGACCACCTGTTGGGCATCTGTTGGCAAGCTCCACCCTGAAGCGGAAGTGCTCCCCCCCCCAGGAATGCAGTCATAATAACACAAACAACAGGGTGAGGCTATAAATAGGAAGCGCCACGGCCTCAGAATAGTGCACCTGGCTGGTGACCTTGCTCAAGATCATGTGGCCACTAGGCCACTAATTGCCAAACTCATGTTAATGACCTTGGCCGAACACAGTGCATCCTCCTCCCTGGAGCTATAGAGTCCTCATCACCAAAACTGCCCAGCCCTTCTGTTTGTCACTCTCTCTGATCCAGCTATTTCCTACACAGCTTGTAGCACACAATGCCGCCCTGAGCACTTTCTTTCCTTCCCTTTACGTGTTTTATTACACAAGTATAAATACATTAATTTTGGGGCGCCTGGGTGGCGCAGTCGGTTAAGCGTCCGACTTCAGCCAGGTCAGGATCTCGCGGTCCGTGAGTTCGAGCCCCGCGTCGGGCTCTGGGCTGATGGCTCAGAGCCTGGAGCCTGCTTCTGATTCTGTGTCTCCCTCTCTCTCTGCCCTTCCCCTGCTTACGCTCTGTCTTTCTCTGTCTCAAAAATAAAGATAAACATAAAAAAATAAATAAATAAATAAATAAATAAATAAATAAATAAATACATTAATTTTCCTGACACAGAGGATACCAAAGAAAAAGGAACAAAATGTGAAAGCCCCTCTTTCTTCCTCACCACTCCCCCAGCATGTTCTTCCTCAGAGGTAACTGCAGCCAATACTCTCTCCCTCTAGTTTCCCTTTTTTTTTTTTTTAAAGTTTATTTATCTTGAGAGAGAGAGCACAGGGGCAGAGAGAGAGAGAGAGAGAGAGGGAGAGAGAACTCCAAGCAGACTCCTCACTGACAGCACAGAGCCCGACATAGGGCTCGAACCCACAAACCATAAGATCATGGCCTGAGCTGAAACCAAGGGTTGGACGCTTAACCAGGTGCCTCTAGTTTCCCTTTCTGTACATATATCAACACATAGATATATATGTACCTGTAGCTTTTGTTTTTCAGAAAGCATTTCATCATACTCTATGCGTGTTTCTGTGATCTGTATTTTTTCATTCAATGGGGCATAGTTGTCAATAAGACTGCAGTTCTCAATTTTGTAAATTTACAGGGTTATAAATTTGTGGGGGTCCTCTAATGTAGTCCTATTATCCATATATGTGTTGAAGGATACATTTTTATTTAAAAATTATTTTCTTAGGGCGCTTGGTTGGCTCAGCCCATTAAGCATCCGACTTCAGCTCAGGTCATGATCTCTGTTTGTGAGTTCAAACCCCGCATCAGCCTGGAGCCTCCTTCAGATTCTGTGTCTCCCTCTCTCTCTGCCCCTCCCCTGCTTGCACTCTGGCTCTCTCAAAATTAACATTCTTTGGGGCGCCTGGGTGGCGCAGTCGGTTAAGCGTCCGACTTCAGCCAGGTCACGATCTCGCGGTCCGTGAGTTTGAGCCCTGCGTCAGGCTCTGGGCTGATGGCTCGGAGCCTGGAGCCTGTTTCCGATTCTGTGTCTCCCTCTCTGTCTGCCCCTCCCCCATTCATGCTCTGTCTCTCTCTGTCCCAAAAATAAATAAAAAACGTTGAAAAAAAAATTATAAAAAAAAAAAAATTAACATTCTTTAAAAAAAATTTAATAAAAAATAATTTTCTTTAGTAATTGATATTATTTTTATACATAATTATATACAACCTTTTTCCTTTATATTTTATTGACCTTTTAAAATTATATAAATAGGTAAGTTATATTGTTTATGAAATTAATTTCAGGATAGTAAAGAGCATTAAAATCTATATTTTTAAGTTTATTTATTTATTTTGAGAGCAGGAGGGGCAGAAGGAGAGAGAGGGAAAGAGAGAATACCAAGCAGGCTCTGCACTGTCAGCAAGGAGCCTGGTTTGGGGCTCGGTCCCACAAACCGCGAAATCATGACTTGAGCTGAAACCAAGAGTCAAACACTTAACCGACTGAGCCACCCAGGTACCCCTAAAATCTTTGTTTTTAATTTTTTTTAATGTTTATTTATTTTTGAGAGAGAGAAAGACAGAGGGCAAGCAGAAGAGGGGCAGAGAGAGGGGGAGACACAGAATCCGAAGCAGGCTCCAAGCTCTGAGATGTCAGCACAGAGCCCGATGCGGGGCTCGAACTCACAAACTTTGAGATCATGACCTGAGCTACAGTCGGCTGTTTAACCAACTGAGCCACCGAAGCGCACCCTTAAAATCTATTTTTTTTTTTATTTTTTTTTTCAACGTTTATTTATTTTTGGGACAGAGAGAGACAGAGCATGAACGGGGGAGGGGCAGAGAGAGAGGGAGACACAGAATCGGAAACAGGCTCCAGGCTCTGAGCCATCAGCCCAGAGCCTGACGCGGGGCTCGAACTCCCGGACCGCGAGATCGTGACCTGGCTGAAGTCGGACGCTTAACCGACTGCGCCACCCAGGCGCCCCTAAAATCTATTTTTTAAAGGGTGTATAAGTCGGGCACCTGGGTGGCTCAGTCAATTAAGCGTAGGACTCTGGGTTTCGGCTCAGGTCTTGATCTCATGGTTTGTGAGATGGAGCCTGAATCAGGCTCCTTGCTGACAGCGCGGAGCCTGCTTGGGATTCTCTTTCTCTCCCTCTGTCTGTCTGACTCTCCCCCCATGCACATGCACATTCTCTCTCAAAATAGAAACTTTAAAAATAAATAAAAGGTGTCTAGTCCAGGCTGAGAACCATGTAAGTTTCCTTCTTTTCAGATTCAGTGTGGTGATTCCTGCCTAACGTGAAGCCACTCTTTCATCACCCAGATGTTTGGGTGTTTTCCCACAGTCCTGCTGTGGCCATCACAGACACTTTCCTGCCTTGCCTGCACCCCTCCAGGGAAGACCTCACTTTGGCCAGGCTGCTGCCAGGCTTTATAAAAGAAAGCTTTGGAGCTGGCAGTTTCTAAGTCATGGAGGATTCTTGGTTGCGAGTCACAGAGACCTGCTCGGGCTAACTTTGGCAGAGAAGGAAGGTACCGGCAGGTTATTCAATAGCTCACGGAAGGAACAGAAATGGCGGAGAACCAAGATGGAGAAGAGGGCAAGAATGTGGGGAGGTGATGATGAAGCAGAGGAAGAATTCACTCAGTCAGAACCTGCCACAGTACCAGGCCAGGTGAGGGGCTGTCTGCTGCCACTCCTGACCTTGACACCACTGTCCTGGGAATAATCTCCAATTTTCCAGGCCTCTGTGTATCATACCCTCAAAAGTCAAAACTCCTGGGTGAAAACATCTTATTGGATGAGCCTGTGTCATATGTCAGTGCGCTGGTTGCCAAGGGAGAGGGGAGAGGACTCTCTGGGCCAGCTTTGGCTTCTGAGGTGCCTCCCGAACCCATATTTCCTTAGGAAGCAGGAACCGGTAGCCAGGAGGGCCACCATATGACTGGAAGGAGTTAACAAGCAAGGAAGGATTTCCTAACTCTCTTCTGCTTCCTTTAGGTTTGCTTTTTCTTCCCCTATCTTCCTCCACCAACCTTTTCGTGTGGATACAAAATATTCTGTGCATTGTGGGGAGCAGGGAATTGAAAATGTAGTAGGCTGAATAATAGCCACCCAAAGGTATCAGATCCTAATCCCTGAAATCTGTAAATGCTACCTTGTAAGGAAAAGGAGTCTTTGCAGATAGGAGTAAATTAAGGATCTTGCCACGGAGAAAATATCCTGGATTATCCAGGTGGCCTCTAAATGCCATCACAAGGGTGCTTCTACAAGGGAGGCAAAGGGAGATTAGGTTCACACAGAAGAGAAGAAGGTCATGTGAGGCAGAGATTGGAGTTATAAGGGCACAGATCAAGGAATGCCGGCCATCATCAGAGGCTGGAAGAGGCAAGGAACAGATTGTCTTCCAGAACCTCCTAAAGGAGTATGGTCCTGTTGACCCCTAGATTTCCAGCAGGTGGTACTGATTTCAGACTTCTGCCCTCCAGACATGAGAGAATAGTTTTCTGTTGTTTTAAGCCTGCAAATTTATGATGATTTGTTATAGCTGCCATAGGAAACTCATACAGAATATGGAGACAATATGGAAGTATTCATATCTTTAAAACAAAATGGAAGGGGTGCCTGGCTAGCTCAGTTGGTGGAATGTGTGATTCTTGATCTTGGGGCTGTGAGTTTGAGCCTCATGCTAGGTGTAGAGATTACTTTAAAAAAAAAATTTAGGGGCTCTTGGGTAGTTCAGTCGGTTGAGCCTCCAACTCTTGGTTTCTGATCAGGTCATGATCTCAGAGCTGTGGGATAGACTACATCGGGCTCCGTGCTGAGCATGAATCTGCTTGAGATTTTCTCTCTCTCTCCCTCTGCCCCTTCCCTGCTCACCTGCTCTCTCTCTCTCTCTCTCTCTCTAAAATAAAAAAAAAAATTGGGGGCGCCTGAGTGGCGCCGTCGGTTAAGCGTCCGACTTCAGCCAGGTCACGATCTCGCGGTCCGTGGGTTCGTGCCCCGCGTCAGGCTCTGGGCTGATGGCTCAGAGCCTGGAGCCTGTTTCCGATTCTGTGTCTCCCTCTCTCTCTGCCCCCTCCCCCGTTCATGCTCTGTCTCTCTCTGTCCCAAAAATAAATAAAAACGTTGAAAAAAAATTAAAATAAATAAAATAAAAAATTTAATAAATTAAAAAAATTAAAATTAAAAATATAGGGGCTCCTGCGTGGCTCTGTCGGTTAAGCGTCAGACTAGAGCTAAGGTCATGATCTTGCGGTTCATGAGTTTGAGCCCCGCATCGGGCTCTGTGCTGACAGCTCAGAGCCTGGAACCTGCTTCAGATTCTGTATTTCTTTCTCTCTCTGACCCTCTCCTGCTGGCACTCTGTCTCTTTCTCTCTCTCAAAAATAAATAAACATTAAACAAACAAACACTAAAATAAAATAAAATAAAATAAAATACATTAATAAAAGTTAAATTTAATTTAATTAAAAAATAATACAACAAAATGGGAAAAAAAAAGAAGAGGGAGAGAGAGAAAGAAAGAAAGAAAGAAAGAAAGAAAGAAAGAAAGAAAGAAGAAAGGAAAAGAAACTAAGCCAAGTAGTTGGTGAGCTAATGAGCTCCTTCACAAAGGAGTGAAAAGCAAAGAAATTAATCCTGAAAACATTCCTCTTTTGAAAATAAATCTAGGATTAGAACACAACAGCCTTAGTAATATAAGCAAAAGCAATAACTCTGTTAATCCGTCTCAACCAGATATGTTATTTCCTGACAAATACAGCAGGAGGTACTATAGGAAGTTTGGATTTCTTTACTGCTGGGGTGATTTTTGAAAAGAGAGAGAGAGAGAGGGAGGGAGGCCAGCGAAATAAACTGGATGACTCAGGGAACGATCTGTTTTCAGATAATTGCTTCCTAATGTAGCGATGATGTGAGTCTTAGTCATTCCAATAGCAATTCCTTGTAGAGAGCAAATTAGCCAGAACACAAAGTCTGCTCCACCCACCACAATGACTCTGGTGGGAAAAGTTCCTAGTGAAGCCCACGTAATTAACTTGGACTTGCTCTTGTGTCAAAGAACAATGCTGCGAGAAACCCCGAAACTAGGGTGGATGGAACCGTTCTAGACATTTGTTTCCTGTTGTGTCTTGTTGCTTCTGTGAAGCAGGACACTCTGATAAACAGAGCAGACACACATCTGGGAAGGAAGGTTGCTGGAAGAGTGAGGTCACCGGCAGCAAATCAGAATCCCGGCTTTCAGCCTCCCAGGGCCTCAAAGGGCAGTGCCCTAGAAGGCAGTGACCTCCAGCACTGCACACCTTTATCTTGAATCAAGGTCACAAGCCCCCTGGCAGGCCTATGCTGAGCTTCTCCTCTGTGCTGAGGTTGGGCTGGTGGGCCGCTGAAGGGTGGATGGGAAAATAAGACTCAGACTCTCCTCACACAATCCAGATGTGTAGGTAAGATACAAATTAAAGAATGATGACACCAGGGGCACCTGGGTGGCTCACTTGATGAAGTGTCTGAGTCTCGATTTTGACTTAGGTCATGATCTCAAGGCTTGTGGGATCAAGCCTTACACTGGGCTCCACAATGACAGTGCAGAGCCTGCTTAAGATTCCCTCTCCCTCTCTCTCTGCCCTTCCCTGCTTGCATTCTATCTAAATAAAAAAAAATAAATTAAATAAAAAATAAAGAATGATGAGAACAAAACACACAGAAAGTATTATACTGAGGGGCACCTGGGTGGCTCAGTTGGTTAAGCATCTGACTTTAGCTCAGGTCGTGATCTCACAGTTGGTGAGCTCAAGCCCCGGGTTGGGTTCTGTGCTGACAGCTTGGAACCTGGAGCCTGGTTTGGATTCTGTGTCTCCATCTCTCTCTGTCTCTCTCTCTGTCTCTCTCTCTCTCTCTCTCTCTCTGCCCCTACCCTGCTTGTGCTCTCTTTCTGTCTCTCAAAAATGAACAAATGTTAAAAAAAAATAAAAGATATTTAGAAAGTATTATTCTGACATACCAACTCGGCTTAAAATTAGTGGATAGGAATGCAGCTATTTTCTTGAGTTGGCATGTGGTTCCTAGGATTTGAGGAAGATGGCCTTAGTCATGGGTTTGTTCTGCTGCGGGACTTGGCTGTTTAATCAGTGAATAAATCATCTATGTGCACAGCTTTGTGCTAAAAGCCCAGAGGAATACAAAAGCTCAGGGCCCTTGACCCTAAAGACATTTTGCAGGTCAGCTGGGGAAATTTGACAGCCAACAAGCATCATAAGCAGTGCAGTAGAAGCAAGTGGTATGCTCCCAGCTGTCCCTGCTGTAGTTCATAAATTCATTCATTCAGCCACTAGCTCTTGAATGCCTGCTTGGTGCTGAGCACTTTTCTGGACACTGGAATACAGCAGTGAACAAACCAAAACAAAATCCTTGCCTCCTAGAGCTTGCAGCCTAATGTATGCTTTGGTAAAGTCAGACATATTTGCAATACTGCTAGACACTGAGGGAGAGATCAGATTCATCAGCCTGGAGGCTCAGGGAAGAGATCTGGTCCAGAGTTCAGAGAAGGGTGACATCAGTGTGGGTTGAGGAGATTTCAGGGAGCGGAAGAGGATTGAGTGGGGGCCTTGAAGGGGGTCAGAATTTGGAAGGACTCAGAAGAATGGGAGAGAATTTTGGAAGGGGCCAGGAAGACAGGAAACAAAGTGACTGAGCCATGATGGGCGAGGCAGAGGTAGGTCAGGCTGGAAAGTCAGGGCAAGTTTGGCTTAGTGACGTGGGCTTACTTACTGCAGGTGTACACAGTGAGTGCTGGTGTAGACAGTGAGCAGCCAAGCTACCCAACATCTGGAGCCGCTTTGGCGAATCCTTCTGCCTGCAGCCCCAGCTCCTCCCCATCGCCCACTGCCTCTTTCCCACTTCTGCCCTCCTCATCAATCTCCACTTTCTAAGGATTCACCTTCTTCGTTCCCATCTGCCTCCTTCATCTCATCCTTCGATGGTTCCTTTCCTGCCCCTTTTGTTTTATTCTCACCCCACCCCCTGCCCCATAATCAATGAGAAAAATCAATAAAACAAAAAATTATTCTGACCAAAGGCTGATTAGAAAAGCAAGCGTTCTTAGAGAATTGCAGCTTGACAGAGAACTACCTTTGTGTTAATTCTCTCAAACTGGCTAAGATCTCCCAGGGCTCTGAGCTTGCCTTTGCGTGTGATGTAATCAGATCCTCAAACACAACCTCAGAAATAGCTGCTCTTTCAAAACACTAAGAATATCTGCTAAGGCGTTGGAAATGTGAACTTAATTGTTAACTCTGCAGAAAGAGGAATAGGAGAGAAAATGCATGGGAATTAGCATACTCTTGTTTTTAAAGGTCTCTCTTGTTTTTTCAAGTTTATTTATTTATTTTGAGAGAAAGAGAGAAAGAGCAGGGGGAGGGGCACAGAGGAGAGAGAGAATCCCAAGTCGGCTTTGTGCTGTCACCACAGAGCCTGACTCGGGGCTCAATCCCATGAACCATGTGATCAGGACCTGAGCTGAAAGCAAGAGTCAGACGCTTAACGGACTGAATCACCCAGCTGCCCCTTAAAGTTGTCTAAACAGTCTTATAAAGTATGTTCTTTGTGTGTCTAGTTCAAGCAAGTCTCATCTTGTATCATAATAGTGAAGGACCTAGCAGGAAATGCGTGTTTCCTCATGCTTTATTGATTCTTTTCCCCTAAAAGTAAAGCAAACTTGTTCAAATATACTTGAGAAATACAGAAAATAATAGGGAAGAAAGTTAAAACCCACTAATTTATCATTCAGAGAGTTTTTGCTTCATTGCCAACTTTACAATATCAAGAGTTTACAACAAACATTTGTTTTCTGTTTCCTGGGTCCACTGAGGCTCTGAGTATCCAGCTGCGCTTGGCTGGGCTTTCGTTCTGGATGAGTTAGGTTAGTTCTGCTGCCTCTGCATGTTTGCTCATCTTCTTCAGTGCAGAATCTCCCAGGAGATATTTTTTTTCCGTGGAAGATCACTAGAATGCACAAGGGTGAGCAGAGAAAAATATGGTACCTCCTGAGGTCTTCACTTGAAACTAGCTTATTGTAACCACCACCCACATTCCACTGGCCAAAGCAAGTCATCTGGGCACACCCAACATCAATGGGGTAGAGAATTACATCATTCCCAGAGCATTGTAAGTTCATGCAGCAGGAAGAATAGAGAGCAATAATCCAATCTTGCCACAAGTGTTATCATATTGGTTATCGGATTATCATATTGGTGTATGTCCTTCCAAGTCTTTTTATGCACACTGTACATGGTTAAATAATTTTATAAAAATAATCTTGAACCTTTTTATTTACTTTTTTTTAATGGAAACAATTTTAACTTTTTATTATGGAAATTTAAAAACACAAACAGAAGTGGAGAGAATAATATGATAAACCTGCTTATACCCACCACCAAGCTTCAATAATTTTTAAATTCCTACTTAGCGTTCTTGTGTTTCTTTAAATACACCATCACCTTAACATAATATAAAACATTTTCTCAAATCTTCAATAATCACTATTCTTCACAAGTCCCCCGTTGTTTTTTTTCCCTTTTTAAAAAATTTATGGGATGCCTGAGTGGCTCAGTCAGTTAAGCAGTCGACTCTTGATTTTGGCTTAGGTCATAATCTGAGGGTTATGAGATAGAGCCCAAGCCCCTCATCGGGTTCTGGTGCTGGGTGTGGTGCCTGCTTAAGGTTCTCTCTCCTTCTCCCTCTCCCTCTCTCGTTCTCCCCCTCTGCTCACACATACTTTTTCTCTCTGTAAAAAAAAAAAAAAATTACATACTGGATTTGTGACTCAAATAAGGTGCATACATTGCAGTTTATTGATATATGTCTTGTCTCTTCATAGATTCGCCTTCAATATTCTGGGTTTATATCTTTGTACTTTTTATTTTTGTTTTGTTAAAGAAACCTGGCTATTTTGTCATACAGAATTCCCCTAGAATCTGACTTCTGTTGATTGCATCTCCATAGTGAGATATAGAAGAATGGTAAGATTTGGACTCAATTTTTGGTGTGTATGCCATGACTGTTTCATGGGTAATTTTGTATATTTCTATCAGGAGATGCATGATATCTAGTATCTCTATTTTTTTAATGTCAGTAACCACTGGTAATCATTACAATCCAGTACTGGTAGTATTCCAATTCTACCACTTCTTACTCTTTATTAGCTGGCATACATAATAAGAAGCTTGGTTTCATCAATTATTTGAATACTGTCACATGCAGATAATACTGGAAAGTCTGGGCAAATATTTGGATCACTCTGTTTACTAGCTTTTATATTTATTTATTTATTTATTTATTTATTCATTCATTTATTTATTTATTTTTATTTTAACTTGTTTTATTTTTTTAAATTTACATCCAAGTTAGCATATAGTGCAACAATGACTTCAGGAGTAGATTCCTTAGTGCCCCTTACCCATTTAGCCCATCCCCCCTCCCACAACCCCTCCAGCAACTCTCAGTTTGTTCTCCGTATTTATGAGTCTCTTCTGTTTTGCCCCCCTCCCTGTTTTTATATTATTTTTGTTTCCCTTCCCTTCCTTATCTGTTTTGTCTTTTAAAGTCCTCATATGAGTGAAGTCATATGATGTTTGTCTTTCTCTGACTAATTTCACTTAGCATAATACCCTCCAGTTCCATCCATGTAGTTGCAAATGGCAAGATTTCATTCTTTTTGATTGCCGAGTAATACTTCATTGTATATATGTACCACGTCTTCTTTATCCATTCATCCATCAGTGGACATTTGGGCTCTTTCCATACTTTGGCTATTGTTGATAGTGCTGCTATAAACATGGGGGTGCATGTGTCCCTTCAAAACAGCACACCCGTATCCCTTGGATAAATGTCTAGTAGTGCAGTTGCTGGATCGTATGGTAGTTCTATTTTTAGTTTCTTGAGGAACCTCCATACTGTTTTCCAGAGTGGCTGCACGAGCTTGCATTCCCATTATTTACTTTTTTAATTCAAATTTTAGTTAGTTAACATATGGTGCAATATTGGTTTCAGGAGCAGAATTTAGTGATTCATCACTTACATACAACAACCGGTGCTCATCACAAGTGTCTTCCTTAATACCCATCACCTATTTAGCCCTTCCCCCCACCCAACACCCCTCCAGCACCCCTCAGTTTGTTCTCTGTTGGTAAGAGTCTCTTGTGGTTTGTTTCCCTCTCTCCTCTCCCCCACCTTCCCATATGTTCATCTGTTTTGTTTCTTAAATTCCACATATGAGTGAAATCATACGGTATTTGTCTTTCTTTGATTGACTTATTTCACTTATCATAATATATTCTAGCTCCATCCATGTTGTTGCAAATGGCAGGAATTTATTCTTTTTGATTGCCGAGTAGTATTCCATTGTATATATGTACCACATCTTTTTCCATTCATCAGTTGATGGACATTTGGGCTGTCTCCATACCTTGGCTATTGTTGATAAAGAATCTTGTACCTTTTTGTACCTTTGCATTCATTGCCTTTTCCCTTGGATTCTGCTCATCCACTTCTTTCAGATTCAGCTTCTGCATTCCTGTCTTCTTCCTCTTTCCCATCTGCCTTCTTCTTCCTCTGACACTTCACTTCCCTGCCCCACCCCACCCCCCAACTCCATGTTTCATTCTCCATCTGGGTCCCATAATGATATTTAAAAAACAAGGAAGTGATTTATTTTTATTGATTTCTTTATATTTTTAAAAGATTTAAAAAAATTTAAGTTTATTTATTTATTTTGAGAGAAAGAGCAGGGGAAGGGGCAGAGAAAGAGAGGGAGAGAGATTCCCAAGCAGGCTCCACGTCAGCATGGGGCTCAACGTGGGGCTTGAACTCACAAACGTTGAGATCACGACCTGAGCTGAAACCATGAGTCCGATGCTTAACCAACTGAGCCCCCTAGTCATCCCAAGGAAATGATCTATTTTTAATTCAGCAGGATAATGTAAGAAATCTGATGACTGAGTTCAGTAATATGCTGCAGAAATAGCGATCTCCCAACTATCTGGTGTATAACAGGCAAGTGGAACAACCACTTTTTCTGGTGCCACATCTGAAGACTAAGTGGACGGAGGGTTTACTAGTATTAGCACTGTTGGTGGTTGGGGTTTTCCTCACTTTGCATGAGTTAAAAAACGGATTCACACTGCTCTACAGAGATAGACCTGAGGGTTAAGGGATTAACAGAAACCTAAATTTAAATTAGAAGGCAATGATATCCTAACAAAACTGAGCCAACAGATCAAATATCCGGCAGTCTCAGAAGCACAGTGGTAGAAATGCTGTTCCATTAGACAGGAATATATACTTACATATCCAGAATAAATACCTACAAAATAAATAAGTAGGCAGCACTAACAAAATGCCCGTCATAACCATGGAAAGCAACCTGTGTGGCGAACGGATTCATTCTATATACGTAAGTTCTAAAAAAGAAAAGCAGTCACTCCATCTCCAATTCAGAAGGACAGTCTTCTGGACAGCTGTTATATATGGGGGTGGGGGGTGGGGGGGGAGTGTCAGAAATAAAGATGTCAACAGAGGAAACTGCATTTGTAGTGCCCAGATGTGGGTAACATATAGATGTGGGTGCCTTCGGCAAATAACTTAAGGACTTTGAGCTCAGTTTCTTCATGTGTAAAATGAGTAAGTGGGATGAAGTCATTGGTTTATTGTCACTGAGCATATTGTGTAAAACAGTGTGCCTGTCCTGGGTATGCCACAGAGAATGAGTAGGAAACAGTCCTGAACCTGATTTACTCATTCATTCAGTCACTCAGTCCCTGTGTCCCTGTTCCATGACAGGCATTGAGTAGATGACAGCAAGCGTGAAAAATACAGTCCCTGATCTCACAGTTCCATTCTGATGAGGAAGGCAGACAGACAGCCAGGCAACTCTAAAGCACCACAATGTATGTTATACAAGGGAAAGTGCAGGGGCACCTGGGTGGCTCAATTGGGTAAGCATCCGACTCTTGATTTCAGCTCAGGTCCTGATCTCACAGTTCATGAGTTCAAGCCCCGCATCAGGCTCTGCACAAATAGCAGAGCCTGCTTGGGATTCTTTTCTCTCCCTCTCTTTACCTGTCCTCTGATTGCTCTCTCTCTCTCTCTCTCTCTCTCTCTCTCTCTCTCTCTCAAAATAAATAAATAAACTTAAAAAAAATAAAAGGAAAAGTGCAGGGTGTTATGGAAAAAGGGGTAGCTAACCACTCTTTAGCTGGCACCTCAGTGCTATTTTCTCATTTAACTGTTCACCCAGTTTTACAGATGGGAAGACTGAGGGGTTACATCATAGCTTCTCCCACTGCCTGTGAATCTTGTTAAAATTCACATCCTGATTCAGTAGGTCTGGGGTTTAGGCCTGAGATTCTGCATGTCTAACAAATTCCCACTCTTGCAGCAAGAGCTAGAGAGCTTGGGTCACTGTTCCTAGGTTACCCCGCTGGTAAGGGTCAGTGCCAGGTTCCCAGCCTAGCTTAAGTCTTTATTTATTTATTTTTTAATGTTTTTTTAACGTTTATTTATTTTTGAGACAGAGAGAGACAGAGCATGAACGGGGGAGGGGCAGAGAGAGAGGGAGACACAGAATCGGAAGCAGCCTCCAGGCTCTGAGCAAGCAGTCAGCACAGAGCCTGATGCGGGGCTCGAACCCACGGACCGCGAGATTGTGACCTGAGCTGAAGTCGGACGCTCAACCGACTGAGCTACCCAGGCGCCCCGAAGCTCGGTTCAGTTCTTTAAAGCCTATGCCTTTAATCACCTCTCAGAGGTCCTGCCCCCAGAGCTCCCACTACTCTAAAATTCTGATTCCCATGCCAGGTTAATTTGAAAAATACTAATCAAAAAATAGCAATAAGAAGTCTGGCATTTCCCAGTGCCCCAGCCATTCCCTAAGGGAAGAGTATTTAGGGATGTCTGGGCACTCTCTCAGGATGGGAGGAGGCTCCTGGGGTGAGGCAGGAATAAGCTTCTGTAGTTATAAAACCCCCATGGGACCCTCAAAAGGGTCCCTTCTGAGGCCTGGTAGTGTTAAAACACCGATCCTCTGGTGGCCCTGCTCTAAGGCCTGCCCCAGAACTGGACCAGCCGAATAAAGAAGCTGTCATAAAGTTAACAGCCTCATATTGAGCCCTTAACTGTGTGCCAGGCACTTAACATTCAATTTTTATGGTAACCCGACAAAGTAGGACTATGACCGTCATCTTCACTCCACAAATAAGGAAACAGAGGTTAAATAACTGACCCAAAGTAACATACCTGGACAAAGGCAGAAAAGAGGGGCCACAGGGCACCTGGGTGGCTCACTCAGTTGAGTGTCCAACTCTCCATTTTGGCTCAGGTCATGATCTTACAGGTTCGTGAGTTTGAGCCCCACATAGGGCTCTGTGCTGACAGCGCAGGACCTGCTTGGGATATTCTCTCTCCCTCTCTCTCTGCCCCTCCCCCACCCACACTGTCTCTGTCTCTCAAAATAAATAAATAAACTTAAGAAATTTTAAAGAAAAGAGCGCCACTGCTCTATGTAGGTTGATGCCCTGTGTAACACTGTTTTCAATCAATCATTCTAGCTGAGGAGGAAAAAGAATGGCAGCTTTGGGTCAGAGTGTTCCTACACACTCCCCCCCACAATACCCTGCCAACAGCCATGGTGACCTATGCGGACATATAATCATATGTACACATAAGCATATGTGAAAGGCCCGCCCCTCCTCTCTTACCCTGATTTGAGAAGACCTGCCATGTAGTAAAAAAAAAAAAAAAAAAAAAAAAAAAAAAAAAAAAAAATACAGCCTCAGAAGCCCCTAAATTAACTCATATAATTGGAACAACTTCATTCCTCCATGTTTACTGTAGGCCTACTATTTGTTCATAACCCACACCTTCAAGGAAGGTGACTGTCATTTAAGAGATAATTTATGGATATGACAGAACTAGGAAATACAGAACAATACCTCATGAAGTGATAAATCATATCAGAGGCTTAAACAGATAATAATAGCTATCATTTATTGATCATGATCTATGAGCTTTATTTTTTTAATGTTTATTTATTTATTTTTGAGAAATAGAGAGCTAGCGGGGGAAGGCATAGAGAGAGAGAGAATCCCAAGCAGGCTCCACACTGCCAGCATAGAGCCCGCCATGGGACTCAAACCCACAAACTGGGAATCCATGACCTGAGCCTAAACCCAGAGTCAGCCGCTCAACAGACTGAGGCACCCAGGTGCCCCAATCTATGTGCTTTAGATGTAGTATCTCATGGGATCTTCCCAATGGTCCTTAGAAGCAAGTTATTATTATGTCTATATTATAGCTGAGTGGAGAGGTGCTTATATACAAAGTAACTTGGCCAAGGCTGGGCAGCCAGTAAATAGAAAACCTGGGTTTGAACCAGGAAACTGGGGCCACCCAACTTTTACACACCTTGGTCAAAACCACATGCAGGGTTTTAGTGCCTCTGTCTGAAACCACTTCTCTGTGCTGTGCATCTCCGGCAGGGGAAAGAGTTGCATTACTTACAATTATAAAGAAAAGCCTAATGAAGAAAATGATATTTGATAGACGTTGAGCCCATAAAACAACCACCAACTCATCTTTATTAACCACTGGGTATAGTACTGGGACATTATAAATAGACAATAAATGCTTTTCAAAAATATATTTTTTTAAGTTTTATTTATTTAGGGGCACCTGGGAAGCTCAGTCGGTTAAGTCTCTGACTCTTGATTTCTGCTCAGGTCATGATCTCACGGTTCGTGAGTTCGAGCCCTGCATTGGGCTCTGTGGTGACAGTGTGGAGCCTGCTTGGGATTCTCTCTTTCCTTCTCTCCCTGCTCCTCCCCCATTCACTGACTCTCTCTCTCTAAATAAATAAATAAACATTAAGAAAAAAGTTTTAGGGATGCCTGGGTGGCTCAGTCTGTTGAGCATCCAACTTGGCTCAAATCATGATCTCACAGTTCATGGGTTCGAGCCCCACATGGGGGTCTCTGCTGTCAGCGTGGAGCCCACTTTGGATCCTCTGTCTTCCTCTCTCTCTGCCCCTCCCCCTCCCTCACATAAACATTTTTAAAATCTTTAAAAAATAAATTAAAATTAAAAAATTAAAAAATTAAGTTTTATTCATTTAAGTAATCTCTACACCCAACATGGGGCTTGAACTCATGACCCAAGATCAAGAGTTGCATGCCTGACTGAGCCAGCCAGGTGCCCCAACAATAAATGCTTTGTGAGCTAAAATATTTTGCTTAACTAAGAGTTTGCTATGAAAGGGTTGGGGTGTGTGTACAAATGAAGGGGTAGGGAATACCGGTTGGAGGGCATGGATGAGCAAAGCTTTGCCAAGAATAAGCTCAACTTGTTTTGGGGAAACTGTGAAAATGCTAGTCTGTTGAAAATGGAGTTCATTTTTCATTCAGTCATTCAGTCATTCAGCAAACAGTTCTTAAGCACCTACAACATGCCAGGCACTGTGTTAGAGGTTTGGAATACAAACATGAGTAAGACACAACCCCAGCCTTCAAACGGTTCACAGTTTTGAAGTGCGGGGTGGTTGGTGGGGAGGGGACACAGACATGTGCCATATGTAGGCTTATAAATGGCTTAAGAAGGGTCTAGAGAGTGGGGCACCAGGGCGGCTCAGTCAGTTAAGCATCTGACTCACAGTTCTTGAGGGTTCTTGAGATCAGAGCCCCCCTCGAGCCCCATGTCTGACTCCATGCTGACAGTGCAGGAACCTACTTAGGATTCTTTCTCTCCCGCTTTCTCCGCCCTTCCCCCACTCACTCACAAGCATGCTCTCTCATAAATAAATAAACAAACAAATAAGTAAAAAAGAAGGGCCTGGAGAAAGAGCTGAGGGTGCATAGAGGGAGAACTGATGGGGAATTCAAGAAAGAAGTTGAGCAAGGATGGTCAGGCCCCTACAGGCAGTGAGATGAAGAGGGCAGAGGGTGGGGTTAGAATGAGGAGATAAGGATCTCCTTATGGCATGATCTCCTTGTGACATGGCAGATGACACTATCAGGGTCATTTCAGTGACCCAGGTAAAGCCTGGCCAGACTCCTCAGTTGCACAAGTACACTCAGGCCATGAACAGATAGATGTCTTCAGAAACGATCCTTCAATGGGGCACCTGGGTGGCTCAGTCAGTTAAGCCTCTGATTCTTGGTTTCAGCTCAGGTCATGATCTCATGGTTAGGTTCGTGAGTTTGAGCCCT
Organism: Felis catus; assembly: GCF_018350175.1. Classification (NCBI taxonomy): domain Eukaryota; kingdom Metazoa; phylum Chordata; class Mammalia; order Carnivora; family Felidae; genus Felis; species Felis catus. The sequence goes on from NC_058368.1 coordinate 140,795,434, forward strand.
GCATCAGTCTCCACGCTGGCAGTGCAGAGCCTGCTTGGGATTCTCTCTGTCTCCCTCCCTCTCTCTCAAAATAAGTGAATAAACTTAAGAAAGAAAAAAAAAAGAAAGAACTGATCCTTCTGTAAGATTAACAAGGCAGCTCTTTTCTGTGTTCTGAGGCAATTTCCAGGAAACATTTGGGCATACATCTTTTAACTCCCAGTGACCTCGTCCTAGAAAAGAGTAGGAAAAGTGGTCACGCTCTCAACATTTCTGCATAAAGTTTTCTTGAGCATCAGAAGTCATTCCATAAATCTTCATGGAGTACCTAGCATGTCCGGTACTATCTGAGGCAATACCTGAGGTGCTGAGGACTCAGCAGTAAACAAAATCTCTGATTTCATGAAGCTCTCATTCAAATGGGGGCCACAGACACAGTCAAGAGAAAAAAATCAGATCTACAAAATGGGAGAAGATGATGTGTAAAGGGAAAGGGGAGAATGATGTTGCGGAGGGCTATTCTGTGGGGGACTGCTCTGGTGGAGTTACATGCAGCCAACTCTGAATGGGGGGAGGGTGAGGAGATGGCCAGGGGAAGAGGAAACTCTCTGAAGTGGGAGAGTGCTCAGTGTATTCCAGAAACAAGGAGGCCAGTGCTGCTGGAGCAGACCAAGCAAGGGAAAGGGGAATCCTGAGGAGCCAGGGGCTAGATCCTGTGGAGGCCTTTGGCTTTCCTTCCACCTGAGATGGGAGCCTTGGGAAGTAGGCGCAGGGTCTGGGGTACCTCTTAAGGATCACTCTGGGACAGAATTCGAGAAACAGGGAGGACCAGGGAAATCAGTAGGAGACTGTTGCCACAGCCCAGATAAAAGAGGATGGTGGTTTGGACTAGGGGGGCAGCCAGAAGAAATTGTGAGATGATCTTAATCTAGAGATATTTTGAAATCCGAAAGGATTTGCTGACAGATTAGACGTGAGGGAAAGTGAGCAGTCAATGATGATTCAGATTCCGAGGATTTGGGCCAGAGTAAAAACTGCCATTTATCAAGTTGGGAGGACTTCTTGGGGTGCCTGGGTGACTCAGTTGGTTAAGCATCCAACTTTTGGTCTTGGCTCACAATCTGGCAGTTTGTGGGATCGAGCCCCACATCTGGCTGTGTGCTGACAGTGCAGAGCCTGTTTGGGATTCTCTCCTGCCCCCTGTCCACCCCACCCCACCCCTCCTCTCCAGCTCATACTCTCTCTTTCTCAAAATAGATAAATAAAAACTAATAAATAAATAAACAAATAAACAAATAAATAAGACGGGAGGACTTCTTGAGGTTGGAACTCAAAATTTTGATTTTGGACATATTAATTTGAGGCAGCTGTTAAGATACATGAGCCCTGTGTTAAAGGGAGAGGCCAAAGCTGGGGACAGTAGTTATTAAAGTAAGGACAGGTAATTAAAGCCATGGGATCGGGTGAGGTCACCTGGGTAGTGATGGCAGGCCAAGGAGAGGTCTGGTCCTCCGGGCATGACAGTGTATAGAGGAGGAGGGGAACCAGGAAAGAGTGGTATCTTGAAAGTCAGTTGCTGCTGAGAGGGGAATCAACTAATGACTCGGCCTAACCCTTGGATTTGGCAAAGGAAGGTCACTGGGGACTTGGACAGAAACCAGTTTAGATGGAGTGGTGGGGATCGAAGCCTGGTGTTCTCATCAGGGTTCAAGGGAAAACTTGGGAAAAGAGGATGAGGAGATAATAAGAGGGGACATCTCTTTTAAGGAATTTTCTGTAAAGTGCAGTCAAGAATGGAATTGGAGGGAGGCACCTGGCTGGCTCAGTTGGAGGAGCTGTGACTCTTGATCTCAGGGTCATGAGTTTGACCCCACGTTGGGTGTAGAGACTACATACATACATACATAAATACTTTAAAAATGAATTAAATTGGAGGAAGATCAAGAAGGAAGATATCATTTATCATTTCATGTAACGCACTAGAAAGAGCCAGCCAAGGGGAAAAATTATTCATGTAGAGAGGAGGAGTGAGGACACTGAGTGATATCCTTATGCTGTGGAGAGGGGAGGGGCCCAGTGCACATGTGCAGGGTCAGCATAGGTGGGAGCATGGGCAGTTCACCCATTTTCAGGAAAAGGAGGTCAGAGGATATGGTGGGTGGATTTGTGGGTGGAACATGTGAATGTTTTCTTCTGACTGCTAATCTTTTCCTCCCTCTGTTTGTATGTGGTAATGGTGTTGTTTTCATCAATTCTAAGATGCAATCTTTTCATATTCTAGCAGCTATGAAATTAGAATAAATCTTAAAATCAGTGGAACATTTAATTGTTAGTATTTAGTTAACCCTTGAACAACATGAGGGTTTGGGTGCTGACCTCCACTCTCCACATAGTCAAAAATCCATGTATAACTTTTTTTTTTAAGTTTATTTATTTGGGGGTGGGGTGGGGCAGAGAAACAGAGAGAGAGAGAGAGAGAGAGAGAGAGAGAGAGAGAATCTTAATAAGATTCCAAAGTGTCCCCTATGATCATGACCTGAGCCAAAATCAAGAGTTGGACACTTGACGGACTGAGTCACGCAGGTTCCCCCCCATGTATAACTTTTGACTCCCCCAAAACATAACTATTAATACCTACTGTTCACTGGAAGTCTTACCAATAACATAAACAGTCAACTAACACATATTTTGTATCTTATATGTATTATATTCTATAATTTTGCAAGAAATTGGGCTAAAGAAAAGAAAATGTCAAGAAAATCATAAGAAAGAGACATTTATAGTGCTACACTTTATCCAAAAAAATCTACACTGTTAGCATGGAGGCTACTTGGGTTCCCTCTCCCTCTCTCTCTATCCCTCCACCATTCATTTGTGCTCACGCACTCTCTCTTTCTCTTTCCTTCTCAAAATAAATCATTAAACTTAAAAAAAAAAAAATCCGTGTGTAAGTGGACCCGCAGTATTCAAACTTGGGTTGTTCAAGAGTCAACTGCATTCTTTCTCAGAACTACATATAATAAAGAAGAGTTTATGTCAAGGGTGACTCAGGCTTGGTGAACTATGGGTTGTCACTTTCCTTTGGACCCAACTAGAGTTGTCTGTCCATTGGAGAGGAGGCCAAGCAGGGCCCTGCAAATGCTGTTTGGCTTGTGAGTTAAAGGAGAGACGTCAACATTTTTAGTAAGATACTTTGGGCCACTGAAAAGAAAGACAAAGAAAGAGGGAGGCAAGGAAAGGCAAGGAAAGATAAGATAAGGAGGAAGGGAGGGAGGGAGGGAAGGAAGGAAGGAAAGAAGGAGGAAAGAAAGAAAGAAACTAACTTGGGGCCATAACTATCTCTCTGGTAAAAATTCATCCAGCCCAAACTTCTGAAGAAAGGTCCAGGTGCCATGAAGTAGGGGAGGGAGGCTGGGCCTCTGCCCACAAGCTACAGGACTGTCTGGGCTTCTGATTGTTCTTTCATCAGGGGAACATGAAAGACCATGGACAAGGCAACTAACACTACTTGTCCCACACCTGAACCTGGACAGCCACACCTGACTCAGAAACCAAGTGCTTCCTTCAGTCAGACAAGATCTTGGCCGCACTTCCTGTGTGGTAAAGACAAGGAGAAGTCCAAGTGTCTGAGAACAGGGAACTGTGTCACAGCATAGCTCTTGGGGTTACTTCAGCTTTACTTCTTGGGTAAGAGGAGCTAGGACTCCAGTCCCCCTTTTCTGTAGCTCAAGTCTAGGAATGGTTCGGGAGGTTCTCTTTGTCCAAAGAGTTGAGTGCTTACCATATACTGTGCTGGCTGATCACTGGGTATACTGTATAAGCAAACTCAGACAGGGCCCCTGTTCTCAGAGCTTATATCTAGTCAGGGAGATTTATTAACAAAGTAATATATATATATATATATATATATATATATACACACACACACACACACACACACACACACACACACACATATATATCTATATATATATATATATATAATTTTAAATTTAATTTTAAAGAAACGTTAAAGAAACTGGGTGCCTGGGTGGCTCAGTCTATTGAGCATCCAAGCTCAGGTCATAGTCTCATGGTTTGTGGGTTCGAGCCCTGAATCAGGCTCGCTGCTGTCAGTGCAGCCTCTGACCCTGCCCTCTTCCACTCATGCTCTCTATCTCTCAAAAATAAAATAACACTAAAAAAAATAAACTTTAAAAAAAATTTTTATTTAAAAAAAATTTTTTTAATGTTTTATTTATTCTTGAGAGAGAGAGAGAGAGCATGAGCGGGGGAGGAGCAGAGCGAGAGAGGGACACAGAATCTGAAGCAGGCTCCAGGCTCTGAGCGGTCAGCACAGAGTCCGATGCGGGGCTCGAACTCACAGACCATGAGATCATGACCTGAGCTGAAGTCGGATGTTCAACCAACTGAGCCACCCAGGCACCCCTAAAAAATTTTTTTTTAATGTTTTATTTTTGAGAGACAGAGAGAGATGGTATGAGTCGGGGAGGAGCAGAGAGACAGGGAGACACAGAATCCAAAGCAGGCTCCAGGCTCCGAGCTGTCAGCACAGAGCCCGACATGGGGCTTGAACCCACAAACTGTGAGATCATGACCTGAGCCAAAGTCGGATGCCCAACGGACTGAGCCACCAGACACCCCCCCGCTCCACACCGAAAAAAAGAAACTTTAAAGAAACTATGTGCCAGGACATGTTCTGAGCACTTTACAAAGATTAACACCTGGGGTGCCTGGGTGGTTCAGTTGGTTGAGCATCCCACTCTTGATTTCAGCTCAGGTCATGAAATGGGATCGAGCTCCATGTCGGGCTTTGCGTTGAGCATGGAGCCTACTTAAGATTCTCTTTCCTTCTGTCCCTCTCCCCTGCTCATGCTCTGTTTCTCAAAAATAAAAAAATAAACATTTGTACCATAATGTAAGAACCAGGTGCTATTACTATTACCCCTGCTTTACAGAAAACTAAAACTCAGGCACAGAGAAGTTCATTATCTTGCCCAAGGTCACAGAACTCCTAAGTGGCAAAGTCAAGATTCAAACCCAAGCAGTTTTGCCTGGGAATCCTAGCTCTGAACCAATGCTGCCTCTCAGATTATTTTGTCTAGCAGTTATTCAGAAAAACAAGTTGCTTTGGAAATGGAAATGACTCATCCTGGAAGGAGAGATTGTAGCATGTGACAAGCCAGGGGCAGCTTCGAAGGCTGGCTGGAGAGACTGCTGCTCACCAAGCAATAAGCAATTTGCATCGGGCACTTCTGCAGTGTATTATACCTTGAGCCTCTCCCCCATCCTCCTCTTCACAGACGTCTCCTTTGGGCTCTTACATGGCATCCTTATCTCGCCTTGCCTTTCATGCTTTTACTCTGCCCTCTCAGGCTTTACTGTTAGGGGCACAGATTTATTTTTCTCTTCGACCATGCAGCTTATAGTGACCTTGGCTAAATGTGGCACAGGACCACACCCAAGAGAAGGCCCAGTCAATGTATGGGGTAGGGGGTGGGGAGAAGGGGAGAGGAGTAGAGAGAGATTGGAAATCAGATTTTAAGAGGAGAAGCAGTTCTAGACCAAGACTATGTCTACCCTGGCCAATGGAAGAGACTCCTTGCAAAATCTTGTCTCGTCTGTGGACTGGTTCAGTGGCCTACAACTTATTCAGAACTCAACACTTTCGCTATAAAACTGAGTGTTGTTCCTACAGTACTTTCTGCTTTTCCAAGCCCATCTGCAGTCCTGATCTCCTTCAACCCAACCACAACCCCAGGAGGTATTCGTGGCAGGACACAGCTGGATCCCAAAGGGTCTTCAAAGCCACAGTTTGCTTGTCAGAAGCTAAGATCCCTCACTGCTGGGTGAGTCATTTGCAGTTCTAAAGTGAGTCTCATTTCAGAGTAAAGGAGCTTTGAGTTGGCAGGACAAAGCTGCATCTCTGTGCTTTAAACTCCACATTCTTCCACTCTGTTTCTCCCTCTCCGAGGAAGAGGACAAGATAGTCTCAGATGCAGGACCTTCGAGAACCAAGACCTGAATCCCTGGACACCGCTGCTTGCCATCCTTGGGCTCCACTGCCAAAAATGGCCAGATCCAGCCCCCACCCCCCTACCCCCGCAAGAAATCAACACCAAATTTCTTATAAGAGTGCAAAACTTCAGAAAGCTTCTGGTAACACAAGCATATTGTGGTGGTACAAGGAATACAGCCATTGTAAGGTTGTGAGTTTGGCATTTGTTTCTGAATGTGCTTCTGAAACATGTTATTTTTAACACAAAGGCAATACTAGTCTCTATTTCATAAGAAACCGTGAAATTAAGTGAGTTAATAATTTGAACATGTTACCTTTTCCTATTACAATATCTTTTTCTTTTCAATATCACTATACTTCCTATTTCTATACTGGACCCATAAAAGAGGTAGCTGAGACCCTGGGGAGTTTTGGAAATACAATAGATTTTAGCTTCCGCTGGGACAGAAACCGATTCTGGCCCGTCGCTTCTGGTGGAGTCCAGTAGTCAGGACAGAAATCAGGCTGACGTCAGAGCCATTACCCTCCCTGCCCCCACACCCAGCTGGCCAGCCTTTGTGTGGCTCTAAAGGCTCTGTGGGCATTCTGCAGGCGCTTCCTTCAAATGCTAATGAAAGCTCACAAATGGTAAACAGCAGGATGGAGCTAGTGTCCGTAGCCGGCCCGAGCAGCTGGGAGTTATTGCCCCACCCTTCCTCCCAAGATTTCCCCGACCCCCCTCCTCCAGGTTTCCAGAGCTGGGCTTCAACTGCCCGGAACCGGCCGCGGCCGTAACTCTAATCTCTGCGCCTGCGCGGTCCCGGCTTATCCTTCATATCAAATCCTAACGTCCTAAACCTCCTCCTCTCCTTACCAGCCTGTCACAGGCCTTTTTTATTCTCTGCAGTTTCCCCAGGCATTCCAGGCGCACGACAGCCTCCTACCACCCCCTACCAAGCCCAAAGCACCTCTGAGGCGTCCCAGTGGCCAGGCCTTCTAGTCCTTTGAATGAATACAAGCAAGGTTCTTGTAAGGTAGGTCGTATTAATTTTAAAGATGAGGAACAGAGTCCCAGGGTGACCAACTGACAGAGCCAAGATTTAACCCAGGCCTCTTGGATTCCCTGGTCTAGACCTTTCCTTCTTATCACATATCTCTTCAAAGGCAGGAGACATTTCTGATTGAAGGAGCAATGGGGCAATGGAGTCTGGATAAGAGAAGGGTCCATGGAGGCCCCTAGAGACAGAGCCACTTGAGGGAAACGTCAAATCTGGCCCTGTTTGAGGACCACAGCTTGTCTCCAGACCTTCCCTCCCAAGACCTTGGTGGGGCTTTTTCTCTGACACTAATGATAAATAGCTTTCAGGGCCCAGGATTGAGAGTGCATGCTGGTCTTCAGTTCCTCCTCTGACATGCCCGACTGCTTTTTGAAGTGCATCTGTTTCACACAGGCAAATTACTTTGTGAAACTGTGAGCTCCTGGGTTGTTAGGAGGTGGCTCTGAGCACTCTCCCTCTCCCCCAGAATAGTCTGTCAGATCTCCAGGATGCAGGTCTAATCCTGCTGGGTTGCAGAGGGAATACTTTTAGCTGGCCAGGGATTATGGGATCATTTGTCTAAAAACAATATAACCCTTTTTTTTTTAATTTTTAAAATTTTATCTATTTATTTTGAGAGAGCACAAGCAGCACAAATAGATAAATTTTATCTATTTATCTTGAGCATGCACAAGCAGCGGCATGCAGGTGTGGGGTGGGGGGAGAAGGTAGAAGAGACAGAATCCCAAGCAGGCTCTGATGTGGGGCTCTGATGTGGGGCTCACAAACCGTGAGATCACGACCTGGGCCAAGAGCAAGAGTCGGACGCTTAACTGGCTGTGCCATCCAGGTGCCCCAACAGTATGATACATTTAAGATCAGCTGTAATATGATCATTCACTGTGGTCAGTCACAGCAGTAAGAATCCCCTGTATATATATAGAGCGCTTTCATGGTCTCCAAAGGACTTCTGGGCACATTTTATTATTTCGTTGTCACAACCAACCTATGGTTTGCACAGCTTGAGGGTTCCTATCACCATTTCACGTAAACTGGAGATTGAGAGGTCTCACTGTTGGCTAACTGTCCTATAACTGGTAAGTACAATGGACTCTGAAGCAGGTACCCTACTCCAGCAATATATCCACCAACCTAAAGCAACTCTGCTAAGAAAAGATCTGCATAATACTTATGCAGATATATACTGATTTTATGCTTAGATTATGCTTTAGAATTCACAGCTCCCCACCTCTTAGGTTCTTCTCACCACCATGAAAAAACCTTTTTTCCTACTCTGTAGCCCGAGTAAGTAAATATTAATAGTAAGGCAGAATTACCAAATCAGTAAAGATTTTTTAATTTTTAATTTTATTTTTAAATGTTTATTTTTGAGAGAGAGTGTGAGTGGGGGAGAGGCAGAGAAAGAGGGGGACAGAGTATCCGAAGCAGGCTCTGTGCTGACAGCGGTGAGCTCAATGTGGGGCTCGAACTCACAAACTGGAGATCATGACCTGAGCAGAAGTCATACACTCAACCAACTGAGCCACCCAGGTGTCCCAGTAAAGATTTTTTTAAATGGTAACACCCAGAGCACGTGGATGGCTCAGTGGGTAGAGCAGGTGACTCTTGATCTCAGGGTCATGAGTTTAAGCCCCATGTTGGGCAGAGAGCTTACTTTAAAAAACAAAACAAAACAGTAACACCCATGCTGGTAAAGATGTGAGGAGATAGACACACTCAGACACTGCTGATGGGACTATAAATTAGTGCTTTGTTTCTGATGGGCACTTTGATAGTAATCATTGAAAGCTTTTCATTCCTTTTGATGTTTATTTTTGAGAGAGAGAGAGAAACAGAGCTAGAGCATGAGCAGTGGAGGGGCAGAGAGAGAGGGAGACACAGAATCTGAGGCAGGATCCAGGCTCTGAGCTGTCAGCACAGAGCCTGACATAGGGCTCGAATTCATGAACTTGGAGATCATGACTTGAGCCGAAGTCGGACACTTAACCTATTGAGCCACCCAGGAACCCCTAAAAGCTTTTAAAATAAGCAATTTTTGATGTGTCAAACACACTCCTCTTTAAAAATATTTTTTTCCTAAAAAAAAACCAGTCGGAGACTACAGAAAGAGGTGTATTTATTAAGGTATGTTTATCTCTATGTTACCTAAAACACAGTAAAAACCTGAAATAATCTGGCTATTCAGCAGGTCAAATAAAGATCTACAAGAAGATGAAATATCCTGTAGTAATTAAAAAAAAATTTTTTAATATTTATTTATTTTTGAGAGAGAGAGAAACAGACAGAGCATGAGCAGGGGAGGGGCAGAGAGAGAGGGAGGCACAGAATTCAAAGCAGGCTCCAGGCTCCGAGCTGTCAGCACAGAACCTGACGCGGGGCTCGAACTCACAAACCGTGAGATCATGACCTGAGCTGAAGTCGGATGCTTAACTGACTGAGCCCCCCAGGGGCCCCTCTGCAGTAATTTTATATGACACTATGGAAGAATATTTAACCAGCTGGGGAAATGTTCACTGTTCTCCAGTGAGGAAAACTAAGTAATAAAACAGTTAAGCAATATAATCTCAATCTGATTTTTAAAAAGATAGCTTGAAATAGAAAGCTATCAAACTGTTAAGAGTAGTTTTCTCTGGGAGCATCTAGGTGGCTCAGTTCGTTGAGTATCCAACTTCGGCTCAGGTCATGATCTCACGGTCCGTGAGTTCGAGCCCCGCATCGGGCTCTGTGCTGACAGCTCAGAGCCTGGAGCCTGCTTCAGATTCTGTGTCTCCCTCTCTCTCTGACCCTCCACTGCTCATGCTCTCTGTCTCAAAAATAAATAAACATTAAAAAAAAATTTGTTTTAAATAAAAAAGAGTAGTTTTCTCTGAATCCTTCCTTCCTCTCTCCCTTCCCTTCTGTTTTCTATTTCCTAGTCTTTTTTATAATAACTTAATAAGCATGTGTTCCATTTGGAATCACAAAAGAGAAACCTTTCTTTTTTAGATGAGACTCTAAGAATGAACTGCCCAGGAACCATGGCAAGTGGTGGGTAGGGCTTGTGGTCAAGAAAATAAACAGAGAAGGGGGAACAACTAGTCTATGAGTAACTAAATTGGAAAATGTATTCTGGGATTGAAATGTCTTTTTTTTTTTTTTTTTGCTACTCATCTAAAGAGGATGTTGTGACTGATTTTACAAGAAAAGTCAGCAAATTGCCTTCTTTGAAATGGGACTGGTGGTTTTCACTTCTGGTGGTTAAACCAAGTGAGCTCTGCCTCCCTTCCGACACTGGAAGTCTCTGGAGAGGCGCAGGGTGGCAAATTCTGCCTTTGGTACCGCCTGTTGTCCTCTGGTAAGCCGGGCCACCCCTGCCCCACACTGGGTTTGGGCCCAAAAGGCCTTGCTCTGTATGCTTTCGATTCACGTGAGGTTGTTTACTTCAACTTATAAATGAGAGGTGGAGGGGACCTTAGAAGCCCCCTGGTATGAGAGAGAGGAGGCCGCGGGATGCCTCACTCCTCCAGCATAGCTCAGCTTGTCACCAATGGAGCAGAGGGGTCTGGATGGTAACTGAAGACTGGAATGGTAATGGAGACCATTCAGCTCCCCAGCGATATCCTGGACCCAAGGAAGTCATTTCAAATGATAATAATTTCAGACATTAGTGACCAACTGCTGTCTAGGCGTATGATCTTTGGGTTCAAGTTTGTTTGGGTTTTTTTAGATCTTTCTCAGTTTCTGCCATTCAAACAGTTGGGGAAATTTTTAAAGGACAGAAGTTGTGGAGAACGTCAAAGAGGCCTGAAAGTGACTGGACGACGCATCCCTGAGAGGAGTGTGATGTCATGGGAAATACAGCCACAGTCTTACTGTTCTAAAAAGATGATGCTGTGGGGAGCAGGACTGGTACCCTATACTGCATGAAGAGTCAATGATGGCACCTGTACCTGAGATTACTTAATGAAATAGGCACGTGATGAGGGTGAGGAGTGGAAACTGTCATTATGCTACATGGTGATTAAAAAGATGGGAACAGGGGCGCCTGGGTGGCTCAGTCGGTTGAGCGTCCGACTCAGCTCAGGTCATGATCTCACAGTTTGTGAGTTCGAGTCCCGCATCAGGCTCTGTGCTGACAGCTTGCTCAGAGCCTGCAGCCTGCTTCAGATTCTGTGTCTCCTTCTCTCTCTCTGCCTCTCCCCTGCTCATGCTCAGTCTCTCTCTGTCTCTCAAAAATAAATAAATGTTAAAAAAAAATTTTTTTTTTAAATTAAAAAATAAATAAATAAAAAGATGGGAACAGTTGATTGGCGGGGCTGGGTTGCTCACTTAGGCGGGAGTTCATCCCTCTTCTCTTCCCATTTTCCTTTGCTTACTTCGTCCGTCTACAACTCCAACCAGATTTATTCTTTTCTTTTGGTCCCAGAAAGGCCCTCCCTCCCTCCCACCCCCATCTCAGTGTTACAAAAATAGGATTGAGAATGGATGGTTCAGTCTTCAGCGGCCTCGCCGCTGAAAAAGTTCAGAGTCTTTTTCACAGGAAACACAAGTCCTTCACAGATGAGTCCTGGCTACCTTTTTAGCTTTATCGCTAACCACTTTCCTTCACATACACCGGTTTCCCACCACAGTGTTCCCCAAACCCGCCACATTTTCATTATACCTGGAATAACAGAGATTGTTAGCGGTCTGCTGAGCTCCTTTTCTCTTCCTTCGGGGCACACAGCCTTCTTTTGCAGTGGGCTGTGGCTACATGACTGAATTCTGGTCGGCGGAATATAGTAACAATGATTGTGCACCACTTTCAGAGCAGGGCTGTGGAAACCTTATGCGCACACCCTTCACATTTCCTTCTGTAGTGACGTTGGAAACCTTCAACTGAAGATGACAGAGTCCCAAGGAGGGACAAGTCCAGCTCATTTATCCCCACTTGGAAGAGAGGTTCCCACCAAACTTAGCCTCGGATTTGGCTTTAAGTAAGAAATAAACATCTATTGCAGGGCATCACTAAAATTCAGAGATTTATTATCTACTATAGGAGCTGGGCTTATCTTAAATACTACTTGGTGAACTCTTCATGCTTCAAGGCCCTCTTCAGATGCCCCCTCTTTTAAAAAGCCTCTTCGGATTTCCCCAGGGAGGAGTCATTCTTTCTGTGATTCAACCATGCATCACTTACCGCTACTCCCACCCCCAATGCTTGACTTAATTATGCATCTCTCTTCACACTGGACCATCAGCTCAACAGAAGCAGAGATACTGACCTTTGCAATTCTCAATTTTAGCAAAATGATAGTAGGTGTACAGCATATGAAAATTCACTCATTCAGAAGTATATGTCGAGTCTCTTCTGTATGCTAGACCCTATTCTGGCACTGGGAACACAGCAGTAGACAAAACAGATAAAAATCCCTGTCCTCTACATTTTAAAGGTTAGACATTTGCCTCCCTGTATTCTAAGGAGTGCTTTAAACTGGGACTGAAACAATTATTTGACATTATAGACGTGTGTGTAAGAGGCACCTGCCAAGTCCAGGTGATGTTACTTCCTAAATCTTAAACAATTCCACAAGCTAAAATGTAAAAACAAAACAAAACAAAACAAAAAACCTCTGTAGTCACAGAGCTTGCATTGCAGTGGGGGAACTAGATAGTAAGTAAATACATGTAGATTATCAATACTGGTGATATATGCTATAGAGGTAAAGTAGGAGAGGAGGATGGGGAGTATAGGGTGGGAGTTTGATTTCACTTCATTTCATTTCATTTCATTTCATTTCATTTCATTTCATTTCATTTCATGTTTATCCATTTATTTTGAAAGAGAGTACGTGAGCAGGGTAGGAGCAGAGAGAGAGGGGGAGAGAGAGAATCCTCATGGGAGGCTCAGTCTCATGAACCGTGAAATCATGACCTGAGTGGAAATCAAGAGTCAGACGCTTAATTGACTAAGCCACCCAGGCACCCGGAGTATAATTTTATTTTATTTATTTATTTTTTCAAGTTTATTTACTTATTTTGAGAGACAGAGTGTGAATAAGGGAGGATCGGGGTTGGGGGGAGGAGAGAATCCCAAGCACAGTGTCAGTGCAGAGCCCGATGTAGGGCTCTCTGGAAACCACACAACTGTGAGACCATGACCTGAGCCAAAATCAAGAGTCTGACGCTTAACGAACTCAGCCACCCAGGTGCCCCCAAGGAGTATAATTTTAAATAAGGAGTTCTTAGAAGGCCCCACTGAGTAGAGTTGTAGCAAATACCTGAAAGAAGTAAGGACTGAAGCTATGTAGGTGTTTGAGGGAAAAGTATTCCAGGCACGGCTGGAGCAGAATGAGCAAGGGAAATAAAAGAGATGAAGTAAAAGGGTGTGTGTGTGTGTGTGTGTGTGTGTGTGTGTGTGTGTGTGTGTGTAGGGGGGAGGAAAGCAGGATGTATACACTTTTGACAGACTTTGGTTTGTACTCAGAGGGAAGTGGGGAGCTACTTCAGTATTTTAAATAAGGAAGTGATCTGATCTGATGCACATTTGAACAGGTTCACTCTGACCACTATATTGAGAGAGGACTGTGTGGAGGGTTGGAGACAAAAAGAGGGCGACGAGTTACAAGGCTATTGTAATAATCTAAGTAACAAAATAACTTGAATGCAATTTTGGATGTATTTTCAAGGTATGATTTGTTGACAGATCAGATGTGGAACATGAGAAAGAAGTCAAGGACGACTCCAACATTTTTGATCTGAGCAACTGAAAGAATGGAGTTGCAATTTAAGGAGATGAAAAAACTCTAACAGGGGCAAGGTAGATGTGGAATTTAGATTGGGACTTATGCCTGCCTGATATATCTGTAGTCACATTAAAGTGGAGGTGTTGAGTAGCTGGAGGCATATGTTATGTGTGTGGAATGGAGAAAACTGGGCTAGAATTACAGATGTGGGAGTGGTCGGCATAGAGATGGTATTTAAAACCACAGGACTGGATTAGATCACCAAAGGAAATGAGTGTATATTGAAAAGAAGCCCAAGGACAAAATCAGGGGCACTCCAGAGTGCAGAATTCAGGAAGGTGAGAATCAAAGAACCAACTCCTTAGGAGTTGCCAGTGAGTAGGAGGAGAATCAAGACAAGAGTGGTCCTGGAGGCCAAGTGAATATAGCATTCAAGGAGAGAGAACTCAACTGAGTCAAATTTCACAGTTAGGTTAAGTAATGTGAATACACATTTGAGCAAAGGATTCACCACGTGAAGGTCACTGCTAGCCTTGTCTAGAGTGTTTGCTGAATGAAGGAGTGAATGAATGGGACTTTTTTTGCCACTTATATATTTAAATTTTTTAAAAATATTTACTTATCTTTGAGAGAGTGCTAGTGTGGAGGGGAGGGGCAAAGAGAGGGGGACAGAGGATCTGAAGCCAGTTCCGTGCTGACAGCAGAGAGGCAGATGCAGTGCTCACTCGAACTCACATGTGAGATCACGACCTGAGCCGAAGTCGGACGCTTAACCGACTGAGCCACCCAGGCGTCCCTCACCATTTATATTTGGCCAGGACCCAAGAGGGCAAGGACTAGATCTTTGCTTCTCCAGGAAGAGTTTGATGAGTTTGATAAGTGATTGTAGAACTGACTGAATGAAAATGGTTTCTCCCTCAATGTCCCTCAATATCCCGTTTCCTACTTTATTTTCCTTAGAATTGTAGTGTGTGGGAAACTGCACACAGTTCCCAATCTTTGGCAGCCAGTCTATCTGGAACTGGCTGTGCCTATCATCTCTGTACTCTTCCACAGCACCATACTACACCCTAAGCCCTTCAGGGCAAAGAAGTCATCAACATCAAAAAACAAATCACAGGAGGGCACCTGGCCTGGGTGGCTCAGTCGGTGGAGCATCCAGCTGGGGTTGTTATCCTGGAGTCATGAGACACTTAACTGACTGAGCCACCCCGGCGCCCCAATCCTCAGGAACCTTGAAACTAAAAAAGTATTAACTCCATTTTATAGGTAAGGAACCTAAAGCTTAAAGAGGGTAAGTTATTTTTCTCTAACGACACACCAATGTTAGCAAGGGGAGAAACTGGAATGTGTCCACAGAGTTACATGATTTCAAGGTTAAGCTTTTTGCACATTCCCCAAAGAACTGGAGACAACAATGTGAGATTCCTTAGAGATGCGCTGCTGAAAGGCAGTCATTACAAAGAATTCTGGACAGCTTTCCCTGGCCATTCTTGGCTCTGTGTGTGTTGAGGGGCAGTCCAGTCTGTTTCTGTTATTCAGGGACCAATTATTCCA
The DNA here is from genome assembly GCF_018350175.1 of Felis catus. Lineage (NCBI taxonomy): Eukaryota > Metazoa > Chordata > Mammalia > Carnivora > Felidae > Felis > Felis catus. The sequence goes on from NC_058368.1 coordinate 140,810,730, forward strand.
TTCTCATGGCATGTTCAGGACCATTTGCTTCTCTTCGTTTTCAACCATTTATTTTCCTACTCCTACAAGATCCTCTGCCAGGACAGAGGGAAGAGGCAGAAAGCTAACCATCCATGTAGGTAACTTTGGGGAAATGTTGTATTGGGGATATGCTTGAGACAACTGGCTAAGATGACATTTTACACAATTTTGTCTGCCTGAATGATCTGGAATCCACATTAGTTCTGTTAATTGGCCCCATGGTGGGTTCAGTTAGAGGCTGCACAGGGCCCTGATCATTTATAAGCTCCATCCTAGAAACTCACAGGTCTGTGGCCATTTGGTTCATGGTTCTTGAAAAATTCATAATAATCACCGACAACTGATTCATCAGACTTTATTTAGTCTTCTAAGGAGAAAGGATTCTCGGGGCTCAAACCCCTCAAGAGGCTATGTGGACTCACCTAATCTGGCCCCTCAGCCTAGGAGGGAACTCCGCACTCCAGCATACTCCACTCATGGCCTGGTCCTTTGGTGCAAGTCAGGCAGTGATGTGGCCCTTAACCTCAGCAGGAGGCTCTCAGGACGGTACCAGCGGGACTTGTTAGAAATCTTTCTATATTGAGCCAAAACCAGCCTCCCACTGGAGCTACTCAAAACCTGTCTAAGCCTCTTCTATGAGCTAATCCTTCAAACATCTGAGGACAACACTAATGTTTCTCTTTTCTGCTCCTCCATTACCCGAAAGTTTAGCTGGTAGCTTTAAACTTTATTTTACCTTTTCAAAGCAAGTAAAAAATATAAGAAAGTATTACCAGTATGATGCTGGCCCTTGTGCACCCATCCCCAAAGTCTCACTCCTTTTCTCCCCACCCCCTCTATCAGCTTTTTTATTTCTTTGGACTACTAGCTCCCAATGCAGGGGAGACTCTGATGTGGCATTTACAGTGCAGTGATTAATGGAAAGTGGCGGTGGTAGACTGGAGATTAAATGTGGCGTGCGTTTACAAACTGTACCTATAAACTGCGTACTTGTGGGCAATTTATCCAGCCTTTCTAAACTCCATTTCCTCAGCTGTAAAATGGGAATAATAAACATACTTAATGCGCAGCTTGTTGTCGGGGTTAAATTAGATAATGTTCCAAATCGTTAGCTCTAGGCACTAAAGCAGCTCTTCCAACTATCACCTCACAGACGAGAAAATGGGCCTAGAAGGGCGTGAAGAGGTTTTTTTCGAGGTCACAGCTAGTTAACAGCAGAGCCGGAAACCCAATTCCAGATCCCTGACCCTCTGGCGGGACCCCTTCCTGCTCCCCACCGCTTTGTTGGTGACCGAAGCCATCCATGTTGTCTCTGCAGATTAAAAACTCACCCCTTATCCCTTAGTGCCCGCTACGCTGAGAAGCTTCTACCAATAACTGACGACAAAGTCAGAGACCTCAGACCGTGGCTTTTTTCCATTTAGCAAAGGGGAGGGAAGGAGACCGGACCCTGGCTCCCCAGGAGTAATTAAAGGGTAATGGTAGTTTTAGGCGTGGCCAGGTCTAAAAGAACTCGAGGTCCGAGCGTTCCGGACTTTGCATTCCAATACAGCTACTTCACCCTCCCAGCCCCGCCCGCGGGCGGCTCCCGCACCCTCCCCAACAGCAGCTCTCGCACCTGCAGCGCGTAGGTGGGCGCCCGGGCTCCTGGCAAGACTGCGTGGGGCCTGACCCGCGCGTCGGACGTCCGAAGGGGCGGGGCCGAGCCCCGCGTTCCGGCCCCGGGGCGGGGCCTCGCGCAGGTGCGCGGAGACGCTCGGGTTTCACTGAAACTCATCCGTCTCCGGGGAGGCGAGCTCAGAGGCTTGGATTCGGGCAGGTGAGACGGTGGCTTTCTCTTGGAGCGGCGAGTGGGACTCCGAATTTCGAATCATTGGCGGCGAATGCCCTGCCCGCCTGGCGTCGGGGCTGCAGGAAGGATGCGAAGCCTGAGCTCGGTGTGGCTGCTGGGGGGCGCCATCCTGCTGGCGGCCTCTGCTTCCTGCAATCGCACCGTCCAAGGTGAGAAACTTGGTCAAGGAGGGCTCCTGCAGCTAAAGAGCCAGGGATCCCAGGCACATGCACTGGTGGTGGAAGCTGGGCAGGTGCACGAAAGGTGTTCTCTTGCCGCCGCGGCCACCACCTCTCGCACCCCCTCTCGGAGGCTTTAGTGGGGATCGCTGCGCCGGAGAGCAATGGGCTGGAACAACTGGGAGAGGCTGAAGTCCGCGGAGGAAGAGGAGGGAACGGAGTGCTTGCGTCTAAAGGGTACCTAGAGGGCTCAGCTTCCCCTCCCCAGGGTTGGCTTCTTTGTAAACATTCAGTCATTAAGGCGCTTTTCGCACACCGGTGGCAGGACCTCTTAGACTTAGTTGGCTCATAGCGGTGTGGAATGGGTGAGAGCCCGAGGCCTGGGAAACTTCTTCCTCGCTTTTTGTGACCTCCTCAACTTTCGGAGCCCCCTCTTTGGGGTCGGCTCCCGTAGTTCGAAACCGTCCTGGGGTCCGAAGCTCCTCTGGCACGGTGGATGGCCCGCGTATGGAAGGGCCGGACCCCGCTGGGTTTTCGGGGTATTGAGCGCTCAGCCTGGAGTTTTAGGCCAGTTGGGCGTCACGCGGATTTTACAAATGGAACTTCTTGGACCCTGCCATTTATTCGACTAGGTGACCTTACTGCGGCCCTGGGTTTCCGGGCCTTTATATGCCACACGGAACCTATTTGGGCCGCCATTGAGGTCTGTGTGACCCAGGCTGCCCGCTCCGGGAATGGAACAGCACGGGAGCCGTCCCGGCGGTGCTCAGGTGCCAGCTTGTGCAGGGCTGCCGGGTTCCGCAGGTGTCCTGCACCGGGTGTGCTCCAACTTGTCCTCCTGGGGGCGGGATCTCCCCTGATGAGCAGGCTTCTGAGGGTGTGGGGGATAGTTGGCCAAAGATAAAGCTGCTGTGATGCTAACGGGTGCCCGGCTGTTTGTGGCTGTCCGGGTAGTCTCAAAAGGGAGGTTTAAATTTCCCCGTGAATTTTGTAAAGGCGCAAATCACTGTCAACTTGAATTAGATTGAAGAATGTGATTCTTTTGCCTCTGGAATTACAGAAAAGGGTGTTCTAGTATATACTTGAAACTTGCACCACTGTATAACTTTTTTGGGCACCATTACAATAAAGGCATTTATTAATTACCAGGAGGTGTTGAAACTGTAATGAACACGTTTCGATTTGCCTTTGTCTTTTAAACTTGGAAACTTAAGTAAAGCTAAGTATGTGCAAACATTAAGAAAAAAAATGTAGGTATAGATGACCCATAGCTTTTCTGATTTATACAGTTCCTGTAGGGAGGTAGCCCTGAGGATTTAGCTGGTCCTTGTTTACAGATTGAGGGAGCTGGCTGGGAGGTGGGCATTCTTGGACAATGTGGTGAACTTGTTTAACAACAACAACAAAATCAAGTTACTTGTTAACCAGAAGTATTTAACATTGCACCTTGAGGGGTTTTGTTTTGTTTTTTCCCCCTCCACATACTTTTTTGTTCCTTTGCATGGTAACTTTCCTAAAGGGTTAGTTAGGTAACAGACTTAGGTAGATGGAGCTTTCCTCCCAACTTGAAAGTATATTGAATTTGATTAAGAAATAGAGCATCCCCAAAGTTTTTCTGCCCCTTAGCATACCTCTTTGCTCATCCACTTTTACCTTTACCCTTGTGCATGTTTCTCAGTTTGCTACCAGGCAGATATTTGGTTTGATTTTCTTCCCAGGCTTTTTTGATCTCACCCTAAAGACTGACTCATGGAGGGCAACTCTGCCTAGAATATACCTTTCTCATTTTACAGATGGGGGCCACTGAATTGGGGGTGGAGGCAAGGAAAACACTCTGTCAGGCCACATTCGCATTCCAGTCACAACATTAATTGATAATTATTTGTGTAAATATGTTTAATCTGTCTTCCTCCTGGATCATAAACTCTGGGAGGCCATGGACTCTAGTGTCCTCTCCATCACCATGGTCCAGCACGGTCTCATTATCTAAAGGACCTCAGTAAATATTGAATGAGGAATGAAGTGAGGGGACTTGGCCCTAGTGATCTGGCAAGGTGATGGAAGTTTTGCGTTTCAGCCAGCTTGTTTTAAGCTCTTCTTTCTACCACATCACAAGCCTAGGAGGTCCCCTATGATTCAGTGATTCTGTTCTTCTTTTGGAGACTGAAACTTCTGTTCTCTTTGTAATTGACTACGAATTATACAAGTAGTATGTCATCACTGTAGAGCAATAATGAACAAAATTTTCTTTGAAAAAGACAAGTTTAATTACATCATTTTCAGTACCCAAAGTATACCACTTCTGACATTTTTTAAAATGTTTTTTTAAATAATTTTTTTAATGTTTTATTTATTTTTGAGAGAGAGAGAGACACACACACAGAGTAGAGCAGGGGAGGGGCAGAGAGTAAGGGAGACACAGAATCCGAAGCAGGCTCCAGGCTCTGAGCTGTCAGTGCAGAGCTGGACGCGGGGCTCAAACTCGTGAACTGAGAGATCATGACCTAAGCTGACGTCGGACACTTAACGGACTGAGCCACCCAGGCACCCCCACTCCTGACATTTTGTTTGTATCCTTTCCCATTCTTTATACATCCTTGCATAAAACATGTACTCACAAGCAGAAAGTCTTTCTGTACAGCATGGGATTATATAAACGTCAGTATCATGTCAGTAAATAAAAACACTTTTAAACTCTACAACATGTTATAAGAGGATTTATCATAATTGAAAAATTAATCTGTTAATGGACACATGGCGTATTTCCAATGTTTCGTAATGAGAGAGAATACTATAATGAATGTGAAGATGGGACTCGAAATTTCTGTTTGGTTTCTTGCCTGCTTTGTGCATAGTTACTAATTAACCCAAGTAGATGATGTTTTAGTGCTCTGTGTTTGACTTTCTTATGGTTTTATTAGCCGGGCAAGTGTTGAGAAGAAAACAGTTCATCCTGAAAGAACACATGAAAATTTACTGATGTGTACCTAGGGAGAGGTCTCTGGTCATTGAAGCTTTTATTTTTTAGCCTGTGTTCCCAGATATTGGAAGCAAATAGATTTGTGGTGAGGAGATAGTAAGGAAAAGGTTACAAAAGGATACTTCCCACAAATAAAGTACTTGATCTGTACTTGGTTTGGTGGGGAGGGTGGGCCACTGGAGGATGCTTAAAATAACAAAGAACAAGTAATAGTTTTAAAGTTAAAGTCGTTAAAAGTTTAAAGAAAAAGTTTTCCATGCATTTCCCCCACAATTGTCTAAATCAGAAGTGTTTTAAAACAGCGAAAATCCCCCATTCTTTCTCCTCTCCAGTGTCAGTGGACTTCTATGCCCAATACAGTAAAACCTTGCTTTGGGAGCCTAATTCGTTCCGGAAACATGTTTGTAATCCCAAGTACTTGTCTATCAAAGCAAATTTCCCTGTAAGAAATCATGAAAACTCAGGTTATTCATTCCACAACCCCAAAAGATTCATATAAAAATTGTGACAGTACTGTATTGTATTATAATAAATACTGTATTATAATAAAAAATAATAAATCCAAAATATAAAGAAAAATAAACAAATTAACCTGCACTTATCTTTGAAAACCTTTGTGGCTGGTGTGAGGAAGATGAGAAAGGAGGGTTTTGTGTAGGACAACTTTGTCACTAACGGAATCACTGCTATCTCTTGGCTCAATGGAATCTTTTTCTGCATGGGGGCCACTGTATATGCTCACACGGGTGTTGACTATAGTACAATATTAATAAACTCTTGCCGTATACTGTATTTAATGTAACTGGCAATAGGTCAGCAGAGGAAAGGGTCTGTATCTGTGGGCAGCCTGACCTACAATGAAGCAAAGCATCCCTAAGCTTACTCTTGTTTGCAAAAGCAAAGGACTGTCAGTAGGTGCTTTGAAGTGACAAAAAGTACACTAATGCCAGTCGTGGGCACCTACCACTGTTCTGAAAAATAACTGATTTTTGCCAAACACCGCAGCCTGAGACCAAGCATCTGAGCATGGGAGACAATCACCCACAATCCCACATTGCGAGAGAGAGAGAGAGAGAGAGAGAGAGAGAGAGAGAGAGACCCTTAGTTGTGATCATGTGATGTTCAACATCACATACTGCTCACATGTATTATCACTCATTTATGAACTTAAAATTTATCAGAAATGTTTGCTTGTCTGGCAGAACACTCAAATAACAAGTTACTTGCAATCCAAGGTTTTACTGTATATATATTTTGTAACAGTAGAAGGATTTTATTAGATATACTATGCCATAATTTTTTTAATGTTTATATACTTATGGTGAGGGGTGGGGCAGAGAGAGAGAGGGAGAGAGAGAATCCCAAGCAGGCTCAAAGCTCAGTGCAAAGCCCAATGCAGGGCTTGATCCCATGACTGTGACATCATGATCTGAGCCAAAGTCAAGAGTCACACACTTAACTGACTGAGCCATGTAGGTGCCCCACGATTTATTTTTTTAACCTAATCTGCTCATGGTCAGTATGGGGAAATTTATCCATACTTTTATAGGGGGAATATTATTCATTATATAAATGTCAGAAGTTACTGAACTAGTCTCCTTTTTTTTTTTTTTTAAAGTAATCTCTATGCCTAACGTGAGACTCAGACTTATGACTTGGAGATCAAGAGTCACATGCTCTACCCACTGAGCCAGCCAGACACCCCAAACTAGTCTCCTTTTTTTTCTTTTTTTAATCTTTTTTTTTTTAATGTTTATTAGAGAGAGAGAGACAGAGCGTGAGTGAGGGAGGAGCAGAGAGAGAGAGAGAATCTGAAGCAGGCTCCAGGCTCTGAGCTGTCAGCACAGAGCCCAACACGGGGCTTGAACCTCTCAAACCATGAGATCATGACCGGAGCTTAAGTCGGATGCTTAACTGACTGAGCCACCCAGGCGCCCCTTTTCTTTTTTTAAATGTAAATTTTTTCATTTTTTTAAGTTTATTTATTTATTTTGCGAGGGAGAGAGAGAACAAGTGGGAGAGGGGCAGAGACAGAGGGAGAGAGAGAATCCCAAGCAGGTTCTGCACTGTCAGCACAAAGCCTACTGCGGGGCTTGAACTCAAGAACTGCAAGACCATGACCTGAGCCGAAATCAACAGTCAGCCACCACCCAGGTGCCCCCTAGTCTCCTTTTTAATAGTTATTGAGACTAACTTTTGTTTTAAAGTTTATGATTACTTTTTTTATTTTTGAGAGAGCACGATCGGGGAGGTGCAGAGAGAGAAGGGGATAGAGGATCTGAAGTGGGCTCTGTGCTGGCACAGAGCCTGATACAGGTCTTAAACTTACGGACTTCGAGATCATGACCTGAGCCGAGGTCAGACGCTTAACCGACTGAGCCATCCAGGTGCCCGGAGACTGTTTTTATTTTATCATGACACACAATATTGCAGTAAATATTCTTGTACATAACAGTATTTCTGTGCACGTTTGCTAGTATGTATGCAGGGCAGATTCCTCTAAGTAAGTTCATAGGTCCTAGGGCACTTTAAATTTTGATGTTTTGCCCCAGTGACCTTGAAAAAGATTGTACCAATTAACGCTCCTTCGAAAAGGAAACCCAAACGATGTGGAGGCCTGTGAAGTCAAAAAAGAAAGTTCTCCCCTCCACACCCATTCTACTCCACAGATAATGGCCATTGTTTATAGTTTGGTTAGTATCCTAGATTTCAGATTTCAAATTATAATTTTGTTATACCAAAGCATATTGCTCTGTCAGGGGCTTTTTTCAGTTGATAGTATATTGTAGCTCTTAATTGCATTTCAGTATTACTGGATAGTAAGTATAGCATCTACTGTTAATGTTAGAAACCATATGGGGATATGGTAAGTTAGGAATAGGGGCTAATGAACATTGCTTGTTTTCCTTTTATTTTCCTTTTGCAATTGGGGTGGGGGGTGCTGCTTTGAGTATCTGTGGGTATGTGTTCTTGCATACTTGGGCAAATATTGTTGATTATTGCCCATAAATGGGGATGTTTTTATAGCCAGTACTGTATTTTATTTTTAGTTAAGAATTTTTTTTAATGCTTGTTTATTTTTGAGAGACAGAGCACAAGCGGGAGAAGGGTAGAGAGAGAGGGAGACACAGAATCCGAAGCAGGCTCCAGGCTCTGAGCTGTCGGCACAGAGCCTGGCATGGGACTTGAAGTCATGAGCTGTGAGAATATGACCTGGCTGAAGTGAGACACTTAACCAACTGAGCCACCCAGGGGCCCCTATCGCCAGTACTTTACATGTGCTCAAAGTTCATACGTGCATTTAATTTTTTTCCCACTATGAAATAGAAAAGATTTTAGCTGATCTATAGATGGGAGATTATAGGTAGGTAGATAGGAAGGTGGATAGATAGGTAGATAGTTGGGAGCTGGGATAGTATCAGTTCTAGATGAGTTCTGGGAGTTTTGGTGACTGACATAGGACATTGTAAGCAGTAAAAGTCTGCACTATGCTGAAAAGGCTTTAAGGATCTTTGAGTAGCATCTTGATGTTTACTAGTGTTTTTTGTTTTTTGTTTTTTTAAACGTTTATTTATTTTTGAGACAGAGAGAGACAGAGCATGAACGGGGGAGGGTCAGAGAGAGAGGGAGACACAGAATCTGAAACAGGCTCCAGGCTCTGAGCAGTCAGCACAGAGCCTGACGCGGGGCTCGAACTCACGGACCGCAAGATCACAACCTGAGCCAAAGTCAGCCGCTTAACTGACTGAGCCATCCAGGCGCCCCTGATGTTTACTAGTGTTAAACAACATGCTCCTGTGTGCTCTGTGACTGGTACAGTGAACACAGTTACTGTGAATGCTATGTTTTAAATGTTTATTTTATAACGTATTTTGAGAGAGGGGGCATGTGCATGCAGGGGTGGGGACAGAGAGAAAGAATCCCAAGCAGGCTCTGTGCTATCAACGCAGAGCCCAAGGCTTGCTCATTTTCTGGAACCGGGAAATCATGACCTGAGCTAAACTCAAGATCAGATACTTAACCAACTGAACCACCTAGGTGCCCCATGAATGATATTTTTGATTGAGACCATTCAAGGTTACATGTTGGAATATTCTCAGGAAATTTTTCTCAATCTCTTCCTCTCTCCTTTTTTTTTTATTTATTTTTATTTTAGTATTTCTTACTGTTCCCCCCCCCCCCCTTTATTTTACTGTTCTTATTGAAAACAGATTTTGATCTCTACAGGAACCTTCCTGACCTGGTATGTGCTTGTTTCTATGGAGAATTTTAAACATACGAAAGTAGAAGATTATAGTGAATTCCACACTCAGTTTCATGATGCTGTAGCCTGTTTTTTGTCATATTTTTTAACAGCTTTGTTAAGATAATTTGCATGCCGTTCAGTTCACCTACTTAAACTCTACAGTTCTATAACTTGAAGAAAATTCACAGTTGTATATCCATCACCACAATCAACTTTAGAACATTTTCATTACCCCAAAAGAATATCCCACCCCACCCCAGCCCACCCCTGAGCCATCACTCCCCAGTCGCCCCATTTCCCCAGCTGCTGACACCTATCATTCTACTTTTCTGTCCATGGATTTACTTATTCAGGGCGTTTGATGCAGATGAAATCATACACTCTGCGTGTTCCCTGGTGACTGACTTCTTGTACTTAGTCTTTTCAAGGTTCATCCATGTTGTAGCGTGTGTCAGTACTTTTACTGTGAACTAATATTCCACATTTTGTCCATTTATCAGTTGATGAACTTTTGGGATTGTTTTCCACTTCTTGATGCTTACGAATAGTGCTGTCAGCATCCATGTACACATTTTTGTGTGGACATGTGTTTTTATTTGTCTTAAGTATATACTAGGAGTGGGAATTGCTGGCTCATATGGCACCTCTACACTTAGCCATTTGAGGACCTGCCATCTTGTTTTCCACAGCGACTACACCATTTTACATTCCCACCAGAAGTATCCGAAGCTTCCGGTCCTTGTGTTACTTTGAAAGGAGTGCAAATATAATTTCATCTTAAGATGTTTCAGTATGTATTCATAAAAGATGAAGATTTTGTTGTCAAACATAACCACGTAACCACTTAAAATACATCCTTAACATAAAATATTCAGTCAGTATTCAAATTTCTGTCTCATAAGTGTCATAAGTACTACTTTTTTTTTTTATTAAAAAAATTTTTTGGGGGGCTCCTGGGTGGCTCAGTCGGTTAAGTGTCCGACTTCAGCTCAGGTAACGATCTTGCGGTCCGTGAGTTCGAGCCCCGCGTCAGGCTCTGGGCTGATGGCTCAGAGCCTGGAGCCTGTTTCCGTTTCTGTGTCTCCCTCTCTCTCTGCCCCTCCCCCGTTCATGCTCTGTCTCTCTCTGTCCCAAAAATAAATAAACATTAAAAAAAAAAATTAAAAAAAATTTTTTTTTTCTCTGGGGGTTCCTGGGTGGCTCAGTCAGTTAAGCGACTGACTCTTGGTTTCGGCTCAGGTTCGTGGGTTTGAGCCCTGCAATGGTTCCATGCTGATAGCGCAGGGCCGCCTTGGGATTCTGTCTCCCTCTCTCTCTACCCCTCCCTCTCTCTCTTTCTCTCTCTCCCAAACAAATAAGTAAGCTTAAAAAAATTTTGTAAGCTCTACACCCAATGTGGGGCTTGAACTCACAACCCCGAGATCAAGAGTTACATGCCCTACTGACTAAGCCAGCCAGACCCCTGTATAAGCACTATTTTAAAAGTTGTTTGAATCAGGATCCAAATAAGGCTCACCACACATTGCACAGGTTGATAGGTCTTTTAAATTTTTTAATGTGTGAGTCCCTGCTCCACACCTCTTTCTCTCTTATTTTGTGTTTGTTTTGTGATTTATATTTTGAGGAAATTAAGTCCTTTGTCCTGTAGCAGTTTCCACATTCGGGATTTTGCTGGGTCCATTCTTGTTGTGTTTTTTAATATATCTTACTGTTTTCTTTATTTCCGTTAGTTTGGCGGTTGGATCCACGTGCTTGATCAGATTCAGGTTTGTTGTTTTTTTTGCAAAGTTAGTTCCATGGTGCTTCTTTTCTTTTTTTTTTTTTTTTTTAATGTTTATTTATTTTTGAGAGCGAGAGAGAGCAAGCCTGGGGGAGTGGGGACAGGGAGAGGGGAATAGAACATCTGAAGTGGGCTCTGTGTTGACAGCAGCGAGCCTGATGTGGGGCCCGAACTCACAGAGTGTGAGATCTTGACCTGAGCCCAAGTCAGATACTCAGCCCACTGAGCCCACGGGTGCTTCTTGTCTTAGGCACACAATGTCTGGTTATCCTTTTTGTGATATTATTTTTTTTTTAATTTTTTTTCAATGTTTATTTATTTTTGGGACAGAGAGAGACAGAGCATGAACGGGGGAGGGGCAGAGAGAGAGGGAGACACAGAATCGGAAACAGGCTCCAGGCTCTGAGCCATCAGCCCAGAGCCCGACGCGGGGCTCGAACTCACGGACCGCGAGATCGTGACCTGGCTGAAGTCGGACGCTTAACCGACTGCGCCACCCAGGCGCCCCCTTTTTGTGATATTATTAACCGTGGAAATCAATGCCTAGGTTTTTCTCCCTTTTATAAAGCAAACTATATAATTTTTGTTGGTACTAAAAAAAAATTGAGTTTTCTTTGTGATAATTCTAAAATCTTGGTGGCTCCGCCCTACAGAAATGCAGGCTAACTCATTGAATTAGTCTCTGGTGGGGTGTGTCTAGGGTGGAGGACCTAGATCTTTAATGGCAGAGTTCATCGGAACACAGTCCACCAGTCAGTTACCAGCTCTGCCCCATTCCCTCTCTGGAGAGTTTGTGAACATTTTACCGACACAGGATTCACAGGATTCTTTTACAGCTCTGGAAGGCTTCAAACATGTTGATATTAATACAAATAAATATATTAATTATTAGAGAAGGAGCTAATTTAAAGATAGTCATTTTTAAAATGGTAACATTTGGGGCACCTGGGTGGCTCAGTCGTTGGAGCATCTGACTCCTGCTCAGGTCATGATCTCACACGGTTCATGAGTTCAAGCCCCGCATTGGGCTGTGCTGGCTGTGAGGCGCCCACTTTGGATCCTCTGTCTCCCTCTCTCTCTGCCCCTCCCCTGCTCTCTCTCACACACTCTCTCTCGAAAATGGGTAAACCTGGGGCGCCTGGGTGGCGCAGTCGGTTAAGCGTCCGACTTCAGCCAGGTCATGATCTTGCGGTCCGTGAGTTCGAGCCCCACATCGGGCTCTGGGCTGATGGCTCAGAGCCTGGAGCCTGTTTCCGATTCTGTGTCTCCCTCTCTCTCTGCCCCTCCCCCGTTCATGCTCTGTCTCTCCCTGTCCCAAAAATAAATAAACGTTGAAAAAAAAATTAAAAAAAAAAAAAAAAAGAAAATGGGTAAACCTTAAAAAAATAATAAAATGTAAAATTTTACATTTAAAATTTTCTGTTTGAGAAAAAATATCGTGTGGAGTCGGCATAGTTTGGTCTCAAAGGATTACAACACGTGAGCTCAGGTCAGGGCCCCAGAGGGGCAATGCGGTATAGACTTTAGAAGCCTGGACTCTAGAAATCGACTGCCTGGTGTTGAGTCCCGACTCCTAGCTAGCAACTGTTTAACCTTGGGAAAGTGACCCAGTTTCTTGGTGCGTCAGTTTACACATCTGTAAGAGGATGATCTGTTAATAGTACATCCCTCACAAGGCGGTTGTGAAAGCAAGTTAATACATGTAAAGTGTTGGAAGCCATGTTGGACACAGGATACGAGCCCTTAGTAAGAGCTCTTACTGACTATTGTAGTTATTGTATTTTGTAGAGCTGTGCTCCTATAGTCCCCAGCTAGTGCTCCTGTTTTGTGTGGATTGGCTACTAACTGGATCAGCCCAAGGCACTAAAGAAATGGGCAGGAGAGCTCTTGATTCTCCCTCATTTCCTTCAGTGGTGTGCCTAGCTGAGCCTCTCCGTCCCTCCCAGGTGTGTTGAGCACCTGCTGTATGTCCAGGGCTATGCCAGGGACTGTGGGACTTAGAAAAACATTATGACATGGTCCTATAATCTCACACAGAGACCCTTACCATTGTGAGGTCCAGGGGGCATTCCACAGACATCTCATCTGTTAATAAAAAAACAAAAAACAAAAACAAAAAAAACCTGGTCTCTTGAGGTGTTTCAAACTTGGTTACTCTGCTAACTGGTTTTGAAAAACAAGTGGGGTCATGAAGTCAGGTAGAGGGTGGTGACTGGCTCTTCATAAGGTTGAACTAGAATACCGTAGAAAGTACTAGAGTGTAGCCTGTGTGATCAAGGTAGTTGTTTTGTGAAACTTTTTTTTTTCCATCATGGATAATACATACTGGAACCGGGTTACCGTATAGAATGTTTCTTACTGTTTTAGTCAAGTAGTTGAAGAACACTGTAATACATAGCAATATTCTGCTATTTTAATTTAAAGATAATTCATACTCTTTGGAAAAAATTATAAAAGAAATAAGAAGAGATTGGTCTACCTGAGTGTTTAGTTTCCTGTGGCTGCCGTAACAATCGGCGCAAGCTGGTGGCTTTATTTATTTATCTTAAGTTTATTTATTTTGAGAAAGAGAGAGCATGAGCAGGGGAGGGGCAGAGAGAGAGGAGAGGGAGAAGCATTCCTTGGCTGGTTCTGGCAGGGCTCCAACCTCTGCCTCCATTTTCATATTGTTTTCTCCTTTTGGTGCTCTCTTCCATTTCTCTCAAATCTCCCTTTGCCTTTATTTTTACTAAAAAAAATTTTTTTTAATTTATTTGTTGAGAGAGAGACAGAGGGAGCAGGAAAGGGGCAGAGAGAGAGGGAGAGAGAGAATCCCAAGCAGGCTCCACACTGTCAGCACGGAGCCCAATGCGGGGCTCGAACCCACGAACCAGGAGATCATGACCTGAGGTGAAACCAAGAGTCAGATGCTTACAAGACTGAGCCACCCAGGCACCCCGCCCCCCACCCCCTTGGCCTTTCTTTTATAAAGACACTTGTTGGATTTAGGGCCCACCTAGATAATCCAGAATGATCCTCTCATCTCAATATCCTTAATTACACCTACAAAGATACTTTTTCTGTTTTCTTTGTTTTAAGTTGTTACTTTTTGACAGAAAAGAGAGTAAGTAGGGGAGGGGCACAGAGAGAGGGAGAATCCCAGGCAAGCTCACTGTCAGCACAGACCCCAATGTAGGGCTTGAACTTGCAAACTGTGAAACCATGATCGGAGCTGAAACCAAGAGTCCAACGCTCAACCTACTGAGCTACCCAGGTGCCTCAAGATCGTTTTTATTTTCTTTTTTCCTTAAAATTGTTTATGCTTATTTTTAAGAGAGAGAGAGAGACAGAGTGTGAGCAGGGGAGGGGCAGAGAAAGAGGAAGACAGAATCCAAAGCAGGTTCCAGCTCCAAGCTGTCAGCAGAGCCCAATGCAGGGCTCAAATGCATGAACCGTGAGATCGTGACCTGAGCCGAAGTTGGACACTTAACCGACTGAGCCACCCAGGCGCCCCAGATCATTTTTCCAATAGGATAATGATCACAGATTCTAGGGATTAGGACATGGACGTTTCATTTTGGGGGCTACCTTTCAATACACTACACTAAATGAAAACTGAAGTATTGATCTCCATACCCTTTATTTCTCCACCCAAGCTAACTTAACAGAAACCTCAAGAGAAGTGAACAATCTCGCTGAACATGGGTGCAAAGCTAGGGGACGAAAAAGTAATGACTAAGCATAAAAGTTACCAAATAAACTTGTGAGTATTTTAACCTCCTCCCTGGCATACTGTGATGCAATTTGCTGTATTTTCTCTACGTGGTGAAGAGAGAGAGAGACCTGTTCCTCAGAATTCGTGTCATCCAGTTGTCCCTCGTTTTCTTATTCAACTCCATGAACACTTGGTTAGGTAGGATGTAGACTGGATATGCCATTTGTTTGTGGTTTCTAAAGTTTAATGCAAATATGGGAATGATAGCATAAGTTGTTAAAGCTTGCCATGATACTTGCTTGAAAGTCAGAGCACAAATTTGTCTGAATACAATAGTGCAGTGACCTGTTCCGTGATCTTGAGGCCAGAAGACTTGCCTGCCAGCTGGCCTCTGTAGGAAGGTTTCCAGGAGTCCCCCACAGAAGTGGGGGAATCCCTGCCCAAGGCTTGGGCTGTCCTTGTGGGTGGAGAGGGAATGTACCTTGTGCTCCTGGGAATTTCCCTATGTTGGACTTTGGGATAGGGAATGACTGATAGGCCAGGCTGGATCTAGTCTCACAGCCAGAGTGAGATGGATGGCCATTATAACAACAGAGACGGGGTGCCTGGGTGGCTCAGCCCATTAAGCATCCGACTTTTGATCTTGGCTCAGGTCATGATCTCATGGTTTGTGAGATCGTGCTCCGAGTTGGGTTCTGCGCAGAAGAGTGCAGAGCCTGCTTGAAATATTCTCTCTCTCTCTCTCTCTCTCTCTCAAAATAAATAAACTTAACACACACACACACACACACACACACACACACACACACACACACACCAGTTAGGAACAGTCATTAGACTGTGGGTAGTTTGTAAAAATAAATTGAAGTACTATCAGTTTTTTTGAGATTCAATAGAAATCAATGTTCTATTCCACATGTACCCCACAACCCTCTGGAAAA
The DNA here is from genome assembly GCF_018350175.1 of Felis catus. Lineage (NCBI taxonomy): Eukaryota > Metazoa > Chordata > Mammalia > Carnivora > Felidae > Felis > Felis catus. Next base: position 140,826,402 of record NC_058368.1, read on the forward strand.
AAAATCCATTGTAAAAAACAAACCAACAAAACCCAATAATCCCATCCCCCAAAGAAAACCCTTGTAAGCATTTTGTACACTCCTGTCTTTAAAGTACTTTTATGTAGGAGCACCTGGCTGGGTCTGTTGGTGGAGCATGCCATTCTTCATCCTGGGGTGGTGAGTTCGAGCCCCATGCTGGGCATAGAGGTTACTTTAAAAAAAAAAAAAAAGACAACTTTAAAGTACTTTTATTTAAATAAACCAGCATTACTGCTGAAAGATTGATCTCTGTAATGACCCTTGTCTGCCTGGCCTTTCTTGTACAGGAACCAATAGAACGTCTAAAGGAAGAAGTCTCATTGGTAAGATTGATAGCTCATCTCAAATCACTGGGAAAGGAGTTACGGTGGAACCAGGCTTTTCTGTGGATGAGTTTTCTACCTCCGTCCTCACTGGAAAATTGACTACTGTCTTTCTTCCAATCGTCTACACAATTGTATTTGTAATAGGTTTGCCAAGTAATGGCATGGCCCTATGGGTCTTTCTTTTCCGAACAAAGAAAAAGCACCCTGCTGTGGTTTACATGGCCAATCTAGCCTTGGCAGACCTCCTCTCTGTGATCTGGTTCCCTTTGAAGATTGCCTATCACATACATGGCAACAACTGGATTTACGGGGAAGCCCTCTGCAAGGTACTCATTGGATTTTTCTATGGCAACATGTACTGTTCCATTCTCTTCATGACCTGCCTCAGTGTGCAGAGGTATTGGGTCATCGTGAATCCCATGGTGCACCCCAGGAAGAAGGCAAACATTGCCTTTGGTGTCTCCCTGGGGATATGGCTGCTGATTCTGCTGGTTACCATCCCCTTGTATGTCGTGAAGCAGACTGTCTACATTCCAGCCCTTAACATCACAACCTGCCATGATGTTTTGCCTAAGGAGGTGCTGGTAGGAGACATGTTCAATTATTTCCTCTCTCTGGCCATCGGAGTCTTTTTATTCCCAGCCTTCCTCACGGCCTCTGCCTATGTGCTAATGATCAGAACACTCCGATCTTCTGCTATGGATGAAAACTCGGGAAAGAAGAGGCAGAGAGCCATCAAGCTCATTGTCACCGTCCTGGCCATGTACCTGGTCTGCTTCACTCCCAGTAACCTTCTGCTTGTGGTGCATTATTTCCTGATTAAAACCTGGAGCCAGAGCCACGTCTACGCCCTGTACATTGTAGCCCTCTGCCTCTCCACCCTCAACAGCTGCATTGACCCCTTTGTCTATTACTTTGTTTCACAAGACTTCAGGGATCATGCAAAGAATGCACTCCTTTGTCGAAGTGTTCGTACTGTAAAGCGGATGCAAGTATCCCTCACATCCAAGAAATTCTCCAGGAAATCCAGCTCTTACTCTTCAAGTTCAACCAGTGTTAAAACCTCCTATTGACTCTTGCACCCCCTCCGTTGGTTGTTTTACAGGAGGATTTGGAACCTGCTTCGTGTTATGGGTATGTTTCTGTTGTTTCCTGACCAAGTGGGTCTCACCACATACCACCATGTATATGCAACATCTCTCAGGATTGCTGGAAGCTTCCCTGTTTGCATGAGGAAAGTCCCCCAAATTAATACAGATGTCAATTTTAGACTTCTTCTCAGATGCTCCCGGAAATGCAACCAACAGAAGCAAACTTTTCAGACGACGGTGAAAACACAGAGACCCAGTGACTTGTACAAACTAGTGTTGGCGTGCAGACAGAGTTCTTAGCTGAGACTACGTTTCTTTTACATCTGGGCTCAGTGCCAGCCCTCTTAGGGCTTCAGTGCCCTCAGAGATGATCAGACCAACTGACTGACTGTACAGATGAGGAGGCTAAAGAGGCGAAGAAGCTACTCACAGTAGGGGAGCTTCCGTTCCAACCAGTGGCAGCCAGTTAGTGTTGGACAGTACAGTGAGAATGTTCAGTGGAGTCCTCCTCCCACCTCCTCGTGGCTCTTGTTTACAAATGCAGGTTCGTCAGACTCAGGAATGAGAGCTCAGGGTCTGGGTCAGAAACCTGCGTTTTAATGAGCCTCTGCTGCATGTGCCCACACACACCAGCCTTTGAGAACCATGGGTCTGGGTGCTGCTTCTACTCACAAGGTGCCACAGGAGAAGCATACAGTGCTCTGGGTGTCTTTTGCAAGCAGCTTGTGATGACGTCTCTTTGTTGTCTCATCAGGGCTTTCAGTCATTTATCAGTCCTTTGAGGTTTTGGGTGTGCCCTTACCACGACAAGGAAAATACAGTGCAGATCTTAAAGGTGGAAATACAAATTGTGTGTAACTGTATACTGACTCAGAATCTTCAGGTAGTGTGAGTGACAGATGGTTTCAAAGTAAGGATGGCATTTGCCACTTAGTATTTTTCATAATTATAGTTGGACTATTTATTGTCAGTTTTCTTCACTTGCTACCAAATATGACATTGTAATGCCTTCACTGGATTTGAACCACATCTGTTTGGGAAAGAATGCTAAAGAGATGTGATTTACAGTATATTTAGGGGGCTATTTACCCCAAACTGAATTTGTAACTGTTGTATTTGTGTGTTTTTTTTTGAAATAATTTTATTGTAGAGATTTATAAATAACACATGACCCTGTTTTTTACAACTTATTTTTGAGTTGTGTGTTTTGTGGGTTATTTCTGAGGGAGGGCATGGGAGAAGGGAAACCCCAGCATTGCTCTTATAAAAAGCAATTATGTGTTGCTCACACTGTATTTCTTAGATAAACAGGGCCACACTCTGTATATTGCTTGGTAACAATTGTTTTCACTTAAGGTTTTAGCATTTTTTCCATGTTGTGTCTATAGGCTGACCTCCGTTTTTTTAAGGGATACAGACTTTGGGGTGCATGGGTGGCTCAGTGGGTTAAGCATCTGACTCTGACTGCGGTCGTGATCTCGCGGTTCATGAGTTCGAGCCCTACGTTAAGCTCTCCACTGACAGCGTCGAGCCTGCTTTGGTTTCTGTGTCTCTCTCTCTCTGCCCTTCCCCTGCTCGTGCTCTATCACTCTTTCTCCTTCTCTTTCAAAAATTAAGTATTAAAAAAAATGGTTTTAAAGGATACAGACTTCAATTTGGGGATATATTGTGATGTATTTAGTCATCTCCCTATGATGTTTCCTGAAGTCTCCTCTTTTTTTGTTGTTGTTATTAAAACAGTGCTCTGCACTAGACATCAGAGTAGACATCTTTGTGAGTATTTCTGTAGGATACGTTCCTGAAAGTAGAATGACCAGGTCAAAAGTTAGATAAGCATTCTAAATTTCGGTAACTCTCACCAAATTGCCTTCAGTAATTTGTGTTTCTACCAAAATAGTACCTTTGCACCTGTTTCCTGAAATGCTCTTTGACATGTGACCTATCAGTGTTTTGAAATTTTGCTAATTTTTTTTTTATTAAATTTTTTTTTCAACGTTTATTTATTTTTGGGACAGAGAGAGACAGAGCAGGAACGGGGGAGGGGCAGAGAGAGAGGGAGACACAGAGTCAGAAACAGGCTCCAGGCTCCGAGCCATCAGCCCAGAGCCCGATGCGGGGCTCGAACTCCCGGACCGCGAGATCGTGACCTGGCTGAAGTCGGACTCTCAACCGACTGCACCACCCAGGCGCCCCTTGAAATTTTGCTAATTTGACTAGAAACAAAATCTTAGCTGTTGTTTTACTTTGTACGGAAGCAGCACAGCTTAGTGGCTAACAGTGTAGCTCCTGGGCTGACAGGCAGGGCTGACTTCTGACCCCATCATATCTTGTTGGGTTTTTTTTACTTTAAAAAAATTTAATATATTTTTTAAATGTTTCTATATTTTTGAGAGAGAGAGAGAGAGAGCACGGGTGGGGCAGGAGCAGAGAAAGCAGACAGAGGATCTGAAGCAGGCTCGATGAGGACAGCAGTGAGCCCATATGGGGCTGAGACTCACAGACCGCGAGATCGTGACCTGAAGCCAAAGTCGGACGCTTAACTGACAGAGGTACCCAGGCACCCCCATCATATCTTGTTTTGTGAGCTTAGGGAAGATGCTTCTCTGTGCCTCAGTTTCCTCATTTTGTAAAATGAGGATAGTGATATTTTCCTCATAGTGTGGGGATGAAGTGTTTGGCACACTTATGCACTCAGGAATATTACGTAGCATTGTTGCTGTTGTTCTCGGACTGCTAATGAGATTTCATTTCTGGTCTGCCCCTTTCCACTCCAGTGCCTGTTTACACGCTGCCTTCCTTGCTTGCTCTGTTCTGAGTCTCCCAGCAGGCTTAGGTTGTCCTCATTTCACAGGTAAGAAACCAAAAGATGCAGGACGCTGAGTAACAAAGCAGCGGAAACAGATGGCTCACAGGGGCCCGGCAGGAGGTGTATGGGCTGATCCGTGAGGAACTTACTTTGGTATTTGCCATTTCTTTGTTAGTCATTTTTATAATACATGCTGGTGTATCAAACTGAACAAGAACATATAAAATGAGAATTTTCTTTCCTACCCATGCCCATTCTCATTTCCCAAAGGAAACAAATTTTGTAATAACTTACCTACAATATCTATATGTCTATTACACTCTTAAAACAAGAAATACATGTATATATATACACATGTGCATATATATTAACTAATAAATCAGCTAATATGGATCTTCCTCATTATTTTTAAAAGTATTTATTCATTTTTGGGGCACCTGGACGGCTCAATCGGTTAGGTGTCCAACTTCGGCTAAAGTCATGATCTCATGGTTCATGAGTTCGAGCCCCACATCAGGCTCTGTGCTGCCAGCTGGAAGCCTGGAGTCTGCTTCAGATTCTGTGTCTCCCTCTCTCTCTGCCCCACTCAAGCTTGCACTCTCTCTGTCTCTTAAAAGTGAATAAACGTTAGGGGTGCCTGGGTGGCGCAGTCGGTTAAGTGTCCGACTTCAGCCAGGTCATGATCTCGCAGTCCGTGAGTTCGAGCCCCACGTCGGGCTCTGGGCTGATGGCTCAGAGCCTGGAGCCTGTTTCCGATTCTGTGTCTCCCTCTCTCTCTGCCCCTCCCCCGTTCATGCTCTGTCTCTCTCTGTCCCAAACATAAATAAACGTTCAAAAAAAAAAATTAAAAAAAAAATGAATAAACGTTAAAAAAAATTTTTTTTTAATTTATTCATTTTCAAGAGAGCAAGAGATCGTGAACAGGGGAGGGGCAGAGAGAGAGATGGAGGCGGAGAATCGCAAGCAGGCCCTGCATTGTCAGCACAGAACCCAACGCTGGGCTTGAACCCACAAACCAGGAGATCAGGACCTAAGCTGAAATCATCGGACGCCTAGCCAACTGAGCCACCCAGGGCCCCATCTTCCTCATTATATTCAATGACAAGGTAGTATTCCATGTATGGATGATTGTAATATGGTCAGGGCCCTATAGAAGAGGATCGTTGTTTTGGTTCATTTTTCTTCACATCTTTGTACATTAAAAAGTAGAAAAGGGCACCAGGGTGGTTAAGTGTTTCTCTCTTGATTTTGGCTCGGGTCACCTCATGGAGATTGAGATGCATTGTGCTTGGCACTGACAGTGTGGAACCTGCTTGGGATTCTTTCTCCACTTCTCTCTGCCCCTCTGCCCCCCTCAAAGTAAATAAAGAAATTTTAAAAAAAGTTTTTTTTCTTTTTTTAACATTTTTTATTTATTTTTGAGACAGAGAGAGACAGAGCATGAACAGGGGAGGGGCAGAGAGAGAGGGAGACACAGAATCGGAAGCAGGCTCCAGGCTCTGAGCCATCAGCCCAGAGCCCGACGCGGGGCTTGAACTCACGGACGGCGAGATCGTGACCTGAGCCGAAGTCGGATGCTTAACCGACTGAGCCACCCAGGCGCCCCAAGAAACTTTAAAAAAAGCATTAAAGAAATGACTTGAGAGCTAGAACCCTAAGAATGTGTGTTTGCTGAAGCAAAAGCTTTTCGAATGATTACATTTCTTTTGCTTTTGAGAGGAGCTGACAAAGCCCCTGGGCTACCTGACTCTGCCCCTTACTGGACACGAATGAGGAACTCGGGCCCCAGCCCGGAAGCACCCTGGTTGTGGTTGTCTCTGCTCCTGTGTTGACTTTCTTATTGGGGTCTGAATTTTTTAAACTAGCTGCAAATTTGACTATTTTGCACTCCACTGGCTCTATTCAAATTAAGAGGGCCTTCTTACTTTTTAAGCAAATGTGGATTTGTGTCCCACTGCCAGACAGTAATACGGAAGGAATGGCCTTACTGGGAGTTGATCTGTGGCTATGTCCTTGGTGTCCCTTTAGTTGGCAGCAGAAGTTTCAGACCAACTAATTTCCTGGTTAATCAAGATTTCATAAATCCTGGGGCTGTAATCTCATCAGTATGCATAGTTTAGTGATTACAGCTTTCTTCCTGGAACTTGAACTCATTGGAGGCCCTTGAGAGGACTGGGCTGTGTTACAGAATCAAAGGTAGAGTTTGTCACTGCTGCCCTCAGTCTGGATTAAAATTACGAGTCTGTGCTACAGAGTTTGGATGTCTTCTTTTAATTTTTTTTTTTTTTTTATGTTTTATTTTGTATTTGAGAAAGAGACCGAGCGTGAGCAGGGGAGGGGCAGAGAGATGGAGACAGAATCTGAAGCAGGCTCCAGGCTCCCAGCTGTTAGCACAGAGCCGGATGCAGAGCTCAAATTCATGAGCTGTGAGATCACGACCTGAGCCAAAGTCAGTCGCTTAACCGACTGAGCCACCCAGGCACCCCTGGATGTCTTTAGAGAGAAGTTAGTGATTCCACCTAGTCAGAGGCCTGTGACATCCACCCATGCCCAGTTCTGAAAAAAGAAACTAAACAAAGATCAAGTCCCACATTAAAAAAAAAAATTATATATTTTGAGAGACAGCGAGCACTCACCCAAATGGGGAGGGGCAGAGAGAGGGCAAAAGAGAATTCCAAGCAGGCTTTGCCCTGTGTTACTGCCAGCTCAGAGCCTGACATAGGGCTCGAACCCACAAACCATGAGATTATGACCTGAGCCAAAACCAAGAGTCAATGCTCAACCAACTGAGCCACCCAGGTGCCCCAAGTCCCACATTTTTTTTTTCTTTCAAGCCAGAAATACTTGACTAAGATGGTTGTTCTTATCTAAATGGAAGTAATTGGAGTCACTCAGTCCACACCTCGTGCCCCACCTCGAACCACCCAGGTGCCCTGAGTCCCACATTTTTTTTTTTTCCTTTCAAGCCAGAAAGACTTGACTGAGATGGTTGTTCTTATCTAAATGGAGGTAATTGGAGTCACTGAGTCCACACCTCGTCTTTACTGAAGGAGAGTCTGAGCTGGCTTGGGTATGAGCTGCCCTTGCCTCCACCAGTTGCTCATTTTGTGGAATATTTCCCAGTCTCCGTCTTTATTGATGAGAAATTAGGCCCCGCGGGAGTTACGGGCCACCTCCTGCAGAAACCAGTGGCCCAACCTGCAGGCTCCATGGTGACCTCCAGGCAAGACATCAGCACCCAGCAGCGGTGTGAGTGGTTCATTTGATCATGCCACACATGGTTATTGCAACATTATTGCTTATTAAGTGCAAATAATCAAATCAGGATTCCTACCTTAGCAGTAGTCTTCTCGTGGTTGATGTTTAAGTGAAATGTACTAATACTAAAGACAAAACGGGCACCTGGGTACTTCAGTTGGTTGAGCATCCGATTCTTGGTTTTAGCTTAGGTCATGATCCCAGGGTCATGGGACTGAGCCCTGTATCAGCTTCTGTGCTTAGCACAGAAGGTGCTAGAGACCCTTTCTCTCTCTCCTTCTGCCCCTTCCCTGCTCATGTGCTCATGCGCTCTCTCAAAATAAGTAAATAAACAAGTGAATAAATACAAACAAACAAAGACAAAATAAACCAATCCTCCAGTATTTGGGCCACTGGAAAGCATTTAAAGAATTTTAGCCTATTCCAAAATTAGGTGTTGAGAGTAGGACAAAGTCAAGGAAAACATGAAGGATGAGAAGGCTTGAAAAGGGCCACCATTGTGGTTTATCCCTCTTAACAGTGTTTTGCTTAAACATTTCAAAAACTAAATTTTTAAAAATTATAAAAGTAATGTTATTCTAGTGAGTAAACCTGAGAATATAAAAGCATATAGTGAAAAGTGAGCATATTCCCTCCCTACACACTGTGTCAGAACTGAGTTACTCCCTTTGTGTACCCTTTACCATATTTTCTACGCATGTATAAGCATGTGTACCAATATGCTTTTTTAAGTAAAAGAGGAGTATTAGTTCTATGTATACATAATAACTTACCTGAAAACTTGGTGATTTAACACAATAATAAAGATTTACTAACATTCACAGTTTCTGTGGGTCATGAATTCAGGAGCAGTTTTGCCAGAAGGTTCTGGCTTGAGATCTCATAAGGGTGCAGTCATCTGAAGGCTTGACTGGGGTTAGAGGATCCACTTCCAGTGTGGTTCCCTCACAGAGCTCACAAGTTGGTGCTTGCTGTTGACAGGAGGCCTCCGTTCCTCTTCATGTGTGCCTTTCCACAGGTCTGCTTGAGTGACCTCCTAACACAAAGGGGAGGGCTTCATATGCCCCAAGAGGACAAGTGGGAAGCTGCAATGCCATTGATTGATTGATTGATTGGTTGATTGATTGAGTTTATTTTGAGAGAGAGAGAGAGAGAGAGAGAGGGAGCCAGGGAGGGACAGAGAGACAGAGAGAGAATCCCAAGCTGCCTCTGCAATGTCAGACCAAATCCTGACGTGGGACTCAAACTCATAAACCATGAGATCATGACCTGAGCTGAAATCAACAGTTAGGCACTCAATTGACTGAGCCACCCAGGTGCCCCTGGACTGTGTTTTAGTTGTTAAGTCAACATATGGGAGGAAGAGAGGAATTGAGGAATTGAAGATCATGCCTAGATTTTTTTCTTAATGGATGATGGTGAAATAATTAGGAGTAAACAAGTTTGAGGCTTGAAAGTCAAGAGTTCTCTTTTGGCCTTGACATCTGGAGTTTGAGGTGCCTGTTAGACATTCATTTAGAACGGTTGAAAAGGAAAAAAAAAAAAACAAAAACTAAAGTAGGACATTTGGATATCTGAATCTGGATTCTTTTTTTTTTTTAACTGATCAGGGATGGTGAGTCTTTGCCATATTATTAGCATTTTTATTTTTTATTTAGTTTAAGCAAACTCTATGCCTATGCCCAAAGCTCATTTTCTGTATGTATGTATGTATGTATGTATGTATGTATTTATTTTTTCTTTTCTTTTTTTTTTTTTTTTAATTTTTTTTTTCAACGTTTATTTATTTTTTGGGACAGAGAGAGAGCATGAATGGGGGAGGGGCAGAGAGAGAGGGAGACACAGAATCGGAAACAGGCTCCAGGTTCTGAGCCATCAGCCCAGAGCCTGACGCGGGGCTCGAACTCACGAACCGCGAGATCGTGACCTGGCTGAAGTCGGACGCTTAACCGACTGCGCCACCCAGGCGCCCCTATACGTATGTATTTATAGTGCATGTGAGGTGGGGAGGGACAGAGAGAGACAAGCCCAAGCAGCTTCCACACTGTCAGCCCAGAGCCCAACATTGGCCTCAAACCCACAAGCCGTCAGATCCTGACCTGAGCTGAAATCAAGAGTCAGATGCTCAACCCAATGAGCCATCTAGGTGCTCCTCACTAGCATTTTTATTATTTATCTATTTGTTTGTTTGTTTATTGATTGATTGGGAGGGAGAGAGAGAGAGGGCACAGGTGAATGAGGGACAAAAGGAGAGAGGGAGAGAGAGGGAGAGAGAAGCATGGCTCAAGCTCACCCAATGGGGAGCTCAAATTCACTAACTGTGAGATCCTGACCTGAGCCTAAGTTAGATGCTTAGCCAACTGAGCCACCCCGGTGCCCCCATTAGTGTTTTTAAAGTAAAGGACTTTGTGAGATGCCCTAGGGGAGAGACTATAGGTGAAGAGAAGCAGGCCTAGGTCAGAGGCCTTTGGCACTTTTTTTTTTTTAAGATTTTATTTTATTTTATTTTATTTTTATTTATTTATTTTTTATTTTATTTTATTTTATTTTATTTTATTTTATTTTATTTTATTTTTTAACGTTTATTTTTGAGACAAAGAGAGACAGAGCATGAGCAGGGGAGGGGCAGAGAGAGAGGGAGACACAGAATCGGAAGCAGGCTCCAGGCTCTGAGCAGTCAGCACAGAGCCCGACTCGGGGCTTGAACTCACGGACCGTGAGATCATGACCTGGGCCGAAGTCAGACGCTTAACTGACCGAGCCACCCAGGCGCCCCTTAAGATTTTATTTTTAAGTAATCTCTGCATCCAACATGGGGCTCAAACTCACAATCTCGAGATCAAAAGTCATATGCTTTACTGACTGAGCTGGCCAGGCACCCCTGGAACTTACCTTTTGACCAAAAAAAAAAAGAATCTGTTAAAGAGACTTTGAGAAGGGGGGGGGCACCTGGGCGGCTCAGTCGGTTAAGTATCCTACTCTTCGTTTTGGCTCAGGTCACAATCTCACAGTTCATGGGATCAAGCCCTGCATCAGGCTCTGCACTGAAAGCACAGAGCCTGCTTGGGATTCTCTCTCTACTTCTTTCCCTGCCCCTCCCACGCATACTCTCTTTCTCTCTCCAAATAAATGATAACACTTTAAAAAGAGAGAGAGACTGAGAAGGACGGGCCACTGGAGCAGGAAGAAAGTCCAAAGAAAGGAAGCCAAGGATGTAAAGGAGCGTGGTCAACCATGTGGAATATTACTGAGAGGTCGAGATATAAGAACAGAGAAATGACCCAGTGGGTCTTACCACATGGAGAACATTGGTGACCTTGACAAGACCACCAGTCTCAGTCACATGGTGGGGATAGGAAGCCACAGTTGTGTGTATTTAAGAAAGAATGAGAAGGAAGTGGACACGGTAATGACCGATGATCCGGTATAGCAAGTTTAATTGGGAAAGGGAGTGGAGGATTGTGGGGCAGGACAAGCAATGAGAGGGATTCTATTATCTTTATTTATTTTTTTTAAGTTTATTTATTTTGAGAGAGCACAAGCAGGAGAGGGGCAGAGGGAGACAAAGAGAGAATCCCAAGCAGGCTCTGCACTGTCAGCGCACAGCTTGACACAGGACTTGATTTCACAAACCAGGAGACCATGACCTGAGCCAAAATCTAGAGTCAGATGCTTAATTGACTCAGCCACCCAGGTGCCCCTCTGTTATCTTTAGAATATGTTGATGAATGTGATTCAGTAGACAGGGAACTGTTTGGTTTCTGTGCGGTTTTTTTAAAGATTTTATTTTAAGCAATCCCTACACCCATTGTGGGACTTGAACTCACAACTCTGAGATCAAGAAATGCATGCTCTACCAACTGAGCCAGCCAGGTGCCCTAAGCGGGAACTGTTGATGGTAGGAGTGTCTTTGGATATACCGTATTACTAGAAGTATAATTTCTGGTTTTGTGGGTTTTTTTGTTTTGTTTTTTTTGTTTTTAAAAATTTTTTTTCAACGTTTATTTATTTTTGGGACAGAGAGAGACAGAGCATGAACGGGGGAGGGGCAGAGAGAGAGGGAGACACAGAATCGGAAACAGGCTCCAGGCTCTGAGCCATCAGCCCAGAGCCTGACGCAGGGCTCGAACTCACGGACCGCGAGATCGTGACCTGGCTGAAGTCGGACGCTTAACCGACTGCGCCACCCAGGCGCCCCATTGTGTTTTTTTTTTTTAAGTTCTTGGTCAAAGAGTATGAGTAATATTTTTAAAGGTTTGTTTATTTAAGAAATCTCTGCACCCCACATGGGGCTCAAAGCCATAACCCCAAGATGAAGAGTCTCACACTGCTCCAATTAAGGCAGCCAAGTGTCCCAGGGGTATGTATAATTTTGGTCATAAATTGCCCTCTTGAGATTTTGCCCCAATGTATATATCTGTCAGCAGTGCGTGTCTGTTTGCCCACACTGCTGTAAACACTGAGTTTCCACAGTCTTAAATATTTGTCAGTCTGAACAACTTGGAAGTGATGTCAATATGCTTCTAAGGACAGGCAAGAACAAGCTGTACCTTGAAGCTGCTTCTGGGTCCTTCAGCCTAGACAAGAACAGGAGACTTTGGAGTTTTAATTTTTTTGTTCATGTTTATTTATTTTTGAGAGAAAGAGAGTGCACAAGTGGGGCGGAGGGAGAGGGGGATAGAGGATCTGAAGCGGGCTCTGTGCCGAGAGCAGGAACTGTCTTTACTCCTGTATTTACTTGGTATTTTTTTCTCCACCTCCTTCTCACCAATAAGGCAGTGACATTTGAAAGGTTCTGGCCTTGGGGCAATTTGGTCCCATTTCTGTTTGTATTATCTCTGAGAGGACATCTAAATTACTTTTCTGGGTGGGTTGCAGAAAACTTCTGTTCTATTTGGAAAGTCATTTATTCTAGAACGTTCTCTATTACTCTTTTATGGAGAATGTGAGAACAGGCCTGTGGTCACTACTGCTGGTACCTAAGAGCTTGAAGTCTGAGCCCTGGGCCCTGGGCAGCTCACCATCACCTGCAGAGAAGGGATTAATTCTCAAAATTGCCGCGTCTTGGCTGGGTTCCAAGTTCCTCACCCCAGTTTCACCATGTAGCCTGCGTGAATGACTTAAGTACACAAAAGGGTTTAATTATAGCTTCTGTGTAGCACTGGGTAGACTTAATTAGTTAATCCAGAGAAAGTAGTTTTAGCCAAGCCTTGTGTTGAGCTCTTTCAGAAGCCACTTGGGCACCTGGAGGGGGCTGTGTCTATTTCTTATTGGTGGCAGAATTTCACTCCAACCAAAGATACTTGCAGATGGGAGATTTTGTTAAAAATATGACTGCTTTGTCAGAATTTGTGATTTAAAAAAAAAAATTGAAGGAAAAAATTATAAAAATAAAAAAATTGAAAGGCAAGGAGGGAAATGAGGGTATTTATTTCAATAATAGTTTTTGTTAATTAAAACTAGAATTCTGTTTCCTTTCATTTTACTTTTTAAAAACTTAATTATGGGGGACTTTGTTCCCTCACAGATGGCATATTGTAAAAGGAAGTTCCATGTATCCATCACTCTGTCCTGATGACCAGTATATATTGTTAAATTCTACTCTATCCACCTCCTTATCTTATTTATTCTGAAGCAAATCCCAGAAATCGTATTATTTCACTTGTAAATGTTCCAGTACTCTAAAAAATAGGGAATTTAAAAATTGTGCCTTACAAAAAGCAATTTCTTAATATCAAGTATCCTGTCAGTGTTCAAATTTCCACTTGTCTCAGATGTTCTAATTGGTTTCTTTTTTTTTTTTTTTTTGGTTAAAAAAGAATCAGAATCCACATGAAGCTCACACACTGCAATTGATTAATGTCTTTTTAGTCTCTCCATTTATCCTTTTTCCCCTTTGCAATGTACTTGTTGAAGAAAACAGGTTGTTTGTAGTTTTTCCCATTCTGGACTTTGTTAACCGTGCCCCATTGACAATTTAAAAAGCATACCACAGGATTCAAAGGCTCTGTTGACCAAGAACTCTGGTTATACATCTGTTCATTTTGCACTTAATGGAAAGCAGCTAAGAATAGTAAAATTCGGGGCGCCTGGGTGGCGTAGTCGGTTAAGCGCCCGACTTCAGCCAGGTCACGATCTCGCTGTCTGTGAGTTCGAGCCCCGCGTCAGGCTCTGGGCTGATGGCTCAGAGCCTGGAGCCTGTTTCTGATTCTGTGTCTCCCTCTCTCTCTGCCCCTCCCCCGTTCATGCTCTGTCTCTCTCTGTCCCAAAAATAAATAAACGTTGAAAAAAAAAATAAAAAAGAATAGTAAAATTCGTATGGCTTTGCTTTCTCATGGTGATGTCAGTATGCTTCTAAGGACAGGGAAGAACGGAGAACAGGACCCCCTTCACCCCCGACCACCATCTGGATCTGTCTGGCCATGCCTGGGAATTCTACTCTAACAGGATTCATCCTTAACTGGCAATGTGGACATTTCACATGTGCCTTTTGCTCCTACACATTTGTTCTGATCTCCCTAGAATGCCTATCATTCTGTGATTCTACAGTTTGGATCCTCTTAACTTTCCTTCCCTCTTTCTTTTCCATCCCTTCCTTCCCTCTCCCTCCCTTCATTCCTCTCTTTCTTTTTCTGCTGTTTTAACTTAAGATAACTTATTGCAAAAGGAATAGAGAAATCCCAGTTATAAGAGCACAAGTAAAGGAAACCAAGAGACACGAAGGAGACCCTTATAAAGTGATAAATATTCCTAAAATCTTAGATGCAAAATGCTTTTGATCTTGGCTTGATCCTGAATGATATTGTTTGGTTTGATTATTATATATAAAAAAATTTAATGTTCATTTATTTGGGAGGGGGGGCAGAGAGGGAAGGAGACACAGAATCCAAAACAGGCTCCAGGCTCCAAGCTGTCAGCACAGAGCCCGACGCAGGGCTCGAACTCAGGAACCGTGAGATCATGACCTGAGCTGAAGTCAGACGTTCAACTGACTGAGCCATCTAGTCGCCCCTGGTTTGATTATTGTAGTCAGATTTGGATAACCCTGTTAATGGCCTCAGATATTGGGCACTTGCGGCAGAATTTCAGTAGAAGCCAGAGAATCCATATCCTCCATAGCACCACGGGTGACAGCAGCCATATCTGTAGCCTCCCCAGCCACAGCCATAGCTCAGGCTTCCATATTAGCTGCCGTAGTAGCTCATCGTATCAGGGATGTTGAGTTTGGTTGGTTATTCAAGGCAAGATCCTGAGTGTGAGTTTCAGCATGTGTAGAGGGATGCTTATAGACCTGGGTCAGAGCATGTGATAAATCATGTGTATATCTTTTTGTGTCATTTTTAAATTACCTACTTGATATTCATTTGATGTCCCCTGATACAGGGTAGATCCTCTTCATTTCCATTTTTGGGTGGGGTAGAATAGTTATTTTAGAAAGAGAGAGGTTCCAGTCTTCAGAACCTACGTTGGAGTTCCTTTTTTCAAGATAGTGTTTTGTGTGTTGGACATTTCCTGAGCTGTGCCTTCCCCTCTCTCTTCTTTTGATAGTCATTCTCTAGGCCAAGAGAGATCTTACACCCAGCATTGATGGTCTAAACATTCCCAGTGCTGGCTGCTCTGAGGAGGAATGCACATGGCTGCTGTGATTTCCTGGGACAGGAATTAAACTGGCACCTGACAAGACAGGAGCAAGGCATGACATGACATGTCTGAGAAGACAGAAGATTAAGTTAAATCTCTTGAGCAGATCTAGGGAGCCCAAGCTGTACCTTGAAAGTGCTTCTGGATCCTTCAGCCTGGCCAGGAACAGGAAACTTTGGAGCTTAAACTTTTTTCTTAATGTTTATTTATTTTTGAGAAAGAGAGTGAGCAGGGCAGAGTGAGGGGGGACAGAGGATCCAAAGCGGGCTTTGTGCTGAGAGCCGAGAGCCGGACACGAGGCTCAAACCCACAAACTGAGGTCATGACTGGAGCTGAAGTTGGATGCTTAACCGACTGAGCCACCCAGTTGCCCCGGGAACTTTGGAGTTTTCAAGGTGAGAGTTAAGCAGGACGCCAGGATGGTTACAGGAGCCAGAACAGACTACCTGCAGGACAAGGGGCCTATCAAAACCCACCATCAGGCTGCTCATGGGCTGTGTGTGTGTGTGTGTGTGTGTGTGTGTGTGTGTGTGTGTGTTTCTTTTGCGGCCAAGGTAAGGTCACCTTTTAGAGAGGAAGCCCCATGGCAACTGCTTCCTGCCCTTGTTTGTGCTCCTCAACCCCTCCTCTCTGGCCCAAAGCCCTCCCCCCTCACACTCCAACTACTAGATTTAGAAACCAGAATCTTCCACCTTGGTTTTTTTTTTTTTTTAATCTTCCAGCTGCATTCTGAAGAGATGAGGTAAGGAGAATGCTCTTATCTAAATTTCAGGGGATGGTGATGGGAGCAGTCTTCCTTCAGGGTGCTGGGGCAGTGAGGAGCCCTGGCTGGGAATCCCACAGGTCTGAGGAAGCCTCTGTGGCTGTGCGAATCCAGACTCAGGGCTTGGCAGGCATGTTCCTTATGAGGGAAAGCAGGAAGAACTGTAATTTATGATTCACAGCCCATAAATCTCTGAGTAAACAGAGTGGGAAGGCCCTGAGTCTGGCAAGAAACTGCTGGAGATAGATTCCCTCCCCTCTGTATGCCTCCTCGTGTGGTAAACATTAAGTACTTCTGGAACCAGATGCCCTGGGTTCAAATCCTCACTTCATTGCTGCAGCGACTTTGGGAAAGCTATGAAACCACTCTGTGCCTCAGCTTAAAGAGCTGTAAACCAGGGCTAATAATTCCTCTTAAGATTTTTGAGGATGATGGGGTACCTGGCTAGCTCATTAGGTGGAGCGTGAGACTCTTGATCTCAGGGTCATGAGTTTAAGCCCTGTGTTAGGCATAGAGATGACTTAAAAAAAATTGTTTTTATTACATTTACTTATTTTTGAGAGACAGAGTGAGAGCACGAGCAAGGGAGGGGCAGAGAGAGGAGACACAGAATCCGAAGCAGGCTCCAGGCTCTGAGCAAGCATTCAGCAGAGCCCGATGCAGGGATCGAACCCACGAACCTTGAGATCGTGACCTGAGCTGAAGTCGGACGCTTAACTGACTGAGCCATCCAGGCGCCCCAAAATGCATTCTAACTAGTATAGCCTATAAGAAATTCAAGTCCAAAGAAAGAGCAATAAAATTCATGATCTAATTTCTCCTCCCAGAAGTGTAAGTATACAAGTGATAGGCAAGTAGCTAGGCTATGCAAAACATTGGCATGTCACAGGAAGTTGTGGGTCTGTATTGTAGGTGAATGGAAGTAAAACAGTACTGATACCATTCTCAGGGATCTCAGGTCAGGGTTGAGGAAGTAGGCTTGGGAATTGGAATTTTATAGCCTGAAGGTGAAACCATCATAGTAGATAAAATTCCCTGTGTTGACCACATAGAGCACTGGAGAATACCCACATTTAAAGGGCAGACATTAGAAGGCAAGATTCCTTCAGAGGCAAGGACACAGAGGAAGAAGAGTTAGAGGTTGGAGGGAAAGCCTCATGGTAAGAGATCATAGAAACAAAGAATAGAAGCCTTCAGAAGGCAGGAATGGGAAACAGTGTCAAATACAGCCAACCAGTATAGGACTTGCATATCTCAAATGAAATCTGGGGTTCCATACATCCTCTCTCTGAAATGGATTCGTTAGATAAAAATTCTCTTGATCCATCCCATTCTTGTTTTTAATAATCAAACCTAGAGTCTCTCGAGGAAACTTCCTTACCTAAGGTTTTTAGAAAAAATAAAAATTGTTTATAATAAAATATAACTTCATGAGCTCCTAGGAACATCTTTTGTTGGTTTTTGCCTGCCATTTTCTTTAGCCAGTTTTTAAAAGGGCTTAATGGAAGTTCCTATCTATCCAGAATTTGAAGCAATAAAGATTTTGCTTGCTAAAAGACAGAACAGCCAGGACCGGTTTCAATGTGTCAGTCATCTTTTGATAGGTATACAGAGGGTGGAGCCTCTCTCTTGAAGCAATCGAAATGAAGTTCCAAAAGTATGTGAAACTCCAGGGATTTCCAAGGGTCTTTCGTTCCTTCTCAGTCTTCAGCCATCTTCTCTTGCCAGTCAAATCATGGCACAGATTGGCTTAGGGAACGTCAGGCCAAGAATAAGGTGAGGGGAAATGGCTGATTCCTCTGAGATCCACTGTGTTATCATCGTAGGGCAATGATAACCAGGGTGGAGGCTAATCATTCCCAAGTCTAAAAACATAAATTCTTCACAAGTAACCTCTAAACTTTTATTTCAAAACTATATGTTTATAGGGGCGCCTGGGTGGCTCAGTCGGTTGAGCTTCCGACTTCGGCTCAGGTCATGATCTCACGGTCTGTGGGTTCGAGCCCCGCGTCGGGCTCTGTGCTGACAGCTCAGAGCCTGGAGCCTGCTTCCGATCCTGTGTCTCCCTCTCTCTCTGCCCCTACCCCGCTCTCACTTTGTCTCACTCTGTCTCTCAAAAATAAATAAATGTAAAAAAAAAAAATTAAAAAAAAAAACCAAAAAACTATTTAAGTGAGTAAGTATGGGAGTTTTTCAACTCCTATTCCTTTACAGGGATGATACATAGGAAATGAACCTGCTAAGGCTATAGGCTGTAAAGAGAAATGTCTCAACTTGGTGGATATATAGAATATAAAAAATCTAAAAAAATTTTCAATTGTAACCAGATGGTTTGCTTTGGCTAAAGAAAAGTAAACATTAGGGGCGCCTGGGTGTCTCAGTCAGTTAAGTCTCCAACTTCGGCTCAGGTCATGATCTCACGGTCAGTGAGTTCAAGCCCCACGTCAGGCTCTGTGCTGACAGCTCAGAGCCTGGAGCCTGTTTCAGATTCTGTGTCTCCCTCTCTCTGACCCTCCCCCATTCATGCTCTGTCTCTCTCTGTGTCAAAAATAAATAAACGTTAAAAATTAAAAAAAAAAAAAGTAAACATTAAAGCGTATGGTGTCCATGTATTGAGAGCCAAATTAAGGTAGGAGAAATATATCATTATTATATGAACTTGGGAGCTCAGAGTTGACTAAGATTAGGATATCTGAGCAACTTTTACCGCCACCAATCTATTTCTGAGCTGCTGGGAAAAGGAGGAGTTTGCTTGCTGAAAATGAGCAAATAACTTTGTTGGAGTCCAGGTCTTTTGGAGGCATTAAAGGTATTAAAGTCCCTCCTCCCCCCCCCCAAAAATGATGCAGGATCTTCACGCCCTGGACCCCATCCATCTCTGCTGGAAAGTGAGGAGTCTTCGTCACATGGAGGCAAACACCAAACTCCAGGGAATCTAGTGGTCTAGAAAGGTGCAACCATAATTAGGCTCTGCAGCTTGCCTAAGTTTGTAACTTAACCTGAAACTGGCAAATCCAGTCTATCAGGCCTATTCTTTTTGGAGAGTCTGCTGCTTTCTGGACCAAGGGCAGGGCTCTATGGAGATTTTATCGGTTTAGCAGAGTCTGTCTTGAATGGGGCAAACCACTCAGGGTTCTTAATGGCAAACTATGGAAGTTGAGAGTAGCTGCTGAAACAGAAAAGGATTACATTGAAATAAACATGACTGGCTCTCAAAACTCTTGCAAGGGGCATCTGGGTGGCTCAGTCGGTTAAACATCTGATTCTTGGTTTTGGCTCAGGTCATGATCTCACGGTTCGTGAGTTTGAGCCCCACATTGGGCTCAATGCTGACAGTGCAGAGCCTGCTTGGGATTCTCTCTCTCTCTCCCCTTCTCTCTCTGCCCCTGCCCCCCACCCCAATAAATAAATAAACTTAAAAAAATTTTTTTAACTCTTGTGAAAGCTGTAAGTAAACAATGCTTGAGGTGATTCTTCTAAGAATGATGTCCAAAACCACATGGCAGAATTGGCTGGATGAGAGAACTCCTCCCTCTGTGGCTGATAAGCACCAGAGGCCATTCATTGCCCTGTTTGACTTTACAGTCCTTGCTACTTGCAGCCCCTATACATGCTGCGTCTATACCAGGAACTCTAACCTCATTTGTGGCAGAGAATAAAAAAGATGAGCTTCTGCTACTGAACAAATTTCAGAAACAGAAAACTTTTAGGGTTGCCATTTATTGGAGGAGGCTAGAATGGAGGGAGAAACCTTTCTCCCCGGGGACTCTGGGATGGGCCTTGCTCTCTCAGCTTCTCACTCTGGGAAGCTGGGGAGGGGCTGCTAGGAAGCTTTTGGAGTTCTGGGTTGTGAATCACAAAAACCGACAACTGAGAAATAAGTACTAATGCACTTGAGTGAACTTTGGAAATCAGAGAAGTTTTATTAAGCAGACATTGCTTGGATGATGCTGAGGAGTGAGAAAGCCGTGCTGCTTTGTGATCCGAGGTGATGTTTTCAGTATCAGAAACAGCGGTTTTCGGTTAAACTGTTAATTTTTTAAAAGCCCTGTAGTAACTCTATTAAGCTATTCAAGGAGGTCACTTGCAGCATTGTTACTCCCCCTACATCTTCACTTCTGCTTTGTGGAGAAAGGTGCTGTGGAAAATGGGAAACAGTGCCCCCTCCTGTAAGAGTTTGTCCATTCTGAGACCACATATGAGAATTTCCTTTTTTACGTGTGTATTTCTGAGAACTTATAATAGAAGGCACATATTTATTTACATTGCACCATTTTTCTGAAGAGTCATGTAACAAAGACTAAAATTTTGGGGGCGCCTGGGTGGCTCAGTCAGTTAAGCGGCTGACTTAGGCTCAGGTCATGTGAGTTCAAGCCCCACATTGGACTGTCTGCTTTCAGCACGGAGCCTGCTTCAGACCCTCTGTCCCCTCTCTCTCTGCCCCTGCCCCATTCTCTCTCTCAAAAATAAATAAACGTTAAAAAAAAAAAGACTAAACTTTTAACCAACAAGCTATATAGATGTCTATTGTTTCATAACGATTTACCCAAAATTTTGCTTTAAATATGTATTATCTCATGTAGTTCCTGTGGACAGGAATTT
This sequence comes from Felis catus, assembly GCF_018350175.1. Classification (NCBI taxonomy): domain Eukaryota; kingdom Metazoa; phylum Chordata; class Mammalia; order Carnivora; family Felidae; genus Felis; species Felis catus. The sequence goes on from NC_058368.1 coordinate 140,846,910, forward strand.
GAGAGCTATGTAGCTGCAGTTGTGGCTTGGGGTTTCCTAAAATGTTGTCATGCGGTCATGTGAAGGCTTGACTGTGGCTGGAGGATCCCCTTTTAAGGAGTCTCATCACATGCCTGGCAGGTTGGTGATGCTTGTTGGCTGAAGACCTCTGTTCTTTGCCACATGGATCTCTCTGCATGGGGCTTGTTGGGTGTCCTCACCACGTGGTAACTGACTTCCCCAGAGCATGTGATCTAAGAGGAAGCAAAGCAGAAGTCACAATGTCTTTTATGCCCTAAGCTTTTTTTTTTTTTTTTTTTTTTTTTTTTTGAGAGAGAGAGAGAAAAAGAGAGTGCCTGTGAGTATGAGCGCAGTGCTCGAGGTAGGGGGAAGGGGCAGAGGGAGAGAGAGAGAGAGAGAAAGAGAGAGAGAGAATCTCAAGCAGACTCCATGATCTCCAAGTTCAGCACAGAGCCTAACATGGGGCTCAGTCTCACCACCCTGGGATCATGACCTGAGCAAAAATCAGGAGTCAAACTGAGCCACCCAGGCACCCCTTTTACGCCCTAGTACAAGTCACACACAATATCCTATTGGTAACACGGATCAGTGATGCTCAGTGTGGGAGGGGACGAACACCAAGGGGTGAATACAGGAGACAAAAATCATTTTGGTGCCATTGTGAAGACTGGCTACCAGTGGGACCTTGTTTCAGCATCCTGGCAGACAAGGACTGTGGTTTTGGCTGACATTGGAAGTGTAATTGTTGGGTTTCCTAATAGCTAGACGATAAACAAGCTGAGGTTCAGACCTGTGGAATAGATGCATGCCACTTGTCCAAACGCGTTCTATTCTACCTGCTTTTTTTTTTTTTCAGTCTAGTCATTGTGACTGGCTAAGGTTCACATCAAGATTCACCCACCTCCTTTGGCCCCAGAATAAATTTGGGCAACCAACAAGCGTTAATATTCTGCTTACCCATCATGTAAAGAACTCTGTTTTAATCTCTATTTGCAGTGAAAGAATTTCCTTAGCTATCTTCTCCTAGTAATTATTTCAGTGTTTAACAGCCTTCATTGTTGGGAAGATTCTTGTTCCCTTCACTATGTTTAAGCTGTTCTTTGTGTGCAACAGTGACAAAAAGTCACAGCTTCTCTATCAGTAATCCTCCATATGCTCAGTGCCATTAAGTCACTTCTCTGGTGAAATAATTGCAGTATTAACTTTTTTTCTCATGCTGACAAAGGTGGGGATTATGTAGGTGTATATACGTATATGCACACTTTTTCAACGTTTTTTTGTTCTTTTGTTTTTTTTATTTATTTTTGGACAGAGAGAGACAGAGCATGAACGGGGGAGGGGCAGAGAGAGAGGGAGACACAGAATCGGAAACAGGCTCCAGGCTCTGAGCCATCAGCCCAGAGCCTGACGCGGGGCTCGAACTCACGGACCGCGAGATCGTGACCTGGCTGAAGTCGGACGCTTAACCGACTGCGCCACCCAGGCGCCCCAATGCACACTTTTTATTAAGGAAAGTCTCAACATAGAGACTCAAACATAGAGACTAAAAAGTAGACTAAAGAACTGCCATGTACCCAGCTGCCAGCTTCACCGGTTAAAATGGACTCATGGCCAGTCTGGTTCAATGTCTTCTCTACCCACTTCCCACCAAACCACCTACCTCCCAGCCTCTGAATTATTTTGAAGCGAATTGTAAAAATCTCCTCATTTCATCTGGGGAAAGAGGTGTTTGACTTGTAACAGAAAAAGGAGGATGTTATTTTTAAGTAATCTCTACACCCAGTGTGGGGCTTGAACTTGCAACGTCGCAATCAAGGGTCATATATTCCCCTGACTGAGCCAGCCAGCTGCTCCTAGAATTCCTCTTCTTTTTTACTGTTAGCTTTAGTCTTCAGGTAGAGGGCAAGATGACGTATCTTGAATTCAGCAGGTATTCAGCAGATATGATACACCTTGAACTCAGGGATGTAGGAGAGATCCTTAAAGGGAAAGAAAAGGGAAGAATCTTTCTGCAGTTCCTGGAGCAGAGACAGACTTTCCTGGCAGAAATGTGTGGCCAGTCTCCTAAGCCTGTTTTGTTTCTGGGTTGTTGTTTGTTTGTTTGTTTGTTTGTTTGTTTTGGACCACAAGGGTGAGGAGAAATGTGCAGTCACAGCTCTCCTTACAGTTCCTGGTTCCTCAAGGGACCCCTGCCCTTCACGTCATTGTCCTAATTGTTTTCAGAAGAATGAGAAACAGGACAGCCCCCCCCCACCCTCCACAGTGAACCCACGTGCTGATCCTTAAACCAACTTTGGAATAAAAAACTTTGTCAAAGGAAAAGGAGTTCAAGGGCATTAATTTGAGGTTGTCCTTTTCCTCTCATGAAGGAGGAGGCCCACTTATGTACCTTATGGTTGGTTTGGTATTTAATAATGTATTTTTCAGTAATATTTGAGCATTTGTCCTGAATTATGTAATTTCTCACGGACTCTATATAGCACTGGGAAAATATTTGCTGCTTAATAGTGTGTGTAAAAAGAGCTTTGCAAACTCGAAAGTGCCCGAGGAAAGCCAGTGGATAGTACAGCCAAAAATCTATATTTAGGTGGTTCAAATGCTTTGTCAACTCCATGATTTTTAAAACACTCCATTGCATATTTTTTTTTAGTTATAAAAGTAAAAAGAGCTATTACTGAAGATTTAAAATTACCAAAACCAAGAATAACACATGTAGAAAAAAGAAAAAACCTCCTTCAAAAACGCCTATTAACATTTTTGCATAGTTCCTTTATCTTTTCTCTTGCATATATAAACAAATGGCATAATCATTTTGAACCTAGAATTTTATATACTAAGTATTAAAATTCAACATTGCACCTTAAAAGACATTGCCTAATATGGAGATAGATTATAATTTTAGATATTATACAATTATAATTGATATTTAATTGAAAATACAATTTAATGGCAGCATTGAAACTTTTCAAAAGCATCCATAATTCTATTAGATAACTATTCAAACTATTCGTATTTTCCTTCTCTTCTACATGTATGCAGATTTTTTTCCATGACTGCACCCATATGGTTATTTTGCTACTGTCATTTATTGTGCTGGGAAAAATATTTTTGCATTTCTGTAGTTTTTCTTTTTTTTTTCTTTTTTCTGTTTTTTTTTTCTTCAGTCTTTCTAATTCCAATTTTAAATGGCTGCATAACTTTATGTATTTCTTTATTTTTGTCAGACACACATGGGTTTGAACGTCAGCATGCTGTAATCTAGTTATGTGCTTCTGGGAAAGTTTCTTTGACTAGCTTTATTGAGTTATAATGGAGCACATAATAAAGCACACATTTATTTAAAAAAAAATTTTTTTTAACATTTATTTATTTTTGAGACAGAGAGAGACAGAGCATGAACGGGGGAGGGTCAGAGAGAGGGAGACACAGAATCTGAAGCAGGCTCCAGGCTCTGAGCCGTCAGCCCAGAGCCTGACGCGGGGCTCGAACCCACGGACCGCGAGATTGTGACCTGAGCCGAAGTCGGCCGCTTAACCGACTGAGCCACCCAGGCGCCCCTAAAGCACACATTTAAAAGGTATATTTGGATAAATTCTGACATGTGTACATCATCACCACGATCAAGACAATGACCATATCCATCACCCGCAAAAGTTTCCTCATGCTGCCTTGTAATCCCTCCCTCCCACACGCATGTAATCATAGATTCCATCCATGTCATAGCTATGAAAATGTCAGACCATTTGAATCAGGTTGAATAAAAAGACAAGGGGCGCCTGGGTGGCTCAGTCGGTTAAGTGTCCAGCTTCAGCTCAGGTCATGATCTCACGGTTGGTCCGCTCAAGCCCTGCGTCAGGCTCTGTGCTGACAGCTTGGAGCCTGCAACCTGCCTCGGATTCTGTGTCTCCCTCCGTGCCCTACTCCTCACCGCCCCCCCTCCCCCCGCCCAGCTCACACTCTGTCTTTTGCTCTTTCTTAAAAATAAATAAGTATTAAAAAAAATTTTTTTTAAAGGACAAAACTGGAAACTTTGCAAGGAGGCAATTTGGCCTCCTGCATAACTCTGGCCTTGACCCCAGAGGCAGAGCCTCCTAGGATTTTGTGGCAGGTTCAGCAGCCTGGGGGGCTGGGTGGTGTCCCAGTTAATATGATGGCCTATTTTTTTCACATATTTCCTTTCTTTTAGACTCCTGGGCCACGGCCTCACTTAAACCAACTCTCCTCTTTTTGCCTCCTACCTGTGGATTTGTACTTTTTTCCTCCAAAATAGCCCTTACTTGTAAACTCCCCCAGATCTGAAATTTCCATTTTTCTCATTCTTTGCACACCATCTTGGATGCACAATTATACCTTTTAGCCCTAAGGGTTATGACCCATGCCAGAGATTGAAAAGTAAAACGTAATAATGAATAGAATATGTAAAGGGACTTAAACAGATGTGTCTTCCTTGCCCACCCTGGGATTTCATGTCACTTGTAAATTTGCGTTCCTAGCCTGACAGAGTCCTTTTGACATTATCTTTGTTTCTGAAAGGCTCCTGGAGGGTGGAGGTTGAGGCTGGCTTACATCACAGATAAGCCCGCTGAAGGGCCAAGAGTCTTACACAATTTCAAGCGCATTCTGGGAATGAGAGTGTTTCCAGATGCAGTCCTACAGCCTGACGCTAAGGGGCAGCATGTACCAAAAGAAATATCTAGGTCTGCTAAAACCAAGCAGAAACCAAGTAGAAACCACCTTGTTTCTAAATCCCAAGAGCAAAGAAGACAGAGGTCACATTCTCATCTCTCGAATCAGATTATAGCACGACAATTTTACATATATATTCCATTAAGAGTTTTGCCTGCCATCTGAATTCTCCAAGTTAATTCATTTGTGGTTGAATATGATTTAAATATAATACTGCTGAGACATACGTGCTCTGTAAGACTTAATGCATTTATTAACTTCAGCAACTTAATCTGAAAGTATTTAATTCCAAATTCAAACTGCTTACATTATTTGAAATGACTATTTTCTGTCTCTCCCTTTGATGAAACAAAAGTTTTTTATATGAAGTAAAGACAATCAAATCTTTAGACAATTAAACTAGACAAGGCTGAAATCTTTGAAGATCTTAGTTTCCCACTATGGGTCTTTTGCTCATTAGTCCATCCACCAGCAAAGATTTCTGAGCATTCCCCTCCTATTGTTGGAATTGGTGCTAACATTTCAGAGATGAACCAGATATCAAATCTGCCATCAAAGGGCTCATTCATGGTCTGTAGAGTGGAGACTATATGAGCAGGCTAACAAAAAAAGTGACTACAGGAATGTGTGCTAAATGAAATGATAAAAACGATAAAGAGATGCTCCAGTGGATAAGAAGACAGGTGGGCATCTACCCAAGGTGGGAGTTTCAAAGTTGGGAAAGTGCTGGAAAACTTCCAAGAGGAGATATTTGAACTGAGCTTCAAAGAATAGACACACTGAGCTTTCCAGAATGTGCCAAGGCAAGGAAGAATGAGAGCACAGCATTTTGGTCAGTTTTTAGGCAAGGTGGGAATTTTGACCGCACAGGGGTGAGGGCCGTGATTGGGCTTTTGCTAAACTGGTCTGACAGCAGAATGGAAATGGGAATGGAGAACAGAAAGTAGAGAGAACAGAAAGGAAGCTACCTCTGTTTTGGTAATAGAGATCAAAATTATGAAGTCCCAAGGTGGGGAAGAATGGAGAGAAATGGGCGAGATCAACTGGTATTTAAACATAGTGACAGAAGTGGCACATGGGTGGCTCAGTCGGTTAAGCGTCCGACTTCAGCTCAGGTCATGATCTTTCAGTTTGTGTGTTCAAGCCCCGCATCCGGCTCTGCAGTAACATCCGGGAGCCTTGAGCCTGCTTGGGATTCTGTGTCTCCCTCTCTATCTGCCCCTCCCTAGCTTGTGCTCTCGCTCTCTCTTGCTCGCTCTCTCTCTCTCAAAAATAAATAAACATTAAAAACAAAAAAAAAAAAATGCTTTCCTTGGGGGGAGAGGCAGGATCATGATGCTGAGAAGCTCAGAGCCCCTTGCTTCAGCTCTCACCTCTGCCACAAGCTGTGTGATCCTGGGGTAGTTAGTCACCACAGTCTGTTTCCCCATCTGTATAAATGGGCTAACGTAGTACCTACTTAACAGAAAGTATTACATGAGTTCCAATATGTGCCTGCCACATAGTAAGTGCTATGTATGTGTCAGCTGCTATTATCCTTACAGGGAAAAAAAAAAAATATATATATATATATATATATATACACACACACACACACACACACAATTTATATAAGATACATATTATATATGTACCCTTACAAATAAATGTACATGATAGTCTCAGCATGTGGTACGCCTTGTTTTTTTCACTTAACGTATCTTAGAAATCTTTAAAAAAAATTTTTTTTTTTAAATTTTTTTTTTTTAACGTTTATTTATTTTTGAGACAGAGAGACACAGAGCATGAACGGGGGAGGGGCAGATAGAGAGGGAGACACAGAATCGGAAACAGGCTCCAGGCTCTGAGCCATCAGCCCAGAGCCCGACGCGGGGCTCGAACTCACGGACCGCGAGATCGTGACCTGGCTGAAGTCGGATGCTTAACCGACTGCGCCACCCAGGCGCCCCTAAAAAATTTTTTTTAATGTTTATTTTTCAGAGAGAGACAGAGCATGATCGGGGGAGGGGCAGAGAGAGGGAGACACAGAATCCAAAGCTCGGGGGAGGGGCAGAGAGAGGGAGACACAGAATCCAAAGCAGGCTCCAGGCTCTGAGCTGTCAGCACAGAGCCCGATGTGGGGCTTGAACCCACAAGCCGTGAGAGCATGACCTGAGGTGAAGCAGACACTTAACCAACTGAGCCACCCAGGTGCCCCTGGAAATCTTTTTATATCACTACATGGATCTATCCCAATCTTCACTAAAGTTGCATATTATTCCACTGGATGAATGTACCTACATATATTCAAATATTTATCAGGCATTTTGGTTACACCAGGCCCTGTGTAAACGTGACAGATAAACCTTGCCCTTGGTGCAAATCTTGTTATTTTTATTGGGGTTGTGTTGCATACATAGAATTCAGAAAACATTGGCAGCTTTTTTATTTTGGGTCTTCCTACACAAGAACATTATAAGAAATGATTCTCACCTGAGTGTTGTCAAGTAATTTGTATCAGTTATTATAACATAATATAATATAATATAATATAATATAATATAATATAATATAATATATAATAATATTGCCATAGTATAACTAATATAAGTAATATGTGCTTAAGTTCTTGCTTTTTTCTTTTTTTTTTTAATTTTTTTTAATGTTTATTTATTTTTGAGAGACGGAAAAAGAGAGGGAGACAGAGCATGAGCAGGGGAGGGGCAGAGAGAAAGAGACACACACACAGAATCCGAAGCAGGCTCCAGGCTCTGAGCTGTCAGCACAGAGCCCAACACGGGGCTTGAACCCACAAACCGTGAGATCATGATCTGATCCGAAGTCAGATGCTTAACCAAGTCAGCCACCCAGGCACCCCTCACCCAGGAAAGTGTTAATGGAGAGGGACAAGGGTGGGGAATGGTGGAGAGAGAAATTTACTTCTATTTCAAACTCTTGAGTATTGAAAATACTATGATTTTAGCATATGTGACATTCTTTTAATAATAAAACACTAATTTATTTTTGAAAATTGGACTTTAGGTATCTATTTAGTGAGAACCTCCCAGGGGAGCTCCAGGGAAGTTTCAGTGGAGTGTGTGGGTGGTAAGAAGGAGGGGGATGGGCTGGCAGAGGCTCCGTCCCAACAGGCTTGTTGAAAGGAAATATAAATATTGCTTTTTATATAATTGAATTTCAGCCTTGAGAAGACAGGCAGTGTTTAAAAGCACAGTAGCCAATTTCTGGCTTTAGTTTTTCTTTTTTCTATGAGTTTTCTGACTTGGAATCCTGCCTCACGTGGTTTCTTGCATACACAGCTGCTCTGGGCTTTTGTTCTTTCTCTTTCCTTCTTTGCTTCCTTGAAAGTGAGCAAGAGCAGGGGAGGAGCGGAGAGAGAGGATATGAAGCAGGCACTGCAGGCACCGTGCTCAGGGCAGAACCCACTTGGGGCTCAATCTCACACACGTTGAGATCATGACCTGAGCTGGAATCAGGAATCAGTTGCTTAACTGATTCAACCACCCAGCACTCCTGGGATTTTTTTCAGTTTCAGTCTTTTGACTCGGTAATACATTCCTATAACTGAAAAAGTTAGATCAGCTGAAAATGTATAAATAAGAACTCTTATTCCCAGCCAGTCTGTCCCACCCTCTTTCCCCTAACTCCTTATAGCTACCACTTCTATTTCTTATGCATCTTTTCAGTGACTCCTTGGGCAAATGCCAGTATATATGCATATATATTCGTGTAATTTGTGGGTTTTTTTCTTTTGTTACACAGCTAGGATTGCTTTGTTCCTTTCTAACTTGGCTTATGGAGAGCTTCCTTATTCTCTTTTTTTTTTTTTTTTTTTTTTACAGCTATACAAGCATCCATTGGATTCGTTTAACTAGTCTGCTCTGTTTATTCCCTTGACCTTGCTCTTGGCCCTGCTAAGGAGTCTACAGGTTTGAACCAGTGTTTCTTCTTTTCTCCTCTATTTTTAAAGCTCTTCCCAGGCACCAACTTCCTAGCACCTGAATGTGAGTTCTACCCATATTCCCCACAGGGAGGCTACTGAAGGCTTCCTCTTTGCCTCTCATTGGCCTTCTCATCTAACGCTCACTGGGCGCTGGCCCTACCTTGAGGGCCCTCGGGGCAACAGAGCACACCTGTTCCTTCTGACGATTAAAAACAGACCCAGAGGCCCTTCCATTTGAACCTCTCCTTGCTGGTAATTTTTGTCTTCTGGGAAACAGGCGTGCCTAGGTGGAACCCGGATTTAAAGAGTAGAGTTTAATGATAAACACCTGTTGCCGAGTTGTGCCCTGGGGGAACAGGTACGAAATCGGGTATTTTCTTCATCTTCTATTTATTTTTAATCTACGTTTGATTTATTTTTTTTAAATCTATGTTTTAATATCGACCCAATTTATGTCTGATTGCTAACTTGTGAACCCACTGGAACTGCTAGCTTTGGGGGAAGTGGAGATTGGGGAGGAGCAAACTCACCTGCACAGGTCTCCTCGCAGCCTGCCCCAGATGCACAGACGCTTTAACTGAAGTTCATTACGGCCTAGCGAGCGTCCCCCGTGGCGCGGGAGGATTGGGGGAGGCAGTATTCTGTTCTCATGCATGGGTTGAGGCTTCCCCATCTGCTTCTTTTGAACAAGTGTTTTTTTCCCCCCGAGTGTGGTGGCCAGTCCCTGGAAGTGATCAGGTTAACATGCCCACTCAGCTGGAGATTGCCATGAACATCATGATTAGAATCTTCCACCAGTACTCCTGCAAGGAGGGGGACAGATTCAAGCTCAACAAGGGGGAACTGAAAATGCTCCTGCAGCAAGAGCTCACGGAATTCCTCTCGGTGAGTGGCAGCTTACACATGCAAGGGTAACCCGTACGGTCTCCTACCACTCTGCCACAAACAGTGCGATTGATTTGGGGTTGTTTTTAATGTTTATTTTTGAGAGAAAGAGACAGAGAGCACTGGGGAGGGACAGAGACAGGGAGACCGAGGACCTGAAGCGGTCTCTGTGCTGACAGCAGTGAGCCCGATGCCGGGCTCGAACCCAGGAACCTTGAGATCATGACTGGATCCGAAGTCGGCAGCTCAACCAACTGAGCTCCCGAGGTGCCCCTCAACAGTGCAGTTTGCACTGCGATTCAAAAGCCAGGCAAGCAAACAGTAGAGGCCTTGGTTTTCTGTGTACTGTCAATTCCTGAACAACACAGGTTTGGGCTGCGTGGGTCCTCTTCTCTGTGGATCTTTTACAGTGCAATCCTCCTATAAGTGTATTTTCTCTTACGATTTTCTTTTTTTTTTTAATTTTTTAAATTTTTATTTTAAAAAACAATTTTTTAAACATTTATTTATTTTTGAGACAGGGAGAGACAGCATGAATGGGGGAGGGTCAGAGAGAGAGGGAGACACAGAATTTGAAACAGGCTCCAGGCTCTGAGCTGTCAGCACAGAGCCCGATGCGGGGCTTGAACTCACGGACCGCGAGATCATGACCTGAGCCGAAGTCGGCCACTTAACCGACTGAGCCACCCAAGCGCCCCTCTTAGGATTTTCTTAATAACGTTTCTCTCCTCTAGCTCTTTTATTGTAAGAGTACAGTAGATAATACCTATCACATACAAAATATGTGTTAATCTACTGTTGATGTTATCAGTAAGCCTCCTGTGCTCAGCAGGCTATTAGCAGTGAAGTGTCTGGGAGGTCACAACTTTCTGGGGAGTCAAAAGTTGCGCACAAATTTTCATGTCTTTAGGAGGGGTGGGCCTCCCTAACCCCTGTGTTACTGGAGAGTCAGCTGGATGTAGGCATGGACCCTTCTCCTTATCGCCTGTGGCTAGAGTTTCCCAGGGTTGTAAATGATATTTAGGCTTTCCTCAATTATTCAACATTCCTGGGTAGCAAAGAAGCAGCTAGTTTTACCAGGAGTTTTGGTTGTAACTAGTGGCCCTAGTTACCCCTGGGGCTTTGTCTAGTTGTCTATAAAATTAATATTATGTATTATGCCAGAAATGAAGCCCGGGGGACTTCACGCTGTGGTGACAAATACTTAGCTTTGTCAGGAAGCAGAGGCTGATTCTGCGTGACAGAAAGGGTGTGTCTGGCCAGTGACCAGTTGGGTAGCAAAGAGATTCACATCTCAAAATAGCCAGGAGTTAATAAATCTACCCGTAAATAAAGGCTTACAATGAAGTGTTTGGGGGCTCTTCCCTTCTGAGGAAAACGCTTTACTCTGATGTTTATGGGGCTGCCTTGAATTGACTGGAGCACAACGTGCTGCCCTGGCGTGATGTTATTTGTCCAAACCCTGTATTAAGACTCTAGTGTTTGGGGTGCCTGGGTGGCTCTCGGTTAAGCGGCCGACTTCGGCTCAGGTCATGATCTCGCGGTCCGTGAGTTCGAGCCCGGCGTTGGGCTCTGTGCTGACAGCTCAGAGCCTGGAGCCTGTTTCAGATTCTGTGTCTCCCTCTCTCTCTGCCCCTCCCCTGTTCACGCTCTGTCTCTCTCTGTCTCAAAAATAAATAAACGTTAAAAAAAAAAATTAAAAAAAAAAAGACTCTAGTGTTTGTAATCACAACACTCTTTTCTCCTCCGCCTTCTTTAGGAAAACTTTAAAGTCAAAACATTTTTTCAGGGGCACCTGGGTGGCTCAGCCAGTTCAGTCAGCTCAGGTCACAATCTCACGGTTTACGAGTTTGAGCCCCACATCGGGCTTTGTGCTAACAGCTCAGAGCCCGGAAGCTGCTTCAGATTCTGTGTCTCTTTCTCTCTCTGCCCCTCCCCTACTCGCTCTCTGTCTCTCTGTCTCTGCCTCTCTCAAAAATAAATAAACATTAAAAAAAATTTTAAAAATACTTTTTCAAGTAATCTCTATGTCCAGTGTGGGGTTTGCACTCATGACCCTGAGATCAAGAGTCACATGCTCTACCGACTGAGCCAGCCACGCACCCCTAAAGTAAAAAAAATTTAACATAGTAATTCTTTAAAAACGATTTTTTTAAGTTTATTTATTTATTTTGAGAGAGACAGAGACAGCCCGAGGTGGGGAAGGGCGGAGAGAGAGAGAGAGAGAGAGAGAGAGAGAGAGAGAGAGAGAGAGAGAGAGAGAGAGAATCCCAAGCAGCCTCCTTGCTGCCAGCCTAGAGCCTGACTTGGGTTTGAACTCTCCAAACCATGAGATCATGACCTGAGTCAAAACCAAGAATCAGACGCTTAAACTGACTAAGCCACCCAGGCGCCCCTAACACTGTAATTCTCCACAGTACCTTTTTAGTGATTTTAGGAGTCCCCAGGAACTTAAAAAAATTTTTTTTCAAATTCTGGTCCCACCTTGTGTTCCACACTGATGATGCAGAGACAGACTGCTTGGGATTCTCTCTCTCTCCCTCTGTCTCTGCCCCTCCCCTGCTCTCTCTCCTCTTTCTCTCTCTCTCTCAAAAGAAATAAAAAAACTTAAAATTTTTTCTCATCAACTACCAGTCATAGGACAAGTGAGTGCTTCCTAGTCCCACCCTTTCTGGACCCTGACCCCTCTATGGGCTCCGTGTTGTACTTTGTGCCCCTAACATGCAGTCCTCCTTACAAGATGTATACTTCATTAGGTGCCTCTTTTGTGTGTGTCTGTCAAGTGTTGTGCTAAGTAAGGCTGTCAGATAAAATATTGTGCTTCCCACGCAGTATTTGGGACATACTTACAAAATTACTTATTGTTCATCTGAAATTCACATTTAACTGGCTGTCCTATACTTTTATTTACTAAATCTAGCAACCTGGTGTTGAAGTACGGCCCAACTTTGTGGGGAGATATTTTCCTCATTTTATAGATAAGGAAATTAAAAAATGTTAAGTGATTTGCTCACTGTCGCATTGTTGGTAAATGGTAGAGCCACTTACTATCCCCTTTTGGCTTTAAAGCCTGCTTTGTTCCATGTCTCCTGCTCTGGCCCTCAACCTTTGAAGTTGCGTAAATGCATTTTCAAGATCAACAGCTCACTCTGATGTTGTTTGCTCTTCTCAGTGTGAATTATATGGCCTGAGCCAGAATTATGTGGCCAGAATTATATGGCCCTGGGGCAGAAGGCTAGACTCATTTAGAATTGGTGCTTGCTTTAAATCTACCTGCAAATGGGCTCTTGGAAATTGCCCTTAGATTCTGAAATGGAAATTAAAACTTTAGTGTAAATAAAAGGACAATGTTGGGGCGCCGGGGTGGCGCAGTCGGTTAAGCGTCCGACTTCAGCCAGGTCACGATCTCGCGGTCCGGGAGTTCGAACCCCGCGTCGGGCTCTGGGCTGACGGCTCAGAGCCTGGAGCCTGTTTCCGATTCTGTGTCTCCCTCTCTCTCTGCCCCTCGCCCGTTCATGCTCTGTCTCTCTCTGTCCCAAAAATAAATAAACGTTAAAAAAAAAAATTTAAAAGGACAATGCAATTTCATTATGAACCTCAAAGCCTGGGAGTTAGTAACGTTCTCTTTCCTTTTAGTGCCAGAAGGATCCCCAGTTGGTTGATAAGATAATGCAGGACCTGGATGCCAATAAGGACAACGAAGTGGATTTTAATGAATTCGTGGTCATGGTGGCAGCTCTGACAGTTGCTTGTAACGATTACTTTGTGGAACAACTGAAGAAGAAAGGAAAGTAAAGATAAGTAGTAAGCTGACCTAAGGGCAGAAATCTATCCATAGTTATTTGCTTCCTGTTCATCTGCAGTCTTCAGACCTATAGTTACAGTAATGCCATTGATAGAAATAATATACATATAACTAATTGCTAGCATTATTAAATGGTGTGTACCTGAATATATTGATTTAAATATTCCAAATCTTATAGGCCCTGCTCGAAATCTTCCTGTCCCATTAAGGATGTTGTATGCCTTTTTGTGTCTGTCAAAGAGCAAGCGTCACAAAGTTTCACCACTTCCAAATGAGACGAAAGCTTAGCACACTTCTAAGAGACACTTCTCACCCTGAAACTGTATCTGGAACTTCTTATCCCATGAATGAAAAGAGGTGGCTCTCCCACCCTCTGGTGATTCTGTTTCACACGGAAGAAGCTGTGCAGGTCCGTAAGCAGAAAGGCTGATAAACAGAAGGGCTGGCTTTGTCAGTGAGATAGGTCAGGAGAGGGCGCCATATTCAGAGCTAGGTATTCAAGCCACAAGAGCTGAAGCCAGCAGCTCTTGAAGGCTGGTGTACAAGTACCTTCCTTTGCTCCTTGGGTCCCCTAATTCTGGGGCACGTATTTTACACCACTTCCCAGGGCTTCCCCTGGGGCTAAGCTTCAGTTGCCTGCCCTGGGAGGCTGGCTTGATATCACACCTTCTCTGGCCTACCTCCTTTTCTTTGTCTCACCACACACGCCCACCGTGTGTCTCTGCCCCTCTCAAATAGCTGACTCGCATGCAAATCCTTGACTCACCATCTGCCCGGGGCAACCTAGACTGTGGCAGATCCCTCGGAGAATTTTAGAAAGAAAATGGTGGGTTGTGCGTGGAAACACTTACCCTGGCTGCTGTTTGAAGAAAGGGCCATAGAGAGGGCCAGTGTGGAAGAGAGAGACTAGTTAGGAGGCCGTTCTTTGTTCTGAGTGAGAGACGATGGTGTCCCAGGCCAGGATTCGAGCAATGGAGATCAACTTGTTAAGTGTTTTGGATGTGGGAGTGGTAGGACGTGCCAATGGACTGGTGAGGAAGGGTCAGAAAAGAGAGCACCGCAGGGCAATAGAGCACTCACTGCTCTTGCCCATCCTATGAATGTTCTCCCTTTCTTCCATGTATTAGGGCCCTGATTTGTGTGGGCTAGTAATCAATGTGCCCAGCTAAAAAAGCTGTATTTCCCAGTCTCCCTTGCAGCTGAGGTGGAGCTTGTAACACAGTTCTGGACAATGGGACTCAAGCAGAAGTCTCCTGGGAATTTTGCTATTTCCATACAGGTTCTATACCTTCACCTTGTTAATTCGTTCCTTGTCTTTCCGTTGGAATGTAGATGTGAGGCTGGAAGTGAGGCTGCCAGCTTGCAACCATGAGGATAGTGAAGAAAAAGATAGAAGGAGTTGGGACTTTGTGGTCATTGAGGAGGCACGGCACAGCCCTGGTCTGCCTGTCTCTGGTCCTCCTATTGTGTGAAAAAAGAATGACTGTTCTCTGGTTAAGCTGAATTCTGTACATGGAGCCAAACATAGTCTCTAATGTTTAGATTTTTGGTCAAGCAAATGATGCGATTTACTAAATGGGAAAGACTGAGAGAGGAACAGCTTTAGTGTGGGGACATTGGGGAGAATAGCTCCATTTATTTATTTACTTTTATTTTATTTTATTTATTTTTTTCAATATATGAAATTTATTGTCAAATTGGTTTCCATGCAACACCCAGTGCTCATCCCAAAAGGTGCCCTCCTCAGTACCCATCACCCACCCTCCTCTCCCTCCCACCCAAATAGCTCCATTTAAAATGCCTACTGGACATCTAAGTGGAGATATTACATGGGCAGTTGGATAGATGATCCAGTCCAGAGCTCAGGGTAAGGAGTGGAATTAGAGATCCACATTTGGAAGTCATTAGCATCTAGATGATATTAAGCCATGGGCCTAGAGATCACTTAGGATGAGAATGTAGGGAGGGAAGAAGAAATATCCAACAGTTAGCTGTCAGGAAAAAGAGCAACCTGCAAATCATACAGCAGAGGCATGGCCAGGAAAACAGAAGGAAAACCAGGACAGTATGGTGCCTCAGAAGCCTGGAGAAGAAAGTATTTGAAGAAGGAAAGAGGGCAAATCCACTGAGAGGAGAAGTTAAGATGACAGTGGAGAACTAGCCATTACATTTGCCACGGTAGAGATGATCGAAGACATCAATGACCCTGATGAGAGTGATTTTGCTTGCAAAAGTATCTATGTCCCAGTCTGGCAGACAGTAGACACTCAATAAATATTTGTTAAGTAAATGAAAGAAACTGTCAACTGGTGATTTTCTAGTGCTAGGACCTGTCATTATTTCTTCTTTAAATAGAAAAATAGTTGGGGCGCCTGGGTGGCCCAGTCGGTTAAACATCCTACTCTTGATTTTGGCTCAGGTCATGATCTCACAGTTTGTGAGATCGAGCCCCAGGTCAGACTCTGCACAAATAGCAAGGACCCCTTGCTTGGGATTCTCACTCTCCCTCTCTCTGCCCCTCCCCCACTTGCATGCATGCATGTGCGCGTGCTCTCTCTCTCTCAAAAATAAATAAACATTAAAAAATAAATAAATAGAAGGGGTGTCCAGGTCCTCAGTCAGTTAAGCCTCCAACTTTGGGCTCAGGTCATGGTCTCACGGTTTGTGGGTTCAAGCCCCTCATTGGGCTTTGCGCTGATGATGTGGAGCCTGCTTGGGATTTTCTCTTTCTCCTTTTTTTCTCTGTACCTCCCCTACTTGGTCCCTCTCTCTTTCAAAATAAATAAATAAACTTAAAAAAAAAAGAATAATGTTTTTGTCTCTCACAAACCAGTTCTGAGCAGACAGGACAGGGAGCTTTAGATGTCAGAGCATTCAAGAGAAGAAATGTATACTCTTAGTATTGACTCCTGTCTCTCAAAAGGTTGGGGAAGAATGAGAAGAAAAAAAGTGAACCACATATTTCAGAGGGGCTCAGACTTTGTTCTTAGAAGATGGTACACTACTTACGCAAGAGAAGGTCTGAATATTTCTCAGGGGCTTTTAAACATTTCATTTTAATTTGGTTCGAAGTTTACAATCCTAAGATGGGTCACCAAAACATGAAAAGTAAATCCAAACTTTTCCTCACATCCAATTCAAGAAAGGACGTTCTCAACATAGAGAAATAAATGAAGAAACAATGTTCATTTCATGCTCTTTCTAAAAATCGATTAAAAATAAGGAAAAGCAATTTATGTGTCAAATTAGATTTCAAGTGCATAAGATTACTTGATGCAGCAAAAGCTCTTTCCTAGTGAAGGCCAAGGTGGGCTTTCTCTTGTGTGTTAGGTATGTGCAGTACATTTGTAGGAGGCAACACTGATCATTTCTGCTGCCTGTAGGCACTGGCTTTTGCATTTGTGGCCGTTTAAATCAACTTTAAACAATATTCCAGGGTTGTCTCTGCATTAGTACATTCTCATGTTTAACATTTACCCATTGTGGTTATTAGAAGACAAGGCTTATGGGAGACAGTAGCCTAGGTCTCTTTGGGGCCCTGAGTTTGAGATGTGGCCAGCAATACAAATAGCTAGAAAGCAAACAAACAAACAAACAAAACAACCAAAAGTAACACAAAAACAAAAAAACAAAAAAACGTACAAAATACCCGAAAACCTTAAGTTTTAATTTAAAACAGTTTCTTTTTCCCCCAAGAAAAGGCTTTCCAGAGGCAGAAACCTGAAGTTGAGTCTTTGATAAAACAAAGAAATGGGAGAGTTAATTACAGGAAAAGAATTTGAGGGGTGCCTGGGTGGCTTAGTCCAATGAGTGCCCAACTTTAGCTCAGGTCATGATCTCACGGTTCGTGAGTTCGAGCCCCACATTGGGCTCACGGCTGTCAGTGCAGAGCCCGCTTCAGATCCTATGTCCCCCTCTCTCTCTGCCCCTCCTCTGCTCATAATCTTGCTCTCAACAATGAATAAACATTAAAAAAGAGAATTTGGGTGAAGTCCTGCAGGGTTGAAGAGGGCAATGCAAGTGGTCTGGTGCCCCCTAGCATGTAGGGGTGGGAAAGCAGGAGATGGGGCTGGAGAGGTAGACAGGACTCAGGATGGGAAAGGGCCTTTGGTGCTAATTTGAGAAATTTGAAATTCATCTCATCTATCTATTTATCGATCTTTTTTTTTTTTTAAGCCCAAGTTTAGTGTAGTAATGGTTTCAGTAGTAGAATTTACTGATTCATCACTTACATATAACACCCAGGGTTCATCCAAACAAGTGCCCTCCTTAATATCCATCACCTGTTTAATCCATCCCCCCCCCCTACCTCCAGCAACCCTCAGTTTGTTCTCTGTATTTAGAGTCTCTTATGGTTTGCCCTGAAAATTATCTTGACTCTCATGGGAAACCATTCCACAGTTTTATGCATATTTTTTTAATTTAAAGCCATTTGTTTGTTTCTCAATACTCCCTTAAATTTTTTAAATCTTTGAAGCAGTGAATTTTGAACCCTAAGTAGACATTACACTCACCTGAGATATTATTAAAAATATATATGAGTAAGCTCCACCTCCCACAAAGATTCTGATTCAATTGGTCTGGAGATGGGGCCCAGGCATCAGCATTTTTTAAAGAGCATCAGTTGATTCTAAATGCAAACAGGGTTGAAAATCACTGCTTTTATGATGCCTCGCTTAATCAGATCAACATCTGGCTGGGAAGTGTCTAGGACAGCAGCTGTTCCAACTTTAATGTGTAGGTGAATCACCTAGGGGTCTGATTCAGCTTTAGTACGTCTGGGCTGGAGCCTGAAATTGTGCATTTCTGACAAAGTCACAGGTGATGCTGATGGTGCTGATAGAAATGGTCTAGACTCTAGGGGGGAAGAGAAAAGAGTGAAGTGTCATTTTGAAAGCAAGCACCTGTCACATAGTTCTTTCTGGGGCGTATTCCCTTTGGAAGAATATAAGACCACACAGGCATTAGGCTCAGAGAGGGCCTGGGAGAAGAGAAGAGAGGTGGGAGAAACCAGGACAGAATATTCTCTAGGGCCCTGGGGAATAGGGGAGGGGGGGCGGGGAAAGGGTGCTACCTCAGGTCAAAGGTCTTGGGCAAGTTATTTAACTTGTTTTAGTCTCGTTTTTCTGGCAAGTCTCAACTTGAGTGACTCATCTGCCTCAGAATCAACTCAAGGCATTTTGAACATTGGGATTCCCAGACCCTCCAGCAGTCCTGGCGGATCAGAAGGGGATGGGGTGGGGAGAGCGGCATCCGCATTGATAGCAAGCCCTCTAGATGATTATTATGCACCCTTGAGTGCAAGACCGCGATCTCTGATGGTAAAATAAGATAGCAAGTGCCCAACACACAGTAAGTACCCAGTACTAAGTGATTGTGTGAAGATGAAAATGGTGGTAAGGGTGACAGGACAAACATCGCTGGTCCAGCTTAGAGTCCGCAGCTCATGGGCTTTATCCAACCTACTACCCTCTCAAGTTGGTGTCTGCCAGATGCCTGCTGTGGGAAAAGGCTATTTCCCCCCTTGACTTCTCCAGCTCTCTCAGAGAGCTTCCTTTCTTTTTTAAAACTTTTTTTTAAGTGTTTATTTTTAAGAGAGAGAGAGAAGGAGATAGAACATGAGCAGAGAAGGGACAGACAAAGAGAGGGAGGCACAGAATCCGAAGCGGCTCCAGGCTCTGAGCTGTCGGCACAGAGCCTGATGCGGGGCTCGAACTCACGAGCTGTGAGATCATGACCTGAGCTGAAGTCGGACGCTCAACCGACTGAGCCACCCAGGTGCCCCGAGAGTTTCCTTCCAAGAGGTGGCCTGCTATGCAGTCATTATGTTTTCGAAGAACATTTATTTTGATGGAGCTGTCTACTCTCGGATACCAACATTAATAGTTGATATCGTTTTCAATTGGATCTTTAAAAATAGTGCTTCAGCATGAGTTTTTAAGGTTTAAAGTTTCTGTTTCTGTAGCTAGGTCACAGGGGTGAAAAGCACCTGGCTCTGGGGGTCCCACACATACCAGGTTGGGCCACTAGCCGCTGACAAAATGCAAAGTCAGAGTCACAAGCGGTGGAGAAACAAGAGAGGAATTAATTTCAATGAAGCCAACACCGGGAAGTCAAGGGAGTAGCTTCTGAAAGGCTGTCTCCAAAGTGCTGAAAATACTTTCCGGTTTATATAAGGAGAATGTGGGACAGGGGTTGGTGGGTACATGCCGGTGGGCAGTGAAGGTGTAAACCAATCATTGTCTTGGGGGTTGTGAAGTCGGCATGGTTTTACTGGCTGAGAGCAGTCCTTAATAAGAGAATAATTATAAGAGAACTTAATAAGATAATCAGAGAACCTAATTAGAAAGTTTGAGGTCAAAATGAAAGTCATTAAAGCCCTCTTTCATTTCTACTTGCTATTTTTCATTTTCTTTATCCCAATCAGGAAGGGAAGGGTTCCCTTACAAAGGGAAGGTCTGAGATGGGATGGAAAGCAACAGCTGCCTGGAAACCACTTCCCTTTCTAGCTTTTTGTTTTCAAGAGCCCGAGCCACTGAGGCAATTATGTGAGGTGCCTACAAGGAAAATACATGTCAAGGGAAAGGAATTATCCCTAAGGAAAGGATTTCCTCTGAGACTAAAAGAAGACTTCCTGAGCTCTGGAGGAAAGGGAGAGGTTTGTGGTTTCCGAGGAGTGCAAGCCTCACAGTGTTCACGTGACCTCTCTCTAGGGGTCTCTTCTGATATCTAACCTTGTCTCAGCGTCCCCATCTTTGATATTTATCACTCCTGGAGGTGGGTGATCAGCTAAGTATGCACTCTGGGTTTCTACCGTCTCTTCTGAGTCTTCTAATGTGTTCTCCAACTTTCCTTTGGAATATAACATCTGTTGTCTTGAGACCTCAACCAGAATTCTAACTGGGTACATGTACCTTGAAAAAAGACTGGAAGGAAGCCCACTAAGGTGTTCACTATGATGGTGGCATTATAGGCAATTTTAATATTTTCTTTGTACTTCGGGGGAACCTAGGCGGCTCAGTCGGTTAAGGGTCAGACTTCTGCTCAGGTCATGATCTCATGGTTTGTGGGTTCGAATCCCTCATTGGGCTCTCTGCTTTGAGCACAGAGCCTGCTTCAGATCCTCTGTCCCTCTCTCTCTGCCCTTACCCCCCACTCTCTGTCTCAAAAAAAAGTCCTTAGAAATATTTTCTTTGTACTTTCATCTAATTGCTGGTGTTTTAACAATGAACAATAATCAGAAAACAGTGCTTCGTTATTTATTTGTATTAGAGAATTCCTGCTATTCTAGCTTTACATACCTGTATTCCTCCCATACTGCCGGCTTACTAAAATGTCTTTTTCTCTGAGACCACTTCCTCAGCTACGCTGTGCTCTTGTAACATTCCGCTCTGTACTATCTTACTTTCCTCCCTCCCTCCCTTCCTCCCTCCCTTCCTTCCTTCCTTCCAAGTGTTTTATTTTGAGAGAGAGAGAGAGCAAGCTGGGGAGGGCAGAGGGAAGGGGACAGAGAATCCCAGGCAAGCTCCTCGCTGTCCGCACAGAGCCCCAGGCAGGGCTCAAATCCACGAACCCACGAGATCATGACCTGAGCCAAAACCAAGAGTCAGACTCTCAACGGACTGAGCCACCCAGGACCCCAGCCTTACTTTTCTTTCTAACCCTAGGACCTGTCACGGCACCAACCAATCAGAGAAGTTAAGCACATGCTTTTTTAAGTGAATCTGTCTTGAGAATGCCTAGGATTTCCTTTATTCACTTCATCACCATTAGAAAGCTTTCTGCTGGGCAGTTACATTGCCAACCAAATAATAGAGCCATCTGCCCCTTTGTTGACCGAGAGCCAGTTACCATGTGCTGGTCCCTGGAGTTCCACAGGGATAAATAAGAGCTGATTTTTTAAAAGGGATTTTTGGCAAAAACCTAGCAACAGTTCCCAAATGGTAGTAATTTGGTCATCACATATTATCGAGTACTATCGAAGAAAGTTAAGGTCCAAGAACATTTTAAAACCCCTGATACCCACTTAAGCAGTTTCACTTTTAGAGGCTCTCTCTTCATACGTTAACATGTGCTTACAACCTTGGGAAATGAATACATTTTGCAAATCATGTGAGGGCGTTAGTATTGACCACAGATGCATCTGACATTCCATTTATTAGCGTGTAGTGAAAACTTTTGGGGGGGGTGGTGGGGGGGGGAGATCATTTAAAAACAAACAAAAAACATCCCAGAATTTAAAAAGGGTGGTGCGTGCTGATTACTTCCTACTCCTCCCTCCCCACTCTCTCTCCCCAATCCTGATGGCCACTGACCCATCACTTTTGCCTTTTCTAGCATGTCATATAAATGGAATCATACACTATATAGCGTTTGAGTGGCTTTTTGCACTTAGCAGAACACATTTAAGATTCATGGTTTTGTCTCTATCAGTAATTTGTTCTTTTTTATTGTTGAATAGTCTTTTTTGTTACAGATTGTACCACAATTTCTTTATTCACCAATTGAAGGACGTGTGGACTATTTATAGATTTTTGTATGGACATAAATTTTCCTATCTCCTGTACCTAAAAGGGGCTTGCTGGGATATTTGGTATTATAGATTTCTTTTCTTAACGATTTTATTTTTTTTAAATTTTTTTTCAACGTTTATTTATTTTTGAGACAGAGAGAGACAGAGCATGAACGGGGGAGGGGCAGAGAGAGAGGGAGACACAGAATCGGAAACAGGCTCCAGGCTCTGAGCCATCAGCCCAGAGCCCGACGCAGGGCTCGAACTCACAGACCACGAGATCGTGACCTGGCTGAAGTCGGACGCTTAACCGACTGCGCCACCCAGGTGCCCCTTAAAGATTTTATTTTTAAGTAACGTCTACACCCAGTGTGGGACTTGAACCCACAACCCTGCAGTCAAGAGTCACACGCTCCACTGACTGAGCTTGCCAGGTGCCCCTGGGATTATAGATTTTTTATTTTTAGCCTTTCTAATAGGTGTGAAGTGATATCTCACTGTCACTTTACTTTTTTAAAAAAATAATTTTAAAAAATATTTATTTATTTATTTTGAGAGAGACTGTGCACATGAGCATGAGCAGGGGAGGGGCAGAGAGAGAGAGAGAGAGAGAGAGACAGAGAGAGACAGAGAGAGAGAATCCCACATAGGCTCACTGCTGCAGCGTGGGGCTCAAACCCACAAACTGTGAGATCATGACCTGAGCCAAAACCAAGAGTTGCACCCTTAACCAACTAAGCCACCCAGGCACCCCTCATGGTGGTTTTAATTTGCATTTTGCCACTGACTAATGATATTAAGTACCTTTTATATATTTGTTTGCCAATCTATATGTCTTCTTTGGTGAAGTGTCTTTTCAAATCTTTGGCCCATTAAAAAAAGTTGGTTGCTTATGTTTTTATTCTTGAATTCTGGGACTTCTTTATATGGTCTAGATTCTAAGACCTTTGTCAAAATCGTGTGAATATTTTTGTGTGAATATTTCTCCCTTTCCTTTCTCTTAACATTATCTTCCCCTGGGCAGAAAATTTTAATTTTTAAAGAAGCCAAGTTTATCATTTTTAAAAAATGGATCATGCTTTTGATACTGTATCCAAATAGTCTTTGCCTAACGCAGTGGTTTTTGAGTGGAAGACAACCCTCCTGCCCCAAATATTTGGCAAGGTTAATTCCTAAAAGTGGAATCGATTTTTTGTGTGTCGAAGATATTTATATTTAAATGTCTTATTTACGGTCTCGAATTTCCGTCCAAAACCTCTGTGCCAACTTATACTCCCAACATCTTCATGTGAGCCTTTTCTCCGTACCTTCAGCAACATTGCATACTATCCATAACTTTATTTTTTGTCAGAACAATAGGCTTTTTATTTTGTGCTTTAAATTTTGTGACTGTTTTGGAGTTTCTTTTTATGTTTTTTTTTCCCCCTTGAAATGCACATCTCCCTTCAGTTGGCATTAGAAGTTGATTCCACTGCTAAGACTTCTTCCCACAGTGCTTTTCTTCCCTGGGATCTGCCTAACTTGGAAGGAACATGCCTGCCTACCTTCCATGAAAGTCTGTGCATCTTGAGTGTAATGGGATGCTACTTCTCTCTTCAATGCAGAGCGGAAATAGTCACCGGAAGCAACATAAACTACAGTCAGTGTGCCCAATTTAGATGTTACAGTAATCAGCAAGAAACATACTACACAACCATTGGCTGGATTTCAAGGGCCTGTGTGGGCCTGTGATGTCAGGAAGTTCCTGAATGCTCATCAAGGGCTAAAGAAAGTGGAAAATGTCTTTGAAAAGCATGACTCTCTGGAGGGGGTCTGCCTGGAATAGTACTGGCTGTCTCAGGCTACGCCTAGCCCTTGGGGGCTTCGGAGCAAGCTGCTCCCCCTGATAAATTGCAGAGGGGGCAGCGAGGAAGTATCGGCAGCTTGTCAGCACTGCAGTATGAAGAGCGAGTGTGAAATGGATTCGCTGATTTTACCTTGAAATTCACAACTGCCACAATAACACCTTTTGCCATTTCTCCTTACGGAAGTAATATAAGTTTATTTTCGGGGGGGAGGGGGGATATGAACATTTTCTTTTTTAAAAAAATGCCATTATCACATGTAAAAACTTCTTTTAAGCTTATTTTTTTTTAATTAATCTCATGACCCCGAGATCAAGAGTCAGACGCTCTTCTGACTAAGCCAGCCAGGCACCGCGTCACCCCTGAAAACTATTCTGTAGTAACATCTAATACTCCACTCAAAATCACATGTTCACAATTGTTTCAAAATACCTCTTCTTGTACTTTATTTGTTTGAATTAGAAACCAAACAAGAACCACAAGTTACATTGGGTTGAGTCTCTTAAGTCTGCTCACTCCTCAGGAGCCCCCTCTCATTTTCCCCCCTCTGCCCATGTTGCCGAAACCAGGAGGTCCTGGGGAAAGCCCCACATTCTGGATTTTTCTCTTTGCTTCCTCGTAGTTTTATTTAATTGGTTCCGCTATGGCTACATTTCCATTCGGTGCAAGTGAGCTTGGGAGCCTTGATGAGAGTCCAGTTGGACGGTCATTGAAAGCATTTCGCTGGTGGGGCTGTGGAGTCCACTTGGCGCCAGGCGCCTTGTAAAGCCTGGTTGCCCGCTTTCAGAGCCTAACTGGCCTGGGCCACACCGTCCAGATGGTGGCTGGAGGGCAGTGCCGTGACACATGCGAAGTACTCTCCCACTCGTGGTGGTTCCTCTTCCAGGCTCTGAGTGCCTCACTCAGCAGTGCAGAACCAGACTTTGCTTTGAGATGGGGGTGTGGTTTCCTTATCCAGCTCACAAAGCCAGCATAGCCCCATCAGAGGCAAGCTGTTTCCTACGGCCTGGCGATTCAGTGTGTGCGGACCAGCAGGGGCAGCAACAGCCGCTGAAAGCTTACTGGAAATGCAGAAATTCTTACCCTAGAATGACTGAAGCAGAACATATATTAAAAATTTTTTTTTCTGTTGAGGTAAAGTGCACATAATCTTTGCCACTTTTACCATTCTATTTTATGTCTTATTTTACGTAATCTCTACCCCCACCATGGGGTTCGAACTCACGACCCGGAAATCAAGAGTCACGTGCTCTTCTGACTGAGCCAGCCAGGCGCCCCTCAAGACGTGCATTTTAACGATGTTCTCAGGTGATAAGCTTGCACTTCAAAATTTGAGAAGTGCTGGCCTAGAGGTCCCCAGATAAGCTAGGAATGGACGAGAGAGATGATAGCCCTTTAAGACTGCATGTTTGAAGAAAAGAAGAAGAGAGGGAGGGAGGTGATGGTGTTTTTTATAACCTAATCTCAGAGGTGGCATACCATCACATTTGCCACGTTCTACCTTCACACACTAACCCTGTGACTGTGTGGGCAGGGATTACACATGGGTGTGAACACCAGGAGGTGGGGCCATCTTGTAGACTCACCAACACAGCAGTACCCATCACCCAGGCTTCTGTCTTGTTGAGGAGGGAGGGGGACTTGCCGCTGGGAACAGCGGAACCCTGACGTCCCCCATCCTATTCCAGGAGCACCAGGTTTGGCTTATTGTGTCCAGGCTCTTAGCTTGCTCTCCTGGTATCCCGACTCCGTCCCCCTTGTGCTTCCGTTGCATTTGCGTAATTTGTTCTCAACTTCCCATTTCCCACAAGTGCTGCTGTTCTTTAAGGTTATAGGTTTCCTTTTATTTTATTTATTTCTTTTGAGAGAGTGAGTAGGGAAGAGGCAGAGGGAGGGAGGGAGAGAGAATCCCAAGCAGGCTCCACACTGTCAGCGGAAGAGCCCCACGTGGGGCTTAGTCTCACCCACCTGGGATCATGACCTGAGCTGAAATCCAGAGTCAGACGCTTAACCAACTGAGCCACCCCAGTGCCCCTAGGTTTCCTTTTAATTAACTCATTCAGACATATACTGCTTGTCATAGGAGGAACTTAATGGCTAACAGTAATAAATCATGTAATATAAAATTATATAAAAACATACAGGTACTATATACTTTGAAAGTTCTGCAGACAGTTCCATTCAGAATATGGAATTGTGACAGCCAGGCTATAGAGGGAAGCCTCAAGGTGAAAGGTCACTAGGGGTAGCAGGAGATGATTTAGGCACCGGACAGTGGAGACATGTGGTTTTTTTTTAAAAGAGCAATAAGTAAAATTTACCTGGTGTCCTACCCTGCCATGCTAGCCTAGTTGCAGATATTAGAGTGATAGAATGAGCCCATCTGGTGGGTGACAAGTTCAGAGCTGCGATTCATTGCCACGAGGGTGGGTAGTCCTGGCTGCCAAGGAGAAACCAATAATACTCCAGGAAGACGCATTTATGTTTGTTCCACCAGAAAGGAAATACAAAACAGTTCAATTTTCTCCAACATTTAGGTAATGTGTTTGGGGGGCAAGGTGACAGTGGTAGTTCATCAGGGGAGCTGGGAAGGACCGAGGGAGTGAGCGGGACTGAAAGTTAGCCCTCGCTCCACTGTCTGCATCGCTGGGGAGCTGCCACAGGACCTGCAAGAAAGGTCAGGAGACCTGGGGCTGAAGAGAGGCTCCAGGGAGAACTAGGTGTGAAACTTAACACCCACCTGTGTGGATATGGGTGGAACAGGCTAAGTGGCAGAGATGGAAAAAGGACAGAGTGGTCCTAGAGCAAGAGAAAGCTGAGACAGCAGAGGAGAGCTGGATGACGGGGGTGCTGGAGAGAGAGCGAGCTGATGAAACCAGATTGAATGGGGCGCCTGGGTGGCTCAGTCAGTTAAACGTCCGATTTCGGCTCAGGTCATGATCTCACAGTTCATGGGTTCGACCCCTGCATCGGGCTCTATGCTGACAGCTTAGAGCCTGGAGCCTGCTTCGGATTCTGTGTCTCCCTCGCTCTCTGCCCCTCCCCTGCTCATGTTGTGTCTCTCTCTTTCTCTCAACAATAAACATTAAAAAAAATTTTTTTTTTAAAGAAACCAGATTGAAATTCTCTTCTTAAGATTAGTAACAGTTTCCAGATCAAGGTGGTAGAGTCAGCTTTCCAAAATGGAAAGGAAAAGATTCCCCCTGAAGAGTTGCAAAGCAATCTGGTTTACGATTTTGTTTTCTTAGAAATTTCCAAGGTAAATACAAGAAATTTCCATGGTAGGTATTCTCTCTACCAGCTTCCTTGTTGTTGTTCCTCTGAATGTTCTGCTATTGCCTTCCATGTGTGTAAGTTAAGATAGTGTCTAAATACTCAATGGCTTGGGCAACTGCCCTGATTCAGTGTGTTTGTGATTCTCTAAGACACGTGTGGATTGAAGACTTTGCTGCTTTCTTCTTATACTAATAGCAGGAAGAATGAGACGTTAGGACCCAAAGCAAAGATGCCGACCCACAAGAAGTGAAATGTGCAGATAGTGTCTTTGTCCAGAGAGCCCCAAAGCAAGTGGTGTTTGAGTCTCTGAGGACCTTTCACGTTCTGGATGAGATTATTCTAAAGCCTATGCTCCTCATCCTGGCTTCCAAAGCCCCTGTGATGATCTTGCTCCTTAGTTTCCTCTCTACCCTCCCTTCACATCATGTTCCCCTGGGCTCTGGTCATCTGGCCCCTTTCTGGGGCTGAGGGGACAGTCAGGGATGCCAAGCTGTGCTCTCCCTCTGCCCAGACCTTTGTATGGTTGGCTCCTTCTCATCCTTCTCATCTCTGTTCAGATGTCACCTCCTCAGTGAGGCTGTTCTGATCTCTTCTCCGAAGGACCCTCTACCAAACCCTCTTGGCCCTATTCCTTGTTTTATCTTCATTGCACTTCTAGTATCAGAAATTGGTTTATGTGATTGATCATGAATTTCTGCTATGGACTGAACGTCTGTGTGCCCCCCAAATTCATATGTTGAAGCCCTACTTCCCAGTGTGATGGCATTGGGAGGCGGGGCCTTTGGGGGGTAGTGAGGTCGTGAAGGTAGAGCCCTCATGATGGGATTTGTGCCCTTATAAGAAGACACAAGAGAGAAATGATCTCTCTCTCTCTCTCTCTTCTGAGGACACAGCAAGAAGGCGTCTGTCCGTAAACCAGAAAGAGGGCTCTCACTAGAACTCAACCATGCTGCAACCCTAATCTTGGACTTACAGCTTGCAGAACTGAGAAATAAATGTCTCTTGTTTAAGCCCCCCTGTCTATGGTGTTTATTAGAGCAGCCTGACTAAGAGGCTCTGTCTTCACCCGACTGTGAGAGGTCCAGGAGAACAGACCTGAGTTGGCCTTGTTTCCTGCTCTTTTCGTCAGCATCTAGCACAATGCATAGCACTTAGTACATGCTCAAAATGATTCACTGAAAGCATTGTGAATGGTGAAGAGTTCCAAGTCTCAGTCAGGCTGCCCCTTCATCCCCTTTACATTTAAATCCCTCCTGGTCCCAAGTTAGGCCTCCCCGATCACTCTCAACGAGTCTTTGTTACCAAGTCGTTCACCACAAAGGTTCAGCCTAGTTAATGACCCTTCTGATGGTGGCTTAGGCTCTTGAAGGAAACCGTTGGAAAATTATAAAAGAAAATCCGGAGAGTATTTGGAGAAGGAAGATGTGAGATAAGTATTTGAATTTTAACATACAAAATGACAGGTGTACAAAGGGGGGGATATAGGGAGGTGAGGACTGACCATTTGTTATGGTCGGGCCTTGTCCCTAGGTTAGCCCCCTGCTGTGACGCTGTACCCACGTTGTGAAGTGAGAATTTGTACTATTTTACAGAGAGGCAAACTGAGGCTCAAAACAGTAATACAAATTTGTCGGGATCGTATGTAGCTAATGTGGAGAAGCCTGGCTTCGGGCTGATGTCCGGCTGACTCCAAGCCTGTGTGTGTGTGTGTGTTTCCCCCTTCCCACACCCTTGCCCTCTCTGGTCTAAGGACAGGGCAGGGAAGATGGGGTGCCGACATGACACAGGTGTTACAAGACCCCTGGGAAACCAGACTGAACGCCCCCCTGCTCTCACCATCTATGTTGATTTCAAATACCCTTTAGAATTACCTGAGTCAGAACCGCCTCCTCGGTTTGGAAACAAAGGGTCTAATTCACTGTCATTTTTACACAATGAGACCTCCACAAATTATAGCTTTTTGGTCTTTCAGCCACAAAGGAAACAGGGACTGTAACTGGGCCATCAATAATCCCCCCTGTGCAGAGGAGGCGGACGTATAAGCAACAGAAGGTGCCTGAGATTTCACAACTCGATTGCTTCCTGAGTAATCTTTACTTGGCTGAGTTAAATGTAAGTGTTGTCGTGCCCGTGGCTTCAGAGCCCATTTTGAAAATGAGATAGTGCATCTTCAGGGTGGGAGAGAGAGTCCTTTGTCCCTCCTGTCGTATTTTATGGCATAACAACAGAGGCTCTACAGAGTAGCTGGGGCGGGAACGGGAGCCACTTCTAGCGGCCGCTTTCTTTCTGAGATAGCGAACTGTCCGAGCCACATGCAGCTTCCAGTTCCCCTTCTAAAATGCTAGAGGATGAGCTGTGGCAGGGCAGATGCAGCTCAGGTTCTGTTAAAATCAAGAGCTCTTTGCACGTCCATGTGGGGCTCTCTGGTCTGCAAACTCCCAGTGTCACTCACCAGGTCACAAGCCATTTAGCTCGCTCCTGCTCCCGTGTCACCTTCCCTAATGGAGTCTGAGCCACGGTAGGAGGCCACCTTGTTGATGGACACCCCAGAGAGAAAATTACAGGGCCACAAATGTGCAATGAAAGCTCCTAGCTAGACAATGCTCCCAACACAAGGAAGTTTGGTCTTTGAATTATATATTCACCCCAGCTGTTTACATGTCAGGCAGAAAACAGATGCATATTGCACTTTTTTGCTGAAGAGAGATCTTGAGTGGGGCCTGTGGGTGTGTATGCCCACTTTGCCTGGAAACTTCTTCACTAATACAGGGAAATATGCCAATCCCCTTCTACGAAAGGAAGGGGGTGCAATTAATAGAAAGCACCAGAAACAGAGGAAAGGAAAAGAAGAAGATATGTATATGCCTTAATGTGAAGAGGCAAATGGGGATAAAAACAGCTTGCGTGTCAGCACCCTAAGATTCTGCCGCCACCTGTTGCTGGCCTGCTTTCCCTAGAGCATTGCAAGGCACTGGTGGCAAACACATCTTCTATTTCCACTCAGAGTCATTTTTCCTTTGTAAATCAGAGAAGTCTGAGAGCTAGAAAAGACCCAGCAACCTCCCCATCTAGCATTTCCTAAATTCTCCTGTAGAGCAGAGTCATTTGTGAGGTCCGCCCTGGACTCTGCCAGCATTTCTGGAGCACTGGCTGGGCTCTGTCTGTTGAGCAAGCTCCCTTCTCATTCCTCAGCTTCCACGGGTCTCGTGACCTGCCTAGTGCAAGTCTGAATTTTACAAAGGAGGAAGCTGAGGTCCACAGAAGTGACACACCCCAAGGCACAGCAGAGCGGGGACTGAGCTCAGCTCTGAAGCACATTAAAACTTAATCTCACTTAATTTCCATAGTAAGTAGGCACAGATCTCACAGTGTGGACTTCAGGGATACGGAGTTGCAGATTTACGTTGTTTACAGCAGGAGGCAGTTTGGATCAACGCCCCTCCCTGTTCAGTCTGCAGCAAGAAATTCTTTACCAAGCTCCTAACAGAAAACAACTCTGAAAATTCCTGATTAGTACGTCAGCTGAGGTGACTTGAACTTTATCTTTAGCTCATAACTCTATTGAACATAACAAATCTCTGTTCTATTGATCACTGTATCTGACTCACCGCTGTTACATTTTTTTAATGTTTATTTATTTTTGAGACAGAGAGAGACAGAGCATGAGTGCGGGAGGGGCAGAGAGAGAGGGAGACACAGAATCCGAAGCAGGCTCCAGGCTCCGAGCTGTCAGCACAGAGCCCGAAGCGGGGCTCGAACCGATGCAGGGCTCAAACTCATGAACCGTGAGGTCATGACCTGAGCCAAAGTCAGACGCTTAACCGACTGAGCCACCCGGGTGCCCCTCACCACTGATATTTTTGAGCAATTGTCTGAAGTATGCTTGAAGTGAAGGGGGGGATCTAGGGAGAACAGAGTTTGTGGTCCTACAATATCCTGGCATACTACCAGTCTGGGGAATGCTTTAGGAGCCCACTAGAGGAGATATTTTTAAAAAAATACAGTGTGGCAGGCTTTTTGTGGAAATTGATACCCAAGTTATTTCAGGGGCAGCTTTGAGAACTGGACAGGGATGTGTAAAGTTCAGAGCTTCCTTGCCTGAAGCTGTCAGCAGGCAACTGACTGAGATCTGCACACTTACAGAAATCATAAAAAAGCAGAGTAAGTCTGATTGATCTTTAAAGGGGCCTCTTTGGGTCCCTTCAGTGATGATTTGTGATCTGTGATGGAGAATCAGTTGTAGACTCAGTTATATTAATGTGTTTTCTGCCTAAGATGTTAGTTTAAAATCTTTCTTTCTCTTCCTTCCTTCCTTCCTTCCTTCCTTCCTTCCTTCCTTCCTTCCTTCCTTCCTTTCTTTTGGTACAAACCTATAGTTTCTGCATTTATCCTTAGTAGAGTCAAAAGAATCCCCAAATTTACAGAACTTAAATTGATGTTAACTTATATTTTTGCACATAGATAATATTCCATTTGTGGACTTGAAGTGAGGTCAAGAGGCTGTTCAGAAGTCAGAAGGAGTGGGTTTGAAACCTATGAACTCACTGGTTGCACATAAAGAGTAAGACAAGAGAGACAAGCAAATCCCCAATTTACAGGGTACTTGTGCTTTTTGCGGAGACAGTGGCATTTCATGAGGAGTGATTTGTGCGAGGCTGGAAAGCCCTCCAAACCCACACGGATGCCTTAAACTCAAAGTAATTTATTCCCTTTATGGTTACGTACTCTGAGCTCCTCCTTGGCAATTCCATTAACTCCTGAGAGAGGAACACAGTCCTTAGCTACACTGTGTCTGTTTCTCAGGCAGAGAAGGAGTAGAGGCAGGGACCAGCATGGGTTGAAGTCTGTTTTGTACCTGGAAGAGATATAAAGTTTCCAGCATATTACCTCAGTAGGTCCTCTCAACAACTCAGAGAAGTAGGTGGGATTATCACCCCTTTACAGATTATCCCCAGACACAGGAAGGTGAATAAATTGCCCTGAGTTGCACAGCTAGAGGGTGGCATTGTTTTAGTTAGCTGAGCTTAAACAAAACACATTTATTTCTCACTGGTTTGGAGTTTGAGAAGACCAAGATCACAGTGGTAGCAGATTTGGTTCCTGACGTGGGCCTACTTCCTTGTTCATAAATAGCTGTCTTCTGTCTCCTCCCAGGTCCAGGGGGAGAAAAAGCACACTCTGGTCTCTCTTCCTCTTATAAGGACACTAATCCGTCATACAGACCCCACCCTCGTGACCTCATGTAAATAATCACCACCCAAAGGCCCCACCTGTAAATACCATCACATTGGGGAGTAGGGCTTCAACATATTAATTTGGGGGGGATAAAAACCTTTTATTCATAGCAGGTGTCCTTACTTCCAGCCCCCTCGTGTGGTTCAACCATGGCATGGATGAAGCAGTGCTGTAGAAAGGACGAGATGGGTAGGGAATCTGAGAACACGAGTTTTGCAATAGGAAGGCCACCAGCTGTGGGAGCCTGATCCCCAGGGGCGAGGTGCAGTCGTGAGAACAAAGAAAGTGTCTTTTCTTTCCTTTTTTTTTTTTTTGTGTACACCTAAGTCACAGTGTAAAATTTGACTCCAGCATGTACACACCCTCATATTCACACATACACACGTGAAGAGAGATACAGAGAAATAGGATTAGAGCCTATTGACAACAGTCATCTCTAGCTGGGGAAATGATGAGTTATGTTCTCTTTTTTTTATTCATTTGTAGTTT
This sequence comes from Felis catus, assembly GCF_018350175.1. Classification (NCBI taxonomy): domain Eukaryota; kingdom Metazoa; phylum Chordata; class Mammalia; order Carnivora; family Felidae; genus Felis; species Felis catus. Next base: position 140,879,582 of record NC_058368.1, read on the forward strand.
TATATAATTTATACCAAAAGTCCTCCCAGTATATCGGCTGTTTTTCAGAGGCCACGTGTATTGTGTCGACATATCTCAAAACAGTGAGTTGTAAAATCAAGCATTTAATGTTAACTCTTTTTTTTTGTATTGATTTTATCTTTTTTTTTTAGCTTTTTATTTTCTTTGTTAATTTTTAATGTTAACTCTTTTTGTTGTTCTTCTCCCCTCAGATTGGTATGAGTTGCTCTAGTTCATTTGTTCTTTGTACAGAACTGACTAGTTCTTTTGATATCCTATAGGCACAACCTAAGTAATATAATTCAGTTAAGTTGGAAAATAAGTGTTTTTCTGAGATGTTTCCCTCGGCTTTCAACAACATGAGGTTTTATGCCTTTATAGTGACCAGACAGAACTGAGGGTTATTTATTGAAACTCTCATTAGAAACATAAAGCCCCACTGAGCTTTCCACTCTCGCCATTCCATAGATGAATGCTTCATCATTACCCTTTTCAAAGAAAAGCCATTTATTTATTCATCAAAGTTTTAAAATAAAAAGGAAACGAAGCTAGATTTTTTTGTTGTTGGTGGTAGGATTTGGGAAGAAAGAGTTTCAAAATCGGCAAAAGAAAAGCCTTTAATGAGTCTTTGTAATATTTAAGACTTAAACAAAGCAACTCAGTACCAGTGGGAGCTAAAACTAATTAGAAATCAAAATTATATTCGCTTCATCAATATTAAATCCAAGAGAAAACAAAGAGGAGCTTTCGTAATTAAATTTCATTTAGTGTAATAATCTTAGTTCCTGCCATTTGCAACCGTGGGAGTTTTCTTCAAGAGAATGTTTAAAGATGTATTTTGTAAAGAGTCAAGAGCTCGCTAAATTTTGTATACAATTGAGATGATTGAAAGGAGAGAGAACAGAGAGCATCAGAACAGAGAGATGAGGTGAGATCCACGCAGTTGCCCAAGACCTGCGTCCTTGGTGGGATGACTCAGAGAAGCCAGGCGAGAGGCCTGAGGTCAGCTGGGTCCTCAGGGTTAGGCTTGCCCTCTCTTCTCAGCTGTGTTGCTGGGCAGAGTTTTGACTCCCTCAAGGGACCACAGGAGAGGAGAATGTTGTCCTAGTGGGGTGTTTCCCTGACGGGAGCAGTGAAGCAGGGAGAAGCCTACAGAGTGCCAATCAGCCTCTTCTAGAAGCAGTGGAACAACCCTGGGGGCTTGGGGAGCCTCCCCTGGACGGCTTGAAGGCACCTCAGGGCGCTGAGTAGCTACCGATCTGATCATATCTGGGCCACATGAGCCTTGGTATGTAGTGACTCGCCCTCTCAGCACACCCCAGGCAATGTCACTGTGGATAGGAAGGAGCGGTTTCCTGTCACGCAGGTGGCACTACCATCTCCTGAACTTTTGCTGCAGGCCAGACCCTGTATTAAGCACTTTTCAAATATCTCCCTCGATATGCACAACCTTAGGGAAGAGGAACTGTTGTCCCCATTTTTAAATAATACAACTTGTCAATTGTCCTTTCTTCGTGGCCACATCTTTCTTTTTACTGTAGCAAAATATACATTAAATGAAATCTACCACTTCTAACCAATTTGAAGGATACAATTCAGCAGTGCTACAAACATTCACGTTGTTGTGCGGCCATCACCACCATCCATTTCCTGAACTTTTTCCTCTTCCCAAACAGGAACTTTATGCCCATTTAAGCAAACTTCCTTCCCTGCCCTCAGCCCCTGTTAACCACTATTCTACTTTCTGTCTGTATGAATTTTCCTATTCTACGTACCTCGTATAAGCAAAATCATACAATGCTTGTCTTTTTATGTCTGGCTTATTTCCCTTAGCATAGTGTTTTCAAGGTTCATCTGTGTTGTAGTATCCCTGTTTTGTTTTGTTTTGTTATTTATTTATGTTGCCCACACCACCAAATAATCATCTTTGCATTTTTATTTATTTTTTAGTTTTTTTAAATGTTTATTATTTTGAGAGAGAGAGAGAGGAAGAGCGAGAGCGAGGGAGGAGCGAGAGAGAGAGAGGGAGACACAGAATCTGAAGCAGGCTTCAGGCTTTGAGCCGTCAGCCGGGATATTCAGGTGGATTCTCCTGGGATGATTTCCAGTGTGTCCATCCTGTATCACCTCCGTGGCCTCATGACTTACCCTTTTATCCTTTTATGAAGTGAAAAGATAAATCTTCCATTGTTATGCTATATTTTTCCTTCTCATTTTTATGGATCATGTCAACTTGCATTGCGTCTGAAAAACAAACTAGCTTATTGTTCAGCGCTGTGAAAATGTAGCATCTGATGTGTGGCATAAGAAAAGAAACATACCAGGGACTGAAAATTCACCTTCAGGAAGACTTTCACCTTGAAATTTGATGATATGTGGAACAGATGTTTTAATTTACCTATGATAATTTGCATAATCAATTTAACATGTGGTTTATCAAACCTGCCAAAGAGCAGGTGACAATATGGAATTAATATGATCGCTAATTTGACACATCATTGAGATTAATTTGACCTTTCCTGCTCTCAAAATACCCAGAGGTCTTCACAGACAGGCATGTTGTGCTGTGAGATGCCATGTGTAGCAATCTAAAACCCATCATTTAGCCTCACAAATAAAGCAACCCCTTTGTCAGTCTGCCTGATGCTTTTACTCTTTTCCTTTCAGGCTCTCTTCTAAATTGAAAAGAAGGCAATGAGTGAATGCTGGGGGAGGCATCCAATTCTGAGTGTTCATGACTTTATGAAGAGTAATTGATTTATTTCTCCTCCAAAACTATAAATGGTATTGACGTGTCCCTGCTCTGTTCGTTTATTCTTGATCCCAGACTCAAAGAGCTATTACCTTTAAGAATCCGTGGTGACAATCCATTTCAGACGTTAGCTTTAAATCTAGAGAACCAAAGTAAAGGACTTTAAATTATGCATTCATTTAATTACCAGTAGTAAATTATTAAAAGCAATAGAAATGTTCACCGATAGGGGTGTCTGGGTGGCTCAGTAGGTTAAGCGCCCGTCTCCTGATTTCAGCTCAAGTCATGATCTCACAGTCGTGAGATAGAGCTCCATGCTTAAGTCTCTCTCTCTCTCTCTCTCTCTCTCTCTCTCTCTCTCTCTCTCTCTCCCCCCCTCAACCCCCCCCCCCGACTTGTACTCTCTCTCTCTCAAAACTACCCAAAAAATCAGGGTCACCTAGGTGGCTCAGTTAGTTAAGCGTCAGACTCTTGATTTCGGCTCAGGTCATGCTCTCCGGGTTCTGAGACATATCAGGCTCTGCGTTAACAGTGTGGAGCCTGCTTGGGATTATCTGCCCCTCGCCCGTGTGTGTGCTTTTGCTCACTCTCTCTCTCAAAATAAATAAATAAAAGCTTAAAAAGAATAAAAAAAAGAAATGTTCACCAATAGATGATTGATTAAATAAAATGCCATGCCAGTAGAATCCTTTAGCATATAAATGATGTGAGAAAAGTATATTAATAACATAAAAACCTGTTTATAATATAGGACATGAAGAAATCATACTGCAAAATAGTATATGTACTATAATCTCATTTTTGTAAGGAAAATTATGTATATATCTCTCTGGAAGTATAAACACTAAATTGTTAACTATGTTCTATCTACATGGAAGGATTAAGGATGATTTATGGCTCTTCCTTTGTATTGGCCTATATTAATGTTTTTATTATGAATATGTTAAAGGAAAAAATGCATATTTTTTTGTAATTATGAAGGATGGCAGATTGAATGCAGCACCCAATTTCACTGTCTCCCAAAACGCTATTAAATTTCCTATAAATGGGTTCACGCACACACATTGTGAGAGTGGGAGGAGGAAAGAGAGAGAAATGTTGAACGTGGAGATGGGGAAGAAGGGAGGGGGGAAGAAAGGAGCAAAAGAGAAGGGAGGGGTTGGAGAACCAACTGCAAAGAAGACAACAGCACCAACATCTTGGAAGCCAGAAGGCAGATATGAGAAGAGTACCTTGTTTGAGACTAGAGAAAGCATAGTCTCAAGGCAAGCAGCGGGGGAAACTACAGAGCAACCTGCTCAAAGGGGTTGCTGCTGGAACTGAGCTCTGCAGGGATGCTGGCGGGGGTGGGGAGGCGGTGGAGACACCCAATAAAAAGCACTGCTGAAAGCCTTGGAGAAGCTGCTAGATCTCCAGATATAGTTTCTCATCATTTCTCAGCCCTTGAGCCTACTATCCATCCCCCTTCCCACAGAAGTTTGGAGGTTCATTCTCTGCAGAGGGTCTCTGTACTGTGGACACCAGACTGTTGAAATTCTAGCACCGTATGAGAAACAGACAAATGACTGATCTTTTGCACGCTGAACCCTGAATGCAGAGCCCTTCCAGATCTTTCCACTTGGCTCCAGAACACCATCACCCAGACTTAACCCTTCTAGAGAAGAGATTGGGAAAGGCTTCCTTACAGACTAAATTTATACCTGTTCCTGAAGGCTTAAAAATGAAAAAGTATTGCCCTTACGGATACATATCTAGGTGACACAACCAGTGATGGAGAGTAAGGGAAACTGGGGTAGACCCCTGGAAGACCCCCTCAGTTTCTTAAACTGAGTGGTAGGAATAAGGATGGTAATACATCTTATTATTCTCATTTAAACTATGTATGTACATTTGATACACTCTTCTCTATGCATTTCATATTTTATAATTCAAAAAATGTTGGTGCTAACTCAGAACCTAACGGTAGGATAACGACTGTGGGGGCACCCCAAGATCTCTTTCCTCCTTCTGCTTTTCTCCCTTTCTTCTTTTCATTCCTGTCCTGTTTCTTCTATTCTCTCATCCCCTCTTTTTTTTTCTAATTTCTCTTATTTTGCCTTACATCTCTTTAGTCACACCTCATTAGCCTTCCTCAGGGAACAGACGTGTTAGTGTCTCTCATGAAGCCTTTAGAAGGTATCACGCATTTTCTCACCATGATTTTTATCCCCCAGTGTTTTTAACTGAGAAATAATTTATGTATGATAAAATACACAGATCTTAACTGTACAATTTTATGAGTTTTGACAAATGTATATACCATGTAACCACCATCCCAATCAAGATATAGAACATTTCCTACCTCCCAAGAACTTTCCTTGTGCCCGATCAACCCCCCAACCCCACAGACAAACACTGTTTTGATTTCTATCACCACAAACTAATTTTGCCCAGCCTAAACTCCCTAACATCGCAAGCATGCATCATGTACACATTTCGTTTGGCTTTTTGCCCCTCTCAGCATAATTTTTTAAAATTCATTCATGTTGATACATGGACCAAGAGTTTCTCTTTTTATTGCTGGATACTTTTCCATTACACAAATACATTACAAGTGGTTTGCCTTTACGTTTTTTCTTAATGTTATTGTCAGTTTTTTTAAGTTAATGTTTCCTTCTTAATTTAGAAACTACCGGATTTTTATGTCATCCTTGTATTTACCCAACTGTGGGATTTGAACAATACCTGGAAAATGTAACATAATCCAGGTCTTCTTGTTTCATTTTACTTACATTGGTGCAGCCATAGTTTTCCAGATGGTTGAGTGGATAGCACAGTGACGCGGGCAGGTGCTCACTGCTCTGGCTCTGTTTTAGGCCGCAATAGTTAATAGTCTGGCCAGAGGCACTGGTTCTAAGACGTTTGCATTAGTTTCTTTGCATATGAGCATATCTTCACACTGCGTTTCGTGAATGGCGAGTTTGAGATTACTGATTTATTATAGAAGGATACAATTCAGAAAGAGCCGAGCAGAAGAGATGCATGGGCAAGGTGTGGGGAAAGGAAGGGGCATGGGGTTTCTATGCCTGCTCCAGGGACTCCACTCTCCTCAAAAGTCCACCTGTCATCAGGAGGTTTTTGGTTTCTTTCTTTGTTGGTGGTGGTGGTGGTGGTTTTTTGTTTGTTTTTGTTTTTAGTCTTAATTCCTTAATTCCTTTAGTGCATGTGAAGTGGTATTTGATTGTGGTTTTGTTTCGCTTTCCCTGCTGGATGGTGATGTCGAGCACCTTCACATACACTTACTGGAAATTTCTGTATCTTTCTTCGTGAGGTGACTTTTCAAGGCATTTATTGGCCTATTTTACTTTATATATTTTTTGCCCATTTTAAAATACAGTTGTTTTCTTTATATTACTGGTTTGGAAGATATATGAATTTATAGTATTCTCTCCCATTCTGAAGCTTAAAAAGTTATGTTGAGAGGGGCAAAAAAGCCAAACGAAACGTGTACATGATGCATGCTTGCGATGTTAGGGAGTTTAGGCTGGGCAAAATTAGTTTGTGGTGACAGAAATCAGAACAGTGTTTGCCTGTGGGGTTGGAGGGTTGATCGAGCACAAGGAAACTTCTTGGGAGGTAGGGAATGTCTTTTCATTTTCTTAATGGTGTCTTGTGATGAGGAGAATTGCTTGATTTTAATGAAGTTCAATTTATCAGTTTTTCTTTTATGGTTTGTGCTTTCTGTAACCTAAGAAACATTTGGCTCTCCCGGGGTTGCAACAATATTCTCTCATGTTTTCTTCTGTATGCTTTAGAGCTTCAGCTTTCATGTCTATGTCCGTGATCCATCTCAAATTAATTGTTGTATATGGTGTAAGGTAGGGATCACGTTGTGTGTGTGTATGTGTGTGTGGGTTTTCCATACGAAAATCCAGTTGTACCGGCAGGCACCTCATGCCTTTAAACTGACTGAATGTACCTCCACCCCTTTGCCCATCACACAGAAAAGTCTTCTAAACCTAAACCTGAAACCTCAGGATTTGTATCTTTGTCTCTCACATTCTGTTGCCTCCCTTAGATGTAGCCAATACCATTTTTTTTTAATTTTTTAAATTTACATCCAAGTTAGTTAGCATATAGTGCAACAATGATTTCAGGAGTAGATTCCTTAACGCCCCTTACCCATTTAGCCTATCCCCCCTCCCACAACCCCTCCAGCAACCCTCAGTTTGTTCTCCATAATTATGAGTCTCTTATACTTTGTACCCCTCCCTGTTTTTATATTATTTTTGCTTCCCTTCCCTTGTGTTTGTCTGTTCTGTTTCTTAAAGTCCTCATATGAGTGAAGTCATATGATATTTGTCTTTCTCTAATTTAATTTTGCTTAGCATGATACCTTCTAGTTGCATCCACGTAGTTGCAACTGGCAAGATTTCATTCTTTTTGATTCCCAAGTAATAACATAGCCAATACCTTTAAGTGCAAATTATTATATCCTCCAGACAATTACAAATAATTTGCTTCTTTAGAATCATATATTTCAAATTTAGAGAGAAAAAAAGATTTTGTAAGGAAAAAACCTTTCAGCTTCTCTTTGACTCTGCCCTTTCAGTGTTTAAGATGCAGACAAAATCAGCTGTTGAGTTTGGTGCTGCAATATATAGTGAAATAATATGAAATGAAATAGGCATTTAAATCATTTTTTGGTATTTTCAAAGTTAGAATATGTCTGACTCTTTTCGAATACCAAGTTGACCTAAAATCAGAGGAATAGGAGTTCCAAAAGAAGAAAAAGGAAAGAGACAACAAGTGAGAGAAGTCAGGGAATAACAAGTGAGCAACATATGTAAAAATTAGGAATGACCTAAGTGAGGGAAGTTTCTGCAGCACTGCGGAGGTGGAAGCCGGAGCAAGGAAGCTGAGCAAAAAACGAGGCGTAACTCGGTATGAGTAGAATTAACAGCTAATTTTTTTAGAAGACACAAGGCCTGAGAAACTTTGGCGAGAAAACTTCTGTGGTCTTCTTGCCTGGCAAATATTAAATGTACTGTGATTCTGGAAAGCCTTGTCTGTGCCATGTACTCTGCCCACACCTTTGTTTGGTCCTTTTATTGAACTCTCCAAAACTTACCCATTTGAGAGTGCCATCTATCTCTTGATATAATCCTAAGAGTTACCCCCCTCCTCATCTTAGAGATGAAGTAAATAACTCATTCACACTCCCGGTCAGTGCTCTGGGACTTGGGACACTTAATCTAGAGCCCTTTTGTTTCTACTCTACAGGTAACACACATGGGAATAAGCATGAAACCCCTACAGTTATTTTTTTTTAATTTTTTTAATTTGAGAGAGAGAGAAAGAGAGAGCAAGTGGGAGAGGGGGCAGAGGGATAGAGAGAGAACCTTAAGCAGGCTCCATGCTCAGTGCAGAGCCCCATGCAGGGCTCAATCCCCTGGGATCATGGCCTGAGCTGAAATCAAGAGTTGGACGCTCAGCTGACTAGCCACTCAGGTGCCCCTTAACCCCTACAGTTCTTGAGTACTTCTCTGGGGTGTTGCCCTCACGGTGCTGTGCTGGGGCAGAATGGAGTCTGAGGCAAAAAGAAGTATCACTAAGATTAAGGGCATATTTATCTAAACCTTTGTTATTTTGTTCATTATGGAGTTGGGGGGGGCGTTTGCATTAACTTTCATTTTATTATGTATTGTATTATAAAATTATTTATCATGATGAGTGAATCTTTGTGCCCCACCTGAATCCCAGCCCTGTCCCTCCAGCTCCCGCCTATCTTTCTAGCTGGCTGTGGTCCTGGAGAGCCAACTCTGGGAACTGGTTCAGCACACCTCTCTTCCCTTTCCTCCTACTTTACCATTTGACTCTCATTACCTGGCTGCGGCCACATCTTTGGATGTGGGCAGCCAATATTGTAGTGGTGACAATGCTTTAATTTGTTTTTAGGTACCATCCAGGAGTGCCAGGTGTGTGTGTGTGCTGAGGACAGAGAGGGATGAGCCACAGGGCCAGACTTCCAGGAATTGACATTTGGAGTCAAAGATGGGTATATTAAAACGTATAATAAAATAAGATAAAGGCTACTCAGGGTATATATAAAATACTATGAGTGTAGAGCAGCTAAATCTGTTGCTCACAATTTGTGGAGGGAAGGAAGAATGGAAAGAAGGAAGGAAGGGAGGGAGGAAGGAAAGAAGTGGGGGGAAGGAAGGGAGGGAGGGAGGGGGAATGAGGGAGGGAGGGAGGAAGGAAGGAAGGGAGGAAGGGAGGTAGGAAGGAAGGAAGGATGAATAAAAGAAGCGGTTGACAGAGGGGAGAAGCAAGCTGGCCCCTGGCAGGGGTCTCAGAAAAGTGTGCTAAAACTCACCCCAGATAGCTCACCACTGCCTAGCTTGCAGTTATCCCTACTGATTTCCTTATTTAGAACCTCTCGTGTCACTCCACATAATTGGCAGAATTTTCTCCTTTAGATTTATTTTAAGGCACTAAGAAATGAGACTCTTTACACTTCATTTCTCTTCCGTCACAGACGCGGCTGATGTTATGTGCCTATGCACGTCACCACTACCTGATGACAAACACACCAACTGATCTGGACACGGCTGTACTTTTCCCTTTGATGCAGGCAGTGAGGGATTATTAAATTGCATTTCATCATGATCTATTGGCTAGATGTTAGTCACGGCATATTTTGGAGTAAGCCTGAGGGAAGTTGAGATAACAATGTCAATCCAAAGTCAAGGAAGCCAACGAACGCGCAGACATGAACAATCCTCAGTCTCCTTTGTACTTATTGATCTGCCAGTATCTTGCTTTGGGCTGTGCCGTCTCACTTTCCGCTGGTAGCCTAGTAATTCTTAAAACCCAAAATGTAATTTTGGGGTTAATTTCCAGGGCTGTTGTCTTTGAAAGAGGATCACTTACCTGGCTGGACATAGATCTTTTTCGTCTAGACTTTGTTTCTGACTCATGGTGATAATCTGGGAAGATCATTTAATCTCTCTTACTTTCTCATATCATCACTGTTTGGAAGCTTTCCTTTGTGTGGGACATAGAATATTAAGTCCTAAAATAATCTACAGCATAGATCATCTTTTTACAGGTAAGAAAACTTATGGTCAAAGAGGGCATTAAACCAGGGTTGTTTTGTTTTGTTTTGTTTTGTGTTTTCAGTCTCTTGAAGATACCTATTATTCTGTGAACCCAGCATCCCTTCTAGAAACTTCTTCTCCCTTCTCTGTCTGTATGGCTGTCATGAAAACAGTCATGTTACCACAAGATCCTATCCCCTGGGCTTTGAGCTTTTTCCCACAAAGTTATGTGGACTGGGAATTATGAGAACATTGATTCAGGGGGGCAGGATTTTAAATTGTGCTGAAACTGTAGTGGCTCACCCAGACAATCTGTAAGTATGCCAAGGGGACTTTGTAGTCACCCCCATGGTCTATGATGTAACTGTGACAGCCAAGTGTAAATTTATGGAGTCTTCGACATCTTATATATGCACTGAGGTATCAGGAGAAGCAAGGAACTACATAATCCCAAATCTCTTTCTATTCTAGGGTCAATCCCAAACCCACCCCTGTAAGTACTCCCTGTTTGTAGTAGTAAACTTTTTCTTTTGTTAATCACTTCAACAGAGGACACTTGCAACCCCCCAAAGTCCTAATCTTCACTGACTGCTGGCCATCTTTAGTAAAACAAAAGAAGATAATGGATCTGGGTTGAAATCACTGACATATGAAGCTTTCATTCAAAGGCTGGTTTATATTAGTTCCCAAGGATATTTGCTTAGTTTCTTTCTTCCTGATCTCAAACACATCTGAAAAATAAGTCTTATCTATTAAAATGATTGCATTGAGGCGCCTGGGTGGCACAGTCAGTTAAGCGTCCGACTTCAGCCAGGTCACGATCTCACGGTCCAGGAGTTCGAGCCCCGCGTCAGGCTCTGGGCTGATGGCTCAGAGCCTGGAGCCTGTTTCCGATTCTGTGTCTCCCTCTCTCTCTGCCCCTCCCCCGTTCATGCTCTGTCTCTCTCTGTCCCAAAAATAAATAAACGTTGAAAAAATAAATAAATAAATAAATAAAATTTAAAAAAATGATTGCATTAAAAATAGCCAAATTTATTCAAACAGCATATCATCTTGAAAGCAACTGAAAATTAGTTTTTTGTTGTTATTGGTTACCAATGAGTTTTATTCAGTTTATTTTCTGTATTTTATAGTTCTGATTCTGCTTTTTGTTTGTTGATTTATTAGTTTTAGAGTCCATTTATTGGTGGAACCATATGGTATTTGTCTTTCTCAGTCTGACTTATTTCACCTAGCATAATACCTTCTAGGTCCATCCATGTTGTCTCAAATGGCACCATTTCATCCTTTTTTATGGCTAAGCAAAATTCCCTTGTGTATATATACCACATTTCCTTGTCTATTTATCTGTTGATGGACACTTAGGTTGCTTCCATGTCTTGGCTATTATAAATAATGCTTCAATAAACAAGGGTGCATATATTTTTTGGAGTTAATATTTTCGTTTTCTTTGGGTAAATACCCAATAGTGGGATTATTAGATCATAAGGTATTTCCGTTTTTCGTTTTTTGAAGAACTTCCATACTGTTTTCCACAGTGTCTATACCAATTTACATTTCCATGAACAGCGAACGAGAGTTCCTTTTTTCCCACATCCTTACCAACACTTGTTTCTTGTGTTCTTGATTTTAGTCCTTCCAACAGGTGTGAGGTGATGTCTCATTGTGGTTTTGATTTGCATTTCCCTGATGATGAGTGATGTTGAGCATCTTTTCATGTATCTGTTGATCATCTGTATGTCTTTGGAAAAATATCTCTTCAGCTCCTCTGCCCATTTTATTTTATTTTATTAAGATTTTATTTTTAAGTAATCTCTACACCCAGTGTGGTGCTCGAACTTACAACCCCGAGATCAATAGTTGCACACTCCACCAACTGAACCAGGCAGGCATCCTCTGCCCATTTTTAAATCAGATTGCTTGTTTGTTTTGGACTGTTTGAGGGTATTTTTTGGTGTTGACCTGTGTGAGTTCTTTATATTTTTTGGATATTAACAGATATCCATTTATCTGATATATCATTTATAAATATTTTCTCCTATAGTTACTCTTAATTAAAAAAAAAACAAGATACAATTTCTATTGGCTTAGTAGATATTTTCCAACTTGGAGAAAATAACACATTTGGTGGAAATAAAGTTCACCCATATGTGATCATTTGTGGGGTGTTACATAAAATGGAATGTTATCTATCTGTGGTTATATTTGCCCTTATTTGTCTTCCAGTGTGCACTTCCTGAGGAGGGAACATCATGAATGCATGTAAGGAACATCAGTATTGTGTGTGTGTGTGTGTGTGTGTGTGTGTGTGTGTGTGTGCATGTGAAGATTGGAAAAGAATGTCTCCGTAGTGACGCTACAAAAGCCAGACCCTCAAAATGGGATAAACAAGAGTTTCCCAAGCTGAATGCCAGGCTGAATTCTGGGAATAGGCCAAGGCTATGGCTAGGTTGATGGTAAAGCCTGAAAGCTTCCTCAGGCACAAACAGGGAGGGAAACAGGCATGAAGATGGCCTGGTGTGTTTCAGACCAAGCAAGCTGGTGTTAAACCATTTATTTTTGTAATGTTTGATTCCTCTCTTTATGCCTTTTCTGAAATGCAGACATCTACACAGTCCCCGGATGGAGAGAAGAACTTGGTGGCCAGCGTTCATGACCTTTGGGTTCACTTCCCCCTCACACTCTCTGTGGTCTGAGGATTGTTTCCAAAAATGGAGGAGGTAGGAAGGCCTCCCAATTAAACAAGTAAGATAAGGAAATATCAAGTTCTATACCACTAGGCAAATTACTACTTAATTTTGAGTATTTATAAACATAATATAACCATTTCCTTGACTGAAATTTTGTATTAACATCTCATTATTTGTACTAATTTTAATAACAAAGAAAGCTAAGGGTAGTACCATGTTTTCTGTCAGGCAGAGGTAAAACAAGACAAGGTTTTTAGAATTTGTAGCTGCCTTGCTTAGCACATAAATTGGAAAGCCAAAAGTTTAGTATCCCCATATTTCCCATAACTTTTGACATGAAGGGGAAGCAACCATCTTCTGTCTAATCAGCAGAGATACTTATTTCTGGATCTCTAAGTCATTTGTTTAGCCCTGTGCAGTTGCTGGTAAGCAGTTATAGTGAAGTTTCTGGGCAGTTCTTTCTACCAGAATATTCAAATAATCCAAGTATTTGAAGGTGTGAAATGGAATGACTTCATCTCTCACTCGTTCAGATGGATGCCAAGGTCATGGTTACCGTTAGCTGGCCCAGGCGTGTGTCGTATGGTGTACACATTTGGGCTAAATGACAAAGCTAGGTGAAAATCCAGAAGTTCACAGACGCCAGAGTTAGCTTTCCGTCAGGGAAATGCTTACAAGAAACTGGACCAGGATAAAGCAAAGACTAAGGGACAGAAAGAAAGTTGGAGTTGCACTGTTGCCACATTCTGCAGAATCAGACTTCGGCTTCTGTTCAGCTCTCTTTGGAGCTAAAAGCTCCTCAAGTTCCTTCCTGAGAGACAAGAGCAATTGCACAAACACTATAATCTCTGACGATTTCCAGCATGGTTCCATCAAGGTTCTGTGACAAGCCTGCACGATAAGATTATCTGTTTGGGTATTTTATGTATGTGTGTAACCTTGTCACTTGGCTTTGCAACGCTGAAAATTCCCTAAATATCCACAGGAAACGATAATTCAGCATTTGGCAGGTCAAGCCAAACGCCTTCCTTTATTTTCTATCCTTACCTCCTTCTTTGTCCCACAGTTTAGTTCAGTAAGTTTTAAGTGCCTAAAATCATTCTTGGTGAATAATGCTGGACCACTCTGAGAATTTGTGGCTGAGAGCTGGACCCTCGTCATCAGCACGCACTTTGTCACTGAGACAGGGTAACCCATGGTTACTGAGCTCAGATCAGTTAAGGGGCAGAGAGCCTCCCCTCCTCACTGCTCTATAAAAGAGACCCAGCAAAGGGACCCTACCAGCTTCTAGCTCTCAGCCTGGGCGTAGTTTTGGGAAGCAAAGCCTGAGACCTCCAGAGCCCAGCCGACCAGCTGCAGAGGCAAGACCGGCATGTCGCCTTCCTTCAAACTTCAGTGTCACTTCATTCTCATCTTGATGGCTCTAAGAGGGGAGAGCCGGTACCTAGAGGTGAGCGATCTCCGGACTGAGCCGTCACATCTTCCGTGTGTGTGTGTGTCCAGCCTTGGGGGTGGGTCTGCTGCCTCAGTTCTCAGCCCGTGTTGGGCTTAGCCCTTTCTTCCCTATCTTCTGCCCCCTCTTTCTCCTGGTCTTCCTCCTCGCCACTACGTCCTTCCCTTGGCCCCTGGGGACACCCTGGTCTGAGGGAAAGGGTCTGAGAGAGACCTCTTCTGCTCCGGACGCGGACGCGGGAGACCTGGATCCCTTCACTTTATTCTCTTCGCTGCGGGGCAGGGAGAGTGCCCCGCTGCGGGTCCCCTTTCCCGCAGTCTTGAACTCATTCGGACTGACGCGTTTTCCTCGCCAGCTGCGGGAAGCTGCGGACCACGACCCTCTCCGGTTCCTGGGCGCCAACCTGAAGCGGGAGCTGGCGGGGGAGCCGCTGTACCGCCGCGCGCTGCGTGAGTCGGGGTGCCGGCGCGCATCCGGGGGCAGCGGGGAGGTGACGAGGCCGGGCTCCGCACCCGCTCACGGGGCCCCGGGCACCGCCGGGAAGGGGCTGGCCTGGCCGGCCGGGGGCGCGATCCCCGTGCTCAGGGGCCCGCCGGGGGCGGGTGACGCGCTCCGCGTGGGGACCGGGCGCCGCGGACCCGGGAACAGGGGCCCGCGGGGAGGGGCCGGCCGGGGCCGGGGCGTCGGTGGCCGCAGCCCCGGCCCCCTGGCCCCACTGCCCCTCCCCCAGGGTGCCTGGACATGCTGAGCCTCCCGGGCCAGTTCACCTTCACCGCCGACCGGCCGCAGCTGCACTGCGCCGCCTTCCTCATCGGCGAGCCCGAAGAGTTCGTCACCATCCACTACGACCTGGTCTCCATCGACTGCCAGGGCGGCGACTTCCTGAAGGTGAGGCTTCCTCGCGGCGCACGCTCCCGCCGCGGGGCCCCGAGGGGGGTGAGCCGGGGCGCCGTGCCCGGCGTGGGGCTGCGGCGCGTGGAGCCGGCTGGTGGCCGAGCGGGAGAGGCGCCCCCCCACCCCGGACCGCCGCGGGGCGCGAACCCCGCCCGGAGCTCCGGCCGCGGTTGTTTGACTTCCCCTTCGTGCGCTCCTGGGACCCGGGCGCCCCCAAAGACTTGATTGAACTTGCGGCGAGAAGCGCTGTGTTACACGAAACTGATCCAGCTAGCAGCGGCGCTCGGGGCCACGAGGAGGGCCAGCCCCGCTTCTGAGGCCGGCCCCTGGCTCTGGGGAGCTGTCGCAAGCTCGCGGGAGCTGTCTTGAATTTCCCGGGGGACTCGGTCTGGAAGCCCTGGGGCCCGGGCCTCTGGGCGGGATGCTGAGAGCCAGTCTAGTCGGAGGTAGAAGGCCGAGTCCCCGGCCTCTGTACATGCCCCCTTCTAGTCGGTCTCCCTAAGTCTACCGGGTCAGCCTGGGACGGTTGATGGAGTTACACAGCCCCGTTAAAAGGATCATGATTAAAAACCTCCCAAGTGGAATGATTTTGGAATCTGTCAGACTCCTTTTAGAAGAGGACCAATCCGCGGAAGCACTTTGTAGCTGGTGATTTTGCCAGTGTGAACCAGGCTCAACCGGTTACATTGAAGACCTGTGGTGATTTTAACAGTAACATCAATAGACTCTGACCATTTGTCCAACAAGCTGACTTTAACAGGTGAAGGTAGAAAGCCCTAAGTGGCCTAACAGCCATTGCTGTTTGAGTGTTGAAGCAGTTCTTGGTATTTTAATACGAAATAGAAGTTTCAAAGTGAGGAAAATGGGCACATATAACCATGGGCAAGTAGGTGAAGTTGCTGCTCTAGTTTTTTTCTTTTGTTAGTTTTGAGATGTTTTGTTTATATGTCAACGAGGAGAAGGAAGAGACCAAGTGAAACCCAAATTAGGCTTGTGTGGAATTCTTCTGAAGATGGGATGTGTGGAAAATATGACCAAGATAAAAATGTATATTGGCTGTAGTTTCAGGTACCAAGGAGGCTGGAATTATAAAACAGAGTATAATCAAGTTTACTTGCTTTGGATACTTTAAGGTTTATGGAGGAAAAAAACCCAATCATTAATTAACAATAATACTTGCAGACAACCTTCACGGTCAAAAAATATATAGATGGAAAGCAAGTGGGCAGGGAAGTGCAGGTTGTCCCTTGCTCACAGACAGACATAGGACAGAAGGTGCATTGCTAGGTAAGATTTCAACACACCTGTGACTTCAGGAGTTGGTGGAGATGATCATCTCTCTCTGTGTTTTTTGTTGGAAGGTATTTGATGGTTGGATTCTCAAGGGGGAGAAGTTCCCCAGTTCCCAGGATCATCCTCTCCCCACAACTGAGCGGTACATAGATTTCTGTGACAGTGGTCTTAGCCGAAGGAGCATCAGATCCTCCCAGAATGTGGCCATGATCTTCTTCCGGGTTCGTCAACCAGGAAACGGATTTACAGTAACCATAAAGACAGATCCCAACCTCTTTCGTAAGTGGGCTCCCTCTCTTCTCAGTCAGTAAGGACTTGGAGGGAGGGAGTGTCAGATCCACTTTTCATAGGTAGTGTGATTGCACCAGACTTAAGAAACTTAAAGTGAGGAATGATTTGAATGGAAATTTTTTTTTGTCATTAGAAATGACCTAAAGGATATTTCCTATTCATTGCTCTGAAAATCAATTCACAATTTTCAACTTATTTCCTAGGCTAGGTAGGATATGAAGTTTTGGTGGGTAGAATTTTATTTTTTTCTCTTTAGTCTTATTCTAATCTGAGGCATGACAATGGATTCAGTGACAAACTGTAATCCCTCCATGTCATTCCATTAATCTTGGATAAGCTTGAGGGATCAGATCTGAAGTTGTAGTCTTAGAGATATTTAGGCAAAGGCTGAAAGACTGCATCTCTGGGATGTGGTAGACAGAGTTCATGTCCTGAGCAGAGGGTTGGACCAGAGGACCTCAACATTGCCCTCTAATTCTGAGTCCACCTCTCTAACTTGTTCCGTTTCTGGTGGATACAAACATAGATGCTGTATAAAACTGAACAGCCCAGGCCTAAAACACATTATTCTAATCAAAATTAGTTCATTCATCTGCTTATTATTTTTCCCCATGAAGCGAAATATATATATGCATCTATATATTTACAGAGTTAAATGGAGAAAAATAGTTTTTTAAAACTCGGGAAAATAAAACATCACTCATTTTTGGTTGCATACAATAGTATTAATGTTGACACTTTGTGTGGTGGAAGAATGGGGCCTTATCTGCCAAAGAATAATGTATTATATTCCAATTTTTATTTTTTAAAAAAGAGAATTTTTGAAAGAACCCCTCCCCCACCCCCACAAGGCTATTTTGAGAGCTAGAATAATCCCAGAAAGCAACATGAAATGTTTCTCCTATATTTGTGTGGTTAGAAGTCGGAAATCTTTGGGGTGCCTGGGTGGCTCAGTCAATTAAGCCTCCAACTCTTGATTTCAGCTCAGGTCACGATCTCATGGTTTGTGGGTTCGAGCCCTGCATTGGGCTCTGCACTGACAATGCAGAGCCTGCTTCGGATTCTCTCTCTCCCTTTCTCTCTACCATTCCCCTACTGTTCCTCTACCGTTCTTCTATTTTTCTCAGTCTATTTTGTAACAATTTTATTATTTATTTACTTCATTATTTAAAAAAAATCATTATGATTCTGGGGCGCCTGGGTGGCTCAGTCAGTTGAGCGTCCGACTTCAGCTCAGGTCATGATCTCACAGTCTGTGAGTTCGAGCCCCACGTCGGGCTCTGTGCTGACAGCTCAGAGCCTGAAGCCTGCTTTGGATTCTGTGTCTCCCTCTCTCTCTGCCCCTAACCCACTCACATTCTGTCTCTCTCAAAACTAAATAAACATTAAAAAAATGTATCATTATGGTTCCAAGTTCAATGAGTGAATGTTTCAGACAGGCAAGGTTTTAGTTCTGGCTTTACCTTTGAGCCTTTATTTTTTCTAGACTTTCAGCTGGAACTTGGACCCTAGTTAATGAAGTGTTTCTAGAACTTCCACTAGCTAGTGTTGTTTGATTAATTACTAATTTAAGTCTTGTGCTTGTTGTAAACAAGGTAACTCCCTGAGATTGAGATTGAGATTAGAAGCATTCTTATTTTTTTTTTTTAACATTTATTTATTTATTGAGAGACAGAGACAGAGCATTAGCAGGGGAGGGGCAGAGAGAGAGGGAGTCACACATTCCAAAGCCGGCTCCAGGCTCCGAGCTGTTAGCACAGAGTCCGACACAGGGCAAACTGCGAGATCATGACCTGAGCTGAAGTCGGATGCTTACCCGACTGAGCCACCCAGGTGCCCCAAGATTAGAAGCACTCTTGCCACCTAGAACCTTCTGACCATGTCTGCACATCACCAGTGATTTTTTTATTACATTTAAAAAATATTTATTTATTTTGAGAGAGAGAGAGAGAGAGAGAGAGGGAGTGGAGGAGGGGCAGAGAGAGTGATGGAGAGAGAGAGAATCCCAAGCAGGCTCCGCACTATCAGCATGAAGCCCGACATGGGCCTTGATTGCATGAACCCGTGAGATCATGACCTGAGTTGAAATCAAGAGTTGGAAATTTAGCCGACTGAGCCTCCCAGTCACCCTGGATAGGATAAATTTCTATAAGAACCCTGCATACCCAATAATGACAATATGATTCTGTTTTTCCGCAAAGCCTGCAATGTCATTTCCCAGACCCCAAATGGAAGGTTTACCCTGGTAGTCCCGCACCTGCATCGAAACTGCAGCTTCTCCATAATTTATCCTGTGGTGATCAAAATATCTGATCTCACCCTGGGACACTTACATGGTTTGCAGTCAAAGGTGAGTTGCTTTCTCCCTTCCCAATCATTTACTAAGGCCACAGCTTTATCAGAGGAGGAGCAATCATACAGGGCAAACATGGACATTAGTAAATTGTGGGAGCATGCTCTTCTGTTGATTTAGCCCCACATCCGCTTTCCCTCGCCTCTTTGATGAAAGCCCCCTTCTATTTGCCTCACGCTGCTCGGTGCGTACTCATGTGCCCCTTCCGATTACTTGACTACTTTTCTCGAGATACAGGAAAGGTTTTCAATTGGGAAAGTTGTGACATGTAATTACAATTGAACTCTCTGGTACTTGCCTCTTTTACAGAAATTCTCTCCTAGCAGAACCTAGTGTGAGTCATCTACACAGCTGTTTTTCTGATTATCGGAATTTTTTTTTGACATGAAGGAAGTGTCTCATTGACAGAACTGTGTTGTGAAGGAATGCTAAGTGTAGCATAAAATACAAAATTGGATTTTTAAGTTGCAAAATACAGTAGAGTGTTGAAGATTTTGTTGCATTATGTTTAACTCCATTCATTTTGCTTGAAAATATTAGCTGAGAAGCTCCATCAACCTATATTCCTTTGAACTTCTGTATGGAATTTACAACTAATGCTGAGCTTGATCTTTTTTTTTCTTTTTTCCCTTTTTTTTTTTTTTTTTTTTTTGCACCGCTAGCTTCTTCCCTCTGGGTCATTCTCATTTCCTTATACTTTCTTATATTTCTAGGTTAAGATAGCTCATATATTTGCTGACATCACAGACAGTCATTGTTCCTAATTAGGTAGATTCCAGTAAAAACCAAATAAATAGGACCAGGACTGAAAATAGGTGTATATCTAATTTCCTTTAAGCCCTGAATTCATGAGCTAGTGCCTGTTTGTTGTTGTGTTGTTTTGTTTTGTTGTTGTTTTTTTTGGGGGGGGGGGTTTGTTTAGCTGAACCTTAGTGGAAGAATGATCCTTTGATAAAGACCAGAATAAGGAGATGTCTTTGGCATAGCCCTTCGTCCTGATACCAATTATATGTTATTCCTGATGTATACTATAGAAGATGGCAAGCATGGTCGCAGGTTGGGAGATCTACCCTTTAGTTATTCTAGGCTGTGAGGAGTAATTTTGGTATTTCCCCTTGAAAAAATGTTAAAGTCTGCAGGGTTCTAGGCATCTATCTATTCCTTTACAAAATATTTGTTGAGCACTTTCCACATGCAAGGCACTATCTTAGATGCTGGAAATGAGCGACGAGCAACAGAGCTCCTGCTCACAGGGAACCTGCATTCTAGTGGGTTGAGCTCAGCAACAGTGCAATGCATTTGCAATAGCGGTGAGTGCCCTACAGAAAATGAAGCAGAGTGGTGTGATAGACAATGCAGCAGAGGGAGAGGCGGGAGCTCCTTGAGATAAGGTGGTCGGGAAAGGAAACTTCTGAGAAGGAGGAATTTAAAGTAAAACGTGAGTGATAGGTAAGAAGGAGCCAGCAGCCATTCCAAGGACCAGGGACAGAGGAGACGGCAGTGCAGAGGCTCAGAGGAAGAAGTGGGCTTCCAGAAATAAAAAGAAAGGTATGGGGAAGGGGGGATATTAGGCAACATCAGGGAGGCGGGCAGAGCCAGGGTGTGGTGAACCCAGCAGGTCATACTGAGGATTTGGAGTTTATTCTAAGTGCGGTGGGAAACCACTGAAAGGGGGCAGGCAGGAAAGCAACATGATCCATTGGATTATGCTTGGTGGGATGAGGGTGGCTGGGAATTGCTGACTTGATGACCAAATTAATTAACGAGGTCTGAGGCAAGAGGGAGAGGATTGATTACCTAAAGGCCATTCTGGCTTTGCATGGGCTATGGGGGCCAGAGTGGTCCAGGGAGTGCCCTTAGGGGCCATTGTCACAGTCTAGGCAAGAGACGATAGTGGGTTAGTCCAGGGAGGCAGAACCTCAACAGAGAAACCTAGGGGATCACTACTGAGGAGCAGGGTAGTATAGTACTTCTCATTCCTAAGAATAGCTAAGATGTTTGGGAAGAGGAGAGAGAAGTCATTGAATGTCAAGGAACAGGTGTGTCTAACTTCTATGTTTCTTTGTTTGGCTTCCGTCATTTTAGCACCTACTTCTTCCCAACCCCCGTACTTCCCATTTCTCTCTACGGGGCCTGCCTTTTCCCCTTCACCACTCTTGCTGAAATTTAGAACCTGAAGAACCGAGTGGAAAGTTTAGTCTTAACAGATGTTCCCCCTGGACATCCTCTACTCAAGGGAGAGGCAGTTAAGGTTTTTTTCCTTCACCTCTTATTCAGCTCTTCATACAAGAAGCCCTGTCCACAGGGGAGCTAGTTAAGCCTCTGTTTCATTCTTGGATGAAATGATGTGTAGAGCCTCAAGGCATAGGACCCAGCATACAGTAAGCACTTAAAAAATGTGTGTCCCCACCTACTTCCTTGTATTGGCCAAACAGTTGGTATTCTATTTTTTTTTCTACTCGGTTGTTTAGTTCTAGTTGCATCTCAATGTCTTCTGCATGTTTTAATGTGTGTTTTTGTGTGTGTGTGTGCGTGTGTGTGTTTAACATTGTCTATTTGAGATGTTTTTCTGTATGTGTCAGGGTCCATGTGGCTCACTTCTGAGCATCTTGCCGCTCTGCACTAGATCTCTCAATGAGTATGCCTCAATAAAGAAGATCACAGGCGAAGCTGGCCATGTAATTGTGGGAGACAGTGCAAACTGAAAATGTGGGGGCCCTTATTTTAAAAGTATTAAGAATTTCAAGATGGTGACAGCACAGCATTAAACCAAGCAACAGGCCCTTGTATGGCTTGTCTGGCTTGTGGTCACATGCCCACAAAGGCTAGTAGCCCTGACCTCAGGAGAAAGGTGGCCCAAAGTACAATGTTTGGGACTGAAAGTGGCTGCTTTATTTGTGTGGGAAGAGTGAAATGCAGGAATTTCTGTGGACAAGGCAGTGTGGATAGGCAGTATGGACAAGGCAATATGGACAAAGCAGTGTGGATGGGTGGTGTGGACAGGCAGTGTGGACAAGGCAGTGTGGAAAAACCAGTGTGGATAGGTAGTGTGGACAAGCAGTGTGGACAAGGCAGTGTGGATAAGCAGTGTGGACAAGGCAGTGTGGATAGGTAGTTTGGATAGGCAGTGTGGACAGGCATTGTGGACAAGGCAGTGTGGATAGCCAGTGTAGACAGGCAGAGTGGACAGAGCAGTGTGGACAAGGCAATGTGGACAGGCAGTGTGGATAGGCAGTACAGACAGGCAGCATTAACAGGCAGTGTGGACACGACAGTACGGACAGGCAGTGTGGATAAGCAGTGTAGACAGGCAGCATGGACAGGCAGTGTGGACAAGGGAGTATGGACAAAGCAGTGTGGAAAGGAAGGGAAGCAGAAAGTGGTTGTTACAGTGATTGTGCAAAGTCTAAGAATACATTCTGGTTTTGAGTAGCTCAAAATAAATTAGTTTTGGTCGGGAGGAGAAAGACAATGGTGACTCTAGCTAGCTTAAGCCCCAAATTAGGGTTCTTTTCTTTCTTTAGCATTCTTATAACTAATCTAAATGCCTGTCAGCAGAAATGATAAGGATCATCCCAATAGCGGGAAAAGTCTTTTATAAAGAGGAGGGAAAGAGGTGAGTTGAAGGAAAAACTGTAAAGACCTATCTATTAATAGAAATTCTGACTGCATGAGTTAAGAAATTCAAATAATTCAGTATGTATGTCCAAATGATTTACAAAGCAAAGCATTTTCAGATCCAATTTTCATTCATTTTATGTGGAGTTTACAGATTCCTATTGCATCATTCCAGTCCTTGAGCTGATAAAAAAATTTTTTTAATGCACACACATTTAAAGAAATGATTACTCAACTGATTTAGAAAAGCAGTTCTTATGATTATTTTCTCTTTTCAGTATCTTTTAATTTCCGGAGTCCTGGGTGTTAAATTAAATGGCACTGCCAGGATGTCCACGGCAAATGGAGTGAATTCACCAAATTGCAGTTGGTCAAATGGTTTGACTTCCGTAACTGGTTGAAATACATCTTTCTCTGCTGCTTGCTTCTTTTAGAACCCCTCAGCAGGTTGTGGGGGAATAGGAGACTTTGTGGAGCTGTTGGGAGGAACTGGACTGGACCCTTCCAAGATGATGCCTTTGGCTGACCTCTGCTATTCCTTTCACGGCCCTGGTGAGATGTGTCTTTGATTATTACTTATGAGCCTATCAAGATTCCTTAAATAAAACCTGATACCTCCTTAAATAAAACATCCCATGTTTTTTATACATGGGAAGGCAGGTTCCACCTAGAAAGCTTCCATTTTGTACATTGAGCCAATGTGAGGATTTTACATTTGAGCATATGTATGGTTATAGTGAATGCATTATCAAAATATCGGACACTGGAAAAGAAACCTCTGAAGGAACACAGGTGCATGTTTAAGGTTGGCCCTGAGTAAGACCATGAAAAAGACAAAGCTTTTTTTGTTCCGTGCTCTTTCCGCCTTCCTGAAAGTCGGTGCTTTTGTCCTCTGGATACCAAAGAGTTTACTAACTGAAAACTATAGTTCAAATAGATATGCCATCAGTTCGTTACAATATAATAATATAGTAATATCCAAATAAATTTCCTAAATATATGTGTATGTGTGTATTACTCGTAGCACACAAATTAAAAAGTGATATTCTTTATCAGAAATTCTCAGAACTGCTGAATGTCCCCAACTTCTAGGAGCAAAACCAGCTTCTGAAAGACTACTGCAAAAACAGAAATACATTCTAAAATCTAGAAGTGGTCACTGGGAATAAAAGACCAGGCCAGTGCACAGGATGCCCAACAGAACCAGATATTCTTTGCTAGGGATCAGTGAAGATTTTCCATTTGATTCTGCCCAGGTATGGTGAGGGTGGCTGGAAATTGCAGGCTTAGACCATCAGTACATGTAGCTTTTCTTGCCTCTTACTGTGTTCTCTGAGGCACTGGATCCTTCCATGCAGCAGGGCACCTGTGAGGAGATTCATTTGCACTAGGTAAGAAGAGTAGATTAAGGTCTAAAGACTACTCTTGCCTTAAAATGTAGGTAATTGAAGCCAGAGTAATTTTGGTATAGTTATGTCCAGTAATAAGCAAATACGATGCACATTAACAAAGGAAACAGAGCATGTTATATATATTAAAGTTTAGAGTAATATCAGAAAAAGAATGACCTTTCAAATAATTTAAAGCAAATTAAATTTGGACTCCTCACAGAAGCTTAACCTAGACTCCCTGGTGCTTATATAAAAGAAACATAGGTTTTATATTTATTATGTATCTAAATTGGCTTTTACCTCAGTAAGTATCTAGCTGTTTTACTTCATTTGAACCCAGGCACAGGCTTGTGAAGTACCTGTTATGCAATGATAATGTTCATGTTTCTCAGAATGCTATAGGTCTTATAGAGACAAAGTGGGGGGGGGGGGGAGATGGACAAAATTAAAATAGCAGAAAAAAACCATCGTAGGGCACATAAATCTTGCCTCAGGGATCAGCTTGACAGTGGAGAAATGAAAGAAATTTTAGATAAAAATATGTGAGTTTCAATATACACTTGTTTGGTCATATCCGCACTAGAAGATAGACATAAACGTTGCCAGATGCTTATACAAATAATAATAAGATTGGATTTAAGAGAAGTAAGGATATCAAAAGCCATTCCATGTAAGAAGCACAGAAAAAAATGAGACTGAAAAGGTGCAGGTAAATGATAGAGCAAACACAAGTATATTCATGTGTATCTAAACTATGCAAATTATTTTTGTTGATATGTAAAATAGAGTTATTATCTAGGCTCAGAAAATAATTAGCAGGTGATTTTTTTTAGTCTATGTAATGTTCATCGGTGCACTGTGTCCTCTAGCCATGTCCACTAACTGCCACTTGCATCCTCAGAACTATGACAACCAAAAACTACACCTGCAAATTCCCAACCTGTCCCTAGAGGGCGGTACTGCCCCTGCTGAGAACACTAAGCTAGAGCAGAGGTGCATGGTAGACAGATTGCCTTCACTGCATTTACCGCAGAAGCCTCGAAGGTAGGAGAATTGTGAAAAATGCAAAGAGACGTCTTATTGCTTCTGTTAAATAACAAAAATTCAACTGAGTAGATTTGAAAGATCTCATTGGCTTTACGAAATAATTCATGAATCGGGGAGCATTCCATCTAGCAAGTAGAGGGGTCCCCAAGGCATTGTACAAAATGGAAGGTTTTTATAGAAGGGTAGGACAAGAAATTTGGCAAGAGAAAAGGATTGTTCCAGGCAGGTCACTTTCCCTGAGGGGGAAAAGCAAGGTGTCTTATCCTGCAGATTACCTCATCTTCCTTCGGGGGGATGGAGAGGGCCCCTGTGGCAGATTCCTTGACGTTGATGGAAGAATTCCTGACTGACTGGTTAAGGCTATTTTTCTAGGGGAGGTTGAAATTACAATTAAATTAAATATTCAGCCCCAGTTTGGGACCTTGGTCTCAGGGACGCCATTTCGGGCCTGCAATTTTCTTTTTAACTCCTCTTTCCAGCCAGTTTTATTTGGCTAACAGTGGTTTTTTTTTTTTTTTTTTTTTTGCCCATGAGGAGAACTGAGTTCAATTTCAGTATCCTACGATTAATTATATATTATAATAACAATGAAAACAAAACGTTTCACCTGATGGCAGGTGCATGGTTTAAGTATGTGAGAGGAAGATGCATCCCCCTGCTTTCTTTGTGTTTAAATGATCTTATCGACAGGAACGGTTTATGTGGTTTCTAACCTGCAGGGAACCTTTTGCTTTTTCCATGAATTATAGCCCAGATGAAAATTGGCTGTGACAACACGGTGGTGCGCATGGTCTCTAGCGGAAAGCACGTAAATCGTGTGACTTTTGAGTACCGCCAGCTGGAACCATACGAACTGGAAAACCCAAATGGAAACAGTATCCAAGAAATCTGTTTGTCTACTCTTTGAATAACCAACCCCATGATTTACATGCTGCTAGCTAAGTGAGTTTTTAATGGCTGTTATATGTGATTTTGATGACCAGCAAGGTAAGAGCCTTTCGAATCAGTCAGTATTCCCAGGCTTGGACACACATTACACATACACACACACATATGTAGACACACACGTGGGCGTGCAAGCGTGCATTTATTTTTGTACCTTGCTTCTTTTTCATTTGTAATGTATAGACGACCACATGGCAGCAGATAAACCCTCCTTTGCCTTTGGTAGGAAAACAGTTTTCTATAATTCTTTGGTATGCTACAAACCTGCCCTGATAAGGCAAGTGCAGAGCAATGGGCACTAAAAAATTGCATCTCAAGGGAAAATACGACAAAGAAATTAAAATGGCGGTGTTCAGATTCGTCTTAGAACAGAAAGCAATTAAATGTCTGTATACCAAAGTAGTTGTATCTGTGTATTTTCTGTATATTATTCTGTTTACAATAGATAGTAGTCGTAGCTGTTGTTTATTGATTTGTAATGTCTTGTTGCTAACAAAACTCTGGAGCATGGAAAAAAAATTTTCCATCCACAAATACAAACATGAATAAATACATCAGAATGTTGGCGCCTTGACATTGTGCTTTGTTTTCCTGAGTAGTCCCCTCCCTTATTACCATCAGAAAATAGTGTTCTCGTGTGATGCAGAACCAAACGCTGAGCTAAATCATGTTATGCGTCTTCATGCTGGTAGAACTGTGGGCCTCCACAGCAGAATGATTTAGAGCAGAAGGCAGAACCGCAGTGTTTGCACAAACAGCGCTAACTGGTCCTCGTAGGGAAGCAGGGTGCAGAAACCCCTTTCTACTGTCCAAGAAGACTGAGAATACATGTTTTTGTCACAATGGGGTGTACTTCTTTTTTTTTTAATTTTTTTTATTAGTTTTCTTTATTTTTGAGAGGCAGAGAGAGACATAGAGCATGTGGGGGAGGGGCAGAGAGAGAGAGAGAGAAACACACACAGAATCAGAAGCAGGGTCCAGGCTCTGAGCTGTCAGCACAGAGCCCAATGTGGGGCCTGAACTCAACGAACCGTGAGATCATGACCTGAGCCGAAGTTGGACGCTCAACCGGCTGAGCCATCCAGGTGCCCGCCAATGAGGTATACTTCTTAACAAGGACAGCAAGGGCCTTACAGCTCTCATAGATGTTTGCAGAAATCTTAGGCCTTCTTTGGTACCGAGGGCAATTTACTGTTGACTTAAGACTTGTCCATCTTTGGCTAGGGACTAAGCATGTGGCCTGTAAAAGACAGGAGGATGGGGCCAAAACTGAGGTCCTGAGCAAAAAAGGAAATACTCCTAAGTGAACTCTTTACTTTGAATTAATGGATAGAAGCTGCAAGCAATACCATAATTAATGGCCTGATTATGATTCCCAAAACATACATTCTTAAATTTTTTTAAAAATTTTTTTTTAATGTTTATTTATTTTTGAGACAGAGACAGAGCATGAATGGGGGAGGGTCAGAGAGAGGGAGACACAGAATCTGAAACAGAGCTACCAGGCTCTGAGCTGGTAGCACAGAGTCCGACGCGGGGCTCGAACTCACGGACCGCGAGATCATGACCTGAGCCGAAGTCGGACGCTTAACTGACTGAGCCACCCAGGCGCCCCAAATTTTTTTAATGTTTATTTATTTTTGAGAGAGAGAGAGAGACAGAGCGTGAGTGGGGGAGGAGCAGAGAGAGAGGGAGATACAGAATCTGAAGCAGGCTCCAGGCCCCAAGCTGTCAGCACAGAGCTCGACATGGGGCTCGAACTCTTGAACTGTGAGATCATGACCTGAGCTGAAGTCAGACACTTAACCGACTGAGCCACCCAGGCGCCCCCTGAAATATCTTTAATATAAAGGTCATTTTATAATGAAATGTACTGGCATCCCATACACTGGGCTTGTTAACAAAATTTGAAAACCAAGCAGAAAGAAAACTACTGAATGAGGGTGCTAAAAACACCTAGGATTTAGCACAAATTTTGGCTCAGTAGATATTTTGGAATGAGTGACTACTTGAGCAAATGAATGAATTAATGCCCGAATTGATAAATGAGTGGATGGATGAATAAATGGTAGGAGAAAGACTGGCATGAGTGAATAAATGCCTGAATGGATACAGTTCCTGGCTAGTTATATAACAAGACATCGGATTCCTTATTTCATAGACAAGAAATGCTATGAAGTTGAACCCTTTTCTTTTTCACGGATCCTTTAGCAACATAAGAATGAATGTAGTCACATCACTGCTTACAGTTTCTGGCTTTTAATTCTTACGATCCCCTTACGCTGAGTACAGAAAATGGTCTGAGGTAAGGAGGCAAGTATTTTACATGGAACTTTGGACAACCTGCTTTTATTCCTCAGGGACAGTTTTCAAGCTACTCAACCTCGCTGCCCTAAAATGGGTGGACTGTGTGTGGCCCTTCTAACCCTGACAATCTGCATTCATTCATTTGTGGCATATTTTACTTCCAAGCTTATCACTGCGACAGAGCACACATTTTTTGAGAGGACAGCCCCTCCAGTGAACTGCCCAAGACATTCTTTGGATATCCATGACTTAGTCTGCATTCCAAAAGGATGGGGCAGTTTTCTGGAAACAAAATGGTAGGTGAAATCTCTGGGAGAGAGTTACATGGTGTGTCCTCACTGGCACCTTCACTAAGTGAGTAAATGTTATCTGAAATTCTGGCCAAATTTGATGATCTGGGAAAGGCAGTATGCACAGTGGTTAAGGTCATTGACTCTGGAGGCAGACTTCTTAGAATCCCAGCTCTGCCATTTACTTGAGCAAGTTACATATAAGGCTCACTGCTCAGTTATCTTTTTATTTTTTTAATGTTTATTTATTTTTGAGAAAGAGAGAGAGAGAGAGAGAGACAGAGAACGAGTGGGGGAGGGACAGACAGGGAGGGAGACACAGAATTCGAAGCAGGATCCAGGGTCTGAGCTGTCAGCACAGAGCCCGACATGGGGCTCGAACCCACGAACCGTGAGATCATGACCTTAGTCAAAGTCAGACGCTTAACCGACTGAGCCACCCAAGCGCCCCTCACTGCTCAGTTTTTAATCTGTAAAATTGGGGTAATAAAGGTACCTCCTTCCAATAAACATTTTTGTAAAGATTAAGTGGCTAAATGTATTTAAAGCCCAAGAACTAGGTCTTACACATGTTAGCTGCTACTTTTATTATTTATTACTTATAAGCAAATATGCCACCCTGGGTCCTCTATACTCTACGAGAGGTATTGGCTCTGTTCTCTGAAGGGTTTGTGCTGATTCATTGCCCTTTTTCATCCCAAAACATTTGTGAGGAAACTAGGTTTAATTTGGGTTATTGTCTGTGACTGGGAAGCAGAGTATAAAGTTACTGGTAACATTTGAGGGTGGATCATGTCAGGCCTTAACAGGTTCCCTTGTGTTTCTCCTTATAGTTGACCCCTGTCTGTAGGTTCTGGTCGTGAAGGAGTCACCTCACAAATAATCTGTCTTGACTCTACCTTTGTGTAAGCCCTCATCTCTGTGGTGTAATCTTCCTGCTCCTGGTTATCTCACTCTAGGTCTTGCCAGAACCTCCTCTTAGCCTCCCCTCCTAGCCCTACCTCTTCCCCAATACTAATTAGGTGACTCAGGCTCTGATACTGATCACTGAATTCCCAAATTCCTCTTGCCTCCATGCTTGACATTCCGAGCATTTGTTCTCCTAAGTTTTACTTCCGCTGAGCCTGTCCTAACCTCTGGACACTTTTCTACCTCCTGCCTTTTTTGCCTACTGTTGTTGGGATACATTGGTCGCCAATGACAATGGACTTTCAACCAGTATCTAAAGCAGCATATCTTCTTCACCTCCAACCTCTTCCTGGTACTGTTGCTTCATTTAAGAGAGGGCAGAAATGCTGTGTGTTCACCAAAACTCACCACAAGTTTCTTCTACCCCCTAAATATACAGCTAGGCCATATTTCCCAGTCTCCCTTATAGTTAGGTTTGGTCATGGGGCTGAATTTTGCTTGAAGGAACGTGGGTAAAAATTATGTCCAATCCTCATGAGATCCTCTATGCCCTCTCTCTCCTCCGCTACCTCCTAGCAAGATAGCAAGATTCTAACAGAGGGATCCAAGACTATACAAGAAGACAGAGCCATAGGATGCAAGGACCCCGGATTTCTGAGTGACCACGTGGAAGGCTGCCTATTGACCAGGAATTGGACTTGGTGTGAATGAGAAGTTAATTTTTATTTTTTGTTTTTTATTTTTATTTTTTTTAATATATGAAATTTATTGTCAAATTGGAGAAGTTAATTTTTATTATGTTAAGTTACTGTGATGATGATGATGACGACGATGATGATGATTTGGGTATAGCATTGAGCGTTCCCATAGTTCACACAAGGGGCTTGCCTCAATGTAACTCTCAGCTCTTCTCTAATTTTCCTGTCAGATTTTGTTGCAACTCTCCAGACAGACCTCATCTCATTGTCTTCCAGAGAAAAAGACCTTGAATGCACATCCTTGATCTCATAAACACCAACATTTAACTGAAACGTATCTAACTGTATCGAACTTTTCCATATTCCTTAAAGAATCTTCTAAGAACACTGATTCTCAGATTTGAAAATTGGAAAATTTGACAGAAACTACAGAACATTTCCTAGGGAAAAAGGCCCAATATACATAAGAACACACCTAAATTTCTGAGAATTTACGGGACCCTGAAGCCCATCCAAAGTTTCAGGATAAGAAAGAATCCCTGCTTCAAGAGTAAATAATGCATGAAAGTAATTTCTAAACCAGTCTTCTCAAACCGGACTGCCCTCTCTTCAATATAAGTTAAAAACATTCATTGGTTAATCCAGGTGGAAAATAAGTCCATAATGGCACCTTAATGTTTCCAAAGCAGTCTCCAGGCTCCGAGCTGCCACCACAGAGCCTGACTTGGTGCTCAAACCCCCCGACCATGAAATCATGACCTGAGCCCAATTCGGATGCTTAACCGACTGAGCCACCCAAGCGCCCCTTGTATTTGACTTTCTAATTTTGCCTTTTACTACATGAGTTTTTTTATGCCCTCTACGTAGTTTTTTCTCAGGGAGGAAATACATTTGACACAGGACAATTTTTTGTAACAAAGATTGTTCCAGAGTCTTTTCTCTCAACTTCAATTTTTCTTTTCTTGCTATTTTAATAGGTGGGCGGTGTTGCCAGAGTTTGCCTGCAAAGTGGAATCTTTGTGAAAGAAAAATAAAGATTTGATGGACAAGATTTATTGGTAAGCAGTTTGTGTGCTTAACAACACCTGATAGAGAATTGTGGCTAGGAGTGCCTGTTATAAGATAATCACATGAAATTATATCTGAATACACTCTTATCTGTTCAGTGTAGTATTTCAGAAGAGAGCTATGCCTTTGTATGTTCAAATAAGCAGATTGAATGGCTTCAGTTCTAATGGGTCATTTGTCATGATTACCACCCATATATCTCTTTGCATTTAAATGTTTTTTCTTTGTGTGCTAAGACAAACAATGCAGAAGCAGAGAGGCAAAAGAGGAAATACCAGTAAGAGAAAGAAGGCTTGATTTGAGCGTTTGAAAACATCATGAAAACCGAGGTCTCCAAATTGGACTCTGAGCTTTGTTTTTAGTAGCAACAGTGTATTCAGTGCCTCTGCAGCTGAAAAAAAAATTGAAAATGAGAAGTGTTTTGTGCTGTAAGGGGAAGACATAAAGTCACTACTAGGACATACAGCTGGATAGGCTAGAGAGAACCTCCATCTTTTTTTTTTTTTAATTTTTTTTAACGTTTATTTATTTTTGAGACAGAGACAGAGCACGAACGGGGGAGGGGCAGAGAGAGAGGGAGACACAGAATTGGAAGCAGGCTCCAGGCTCTGAGCCATCAGCCCAGAGTCGGACGCGGGGGCTCGAACTCACGGACCGTGAGATCGTGACCTGAGCTGAAGTCGGACTCTTAACCGACTGAGCCACCCAGGCCCCCCCCCCCAGAACCTCCATCTTTGTAATTAGATGGGTTATTAGATACACGGCTTTTGTAGTAAGAAAATGGACCCCTCTCTGCTGACTTCCCTCCCCTCTCCAGGTTTATAAAGTTTAAGAAAGTGTGTCCTATGTTATAAATGGTTCGGATGTAATCAAGCGGGCTAAAGCACAAGCCCATATGACGGCTAACTATGTGGTATGATTGGAGGGACAGCAAAAGACACACTTTACTGAGAAAATCACCAAAATTTGTACCCTTAAGATCCTTCTCCTTCTGTTCTTTAGGATGTGTTGTTGTTGTTTTTTTTAATTTTTTTTCAACATTTTTTATTTATTTTTGGGACAGAGAGAGACAGAGCATGAATGGGGGAGGGGCAGAGAGAGAAGGAGACACAGAATCGGAAACAGGCTCCAGGCTCTGAGCCGTCAGCCCAGAGCCCGACTCGGGGCTCGAACTCACAGACCGTGAGATCATGACCTGGCTGAAGTCGGACGCTTAACCGACTGAGCCACCCAGGCGCCCCTAGGATGTGTTGTTAATTAAGCAAGTAATTCATGAGTTCTTTATTTCTTCAAAAGATTCAAACCATGTAGAGGTAATTAATGACATAACTTAAAGTTAGTAATGAATTTGACCGTGTAAGGTATTACTAAGCATTATATCATGACATAGAATTGGCAGGTAAGCTATGAAAAAAGGAGAGTGTGTGGCTGGGATTAAGAGTGTGAGATGCTGAGAGAAGGCGAAGGACTCAGATGGACGCCCCACTAAGGCTCTCGGGGAAAGCCAGCAAGGAACTGATGACACCACTAGCTGACTGAGAGTCTGTAGAGGGAAGCAAAAAAGAGCTTGCTGGGGAGTTGGAGGTGTTGTCAAAGACAAATTTAGTACACTTCCTTAGATTTGCCTACGACCAGCTCGGAGTGCAATCTTGCCTCTGTAGAACGGATGGACCAGAGACACAGCTTTAGAAACAAGTTCTAGTCTTATGAGTGCAGGCATTGGAACGGGGAGTGGGGGAAAGGAAGCCAGACTTAAGAACCAGACCTGAGGCCGAGTTCTAATTCAACCACTAATCACCCCCAGGCCCTCGAGCAAGTCAATTTCCCTCTCCTAGCGTCAGCTTCCTCACACGCAAAGTACAAACAGGAGCACCTACTTCTTTCATTAGATCGCTTCTCTAAGTGTCAAGCGGCGTTCTAGGCCCCTGGCTGACACTATGAGTGTACCTTTCCCAGAAAAGTTGTTTATGAATTACGGCTTTGGTAATATAATTTCATCTCACGTGCTGTAAGCAAGTGTGCTATTTAAAGGAAATAAGAGGTGGGCCTTTTAAGTGATGAGAATTTATATGGTAAAAAGAAAACAGCTGATTGTTTTTGTAACATTAAATTGTTATACACATTTTTTTTCTTAGAATGGCCTTCCTAGCACGCCTGGGTGGCTCAGTGAGTTCAGCATCTGACCTTTGCTTTGGGCTCATGATCTCACGGTTGTGAAATCAAGCGCCTGCATCACCCTGTCCCACACCCGCTGTGGAGCCTGCTTCAGATTCTCTTTCCCTCTCCCTCTGTCCCTCCACTGCTTATGGGCTCACTCTCCGCCTCTCGTCTCTCCGTCTCTCTCTCTCTCTCTGAAGAGAAGGGGGATACCTGGGTGGCTCCATCAATTAAGCGACCAACTCTTCTTATCAGCTTCGGTCATGATATCTGAGTTAGTGAGATGGAACCCCGCGCTGGGTTCTGTGCTGGCAGCACAGAGCCTGCTTAGGAATTTCCCTCTCCCTCTCTGCCTGCCTCCCCCCCACTTGTGTGCATGTTTGCTCACATGTGCACACACTCACTCTCTCTGTCAAAATTAATGACATTAAAAAAAAAAAAAAAAGAATGGCCTTCCTGCTACAGTATTTACTCATCAATTTATTTAAATGGGATAGTTCATTTGCAGGGTTCATAAAGTTTGCCATCTGCTCAGTGAAAGCCAATCTTCCCCCCCCTGGGGGGGGGGGAACAAGGAATGACAGCCCCCTGTCCTGTTCTTACTTATTAATAGGAATCTCTCCAATTCTTCCCTCTCTTGGCCTTCCTAGTGAAAAACAACTTGGTTACATTGAGTGCCCCTTAAGGGATATGGAGATGTCAACACCAGGGTAAAGGTAGGAAGGGGTGAGGTAGAGTATACCTTTCTATAAGGCTATAGGCTTAGAAACAAAACAAAGAACAAAAAGACCTCTCTAAGATGGACAAGCATTAAGAAAATGTTTGGCTTTGTTATTAATTTTAAGTAATAACAAAAGCTAATATTTATATAATACTTAATATGTACTTTGCACCCTTCTACAAACTTCCAACGAGTTAGAACATTTGAACCTATCTCCATTTTTGGATGGAGAAACTGAAGCAGAAAGAAATAAAAGTAAGTGGCCTCAAATCACATAGAAAGCAATAAAGTCAGAATTCAGATTCCGATGATCTGACATCAAAGCTTGACCACCATATTACTGCACCACTGTGCTCGAAACTGTTACTAGAACAAAGTATGGAGGCACCTGGGTGGCTCAGTCGGTTATGGGTCTAACTTCAGCTCAGGTCCTGATCTCCTGGTTCATGAGTTAGTGCCCCATGCGGAACTCTGTCCGAGCAGAGCCCACTTAGGATCCTCTATCCCCCTCTTCCTGTCCCTCCCCCACAGGCTCACATACTCTCTCGCCAAAATAAAAAAAATAAATAAATAAACATTAAATTAAAAAAAAAAAAAAGAACAAAGTCTGAGACACTGCTTTCACAGACAGTTTCTGCCCACATAGCAGTGACTTGGAAAACTTTCTGGTCCTTATTCCTTTATTGAAACCCAGCGTTCAAAGTGATTTGAGGGCATTTGTCTGAAGATATTATAACTAATTAGTCCCAATTCCAATTCTCAGAGAAGCCAAATGGAACAGCTAATATTTTGTGTCAACTTGGCTAGGTCATGGTACCCTGATATCTGATCAAATACTTGTCAGGATGTAGCTGTGAAGGTATTTATTATATGAGATGAACATTTAAATCAGTAGACTTTGAGTAAAGCAGACAACTCTCCATACTGTGGTGGGCGTTGTCAAATCAGTTGAAGGTCCTAAGAGAAATAAGCTGGAGGTCCTCTGAGGAAGAGGGAACCTGTTGGTTCTGCTTTTCTGGAGAATGCCAACACACTAAATACTACTTTTTTCTCTTAAAAATTTTCTCTTATACTCAAGCCATGATGTGCTGTAAGCAAAGCTGTTGCCAAATCACTTTGTCAATGAAGGGTCTGAAGTAATTATGTCTTTTCTTTCTCCACATAGTCCCATGTGACTGGCCAGTCACAATCAAACTGACTTTCAAATACGGGAGCACAAAAGGGCAAAGGAATAGATGCCAACAGACTCATTAGCACCTTTCCCATATCACCCCGGTCTACTTACTTGAGAGGCAGATGTTGACAATGGCAAAGGCCAAAGTTCTCACCCAAATAAGCTATCTCGGAAAAGGAAATCCAAAATAATAATGGTTGTGAGATGCCTTATCCCATTTTTTTAAAAACAACTTTTTTTAATGTTTATTTGTTTTTGAGAGAGAGAGACAGACAGACAGAGCACAAGTGGGGGAGGGGCAGAGAGAGAAGGAGACACAGAATCTGAAGCAGGCTCCAGGCTCCCACCTGTCAGCACAGAGCCTGACGTGAGGCTTGAACTCACAAACCGCGAGATCATGACCCGAGCCAGAGTCAGACACTCAACTGACTGAGCCACCCAGGCGCCCCAAGCTTTATTTCATCTTTAGGAGGAACTGTGGAAAGAGCAGCCAACAGTTACACAGACAGTTAAGATTGTGCCTCCATAAATTCCAGGCAATATTCTAATTGTAACCCATGCTGATTAAATGTTACCACTTCACCTTCATGATTAACGAAAGTTTTCTGGCTGTTGTCAAATCTTAAGCGACAAGCTTTTAACTTCCTTCATTTCTTATCAATGAAACCCATTTGGAAGACTCGTTCAAAGCAATGTCTTTAACTGGAAAGGACTCCCTCATGCATGAATGAACAATGTGTTTCCTCAGGTCCCTAATGAAATGGGCTCTGTTTAGGATTGCAGAAACATCTGGAATGTATGTGATAAGACAAGAGGGGAACATTATAGGGGGGAAACTCAGAAGGTTCATTTGTTTTAACGTAAGAGATGAAGAAAAGAGACAGTAAAATATAAAACTCACTAGATGGGTTTGATAGCAGCTGGGACAAGCTGAGAAAAATCTGTTCCGAAAGAAGTCAGGAGACCTGCATGTAGAATGAGATGCACTGTGTGTTAGGCATTTTGTTTCTCCTTGTTATAAAAGACTAATATTCTCAGATACTCTGCAGAGTTTTAAAAATAGTTCTCGTGAAAACGACTCTCTCAAAAAGTGATGTCTATAAAGATGCTGTGAGGAACTGATTACTTCTATTAATTAAATGAATGTGGGTGAACAAAACTAATAATTCAGGGGAACCCTTCTGTTATGAGGGATTTGTGTCCCACGCCCGCAGATTCATATGTTGAATCCTCGTCCCCAGTGTGATGGTACTTTGAGGTGGGGCTTTTGGGAAGTGATTGGGATCAGTGCCCTTATAAAAGATGCTTGAGAAAGCTTCCGGCCCCTTCTGCCGCATGAGGTCACAGTGAGAAGATGGCTCTCATCAGATACTGAATCTCCTGGAGCCATGCTCTTGGATTTCCTAGGCTCCAGCACTCTGAGATACAGATGTTTATTGTTTATAAGCCACCCGATTTGTGGCCTTTTTGTTGTAGCAACCTGCACAGACTCGCTCTCCCAAGCCTGATTCATCTGCTCATTCCCCTAGTCATTGTGTAAAGCACCTCATTTCCTGATTTCACTTCTTTTTTTAAAATTTTTTTTTTCAACGTTTATTTATTTTTGGGACAGAGAGAGACAGAGCATGAACGGGGGAGGGGCAGAGAGAGAGGGAGACACAGAATCGGAAACAGGCTCCAGGCTCTGAGCCATCATCAGCACAGAGCCCGACGCGGGGCTCGAACTCCCGGACCGCGAGATCGTGACCTGGCTGAAGTCGGACGCTTAACCGACTGCGCCACCCAGGCGCCCCTCTGATTTCACTTCTTTACGTAGGTAGATTTTAATCTACATGATACTCGGATCTTTGCTCTAATACATTCTTTTAGTCTCAGAATTTACTTCATTTCTATGCAACAATAAATCTCACATGTACTCAGTGTTTATTACATACTAACCCCTGTGAAATGGTTTACGTTCACATAGTATCTCATTTAATCTTGCAACAGTCCAAAGAGGAGGTAGTACGATTATCCTCATTTTACCAGTTAAGAAACTGAGGCAGAAAGAGGTTCAGTCATTTACCCAAGGTTATACAGCTGCCCATCCATAATGGGAAACAATTCACATGGCTTTGTCAAGGTTAATCCGTGGCCACAGTGACTCATCCTATTCCTAATTATCAATCATTCTTTTATACCACAGGTTTTATGGCCCATCTCTTCTCCTCTTTACAATCCATCCTGTTCCGTCCTCTCTTCCCCCAAATTAAAAAAGTACAAAGTCTGGGAAACAAATACCTAGATAATTGAAGGGTTTGCTTTCATTATTTGGTTTTAATGGAAAGCTCAGGGTCCTTTCCCTCATTTTTCATTTCATTTTAATTTGAAGAGCTGGTCTTTGGTATTTCATATGTCTGCTAGGAATGAAGGCAAGTCCTTCAAACTGGGTGTTTTGCCTATCAAAACATTTTCATAATGATCCTTGGGCTAAGGTTAGATAAGAAATCCAGCGCTGTGATGAATAAGAAGCAACAGTATCACACTCTGTCCTGGCTGAAGGACATAAAACTTGCTTTTGAGCTTTTCTTTGGCAGTTTGCAGGCAGTATTTCTAGAACAAAAGCCTCCTCCATTCGGTGCTGCAGACCATGGTGCCTGATTCACTGATGGAGTCTCTGAGCTGACTGGGTGAGCCAGAGTCCGAGGGACATGTCTCCGAAAACTAGACAGGGCACAAGAAAATCCTGGGGACCCAATACCTGGCACAGCTTGGAAACTTATTTGTATGATAAACTGAGCCTAAATTGCCAAGGCTTCCTCTTATTGCACAAAACAGTGACAATTTTCCACTTAAAAAAAAAATCTTACCAGGCCACCAAGGCTACTGAAAAGGAGTGGTGCCTCAGAAGAGAAACCCTCGGTAGGCAGCTGCTGGTGATGTTATTATTTAAAGGAAAATTTATACTTGGCAATGCTTCTTAAACTTTAACGTGAATGTGAATCTCCTGGGGATCTTTTTTTTTTTTTTTAATTTTTTTTTTCAACGTTTATTTTTGGGACAGAGAGAGACAGAGCATGAACGGGGGAGGGGCAGGGAGAGAGGGAGACACAGAATCCGAAACAGGCTCCAGGCTCTGAGCCATCAGCCCAGAGCCTGACGCGGGGCTCGAACTCCCGGACCGCGAGATCGTGACCTGGCTGAAGTCGGACGCTTAACCGACTGCGCCACCCAGGCGCCCCTCTCCTGGGGATCTTATCAAAGATCAGATTCTGATTCTGGGGTGGGGTCAGAGATTTTGCATTTCTAACAACTTCCAGATGATGCTGATGTTACTGGTCCACGAACTTCAAGGATATACAGACCTGCATAGAGAAAGGAGATTACCTTTCAGTATGGCTAGCCCACGGTTGGTCTATTTGTTTTTTATTTTCTTGAAGGCTTGTGCTGAATAATAAAGTCTACTTCGCTTTCTTTCCACCTTGTCACTTGTGTTTGGAGCAACACAATGCAAGGGCAAGCTGGAACTTGTGAACAGCAGACACATTAATAAAAGAAAGCTCCAGAGGGAGAACCCACGACCAGCCTGTTGCCATGACGCCAGGTTAATGACACTGCGCTGGAAGAGTGATTCTCCCTGGACTAGGGATCAAGTGACACCATCTTAATTGCCCATGGAAAAGACTGCCCCTTTTCTAGCAAACAATTATTTCCTGATCAATACCCCTGTCTTGTTAAATACACTTTCTGACCATTTATAACTAAACATCTGATACACTTTCCCCGAGAAGGAGAACACCTTCTCAGTTACCGCTACTCACCAGCAGCCCCGACCCACAGAGCACACAAAAGCTTCTACGGGTAGCCAGTCTCAATTGTTTGAAACTCCTCATTATTTGTTATGCTTCGGTGACTTTTGACTATAGATGGAGAAATAAGAAGGGCCCACAACTTCCCTTCTAGCAACTTGTTTTATGCTTACGGTTAAAGCCTCAGCTTGGGGGAAGGAAAGTGGATTGTCTCAAGCCCTCTCCGGAGGCATCGCCTAACCTCGGCCGCTGCCCCTTGCCAGTCCTCATCACCCTACTCACTTCGCATTTGGTTGTGGCCCAGAGGACTCATGGACTGCTGTCCCACCTGACACCGGATGAGATACGGGTTAGGAGAGCAGTGCATCTCTCACTTCCCCTTTTGGTTCTCTATTTTACTTCCCCCCGTAACATCATCACACTGCACTGAAAATTTTATTAATGAGTGTCCTGGGTTGAATAGTGTCCCCTGAATTAATATCTACCAAGTACCTCACAGTGGAATCTTGCTTGGAAATAGAGTCTTTGTAGAAATAATTAGTTAAGACGAGGTCACGGTCAGCATGAGCCCCAAATCCAATCGCTGTGTCCTTATAAGAGGAAAGGGCACACACGTACTCCCAGAAGAGGGCCACGTGACAGTGGAGGCAGAAATTGGATGCCATCCGAGGAATTCCAAAGATTGCCAGCAACTACCAGAAGTGAGGGAAGGACAAGGAAGGATTCTCCACCAGAACCTTTAGAGCTGTTGGTATGGCCAATAACTTGATTTCAGAGTCCTAGCCTCCAGAATGATGAGAGAATAAATTTCTATTGTTCAAAACCCCCCAGTTTATGGTACTTCATCACAGCACCCATAGGAAAATAATGAGTGAGGGAAATCAAAGGAGTTAAAAGGTATGCTGGAAAGAATTTAAAACTGTGGGGAAATTTGACTTACAGTCTAAAGAAAAAGGCTCTGGGAATTAAGCCCTTCATAGAGTTCCATTTCCTCACTTTGTCAATGGGTCAAGTCTGGGCTTTCCACGGGAACACCTTCTTCAAACCTCTACAGTTCAAATCCCATCCACCTCTTGGGAAATCTCACAAACAATCATTTGGGATTGGTTTGCCAATTTTAAGCCCAATACCAGAAGCAGAAGCAGATGCCGCAGCCATAACCAGCTCC
Source organism: Felis catus (assembly GCF_018350175.1). Classification (NCBI taxonomy): domain Eukaryota; kingdom Metazoa; phylum Chordata; class Mammalia; order Carnivora; family Felidae; genus Felis; species Felis catus. Next base: position 140,919,671 of record NC_058368.1, read on the forward strand.
CACAATTGTATAATGTCTAATCCCTATGTATAACTCATGGTGGTTCTGTTTCTCCTATTGAATGGTAATCAATCCAGAATTTTCGTACCAGATATGAGGTATCCTGGTTACCTAGTGCTGTGTAACAAAACATCCCAACACTTTTTCTTCAAGGAGAATTATTGTTTTTTAAATGTTTACTTATTGGGGCACCTGGGTGGCTCAGTTGGTTGAGCGTCCAACTCAGCTCAGGTCATGATCTCACAGCTCATGAGTTCAAGCCCCGCATTAGGCTCTGTGCTGACAGTTCAGAACCTGGAGCCTGCTTTGGATTCTGTGTCTCCCTCTCTCTCTGCCCCTAACCCACTCACATTCTGTCTCTGTCTCTCTCAAAAATAAATAAGCATTAAAAATATTTAAATGTTTATTTATTTATTTTGAGAGAGAGAGAGAGAGAGAGAGAGAGAGAGAGAATGAGCATGAGACGGGTAGAGAGAGAGGGAGAGAGAGAGAGAATTCCAAGCAGGTTCTGCTCTGTCAGCACAGAGCCCAACGTGGGGCTCAATTCCACAAACTGTGAGATGATGACTTGAGCAGAAATCAAGAGTCAGACGATTAACCGACTGAGCTACCCAGGTGCCCCAACATCCCAACACTTATTGGCTTAAAACAATAATAGTCATTTTATTAAATCTCATTATTACTGTGGGTTGGGTATTTGGCAAGTACTTAGTGTGGTAGTTCTGTCTTGGTCCTTACTTTTCGACTTCTGCTAATGGTCTACTCAACACCCTTCTGGTTCTGGCCACCAATGCCAATGGCAAATGCCACTTGTTTTAGGGTTTTGTTATAGCAGCATTCAACTTCCAGGTACCAAATCTTCTTCTGGTATCTATTACTGACTTAAAAATCACCCCAAGACATCAATAATTATTCCATTATCTCTCATAGTTTCTGTGTATGAGGGATTTGGGAAGGACCCAACTACCAGGTTCTGGCACAGGGTTTTCATGTGGTTGCAATCAGATGATGGCTGGAACTGGAAGAGCAGGGAAATGGAGCAGCTGGGGGCTGGCCAAGCATCTCTCTCTTTACCTGTAGTCCCAGGGCCTCTTCATATGGTCTCTGCATGGACCACCTGAGAGCATTGTGGCCTTTTGGCAGTGAGCCATTCATATTCTGGGTGAAGTCTTTGACATCAAGGGGCCCAGTGAATAAGGCAACACATTTAATGACTTAGCTTCTTTCCTTCTTTCTTTTCTTCTTTCTTTCTTCTTTCTTTCTTTCTTTCTTTCTTTCTTTCTTTCTCTCTCTCGTGAGAGAAATGAATTTATTTGAAAAAATAGATGTTGAGGTGTTCAGACAAAAGCTTTCATGGGTACTTAGAATTATAGCATGTACATGGGAGTGTTTGCTTTCTTTTTTTATTATTTTTTTAAAATTTATATCCAAGTTAGTTAGCATATAGTGCAACAATGATTTCAGGAGTAGATTCCTTAATGCCCCTTACCCATTTAGCCCATCCTCCCTTCAAACCCCTCCGGTAACCCTCTGTTCTCCATATTTTAGAGTCTCTTATGTTTTTGTCCCCCTCCCTGTTTTTATATTATTTTCGCTTTCCTTCCCTTATGTTCATCTGTTTTGTCTCCTAAAGTCCTCATATGAGTGGAGTCATATGATATTTGTCTTTCTATGACTGAGTAATTTCACTTAGCATAATACCCTCTAGTTCCATCCACGTAGTTGCAAATGGCAAGATTTCATTCTTTTTGATTGCCAAGTAATGCTCCATTGTATATACATACCACATCTTCTTTATCCATTCATCCATCGATGGACATTTGGGCCCTTTCCATACTTTGGCTATTGTCAATAGTGCTGCTGTAAACATGGGGGTGCATGTGCCCCTTCGAAACAGCATATGTATCCCTTGGATAAATACCTAGCAGTGCAATTGCTGGGTCGTAGTGTAGTTCTATTTTTAGTTTTTTGAGGAACCTCCATACTGTATTCCAGAGTGATTGTACCAGCTTGCATTCCCACCAGCAATGCAAAAGAGATTCTGTTTCTCTGTATCCTTGCCGACATCTGTTGTTGCCTGAGTTGTTAATGTTAGCCATTCTGACAGGTGTGAGGTAGTATCTCTTTGTAGTTTTGATTTGTATTTCCCTGATGATGACTGATGTTGAGCATTTTTTCATATGTTGATTGGCCATCTGGATATCTTCTTTGGAAAAGTGTCTATTCATGCCTTTTGCCCATTTCTTCCCTGGATTTTTTGTGTTTTGGGTGTTGAGTTTGATAAGTTCTTTATAGATTTTGAATACTAACCCTGTATCTGATATGTCATTTGCAAATATCTTCTCCTATTCTGTCAGTTGCCTTTTAGTTTTGCTGATTGTTTCCTTCCCTGTGCAGAAGCTTTTTATTTTCATGAGATCCCAATAGTTCGTTTTTGCTTTTGTTTCCCATGCCTCTGGAGACGTGTTGAGTAAGATGTTGCTGTGGCCAAGATCAAAGAGGTTTTTTCCTGCTTTCTCCTCAAAGATTTTGATGGCTTCTTGTCTTAGATTTTGGTCTTTTATCCATTTTGAGTTTATTTTTGTGTATGGTGTAAGAAAGTGGTCCAGGTTCATTTTTCTGCATGTTGCTGTCCAGTTTTCCCAGCACCACTTGCTGAAGAGACTATCTTTATTCCATTGGATATTCTTTCCTGCTTTGTCACAGATTAGTTGGCCATACGTTTGTGGGTCCATTTCTGCGTTCTGTATTCTGTTCTACTGATCTAAGTGTCTGTTTTTGTGCCAGTACCATACTGTCTTGATGATTACAGCTTTGTAATACAGCTTGAAGTCTGTGACTTAGCTTATTTTTGTCCTAAGAATATAATGTCTTCTCTTCCTTCTCCAAAGATATTAATAATACCTTTTTTCCTTGTTAGTTTTCATCTCCTTCCATAGTTTGTTTCCTCCAAATTTTTTTGTTTGCTCTCTTTCATAAGTGTCATTATTATTTTTTTTAATTTTACTTGAGAGAGAAAGTGAGAGAGTAGGAGTGAGCAGGAGAGAGGGGCAGAGGGAGAGAGAGAATCTCAAGCAGGCTCCATGCTCAGCACGGAGCCTGACACAGGGCTTAATCCCACAATCCTGGTATCATGACCTAAGCTGAAATCAAGAGTCAAATGCTCAACTGCCTGAGTACCCCTATTTTTTAAATCATAAATGTCATTATTTTAATTGGTATCCATTTTATTAATTCTGAGGTTAAACCTTTAAAAGCTGTTGGGGCTCCTGGGTCGTTCAGTTGATTAAGTGTCCAACTTTGGCTCAGGTCATGATCTCATGGTTTGTGAGTTTGAGCCCCATGTTGAGCTCTGTTCTGATAGCTTAGCATCTGGAGCCTGCTTTGGATTCTGCATCTCCCTGTCTCTCTGCCTCTCCCCTGCTCACACTCTGTCTCTGTCTCTCAAAAATAAATAAACATTGGGAAAAAAAAATTAAAAGCTGTTTATTGATCACATGCATTTTTATCTTTTTTGAATTGCCTTTTCATTTCATTTCTTTCTTTTCTCCTTCCTTCCTTCCTTCCTTCCTTCCTTCCTTCCTTCCTTCCTTCTTTCTTTTGTCAGAGAGAGAGAGGGAGAGCATGGGAGGGGCAGGGAGAGGGGCAGAGAAAGAGAATCCCAAGCAGGGTCCACACCAAGCACAGAGCCCAACTCAGAGCTCTCTCCTATAGACGTGATATCATGACCTGAGCTAAAACCAAGAGTTGGACACTGAACTAATAGAGCCACCCAGGTGCCCCAACCTTTTCATTTCTTTTGCCCATTTCCCTATTGTGGTGATTGTCTTTTTTTAAGGTTTTAAAGAAGTCTTTATATGCTAATGACACTGTTTGCCATTTATACTGTACATATTATTCTCCCATTAGTTGTCATATTTTCCAAGCTAAAAAGTAGGATAAATGCTATGAAAAAGGATGTTTTCCTGATTTTTAAATGTATATATATTTAAAGATTTATAACAATCTATAAAAATAAATTACAGTTACAATTTAATAATTCACCTTTAAAGAAAATAATAAAAACTCCTGAAATTAGAACTGTTCCTGAAGATCCATACCCGTTAAATAATGGTTTTCATTTCTGCTCGCACATCAGAATCACTTGGGGAACTTTCAAAAGTACTGATGCCTGGGTCCTAGCCATACCAAAGATTGGTCTGGAGATGCTAATGTGCAGCCAGCAGTGAAAATCTTTGCTATATGTAATCAGTACTCTTGATCAGAGCTGGCTTCCTGTGGGTCAAGATTCCTTCCAGAGAACTGGGCGCTGAGCATGGCTCTTGGGTCTTATCCTTCCTGGGTTCTTCTGAGCAGCCTCTTTATTGATAGGTTGCAAAAAGTCCATTTGCTCATATGCACCTCCTCACCCTCTTTTGTCACTAGCTGCCTGAAATTCTCAATATCATGGTCAGTCCTTAAGGTTTCTTCTCTTAAGATGTCCTGTTGCTTGAGAGTTGAACACACTGGTTACCTAGTTCCTTGTTACCCAAAGTGGTGTTCTGGACCAGCAGGCCCCCAGCTCTAACCCCAGACCTAATGAATCAGAGTCTGCATTTAAATCAAATTCCCAGATGATTCATATGCACATTAAAGCTTGAGAAAGACAAATCCACAGGCAATTGTCCACAAGGATGTAAACTACAGTAGGGCAGGGACCTTGTCTATCTTGTCCACCGCTGTGCTTTCAGACCTACAATTACATATGTTGAATGAATGGATTTGCTTATTAAAGGAAGTTAAACATGTGCTATAATATGAGTCATATAATATGTGTCAACAAAGCTTTCTTTGGGTGCGACTGTGATAGGCAGAATCATATTGTGGATATATTTTGTTCAATGTAGCATAATATTTATATATGCTATATTAGTATGACTTGAGTTGTACTAGGTATAGTGACTTATTACTACTATTTGTATTTTTTTAACACTTCCTAAAAGACTTTCATGTGTCTTTATTTATTCTCTACAGTGTGCAAGGACTCAACTCTGTGAACCAAGAGAACATGGGTATCTTCACTTAATACAAGGGCAAACACAAGATTGAAAGATTTGTGCAAGCTTGCTAGTGAGTTACTGCCAAAGTAGAATTTGTACTTGAAACTCCCAAGTTTCCAGACTACTGGCTAACCACCTCTCATGGAATGTATCTAGAACTCAGCATTGTGTAATGCTAATTATGTTCAAACTTCTGTACCAAGAACATGAAAGAATTGTAATATCGGTAATAAAACGTTTTCATTTAAAGGCATTCCCCCTAGTTTTATATACTAATATGTTTGGATTTAAGTAACTAATTAAAGTCTACAGTAAAACCCCAAAATGAAGATTGACAATACACACCTGTAAGGATTTCATGAAGTAAACTTGAAATAAAATTGTATTGGGTATTCATCAGAAAACTAACATGAAATTGCTTTGCCTTTTATAGCTCTATATCTTTATGAACTGGGAAGAGAACACATTCTATTTTGTGGAACTGTCACTTTATTTTTTGCCTCAGAAAATAACCCTTCATTCCTTTTTGATGACACCCAGAATAATCTCTGATCATATAATTTATTTCTCGGTTCACCAGAGGATATTTGTAGCGAAGTGAACTTCAGAGATGGATGTTTAGGATAATGTTATGACGTTAGAGGCAAAGTAGATAAGAGGCATTTGGAAGGAATTCATGACAATGTGATAATCTTTCATAAATGATTCCTTCCTCGCCTATTTTTAGATAGAAATGCCATTAGATGCATTCAATTATCTTCAACAGACTCTATTGTTTAAACCCAAGAGTGAGAACTGCTTTTTAGTTGTCTTCATATCCCTCAGAATTTTGTATGTGACACTGCCTTGTATTTAAGAGGAGTTCCACAAATATTTGTTTAATTGAATTACTCACCTGTACTGTGAGACACCATGTTTATGTTCTTTAGATGTAGAACCCCCAAAACCTAAAGTAATAATGATAAACACTAAACTCAATCCAGGTTCTTAAAACTATCCTCAAATAGCTTAAAAAGGGGGTGTTCTTAAACTGTAAATTTAACTTCTACAAATCTGCCCTTAGAGTGAACACCAGCATCATTTTCTCCCTAGAGCTTTCTTCATCCCTCTACCCTTGGTCAAAGTAGAAAGACAATTTTGGACATGGTGAGTGGGTCATGCACCACAGATCTGGATATGTTTTATTCTAGAAATGAGTGACAAACGTAAGCAAAGTTTTACCTGAAGAGACGTGGAAAGAAAAAACAATGCAACAATGTCCTCCATATATTGAGAACGTGTAAGTATTGGGTGCTATACTGAATTCTTCTTGAAAAAATTTTTTTAATTTTAATTAGAGAGAGAGTGCATTTGTGCATGTGGGGCGGAGGGGGGGGGGAGCGAATCTTAAGCAGACTCCATGGAGCCTGATGTGGGGCTTGATCCAATGACCTTGGGATCATGACCTGAGCCAAAATCAAGAGTTGGATGTTCAACTGAGTGAGGCACCCAGGTGCCCCATACTGAATCCTTTATAAAAGACAAACTCCACTATTACTGCCTTCTATTTACAGATAAGGACGATGGGGAAGCTGAGACAAAGAACTTTTGAGTAACTCTTCTGAGCTAGTGAGTGGCAAGACTGGGATTTGAACTCAGGCTGTATGGCTCCAGACTCATCACTCTCTATGGTATGCTGCCTCTCCAAAATGATTGTTAAAGTTTCTTTTTCTTGTATAATGAATTAAGACCTTTTCCACACCCATTTAGAACTGATTTGTCCTGCATCCCATCCCTCTTTCACTGGATAAGCTTATTCATAAAACCTATCATTAAAAACCCACACCCTAAAATGAGCATGATAGGCAAACAGTTTAAGGGATTCCAATAGCAATTAGCTTTCCCCAAATAGCACATTTTTTTTTTAGCAAGGACTCAGAAAAGCCAAGGAAGTCGTGCTAAATCACCATGATATTAGTGGGCCAAGATGTTTCTGAACAAATGGGATGCTCTAAGGGTACCCATGCAAATGGTTTCTCTCTTTGGACTACATGATGACTAATGTTCCTTCCTTGCCTATACCACCTATCTTGGCTTATCACTGTTTCTGGGGGACGTGGGGAGGACATGTAACTCCCCAGGCCTCCATGATATTCATCTACAATTCTGGGCAGCTCTTGAAGCAAGTGTGAAGGACTAAAAGGTCAATAAAGTAAAACACATATATGTAGTGACAAAGCAAGACACAACTGATAGAAAATAATGCAAAGAAATTTCATGAAGCTCAAATAAATGGACAAACGATATAGGCATTTGTTGGTCCTCCTTGGTGTGACAAATGAAACAGGCATTAACATGGAGGACAAAGCCCATTGTAGCTCTTTGTCAATGATCCGGTAGAGTACTGGCTTCTACTCCTGACCAGAGATCACCCTTTTCTATACAATAAATACTTGTAGAGTACCTACTATGTGCTGGACACTTTCTAGACATTGGAATTATGTCTTAGTTCATTTGGGCTGCTATAAGAAAAATGCCAGAAGCCAAGTATAAGCCACAAAAATTTATTTCTCATGTTCCAGAGGCTAGAAAGTTGAAGATCAAGCACTGGCTGATTCCATATCTGGTGAGGTCCACTTCCTGGTTTATGGATGACCTTCTTTTCATTATAACCTCACATGGTGGAAGGGGTGAGCTAGCTCCCAGGGTCTCTTTTGTAAGGCCACTAATGCCAAACATGAGGGCTCTGCCCTCATGACCTAATCACCTCCTGAAGGCCCCCACCTCCCACTACCATCACCTTGAAGGTTAAGATTTCAACATATGAATGTAGGGGGGCACAAACATTTAGTCTGTAGTGGTATAAACAGAACTAACAAAGATCCTTGTCCTCCCAGAGTTCATATTCTTTTCATCTTTCTTTTTCATATTCATTTTAAAAGGAGCCACTGTTCTTTTTGTTCGGATGTTTCTTTATATTTTTAGTCCTCTTAGTGGGTAAAATGTGGCAGATTGCATAAAATAGAGCAACAAAGGTATTAAACCACAAATGGCCCAAATCCCCGACCGTTAATAGCACAGGAGACATCTGAGATTGCATGAGTGTGAGGTAAGGCCCCGAGGCATCGCATGGGCCAACTTCTGCATTAGTACTGCTTCAGGTTTGGGGCGCGTGGGTGGCTCAGTCGGTTGGTCGTCTGACTTCCGCTCAGGTCATGATCTCACGGTCCAGTGAGTTCGAGCCCCGCGTCGGGCTCTGGGCTGACGGCTCAGAGCCTGGAGCCTGTTTCCGATTCTGTGTCTCCCTCTCTCTCTGACCCTCCCCTGCTCATGCTCTGTCTCTCTCTGTCTCAAAAATGAATAAAACGTTAAAAAAAAAAAAAAAGTACTGCTTCAGGTTCAGCTTCGGAACTTTTTTTCCTCTTGGGACAAAATGGCTGATGAACGTGGATTTTTTTTTTTTTTAAATGGCCTAAGATGTTGTAAGTCCAGGTTGAAGAACAAAACGCCAACTCACCTCAGCAGGTGGCGGCTGAGATTCCTCTTGATGCTCCTCCTGAAGTAATTGCCCATTAGCTGCTTCCCCACTCCCATTCTTGCCCCGTCCTGTCCTCCTCATCATGTCCTTTCTCTTTCTGCTGTGAGAGCTCAGTGTACTAGAGCCTGCAGACAACAAATAGGCCTCCAGACCCCCCAGCCACACAGGTCCGTGGCACAGTGGGCAGGAAACACTCAGTGGCAATTGCTGTTGGGAATCACTGGCTGAGTTTAACAGGTGTGGATCCTTTTCCTGCTACAGTGATGCTCTTGTTTGTCAAAGACTACAGTCTTGTCCTTGGAACCTTTGATCTCTGTACCCACATACTTCGGACCAGCAAAGCTGCGGCCTGACTTGTTAAGCATCGCTGAACTTGGAAGAAAACTGCTGGGGACACTGATCATTTCACAGTATGTACAATGAATAGGAGGTAAAGTTACTCTTTAGGTTATTGCTGTCCTCCCTTTTCCTCAATGTACTGTCTTCAATGTCACCGTCCTGTAATGTCACCGTCCCTTAGGAGTGAGACCCCCTGTGGGCTTCGTCACCGTCTCCCCTGCTTTCCTAGCCAAGTTCTGGGAAGGAGCTTCTCCAGAGTGCTTGCAAAGTGTGGGGCTGACCCAGTCCTAAGACCTAGAAATTATGCACCCAGCAACTCTTCCACTTGCCTGCCCCACACCCCAGGGCAGGGGACAAGGGTGTTTGGAATGGAGGGATGGGCATGGGAAAGTTCTCTTGCTTTTAGAATTAAGGAGTGATGCAGCCGGTCCACCGCCTACAGGGTATGACTCAGTGGAAGAAAGTGTAATGCTTCCCTCTCATGCTGCTCTCCTCAGAGCTGTCTGCCATCACCCAGGGCAGTAAGCAGCACCGGGTCCCCAAATTCCTCCTTGACCTCTGCTTAAATCCATCATCTCACATGTCATTCCTTAGGATCCCCTTCCATGTGACAACAGTGGGGAGTGGGTCTTAAGTGGCCCACCTTTGAATTTATTATGGGAATGGTTGTCAGCAAAACAGCCAAAGGGATCTGTACTTCCTTATTTGGATGACTGTCAGGAATTAGGATTCCAAGATGTAGACCACAACACAGCTGTGGGTCGGAAATGACAAACACGTCCCTGAAGAGGCTGTTCCGCATTAGGTAGTCTGAAAGAATCTTGTTTGAGCTGGAAGGCCAGCCTGGATGTTTACTTTGAGAAAAAGAAACATCTGATACATTCAGGGAGTCATAAGGCAAGTTTGTTTTTCAGCATGGTCCATCTGGTACTAGGAGTCGTTTAAGTCAGTTTCTCAGTCATCTCTAGAGGCGGATTCTGAGGTTCCTCTACAGGCTATTTTGATTCAGCAAGTCTGAGTTAGGACCCAGGAATATGCGTTGCTCACAAACTGCCCAGCCCCTCTTTCCCCTCTCCTGGTGATTGTTATCATTATGGAAGTGGAGAAAATATTTATTTAAAACAATGATTCTTAAACTGTAGTCCCCCCCCCCCTCCGAAAGACCAGAAGGGCTTGTGAAGACACCCCTTCCCCCTTAGAGTTCCTGATTTTGTAGATCTGGCCAGGGCCTGAGTATTTGCATTTGTAACAGGTTCTCAGGTGACGCTGATGTTGCTGTGCCAGAGACCACACCCTTTGAGAAGCACTGATTTAAACAACACAGTTACCCTGTGCGAATCCTTTGCATTGGAAACCCTTTTACTACTCTGCTAGGACTGAGGGGTGGGCTGGATGTTTGTGGATCAGACAGTTCAGGAGTTGTACTACATTTGGAAATGCACTCAGCAGCAATTTCTGGAGTTCATGGCCTTCTCACTACTGCTGCCTCCCCTAAGGAGTCTGAACAAAGCAAAACCTGGCTGTAGCTTCCCAGAGCCGGGGTAGAAGCAGGAGTCTAGCTGTTGTCTGAGCATTTTCCGCCTATGTATTTTCTTTATTCCGCTAACCTCTGGATGGGTCACTCTTTGCCTGACTGTTACCAACATCATCATTTTTGTGTTGCCAGCACTTGTCAGGTGTTCTCAACAGCATCTCATTTGCGGTATAAGAAAAGGTTTTGGGGCACCTGGCTGGCTCGGTTGGTTATGCCTCTGGCTCTTGATTTTGGCTCAGATCGTGATCTCATGTTTGGTGAGATCAAGTCCCACGTCAGCCTCTGCACTGACAGCATGGAGCCTGCTTGGGATTCTCTCTCTCCTACCCCCTCTAGCTCCGCTCCTCCCCCACTCACATTCTCCCTCTCCCTCTCAAAATAAACATTTTTTTTTAAGAGGAAAAAAAAAAGGCAAAGATGGTTTAATAAAAGAGTTAGCTTTTAATAAAGTCCCGACTTGCCAAAACCACTGTGGCATAATCCCCCCTGAAGGCACAGCAGCAAATACATTTTATTTATTTATTTATTTATTTATTTATTTATTTATTTATTTATTTAAAATAATTTTTTTAATGTTTATTCATTTTTGAGAGACAGAGAGAGACAGAGCATGAGCAGGGGAGGAGCAGAGAGAGAGGGAGACACAGAATCTGGAGCAGGCTCCAGGCTCTGGGCTGTCAGTATAGAGCCCAGCATGGGGCTTGAACTCATAGACTGTGAGATCATGACCTGAGCCTCAGTCAGACGCTTAGCTGACTGGGCCACCCAGGCATCCCCTTACCATTTGGGTTTTGAGTTTGAATGAACTCTTAAGAAAATAAACTCAACTTGGGGTGTCTGGCTGACTCAGTAAAGCATGCATCTCTTAAATTCAGGGTGGTGAGTTCAAGCCTCATGTGAGGTGTGGAGCCCACTTAAAAGTAAATACATAAATAAAAGAAAGAAAGAAAGAAAGAAAGAAAGAAAGAAAGAAAGAAAGAAAGAAAGAAAGAAAGAAAAAATAAATTCATCTAAAAAATGACAAAAACAAAACCTTTAACATTTTACCATAACACTGACTGGCGTAAACTTTAATCTAGCTTCCTGTTTTTCTTTATTTTGTTTATTTTTGAATATGGAATACTTACATTGTTCAAAAAGTTTGAATATGTAAAATCAGAAATGATACTGTTTGTTTTTTTTACAGAATGTTTCTGATTCTCATCCCCCTTTTGACTGAATTCTTACCCTCCATCCCTATGGCTAGTCACTTTTATTAGTTTCTAGTATATCCTTTTAGAACTTTTTATGCCTCCCTCACCACCCCCCACACTGCTGCATTTCATTTCTCAGCCCATTTACAGTTTCTTGGGTATGCTTTCAGAAGTGTTTTATGTGTATCCAGAATATATACTCATAGGTGCAAAAATTAGTTTTGGCTCTCCCAGAAATGGACTCTTAAATGAGTTTATCAGGAATTACTTGATCAGTACTAGTTAGTTAGTCTGCCTGATAGACTCCCTGCTGTCCCCTAAAGGAAAGTAACCTTGCAATAACCAACCTACTTTGTTGTTTGTTCCCCCTTCCTTCTGCCTATAAAATCCTTTCATTTTGTACGCTCCTAGGAGCTCCTTTCTATCTGCTAGATTGGGTGCTGCCTGATTCATGAATCACTCAATAAAGCCAATAAGATCTTTAAAATTTACTCAGATGAGTTTCTTTTTTTTTAGTAGGGCTTTAAGATGATTTGTATGAACTGATGCAAAGGATGAATTGAAGTGGATTAGCAGGTTTTGCTATAATCCCAAGTGAGGGTGTAAGAACCTGATTAAAACCGTGGGAATGAGGGGTACCTGGGTGGCTCAGTTGGTTGGGCAACCGACTTCAGCTCAGGTCATGATCTCATGGTTCATGGGTTCAAGCCCCACATCGGGCTCTGTGCTGACAGCTCAGAGCCTGGAGTCTGTTTCAGGTTCTGTGTCTTCCTCTTTCTCTAACCCCTCCCCTGCTCACTCTCTGTGTCTCTCTGTCTCTCAATAATAAATAAACATTAAAAAATTAAAAAAAAAAAACCATGGGAATGAGAATGGAAAGCAAGGGGTTAGAGAAAATTGGGTACCTTACATGGCAAAAGAAACTTTGTGGATGTGGTTAAGGTTAAGGACCTTGAATGGGAGAATATCCTGGGTTGTTCAGGTAAGCCCAGTGCAATCAGTGAGTCCTTAAAAACAGAGATGCTTTCCTGGTTGTGGAGAGAGGGAGATGTGATTATGGAAGAATACAATCTTGCAACGCTGCTGGCTTTGAAGATGGAGGAAGGGGGCCACCAAGCCAAGGGGTGAGGAAGGCTTTTAGAAGTTGGAAAAAGCAAGGAAATAGATTGTTCCCTTGAGTCTCCAGAAAGGAATACAGCCCCGTTGACACTTTCAGTCTGGTGAGATGCATGCTGGACTTCTAACCTACAGAACTGTAACATCCTACATTTTTTTAAATGAAGTATAACTGACATACAACATCATATTAGTTTCAAGTATACAACATAGTGATTCTATATGTGTATATATTGTGAAATGATCACCACAATAAGTCTAGTTAACATCTGTCACCATACAGTTACAGAAAATTTTTTGTGATAAGAACTTTCAAGATTTACTCTCGTAGCAACTTTCAAATATGAAATATGCCATGCTGCATATGACATCCCTGTGACTTACTTATTTTATAACTGCAAGTTTGTATCCTTTGACCCCTTTACCCATCTCACCACCCCCAAGCCTCACCTCTGTCAACCACCCATCTGTTCTCTGTATCTATGAGTTTGGGTTGTTGTTGCTGTTTTTGGATTCCACATGTAAGTGAGAACATACCATTTGTGTTGTTTTAGACCATTAAGTTTGTGGTAATTTGTTATAGCACCAATAGAAAACTAATATATGGGATAAATGACTGTGTACATTATAAGGTATTTCTCTTTGCCAAAAGTCCTCCCACCTCTGTATAAATCATGTTTAGTAGTGACTCCAGATATGTTCCCAGGTTAGCCCACTGCTTAAAATGCCCTCTCCATTCCCTTTTATCTATTTACTTATTATTTATTTATTTATAAATGTTTATTTATTTTTGAGAAAGAGAGCACACAGGGGAGGGGCAGAGAGAGAGATGGAGACAGAGTTTCCGAAGTGGGGTCTACAATGACAACAGACCCAATGCGGGTCTCAAACTCACAGACCATGAGATCATGACCTGAGCTGAAGTCAGACACTGAACCAATTGAACAACCCGGGCACCCCATATGTTTATTTAGCTTTTAAAAAGATTTTTTATTTTTAAGTAATCTCTACACCCAATATGGGGTTCTAACTCACAATCCTGAGATCAAGGACCGTATGCTTTACCAACTGAGCCAGCCAGGCACCCCTCTATTCCCTTTTAAACATTATCTGTCAGTCAGGCTCAGCTGGAGACTTATTTCTTTCAGACTATTCTAAATCTCTTCTTTGCAAAGTATTGTCTGCACTTATCATAACTTTCTTACCTTGTTTCTCAATTGTTTAAAGTCTCTAATGTCTTCCTTCCATAATTAGATTTTAGGCATTGGAGAACAGGGTCCATATTTTACCTGTTTTGTGTCCTTTCCCAAGAAAACTGCATATACATATGTGATCAGGCCTTAATGAATAGTTTGTTAGAAAATTGTTTAAGTTGGGGGGCATGGGTGGCTCACTTGGTTGAGTGACTCTTGATTTCTGCTCAGGTCATGATCTCATGGTTGGTGGGATTGAGCCCCATGTCTGGCTCTGTGCTGACAGCATGGAGCCTGCTTGGGATTCATATTCTGTCTCTCTCTCTCTCCCCACTCCCTCTCTCTCTCTCTCAAAATAAATAAATAAATTTAAAAAGAAAAAATTTAAAGGCAAAGTCCTGTCAATTGAAAAATAATCATTGAACTCTAAATTATAATGCAATTCAGCAAGGAAACAATCCAATTGTTAAGCAGCTTTTGCCAGGAATGTACTCACTGCATTAAAGAAAGGCATATCTGTGCATGTTTTACAGCTTAGTGTCAAGTTAAGCTGTAATTGAAATAAATGAGCTATCGTCAGTTGCAGATGAGTTATACATACTTTACAGATGAATAACAAATAATACTTTCTCACCAGCTTGGGAAAGAGATCAGCCTGCCTTTTTGAGCAGAATGGACAGGTTTATGGTTAGTGATTGAAAAGCATAAACTCCAGGTGTGCTGCGTTCACAACTCTTAGCCATGCTTTTGTTCACAACTTCCTTCAATTTCATTTCTTGGAAGAGGAAAATTCAACCTTTAATAAATTGCTACACTTGTATTAGGCGTATGAGGAAATACTGAGAATATTCCTATTCAGTATTAGGCATATGAGAAAACCATCCCAAACCTGATGTTTTGCCACAAAATATGTGTGCATTTAGCATTGGCCAGATGATCAGGAGGGTTCTTGGGCGGTTTAATTGAGGAGAGCAAGATGAACCATGAAACAAGCCTGAGGTGAGACAAGGGTGAGATTATCTGATGTTCTTATTATATTGTTGATATTCTGATATACTTATCTGCCTATCCCTGTTCCAGTTTATCCGTAAGAGAACATTTGTTATCACAAGCCTTTGGATTCTGATGACTTGGGTAATTACTGGTTCCATTTGCATGTTCTTTTTAATTATGTGATTGAGCTCCAAGGACAGAGCAACATTCGCAACAGGATCTGAAATTGAGCAGAAGAGGTTTATCTCCATATGAAACACTTGGATAAACTGGGAGAGAATGCAGAGTGTGAGTTACTAAGTAACAAGTCCCCTGATGGATTGTCAGTGGTTGTGATTTGGTGATGACATCCATACCTTATCAACAGCCATGGCTCTCTCTTTCCACTGCCTTTTTCTCTTAGTTTAGTGGGCATCTAAACAGTTCAACCCAGATGGAGTCCCCAGAAAAAAATATTCATCTTCCTGGTTCCCCCAAATTGGTAGTCAAGCTACTTATTTAAGCCTATCTAAATTAGTCCTCTATGCATTTTTGCAGCTTGTCGGCTAGCCCTCATCTTACTGTTTATGATCCATTGGGCATATTGGTTCAAGTGATGAAAAATATATTTTATCCATTAAAGGACAACACATCCAGATAGTTCCCCATGAAAGCCTAATACTGGGCTTTAGCAAGAGCTCTTGTTTGTTTTGGTAAGTTTATAGCTAAAACAGTTCAGGAGCCTGAGCATAAAGTTGGTATTTTATTTAAGTAGAAGACAGGACTTAGCTTTGCCATCCGAGACCCTCAACTTGGTTTGGTTGTAGTGCTGAAACCTCAACACAAAGCATGTCTGAACAAGTGAATGGGTCATTTCTCAGTCTGGTCCTGAGTTTTTTGTCAGTGTCTCCTCAGCAGTCACCAACTCCTTCCTCTGCCTTCCCACAGCCCCTTGTCTGTTCCTTTCTGTGTCTTTCATTCTGCCTCTGGATTAATTTTCATTGTTTACATGGGTGCCTTTACCTCTAAGATTAAGTTCTTGACAGTAGAGAACTTGTTAATTCACATTTAAATCTCCCTCAGGACATAGCAAAGTTCTGTACACATAGTAGATAGATAATAAACATTTGCTGAGTATTTTTTGAGTGAATAATGCTAACTGAATTGTTAACTTTCAGATTCCTATAGATTCTGCTACTATAGGTTCTTCCATTTTTTTTTCCATTTCATTCTTAAAAGTTTTATTATAAACTAATTTTAGAATCTGGGAACTTTACCCAAGTAAAAAAAGGGGGGGGGGGAGTGGGTGGGTGGGTGGGAAATTACCTGTTATCTCTCAACCATATATACGACCCATATATATTATAGTGTTTATCCAGGCTATTTTCTATGCATATGTACACACATATAAAGATGAAATAAAGTGTTTTGCAATTTGATTTTTCACAGTAAAAGTGTGTAATCTATATGCATTTAAATATAATTAATATATCCACATATTACCATCTTGACAGCTACAGAGTGTTTCACTGTACAGAGATACTTTATAGTTCTACACTTATAGTACTTTTCAATTTTTGTCTTTTCAAAGCCAGCGAAGATCTTGTTTCTTGGCCACAGCTATCTTGTTAGCTTGAGGCCCTCTTGTCAAAAAGACTCAAGATGTCCTGTGTAGTTACAGCTACCTGTAAATCCATCATGACCTAGGCGTGCCTGGATGGCTCTGTCAGTTAAGCGTCCGACTTTGGCTCAGGTCATGATCTCATGGTTTGTGGTTTGAGCCCCATGTTGGTCTCTGTGCTGACAGCTCAGAGCCTGGAGCCTGCTTCAGATTCTGTGTCTTCCTCTCTCTCTGACCCTCCCCTGTTCATGATCTGTCTCTCTCTGTCTCAAAAGTAAAATAAAACATTAAAAAAAAAAATTAAGCCATCATGACCTAGATGGATTTACCTGGTGGTTGATTGCATGAGATCTTTTTTGTATCCTTAACCAAATTGTGTGGAATTCAATTAAGAAAACTGCACTCATTCATTAAATCTACTTCATTCTTTTTTTTTTAAGAATTTTATTTTTTTATTTTTTTAATGTTTATTTGAGAGAGAGAAAGAGAGCGTGAACGGCAGAGGGGTAGAGAAGAGAGGGAGAGAGAGAATCTGAAGCAGGCTCTACACTGTCAGCACAGACCCTGATGCAGGGTCTGAACCCACAAACCATGAAATCGTGACCTGAGCCAAAGTTGGACGCTTAACTGACTGAGCCACTCAGGCACCCTTACTTCGTCCTTTTGATAAGGCAAATGTATCTGAGAATATATTAGACTTCAAAATGAGCATTCATGTCCTATGGCACTTCGTATCTGAGTGGGATTCATTGTCTATAAAAGTCTCTTGGGAACTTCAAGCTCTGGGTCAATTGTAAAGAAACACTGATGAAATTGAAATAGTCACAATGAATCAAACAAAAAAAATGAAGGTGAGAATTCATCAAATACTCAAAAATGTTAATGATTTCACACTAGTTTCTTTCCTTTTTTTTCTCCCTCTTTGAAAATGATCATCAATCTGTGTAGTATTTTACATAGATAAACTTAAACCCCACTCTGAATACTTTATCTTTAGTCATTGGCTGATTAAATCAAACTCTGCTGGGAGTATCTGGCTGGCTTAGTCAGAAAAGCATGTGACTCTTGATCTTGGGGTCGTGAGTTTGAGCCCCATGTTTGGTCTACAGGTTACGAAAATAAATAAAACTTAAAAAACAAAAAACCCACCCAACTCTGCTGGTTTTCCTCCCTCTAGGCAGTCAGGCAGGCCAGGGTGGAGTTGGTGACCCCCTCCCTGTTGCAGAAAAGCCTGCTCTGCAGAGACAGTTTAGGGTGAGGAAGTGGAGACTATGGCGATAACCAGCTGAGGAAGACACATCACAGTCTCTTCCTATCCATTAACCTCGTCAGAGGACAGCCCATGTCTCACAGTAAACCATGACTTGCCCCAAGCCTCCTATGATGCCCAATTACCAAGAATCCAAAAGACCACGTCACGCTACACCAAATAAAGGAAATAACCAAAGGCAAAAGTAATGGAGAATATTTGGGAAATGGCACAAAGCGGTTAATAAGCCGGTAGAGATCATTGACTCATAACTTATGAATTAAACCCTATAGGCGCATAATGTATCAAAGAAAAGTTCTCGGGTCTCCGAATGTGTTTCTGACATTTTCTAGACCTTGAGATCAGCTATGAATACTCAGTCAGTCCAGCGCTGTTCACTGCCGCTGTAATTAAGACTAAGTGAAGCGAAAAGGCTTCTAACAGATGTGTCATAGAAAATGTTGTGATTCATCTACTTACAATGCAATTAGAATCTGGAAATATGTTGCCAATTTCTTTGCCATTAGAGAGGACTGAATTGTACAAAATACATTGTTATTTATGACTCATGTCTAAGATTTTTCTTGGGAAATGAATTCATTCTTTATATAACTATTAGTCTGATACCTGGTGTTCTACATTAGTGAAAAAAGAAGGTGTTGATTTTCTACAATTTGTTGCTGAAGGAAGCCCATAAAATGGAACATTGTCATGTCATTATTTCTTGCTAAAGACCTGTCCCAGTTCCTATACTAAGTGTGCTGCAGATTAACTTTCAAGCAGTGTAGGGTAATTGAATTTATTGATGTATTTTTCAAAAACTTATTGGAACCTAGAGGGGCGCCTGGGTGGCGCAGTCGGTTAAGCGTCTGACTTCAGCCAGGTCACGATCTCGCGGTCCGTGAGTTCGAGCCCCGCGTCAGGCTCTGGGCTGATGGCTCAGAGCCTGGAGCCTGTTTGCGATTCTGTGTCTCCCTCTCTCTCTGCCCCTCCCCCGTTCATGCTCTGTCTCTCTCTGTCCCAAAAATGAATAAACGTCGAAAAAAAAAAATTAAAAAAAAAAAAAACTTATTGGAACCTAGAAACATTCTATGAGTAGCAGGAATCATTATTTTATCTGAAGATTCTCTATGTTGGAGGGAGGTTGATAGTACATCAGCTCTGGATTGGAACCACACACATTCTGTGTGAATGACCTTAGGCAGGTTACTTCACCATTTCAACCCTAGTTGCCTCCAGTGTAAAATGGGGATGATAATAATAGTATTGGCCTTGAAGGACTCTTAACTTCCTATTCTGAAATAACTGTAGATTCACAAGAATAGGTAGTAAGGTCCCATGTGTCCATTATCTAGCTTACCCCACCAGGGGCATCTTATTTAACTATAATACATGATCAAAACCAAGAAATTAATTGGTATAATACAATTAGAACAATTAGGCCATAGTTCTGACTCATATTTCACCGGTTTTTGCATACACTAATTTTGTTTTTGTTTTTGTTTTCTTTTTTAAGGTAAGCTCTAGGCCCAACATGGGGCTCAAACTCACAACTCCAAGCTTATGAGTGGTTGTGAGTAGTATGCTCTAATGACTAAGCCAGCCAGACGCCGCTCAGATCCTTTTTTTTTTTAGAGTTTTGTGTAGAATTCTGTAGCCCTTTATCACATATAAGCATCACCACGATCAAGATACAAATATGTGGATTAAATAGGGTTAATCATTTAAAGTGCGTAGCACATGAGGTGGCATATAGAAGGGAACTAAGTGAATGTTACCTGTCAAGATTATTAGGTGAAATCAGATGATCTTGCTTATTCATTCCTTCCTAATTTCATGAGGTGCTTGGTTGGTGGACAGAAATCGTGGTTTAGAAGCTAGAAGCAAAGCACTTGTATTACCCATGTTTCAAAATTGTTTCTATATTTTATGGTGCATTCACATCCCCAAGACTTGCAAGACATAGGGAGTGGCTGCTCTTCCCAAGGTAAGCTAATTCCTGGAGATAGCAAATAACTTGATTGTGGAATTGCCTTTGCTATGCAGACCACACCCCCATATGTGTCCTTTCATGAGTCTCCTGAAATTATTCCCCCCACCCTCCCCATCAGCTCCTTGACTATAAATCTCCACTTCTCCTTGCGTCTGGAGTTGAGTCCAATCTGTTTCTTCTATTGCAGTCGTCATGGCCTCTACACCTAGGACAACGGTCCTAAATAAATTCTTCCTTACAAGTGTCAGAGTAACTTTTTTCTTTTAAGAATTCCAAGCCCAGTCTATATTAGAGAACACCAATGTGCATTTTCCAGCATGAAGACAGTTTGAGGGAGCTTCTTGATTGCCTGGTGTGAATGGTGAGGGGGCCATATTAAAGCGTATACCATTTCTCCCAGTATTTCTTTGTCATTCCTTATATGAAGAACAAAGAGAAATCACATTAAAATTGGTACATGGAAAAGCTTCATCAACGAGTTAAGATGATCACAATATCCCAGTTATCATTCCATTTATGCAATAAAGTTAACTTAAATGAGGATTCTAAGATGGGGGTATACTTTTCAGATAAATGACCTTGCTCCCAGAGCTCTGTGTGTTTCTGAGGGCAGCACTTACCATACTATACCCCCATAATCTCTGTCTGAGGCTCCTCCAGGCCAGGGATGGACAGGTGGGGATAGGGAGGTGCCTACAGGATCTGGATGATCAGAACCTCCAGGCAATATTTTGTCTCCTATCATATATTACACCTACCAGAAGTTAATTCTCAAGCAGGGGAATCTTTGGGAAATATTAATGCTTTACTGCCACCTTCTGGTCGAAATGTATTTTGCAATATGTCTTCATGTTTTTGGGGTCCCCGTAAAAAGGATTTGAGAGAAGTTAAATCCTGTCAGATCAGCAATCCTATGTTGCCAGTGGCAACCAACATGGATAGAATAGTATATAATTCTTGAAAAACTTTCCAAGGATGTGAATGCCTGTATATGTCTATTTATATCACACATGCACAAATGAATTCTGTTTTGAATCCGTAAGGGAATAAACCCCAGAAAATTGTAACTGTATTTCTAGAGGTTTTTAAAAAATGATTTATAAAACACTTTCACATTTGGCCACTCTATTAATTTGAGAGACAAGTAGGCATGATTAATAAAATGATTTTACAACAATCCCTTAAAAGAAGACAGGGGATTATTGAATAGTCCTTAAATTTCCTTACAGATATTTTGTCCTATTAATCTTTTTAACTTTTCTAGAACAATTCCATATATGCTTTCTTCATTAGTAAGCTTATTTTTGCACTTAAAATATAATTTTGTTTACAAAAGTGACATATACATTTTATGAAAAGATCTATTATGTAGGAAAAAACTTTAATAATCCGCATACATATATATTAATGCCTTGTGCATCATATTCAGTTTATGGTTCAAGATAATGGTGGTGTTAGTGGTGGTGATGATGATGATGATGGTGATAATGTGCGGAGACCTGATGGCATATGGCTAAGAGCACTGCCCATGAAAGCAGATTGTCTGAATTTGAATGTCAGCTCTGGCTCTCACTGGCTGTGTTATTTTAATGAGGTTACTAAACTGTGGACTGTAATTTCTTCATCTGTAAAGTGGAGGTGGTCATGGTCAGAATAGTACCTATCCCACAGGATTGTGATGAGAAACAGGTTAATATGCGCACGGTGCTCAAAGTACTACCTAGCACGTAATAGTACATAAATAAATTCTTTTTGTAAAGTAATTAGACAATGTCTGGTACGTAGCAAGCACTACGTAAACATTTATTAAAGAAAGCAATAATCATAATAATTAACATTACCATGTGCCAAATGCTAAATTTAGCACCTTACATGCATTATTGTGGTTCATCTACCCGCCAGCCTATATGAAGGGTATTATTTAATCTCCATTTTAGGAATTAGGAAACTGAAGCACAGTACACTGAAATAACTTGCCCAAAGTCACGCAGTTAGCATATAGCACAGCTAAAATGTAATTAACCTGTCTCTAATTTTTTTCAATGTTTGTTTATTTTTGGGAGTTCAAGTGTGGTCCAAGTGTGACCCCTCATTAGAGTGACCAATGTTTATTTATTTTGGGGGAGGAGCAGAGAGAGAGAGGCAGAGGATCCGAAGCTGGGTCCACACTGTCAGCACAGAGCCCAACGTGGGGCTCAAACTCACATACTGTGAGATCATGACCCAAGCCGAAGTCAGAGGCTTAACCACCTGAGTCACCCAGGCGCCCCTAACCTGTCTCTTTCTAAAAGTTACTTTACTCATCCACACACATCCCTGTGCATTTATACCACTTCACTAATTTATCAAGTTAATCTTACACTCAAATAGTGTAAGTTAGAGGTCCTCTCTAACCCTAATGAGCTGCATAAACACCAAATGTTGTCTTTCTCTTTTAGGGTTTTGGCATATATCAGATGAGCCTTAGTTTATTCATAACTGTGTTATATCAAGATACATTTAATGGGAAACTAAATACCATGACTGTTTAATCAACATGTGATGATAACAAAGAAGTGGTTAGGCCCACATTCTGTCCTTATTCTTCCAGAGACTGTTTCAACAAATTAATGCCATGACTTTTGTGATTAAAGAATCCTTCATTGTGATCTCCCATTAAATTCTCATGGACTAAAGCAAGGCAAAAAGTCCATGTACTATAATCAATGATAGGATCATGTCCAGGCCCTGTCTCAAAACATCAAGAAGGTAGATATGTATTCTTGGCACTCTGATACGTCCTTTGCTTAATTTTAATTTTCTGTCTTATATTCTTAAATACTTTTAATTATTACAAGAGAAGTCAATAGCTATTGCTCTATCTTGGGGAGAGAAGGGCAGGGAGGGAAGAAGACTCTTCCGGAATCATGATGCATTCAGTCGGCAACCCACACCTCAAGGACAAGTGTGCAATGCTTCTAGACATGCACTCTGCTGGGGTGTCCAGTCTAGGACCCCCTCAGTCCTCTCCCTATCCAAGGGGTTCCCGGGTGTCTTGGGAGTATTGTATGCACTGGGCAGCAAAGTGGGGAGAAGGGGTGGTCTGCAAGGCCTCCTAGGTGATCAGTGGGGAGAGAATGCAGTAGCAATGGAGTCCTCATGGATTCCATGGGAAGACAGTTACCAGAGTCCTCTGGTGCAGGTGGTGGAGACATTCCCTTGAGTCAAAGCAGGGCAAATGACAAGTGATGATGGCTCAGTTTCCAAGCAGTTCTTGGGCCCTGCGTCCATAGCCTTCATGGTGGTCCTTCCTCGGATCTACCTGCCCAGCTCTTCCAGGCCAGTGTGCACTCTCTCTTCTAGAGCAATGTTTCCTTGCTCCCAACCCAGCCCCTAAACCTATCCTTTAGTTTAGCTCCTTAACTTCTCTAAGGACATTTCCTTTACTTTATTTTCTCTGATAATTTTTAGCACTTTTGTCCTTTAAGCATAACTTCCATTACATTTTTAGACTTGTGGTTCTTTGGGATAAATTGCATTCAATGGATGATATGTCTCTAGTGATAGAGTAATCTTGTTTTATAATTAAACTTTTATGTGATTTCTTAAGCACTGTCTATCTCTCCCACTAGACTGTAAATGACAGTGAACTCGCTCTATTTTCATTCACCATTGTACCCCCGGAGAGCCCAGTAGTGTGCCTGGAACATAGCTGGTGTTCCCTAAATATTTGTTGGACAAATAGATGTTGCCCAATTTTGCTTTTAAAGCCCACCTTGATGATTTTTTTAAATGTTTATTTATTTTAGAGAGAGAGAGTTGAGGAGGGGCAGAGAGAGAGAGAGGGAGAGAATCCCAAGCAGGTTCTGCTTGCACTGTCAGTGCAGAGCCCCCCGGCTCGAACTCATGAACCATGAGATCATGACTTGAGCCAAAAATCAAGAGTTTGGTGCTCAACTGACTGGGCCACCCAGGTGCCCCCATATTGAGGATTTTGTTCATATTTTAGAAATAAAGATGAAGGAGAATATTGGCTGAACCATACTAAAGACCCATGTCTTCTTCTGTGTCCCCAAAGTCTCCAGTTCTTACCCAGACAAGTTAAAGCTTTATCACACATGACTGTTTCATTGATGGGTTATGGCACCCGGAATAGTTGTGTTGAGGATTATGAAGGATAGGGGGAATAAGAAGAAAGAGAAGCATTGAGGATTTTGAAGTCAAGCCTGGCCTCAATAGGATCCTTCTATCCTTCTGGTTTGCTTTCCTTAGGGTGTGGTGTTCATGTTCATGATTGCTTCATGGTCACAATGAAGCTGCTTTACCTCCAGCATAATCACCACTTTCCAGATAGGGAGAATAAAAAAGACAAGGGCAAAGACAAAAGGTTGAATCTATCATTTTTTTATTGGAAAGCAATAGTTTCACAGGGACCTTGCCTCTAGACTTCTAATTACACCTCATTGGTCCTAAGTATGTCACATGGTCACCCAGCTGCAAGGAAGGGTGAGAAATACAGGTATTAGGTATTGTTGCTACACTAAACAAAATTTGGGTTCTCTTGTAAGAAGAAAGGAGAATGTCTATTGGATTGACCACTAGCAGTGTCTGACACACACACACAAAAACATTTTAAAGTTAAATCCAGGAAGGGTTTAAGTCCCATGATCTTTGAAGGCAACACTGTGAATGAAGTCAACATTCTGAATAGAAGTTTTTTACAGGCTCAGTCTCAGGACAAAGATGTTTATGTTCCCAGCATTAGACAATTAGACATAGTTCAGAATAGGTTGGCTTGAGTGATTTTAAAGGATTAGCCAGACACCTTCTCACTTATGCTGTAGGATGCCTGAAAGTCACCACCAAGCAATGAACGGCCTCAAAAGAATTTAGCAGGATGCATAGTTGCTAGTTTTTGCATTTTTTATCAAATTTTAACACTAACAATTCCTGACCTGATGACCAGGTGCATTCAAAGAAGCACTGTTCAAATAGCCTAGAATAGCCTAAAATCCCTAACCTTCAACTTGCACACCTTGAAAACTATTTAAGGGGAATCATTTCATACTACCCAGCAACAGCTCAGGCATCCCTTATTCTCTCCAGTTCGCTTCCAGATTTTGTTGTATTTTACAAAAGTATCAATCTACATGGATTGGAACTTTTTTTTAATGGTCCTTCAAAGTGGAGTTTGAGAAAGTACTGTTTCAGTCTAAAGCATTGATTTTGCATCTTGAAAACCTAGAATTGGTCCAGTGGAGACAGATTCTCCTTATAGTCAGCATTCTGAATATCAGTGATTTGTGTGGGGAGTAGTGATTTGGGTGGAGAAGGGGCACATGGGAAAATTTACAATATGGTAATTTTTTTAATGTTTATTTATTTATTTATTTATTTTGAGAGAGCAAGAGAGACTGAGTGCAAGCAGGGGAGGGCAGAGAGGGAGAGAGAGAGAATCCCAAGCAGACTTTGCACTGTCAGTGCAGAGCCTGGTGTGGGGCTCGAACTCACAAACAGCAAGATCATGACCCAAGGTGAAATCAAGAGTCAGATGCTTAACCAACTGAGCCACCCAGGCGTCCCTACAATATGGTAATTTTTAAGTTCAGGGTACAATCATAAAATGAAGGTGCAAAATGCAAGTATTTCAGTTGGGGATGGAGAAGAGGGGCCTGCCTCGTTTCCTTTGGCCTCCTTCCTTTACCATCACTCCAGTGTTTTAGTGTTACACCCACTCATTCTTTCCTTGGGTCTCCAGTGGGTGGAAATAGGTAATGGTCAATTGACCAAAAGTAATATGGAGCAATAAATTAGAACTATTGAAATGCTATGGCTCCCCAGATATTCTTTTGTGACATCAAACAGTAGGATCAGATAAGAGAGTTTGCTACCCATTGGATCCAAGATAAATTATGACAGGTGAATGTTCATTAAGTATAGAATTGATGACATTCTAAATGAAATTGGATATAAATCAAGTTTTACATACTTGACAATATTCTTCTGTTGCAGGATATAGGAATATCTCTGGTACTTGGACTCTAGCCTGCTGAAACTTACAGGTTCCTGGAGTGGCTCTAGATCAGGTTGAGTATCAGTTAGTTATTGCTACATAAAAAATATCCCCAAACTCAGTGGCTTCCAGTAAACATAATTTATTATTTCTCACAAGCCTGGGGTGAGGGGGGCTCTGGCTGATGTCTGCTGGGATTGCCAACTGTCTAAGGGTTTCCTGGGATCTCTGCTATAGGCTGACTTAGCTGGATTATCTTAGCTGGAACGAATCTGTTCTATGTGTCATTTATCCCCCATCTAAGACCAGCAGACATACCTGAGTATGTTCCTCTCTTGGCAATGGAAGAAATCCAAGAAAGCAAGCAGAAATACTAAGGCCTCTTGAGATGTAGGCTCAGAACTAGTCCACTGTTCTGGAAATCACCTCACTCAACTAGCCAAAGCAAATCACATGGCCAAATCCAGATTCAAAGGTGGAGGGGAGTTTCTGACTCTTTAGCAAAGGGAGCATACAGCCATTCTGGAAAACAATGTAGTGGAAATGAGTGAAATGTTCTCCCTAGGAACCAGAGGTCACATGCCTTGCTACATGTTCTGAAGAAATGAATGCACAGGCCAACAAAGTAGGATGAACAAGGGTTTCCATTGTGGTATCAATGGAGAATAATTGATATCTCAATAGGAGATAACTTAGATGTTGACAACTAATGGATAAATTAAATGTGGTATACTTACACTTTGGAATACTACGGAGCACTTAGATGTATACATAGCAATATAAATGAATTTTAAAAACATCTCTTAATGTGGAAAAATAAGAAACAATGTAAGATTTAAAACCAAATATGATTTATGTAAAATGAATGCACACACAAAACATATAAGGATAGATTTATATGTAAAGACATATAGGAATGCCTGGCTGGCTCAGATAGAAGAGCATGGGACTCGATCTTGGGGTCATGAATTTGAACCCCATGTTGGGTGTAGAGATGACTTAAAAAAAAGTAAATAAACTTGAAGACATATAGCAGACACATGAGAGTGGTTACCCATTGGCAGAAAGGAGGTAATGGGACTGGGGACTGAGGATATAGAGTGACACTAGGAACCATTCACGGGCCAATGTTGATAATGTGTCGTGAACTAAGAACTATGACTAAAATCTGAGGTACAAAATAATGACTAAGAAAAAAAACATTACAAAAGTAAAATGAAATTGTGAAGAGCATCACGTAGTATGCTTCTCTAGGGCACTGGCCCTGCCCACTATAGTAAGTAACTGTTGTTCTGAAAACTACCTGTGGTAAACACTGATGATCAACTACTCACCATATATATTCTCTCCCATTCTTATAGAACCCTTTATTATTGGGAATAAACACAATTCCTAGCCACACTTGTAGCAAAGGTGGGTATTGAGATATAAACAGAAGTCATTGAGTGGAGCTTCGGGAACTTTCTCTTGTACCTTGCTATCTTATACAATGAATTGACTGGAAGGGTGGAAATAATGCTCTGAAACTAGCAGAGCACAGAGACAGATAGAGCCTGGTTCCTGAAGACCTGGTAAAGCCACTATACCAGTTCTGGAAGCCTGTATCCATACATCTTTAATGTAATAGAATAAACTCCTAGTTTGTTTACTGTAGACTAACCGCTGTTACTAACCTTAATGCAATTACTGACACACTAGGCTTCCTCTTTTTTTCTTTAAAAATGAAATTGTCATTCTTTTCTTCCAGACTAATGGTCAGAAGTTATAGAATAGCAGCATGATGAAGCCAGAATTTAGGCTTAAGTGGATTACCTTTAAGACAAATGAAAGAAACACTTTTTCAAGTTGTAGCTAATAAATATTTATTCATTCAATAGCTAATAGTTAACACTTGAAATTTCCCATCTGTCAAATGAGAACCTAGGAAGTGAGCTCTGTCTCAAAGCTACCTTATAGGTGGTATTCATGGGATTTCTTACCCCCCAAAGGTGGACAGAGTGGAAGATACAGCTTTTATTTGAAAAGGTTTTGATAAATTATTGACCAGAGTCATAATGCATTAAGGTAAGTCTGATTTCTTGGTTTTTTTCGCAGGATATCTCTATTTTACATGAGGGAGGACATACTGTGCCTTCTCACTAAATATCCTTTGATGGCTAGGATATCACTGCTACCTTGACATAGGGTGCCTTGTAGAAGGGCTCTTAGGGACTAAAGTATAACGTATGCAGGACTGAGAAAGGGGAGATCCCCACTGCAGAACTCACTGCCTGTGACTGAAGTTGTGGGCAGTGCAAGTGACAAAAAAGCACACTGAACTAGGACATCAAACGGAATTCTTTTGTTTGGCTGTGTTCAGCAAACACTTAAGGAAAGCTGCTCTGTGACAGGCACTGTGCTGGACCCTGGGCATAGTTGCTGACCTCCAAAGGTCTCAGGCACATCCTTCTGAGCTCAGGCTGTAATTCTAATTGACCGTGGTGAAAGAAAGATACTTCAAGAGGCCCTCATCAGTTTAAAGGCTGGTGAACAAATGCCTGTTCTACACAGGTGAAGCCGCCCATAAATCCGCTGAAACAGAGCATTTTTCTCTCCCGTTTTCACAGGATATAGCTGCTTATTTTCTCACCAGAGATGTTCCTCTCTGCAACTCGGCTCAGCCTTAATGAATCTGCTTTCATCTCCTGGGGGCCTCAACTCACAAAATCAGCAGAAATGGTAAGTAAGCAGAGCATCCGAAAACTATTTTCTAGTCCTTGTCTGGCATTATCTCTGTAAACCATGACAAATTATTTCTGGAGTTTCAGTGTTCTCATCTGTGAAATGAGGAGCTAGAAAGTGGACTCTGTGCAAAAAGCGTGAAAACTTTTTGCTAGTAGGTGAAGGGGTTTAGGACAGTTACTGCCCCCCTCCCAATATGCCACTTTGCCATGTGGATTATCCTGAGCTGAAGTCACTTGAGGCCCTGAGAGCTTGAAGAAATTTTTGTCTTTCCTTACCCACAGAAGAACCTAAATTGGGTCTTTTCCAGAATAAGGGTTATTAACAGAGATAAATTTTATCCGAGTGAGCCATCTGCATGGTAGGGCAAACATCTAATTACCAAACATCGACCCCTTTTATCATTCTATGGAAGTGCATTCCTTTCCTCTTAAGTCCCAGACCTCTACCTTCTTTTTAGTTCAGAATGACATAAAAACCTCATTTTGCTTATCTTTGAAATTTCCTCTTCTATGTGCATTTCCCCATACCTACGCCTATTAAATTTGATTTTTCTCTTGTTAGTATGTCTCATGTGAATTTGATTCTTAGAGCAGCTATAAGGACCTTTGAGGAGACACGAAGTCTTGCTCCCTGACTTAGGCAAGTGCAAAAAACGCAACCAGAGGAAGCGATCTTCAACCTAGCTTCCAGGGCCTCGCACACAGTTTCATACCGATTCTCTTCAGGCGCACAGAGAGGTTCGGTGGTAAGGTAGAGAGAATGCGCATGTGTCGTAAGGCCCTTCCCGGTTCCCGTAGTTTCCTTTTAGGCTTTGGCCCCGCCCACCACCAGCGTTTCCGGCTCGGCCCAGGAAGCTTCCGAGTTTCTGGCCACTGCTCTTCTGGCCGACCATTTCGCCAACGTTTTTTTCAGCTTTTTCGGTTGTGGGGAAGGTAGCTGCCAATAAAGTTTCCCCGTTTCAAAGTCTGGCGGATTGGGCCGGGCTCATCCTCTGTCCCCTTGCTTATTGCCCGCAGTCTTTCTAGGCTACTGGCAAGGAGCTTTAAGGTGTCATGGCCAGGGGCCGATCGGGCCCGGCCGGTCTGAGGCCAACTTCGGTTGCCCGCGGGCTCTCATGGCTTTTGGTCCCGCCGGCGACCACCTCAGCGTGAGCGCAGTCCCTCCACGCCCGCGGGCCGCCTGGCGCAAGACTCCATGGCCTCCGAGGCTCCGTCGCCTTCGCTGTCGCCGTCGTCACCACCCTCCCCCGAGCCTGAACTGGCCCAGCTGAGGCGGAAGGTGGAGAAGTTGGAATGCGAGTTGCGGAGCTGCAAGCGGCAGGTGCGGGAGATCGAGAAGCTGCTGCATCACACGGAGCGGCTGTACCAGAGCGCAGAGAGCAACAACCAGGAGCTCCGCACCCAGGTGCGCGGTCCGCTTCCAGCCTCGTGCCCCATTGCACCCAAGGCGATGCCTCCGGAGCCTTTGATAGCCTTGGAAGGGCTGCCTGGCAGGGGCCCAGAACTGCTTTATAGAGTTACCTGAAATAAAAGTTCAGTGCTGTTACAAATCCCAGTACTTTTGGAACTAGCCTAAGAGTTTGGGTTCCTCGATTTAGACAAGTGCGTGAGCTGATGGTGGGAAGTGAACTTCATTACCTTAGTTTTTGTTCTCATGTGTAACGTTCCCTTGGCGTTAGGAACATTTATACTATTTTTTCTAGATCGTTTTTGAGTTTGTTAAAGCCCTGGCCTTGAAGTAGGATGCCATTTATTACTCACTTGGTGTGAACTGATGTTGAGCCTCGGTTGGCCATAAAATGAGAATGTTGGTACCACACAAGCAAGTTAAGCGTGAGCAAATGGTTTTAGAGTTTTACACACTGTTGAACGCTATATATTTGCCAGGTTGTTATTCTGGGCATTTGCCATCTTGAGTTTTCTGGTGAAAGTAGGGAGGCCCATACTGTCTTTGTTAGAGACTTTAACCAGCTGACTTCATTTCCATAAAATGGAGTAAGCATAAATATTTAAGCAGTCACACTTCTTTTTTTCTCACTTTTAAAAACGAGCATATTTTTTTTCCTCAGCTTGGTTTGTTGGGCAGTTACACTCTCCCAACAAGTTATTTCCCTTTAATTATTAATGTCAGTTAAATTGTCTAGTTCTTTGTGATATACTGGTACATTTCCCAAAATTGCACATAAAGGCTCTACATGAAATGGTAGCAAACTTTGTTATGCTTTGTTATCAAATGATCTGTGAAAGTAACTGCCGAGATGCAGTGACTTGTGTGTCCGTTGTATAGGTTGTTGATAGGACGTTATAGAAAATATATTTGTTTGCTCAGTAACTAGTTCTTGAACACTTAACATGAATGCATAAGGACTGTGCTAGGAGATTACTCAAATGGTTAAAATATGAGGGAAGGGGAGCAAAATATGACAGCCTTAAAAAAAAACCCTTTTATAATTATAAATTGTTAAAGCACTGCTTGTTACAGAGATCTAAAAGAACATTTTTTAGTCTTCGAAGAGCCAGCATTTTGTTACTAGTATTAATTTGATATGGTGGTCTTAACATGAAAGTTGGAATGCATAAAAAACCTTGAGTCTACTGTTGATAGTAACTCCTCTTTACCCACCTCCTAGTGAGCCTCCCCTGGTGGTGGGTATGGTTTCAATGTTAACGGTCATCCCAAATCACTAGTATTTTATTTGGAGTGGCTTGAGAATTGAGGGTGAACTGATAAACATAATACAGGTTTGGGAGTCAAAAGAACTTTGTGCAAATTACTTTGTTCAGATTTCTCATGCAAAATGGTGATTAGGGTCACTATTTTGTAAGGTTTTTGGAAGAATTAATGAGAGGTTATCCAGAGTACTAAGTTCAGTGCCAAGGATGTAGCAAATACTAAGTAAATTATCTAGTAATAGTGGTAGTAGCCAGAGCCAGGACTGGGGCAAGGCAATCAGTAACCCAGGGCAAAAAATTTAAGGAGTACTCATTGTGTGGTACAGACCCTCTACTTCTGTGAAGCTGAGAATGAGTGCCTCCTTAAATTTTGTGGTCTTGGTGCCTTGTTTGGTTCACTCTAGTTCCACTGGGTGGTACTAATAGGATCTGATAACTAATGAGGTGGCTAGATAATCTGTGTGTAATCAGATTACCACCTTTGGCCTTTTAAGCTTTATGTGTCATTAAATATTTAACTTTTTCATTTTTTCTTTTTGTTTTTTAGTTTTATGCCTATAATAGACGTTGTGTCACACTGAGATCTTTCCCAAATGAGATGTATTTATGGGATTGCTTCTCATCTGCTTATGGGTGTTTCCATACTGCTGCTGTGACCTTGGCATTCAGTGAGGCACAGGAGGATAGATAGCCCCCTGAGGCACACCTCCATTCCCTTTTGCTGCAGTTACTTAGTCATGAGACTGTTTAAAGAACAGACTGTTTAAAGAACATGTCTGCTGTTTAAAGAAAAAAAGTGCATTAAAGCATATGAGTATTAATATATTTAGGTGAATGGTTAATTCCAGGTAGAGGACACTGAATGATACTAGATAGCTTCATCTGATGAGTAAGAATTAATGTTTTTTTAAATTAATTCTTTAGGGAGAACTGATTAAAATTTTAGTATAAAAACATTTGTATTGTTAGAAATAAGGGATCCTTTTTGAAAAGTCCTGTTAATTTAATTCATCTGATTTTTGGAGGAAATATTTTGAGATTTGGCAAGAGAGTATAAGAATAAAAACATCTCTGGACTGCCTGGCTGGCTCAGTCAGAAGAACTTGTGACTCTTGGTCTCGGAGTTGTGAGTTCAAGCCCCATATTGGGTATAGAGATTACTTAACTAAAAAAAATTTTAAAAACCTAAAAAAAAGAAAACATTTCCCTATGCAAATGTGAAAGGTGAAAGAAAGTCAGTTATAGCATTTTTTATTTTTATGAAAAGGGGACTAGCAGCTTTGGTGCTTCTCTAAAACTTTTACCAAGAAATACAATTCTTATAATTTCAGGAGCATGGTGTGTATATTATTAGGTTGCTATACGATTTATTTTCCTTAAGTCTTGTTTTCTTTTAGGTAGAAGAGCTCAGTAAAATACTCCATTGTGAGAGAAACGAGGATAATAAAAAGTCTGATGTAGAAGTACAAACGGAGAACCACCCTCCTTGGTCAATCTCAGGTATTCAGCTTATAATGAAGTTATCTTAATGCTGTTACATTCACATCCTGCTAAGGCAGAGTTTTCTTTAAACTTAAAATAGACAAATATCGAAATAAACATGAGAACTGTTACATTGACTTCTCTCCATATGATTTGGTGTTTTCAGGTAATCTGTATGCTGCTCTGGTGAGAAAATAGAAATGTCATTCCTGTAAATATGTAGTATTGCTAATATGTTTTCAGTGGCACATTAACTGAGTAATGTTTGCCATGCTGTGAACCATCTACTCATATCTGGCCTTCCTTGTGACCAGGCACATGTGTTTTCTTGTTGATGCATTCCACTTAGTGTTGTGTTCAGTGCCATTCTCTTAGGCTCTTGTGAGAGTGATGAGCTCACAGCTATGACCTCATCAATGACATTGTGAGGCAAAATAACTGAGCAACTGAGTTTTAATAAATACGGATCACAAGAAATGATCTTTGCATTAAGTTTTGCTTTTTTTAAATTCAGTATGTGATTTGACTAAATTGTTAAACACAGCAACAGAATTAACATTACATATATGCATGATATATATATATCATATAATATGATCACACGTATTATATATATATGATATATAATGTATGTAATATGATCACATATATATATATATGTATATATATACACACACATTTAAGTCAGCATCATGAGAGAAACTTGACCAAAAAAAATCAGCTTGATCTTTATCCCATGATCATTTGATAGGCAACTATATTAAGGTCGTATGTGATGAGAAGCTCATTTCTTTTGACAGAACACGACCTATATACCTTTTTTCTTTCTTTACTCTTGCTATGGAAAAATCCAAATCTACCACTTTTTTTCCTTTTTAGTTTGACAGCAGGGGTACTTAAGGTGATGTTACAATCAAAGATACCTACTTCTGCAGATTTATCTGCACTATCCATTTTAATCTGTTAAATTGTATACAGTTATAAAAATACATTATGTTTGCCTTGTGTGCTGTTTTGTGTTCAGTGCCAGTGGTTTGGAATTAACTTCTTTTATATATGTTTTTCTAATATGATATAACCTAATTTGTTTTTGCTACAGATTATTATTATCAGACATACTATAAGGATGTTAGTCTTCCAAATAAAGTGACTGAACCCTCAGTTCACCAAGATCAGGATATCGAAGCTTCTACTTTTAATTCTGAAGACCAGTCACAAATAGAAAATGATGCTTACGCTGGTACTGATATAACGGAACATGTTAAATGTATGGAAGACCATTTTGCCTCAAATTCACAGGTAACGTTTAGCGTGAAACTGTTGATGGGGCATCTGGCTGTCTCAGTTGGCTGTGAGTTTGAGTCTCATGTTGGGTGTAGAGACTACTTAAGTAAATAAAACTTAGAAAAGAAAAAAAAAAAACTGTTGATGCCCTAAACATATCTTTCTCTGTTGTTATTATATAGAAAAATAGACTTCTTTGGTCCCTTATGACATATATCAGAGTTATAAACATTCTGTGCATAGTTATGCAGTGAATACTAACAGTTTTTGGGAAACAAAAATTGGAACTTGTTAATATATATAATTGTTTTTCTACTCTATTGTGTTCTAAAAATTTGTGATATACATAAGCTAAAAGAAAATTTATCACTATATTTTGACCCAACCAAAAAATTTTGGGCAATGGCCACAATATCTTGTTCACACTAAGAATTTTTTTTTAAGATTTTATTTTTTAAGTGATCTTGCCACCCGATGTGGGGCTTAAACTCACAACCCCGAGATCAAGAGTCACATGCTCCACCAACTAAGCCAGCCAGGCACCCCCATACTAAAATTATTTTAATTCTTATTTAATGTCAAATATCTTCCCACTATTGCCTGAGTGTCATAGAAATGTGTTTCTTCACTTTCAATCAGGATCCCAGGATCCGAAGATATTGTTAAAGAATGTATCAGAGTCTATATTTTGTAGATTATTACCCTATAGTATCAGGCAATATTTTTGAGTAATGGTCACTCACTCACTTCTAATATCTTCAAAACTGGGTCAAAATTGAATTAACTAAAACACTAGTAACTATTTTTTACACTGGACCACACTGTAATTGATAGCCATTTCTTTCTATTGCAGAAATTGAAGTCTTATTATTTAAAATTGCTTTAAGTCTATTTTTTTTCTAATTCTGTTAACTTCTAAATTGACACAAGCAAGTATTGGTCTTACTTGACATGAATGTATCTTACCTAGGAGCCAGCGTCCGTATTAGCAACAGAAGATACATCCTTAGAAGGTTCTTCTTTAGCTGAAAGTTTGAGAGCTGCAGCAGAAGCTGCAGTGTCTCAGACTGGATTTAGCTATGATGAGAACACCGGACTGTATTTTGATCACAGCACCGGCTTCTATTATGATTCTGTAAGTATCTCCGACTGTTTAGTGTTGTATGGTTGTGTCTTTGCTGCTCGATACCAAGTATTCAACCTTAAACTGAATTAAGAAAAGCAAGAGGCTGTGTTTAAATTCAAAACTATTTGATTCAAAGCTATTTGACATGAGTAAAGAGTTGTAGAATAGCTTATGATGCTACATTTCTATGTTCTTAACTAAATAAGTTAATTGTGGTTATTATAGATTAATATTTCCGAAAGGTCTAATAACCTTTTTTTTTTTTTTAATGTTTATTTTTGAGACAGAGAGAGATACAGAGCATGAACGGGGGAGGGTCAGAGAGAGGGAGACATAGAATCTGAAACAGGCTCCAGGCTCTGAGCTGTCAGCACAGAACCCGACGCAGGGCTCGAACTCCCGGACAGTGAAATCATGACCTGAGCCGAAGTCGGCCGCCCAACCGACTGAGCCACCCAGGCGCCCCTCTAATAACCTTTTATATGTCAAGTAACATGCAGAGATGTTAGGGTATCAATACACTTGATCTTAGCCAAAAGGCCAAGAAGCGATTTTAGAGTATTAATAAAAACAGTTAACTATATTGTTGTATAATGTTTAAAAACCTAAACTAATATTTTTTCATAGAATTGATAAGGAAGTGACATTGTTAATGCTAGGCTTGGCCTGAGATACTTTAGAGTTGTTTCAAATACTTAATCCATTTGAGCCCCAAAGGGAGTCTTTTTCTGGAATTCTCAATAGCATGTTTATTATTAGTTTAAAACTTCTTTGGCTTTTAAGCATTTCTCTTTTTATTTTTTTCATTTTTATTTTTTTAAGTTTATTTCTGAGAGAGAGAGAGAGAGCATGAGCAGGGGAGGGGCAAAAAGAGAAGGAGAGAGAGAGAATCCTAAGCAGGCTCCACATTGTCAGCACAGAGCCTGACATGGGGCTTGATCCCACGAACCGTGAGATCATGACCTAAGCCAAAATCAGTAGCCAGACACTTAACTGATGGAGCCACGCAGGTACCCCAGCATTTCACTTGTTTTAAAAATCAATGTTAACGGTGAGAACTAGGGATTTAGTATGGAATCAGACATGTTATGTGTGTAATGGACCACTGACCAGGACAGAATGAGAAAACAAAGTTCATGATTTATAATTCAGTATTATGGCTGTTGCCGTCTGGTACTTGAAATGGGATTTCATTTAGGATTTGATGAAAATGATGGCACTTACATATGTATATACCTCAACCTCAGTGGCTTAGGCATGTGATTTCCTCAGGAATTCTAGAATGTGGTACCCCAAAGTGGAGCAGATGTTCACCGTTCCAATCACTGGAATTATTGTTAGCTAATTGAAGGAACATAATGATAATGCTAAATAGTTAGATGAAAGATTTCATTAGCTTGTCAGTTTGCTCTTGGTTTTCTTTGTAAATCCCTTATGAAGAAAGGGTTTTCTTCCACAGAGGTATGCTAATTGACAATGCTAATTAATACCCAAAAAATTAACGTTTTTTATTACCAAAGAGAGTAGCTGATTAAATATTTATTTGGTTTTGAGGAGAATACAGAGTTTGTACGTATATGATGTTAGTCTTCATCATTCGTCTACCTTCCTTTCTGTCTCTTTCCTCCTACATCTCTTCTATAAGTGGTTATGTGTAACATTGTGTAGGTTGTGTTTTAGTAAATTAGGGACATCATTGTTTTGCCCTTTTTATTGTGCCAGTTTTCATTTTATTTTTTTATTTTAATTTTCATTTTTCTTCTATTTTTGAAAATGTGTTTTGGACTGAAAGACACGAGATTAAATAGGTTTGAGTTATAAAAGTTTTATTATCATCACTTCCATTCAGTTTTTTAGTTTCAGGAAAGATAGTGAGAATTCTAAGTATTTTTGTAAGAGATCCGCAAAGTGAATTAAACACAATAAATTGCAGTAATATCAACTCTTAGAAAATAGTCTTTTCCAGGCAGGTTTAGTTGGTTAACCTTAGTATATTGTAAGATGTTTCCAACTCTGATCTACATAGGTTTATGATGTAAATAAAACATAGATTGTTCCATTAAATCTTGATTATAAAATATGGGCCAGTATCTAATAAATATAGATGATTATATAAATTAATCGTTGTGGTTTTTATCCATAATTTGCCAAAATTCATTTTTGCATAGCTGTTTTACTTAATTACTTACGGTAGAATTAGTAAAGACAGTTATTTATCACTTTCTTTATATAAACTATTATGTTGTATTTATGAGCTTAATTTTTGTAAGTTTGAGGGTTTGTTTTGTTTTGTGAGAGAGAGAGAGAGAGAGAGAGAGCGAGCAAGCAAGCACAAGCTGGGGAGAAGGACAGAGAGAGAGAATAGATCCCACAACCCTGGGATTATTACCTGAGCTGAAATCAAGAGTTGGATGTTCAACTGACTGAGCCACCCAGGCACCCCAGAGCTTAATTTTAATTTCAGTTTTTCTTCAGAGCTTTTAGTCGTGAACACTAAAAGGCAGATATTTGTTTTATGACATTGAGAGAATGGTTGGGGGTTTTATACTACCAAACCATTATTGGGTAATCATAAGGACAATAAGTCTGGAATTGCTTTTATGGTCGGCTGTTTTTGATGCATGCCTTAGTTTTCATGACTTCTGAAAGGTTTTTTTGCTGTCATTTTTCATTAATGTATTAAGTTGAACCATATGAAATTCCTGTTTTTGTAAATGTGAAAATGGTCAAATATTGCCAGTTTCGTGAGATTCAGTTTAATATTTAAATGTATTCTTTTTTCATACTAAGAAAATCACTGCAAATATTGCATGGCAAAGTATTTTGGAAAATTATAAGCGTTTTCCTTTCTGTCATCTTTGCTCATTATCTTCAGAAAATACTAACAACATTTATTTAAAAAAAAAGAAACCTTTACTATTTTTGAATGTATTTGGTTTATGTTGTTTATTTTAAAATTTTATTTCATCTTACCTGATTAGAACTTACTGTTTTCTTGTCTTTGAAAGGAAAATCAACTATATTATGATCCTTCCACCGGAATTTATTACTACTGTGATGTGGAAAGTGGTCGATACCAATTTCATTCTCGAGTTGATTTGCAACCTTATCAGACTTGTGGCACAAAACAAAGTAAGGATAAAAAATTGAAGAAGAAAAGAAAGGATCCAGATTCTTCTATAACAAATGAGGAAAAGGTAATGTCTTCATAATTTTAAAAATTTATATAATGATGTAATTCTGTCAAAGTTTTTGATGAAACTGAAAATCATAATTCAGTAACTATATTTCAAGCATAGCAAGATAACAAGATATCAGAATCTATCAACCAAGGAGCATTCACATGGGGGCAAACATGTACTTTTTCACAAATTCTCAGTCACTACAAATAGAAGGAATTTCTTAAAGTTTGAAGGAGGTAGATTTAGGGCAGATAAAATATTCATGTGTTACATAATTTGGAAGAAGAGCGGTCAGACCCTCAGTCAATTGTGTAATTGCACAGTTTACAATAATAAAAGAAAAGCACAGATTGTATGTAGGTGTAGATAAAAGTTCAACTTCTTAATCATGTTGAGCTATTTCTTACCTATTATGTTAACAAACATTAAATGAGTTGCTAGCAAATACAGGGTAGTTACATATTTATTAGAAGTGGAAATTGGTGTGTTTGGGGAAAGTAGATGGGCCTTTTGTATCAATCACCATAAAAATGTTCATATTCTTTAACTGGAAAATCTCTTTTGTAGTAATTTTCAAAATCCAAAGAAAGAAAAATACTTCATTATATAGCAGTATGTTTATTTTAAGTTTATTTATTTTGAGAGAGACAGAAACAGCATGAACAGGAGAGGAGCAGAGAGAGAGAGAGAGAGAGAGAGAGAGAGAGAGAGAGAGAGAGAATCCCAAGCAGGCTCCATACTGTCCATGCAGAGCCAGACGCAGCGCTCGAATTCACAAAACCGTGAGGTCGTGACCTGAGCCGAAATCAGGAGTTGGATGCTTAACTGACTGAGCCACCCAAGTGCCCCTATATAGCAATATTTTTAAGAACAGAAAAAAATGAAGAGTTCATATGGCCTGCAAGATCCTGGTTAAGAAAATGATAGTATGTTTAATTGAAAAAACATTCTTTAGGTCTTAAAATGGTAATATATAAAGACAGAGGGGAACTTTAAAAATGCTTGTGATACTAGGGGCGCTTGGGTGTCTCAGTCAGTTAAGTCTCCAACTTCGGCTCAGGTCATGATCTCACGTCCGTGAGTTCGAGCCCCCTGCGTCGGGCTCTGTGCTGACAGCTCAGAGCCTGGAACCTGCCTCAGATTCTGTGTCTCCCTCTCTTTATGCCACTCCCCAACTCTCCTACTTCAGTGTGCTCACGTTCATTAATCATTTTATAGTGATAAAATGTTATTTATATATAATAAATGATAAGATTTTGTAGATACTAGGTAGATAAAATAATAAAATGAATTTCACCTGCTTTTACCTTTTTACTGTGGTTTCTAGGAAAATTTAAAGTATATACACGGCTTACATTATATTTTTGTTGGACAGCAGTGGTCTAGGCTGTCGCATGGTCTAAGCAATATGTGATAAGAGCCTGTACTAGGACAAATGATAAGGAGAGAGAATTGGGATAAAGTATAAACATAGTCCATAGCACTTGGTAATTGATTCCATGTAATAGTGAAGGGGATGTCAAAGATAACTATACGATTTTTGATGTGGATGATAAATGGATGGTAATGTCATTAAGCAAGAAAGGGAACATGAGAGGAAGAGGGGTTATAGGTAAGAGCTGTTGTTATTTCATATATAATGTACGTATATCTTCACTAATTCATTGAAACATTTGGCATTAAACATTAGAAGATGGTCGTGTTTAAGACATTTTTCTCTGTTCCTACCTCCCTACCTACCTCTTTCCAGGATTTGAATTCAGAAGATCAAAAAGCATCCAGTGTTGAACATATAGGCTGCAGTGAGGGAGAAGATTTTGCAAATGTGAAAAAGAAAGCCAAAATGGACATTCATTACAAAAACAGTCCCACCAAATTCACTGTTCCAGTTAGTGGAAGGACTGTAGAATCTTCTCTTAATGAAAACATTTATAATTCAGTGTCATTTAAAGATGAGAAAATTATGGAGACTGATAGTGAGCCAGAAGAAGGTGAAATTACAGACTCTCAGACAGAGGACAGTTATGATGAAGACATTACCAGTGAGGACAATGTAACTGCAGAAGATACTGAGGATGAAGGTGAATAAATAACCATTGTTTAATTTTCTATAAAGAACCTAGTTTGGTCATTGTAAAAGAGCAAGACGTTAAAAATGTTAGAAACGCATGTAATGTATCTGCCAAAAAATAAACTGTTCGAAGCTGATTATTTTAATGATAGTGTTGAAAATTATGTGGGCTACCACTTGGTTATTTTTAGAGGGAAGGATTTGAATACATGACTAATACTTGGACCTTTAAAGTTTTATTGCATCGAATGGCCTAATCAGTAGAACAAAACCAAGTTACATATATTCTAACCCTAAAGATACATGTGTTGTCTGTCTGAGTGGGCTAGATCTTTGGAGGCCACTTATGAAATTGAAGGGAAAAAATAAATTGCCTTTAAAAACATGTAGTCCATAAATTAAGCTACATAAGTATTAGGGTAAGTCTTACATTTTTTAACTTGAGGTCATAAAGGTATACTTTTTTAAAACCCAAGATTTCATATTAGGCCATATGAACTTATTTTCTTCTTGAAAATAGTCACCCCCCCCCTTTTTTTTTTTAAAGGAGGGCTCAGTTTTTCTAAGTTAATATAAGAATTCTTGTTTAGGAGAAATTTGTTGTTGTTTTTGTTTTGAGAGAGTGCTAGCTGGGGAGGGGCAGAGAGAGAGGGGGGACAGAGGATCTGTAGCAGGCTCTGTGAGGACAGCAGAGAGCCTCATGCAGGACTTGAACCCACAAACCTTCATAAGATCGTGACCTGAGCCTAAATCAAGAGTCCGATTCTTAACTGACTGAGCCACCCAGGTGCCCCTAGGTTGATCCCTTTAAATCTTAAGTGTTTTAAAGCCTTACTTATTATGTATGTCACATGGCAGAATTTAAGAAGGTTGTTTCAAACAATTAAGATTTTGATCAATACGTTTTATTTTATGGATGCTTCTTATTCCTGCCTAGAAATTAGATATCTCTAACTTTTTCCCATAGCATTTGGATTAATACTTTACCGATTTTTTTCTTTAACAGATGAGGAAAAAATTTGGCCCCCATGTATTAGAGTAATTGTTATTAGATCACCAGTGTTGGAGACAGGATCACTTTTTATCATTACAGCTGTTAATCCTGCTACAATTGGAAGGTAAAAATGTTTAATGTTACTCTGTTTGTATATTTATCTTATTCCAGTGGATTGTACATTACTCAAGCTGTTACCTTGAAATGTGCAAACACTTTTTGCCGGGCAGACACTTAATGACATCCATGTTCCTCCCTCTTCCACTCAGAAAATATTGTTGATATTTATGTTTTCTCACAGAGATTTTGTCATTTTCTTAACTTTTTAGGTTTAAATTACTTACTTAAATACAGTGTTCGTCTGGTATTTAATCTTCCTCCTCTGTTTCTTTGTGACTCGTAACCAGCTTGGTAGAGAGGTAGGTTTCAGTCATGAGAAGGATAATTTCATTTTTTGCCAACCGGAAAGAAAAATCTATTCTTAATTCAGATTCTATATAGTATCTTAACTTTAAATTCTTGAGAATAGTATGGTCCTTTTACATGCAGTAGTAGAAGTGGCAAATAGTCAACAGATTTGGAATAGGTGATTGATACTAGTACATAGGATATGTTGTCCCACTGGATATTTTATTATTATTTTAAAAAATTTTTGTTTTGAGAGTGTGCGTGCATGAGTGTGGTGGAGGGGCAGGGAGAGAGGGGGAGAGAGAATCCCAAGCAGGCTCCACACTCAATGCGGAGCCCCACGTGGGACTCCATCTCAGAATCATCAGATGGTAAACTGACCCGATATCAAGAGTCAGATGCTTAATGGACTGAGCCACCCAGGTGTCCTACTGGATGTTAATATTAACTTGGGGTAGATGTTTCAAAAAGTAAAAGTGATCCTGGAACTTCCTTTCAAATAGGAAATTTAGAGTAGGGTTAAGGAAACTGGACTTAGTATAATAGAAAGGCTTGTATTTTAACATTATATTTTAAAACAACAATGACAAAATCCTAAAAAAAAAAATTGTTGGGGTGCCTGGGTGACTTGGTTAAGCATGTGACTTTGGCCTAGGTCATGATCTCATATTTGGTGAGTTTGAGCCCTGTGTCGGGCTCTGTGCTGACAGCTCAGAGCCTGGAGCCTGATTCGGCTTCTGTGTCTCCTTCTCTCTCTGCCTCTCCCCTTCTCACGTGCATGCACCTGCTCGCTCTCTCTCTTTCTCTCTCTCTCTTTTTCTCTCTCTCTCTCTAAATAAATATTAAATTGTTTCTTTGTTAACTATAAGTGCTTAATCTATATATGGTTCAAAAATTGTTAAAGACATCTTACTTTGCAGAGAAAAAGATATGGAGCATACTCTCCGAATCCCTGAAGTTGGTGTTAGTAAGGTAAGCTCTTTGGCTTTTCAAATGTGTAGCTTCATAGATATTGATTTTATGAATCTTCATTATGGCAGAAAACTTAGGGGCTTTTTCATTTAGTAGAAATTTAATAGTTTAGGTAGTGATGGTAATGAAAACAATTTAGATTTGTTTATTCCACTGCTTGAGAAAATAATGTTTTATCAAAATTTGAGTCGGGGGCGCCTGGGTGGCGCAGTCGGTTAAGCGTCTGACTTCAGCCAGGTCACGATCTCGCGGTCCGTGAGTTCGAGCCCCGCGTCGGGCTCTGGGCTGATGGCTCAGAGCCTGGAGCCTGTTTCCGATTCTGTGTCTCCCTCTCTCTCTGCCCCTCCCCCATTCATGCTCTGTCTCTCTCTGTCCCAAAAATAAATAAACGTTGAAAAAAAAAATTAAAAAAAAAAATTTGAGTAAACAAAATTATATTTAATTTTTAACAGTTTGGAGCAGGAGTAGAAATGTGGATTAATTTAAGTATTAAAGTAACACCCATTTAACAAACATTTATTAAATGAAATAAATGTGCTAGATATGATTGTAGTTTAAAAATGAATCAGACCTGGATTCAGGCTACGTTATTAGACGGTTGCAATTCAGGCTGTTACTAGACGGTTGTGTTTGAGTCCAGAGTATTTTACAACTCCAGAACAATCTGTCCTCCACCACCCAAGGCTCTCCATTTATAACTCTTCCTAGTTGCTCCTGTAATGGTTTCAGGAAAAAGAACACTTGGGTTTTCAAATGAAACAGTAAGAACAGAGTTACAATTTTAGTTACAAGAAGAAAAACAGAAGGTTTTGCTACTGAGACTCTGTATACTTGATATTATCTTCTTGTGTATTTTCTGTTGTTTTCTGCTTCTCTTTTATGGTTGTTATCTTTTTTCTTTTTCTGATCTTTCATAATCCCCATTTTGTTTCTATTTAGTAGAATGTAATACGGATTTAAAGTATATATTTTATGTGATTTTTGTCTTGTGGGGATGAAACTTGTTTTCCATTATTTGTTCAAAAGTGTACTTCTTTTTACTTTGTTTTGACTCATTTAGAAGGGAGGAAATTTTCATAATTTTAACCCTGAGCAAATTATCTTGCTTTTTTACTTTACTATGACTCTTAATTCTTCTGCCTCCAAAGAAAACTGTGATTTAAATAGCAAAGAAGTCCTTCTCCCACTCTATCTAAAACATAGGTAGTTGTGTGGTGGCGTTTCTGCCTTTTCTTTCTTTCTTTTAAACTAAGGTGTTCAGTGATGGG
Source organism: Felis catus (assembly GCF_018350175.1). Classification (NCBI taxonomy): domain Eukaryota; kingdom Metazoa; phylum Chordata; class Mammalia; order Carnivora; family Felidae; genus Felis; species Felis catus. The sequence continues at coordinate 140,963,612 of NC_058368.1, forward strand.
GTAAATAGTTTCTTGCTGTCTGAAATCAGTTTGACAGTATATATCACACATTTCCAAGTTGATGAAAAAATTTTAAAAAACCCACACTCTTAATATTAGGGGAAAAAATAGAAACACATATTTAACCACTGGATAGGAGAAGAACTTCTAAGTTTAGAAAAAGGAAAAAAATCACAGAAGACAAGATAATTTTGAATAATTTAAGTTTGAAGTTCTTTTTTAAACAAATTCAAAAGGCAGACTAGGTGGGGCACCTGGCTGGTTCAGTCCATAGAGCATGTGATTCGTGATCTCAAGGTCATGAGTTTGAGTCCCATGTTGATGATAGAGTTTACTTTAAAAAAATTTTTTTTTGTTTTGAGAGAGAGAGAGCATGAGCAGGAGAGGGGCAGAGAAAGAGGGAGACAGAGAATCTGAAGTAGGTTGCAGACTCTGAGCTGTCAGCACAGGTCCCAATGCAGGCTCAAACCTGTGAACTGTGAGATCATGACCTAAGCCAAAGTCAGACACTTAACCAACCGAGCCACCCAGGCCCCCCATGTAAACAAAGTACTATGGAGCAAGGAGGGAATGCTTGGTCCTGAGTATTGAAAATCTGGAAAAACTTCCCTGAGAAGTTCATCTTCAGGGGCTTCTGGCTGGCTCAGTTAGAGCATGTGACTCTCAGGGTTGTGAGTTTAAGCCCCATCTTGGGTATAGAGATTACTTATAAAAATAAAATTTTGGGGCGCCCGGGTGGCTCAGTTGGTTAAGCATCCGACTTCAGTTCAGGTCATGATCTCACAGTTCGTGAGTTTGAGCCCCGCTTTGGGCTCTGTGCTCACAGCTTGGAGGAGCCTGCTTCCGATTCTGTCTCCCTCTCTCTCTGCCCCATCCCCACTCATGCTCTCTCTCTGTCTTAAAAATAAATAAAAACATTTAAAAAAATTTTTTTAAATAAAATCTTTAGGGGTGCGTGGGTGGCTCTGTTGGTTAAGCACCCAACTCTTGATTTCACCTCAGGTCGTGATCTCACATCAGGCTATGTACTGATACCACGTAGAGCCTGCTTGGGATTCTGTCTTCCTCTCTCTCTGCCCCTCCCTCGCTTGCTCTGTATCGCCCTCAAAAGAAGTAAAAATAAAGTTAAAAAAAATAATAAAATCTTAAAAGTTCACCTTGAATATTTTAAATCAACTTTTATATTAAGAATTTTCAATGATAAAGACCAATACTTACATTAGGTGAAAAATAATTTCAAATTGTTGTTGTAATATAATCTGAACGATGTTATAAAACTAGAAAATGTAAGACACACACTAAATTATTAATGGCAATGATAGACGGAATTATAAGGAACTTTTTTTCTGTAGCCGTCACATTTCTGCCAGGGCTATTACAATATTTCTGTATTCAGAAAAAAAAAAGTATTAAAAATAGCAAAAGTTGGGGCACCTAGCTGGCTCAGTTGGTAGAGTTTGCAGCTCTTGATCTCGAGGTTGTGAGTTCGAGCCCCACATTGGGCCTAGAGCTTATTTAAAAACAATTTTTTTTAAATAGCTAAAGTTATCAGAGCCTTAAATCTATCTTATCCTATCATAGAGAAATTATCTGTGGTTTAAAAAGTATTAAATTTTATAATTACTTCAGGGTTTTTTTGTTTGTTTTTTTAAGTTTCATGCAGAAATTTATTTTGACCACGACTTACAAAGTTATGTCCTTGTGGATCAAGGTAGTCAAAATGGTACAATTGTTAACGGAAAACAGATTCTTCAGGTGAGTGTATATTTATTAATTACTTGCACATCAGTTTTAAAAACCGAACTGAAATTTTTATTCCTGAAGGCCATAGTTATTATACTTATCATTTGGTTCAGATTACTGTTCAAGCCCAAATGTATTACATGGAAGGGGGTTCCCAGAAAGAGCTGAAAAATGTATATAATAAGTGGATACTTAACTCTTGACTTTTATCATAATTGTATATCTTATCTTATTTTAGAAATAAATGCATTTTAAAGCTATTCAGAGTAAACATTCTTACAGTAACTTTAGGGGCACTCCTTTTTTTTTGGTGTTTTTAAAAAAATTATTTTAATGGAAATACTGCTAAACTGGAAACTCCTTGAAGACAGAGGCTGTGTCTATCCAGTGAACTATCTTTAAGGTGCTTATTAGCACATAATAAACTATATGGAAGGGAGTGGGGAATACCTTAATTTTTAGTCTGTAAGAATAAAAAATGAAGTAAAACTGAATTATCAGAGACAATAAGAGGAAAAAAGGGAAATGTGCCCTTATCCCCTTAACATTTTATCTTTTTGACTGTGATAGATATTTGTTTTGGTAATAGATTGTTTGATGTTTGGGTTGGGTATTTCTATAGGATTGTGCATGGAGCCAGGGAGATTAGGGGATTTGATAATATAAAAGTTAGAAGTTGCTCAGTTCAGCTTTCTTCTCCTTTAGTTGAAAGTTCTATCATCCTCAAGTTGTGGAAATGTATGCCGTATGTGCATATGTGTGTCTTTCTCAGTGAGAACCATCCTAAATATTTTTTTTTAATCACGTTACTTAGCATAGACATAAAATAATCTCATGTAATACTTGGGTTTCTGTTTTGTAATTTTTTCTTTTAGCCTAAAACGAAATGTGACCCTTATGTACTTGAGCATGGTGACGAAGTGAAAATTGGAGAGACTGTACTGTCCTTTCACATCCACCCTGGCAGTGATACCTGTGACGGCTGTGAACCAGGACAGGTTCGAGCTCACCTTCGTCTTGATAAGAAAGATGAATCTTTTGGTATGTGAAATGTATTGTTACATGAAAGCATGATAAGTTTTTTACTTAATTCACTGGAGTGTTCTAAAATGTATCAACTACCAACTTTCATATCTACTTGATATAACACTATATTGAGATACATTTGGATTTCAGTGAATATTATCACATGAGACTAAGGAATGACATATAGTTGAAATTTGAAACCTAGACTAGTAGATTATGATTTTAGTTGATTTTTCTGTGTAGCAGTTTAGCTGTGCTGTTACAGCATTAGGTTGCTTTCTGACATGTAATGATGAGCTATTTTTGCTAATCCAGTTTAGTAGGCTTTGGAGGCAGCACTGCAGTGATAGCTAAATGTCCTTCAAAAGAATAATTGTGGGGGCGCCTGGGTGGCTCAATCGGTTAAGCATCTGACTTCCACTCAGGTCATGATCTCATGGTCTGTGAGTTCGAGCCCCACATCAGGCTCTGTGCTGTCAGTTCAGAGCCTGGAGCTCGCTTCAGATTCTGTCTCCCCCATTCTCTCTCTCTGCCCCTCCCCCACTCACACTCTGTGTCTATCAAAAAATGAATAAACATTTAAAAAAATTTAAAAAAGAATTGTGACATAATTATAGTAAAGATTAGTTTGCTTTTGACTTCTCTTTGGGGATATGAAGAAGTCATCCACAAACTCTGTCAGATAATAACATAGAAAATAATAGACCAGGGTATTAAGAGTTATTGGTTGATAACATTTGCTTTCCTACTTACAGTTTGTGTTGATATATCATTTGTGTATATACCATTATTTTCTTTCTTTTTTTTTTTTAACGTTTATTTATTTTTGAGACAGAGACACAGCATGAATGGGGGAGGGACAGGGAGAGAGGAAAACACAGAATCGGAAGGAGGCTCCAGGCTCTGAGCCATCAGCCATCAGCCCAGAGCCCGACAAGGGGCTCGAACTCACGGACCGCAAGATCGTGACCTGAGCTGAAGTCGGACGCTTAACCAACTGAGCCACCCAGGTGCCCCAATATACCATTATTTTCTATAGTAACACCGTAAGAGGTTGCTGTCTTGCTTTAAAATCCACTCATCCAAGGGCACCTGGGTGGCTCAGTTAAGTGTCCGACTCTTGATTTGGCTCAAGTCATGATCTCATGGTGAGTGAGATCAAGCCCTGCTGATAGCACAGAGCCTGCTTGGGATTCTCTCTCTCTTTTTCTTTCCTTCCCTGCCTCCCCTGCTCATGTGTGCACGCTTGTGTATGTATGCATGCGCACACATGCGCTTCCTTTCTCTCAAAATAACATTAAAAAAATACCCACTAATCTAAGGTCACCCAAGGACCCCCTATTTTCTGTTTTCTGATACTAGATTATGAAAATGAGTTACAGTACATTACACAATAATATGAATCTTGGGTTCAGTGATTTTTCTTTTGAACATGCCTGTATTCCTTTGGAAAATTAACCATATTTCTCCATTTAGGATTCTATTAAAATAATATTAAAAAGTTAAGATAATATTAAATATGATAATATTAAAAAATTCAGTGTTTCTTTTGGTGTCCATACTGTAACATTCTTAAAACTTTTGGGTTTTGGTTTATTTTCCAAGTAGATTTAGTTACCAAAATGCTGAAAGGACATCACCACAACCCAAGATTCTTTTATATTAATGCTTATTTGAACTTTTAGTTGATATGCAGGTGGATTAGTATTAATTTTATTATTAAACAACACTATTTTATGTAAAATCTGTCAGGTTTAGTTTTTTTTTTAAAGAAACTCACTTTTTCCTTTTAGTTGGTCCAGCACTAAGTAAGGAGGAAAAAGAGTTGGAAAGGAGAAAAGAATTAAAGAAAATACGAGTAAAATATGGTTTGCAGGTAAGGATGTTAAATATTGTTACATGTATTAATTGTTCATCTGGTTCTAAGTTAAAAATGTCTTTAGGTATGTTTAGTCCATTTTATATATAAAAATAGAGCTGTTTATAATGATTTTGAGATTTATGTGATTTCTGTAAGTTGGTTACTGTTTACCTCAACAACTGTTGAGGCTAGAGTAGAAAAATGATAATAATATCCAACATTTGAATAGCCATTTCTAGTTTTTAAAAAATATGCATTAAAATGGTAGCTTTGAAGGATGTTCTTGGAGGACTGGTACTGCCTGATCTCAAGACTTATTTTAAACTACAGTAATTAGTACAGTATTGGAATAAAGATAAATGGATCAGGGGAACAGAATAGTGACTTGAGAAATAAATTGATAGATAGATAGATAGATAGATGAACGTATGGGGGTGTAATGTGTATGATTTTTAGCAAAGGTGTGAAGGCAGTTTGGTGCAGAAAGGATGGCCTTTTTCAATAAATATGCTGGAACACTTGTACAGCCATTTGCAAAAACAAAATAACTTTGATCTAAACCTTGTAACTTATAAAAATGAACTCACAATGGATCATAAATATAAATTTAAAACTTTAAACAATAAAGTTTCTAGAAGCATACCTTTAAGAAAAACAAGTAGTTTTGAAGATATATCTAACACCAAAAGCACAATCCATAAAAGTGCAAATTAATGAATTGCACTTCCTCCAAAATTTCTGTTCTTATTATAAGGACACTGTTAAAGCAAAGATAAGCCACAGACTTCAGGACAATATTTATAGATCATATATCTGATAAAAAAAAAAATCCTAGATCTTATATCTGGAATGTATAAAGTACTCCCAAGACTCAATAAAAAAACTATTTAAAAATGAGCACATGGTTTGAGTAGACCCTTCAGCAATGCAAGTGTACAAATGGCAACTAAGCACATGAAAAGATGTTCAGTATTACTGGGGAATTGTAAATTAAAACCAACTAAAAAGACTATCCATACCAAGTGTTGGTAGTCATGTAGCAGAATTGGAAATTCTCATATACTGCTGGTGAGAATATAAAGTGGTTTGATTGCTTTGGAAAATAGTAGTTTCTTTAAATGTTAAATATTCACCTACCATGTGATTAACCATTTACTCCGAGGTATTTATCCAAGAGAAAGTATATGTTCAAAGACTAGTAAGCAAATGTTTGTGACAGCTTTTTTTCTTTCTTTTAAAAAACTTTTTTTTTTAATTTTTAAAATTTTTTATTGCCATAGTTGACATACAGTGTTATATTAGTTTCAGGTGTACAGCATAGTGATTTGACAATTATATACATTATGTGACGCTTACCACATAAGTGGAGTTCCCATTGGTCCCCAAATAATGTTATTAAAATATTCATATTTCCTATCCTGTACTTTTCATCTCCATGGATTATTTATTTTGTGACTGGAAGTTTGTACCTCTTAATCTCCTTCACCTATTTCATGCATCCCTTACCTCCCCTCCCCTCTGGCAACCCCCAGCTTGTTCTCTGTATTTATGAGTCAGTTTCTGGTTTTTGTCAGTTTGCATTTTAATAGTCTATATATAAGTGAAACCGTATTGCATTTGTCTTTCTCTGACTTATTTCACTTAGCATAGTAACTTCTAGGCCCATCCATGTTGTCACAAATGGCAAGATCTCATTCTTTTTTATGGCTGAGTGATGTGTGTGTGTGTGTGTGTGTGTGTGTGTGTATACCACATCTTTATCCATTCATCTATTGATGGACACTTGGGCTGCTTCCATATCTTGGCTGTTGTTACTGATGCTCCTGTAAACATAGGGGTGCATGTGTCTTCTTGAAGTACTGTTTTCATTTTCTTTGGGCAAATATCCAGTAGTAGAATTCCTGGATCCTGTGGTATTTCTGTTTTTAACTTTTTGAGGAACCTTCATCCTGTTTCACACTGTGGTTGTACTAATTTACATTCCCACAAAGAGTGCATGAGGGTTCCCTTTTCTCCACATCCTCACCAGCATTTGTTATTTTTTGTCTTTTGCATATTGCCCATTCTCATTAGTGTGAAGTGGTATTTCATTGTGGTATTAGCAGCTTTTTTTCTAGTAACCAGAAACTGGAAAAGACTCATGTATCCATCATGAATGGATAAACAAATTGTAGTAAATCTATATGGTCAAATACTCTTTAGCAATAGAAAAGCATGAACTGTTGATACAGGCTGCACTATGGTAGAAACTCGAAATAATTATGCTGAGAGAAAGCAGCCAGACAACAAGAGTACATACTGTATACATCCATTTATATAAAATTCTAGGAGAGCGAATTAACATACCATGACAGAATGTGTAGTGGTTGCCTGGATACAAGAGAGGAAGGATGCACAGGGAGAGTCTGCAGTGATGGATTACAAAGAAAGATGAAGATACTTTTGTGGGAGATAGATCTGTTTATTATCATGATGGTGGTGATGGTTTCATAGGTATATACAAATCTCTAAAGCACCTAATTGTATATTTTATGTGCAATTTATTATAGTTAATTGAATTGGAATAACAAGTAAAAAAAGGCGGTGGGGCGGTTACCATTTAATCCCATAAGTGGACCAGGAAGGTAATTAGTATTTCCAGTTTACATTTGGGAAAGTAGGCTAAGGTTCACCCAGCTGCTAAATGACAGAATTAGATGTGGGTTTTTTTTGTTTTTCTGAGGGAAAGCATGTGTGTGTGCGAGCAGAGGAGGGGCAGAAAGACTTGGAGAGAGAGAATCTTAAGTAGACTCCGTGCCCAGCACAGAGCCCGATGTGGGGCTCGACCTCACAACTGTGAGATCATGACCTGAGGCTTAAGCCAAAATCAAGAGTCAGTTGCTTAACTGACAGCCACCCAGCTGTCTCCATTCAGTAAACATTTCTTGAGCAGCTGTCTAATCATATAAATGGAACGCTGTTGAAGCAAAAAGCTATTAGTACTGTAAAAGAGTACCACACTTTTTATATTTTTCCCTTTCAAGGAATAATGCCACACTATTTTAGGTCCTTTTGAACTTTGATTTCCTTAGAGAAAAGGAGAAAGATTTTTGCCAACCCCAGGGGTTCTACATATTTCTTTGAATACTGTCAGTTCATATGAGACTATGTATACATAGTATTAAGTCAAGACATACAGTATTTTCACTGTATTATTTCTTATGATTACATTTTATGATTTATGTATCATTTATATTCTACATACAGTTTATGTTCTACAACTTGAAATAATACAAACTTTTTTGGAGAGGAGAGAGCACACACGTGAGCAGGGAGGGGGGAGGGGCAGAGGGCAAGGAAGAGAGAGAATCTTAAGCAGGCTCCATGCCCAGTGTGGAGCCTGACACAGGACAAAATATAAGCATTTTAAAGGAGATAGAATAAAAATAGCATACTCTAACATAATTGTATCAATTTATATCATGGCCTGCTTTGTTATTTTAATAGAGACCATTTTGAACCATATTTCCAGGTAAAGCAAATATGCAGATAGTACATTTGTATGTATCAGTTTTATTTTCTTCAGTGAATATTTCATGTTTATAAAGAATACAGACTATGAAGATGAAAAGGCATTGAAGAATCCAAAATATAAAGATAGAGCTGGAAAACGTAGGGAGCAGGTTGGAAGTGAAGGAACTTTCCAAAGAGATGATGCTCCTGCATCCGTTCACTCGTAAGTACTACATTTGAATTGCTTGAAACATTCTTTGTACCATAGTCACATTTGTAGGGTAATATAACTTACAGGGTTGTATATTCTGATAAGTAGCCTTTAAAGGAATGGCTCATAACAAGGTGGAAGTATTCCTCTAATTACAATTTCATTCCCTAGAAAATTGCTTAGCATATACATAAGTACACATACTTAAACATACATATATACACATAGCTAACATTTTAGCCACCCACTTGAGTAAACATATTTTTGTATACTAGATATCTAGAAGGTTGGGCTAGTAAGAAATTAGTATGGACTGGTATCTTTTATAATCATTTCAGTACTCATCCACTTTTATTCTTGTTGACCCTGAAATACTATTTGTCTTATTTTTTGATTCAGTACTGTTCTTTGGGTAAAGTAACAGTGATAATATGAAGAATATAATTTTGAGGCCTATACAATATGACCATATTTCTGCTTTTAATATTTTATCAGCTACATTTTTTTCCTGAGAATATAAATTCAAGGTTTAGTTAGAATTTAAATCTTTCAGGTAGGACTGGCAGCTAATTATAAACTTTTATTAAATATATTTTATTAATTCTAAGATACACTACTAGGATAGAGTTTTAGTTACATAGGACAGCAGTTTTTTTCTTTATGGTATATAAAACAGCGTTGCATCTTATATCCATCAGATTTGATAGACTATAGCATTCTTAATTAGGTAGACTCAACAACATGGCACATTTTAAAGTTTAATATTTGTTGATGTAATGGCTGGAAAATATGAAGATTGTATTAAAGTAAAGGCAGAAATAAAAATGAAACACATTGGTCTGATATTGCTTGGTTTATTGTTATTGAAGAGCTAATTTAACATATTTTGTAGTACTGAAAATACAATGTCAGAACATAAAATTAAAATACCCTTAAACTAGCATAAAATAAAGTCATAGAACAAAATGCACACAGTGAAGGAGAGCTTTTATTTCATTTTGTTTTTACCTTTTTTTTTTTTTTTCAACTTTTTTTTATTTATTTTTGGGACAGAGAGAGACAGAGCATGAACAGGGTAGGGGCAGAGAGAGAGGGAGACACAGAATCGGAAACAGGCTCCAGGCTCTGAGCCATCAGCCCAGAGCCTGATGCGGGGCTCGAACTCCCGGACCGCGAGATCGTGACCTGGCTGAAGTCGGACGCTTAACCGACTGCGCCACCCAGGCGCCCCTTGTTTTTACCTTTTTATTGATATATAACTTACATACCAAAGAATACACAGATTAAGTATCAATTTTAATAATATATTGTATGATTAACACATTGCAGAATACACATTTATCAAGAAATAGGAAATTATCAGTAACCCCCAGAAACCTTCCCTCCTAGTGCCTCCTCCTGATAGCTATTTGTTTTTTTTTTCCTTTCCAAAGGCAGCCACTCTCCTGACTTCCAACAGGAACAGATTAATTTCACTTGTTTTTGAATTTTAAATGAGTAATTCACTGTTTATTTTGTGTCTATATTCTTTTTGTCCAACATTATTTTGTTAGGTATATTTTATTTTCAATGCTCTATAATGTTCTCTTACGTGAGTATGCCACAATTTATACATATTACCATTGATAACATCTGAGTTGTTTTCAACTTGTAGTTATTATTAGATTTGCTGCAGAAACATTCTTGTACATATCTTTTTGGTGCACTACTTTCTGTTAAGTAATATGGGGAGGGGAATTTGTGTATCTTTAGTAGGTAGTGCCAAACAATTGTCTTTAGTATCTGCACCAATTACTTTTATTATTAGTTTATTGTAAATGTGACCTACATGTTCTTTTAGAAATCAACAACTATCTTAATTTTCTTTAAAGTGAAATTACTGATAGCAACAAAGGTCGGAAGATGTTGGAGAAGATGGGTTGGAAGAAGGGAGAGGGCCTAGGGAAGGATGGTGGAGGAATGAAAATTCCGGTAAGACTTGTGTTTTCTTTCATTCTTTATTCTCATAGCAGATATATTTACTGTGTTCCTGCTATGTGCCAGGCATTACCTTACGTTTCAGGAATATAATATCAAACACAGACAGGATCACTGTTTTTGAAGGTATTCACAATTACCAAATATATATATGTGTATGTGTTCTGTTTTTAACGTTTTTTGGAAACCTGTTAGAGTTTTTTCCTTCCTCCAAGCTGGGATAGTAAATGTCATTTCCTGAGCCATAGGTTCTTCTGTGCCTTTTAGTTGTTATTAATGACTTCCATGCTATGTCTGGTACTAAATAGTGTAGGAACAATCACAGTGTTACTTTACAAACAGGAAGATTCTGTATTAGATAGATAATCTGTTTTAGATTTAAATAATCAGGTCATGTAACAAGCAGTAGAGGGAATAATGTCTGGAAGACAGTACAGTGGTTTAATTCTTCAGTCCCCATGGTTCATCAGAGGTTTAAATTATCCTTTTTTTTTTTTTCCGAGACTTTTTTTAAATGTTTATTTATTTTTGAGGGAGAGAGAGAGAGAGAGAGAGACAGAGCATGAGTGGGGGAGGGGCAGAGAGAGAGGGAGACACAGAGTCTCAAGCAGGCTCCAGGCTCCAAGCTGTCCACACAGGGCCCGATGTGGGGCTCGAACTCACAAGCTGTGAGCTCATGACCTGAGCTGAAGTTGGATGCCTAACCGACTGAGCCACCCAGGGGCCCTGAAATTTAAATTATCTTTTACAAAAACCTTACAAAGTAACATGATTAAAGAACTTTCTTGGGGCGCCGGGGTGGTTCAATCGGTTAAGCGTCTGACTTCAGCTCAGGTCATGATCTCACACTCCGTGAGTTTGAGCCCCGCATCGGGCTCTGTGCTGACAGCCCAGAGCCTGGAGCCTGTTTCAGACTCTGTGCCTCCCTCTCTCTCTGACCCTCCCCATTCATGCTCTGTCTCTCTCTGTCTCAAAAATAAATAAACATTAAAAAAAAAAAAAAAAAAAGAACTTTCTTGATAATTACCTGGTACTTAAAGAAGTAATGGATACATCAGTATGAGGTTTAATGTGAATTTTCTTTCTTACTGAGGTACAATGAGAAGAACGTGGGTTTTGTAGTCAAACCTACTAAATAGAATTATTTTGTTAGAATAGGTGCTCTATCACTTACTAGTTGTGTGATGTAGGGCAAGTTTGGACTTCAGTTTTCATCAGTAAAAATGGGGATTATAAGGATTGTTTTCTAAGAGGTGTCATGAAGGTAAAGTCCCAAGTGGGGTATTTGACATACAGTAGGCATTTAGTAACTAACTGGTGGCTTTTAATGGTTCTCAAAATAATGAGAAGTCCTTTCCCTCTTTTCATGAAAATAATCAGGTTCTCTTTATGACTCTCTTTGTCCCTCTTTATGACTCTTAATGTTTAATCTACCCATTCACTTTCTTAGGTAAGGCTAGGATGATAGTAGTATTACCTTTTCTTCTGGCTAGAGTGGGATTAATGACAGATTGTGCAGCATCTCATTGAAATTCAGTGATGGCTCTTTAAGGAGCACTGTATTTTCTGTATTGAGACAGCTGTAATTATTGATAGACAGTACATAGACATTATTGATAGACAAGACATAGTAGAAAAATGAGTTCAAGTTCTATGTATAATCATGTATGTATTTCTTTATGTTTTTGATGGATTTGACAGGTTTTTATTTTTCATCAGTCTTTCTAAGTCAGAGAATAAAAGTACCACGTTAGGTATAGCAGATGTCAGTGTATTTAGACTCCACAGTAAGTCATCTCACTTTTTGGTAACAGATCCAGCTTCAGCTTCGGCGAACACATGCAGGCTTGGGGACAGGAAAACCATCCTCAATTGAAGACATTCACCTTCTCCAAAACAAGAGCAAAAAGAACTGGGAGAAAGCACGCGAGAGGTTTGCCGAAAACTTCCCAGAAACTAAATCTCAAAAAGATGTGCCAGCGACCGTCCCTTGGGTCAAAGGGACTGTAGAATGAATGTCAGTCATAGAACACAATTCAAGCTTTTTTAAGAGTTTGGAAACTCTTACTTTAGTGCAAAAGTTTTCCCTCCAAAAGAGTCCGTAACATGAGGGAACTGTATCACAACTTACCCCCTCATGATTCATAAATGTGTAATAAAGGGTGGTTTGCAGCTTTTAAAAAACATTTTTTTAAAACTAATAAATAGTAACTGAATTAGATTATGCTGTGAGCAAACTAAAGTTCACAGGGCACGGCTGAGTTTATCAGACTTTGTTATTTTATCTTGTCATTTATAAGACCCATATAAGCAAAATTCATATAACCAGTAATTTTAAATGTACATTTGTCCTTGTCTCCATATATTCATCATTATAAGATATACAACAAGAGAAACATCGGAAGTTTATAAAAACAAGTATGATTACAAGCATCCTTGTTTATGCCCTTTAGAACCTAGGTGGAAAATGTTGAGAAAACAGGGGTAGTGGTGCATAAATTTTATTCCTAAAATATCCTAAGTAATATTGTTGAAGAACTAATGAACAGGTGATATGTTATAGAAAATTAGTCTTTCATTGTTTTCTTCTGTGAAGAATTTGTTGGTTTGTACTATATAATAAGCATTTACACTTGGTTTGTTTTATAGCTGAAATATTTAGATATGAGCAATTGAGTACAGTATTGAAATATTCCATGTGCTGGCATTTATAGTTTTGATAAATCCCATTGCTGGCAATGGAGTTGTGCCAGAGAAATCTGATTTCTATTGCAAAAGGATTGCCTAGCCCAGGCCTCAAACTCAAGATATTTATTGAAAGTGTCTTCAAATGCAATAAAAACATTATAATCATAATATCAAAAAGAGTGATTCATTGAACCAATGTTTTAACTATATTGGTCTGCTTTGAACTCACGACCAGCCAGAATTTTCTCTTTAAATTGGCAGAGTAGTAACAACAGGAGAACTTCAAATATTGGAGAACTGCAGTGCAGCTTTCTGAGTACAGATGTCCCTGCCCTGCCAGTTATCACTGTTCTTTTCCTCTCCATTTAACTTCTGTCTCAGCTTTTTGCTGGGAAATTATTGCTGGGACTTTCTCTTTCCTGGCAGTGAATATCAGCTATAGCTCCCCCCTCATCTACTATAAAGAAATATCTTCAAGATTTAGAAATAGGAAAAGAAAGTTCTGAAAAAAAGTATGTAATGGGGAAGATAATTCAGAAAGAAAGACGCCCTGTTGGAATTTCTACTCTGGATGGTACAGGGTACTTAGGAAGAAAAGAGGAGTGTGGGGAAAGAAAAATTTATTACAAAACATGGGACATATGACCAAACAAGTTGTCAAGACCCTACAGGCCTAAACTGGGATAATCAGAGGCCCTATAACTCCAGATCTGCAAAAAGTCATTTTCTGTATTGTTTCTAGCCACCTACACAACCCAGCACTTCTTTATGTACATTAGACTTGAAGGCAACAGAAGTGTTCTGCATTATTTTCTCTAAAATAGAAAACAAAAATTTACATGTGTTTCTGGCACTTGGGCCCTGTATATAGGTAATAGTATAGGAGCCCCAAAGTAGAATTGTGGTAGATTTTACTCACTGAGTAAAGTACAACTGTGTATATAATATTTCCCATTTTTATTATTAGATTGTAGAAAACTTTTTTCATTGCTTTCTTTTGTTAAGAAAATGGAGACTTGAAAATGGTGATAAAAATGGAAATATATGTGACATTTATGTTATTAAAACCCTTTGCAAATCTAAAGTCTCAGGGCTATACTATATGGTAGATAAAGGACTGAATAATGTCTAAGTCTATTTCCATCTGTGAAATAAGAATAATATTTATCTCACGTGTCTGTATTGAATAGAAAATGAGAAAATGTATATAAAAGCAGTTTGTACACTGTAAAAGTACAGAGATGTGAGCTTCTGTTTGTTTAGAAGCGTAGATGTGAATTATGTAGTTTGGATTACACATAAAATTGTTTTGTGTCTCATATTTTAAATTATATTCACACAGTGTAAATTAATTATGGTAGCCTTTAAGGGTTTATTTTTTTATTTTGTTGAAAAAAATTTTTTTTACATTTATTTATTTTTGAGAGACAGAGAGGCCAGTACGAGTGGGGGAGGGGAAGAGAGAATGAAACACAGAATCCGAAGCAGCCTCCGGCCTCTGTGCACTGTCAGCACAGAGCCTGATGCGGGGCTATAACTCATAAACCCTGAGATCATGACCTGAGCCGAAGTTGGATGCTCAACCAACTGAGCCACCTAGGCTACCCAAAGGTTTATTTTAAGTGGAGCTACAAGTTGCTGAATTCTTTTTGCCAGAACATGAGAAGCTGGTGAAATTTGAGAAGAGAAGAAACCGTCAACATTAGAGTAAAATAAAGAAATTATTTTGTAGAATTAAATAGCTAGGTAGCACTTTTTCCTCATAATGACTTTTCTCCCTGCTTTTAAAAGTTTTTACTTGTGATGTTTCATTTTTATTCTGTTCTGAACTTAATGAAAATTAATGGCTCACCCAAATCAAACACCTTCCAACTTTTCATGTTAAAGATTATTTCTGGGGCGCCTGGGTGGCGCAGTCGGTTAAGCGTCCGACTTCAGCCAGGTCACGATCTCCCGGTCTGTGAGTTCGAGCCCCGCGTCGGGCTCTGGGCTGATGGCTCGGAGCCTGGAGCCTGTTTCCGATTCTGTGTCTCCCTCTCTCTCTGCCCCTCCCCCGTTCATGCTCTATCTCTCTCTGTCCCAAAAATAAATAAAAAAACGTTGAAAAAAAAATTAAAAAAAAAAAAAAGATTATTTCTTAGGGGTGCTTAGGTGGCTCAGTTGGCTAAGCGTCTGACTTTGGCTCAGGTCATGATCTCATGGTTAGTGAGTTTAGGGCCTGCATCGGGCTCTGTGCTGCCAGCTCAGAGCCTGCGTCCTGCTTTGGATTCTGTGTCTTCCGCTCTGCCCCCACCCCACTTGTGCTCTGTCTCTCAAAAATAAATAAATGTAAAAAAAAAATTTCTTTTAAAGATTATTTCTTAATTTGGTACATTTTCTTTTTTTTTTTAATAGTATTGTAAAATTTACTTATTTTCTTGTTCATCTCTTTTTTTTTAATATATGAAATTTATTGCCAAATTAGTTTCCATACAATACCCAGTGCTCATCCCAAAAGATGCCCTCTTCAATGCCCATCACCTACCCTACCCTCCCTCCCACCCCTCATCAACCCTCAGTGTTCTCAGTTTTCAAGAGTCTCTTATGCTTTGGCTGTCTCTCCCACTCTAACATCTTTTTTTTTTTTTTTTTCCTTCCCCTACCCCATGGGTTTCTGTTAAGTTTCTCATGATGCACATAAGAGTGAAAACATATGGTATCTGTCTTTCTCTGTATGGCTTATTTCACTTAGCATCACACTCTCCAGTTCCACCCATGTTGCTACAAAGGGCCATATTTCATTCTTTCTCATTGCCACGTAGTATTCCATTGTGTGTATAAACCACAATTTCTTTATCCATTCATCAGTTGATGGACATTTAGGCTCTTTCCATAATTTGGCTATTGTTGAGAGAGCTGCTATGAACGTTGGGGTACAAGTGGCCCTATGCATCAGTACTCCTGTATCCCTTGGGTAAATTCCTAGCAGTGCTACTGCTGGGTCATAGGGTAGGTCTATTTTTAATTTTTTTGAGGAACCTCCACATGGACTATTCTACTAGCTTCCCGGCTGGTCGGCTTGCAGTCAGTCTGTCCTCCCTCCAGTCCATCTTCTACGCTGCAGGCACGGACAGTGTCTTCACAACCCCTCTTTTATCATTTCCTATTTAAATCCTCCTGTGGCTTTCCATTACTCTTGAGGACAGAAAACAAAATCCTAGCCCATAACATTCTACCTGGTCTAGCCACTGCCAGCTTTTCTGGTCCCTGTCAGAGCAGGAACCTTTTTTTCAGTTCTCAAACATGCCACACCTTCTCTTACCCTAAGGCCACTTTTATTCTGGTAAGTCTGGAATGTTCTTCCTATACCCTTATAGTTAACTCTGACATTTAGATCTCTGCTAATTGATTTTCTTCAGGGATGCCTCCCTTGTCCAGTAGACTGGATTGCCTTTGATAAATGTTCTTGAAAATCTGTATTTGTTTCATTTAGACTACTTATTTCAGTTCACATATATTAATGTGATTAGTATAGCATTTGTCTGTCTAGATTCTTACATGTCATGTAGGCAAGGCCTGGGTTTTTCTCACAGTTGTATTCCTAGTACCCAGCCTGGCTTGTATACTTAAAGGCAAACAGTGAAAGAGCAAGGTGGGTTTCGGGAACTGCAAGCGGCTTGATACAGATGGGTTTTGTGTGACTGAGGAAACATGGAAGGAACTGAGGCTACATAGAGGGTATGAGATAATGGGTTTCAAACCATTTTGACCATGGTCCATGTTAAGAAATACAGTTTATATGACAGCTCAGTATGTGTCTTGTGTATGCATTTATAGCAAGTTTTATACACCAGTACTTAGCTGTTAGTTCACATAATGGACTCTTTATTTTGTTTTCCAAGTCACTGATTCCAGCCACTAAATTGATTGTATAATCCACTGATGGCCTGTGTTCCACAATTGGAAAACTATGGATTTAAAGCTTGGTTTTCAGATGGTTTGACAGAATCTATGACATTGACACTGCCTTACAGAACTGCAGGGGTGTGTGTGTGTGTGTGTGTGTGTGTGTGTGTGTGTGTGTGTGTGAGAGAGAGAGACAGAGAGAGACAGAGGCAGAGAGAATGGGTGATGGGGGGTGGGAAGTGGTTGAGGTGCCAAACTGGTGACTCTTGTTCTTGTGTTGTTACCAGAACTGGTCTACATTGACTGGTTTACAATTCAAACTTCCAGATAGATTTCATATGGAGAAAGGTTTTACCTCTTTAAGAGGAGCCAGTGGGAGGGGCACCTGGATGGCTCAGTCAGTTAAGCCTCTGATACCAGCTCAAGTCATTTTCTCACAGTTCTTGACTTCGAGCCCCACTTTGGGCTCTGTACTGAGAGCTCAGAGCCTGGAGCCTGCTTCAGATTTTGTCACTCTCTGCCCTTTCCCCGCTTACATTCTCTCTTTCAAAAATAAATAAACATTAAGAAAAAACAAAAGAAACATTAAGAAAAACATTAAGAAAAAAACAAAAGAGCCAGTGGGGAGGGGAACTGAAACACATACCTACAGCTATTCTCAAATATTGTGTTAAGAAATTTGGATTTTTTGTCTCTTCATCAGTGAGGAATTCCTGGAGGATTTTAAGCAGAGAATCTAATTCTCATTATCTCACTTTATAGCAAAATAGCTATGACTGAAGGGGGGCGGAGTGGAGGCTGACAGACCTCTGTGAGGGCTTTTCCCCCTCTATTTGGTATTTATTGAGCACCCATTTATTGAGCTGTGCAGACCTGTGAAGGCAGGGACCTTTTTGGTCTTATTCTCTGCTCTATCTTCAGTACTTATCACAGCATTGGACGTTTAGGAGGTTCAGTGAGCATTTGTGGTAGGATGAATGGAACACACATTTGTGCTATGTCAAATACTGTGCTAAGCACTTAATGTATATTATCTTCTTAATTCCTGCCACTATTTTATGAGTTAGAAAACTGAGATTTGGAGACTTTTTTTTATTTTCTATGTTTTATTTATTTAAAAAAATTTTTTTTGATATTTATCTGTTCTTAGCATGAGCAGGGGAGGGACAGAGAGAGAGGAAGACACAGAATCCAAAGCAGGCTCCAGGCTCCGAGCTGTCAGCACAGAACCTGATGGAGGGCTTGAACCCACAGACTGCGAGATTATGACCTCAGCCGAAGTCGGACACCTGACTGAGCCACCCAGGCACCTCTAAAAAGTCTGTGTGGCAGAGTGGTAGAGCTTGGGTTTAAATCTTTATTCTTTTCATCCCAGTGGACTATTAAGAGCACCGGCTTATGAGTCTGACTGACCTGGATTCACATTACAGCTCAACCACTCCTGAGCTGAGTGATGTTTAAAAGTTTATTTAAGCCTGTATACTTTAATTAGTCTTCATGGAGTTACTGGGAAGTTGAGATAAGGCCTATGTCGTATTGAACAGTGCCCGGTACATAGTAAGTCCTCAAATATTAGCAATTTTTTGTGTTGTTATGCCCTGCTACCCCTAGCAAGGGTACAGTTTTAGGAGTAGCATTCTGGAGTGGGTATGGTGGTTATTGAAGTGAGAGCAGTGGGGCAAATAAGTGGATGGGTCATCTTCACTCCTTGAGGTGATGATAGATAGGTGTGGATAAGAAGGCTGACTCACGAGCTGGAATTCTTTCTTTTTTAAATTATTTAATGTATTTCTTAATTTACATCCAAGTTAGCATATAGTGCAACAGTGATTTCAGGAGTAGATTCCTTAATGCCCCTTAACCCATTTAAACCATCCCCCCTCCCACAACCCCTCCAGTAACCCTCTGTTTGTTCTCTGTATTTAAGAGTCTCATATGTTTTGTCCCCCTCCCTGTTGTTATATTATTTTTGATTCTCTTCCTTATGTTCATCTGTTTTGTCTCTTAAAGTCCTCCTATGAGTGAAGTCATATGATACTTGTCTTTCTCTGATTTCACTTAGCGTAATACTCTCCAGTTCCATCCACGTAGTTGCATATGGCAAGATTTCATTCTTTTTGATTGCCGAGTAATACTCCAGTGTATATATATATACCACATCTTTATCCATTCATCCATCGATAGACATTTGGGCTCTTTCCATACTTTGGCTATTGTTGATAGTGCTGCTATAAACATTGGTGTGCATATGTCCCTTCGAAATGGCACACCTGTATCCCTTGGATAAATACCTTTAGTTCAACTGCTAGGTCATAGAGTAGTTCTATTTTTCATTTTTTGAGGACCCTCCATACTGTTTTTCAGAGTGGCTGCATCAGTTTGCATTCCCACCAACAATGCAAAAGAGATCCTCTTTCTCCGCATCCTCGCCAACATCTGTTGTTGCCTGAGTTGTTAATGTTAGCTGTTCTGACAGGTGTAAGGTGGTATCTCATTGTGGTTTTGATTTGTATTTTCCTGATGATGAGTGGTGTGGAGCATTTTTTATGTGTTGGTTGGCCATCTGGATGTCTTCTTTGGAGAAGTGTCTATTCATGTCTTTTGCCCATTTCTTCACTGGATGATTTGTTTTCTGGGTGTTGAGTTTGGTAAGTTCTTCGTAGATTTTGAATACTAACCCTTTATCTGATACATCGTTCGCAAATATCTTCTCCCATTCCATCGGTTGCCTTTTAGTTTTGCTGATTGTTTCCTTTGCTGTGCAGGGCTTTTTATTTTGATGAGGTCCCAGTAGTTCATTTTTGCTTTTGTTTTCCCTTGCCTCTAGAGACGTGTTGAGTAAGATGTTGCTGCAGCCAAGATCAAAGAGGTTTGTGCCTGCTCTCTCCTCTAGGATTTTGATGGCTTCCTGTCTTATATTTAGGTCTTTCATCTATTTTGAGTTTATTTTTGTGTATGGTGTAAGAAAGTGGTCCAGGCTCATTTTTCTGCATGTCGCTGTCCAGTTTTCCCAGCACCATTTGCTGAAGAGACTGTCTTTATCCCATTGGATATTCTTTCCTGCTTTGCCAAAGATTAGTTGGCCATACATTTATGAGTCCATTTCTGGGTTCTCTATTCTGTTCTATTGATCTAAGTGTCTGTTTTTGTGCCAGTACCATACTGTCTTGATTACAGGAGCTGGATTTCTTTTCTCCCTTTTAAATTTTTTTAAACATTTATTACTGAGAGACAGATACAGAGCATGAGCATGGGAGGGGCAGAGATGGGGGGGAGACACAAAATCCGAAGCAGGCTCCAGGCTCCAATCTGTCAGCACAGAGCCCGACGCGGGGCTCAGGCTCACAAACTGTGAAATTATGACCTGAGCAAAAGTTGGACGCTTTCCCGACTGAGCCACCCAGGCGCCCCCAGGAGCTGGATTTCTTAACGAGTATTGCAGAATGAGCAGGAAAGTAGTAGATGCTAGAGAGTGAGAAAGGATAGAAGGTATTGTATGTGACCGTTTGAGGTCATCCTCCAAGAAGGGGTGGATTCTGCATGACTTTGGGAATGAAGCTTCTGGAGAAGGTGACAGGGACATTTAGCAGGCCCACCCTGGTGTTCATTACACTCTAGAAGCGGGAGAACTGAAAGAGGAACTAGATTTCAGACAGTAAAATCTTTCAACAGCACGTATTCATTCAGCAGATAACCTTGGGGCACTTAATACAGGCCAGGCACTATTCTAGGCACTCGGGATACAGTAGTAAATGGGACAAGACTGTCATCTTGGAGCTTATTTTTAGATGGTATTTGTAGAATGTAAAGGCCAACTGGTCACATGAAGCCCTTGATAGTTCCTGAGTGTTAAACAAAACAGTTTCTGTTCATTTCAGAGTTTTTGCAAAAGTTCTTGGGGTGGGAGGGGAGCAATTTGTGTTTTTCAAATGTTTTCAGATCTGTCTCTAAACAGGACCTTTTTGGGGGAATCTTATCATCTCTGTCTTCAAAAAATTTGTACTCATGTTTTTGAGGGTTTTGGATATATAGACAACAGTAAAACCTTACTGAGGCTGCAGCCCTTCATTCAATTATGTATCTCCTCTGGTTACCTGAGAGTGATAGTGACTCTGCCTACTCAGACATTGGGTATTGTGGCTCTTGGTCTGAACGATAGATCATTGAAGTACCAAAAAAACAAAACAAAATTAAACAAAACCATGAATCAGGTCATTGGAAATTGGAGTTGATGGAGAACATGTAAATCAGAAAGTCCCTGGAAGATGAGAAGCAGACACCCTGGGGAGGAAGTTAATGTGAATGGAGGCATACATTGTCTTCTGCCTGCTACCTTTTTTCATCTGCGTTAAGATGCCATGGTATTTCATTGTCCAGAAAGCAAAAGACAGGGAGAAGTTGGTGGAATATTATTAAATGTATTCAAGCTAGTGACAGTGTGTTACTTAGCTTCCAATTACTAGTAGACTTCAGAGGCCAGGAAGGTTTCCAACTCATTCATCTGGTCATTACTTATCTTGACCAAAGGCCCAGGAGAATATATACCGAAATAATAAAGCTTTCATTAGCACTTAATGCTTTTCCTTAAAGCCTTTATTTTAATACTATGAAATCAGATTTCAGAGAATGTCATAATTAAGATTTTCATGAAAAGAAGCATTTAATACTTTTTAAATATGTAATGACTCCCAGTGCTATCTGAATTAATTCACATCATAAACCCACTAAAGTGAGCTTTAATGTCTACTATGGCCAAGCTACCTTTATTTAACCTTAATATATAATACTATCAAGACCAATTTATGAACCACACAAAAATAATGATTGCTTTATTATAATCACACTTTATTAGCCTGAAATGTTAATCTGGTTAACCATCTACCGTATTTATCAGGCTGGGTTCTGACTGGCAGCTTTTTTCAAAAATCAAAATTTTCCCGGAAAGGTGAGTATTTGCCAACTTAATTATGTTTTAAAGAATGTGTCAGAGACTCTGAGAGCAACTCTAAAAGAGGAGTTCCAGAGACGTTTTAAGCATGGAAACATTTTTGGAATAACTGTTTAGTCTTTCCTTTTTTTTAATCTGATTTTTTTTTCATATTTTAAATGAAATTTTGAAAGAGAGACAGAGGGAGAGAATCCCAAGCAGACTCCACACCATCAGCACAGAACCTATTGCAGGGCTCGAACCTGCAAACTGTGAGATCATGACCTGAGCCAAAATTGAGTCAGATGCTTAACCGACTGAAGCCACACCTAGGTGCTCCAAAACTATTTAGTCTTTCAAAGTGACTACTTTGAAGGGAAAAGCACTTAGATGGATAGATTTTGGTATATTCACTTATAAGACTGTCAGACTATTTTATAGTCACAAGTCATACAGAATTTTGACTGGATTAGCTCATTTGCGATAACAGGTATGGAACTTATGTCTTGATAGAAAAGGAGTTCTGTCGTGAAGGAAAATGACTTGGCCAACTTTTGTGGCCTGTGAGCAGCTGCTCTCAGGAATCATCTGAGGGAACCTGCTCTTTCTGAGATCCTTTGGATTGGTTTTGCACTCCCATTCATGTAAGTAAGAGAAAGAGAAAGAAGGCATAGTTACTGAGTTTAAACTCTGTATCAGAATTTGCCTGAATAACATCTTACTTAGTCATTATAATAACTCTGTAAGGTATGTATTATCTCTATTCTACTGATGAGGAAGCTGGGTTTCAGAGAGGTTAAGGTGGTTGCCAAAGTGACACCTAACATACCCTGGTTGGGAACTGAGACTTTTTAAAAGTATTTCAATATTTTTCTCCATTGTAATATTTGAGTTCTCTTTTTTTTTTTTTTTTTTTTTTTGAAGCTTAAATTTTAATTCATATCTGACTCCAAAGGCTTGATCAGCTCTTCACATATCACCACCTGGCCTTCCTAGTCAGCCAGATCCTAATTAGTGCTCAGATATTTAAATATTTAGTTCTCAACATTATGGAGGCCCCTGATTAACCCCCAAGGCATCCTTCACACCCACCTTTCAGGTATCTGTCTCAGAAAAGTTTGTGAGTACTCCCTGCACCTGCATGAGGCAGATTTACAAGGCGGGGAAGGTTAGGACCCCCACTAAAGTATTGATTTCTGGAGAATAGGGGCCCCCCTTCAAGCTCTGCCTTTCTCACGTACCCTCAAACCTGAGCCAGGCAGGATAATGCTGTGGTAGGCAGATAATAGACCCCCACCCTTGCCCCCCAGCAAATGTTTATGTCCTAATCCCTGGAAACTATCAATATGTTACCTGGCAGGGAAGAATTAAAGTTGTAGAAAGAATTAGGTTGTTAACCAACAGTAAGATGAGAGAGTCCAGTAAATATGGAAGAGGGTAATAGAGTGATGCAATCTGAGAAAGATTGGCCCTTGCTGACCTTGAAGGTAGAAGGGACCAGAAGCTGGAAAAGGTGGCATTCCCACCCAAGGCCTCTAGAAAGGAACACAGCCCTGCTGACATTGAGTTCCATCTCAGACTTCTGACCTGCAATTGTAATAAACTTGAGTTGTTTTTAGCCACTACCTTTGTGGTAATTTGTGACAGCTGCAGTAAGAAATTAACGCAAAGGTCAACCTCACTTCCTTAAGGCCTGGCTTACCATCAGCCCAAGAGCTTGTGGGTGGAGAGGAGCCAGCATCAACCCAAGTGTCCGTAGGTGCTCTGGCCAGGATAGCACTGGTGAAGGGGTGGAGCAGAAGGGAGGCCTGGAAGGAGGTGCAGCTCTAGCCCCAGGTATGGCCAGGATCCGTGGATTGAGCTCCAACCTCCAAACTGTGGTGTGAGGCCACACCCTTCAACAAGGTGAAGTGACCAGGTGAAAGACCACGTCACCTTGTTGGAGTATGTGATCTCGTTTGTAAAATATGGGCAGCTAAACCTGCCCTACCTGCAGGGTGTCATGAGGACAAAAAGAGTGGGTACGAGAGAGTGTACTCATTACTGCTGTACACATTTTCAGTTCTAGGGAGTGAGTGATAGAGTTAGTACCTCAGTACTATGGAAGAAGTTGGACCCACTAGTATTATTTTTTACTAATAGGCATGTCACTTTCAACATTTATTTCTAAATTTGCAATTAACAAGAAAATCCAGTTAAATAGAACAACTCATTGACTCAAAGGACAATTGATGTTTGACTATTTCATGGGATCATACCATGTCAGCAGCCAAAGAGGACTTGAATGATGACCTCATCCATTTTTCAGACAAAGAAACAGATTCAGGTTGTGGAAAAGTAAGAAGTTCAAACATTTAGATATATAGTTCCCTGATGAGTGGCAGCAAAACCAAAGCCCAGTCTTTACGAATTCCTTCCAAGACGTTAAAGACATGGAGTCATTTAAAATAGAAACTCAGCTCAAACCAAGCCAAGCTTTCTCCCCTTCTGCAGCTCCCAGGATGACAGCTTAGGTGTGTAAAGGGCCCTAGCCGTTTCAGCCTTGGCTGTTAGTATTCTGTTTTGCCTCCCTCTCCTCCCTGACAGATTTTAACTGAAAGAAGTGACTGATCACTTTACGTCATGGCAGGCCTTCAGGAGTTGGGTTCAGGGCATTGTGCACCCCCATTCCAGCCACCCACCTCGCCACTGTGTGCATTGCTCTCAAAGGCAGCACCTGGATGACGCTCTTAGTAAGCCCAGGCACATAAGTCAGGGAAGCCCGGCCAATATAGGTGAGGTGTGTCCCTATCACCCATTGCCAGTGATAACTCTGTGAGCCGACTGTGTCACACACAGGCAGAGAGGCCAATGCAGGCTTATGAGTCCTGACAGCCCTCATGCTTTGCTGGACAAGCCAGCGGAAGTCCTCAAGGCCAAAGAGGCACAGTATCTATTGAGGGTGGAGTCAGGTGAACCACCATAGCTGCAGTCTTCTGATTGAGAGCAAGCCACCCTGGGGCTTCTTTTTCCCCCCTCTGTCAAATGATAGACCGGACAAGGGCTGCGTTTCTTTCTAGGCTTTTCTAGAAGTGGGGATTACATCAGTCCTTGTATTGGAGTTTTTGTTTAACTAAGGAAGTAGAAAGCTGATGGTCAGGAGTTCTCATTTGAGAAATGTGAATTATTTTATTTTTGATTATAAAAGTACTTCATGCTTGGTATAAAAAAAGTACAACAAGGCAGAAGTATATAAAAGAGAAAGTAAAATCTCTCCCACAACCAGCACTAAGTTATCAGGCCCCTGATATTGTTCCCCCGTCCCCTAAACAGAGGCTACTGGTGCTCCCATTAGTCATCTTTCTTGAGGAGGCAGTTAAAATTCTAAAACTCAGTCTTTGCTGGTATTAACGGTTCTAACAGTTGGTGGAATAGAAGAGTAACATTGGTAGGAGCTTTTTTTCCCTTCTAAAAATTCAAATTCCTATAGTATAGCCCAACTTTGAAATCCACGTGAAGAAGTTAAATTTCAATACTTAATAGAAATACTATTATTAGAATAATGTAAAAATTATGGAATACAAAAGAATAAAATACATTAAAAAGTTAACAGAAGTTTTACTGAGATGACAAGACTTTGGGGGATTGTTTTGTTTTTTTATTTTTTTTTAATGTTTATTTTTGAAGGAGAGAGAGAGACGGTGTGAGCTGGGAAGGGGCAGAGAGAGAGGGAGACACAGAATCTGAAGTGGGCTCCAGGCTCTGAGCTGTCAGCACAGAGCCTGATGAGGGGCCCAAACCCACGGACTGTGAGATCATGACCTGAGCTGGAGTCAGAGGCTTACCTGACTGAGCCACCCAGGCTCCCTGGGGGATTGTTGTTTTCTGATTTCTTCCTAGATTGGGGCATTGCATTTGCATTACTTGTGTAATGAAAAAAAAATGTTTTAAGAAAAACATTCCTGATAATGACATACTAGTACAATTGATTGGATTCAAACCAAACAGCCCAATAATGGACACTTACATACAAAATGCCATGAACCCAGAGAAGTAAAGAATCGTCTCTAAATTAGAAATCAAGGAAAGCTACATGCAGGCAGTCAAATTTGAGCATGGTCTTTGAAATGGGTGGGATTTTTCATACTCAGAGTTTGAGGGGGCATTTTAAGTGGAGGGAAGGCCATAAGGACAGGACAGTCAGGAAGAACCAAGAGTCTAGTTGGCTGGAGCATACAATACATGTAGGGGAAGGGACAGATAAGATTGGCACCAGGGTGGGGAAACTTGAATGTCAGGCCACAAAGTTGAAGCTTAACGATGGGTGATGGGGCTGGGGCTGGGGACTTTGAGCAGGAATTGTGATATAATCAATGTTGGCTTAGAACAGTTCCTTTGGCCAAGCTGAGTGTTAGGAAGGGGGCAACTGGGGAAGACGAGGATGGGAAGATGAACCCCAGATGAATGCTAAGTGAAGCTTGAGCTTAGCAGGTGGCATCAGAAGGAAGACAGGTGTGACACTTTATAGAAATAGCCTCAGTACATTAGGGGCCTAGGATTGAGATGAATTCGAACCTTTTTTCTTTTTTTTCTTTTAGAGAGAGTGAGAGTGTGAGTGGGGGAGAGGGACAGAGGGGGAAAGAGAATTTTAAGCAGGCTCCATGCTCAGCAGAGTCCAACACAGATTCCACGGCCCTGGGATTATGACCTGAGCCAAAATCAAGAGTAGGATGCTCAACCAACTGAGCCACCCAGGTGTCCCTCAGTGAGATGAATTCAAATCCCACTCTCCCTCATCATTACTTAGTTCCCTGAGCTTGTCTCTTCCTCTACAAAATGGGCATAAGAATAATTACATCATGGGGTTGCTGCCCATGCACTTATTCTAAAGCATTTGGCACAGCTCTGGCACATGGTGCTAGTATACCTGGAATTAGAGCTAGGGAGGAAACTGGTGTTCACACAGTGACTAGCAAGGGAGATAGTGCAGCAGCTAGGAACAGGGCATCTGGAGGTATAGACTGGATTTGGATCTCAAAGCTACTACTTACAACCTACTTAGCCCCTATCTCCGTTTCCTTAGCTGTAAGTGGGCACAGTATTACCTCCTCAAGGAGCTGCTGTGAGAATAGAGTCGGATGGTACATGTACAGTGTGCAGTATATACCTAATACTTTCTCAGAGCCCCATAAATGTTATAATCGGGTGAGGGGTGGGGATGTGGAACTGAAGAGATTTGCCCTTTCCATCTGCAGTGGCACGCTATACAGAGGTAGAGACACACAGCAGGGATTGGACATGAAGCCAGAACTTGGGAAGTAAACGTGAGGCTGGAGGTAGGAGTCACTGGCACAGAGGCAGATGAGCCAAGAATGAGCGCATAAATTGGCTTAAGGAAACAATCAGACAAACCCAGAATAAAGGGCATTCTAGAAGCCAGAGGGCTGGGACTCTCAAAAAGTGTCATGGAGGGGCACCTGGGTGGCTCAGTCGGTTAAGCGGCAGACTTCGGCTCAGGTCACCATCTCGCGGTCCATGAGTTTGAGCCCCGCGTCAGGCTCTGTGCTGACAGCTCAGAGCCTGGAGCCTGTTTCAGATTCTGTGTCTCCCTCTCTCTGACCCTCCCCCGTTCATGCTCTGTCTCAAAAATAAATGTTA
Organism: Felis catus; assembly: GCF_018350175.1. Classification (NCBI taxonomy): domain Eukaryota; kingdom Metazoa; phylum Chordata; class Mammalia; order Carnivora; family Felidae; genus Felis; species Felis catus. The sequence goes on from NC_058368.1 coordinate 140,991,059, forward strand.
AAAAAAAAAAGTGTCATGGAAAAAAAAGTAATAAGGGAGCTATTCTAGACCAAAAGAGACTAAAGTTATCAAAAAGTAATGTATGAACCTTGATTGGACCCTGTTTTGTAAGAAAGATAAAAAGACATTTTTGAGACAATGGGGAATTTTGATTAAGGACTCTGTATTAGAGGCTATTAGGATATATAGACTGAAATACTTCAGGATGAAATGCCATGTATGTTTGGGATAGAGGGCAGAGAAAATAAGGCAATATGTTAACAAGTGTTCAGTCTAGGTGGAGGGTATATGTGGGTGTTCATTTTACTAGCAAGATGAAGGCTCAAAACAAATTATATTCAGCTTACGGGTCCAGTGTAGAATGGGAAGCTGACCTCCAGGAAAGGACTTAAGTATGGGGAGGAAATACAGGCAGCAAGGATAACTGGACCCGTCTTGGGTAGTGTTAAGCTGGCGACAGTCAAGCTGGGCAAATCCTTCTTTTTAGTACAAGGGGAGACTTGTTGCTGAGGAACCAGAGTAGTCTGGGGAAGAGAGGGAATGAGTCAGAGGAAAGGAGAAACGGTAATGGAGCAAAGGTCCAGTAAAGGTGGAAGAGGAATGGAGGCAAACGGGAAGAAGTAAAGGTGACCTCAGATGGGAGAGATGTCTTCTCTTGTGGCCCACAAGTGAGGACTGTTTTGTGGGGAACCAAGCTCCCTTCCTAAGGAGGGAGGAGCTCATGTTTTGCTAGTATGGAAGCGTAAGGCACAAACGCAGCACAGCTGCCACTGGGTCTTAAACGGAAAGGGAACAGCTGGGGTGCGCTCTCTTCAAGCTGGGGAGCAAACAGGGGTTCTCCCAGATTGCTCTGATGAGGCACTAGGATGACAGGGTAAAGAACAGTTGTGGAGGTTAAATGGCCCCCTTTTCAGAACCTCGTGCCTGGCAAAGTCAACTTGCCAAAGATTTATTCATGAGGAAACGAATAAAACTCTCCTTGGATAAAACGCTTGATCCTCATTTCCGTGCTCCCTCCACCCTGGGTTGCCCTGGCGGGTGTCCAGCCACGTGGTGTGGCAGTCTTTGGTACGGATGGAAGTTACAGGACTCCGGGTAATATAGGACCGAGCTGTCCTTCCGAAAGGAGTTGCAGGAAAACCACCTCCTTGCACCGAAGCCCAACAGCAAAGGAGGCCCCTGGAGCTGGTGCTCCCAGGCATCCCGGGGCGTGGCGGGGCACAGAGCGTTAAGTGATTTTTGGTTCTACTCTGGTTTCCTAAGTGCTTCTCAAGGGTCCACATTTGGAGATCTTGGTGGGCCTGAGATTCAGCTCCCAGGTGAGGCTGATCCGTGGACCACTGAGTAGCGCTGGCACGGGAGGGGTTGGGAGTGGAAAGCGGCCCAGACCTACAGGACCTTGGTAATTATGTAGCCGTCCCTCTCCCCCAAGGGCTCTTCTTTGAGCGGAGTCTGCAGCAGCGGAGTAGAGGCCAAGGCCAGGGCGCCCTCGCGGCGGCTCACTTCCCGCAGCCGCCCCTGCAGCGCCTCCCTCTCGGCCTGCAGCTCCCGCCGCGCCTGGGCCGCCGCGCGCTCCTCCTCCTGCAGGGCCCTGCGCCTCAGCTCCAGGGCGCGCTCGCCCTGCTCCACCGCCGCCTCGCGCCGCGCCAGCTCGCGCTCGCGCAGGCTGCAGCGCACGGCCAGCGCGCCCATCTGCTCCAGCAGGCGCGCCCAGTCGCCCTCGGCCGAGGGCCCGCGAGGAGGCGGCGGCGGCGGCGGCGGCAGCGGGCCCGGGGCGGCGGCCGGCGAGCTGCGGGCGGAGCTCTTCTCCAGCTCCCGTCGATGCGCGCTCTTGAGGTGCCTCCACAGCGCCGGGGTGCCCGAGTGGAAGCCCGGGCCGCGGCTCACCTGCTCCCCGCACAGCCGGCAGGTGGCCCACTGGCCCGCCGCGTGGCCCGGGCGCGCGGGGGCCAGGTGAAAGTAGCCCCAGGCCTCGCAGTAGGGCGCCCCCAGGCGGCCGGGAGGGGCCGGGGCCAGGCCGGGACACGGGCCGCCCTGCGCCGTAGCGTCGTCTGGCGCGCCGCTGTCTTCCATGGGCGTCGTCGGCTCCTCACTCCTCATTCTCTCCGCGGCGGCGTCTGCATTCGAGGGAGAAACAGGTAAGGGCAGCCGCCAGCCACACACCCACACCCACACCCACACCCACGCTCGCAACTGAGGAAACCCCTTCCGTTCGGGTAGTACCTGGGGTTCTTTTTCAGTGTTAACGGTTTATTCCTCAGAAAATGTTCAACGCGTCCAGGCCTTCTTCCCTGAACTAGGAACGCTCTTCAAAATCACGTGGGTTCGCAGCTAGCGGGTAGTTACACTAAAAACTGGGAAGCCAAGCTTCTTCAGTGGAAAAACCAGCTAAATAAGTGCTCTTGTATGTATGAGTTTTAACTTTTTATTTTATTTTTTTAATGCTTTTATTTATTTTTGAGAGAGAGCGTGAGCGGGACACGGGCAGAGAGAGGGAGAGACACAGTCCAAAGCAGGCTCCAGGCCCGGAGCTGTCAGCACAGAGCCCCACATGGGCTCGAACTCATGAACTGTGAGATCATGACCTGAGCTGAGCTCACAGCCTTAACCGACTGAGCCACCCAGGCGCCCCTTTCCTTTTCTTCTTAAAAATGTACTGCCTTTTCAGAATAAGAGCAAGGCTCCGTTTTGTTTTCTTCTCTTAGTGTTAGGGAACAAACTGTAGAAACGAACTGAAAAGAAAGCTTTGGGAATGAAAAATGTGTTTCTTACACTTTAGGGGGGAAAGTGCCAGTTGAACAGCCTTTTAAAAACCTCTCAGTGAGGGAACTTTTTTCAAAATAAGTCTTTGTTTTGTGAATTTAAAAACAACGTGCTTATGAGGAAAATGGCAGCACTAAAAACCACTAAAACTTTAGTTTTAAAAATGTATGTCTTTAGGAAAACAAAAATACAAAGCAGTTTTCTAAATCGTTACCTTTAAATTAGGTATTAGGCCACGTCCTGTCGGCCTTGGGGGGTCCCTGTCATTGCCTCATGGTTTCCAGCCAATGTAAGTTCTCAGGTGGACACACTGAGCAGGAATCCTGAGTTCTGAAGAACCATCAGCAGTGCTAGGAGTAAATTCAGAGGACAGGCAGTGAGTAAAAGAAATTCAGCAAACCGCCCCCTCAACATAGATACTAGAAATGCTGGCTAGCACCATGTTCGAGTGTTCATGTTTTTCTGACCCTGTCACAGGTGCTCCAGTTACAAAACAAAATTTGTTTTCTTTATAGCTCATCACAATGCAGTGTTCCCTTCTATATATTTAAAAGATAAAAGGCTTGATCACTACTTTTAATGAAGGAAGAAAATAAAGAAAAGTAAGAGCTACTTGCTCTGTCCAACGTGTATGTTGTTAAAAGGATCCAAACACAACCCAATGACTGTCGCTACAAAGTCTTTTCTGTTAAAACAATTTATAGCAATAACCTACCAACCGAGGGGGAATAGAAAAGGTGAAGTTGATTCTTCAGAAAGTAGCTTCACAAAGGACCAAATGTGTGATTCTAAACAACTTTGTTCTGGAACTTTAAAAATAGTAAGAGAACACGTGGAAGACTTGGAGCTCTTCTGAGAATTTATTTCAGGGGGAATATCAAGGCCAAGATGCGCCGTGAGATAGCCAGTGCCCATTCATACTGTCAGGCTTTGAACCAGCAGCAGTGAAGATGATAAAGTTCCAGAATCTTTTTGGTTAAACGTTAACTGGGAATGATGGAAGGCAAAGTTGGAAAAATAAGTTGCTATAATAGCAGTAGTGTTTAGCGTAAGCTTTTATTTCAATTGCTAAGATTCTTGTTACAGATACATTACAGTTTTCCAAAGCTCACTTTTCCCCCACCAAGCAAGTCTAATCAGGCTCAGGCATGACCTTTAACATATTGCTCGTATTTTTAAAAAAAGAAGGAATTTACCAGAATCATCAAAAAAGACAAGTAAGTACCAGGCTTCTTCTAACAAAAGAAATAGCTATTTGCATATCTTCTGATACATTAGGCATTGATTTGAATATGGTTACTCATGAAGGCCAATTATTATAAAACATCTTTAAAAATTAAAGGCCAGACTTCCTCCAAGAGATTTACTAAATCCCTGAAGTCCACAAAAAGGGAGTAACAGGATGAGGAGGGGAGCTACAGACCACTTTCACGGATAATTTTCTTTACGCTTAGTAAACATTATGGTTATATAACATTATGGGTAGTCAACAGACCAGATTTTAGTATTAGACTTTGTTTTTGTTACCCAAATTTACCTAAAAAAAATTTTTTTTAGAATTCCATTTCGTCTACATTGGAATCTTCTCTTTTCAGAGTTCCTTGTTTTATTGCTAAACATAAACAAAAGTGGAGAGAATAGTATTATGAATCCTTGTTTTTTTATAAATTAAAAGAGATTTAAAGGTATTCTAGAATATCAAGACTATTACTTTGAATTCTGATATGCTTTCTTGAGCTGGGGGTTGAAAACTATGCATAAGCTGTAGACTGTCTTACCTGTGCCACACTCTGAGAGTGATCATTACTGATGTGCCCCTAAAAGTACCAGAGGTGAACAATTAGTCATGCTTTACCTCCCTGCAAGATGTCTCTGGGTTTCTTCAAAATCTGGGATGCCCAGAGGAGTGCCACATACATGAATGCCATCTGTTACAAGAGTGAAGGTGGAAAAAAAAGAGTGAGAAGCACTGATTCTGATGTCTTAATCAGAATTAAGACTTAGTGGACTTAGACTTAGTGGACTGCCTCATCTGAGCCATGGACAAGCAGCACTACAAATGTCGGCCAGCACAGCGCTGCCCCTCCAAGGGCAGCAGAGGGACATCCTCTGCCTTGGCAGGCCTTCGCTCTCGGAGGTCTTAACCGGTGGAAGGCAGCACAGTGCTGAACTGCCTCACCTTCTCAGTCCTCCGCATACGGCTACATTCTGGTTCAATACAGTCTTCTGTTCAGACTAAGTATCTAAACGGTGACCAGCAGTCTGTGGCCACAAGTCATAACAGCCTTCCTAGTTCTGCTAAACAACCCCTCGGCTTGTTTCAACTTTTCCTACAGTGCAGAGGGAGGGAAGCCTCCTAGCCAACCATCTTGGCTTGGAAGAGAAGCCTTAGTTAGCATCTTCAGTCACAACCCTAATACACAAAGAGCTCTAACAAACTGTCAAGAAAAAGACAAATAACCCAATAAAAAAATGGGCAAGAAATATGAATAGGCAAATGACCTAAGAACAAAATTAGATGGCCAAGAAATATGTGAAAAGATACACATCACTTCTATTCAGGGAAGTGCTATTAAAGTAACAATAAGGTCTCAGATCCCTTGCACTAACAAAAATGAAGAGGTCTGTCAGCCAAAGCTAGAAGGGAGGCAAAGAAAAGGATACGTTCATACATTACTAGTGGAGATGTGAAGGCTTTTAGGAAAGCAATCTGGCAATTTCTATTAATTAAAATAAATATAATCAGGGATCCACTCCTGGGAATCTATTCTGTAGAACTAAAAGTACTAATACGTAAAGTAATGTATTAGGATATTTACTACAGTATTATCTGGGATGTCAAAAAACTGGAAACATGGGAACACCTGTCAGAAAAGAGCTGGGTAAATAATGTGTTCACACCAGGGAATTTTGTGCAGCCATTCAAAGCATGGATTGGAACTCTGCTAGATGACCTAGAGGGATTTCTGGAGGAACTCTACAGGGAGAAAAGTCAGATGAAGTATGTATAATGTCATGATTATTAAATAATATATAGATCTATGTAGGATATATTAAGATTTTATATATATCTGAAGAGAAATAAGGAGATACACTGTTGGTTGAGGGACGGTTGAGGGGGTGGCAGCTAGTGTGAAAGGAGAAAGGGAAGCATCCAACACAAAAGAGGAAAAAGGTACTAAGAAAGCATGCACATCTGTGGACACATTTAGGTAGACTACATATATGGCAGGGTCTGTACATACGTAGAGAGCAAGATGGAGTCACTCATGTCAGGCAAGGATGTAATGAATCAAGAAAGCAGACAAGGGTGATGAGCTGAGAACAGATAACTGCTAAAACTGTTAACAGCCTGGGGGCACCCAGAACTGATAACCAGCAAAACCAAGGGAGCCTGGAAGAAAGGAGAACCGATAATCATTAGACCCAGAAGAAGTCTGAAAGGGCTAGACTGATGAAACTCGTTTAAAAAGGGAAGATTGTTGAGGCAAACTGCCAGATTCTCCAGATGCTGACCCTTCCATGTCCCACTGGCATCAGGCAACTGCCACTGAAGGCTCTGCTCGTTTGATCTCTGAAAGCGATGGAGATCCTCCACTGCTTGAACACAGTAAGCAGGAAGCGCTGAGTGGACCCATACTGGTCAAGGCCTCATCCCAGCTGTGTGCTCATGGACTGACTTCGCATTTCATTCATTAACTTACCCTTACTGTATCTTTCTTGTTTTGCGTGTCATGTATGACGCCAAGTTAAATGCGTAGTGAAAGGTCTTTGAGTTTGGAGTTCTGAATCTGCTTTACAATTATGTTAACCTTGCTTTATGATTGAATAAAGCTGACATTGTGGAAAGACAGAACTTGTGTACATGCCTTCGCAGAGTGCTCGTGACAGCATAAATACAAAATAATTTAATGAAACAATCCTTGGGTATGTGAGCTCAGGCTGGGCTAAGCAACCTTAACTATGGAGACTGGAGGATCAGTCCGATGGGGCATAGGGTGCTGCCATCTGGCCGTGGAAGGAACCCAGTGTGGAGGGTTGCTCGATATCAGGTGGTTTGCTGTGCCCTGCCTGAGCAGGAGAGTCTCGATCCACACCTCACTCATCTCCCTAGCACAGGCAGGCATTCAAGGGACACTGCATTCAATGTAATGACTTGACTCTACTTTTCTTAGGCCCAGCTCACCAAGTCCCAATCTCCCCATCTGTCAAGGGAAATGATAAGATTATCTGCCTCTAAACTGGTGGCTGAAATCAAATAATGCAGATGATCTCACTATTGGACTCTCCAGTGCTATATCATATAAATTCAAGGCATGAGCAAACAGAAGCTACCAGCATTTACTGTTCATACATGCCCACATTAAGATCTTAGTAGCTAAAGGCAGTGTTATTTCTCTCTTTGACATTCTATTATTCACTACAATAGATAGTTTAAGTTGGAAGAATTCCCTTGAGGGTTTTTGAATATAAAAAACAAAGAATCACAGATCCACCTTCCCTCCCCAACCAAATTTATTTTCATTTCCTAAATTGACCTGCATGCAAATTTGGTTGCTCACCTCTCAGGTAGAAAATGATGGAGGAAAAAAAAATTGATGGGGAAGTCTGGTTTCCTAGAGCCCTTTGATATGCATTTCTTCCTTACCAAGTACCCAACAAAAACACACACCTATTAACGTATGGTTAGCTAATATGAAGAAAATGAAAAATAAGAACTCCCTAAATTTTTCCTTAGTTTTTTTTTAAGACAGAGGTGGTTTTTTTGTTTTGTTTTTATGTTTATTTTTGAGAGACAGAGAATATACACCTATGAGTGAGGGAGGCACAGAGAGAGAGGGTGACAAAATCCAAAGCAGGCTCCTCGCTGTTGGCACAAAGCCCAACATGGGGCCCGAACCCATGAACCAGGAGGTCATGACCTGAGCCAAAGTAGGACGCTCAACAGACTGAACCACCTAGGTGCTCTTCTGCTTAAACAGTTTTTAAATTATAAGAAAGATGCCAATGAATGTGATTATTTTGCTTACATCCATTCACTCCATCCATTCTCATTCAAATTGCTCATTGTGCACCTGCTCAGGGTCAGGCAAGGGCTTACTACCCAGGATGCCAAGAGAAGACCCACATAGTCCATCCCCTCCAGAAGCTTACCGTCTGGTGAGGAGAGGTGCTTCCAGCAATAATTCTGATACAGGTGGTAAAGGTCAGAGCAGTGTTCACTCATGAGGGTGAATTCCATCACACGGTGTCCATGCTGGGGAAAGGGTAGGCCTTGGGGGCCCTATATAACTGTTCATGCAGAGATTCCTGCTTCAGCATCTCTTCCCTTTCCACCTCCTTCAGGGCCCAAAAACACATTGCCACTAGTGCTAACTCTCACCAAGTTCTTTAGTCTTATAACTAGACCTCCAAGCTCACATTTTACTTTTTTTTAAGTTTATTTATTTATTTTGAGAGAAAGCAAGAGCATGAGTGGGAGAGGGGCAGAGAGCGGGAGACAGAATCCCAAGCAGGCTCCATGCTGTCAGCACAGAGCCTGACATGGGGCTCGATCTCACAAACCCTGAGATCATAATCTGGGCCAAAATCAAGAGTCAGACACTTAACCGACTGAGCCACCCAGGTGCCCTCCAGCCGATATTTTAAAATAAAATTTCTTCTTCTTCTTTTTTTTTTTTAACTAGGCTCCATGCCCAACATGGTGCTTGAACTCAAGACCCTGAGATCAAGAGTCGGGTGCTCTACCAACTGAGCCAGACAGGTGCTCCTAAAATACAATTTCTTGATGCTAAATGAAAGTAGCTAGGGGCACCTGGGTGGCTCAGTTGGTTCAGCCTCTGACTCTTGGTTTTGGCTCAGGTCATGATCTCTTGGTTTGTGGGTTCGACCCCCACGTTGGGCTCTGTGCTGACAGCATGGTGCCTGCTTGGGATTCTCTCTCCCTCTCTGTTTGCTTCTTCCCAGCTCATGTGCACATTCTCTCTCTAAATAAATAAGTAAACTTAAAAAAAAAAGTGGCTAGCATGAAATGAACAGAAGTTTTTTAGTCTGGTTTCAGAGGGAAAAAAGCTGAAAGAAAAGCAGATTTTTGTTATTTCATGGAAGAGGAGAGAGTAGTAGTGTACCACCCTCTGCTCTCTCCCAAAGGGAGTTTCATTTGAGTATCCACTATTTGGAAGGGATGGTAAGAAGTTAGTCTGTGGAAGATAATAAATTCACATGAATTACTTCAAACTGCATTTAAAGTTTTATTTGCAGTTCTCTGAAGTTCTAGTCTTCTAAAAACCTATCAGATTAAAATGCAGACTCTTCAGTATGACCCCCCTGAATACCAGTATAGAGAATAAGGGAGATCAAAACCTGGATGAGTAATTTGTGTAAATATGTGTGTATATGCATAAAAAACATGACTGGAACATTAAAAAATCATCCTATAAAACAAACTAATTTTTTTTATTTTGCACTTAAACCTGAACATAGGCAACATATTAGGCAGGCTAAAGGCCAAAGAACCAGGCAATGTTCTCAAAAGGGAATAACATGAATTATAGCTGTATTTGTCCTTCCACACCCAAGGCCAGTCACTTCAGATGGATTAATCTGGCAGGATTACAAACAAGTATGTGTAGGTTGAGCCTGGATTTTAGTAAGAAATTCACACTAATGCAAAATCCACACAGATTTGTGTGGAAACAATAAAAACATTTTCATTTACTTCATCCACCAGTAACTTTAATCAAAGCAGAACATAATAATTAAAACAAATAATTAGCCTTGACAATTGACCCAAATATCAAGAAAAACACAATTCATTCATCTGTTACTTGTCCATCTCTGTAGAAATATTAGTTTACTAATATTAACTAATGAATTAATCTGTTTATAAACAAATTGAGACAATTAGAAAAACTAGTCTGGAATCACCAGGCTGAAGACTTTGATGAAGTTAAAAACCAAGTAAAGTGTAGATACTTGGCTCAGGCAAGAAAGGGATAAGTGTGAAAATATTAGATAAAGGTTACACATGGACTTTAAAAAAATTTACTGGACCCACAACTAATTATATGGAGAGTCAGAGATGTTCTCTACATGTCTTAAGCCAAACTCTTAGATACCTCTACCATTAGCTAAAAGGCTCTGATGTATTCTCTATTAATGCATTTGTTTAAATGAAAATTTTCCACCCAAAGTGGACCTTTATTTCAGGCCTACATTACTTTAATACATATGTTCCTGAAAAGAAGGGTGTTGATCCATTTTGTCTTGTAAAATGCATACTTTGATATGAACTAGAAGAATTTAAAGCTGTCCTACTTTGAAGGCCTTTGTAACAAAGAATTTTTAATTGAGAATTTCCTTGTTTTGGCTCTTGGCCATTTTACACATTGTTGTATACTTTTTATTGTCCTTTGCCTCAAGCTATTTTTGGCCAAAAAGGGTGTACAAATAATTAATGCGAAGTGCATAAAATAATTACCCTAATTATGTTAATTTATTAAGCTCGCTCTACAACAGTTTCTCTTAAACACCCTATCCATGTAGTCTGGGCTAATTAGAAGTTCGGATGGTGGTTATTTTTTTCTTTCATGGAAGGAAAAATAATTTTGCTTGGTAAGCTTGGGGCATTTGGCTACTGTCAGTAGTTACAGCAAACTGCTCCTGTGTACTCAGAGAGGATCAGAAAATTCTTTTGTTTGAGCATCATGGAAGTGGGGGCAGGGATTGTTTGAGCATTTGGCTCGCATTCCGTTTTCTCTTCTCCAAAATTTGAGACCTTAAGATAATCTCAGAGAAAGAGCACACTACAGGGCACCCAACCACTTGCACTGTTAAAAGTGTGACTGCAAAAAAGGCAATTTTACTAAAAAGGAGAGCAGATGATTTTCGATATTCCCAGATAACTTTTTTGAAGGGATACTGTGGAGGAACAAAAATGAGGTGCTAAAAGAAGCTGATCGGTGCCTTTATTCAGACTTTGGGGCCACACGCATCTTTTACACCGGGGACAACCTGACCACAGCGAAGGAAGGGCACGTCCGGCGGCCTCTGCACCAGACAGCCTGTGATAATAGAGGACACTGGCGTTTGCGGGTCGAAGGCTCACCTGCGGCCCCGAGGCTTGTGGCTGGTCCCCTCCCCCCACCCCTGGCCTGCCGCGCCCTGACCCAGCCTCCGGGAGCGCCACAGCATGCGTGGTGGCGCACACTCACCCCATCACCCCCGAAGCGTGGCGGGAGCAGAAGGCGGGCTGGAAGTCTGGGATCGCCCGGTGGCCTCCAGGATCCTCGCAGACATTTTGTCCTGTGCGGAAACCACTGCGCGCGTCTCCCTTAAAGACACAGCGTTCAATTCACGCTTCTGGGGGTAAAAGTGGGGGTGGGGTGGTAACGTGTGGCCTATAGGGGAAAGGACGGGGGAGTCACTCCTTAACTATCCAGGTCCACGAGAGACAGACTTGTGGTTGCCAAGGTTTAAAAATGATACAATTGTTTAGTGCTTTTAGAAAATGTAATTTTTATTTTATACTTTTACATTAACCTTCCAAGACCTGGATTCCTATCTTGAGTCTGAGTGCAGTTTGCATCTTTTCAGGTTCAAGGAGTCTGATGGTTCAAGTTTTTGCCAACTGAACCACGGTCTGGACAGATAAAGGTTGGGCTCGTTGGTGCTCTAAAACTTAACAACGCTAGCTAGTGGTATCAGTCACCTTTTCATGGATTATGTTGAGGTAACAACCCCTACAACTCAGTGATTTACAATAACAAAGATTCATTTCTCAAGCAAATTATATCTGCTGCAGGTATCTTTGGCTCTATTCCACTAGTTTCATTCACTCCAGGCTCCAGGTTCAAAGATCAACTTTTTTGGGACACACTCACCTCACCACGTGCTGGAATCAACTTTGAGGGAAGAGGAGTCCTGGTTTGTAGTGTTTGCTGTTTCCATGATGTAAATACTCACCTATGATGTAAAAACCCACCATGGCCGATTTCAAGCTACTTTTAACAAGCTACTGTTAACAAGTTTAACAAGTGGCTTGCCAAATTTCTGGAAATGTTACAGTCAGCTCTTATACACCACTGGTAGGTGCTGCTCTTAAAACTTAAAACACATTCTGTGCACCTCAGTTCTGCTCACATTTTATTGGCCAAAGCAAGTCATATGACAAAGCCTGTTGTCAGTGGGGCCAGAAAGTACACTCTCAAAAGGAAACCTTGCAAGTTATATGACAATGGGCAGAGATTGTATAATTCTCTTAAAAGGAGGACAGGAAAGGGGCGCCTGGGTGGTGCAGTCGGTTAAGCGTCCGACTTCAGCCAGGTCAGGATCTCGCGGTCCGTGAGTTCGAGCCCCGCGTCGGGCTCTGGGCTGATGGCTCAGAGCCTGGAGCCTGTTTCCGATTCTGTGTCTCCCTCTCTCTCTGCCCCTCCCCCGTTCATGCTCTGTCTCTCTCTGTCCCAAAAGTAAAATTAAAAAAAAAGTTGAAAAAAAGAAAAAAATTAAAAAAAAAAAAAAAAGGAGGACAGGAAATTTTTGGTTACAATAATATAGTCCACTTATATGCTTTGCTTCAAGTAGTTTTTTTTCAACCTTATTTTTTCTATAAATTAGACATTTTTCTAAGTTTCAAAGCCTATTAATGAAATTTCTCCTTACCATTCCAAGAATGGTTTCAGAAGAAACTGGTTGGATGTCTTAAAAGGGATAATTTTGCAATGTGAAGATTAACTATCAGGTTAATGTTTTTCTGCTCAGAAGGATACTTAATGTTGTGGATGTCTGCTTAAAAGAATAGTAACTAGTATAAATGAATCTGGTTAAGTCATCTCTTATTCATGGCTTAATTCATAAACAAAATTTTAAAGTTTATTGTTATCTGGCAATCCTTTTAACAAGAGGCTTTATTTATTAAAAAAAATTTTTTTAACGTTTATTCTTGACAGAGAGAGAGAGAGCATGAGTTGGGGAGGGGCAGAGAGCGAGGGAGACCCAGAATACAAACAGGCTCCAGGCTCTAAGCTGTCAGCACAGAGCCCGACACGGGGCCCGAACTCATGGACTGTGAGATCATGACCTGAGCTGAAGTCGGGCGCTCAACCAACTGAGCCACCCAGGCACCCCTATTTATTTATTTATTTTTAACGTTTATTTATTTTTGAGAGGCAGAACAGAGCGTGAGCTGGGTCAGAGAGAGAGGGAGACAGAATCCAAAGCAGGCTCCAGGCTCTGAGCTGTGAGCAGAGCTGACAGGGCTCAAACGCACTGACCATGAGATCATGACCTGAGCTGAAGTCAGATGCTTAACCGACTGAGCCACCCTGGTGCCCCTAACAACAGGCTTTATTACTTTGAGTACTTTAAAAATCATGTAATGAGGTACATGATATTTTCATTAGTTCATAGAATAGTTTTTACTAAGTGCTGGTTGTGAACAAAGCACTGTCCTAAACCCGAGTAGGAGTCTGGAAATTGGAGAGACCATTCCTGCCCTCAGGAAGATTATACTTCAGTAGGACAGTAAGACAAATTCAACTCCAAGAAGAAAGTGGAAAGTTATATAAGAGGAAACATTCAAGTGACACACCAATTTGAGAACAGCTCCTTTTTTTTTTTTTTTTTTTTTTTTTTTTACTGGCAGCTCCTTTTTTTTTTTTTTTTTTTTTTTTTTTTTACTGGCAGCATTTAACCAAAATTTGAAAAAGGGTAGGATTTGGACTCTTGAAATTACATGTTTGTTATCCTAGCAAGATGTGTTTTGGATTTGTTTTCAAAGTCCAGAGAAACAGAGTCTGTTTGTCTTCTGGGTTTGATTCAATGCCTAAACTTTCTTATAATCTAAAACCTCTTTCTTATAGTTTTAAATTAACTTTTAAATAAATTATAAAATATTTCTCAAATACCTAATAACTCTTCTTCTTTGCCCCACACTTTTCAAGTTTCAGCAAGAAAAATGCTCTTCAATTCTTGTTTTGGTAGTGGCAGTTCATCACGCATTTATTTTTTTTTTAAGTTTATTTATTTATTTTGAGAGAGAGAGAGAGAGAGAGAGAGAGAAAGAAAGAATATGAGTGGGGTAGGGACAGAGAAAGAGGGAGAGAGAATTCTAAGCAGGCTCCACACTGACACAGACAGAGACTGACGTGGGGCTTGAACTTTTGAACTGTGAGATCATGACCTGAGCTGAAATCAAGAGTCAGATCCTTAACTGACTGAACCACCCAGGAGCCCCCATCATACATTTAACAATAAAAAAATAACATTTAGTTTTCATCAGAAGACCTCATTTCTCTCCCCTCCTCTGGAAGTTGGCAAAGCATTAAGACCTGCATTTCATTGGTAACATGGAATATTTACTCACCAGATGCTTGCCAAAGATTATAGCCTTGAAATCTGCTGTCTGACCTTACCAAAAACCCATTGTGAGAAAACTATTTATGGAAATTACCTCAAAGACATAAAATTATAGAGCTGTGTACTTGGACCATACTCTTTTGGTACATTCTATATGTGCTTTTGGTCTGTAGTTTCCTTGTGGCATTTTTGTCTGGTTTTGGTGTCAGAGTAATACTGGCCTCATAAAATGAGTTGAAAAGTATTCTTTCCTCCTTTCTGGAAGAGTTTGCAAATAACTGGTGTTTGTTTGTTTGTTTGTTTCTTTGTTTGTTTTTAATGTTTGGTAGAATTCAACAGTGAAGCCATTTGGGCCTGGGCTTTATGAGTAGTTTTTTAATTACTAATTTAATTATTTCATTTGTTATAGGTCTATTCAGATCGTCTCTTCCTTCTTGTTTTCTTTTTTAAATTTTTTTAAAAATTTTATTTTAGTGAGAGAGTATGCCCAAGTGGGGGAGAGGGGCAGAGGGAGAGACAGAGAGAATTGTAAGCAGGCTTTACGCTCATCATGGAGCCCAACGTAGGGCCCAGTCCTTGACCCTGGGATCACGACCTGAGCCACAATAAAGAGTTGGACACTCAACTGGTTGAGCCACCCAGGTGCCCCCATCTCTTCCTTCTTGAGTCAGTTTTGGTAGTTTGTATCTTTCTAGGAATTTGTCCATTTCATCCAAGGTGCCTAATGTGTTGATGTACAGTTGTGCCTATTATTCCTTAATTAACTTTTATTTCTGCAAGGTTGATGGTAATGTCTCCTTTTTCATTTCTGATTCCTAGATGTGCAGCTTGTAGGAAATAGCTGCATAAAATTTCTTATTGGGGCTAGTGTCATGATGTCATCCACATGTTGTCCATTGATTCCTACAGTGGTTTTTTTTTTTCTGTAGGATGTAGAGGAGACCATTCTCTGATCTCTCAGTGTCATAAAAAGCTGTGCATCCCCTGAGCAAATAGGACTGTTTAATCCTGTGGGCACTGTGGATCATTCCACAAACTGTTTCCTTGCTTCAGCTGCTAGGAAGAGACTGAGTCAAATATGGGATGCCTACTCTATTAGTTTTCTAGCGCTGCTGTAACAAAGTACCACAAACTCATTGGCTTAAATAATTGGAATTTATTCTCTCATAGATCTGAAGGTTATAAGTCCGAAATCAAGGTGTCAGCAAGGCCATGGTCCCTCTAAAACCTGTAGAGAAAATCCTTCCGTGCTTCTTCCTAGCTTCTGGTGGTGGTGACCAGCCATCCTTGCTTTCTTTGCAGCTGTATCACTCTAGTCTCCACCTTTCTTGCACATGATCTCCTTTGTGTGTCTGTATGCAGGTTTCCTTCTTATAAAAACCCCAGTCATATTGGATTAAGCCCTATCTAATGACCTCACCTTAACTTGATTACATCTGCAAACATTCTATTTCCAAATAATAACCCCAGGTTTGGTACCTGGACTTAAGACGTCACCATATCTTTTTCTAGGGGGAAGGATACACAATTCAACTTGTAACACCTACCAGTTCCTGTGCTAATCTTTTATTTTCCTTTTGTCCTGATGCCCTGGAATACTTAGTTTTTTCTTAATTATATGCATCTTGGCAGAATTTGAAGGAAAGAAGGCAGAAAGGAAGGAAAAAAGGAGGGAAGAAAAGAGAAAAAGGAAGGGAGGAAGAAAAGTTTGCCAAGAGAAATCAGACACGGAACTTGGAGAACAGAGTTGCTGGAATGGGGAATGGAATGGGGAAGACTGACTGGAAAAGTGTTCTCAGAATTACTCTTTTAGGAGGACTACAGCTTAGCTGACCTAGAGAAAAGTGGAAGGTAATTTGAAGAGCTGAGAATTGGGAGACAGGTATGATCTAGCTACCTTTAAAAAAGTATGTATTTACTTACTTCATTACTTATTTAATTCCAGTATAGTTAACATACAGGGTTATATTAGTTTCATGTGTACAGTACAGCAATTGGACAATTCTATACATTATTCATTGCTCATCTGATAAGTGTACTCTTAATCTCCATCACCTATTTCACCCATCACTCCACCCACCTCCCCTCTGATGACCATCAGTTTGTTCTCTATAGTTAAGAGTCTGTTTTGGGTTTGTCTCTTTTCTTCTTTGTTCATTTGTTTTGCTTCTTGAGTTCCACATATGAGTGAAATCACATGGTATTTGTCTTTTTCTGACTTATTTCACTTAGCATTATACTCTCTAGCTCCATCCGTGTTGTTGCAAGTGTCAAGATTTCATTCTGATCTAGCTACTTTTTAATACCCATATTAATAGATATCAGGTTTTGTGGTGCTTGAAAGCATACACAGTATTGAGAACCCATGTATTCTAGTTATTGGGGACACAGACCCATAAATCATTGATTTAATGCATACAATTTACCTTAGAGGACAGCATCTATCCCTACAGGATATTCCCTAAATGACATCTTAGCTGACCGTTTAATAGGTTGTTCTAATGGTATATCAGGCTAGTTGCTTCTGGATGTGTATATTTTATAGAATCAGCCAAAGATGCCAAATAAACCAACATTTCCTCTTTCATCTGTTCCTCATCTTAATCCATTACAGGTGAGAATCTTTCTCCTGCTGTTACAGCCCACCAAGAGTTATCATCACTCCCTTACAACCAGAAATGGGGTTCTTGTTACCATCAGGTGGGTAAACAACCCAGGTCCAGAATCCCATCCTGAGGTTTGGAGGTTCTAAGCTTCTCCTTTCTGGGACCACTCTGGTACCTACTCTCTTAGCTTCGGTCCCCCCAAATGCAGTGACTGAGACAAGAACTGAATGCAGGTGGTCTGAGAGGTGACCATGGGAAGTGAGGCCCCGGCAACAGGGAGAGTAAGAAAGAAATGCACACCAAGATGAAGAGGCTTAGTTTGTTAACTATAAATGTGTCTTTCAAATAATGTTTTCATTTTATACTTGGTATTACACTTGTAACAAAACTTATTCCCACATAGTAGACTATATTCAATCCTCACCTCTAGGTTTTTTCAGACCCAACTTCTTCATTTTTTATGTCTATCATTTTCTGTCATCTAATGTTTAGAAAAAATGTTCACATAGATTTTATGCTTTTTTCATTGGTTGGCTTTTTGCTTGAAGATTTATGAAACTTTTAGATGTATCTTTGAACCTTTACATTTTCACTCTAATTACATATAAATGCACTTTTATTTTTTGTTCGAAATATAATGAACTAAGCTTGAAGTTTGTCCTGAAGGAAGTTTTAAGCAAGAGCATTGATAGTGACATTTATATTTTAAGTATACCGCCTTGGGGAAGTAGTGGGACTGTGTTTGAAGAACACAAACTAGAGACCTGTAGGCCTGTTGGAGTATTGCAATATTGTGGACCAGAGCTGAGACCTTTTTAAGATTCACACTGTTCAGTATGCAGCAGAAAGTAATAACCAAGAGAACAGTTGGATGATGGCTTAGTAATAAGTAACCCCCCCCATCTCCCTGCTATCTTTTACCTGCCTCAGTGTCCTTGAAGAGACTGAGCTCCTGCTCAGACAGTAACACGCCTGTGTACTCACCTCTAGAAAGTAGTGCTTCCCAGGGGGCCTTTTCCAGGTCACTGGAATGAGAAGAAAGCACTGGTGGCGGCCCTTCCTATGGGAATTCTCAGAGAAGCATTAGACAAGGATTTCTATTTCTCAGAACTGTTAGGAAGAAACAGTACAAGGATTTATCTCAGAATTTCAATACCTTTGCAGAATCCATTGATTCCCTATCCTGTGTTCTGTTGTGGTCTATGTGCATCCATTCGCCATGGACCACTCCATGCCTCTGACTGTGGGAGGCTTGCAGGGCGCACTTGATAACATTTTACATTTTTCTTCTCTTAGG
The DNA here is from genome assembly GCF_018350175.1 of Felis catus. NCBI lineage: Eukaryota > Metazoa > Chordata > Mammalia > Carnivora > Felidae > Felis > Felis catus. The sequence goes on from NC_058368.1 coordinate 141,009,080, forward strand.
GCTGTAAAATTCCTCGTAAAGGCCCATGGTGCACTTTCTGGCCACTTCACTTGGCCCCAAAGTTGCAATTTCTGTGAACATACATACAGTTGAATGGACAAAATCAAACCTTGTTGCTGTGAGACGCACTGAGGAATGTTTACGTCTAAAGTCAGGACTACCTTTTTGTTTACTACCACATCTTGAAGGGAAGAAAGGGAGGCCAGGAAGAAAGAACACACAAGAAAACACATGGAGAGAGGACACCTGGGTGGCTCACTCGGTTAGGCATCTGACTCTTAATTTCGGCTCAGGTCATGATCTCACAGTTGTGAGTCCGAGCCCCATATCGAGTTCTGTGCTGGCAGTACAGAGCCTGCTTGGGATTCTCTCTCCCCTCTCTCTCTGCCCTTACCTTACTTGATCTCTCTCTCTCTCAAAAGTAAATGTGTAAACTTAAAAAAAAGTGTTAAAAAAAAAGACAAGGAGATATGATGCAGCAGTGCAGGCCTTACTGTTCTTACACAGAGTCCTTAGCGAGGGTTATGCTTACAAAGTGACGTGTTGGGTGCTGCTCCATTGGCCACTTGCTCCAAATATTGGCGACAGCGGGGGAAAGTGGGGGTGTTGTGGACTGCTTGTTTAAAGCACCTGTGTGGCTGGTTAGTGTGAGCATCTAGAGGCTTATCTCACCACAACCCCAGGGGTCTGTGTCCCCAGCTGTGGTCAGAGTTGATGTGACCTGACCTGGTGTCAGACATTCCTCACAAGTTTCAGAAGTTCTTACCAACTCCTTTTGCCAAAGAAGAAAGACAAACTTGCACAAAAGACCTGGTTGGGCTATTTCTTGACATAATTATAAAGAATAGCAACAATAAGGATCCTTTGATTTTCTTTTGTGTCTGTTTTACAATAGGAGAAAAGGAAACCATTGCATGTATGGCTTGGGTCTGCAACCAGAGGTCTGATTAACAGGTCTAGGGTTTATCATACTATCCTCAGAAAGACAGGATCAGAATGCTGTGGCCTACTGGCTCTGGCTCTGGCTGCTTGGGAAGATCCAGCCTACCTCAATGTATGAATGATTTAGTTAATCCAGAACCTTCCTCCATGCCCAGCCAAACCTCATTCTCATTCCTCGAGTCACCACTCCTATGAAGACTTCTTAGACTATACCAGTTTATGGTGGATCTCGCTCATTTAAATTTCTCCTGTCCTCCAGGTTGGTATCATGCATGTACACATTCGCATTGTATCTTAGAAGCTAGCCTTGCCTTCACAGCTCAAGTATAGCTGACGCTTGCACGACACAGGGATTGGGGCATTGACCCCCTCCTGTGAAGTCAAAGTCTTCACATAAGTTTTGACTTCCCAAAAACTTAACTACTGATAGCTTACTGTAAATCAGAAGCCTCACCAATAACATAAGCAGTCAGTTGACACATATTTTGTATGTTATATGTATTATATACTATATTCTTTCAATAAAGGAAACTAGAGAAAAAATATTATTAAGAAATCACAAGGAAGAGATGTACATTTATAGTTCTGTGTTGGTAAAAAAAAAAAAAAAATCCACATATAAGTGGACCTGAGCAGTTCACACTGTGTTGTTCAAGGGTCAATCATATGATGATCTTAGTGGCAGGAATCAGATCTCATGTTTTATACATTCTGTCCATAAAGCCTAGCACAGTGCTATAGAAATAGTAGGTTTCAGTAAACAGTTGGAGGAGTTGAAAATTCAAAGCATAGACTATCCTACTTATATGAGGTACTCAGAGAAGTCGAACTCAAAGAGACAGAAAGTCGGGGTGTCTGGGTGGTTCATTCGGTTAAACATCTGAATTTGGCTCAGGTCATGACCTCACAGTTCATGAGTTCGAGCCCTACATCAGGCTCTGTGCTGACAGCTCAGAGCCTGGAGCCTGCTTTGGATTCTGTGTCTCCCTGTCTCTCTGCCCCTCCCCCCATCATACTCTGTCTCTCTTTCTCTCTCAAAAAGAAATAAAACACAAAGTAAAATTAAAAAAAGACAAAGTAGAAGGGTGGCTGCCAGGAACTGGGAGGGCAGGAAAATGGGAGTTAATGTTCAATGGGCACAGAGTTTCAGTTTAGGAAGATGAAAAAGTTCTGCAGATGGTTGGTGGGTGAGCAACGTGGATGTACTTAATGCCACGAAAAGGGTTTAAAAGGGTTAATATGGTAAATATAACCACAATAGAAAAAATATTTCTAAAAGTCACATTCTATAGAAATCTGAGGCTCTTCCCTTGTTCTACTCTCAGCTGCCTTCCCTGGTAACCCTGTGCAGGGTCAATACTATGGGTGAACGAAATTACCAGTTTGATGGGCTTGCTGGGTAGGCTCAAGGGACTGGGTTCAGCTCTCACTTGCCAGCTCCATGGATAAAAAAAAAAAAAAATGAGAACGTTTGTACCAGGCTTTTAGTTTAGATTTGTTTTTGTAATTTGTGCCTACACAAGAATGGTTAGGAGGAGTCCAAATCCAGACCAAGCAGTGTTACAGTTGCCCTCAAAGTAAGGGCAAAAAGCTAGTGATGATGTGAATATGGGCAAGTTACTTAGGACCTCAGCCAGAAACACAGCTGCCAGAAGCTCCTTTGCTCTCAGGCTCTTCAAGTGCGAAGAATCTTGGGACCCAGCTTGGCTGGCTTTCTCCCCTGTGTGGTCAGAGGGACGGGTTTGGCTGCTCTTACTTGACTCAGAGTGGGGGAGGGAGTTTTCCCAGTGAAGAGTTCTGTGTCCTGAAATAAAGGGGTGTTGGGCCAAGAGAAATAGCCACCCCACACTGAGCTTTGTGCTCTGGGCAAGGCAAAGAAAAATCAGCCAGGGGCCCTGCCCTCAAGTATCTTGTTCTTTAATCATTAATGACCTGTATGTCTGTTTTCAAAGAACAGTTGTTGTATGTTTCTTCTTTTCTTTTTTTTTTTAATTTTTTAAGTTTATTTATTTTGAGAGAGACAGAGAAGCATGAGTGGGGGGGGGGGAGAGAGAGAGAGAGAGAGAGAGAGAGAGAGAGAGAGAGAGAGAGAGAGAGAGAATGAATCCCAAGCAGGCTTCCAGCAAGTGCAGAGCTCAACATGGGGCCCAATCCCATGAAACCGTGAGATGATGGCCTGAGATGAAACTGAGAGTCAGATGCTTAACCGACAGAGCCACCCAGGTGCCCCTGTTTCTTCTTTTCAAAGGGAGTTGAACACTTTGATCTTAAGGGTTTTTAAGTCGGCATCTAAAATCATTTGACTTTGTTTAATAAGGGGGACTTACCAGGTTGTGGAAGTGAAAATGCTTCATGAAAAATGCTTGAAATGAACTCAAGGCCACATTAACATTTGATCTCCACCTCCAAACAGAAGCTATTTTTACATTCCTATTTACTAGTATGATATACTATAAACATTTTTCCCCATGACTCAATAAGATGGGATATTTTTCTCCTTTCTTCAGATAGTTCTCAATTTCATTGTGACACAGAGTTCCCATTTTCCCCCATAAATTGCATATTTATAGCACACAGGAATAGCCGGAATGCCATGTCTCTCAAAAGTACTTCTGTATTTGAATTATAGAGAAAATGACTTGATACAATTCTGAACTTTGGGCACTCTTGATATAGCTGGAGCGGGGGAGAACAGGACTCCGTGTTCCAGGCCTGGGTCCTGTTTGTTCAGAAAACTGTCCTCTGAGCCTGCCCCCAACAGTGTGCACTTGGTGTAGGGTGATGAGGGGAGGGACCAGTGTAGGCAGTCGGAAGCAGAGCTCGTTCACAAGCAAAGTCAGTGTGGTGGTTAAGAACACAGGCTTTGAACATGGTGCTTGGGTTCAGCTTTGCCATATACTAGCTCTGAAAGCTTGGAACGGTTCCTTAGCTTCTCTGCTTCCTTCGCTTTTTCCTGTCTAAACTGCATAACAGAAGGAGTCACACTTAGCATTATGACAAGAATGGAATATGATAGCACATGAAAAACTCTCACCACAGTGTTTGCCCAGAGTGAGTCATTAGTCAACCATGGTAGTTGTCCCTGAATGAGTTATAAAGCAGCACAAGGGATATTTTCTGTTCATTGTACCCTTCTTCCCCTTCCTCCTGAGACCGGCTCAGCTCCCTACTTGGGATGAGGTGCCCTTTATTCCCTTGAGAAAGCTAAGTGGGATCTTAGGGTGAGGGTGGCACAGAAGGCCCTCAAACCTGCCTCTGGTCCAGGCCCCATGTTGGGGTTCTTGTGGGGCTCTCTCCCATCGTGAACCCACCTCTTCACCATGGTAAGGGACTACTCCATGACCTGGGAGCCAAGTACACATCTGCCTGGAGGAGCCTAAGTACAGTAGATGTCCCCTTTACAAGCCTATGATTTAGGTGACAATGGGCAGCTAGTGGAGCATTGAAGAACTTGTTTTTTTATTGTTGCTTTTTAAAATGAATTTTACAGGGGCGCCTGGGTAGCTCAGTCAGTTAAGTGTCCAACTTCAGCTCAGGTCATGATCTCACAGTCTGTGAGTTTGTGCCCCATGTCGGGCTCTGTGCTGACAGCTCAGAGCCTGGAGCCTGCTTCAGATTCTGTGTCTCCCTCTCTCTCTGCCCGTCCCATGCTCGCACTCTGTCTCTCTCTCTCTCTCTCTCTCAAAAATAAATAAACATTAGAAAAATTTAAAAAAATAAAATAAAATGAAATGAAATAAAATAAAATGAATTTTACAGGGGCATCTGTGTGGCTCAGTTGGTTGAGTGTCCGACTCTTGATTTCAGCTCAGGTCATGATCCCAGGGTTGTGGGATCAAGTCCTGTGTCAGGCTCTGCACTAAGCATGGAGTCTGCTTAAGATTCTCCTCTCTTGGAGACATCTGGGTGGCTCAGTTGGTTAAGCATCTGACTTCAGCTCAGGTCATGATCTCACTGTTCATGAGTTCGAGCCCCACTGTTGGGCTCTGTGCTGAGAGCTCGGAGCCTGTAGGCTGCTTCGGATTCTGTGTCTGCCTCTCTCTCTGCCCCTCCCCTGCTGGTGCTCTGTCTCTCTGTCTCTCTCTCTCTCTCTCTCTCTCTCTCTCTCTCCTTCAAAAACAATAAACATTAAAAAAAATTAAAAAAAAAAGATTCTCTCTTTTTCTCTCTCTCTCTCCATCTCTGCCCCTCCCCCCTGCTTGTGCATGTGCTCTCTCTCTCTCTCTCTCTAAAATAAAATAAAAACTAAACAAATTAAAATGAACTTCACAATGCAATTTATGTACAGTAAAATGCTACCATTTTAAATGTATAGTTTGATGGGTTTTGAAAAATGTGTACAGCCATGTAAGCACCACCTAAATCCAGATACAGAATATTTCCATAACTCTCCCAAGTTCTCTTATACCCTGTTCACTAAATCTTCCTTTTTCCCACCCGCAAGCGACCACTGATCTGTTTTCTGTCACTATAGAAAAGTTTGCATTTTCTAGAATTTCATACAAATGGAATATAAAAGGCTTCTTTCATTTATCATAGATAGTGCTTTTGAGATTCACCTATGTTGCATGTATCAGTGGATTCTTTTTTTTTTTTTTTTTTGGGCTGAATTTTATATACCACAGTTCATTTATCCATTCCTCTGTTGATGGACATTTGGGTTTTTTCTGGTTTGAGGGTATTGTTTATACAGTATTTTGAAAATGCTGCTATGAACATATAAGTCTTTGTGTGGACATATATGATATATATACTTTTAAGTTTTTTATTTATTTACTTTAAGTAAACTCTACACCCAACATGGGGATCAAATTCATGACCCCAAGATCAAGAGTCCAATGCTCTTCCGACTAAGCCAGCCAGGCACCCCTGTGTGGATATATATTTTAACTTCCTTTGGATAGATACCTGAAGTAGAATTACTGCATAATATGGTGACTGTATGTTTAAATTTGTGAGAAACTACTAAATGTTTTCTGACGTAGTGGTAATGTTTTACACTCCTAACAGCAACGTATGAAAGTTCCAGGGGTTCACATCCTCAATGACACTTAATATGGTCTGTCTCTCATTTTGGTCATTCTAGTGGGTGCGAAGTAGTACCTCATTTTGTTTGTTTTTTTGTTTTGTTTTTTGAGAGAGAGAGAAAATGCCTATGCTTGGGGGGAGGGGCAGAGGGAGAGGGAGAGAGAGAGAGAAAGAGAGAGAGAGGGAGAGAGATAATCCCAATCAGGCTCCAGACTAAGCTCCATGCTAAGCCCTAATGCAGGGCTCAATTCCATGACCCTGGGATCATGACCTGAGCTGAAATCAAGGGTCAGATGCTCAACTGACTGGGCCACCCAGGCACCCCCTCATTTTGGTTTTAATTGGCATTCTCTTTTTTTTTTTTTAATTTTTTTTTCAACGTTTATTTATTTTTGGGACAGAGAGAGACAGAGCATGAACGGGGGAGGGGCAGAGAGAGAGGGAGACACAGAATCGGGAAACAGGCTCCAGGCTCTGAGCCATCAGCCCAGAGCCCGACACGGGGCTCGAACTCACGGACCGCGAGATCGTGACCTGGCTGAAGTCGGACGCTTAACCGACTGCGCCACCCAGGTGCCCCAATTGGCATTCTCTTAATGACTAATGATGTTGAGGTCTTCCCGTGTATTTATTGGTCATTCATATATCTTGTTTTGTGGAGTGTGATTTCAAATATTTTGCCTATATTTAATTGGTTTCTGTCTTAATAGTTTTTTTTTTAATTTTAATGTTTATTTTTGAGAGAGATAGAGAGAGAGAACATGAATGGGAGAGGGGCAGAGAAGAGAGGGAGACAGAGGATCTGAGGCTCTGTGCTGACAGCAAAGAGCCTGATGCAGGGCTTAAACTCACAAACTGTGAGATCATGACCTGAGCTAAAATCAGACACTTAACCAACTGAGTCACCCAGATGCCCCTCTGTCCTCATAGTTGAATTGTATTAATTCCTTATGTATTCTGCATACAAATTCTTTGTCAGATGTATGTATTGCAAATATTCTCTCCCATTCTATGGGATAAAATAGAGTGCTCTGACTTATATGACAAATTTTAAGGTGATATTTATCACATGGAATCCATGACCTGAATGAAAGGTTAGGGAAACTATAGGTTTTTAATGAGAAAGTCAAGTTTAATTAATTATCCTCTGATGAGTAGATTTGCATTGGGGTTTGGCAAGTGAAGTTTAACAGCTAATTACAAGGACTGTCTGTAAATAATAACCTGTATCCCCAGTTTCATGGTGGAGATGTCACAGTTGCTGTTTGTTGAAGGACAGCAAGGCAGATGGAATGAATACTAACTGAAACTTATAGGGGCCTCCCAAAAACAGTGCTCTGAGAGTTGAAGAATGGATCTCAATTGTCAACCACAGATTGAGATGGAATCAGTAGTTTCAGAGTATATGCTATGTGCCCGGTTGCCTTTGAATCATGGAGGCAGCAGAGACTTCCAGATGGCGTCTAGTTGTTTCCCTTCTACCAGGCCATAATGCATCCAGTTATTTCAGACAATATCATCTTGCTCTGTCCTTCCAATTCTATCTCCCATTTAGCTAATTCCCCTCAATACTTAGGTAACAGGCAAAGTTTGTATAATTTACTATATCAAGAGCATTTGGCAGAATTCAACACCCATTTATGACTTAGCCATCTTGGAATAGAAGGGAACTCCCTTGACCTAACATAGGGCATCTATAAAAACCCTATAGCTAACATCATACTGAATGGTGCATGAGTGAATGTTTTTTCCTTAATAATGAGAAAATCACTTTGGCTGCAGAATGCAGAATGGATTGTAGAGAGGTGGGCAAAAGTCAGGATATAATGCCATCTAGGAGATTATTGCAGTAGTTCGGGCAAAGTTGAAAGCTTAGACTTGAGTGGCAGCCAGAGAAGTGAGAGATGGCCGACAGGCAGAACAGACGGCGCTTATTCACAGATTGGATATGGGGATTGAGGGAGTGTTGTGAGGGTGACTCCTGGGTGTTAGCTCACTCAGCTGGATGCATGGTGCTGCCACTCAGTGAACAGGAAAATCAGGAAGATGAGAAATGGACGTTTTCCTCTGCAGGGACTCTACTCTCTATATACCATGGCCCCCCAGAGTCAATAAGAAGGGTCTGCTATCTGTGGAAGAGATATGTATTCAGAAGGGGAGTAAGGTATTTTCAAGTGTCTGAAAATATATTCAAATACACAGGCCTCCGTGACTATACATGCATACTGAAAGAGAAACACAGGGCTTATGAAATAAATTGTTGGGAAGATGTGCCAATTCTGAAATAGTGGAGAAGTGAGAAGGATAGATTTCAAGATGCTTGATAATAAAGCTCTTTTTTTTAAATTTTATTTTAACGTTTTATTCATTTTTGAGACAGAGACAGAGCATGAACAGGGGAGGGTCAGAGAGAGAGAGGGAGACACAGAATCTGAAACAGGCTCCAGTCTCTGAGCTGTCAGCACAGAGCCTGACGTGGGGCTTGAACTCACAGACCGTGAGATCATGACCTGAGGTGAAGTCGGACACTCAACCGACTGAGCCACCCAGGCACCCCTAAAGCTCTTTAACATATTACCTAATTTAGGTATCACTATATCCAAATGAGATAGAATTTTTCTGATACCTGCTTTCAGATGAGAAACCAGAGGCTCACATTTATTGATTTGTTCAACACAAATCAATAGCGAAAGGGGGTTTTAAATTTAAATCTTATGATGGTAGTGTCCCTGACCTTTTCAGTGCTGCAGTGAAAGTTAACTTCAGCCAGGAAGAGGGTCATCAGAAAGAATTCAGGTCTCTCTAGGCTGTGTCTTCTCTTATAGGCTGTTTCTTTTTCTCCTACCCAGCTCAATCCTACTTACCCTTCAAGGCTCAGTTCAGATTGCTCAGCTTTCATAAATCTTTTATATCCATTCTTGCCTACTGATTTCTTCCATTCAAAACATTTAAATCATATTTTATTTAATGCAATATTTCAAAAATAACATTTCAACATGTAGTCAATATAAAATGGAGATATTTTACATTTTTTTTCTGTTCTAAGGCTTTGAAATCTAGTATACACTTTACACTTACAGCACATCTCAGTTTGGACACATCTATTTTTTTACCTACTGGTTTGTCCGCCGTCTCCTCCTTCATTACCTTCTCTTCTGCTGTTACTGAGAAGATGGTGCACTTTCTAATTGTCACTTCCACGGCTCTCACCCCAGCCATCACCTGACACCCCAACCCATCTGTGCCACATATTTCTAGAGCCTTCTGCCTGGCAGGGCATCACAGCTGTCCACCCTCAGAGTCAGTTTTCAAGCTGCTGTTGCTAGCCACCCAAGCAGAGGCTGCTATCACACACTCTGTGAGGAGTGAAGCCTCTTCCTGCCCTGTTTTGTTGGCATTGTGACCATGACCCCCAGGGGCTCAGACCTGGGCAGTGTAGTCAAAGCCTGCAGAGTTCAAAGATGGACTCCCTCCTCTGGAGGTGGGGGTAGAGAGTGTGAGATGGTCCCCAAGCTGCCACCACCTGTGTCTGCCATCACCGGTATCTCTTTGGCTTCCTCAGGGCCTTTGGTACTGATGTGGGTCTCCCGGGCATGGTTGGGAGTAGTGAGGCCACAGGTTTGATCAGCCCCAGACCAGTTGACAGGTGGGAGGAACGTGTGTTTTCCTCTTCCATAATTGCACCTCCCCATGGAACTTGCCCTTTGTATCATTCTGTGTGACATGTGTGTGTTTACCACATACTATTTTGTCCTTTTACTTAAATCTACATCTGTTCACTTATGTATTCATTATTTTTCAACCAACAGTTACTGAATGCATATGCACAAGGCACTGTTCTGGGTAGTAGTTCTGTATTTAAGTCTACAAACCTCAGCTAAATTTTAAGGTTTATTTCTGTTGTTGGGGCAGAACATAAGCATAGGACATGCTGAAGGAGGTGGGGGGGGCTTCTTTCTCAGGCTTGTTCTTTTGGTCCTAGATACTGGAGAGTCGTGAGGTACTTCAGGGTACTCTGGGTGCAGAGGAAAGATGGCGTCCACTATATGAAGGCCAACCTGGGTCTCCTGTGAAGCCCAAGTGATGAACAGAAGAAGAATTTTGATTTTTTAATTTAATTAATTAATTAATTAATTAAGAGAGAGAAAGAGAGAGAGAGGGAGAGGGAGAGAGAGTGCAAGCAGGGGGAAGGAGCAGAAGGGGAGAGGGAGAGAGAGAGAGAGAGAGAGAGAGAGAGAGAGAGAGAATCTTAAACAGGCTCCATGCTCAACACAGAGCTTGACATGGGGCTCAATCCCACAACCCTGGGATCATGACCTGAAGCTGAAATCAAGAGTGTGATGTTCAACAAACTGAGCCACCCCAGGTGCCCCAGAAGAATTTCTTTTTCTAAGCCGTTTCTCTGCGTGTTTCTTAAACCGATGTCCTTTGTGTTTGAACTTAGTGTGAATGACCATCTTAGTGGTCAATAGAAACAACAATGACAATAGAAAATGTTAAAAACATAAGATTTTGTTGATTGTAAAAGCTATAGAAACACACCTGCATTTAGTCAGTACAGAATCCTCTCAGTCGTAGGTGCATTTTTCTGGATACCCCTCCCCTCCATCACACAGAAGCCAGCCTAAGGACCTGTGAGGGGTGAGGTTTCACCAGAATAGAGAAGCATCCCCTTTGCTGTTTTCACAGGAATGGGGATAGGATGGATTTGTAACCTCTTAGCTCTTCAGCTGTTTCTGATACCTTATCTTGGATATCCCTAAAGTAAACCCAAGACAAAGAATCACAAACAGGTAGTTTATTTGAGAAAGGATACTAGACGCCAAGTGTGAGGGATAAGGGAGTAAAACAGGAACAGTGGAAAAACCAATACAAGAATGCACTCTCAATACACAGGTGACTGATGAGCACATGAAAACGTGCCCAATATCATTAATCATTGGGGGGATTAAAATTAAAATCAAATGAGATACCTGCTGGAGGTCTGCTAGAATGGCTAAATTACAACGGCTGGTCGCAACAAATTGGCAAGCCTGTGGAGTAGTTGGAGCTCTCATAAATAAATTATTGGTAGGAGTATAAAATGGTGTATCCGCTTTGGAGAGGTCTGGCAGTTTGTTATAAAATGAAACACACATAGGGTGCCTGGGTGGCTCAGTCAGTTAAGCATCTGATTTCAGTTCAGGTCATGATCTCGTAGTTCACGATTTCGAGCCCCACCTTGGGCTCTGCACTGACAAGCAGAGCCTGCTTCAGATTTTGTCTCCCCCTCCCTCTGGCCCTCCTCCTCCTGCATGTGCTTTCTCTCTCTCACTCTCTCTCTCTCTCAACAATAAGTAAACATTAAATTAAAAAATAGAATAAAATGAAACACACATCTCTATGGCCCAGCAGTTCCTTTCCTAGATACTTACTCAGTGCAAATATCTACAAACAACCATGTATAAGAGTGTTCACAACAGCATTATTTATAATAGTCAAAAACTTGAAACACCATACTTACAGAATGGGTAAGCAAACTGTGGTATGTTCATGCTGTGGAGTACTACTCAGCAGTAAAAGGGAAGACTATTGATACAACATATGGATAAATATTAAAATATGCTGAGTGAAAGAAGTACTATATATAGCCATTTACACAAAAGGGTACTAAGTGTTTCCATTTATATGAAGTTCTAGAATAGGCAAAACTAATCTACAGTGAAGAAAAAATAGTGGTATCTGTGTGTTTTTAAATGCGGATTGACAGAAAATGGGTATAAGGGAGTGCTATGTATCTTCAGAGGGTTTGGGTTACACAGGTAAATTTATTTTTCAAAATTACTTAGTGATACTCTTAAGATTTTTACCTTTCACAGAATGTGAATTTTGCCTTAAAAGAAAAAAAAATCATAAACATATTGAATTACAGTCAGTGATATCCATGCTGAAGTATTTAGAGGTGAATTATACTGTTATCTGTAAATTACTATGAAATGCATTAAAAATAAGATTACTTAGTAGATGGATAGAAGGATAGATAAATGAATAGACATGTAAGAAAGAAGGAGTAAAATGTTAATTGTACGATCTAGATAATGGATACATGGGTTTGACTGTAAAATTCTTTCAATTTCTCCTTGTGTTTGAAAAATTTTCATAATAAAGAGTAGGGTAAAAAGAAAAATACAGTATCAGTGTAGACACAGCTGAGCAAGTGGTGTTGAAGTCTGTTGGAATGTTCTGAGGAGTCTTATGAAGTCTACCTCAGAACCTAGCTTGTTGGTGGTGAAAGGTAAAGCATTTATTCATTGGTTTCTTTCTTATCATATGAGTAATGGAAGGCCTCCAGCAGGTGCCCCACACCTTATGGAATTCCCATTGTAGGAAGCTAGAGGTACATAGCATGGGCGAAGGCTGGATGCTTCAGGTTACATTTGGGTGCATCTGGTCAAAACTTGTACAGAACTGGTCACTTGCAGCAATGGCTGGAGTTAAGAGTCAGACGAGAGGTTATAAAGTGCTGCAGAAGAAGTATTGTGTTAGTTACCTATTGCTGCATGATGGATTACCCCAAAACTTAGTATCTCACAACAAACAATTATTTTTTTAACTTAAATTTTAGTTAACATACAGTGCAATGTGGATTTCAGGAGTAGAATTCAGTGATTCATCACTTACATACAACACCCAGTGCTCATCACAAGCGCCTTCCTTAGTACTCATCACCCATCTAGCACATCTCTCACTCACCTCCCTCTGTCAACCCATAGTTTGTTCTCCATCACGAAGAGTCTCTTGTGGTTTCCCTCTCTTCTCCTAACCCCCCACTTCCCATATGTTCATCTGTTTACAACAAACAGTTATTATCCGCAGTTTCTTTGGGTAAGGAATTCAGGATCAGCTTAGCTGGGTGGTTCTGGCTCAGGGTCTCCCATGGTATTATATCCAGTATTTAAAGCCAGGGCTGCATTTATCTAGAAACTTGAATTCGAGCTGAAAGAACCATGCCTCACAACATGGCCTTTGGCAAGAGTCTTAATACCCCCAATATGTGAACCTCATAGTTGAGGGCTATTTGCATGTCCCTATGACATGTCAACTGGCTTCCCTCAGAGTGAGTGATGAAATTGTGGGCAGAGGGATAGAGGAGGAAGGGGTGTGTGCAGGCAGGGGATAGGAGGGGAAAGATGTGTGTCACATTACTTTTATTTAGTCTCAGAAGTCTAGAAACACACTATCACTTGCATCATGTTCTCTTCCTTAGAAGTGAGTCACTAAATACAGTCCACACTCAAGGGGAAAAAAAGTAGGTTTCACCTTTTGAAGGAAGGACCCTCAAAGCATTTGAGAACATATTTTTAAACCACAACAGGTTTTTTAAAATGTTTATTTATTTTGAGAGAGGGAGAGAGAGAGAAAGATAGACTGAGACTGCGAGTGGGAGAGGGCAGAGAGAAAGGGAGAGAGAGAACCTCAAGCAGTCTCTGCGCTGTTAGCACAGGGGCTGACGCAGGGCTCAAAATCACGAGTCAGGCACAAAACTGTCTGAGTCACCCAGGTGCCCCCACAACATGTTTGTATTAGAGTTCAACCTTTTACTTTTTAGAAACTTTATGCTTTCCATTTAGTCCAGTCTGTCTAGAGTCTTCTTCAAGGTAGTGGCCAGATCCATATGCTACAAAGATTTAATACAGGAAGGCTAGTAGAAGAAGTTACAATCACTTCTGCTGCAACAGGCCCCAAGTCTGTAATTTGTCATTTCCCTTTCCCACTATCTGCTCAGATTTCCCTTGCCCTCAGCCAGTCCTTTGGCTGATCTAGGTTGCTCTCCTGATGGATGACTCAGACTTCCATCTCCGAGGGGTCAGAATTTTTAGTTGTCTGTGTAAGGCCAGATTGCAGTTTCCCATTTCATCATCACCAGTCATAGAATCATCAATCACTGTCCCAGTGAATCTTGTGCATTCCAGGCACTCTCCTCCCTGCACACACTCTGTAACAGCAGTTTAGCTCTTCATGGTAGTCAGAGTCAGTGACTCTTGCCAATATGGTAACATCTTTCTTGGCTTGCTGGTCTACTGCCTTGAAAGGTCTGAAGTTAACAGGTGGTAGTAATGTCTTCATGTTCAGTGGAAGCCCAACCACTTCCCCTAAGGAAATATTTTCCTACCTGAAAGTAGGACTGTTAATTCAACAGACTTCAACTGTGGGGGTAGGAAACACAACGTTTTAATTGGATCATGAAGAGTGATGGTGAGAGAGGGGCCAATCTACTTCCACCTCACATTTCCTGCACCAGTGTTGCTAAAAACTGGGGACATGGTACCATATACCAGTTGTTGCTTGAGCATGTGTATACAGTATTCTGAAGGGCGGTATTATAATAGCAGAATGTTGTCCCTGAGCTGACACTTTAGCTGAGTTATTAAAATGACTTTCCAAGAAGCTCTGCTTCTAGCCATGATGGAGTAATTGCCTTTTGAACATAAGCAACTAGAAAACTGAACAAAATGTAGGAAATAATTGTTTTCAAATATTGGACAAGAGCCAAAGATTGCAGTCCCTGAGAAAACGAAAACAAATGGGCCAAGACCTACAACTGCATAGACTTTCTGCTTGTAGATAGCCCCAAGACTGTGATTCTGAAAGGGGAAACCATACAGAGTGTGGCAATCCCATGAAGTGAAGTAGATACAGATTGTAGTTCAAGAAGACCAAGATAATTCATAGTAACTATAAGAAGACCAAGGCAGAATACCTGAGAAAAGTGACTATACAAAAAGTGCTCAAGCAGCCTTTGTAGGAATACTCTTTAATATTTGTCTGAACATCAGTCTACACAGGAATATGGTGCAATTCCAGAAGTCTGGAAGAACAACTTCCAATAAAAGACCAGTTGTGAGTCAGCTATAAGACAAATCATAATCTAAGTTTACACAGGACTAGGAGCCATTTGAATTCCCCCAAGCCAGAGTAAAAAGACCTTGGCAAATACACATGAAAGTTAGTAGAAATCCTAGAAAGGCAACATTTTGAAGTGGGGCTGAGTTATATCTCAATTAAATGCTATTCTAAACTGCCTTAGAAGATCCTAAAAACATACCTCAAAAGGATCAACTATCTTCAAGAAAAATTCCAAAAGGAAAAGTCCAATACTCATTAAAGACATGCAATGAAGTCTAGCATCCAACAACTTACAATTTCCAATACCCAGAATTCAGCACAAAAGTAACAGACATGCAGAATGAGGAAAATGTGAATGATAACCAAGAGAAAAATTAGTCACAAGACCAACTCAGAAATGACCATCTATGGGATTAGCAGACAAGAATATTAATACATCCATTAGAAATATGCTGCATATACTCAAAGATGAAGAAAGAGCCTGAAAATGATGAGATGAGAAATGGAAGATTTAAGAAGGACTCAACTCAAGCTTCTAGAGTTAAAAATAAAGTATCCAAAATTAACACACTGGTTGGCTATAATAACAAATTAGATACTAGAGAAGAAAAGGGCAGTGAACATAATGACATAGAAAAAAACTATCATTAACTAACTTGAATATAAATTTTAAAAAAGGGGGCATCTGGCTGGCTCAGTCAGTTAAGCATCCAACTTCAGCTCAGGTCTTGATCTCATAGTCTGTGAGTTCTAGCCCCACGTCTGTGCTGACAGCTCAGAGCCTGGAGCCTGCTTCAGATTCTGCTCTCCTCCGCACTCGCTCTCTCTCTCTCTCTCTCTCTCTCTCTCTGCCCCTCCCCCACTCACGCTCTGTTTCTCTCTCTCTTTCAAAAATAAATAAACATTTAAAATTTTTTAAATAAAAAAAACTGTCAAAAAATCCACATTGAAGCACAGTGAGAAAAGATTGGAAAACCAAAGCATCGCTAGCTATGGAATAATATCTAGTGGTGTACTATGTGTGCATTTGAAGTATCAGAAAGAAAGGGATCAAAAAATATTTGAAGAGGTAAAAGTAAAAAATGTCCAATTTTTCATGCCTGTTAGGATGAATTATCTTTTTTTTTTTCCGAAAGGAAACTAAGTGTTGGTGAGGATGTGGAAAAATTGGGACACTTGTGTTTTGCTGGAGGGAATGTAAAATGCTGCTGCAGCTGTGGAAAAACAGTTTGGTGATTCCTCAAAAAGTTAAACAGAATTGTCACATGATATAGCAATTCCACTTCTCAGTATATCCCCCAAGGAATTGAAAGCTGAGATTTAAGCAGATACTGTATACTGCTGTTCCTAGAAGCATTATTCAAAAAACCAAAAGATAGAAACAACCCAAATGTCAATCAGTAAATGAATGGATAACTGACATGTAGTATATGCATATGATGGGATATTATTCATCTTTTCAAAGCGATGAAATTTTGAAATATGCTAAAATATGGATTAGCCTTGAAAACATTATGCTAAGTGAAATAAACCAGATTTAAGAAGAAAATATTGTATGGTTCCACAAATCATATTAATGACATACTCAAAATAGGTAAATTCATAGGGACAGAAAAGGTTATCAGGGCCTGGGGGGAGGGAGAATGCAGAGTTATTGCTTGATGTGTTTAGAGGTTCACTTTGGGATGATGAAAATTTTTTGGAGTGTTGATGGTTGCACAGTGTTGTGAATGTACTTAATACCCCTGAACAATCCACTTAAAAACAGTTAAAATGGTAAATTTATGTATGTATATTTTACCAAATAAATTTGTTTTAAGTTACTCACCAGTGTTCAAGGACAAAGTCTGCTTTATTTGCAGTACAGATCATTTGATGATGGTGACAGAAATCAAAGAGTTAAATGGAATTCAGGAATCTAGAATTTCAAGGAATCTAGAACTCTAGGCACACTTTGCAGGTATCCAAGATGGCCACTGCAAGAGAAGAATATTTTCCCCGTCAGAACTTGAGTGAGTGATCACATTGCCCACCTGGGAAATGGATTTCTTCCCCTCCAGTGGATTTATTTGTTCAGGTTCTTTTTAACCAGAGGGGTCAAGGCCAGAGATGAGGAAGAGTGTAGCTGCCTACCAGAGGGAGCGGTGTCCTTCTGTTTTTCAGTAATTTACTGTAAATTGATGCTGATACTTGTCAGAGTTTTATTTAGCTCTGTTCTTCTTCTCCTTCTGTTGGAATATCATTAGTTTTTCTTGGACTGTGGGATATGGTCCGTGACCTTCACACAGGCGCCAGCAGTACTGTCTGTAGTATTTCACAGTAAATGAATTCGTATAACGTCACTGACCTTACTTCTACACTGTTTGACTCTTGTATTTGAATTGGTCTAGGCTGCTGTTTTCCATTGTAGTTCAGGGAAACCAGAAACAAAAATTGCTTGAAATTGAATTTTTTTTGTATGTTTTTCTAATGAAACTCTGCGATGGCCTTGATTGTGTCTTTCCAAATCTCCTCCTATCTCACTTCTGTTTTCATACTGACATAGTTGTTTTTCATAGTCTGGAGCGCAGAAAAAACAGGGACTGTACTCTATGCTGCTCAGAACCCATATGGATTTCTGGGTTTTATTTTGGGCACTGTATTTGGAAGGCTATATTACCAAACTAGAGTGTGTCAGGGCAGAGCTAACAGGTTGGTCTGGGAGCAGTGTATTATGAACAATTAATCACGGAGAAAAGACACAGGGCAGACACAGCTATCTGCAAAAGCTGTATGGAAATTTAACTATGACCAGTGGGGGGACGTTAGAGGAAGGGACAGTTCAGCTATTATAAGATTAGATTAGAAATGTCCAGCATTTAAACTAGATTGTCTCATAAACAAGTGAATTCTCCTCCATAGGAGTCAGATAAAATCTCTCAGGAATATGCTTATAGAAGGGTTTCCCAAGAACAATAGCACGCCTGTGTAGAGTACTTATTTTATGACAAGTACTATTCTCAGTACATTTCCAATGTTACTAATTTAATCCTCACAATGGCCTTAGGAGAGAGACACTTCAGACCCATAGTATCTTGTCTGAAAGCCGTAAGACCAGATGTGTTCCCCTTTCTCTCCATCCTTGGCAACATTTGTTGTTTCTTGTGTTTTTGGTTTTAGCCATTCTCACAGGTGTGAGGTGATCTCTCATTGTAGTTTTGATTTGCATTTCCCTGATGATGAGTGATGTTGAGCATCTTTTTATGTGTCTGTTGGAGGCATATGAATTTTTACATTAAATGGAATAAATACCTTTACATGAATTAGGTTAGATTTCACTGCCAGATCAGTTCCGATCAGCCCTATCCACCAAATAAGGTTTGAAGTAGTTTTAGATTTATGGATTCTGAATTGTACACAAGGGAATCTGCACTCATTTTGCTAACGCTGGTTTGTAGATGAAGAAACTGAGGCATAGAGAGTAGATAACTTGCTTAGAGTCGTACAGCTTCCACAAACAGAAACCAAGTTCATTCATGCTGTTAACCACTATGTGTGTTGCCTCTCATCATGGTCTGGCTCCCTTCATTGAGGAGTTGGGGTAAATCCCCACAACTGTCTCTTTCAATCCGTGTCTTTGATTTCCTGACATCTGACTTCAACCTGCCACGGGCTCTCTCAAAGAGATACCAAGATCTGTTCCCAGAAGTAGGTTAAAAGGAGAGACATCTGGAAAAAAGAGACCTCTTCCTGTTCCAAGTATGTGGTATCTCACAGGAGGCATTTTAGTGTATTTGCTTTCCAACCACTCAGCAGAGCCAGCTGAAGATGGATTTTGTGTCATCGTGATTTGTCTTCAGTGACCTTTCCTTTTGTATCTTTTGCCTCCACCTATTACCCAGAACACCACCACATGAATCTTGATGGCTCAGGTTTGCCTCCTGTCCACCCACGTTCCAGAACTGATTTTCCCAGTAGAGTAGTTGATTCCTCTTAACCTTTCTTTCACCATCTAGAGATGTTTTGTGGAGTAGTGGAAAGAAAAACGGACTTGAACATGGAAATGCCTGAATTTAAATCCAGATGTGGAAATCTGGGCAAAACCACTTAACCTCATTCATTAATTTGTAAAATGGGATACATAATACTTAACCAGGGATTAATTTAGGTTTTATGGAGCCTGAAGTTGATACTATTGGGGAAAGCCCTTTTTAAAGAAAAGAATACAAACTTGTGAATACACATTAGGTGTATACAAGATGTGTATTTATTTAGAAATAATGCCCAAGGGTACATAAGGGGAAGTATGATGCATTGGAGGTTGGAAAGAAACAGTCGTCTTAACAAAAGGCCATTTACAAAAACCTAAGACGTATAAGCATATTGCTAGTGATCCTTCCCAGGGTTAGGAAACAGTTCATTCACTGAGAGGTCCTGAAGCTTAAGATTCATTAGTATCATGGTAAATTTGCTTTTGTATCAATCTTACTGACTTGTGAGAATCAAATAACAAAACTATATGGAAATATTGTTTTGTAATCACTAAACATTGTGCATTGTTTGTGGGGTTTTTTTAAGTTTATTTATTTTTGAGAGACAGAGAAAGTGCAAGCTGGGGAGGGACAGAGAAGGAGAGAGAGAGAATCCCAAGCACGCCCCACACTGTCGGCGTGGAGCCTGATACAGGGCTCGAACCCACAAATCGTGAGTTCATGACATGAGCCAAAGTCAGTCACTTAAATGACTGAGTCACCCAGGTGCCCCAACACTGTGCATTGTTAATCATTATTTTGATGCTCAGAGCCAAGCATAAATGATTATTCAATAAATGACAAAATGGAGGAAATTTGGTCTCACCAAGTATTATACGGGATTATTTTATTACCTTTCCCTAAGCCTTTAAAATATTTATCAGAATAATATATGCACACATTTTTACAAAAGAGTGAAGTGTTGATAAAAGATTTGCAACGAAAAATAGCTATCCCATGTCCCACCCTTTACATTTTCTAATTCCAGTCTCCAGAGTCAATACATTTCTTCCATACTGCTAAATAATATGTATTATATTGCTTACTTCGGATTTATCCATGTTGTATATTATCTAGTAACTATCTAATATAGTAGATAGGATTTCACTTCTTCCCATCCTTCCAATAGTACAATTTTCATAACTACCTTAATGTGAAATATTGTTTACAGCTGAACCAGAGTGAACTATGATTATATTTCTTTTCATATACATCTTTTGTATTTTCCTGGAGTTAATAATAGCACCATTTTTTGTTTCTTTGTTTAGTTCTTCATTGTTTATGTACTTGAGTTTTCCCATTCTGTACAATTGCATTTTATATATTTTTCACACAGTTAGATTTTCCCACACTGCAGAGAGCCCTGGGGCATCCCTCTGCTTCAGCATGCCTCTTTCTCTTCATACAACAGGACAGAACTTCAATGTGCTGTCACACTGGAAATTTCTTTCATCTCTCTCCTCTGTTAGATTTCCTATTTCCTGTATTCATCATCTTGTTCTTTCTTAGATTTAGTCCCTTTTTTTTGTGAATCTTATTCTCCAGTAGAAAGATATATGGGAGGTAATTAATTGAGACTCTGCATCTCTCCAAATGTCTATATCCTAGCCTTATAACTGACTAATTTAGTTGGATATAGGCTTCTAGATTTAAATCGTTTCATTCAGAATTTGGAAGACATTCCACTGACTTCTAACTTATGGAATCATTCTGAGAAGTTCTGCCATTCTAATTCTCAATCCTTTGGACCGGATGACTTTTTCTCTTTGGAGGTGATTCTATAATTCCACAGTACCATATGTGGTAGATTTAATTATTGCTCAAAAATATTCACTGTTCTCTTTCCCTGTCCCACTTATGTGGTTGGGGTATACTTCCCGGTGCTCTGATGCTAGGTTTGGCCATGTGACTTACTTTGGCTAATGGGATATTAGCAGCTAGCTATGTTACAAGCAGAGGCTTGAAAAGCATTTATGTGGTTGTGCTTGCTCTCTCATACTGTGCCATCAGAAGCGGCAGAACATGCTGATAACTAGCCTACTGGTTCACGGAGGATGAGTAATAAATAGAACAAAGCCAGTCAATTGGTCCTAGCCACGTTCAACCTAAACCAGCAGAGCAGGCCAGAGTCCAGCTGAGCTCTACCAACTCTCAGGTGACTCACAGATCAATGATAATAAATTACAATTATTTTTAAGGCACTGAGTTTTTGGATGTTTGTAATGTAGTATTTTGTGGCAATAGCTGTTGGTATCAAGAAATTGGTTCAAATTAGTATCAGAAATTGGTATAAGTGGTGAGTTATAGACACAAGAAGAACAAAACATAGGGACACTTGTTTGGAGACTGGTAATAGGAAGCTGGAAAGAAAAATATGATCTGTGTTATGTAGGGATGAACTGTTTTATAAATATTTGGTAACTTGAAAGTTATAATATGCATCTAAAAATATTTGGATTTCTGCCAAGAGCTCTCCAGAGAAAATGATGGAAGTATTTAGCTGTATATAATAGAACTATAAGAAAGAGACATTTCCATCATTCATATTTTTACTCCAGGATCTAACCCCACCGTACTAGAATTTTTTGCCCCCAAAAATATATGCAGGGAAGTGTTTTATCCCTTTGTTTGGGTTGATGGTGAGGATGAAATGCTCATTAAGTAGGTTTGGAACAAATCTCCTTATTTTCATCAGTTGCCTCACCCCAACTAGTGCCTTTAAACCTGAGCTTTTCAGGGGTTTTACAGCACAAAATCCATTTGCTTCTTGGTGATTTCATTTTCTGCAGGTGCAGGTCTTCAACCTTTCTCTTCTCTTCTAAGACTGGAAAGTTCCAGTTACTTTCTATCTTCATATAGTATGATTTACGAACAGAAGTGTCTACGAGTTTCATCAGTGCTGCACATGTGTTTCTATTTCATCTTACTTGTTGCTGAGAGGGGAGAGGAGAATAAAATGTCTTTTCTCTACCATCTTAAAACTGCAAGTCTTCCCAGGCTCTTTTCATGTGAAAAGAGCAAATGCCTAGTTCATAACTAACTTGTGTAGATTATTGCAGGAGAGTTTGGCCTATGAGGATTGGGAGAACCAACAATAGAGGTGTCCATAGATGCAGGTGGACAGGACGCCAAGAGCAGGAAAATGACTAAGCTGGGAAAAAGCACTTTTCCAAATGGTCTGTTCAAAGTGGAATGGGAGGCAGTGGTGCCTGGGTAGCTCAATTGGTTAAGCATCCAACTCTTGATTTCGGCACAAGTCATGGTCTCACGGTTTGTGAGATTGAGCCCTGAGTCTGGTTCTGCGCTGACGGCGCAGAGCCTGCTTGGGGTCCTCTCTCTCTCTCTCTCTCTCTCTCTCTCTCTGTCCCCCCCCCACCCAGATAAATAAATAAACTTAAAAAAATTTTTTTTTTAAAAATGGAATGGGAACTGGTAATTGGGTTGAGGGTGGACACAGTCCTATGTGGAAAAAAGAACAGGAAGAGATGTGCTAGTATTGATGGGCTGGCCAAGGCAGAGGCAGGGTTGAAACAGCTTATTTGAATTTCTGTCCAGTTCTCCTAGTGGCCCTGGAGGCCTACCTTGATGCCACTGCCCTAGGAAAGACTGTTTATTGGCTCTCAATGTCTTAACACAAAGGAAGAAACATAAGCGGTCAAAATACAGGGTCACAAAGTATCCTCCGTGTGCCCTACAGAAAAGGCCTTCTTACTGAAACTTCAAAGAGTCACGCTCTTTTTCTAGTTTTGAGCTCTACTTTGTCCCCACATTTTTCAGGTCTTGTCTAATTTGGGTGTTTTTCCTCTGTAGGAGTAAAATAGGATATGCTGGATGTGGGGTCATATGGCTAGAGATTGGTCATCATTAGAGCTAAGAGAAGACTTCAAAGTCTGAGAAGGCCAAGGGAGACACCAAATCTATAGATTAATAAGAACAAAGGCACAGAAACCCCAGAATTATTAAAAGTAACAATAGTTTCCCAGGTAGCAGGAAAGACTCCTTTCACTTCCCTAGCCCCTTAGACTTTGTGTATTGATAGGGACCAGATTTTTAAAACCACGAATCTGAACATCTAATATGACAAGTCCAAGGGCACTCCAGTCTGAAAATTTGAAACAGGTACGATCCTTGGAAATTTGGAGCCTAGGGGTGCCATCTCCTCAGCCCCTCTCATCCCGAAGTACCCAGTGATTTCTTGTCTCCATCTTTCCCTAACCCCTCATCCTCTGGCCCTGCCTTAATCCTGAATGGATTAAGTTAGTGGTTTCCTATGACAGGTGACACTTTACTCTTTTGCCACTCAGTTTTTTGCCCAATAGTTTATATATTTTGAGTAGAACAATTGTATGAGGATTACCTGCCTGAGAGCCCTTTCCAGAACAAATTGTTTCCAGAACAGATGTAAACAGGCTACTCTCATTCTAAAATCTATTGTGATGATTAACAAGATTTCCTTCTTTCCTATGAGTTTGTTTATCAAAGATTCTAGTGTGGAGTTTATTTAGAAAGGACACATTACTTTCTAGCTTCCACTTCTTGGCTGAGAGGAATAGCGACTTATGGTTTAGCAAATCCCTAATAGGAAAATCTTGTTTTCTCTTTTTAATTGATCTGTACTTCCAATTTTTCTACCTGTTTTTATTTCCCACAATCCAGACCCAGCTTTCCTTATTTGTCACATCCATTAGTCTACATGATTGTGTAAGTATAATTCCTGTTGGTTCTTTTAAACATTAACCGCAATAAAAAAAAAAAAAGTCTTAGTACTGTAGTCCTAGCAGAGAAAATTTTAACACTGACCAAGGAGATTTGTTTTTTATTTAGATACTTTGAACTGAATTTGGAAGGTCATAGGTAAAACTAACAATTTGCTACTTCAGGTTTGCAACAGAGGTAAAGAAATACCAGGTTATTAAGGAAAATGATTCCAACTCCCCTCTTAAAACCAAGTTGTTCCCAATAAGTCAACATCTGTCACAATCCGTGTAAAAGGACAGAACAAGCATACAACAGCACATTTGAAAACCCAGCTGCAAAACATTAAATCGGAACACAGAGGCCTTCGATTGCTGCTAACTTGGCTTTGGCTTAACTGTTGCCAAGTAAAACAGAGAACACCCTGCAGGGAGCCGTCATGGGCTGAGCCTCATTCTCTTCCCTTTTATTTCTCAGCCAGCTTATGTGAGTGAGGCCACTGCCTGCTGACCACATCTGCCCACTAACCTCTCAGCTGAGCCAAGTCCAAGTTGTTCTCCCTCAAAACTATGGTTTAAATAAAGGGTTGTTTCAATTCCACAGAATTACGATTTAAAGGATTGTTGTTTTAATCCACTGAATTTTGTTTTTTTTTTAATGCAATCGATACTGACCTAGTATACTCATCAATCTAAAAATCTTTGTCTTTTTTCAATTCTGAAAAAACTAATCACTCTTCAAATATTACCTCTTTCCCATTTTCTGTTCACCCCTTCGACAACTCTTACTGGATGTCCTTTCTGTCATTTATGATTCTGTCCTTTGTGATTCTTAAATTCTCATTCATTTTTCTTCCATTTTTATTTCTGCTGCACTCCAAGTCATTTCTTTAGTTCCAATTTGCTTTTTTCTATTCAGGTGTTAAATATCTCTATTTAGTTTTGACTTTCAATGGCTATCAGTTTCACTTATAAAAGAACTATTTGCACCTTTTCTAAATCTGTCTTTTTACATATTTTCCCATTTTTCATTAGATTTTCTATTTCCTTTAAAAAAAGTCTTGTAAGTCATTTAACACATTTATTTTACAGTCATCTGTAGATCTATTTTCTCTAGCATTGGGGGCATTAAATCTCCTGATCTAACCTAATTTTGTAATCCTACCTTCAAGATGCTTTTCTCTTGTGGTTTGTAATTTTGCTTAAGAGCTTATATTCAGCATGGACATTTTCTCCCTGGAGAAGAACTGTGTGCCTTGGGGGTTGTTAGATTGTCCCTTGACTGTGTTTGTAAGTTTGTTTCTGCTCAAGTCCTAGATATATCACCAGTTCTCAACCAGCTTTTATGTTTTTTTCTCAGCTTGATATTTCTATCTCACAGTGAAAATTCAGAACTCATGTCAATATATGGCACTGGCTTGGTTTCAAGTTTTTCTGGATGAACTTTTGTTTTCACTTATAGCCTGAGGACATAGGAATTTGTGTGACTTTGTTTTTGCCAACAGCATAGCACTTAGCAACTCAGATTTTGAAGAGTGCTCAATTCCAGTTGTCGTCTGCTCACACCAGACATCATATTAACTTGCAAGAGTATTAAAATCCCGGGAGCTCTTAGGGCCTAGAGTTGATCCCAACCCTGCACAGGCTACTGTGGTCTTAGCCCTTACTTACTGCCAGTCTGAGTTCCCTCTTTGGTTCTGTAATCAGAGTTCCTGTTCTCTCAGTTATATATAGAACTATTTTGTCCAGTGTTTCTCTGTGATAATAATAGTAGCTGAAGCAGAACTTTTTTGCGTCGTCTCAGTCCGCTGGATTGCCGGATGTTCTCCCTCCACACTCCTGAGGTACAATTTTATAATAATGAAAGGTAAAATTCACAACAAAGACATAACATTTGGGAATATGTATATGCTGAATCACAATGTATCAAAATATACAAAGCAAAAAATTTTGGAAACACAATAGTAATGGAGGTTTTAACCTGCTCCACTGAGACTAAGTCAAGAAAGTAAAAATTACACACAGAAGGATGCGAATAATGCTGTAAACAAGGTAGGTTTAATACATACATATCAAACTTAATAACCTAGAAGCAGTGAACATACTCTTTATGATGCTCAACATTAAATCCTCAAGAATTTAAATAGCAATGGATACAGTGAATGGCCCATGCTTGTTGCTAAAGGCATTTGCCCCACCTGCTTCATGGAAGGTCATCTGCTTCAGATTCCTATTGTATCCAAGTCAGATTTAAACTTGTCAGCCACCAGAGTGTCCTCTGAATCATCTCCAACTCTGCAGGATGCATCACAGAGCTGCTTTGTTAAGCTGCTGTCTGGGGACAGGGTCATATCCAACTTTGGCTATTTTTGTGCAGTCCATAGACCCTTGAAGCCGGACATTTGCCTTAACAACATTTGACTCCTAGAAAACCTATGTGTATGTCTACTTGGTGGTCACTACCCAGTAACTCCTACTGCCAATCCCGTGCGACTTGTTTTAAAAACCTTGCAGCTTCTTGCAATATTGCTTATAAGTATGAAAATTTGAAAACAACTGAAATGCCTGTCAGAGAGGAAATGGGTAAATAAAATGTGATTTATTCACTTTATATTGTGATAGGAATTATCACAATACCCATAGTGTATTGTGATATTAATTACAATATTGTATTATGATATGAATTATTGTAACGTTATTTGAAGGAATGGATTGTACCTAACTATAACATAATATATCCATATGTAAAATATCTCTATCTCTACATGATGTCGACTTGTAAGAAAAAAGAAATTTGTGGAATAAAATATACATGTTGTCATCTATGTAAATTTTTAAATGTTTATTTTGAGAGACACCGTGAGTGGGGAGGGGTAGAGAGGGGAGAGAAAGAATCTCAAGCAGGCTCTTAACTGTCAGCATAGAGCCCAATTCGGGGCTCAAACCCACGAACTGTGAGATCATGACCTGAGCCGAAATCAAGAGCAGGACGCTTAACTGACTAAGCCACCCAGGCACCTCCATTTATGTAAATTTTAAAGTACACAGAAATAATATATATTGCTTGAGAATACATATGTATGCATATGAAGTTATTAAAAATGAACTGTTTGGGATACACATTGAATTCCTGATAGTTGCTTCAAAGGATTGGGGTGAAGAAATGGAACTGTGGTTAGGGACATCACTATAATCTGTTTTATTTAATTTCTTTTATATAAACAACACTTGAGGCAAATATGATAAACAAAAAATTTCAGTTCTGAAGTGAAAAATATATATGTGCATATAGATTAGGCTCTTTGCATTTTTCCCTTTCTTACAATTTTACTGAGATATAATTGCTGTACAATAAACTACATATATTTAAAGTGTACAGTGTGATAAATTTTGACAGGTATTTACCCATGAAACCTTTACCACAGTCAAGACAACGCATAAGTTTCCTTAAGCCCCTTTGTTACCCATTTCTCCCTCTTCCCTTGAACTTGAGTAACCATTGATTTGCTTTCTATCACTATAGATTTGTTTGCTTTTTCTAGAATTTTATACAAATGGAATCCTACAGTATGTAAATTTTTTAAGAGGGGGTC
This sequence comes from Felis catus, assembly GCF_018350175.1. Classification (NCBI taxonomy): domain Eukaryota; kingdom Metazoa; phylum Chordata; class Mammalia; order Carnivora; family Felidae; genus Felis; species Felis catus. The sequence continues at coordinate 141,036,233 of NC_058368.1, forward strand.
TGGTTGCTTTCACTAACTTTCTCAAAAGGATGGCAATTTCTCAAAAACATTTTTTTTTAATCTTGTAACTGCTGAAAAACAATCTGGAGCATTTGATCTGTGATTCAGAAATGGAGGAAGGAGAGAATCTGTGGAAAGCAGGTAACATTTAGAATAGACTCCCAAGTAAGGCAGAGCAAGCATATCTACCATAATGGCTTCTATATTCACTAAAATCTTCCCTTACATTACCTGTGTTTTTCATTTCCTGACACTGCACAAATGAGAATCTTGTGGATAACTAAGATACCCGTTTATTTTTTTTTTGTTTACTTTTATTTAATTTAGAGAAAGAGCAGGCACAAGTGGGAGAGAGGCAGGAAGAGGGGGGAGAAATAGAGAGAGAGGGAGAGAGAATCCCAAGCAGGTGCCACACTGTCAGTGTAGAACCTGACACAGGGCGGGGCTCGAACCCATGAACCGTGAGATCATGACCCGATCTTAAACCAAGAGCCGGACACTTAACCAACTGAGCCACCCAGGTGCCCATAAGCTATCCATTTAAAACCAGAGACATTATTGAGAACTCATTCATGGCAATTGGTTCAATGAGATGCCTGTCATCCTAACACCTACCTGAGTTTAGCTTCACTAGAAGAATGGATGCTTGTGTTGTGGGAGAGGGGAACTAGGATTGTGTTGAAGCAGGGAGAATTGGGGGATGTGGGGAGATCTAGGCAGCACCATAGGAGACTTTGGGTAACACTAGGATATTGGGAACAGGATACTGGGATAAGGACCCAAAGAGGTGGGAGAAGGCCAGAAAAGAAGGAAGGAAATACCCAAAATTAAGAGTCTCCCATTTCAAATTTTCCCAAACAGCAGCCTCTGATGAGAAACCGAGGAAGAAATTCCCATTGTATCTACCTGTGTCTCTTATTCTTAAGATTAGGGAATTCTTGTTATGTAAATTCAGCCTGATGTCAGTATTGCTCTGTGAATTAAATTGGCTTTTGTTAGCATAAGAGACTGTTAAAAACTGAGAACAAACTGAGGGTTGATGGGGGGTGGGAGGGAGGGGAGGGTGGGTGATGGGTATTGAGGAGGGCACCTTTTGGGATGAGCACTGGGTGTTGTATGGAAACCAATTTGACAATAAATTTCATATATTAAAAAAAATAAAAATAAATAAAAATAAATAAATTGGCTTTTGTTGCCTGGGCTGGGAGCTCAAGTAAGTACCAGATATAACATTGTTTCTGTGGAAAACTGTGTCCAGATATCTGATCTACAAAGAAAGTTTAGAAACATAACTTATATATGCCAAGCAGGGAGTCCTTAGGGATATAAATCTTAGTAACAATGAGCTATGCTATAATGGAAATATTTTCACAGATATAATTCTTAATCTATAGCCAATATCAGTCATTAAAACATACTGTTCAGTCCTGGGGCCCATAAGTGGAGGATGTTACAGAGACATTGGAAAGGAGCCAGGGGAGACAAAGTAAATGTTGAAAGGTTTTGAAAAATAGCCCTTCAGGGAAGAGTCTACATTAGTTCAGAGAAGAGAGGTGTGAGTAGACTGAATATAAGTCTTGAAACTATAAAGAGATATTACATTATTGACACCAAGTCTTTTTTTTTTTTCCCCTCTGTGTCCCCACAGAGCAGTATGAGAGAAAATGAATTTAAACTACAGCAGAAGGGATTTAGGCTAGTCAGATGTCCCCAACCTGAAGATCAGAACCCATTCTTGGGTTGCCAAGCTTCAATCTCACAAGGGAGGCTGTCATTCTTGAGGGGTTTTTTGAGCTCTCTGGTCACTGGCAGGCAAAGCTCACCCAGACCTGGCCATCTGCCTTCTGTTGTTGGCATATACTATCATTTGGGAAACTGAGGAGTTCTGCCCAACTACAGCAAATGCTTCAGGGCTACAAAGCGGGTAAAGTAAGGCAAGTGTGAACTTGCCTCATGTGGGGAAAATCCAGACAGGAGAAATCTCAGCTTTCTGTTCATCATTTGACAAAGCTGCTCCAAAGAGCACTGAACCGTGGTTGTGGTATGTATCAGGAAGGTGGTGGCAGCCCCCCACCCCGGAACCCCAACATGTGGGACAGGTGGGTCATTCCCAGGGAGTGGATGCAGTTCTTACAGTCAGTGCATTTTCGGGGGATGTTGACAAACCAGAAATGCCTCCAGAGGAAAGTAACTGGAACAGAAACTGGAAAGTGGGTCAAAGGAAGAACAGTTGAAGGAACTAGGGTGTTGGCTTGGAGAAGATAAGCGTTTTAAAGGCAGTGGGGGAGGGTGCGGTGACAGGAGGCTGTTTTCCAATATTTGGAAGGCTGTCAGGTGGAAGATAGGCTGCTGTGCAGCTCCAGAGGGCAAACGCAGAGCCAGTGAGTACAGGTTGCAGGGATAGAGCGGCGGGCTGAAAAGAAGGAAGCATTGTGTCATCATTAGAGATACTCAGAGCGGATTGCGGCGCCTAGTGACGCAGGGAGTGTTTGTGGAAAGGGTGAATGAATAGCTCACCAGAACCTTGGCGGAAGACATTTCTGGGCCTGTTGTTGTTATTGTTGTTGTTGGGTCTCGCTAATCAAATGAAACTTGTTGGAGAGCGAGATGCCCCTAGCAGCAAGCATCTTTTTCCTGGTGCTCAGGGAAGGCGGGCTTTGCTGTTTGAGCCGCTAGAGGGAGTCAGGACAGCGGCATTGCAGAGCCGCCCTCCCCGCTCTGGGGTTGAACAGCGACTGGTACCGGGTTCTGACTCATGTCTCCATCCCGCTGCTTTCCAGGTCTCCTCCACGAATCTTTCTGGAGCTCCACCATCTGATTAAATTCTTTAGTGCTTCAGGGGACCTCTGTACATCAAGAGGAACAGTTGGGCTGCTATCTGTACCTTGTTTCATCCTTAATATTTTAATTATATAAGTAGATTAAGCAGTATTTCTCTAAAAATTCAAATTCTTATAAAACTAAAGCTTGTAAATTTGACAGTGCATTTCCCAGACATTTTACCTTTAATTTCCAAACTAATTAAATTCTCCTAAAATCATGCATATCCTATATCTGAATATTTTAAAGATGACAAATGCCTTAAAAAGCAGAAACACATGGGGCACCTGGGTGGCTCAGTTGGTTAAGCATCTGACTCTTGATTTCAGCTCAGGTCATGATGTCGTGGTTGGTGGCCTCTAGCCCCACGTTAGGCTCTTGGGATTCTCTCTCCCTCTCTCTTTGCCCCTACCCCACTTGTTCTCTCTAAAACAAACAAACAAACAAACAAACAAACAAACAAACAAACTTACAACAAAAAAAAAGCAGAAACACATGCAAGTGAAACATCACAAGGATTACAAAATTTACTATTATATTTAAACTTAAACTGTTATGAAGTACTTATATATTTAAACTTATTTCTTTTTTATCACTATACTTGCTCTCATAAGTATTCCTGGACTCTTACAGAGGATAGAGAGTATCTCTTTAAAATATGTATTTCTTTACTTTCCTGATGATGTAGTACCTTTGTCAGATTCTAAAGCAAATAATATCTCTTTTATCATCACTGAGTAGCTCAGGAAGGAGTTGATGGGTTTTGAAATTTCTTACAAACATACAGAAACTTCCCATGTATTTAAAATTCTAATAGATATAATCAATTAAACTTAGAAACACAAGGTTCTATTTTGAAAGTCCAGTGCTGCTGTAACAAATACGTAAACCATTAAGAGTGATTCTGGCACTGGTTACAGGCTGGAAGAATTTTTGAGGAGCATGATAGAGAAAGCCTAAGTTGCCTTGAATAGACTGTCAGCAGAAACTCAAACTTGGACTGTGCTGCCAGTGAGGGCTCAAAAGGGAATAAGAAACATGTCATTGGAAACTTCAGGAAGAGGCTTTCTTGTTGGGTGGTAACAGAAAATGTAGCAAAATTGTCTCCTGCAATTATGGGAAAAACAGAACAAGTATGTAATGAACTGGACTATCTAGCTAAGATTCTCAAGCAAAGTGTTGAAGGTACTTCTTGCTGCCCGTCATAAAATGCAAGGGAGAGAGAAAAATTGAGAGAAGAACTGTAAACAAAAAGGAACCAGGACTTGATGACTTTAAAAATTCTTAGTCTCTCTGAATGGCAAAAGATGTTAGAATTAGGAAATGGCTTTCAAGCTTGTGGCCTAGAGAAAAGCCTCGGCCTAGAGCAAAAGCCAGGTAGTGATTGTACAAGCTTTTATTAAAACCTCAGGAAGACCAGAGGATCACAAGAGTAGTCAGTCACAAAGGGTCCCCTCCAGAGATCAGGGGTATGCCCCATATAACTTGTCCAACATTAGGACCTTTCCAAGTGTGAGTTGTCCTTTAACCATCTCTGCATCCTTATCCTGGGTGAAGGAGAGCATGTCTCAAAAAGAACAGTAAATGTTGCTTTTGTGCAAGGGGAAATTGACAGGAGACTCACAATGTATTTGAGAAATTTATGTCAGCAAAAGCACCGCCAACTTAAACTGAATGGGACAGAAAGAATACACAATCAAAGGAGGCTATTAGATCTCCATAATTATACTGGCAGGACGCACCTGCAAGCACGTGCTACCTTTCATGAAAAAGGAAAGATGACTCTGACGGCAGAACCAAGAGCTATTAACCAAAGAGTGGATTATTCCCAGGCCTTGAAATCTAATCAAGGAGCTCTGGCAGGAATTCGCTAAGCTGAATTTCAACACTGCTTTGAACTGGTAACTCCTTAATTCCTTTTTACCTTCTATTCCTCCCCTTCCCTTTTATCTTTTTATTTTTTTAACGTTTATTCATCTTTTTTGAGACAGAGAGAGACAGAGCATGAATGGGGGAAGGTCAGAGAGAGAGGGAGACACAGAATCAGAAGCAGGCTCCAGGCTCTGAGCTGTCAGCACAGAGCCCAAAGTGGGGCTTGAACTCATGGACCGCGAGGTCATAACCTGAGCTGAAGTCGGACGCCCAACTGACTGAGCCACCCAAGTGCCCCTACCCTTCCCTTTTAAATGGAATGTCTGTAACTATTCTACTGTGTCTGTTCCTCCATTGTATGTTGAATGTGTTGGAAGCCAGATAGCTTGCCTTTAGTTTTGTAGCTATACTTAAGAGCCTCATCCATACCTGAACCTGATTTAGGTAATAAAATTCTAGACTTTAAGCACATGCTGTAATGGTATGGGATTCTTGAGGAATTTGGGAGGGAGTAAATGTATTTTTTTTATGTGGGAGGGACACAAATCATTGGGGAATCAGAGGGTGGACTGTGATGGATAGCCTTACATTTCCCACCTCTGGGTTTTGTTTTTTTTTTAACGTTTATTTATTTTTGAGAGACAGAGAGAGATAGAGCATGAGCAGGGCAGGGAGAGAGAGAGAGGGAGACACAGAATCTGAAGCAGGCTCCAGGCTCTGAGCTGTCAGCACAGAGCCCAGTGCAGGGCTCAAACCCACGAACCCAGAGATCATAACCTGAGCTGAAATCAGACAGTTAACTGACTGAGCCACCCAGGAGCCCCTCCTGGTTTAACCCTTGTGTGATCTCTCCTGGGGTGTTAATGGAACCTGTGACTTGCTTCTAACTAGTAGAATTTAGCAAAGAAGATGGGATGTGTGTGATTATTTGTACATGATTACAGTACTTAAGATTGTAATCCACCTTGCTAGAAGACCCTCTGTCCTTTGCTGACTTTGAAGGAGCATGCTGCCATGTTGCAAGTTGCCATATGGAGAGGGCCAGGCTGCAAAGACCTGAAGGCAGCTCCAAATGACAGTCATCAAGAAAATGAGGTTCTCTGGGGCACCTGGGTGGCTCAGTCGGTTAAGCAGCAGACTTCAGCTCAGGTCATGATCTCATGGTTTGTGAGTTCAAGCGCTGCATCAGGCTCTGTGCTGACAGCTCAGAGGCTGGAGTCTGCTTCACATTCTGTGTCTCCCTCTTCGCCCCTCTCCAGCTCATGCTCTGTCTCTCTCTGTCAAAAATAAATAAACATTAAAAAAAAAAAAAAAAGAAAAGGAGGGTCTCAATCTGACAACCTGCAAGAAACTAAGTGCTCTAATAGCTACATGAACTTGGAAGCAGATCCAACTCAAGTCAAACATTTGAAGTCTGTAGGCAGGTAGGTAGGAAGGTAAGATCACAAGCAGGCTTGTATCTCATGAACATAAGGAATACTGTTCCATCAGGACAGATTGAAATGTGTATTTGTTCTTGTTGCCTTTGACCTTGTTCACATGGCTATCCTGTAGAAACTGGGTTCCTTTGTCTAAACACATACATAGGAGTGGGGAAAATGGAAAGAGAATCCAAAGAAGTAGAGTAATTGCAAGCCCAGATGCTGCTTCACACCAATGAGATAAGTCAGCAGATCAGCAACAATATGTGTCAGCTCCAAAATGACTTATACAGGTACCAAAGTATAACATCATATAAACTTATGTAGTCTTACATATTTTTTAAATGTTTTATTTATTTTTGAGAGAGAGAGAGAGAGATTAGGGAAGCAGGGCAGAGAAGGGGGGAGACAGAGGATCCAAAGTAGACTCCATGCAGACAGCGGAGAGCTTGATGCGTTGAGAGAACTCACAAACCATGAGATCATGACCTATGCTGAAGTTGCACATTCAATGGACTGTGCCACCCAGGCATCCCTAGTCTTACATATTTTAAAACTATTAATAAAGTTAGTACACTTCTCTTATATTTTTAACCTTAAAATCACAAGTTCAGTTTGCACCTTCAAAAGTTCACCGTAGCTGCTGAGTGCTGTATTCTCTTGTGTGGTTGTACTACATTGTGTTTATCCATTTGTCAGTTAACAGATATTTGGGTTGTTTCCAGTTTTTTGACTGTTATGAATAATGCTGTTATAACTATTCACGTGCAAGTCTTGATGTAGACATATGTTTTTATTTCTCTTGGGTAGATTCCTAAGAGTGGAACCACTAGGTTGTATGATCAATGTATGTTTAACTTTTAAAGAAACTGTCAAACTATTTTCCAATGTGTCTGTAACATTTTACACCTATCAACAGTGTAGAAGTTTCCAGTTTTTTTCACATCCTCACCAATACTTGGTATTTCCTCTCTTACATCATAGCTCTTTCAGTAAAGTAGAATCTCATTGTAGTATTAATTTGCATTTCCCTACTGACTATTGATTTGATTAACTTTCCACATGCTTATTAGAAATCCGTATACCTTCTTTAGTGAAGTATCTATTCAAATCTTTTGCCCATTTAAAAATTCAGTTGTTGGGGTGCCTGGGTGGCGCAGTCGGTTAAGCGTCTGACTTCAGCCAGGTCACGATCTCGCGGTCCGGGAGTTCGAGCCCCGCGTCAGGCTCTGGGCTGATGGCTCAGAGCCTGGAGCCTGTTTCCGATTCTGTGTCTCCCTCTCTCTCTGCCCCTCCCCCGTTCATGCTCTGTCTCTCTCTGTGTCCCAAAAATAAATAAACGTTGAAAAAAAATTTTTTTTAAATAAAAATTCGGTTGTCTTCATGAAAAAGTGCTCAACATCACTCATCTCAGGGAAATACAAATTAAAACCACAATGAGATACCACCTCACACCAGTCAGAATGGCTAAAATAAACAACTCAGGCAACAACAGATGTTGGCAAGGATGCAGAGAAAGAGGATCTCTTTTGCACCGCTGGAAGGCAAACTGGTGCAGCCACTCTGGAAAATAGTATGGAGATTCCTCAAAAAATTAAAAATAGAACTACCCTATGACCCAGCAATTGCACTACTAGGTATTTATCCAAGGGATACAGGTGTGCTATTTCAAAGGGACACATGCACCCCAATGTTTATAGCAGTGCTATCAACAATTGTATGGAAAGAGCCCAAATATCCATAAACAGATGAATGGATAAAGAAGTTGTGGCATGTGTGTGCGTGCATGTATATATATAAAGCAAGGAAGGGGACAAAACATAATAGACTCATTAATACAGGGAACAAATTGAGAGTTGCTGGAGGGGTTGTGGGTGGGGGGATGGACTAAATGGGTAAGGAGCATTAGGGAGAACACTTGTTGGGATGAGCGCTGGGTGTTAGGCAATGAATCACTGGAATCTATTCCTGAAATCATTATAGCACTATATGCTAGCTAACTTGAACGTAAATTAGAAAATAAATAAGTAAATTTAAAAAAAAGAAAAGAAAAAACTTGGATTGTCTTACTACTGAGTTTAAGAGTTTTTTATTTCTTCTGTGTATGGTCCTTAATAATAAGGTCCATGATTCTGTATATTTTCTCCTAGTCTATAGTGTGTTTAAAAAATTTTTTTTCTTGAGGCACCTGGGTGGCTCAGTCAGTTGAGCTACTGACTTCGGCTCAGGTCATGATCTCACGGTTTGTGAGTTTGAGCCCCGCGTCGTGCTCTGTGCTAACAGCTCAGAGCCTGGAGCCTGCTTCTGATTCTGTGTCTCCCTCTCTCTCTGCCCCTCCCCCGCTCATGCTGTGCCCCTCTCTGTCTCAGAAATAAATAAACATATTAAAAAAATTTTTTTTTCTTAATGATATTTTAAAGTACAAATGTTTAATTTTGGTGAAGTCCAGTTTATCGTTTTTTAAGTGTCATGTTTTGGAGTTATATCTAAGAACTCTTTGCCCAGCCCAAAGTTACCAAGATTTTCTGGTGTGTTTTTTGCTAGAAGTTTTATAGTCTCAGTTCTCATCCACTGGACTCTATGTCTGTCTTTGCACCAATTCCACACTGTGTCAATTCATAGTATTATAGTAAATTTGAAATCAGGTAATATAAGTTTTCCATCTTTTTTTCAAAATTGTTTTGACTATACTATGCATTTCCATATAAATTTTAGGATCATTGTGTCAATTTCTGTTTAAAAAGCTATCGTGGGGGAGGGTGCCTGGCTGGCCCAGTCAGAAGAGCATGTAATGCTTGATTTTGGGATTGTGGATCCAAGCCCCACACTGGGTATAGAGATTACTAAAAAAAATGAACTTAAAAAAAAAGACAAAAAATAAAATAAAAAACTATTAGGATTTTGAGATTGTGTTGAATATATAGATTAATTTGGGAAGAGTTTCTATTTTGACAATATTGAGTCTTCCAATTCCATAAATAGGGACTATCTCTCCATTTATTTGAATCTTCATTAATTTCTCTTAGTCACATCTTATAATTTTTAGCATACAAGTCTTGTACTTCTTTTATTAAATTTATTTCTACATATTCTATTCTGCTTATGCTTTGTGAATAGAATTTTTTAATTTCATTTCTTGATTTGTCTTTGCTAATGTAGAAATAAAATTGATTTTCAAATATTGATCTTGTATCCTGCAACTTTGCTAAACTCATTTATTAATTCTGGTCATTTTGTGTGTGGATTCCTTGGGATTTCCTTTAAAAAATTTTTTTTTATGTTTTATTTATTTTTGAGAGCAAGAGAGACAGAGCACAAGTGGGAGAGGGGCAGAGAGAGAGGGAGACACAGAATCCAAAGCAGGCTCCAGGCTCTGAGCTGTCAGCACAGAGCCCAATGCGGGGCTCGAATTCACAGACCACGAGATCATGACCTGAGCCAGAGTTGGACATTTAACCGATTGAGCCACCCAGGCGCCGCAGGGATTTTCTTTTTTTTTTTTTTAATATTTTACTTTTTTTTATTTTTTATTTTAGAGAGAGAGAGAGAGCGAATGAAGGCAAGGGGAAGAGGGTGGAAAGAGAGAGAATCTTAAGCAGGCTCTATATTTATTGTGGGCCCCAACCGCATGACTGTGGGATCATGACCTGAGCTGAAATCAAGAGTCAGATGCTCAACTGACTGAGCCATCCAGGCACCTGTGTTCCTTGGGATTGTCTATGGACAGGATGATGTCATCTATGAATAGAAGCAGTTTTACTTCCTTTTTTTTTTTATCCTTAGTCTGCTTTTAGTGAACTATTGCATCTTCTGTTCTGCACCAGTCAGAACCTTTCTTGAATCATAATATTTATTCATGGCCATCACATGTTCCTTGGGGAAAAAAAAATCAAAAGATAAAATAACTATCACTGTAATCCCTACACTCAGACACAACTTTTGTGAATGTGTGGGCTGGATTCTCCCAGACATTTTTGTTAGAGGCTCTGTAGCACAGGTTATGATGTATTGAGCCACATCCTTCAACCCCCAGATTTCAACACAGCTGTGGCATGAACATTGCCATGGACTTTGCCAGTGTCCATACAAGATCATATCACAGTGTCTCTCACCTTTGCATTCTAGAAGCCTGGAAAGCCTGCTCAGCTACATGTAGACACAACCTATAATTTCAAGGCAGTTAATACCCCCTGGTTGGAGGCAGCCCTAAACCAATAAGAGCAGGATCTCATGGATAAATGGCCCAGCCTTTCCATCTTGCAGGGCATAGAATGGGACAATTCTAAGATGACTTCTGCATGGTTCCTCAGAGCTCCCTGTGGGATTGAACCCGTTTCCCAAACTGTAACCCACTCATTTATTGACTTTTCTCTCTTGCCCCTTTCCTTCACGTGTGTTTCCTAAGATAACATCCCCCCCCCCTAAATTTTCTGCACCCAAATCTTGTTTCAGGGTCTGCTTTCAGAGAAACCTAAACTAAGGCAGGTATCATGTGTGGTCCCTGGACAAACTGGGATATTTCCATGAATTGGTCGTCAGGACAGTGGGTATGCTACAGAGCCTCTAACAAAAATGTCTGGGAGAATCCAGCCCACACATTCACAAAAGTTGTGTCTGAGTGTAGGGATTACAGTGATAGTTATTTTATCTTTTGTTTTTTTTTTCCCCCAAGGAACATGTGATGGCCATGAATAAATATTATGATTCAAGAAAGGTTCTCACATAAAAATAATGAAACTAGCTGATGAAACTGTGAGAAAAGAAAACTTAACAGAAATAATCATAGTCATCTTTAAATACCTGGATACCATTCATGTGAAAAAGGAGACAAACATTAAATGAGCACCTTCTAGGTTATATACCAGATATTATGTAGTATGCTAATACATACATTAACTTATCCATCCTTACAACAACCCAGGGAGGTAATGACAATCTTCATTTTTCATATGAGGAAACTGACACACAGAGACTTAAAGGAATTTGCCCAAGGTCCATAGTATTGGACTGAGCAAGTATAGAAACTGAGTTTCAAATCCAAACCTATCTGTTCCCACACTTGTGTCTTCCTGCTCTCCTGGACATGTTGCAAAGAAGGGCAAGCCAGGGACAAACAGATAACATTTTAAGTTTGCATAATTGTGTTTCTATGAATGCATAGCATGGCAGAGATTGTTTAGAAGTTCACCGATGCTAGTTTTTCTTCCTTGATGCAGAGGAACACTTCATGTTCTAACTTCCTTTACAATTAGATTGGGGCCATGTAACAGGGTTCTAGCAAATTATAATGTGCAGATTAAATACACCTGATATTCTCTCAATTTCTCTCTTTTTCTCTTTCACTCTCTTAGCTGGCTGAAAGCAGAGAACCCAGGAGAGGATTCTGGGAAGGTCCTTGGGGATGGTAAAGCCACCAGATGGGAGGTAAGTGGATTCAAAGGGCATGGAGTAGAATAGAGCACTCTCTGTGTTGACTACATTGGACTGGGACATGAGCAATAAATGAACATACATTGGATTAAGCCATCAATGGGGGTTGTTATACAACTGGCATTCCCTAAGAAGTCATGAGCTTCCTGTCCCAGGATATACATGAACGGTGATTAAATGTTCAACTCTCAAGGCTGCTGTAAAAGATTCCTGTTGTAGCAAATGACCTATAAAACTAGTAGTTCACAAGGTGCCTGGGTAGCTCAGTCAGTCAAGCGTCCAACTCTTGATTTCAGCTCAGGTCATGACCTCACGATTTGTGGGACTGAGCCCTACATCAGGCTCTGTGCTGACAGCTCAGAGCCTGCTTGAGACTCTCTTTCTTTCTCTCTCTCTCTCTCTCTGCCTCTCCTCAGCTCACACTGTCTCTCAAAATAAATAAATAAACTTAAAAAAATGAAAGTTCACATTTACTGAGATATTATAGACCAGGCATGTACATGTATTCTCACATTTAAATCTACAATATGCTTTATCATACTCATTTTACACATGAGGAGAGTAAGGCACAGGCACAAAGAGCTTAGATAACTTGCCCAAGGTCACACAGGAAGCAAGAGGTAGAGCCAGAGTATGTCACTTTTTTAAAATTAAGTTTGTAATTTTAATTTCAAGATAATCAACATGCAGTATTATATTAGTTTCAGGTGTTCAGCCATTCTATACATTACTCAGTGTTCATCACAGAGTACTTCACTCTTTTTTTTTAAAGTTTATTTTTTTATTTTGAGAGAGAGCAGGAGAGAGAAAGTGTGTGTGTGTGCAGGGGAGGGGCAGAAAGAGAAGGAGGATAGAGAATCCCAAGTAGAGTCCACGCTGTCAGCACAGAGACCTATGCCGGGGCTCAATCCCCTGAACCTGTGAGGTCATGACCTGAGTTGAAATCCACATGCCCCCAGAGTACCTCACTCTTAACTACTACTTCTCATTGCCTCTACACTAGAAGCCTTGGAAACTGGATTTGTCCTCAAGGGATTTTTTTGTTCAGTTTTTGCTTTAAAATTTTAATCTATGCTTAAAACTTAAAAGATTTTACATAAAAATCATGCTTCCTGGTTTCTCTTGGAAATTCAGAAGATCTTGCAAAACTGACTTATAGATAATTATGACAACAAGCAGCTGGAGCTGAAGAGTGGTCCGTAAACTTTCCATCTAAAGCTGAGTTCTCCCCACATATAGAGCACAGTGTTGGGCATATGACAGGGACTCAACAAATATTTAGGAAATTAGTGAATAAAAGCAGAACCTGGATTCTCTTACCCTCTCCCTGTTTATTCAGCTCTCTCTTTTGTGACTGAGAACGGTTGAATCTGACTTTACTAAGTTAGAACACACGAGACTAATTTCCCTTTTGTTCTAAGCAGCCAGGACCCAGATTACAGGCACCTACAAACGTTGTGCCTGATTTGGGCTCATGTTGACATTTTCTATCAACTCAAAATGTTTGCTTCTATACAACTAGAGTTTGCTCTGAAGAACCAGCCAAAGCTGGGAGTAAATGGGTAGGCAGGTGCATTAGTTCTATCTCAGATTAGGTTGTGCACAATGGGCTCTTTGTAAAGTCCTTATAGAAGGGCAAGGACAGGCAGGCGTGCCCTGCTTCCAGCTTTGGAGACTCGCTCATAACAGTGCTCAAGATAGACAGGCACAGTTTTAATCTGCCTGGCTTAGACCGCTGGACTCACAGATGGGTGTGTAAGCCTCAAACAGGGGAAGCTTTTCTCTCAGGCTTGTTAGCAAAGCTCATTTGGAGGAGCCCAGGGCTGGGGCACGGCCTGGATCAGCAGCCATGACGCACGCAGTGTAAGCTTCAGAAGCTGGTTGATCCCTTTAGCAGAGCCCAAGCCTGCCCGTCCTCCCCTTCCAGACTTGGGACAGTGCTGCCTTTCTCCAGAGGGTTGGTGTGTTGGCATCAAGAAGGGAAGGGCAGTGCCAGGGCTCTTCCAGGTGGAAATCTCCTGTTTATTTGCCCGGAGGAAAAAAGGGGCCTCTCCTTAAGACTTCATTTCTGAGCTCCCTATTGTGGGAGCAAAGTGGATTGCTTACAGTAGCACTTCTCACGCACGAGATTTTGCCTCCTTGGGGCATTTGCAAAGCTTGGAGGCATTTTTAATGTTAACAACTGGTGTGTGTTAACACTGATGCGTCTAGTGGGCAGAGGCCAGGGATGCTGCTGAACATCCTACGATGCATATAAGACAGCCTCCACAACAAAGAATTTCCCATCCCCAAATGTCAATAGTACCAAGGTTGAAAAGCCCTGGCTTAGTAAAGGATGGCTTGTATTACATTTTTAAGCTTTAAAATTATAAAAAGCAATTTCTTAGCATTTTATTATTTTATAACCTGAAAAGTAAAATAAGGGCTATTTTAAACATAGAGAAATATTTTGGACTTACCAAATATCACCTTCTTTCATTATTTATAGTAACAATGTTGGCATACAGTAGGTACTCAATATTTGTACAATGAATGAATGAATGAATGAATGGCATACTGTAGTGCTGTCCCTTACTGAATTTGTTATAAAGTGGTTGCTTCCTTCTTTAAGGCAGTATACAGCTCTTTTCAGGGGAGAGAAACAGGTATTACATAGTTTATTTATTCATTCATTCATTTATTTTTCTGCTTCTGGCTTTAGCACATGGGCCTCTGACTCCGGCTACACTTTGTTTAATAAAATGTCAGATTTGCTGATAAGCTTGGCCTTCTCTCTTTTCTCAACCCTTGTGCTGTTATTTGGGTGGATTTGACTTGATACATTTCCAATCCATCTGTATGAAAACCATATTTGATATTGATATGGATTGTAGCCATAAAGCAGTATTTCACTGAGAAAGATATATTTTGTAATTGAACAATTAAATTGTTACATATATTCCTTGCACCAAAAGATCCTAAAGTTAAGAATTACAGTTATTCAGGGGCATGTAAGTGGCTCAGTCAGTTAAGCATCTGACTTTGGCTCAGGTCGTGATATCACAGTTCATGGGATCAGGCCCCACCTTGGGCTCTCTGCTGTCAGTGTGCAGCCCACTTTGGAGCCCCTAGGCGCCCTCTCTCTCTGACCCTCTCCTGCTCTCTCTTTCGCTCTCTGAAAAAATAAAGGTTAAAAAAAAAAAAAAAAGGAAAACCACATATCGTTCAAAACAGGAGTCCAAGCAGAACTTTGACTGATTTCTGATATTCCTTAGCATCCACCAAAATTGGTGATGGCCTCCGGGTCCTTTGCTTCTCTCATATAGTCAATTGTCTCCTTTTTTTTTTTTTTTTTTTTTTTTTTTTGTTTTATTTATTTTTGAGAGAGAGAGAGAAAGAGAGAGAGAGAGAGAGAAAGAGAGAGAGAGAGAGACAGTGTGAGCAGGGGAAGGACAGAGAGAGAGGGAGACATGGAATCCGAAGAGAGTCTCCAGGCTCTGAGCTGTCAGCACAGAGCCAATGCGGGGCTCAAACTCACAGACCACGAGATCATGACCTGAGCCCAAGTCAGATGCTTAACCAGCTGAGCCACCCAGGCACTCCATGGTCAGTGGTTTCTTTATGGCATTATCCCCACCTGAAATTTTATCAGATATTGTTTATTTGTTTTAATATCTGTTTCTTCTTACAGATATGAGTTCTCTAAGGGCAAAGACCTGTTCTCGCTTCTTCATTCTTGTGACATCAGTGCCTTGAATGGTGCCTGGCATATGGAAGGCATTTGGTAAGTATTTGGTGAATGAATGAAAAGCAGAGCAGAGAGACCCAGAGACAAAATGACCCACCTAAGGTCATACAAAGCCCGATCAGGAGAACTAGTCATATAACAAGGTCTAGGCTCTCTGATTCAGCCCACCCCAGCTCCCCCCACAGATACATGCTCTTTCAGCACTGCACAGTTGCCCAAGGAAACTCAGAAGCAATGTCCCAGAGGAGGGCATCATCATGTCCCAGATGGGAGGGCCCACTGTGGGGCTAATCTTGTGGTGTGACACAGAATGACCAGCCTGCTTTGCCTGGGACCAAGGAGTTCCTGGATGCAGGACTTTCAGTTTATTTTTTTTTTTTAGTTTTTTTTTTTTAACGTTTATTTATTTTTGAGACAGAGAGAGACAGAGCATGAACGGGGGAGGGTCAGCGAGAGGGAGACACAGAATCTGAAACAGGCTCCGGGCTCTGAGCTGTCAGCACAGGGGCCCGATGCGGGGCTCGAACTCACGGACCGCGAGATTGTGACCTGAGCTGAAGTCGGCGCTCAACCGACTGAGCCACCCAGGCGCCCCAGGACTTTCAGTTTAAAAAGGGGTTGTGGAATCTGCTTGGGATTCTGTCTCCCTCTCTCTCTCTGCCCCTCCCCTTGCTCGTGCTCTATGTCTCAATTAAGCCTAAAAAAATGGTAGTAAGGGGTAAGTCCTAATTAAATTGGAATGAATTGGATGACAATACCATTCAGTGAAAAACTATGGTGCCCTACAGTGGATGCTTTCTCTGGGAAGTGCTGTCAGGTGTCAGGGAATCATGGACTCTTAGTGATGGAAAGGAGAAAGACCCGTATGTCTGCAAGAAGCTGTGAGAAGTGGGAACTATGGCAAACTGGGAAATCTGTGTCCCGTGTGAAAGGAGGTGGCCACACTCAACTTGAAATGAATGTTGACCTGTGGGAGTAAGAGTCCACATGGTCATATGAGTTGGTTTTTCAAGAGAAGCCTCGTGAGTGAGTGAGTGAGTGAGTGTGTGTGTGGGAGAGAGAGACAGACAAACAGACAGAAACCTACTGATTTTTTAATGTTAGCAGCTACTTTTAAAAAATATAAATACTGGGGCGCCTGGGTGACTCAGTCAGTTGAGCACCTGACTTCAACTCAGGTCATGATCTCGCGGCTCGTGAGTTCAGGCCCTGTGTCAGGCTCTGTGCTGACAGCTCAGGGCCTGGAGCCTGTTTCAGATTCTGGGTCTCCCTCTCTCTCTGCCTCTCCCTTGCTTGCACTCTCCTCTCTCTGTCTCTCTCTCAAAAATAAATAAACATTAAAAAAACTTTAAATATAAATATTATGCAAGATAGCAAAAGTAACTGCAGGCCGGATTCCTCTCACAGGCCACTGATTGGTAGCTGCTGATACGGTCTGATATTTCATTTTACACAGTACAGGGAATGCAAAACTAGGAATGAAGGATCCAGGCCTCTTATCAAAGGAACTTCAATAACAAACCAATTTCTATACACACTAGTTATTTTGGTGGGGGATGGGTTGGGCAGGGGGCCTGTAAAGGAAAAAATTGATCGAGCACCTACTGTGTTTTAAACAATTACTTAATGATTTCAATGTACAAAATCACACTCACTTTATACAACAGCCCTTTGAGGAGGTTGCTTGATCTTTTTGCCTGTTTCCTTATGTGTAAAGTAAAAAATAACGGTAAGTCATTCATGGCAAAGATTGGAGGAATCAATTCTTATGAAGTGCTTAGAGCCAGAGAGGAAGAATGTGTGGCTGTGATTGTCCATGAGATAGGCATTATCATCCTCCTTATTTAACATATGAAGAAACTGATTTTTCAGAGTTGACCTAACTTGTCCATGATTGTACAGCAATAAATCAGAGCCAAGAATTGAACCCTGATTGTCTGACTATAATTATAGACCTCTTTCCCTCTCCAACTAGGCTGGTGTTATAAATTCAAGATAAGAAAAACAAAAACACAAATAGCCAGTTTTCTCCTTTGGTAATCATTGTACAGACAGTCAAGGTCAGAAGTGAAGTTCTGTGGTATTTCTCTACACTGTCAGCTGAGTATCATCTACAATGATGGAAGAGAAAACGTTACACAGATAATAGAAATGGTAGATAATAAAAATTTCTCCTTGGGCATTCATTATGCAATTTAGGGGGGGGCAGCTAATTTATCTTCCTAATTATGTTTTGCTTAAGCTGATTTTAAAATTAGTTTGTTTACCCTGAGCACACACTGATTAACAGCAGGGAGAGGTGGCCTAGAAACATCTTGGGTGGTGGAGGGATGGTATCTTGAGATTTGGAGGGAATTTACATGGATAATTTTCATGTAGCTATGGCAAGGTAGAAGGTTAATATGTTGATGGCGCTCTGAGTATAAATTATTATTGTGATTTGTTGTTGGGTGCATTTAAATGTAAGGCTGTGAATTGCAGACCCAGAGAGTTGAGTGGACCCCAAGCTCCTTCTTATTCATTCTTTAGTGCTGAGAGTTCAGTCAAGGTACATGAATCAAGCAAGAAGATGGAAGAGGAGGGCTAGCTAGAGGTGACTCTAGGAGTTTCCTTTTAGTAGATATCCAACAGAAAGTAAATATCTGTTATGTACTGTGAACTATGCCAGGAACTGAGGATACCAAGATGAATAGGCCATTGTCTAACCCTTGGAATTACACAATCCTTTAAGGAAAACAGACTTAAAAACACAGAAATCACAGCCTAGTATATCAGGGCTATAAAAAAGATGGGGCAGATTTGAGGGAGCAGAGAAGAGACTATGACAATCTGCCTAAGGGACTCAGGACAGGGAGCAGCCCCATTCCTCACACTTCCTTGGCTTTGCTCTGTTTTGTGGGTGGGAGTAGGGAACTCCTGCAGACCAGTGTCAGCTGGCTTCTCGCTGGTTCAACCAGTGAGAGGCAATGGTGACAGACTGGAGGATGGGAGAGAGGGAGAGTCAGGGTATCTCTCTTTCCTTCCCTGCCTGGAGTGCTGTTTTCAAAATCTGCAAAGCATCTGTGTCTCTGCCATAACCCTACCTCCTACTGAACAGGCCCATTGGGATCCTGCTTCAGCAGGGCGATCCCAGCCCCTGGGATCTGGTAACCTGTTTGCACCTCCAGCCTGGGAGTGGTAGCAGCTTCTTTCTGGTGCTAATCTCTGCTTTGCCTCACTGTCCCCTGGTTTTTCCATCACCTGGAAACCAATGCCCTATACTAAATTCACTCTATTTGAATAGAGAAGGTGGTTTCTGTATTTCTAGCTGGGCTCTGATGGACATGGAGGGCTTCTCAGGGGCGCTGATCCTGGAGCTGGTTCATAAAGGGAGAGAAAGCATTTGCTAGGTAGATAGCCAGGGAAGACCGTCCTCAATACACTTGGATGTGTGAGAAGCTTCGGGTGTCCAGGAGGGACAGAACACCCTGGCAGCAGGGAGCAAGTAAGGATTTTCAGAAAGGGAATAAAGTTTTCAAGTATTTTAGAAAACTCGCCTGACTAACTCTGCTCAGTGTATTGGTAAGGAAAAGAACAGGGTGGGTGTGAAGCCTAGTTAAGAGACAATCACAATGATTCAGGTCAAAAGCCATAGAGGCTTGAACTAGAACAGCTTGATGCATTAATATGGAAAAGAAGTGAAATGCCCTGTATATCACATTCTTCATTAGGTCCAAGAAAGGAAATTTCTTGTTTTCCTGCAATACCACAGTAAATACTTGTTGAATGGATTAATAATATTCCAACAATTTATTTGTGTCATAAAACCTCAGGTGTGCCCTTTCTTCCTTACATTTCTCCCACCTCAACCTGAACCCTCAGTGCCACGATAATATTTGACCTGTCCTGTGCAGCCTGTTGGACAAGGTCTGTGAATCTGTCCTTCCCCTTTTCAGGGGTTCACGCCACTCTAGAACAGCCCTCTATTAAAGTTTCTCTCCGCTAGAGCCATTCAATCAGTGGGTATTTACTAAGCACTTACATCCTAATAGCTGACATTTACTGAGCACTTGTAACACCATCAGGAACTGGGCTAAGCCCTTGCCATGCATTTGTCTCATTCCTGATAACAGCCCAGTGAAGTAAGTGCCACTCTTGTCCTCATTTTATAGATAAGGAAGATACGTAGAGGCCGAGGAACAAGTCACACAATTAGTCAGTGGCAGAGCTGGAATTCATATCTACGTATCTGACTCTGGAGCCCAGGTTCTGAGCCACTGAGGTTATATTGCCTGGCACTGTGTGCTGTATGCAGTTGGGCATCTCAAGACATGTCAGACAAATCTGTGGGGAGGAAAGAGTAAACCTTGATGCTAAAAAATATATCGTAATTCAAGGCAACACAAGAAAAGCTGCCACAAACCAGAATGTGATTATCACCAATGTGATGGTAGGGATAATGAGAGAGAGATCACCCCAGACTGGGATAATCAAGAAAGGCTTCAGGAGGTAGAATTTGCCTTGTGGTTTTCCTGGCATTTAAGAGGCATACCGAATTCCTTTGAAACAATGCAAGAACAACTTGAAGGTCAGTCGTGGGCTGATGCAAACTGCAGCGGGAAATTAAAGAAGGGAGAGGTTAGTATCGACTGGAAAAGGCACTTGGTTAATCTTCCAGCTCTGGTCACCTGTGGATGGAACCTAGTATGGATGGTCGATGCACAGAATATAGTGAAACTCCTCTGCCTCATAGCCCAGAGCCTATTTCATATATACACATTCTCAGGTTGAGACAGCCTTTTTCTAGGACTCCAGTTTTCCTTTTCTTTCTTTTTTTTTTTTTTTTTTTACAGTTTATTTATTTATTTTTGAGAGAGAGAGAGCGCACCAGCGGAGGAGGGGCAGAGAGGGAGGGAGACACAGGACCTGAAGCAGGCTCCAGGTTCCCAGCTGTCAGCACAGAGCCTGACGTGGGGCTGGAACTTACAAACCATGAGATCATGACCTGGCCGAAGTCAGACGCTTAACCAACTGAGCCACTCAGGTGCCCTTTCAGTTTTCTCTTTAGATGCCACCTTGCCCACTCTTTTTTTCGCACATCACCTGTGATCACAGCAGGGAGGACAAATCCCACTACAGCCAAGAAAGAGGCACCATCTCTCCTGGTGCGCGAGGGATGATGGGATGGCAAACACACACGAGATTTGAGTTTATTCACTTTATGGCTCATTCATTAGGTAACACAGAGAAATGGCCCCAGAGGAAGGCCCCCAGGTAAGAGGAAGTTGGAGTCTGAGCATGGAGGTAAAAGAACGCCTGCTTGTCTCCAAAGTAAAATCTCTTACCTTTTTAGCCTGGCCATCATTCCTTCTCTTGGGAACTCCTCCCCTACCCTGTTTGATCTAAATGAGACTAAATCAAATATGTTGACCTTTACTGCCGGGGAGAGGATACAACCCATCTGGCCAACCAGAGGACTCCATCCCCCTGGCCATGGTGACTGGGCCAAGCCTGGTGACAGGTGACAGCTCTGCTAGCCATGAGCTACAGAAGACTGCCATTCACAATGGTGGGGCCCCATGTGAGCCAACACTGATATGAAACCAGGGGCCTACCTATGATTTGATGAGTCAGTCCCCTCTGGTCCCTTTAGTGGGTACACATTCAGAGACTGTCATTTGATAACTGTTTTGGAGATCTGGTGTCTACAAGTGCTATTCTGGGCTATATCAATTAAGGTTATATTTTAATTTCTGGGACAGAAGCACATAACAGAGGCATAAACTTAAGGATCTTTGAACCAGGGGTATTTGAAGAGAAAATAGGCATGCCCTCCCATAGTCCCTACATCTAGACATCCTGTTCAAGCAGAAGGATGTTGGATACATATATGGACAATTTTTCTTCCAGGAATTTTGTACCAATTTACACTCCACTAGGGATCTGCAAATGTCTTTTTCTCCCTGCCCTCAGCAAGCCTACATATTTAATATATATTTTTAAAAATAATCAGCTTGATAGATAATAAATTGTATTGTTGTTTTTCTAATTTGTGTTTGATTTCCAAAAAGTTAGATTCTTTTCATATTTACTGTCAATTTCTATTTCCCCTTTTATGAGTGACTCCTTTAGGTGTTTTTGCAATTTTATACTAGGATGTTCATTTTTTTCTTATTGATTTTTAAGAGTCATTTGTGTATGAGGACCTCACAAATTTATCTGTCTTAGATGTTGCAAATATTCTCAGTTTGTCATTTTCTTTGATGTTTACCATGGATTTTTCCCCCATCGTTGCAATATAACTTACATACAATAAAATGTATCCACTTTAAATGTGCAATTTAATGAGTTTTGTTAAATGTATATACCCACATAGCCATTACCACAATCCAGATATAGAATATTTCTGTCACCCCAAAAAGTTCCCTTGTCCATTTTACATGGATCTAATTTCCATCACTTTAGATTAATTTTTCCTATTCTAAAACTTCATATAAATGGAATAATCCAAAGTATACTTTTTTCACAAAGCATGTTTCTGAAATTCACCCATGCTGTTTTGTTCTCAAAATAAATGATTAAGAAAATGAAAAGACAACTTATAGAAGATGAGAAAATATTTTTTAAATGTTTATTCTTTTTTTTTTTTTTTTTTGAAAGAGAGTGTGTGCACAAGTCAGGGAAGGGCAGAGAGAGAGGGAGATAGATAATCCAAAGCAGGCTTCTCGCTACCAGAGCAAAGCCTGACATGGGGCTTGAACTCATGAACCATGAGATCGTAACCTGAACCGAAGTCAGATGCTCAATCAACTGAGCCACCCAGGCGCCCCAAGAAAATATTTTTAATACATGTTAAAATATGTTTCTTGACAAACGACTTGTATCTTGTATGCTTTTTTATTTATTCTATTTTATTTTAAAGTTTATTTAGCAGCTCAGATATCTCGCTATTGGTGCAGAGCCTGACATGGGGCTCAAGCCTACAAAGCCACAAGATCATGACCTGAGCCAAAAACAAGAGTCAGATGCTCAACCAAGCCATGCAGGTGCCCCTTGTGGATGCTTTTTTTTTTTTTTTTTAATGAAGAGAGAGCGTGCACAAGCAAGGGAGAGGGGCAGAGAGGGAGAGAGAGAGAATCTTAAGCAGGCTTCACACTCAGCACTGAGGTGGATGTGGGGTGCAATCCCACAACCCTGGGATCTTGACCTGAGCTGAAATCAAGAATAGGATGCTCAACCGACTGAGCCACCCAGTCGCCCCTTGTGGATGCTTTTGATATACAAAAACTTTAAATTTTTAAGAAGTTGGATGTGTCTGTCTTTACTTTATGGTGATGCCTTTGGTGTTATTCCTAAAGATACTTTTATCCCCAAAATTAGACAACTATTGATTTATAATTTTCGGCAATTTTATAATGTTAAAATTTTAATCTAAACTTAAAATAAAATTAGGATTTTTATTCTATCTGAATTACTTTTCAAAAATGGTAGCAAATTTTATCAATACCATTTATTGATATTCTGTCCTCCTCCCCTGATTTAAAATGCCATGTTTATTAAATATTAAAATATTATAGACAAGGGTCAGTTCTGGTCCTTTTATCCTATTTTCCAACCACGGGAACAACTGAACACTTTCGTTAGCTGTAATATTTTTTCTGTTTTGTAGCCTATGAATTCTGACTTCCCTTCTCCCCTCTCTCTCTCTCTGACCCTCTTTCTTTTTCTCTTTCTTTCTCTTTTCCTCAATGATGTGTTGAAATCTGATTATGTTTTCCAAGGTGGCCACCTTTCTCCATCATATCATCTTGATATTTGGATTTGGTGAGAATATTCTTTTTTCCCCTCTTTCCTCCCAATTTTATTGAGGAGTAATTGATAAATATAATTGTATATATTTTAAATGTACAATGTGATGGTTTGATAGAAACATATATATTGTGGAACGATCACCAAGATCAAGATAATTAATACATACATCGCCTAGGAGAATGTTTTTGATTTTAATATTGAAGTCATTTTACTTGGTGAGAGTAGTGCAAAACAGGAATATTAAAGCTTTTGGGAAGCTAGCCCATTACTATCCAATAATTCAGTGGTCTTGATTTTACCAATGAAAGAAAATGAGGCACTTTTTCAAATCACAGAGGTCTAATTTGTAAATTGCCTTTCCCAGCATATAAGTCTACAGGTGGCCCCCAAAGAATTATTAACCATTCACGGTAGTTCTTAGTAGTAATTGACTTATTTACACAAAGAATTGGTTCCCCAAATTGCTTTAACCAGACTGAAAGACTAAATCTACTTGACTTCAAATAAAGAAGACAGGTGAAAAGGGGGCATTAATCTTACTCCTGGGAAAGTTATGTTGAAATGATTTCTGTCTTCCTTCTCAAAGTAGCCATGTGTCATTGATTTTAGCCAGGAGGCAGGCATGTAAATAAACACCAAGAGAAAACCCAAACAGAATACCTTCTGAACTCAATTTTGTGGTAGGATTGAGGGTTGGAAGTAAAATTATGTGGACCCGAAGTGAACACAGCAATAGCAGCTTACAAGAGGGAGTTAGAACAATGGTCTGCATAGCAATCTCTGCCCTCAGTGTGAAGTCTCCCTACATTTATTTCGTCTTTGGGGAGGTTTCAGTCCGGTTTGTGCAAGGAGAATTCTTATATAGGATGTATATGAATCGGTTGAAGTAATGGACAAGAACACTTTGCAAAGGCTCAATTGCTTTACACACTTAAGGTGTTATTATTGTGCTTCTGAAAGTATAAGGAAGAATGAAAAAAGGTGATTATCTGCTAAAATTGTATGTTGATGGTGGGATTTTTTTTTAATATGAAATTTATTGTCAAATTGGTTTCCACACAACACCCAGTGCTCATCCCAAAAGGTGCCCTCCTCAATACCCATCACCCACCCTCCCCTCCCTCCCATCCCCCATTAACCCTCAGTTTGTTCTCAGTTTTTAAGAGTCTCTTATGTTTTGGCTCCCTCCCTCTCTAACCTCTTTTTTTTTTCTTCCCCTCCCCCATGGACTTCTGTTAAGTTTCTCAGGATCCACATAAGAGTGAAAACATATGGTATCTGTCTTTCTCTGTATGACTTATTTCACTTAGCATAACACTCTCCAGTTTCATCCACATTGCTACAAAGGGCCATATTTCATTCTTTCTCATTGCCACGTAGTACTCCATTGTGTATATAAACCACAATTTCTTTATCCATTCATCAGTCGATGGACATTTAGGCTCTTTCCATAATTTGGCTATTGTTGAAAGTGCTGCTATAAACATTGGGGTACAAGTGCCCCTGTGCAACAGCACTTCTGTATCCCTTGGGTAAATTCCTAGCAGTGCTATTGCTGGGTCATAGGGTAGGTCTATTTTTAATTTTCTGAGGAACCTCCACACTGTTTTCCAGAACGGCTGCCCCAGTTTGCATTCCCACCAACAGTGCAAAAGGGTTCCAGTTTCTCCACATCCTCACCAGCATCTATAGTCTCCTGATTTGTTCATTTTAGCCACTCTGACTGGCGTGAGGTGATATCTGAATGTGGTTTTGATTTGTATTTCCCTGATGAGGAGCGACGTTGAGCATCTTTTCATGTGCTTGTTGCCCATCTGGATGTCTTTTTTAGAGAAGTGTCTATTCATGTTTTCTGCCCATTTCTTCACTGGATTGTTTTTCGGGTGTGGAGTTTGGTGAGCTCTTCATAGATTTTGAATACTAGTCCTTTGTCTGATATGTCATTTGCAAATGTGGGATTTTTTTTAATGTTTTTATTTATTTTTGAGACAGAGAGAGACAGAGCATGAGCAGGGGAGGGGCAGAGAGAGAGCAAGACACAGGATCCGAAGCAGGCTCCAGGCTCTGAGCTGTCAACACAGAGCCCAGCGCGGGGCTCGAACTCACAGACTGTGAGATGATGACCTGAGCTGAAGTCGGACGCTTAACCGACTGAGCCACCCAGGTGCCCCAATAGTGGGAGTTTTTTAAAGAGTGTTCATTTCTCTTCAAATAACTACTATCAACAGTTTGGGACAAATTTTTTCCAGTCACAGTTTGTAAAACAAAACCTCTCACTTACAAGGATATAATGAGGAGTTTCTTTCCCCCAGTTCTTTGGGTCTGGCTCAAGGACTGGGTAAGCAGCTGTTTTGCAAAAGCTGGCCTCTCTTCTTTCCCCCCTTCCCAGTCTCTGCCCAATTGGCCAGCAAGTTAATAAGTCTTAATGCCATCCAGTCTTTTTGCCAGGAATTAATAAACTACAGTCTCATAAAAAAAATTGTTTAGATGTTTATGGTACGTGGATTCACACTTCAAGAACCCCATACTCTGTTTTACAAGTAGGACATTTTCGGCACTTCCTGCTTCCCCCTCTGATCTTGTGGCCTTGCAGTGCCGTGGCCTTGTGGTCCTCTTCTTTGTACTCTGGTGTCATCTGTTAAGGACACTGAAGGTCAACCTCTAATCTCACTTTCTAGTAAAAAATGGTCTGTGAGGCCAAGACGAATCTCTAAATAGCTCAATGCCGTGGAATCAGGTGGAATGCTGACATGAGAGTCCTTGGAGGAGGAAGAGGATAGCACGTGGGTTGACTTGGTTGACTTCAGGTTAAAATAATTGGCGTGTCCTCTTTCTGGTCTTTGTAAGGTATGGCATTTTCAAAACCACTTGGTACTGTGAGGCCTAATCTCCGCCATTTCACAAACTAGCCAGGTGGGCAATGCTAAAATAGGTATCTTCAGCCTCCTTTGTTCATAATGGGAATAGCAGTGTGTGTTGCTCCCATGTCTGTGTCGTTCTAAAAGCCAATATACTAATCAATGTGATAGGGCCATATGAAGTGCAAAACCCTCTGTATTCTTTTAACGGTGATACATTTTGACCCTATGCACTGTGGGGGGGGGGGGGCGATGGGCAAAGAAAGATGAGTGTCTTGAAAATCAGAGGTCAAAGCTATAGGTTTACTTTTTTTTTAATAGATAATTTATTGTCAGATTGGTTTCCATACGACACCCAGTGCTCATCCCAACAGGTGCCCTCCTCAATGCCCATCACCCACTTTCCCCTCTCCCCTACCCCCCATCAACTTTTAAAAATTCCAGTTCCAGTGTGTCTGCCAAAAAAAAAAATGTCTACAGTGGAGAACCAAGGAGAACTACTCATCTCCCAGTTTTTAAGGTCATATGTGTGACCAAATGCTAGGAGATTGTATTCACAGTTACCTTATATACAAAATATTCCTTTTGTTGCTGCTTCTCCCTTCCGATAACTTCAGATACCCCCAAGCCCCAGGCTACAGATTCTCAAATTCCCTAGAATTGTGTTGGAGTTGACAGAATTCACCCCAAACAGATTGTGTGGACCATGAGAGACAGACAGACAGACAGACAGACAGAGAAGCAAGAGTGCCTGTGGTGGGGGACATGTGTGTCTCTGGCATGGTGGTGGGAACATGGTAGGAGTTACTTGAAAGTGTCCGAAGATGTCTAGGAAAAATGGCTTTGGGAAGGCACAGGCAGAGCTTTTGGAAGGTTCTGCAGATGTCTCCCCACATCCATGAAGTTGGATGTTAGCACTCCTAGCTGACTACAGGCCTGGCTCCTGACCCCAGTGGGGGACAAAATAGGGGTCTGCTGATAAGTGCTTAGCAATTGGTTTGGCGGGGAAAGGAGTAATAAATAAAGCCCTGATTTGTAGTGTTTGCTGGATTCTCTGGTGTAAATACTGCCCACCATGGCTGAGTTCCAGCTACCAGTGTGACGTCATTGAAATGGGGTTGGGAGGAAATGTGCAGTAACACCCCATATGCAGTATTCCCACATAGAGATCCAGTAGACATAAATAGCTTCAAGTGCATAGATAAGAGTAGGCATAATGAAATATTTAGGAAGTGATGAGGTTTAAGTATTTATTACCTTTGTTTTTAATATAATTCATCTAACTGTATGCCTATATAATTTAATTTTCAATAATGGCAGTGTTTTAACAACCATCTGGCAAGATTCCTGAAATTTTGACACTCACCTCTCATGAGCCCAGTACAAGCTGGTTTTGGAATTTGGGTCCAAAGGAGAAGAACAAAATGCTCAGTGTATTAGAGGAATATCCGAACTCTGAGGAGAACACAAGACTCCTGGTTCCTACTCTATCCCCTACTCTGGCAGCAGAAGTGCCCTAAATGGGTCTGAGAAAAACAAGTGGACTTCTTTAACCATCACAATAACAAGAAGTAAGATAAAAAAACCCTCCAAAATCTTTACCCTGCTGGCATAGAATTTTCATCTCACCTCATGGTTAACCCATATCCATCTAGATAGTAGGTCTGGGAGGGAAGGTTTATAGGAAGGGTGAGTTTTGAGATGGAAGGAAGAGGAGAGGTTGGGTTATGTCAAAACAGACAGAGACTGTCATAGAAGGTTCTAGAAGCCAGGTATGGTATTTGGATGCTGGATGCTTAAATTGCCAGAACTGGCATAAATTTTGAACAACATTTCCTCACGAGATTCTTATGGTAAAGAGAAAAAACCTGTGGTCTCAGAAACACATCTTATAAAATAGGTCTCCCAGAATTCAGGCCACAGTGCTGTCCCCAGCAGCCATAATGAGACACAAAATGAGAAGTGCCTGAGGCCTAGGTGCTACCAAATTGTGCCCTGCTGAGTACACATGGAGAGGAAAATGACCAAATGCCATTTCAGTACATTATCAATCCAATCTACTTCTTGAAAGGCAGCAGAGTACAAATCTAGTTCTAAAAATATCATTGTAATCTGTGGCTTGGAATAATCACACCTATCAAAGGCCAGGTTAAAATGTGTGTGTGTGTGTGTGTGTGTGTGTGTGTGTGTGTGTGTGTGTGTGTCTGCACGCACATGCTCGTGTATGCAGGCTAGAGCGAGGGAATGAATACTAGTGCATATATGCGACAATAATTTTTTTTCTCTTTCCAGGTGTTCTTTCTAGGCAGCAGATAAAACACTGGAGAGTGGGGCAGTTGGGAGAAGGGAAGGAACACTACTGAGTACTCCTCAGGACCCAAGCACTGTGTGCAGCGCCTTCCGCCAGTTCCCTCACACAGTGCTTGAGAACCTCTGAAGTAGGCAGTCTGACAGCCAAGAAGTGCTAGAACTGTGTTTTAAATTGATCTTCTGGAAACCAAAGACCCTATGCTGTGCTGATGCCATGCCTGTCCTTCACAGATCAGAACACAGAAGTCTGGAATTGGGTCATCCTCACCTCACGACACCCAACACAAGAACGGTTCCCAGCACAGAAGAGAGTCCACAAATGCTTGTTGAATACAGTAATTTCAGAACAATGAGTTAACATCTGAGTGTTTGACTTGCAGCGTGTCGGTTGGGAAGAAACTCCACAACTACCCCAGGTCCAGTGATACTCCTTGAGTCGACTCAGAAGCAGATAATGGGAGACACCAATCCTTGTATTGTATTAACAGCTCCTGGTTTACTCATAAGTGGCACTGCTTGTCAGCACTCTTTGGCACGCTGTGAAGTCAGGTGACTTTTGATGATAAGGGTGTGTTAGACTGTGTACCAGACCATATCTAATTTTGCCTTTGGGGTACAGGGATGCTTCTCACTCTGAGAAAGACCTAGAGGAATATGTAAATAGCTGCATTTACAAAGATAGAACTTGGTGGTGGGGGGTGGAGGGAGTAATTTTGTGCTACAAAATTATTTACCAGGGGGTTCCTTTAGATCATCATATTCCAGAGGGTGTTTAAAATATGAATTAATATGGGGTGCCTTGGTGGCTCAATTGGATAAAGTGATCAACTCTTGATTTTGGCTCAGGTCATGATCTCACGGTTCGCGGGATCAAGCTCCGCACTGGGCTCTGCGCTGACACTGTGGAGCCTGCTTGGGATTCTCTCTCTCCCTCTCTTCTACCCCTCCCCCACCCCCATCTCTCTCTCTCTCTCAAAATAAATAAATAAACTTAAAAAAATATGAATCAATATTACTCAATATTCCCCAGGCTGGAGCCACCATCTAGGCCAGCCCAGTCCCTGTGCAAAGGAACACTCAGCTCTCTCTCCCTTTGTCCTCCTTTCTCTTTAGGTAGAGAAATGTCCCTTTGACTAATCTCGGGAAGCCTGGTGAAGGGACAAGCTGGCTGCCCCCAAGAGGGGAAGTTTGAGTGCAAGAATATAGACTTGAGTGCAAGAATATAGGGGAAACAGAGGGGACTTGTGGAGGGATTTGTGGCATCTGCTAAGAATGGGGCTGCATACCCAGAGGACGCCCAGCACCAGGAAGGAGACCTACCCTTGGGACTGTTTGCCTGGGGCTCCTGTGGGATTTTGAGGGAGAAAGAAACAGAGTCCTCACAACATCAGAGCCCCCACCTGTTTACACTAGCCAGTTTCCACCACCCAAGGGGGTAAATTGAGCTGCATATTTGATGATGAGGAAGTGAAGTGGAATGTGAGAATCCTCATTACTGACGTCAAGCTTGCCTTTCATTTTATTTATACCCATGACATTGTGACACAGGATCTAATTTTCCATTGTATTTTTTCCTCCGTTAGGGCCCGAGTGATGACAAATGATTTTGTGCATGAGCCTGGAAAACAACATTTTAAATTCAAAGCTAGGGACCCTGCAGGATTCGGTGTCTATTTCTAGCTTACCACCCGCCTGCCCCTCCCTCAAACCTCTGTACTGACCATCGAAATGTGCAAAAGGCACCGTACTCCTACAGGGCAGGACTGCCTGAGAAGTCAGAGCTCAAGGCATCCAGGTGCCCACTCCTCTCTGGTGACAGGCTGTTCCTTCATGGCATGGGCGCTGGCAGGAGGCCAGGGAGCAGTGGGGCTGCACGGCAGCCTTGGCTCAGAGCCCTGGCTGCTGTCTGGGCATGAAACTGGGCTCTGGCACCAGGAGCATGGTTCTAGCTTTCTGACCCAGAACTGCCTGTGCAGCAACTACCCCGCCTCTCAAGCCCTGGTGGGGCCCGTGCCTTCTGCCCCTCAGGCAGGACAGGTTTAGGAGCAGAGATTGATCTGGAAGGAATGGCAGGAGCAATTAGAGGGTGCTGTGGCAAAAGTCAGTAATGTCTCCATGCACAGAAACAGCCTTTGAGGGTGTGCCTAAGACGGAGGAAAGAATGGATGTGTGTCCACCAAGTGGACAGAGTGAACTTTACCCCAGTTGCTTGGTCTGCTGTGGAGTGGACTAGGGGCCTTGGCCCTATCAAAGTTCTCCCTCCATGACCTCCCAGAGCCTCAAATCCAGACACAGTATCTCTAATGTGGGGTCCTCTTCCTGCCCTGAAATGAAATGAAAGCTCCACCTGGGTCCCAGCAAATCTGGGCCTCTGGTGGGGCCTCCTGTCGCCAGGTTTTCAACCATGTTTTTCAGCCTCTGACCCCAGAGTAATCTCAACTTCCTTGTACTCAGTTCAGAAGATGTTTGCTATTCGGGATTCTGATGCAGAGGCTTGATAAGAGAGGCCTCAGGCCTTCTGAGTTAGTAAACCAGCAGAGTCCAAGGATTTGAAAACTGAGAAGCCTAAGGACAGCCACGCCCTGAGAGGTGGCACAGTGCCAGCTCCTGTCACCTGAAATCTTCCAGGATATTTAGAAATGGGTGTTTGCGTGATTTTACTACATTTACTTTGGATGTCTTGTTCGATTTGTTTTTGAAACAAGGGTTTCCCATAGCACCAACAAAATCGGATCTGTGTTTTATTGAATCTACTGGAGTTCCTATGCTTGACTTGGTTTTGCTTTCTAGCTCTGTGTCAATTTTCTCAGTCAATTTAGGTAAAACTGGCACAGAATAAGCTGTTGTGTAGAAATACAGTGTGGGAAAACGAGAACATCTTCTAAGCTGCCCTGATATCTCACCCCTAACTGGCCTACAGGTGTGAGAGCTGCTTGGGGAGGAAGGGGCTGTCTTCATGTGCAGCAGCTGGGGGGCCAGGTCTTTACAATTCCTTTTGCAACAGCCCAGCTTAGACCAATGTTGACAGCCTGTGTATGTGTTTTCAGCTAGTCTCACATGCTTCCCATGGGTGATTGTATCAAGTGCTTCCTACTGGATGCCAGGGGTGGAGGTGAGGGCTAAGGGCAAAGGAGGTGTGAATTAGAGCCACTTCCATCACCCAGAAAGTACACAAGTAACACAAGGCTATGGGAAAGAAAAGTTTGGTAGTAAGGAAACACTAAGTGGACTCCACAGGCTCAGGGTATAACTGGACAAGCTCTAGGTTTCATACTGGGATGCTGGTGTCACTTAGTAATCCCTTTCCCAAGGTTCATTGGAAGGTGGTTTGGGACAGGTGCATGAAAGGTGTTGCCAGAGACTCCAGGGTGCAAATGCTTCCTTATTAGCTCTGTGATCTTGGGAAGGTACTTAAACCTTCTAGGCTTCAGTTCCCACAACTGTAGAAGGGAGGTACTGAGCCTGCCACATAGGGTTAATGTGGGAGGTGAATGAGATTAGGAAAACAAACCATGTCTGTATCACTGAGCACATAGTAGGGATTCCCTTCTTGGACTGGGGATCAGAGAACCCCACAGAAGTCCTGCTTTTAAGTCTTAGCCCAGGTGGGTGGTTCACTTCTCTGAATTTTCTCTGTGACAGATGCAGAAGTTGGAAATCTGTTTGCTGACTGAGGAGATATGATTGTGCTGATTAAGATGTGCAGTGAAGAGACAAGTGAACCCCATGGCTCAGCGACACAGTGTGGACAGAGGAATTGTCTTCATGAACAAGTGTTGGAAGAGAAGACCTGAGGAACACAGAAACATGGCTGGCCTGATCCTCGCCATGCTGTCCAAGATAGAGCTGGCTTAGGTGGGGTGCCTCTGCCAGGACTGTTTCTGCCTTAATCCTGCCTTGAAGGCTCAGGTGAACCTGATTTTGTCTTGGGGTTCAGGGAGGGAACATCAAGATATGGTAGAGGATACATAGCACACTTTACCCTGAGCCAGAATCCCCAGGACAAGACCCTAGCCCCTTCTCCTGACTCCTAACCCCCAGCTGCCAGCTACCCACAATCCTCCGGGTGTCTTCCTGTGGAAGGTGAAGACTCAGCTAGGAAAAGAATTGAGCGATACTGTTGTCAAGGGGGATTTCACAGGGGTGTTCCATTGGCCATTGGGAGAAAAACGTGTATTAAAATTTTTTTCTGAGGAAATTGAAATCCAAACATCTGTCTAACCAAGCCTAGATGGAAAGTGAATCTTGATTCCATATTAAAAACATTAGTCCTGAAAGAGAAGAGTAAGTCCTTACGTTAATAGGAGCAGTGAGGCTTCTCTGCAGGTTTTAGAGTAGTTCTGAGTAAAAAACAAGAGTGGTCAGAATCCATTAAGAATCTGAAAATATAGTATAGCTGAGAACTCTGCTCTCCTCCTTTACTAAATTATTTATCTGGGCTACTGATAATTAATTTCCCGAATTCCCTAGTTTCCCCACCCTCTCATTTATACATGTGGTTTCTCAGCAATGGACAGGGAAGGGAGTCTGAGACACAGGGAGTCATGGGTGGTCTATGCTCTGGATGGTGACTAATTGAGACTTGGCTGTCTTTCATGATATGCCTTTTATGGATGGAGGCAAAAGAAGTACTCAGTGATCTCAAGGAATACTCCAGGGTCTCCCAGCCAGATTGGCTAGGAAAAACTGACCAATAAATAAACATTGACTGAGTACCTACTCTGTGGCAGGCACAGTGTAAGGCTTTGGGTATACATGGTCCCTGCCTTCACAGAACTCAGTCTGGCGAAGAAGGTAGATTTTTAAACAAATAAACACACCAACTTGCATAATTTGCAGATTGTGATGAATGAGTAACTACTATGAGACAGTTAACACTGGGGATATGATACAGATAGGGGAGTTGGGGTCAAGAAAGTTCTTTCTGATGAGGTGACAGATAAAGCCTAGAACACTGCTTCTCAAATTCCAATGTGCATCAGAATCACCTGGAGAGTTTGTTAAAAAAATAAAAAAGGTTTTCTGGGTATCCTCCCCACCAGAGTTTCTGATTCAGTAGGTCTGATGTGGGTCCCAAAACTCTGTGTTTCTAATAAATTACTGGATGATACTGAGATTGCTGGTTTGGAGGTCACACTTTGAGAATCATGAGGCTGGAGGATTGGTAGGAACTAGCCGGGTAAAGAGAGTGGAGGGAACACCAGTACAGCAGAGGGGGCAGCATGTACAAATGCCCCAGTGTGGAAGAGATCTTGGGGGCTTCAGGTAATGGAAAGTGTGTCTACAAGGCAGTGAATTAGTGAACCTGTAGTGATGAGGTAATGTTAGAGGTGTACCTGATGAGGTAATGTTAGAGAGGAAATTAGTTAGAAATTTCCTATCCTGATACTCACTCCAACAGAAACACTCCAGGGGTACTTTGTCTAAGATTAATGGTTCCATTGACCCTTGGAGATGTCCTACTGCAACATGGGGCTAATGGAATAGTGCTGACCCTGAGACAGTGTGAAGATTCAAAATGGTGAGGTATGCAAAGGGCTGAGCACAGAGCAAATGCTCAGTCTATTCTAGATGTCTGTCCTCCTACCTTCTCCGACTCAAAACTTGGCCCTGTCTATAGTTTAGCTATAAGAGGACATGTTCCTGAATTTGTGCTAAGGTGCTAACCTATAGCTTCAAGCAAAAAGAGTTAATGTCGAAGTGACCCATGGTATCTAAACTGGGATAAGGTTAAATAGTTGGGTATAGATAAGAAATCTGGACACCACTTCCAAAGAGCAGGTGTGCATGTGTGTTTTCTTACATCTCATGCAATTCATAAATGTCACGGATTTTAAATCAAAGAAAGCATGGATTGGGTTTTGGAGCCAAAGTGCACAGTTGACATTATGCCAATTCAATTTAGACCACATTTACTCAGTGCTCACTCTGTGCCAGGTGCTATTCTAGGTGTTGGGAAGGCAGAAGTAGGTGATCAAAGCTAGGTCCCTGCTCTTGAAGAGCTTCAACACTCACTGGGATATGGGCGTATAAGTAACGTAGAGCAATGGGATAAAAGCCACAACAAAGAGCTGTACAAGGGCAATGAAAACTCAGGAGACAGCAGTTTTGCTGGGGGGTAGTCAGAGAAAGTCAGAGACAGAAAGTGACATCAGAGCCAAGTCTAGAAAGGAAACATCTAGAGAATGAGCAGAACTGAAGGATAGATGAACAAACCTCCTTTAAGAACTTTTTTGTTATTGTTTTAAGCTCTGACCTAAATCATCATTATGAGCTTCTAGAAGATACATGGCCACATGGTGTTGAATTTGATTTAAAATATTGCATAAACTGTTATATATAGAAACACATATGGAAACAATCTGAAAATATTTCTCCTCAAATATAGTGCCATTTGCTTTTATGAATTTGCTATTTCTGGATGAAAAAGTGAAATATGATTTGGTCTTCTGAGAATCAGAAGAAACTGTATCGCCCTCCCAAGTAAAAATCATTTTGGTGGTTAATTCATTCATTTATGTAGTCAGTCAACAAACATTTAGTTAGAAATTTCAGTTTTTGAAGCACTGCCATTGAGGCCATTGAGGGGCAACAAAGATATATAAGATACTGTCCTGCCCTCAGGATTCCTCAGGGGTTTAGAAGCGAGAAAAACACCTGAATGCAAATAATTCTAACACAAGTAGGTGATAAGTAATACGAGTGAGTACAAATAAAATAATCCAAGTATCTTGAGGAGAACAAGCTATCTCTTGATTGGAATAGTCATAGAAAGCTTGAGAATTTATGGAGAAGCAATTTGCGCTAGGGCTTTTATAATGAGAAGGCATTGGACATATAGAAACCAGGGCAGGGAAGATATTTCAGACAGAGGTTGATTTGTGAACAAAAAGGCTGGGAGATCACTGAGAAATGGCACTTTTGCATGTTTACAAGTATGATTTGGGGAAAGAACTGGAATAGGTAGATGTCAGCCTCACAGTCAAGTATGAACTTGATTCCACTGGCTGTGACTTCTTAGAATTTGAAATGCCAAGCATCTGTCACTAGGTTTCTTGTACACTTGTTTTAGTTGGTATCTCAGGCCTGACCTTCAACTTGGCATAATTTCATCCAGCCAATAGGATATGTTTTAAAAAGTCAGTCTGTCACATATGGACCTGCAAATGTATGGCCAACTAATCTTCGACAAAGCAGAAAAGAGTATCCAATGGAAAAAAGGCAGTAACTTCAGCAAATGGTTCTGGGGGAATTGGACAGCGATATGCAGAAGAATGCAACTGAACCACTTTCTTACACCATACACAAAAATAAACTCAACATGGGTGAAAGACCTAAATGCAAGATAGGAAACCATCAAAATCCTATAGGAGAAAACAGGCAGCAACCTCTTTGACCTTGGCTTCAGCAGTTTCTTACTAGACATAAGGGAAATAAAAGTAAAAATCATATATTGGGACTTCATCATGGTAAAAAGCTTCTGCACAGCAAAGGAAATGATCAACAAAACTAAAAGGCAACTAACAAATGGGAGAAAATATTTGCAAATGACATATCACATAAAGGGTTAGTATCCAAAATCTATAAAGAGCTTATCAAACTTAACACCCCAAAAACAAATAATCCACTGAAGAAATGGGCAGAAGGCATGAATAGACACTTTTCCAGAGAAGACATCCAGATGGCTAACAGACACATGAAAAGATGCTCAACATCATTCATCATCAGGGAAATACAAATCAAAACTACAATGAGATACCATCTCACACCTGTCAGATGGGAAATTAACAACATTGGAAACAGCAGATGTTGGAGAGGATGCGGAGAAAGGGGGACATTTTTGCACTGTTGGGAATGCAAACTGGTGCAGTCACTCTGGAAAACAGTATGGAGGTTCCTCAAAAAATTAAAAATAGAACTACCCTCTAACCTAGCAATTGCACTACTAGGTATTTATCCAGAGGATACAAAAATGCTGATCCAAAGGGACACATGCACCCCAATGTTTACAGCAGCACTATCAACAATAGGCAATAGCGCTATCAACAATAGCCAAAATAGACAAATTTAGGGAAAGATCCCAAATGTCCATTAACTGATGAATGGATACAGAAGATGTGGGATATATATATAGAAGATAGATAGATAGGAATACTACTCAGCAATCATAAAGAATCAAATCTTGCCATTTGCAACAATGTGGATGGAACTAGAGTACATTACGCTAAATGAAATAAGGCAGGCAGAGAAAGATAAATATCATGATTTCACTCATATGTGGAATTTAAGAAAAACCACAGATGAACATAGGGGAAGGTAAGGAAAAATAAGATAAAAACAGAGAGAGAGAGAGGCAAACCACAAGAGAGTCTTAAAATATAGAGAACAAACTGAGGGTTGCTAGAGGGCAGGTGGTTGGGGAATGGGCTAATTGGGTGATGGGCATTAAGGAGGGCCCCTGTTGGCATGAGCCCTGGGTGCTATATGTAAGTGATGAATCACTGGGTTCTACTCCTGAAACCAATACCACACTGTATTTTAAATAAGTTGAATTTAAATAAATTAATTAAAAAATCAGTCTGTGTCTGCCGATAGTAATATAATCACAACGTGGCTCCAAATTGCCATAAAGGCCAGGAATTGAAAGTAGGTCTTATTCTTCAGGAATTTATGATTCCATGTCTGGAGTTTGAAAGAGAAGGGTTTCGTATTAGAGTCCCTTCAGGAAACAGATGAAGTCTTTTCCTCCACAAGTGTTGACAGGTGTAGTTACACCAACAAGGGATGGTGCAGTATCCATGAGCTAGTGAGA
Organism: Felis catus; assembly: GCF_018350175.1. Taxonomy (NCBI): domain Eukaryota; kingdom Metazoa; phylum Chordata; class Mammalia; order Carnivora; family Felidae; genus Felis; species Felis catus. The sequence continues at coordinate 141,073,274 of NC_058368.1, forward strand.
TTTGTGAAGCTGTTACTATCTGTAGGCTGATGGTAACATCCTTAGGACAGGGGACATAGCAAACATTGGAACTTGGAAAGAGCTCTGTGCTGCCATGGAGTCACATAGCTACTGCCCATGTTGTTCCTAATGGCTAGAGGGCAAGGGGCACATTGCTTCATTCTGTACAGCCCACCTCCCAGGGCACAGGGTAGGGAAGGAAGGATGTACAGCCCATCTGGAGGAGCAGACAGAGAGTATCCGGCACAATCCTTTTTAGCTTTAATATTTCTATGATTCCAAAACCATCCAAACTTCAGTAAACCTTCATTTAACAAATCTGTTCCAAAAACCAATGTTCTCAGAAATTTATAAAGAATAAGAAGTACAGGGAATTGATTAGGTAGAGAGATGAATGGGTAGATGGTGAAGGAGTCTTTGGCTGAGATAGTTGACTGAGTAGTAACTCAACCAGATTGCAAGGTTAGTAAACACAGGGACAAGGCTGGTCTTGTACATTGTCAAATCCTCGATGCCCTACAATGTGCCTGGATCTTAGTATATCCCAATAAATGTCTGTATGACTGATGTGATAGATGAAACATCAAGAATACCAAGCAATGTAAAATGTGCATCTGGGAGTCTCAGGACAGGAAAATCCAAAATTAGGGTCAGGAACTAACATTTTGGAACTAGGAGAAGAAGGTGATGACTGTGTCTGGTTTTCTGCCTCTTTAGGTCAAAGCTTCTAGCACCACTCAGGGAACAAAGGTATTGGGAGATACAGAATGGCCTTTTTGCTTTGTTTAAACAATCTTTCCATCTTTTTCAGTCATTTGAAAGGACAACATTATAACTCCTGCAACCCAACTTCAATTAATTCATCTATTCATTCAGTGAACATTTACTAAGTGCTTATTTTGTGCCTGGGAATCCAAAATTAAGACAGATACAACCTCAGCCTTCAAGGAGCTTAGTCTGGTAGGAGCTACAGACGTGGCATTAGGAAAGTATAGTACTTGTGTTAGCTGTGGGGAGCACGGGCCACTGTGGGAGAAATAGGCGAACATCCTACACAGGCTGGAGGTCTCAGCCTAGGAGAGCTGAGTCCTGAAGCACTTTTCCATCTGTTTACTTTATCCCTGGCATCCCTCCCCATCCCCCAACCCCCAGTAAGGAAGGAAGTAGTAAGTAAATAAATGACATTTAATAAAAATTCCTAGCTGAGGTAACACTTTGATTTGGATGCATTCGCATCAAAGTGCTATAAGCCAATCCGTGAGCACAGGTGGGGAGTTCAGTCCTTCCTCAACTTAGAGAAGAGGAACAAGAGGTCAGGAGAGCACAGAGTGGGCATCTGGATTGAAAAGAGGAGAGGGCAGGTGAAAAAGGGAGGCAGAGGGCCTCACTGACTTCAGAATTTGGAGGAGGCCATTTAACTTTAACTGTTTACAAACAGATGGACAATACATGAGGAGGCTTGTTTGCTTACTTGTGATTGCAGGTTTGTTTTTTAGCTTCTAGTAACTGAACGTAGGGTACACAGTATTAACATTGGTCCACCTGATTTACAAAGGCTCGTGGCTGACTTCAAAACATGGACAGTTCTCTTACAAAATTGCTTCACTCCCAGAGGTTTTGTTAATTGGGACATTTCTTGTCTTTAACTTGAGTATTATGCTAGCAATCAAAGGAAAAACATAAGTTGGGGAGGAGGAGTGGAGGGTAGGGGGAGAAATAGAGTGTTGGTAAGAATCTAAGGGCAATGGCTTTTTAATTTATCTGTATCTATAGTTTTATATCCAAATTTTTAAAAGCCTGCTAAGAATTTGATTGAAATGCATTTTAATTCTTAAATTTGAGAAACAAAAGTAGTTTTTAACTACTACTCCCTGTCTCTATCTCATTTTTTTAAAGGAGGAATAACCTTCCAGCCCCAGAAAGTTTTCCTGGGTTAAGTGTGTGTGTGTGTGTGTGTGTGTGTGTGTGTGTGTGTAGAGCTGTCTTTCATCTTCCGTTAAAAACATTACTTTTGTTAGGGAGTAACTCTCTATTTGTCATCTTTAAGGGGTTGAGAGTTTTGATGTCCTTGCCTGGAAGAAATTAGGCTGGAATCAACCTCTGGCTGGAGGGCAGGTTGTCTTACTTTCCATCTGCTGGAGTTTCCTTTGTGCACTCCTCTCTGTGTTTACTCTTGAAAGTCTTTGAGGCTGGATCCTTAGCTCTCCTGCTCAGTGCTTCCTTTTGTATCTATGTATTGACGATGGCTGAATCTTTAGCTTCAACCCAAACATTTCCCATCACCTGCAGACCTGTTTCCTCTTACCTACTAGATATCTTTCCTCTGTGTTCCATAGACACCTCAGATCCAACAGACTCAAACTGTCACTGGAGTGCTTGTTTTGAGTAGCACCGGTCTTAGTGGGAGATACTGCATCTAGGAGTCGCTCACTCACAGCCCATTCATTACAAAGTCCTATTCTATTCTATCTCCTAGTGTCTTTCCTGTTCTCCTCCTGCCCCTCCATTCCTAACACCCTTGCTCTTCAGGCTCTTTTCAGCTCCTTCTGAATTGTTATTAATTATTTCATTATCCTCATTAGTCTTCTCCAACCCATGCTTTCCTCCACCAACAGATATATCTTGGTAATGTGCAAATTTCTATGTCTTTTCCTGTAAAAGCATTTGGGAGTTTTCCATTTTCTAGCTCTGCATATCAGTGGACAACTTGTTAAAATAGTTTCATTCTCTTTGGTGGTTTTCTTCCTTCTATATGACCTTGGCTCCTGAGGTTCTTTGCTGGCATCTGCTCTTCTGCTTGACCTATAACAGTTGGCAGGTGCAGAGTGTGGGTTCTATGCCCTTGCCCTCTTCCCCGTTCTGATTATATGGCCTCCTTTGGTGACCTTATCTAGTCCCATGGCTTCTGGTGGGAGCTACACACTGATGACTCCCAAAGTGATGACTCCAGTCTGCCCTTTCTGCTGAGCTCAGGACATATAGATCCATCTGCCCCCTTGACAAGCTCATTTGTATGTCTCATAGAGACTTGAACTGAACAAGGCCAAAGCAGGGCTCTTGCTTTCCCACCCATTCTTTTCCTGCTCTTCTTCCACCTTTCCCTATCTCAGTAAATGATACCTCCATCCCCCCAACTGCCCAGACCAAAAACTTTGGAACTGTTGTTGCTTCTTCTCCCCTCACTCCACTCCCCACATGTACTTCATCACAAGTCCTGTCAGCCTTACGTTGAAAATGAATGCATCCTGAAGCCAACACTTCTAGCAGTCCGCACTGCTTTCTCCCTGGTTGTCCCCAGCTCTTGTTGGCTCACTCCAGCAGCCTCCTACTGACCTACCAGCTTCCACCCTTGATTGCCTAGGATTGATTCTTTACAAGGTGGCCGGAGTGATTTTCCCAAAAGTCATATTGTGTTTCTTCTCTGCTTAAAACCATCTCAAGGCTTCCTGTTGCATTTGGCTACACTAGCTTCTTGTCTCTCCAATTTGCCAAGCTCTTTCCTGCCATGAGGATTTTGCATGTGCTATTCCCCTGTCTGGCATCCTCCTCCCCTACATCTTTGCATTCCCAGCTCCATGGGGGTAATTCACGTCTCAGTTCAAATATCCCTTCCCAGAGAAGCCTTTTCTGACCTCCCAAACTAAAGTGGCTTACCCTTCAGTCTCTTTCTATTGTAGTAATTTATTTTTTTTTATCTTCATATCATAATAAAATGATCTTTTATTTTCCTTCTTTTTCTTGTTAGTTATCTTTCTTCCCTTCACTAGAACATAAGCATCATGACAATATGGATTCATGTTATTTACAATCTATTCTTAGCACCTAAAATCATTCCTGGCATGTAATATTTGCTCAGAAGTATCTGTTGGGTGGATGAATGAATGTATAGTTGATGCTTGAACAACACAGGGATTAGGAGCACTGACACCCCTCTCTCCCTCCACACGGTCAAAAATCCACTTGAAATTTTGCTCCCCCAAAACTTAGCTACTAATAGCCTACTGTTGACTGGAAGCCTTAATGATAACATACACTGTTGATTAACATGTATTTTGTATGTTATATGTATTATATACTGTGTTCTTATAATGGAGTAACCTAGAGAAAAGACAGTGTTATGAAAACAGTAAGGAAGAGAAAATATATTTATAGTATACTATACTGTATTTACTGAAAAAAAAATCTATGTGTAAGTGGATCCCTTACAGTTCAAACCCATATTCAAGGATCAACTATAAAATTGAACAACTTTGCCTCTGTTAGAAATACCTCTGGGAATGCAAGCTGGTGCAGCCACTCTGGAAAACAATATGGGGGTTCCTCAAAAAACTAAAAGTAGAACTACCCTATGACCCCGCAATTGTACTACTGGGCAATTATGCAAGGGATACAGGTGTGCTGTTTTGAAGGGACACACGAACTCCCATGTTTATAGCAGCACTAGCAACAATAAAAAAGTATGGAAAGAGCCCGAATGTCCATCGATAGATGAATGGATAAAGAAGAGGTGGTGTGTGTGTGTGTGTATATATATATATATATATATATATATATATATATATATATATAATGGAGTATTACTCAGCAATCAAAAAGAATGAAATCTTGCCGTTTGCAACTACATGGATGGAACTGGAGGGTATTATGCTAAGCGAAATTAGAGAAAGACAAATATATGACTTCAATAATATGAGGACTTTAAGAGAAAAAACAGATGAACTTAAGGGAAGGGACACAAAAATAATATAAAAACAGGGAGGGGGACAAAACAGAAGAGACTCATAAATATGGAGAACAAACTGAGGGTTACTGGAGGGGTGTGGGAGGGGGGATGGGCTAAGTGGGTAAGGGACACTAAGGAATCTACTCCTGAAATCATTGTTGCACTATATGCTAACTAATTTGCATGTAAATTTTAAAAAAGAAAAAATAAATTAAAAAAAATATCTCGGTAGCAGGGGGCGCCTGGGTGGCTCAGTCAGTTAAACGTCTGACTTTGGCTCAGGTCATGATCTCACAGTTTGTGGGTTCAAACCCTGTGTTGGGCTCTGCACTGACAGCTCAGAGCCTGCAGCCTGCTTCAGATTCTGTGTCTCCTAGTCTCTCTGCCCCTCCTCTGCTCATGCTCTGTCTGTCTGTCTCTCTCTCTCTCAAAAAAAAAAAAAAAATTAAAAAAAAGAAACACCTCGGAAGATAGATGATAGATAGATAGATAGATAGATGATAGATATGTTGGGTGTGGTATGAGTATCAATGAAGAGTGGGAGAGGCTCGGCTCTCAAACACACTTAAATGTGTGGCAGCTACTTGACAATGTGGCCTCTCCTCAGATACAAGTGCAAGGCTCTTATTGTTAATGTTTATGACCCCCTGCTAATAAATAATAATAAGCGATATTTTACTGATAACACTGAACTTCCGAGTCTACATTTAATCTTTGCAAATTTGTAATTCCCGACCACAGGGTTAATGCCCATCCATGTGATAATTTGCTTTTCCTCTCTCTTTCTGTCTTGAGCCATCCTGAGGGCAGAGATCCAGGCTGGAGAATGTCTGGACTAGAATTATGTAGGAGATGTGTTTGGTTTCCTCAGAGTAGCTTTGGTTGAATTTGTGTGAGATTTCAATCTGATGAGGAAAAATGGGCTAGGATGCTGAAACTACTCATAGATTAGAATGAGGGAGGCCACAGGTGACCTCAAGGGTCCTCTCAAAATCTGTTCCTGTGTTGTCAGGAGGACAGTTAGGTACTGTTTGTGTATTCCCTTGGTTCAGGATAGGGATAGTGGCAATGGGATAATGCTATGCCCGCTAGATAGAAGAGTTACAAAAGGAGTTTAATACATGTATTGCCAGTGACATTGATGATCACGGAAGGTAAACCATAGACTTCATTCTTCCAGAAATGACTCAACACTGGTAGCACTTGATTGTTCTGGTCTTTTGTATTGTGGCAATCACAGAAGCACTAGCTTGTCAGCAACATCAACATCTTCAGTCTTCAACGAATGACCAATGACATGTTCAAAGGACCCTAAATGGTGCACCTCTGTAGACTGGGAACTCTGGGCCTTTGGTTTCTTTTATTTTTTCCCCTTCTCTTTTTTCTTTCTTTCCTTTGTTTCAGTTCCCTTTTCTGCTCTTTCTGCCTCCTGTCTTTCCCCCTCCTTCCTTCTTTCTTTTCTTTTTCGTCCTCCCTTCTTCCCTCTCTTCTCCCTCCTTCTCTTCCTCTCTTTGAAAATTATACACTACTCCACAATACCCTTCAAGGTGCATGATAGGAAATGTCCAGTGGGTTATGTTTGGGCTCAATTTTGCTGTATTATCACAGGGATTGAAGAGAAAAGTTTTAAACACGAGGCATTCAAAGACACTTAAAATCTAATAAATAGGTGCAAGCCCTCAGAACCCTGGCTAATAGTTTTGAGACACTGATTTTATGCAATATCTTGGGAACCATAGACAACCTGCTGGCTGCCACAGGCATGTGCTGTGTGCAGATAGCCTGGTAGGACTTCTTGAGCAGCTCTTTTGGGAAATCCCCACATTTACAGGAGAAAATATGGCTTTCATTTTTTCCTTTATAGATAATCAGAAAAGGGATTCAGAGCATTCAGTGTCTTTGCCTTTCCTCATTGTCTCTTTGTTGCTATTTTTCTTTCTTGTTTTTCTTTTAATCTACTTGCTTTACTTTCTCAAAACATCTGTATTTTTTGCTCGGGTCAGTTTACCCTGCGTTTTCCAAACTGTCTTTTCGCTGGCTGGGTTATTTTTGTCTCAGACTTCTTACGTTCTTCTGTTGCTCTACCCCCACCAAATCTCAGTCTGAACTTGCCCTTTTACCTCCTGATGTCTTTGCTGCTTTGCTTTTCCTTGTCTTTACAGGGCCCGAAAAGGCTACGAGTATGACATAATGATGGATTTTGCTGCCAATTTAAATGACCTTAGCCCTTCTACCTTTTGCCTCCTCTTTTGCCTCCCTTTTTCATCTTTGGAAGGAGGAAGTGTATTAGTTGCAATTGTGCATAACACATACATTTAGTGGCTTGAAACAACCCACATTACCTCATAGCTTCTGTGGGTCAGAAGTCTGAGCATGGCTTTATTGGGTCCTCTGTGTTAGCTGGGGCTATAATCTCATCTCAAGGTTTGACTAGGGAAGGGTGCTCTTTCAAGCTGTCCTGGTTACTGGCAGGACTTAGTTACTTTTAGTCTTCTGGGCTAGGGGCCTGAGTTTCCTACTGGCTCTTGGCCACAGGCCCCCTCAGTTCCTTGCCACATGGGCCTCTTCAACATGACTCTCTGCTTTATCAGAGCCAGCAAGGGAGAGTCTCCTCTCCTAGCAAGGCTATGTAACATAATCACTGAAGTGATATCCTGTCACCATATGCTGTGGGTAGGAAGCAAGTCACAGGGTTCCTCCACACTCAGGGGGAGGGTATTCTATAAATGCATGGACACTAGGAGACGGCGATAAACAGTGGCCATATTAGAGTCTGCCTGCACAGAGAGGAGTGCTTTTGAGGGAAAATACTTTGAGCTCCTTAGGAAGAGACTATAAAGTCTATATTCATACATCTGCCATGCCTGATTGTTGGCGTGTAGAGATTATGGCTAACAACAAAGTAATAATGTTTCTCTTTGTCTCTCTCCATGTCCTATGGACTAGTTTCATAGGATTTGTTTTCCTTGTCTGCCTTTAGAAATCTCATCAGCCTCTCTGGATGAGAAAGTCAGCAGGAAAAGACTGCTGTTGTTGATCTTGGTTTTAACTGGACCGACTCAGCCCTGTGGGCAGGGAAAAAGGAAAGGTCTTTGCAAATGCTCTCTAGGTCTTTGTTAGAAATCCCTCCAACCTGAAGGAGCCAGGTGTGGGGCAGGCGCGGTAATTACTACAAGCAATAAGCCAGGCTTATTTACAGCTGAGGCATTTAATTAGGTACAATTTATTACTTTAAAAAATTGTCTGCAAGCTTCATAGTAGTATCTGCCCAGATCTTTGATTCCAGCTCTTCAGTTTTGGAGTTGGGAGGCGGGGTGGAACAGAAAGGGTGGCAGCACCTTTGGCGTGACTCACATCACTGTTGGTAAATTGTCTGCACTAAGACAGGGATAATCCTACCTGCCCTCACCCCCCACAACACGTACACAATAGGATATCGTTTACACAATCATTCGAATACAAAAGTTCTTCACTCTGAGGGCGAATGATCTTTATTATATATGCTATATTTTAGGTATTAATAATGACTAATGTCTCTGACTTTTCAGTCTTTTAAAAATAATAACGTATACGAATTTGAATTGAGGAATGAGGCAAATCTGATCCTTCAGCGTTTTCTTGGGGGTAAGAAGAGTGGAGGCGGGTGGGCACGACGAGGAGAAAGCTCTGTGCCCGAACCCCGAGTCTCCAGCAGCCCCAGGTTGGGCAGCTCCAGCGAGACCCGGCTTCTCTCGAGGGGCGGGGGAGGCCCTGAAGGGGAGCCGAGTAGTTAGGGGGGCGCTAAGCGGGCTCGAAGTCGGGGCTCCACACCCCGGGAGGGGCGCTAGGACCCAGGCACCCGCCGGCCTCGGGACGTGCCTGGGGAGTGAAAGCTCTAAGAGGCTCAGGCTCGGGGCCAGAGTCCCTCGGAACGACCGGACCCTTCCCGTGGGCGCGAGGCGCGGGGTGCGGCGTGCGGCAGCCGCGTGCCCGCCGCTCGCATGGAGCAGACGCGCTGCCCGCCGAGCGCCGGCCAGGTGAGCCCCCCTGCGCGGGGTCCGCACGTTTCGCGGGCACAGAGCCCTGCGCCGTCCGAGACCGCCTCGTCCCCACCCCCCGCGCCGCGGGCGCGGGGGCCGGGCGGCGAGCGGGTTGTGCGCGCACAGTGCGCGGGCACCAGGCCAGAGCTGCCGCCTGAAGCCCCTCTCGGACACCCTCGCGGCTGAGGAGGGGTGTTTCTTCTTCCCCTCGGTCTCTGCGTGTCGCGGTGCCCCAGTGCCTTCTTGCTTCCCAGGAGGGGAGCACCTGGAGCGTCCGGTGTAGCCGCCCGGCTCATAATTCCGAGGGCTAACACGTCGCCCACCAGCAGCAGCCGGCCCTGCGGGGATGGCGCTGCGCAGCCGCCGCGCCTCTCTCCCTGGGGTTAGCCCGAGCCAGGGCTACGGACGCCGGGCGGGGGCCACGGGTTCCCGCTGCACCCCGAGCTGCCCACGCCTCTCTGCGCCGCCGCGGCGTCCCTGCTTTTCTGCTGTAGCTGCTCCCCTGCCCGGGCAGCGAACCGTCGCCAGCCCCAGCCGGAGGGCGGGGGGGGGGGGGGGGTAGGGGGATGGGGGGCAAGAGGAGGCGTCCAGGGGCGGGAAGCCTCCGCGCCCTAGCTCGGGGTCCCGGACTCCTTGATCCTGGAGACCGGCTCCCACCCGCGCGCGCAGCTCCCCGGACAGCGCTCGCCGGGCACAGACTGAGTGTGAGGTTTAAACCACCCGCCTCTGGTGGGGAGATGGAACGTGGGTGCAAAGGAGGCTCTCACGCCGTAGGGCATAGGAAAGCGCGGGTGAGGACAGCCTGCAGGTCAGGGAGGAGCGTTTCGTCCAAGGGGGAAGCTGCATCCGCAAGCTGCCATTCTGAACTTGTGGGCGTTCTGCTGGGCGCCCGAGCGTCACCCGAGTGCACTTAGTTACCAGAATCAAGTAGACAGGGGTCCCCGGACTGTTGCGGAAGATGAGGCTTGGCTAGTGGTCTAAAATCTGCAGCGGGCTCTCCTGTACCCTCAAGACTAGCCGTGCCCATCCATTCTGCTTCCGGCTCAATCTGACACCAGTTTGCAGTCTCCAAGTTACCAACTCCAGGGGGAAAAATAAAAGGTCGCTGAATAGTTGCTATGGGCGAGTGGCAGGCGGCGAGTTGCTAGGACTGCACGACCACTGCAGTTCAGTGGTGGGCATCTGCCTCCGAAACTTTTGCCAGCTGCCAGTTTACGGCAGTGGGGCGGTGTGTGAGGGGGGGGGGCGGGGGGAGGGGTGGCGTGCTGCCTGTTCTGTCGGTAACAGACACGTGTGTCAGAACCTGAAGTTAAACACCTGGTACTCACCTAGAAGAGAAACTTCCTCCAAGCTGTGTTGGGAGACAATCAACAAAAACATTTACATAGGGCCGGTGGGGGTAGGTGAAGTGCAGAGGACCTTCCCTCTAGGATTTTATAATCTGCCTGCTGGCATTGCCAGTTCTGCTTGACTGCCCCTCTGACCTCGAATGAGCTATTTTAACTTTGCTTGGTTTTCCAAGAAGCAAAAACGGAAGAATGATAGTCTGCAGCAGCGGAAAGAGAATTCATTGGGAAGCCAGTCCTTGGGTTCTAGCCCTAGCTGTACCACTGAGCAGCTGTGACACTTTTGGGGGGGCCACACAAAATCTGGGCCTCTGCTACTGCAAAACACTCAAAAAGAACCTTCAATCCTGGGGTCCACTGTAGTCAAAATTTGTCAAGCTTAGATAGCCTAGATTTTTGCCTTCTTCATTATACTTGGTTCCACAGAGACTGCATGGATTGAAAGGATACTGGATCAGAACGGTGGGTGAATTGAATTTTAATTCCAGTCTGTTTATAGAGCCACACAAATCTTTCAGGCTTAAGGTCTGTGGAAATAAGCCTGGTTGGTCGAGTTAATACTTAGAGTGCACTGCGAAGGACCTCAAATAGAGAGTCCTGTTGAAGTTAGTGTGTGGTTACATAAAAGGTTCTTTCTGTGCATTTGAAAGATCCTTGCCACAAGCAGGGTGTTACAGAAATGAGTAGAGGAGAAGCCCCAAGTTGATCCTGCGGTAGAAGAGGGTGAGTGTGCTGTATAGCTAGTGGAGGTACTTCAGGTTTTCTCTGATAAACACTTTATTTATGAATGACTCCGTTATTATGAACTCCAGAAAAGCAGTTTATCGGTTGGGTAATGAAGTAATGAAATTGTCTTTAGAAGCCACATTAAGTATTGGAATACCTAACATTACTAGAGTTTATTGGGATAAGCCCTGCTTTCAAAAGCATTGCCTTTTTATTTAATTTCAGCAAGGGAAATAAGCAGAATGATTTATTATGTTTTCTTACTAGATAATTTTTTAAGAGAGAAAAAAGCAGAAGTAAATACAACACATGCTGCAAGAAACCTTGTTTCTTCAGTTTCCAGAGATGAGTATCATCATCATCACCATTACCATAATGGTGAATATCTATTAAGCACTTGTGTGCCAAGCATTGTTCTTAGCACCTTATGTACACAGTATAAGGTCATCCTACCGACACCTTCTGGAGGAAGTGCTATTATTTCTTTCAGTTCATAGGTGTGAGAACTAAACTTCTTGCCTGACATTACACAGCTGGTAGGTAGAGTTGGGCCACCTACTTGGGTTTATTTGCAACGATTCAATCAGAATGCAACAGAGAGAAGGTTGGGAAGGCAAAAAGTGGCTGCTAAATAAATGTCAGGCACTTTATACACCTCAGTGCATGGAAATTAATAAATCTTTTATGAGTGCTAATTTACTTAAAAAAATTTTTTTTTAACATTTATTAATTTTTGAAAGACAGACACAGAGTGTGAGCAGGGGAGGGGCGGAGAGAGGGGAAGACACAGAATCTGAAGCAGGCTCCAGGCTCTGAGCTATCAGCACAGAGCCCGATGTGGGGCTCAAACCCACCAGCCAGGAGATCATGACCTGAGCCGAAGTCAGATGATTAACTGACTGAGCCACGCAGGCATCCCAATTTAGTTTTCTTTTTCTGCTTTTTATCAATATGCTTCTATAATATGACTTGGGTGTCTTGGATGCATTTCATGTGGACAAAAAGGTTGAACTCTTTTTTTTTTTTTTTTTTTAACGTTTATTTATTTTTGGGACAGAGAGAGACAGAGCATGAACGGGGGAGGGGCAGAGAGAGAGGGAGACACAGAATCGGAAACAGGCTCCAGGCTCCGAGCCATCAGCCCAGAGCCTGACGCGGGGCTCCAACTCCCGGACCGCGAGATCGTGACCTGGCTGAAGTCGGATGCTTAACCGACGGCGCCACCCAGGCGCCCCGAACTCTTTTTTAACTATGTAGATCTGAGTGCAGATGGATGAACCATAATTTATTTTACCAATCCCCTTTGACTGGGCACCTGGATTATTTCAAAATTTTCACAATCACATACAGTCGCTAGCATAGTATATCTTCTTATTTATATATTTCTGCACATCTGTTCAGATATTTCTGGTGGATCAATTCCTAGGAAGTGGGGAATTGCTATGCAAAAGAACATGGTTACCATTTGATACGTACTTTTTAATAGATATTGCCAACTTGCTTTCACAAAAAGAAATACAATTTCTGGTTTGCAGTCCATTTCTTCCACTAACATCTTTCTGGGCTTTTGGCGAATCACTGAATCTGAATGGGACTCGGACATAGCATTTGTAAACTAGAGGTGGTAAAACTTACTGGTTTTAAGGTTGCTTCTGCAAATATGTACAATTAGAGGTTGAACAAATGCAGTTGTTCATATGTGAGCATTTTTACCTACAAAACCAGAAATTCAATATGGTTTCACCTAGTGGCACATGAAGTCCTGAAATATGTTTCTGGTAGTCCCATCTTCTCTGGGGCAGATGTGTATGCGAGGGGAGGCTAGGCTATGCTGCAGTCACAAGTTAACCCTGAAACCTCCGTGGCTTAAAAAAAAAAAAGTTTATTTCTTATATATCCAAAGCAGGTTAGCAGAGTACCCTGCTCCACACAGTCACTGAGGGAGCCAGGCTGACAGAAGCTGTGCCATCTTGTAATTGCAGTATCTAGAACATGAAGGCCCTGCTGTCCTACGGCAGTCGAGAAGGAGGAAGGACCATGAGTGGTTAACACCTGCCCTTAAATGCCTCAGCCTAGGAATGAAGCATATCTCTTTTATTTATGGGCTTTTGGTCACAAGTAGTTACAAAGACCTCACCCCAACGCAGGGAGGCTAGAAAAAGTTGTTTTCTGATGTCCAGAAAGAGGAAATGACGTGGTAAATGCATGGCATTGTGCATTAGTTTGCTGGGGCTTTCACGACAAAGTATCACAGCCAGGTGGCTTATACAACAGAAGTTTATTTTCTCACAGTTCTGGAGGCCAGAGGTCCTAGATCAAGATGTCAGCAGAATTCATTTATTCTGAGGGCCTCTCTTTTTGGTTTGTAAATGGCTACTGTAGAGAAGGAAATGTAATTTTCCCTCTATCCTTCTAGGTTCCTGGCTAAGGCCTTGCCCCCCAAAATAAAAAACGGATCAACAGCAGAAAAACAAATTTTTATTTATTTATTAAAAAAAATTCTTTTTTCAATGTTTATTTTTGAGAAAGAGAGAGAGCATGAGCAGGGGAGGGGCAGAGAGAGAGGGAGACACAGAATCACAGGCTCCAGGCTTCAAGCTGTCAGCACAGAGACTGATACAGGGGGCTCGAACTCACAAACCGTGAGATCATGACCTGAGCGGAAGTCGGATGCTCAACCGACTGAGCCACTCAGGCGCCCCAGAAAAACAAGTTTTAATTGGGTACATATACTTATGCACATCCAGGAGTCCCACAGAGCTATGAGACTCAAAAGGCAGCAACTTGATTGCAGTTTATATATCATCCTGAGCTAAGGAAGGGGAAAAGGGGTTTGGGATTTCTAAGGGGAAAAGGCAGTTCTTGGGAAGGTGTGAAGAGCGAATGTTTGGTAAACAAAGGTTGCCCTGCCCTAGAGATAAGTCTTTCAGGGGAAAAGTTATCTCTGGTAATAGCTCTCTTCCTGGTACAAGATCCCTTTCTAATGTAAATTTCCCTTACAAAAGGCTAACTTCTACTCTGTTTTCAGAGCTTCTTTTGTGTCTGCAGTTCCTTAAATGATAATCAGCTCAAAATAATCCTTATGCTAAAGAGGCATATTTTGGGGTAGCACATCCTGCTCCCCTTCACCATCTTTTCCCTGCATCTTCACGTGATCTCCTCTCTGTGTCTTTGTCCCTAACCTCTTTTTATCAAGGCCTCAGTCATTCTGGACTGGGATCCACCCTAATGACCTCATTTAATGTTAATGACCTCTTTAAAGGCCCAATCCAAATACAGTTACATTCTACAGTGGGGAGGGGGCTAGGAATTCAAGATAAGAATTTGGGGAGACAGGATTCAGCCTATAATTCATTGTCTTGGTATGTGGCCCCTACTGAGGTGTAGTCACCCTGTTTTTATTCATGGAGGTCAGGGTGTTTCCGAAGCCCACATCCCAGGGCCTTCTCTCCACATCTCATCCTCCCCTATTGACCAAGAAAAGTGTTGTGTTCTCATTTCCCTGGGTGTTATTTTCAAGTGGTCACTACTCGAATCAAGTCACCTTTTACAAATGGCACTGGGTCTAACATGAGACAGACTGTAGGTGAGACAGGATGAGCGTGAATCCTTGGGACGCCTGTGTGGCTCAGCCGGTTAAGCGTCTGACTTTGATTTCAGTTCAGATTGGGATCTCATGGTTCTGGGACCGAGCCCCGAGTCTGGCTCCACTCTGAGTCTGGAGCCTGCTTCAGATTCCCTCTGTCCTCTCTTTCCGCCCCTCCCCTGCTGGCAGCTACTTGCTCTCTCCCTCTCTCCTTCAACATAAATAAACATAAAAAAAGAAAGTGTGACTCCTGAAGTTGGCTGAGTTCTCATCCCAGCTCTACCCCTCATCGGCAATATTTCCTCATCTGTAAAAGGGGAAGAACAGTACTTAACTCACAGGGCTAGTGTGCCAGTTAAATGAGATAATAAATACAGAGTGCCTGGCATATACTAGGGGGTCAGGATGATGCCCTTTATTATTTGCAACTTCAGAAGCTCCTGGAGCCATCGGGGCGCAGTGTACTGTGCCCCGGCCTGCACCCCAGGGGCACAGACCACCCAGAGGCTCCGCTGCTTGAGCTGCCAGGGCTTCCAGGCCCTGCTCGGAGGTGTGTACACCTTCGTGGAGAGTCATCGCATGGCCATTTTGTAACTCCAGTAGCTCCCACACATTTAAGTCTTAGGTTCACAGTTGGATCCGTGACCAGAAAAGGAACGCAAGAGACTATCCTCCTAAGTAGCCCTTAAAATCATTCTCTGCATTTCAGTTGAGGCAAGTAGGGTTGGCAGTTAAAGCAATATGTAAAGGCAGCACTTGAGTTTTCCCGTTCGAATGTCCCCAGAATCAGGGTGTGTTTTTCAGTCAATAGCAGCTGAGCGTTAGGCCTAGAAAGACAGCCGCCAACTTTCCTTCTGACAGCATCTTTCCCTTGGAAACATAAGGGAGTGTGGGTTGCTCTATACCTGGCATGGATGATTCTGCCTTGATTTTGGGAAACTCTAGATTCCTGTATCAGGAGTGGGAGAGCGTAGAGCTGTCATATAGCCTTGGGTCTCCAGTACTGGAGTAGTAAACAAGCCAGTAGGTAACCAGGGCAGTGGCTTTTCTGGGTCAAGGTGAGCCATGCACCTCATCCCTAGCAACCGTGTGCATCCCCCTTGTGGTGCGAGGAGGCCAACACTCTGCATCGTGGGTAGTTGCCAGCCTTCCTACGAGATAGCAGACACTGTGCACGCTGCATTTTCTATCCTGCTTGCTACTATAAAGCCAAGTAAAGGCAGTGTTGGATTAAAGCCAAGTCTCTTGATTACCAGTCTGAATCTGTGACCACCACTGCTGGGAGGTGGGAGGGGAAGGGGTGGCCCCTTGTAAATTGCTGTCGGCCAGGCAGTGGTTGTGATGTACTTGTCATCTCGTGGATGTATTTACTCAGTTTTAACTTCTGATATTTTCACCTTCTCAGTCGAGGTGGGTACATTGTTGATAATCCATGTGTTGAGTTTAATTGCTGATTGAGATGACTTCAAAAAGGTTATGCTGTGATTCAGCATTGAAACCAAGAAATTATTGTTTACACAGTTACACAGAGAGTCAAGGAAATAGAGAACGGGGTATAAATTTGATATTGATAAAGCAAATATTTGTCTTTGGAGGATGACGCAATTTTAGTTTTGGTGTTCTTTTTTTTTTTTTTTTTAAGCAGCGGCCAAAGGCCTTTAATAAAGAAAAGATACCCACAAGTACATAAAGCTAGATTTATGTTTTGTTTTTGAGATATGTGCAGGAGGATTACATGTCAAGTAACTAAGCTGATGGCAGGAGAAATTGCCTAATCTGTCAGTGTAGATGAAAAAATTCGAAGCTGTGAGAGGCTAGTGGGATGAATTCTTGCAACTTGGACTGTCATTAGACCATTATGTCATAGTTTAATGGGCAGCATCTTTTTCTTGGTGATACATAAAGTGATGTTGTTTTGTATAATCAGTAGTGTCTTAGTTTGGTGAAATGTGACAAAAGCAACGAGGAGGAGACTGGAACCTAGGTGCCTTGACTGCACAAAGTGCACATCCCTGACCCAGGTGTTGTCTGACCCCACTGTCCAGATGGGTGAGATAGGTCACTTGCAGGACCCAGAGAATGCATGCCTCAAGAGCGGGGAGCCTAGAGTGGGAAACTTAAGGAGGCCCCCAAGTGCGGGGTCAGAGCACCTCCTTAAATGTTGCAGCCTCCTGCTTTGCTTGCCTTACTATAGTCTCCCCCCTGGTTTTGATTTTTGAATGAGTTTCTCATTTTCCCTAGATGACTAAGAAAATTAAATGGAGATATAAGTGGATGAAAATGTAGTAGTCATCCAACACACATGGTCAGCTCGTATCCTCCATTGTAAGTATTACTCCTCCTGGGTGAGATCTACGGAAAACTAAGAAAACTACAGAAAACGAAGAAAGTGGTCGGGACATTGTGAGGAAAGGAACGTAATAAATGTATTACCACCTTGCGTGAATTCTTTACGGTTGAACATAAGTACAATTAGCCATGGCTGATTAAATAATACGAAAACAAATGATTTCTCTACGTTTTTAGGATCTGTTTTCTAGTTCCATTTAGTATTTTTTTTTTAAAGAAAATTTAAAACCATCTTCCTTGCAATGGAATGGAATATAAAGAGGAAATTAAATTCCTCAGGTAGCTTTCATCAGATTCCCTCTGTTTTGAAATCAGCACAGGAGGTCCTCTTAGTAACCTCAGAGTGCTTTGGAAGGTTTAGGAGTTCTAAATTCTGTCCTGGCTGGTGATGGAATGGTCGTCACAAGATTGAGATGCATAATGTTGACAAAGGGCATATATACTGCAAGCATCTTTATCACACAGCCCATTGGACATCATTTCTGCCTGAAGAGCATCATTCTACAATGCGTGTTTTCATGTTTCAAAGAAGAACTTAGTTTTATCCCAGAATAGCATTTTTAGAGGGAGAGTGGCCACTGAAGTGTTTTTACCATCTGCGATCAGGCTTTTCTGTCTAAGGAAGGGCATTTCGTATCTTTTAATGTGGCTTGCACTGGAGTTCTCAACGTGCTGTCACTCGTTGTGGGAAAAAATTCTGCCAGAAAGGCTATACCTCACCCACTGGTCTCTGCAGCAGCAGACGAGATTCTATGGCTGCAGGGATTGCACAAGAGGAAAATAGCAGGAAGGGGGGAGAAGGTAGGGGAAGGAGTAGAGGGGGAAGGCTGTGTGGATAAAGGGTCAAGCGGTGTTTCCCAGTCTAGTTGCATCACAGCGCACAGAGGACAACGGCGTTGTTGTCTGAGATACTGGAGTCAGTGGACAAGACTTGGGATCTGGTCAAGGCCCTGCATGGGTGACCTGCGGGTTGAGAGAATCAATATCTTGGCGTGTAACAGTTATCTTGATGTAACAGTTTGGTCAGTCCCCTGGTGAGAAGCCCTGGTGGAGTGTGTAGCTGTCAGGTGGAGGGAGGGGAGGGGCTCAGAGACCACTCACTGCATAATGGGCCCATGCCTGCCTCACATACCTAGATGGCCTCTAACGCTGGCCTAAGTGTAGCTGGTCTTTCTGTTCCTTCCCTAAGCCCTATGTTTAGGGGCACATGCTTGGTCTGCAGGACTTTTCTCTGTCTCTGTCTATGTAAGATCTGGAGGTCAGTAAGAGCTGTGAGCGGCAGAGGAGTTTGAAGACAGTGAGGGTGGTCACTTCTTCCCTGTGACTTCTCATCTATGGAAGGAGTAGGTTTCCACTGTTTATGCAGGTAACTACTGAGCATCCAGCATGTGCCAAACAGACCCAGTTTTCTCTTGTTGGAGCTTACCTCCGGTGTGAGGAGATGGTAAAGAATGAAAAGGAGAGAGAAAGGTCATTTGGTGGTATGTGCTAGGGAGAAAGTAGAGAAAGATAGGGAGAAAGATAAAGCAGGAGGGTCAATAAGGACTCCCCAGGATGGGGGGGAATGTTTCCTAATTAGATAGGGTGGTCAGAGGAGGCCTCCCTGGGAAAGGGAACATTTGAGCCAAGGCCTGAAGGAAGTAGGGAGTGAGCCATATGGATAATTGGAAAGCACATTCCAAGTAGGAGGAATAGCAGGTACAAAGGCCCGGAAAGAGCATGTCCATAAGTTAAAGTTGCAGCGAGGAGACCAGTGTGGCAAGGAGGACACAAGCAAGGGGAGGACAGTAGACGCTAAAGTCAGGGAGGTCATGGAGGCCAGACAGCTGAGGGCCTTGTTGTCTGCTATAAAGACGTAGCGAGATGCAAGTGATGGAATCTGACTTCAGTTGTGGGCGGAACACCCCTGTTGGCTGTAGCATTGAGAGTAGCCTGAAGGGAGCCAGGATGAAGCAAGAGAATCTGCTAGGAGGCATCACAATAATCCAGGTGAGAGATGTGATGGCTTAGACCAATATGATAGCAGTGAAGATGAATGATGGTCTGATTCTGGATTACTTTTTAAGTGGAATTAATAGGATTTGCAGACAGATGGGGCATGGCGTGAGAAAGACCCTGAGATAACTTTAGAATATCTCTCATACCTCTTTGCAGCACTAACATGGTCTCAGTTTTCACCATCTGTCTTTGATCCTTGCCACCTGGTCCCTGTCCGTTTTTATTCTTAGGAATTCTTCATGATTGACTCTGGTGACCTGGGTTGATATCAGGAGTGATGATGGTCTGGCTTAGTTCTTGCCCTTTGGTTTTCCTGGAAGAGAACACCTTCAAGGGATATATAAGACCGGATGTTGACTGCAAGAGCTCTTCTCAATAAGTCAAGGTCAAAATAAAGGCTCACCTCCCCCCGAGAAGTGTTTCCTCATAACCCAATGTTAATTTCCCTAAAATAGCTTTAAAGGAGAAGGATGGATCATAGTTTGTGAGCTAAAAATTATTCCTATGGTTAACTGAACCATAACCAGTGGAAAGATGAGAACCAATGGAATCATTGCTTGCAGAAATTTATCTAATAAATGAGATGGTAGAGAAAAAAAGAGAGAGACTCCCGTAATCCATGGTTTTGGTGCCAGTGTCAAATAAGACACAGTCAAAAGCCAAGATAAAGCAATTCTTTCACTAATACCGGATCTGTCACACAATTGGGGTGTGACCAAGATGCTGCTGCGACCTTCCTTCTCCTAGTTGACCCCCAAAATGTCTCTCTGGGTTCAATGGTTGCTCTTGCGGGCCTAAAAGTTGTGTTCTCATCATCACTTTTGGTTTAACATACAAGCCAGCTATCTGACTTGTTGGCCACCGGTTGGTCAAGACCTTTTATAGATTTAAAACAACTTCTAGTCTCTCGGTACGCATTCTAGAAAAGCTTCAATGGGCTAAAGATATA
Source organism: Felis catus (assembly GCF_018350175.1). NCBI lineage: Eukaryota > Metazoa > Chordata > Mammalia > Carnivora > Felidae > Felis > Felis catus. Next base: position 141,092,970 of record NC_058368.1, read on the forward strand.
ATAGGCCCAAGAATAATATGATTAGTAAGGAACGATGAGTGTATCATTGTCTGGTGCTTGATGCTCACGTGTGTTATTCTGCCCAGGCTGCCATAACAAAATATCACAGGCTAGGCGGCTGAAACCCAGATATCTATCTACTCACAGTTCTGAAAGCTAGAAGCCCAAGATCAGGGTGCCTTCAGGGTTGGTTTCTGTGAGGCCCATTTTCATGGCTTGTGGATGGCTGCCTTCTCACTACGTCCTCACATGGTGTTTTCTCTGTGTGCTCACAGAAGCTCGATGGTGGTTTCCTTTTTGTATAAGGACGCCAGTCCTACAGGCCGTTATGGCCACGTTTAACCTTAATTACCTCTCTAAAGGCCCTATCTCCAAATACAGTCACGTTGGAGGTTTAGGCTTCAACCTAAGAATCTTGGGGGACACGCTTCAGTTCATAACCTCAGGCAGATGCTGCAAGTTTTTTTTTTAAACTGTTGAGTTATTATTTATATACAATAAAATCTATACCTTAAAAGTTTTTTAATTTCAGTATGGTCAACATACAGTATATTAGTTTTGGGTATACAATATAGTGATTCAACAATTCCATACATCACCCTGTGCTCATCACAAGTGCACTCCTTAATCCCCATCACCTATTATACTCATCCCCCCACTCCCCTCCCCTCTGGTAACCATCAGTTTCTTCTCTATAGTTAAGAGTCTGTTTCTTGGTTTGTATCTTTTCTCTCTCATTTTTTCTCCTTTGCTCATTTGTTTCTTAAATTCCACACATGAGTGAAATCATATGGTATTTGTACTTCTTTGATTGACTTATTTCACTTAGCATAATACTCTCGCTGCATCTTTGTCATTGCAAATGGCAAGATTTCATTATTTTTTATGGCCAAATAATATTCCATTATATATCTATATATCACATCTTCTTTACCCATTCATGAATTGATGGACACTTGGGCTGCTTCCATAATTTGGCTATCGTGAATAATGCTGCTATAAACACAGGGGTACATGTATCTCTTTGAATTAAGGTTTTTTATTCTTTGAGTAAATGCCTAGTAATGTAATTACTGGATCGTGGGGTAGTTCTATTTTTAACTTTTTGAGGAACCTCCATATAGTTTTACACAATAGCTGCACCAATTTGCATTCCCACTGACAGTGCAAGTGGGTTCCTTTTCTTTACATCTTCGCGATCACTCACTGTTTCTTGTATTTTTTATTTTGGCCATTCTGACAGGTGTGAGATGATATCTCATTGTAGTTTTGATTTGCATTTCCCTGATGATGAGTGGTGATGAGCATCTTTTCATGTGTCTGTTGGCTATCTGGATATCTTCTTTGGAGAAATGTCTATTCATTTCTTCTGCCCATTTTTAATTGGATTATTTGTTTTTTGGGGTGTTGAGTTTTAGAACTTCTTTATATATTTTAGGTACTAACCCTTTATCAAATATGTCATTTACAAATATCTTCATCCATTCAGTAGGTTGCCTTTTAGTTTTGTTGATTGTTTCCTTCACTGTAGAGAAGCTTTTTCTTTTGAAGTAGTCCCAATAGTTTATTTTTGCTTTTATTTCTCTTGCCTCAGAAGACATATCTAGAAAAAAGTTGCTACAGCCAATGTCAGAGAAATTACTGCCTGTACTCTCTTCTACAGTTTTGGTGGTTTCAGGTCTCACATTTAGGTCTTTAATCCATTTTGAATTTATTTTTGTGTATGGTGTAAGAAAGTGGTTCGGTTTCATTTTATGACATGTTGCTGTTCAGTTTTCCCAACACCATTTGTTGAAAAGATTGCCTCTTTCCCATTGCATATTCTTGCCTCCTTTGTCAAAGTTGAATTGGCCATATAATTGTGGGTTTATTTCTTGGCTCTCTATTCTGTTCTATTGATCTATGTGTCTATTTTTGTGCCAGTACCATACTGTTTTGATCACCACAACTTTTTAGTATAATTTGAAATCTGGAATTGGGATACTTCCAGCTTTGTTTTTCTTTTTCAAGATTGCTTTGGCTATACAAGTTCTTTTGTGCATGTTTTAGGATTGCTTGTTCTGGTTCTGTGAAAAATGCTGTTGGTATTTTGATAGGGATTGCATTAAATGGGTAGATTGCTTTGGGTAGTATGGACATTTTAACAATATTTGTTCTTACTGTCCATGAGCATGAAATATTTTTCCATTTGTTTGTATCATCTTTAATTTCTTTTATTAGTGTTTTAGAGTTTTCAGAGGGCAGATTTTTTTTCACCTTCTTGTTTAAATTTATCCCTAGGTATTTTAATATTTTTGGTACAATTATAAGTGGTATTGTTTTCTTAATTTCTCTTTCTGCTGCTCCATTATTAGTGTAAAATATGCACCTTTAAAGGATGCCTTTTAGTGTGTTTTAACAAAGTATATAATCATGTGATATATCCATGTATTTTATCACCCTGTCCCTTGTGCTCCTTCCCAGTCGATTCTCAGCCTCTACCACAGTCCCTAAGTAGCCACTAATCTTTTTATTTCAATAAACTAGGTTTAGCTTTTTATTAAAAAAAAAATTTTTTTAGGGGCGCCTGGGTGGCGCAGTCGGTTAAGCGTCCGACTTCAGCCAGGTCACGATCTCACGGTCCGTGAGTTTGAGCCCCGCGTCAGGCTCTGGGCTGATGGCTCGGAGCCTGGAGCCTGTTTCCTATTCTGTGTCTCCCTCTCTCTCTGGCCCTCCCCCGTTCATGCTCTGTCTCTCTCTGTCCCAAAAATAAATTAAAAAAAACGTTAAAAAAAAAAAAAGGAAAAAAAAAATTTTAAAAAATCTTTAATTACAATTAATTACGATTAATTATGTTTACTTTTGAGAGGGAATGAGACAGAGTGCGAACAGGGGAGGGGCAGAGAGAGAGGGAGACACAGAATCCAAAGCAGGCTTCAGGCTCTGAGCTGTCAGCGCATAGCCCAACACGGGGCTTGAGCTTAAGAACCGTGAGATCATCACCTGAGCCGAAGTTGGATGCTTAATCTACTGAGCCACCTAGGTGCCCCAAGATTTAGCTTTTTTAGTTTTGTATCAGTGAAATCATATATTTACCCTTTTGTGTCTGTCTTCTTCCACCCAGTTTAATGATCCTGAGATTTCCCTGTTGCTGTTTATATTAGTAGTTTGTCACATTTCATCACTGAGTAGTATTTATTCCATTTTATGTATGTATCACAATGTATTTATTCACCTGCTAGTGAACATTGGCTTGTTTCCATTTTTGGGGGTGTTACTTAAAAAGCTGCTATGGACAAATTTTGGGGCATGTGTTTTCATTTCTCTTGGGTGAATGCCTAGAATGAAATTTCATGGTTGTATGGTATGCATATGTTTAATAAGAAATTGTCAGACTATTTTCCAAAAGTGATTGTGCTAATTTACATTTCCATCAGCAATGTATGAAAATTCCATTTGTTCAACATCCTTGTCAACACTTGAAATAGCCTGTGTTTTGCATTTTAGCCATTACATTGTATAGGGATATCTCATTGTGGTTTTATTTGCTTTTCACTGATTACTAATGTTGATGAGGTGTGTGTGTGTGTGTGTGTGTGTGTGTGTGTGTGTGTGTGTGTTTTCAAGTCATTCCAGTGTCTTATATTGTGAAGAGTCTATTACAGATTTTTGGCACAATTTTTAATTGAGTTGTTTTCTGATTATTGACTGTAAGACTTCTTCATATAGTCTGGATACGAGTCTTTGAATATATTATATTTTTCCCAGCATGTGGCTTGGCTTTTTATTTTCTTAAAGCTATCTTTAAAGGAACAGACTCTTAAAAGTTTGATAAATTCCAATTTATCAATTTGTTTTCCTTCATGATTCATGTCTTTTATATTCTTTCTAAGAAATCTTTGCCTACCTAAGTTCATGAAGATTTCCCCCTAAGTTTACTTCTAGAAGTCTTTTTGTTTTAGCTCTTTAAATTCTGTGATTCATTTCAAGTTATCTTTGTGTTGGTGAAAGGTAAGCGCTGTGGGTTGTTTGTTGTTTTAGCATAGGGATGTCCAGTCTTTTCACCACAATTTGTTAACAACAACAACAAAAAGCCTGTACTTTCTCCATTGAATTGTCTTGGCACTTTGATTGAAAATTAATTGACCCTAAAATTGTGAGTCTTTGTCTAGACACTATTCCATTTATCTATTCCTTTGTGTATGATGTAAGAATCTGACATTTTACTTCTGTGTACACTTTCCCATCCTTTGTGCTATTTTTGGCATTGATTTTACCTCTACATATTTTGTAAATACCACAAAATGTTGTTATTATTTTTGCTATGAAGTTAATTATCTTTTAAAAGCAATAAAGGGGCACTTGGGTGGCTGGGTCAGTTAAGCACCCGACATCAGCTCAGGTCACCATCTGGCAGTTTGTGAGTTCAAGCCCCGCATCGAACAGTCAGTGCACTGTCAGTGCAGAACCTGCTTGGGATTCTCTGTCTCCCTCTCTCTCTGCCCCTGCCTCACTCACTCTCTCTCTCTCAAAATAAATAAAAAGCTTAAATAAAAATAAGAATAAAGCCTCTTTATATATACCTTCCTGTTTACCATTTTAATGCTTTTCATTCATTTCCATATAGTCACATTTCTAACTTGTATCATTTTCCTTCCACTTGAAGAATTTTCAGGGATACCTGGCTGGCACAGTTGGTAGAATCTGAGACTCTTGATCTCAGGGTTGTGAGTTTGAGCCCCATGTTGGGCATGGAGACTTTTTAAAAAAAAAAAAAGAGAAAGAAAAAAAAAATTTTAGAACTTTTCTGGTAATGAATGATTACTGTTGATGAATCCTCTCAATTTTTGTTTGTCTGAAAAAGTCTTCATTTACCTTCCTTTTTTGAAAGATATTTTTCCTGCATATATGTTGACAGTTCATCTTAAAGATTTTTCTCCATTTAATCTGGCTTTCATAGTTTCTTATGAGAAAAGTCTGTCATTCTTATCTCCTCTCTGTACTTACTGTATCCTTTTTCTCTTTTAAGATTTTCTTTTTATCAGTGTTTTCAGAAATTATATTATATTGTGTCTTGGCATGGTATGCCTTTGGTTTATCCTGCCTGAGATTTGCTGAATTTCTTAGATTTGTGAATCACTGAAGCCCTGTTAATTTTTTTTTAGCCTTTTCCTCCACTCTTTGCTTTAATTTGAATACTTTTAATTAGCATGTTTTCCACTTTACCGATCTTTTATTTTTCAATGTTGAATATGCTCTTAGTTGTAACCAATGACAATTTAATTTCAGAACTTGTCTTTTTCATTTCTAGAGACTCCATCTGATTCATTTTTTAAAAATCTTCCATTTCTCCTCTCACAGTGCTTATGTTTTCCATTCAGTACTTGGTTAATAGTTATTGTTCTTATCTGCTAATTCTTATTTCTACTTACATTTATTAATATTTCACTGGATTTTTGGTCATATTTTTCTGCTTGTTGGCATACCTACTAGTTTTGATTGTGTACTAGACATTTTGAATGTTGCATTGTTGTGTTTAGACTTTCTTTTCTTTAAAGAACATTGGATTTTGTTCTAGGAGACAATTAAGTTAATTTTGGTTCACTGTGATCCTTTCAAGGCTTATTTTCAAACTTTTTTCTTTAATGTTTATTTATTTATTATTTAAAAAAAATTTTTTTTTTTCAACGTGTATTTATTTTGGGGACAGAGAGAGACAGAGCATGAACGGGGGAGGGGCAGAGAGAGAGGGAGACACAGAATCGGAAACAGGCTCCAGGCTCTGAGCCATCAGCCCAGAGCCTGACGTGGGGCTCGAACTCACCCACCGCGAGATCGTGACCTGGCTGAAGTCGGACGCTTAACCGACTGCGCCACCCAGGCGCCCCTTATTTATTTATTTTTGAGAAAGAGTGAGAACACAGAGGGGAGGAGGTGCAGAGAGAGACACACAGACTATGAAACAGGCTCCAGGCTCTGAGCTGTCAGTGCAGAGCCCACTGTGGGGCTTGAACTGACAAACCACAAGATCATGACCTGAGTGGAAGATGGGCGTTCAAGCGACTGACTTCCAAAGGTAGGTCTAGAGTAGTCTTTTCGCTAAGTATTCTTTAACCTTACTATTAAGTCATGACTCACTGGCTCAATAAGAACTTTCCACTCTGGCTGGTGAAAACTTGATGGCTCTTAGGTCTTTGCGAGCACTGTGAATTATTCAGCTTACAGCTTTCCAGTCACTTTCTTCCTGGTCTGTGGAATTTCACCCTATTCATGCGTGTCTTAGTATTTACTAAACTTTCAAGTGCTCCTCAGTGTGCCTTGTATATGTAGCTTCCTCTCTCTGAAGCTCTGCCCTATAAACTCTAGCCACATAGACCTTTCCAGACTCTGATTTCTGTCACTGCAAGTCAGCAAAATCACTGGACTGTGCCTGGGATTTCTTCCCTGCTCCAAGGTGTGGAATGTGCCTCCAGGGTGAAAGCTGAGGTAATATTTTATAACTCATCTGTTTCTCTTCTTTCAGGATTGACAGTTCTAAGTTATCTATTGTCCAATGTCGGAAAATAGTTGTTTCATATATTTTATCTGATTTTCTAGTTCTTAATGGGAAGAAGGTAAATTTTGGTCCAATTTTCTTCATCATGGCCAGAAATGAGTCCATACTACAAATACTTACTCATCATCCTATACAAAAAGTTGCCATCCCAAAATGATATTCACTTTGAAGATTCAATCAGAGCTTTTTTTGTGTTCCTTTTTCTTCATTCTTCTTCCATAATTCAAAAAATAAACTATGGATTTTTCAAATAAATTTGAAGAATTGCACTGCATTGTTAACGTTTATTATTGCAGAACTATCTGTATTCCCTTACACGCACTCCAATTAGGACTCACGCAACTTTTTGATATAGTATTTAATCTCTGAAATGGCTCTCAGACATTTCCCAGGGGAATTTTTAAGGCCCTCATAGCTGGAGTTCTAAAAATGGCCATTCAAGGCTTGCTTCTTATATTTTCCAAGAATGGAGATTACTTGTAGATGTGGCATCTCTAACTCATTATTATATATGTTTTATACTCATTGTACATACAGGAGAAATAGAAGATGTTAAACATACAATTAATGTGGACGTTTATACCATCTGAATTGTATTAGGCTTTGAATTTCTTACAGAACTTTCTGTAGTTTAATGCTTAACAAGCCTTATAAATGTATGGACTTTGTGGCTGGGATCCAGCTTTCACAAATGTGTAAGAGAAGGAAAATCTTAAATACTGGCTTGATTTCTTAATTTAACAAGAGACAATCCGTATACTACATTTCTCATAACATGTCACTTTAATTTCTAAAGTCTAGGGATGTTTTTTTCTTTTGTTTGTTTGTTTTTACCTTTTAAACCTGATGTTTATATTGGTGATTTTTTAAAATCCCCCATTAAAAAGGTTCTAAACCTAATCTTCTAGATCTCAGTGAGAAATGCAGTATATATTGCCTTAGCCATATATTTTTATAAAAGGGTTATGTAGGATTTTTATAACCTATAAAAGTTTGATGGCTCCATGCTCAGGAGAAAGCAAATGATTACTTAGCCATGCTAGGCGGGAGTTCAGGTTAATATAAACAGAAAGGAGATGTTGAGAGCTTTTATATCCAAAGGGTAAAAAAAGAGAAGCATACGGTGATATATCATACATACAGAGATTTTATACAAAGATAAAACCTGTAAAATATAAGACTGTTACATAGTAAGCTTTCTCCCAACCGGTAGACACTATTATTATTATTATTTTATCATTCAACCAGTGTTCTGAAAATAATCTTATCTGCTTTGTGTACTTACAGTGGTTTGAATTCATACTGTCTTCCTTCTCTCACTCCCCAGGCCTCTGCTTCCTGGAACTTTATTTACTGTTTGTAAAAGTTAGGGGGATTTTTGTCATCCTAGGCTTGAACACCATGTATTAAGAAAAGGAAAGTCACTGTACTGAAAATTAGGTAGTTCTGGTATGTATGCATGTATGTATATATGTATTAAAAGTGTATTTGTTTATTTTGAGAGAGAGAATGAGTGCGCACGGGGGAGGAACAGAGAGAGAGGGAGAGAGAGAATCCCAGGCAGGCTCTGCACTGTCAGTGCAGAGCTGGGTGCCAGGTTTAATCCCACGAACTGTGAGATCATGACCTGAGCGGAAACCAAGAGTCACACACTCCACTGACTGAGCCCCCCAGGCACCCTAGTCTGCTGGTGTGTACTTAAACATTCAGTTTACTTCTGTAAGCAGCCCCCACTCCCGTGTCTCAGGAAGGGTGAAGACTATCGAATACATGTCCTTAGAAGTCACTGGGTTGGAGGGACCTACTTGAGATCTACAGCCTTACAATTCTTAAACATTTGTGGATGATAGTGCTTTGCAACATTCTTTTGTGTAACAACATTCAGGTTTTAGCACAACTTATATTATGCTCAGAAGATAAAACACCACAGGTGAGGAGTTTTGGGTTGTTATTTTTGTTTTTCAGTATCTTTATGGATAGCAGTGGTTTTCAAAATGTGACCTGGGACCAGTAGCATTAGCATCATTGGGGAACTAGTTAGAATCGTAAATTCTCAGGCTCTGCCATCTATATTTTAGATAATTCTGATGTATGTTAAAGTTGAACAGCAGCTGGTGTGGAGAACCCCAGAAAGTCTCCTATATCTGACTTAATTTATTATACGCCACATCATATGAGGTATGAAGATGTAATCAGTCATGTCCCCAGCTACTGTTGCCTTGGAGATGTTTAATGGTGTAACACGGGAAGTGCCATGCTGCTAAGCAAATGTCAAACTCCAAGAAGGAAGAGATTTTCTGCCAAAAGCCTTCTAGAACACCTTCTTTCACAGTCCTAGCAGCCAAAGGGAGAGGATTAAGACATCAGAACCACAGAAGGTGCTAACGCAGGGCCCTCGGGCTGAGCTGCAGCCTTGAGGCACCTTTAGCTAGTTAAGAAGTAAAATCCCTAGGCTCAAAAGCTGTTCTTGAAACGGAGTATCAAAAGACTGAAGTTAGCAATCTAGACATGAAGCAAGAAACTCCTATCCCTGTGTAGACCATGCCATAGGGAAGCCCAAGGAAGTCTGGACAAAGAGACTGTTTTCTTAGCCACACCGGGAAAGTGGGGCCATGCGCTTGTTTGTGTGGAGGACCTGGAGGCAGAGAAATCCGTCATCTTCATAAAAGTCCATGATTCATCCAACAAATATTGAACATCTGCTTGTCGCTGGATCTTAACCGCTAGAGATCCAGCAGTGAACACAGAAGAGGATCCAGGCCTCACGTCCCTCACATTCTGGCTGCGTCCTGAGGATGGCGAAATGTCAGTGCTGGTGTTGGGCGTGCACTTTCTGGTTTCTAGACTCAAGATTCTGGGCCTCAGAGAGTGCAAATCCTGGTAAAGAATCCCTTTTCTAAACAAGATTTATTTTTCCTGGTTGTGTTGCCCATTCTCATATGCACCTTGATATCCAAGCTGGAAATTTTGGAATTGGTTTTGATATCACTGGCTCCCTGGCCCCTCATCCAGTCGGCTCCTCGTCCCAGGGATTCGTTCTCAGTACGGTCTCTGGAATTTCCCTTCTTTTCCATTCTTAGAAATTCCATCATCTCAATGTCTTAGTCTTAGTCTGCTTAGGCTACCGTAACAAAACACTGTAGACTGGGTGTTTTAAATAAAATTATTTTCTCACAGGTCTGGAGCAGATGGTGCCTTTCCACTGTGTACTCACATAACCTTCTCTCTCTCTCTCTCTCTCTCTCTCTCTCTCTCTCTCTCTCTCTGTGTGTGTGTGTGTGTGTGTGTGTGTGTGTGTGTGTGTGTGTGTGGAGAGAAGGAGAGAGCACTTGAGTGAGATCCAGCTCTGGTGTCTCTTCGTCTTCTTAAGGACACCAATTCTACTGGATTCGGGTCTCCCCATATAACCTCATTTAACCTTAATTACTTTCTTGAAGGCCCTATCTCCAAATATAGTCACATTGCAGGTCAGGGCTCCACCATACAAATTGGTGGGAGGGACACTATCCAGTTCATACCAGTCCTTATTATCTCATTCCTGGCTTATTATAGCTCCTTACTAATCCCTATTCCTGATGGCCTTCCCCAGTTCTTCTTGAATATGCAACCAGGTTCACTGAAGTAAAGCAGTACTCTTAAGGTACAGTCTTACTGAAAACCTTCAGTGATTCCCAGTGACTAGGATTTTACCAAACTCCCTAATCTGGCGCTTGATTCCCTAGTCATAGCCTACCTTGTCAGCCAAAATAATGCTATTCCCTTCCCCTACACCACCCACCTTTTGAATAGTCTACTGATAGTTCTGCGGGCATTCAGTGTGTGTGCCCTCCCACCTCTAGGTCTTTGCTCACGTTATCCTGTCGGCACTGTCCTCTTTCTCACTTATTCAACTGCTGCCCTTTCTTCCAAGTGCCACACTCCCATCTCCTCACCATCACTTCCACCCACACTGATCTTTCTCTCTGGGCTTGGATTATTTTTTCAAAGCAAGTGTTAACACACTTCTCTGTGTGTATGTCTGTGTTCCCCGTGGAACTGTCTGAGAGTGAGTACTGAGGATTTTACTTCTGTGTGTCCCTCATAGTGCCTGGCACAGTGGTGGGTACTCAAACGATGTTCTCCCTGCAGATGGGCAGATGGATGGTTGAAAAAGGATGATACTCCTTTGATAAGGTTTTCTGAGGATATTCACTTAAATGCCATCTCCTCTGAGGAAAGGTCCAGAACCCTACCCCAGTGTCTCTCTGTCACATCAACACATTTTAAATCTCTGTACAAGCTTCACCACTATCAAAGACTTTTGTTGTTTGTCCTTCCAACCCTCCATAATATTCTAAACTCCATAGAGGTAAGAGACTGTTTCTGTCTTGTTCCCCAAGTACCCAGTTAGTGTCTGATACATGGTAGCCACTCAGTAAATATTTGGTGAATTAATGAATGCACGGATGACTTCGGCCTCACATCATGGAATGAAATCTTTTGGAGCAGACGGTATGCCTAGCAAAGGGCATGCAGGCAGAGGAGGATGCTTAGAGATCTGACCATTTTTTGTTACTCAAGAGACATTCAGGAAATTGCACACTAATGTAGAAATAAATGTGCTTTGCTTTATGTATATCTCAAGGCAGGTTGAATTAATGAATGAATAATTTGTACCCTGACTATGCCAAAACTCAAAGTGCTCTTTGAGTATTTATGAAGCCAGGCAGTGTACTATTTTTTAAAAATTTTTTAAACATTTATTTATTTTTGAGAGACAGAGAGAGACAGAGCAGGAGCAGGGGAGGGGCAGAGAGGGAGGGAGACACAGAATCTGAAACAGGCTCCAGGCTCTGAGCCATCAGCACAGAGCCCAATGTGGGGCTTGAACTCAAGAACCATGAAATCATGACCTGAGCCTAAGTCGGAGTCTTAACCAACTGAGCCACTTAGGCGCCCCCAGGCAGTGTACTTTTTTTTAAAATGCCAACATTTAATAATTTGGCAGACACAAATTTATTTTGTATGACAATAGATTTGTTTTGTAAATCCAGAGTTTCTTTACGGATGGTGGAACCAACAGTGATTTCCACTATGTATAGAAGTTTCAGGGTCTTTGGACTTCTGTCTCTTTCTTCCCCTTCTAATTTTACCATCCCTCAGGAGACACTGTCTAGTGATCTCATCTGCTGTCTTCTGAATCCACCAAGGTTAGTTCTGCCTCTAGGCCTTTGCTCATACTGTTTCCCTCACTTGAAAAGCTGACATGGCCCTTCTCCAACAGGCCTTCCCCAGTTGTCAAAACTACTATAAAGAATTGACCAGACAACTCAATTTTGCCCTCATACCTTAACACTCTTGTATTATGTTCTGTCATTTCTTGTGTGTAAGTCCCATCTACCTGATTGCTTTATAAGCTCCTTTGAAGTAGGGCTATACTGTGTGTTTTATTTGTATATATATTTTAATGCCTGATACTCTTGTGAAATGTATTTACAAGATTTTTGGAAATGAATGTTGTATCTCTCATAGCCTATTTGAGTCCAGGAGAATTCTGAAGTTGAGTAGCAAAGATATTTTGGACTCTGTGTCTAGCACTGAGCCAGTCCCTCCTGAGGTATTCTTGTAATTGGGAAGGTTGGATCACTTCTGTGTAACATGGATTCAGGGCCCAGTGCACAGTGGATTCCATTTAATGATATTGACCTTAGGAAGTCAGATGTTGGCTGAATCTCTTGTTACATATTCTCTGTTTGCATATTTTACAACTGGCATAGGAAAACTGTCCTATGAGCCAAACCTTCTCCTAAATTTCATTTGGTCCATGGCAAAAGGTCCAAGAAGTGATGCGCTTATAGTTAAATGTATAATTCTTAAAGGACCTGTATCTGTATACCCATTTGGCAGGAATATTTCACCATGTAAGTGGCTCCTTATGTCTTTATCTTTCACTTTCTTTTTGCCTGTGTACTGTGTCTGGCTCAGTGTTTCTTTTGTAAATGTGTATGCACTTAATTTCTCTTTGTCTCCATCTATCTCTGATTCCTTCTTTAATTTTTTCCATCTTCCATCTTCTGTCTGAAGGAAAAAAAAAATCAGTGGAAGTTCCTGAAAGAAAATACATTTAGCTAATTTTTTTTTTTTTGGAGGAGATATTAGGCAACATAATGCTTATTCATTTACATGTTTGTGTGTTAAGTTTTTCAGAAAAAGAAATCAAGTAAGCTCCTATTTTTCATCTATGTCACTTTACATTCACTTATGAGCCTTGACAGATAGATACACATTTTACATAGCTGTAATCAATCTACATATACTACATATTTTTCACCTAACATTATTTCATCTATGCACAGTTAAATAGTGGTGTTCTGACATGTTGGTGTAGTTTTTCGAGCCATTCCTTAAGTGTTTGATGTTTGTATTCTCTCCAGTTTTATTATTGCAAATAGTATTACAAACATCTTTGTATAAATCATTTTATTCTGTTGGCTTTTTAAAAATTTTATTTATTTATTTTGAGAGAGACAGAGCAGTGCAAGTGGGAGGAGGGGCAGAGAGAGAGGGAGAGAGAGAGAATACCAAGCAGGCTCTGCTCTGTGAGCCGAGTCGGGGCTCGCACCCATGAAACCGTGAGATCATGACCTAAGCCGAAACCAAGAGTGGTGGCTCAACCACTCAACTGACTGAGCCACTGAGGCACCTCTCTGTTGGCTTTTTCTGATGTATATTACCAAAAGGAGGATTATTAGATCAAATTGACTTAAAACTTTTTTTAATTTTTTTTTTTTGAGAGAGAGAGAGAGAGAGAGAGAGAGAGAGCGCGCATGAATGGGCGAGGGGCAGACAGAGAGGGAGACACAGAATCCAAAGTAGGCTCCAGTCTCTAAGCTGTGTCAGCACAGCTTGACCCCACAAACCATGAGATCATGACCTAGCTGAAGTTGGACACTTAACCGACTGAGCCAACCAGGCGCCCCTAGATCAAATTGACTTTAAAAACTAAGAGCATAGAACATAAAACTCTCTCATTAAAAGGTTAAAAAAAATTTTTTTGAGTCATAACAGTTAAGAGAAAGGCAAAGGAGGAAGAAATAGGAGAAAAAAATTCATTCAGCAAATATTTTAGCACCTACTATGTGCTAGGCACTGTTCTAGGAATTTGGGAGCCATCAGTGACTAAGAAACCAAAAAATTCCTGCCCTGGTAGAGCCTATATTCTAGTGGGTGAAGATAGACAATCAGCATAATAATAAAGGAGCTAATTATATAATAAGCTGGAAGGTGCTAAGCGCCATGGAAGAAGATAACTAGAGCAGGCTGAGGGGAATCAGGAGTGATGGAGAGACAATGGAGGGTTTGTGGGTTGTGATTTTAAACAGGAATTGCTACATAGATGACATCTGAGCAGAGACTTAAGGAGAGTGAGGAAGTTCGCCATGTCAGAGGGAAGAGCTCCTGGCTAATAATGTTAGGTTTCCTGGAGAGGCGGCCAGGAGGCCAGTCTGCCTGAGGCAGAGAGAGTGAGGGCAAGAGGGAAGAGGGCTGAGAAAGGCCAGGTACGGGCCACATCAGGTAGGGTTTGGTAGGCTCCTATAAGGAATGTGACTTTTACTCTAGTTCCCAGGGGAGTCTGTAGAAAGGGTACACTAGACTTGCTTTCTTTGCTGGCAGATGCTGGACCTGTCCTTGACCCCTGGATCTAAGTCCCAGGGATGGGACAAGGGAACTGCTATATTTCTGACAGATTCCTTAGGATGATTCTGATGTGCAGTCAGGTTTGACATCACTCATTCTGTTCAAAGATTCCATTCTTCTCAATTTAAAATAATTGAATAAGAGGAAGTGAAAATTTCATAGCATCCCCAAATGTTGGTGATTTGGAGATTTTGGAGATTACCTAGGAAATTGGGGGCCCAAGGTTAAGTGACTTGCCCCAGGTTATACAGCTATAAGAGGCAGCAGTAGGTTTTGGATTCGCCCTCCTCACTCGGAGTTCAATGAACCTTCCCCTGTACCAGGCTTCTTAATACACTGTCTCATTTCACTTATCAGGTGGTTAGATTTCCAATAAAGCTCCGCCATTAGGAATGTAGTTTGAATCCAGAAGCTCTGTAAGGTTGATTGGTTGATTAAATGTTTGGTTATCTAAAGATCGATCAGAAAGCTGCTGTTGTTTTAACCTTTTTGGTTAAGAATCATTCACAATGTATTAATCACATTTTCTGCTTCTTTAGAGGAGTTCTGGAAGAGTCATGCCATTTTAGAATGGGAAATGACCTTAATTGTTCATGATCTTACGGTGCCTCTGGGTCATAATTCTGAAATAAGCTCTTATTTGACATCAGTATAAAACATACAGGCCATTCAGCTGACCCTGGACATATCTGAGGTTTAGTTTTTGAAGACATTTCTGATTTAGGTTGCTTTCTTTTGATTTGTTTCTTGGACATTGACTGTAACTACATTTTTTTTTTCACTTAATTTAATTGTTTTATAATGTTGGTTTCTCTGGCCCTATTATGTAACTTGAGCCTAAATTTTATCTGCAGTGTCTGAGCTTGTAGACTTTGCTTTTGTCCTGGAATGCATTGAAATTGTGGCATGGGAATCGGTCCAGAAATCACGTATCCAAGCAAGAACTCAGACCTCAGAGCTAAGCTAGGGAATGATTTCAGTGAAGCCATTTCTCCTTCACTTGCACACTTGCACACTTCCACGTGTTTCAGTGACCAGATCAGTGCCAATCCTAGGGGGAGGTTACACATTCCCACTGGGAACACTTGGTGGAGATGATAGGGATACCTTTTTTTTCTTTTCCTTTTACAAAGCCAGAGTTGGCAGTGGGAGCTGTGTCTGAGGAGGATACTGGAACTCTTGCTGCTCTGGGAATAGGTGGAAAAATGGATACTTCGCGCATTTCCCTCATTCCATCTTCTGCTCAGAAGAGTAGCATTCAGTGAAGGGCACTGGTCCCAGTACAAAGTATTCAATTCATATACTAAAGCCGTTCTGTACTATTTGATAGGTACCTTGATGTTATCTACTCTGTCAAGGCTTAATCTTTCTTTAATGTAGAAAGTTTAACCTAAATTTGTTTCTGGGGAACCTTGTCCCTTCGTGATTCAGCCTCGAATGCTCTCCACCAGAAGATTGCTTGTAATTTCTGTTTTATCTTCTTGCCTTGAAAAGCCTCAGCCAGTGACTGGCCCTTTTCTCTTCTCTGGGTGGTTTCAATATAGTAACCACATTCGTAGAGGAAACCCTGACGAAGTGGACACTGTAGCATGAGAATTAGCATGGCTCTAAACTGCAAAAAAGGCCGCCACTCCTTGAAGGATGACTGAAATGGGTACATATAAGAGAATCATAGATGAGCTTTAGGAATGATTAGCTCCTGACTTAACATTACATCAGGTGTTGGTATGGAGAACAGTGCTTTTATAATTTCACTTTGATGATGTTTCCCCAGATTCTTAACAGTCCCTTGGAAGTAGAGCAGGTGGCAGCCATGAGGCTCGGGCCTTTTTCAAATGAATGATTATCTCTATTTCTCAGTCTCGACCATTTAATGTGGTGCTCTTATTGGCATGGATAGGGCCAAGGAAGCATGGACCCAGGGAGCCTGGAAGGGAACTGTGGAGGAAGAAGGCATGATGCCAGGGAAAAGAGAACACTCCAGCTAGGGGAGAGCTGCCGGCCGAAAGCCCTCAGTTCAGCTGTCAGTCTCATAAGGGGATTGGTTCAGTTGAAGAGAGCGGCCTTGCCCAACGTTGCTGAGATAGCCTACCATTCACTTAGTGGGGATGTAAAGGCCTGTCCTCCTAGCCTCGCCTCAGATGACTCTGAAAGGTCATCCCAACTGCAGAATCCCTCCCCTCCTGCAGGGATGCTTGAGGCTTTCATTAAGACCTTATTCTAGCTTAGTTTCTCCTTCTGCTCAATCTCTCCTGCCTCACTCCCTCCTTCCCTTCCAGTTGGTGATTCTAGGAAGGCTTTCTAATAAATCTTTTTGCCTGCTAAACACCATCACAGCGTCTTGGGGAACCCAACCTGCACGGAAATTTTATGAGCAATTTGCCTGTCCATTAGAAACACAGCATAGACTTTTTCTGCAATAATTGGAGAATTCTTCATGTCATAAAAAAAAAAAAGACTAAAAAGTTGAAAAGTTGGAGTACTAACCTGAAAAGCAGAGAAACAAAGATAGAATTAGATTAGTTGTTTTTCCTTTCTATATTTGAATTTGAGATGCGGGGTGACACCTTGCTTCTCTATTAAGGTTAGGAGCTGTCACTGGAAGTCTTCAGCCACTTTAAAAGTTGACTAAGACAGAAAGGAAGTGAAGAACCAAACAAATTGTTTCAAATTGGATACTTATTCCTTTGTACTTAGCACCATGACTCTGTGTTCTTGCCCTTGCTCTTGTAAACAACTCTAGATTGACTTCTTTCTTAGACCGTCTCATTTCTCCCCTGTGCCTCTGGCAGCCGCCAGGAATCACTGCAAGAACCAATGAATAAATGGCCGTGGTGTCTCGCATCTCTAATCCACATTTCAAATCATGGGGAGGATGAATGGCAGCCTTGCTTTTAAAGGTATTCTTATCCTCCTTGAGTGAGCTTGGCTCATGTGTGCCTCATTCAGGTAAAGAAGGGAAGGCAGTTTTGAATGCCCAGCCCAGAGTGTGGGCAGCAGCAGGTGACAGCAGGAGGCTGGATGCGGTAGAAGCCAGGGTGAAAATTAGGTGACACCCAAGCAGGAGGTGAAAACTCTGGAGGAGAAAGCCCAGGACCACGTGGGCGGCTTCTTTATGTTCCTTGCATGGATCTTAAGGGGAATTTGTGTGTGTTTATGGGTTCTTTCCGCTGCAGGGCCTCCCATCCCTTGGCATGAACCTCCAAATGTTGAGGTTAGACATGTAATGGACTTGTTCTGAAGACTCAGACTCCATTCAACTCAGCTCTTAGAGTATGTGGGGGAAGTGATGGGTGGACTACAGAAGCGTTAGGTCTCTCCTTAACTCCCTGAGTATGCCGAGAGGCAAGCTAGTCAATTGGGTGGGCTTGGGCTGTTGGGGAGGGGCGTCTTGGTGTTTTGCTCAGGCATGCGGTAAAATGTGTTCCTTCGTGAAAGGCGAGAAGCATATTGCAGTGCTACCCAGGGTACACAGCCCTCAGGGCCGGCACGGAGTGTGTGCCGCGAGGGGCAGCGGGTACAGAAGGGACGAGGCCTCGGACCGCGCAGGAGGAGGGCGGGCGCGGAGGCGTGGAGCCAGCTGCAGCGCGTTGGAGCCCCGTGGGCCGAGCGGGGCGGCGGGCACGCTCGCCCAGCCGGGGAGAGCTCCGGGAGCGTCGGGCGGGGCCGAGGGGCGCAGTGGGGCCGGAGCGGCGGCGGCTGCGGAGCGGGGGCACCCGGAGAGGAAGGAGGGTGGAAGCGAGAGAGGGAGGGAGGGAGGGGGACGGGCGCGGACCGAAAGTGGGTAAAGAAGGTGCAGGCGGGCGGGCGCCCTGGCCCCGGGGCCGCGGGCGCAGGAGCCCGGCGAGGTCCAGCTGGGCGGCGGCGCCGGAGGAGCAGAGGGAGGAGGGGAAGCCGTAGGCGAGAGGAGCGTGTTTGGGGCGCCGCGGCAGGGAGGGTGGCGGCCGCCGGTGCGCGCGGGGCGCTGTGTGTGCGCGCTCTCCTGCTCGGGGAGGAAGATGGCCCAGAAGGGAAAGTTGGGGTGACGCGCGCAGCCCCCGGAGGCTCGGCGGGGGCCGCCGCGGCGAGTCCGACGGAGGGGCGGCCAGGCAGGTCGGGGGGCGCGCAGTTCGGGTGCCTCCTCCGCCGCCGAGGCGCCCGCCCCCTCACTGCAGGTGGCCGTGGGTACCCTGGGTCCGGGCGGCCAGGGGCGCGGGCGGGCGCGCGGGGAAGCCCGGCCGAGGGATGGGCTGTGCCCCCAGCATCCACGTCTCGCAGAGCGGCGTGATCTACTGCCGGGACTCTGACGAGTCCAACTCGCCCCGCCAGACCACCAGCGTGTCGCAGGGCCCCGCCGCCCCCCTGCACGGCCTCTTCGTCCAGACCGACGCCGCCGACGTTATTCCCCGGAGCCGCGCGTCTGGACCCCCCGGGGCCGCCCGCGTCCGCAGAGCCCGCACTGAGCTGGGCAGCGGCGGCAGCAGCGGCAGCAGCAGCGCGGGCTCCGCAGCCCCCGCCACGACCACCTGCAGGGGCCGGAGGCGCCACTGCTGCAGCAGCGCGGAGGCCGAGACCCAGACCAGCTACACCAGCGTCAAGGTAAACGGCTCAGGCTGGTGGGGGGCCGCCCGTCCCGTCCGGGCGGGGCTAGCACGAGTAGGGGGCTCCGGCGGAGTTGAGTGGCCGTGACGCGGTTGGTTTGGGAGGTTGTCACTAAGGAGGAGTTTACTTTAAATGTGTGGGAGCGGTGGGGGCCTGGGAAATGTGAGCAGAAGAGACCCCTGGAGGGGTCCTGGGAGCTGGTTCTGGGGGACCGGGTGGAGAAGAGAGCGCGGTGGGAAGCTGGTGGGTTGGCCGATTTCTCATTGAGGGCCGGAAGGCTGTGGCTCCGTTAACTCAGGAGGTGGGGTGGATATCATTGAGAGCATTGGGTGGCGAGTCTGAATGAAATCTGAGCACGGGGCTGGATTTGTCTGCCCTGCAGGTGAATGGTGCAGCCCCGGTGCAAGGATACGATAGTGCCTCGTATTCAGCGTTTCACCTGGGAAGGCCAGCCAAGCTGCACGGAGTCTTAGCCACAGGGATCGAGTGTGGGGATTTGTGAATGAATAAGGGTGTTTGTGTTTTGTGGAGAGACATAGGAAGGGACTAGAGGAAGGAGACTAGAGTGAGACCTGTTCTTTGTCACTTCTTGGGGATGGCTGCATCCTGGACATAATTGGGTGAACCTGGCTGTGAGTTTGGAGGGTCAGCTGAGCTACAGTGAGGGGAAGTGGCTTCCAGCGCAGTGCAGCTGTCTGAAGACGAAGATTCTGAACATGCATTTCATCTAACAGGAGAGTGGAATTTTGAGGAAGTGGAAAAAATTGTTTAAATGATTAAAGCAGTCACTAGCAATTTCTTTAATGACAGAAGAAAAGCGATTGTTTTAATAGGCCCACCTGTTCTCAAAATACTGTTAAATTCAAGAGGGTTTTAATTGTGTAAATCTGGCCACTGGGCCTTTTATCATTGTAGCAAACAGAATGACAATGACACATCCCGTTGTGCAAAGGAAAAAAAATACATCTCTATGACTGGTCATGTTACTTAGAATCGCAGCTTTTACGTGGGCAATTGATTACTAGGAACCATTGCAAGGATTATTTGAGAAAGACACAATTGTATGTTTGACACTTGAGAAGTTGTTCAACAGTTGGCCTAGTGTGAGTAGGCTCCTAGTCTTGATTGGATAAAGCCAGCCTTCAGTGGAAGGGTGAAGAGTGCCATGTAGGGTTTCAGTCTGGGAGACCAAAAGCTTCTTTTAGTGAACTTACCGTAACAGCGTCTGATTTTGAACACGAAGCTTAACCAGATTTATTTATAGTTGTGGTATTTCTCTGGTAATAATCACATAATATGATAATATGATAATTACTATAATGAAAATGCCGTTTATTGAGTACCTATGGTGTACCAGGTATAAGCTTTCTCTTCTAGCTCTTGAATATTAACTGTATGATGACAGAATATCCAAAGACTGGAGACCTGGATTCATGACAGTACAACTTATCAGTTGAATATTTGTTATAGAGGCATGTGCTGAACATTATATTTTTCTTTTGTTAAGCTTCCCTCCCTCCGCCCACTGGTTCATGGGGTGGGGGGAGGGCATTAGCAACGTAATGGGATTAAAATGTTATATTTGGTGAAATAATTAAAAAGGGATATTATTTAAAAAAATAGCCTTTTGGGGTGCCTGGGTGGCTCAGTCAGTTGGGCTTTCGACTGACTCAGGTCGTGATCTCACGGTTTGTGGGTTCGAGCCCCGCGCTGTACTCTGTACTGACAACTCAGAACCTGGAGTCTATTTTGGATTCTGTGTTTCCTCCTGTCTCTGCCCCTCCCCTGCTTGCGTTCTGTGTGTCTCTGTCGAAAATAAATAAACATTAAAAGAAAAAATTATTTAATAGCTTTTGATTTCTCATTGAACAGGAAATTCGAAGATATGAAGTAGTTCAGACTGGTGACAACTTATGAACTCTGTGATCATTTTTTGGTTGTGTAAGCGAAAATGTATATTTTTGCCTTTTAGAGTAGCAAGAATCCCAATTTACTACCTGGCAACTTTAGCTATTCCATGTTTGTTTATTGAAAGAATCATGAATGAATTCACTCTCCAAGTTTTAATACTTCCCTCAAGAGGCTCCTTAGCAATGGAGTAAAAACTGGAGGGAAAATGAGTCCCAATTATTAGCAGCTAGTATAAACTTGTAGAAATATCATTGCTGCTTGACTGAAGTGTTAAAGGCTTGACCTGAATAGGAATTTAACTCACATTGCTTTATCAACAGGATTTCCAAATAAGAGCTTAATTAAGTCCAACCCTTTACTAAGAATGCTGGGAATGAAACTGCTGGTTCAGTAATTCAATGCTAAGTTGCATGTGTAGATCTCAGAAACTGTGTATTTGAAATTAAATTTGAGACCAGAGTTACTATTTTACACAAATCATAAAGAATTATTATCACAGACTTGCTTTAGTATATTTAGTAGTATTCTTTTGGGACTTGTGACTCAAGGTAGTATTATCTTTTCCAATATTCACATGTTCCATACTCTTGTGGATGAGTTAATTTTATTATTTTTAAAAAAAAAATTTTTTTTTCAACGTTTATTTATTTTTGGGACCGAGAGAGACAGAGCATGAACAGGGGAGGGGCAGAGAGAGAGAGGGAGACACAGAATCAGAAACAGGCTCCAGGCTCTGAGCCGTCAGCCCAGAGCCCGACGCGGGGCTCGAACCCACGGACCGCGAGATCGTGACCTGGCTGAAGTCGGGCGCTCAACCGACTGCGCCACCCAGGCGCCCCATGTTAATTTTATAAAAACTTTACTTCCATTTTTTTTTTAGAATAAGAATTCTTCTGCCTTAACAGTTTGAGATAGTTGCTCGTCATGCCTCCCCTCCCCCTTTCCCTAAATGCTCAGGTGGAAAAATAAAGTCTTTGCCATTTGGTTCTATTTACAGTGGTAGTGGGTTGTCATAGTTTATTTTATTTTATTTTTTAATTTCCTCTTTGTACATCAGTTCCAAACCATATTCTCATTATCTGCTTGGTCTCTGGTCTATTCCCCAGAGTGCAAAAATGTGTGCTTGATCTCTCTCTCTCTCCCTTTTCTAGCAATAATTCATCTCATTAAGCTTTTAGAATGATGAAGCATTATGATGTCAAACATGATGTCAACAGGAACCTTCCTGAATACCTAATTTATTAAAAAAATTACAAGCATTAATAATTCATTATGCAGTACAATGATATCATATGGGTTTCCATTTCTGGTAAGAAGTTAGATTTGTCTCCCAATTGCTGTAAAAATGCAACTTCCGTGTAATTTGTCTCCCTCTGGTTTGCCTTTTTAAAAATAGTACTCCAGCAGGAGACGGCTGCAGAATGCCCGCTCCTCATACTGTACCAGTTGTCTAATTCTTGTTCGGAATTCCTGAGGAGATGGTCGAACCTGTCTCTGAGAAGATCAGGTGGTTCTTGTAAGTCTTCTTTTCTCATACCAGCTGCTGCAGCTGGGAGGCAGGCAGGACGAAGCAGCCAGTTACAACTGTCTGCCTTGACAGTATAGTCAACTTGCAGCTGTCTCTGGGTGGGTTAACTATTGTGGATCAGGCGCAGGACCTTGTTAGTTTCCAAATGATTCTGTGTTGATAGGCAGCATCACCAACTCCCTTTTTTCCCCTCTATTCATCATGCTCATTTATTCACTCAGCCAGTGTTGGTGCCATACTCCGTTGTAGATGCTGGGGATTCAGTGAATATCCGTGAACTTTGGTAAGCAGAGCCTAACGCGGATTCTTTTAAGAGGGTGCGCCTGAGTCACTAACGACTTCTATGTTATCCATCCCATGGCTTTCTGAATCAGTGAGGGCAAACCCAAATTGATTGTATATAAAAGGAAAAATATTTTTCTGACCTTATGATAATTAATAAAAACTAATAATTTTGGTAGTTATTTGGAGGAGGGATAAACCATTTTGAAAAAGTCATTTTTGTTCTCTATTTAGTGTATATCAGAATCACCTGGAAGGCTTGTTAAAATGTGGATTGCTTGGCCCCATTCCCAGAGTTTCTGATTTACTAGGCTTTGGGTAAGCCCTGACAATTTGGATTTTTTAAAATTTAAATTGTAGTTAACATACAGTGAAATAGTGGTTTTATGAGTAGAATCAGTGCTTCATCACTTATAACACCCAGTGATCATCCCAACAGGTGCCTTTCTTAATACCATCACCCATCTAGGCCATCCCCCCACCCACCTCCCTCCATCAACCCTCAGTTTGTTCTCTATCATTAAGAGTCTCTTGTGGTTTATTTCCTCTCTTCTCTCCGACCTCCCTTCGCATGTGTTCATCTGATTTGTTTCTTAAATTGCACATATGAGTGAAATCATGGTATTTGTCTTTCTCTGATTGACTTCTTTTGCTTAGCATACGTTCTAGCTCCATCCACATCATTGCAAATTGCAAGATTTCATTCTTTTTGATGGTTGAGTAATATTCTGCTGTGTGTGTGTGTGTGTGTGTGTGTGGTTGTGTGTCCCCCACATCTTCTTTATCCATTTATTAGTCAGTGGACCTTTGGGCTCTTTACATAGTTTAGCTGTTGTTGATAATGCTGCTATAAACAGTGGGGTGCATGTACCCCTTTGAATCTCTATTTTTCTATCCTGTGGTAAATTCCTTTCTTTAAATTTTTTAATTTTTTAATTTTTTTTTCAATATATGAAATCGTGGTAAATTCCTAATAGTGCAAATGCTGGATTGTTGGGTAGTTCTTTTTAACTTTTTGAGGAACCTCCGTACTGTTCTCCAGAGTGGCTGCTCCAGTTTGCCTTCCCACCAACAGTGCAAGAAGGTTCCCCTTTCTCTGCATCCTCACCAACACCTGTTGTTTCTTGTGTTATTAATTTTAGCCATGCTGATGGGTGGGAGGTGGTATCTCATTGTGGTTTTGATTTGCATTTCTTTGATGATGAGTGAATGTTGAGCATCTTTTCATGTGTCTGTCAGCTACCTGGTTGTCTTCTTTGGAAAAATGTCTATTCATGTGTTTTGGCCATTTCTTAACTGGGTTGTTTATTTTGAGGGGTGTTGAGTTATGTTCTTTATAGATTTTGGATACTAACTCTTCATCAAATATGTCATTGCAAATATATTCTCCCATTCTGTAGGCTACCTTATTTTGTTCATTGTTTTCTTCACTGTGCATAAGCTTTTCATCTTGATGAGGTCCTAATATTTTAGGTTTGCTTTTGTTTCCCTTGCATTTGGCGATGTGTCTAGTAAGAAATTGCTGAAGCCAAGGTCAGAGAGGTTGCCCCTTGTTTTCTCCTGTAGGATTTTGATGGTTTCCTGCCTCACATTTAGATCTTTCATCCATTTTGAATTTATTTTTGTGTATGGTGTAAGAAAGTGGTCTAGTTTCATTTTTGTGCATGTCACCATCTATTTTTCCCAACACCTTTTTGTTGAAGAGACTGTCTTTTTTCCATTGGATATTCTTGCCTGCTTTGTAGAAGATGAGTTGACCCTATAGTTGTGGGGAGAACTGGGAGTTTAAACAAGCTTTGAGGATATGTTGGTGTTGCTGATCTGGGAACCACACTTTGAGAACCAGTGCTTTTAAATGAATTGACTTTTGACATTATGTGGGGCTACCTCTAGCAGAGTGGCTAGTACTGCATGTATTTGAGATATTAGTCATAAACCCCGCCTTCATTGTAGTTTGCTTCTGTATGGGCAGCTTCTCATACCCGTTTATGAAGTCGGACTCAGAGCCTACAGGGTTGGCTGTAAAGTGTCTAAATGGGGAGAGTGTTAGATCATGTAGTCCCGCTCTGGTTTCTTGAGGTTTGACTTCTCCTCAGGATCCATTGGGGTTTGCAAGTCCTTATATCTTGCTTTGCCATCATAGCCACTTGCGTGTCTCTGCCCTGCTTGGGCCATGTCCTGCATGATGGGAAATTGCAAGGCAAGGGGGAGTTTAAGATGTGTTGACATGGCATGATCCAGGCTCAAATTCAGTTCTCAGCTTTTGGAGTCCTTGCTAGTCCTTTTCACCAGTTTTTCCTTATTAAATGGAGCATAAAGTTTAGTAAGCCCAAATGAGTCTTGCAAATTGATTTAGTAAAACTCAAATTTCTTTTCTGCCATAGTTCATCTCATCACAGTTTAGTCCCCCCTCCTTTCTTCCAATGTGTTAATTATAGTCAGTGAGCAAACTTTCCTAATTTTCACTGCCTTCCTCTGTAGTTACACTAAATTTTAAGAAATATCAGGTGATTCTCCTTTTGACTTTGTTAAGTAAGTCTTCTAACGGGGAAGTGTAATGTAGTGTAAGATGCTGACTTTCAGAGGTGATACTTGTCTACAGAAACCACACCCTGTTGACCACCAGTCAGGACTTGGGCTAAAGCAGGATGGGACATGCTGGTGAGGGCAGAACAGACCCTATGGTACCAGGTTGGTGAGGGGTGATGTTGAGCATCCTTTCATGTGTCTGTTAGCCATCTGGATGTCTTCTTTGGAAAAGTGTCTGTTCGTGTCTTTTGCCCATTTCTTAACTGGGTTGTTAAGAATTAGAATCGGAAGAAGGGAGTGAGCCCTATAGAACCAGGTGGGAAGACAGAGTCCAGAGTGTGGAGGAGCAGGTGAGCCTTTCAGGGCTAGATGGACAAGTCAAATCTGGAATTTAGAAGCTCAGTAAAGGCGACTGCTGTGAAGTTAGGTTGAGACTTCGGATTGGGGAACAGAAGGTGTTTACTTTCGGTTCTGTTTGAGGTCCCCTGCTAAGTGTAAAGAGCTTAGGACCGACAGGAGATGCCAGTGACCAGTCAGAGGACTGTGATTAAACCCTGTAACTAGGTGAGGCAAGACTAGCCACCCAAGCCATTTGGGCAGGAAACAGATCGCATATATACAAGGATTTAATTGAAACTAATGTAATGAAGAGACTATATCAGATGTGTCTTCAGGATGAAAGGAAATCAACAAATGATGTGGAAGCCCTTTAAGGCCAGAAGAAGAGGGTACTGTTAACACCTGGAAGAGGTAACAGGAGGGAATGATTATGGGAACTTGAGAACTCAAACCTACTGGACAGGGAAGCCCCCAGAAGGTGTGGTCTTAAGGAGGAATGCAGTGAGTAGAGGCCTGGGCCTGGCATGGGGAGTCAAAGGAGTACATACCTTCATGCTGTTGTTCTCCATCCAGTGACATTTTTGTCCAAACACACCTGGAAAACAGAGGGCAAGGGAGCCCGCTGATTTTTCCAGAGTAGGATAGAGAATATCCTGGTCATACCAAGAAGGCCGTCTGTAACAAATGTTAGAAGATATTCGACATCATTAGAGGTGCCCTAGTAAGCTCAAATTAAGATGGGCAATTTTGACAATTTTCTGAAAGAATAACATTTTTATTTTAGTTTTATTTATTTTTTTAAAGATCAGAAGATACTTTCTTTTCCTTATTCTCATTTTCTTCTTTTATTTTTTTAAGTTCTTTATTTTTGAGAGAGGGGTGGGGGCAGGGGTGGGGGTAGGCAGAGAGAGGGGGAGACACAGAATCCCAAGCAGGCTCTGTACCTACAGCACAGAGCCCAATACAGGGCTTGAACCCACGAACCGTTAGATCATGACCTGAGCACCCAGGCACCCCTCTTTTTTATTTTTATTTTTATTTATTTATCTTTTAGAGAGCGCGTACACACATGGGTAAGATGGGCAGAGAGGGTAAAGGGCGGCGGGGGGTGGGGGGGAGAAAGGGAGGGAGGGAAGGAGGGAATGTTAAGCAGGCTCCATGCTGAGCCCCACTGTGGGGCTTGATCCCATGACCTTGGGATCCTGACCTGAGCCAAAATCAAAAGTTGGACCCTCAACTGACTGAGCCACCCAGGCCCCCCAATAGTGGCATTTTTAAATGGTCAGTTAATTTATTGTTTGTTTTCTTTGTAATGACTAATATTAAAATATGTCCATTTACCTTGTTGGGAGACCTCTAAAGTTATTGCTACAAACATGTCCTCCTCCTTGTTCATTCTCTGCCCTGGCTCTCCTTGGACACTTTCTTACCTTTGGCTACTATAACAAAATACCATCGGCAGGATAGCTTAAATAACAGACATTTCACACTGTTCTGGAGGCTGGAAAGTTAAGATCAAGGTGCTGGCAGATTCTGTGCCTTGTGAGAGTTTTCTTCCTGGCTTTCAGATGGCCACCATCTTGTTGTGTCCTCACCTGCCAGAGAGTAAGCAAGCTGTGGTGTTTCTTCTTCTTCTCACAGGACACTAATCCCATCATGAGAACCCCACCCTCATGACCTCCTTTACATCTCATTACCTCCCAAAGGTCCCACTTCTAAATACCATCAGGATTAGGGCTGCAACATAGGGATTTTGGAGGATACAAATGTTTGGTCTCTAATAGAAATGTCTCTGCTCTCCCCTTGGCTCACTGTCCCCTCTCCCATTGATCTCAAAGCCCAGGAAGAGGCTGTGGAGGGAGAAAGTACTCTAAGGTTGAAGTACCCTAAATGGGAACCCAGTTTAGCCAGTTTATTACATTATTGGTCAGGTTGTACTTTCCTGCTCCCTGCTTCAGAAAGTTGATAAACAAGTTTCACCATGTGTTTACAAGCTGATATTTTCAATAAAGAATACTTGTATTGAAAACACATTTGAAAATGTTCAAATGTGCTTAGGAGTTCGTTTTTAGAAATAAATATTACCTGTAATGCAGTGGAAATCTGGGTACTTATGTTTTGATAAAAAACATCTGATGGAAAATACCACTTTTTAACAAGTTGGAGTATTGAGAATTGGGTCTTGATAGCTTCCTCTCCATTTTCTCTCTTTTCCCACTCGTGGATAAAAGCTAGCTTTTATTTAGGATTATGTTGCTTTACCATTTACCATTCTCTTCTTTGATCTCCTTTCTGCCCCCTTAGGGACAGTTCACAGAAAAGTAGTTGAGAACCTTGTGATTGCTGTGATAAAAATCAAGAGACTGTTTTACTTTTGGATAATCCATCAATGAAAGAATACTTAATGGTTATCTCTTATTTCCAAGAGAATTCAAATTTTCATGTATGGTTTGTACATTTTGCAACAAGGTATGTAGAATGCATATAATAATATTAGGCGTTGTTAAAGTCCTTGCTGTTTACAGACCACTTCGTAAACATTGTTTCACCTAATCTACTTAAAAAAACACTATGAGCTAAAAATTGTCTTCACCATTTTACAAAAGAGGAAAGCGATACTGTGCAGGGGGATAAATTGCTCAAGGTGAGAACTGAAATTTGAGTGAAGATTGTTTGAATCCAACTCAGAACCACCTACTGCACTTTACTGTCTCCCATACCAGCATGAAGGCGCGAGTAAGCATGGCTGCTACTAGAACTGTCTATGGAGTTACTTAGAGCTGAGTGGTGATAAACAGGTTGGGTGGGGGTGGTAGTCGGGGGGCCTTGTGGGTGAGGTTTTTCACATCCACTGTCATCCCTTCTATTAGCTTGAACTGGTAGTTGTTTTGAGATGAGTGGAGAGTGTAAAACGTGTACAAAATTGGAGAAGCTTTGGCAGACCATGTTGCCATTGTTTTTAACTGAACATAGTACTTGGCACTTTGTAAGTGTCGTACAAATATTAGCTCCCAATAATCTTGCCGTTGCTATGATTTCTGTTTTGTAATTAAAACAAGATTTTGGTTATTTAGATTTTGACATTTTTGAGACACATATTTGTGTTTTATTCCACTTACAAGTAGATTGATTTGGCCAATGTAGGTGACTAACTAGATTTAAATATAGATGTGTTATCCTGAAGCTTTGGAAACTGCTGCTGCAGACATGGGTTTGATCTGTATCTGTTGAATTTCCAAAGGAGACGGCATGGTAGAATGTTGCCAATCCAAGGTGGAAGCTGGGGTTTGGCTCCCATGGCATCCAGAAGCTGCACAAAGCTTCTGCCTTCAAAGACCGAGGCCTTGGGGTCATCTCGAGGTGGTTCTGTGTGGAATTCTTTGGCGTAAACCTATAACCTAAAGCTTTAGTCTACAAACTGGGCTTAAAGCCATTTTGCATACGCTCTGTTGCTTTTTATATTGCTGCATTTCAGGTGCTGTCATTTGTGGTCTACTGTTGAAAAAAACCCAATATGTTATAAATGTAAGACCGAGAGGAAGGTGTAATGATTAGCTACTGGGACTGGCTTGACTGTGTGAGTCAGAAAACTGAAAGAAGACCCCAAATGTTGGGAATTTCTACAGGAAGACACATGGGAGATTTTTTAGCAACCTATCATGCAGGGTAACATGGATAAAAAGAAAAGTGCTGTTTTCTGACATCAGATCCACAAATAACATTAAAGTTGTAGACCTGGAAGGTGATGAGTTCAGAGTCGGTGGGGCTTTTGTCCATGTCCGAGTTCCTGCTGAGGGAGCTTCAAGTAAGAGCAAAGGCCACATAGAAAGGAAAGTACCAGTTTATGGAGGCTGGTAATGACCCAATAGCCCAAACCACACTTAGGAGTGGTTTTGGGGCCATATGAGACTCATCTTCATTTTTAGCTTACAAAATCGATTGACAATCTTGGCCTAGAAACTGGCTGTGATGAAAGCAAAAGCTGCCCCATCTGTTGATGCTTCAGAAGCCTTAATAGTGTTTTGATCTGAGCCGTAGCTGGAACTGAAAGTTTTTCTTTGCCCCCACGATCTGATAACAAACTCTGGATATAATATCTCCTTCCCAGAGTTCCCTTGAGAGTGACTCCCAAAACAGTGGTAGCCACGTAAAGGTAGAACAGAGCAAAGAATCAGCTTTGTCAGTGGTGGGGCAAGCATTGGAGTCCACCATGTGAATACTCTGGGAGGCGGTGCTGGGGCAGGAGGCTGAGGCTGATGGCTTTTCATGAAGCTTCGTGCCCTGTTCCTCCCAAATGTACGAGCTGTTCTGGGACCCTATATACATTGGATCCCCACAGGCCCCTCTGTCTCTGTGGTCGGCTTCTTTGTCCATTTATTGAGTCACGAGTGTTGCCCTGGGTGAACTTTGCAAAGCCCAGCACCCCTTTCTGCAGTGATATGGCTCCTTAGGACCGTGAGACTTCAGGGCTGGCTGAGTGGTCAGGGAGCCTTCATCCCTTTCGGAGGAGCTGGTGAAAGGAAGGGAGTGTGGTGCATTATCCTGACCTCCCTAAGGACATTGGCAGGGTGGAGTGTTGCAGGCACATTCACCCCTCATCTTTGTGGAAATTTTCAAGAAGGGGGAAGAAGGTGGAACAAACGGCTAGAACCACTTCCTTGTGTCAAAGGTGAGAACTTTGAATCAAAAAAAAAAAAATCAGGTCAGGTCATGGTCTCAACAGTCATGGGATCAAACCCAGAATCAGGATCTGTGTTGGGCATGGAGCCTGCTTGTGATTCTCTCTCTCTCCGCCCGCCCCCCCTCTCTGCCCACCCCCCACTCATGTGCCCGTGCTCTCTCTCTCTCTCTTAAAATAAATAAACTTAAAAACAAATCTGGAAATACTTTGGCTTAACATAAAAGACAACCCTCACATTTATATGCAGATTATATGACAAAAATACTTTGTAAGCCATCTAGTTGGTATTGAGAAAGGATTTTCATATAGAAGCAATGTTATATGTGGCATTTAGGTTTCTGGGTTAACCCAAAAAAGTATGTAGACCATTATGTAGCTGGAGTATATTTACAGTGTTGTGATAGAAACGTAAAATTGAATTAGAACTAGTGTTTCTTTTGTACATGTGTCTTTTGGGAGAAGCGGGTTTAATTAGAGGGTGAGGAAGCAGACGAGGGAGAGCCTGTGCCACTCCCTCAGGGAGTGGTTATCCTGCCTGATGGTTGGTGTTCTGAGGAGGTGAGGGAGAGAGCTGGGGTGCAGGGCCCATGAGGGACTCAGAGCGATGCTGTGACACTGCCCTGTTTTCATTCTGCTAGTTCACCTCCAAAGGCACTAAAGGGGTGTGTCTTGTTTCTTTTAGGTGCTCGTTTTTTTTTGTTGTCTACAAATATTTCTGCATATATCTTAATTCTTAAATTCTTAAAAAAATTCTTAAAAGAATTCTTGAAAAAACCCAACAACCCACAAAGCCATTATACGCCAGAAATTGAATGACTGCTGTTTTAGTTAGAGCTGCTGTAACAAAAATGCCATAGACTGGGTGGTTATGGACAACAGGACTTTACTTCTCAGAGTTCTGGAGGTTGTGAAGTCCAAGATCAGGGCACCAGCAGGTTCCGTTTCTGGTGAGGAATGGCTTCCTGGTTCATAAATAGACATTTTCTTACTGTGACCTCACATGGCAGAGTGGAGAAGGAACTCTCTGGGATCTTTTTTGTAAAGGCACTAATCGCATTCATGAGGGCTTCACCCTCAACACTTAGGCACCTCCCCAAAATTTTCCTTCCTAATACCATCACACTGGGTTTGGATTTCATCATAAAATTTGACAGGGACATTAACATTCAGTCTATAGCAACTACTTAATATCAGTAAATTTTTCTACTTGCTTTACTTGTTTTTACAGTTTGTTGGTATCCTAAAAAAATTCACCCATTACAAATGATTGATAAGTCCCTCAAGTCTCTTAATCTATAGGTTTCCTATCCTTCTATCTTTATATTTGTAATTAATTTGTTGAGGACCCTTGGTTGTATGTCCTGTGGATTTTCCCCCATTTACATTTTACTTTTTGCATGCTTGGAGCGCATCCAATGTGTTTTTGTGCCTTCTGTGTTTGCTAGAAACCTGTAGTTATTAGATTTAGAGGTTTGATCACATTATGCTCAATTTTGGGGGGTAGGAGTGGGGCATGAATACTTCTTCAGTGATATTTACTGTGTTTTCACAGCAGGAGACACATGATCTTTTTGTTGTCATGCTAACCAGTAGTAATGATCATTGCTTACATCCATTCATTAGGGGATGTAAACTGGTGATATTCTTGTTCTATCATTTCTTATTAGCTGCAGTGTCGCTAAGAAGAAAAACTTCTCACCAACTAGTTGGTTTCCCTGGGATACAGTTTTTATAGGGAAGGCAGGTTAAATGCGTCAGTCTTGCCTCTTATTTCCAGTTTTCAAAATAATGAGTTGATTCTCTAGCATTCTCCTAAGGTGACAAGGATTTTTTTTTGCTCGTTTCTTTGTTTGCTTTCTTGGAATCATTATGAATCACTATGGATCACACATTTATTTGATGTGTGTTAACTCGTTGCAGTGATTATATTTGGGGTGTCCAAATTGCCCATTTTTGACTGGAGGGAGCGAATTCAAATGGATAGAGCACTTTTCCTGAAGAAATAGTTTTGGCTAAATTGATTAAGTTATGTCCTTATTTTGAAAACATTCTGTGTAGATGAGGACTTGCTGAGCATCTGGAGGTAGAGACAGGTCTCAGTGCCTGCCTTGCGGTTCCTTGTCCTACAAGCCTCTAATGTCATGGAACTTGGGAGAGGAGCCATTGTAGCAGCTCCTTTCGTGTAAGTTTTGTGGCTATGAAGAGACAACCTGGTGTTAGGGAAAGATGCTCACTGGCCCAGGCTTGAGTTCTAGCTCTGCTCTACACACAAGGTTTGCGACCTTGGGGAAGCTGTGTAAGTCGTCTTCACAAGGTGGGAATAATGCACCGTCACAAAGATTGGTGCAGGGGTACCTTGGTGGCTCAGTTGGTTAAGCGTCTGACTTTTGGTCTGCTCAGGTCATGATCTCACAGTTGGGCTCTGCGTTGACAGCACAGAGTCTGCTTGGGATTCTCTTTCTGCCCCTCTCCTGGTCGCAGTCTCTTTCTCTTTCAAAATAAACATTAAATTTTTTTTTTAAAAAAACGTTTGGTGCAAGTATAACAGATGTACAATCGTTGTAAACCTAAGTTCTTGTGAATGTGTGTACGTGTGTGTGTAATTGTCTCTGAAATATGTGATGTATTTTACACTTACAGTGCATCTCAATATAGACTAGCGCATTTCAAGTGCTTAATAGGCACAGAATAGTGACTGTGTGGAGGAATATAGAATTATAATGGCAGAAGGGAGGAAGAAAGTAAAACTTCACATAAGAGTTCTAAATTGAACAACTACGATTTGACATTGTAACTTGACAAGGAGTATTGCACCGTAGTTTGTTATTTGTCTCTTGGTTCTCTGTTATTTGTCTCTTGGTTCTCTGCTCCATACCTGCTTTTCCATATCCTCCTTTGTATTACGTGGGGCTAGAAATCTACAAACTGCTTCTTTGAAATGCTCTTGCCAGCTGGTCTCCTCTTAGATTCTGCAAGTAGGAGGTACTGGTAGGAAAATGAGAGTGAGAGAAAGGAAGATATGTCAGCAGGGGCTCCTGCAAAGTAGCAGTGGTCCAGCTTTAACGATGATGGTGCCAGCGTCTCTGATGACTAGGAGGGTGGGATTGTGGGTGCCAGCTCAGGGTTTCTTTCCTCTGGATGTTACCCTTTGATCGTCTGTCTCTCCAGCTCACTTCCATTTTCTTTTAGCTCTTTCACACCTTCCAACACTTTGTAAACAGTTCTCTACATTGGTTTTTCTCTGCTTAATATATGTACAGTAGTTTCTGTTTTTCCCACTGGACACTGGGCATCTGAGGGCAGACGGAACGAGGTTATAATCTCGTGTGCACCACTTTGTTCTGTGACTTCTTTTGTTTTCAATTTCTTCCCTTGTCTACGGACGATAATAAAAGTAACTGCCTCCTAGAATTGTTGATATAATTTACCTATGTGTGTGTGTATACCCACACATATATAAACATTACTGTTTGCTTTGAACATCACTCTCAGTAAGTGTTGTCGAGTATTGATAACAATATACAAACTAATGTTTGAAGACTTGCCATTTAACATTTTTTATTATGGAAAAGTTCAAATGTATAAAAAAATAGAATAGTATAATGGAACTTCATGTACATATTACCCAGCTTTAACAGTTAGAAAATTAAGGCTTTTCTTTTATCTACACCACCCACTCTCCCCCCTACTCTGGGATTATTTTTAAATGAATCTAAAATATTATTGTAGCTGTAACTATTTCAGCACGTAACCTTAAGAGATTAGGACTGTTTAAAAAATAACCATTGTACTAGCAGCATACCTAAAAATCATCGAATACCAAGACAGTATTCAAACTCTAATTATCTCATAAATGTCTTTTTAAAAATTGTTGTTTGAATCATCTTTGGAATAAGATGCACTCACTGGTTGATGTGTTTCTTAATACCTTTGAATTTATAAGTTCTCCTTTCTCTCTTTTTAATCTTACAATTCGTGTGTTGAAAATACTGGGTCAGTTGTCCAGCAGAGTTTCCCACAGTCTCGATTTTGCTGATCACCTTCCTGTGGTATCATGTACCGTGTTCTTCTGGCCTCATATTCCCTATATATTGGTACTTAGCTCTAGAGGTATTTTGGTAGGATTCAGGCTTATTAACATACTTATTTTGGCAAGACTCCTTTATAGGTAATGCTCTGTACCTACATCAGGAAGCACATAATGTCTGGTTCTCCTTGTTTTTTTGTTTTTTTAAAAAAAATTTTTTTTAACGTTTATTTATTTTTGAGACAGAGAGAGATAGAGCATGAACGGGGGAGGGGCAGAGAGAGAGGGAGACACAGAATCGGAAACAGGCTCCAGGCTCTGAGCTGTCAGCACAGAGCCCGACGCGGGGGCTCGAACTCACGGACCACGAGATCGTGACCTGAGCTGAAGTCAGACGCCCAACCGACTGAGCCACCCAGGCGCCCCAGGTTCTCCTTGTTTTTGTGATGTTTGATGATTGTTGCCTGGATCTATTAATTCATTAGGGATTGCCAAAGTCTACCATTCATTTTTTTTTTTTCTACAATACTTCTGGAATGCTTCTATCAAGAGAAATTCCTTTTCATCAACTGTTTGATTATCCTACAGTACAGTTCATATGGGAAATGTAAGATAAATGCTTGATTATTTTATTATTGATGACCTTTTAAAATAGGGACTTGATTTTTACCATCCTGCCGTAATGTTTTTAGTATTGTTATAAACTTACCAGTTTATAAATATTACATGTGTTCCAGTCTTTTCTGGTTGTTGTCCTTACTTGGGCTCAGTTGTTCTACCTTGGGCTTCTGGGAGTAGCCACGTTGGCCCCTAGGTCTCTTTGGTAGGTTATTTTGCTGATAGTATGACAAGATGTTCCAGTTTCATCGTGTTCTTTCCCTGATCTGGAATCAGTACTTTCTCCCAGAACCTAATTCTTTTTATTGAAAGATGGTATTTAGAGACATGATCTGGGCAGTGGAGTGGTCATTGCTAATGGACTGGTTATTGTTTCTTGGCTTTTTAAGTGGACATGGCCAGGAAAAAAATATTTTTTAGAGATAAAATGCACCACAAGTTTATACTTACACTTCAAATTCAAATTTAGGATCACAAGACTTTTCTTTAACCTCATCAGTCTTATATTTCCATTTCCTCTTCTCGTGACATAAATACTGATTCTTAACAACACCGGGGCAATTCCTTATTTGTCCTGTCCTTAATACACCCACAACAGTCTCAGAATCATCACCGAAAACAGCTGAGTATTTTTTCCCAGTTATTTTTGACATTAGAGTAGATTCTACTTGGAATGAACCAGGAAAATTATTGTGTTTGTAAGTTGCTTGAGTCAGTTCCTGTTTATGTAGCAGTCCTAACAGTGGAATGGTTAGTGATTAACTCATGGTTATGATCAGTTACGTTAATTTATTCCATTTTACTTTTGATTTGGTCTTTTTTTTAATTTAAAAGTTTTTAAATTTAATGTTGTTAGAATAGTATATTACTTACATGTTACAAAGTAAGATCTTTATAATGTATATTCAGAGATGTTTAGATTAAACCCCTATCTCTTAAATTTTATGCCCTCCATCAAGTAGGTAATTATATTTAAATTTTTTATAGTTTTCTTAAAATTTTTTTAAAGTTTATTTATTTTGAGTGAGTGAGAGAGAGACAGAGTGAGTGAGTGAGTGGGCGAGCAGAGGAGGGGCAGAAAGAAGGAGACAGAAAATCCCAAGCAGGCTCCACACTGTCAGCATGGAGCCCAATGTGGGGCTTGAACTCACAAACTGTGAGATCATGACCTGAGCCGAAATCAAGACTTGGACACTTAATTGACTGAGCCACCCAGGCGCCCCATAAAATTTTTATAGTTTTCATACCACTGTTTTACTTCCACACAAACATATGTTTACGTGCTCCTTTTCTTAGGTAAATGGTAACATACCAATTTATTTTTGTACATTTTTCTTTTTTCACTTAATCTGTCTTGGAGATCCATTACCCCGTCATAATGAGTGGATACTCCTCATTCCTTTTTATAGCTGCATAATGTTCCATTAGCTTATTCTACCAGCCCCTATTGATAATTTTTGGATTATTTCCATTAGTTTTTGCTATTATAAGTGTTGCTGTAGAGAATGGCCTTGTGCTGACGTCATTTTTATATTACAAAGTCTAAGTTTTTTAGTACAAGAGAGAAATTTTTCCCTCCAGAAAGTCCATTTTACCTAATCTGGTACATCATTAACTTCTGCCCATCGCGTAGCGAGCTGCCATCAGGCACTGTTGTTTCTCAGGCTCAAGTTTAGTATCTCTATCAGAGGCTTCTCTGTGAGTAAAACTTCTCTGCTTTAAAAAAAAATTTTTTTTTTAATGTTTGTTTATTTTTGACAGAGAGAGAGAGAGAGAGAGAGAGCGCATACCCGCGCAAGCAGGGGAGGGGCAGAGAGAGAGGGAGACACAGAATCCAAAGCAGGCTGTCAGCCCCAGAGCCCCACGTGGGGCTTGAACCCATGAACTGTGAGATCACGACCTGGGCGAAAGTCAGATACTTAACCAACAGAGCCACCCAGGCACCCCTCTTTTCTGCTTTTAACACAGCACCAATTGTGTTTTCTTGGAGATGGGAGTTCTCAGAGACCAGCTTCCTAGAGGAGATTGGTCCCTGTCGTGGTAAACATCTGTGGGTAACTGCAGTTCTCCCTTTTCGTGGCGGAAAACAGTTTGTCTTTACATCTTCACATACTCAAAGTTCTGTGCGCTGACACCATCGTCAACTTGTTAGCATGCACAGAACGCCATAGGCGGCGTGGTGTCACTGTTTTAAAGCATTTCCATGAGCTTTTGTAAGGACTCAGAACATAGTAAACTCTTCATCTTAATTTTAATCATTAAGACCTAAAACCAAGGGGTTTTGTTTTGTTTTGAGAAATTTAATGCCTGGGTGTGTATTGTTTATGTTTTATTTTGTTATTTTTTAAAATAAAAAATTTCAAAGTTCGTTTATTTTGTGAGAGTGGAAGTGAGGAAGGGGCACAGAGAGACAGAGGGAGAGTGAATCCCAAGCAGGCTCCACACTACCATTGCAGAGCCCAGTGCAGGGCTTGGACTCACAAACTGTGAGATCATGGCCTGAGCTGAAGTCAGACGCTTAACTGACTGAAGCACCCAGGTGCCCCTATGTATTTTAAAAATACAATTCTAGGGGGGCTTGGTTGGCTCAGTTGGTTAAGTGTCCCACTCTTGATTTCTGCTAAGGTCATGATCTCACAGTTTTGTGGGTTTGAGCCCCATGTCAGGCTCTGTGCTGGCAGTGTGGGGTCTGCTTGGGATATTTTCTCTCTCTCTCCCCTACCCATCCCCTGCCACTCTCCTGCTCTCGCTCTGTCTCTCTCAAACTTAAAAAAAAAACAAAAAAAAACTTCTAAAAATATGATTCTATTTTTGTGGTAGAATCACATGTCTGATCTATGGGATACTTTTCCTAAAGTGCGTTCTCATCTTTAGTATTGTTTATAAACAGGTCTTTTTTTTTTTTTTTTTTTTTTAACCTTACACAGGTAGATCAACTTCATCACCTAGCAGTGCTCAATGTGGTTTCTTGGCTTTCCACTTGTTGTATATGAGTGAATGAGGAAGTGCAGTGAAGCTGGGGTAGGGCAGGGGGAGAAAGATAGGAAGCAGCAGAGAGAGCTTGCAAATATGAAAGAACGAGAGACATTGTGTTGGGGGGGCGGTGCATGCTGGAAACTGGAAGATGGAGAAAATGCTATAAAGAGTGGATATACGCCTATGCATGTCCCAAAGAGATGCTCTTGAAGGCAGAGTAGCTTCACTGTGTGTGTCATTGAAGACAGTTAAGCCCAGTTTACAGTTTATCTGGCCCAGTTAAGCAGACTCAAGGTTGGGTCACAGTTCATTGTGTTAGCCCTCCGGTGCTGCTGTCAAACTAGGGCAGGTTGGTCGTCAAATACAGAGAAACTAGGATAGACTGGTTCAGTTCAACAGTTCAACAAATATTTATTGAGGGTCTGAAAATCAAACACCTGTGTTAGACTTGGGAGTACAAAGATGAATAAGATAACTCCTTCACTATGGAAGTTTATATTCTAGTTAGGTCTAGAGAGAGACACAAATAAGTAGCGGTTTAAGATACACACATGTATTTAGTTTCTATGAGTCAGGAATCCAGACATAGCCTATCTGGGACCTCTACGTCAAGGTCTCTTACAAGGTTGCGATGTGTTGGCTAGGGCTAGGTCTCACCTGCAGACTTGACTGGAGAAGAGTCCTCTTCTAAGCCTAGTGGCATGGTTGTTGGAAGGATTAAATTCCTTAATGGCTTTTAGACCAAGGACCTCAGTTCTTTCACAGCTGTTGACCAGAGGCCACTCTCAGTTCCTTGCCACATGGACCTCCTAGACATGGCAGCATGCTTCATCAAAGCCAACAAGAGAGGCAGTCTGCTAGTAAGACGGTAGTCACAATCTCGCGTAGCCTAGTTACAGATATGATAACCTATCATCTTTGCTGTATTCTGTTGATTAGACACAAGTCACTAGGCTACTAGTCCATACTTAAGAGGAAGGGATTACACAAAGGTGTGAATACTAGGAGGTAGGAATCGCTGGGGGCAGTATTATAGTCTGCTTGTTATGCAGGTGTTTACTATAGCTCTGTAGTGTGTGAAAGAGGTAGTGTTCTCTAGGGGCATGAAGGAAAAGTATCTGACTCAGCCTGCCATGGAAATGGCTTCTCAAATAATGCCTTGTCTAAGTGTAGCCTCCTTGAAGGATGTATAAATATTAACTTGGTGTGTCTATGGCAGGGGAAAGGAGGCAGGAGGAACAACGTCAGTGGACACTGAGGAGGTTAAATAGAAAAAGATGTCTGAGGACCACCATCCAGTAGTTCAGTGTAAAACTGGGATGGGGAAGACATGTGAAAGAGTCAAAAATGTAAGGCAAGGGTCTGATTTGGAGGTATTTCCTTTGCTAGGCTAAAAAATGAGGACTTTACCAAGGGGATCACGGGGAGGATTTTGAACAGGATGTGATGTCATCGGAGTTGTGGTTTCTTGACCGAAGAAGATTGTGGAAGATTCATTTCAGTAGTTTTTACAATAATTCAGATGGGAGATGAAGAGGGCCTGGGTTAAAGTAGTGGCAATAGAGAAGAGGGGATCGATTTTTATGTTTTTAAATCACAAAGTTCTTTGAATTCTGGGATGAGGCAGATGTGGGAGATGGAACAATCTGGAGTGATGCCCAGGTTTGGGCTTAGTTTTGGCAGAATATCCTTGTTCGGGATCAGAGGGAAGAGAATGGGGGAGAGGGAGAAAAAGGGTGGAAGGAGGAGGTCTGTAGTGTGTATGTAGGTTTGTAAATTTATTGACTGCGTACAGGAGAGCTTGACTCAAAGTATTCTTTACAATGTTTATGTTCTCAATTTAATCAGTGTCACTATGTAAATTTACTTTCTAGGCAAACCATATGCCTCAGTGATAGGAGATAGAATCAAATACAGAATTCATTTTCCTTACAAACAGTTTGATAAAAGAGAAGTTGGTGTTAGAATTTCAGTAAGCTAAGACCACAGGTGGCGATCCCTTGCCCAGTCCTGTCTAGTGCTTGGAATCTTGGAGTCTGGTCCCTGAGTTCAAGTCCTACCACAAAACTCTTGCTATGAAGTGTCATGTCACTGACTTTTTCTTTGAAACATAATTCATATAATACAAAAATCACCATTTTAAAGTGTAGAATTCATTAACTTTTAGTATATTCATTATGTTGTGCTGCTATCACCACGGTGTAATTCTAGAGTATTTCCATTACTCCCAAAGGAACTCCATACCTATCAGCAGTCAGTCCCAATTCCCTTCTTTCTTAGCATTTGACAACCACTAATAGACTTTCTGAGTCCATAGACTTGTTTATTCTGGACATTTCATATAACTAGACTGATAGAATATGTGGTCTTTTGTGTCTGGCTTCTTTTACTTAGCATAATGTTTTTATGGTTCATCCATGTTTTATCACCATTTTATCCCTCTTTATCGCCAAATAATATTTCATTGTATGGGTATACCACAGTTTGTTTATCTATTTATCTACCGATGGACATTTGGGTTCTTTCCTTTATGGCCATTAGGAAAAATACTGCTGTGAACCTTCTTGTGCACGTATTGTGCGGACATATGCTTTCCTTTCTCTTGGGTATATACTAGGAGTAGAATTTCTTGGTCATATGGTAACTCTAAGTTTAACTTTTTGAGGAACCACCGAACTATTTTCCATCATAGCTGCATCATTTTACATTTTTGCTACGTGTAGGAGGGTCCCTGTTTCTCCACATCCTTGCCAACACTTGTCATTATCTGTCTTTTTTATTATAGCCATTCAAGTGGGTGTGAAGTTGGATCTTACTGTGGTTTTGATTTACATTTCCCTGGTGGCTAACTCAGAGTTTTTAAGAATTAAATGGATACCATAGGTGAAATCTGACATGAGTTTTGTTCTTCCTTCTGTGCTAGATTCAGGGGACCCCCCTCTCCCCCAGAATAACTGTGCTAATGTTCCTAGTCATTTTTATTTACATTGCAGCCTTTTGCTTCAGGAAGGCAGCACACAGGCATGATTCCTCACACTGGCTTTACCCTCCTATATACAGCCATAGACCCATACATGCCAGAATTCCCTGTGGAGTCTTATCCCAGAGCTCTAGAATCACAATCTGGAGGGCCCCAGCCTGCACATTAAAACAAAACAGAACAAAAAACCCAACGTTACCATCTCACACCTGTCAGAATGGCTAACATTAACAACTCAGGCAACAACAGATGTTGGCGAGGATGTGGAGAAAGAGCATCTCTTTTGCACTGCTGGTGGGAATGCAAGCTGGTGCAGCCACTCTGGAAAACAGTAAAAAATTAAAAATAGAACGATCCTATGATCCAGCAATTGCACTACTAGGCATTTATCCAGGGGATACAGGTGTGCTATTTCGAAGGGACACATGCACCCCCACGTTTATAGCAGCACTATCTACAATAGCCAAAGTGTGGAAAGAGCCCAAATGCCCATCGATGGACGAATGGATAAAGAAGATGTGGTATACACATACAATGGAGTATGACTCGGAAATCAAAAAGAATGAAATCTTGGCGTTTGCAACTACATGGATGGAACTAGAGGGTGTTATACTAAGTGAAGTTAATCAGAGAAAGACAAATAAATACCATGTGACTTCACTCATATGAGGACTTTAAGACACAGAACAGATGAACACAAGGGAGGGGAAGAAAAAATAATAGAAAAACAGGGAGGGGGACAAAACAGAAGAGGTTCTTAATTAAATATGGAGAACAAACAGAGGGTACTGGAAGGGTTGTGGGAGGGGGGGTGGGCTAAATGGGTTAGGAGCATTAAGGAATTTACTCCTGAAATCATTGTTGCACTATATGCTAACTAACTCGGATGTAAATTAAAAAAATAAATATTAAAAACCAAAAACCCCAAAAACCCAATGTTACCTGTTGGAGTCGTTGCCCTGACGCAGTCTAAGAGAAGCTGTTGGTAGGATCTGGAGGAAAGGCAAGAGACTTGGAGTTTCACAGCACTTTCTTTTGCTGCCATAGGAGGTGCTCCTGAGCATATGTGGTTCAGATCTCGCAGTAATGACTGAGAGTTCACCATTTTTACATTTCAGAAACTAAGGTTTAGATTGGGTTCAGGAGCTTAATGTGAATATGAAATCATTGGAAGCACTGGAATTGAATATGGGGCCAGTTTTCTGGTTTGGGCACAATGAGTCACACAGTATGTGTTGGTTCTTGATATTTGTTTTACTAATTTAGAGGGAATGGTGGTAAAGATAATTCCCAAATGGTGGCTCATGCAAAATTCAGGAATAATTTTTTGGAATGCATTTTCTACATGCTCATGCATGGGAAATTGCAGTGCAGCCAACCAAACAAGCTAAGCTGTGAAGACCCCCCTCACAATGACTTAGGGCAAGGTCTGTGGAAACCTCCCCCTCCTACTTAGTCAACTCTTCCTGCTTCTTATTTTGACTTAGTAGCATTGCTTTGTAGATGGGCTGAAGTTCCTAAGGAAACCTTCTGTTTCTCTTCAGGCTGTTCTTCTCAGGTTATAGTGAAGTGAATCAGATTTAGGCTTAAAATAAGGAGAAAATTTCAAACCTTCTTTACTAGGTTCTTTTGCATGATAATCAGAGAAGGTAGGAATGATAATAACGGTAATAATGTCAAAAGGGAGCTGTGTGACAAAAGGTTTTGCTACATGTTAATTCAGAAGTGATTGCAGTTGTCAAAGTTGCTTCAGTCAGGGTCCCAGGGGAAACAATTTATCCCAGATGGATCTTTTTTTTTTTTTTTTTAAGATTTTATTTTCAAGTAACCTCTAAACCAAACATAGGGCTCAAACTTAAAACCCTAAGATCAAGAATCACACACTCCACCAACTGAGCCAGCCAGGTGCCCCTGTCCCAGATGGTTCTAATGAAGAAACTTAAATGGAGATTCTGCTTACAGAGGTGTGAGCAGAGATTAGGGAAGACAGGGAGGTGCCCTTGCTGGCAACTCTGTGAAACCCTTAACAGCCCTAGGGCTGAAGGGACCAGGAGAGGAAAGAGCCTTGTTCATGAAGGCACAAGTTATTGCCCAGGCAGGGTACTGACGCAGGGAGTGGGGAAGAAATGACCCAACCTCCATCTCTGCCCACCCTCCAGTGCCCTGCCAGTGCCTCCCATTGGATATGCCCAACCTGAAGCCAGCTGAGAAGGGAGGCCAACGGTGCAGACCACAGAGGTGAGCCTCACAGGGCCCACAGCAGAGCACAGGGTGCATGGGGGTGGTGGTTTGCAATTGGAGACCAATTAACCAACTCTCTTACAGTGAGCATATTCTATTTTTTGTTATTTTAGAAGGTGTTATTTTGGAGGACTTCAAGAAATGTTGCAAGTAGAGAAAAATGTTCGTTTGTCATTTTTAAAAAAAATTTAAAAATGTTTATTATTATTTTTGAGAGAGACAGAGTGCAAGTGGGGGAGGGGCAGAAAGAGAGGGAGACACCATGTGAAGCAGGCTCCAGGCTCTGAGGTGTCAGCACAGAGCCCGACGCGAGGCTTGAATCCATGAGCTGTGAGACCATGACCTGAGCCGAAGTTGGAAGCTCAACCGACTGAGTCACCCAGGCACCCTGTTGGTTTCTCACTTTTAAAAAATGCCACCATTTTTCACATTTACTTACGCAAAAACTTCTTATCTTTTACGTGGTCAATTTCATTATGAAGTCTTTTAAACTTTGCATTTTTCTTGTATTTTCTACAATACATGATTGAAACACAGCTGTGCTGTCTCTCAGAATGGCAGAGGGTGATGTTTAAATAAATTCCTCTTTTTCTGAATAGCGCATAGATAGGTGTGAATTATTCCAAGGTGGTCACTTGTCTTCATGTCAGATTAGCCCAAGTGGAATTCAGTGTAGCATTTTTGTAGCCTACTCCTGAGAGGAAGATGCAGCATTGAAGAGGTCCAGATAGCCGCACGTCTTCCTGCAGGCAAAGCTGGGGATCATGTTGCTCCATACATTGATGAAATACGCCCCCTTGAAAGGTTTGTGGTGACCGGGTGACCTGCTTTTTCTCTGGCGTCATGTGTGTAATTCTCCTAGGTCTGAGGAAAGGGCAGATGAAGGTCTGTGTCTCGGGGTGCCTATGGAGTTGCTAGGAAATGATTTTCAGAGTGCTTTGTGGTGATGCAGCAGGTTGAACTTTTTTGTGAAGCGTTGTCATGGAAACCAAGTGCATCATTGCCTTGTCTGACTAATTTATCTTTTAATGATAAAAAAAATGTAATCCAGGGTTAATGGATAAAAAAATAAAAAAGTGTAATGAAAAATCCAATAACTTTAAAGGGAATATTGCTGTGAGTAGCAAGTCTTTTGTATGGGAAAATTTCACTGGCAATGTAATTCACGTTGGCCAGGGCCTGGCTGTATGTAGTGACGGGAGCTCATCAGTTTGTTCTTGTGCTTGTCTTTTGAGTACAAAAACCATGATTTCACCCTGGAGCTTATTGCTGTGGAGTGTTATTACTGACCCCAGCTTCCGAGTTTAGAAGTGAGGTGGAATGCAGTACCCCAACCCTGTGATTCTCAGCAAGGTAGCCAGGGTTTTGTTCTTTGGCAGGGTCTTGTGCTGTGACAAGGGCCTGTCATAAGGAAACGGTGCTGTGGGCTTGCTCTCTCTGTGAAGCACCCACCCGGGGCAGACACTGGAGCAGAGTCTTGACGGCCCAGACTTCCTGTGGTAGTTACAAGGGCCCTTAAGGAAGAAATATTTCCCTCTGCTGTGGATTGAAGGCAAACTTTCTAGCATTGTAGGTATGATGGATGCTGCTTGTATCTTGATCACTAGCTTATTAGGATAAACTGTCAAATGAAAGTACTTAGGAGAACTGAACCGGAAGGAGATT
Organism: Felis catus; assembly: GCF_018350175.1. Lineage (NCBI taxonomy): Eukaryota > Metazoa > Chordata > Mammalia > Carnivora > Felidae > Felis > Felis catus. The sequence goes on from NC_058368.1 coordinate 141,137,540, forward strand.
TTATACTGTATTTAGTAATTCATCTGCCTCCATGGAGATACAGCTTCCGGGGTTTCTTTCCTCACCCCCCAGCTGTGTGCGTGTGTGTGCACATAGTAGACTCTTAACTGCATTGAATTAAATCTGCTCATTTGTTTTAGACCTTTTAAAAATATCTTTTATTAATATTTGCAAGTTTAATATATGTTGGAGTTTTTTTGGATTTAATGGGGAAAACTTTGACTCTAGGCATGAGTCCTAAGATTGATAATGGTAAGTGAGCCAAATGAAATCAGTATTTCATTAAGCGGCATTTAAGGCCCAAATCTGTTGTCATTCATTCATTCATTCATTCAGTATGTATGTATTACTGAACACCTACTTTGTGATGGGTACTTCTGGTAAACCTGTTATATACAAAAGAACTGTTAGGAGCCAGGAGGTACCTTTAAAGAGTTAAAGACCAAGGCTGGCTAGAGCCCTAGGCCGTCCAGAAGGGCCACAACCAGGAGAATGCCATCTTGTAACCATATCATTAGGATCCCTTGCCGAGGTCCGTGTGTTCCTGTGAAGTGCTTCTTATAACTTCGGCTGTTTGCCCTGTTGTAGAGTTGGAATGCATTCTTGGTGACAACATGGTACACATGCTTTTCGTTTCTGAATGACCGTCCAGTATTGACATTGTGTTTGGAGTGCCACCTTTGTTGGTAAAATGCCCCCCAGAAACTAGCCGTGAAGGGACTTGGTGGCTCTCGACTCCATTCCCCAGTGTGTTGTTTTCTGCTTTGATCCAGCTGCTTCTACCCCCATGCTGACCTCAGGGTGGGAGTGGGGGCCTCCTCCCTACCTGAGTCGTCTGACTAACCCATCCACCGAGAGGTCCTGTCTGTGCTTCCCTGGAGCAGAGATGAGACAAGACTGTCTCATGTTCAGGAGGACTTGACTGAAGACTCAGGGATGACAGAAGAGAAGAAGCAGGGAGACCACTCAAAAGCTGGGCGCTCTGATTTGCCCTCAGGTGCTGGCAGCTCTTGTCCAGTCTCTCAGAGACCTCAGTGTGACCTTCCTTACCCAGTGCTTCTTCACAGCAGTTTGAGCTTTATCCTTTTTCCTCCAGAGGTCCTGCTCAAGATTCCTAGACCTAAGTCCAGACACGTGAGGCTAAGACTGTCCCAGGATATATGCCATCTTTGAGAATAAGTGTCATTGCTTAGGCTGTTTTCTCATCTCTTTCGTGGGGTGAGAGTAATCCCTGTTTCCTGTGGGTGAGAATCAGACGGGAGCATACGTGCCCAATGCACCAGAGTGCCTGACACCTGGTGAATGTGTGTGATCGTTACATCATTGGAAAGACCTCCCTTGTAGTCACCTCACCACCCATCTCTGAGGACCATCCTTAGTCTGCCTGGCCTCAGCATAACTACAACAGCCTTTATCCCATAGATGAACCCTAAAGAAGCTAGCACCTATCATGTACCTCACACCGTAGCTACTCCAGGGCCCCTCTTGTATCACAGAGTAAACCCGTGGCCCTACCTTCTTAATAGTATCTGTCTATATGTTGTGATGTGTGTGTGTGCGTGTGCACATGTGAACTCCAAGTTGGGGCATAGACTAACACTTGGCTATAGTCCTTGATTTTTGGGTGTGTTATTAAACTGAAGAAGTATTCAGAGTAGCTTTTGCTAGAAACTGTCCAGCATTTTACCCCCATTTCTCATGTGTACCTTAGTGCTTGGCCTGCCAGTATGGGAATAAGTTTCTCTGGGCCATGCTCATGTTCTCCCTGTTGGGGACTCACTCTCTTAGAGATCAAGGACCAAGGGACTGCATACAGTACCTTCGTTCATGCCGTCAGTTCTTCAGCAAGTGAGATCACTGAGTGCCTATTGTGTCCTCGGCCCAGGGAATACAAATGAGGTCCTTACTCTTATGCAACTTAGGCTGTAATTCATTCACCATTTTCATCCATTCATTAAACACATCTTGAAATTGTGTTTATCTGCTTATTGAAAAGAAATGTTTCCTTCTTATCCTTTTTTTTCCACTTAGACTTTCATTTATTTCTTGAGCACATACTGATTGGGGACCTAATACGTGTCAGATAATGTTCAAGATAATTATAGCAGTAAAAAAAGGACAAAAGTTCCTGTCGTCTTAGAGCTAACATTCTAGTTGGGGAGACTACCAATAAAAAAATAAGTAAAACATAAATATTGCCATGGACTGAATATTTGTGCCCCTCTCATTCATACGTTTAGATCATAACCCCCAGGGATGGTATTAGGACATAGAGCTTTTGGTTGGTTGATGAGGTCATGTGCTAGAGCCCTTATGAAAGAAATTAGTGTCCTAATCAAAGAGACCCCAGAGGGTTTCTTCACCTTTTTTTTTTTTTTTCCATATGAGGACACAATGAGAAGTCCACAGTCTGCAACCTGGAGGGGGGCTGTCATCAGAGCCAGACCATGCTGGCACCCTGCCCCAGGACTTCGAGCGTCTAGAACTGGGAGAAATAAATGTCTGTTATTTAGAAGCCACCCAGTCTATGGGACTTCAGTATAGCATCCTGAACTGACTAAGACAAATACGTCAGTGATGGGTGTAAGGGAGGGAAACAATTTAGGGAAGGGGAGAAGAAATGACCTTATAAAATAGCTGGCACTTAACATCAGGTTTCATCAATGTTAAAATGGACTTTTTTCAAAAAACATTTTTACAGCTCTAAATTTGGGATGCGGCTTATAACTGACAGTATCTGCTACTTGAATTGACACCATTTCATTAGTGGCGGGTAAAATAATGGTGTGTCTCATAATGCGTTGTGTCTGAATAAATATGACAGCCCTCACCATATACCAGGCACTGTTCTAAACAGCGTAATTGCTTAGCTAACTCATCGCATCCTCACAACCTTATTACGTTGCTACTGCCGTTCTTCTTTTATTTATTTTTTATTTAATTTTATTTTTAATTTTTTAAATGTTATTTATTTTTGAGAGAGAGAGAGAGAGAGAGAGCATGAGCAGGGGAGGGACAGAGAGACAAGGAGACACAGAATCTGAAGCAGGCTTCAGGCTCTGAGCCCTCAGCACTCAGCCCAGGGCAGGGCTCCAACACATGAACCACAAGATCATGACCTGAGCTGAAGTCAGATGCTTAACCAACTGAGCCAGCCAGGTGCCCCATTATTATTCTTGCTTAAAGATGAAGAAGCTGAGACCCAGAGAGATTAAGTAATTTACTTAAAGTCACACCACCGGAAAGTGGCAAAGTCAGGATTGGAACCCTGTGGAGTCTAGGCTCTAAACTGCTGTAATGTATTGTCAGAGAGGGTCTACCAGAAAGGTGACTTTTGAGATACAGCTTGAAAGAGGAGGGGGAGAGAGCCACATGGATACCTCGAGGAAGAGTATCTTAGACAGAGGGAGACCCTGAGTCTGGAATATGTTTGCGTTTTGAGAACCACAAGCAGACCTGTATTTGTGGAGTGAAACGTGACGGAGGGGGAAGGGAGGTTGGAGAGGTGAAGGGTGGGCACATCATGTGTCAGCTTAGTTTGTCTGTAAGGACTCTGATGTTTGCTTCAAACCAGATAGGAGCCACTGGAGAGTTCAGACCAGAAGAGTGATTTATTTTACTTGGATTGTTTTGCCTGCTGCATTGAGAATAGTCTGAAAGAGACAAGTTAGGAGCCGCTTGGAATAATTCAGGAGAGAACTGTCAGTGGCTTAGTTGACAACACTGGTGGCAAAGGTAGTAAGAAGTACTCAAATTCCAAATATATTTTGAAGACATGGGTGACATATTTTCTGATGGATTATATGTGGGAGCATGAGATGGTGATGATGATCTTAAAAATAATAGCCAATGTTTACATATGCTCACTAAATACTTTACACATACTAGGTCAATTAATTCCTGTAACAAATCCAGGGTGAAGGAAGTACCATTATTATCCTCATCCCATAGATGAGGATACTGAGCTGCTGAAAGTTTAGGCAAATTTGTGCAGTGTCACAGATTAGTTAGTGATGAAAATAGGATTCTAATCTAGGTGGTCTGGATTCCAGAGTTTACTTTTGATTACTACATTTTATTGCCTCTATACTGAGAAAAAGAGTGAACCAAAGTTTTTTGCCTTGAGTAATTGAAAATCACTGAGGTGGGGATTAGTACTTTTTAAAAAAGAGGTGATAATAGCTAGACCAGTTTTGAATATGTTAAATTGGAGTTCCTTTATGGACCCTATCTCTGTGGAGATACTGCTCTGACATTGGGATGTATAGGTTTGGAGTTCAGGGGCAAAGTCCTACCTATTACTCTCATAAATTTGAGAGTAATCACTATATAGATGACACTTAAAACTATGAGCTGGGATGGAGTCACTAAAGGAGTGAGTGTGGATAGAAAGAAGAGATACAAGACTATGTCCTGAAGCACCCAGCATTTAGAGATTGGGTTGATGAGGAGAAAGCCAGTGCCTGAGAATCAGTGACCACTGGGTAGGAGGAAGAGAGTATGGTGACTCGAAAGCCAAGTGACAAGTAATGTTGCAAAGAATAAGTGATCAGTCATGTTGTATGTTGCTAATAGATCAAGTAAGATGAGGACCAATATTGGATCACGGGATTTAATGACATGGAAGTCATTGCTGAACTTGACCAGAACAGTGTCAGCACAGTGGTGGAGGCAGAAATCTGCTTAGAGTGGTTGAAAGAGAGAATAAATCAGAGAACTTGGAGACAGCAACATTAGAAAATTACTTGAGCAGTTTTTCTGTAAAGGAAAGGAAAGAAATGGGATGATATCTGTCGGGCACATGTTCTATAAATGTCAGTTACGGTCAGCTGTTTGATGGTGTTCAGTTCTTCCACATCCTAGTTGATTTTCTGTGTAGTAGTAGTTTGCTAAGCTTCTTGAATATGTAGGTTTCACCAGAATTAACTAAAATTGGGAAGATTTCAGGTATTATTTCTTCAAATACTTTTTCTCCTCTCCTTTCAGACACGAGGGACGTAACGTCGGACCTTTTGTTACAGTTCGGTGTGTCATCGGACTGTTCATTTTTTATCAGTTTTTTTCTCTCTGCTGTTCAGATTGGATAACTTGTATTTATCTATCTTTACATTCACCAGCTGTTTGCTTTATGTCCATCTAATATTGAACCTATATAGTTTTTCACTTTGGTTATTCTAGCTTTCACTTTGACAATTTGTATTTGGTTCTTCATTATATCTCCTGTTCTTTGCTGAAAGTTTGTAGCTTTCTCTTTGTTTCAAGTGTTAACCCTTTGGGGACCATATTTATAATAGTTGATTTAAAGTCTTTGTTAGATAATTCTAGCACCTTTGTCATCTTAATATTGGCATCTCTTGATTATTTTTTCCCATGCACGTTGTCACTTTCCCGGTTCTGATGTCTAGGAATTTTGGATTGTGCTATGAGACTTCATATCTTGATAAATCACGTGATAAATCATGATATTTTTGCTTGAGCAGGGAATCAACTCAGTTTGGTTCAAGCTACAAATTCCTGTTAGCCTTCTTTGGGCCGTGGTTTCCGTATGAGGTCCATTTTCAAAGACTTTACAGTGCTCTTTGAGCAGTCTGGTGTGGATGCCACCCAGTGGCCAGTCTGTGACCTGGGAGGGGATCTATTTCATAATTTACTTTTCAAAGTCTTTGGTATGCTATTTAGCATGAGATCCATGTGTCTGCAACTTGGAGGTGACCTCAGAACTACAGAAACAGCTTTATGGTTTTGCTTTTCCAAGCTCTTCCTTCTTTGCAATCTCTTGGTATTTTGTTTTTATTTTTTTTAGCTCTCTAGGGCTCCCATTCTTGGTCCTCTGGCCAGAAAGCTGGACCTCTCTTTATTTCACTTTGCTGCACTCTTTGTCTCACTTGTCTTGACTGTGGCCACATTTGCAGCAAAGCGATGAGAAGATGGAGTGAGCAAAAAGAGGAACGGTAACACCCTCTCCAGAACACAGCGTCCCTAATTAGAGAAAAAGTTTCCTTTCTTTAGAGTTTTAGTCTCCTGTGGACTCCTGCTGCTGCGTTCACAGGGTAGCTTGAAGGCTGGGATGTGAGAGAATGGAGAAAGATTTTTTTTTAAAAAATGGAAATTCTCTCCCCAACTCTCCTGAAAGTGTTAGGAAACCCCTTTCCCATTCCTTGAGCCAGAACTAGAGCTTCTTCTGGAGTTTATTTTGAGAGCACTAATGGTTTTCACAGCGCACTGAATACAGGCCAAGGGATACCAGTGAGGAAAAAATGATCAGCTCACCAGTAGTTTGATGATACTTTGAGTTCTGGTTGTCTTCTCCAATCTACCTGCTACTGTTTACTTTTCAGGGTTCTCAAATAACTGTTCCATGCAGTCTGTTGCAAACCTGTTCCAGGTTTTATAATTGCCCTAGGTTGGAGAGTCAAAATGAAGTGTGTTCACTCCATCTTAACCAGAACCTCTGGCTGTTTTATATGCATGTGTCATGCATGAGTTTGGTGTGGGATCAAGTCAAGGAAGGATTTGAACCATAAAAAAGTTCTGGTGCTGTTTGTGGTGATGGTGAAGAAGGTGGTGCATTCTTGCTGCCGTTTTTTCTAGAGCTACAGTAGCTCTGTTTAAAGGATAACTTTGGAGCCTTTAAATGGAAAATCTGAAATGCAGGTTGGCCAGACACTTGCGGTTTCTTCAGCAAATCAATGTAGCTTTCTTATTTCTCCAGAGAAATAATCAAATGGCTAATGAGAACTTTGCTGTAAGAACACATGAATCCCATGAGAGTGTCAGGGAAGGTGGTTGGGAACTGGCCTTGCTATTTGGCATACTTGATTTCCAGTCTTGGCGTCCTCGCCTAGTGACTGTGTGATCTTGGTCAAGCTACCAAATGTCCCTAATCCCCCTTTCTTTTTGGGCAAATGGATAATAATCATTGTGCTTCCATGGCACACCTGTGTGGTTCAGTGAGGTAATGTAGGTAATGTTCTTCATATGCTGCTTAATAAATATTAGTAGTTATTCTTACTGTGATGGTTTTGTGACCTATATGATTATGCCTATTTACTGCCTTGGTTCTGTCTTGAGATTCGAGAGCAATAGGCTTTCAACTATACTTCTGAGCATGAAAGTATTTGAATAAACATTTGAATGTTGTTGTGAGTTACTTTCAGTACTTACTGAAGAACAGCCATGGCGTGTATGTGGTAGAGTTATGGTAACCATGTCACCCTACCTTCTGGATGTTTCCTCCAAGAGCTGCCCCTCCAACGGTGGTGTATTAGTGAGTGCCCCGGAAAAAGACTTCTTTTCAAGGGCTGCTATTTCCTCTGTTGATTGTAGTTTTTGTTTGCAGCTGTCTTACTCTTGTCTTGTTCATCCTCCATTTTTACATTTAAAAAAATCACTATGTTTTTACTGAAATGAATAACACTTTGATCACTTCCCAGGAAGTTTTGCAAACATATTTATCAAAATGCTGCTTGGTTGTAATTATATATTATTCAAAAGTCTTCTTAAATATTTTATTCTTCCATATTTGGAAGTCTGAATTTGAAAGGCAAAATATTTTTATTTTGTAAAAATGCAAATCAGGAAGCTCTTGGAGGTAATAATTATTATTTTTCTTTATTCCTTTTTACATGCTTATTGGTCTTTTGCATGAAATGGGTACTAAATAATTGCTTAGTTAATTGAAATTCAAATACTTTTTTAAACATTTTTTTTCACATTTATTCATTTTTGAGAGACAGAGTGTGAGTGGGGGAAGGGCAGAGAGAGAGGGAGAGACAGAATCCAAAGCAGGGTCCAGGCTCTGAGCTGTCAGCACAGAGCCTGGTCACAGGGCTCGAACTCAAAAACCGTGAGATCATGACCCGAGCCGAAGTCGGACACTTAACTGACTGAGCCACCCAAGTGCCCCGAAATTCAGATGCTTGTGAATAATTGAAATGTGGGCATAACATTTTTAAATGAATATTTTACTAGAAATGATCTTAACTAGCCCCCAGTGATGGAGATGTTGGTATTGGATTATTTGGCCAATGACAAGGCCGAAGTACACTAGGTTATTTATACATGAGTAGAATCCGGCCTACATGTCATCTTGTGAGCGCCAGTTTTAATTAAAATTCAAATTGCCCTTCTGAAAAATGCTCTGTTAAATGACTAAAACAAAAAGCACAAAATGGTTTCATTTTAACTTCAGTGCTGTCACTGGAGAGTTTGTTGAAATGGAAGAATCACAGAAGAAGTACTGGTGAAGGAAGCAAAACCCCTGAAACTTGGCTGCACGCGGGTAGACTGATGTCCGAGTGCTGCATTGTGTTGTCCTGCCTGAGGACCGTCCCCCCTCCCCCGAAGAGACACTGTGTTCCCATGGGATAATGGACCCGTAGCAGCAATACCTAAACATGCTTAACATGCCACCCAAGTAGAAGAGCATTCTGGAGAGACAAGCCTAGGCTATTACAAGAAAGAGAGTTCTGAACGGGAACGTGTTTGACCGCACCCAAGACCCTAGCAGAAGATCTGAAGCTGGAGGAGCCTGTGTGTGTTACAGAGACAGGTGGAAAGTTTCTAAATCACACAGGGATAAGAGGTGGGTCTGTTTTCATTGAAAGTGGGAATTTTAATTTCAGGAATATGGGATGTCATTTCCCACACTAAAGGTATCTAGTAAAGGAGAGAAAACATTGGCACAGACCCTTTAATTACAGAGAGAATTAGAGAAAAGAGAGGTGACCAGATATCATTAGCAAAGGTGTCTAAGGAGAAGATAACAGATATTAGCTAAGCATATTTCATCTACATCAGCAAGTTTTAAAGTGTGTTTCAAAGATTACTAGTTATGGAGGCTATCAGACAAAAACAAAAATAGTGAGGGGTCCAGAGCTGTCTGGAATTAAGCCATTTTTAAATATTAAAAGAAGCTAGATCCATTCCTAATCTAGCAAGATAATACGTGTGTATGATTTGGAGATCTAGTTTATCATGCTTAGATTTTACTAGTGAGACTAAAGGAAAGATAACCCCTCTGTTACACATTTTCTACTAAAATATCAGTCAAATTGACACCAAAGAATCTCAGTGCTTTGTAACTTTTCGAGGACATTAGGTGCAAAACATTAGGTTCTTTTAGGAGGCATGTGGGTAACATCCTCCTCCTCTGTCCTCCTCTTCATCTTCATCATCACCACCAACAGCTACTTCTTGAGCATGCACAGTCTCTCTGCAGATAAAGAACTCAAGGCCTGTCCTTTTGCAACCTGGAGCTCAGACAATAGAGTGAGGTGGTCATGCTGGGGCCTCCCATACCTGCCGCATTTCTGCGTTCTCTTTGGTCTTCATCCCATGAGGCAGGCTGTCTGTGCGCTTACCGTCCTGTTTACACAATCTCATTTGGTCTTCCCAGCAGCCCCAGGAGGTGGATACTGTGTATTTTGTATCACTCCTTCTGTCTCCCGGTCACCTTTCTTTTCTTTTCCCCCCAACTGGTTATAATGTAAAAACAGGAATGTATTTCAGGTCCTTTGATGGATTTGTTGCACTGCATGCTTGATCTGCTTATCTACCTTGTTGATTTGGAGATAACTGAGTGCCTCTGTGAGGGGCAGGGCCCATGGCAGTTAGTGCCCCCCCCCCCCCCCCCCCCAGCCACCCGAGGTCAGGGGTGGGGAAACAAAGGCAGAGCCATACTTAGTTGTGTCCACTGCAGGGATCTGCAGGCTTTGGCCAAGGACCAAATTTGATTTGCCACCTGTCTTTGTACGGCTTATAGCTTTAAGAAAGGCTTCTACGTTTTTTAAATAGTGGGGAAAAAAGTAGAAGAAGAACATTTTTGTGACAGGTGAAAATTATATTGAATTCAAATTTCAGTGAACATAAATAATGTTTTATTGAAACAGAGCCGTGCTCATTCATTTCTGTATTGTCTGCGGCTGATTTCACACTACAGTAGCTGAGTGGAGTTGTTGTGACAGAGACCAAGTGACCCACAAAACCAGAAATATGTACTATTTGGCCATTTACAGAAAAATGTAGCCAGCCCATGGTCTACTGGAGGAGGCTCGAGAACTGTGAGCTTCTTGAGGATGGTTACTGAACTTCATTAAGGAGAGGGAGGCAGCCAATAATATGATGTACTTCCTGGTAAGAGCTTCTCAGACTCTGGGTTTATTTCTACTCTCCTGATTACCACCTGTGTGACTTTAGGCAAATTACTTAACCTGTCTGTGCCTTCATTTCTGTATCTATAAAATGGGGATAACAGTAGTTCCCACCTCATTGGTTGTTACAAGGGTTATGTTTATATGTAAAGCAAGTAAACAGTGCTTCACATATAAATAGAATGCACAAATCAGGTAGTTAATGTTCGTCCTTGGGCATGGATATTTCTCCAGGCCAGGTACAGTAGGGTCCTAGTAGCACTCAAAACTTGGCTTTTGTGGGTAGCACCTCACCCTCAGAATGCTAAGACCTCTGGCTTCCTGAGACTCTCTGTCCCCAGCACAGGGACATATAGGCATGCATTTCCCTTCTTTCTCCTGGGCCATCAGTTCCCTACCTCAGCCTCTTCACAGGGCTCTTGCCTCTCTTCCAGGGCTCGACTCAGGAGCCACCGTTCTGGCACTGCAGTTGTGCCGGGGCCCTCAGGGTCCCAAACGTGGGTGGCATCATTCTCACATGGGCCTCCTTCCATGTCCTGTCACGGCGACTGCATTCCCAGCGGCATATGGGGCCACAGACATGGCTCTTAGGTCAGTGGGGAGGTAGAGCCATGCTCTGAATTCAATACCTCTTTTGTGGAGCACGTAGCACATGCCAGGCTTTGGGCTGGGGGTTCTGCTCGTATCATTAATGCTTAGAAAATCCCTGCAGAGTTGTCCTGTATATCTGGGGGAGTCCCTCTCCTGGTACCGGGTAAAATGTGTTCCTGTCCCTCCCTGGGGGCCCGCGTTCTGGAAAGATTTGGTTTCTCTCAAGAAGGTTCCCCTGCTCCCATAACATGCTCTCCAGAACCCACGCAAGGAAGTCTGAGGTTACAAGTAGGCAGACAGAGAAAGAGCCGAAGCATGGTGTTGGTTTGTGTGAACAGCACATGTAGGTCATACCTGCTTTTCTCCCGGTACATCTGAGAAGACAGAGGTGCAGAGAGGTTCAGTGGTATTCCCAAAGTTGCAGATAGTCCCTTGCTGGGCTTCCAGAGCCAGCTCTGACCCTGAAACAAAAGGCAGTAATGGAAAGTGAAGGCGCAATAAGCTTTGGCCAGACTTCCAGCTCCATGAGGGCAGAGATCATTGCCTGTTTTACTCACGACTGGATCCCGACAGCCTAGAACAGTACCAGGCTTGTGGTCAGTTCCCAGTGAGTGTTGGTTGGCCAAGGTGCATAGGAACCAGGAGCTCCCTATCTGGACGGCGAACGAGGGATGAGCGCGGCTGTACATCGAGTGGTATGCTCTGTATCTTCAAGGAGTACATGGAAACCCCAAATCGAATTCACTTATTCAATAGCTTCAATTTATTGCTCATCCACAACACAGTCATTGGCCCTGAGTGACAAGACCTTCCTCACCCCAGTGTACATCATCGCTGCAAGAAAGGATTCCACGTGCACCTACTACAATGAAACAACTGTGTTCAGGCCACACAGACAGTATGTGAGATGCGCTTGCAGAATCTCGTTTATCTGTGGGGGGAAGGGAGATCTAGTTATGCCAGAAAATGTCTGGAGATTGACACACCAAAGATGGTACTGTGGATTAAATTATGTCCTCCCAAAGTTCCTGTGTTGAAACCCTACCCGCCCCCCACCATGCCTTGAAGGTGGGGCCTTTATGGAGGTGATTAAGGTTAAATGAGGCCGTAAAAGTGGAGTCCTGATCCAGTAGGATTAGTCTTCTTATGAGACATCAGGGAGCTCACTCTTCTGTCGGCCATGTGAGGACACAATGAGAAGGCCCCACCCAAGCCAGCAGGAGGATTCTCATCAGAAACCAAATATGCTGGCACTTTGACCTTGCACTTTCCAGCCTCCAGAACTGCAAGACAAATTTCTGTTTCTGGAGATCCCAATCTGTGGTTTTTGTTAGGCAGCCTGGGCTGACTAATGCATGTGGCTTCCCAGTACATTCATTTGTCGATAGATCCAGGATCTGGCCGCAAAGCCTTTTACACTCAACAGCGCAAGCAGAATTCTCCAAATGATGGTGCTAGCAGTTAATAAATTGTATCCGAATAAGTATAATGGTCCATATTTTCATAACAGGGAAAACTACACTTAATTACCCTCTGTTTACAAAAGGTACACCATAAACACTTCACTCATCACCGTTGTGCTGGGTTATGGTGAGATGTAAGGAAATTCTCAGTCTGAGAATTTGAGCGGTTGCAAGGCCACATGGCTTGTAAGTGGCAAAGTCGAACCCTGGCCTGGCCTCTGACCCTTAGGCAGGGATGTGTAGGCTCAGGGAGGTGGGCACCCCACAGATCTGTGGGGTGCCCTTAGGCAGGGCATTCCCTGATCTGTAATGGTCATATCTACCAAGTGGCAAAAAGGAGCTTAAAATAAAGTGCTGGCACTCCAGGAGATAGCAGGAAAATTTAGAACTAAAGTTTTGTCTTTGTCCTTAATTTACCTGACAGCATTTTCTGAAGTAATGGATGTCTCAGAAGCGTGTGGGCTGCAACATGCCACATTTGTAGCAATTACTATGCAGAGTGAGGAGAATTGGGGAAGGCATTAGTGGCATCCAGACTTCTCAGCAGTCAAGGCTGCTTGCTCTTGGTCACCTGAAGCGAGCTGTTGAGCAGCTCTTGATCTGCCGCCGATAAGAATGAGGGGAATGAAGTTTTTAGGGCAAGTTTTCCAGCACGGAAGAAATCATTTGGCTAAGGCATCTGGAGGCTTGGATTTGATTCTTTGCAAAGCAGGAAGGTTTGTGAAAACAAAAACAGCAATTACAGGCGGGTGCAGGCCTTCTGTAAGACGGTGTGTGCAGAGGTTCCTTCTGGAGGTCAGGCTTGTGTGCACACGTCCCTGTTACACAATTAGTGCAGCTTTTCTCAGCTGCCTCTGTTTCAAAAAGAACAACAGAAGCACAAACAACACAAAAAGACGAATATCTAAGGGGACAAGCATGCACCTGTGGATATGTCATCATACTGGAAGGAGGAATAAGAAATTCATATTTATTGTACATGCTACTCTTTATCAGGCTCTGTGCTAGGCTCTTTAGGTGGGTATGTCCTATCTTTGTTTACGCAAGCAACCTTTTACAAATTAACAAATAGACGGGTTAAACATCTTGGATTGGGTTGGGTTATGGGGAGGTCTCTCACTGTCTTTGTAGCTTCGGATGATTGATAGTCATCTTGTACTGACTTCTCAGCCTGGGTCGCTGGTGTGCTGGGGCTTTGCTGTCAACTCTGGAGAGCAAGACATATTTCTGGGACCACTGAGTTCTCTCTTCACAGGTGCAGAGAGAGGGTAGGAAAGGCTACAGGAGATGTATCATGATTCTGCAAGTGAATTTTACCTGAACATCATGAGATACGTTCTTCTAGGTCATGTTATAAAAGTACTTAATACAGGTACTCTTTATTAAATAGCCATCTGTAGTAGCATCTTCCAGCCACATTATGGGTTCTTGAAGACAGTTTGATAACTGGGGAAGGTTTTTGGCAGTAATAGCTAAGAGCTTGGACTTTGGAGTCAGGCTGCCCAGGTTCATATCCCAGCTCTGCCATTTATTTGTCCTGTAACCTTGAGCAAGTTTTCTTAACTTACCTGTGCCTCTGGTTTCTTCATGTATAAAATGGGAATAGTAATAGTACCTTAGAGCATTGTTAGGACTATTCAGCCCTAGGAACAGGGCCTTGCCCATAATGAGATCTGTAGATGGTTAGCTAGGATGGTGATGGTCACGGTGATCATGTACAGAGGAGGTTGAGAATATTGGTATTAGCATCGTCAGGCCATCGGCTCTGATTTACATAACTTGCAAGTTAATGTAGGCTAATGAGGATTAGTAGTTGGGCAGCATCCCACATTAGTGTACTTCATTCATTCGTTAGCTGTCAAGTACCTACTATGTGTCAGGCCCTGTGTTTGGTATAAAGTACACAAAAATCATTGAAACAGATGTGATTACAATTGTGCAATAGCTGGTCAAGGTCAATTATCCAGCGTCAGGGTGTTTCAGGTAATTAATTTACCAACGTAATCACAAAACATACACTATCATTAAAGTTTGTGTTCTTTTAGATTTAATTTTTAAAATTTATTTTAGAGAGAAAGAGCCCAAGCTAGGGAGAGGGGGAGAGAGAGAGAGAGAGAGAGAGAATGAATGAATGAATGAATGAATGAATGAATATCTTAAGCAGGCTCCATGCTCAGCATGGAGCCTGATGTGGGTTCGATCCTATGACCCTGGGATCATGACTTGAGCTGAAATCAAGAGATGCTTGGGGCGCCTGGGTGGCGCAGTCGGTTAAGTGTCCGACTTCAGCCAGGTCACGATCTCGCGGTCCGTGAGTTCGAGCCCCGCGTCAGGCTCTGGGCTGATGGCTCAGAGCCTGGAGCCTGTTTCCGATTCTGTGTCTCCCTCTCTCTCTGCCCCTCCCCTGTTCATGCTCTGTCTCTCTCTGTCCCAAAAATAAATAAACGTTGAAAAAAAAATTTAAAAAAAAGATGCTTAACCCACTGAACCACACAAGTGCCCCATCTTTGAGATTTTACTGAATATTTCACAGCCCCTTCCATAGCTGCCCTGTCCTGTATTGGCCCAGTGTGGCTATGGGAGCACCAAGAGGGCTGGAAAACAAGGTGGAAAAGGTAGTCAGCCCTTCACAAGAGGCATGCTAAAGAATTTAGAATTTAGATGTTATCCTAACAGCAGTAGGGTTAAACAGCAGAGAGAGGTGAAATTTGGAATTCAGAATAGCTTTAAAGCGCCTATTAATTCTAAAGCGCTCTGATCCCATACCAGCTATGTTTTATTCTATTTATATTTTAATGTAGTCACTGATATATTTGGGTTTAAATCTACCACTTTTTTTTTTTTTTTTATTTTCTGTTTGTCCCATCTGTTTTGTTTCCCTCCTTTCTTGCCTTCTTTTAGATGGATTGCGTTTTTGTTGTGTTTTTTTTTTTTTTTTAAATCATTTGATTTCCCCCTCTAGTGTGTTTCTTGTCTCTTCTTGGTCACTGGAGAAAATAGAGAATGCACCTCTAACTTACCAAAGTCCAAAGTGACTCAGCACCACTCTGCCTCCAAGAACACAGCAGGTTTATCTCCCTTTGACTTACCCGCTGTTGTCTTGTATGTTGTTTCCATGTATGTGTTAAACCTCATGATACGTTACTGCATTCTGCAGTCAGCGTTACTCGGGTTGACCCCGTGTGTCCGTTTTTGTTTGTTATTTCTTGTATTCCTTCCTCCTGGGACCATTTTTCTTCTGCCGGAAGAGCACCCCTGTTCCTTTTGGTGTGGGACCTCTCTGGCAAACTCTATTTTTGTTTAAAAATATCCTTATTGCCCTGTCACTCTTGAAGCATATTTTCAGTGCATATGGAATTTTAGTTTGGTGGTTATTTTCTTTCAGCACATTGAAGATACCACTCCACGGTCTTCTGGCTTCCCTCATTGCTGCTGAGAAGTATCTATTCTGAGGGTGATTCATTTGAAGGTCATCTGTATTTTTTCCTCTGGCTGCTCTTAAGATTTTTTTTTTTGGTCTTTGATTTTCCACGGTGTCACTGCAATGTGTGTAGGTGGGGATTTCTTCTAATTTAGACTGCTTGGGAGTTGTTAGTCCTTCTAAGTCCATGGATGGGTGTCTTTTATGGGTCCTAAAATATCCTCAGCTATGACTGCTTCACACAATGCTTCTCCCTCATTTTCTGACTCTTGTCCTTAAACTCCAAGTAAATACATCTTAGACCTTCTCACGTCTCTATCACGTGTTTCTTGCTCTCTCTCCCATTTTGTCTTTCTGGATAGTTTTTCTGATATCTTAAGGTTTACTAATTCTCATTTCAACTGTAGCTTATCTGCTGTTAAATCTTTCCATTGATTTATTAATTTGGATTATTTACTTTTTAGTTCTAGAAGTTTTATTTGTTTCTTTTCAAGTCTACCAAATCATTTTTTAAAATGCGATTTTCACTCCTCTACTGAAAATTTCAGGCTTTTTGGTTTCAGTATCTTTGAATGTTGTTAAGTATAGTTGTGTTATAGTCTGCATCTGATAATCTGAGAATGTGAAGGCTGGCTCTCTTTCTGTTGTTTCTTTTGGTTTTCATTTATATTGTCACATGTGCCTGGTTATCTTTTTCTTTGCTTCCACCAAGGTTCGGTGGTTGCACTAACTGGCTTAATCTGAGCTCAAGGCTGCAGGTTCCCTGGATGACCTAGCTGTTGCAAGCATGCTTTGAGTGTGCCCAATGACTGGTTCACTTCAGCTCACTCTTTTCCCCTTTAGGGCCACAGATGAACCCTCAGGTGGTTCCTCACATTCTCCACCTTTGGTGGCCCCCAGCTTTGGCTTTAGTTTCCTTTTCCCCTTTGACTCTTTTAAAACAAGGAGCTCAGTTTCACAACTCTTTCTTTCAAATTAGGAAATAATCCTGGATAGTACATTTACCCAACTGGGTTCTGATCTAGATTTTGACCTGGTAATTCCTCACTATATTGATACTTCTTTGAAGCCTTTGAGAGAATGCTTTAAGATACCTTATTCAGTATTTTTCCGTGTCCTCATTGGGAATTGGTACTAATTTTCCCAGTGTCCCATGATTAGAGGTGCAAGTAAGTCCCTGTTCTGACTTGGATGCAGCAAGATTGGTGACCCTGTTAATTGTGTTTGTTTAGGAAGATAATTTTGTATCTGCCCATTTCCTCTTCTTGGAATGAGTGGAAAGGTGTTGATACTCTGGAAGGGAGGTTATTGCTACCTGTACTTTCCAACTGGCAGAGAGAGCCTTCGAGGTATGAGAAGTTTTTTGAATGGTTGATAACTGGTGCTTTGGAAAAAAAGAGATCAATATTTCCGTAAGTTTTTCTGTTACCGAGTTTGGGTAGATAATTCCCATTTCAACCCTTCCACTTTGTATTTTATCAGTTTAGTCTCTCCACCATCACATCACATCCTATTGTAAAGCCTTATATTTTCAGAGAGCAAATGCCATTTATGTGAAAGAACTGATTTCTTGCCTATAAATGCACCTCAGTAAAAAAGTAGTAAGAACATTAGTGTACAAGGAGCAGAAGCCAATCCCACTTGTTTCTGGTCAACATCAGGCACTCTTCGGAAGGCAGTCTGTATTTTCATATATGAATATATTGGCTCACAACAATTATGAAGAAAACAATGTTCCAAGTATGTTGCAATGTTAGTTTGAACGGGTATGTATTTTTTTTTTCATTTTATTATTTTTTTGCCTGGGTATGTATTTTAAAGGATACGTCATTGCAATACTGAGGTAGTATTTGAAAATGTGTTCTTTACCTGGAGACACATAATCGTTAATGCGTGTGAGGTTGCAGAGAAAAACAGTTGACTATAAGAAGTGCCTTTTCGTGTTATTAATGTGTATTCTTTTTTTTTTTTTTTTTTTTTTTTTTTAGCAGTTTTCCCTCTTTACATCCTTAGATCCCAAATTGCTATCTCTGAAGCATTGGCCTCCAAAATGATTGGTAAAAGCTGTTCAAAATATTAACATTTTTATTCTGCTTCTTAGAGAAACCTTAGAGAAAAAGAAATAGAAAATTGCCCCATGTAGGTATTTTAT
This sequence comes from Felis catus, assembly GCF_018350175.1. Taxonomy (NCBI): domain Eukaryota; kingdom Metazoa; phylum Chordata; class Mammalia; order Carnivora; family Felidae; genus Felis; species Felis catus. The sequence goes on from NC_058368.1 coordinate 141,155,318, forward strand.
TCATTTGGAATTTCATTGGCATGAAAACAACTTACAATGAATATTGTTACCTTTCACCATTCTTTATTTGACATTGTTCTCCAAAGGCAGCCTAGAAAACTGGAACACAAGTTTCGGAGTAAAAGCTTAGGATACAGGCAGGTACCCCTCTTTTTCAGAAGTTTGCCGTGTGCCACTTCACTTTAATGAAAGACCGATGTTAGTACCTGGTTTTGACAAACAAAAGAAATCCGAAAAGGATTTTCACTTCTATGAAACAAGGTGAAAAGCAAAAATAGCGTTCAGTGTTTGTTTTGCAGCCAGCCCTTAGAGAGGCAGGGCGCACCTCGAGCTGTGAGAGAGGTGTCACCAAGCTCCTTCCTGGGAACTACAGTCAGCATCTCAGCATCCAGCCGCCATGGCTTTGAACTGCGTCTGTGAGCATCCGTGTTTTTTGTGATTTCTTTTGTGCATCTGCTAGCAAGATGTGTCCTAAGGTATCAGAAAAGCCCAAGAGAGGGTATTTTTGAGGTCTGGAGATGTTAAAATTTTTTTTCAAAAGAAATGAGTGGTAATTGCTTTTTTATGCCATTGCTGCTTACTAAAGGTTTTATAGAAATGCTCCACTTCCAGACACCAAGGGGAACCTGTACCTGAAGTTTTAGTTGTACATTCCTGAGGTGAAACTTGAAATCGAATCTTAGAGAAAGGCAATCTTCAGTGATATCATTGGTCACAAATGCACTATACAGTAATAAAGTATTTTCTCTCTTAGTTGATACATAAATAACTCCTGAGTGGATGGACTTAGTATGACTGTAGAATGGACTAAAAGGACGTTGGAGTATTTTTATATTTTAGGTGTTTCTGTTACTATCGATATGAAGTGTGCTTTCATTTTGTCCTCATTAATGGGGCCTAAAAGGTTACTAAATAGAAATAAGGCATTGGAAATTGTGTGGAATCAATAAAGAGAATGATCTTTATGATTGTATCTTCACTTGGAAAATTTTGCATATACCTTTCAGATCCGTTTGGGTCACCATTCCAAAAGATTGCTGTTGCTTAGCAACTGGATTACATACACTGGGACTCCTCCAAAGAACTTTTTAAGTGTTAACTCTTCAGAAATTGAGAGATACCTTGGACATTGTGAATCTCTTAATTTTAAAGTAGATAGGAATTGTGCTTAGAAAAGAACCACATTGAAAAACAGTCTCATAAGTAGGTAGGAAAGATCTCCGCGAAGTATTTGAATAAATGCTTTTCGGTGTAGAAAATTGAGGTGCTAAAAAAAAATTGAAATCATTGCCCTGGAGAATGATAGGTTGGTGCTGTCTTTCAAGATTTCCATCCCTAATGGTTTTTTTCACCGCCTCTTTTTTGCAGTCATTGTATTGTTACCCCAAACCCTCAACGCCAGGTGTGGAATGACGCACCCACTTCGTTTCCTTCTGCCTTTCTGAGAAAGAGGCTGATCTTCCAGTCTTTGTTTTTTGGGTTCTTTGTTTTTCTTTTCTACCAGGATGCTACTTCTGAAATACAGTTGAATAATGGTTGGAACATTCATTGTGACTTGAAATGAAAAGAAGCCTAATTGGAATTAATTTTCTTTTTCTCACTATTAGTCCTTCAAGGTTGACTGATTTCTTTCGTGTCTGCCATTTTCTGTTCATCTTGAAATTTCTTCTGTTTTCCTAGCTAGTCTAGCAGTAACTGGTGATTCTCTGCCAGCAGAGGTGAGAGCCCACTAGGTTTCTTAGTTTGTGTACAGGGAAGTGTAGCTTCTTTCATAAATAGGGCCTATTGGGGAGAGAAAAGGACGGTTGATGTGTCTTACGATTTTGTGAATCGCTTTTCTTTCCAAAGGGCCCTTAATTTCGATTGTGTCCTTCTTTTTTTCCCTTAACCATCAGGCATCGGGGGGCTGTGACCCTCCAGCTTCCTGTCTTCCTGGAAGTAGAATCATCAGGCTTGTTTTCACTGTTTCCACATTCAGGGTGGGAAGCTCTTTCTGGAGGTGATTTTGGTCTGTTCTGCCATCCCAACCTACCACCTGACCCTCTTCTCTAGCCAGGTTTCTGATCATCTCAGATGTTTGTTACCTCCCTGTGCATTTATTGAAATTTCTAGTGTGCTCCATCCCTGGCTATGCTCTAGGCAGGCTGGTTTCCTGGGCAAGCTACCATGCAATTCGACAGGGCCCAGTTCTCAGAAGGGCCTCACACTTGGAGTTGAACGCTCTATCATCACTGTCTTGAAATTCTTAATAATTTAATCTTTAGGTTTGTGTTTTGTAAGTGAAATTTGATGGCACACTGGACATGTATCAGGGCCCTAAAGCCTCCCGCTTGGGTTCTACCTCCTCTTTCGCTCTCTACCTCTCCTGGATCGGGTCAGCCACCTGTTCTTGCCCCTAGTCTGTGATCACTGCCTCTCTCTGGCTGGGGTGGCCCAGTGAGGCCTGTGCTCTGTCCATTCCTCCAGACCCACCAGAGAAGTGTGTGCAGGAGGGGTTGGGATCAGGGCAAAGCAGCGGCTGTCCTTGTCCCCGTTTGTCACTGTCACAGTGCATTCAGCAGGTGACTCAGAGGGGGGCCTTTTATCTCCCACTGATCCAGGTGCACAGTGTATCCTAGCACAGAAGTTGGAATTCCTGGCAGGTTGCCAGTCCGGGCTTGTTGGCAATGATAGGCCCCTGGGGAGGGGAGATTGATATCTCTGCCCTGGCTGGGGCCCCTCATTTTCGTTTTGTGCTGGGCCCTGCCAATTGTTTTTTGAGCCTTGGCTCTCGACATGAGTTATGGGTGATTTCACTTGTTCTCTTGGTTGATCTCTATGGTTTTGGGAGAGATTCAACTGTCACTTAGTCAACTGTCATTATCTCCTGGGAAACCAGAAGCTCCTGATTTTTTAAAATTTGCTTTGTTGAATTTTTTTTCAAGTTACAAAAGCAGTTAATACTTTTTGCAGCAAAACAAACAACATAAATGTGTGCAAAGTAAAAGTCAACATTCTGTTTCCCCTTCTTCCAGAGTAACCAGTGTTCACAGTGGATGTATATGTGTGATTGTCCCAACCTTTTAGTCATGATTATATAATATGCACACACACATGCACACGCACACTCTCTCACTTGGTACCTTGTGGAGTTTTTTGAGGAATTGCAAAAATGCTAAAATCTTGATACCTGAAAGTCCCTCTATTTTCAATACATATGGATCCAACTCATTCTTTTTAATAATGTATAATATTCTGTATTCATCATATAAAGTTGCCATAACTCATTTGCTAGTTTCATCACATGAATGTTTAAGTTGTTGCCAGTTTTTTAGTGCTATAAACAAGACAGCAAATAAGTATCTTCTCATGTATTATCCACTAGCATTTCCTTATCTCTGGATTTCTTATTCATCCCCTGTATATTTTTTCTGTTGGAATACCTGTCTTCCTCCTCTCCGTTTTTTTTTTAATGTTTATTTCTGAGACAGAGACAGAGCATGAACTGGGGAGGGTCAGAGAGAGAGGGAGACAGAATCCAAAGCAGGCTACAGGCTCTGAGCTGTCAGCACAGAGTCAGACATGGGGCTCAAACTCAAAGACGGTGATTTCATGACCTGAGCCGAAGTTGGAAGCTCAACCAACTGGAGCCACCCAGGCACCCATTTCCTCTCCGTTGTGAAAGAGTTTTGGGCCTACTGTTTCATCTGTCTGGCAAGATTTTTCCTCAGTTACTGTTTGTCATTTGACTTGATGTCTTTGCCATAAAGTTATTAAAGTTAAATGTCTGTTGTTTTCTTTCTGGTTTAGTATTTTGTGACTTGCTTGAGAAAGTCTCTCTGATGCTGAGGTTATAACACATTCTGCTGAGTTTCTTACAATTAAAAAATAGTTGGAATCCACTTGAACTCTGTATATTTTATCTCACATAATTTTTGTTTCCTTTCAGATAGTTAATTATTATAGCCACTACCATTTTTGAAAAATTCCTTCATTTCCATTTTTCATCACTTACTGTGTTTCAGCATACATTTGGGTCTATTTTTAGATTCTCAGTTTTATTCTGCTAATGCATTTGTGTATTCCCTTGCCAATGACATAATGTTTAAAATGTAATGGTTTTATAATACTGTATTTGGTGAAGAACATTTGTCATTTTATTTCTTCTTTATTTTACAAAATTTTCTTACCAATTCTAATATATTCTTTCATATGAACTTTAAAAAAATTGCTTCCAATTACTCTAAAAACCTTGTCGATTTTTGGATCAGAATTTTATATATTAATTTAAGTTTCAATATTAATTTAAAAATATGTAATTAAAAATATTTATCTGTTTCCCTTCTGGGTTTTATAGCTGTTTTTGCCATCATGTATGAAATTGGTTTTCTGTTTCTTACAGGTTAATGTTAGTATAGAGACAGACCATCAATGGAACAGGTACAGTTTCTTGTATCATCACTTTGTTAAAAATTGTTCCTCCATTTGATAGCTTTCAGTGTTGATGTTCATGAAAAATCTGACACTAATTTTCTCTCTTTTCTAGGTAACCTTTCCTTTTTTAATAAAATTTTAATTTTATTCGGGTATTTCAGATATTTCAGCAGGGTATGCCTGGTTAAGCCTGAAGGTTCAATGCTTTTTTTTTAATGTTTATTTTTGAGAGAGAGAGACCATGCAAATGGGAGAGAACAGAGAGAGAGAGAGAGAGAGAGGAACAGAGAATCCAAAGTGGGCTCTGTGCTGACAGCAACAAGCCTGAGGTGGGGCTCTGAGCCCCCCAGGCCCCCAGAAGGTTTAAGGATTTCTAAGGAAAGTTTTCTTGTGTTTGTTCTTCAGTTAATGTGTTTTTCATCTGGACCTTTTTTTCCCTCTAGAGTTACTGATTTTGCATTTTAAATATTCTACATCTATTTCTTTTCTTTTCTTTTCTTCTATGTTGGGATAGATTTTTTTTATTTGACCTTCTAGACCAGGGATCTACAGACTTGATATTGCTTGCCAAATCCATGCTGCTGCCTGTTTCTATAAATAAAGTTTTATTGGAACACAGCCAAGCACATTTTATATATGTATTATCTATGGCTTCTTTCATGCCACAGTGGCAAAGTTGGGCAGTTTCAACAGAAGATATGGCCCACAAAGTCAAAAATATTTACTAATTTGATCTTTACAAAAAGTTTACTAAGTTCTGTTCCAGACCACTTATTTTGTTCTCCTTCAGGTAGGTTATGGGGTTAAAAAAATTTTTCCCAAATCTTTGTCATTTCAGAAGATATTTTTTCTGTCCTAATTAGATCACCTTCAGGATTTGCATTTCTGTGTCCATTAATTTATCTTTGTTTGTTTGTTTGTTTGTTTTTGTCTCTTTTGTTGGTGAGGTCTCATTTTAGTTTGTATCCCCCCACCTCCAGGGACCAGGTCCCTTTTAGAGGTTGTAGGTTTTCTTTGCCTGTTCCTAGGTTGTATGCCCTCAGCACCAACACATTGAGGCTGTGGAACCTCTCAGGCAATGTCATGATGGGAGGGGATAGAGGATCTGGCAGTCCTTGCTAGGGGCGAAACTGTACCTGTTCCATTGGTGATTGAGGAAGGTCTTAATTCCCCAACCTTGACATGCAGCAGGTGGCAGTGGACCAGCGTTTTCCAGCCTGTAAGGATTAAGAATGTTTCAGTTCTTCAGATCCAGTGGGATGGTGGGACTTCCATCCATAGGGCCTTTCACAGTAAGCTGAGAGATGTAGCACCTCTGTGCAGAACACATACCTGTGTGCACATCCATGCATGTGGTCGTGCACATCTTCTGCCTTCTTGGCTTTCTTGGGAGGCCAAGTATTATCCCCATTATACTGTGTATCACAGATAACAAAGCCTTTTAAGCCTCAGCTGCCCCATGTTTTCTAGAGCTCCTTACTGATTTCTAATTTGGGCAGTTACTTTATTCTTTTGCCTTACTATGCTGGGAAGGAATAGGTGATATGGGTGTTTATAGTACAGATTGGCTTGCTACCTGACATATGTTTGATTAGGAGTTTAGCGGATTTCTATATTCCCATTCGCAAGTGAAGGACTGTGCTCCTGTATATTATGTGTATATATGTATGTATGTACATATGCACATATACACCCCTTCACATACACATCACAGGCCCAATGTTGATTATAAAGTAAATATTATAGTGCAAGTACTGCATATAGTCCCATTAACAGAGTCAATCATGAGGGTGAAATAAACTCCAACATTCAAGGACCCTGTTTGGTAACCCTTTATGCCATCTTCTAGAAGTTGCATGAGAATACTCACTGGCTAATGGATGTTTATCATTGCTGTGGTTTACAGAGAAAATGTTAGTTCAGCTGATTACTTGAACTTTTTCAGTTTATAGAGGTTTCTTTTTATAACAAGGATTTACAGATTTAAAATGTGATCTGTATTTGTTATTAATCATTATTTAAAAGCTTTGCTTCAGACAAGGTGTAATTTAAATTCGTGAGTATCCTTTATCTCTTTAGGAATGTTTATTTACAATTATTTGACATTTATCATTATTTAATTATTATTTACAGTAACAAATTTATTTTCACATCTTCAGGATAGTTTTTGCCCTAGAGGATTGTGAACTGGAAATAACATGTGAAAGCAATGATAGGGTCATATTTTTATGTACCACAAAAGAAGTGTAACCCTTGTGGGAGCTGGGAGCTGCTCTAATGCACTATTTGGTCTGTTTATCATGTTCTGACTACATTTAAATGTGTAGGCAATTTTATTAGGCATTCAACGTTTACTAGTACATTATTATTTTTATTGTAATCTCATTTGATTTAATTTCAGTTTTAAAATTCTATAGTAGTTTCTGTGAGTCTGGCATAGAAATGACTTTTTGCTTTTACTCTGTTGAACCATGCAGAAAATATCCTCCTTTAGTCTTCAGAAACTAGAAGAATTTTTCCCCTTCTTTGTATTACGGACAAGGTCAGATTACAGAGAAAACAGAACATGTTACAGTTTTTTTCAAACAAATAGAAACGAAATATTTAACTTCTAGGGTATATCCTGAGCTCTGTACAGATATATTCCATTCTGTATCTTCTCTTCCATCCCTGTGTTCAGACGTATCACTGATGTTAAGAATGATGAGAATAAGGTACTGCAAAATTATTTCCAGTACAGCAAATTTGTAAGGCCTGAGTGCCAACTATCACATTTTAGAAAAAAAAAATCAAAAAACACCAGCATATAGTTTTCTCAACAACCCTCATTTGACTAGAAATTTGGTTAGCAAGAATATTCCATTTTTTTTAAGTATATTTATTTGTTTTGAGAGAGAGTGGGAGAAAGGCAGAGAGAAAATCTCAAGCAGACTCTGTTTTCTCAGTGCAGAGCCCTATGCAGGGCTTGATCCCATGAACTGTGAGATCATGACCCGAGACAGATTCAAGAGTCAGACATTCAATGACTGAGCCACCCAGGCACCCCAAGAATATTCCATGTGTTGAGCATTTTGTTTAATTGGACTTTGCTTAGCTGTGTTATTAATTTATTCTGCAATAAATTATTGAACCTCAAGTAGACTGGAAGCGTTTTTCCAGTTGCCAGAGTAGTGAAAGTGAACTGAATGATAGTGAGCATAGAATATGCTAAGTTAAAACAACCCCCTCTTCCAAGAAAGATACACCTAATAAAACAACACAGAAAATAAAATTCATTAAGTAGTTTTAAAATATCTGGTAAATCCAAAATAAGGCAGAAAAAGAAGGAAAATGACAACCAAGGGCAGAGGAGATAAGTGAAAAAGAGTAAGTTGATACATGTAAACCTAACCATATCAATAATTACATTAAATGTAAGTGGTCTAAAAACCTCAAAAGGCAGAGATTATCAGATTGGATAAAAGAAGAGAATATAGAAAACTGTATGCTGTCAACCAGTCACCCACCTTAAATATAAAGACACAGAAAGGTTAGAAGTCAAATGATAGAAAAAGATACACAATGCTAATAGTAATCAAAAGAAAGCTGAAGTGAATATAGTAATGTCAAACAAAATTAATTTTGGACCTGAGAATATGAGCAGTGATAAATATTATCGTTCCAAAGTAAGTCCATTCCAAAAATGAGTCAATGAATCAAGACTATATAATACTATAATATGCATATAGTCATAGGACTTCAAAATATATTGGAATAAATACTGGTGGGTTTTTTTTATCTTAACCTCTGTTCATCCCCCCCCCCCCCCCACACCTTTTCCTGGTTTTTTTTTTTTTTTTTTTTGCTTTGGGGAATGTACTCTCCAGCTGACCTTTTATCATGCCCTTCTCTCTTGGATCCTACTCCTAGGGATACAGCTCCAGCATCTTTCTGCTGGCACCACTGCGCTCCAGGGGCAGGTAGCCTTCTTGGATAGGTTCCCTTCAAGGTACCCATTGTCCACTTGCCCCACAGGACAGATAACACATCGTTGCCCCACAAAACTCTGGAAGTGTAGCCTTCTCCCAATATCCTCTTGCCCTCTTCCATTGAGTACAGCTCTAGGCAGCCCTCGTCTCTATCATATAGGACCCTGCCTCTCCACAGCTTTTCTGGTGATAGCATAGGGAGCCTGTGCATTTCCTTTTGCAGCTCAGCAATAATTCTGGTGGAAGGGAGGTGCCAGATTGCTTTCTGCACCTCCCCTGTCTTAAGGGAGTTCTTTTGCTGCTGCTCTCCTTGGAGGGAGAATGTTCTCTCCCCTTCATGCTCTAAAAAGAAGGCAGTGTGGGGAGGCTCCAGTGCATTTCCTACCAAGCCAACAACTGTTTAAAAATTATTCCTCATTCAGCCAGCAAATCTCCAGCCTTCTCTCAAATAGGCTGGAGGTGGGAGATGAGCTAATAGTGGTGGCAGTGCATACCCCTATCCTGGCAAGTCCTCTCTAGGTCATTCTCTATGGTGTAGTGACCCTTATTTCAGCTTGTGGCCATTTAACACCTGGTATGTGTGGAAAAGTGAGTATGTGTATAAAGCTGTCATTTACATCTAATTGTACTAATGAAATGTAAAGGACCAGCTAATTTGGTCATTCAAGATTATTTTGAAAAACTTTAATCTGGCAGTAGAAATAGAAGATCTTGCTGAATTAAAGATGTTTCTTAGACATCAGCTCAGCAGTTTATAGTCTGGTTTGGAAAGGAAGAGGCTTCTTCCTGGAAGGGACATTTTAAAAAGTAACATTTAAAAATTAGCCACCATATATGTAAATGCTTCTGGAAAAATTGTATGTACAATTTAATGACTTGATAAATTAGGAAATATTAAGTACATCCATAGACACCAGTTTCATACAATTTGAATACTAATTAATTTTATAATACGAAGTGTATCTTCAGGCATTTTATTGATGATTTCCACTAAGGCTTACTTCTTAATAAATTGTTGGCCCATTTTCCCAAAGTACCCTGTTTCTTTATCAGAAAAGTGATGAGAAAATAAGACCATGAGTGTTGTATTCTGACTGTAGATGGAGAAATACATTAGGAGATACTGATCAAGACCACCCTCTAATTCTGTGGGATTGTGGAAAGACCACTGATTAAGACTAGTTCCAAGATAGTTGTATTCTGTTGCTTTTAAATGTCCGAAAATAAAAACGGCCTGGCATCTTTAAAAGTTTAGAAAAAGTATAATGGCTTAAAAAAATTAGAAGCTGTTCTGTTAGAATTCTCCCTTGGAGGTAATAAACCCAGCCTGTAGTCCCCATGAAGGGACCTCACCGTACGATACATACAGATGTTGTGATGAGGAGTGTCATCTCCATGAAGAGGAGGAAAGACGCTATGAAGGAGCTCTAATCCCTTAGCGCATTGGTATAAGCCCAAGGCCTTTTGAGAGCTGGACATGATGTGGTTGTAAAACATGGCTCTTTAACGTAGATCTAGATGTATTGGGAACCAACATGAAATTAAGTGACTGATAACAGTTGGGCAAGACTCTGGGAACCACACTTATTTCTCTGTGTTTTGTTCTCAGTTATGCCATTTTTAAAAATATAATTTGTTGTGAAATTGGCTAACATAAACTGTTTAATGTGTGCTCTTAGTTTTTGGGGTAGATTCTCGTGGTTCATTGCTTACTTAAAACACCCACTGCTTATTCCAATAAGTGCCCTCCTCAATGCCCATCACCCATTTTCCCCTCTAGCCTCCACCCATCAACCTTCATTTTGTTCTCTGTATTTAAGAGTCTCTTGATGGTTTGCCTCCCTCGTGGTTTAAAACTATTTTTTTCTCTTTCCCTTCCCCCATGGTCTTCTGTTAAGTTTCTCAAGATCCACATATGAGTGAAAACATGATATCTGTCTTTCTCTGACTGACTTATTTTACTTAGCATAGTACCCTCCATTTCCATCCACATTGCTGCAAATGGCATGATTTCATTCTTTCTCATTGCCCAGTAGTATTCAATTGTATATATAAACCACATCTTCTTTATCCATTCATCAGTTGGTAGACATTAGGCTCTATCCATAATTTACATGCCATTTTGTTTCTTCATTGTCAGATACACTTTCTGTTTCATGGGAGCTGCCCAGGTTGTTGGCCAGTGGGTGTGTTCTACACAGCTAGATCTGTAACATGCTAGTAGATACACGAGAGATCCTAGGGATTCCCTTTCCAAGGATATGCAAGAGGAACAAATACCGTCTTGCTGTCCTTCTGAATCCAGATGTTTGGCTGTGCCTTGCACCTAGCTTTTAGAAGTTTTCCCTGACTTTGCCTTCAGCAGCAAAGGGGATTTTCCCTGCAGGGATTCAGAGAAGTATCTTGTGTTCACAGTGAAATAATTTTTATTCCTGTGTTCCTTTTGAGGGCATTCCTCTGCAGCTTACTGACACTCTCGTGTTTTCCATTTTTCCTCTCTGCATCTTTGCTCAGGATAAAATAAGCTGGGCTGCATTTTTCATACATGAAAAACATTTTTTATCAGAATACTGTATGCATTAAAAATACCAGCAGGAAATGCACCTTTACCCACTTTATGAATCATAACAGCATACCTCATGTCTATATCGTCATGGATTAAGATGAAGAAATCCTGTATGTGGAAATGGGAGTGGGACTAGTGAAAACATCTGGTGAGAAAAAGGCAAAAAAGGCAGAAAAGGAAAAGAAATAGGAGGACAGACACAACAAAGTGCTAATGGAAGTGAAGGGAAACAGTGGAGCCTGTTTCTTAACATGTTTCTTTAGAATTAAAATGGTCATTGATTTGCTTCTCCATAATCTCCCCTATGTGGTTATTAAGCATAATCACTATTACTTTTCAAAAATTGAGCTAAGAGAGGAAAATAGGTATGCCTGTCACTTTGTACCCCTACTGAAATATTGAAGAACTCATCTATGCTGGAGGCATCATGCTGGTGTTCATTTTTAAAACACATGATTGTATAAGAGTAGAAAGTAACAAGGTTGCTTACATACCCCTTACACCAAAATTGATTTCTATACTTTATACCTTATTAGCAGGTACGCATGATGTGTGTTTGTATCCAGTATTTGTGCACGAAATACACTTCTTTTATTACGTTTAATTTGGCACCTTGTATTACTTTTTATTACTCCATATAAGAAATTAGTTGTGCCCTCTGGTTTTCTACTTTGGTCTTTACTGCACTTATTCTATCCTGTCCCTGTCAGGACCGGTCCTTGAGAGGAGGCCAGGTGGACTTGAAGGAGGCCCTTGATTTCTTTGCCAAAATTTGTTTGTTGAATCACAGGATTTAAGGACCTTCTTTGTTTAGAAGTTAGGTACCCTCTCTATCCACTCAGACACTCTCACCTGATTTCACAAGGATTAGTAGTCATCCATTTTTTATTTCACTTGTCATTTGATAGAATATCCTCAACAGAAGACTTCACTCATTTTATTTTTGGTATAATGGTAATTTTTAATGGCTGTCCTGGAGACTAATTGAAATGGGCATGGTTGTCACTTCATAGAAATCAGTTGAACTGACTATAACACATGGGTTTGGTGGACAGTGTTAGAAATTTTCACCAAAATAGAATCAAAATGGAGAAAACAAAGCAGAATGATCACTGGATCATGCAGAGGCCATCAAAGGGAATTTCGGAGTGATCAGTGGCAAGTAGAATAGGGAGACAAGCCCTCAGAGTTGAGGGCAGAATACATTTTGGTCCAGGGAATAGGAAATGTTCTGTATATAGTGAGTTAAGAGCAATGTGAAATTTTATTCAAATGCTGATTTTGCAGTGGGCTAATACAGTCTTATGTCTCAGTGGAACATATTTATAAATAAAAACCTTTGTTTCTTGGATCGTTTTTAAGTGAATAAAGGTTTTTACTCTTTAGTACTAACAGCTTTGATACATGGTCTCTGCAATGCTGTTGAATATTCTGGTAAGTAATGTTTCATAGAAAACAAATTTGGTTCTTTTGCATGGAAAGACTAAATTACAGGAACTCATCATCCCGCTCCACTCCCCCACCCATCAAAATAGGATGATTTGAAAATACCATAATTAGTTTATTCACATGGCTTATTGAAGTTGAGTGGGTTTTACCAGGTCATTGCTAAAGGTTTCCAAGTCCCCTATAATTACCTGGTATTTGGTGCTGTGTAGAGTGACTACATAACTAATTTCCTGATGGGAGTTATTATTTGACTCTTTCATTATTACTTTTTATAGCAGCTTTTTTGAGATTTAATTTACCTACCATACAATTCACTCCTTTAATGTGTACAATTCAGTGGCGTTTAGTAAATTTCCAGAGTTGTGCAACCATCACTATCATCAATTTTATATGGATTAGCCATCACCACCATGTTCCCTCTCACCACCACCTCCCAGCCCCAGAGAAACAGAAATCTTGCTGTCTGTATAAATTTACCTGTTCTGGATACTTCGTATACATGGACTCATACAGTATGTGGCCTTTTGTGACTGGCTTCTTTCACTTACCATAATGTTCTCAAGGTGCATATATGTTGCAGTGTATCTCGATACTTTATTCCTTTATATGACTGTTATATTCCATTTTATGGATATACCATGTAATTTATCCCTTCATCGGTTGATGGAGTTTGGATTGTTTCTACTTTTTAGCTATTATGAAAAATGTTATGAACATTCATGCACAAGCTTATATATTCATGTATTTTAATTTCTGTTGTGTGTATACCTAGAAATGGAATTCCTGGGTGACTTGCTGAGTGAATTGCTTAGTTCTTTTTTAAAAGAATGTTTTAACATTTATTTGTTACGGAGAGACACAGAGAGACAGAGCATGAGCATGGGAGGGGCAGAGAGAGGGGAGACACAGAATTTGAAGCAAGCTCCAGGCTCTGAGCTGTCAGCACAGAGCCCGATGCAGGGCTCGAACCCACCGACTGTGAGATCATGACCTGAGCCAAAGTCAGATGCTTAACCGACTGAGCCACCCAGGCGCCCTTGAATTGCTTACTTCTAAGCTTAACCTTCTGAGGAACTTCCAGACTGTTTTTGCAAAGCAGCTGTATAAGTTTTTATACAAATAAGTGTATGAGGGTTACAGAATCTCCACATTTTGGCAACATTTGTTATTATATATTTTTTCTTACAGTGGGTACAGTTTTGAGAGTGAAAGTGAGTGCTTATTCATTATATCAGGTATGAACCAGTGTCAATATCCCAAGCTAACGAGAGAGTTTGATTATTCTAGAATTTTGGGGAATGGAGGCCTGTTCAGAGTAGTAGAGTAAAGGCAGGTAGGGAGATATTTACGGGGAACAGAGTTGAGTGCCAGGGAGTAATAGCAATTGGAAATATTCAACTGGAAGGACATGTCCAGGTTTGTCATAATGTCCTCAGGGTACTTATTACTGTTTGTAATGATCAAATCTACATTTATTTTGAAAGGAATCAAGAGCCTTAAAATCATTTTTACAGGATACAATTATGTTCTTCTTTAAAAGAAAAAATTATTTATTTATTTATTTATTTATTTATTTATTTATTTATTTATTTATTTTTAACGTTTATTTTTGAGACAGAGAGAGACAGAGCATGAACGGGGGAGGGTCAGAGAGAGAGGGAGACACAGAATCTGAAACAGGCTCCAGGCTCTGAGCGGTCAGCACAGAGCCTGACGCGGGGCTCCAACCCACGGACTGCGAGACCATGACCTGAGCCGAAGTCGGTTGCTTAACCGACTGAGCCACGCAGGCGCCTCAAAAGAAAAAAATTTTTAATGTGTATTTATTTTTGAGAGAGAGAGAGCATGAGCTGGGGAGGGGTGGAGAGAGAAGGACACACAGAATCCTGAACAGGCTCCAGGCTCGGAGCTGTCAACACAGAGCTCAATGTGGGGCTCAAATTCACGAACTGCGAGATCATGACCTGACCTGAAGTTGGACGCTCAACTGACTAAGCCACCTAGGCGCCCCAATTATGTTGTTGTTAATAGTAAGATACAGTGGTAGATCGACTCTTGTTCAATAGGTGAAACAACTCTACCCAGGTGAACCAACTATAAGCCATTTTGTCCAGAATTGTCCAGGGGCTCCAGTAACAGGATATCAAATCAGACCTTTAAGTACTCTTACTGTAGTTTGTTACCAGGGACATTCTTTGACATCGAAGTGCATCCTTCGCCTGGGCCTCACCTGGCTGTTGATGCAGGTCGTTAGATCTTCAGGTTTTGCAGATTTTTGTCAACTTACTCCTTTTTTAGTGACCAGCTGATAGTGTTCTTACAAGATGCCTTGGGTGGCGGCCCCTAGCCCTGTTCCCTGTCACTCTGGCAGTGGATTCCTCAGGCTGGCAGTAGCTTGTGGTCCTCCTGTGGGCTGGCCGGGGTGATGCCTATTGAGCATCAGCTGGCCCAGAAACCAAGACATCATAATAGTGGTTGTGTTGGCCCAATAAATACAGGCTGGACTTGAATACCCACAGAAGGTATTCTTTCTAGACGAGATGATCTGTCAGGTTAGCTTTTATCTACTGATAAAAGCTATATATGAAAATGTTTCTGCCTTTACTCATTTGCTGACAGCTCAGGGCAGAGGGGTTTGTTTTGTTTAACCATAGTAACTTAATTCACCAGTGTCTTTAATGTATTTACAGCTCTTCCAGTTTTTTAATTGTATTTTTAATTGTTCTAATCTTACAGGTTTTTAAAAAAAACACTATAAGGCTACTTTTGAATTTTTAAAAAATTTTACCCATAAAGTATCACTGTCTTTTCTATCTAGAATGATAGCTCTCTTGAAAATCTCATGATCTGATTTAGTCAAGTGGCTCTTGGAAGAGATGCCTTCCTTCTCTGGGCTCTCTACTATCTCGGGTCGCCTCTTATTTGTTTGTGCTAGGGATATGTAAGGAGAACAACTCTATTGAGTGTTCTCCCAGAATTTAATTAGAAAAGGCAAAATGCTTGATAAAAACGCACTTCTCTCAAGATTAAATATCCTGCAGGGAAAATGGGCTGAAGTTTAAACTGCAAGCGCTTCTGAGATCATTCAAATTGTCCTTGATGAAGATGTATAGATAGGGAGTAGGCTTTTTTTTTCCTTCTTTTCTAGGGAGCAGGTCAGAGTACATCCTGTGAAAGTGGAGTCAGGGTTGCCCTGCTCCTGAGGCCTTTTGGAGAGCTCAGCTCAAACTCTGCTTTGACCAGGCTGCTCAGGAAATAAGGGGACCTCACCCTTGCCTGGTGGGGTGGGCCTTGGAGGGGCGTCCTGCTGCATAGCAGTGTCGTCCCTGAGGTGGAAGAGAGCACGGTCAGTCCTCATTATCTGCGTACTTGAGATTTTGCCTATTCCCTAAAATGTATTTGTAACCCCAAAATCAATACAGTGCTTTTGTGGTCATTTGTGGACACGGGCCAAGCAGCGAAAACTTCAGATCACCCACCATGTATGTCCTCATCGGCTTAACAAGGTGATGCTCTGCCTTCTTGTTTCATCTCTCACAGTATGAACAAACGTCCTTTTCTCAGTCTATTTAGTGTCACGATTTTCACGTTTTTGTGCGTTTGATTGGTGATTTCGCTATTTAAAATAGCCCTCACGCATAGTGCTGAAGTGCACGTGTGTTGTGTTCCTAAGTGCAAGAAGGCTATGACGTGCCTTGTGAAGAAAATATGTTAGATAAGCTTTATTCAAGCTTGAGTTACAGTGCTTGTGGCCATGAGTTCACTCTTAATAAATCAACAGTATATTAAATGAAGTGTGTTTTATTTATTCATTTTTAATTTCTAACTTTTTTTTTAGAGAGTACATGCAGGGGAGAGGGGCAGAGGCGGGGGGGGGGAGAGAGAGAGAGAGAGAGAGAGAGAGAGAGAGAGAGAGAGAGAGAGAGAAAGAATGCCAAGCAGGCTCCACGCTCAGTGTGGAGCAAGGTGTGGGACTTGATCCCAAGACCCTGGGATTGTGACCTGAGCTGAAATCAGGAGTTGGGCTGACTGAGCCATCCAGGTGCCCCTAAACAAGATGTCTTTACATAGAAACACACATTAAATAAGGTTATATGTTGATCAGTTGACAAAAATGTTGTAAAGAGAGGCTTGTAGGAACCTAGCCCTGTATTTCTCGTGGCACAATGGTTTGGTATTTATTAATTTGTTGTTGGCTGTGACTTTGTAGACCATAAATGAGAATGAACTATCACTCTTCCTCTCCTCATAGTTTTTCAAATCTGTGAGACCTTGCCTTTGGCCCTCTATGGGAAAGCATAGGGCTTATTATTTCTTGGATTTGTTGATCTCTGTGTCTGGAGAATTCCACTTGACAAATTATAAATACTATATAGTGTTGAGTTTTGAAAACCTTGTCAAAGTCATCTGCGAGGTCTTTATTCCAAACGTTGAGCCATTCTTTAATGAAGAGCTCAGCCTTTGCTCAAGCTTCTCTCTCTGTAATGTTTTCATAGGATGTGGTAAGCGTATGGATGTGTTTCTCTTTATATCCGAGGCATTCATAATATGTTGAACTTAGAAAAGAATGCTTTATTGGGCATCTCGAGAAGATTATTAATAAAATATCAAATGCTGGAAGATTGTATTTAGTGAATGAATTTCATGTAAACAAATCATTTCGCGGTCTCCAATGTAGAAGCCTTTTAATGTGCTGGTAAAGAGAGTGTAATATTCACTCACAAATTTCGAAAGGGCCATTTGTACTCTTAGTACTCATTTTGTTAGTTTTCTCTCCAAAGAGTCTTCCTGAACAAGAAAGTTTGGTAAGCATTAATAATAACTACAAAATATTGATGAGAAAATAAAACATCACTATATAAATACTCATGTGTTGTTGAAAATTAATTATAGTATTTGATTTGTTCTATATCCTGTAAGCCCATCTGGTGCATTTTCTCGCATTCCAATGTGCTTGTCTATCATTCTCACTTCATGGAGGTTCAGCACCATTGTTAGAAATAGCATTGAATAGCAGTGAGGGCATTGCCTCAGTTTTTAGTTTGCAGCTCCCTCCCTTCTGTTCCTCCCTTAGCTGAGCTGGTGGTGAGCTGGTGGGTGCTGCCATAAGCATAATCCCCCCACCCCCCTCAGATGTCAGCAGGGGTGGTGGAATGAGTTTCTTCTGGAGGCGGATGCAGGTGGAGCATCTCTCATTGTGCCTGCCCAACTTTGAAGCCACTGCCCTGAGTCTCATCCCTCTCTAACTTGCATTGTTCCCCGTTCTTGATCTTAACCAAGATGGTAATCAGGTTTCTTTCCAGGCCTCATCAGTCATCATAGTGATACAATCCCCAGACAAGTGGGGCCACATCCCAACTTTCAAAGGGTTTCTTGTTTGATGTTGAAACAAATGACGTGAGACAAAGAGATTGCTTACAAGAGCAGTCAGAAGGAAGAGTTCAGGCGAGGGCAGTGCCTTTAGTGAGTAAATGGATTGTCTGCAGGTGGATTGGGAAGTTGTTTAGTTTGAGATTAGAATGTTTCCTGAAACACATAACAGTGAGCAGATTCCTTGAAGAGATGTCCTTATGGAACAGTGTGTTTTCGTGCCAAATTGGCTTAGTGATTGTCCTTGTTTACCAGGTTAAGAAAAAACAAAACCAGTGGAAGGGCGGCTGGGCAATAGGGATAGGAGAGATGATTTGGCTAAAGGAGAGTGACTACCACTGACTATTAAACACCTTCGTTGCTCTTCGTGCTGAGTCTCACTTCCTCCCCTGTTCCCTCTTAAATCTTCACCCCTGCCTCTACTCTGTGTTCTTTGCACTGGTGCTAGCACCTGCTAAGAGATGGGCGGACATGATGATGGTCTTTGGACGAAGGGTCCTGGAGCTTCTGAATCTCAATCCTAATTAGTCACCCTGCATGGTGAGGTCCCCAGGAGGCATGGGCACAGAAGGTAGAGATTGTTGATGGCTCTTGATGTTAAACCTTGGCTGCACATCCAAATGTGGGACCAGGAGAGTTCTCTCCACTGGACCATGCGGAGAACTCCTCTGGCAGAAGGAAGGGCCAACCAGAGATCCAGCTCCGGTCTGAGGTGTGTAGCAGGGCTGGCAGGCTTCAGGCTTTCTCTGGGGGCAGCTGTCGGGGTTCTTAGCCTGGCTTCCTCACCAGCCAGACCGGAGTTAGGTGCGCTCCCGAGTCACACAGGAAGTGAAAAATCTCCTGCAAACAGTGCCCTTCCCAGTGTAGAGCGGAGGCTCAACCCTCCCATTTGCTCAGGAATAAAATCAGCCCTGGGGAATATCACTATGCATTGAATTCCTGAGGTGAGGACTTTGTGGGAACATTGACCAAACTCCTAATAGAGGGCACTATAAAATGTAAGGAGATGCGCTATAACTGCATTTAAATGGCCAAGCCCTGCTTTTGTCTTGCCTCTTCTTGAGTCCCTTGAGTGATGGGCAACCAATATCAGGAAGTAAAGGAGAATGACAGCATATGAGAGACTGTAGGATTTCCGTATTCCCGGATCAGTGGTGGACAGTTGAGATTGTGGGGTGGGGTACTTGTAGATGGGGCAAGTAAGGCATGGAGAGAAATCTTTCAGGTTTAAGCTGAACTATGAAACAAGAAGGTAGTGACAAAGTCACAGGACAGTCTATTTTTTAGCATCTGAAGGTGGGCATATGGACAGCTCCCAAAGGTATTTGCTACTACCAATAAAAGTCACCGTCTCTTGAAGGCCGAATAGGTGCCAGATGCCTCTCACACATTGTCGTCTAATTTTTCACAGCAGCTGCTTTAAGGTCAGAAAACTGGAGTTTAGAGCAGATTATTCAGGTGGGTGTTGTTGGGAAGAAGCAGTGTCAGTCCTGTCCTTGTGACTTGGAGAATCTGTTCTCCCAGTGTGGGCCTAGAAACAGCAGCATCTGGAAGCCTGTTAGAAATGCAGAGTCTTGGGTTGCCCCAGATGGCTCTGTTAGGTAAGCGTCTGATTTTGGCTCAGGTCATGATCTCACAGTGCATGAGTTCGAACCTTGCATTGAACTCTCTGCTGTCAGCGCGGAGCCCACTTCGGATCCTCTGTCTCCCTCTGCTTGCTCCTCCCCTGCTCATGTGTGCTTGCTTGCTCGCTCGCTCGTTCCCAAAAATAAACATAAATAAATGCAGATTCTTAGGCCCCGTTCTCAAACCCACTGAAACCAACCTGCATCTTAACAGGATTGCCAGGCGAACCCCGGTCTGGACCTCTGCCCCTTACTGATGCTGGAGTATACGATGCTAGTTTGGCTCTCTGCTTTTGGCAAAGTCATGGGAGCAGGATGAGGGCTGAAGCGAGAGGATGGATTGGCACATCAGTCACAGGAATTTGATGGTCTGTATTAAGAGAAAACTTCTTTCTAGAAGGTTATGATACCTGTTAATTCGCAGATTAAGGCTTTACTGCACAACGGTTTCAAATACAGTTGTGCATTCCAGAGAGAATGCCCAAATGACGTCAGCTGACTCTGCTTGTTCTAACAGTCTCAGCTACTCAGTCTCTTGGGAGTGTCATACCACAGCTGGCTGATCTGTTATGAAAGGACTTGCAGGGCCTTGAGCATGCCCTACTTTTTCACAGCTTGATACCCTTTGTACATGCACCTCCTTCTCTTTCTTCTTTGACCCATCCTTTAAAACCTCCATTTGAGAGCTTTCTCTTCTGAAAAGCCTTCCTTAACCACCCCACCCTTAGTGTGATTTGGAGCGTCCACTCTCCTCGGTCCCACTTGGCACACTGCAAGGCTGTGGCTGGTGCGTGATCTCTGGAGAACTTAGCATGTCACCTGGAACACAGCACTCAGGAAGCATCTGCTGTTGGTCCAGGAGAAGGCATGAAGTTAGTTGAGAATAGAAGAACATGTGGTTGAGGAAAAAATGGCACCATATAAAGGGTGCAAAAATGACCAAAGGTTCTAGCAAGAGCCATATTGATGTGGTGACTAAGTTTTCTGTGCTGAGAAAGGAAGGGTGAGAAGGCAGTGGAATGGTTTTGAATGGCTCTGCTTCTACAAGGTCAGTTTCAAGGTTCAGAAGAGAATAGGCATGAGTTTAAAGAAGGCAGCTCCTCTGATGTATTCTTCTTTTAAGAGAGCTTTGTATTTGTTGTAGCTGATAAGACAAATTTATGACATGGTAGAGTTTTCTTTTTAGGCTACTGATATGTTTTTGTGCTGTCTTGAAGCTTTTGTGATCAACGTAATGTACATAGCTCCCATTTGTATACATTTCATAGGACCCAAAGCCTAATACGACATTTGTATAGTTATTTTTATAACTACTAAATCTGGGCTTCTATCTGGTTAATTCTATCTGTAATTTATTTCAAATCAATTTCTTGAACAGGCATGTAATAGCCTATTATATCATTCTTCCCATGGGAAAATATAATCAAGTTTCTTAATTTAGTCTTTAAAAATTCCCTAAACATCTGTTACCTGGAAAGCACTATGAACCAATGCTTTTGAGGGATGCAGTCATGAAACAGAAATTACCCTTGTCCTTCAGGGAGCTGACACCCTAGGAGGGGGGATATCCCAGGTAGAAATAACTCTAAACTATGTAAGTCATGCTATAAAAGAGGTGGGAGAATATTTATTGAGAGAGAATAACTTGCTTTTGGCTTAGAGGTGGGAGTAGGTGATGAAAGCTTTGAGGCAAAGATCGATGTTCAACTTGACCTTGAGGTTGAGACCAGGTTTTGACAGGAATTAATAGGGTAAATGGCCTTCTAGGTAGACAAAATAGTATATAAAAATAATTTTTTATTTTTTACAGGCACACTGTGGTGAAAAGAGAGACATGGTTCCATTTTTAGACAAAAGTTTATCCACAAAAAGGAACTACTATTTAATGAATACTAACGTTTAGGTACATGTACGTATATACTTTCTCACTTGTCATGAAAACGTGATGAGGTGAGAAAGTAGTATTCTCCCCATTAACAGGTAAGGAAAGTGAGGTTCAGAGATGTTAATCATTTTGCTTAAGGTCAAATAGCTAGTATGTGGTGGGGCTAGGATTCAAACAGATTAGTCTGATTCTAAAGTTCATTCGTTTTCTACTACTTCCTCTTTCTCTGGGCCTGTTCATACATTGACATTCATTCATTCATTCCACAAATATTTATTGAATGTCTAATGTGTCCCAGGGACTGTGCTAGGCACTGGGGCTGCTGCCATGAGCTAAGTTGTAGGTGCCCTGGCAACACAGCTATGCTGTGCCATGTTTCCTGCTAAATGTGTGGGACACATGGAGAAACAAATAATATCTTGACATTTCTGGGACATTAAGGTTTCCAATTAAGCTTAAATTTAGAGGACCAATTTGCTTTCTTGGTCTCATCAAATATCTTAACTGATTACCCTCATCAAATAATTAGAAAAGGCACAATGCTCGCTGAGAAGTAATAGATGGAAAAATGGAGAATATTTAGATGTCTTGGTTGGAAGATCTACAGCTTAAATATTTTATGGAAACATTAATATTATAGAATTTTAGCAGTTGATAGACCTGAGTGCTCAAGAGCATACTTCACCAGAGTCGTTCAGGTTGTGATACAGAAAAAAGTCCATATAAATAGTGGCACCTGGGTGACTCAGTTGGTTGAGCACCCGACTTCAGCTCAGGTCATGATGTCATGGTTCATGAGTTCGAGCCCTGCATCAGGCTTGCTACTGTTAGCCTCTCAGCTCAGAGCCTGCTTCAGATTCTCTCTCCCCTCTCTCTGCCTTTCCCCCACTTGCACTCTCCCAAAAAGAAATAAATATTAAAAAAAAAGTCTACATAAATGTTCGAGAGATTTTGTTGGCAACTAGATAATGTGGTCAGAAAATATAATCTATATTTATATCGACATAATTGTTTCTCCATTTGTCGTGTGTGTGTGTGTGTGTGTGTGTGTGTATACACACACACATATATACATATATACAGACAGACATATGAAAGTCTGTCTCCCTGATAGCCTACTCCTCCAGTGCTACCCACAGGTGACCCCTGTTAGCAATGTAATTTCTCCTTTACTGAATGGTGACTCATATTTATTACTCATAGTGACAGGTATATTTATTTAAGTTTTTATATACAGTCTTCATTTGTTTTTTTTTTTTTTTTTTTTTTACAAAAACAGGGCCATTAATTTTTCTGCCATGTGCTCTTTTTAAATTTAATACTGCTCTGGGCCTATTATTAAATTTGACTTTTTTTTTGAAATGCTAAAATTTATTTATTTATTTATCTATCTATCTATCTATCTATCTGTCAGGTTGGCTAACATAACAGTGTATACAGTGTGCTCTTGATTTTGGGGGTAGATTGTCACCATTCATTGCTTATGTACAACACCAGTGTTCATCCCAACAAGTGCCCTCCTCAATGCCATCACCCATTTTCCCCTCTCCCCCGCTCCCCCCATCAACACTCAGTTTGTTCTCTGTATTTAAGACTCTCTTAGTTTTGCCTCCCTGTCTTTTTGAAACTATATTTCCCCGTTCGCTTCCTCCCTGGTCTTCTGAGTTCCACATATGAGTGAAAACATATGATATCTGTCTTTCTCTGACTTATTTCACTTAGTGTAATACCCTCCAGTACCCTCCACATTGCTGCAGATGGCACGATTTCATTCTTTCTTATTGTCAAGTAGTATTACATTGTATATACAAACCGTATCTTCTTTATCCATTCAACACTTGATGGACATTTGGGCTCTTTGCATAATTTGGCTATTGTTGAAAGTGCTGATAAAAACATTGGGGTACATGTGCCCCTGTGCATTAGCACTCCTGTATCCTTTGGATAAATTCCTAGTAGTGCTATTCCTGGGTCATAGGGTAGATCTATCTTGAATTTCTTGAGGAACCTCCACACTGTTTTCCAGAGTGGTTTCACCAGTTTGCTTTCCCACCAACAGTGCAAGAGGGTTCCCGTTTCTCCGCATCCTCACCAACATCTGTTGTTTCCTGAGTTGTTAATTTTAGCCACTCTGACCAGTGTGAGATGGTATGTCACTGGTTTTGATTTGTATTTTCCTGATAATGAGACATATTGAGCATCTTTTCATGTGTCTGGATGCTTCATGTGGCCATTTGGATGTCTTCTTTGGAAAAGTGTCTATTCATGTCTTCTGCCCATTTCTTCACTGGATTATTTGTTTTTCAGGTTGTTGAGTTTGATAAGTTCTTTATAGATTTTGGATACTAACCCTTTATCTGATAAGTCATTTGCAAATATCTTCTCCCATTCCATCTTTGACTTTTTTTTTTAATCAGAGATAACGAGTGCACAAGGAAGGGAGGGGGCGGAGAGAGAGAGAGGGAGGGAGGGAAAGAATATCTCAAGCAGGCTCTATGCTCAGCATGGAGCGTGATGTGGGGCTTGATCCCATGACCCTGGGATCATGACCTGAGCCAAAATCAAGGGACGCTCAACCGACTGAGCCACCCAAGTGCCCCAACTTATCTTTGGCTTTTAAGAGAATGTCTTAAAGTTGCTCTGATGAGGGCACAAATGCCGGTAAGGTCAGCAGGTTGTAGGAACAGCTGTGAAGGTGATTAGTAGTCAGTTTGGGGGCAGCATTCTTCAGTGCATGAAGCCTAGGAGTAAGAGAAATATCTGACTAAAATACTACCAGAGCCTCTGAGGAAGTTGTGGATTTGCTTTCTAATTGCTATGCAATTCTTCTTTACTCTGTGAACTTGTAAGAATCCACCCACACTAAAAGTCAGATTTGACGAATTGTGAGAAATGGTTCTGAGGATTACAATTCTTTGTCTCCCAAGTGCAGACTGCTTCCAAGATAGTTCTTAAAATGCTATAGTTGGAAAGAGTACAACTTAAATATCTTATGAAAACATTAGTATTTTAGGATTTTAGCAGCTGGTATACCTGAGTGCCCGAGAGCATACCACCCCCAAGCCGTGTGGACCGTGATGAATTTCATTTATGTATGAACAAGGAAACAAAAAATCTAACCACAGGAGACTGGAAAGCTTAAGTCTTTATTATTCTATGAACACACCAAAGAGAGCTTAAAAATGATATAAAATGGGGTAAAAATGTCTGTATTATTATCCTTTAAGCTGAAGCAAGTATCGTGTGTGTTTATATTGTGTTTAGGCTGAATTAATTATGTAAAAGAATAAAGTCTAAAATAGGGTATAGTAATGATATGATGAATTGCCCAAATTACTCAAGTGATTGTTTTAAGTCTGAAGTCTGAAGGTGATTTCTAGGTTATAACATTTCTGTGTGCATTACTCCATTCAGCATTTAAAATGTGGTATTACAGGGGTCTCTTTTCCGTTTTGTAAACAACTCAAGTCTTTTCTGATCCCAGGGCCTTTGCACCTATTGTTACCTTTGTTTGACTGCTAACACTCCCCTGCCCTCCTCTCAAGACAGAATAATGTCTTCTCATATTTCAGGTCTCAGCTCAAAAGCTTCCTCCTCAGGAAGTGTCCCAGAATTACCCTATCTAGAGCATCTTCTCCCTTCAGTTAATGTCTATGGTGCTATCAGATTTATTTCCTTCATGACACTTGTCACAGTCTGTCATTATCATGTTTCTCTGCTTACTCCTCTGCCTTGGCACAGAGTTGACTCCTCAGTAAATACCTGTTGAATGAATAAAGGGTTTCTCTGGTCATTCTTCTGTCATTCATTCACTCCTTTGTTTATTCAGCATCAGAAACACATGGTGTATCTGCAGTGTGTAAGTCACCGTACTGGGCTCTGAGGATGGCAAGAAGGTACTGCTCAGCAGTACTGATCTCAGTGAAATTTTTGGATAATCAACGCTTAACCCTTCAGATACTAAAATTAAAAGTAAATATTGGAAATGAATGAATGAATGATGAATGAATGTTAAAGCTGTAGGATTTGGGATGATAATCTTAATTTTATTTAAAAAATTTTTTTAACGTTTCTTTATTTTTGTGAGAGAGAGAGAGAGAGAGACAGTGTGTGCGCGGGGGAGGGGCAGAGAGAGACACACACAGAATCCGAAGCACACTCCAGGATCTGAGCTGTCAGCACAGAACCTGATGTGGGGCTCGAACTGTGAGACCATGACCTGAACTGAAGTTGAATGCTTAACTGACTGAACCGCCCAGGCGCCTCTATAATGATCTTCTTTAAATGCGTGATGTGTACATCTCTTTCTTCGTTAGACCTAGTCTTTTTATGTCATAGTTGTCATTGTGAAGTGCCCTTACAGTGTATTTTTTTTTTAATTTTTTTTTCAACGTTTATTTATTTTTGAGACAGAGAGAGAGCATGAACGGGGGAGGGGCAGAGAGAGAGGGAGACACAGAATCGGAAACAGGCTCCAGGCTCTGAGCCATCAGCCCAGAGCCCAACGCGGGGCTTGAACTCACGGACCGCGAGATCGTGACCTGGCTGAAGTCGGACGCTTAACCGACTGCGCCACCCAGGCGCCCCATACAGTGTATTTTTTATGCACATTTTAGTTTTTCTCTGAGTTCACAGGGATGCCACTTCCTCTGCCATAATCAAACAGTCGTTCCAGTGACAGCCCCTTCCCGGTCTCTAGATACAGGGGTGCTCATCTCCTGAGTCCAAAGCAAGATAGATAGGGTGGTGGTTCTCACCATGACCCTGCCATCCCAGTGTTCTTATAGTGTGTGAGGGACTGAAGTTACCCAAATAAGACTCTGATTCTCCCAGGGGCAGTATGGTAGAACCAGGAGGTTTTTAGAAAACTGCTTTTATAAAGTTAAATATCATGAACTTTTTAGTCTTGTTTTAAAATCGCTTTTATAAAGTCATCTTTGTGAAATGAGATGTATATTAACATGGTATTGCTCAGATGGCCTTTATCAGTGCATTTACAGGAAACTCCTATTATCTGTGCCCGGGATTGTCAGAATGCAAAAACTGAAACCATCTTCAGTGCAGGAAGCTCTTCTCTGGGTCCTGTTTGTGTTTATTGTGTCTGGGTTTCCACTCTAACTCCAGTCAGAGGGGATCTTCTAACAGTGGTAGCATCAAATGTGGCGAAATTTCCTCTGTGTAATTGCTAGGGATTTTACTTTGGGATTTATTCCTCTTGACCAGAAAAACACATCTTTCTGCTGCTTATCCGAAATTTAGGCTTACTTTCAAGCAGCTCTATTTTTGAAATTTGTGTCTAGTTTTTATTACATCTGGCATTTTATCTGCTATTGCTCCTTATTCTCTTTTATCCAGTTTACAGGAAATGGAGATCAGAGGTGCTTAGTTATCAGTGCAGCGTTCCCTACATCCCAGCTCTCTCCTGCCCCTTGTACTCATCGTGGTCAGACAGTAAAGACTCCCAGTGAGCACATTTTCCACATAGATGAGATTTAATCCATTAGCCACTATAACTTTAAAAATAATTATGACTGGGGCGCCTGGGTGGCTCAGTCAGTTAAGTGTCCATCTTCGACTTAGGTCATGATCTTGAGGTTTGTGAGTTCGTGCCCCATGTCGGGCTCTGTGCTGACAGCTCAGAGCCTGGAGCCTGCTTCGGATTCTGTGTGTGTCTCTGTACCCCTCCCCTGCTCACACTCTGTCTCTCTCTCTCTCTCTCTCTCTCTCTCGAAAATAAACATTAAATTTTTTTTTAAATAATTATTTTAATCACTCTGGAAATATAATTCACAGTTCCTCATTTCTTAAATAAACTTTGCAGAACACATGCTCATGGAGTCAAGGGCATCCTAGTGAACCTCCATTATTGTCTGAGGCCAGAAAGCCATGCTTTGGAGGCTGAGGTCACCAGAGTTGTTTTCCTGGGCACCACATGCTCTTACGTTTCTTTCTCAGCCTGCCACTCTCTGCCATTTCCTAGGACTGTCACTGGGGCTTTGTAACTTCTGACTTTGTCCTCACTGCAAGTATAATCAGCTGAGTTAGAACCCAAGTGTACTTCCCCCTGTTCTAGAGAAAAAAGTCCCCTGAGTGATCCCCTGTTTGGTACTTGGGCCATTGTCTTGCCCTTAATGTTCTGGTTACGTTCTGGTAGGCAAGAACCTGATTCCTGGGTAAGAAGAGAGTGTGATGTCCTCGTGGGTTGTCATGAAACGTCCCTAGCCCTAAAGATGGCCTCGCTCCAGGCTGTTCGGTTTCAGTTTTTCAACTCCTGTGTTCCTCTGAGACAGAAACCACAGGGACAAGTCTCTTTGAGCAATTCTACTTGAGATCATAGTAAGACTCCATGTTATTTTAAAGAGAGAGAAATTTTTCATATATCTCAGGGGATAGTTTTGATTATTAATACTAACACTGAAAACAGCATACAGTCAATCTTCATCACTTTTTTTTTCTTTTTCACTTTTTTTTTTTTAATGTTTGTCTATTTTTGACAGAGAGCATGAGCGGGGGAGGGGCAGAGAGAGAGGGAGACACAGAATCCGAAGCGGGCTCCAGGCTCTGAGCCATCAGCCCAGAGCCCGACGCAGGGCTTGAACTCACGGACCGCGAGATCGTGACCTGAGCCGAAGTCGGACGCTCAACCGACTGAGCCACCCAGGCACCCCACAATCTTCCATCACTTTAATTTCTCTCTAATAAGTACTAGTTTAAGTGAACATTTCCAAAAATGTTCCCAGGTGGTTCACTGTTGGGGGAAGCTTTGTGGCTCCTAGTGCTCTTGACTGTGACAGTGTTTGGTGTAGTACCTTAATTATTAGAAACTTTGGAAATGAAATAAATATAAACCAGCTTGTGAAATGATTTTAAATGCTTTCTTAAATTGTTTTTGTCCCATTCATTAGTATATTTTTATGTCACATTTCACGAACTGCAGTTGACTATGTGGAATTCTGATGAGTGTGTCTATGTAATAAAAATTACATTTGGGGAATTTAGGTTCAGGGGGACACCAGCAAAGAAACACTTGTTTAATTGCAAAATCTCCAATTCTTTGGTGATGTGATTATCAACAGGATAATTATTTATATCGTTTACAAATTGTGAGGTGTGAGAGGCACCTGGGTAGGTCAGTCGGTTGAGTGTCCAACTTCGGCTCAGGTCATGATCTCGCGGTCCGTGAGTTCGAGCCCCGCGTCGGGCTCTGGGCTGACGGCTCGGAGCCTGGAGCCTGCTTCGGATTCTGTGTCTCCCTCTCTCTCTGCCCCTCCCCCACTCTCACTCTGTCTCTCTCTCTCTCTGTCTCTCAAAAATAAACATTAAAAAAAATTAAAAACCAAAAACAAAACGTGAAGTGTGACTTGAGCAAGAGCTCCTATTCCCATGTCTGTTTCTTTTATATTATGCGGGGCTTTTCCCTCTCGGTGTTCTTGATGTTTGGTCCTTTCAATCCCTCTGGAGCCGGTGACGTGGCTGTAGCTCTCAGCTTCCCAGGAATCGTCTATGTGTTGTGCCATGAGCGCCAGAGGAACAGCTGTCCTTGGAGCTCCTTGACCCTTGTGTGTCCCCCCTCACCCACCCCCTTTTATAAAGTCATCATTTATTGGGGACTCTGGGCAAGGGGCTGTGTCTCATGTGTTTTCCAGACCTTGCTTTGTTTAATTATCACACGAACCCTGTGATGTACATGCTAGTATTCACATTTTACAAATACACTCAGAAATGTTTGGTAACTTTAGGGTTACCCTCGTGGGTGATGACCAAGTGGGAGATGAAGACAGCTTTTACATCCAAAGCCTGCCCTTGACTCATTACCCTGGACATGCCTCTCGCAACAAACCTTGCATTTTCAGCAGTGAGAGTGACAGTCCTTGTCTCATCCATGCCTCCTTGATGTGGAGGCACAAGACAGGATAAGGAGGCAGAACGTCCTATTGTGCTTGGGCAACATGGGTACTACTCGTACAGCAGAGTAGTCATTTTATTTTCACCGTGTGCATTTTCCTCCTTACGCATTATGGGTGGCAGTGTTTCCCAAGGGGCCTGCTTCATCCTGTCACCCGGTGGGCACCCGGCGCTGGGTAAGCGTGCGCTGCGGAAGTGTGGAGAAACCGCAAACACCTAAATAAGCAGGACAGCGGGAGGAAAGGGCTTGCCCTTGGGACCTTTCCCAAGGCTGCGAGAGGGCAGGTGATTGGGTGTTAAGCAGAGCACCACGCTGCCTTCGGGCCTGGGCCCCATGTTCCTCTCGAGGCCCTGGGCCTTCGTATCTCAGGTGGTTCTTTGCAAGCCTTCTACGGGAACAACTGTCAGATACACGCATGCCACAGAGCTCCCCTCCCTGCCCGCCAGCAGGCACCTGCTGTGTGGTTGTTGGGAGCCCTGGTGGTAGCAAAGGACGAGTGTTCTGAGTGTGTGGGTGCGTATTTAATTACAAATTTGCTGCAGACCAGTACTCAGAAAATACAATCACGGTGAGTTACTGAAAAATGACTTTAAAAAAGACGTAGAGAATGCAGAAAGCTGAAATGTTTTCTTAGCAGATTCGGCAGCATTAAGATCACATTCTCTCAAAACGCCGAATTGCTGGAAGTTCTAGGCGCTTAATTCTAAATTTCTGTCCTTACGTCATGACTGTTGGGTAACAGTTCACAGGCCAGTACCAGCCTGCAGAGTACACGTTGAGCAGCTGGCCCAGAGCCTGCCTGGACCGAGGGTGGTGGTACGTATGTGGGCACAGGTCTGGAGTTGTGTCTGCTGTGGTCAGCCTGATGTGCAGAAAGTTTGGGCAAACCCTTGGCCACAGCGGCTCCTGCCCTGCCTATGCCTTGCTATCCTCCATGACAGCTCTGCCCTCGGAACTTGGCCCCTGCCTCAACTCCCGGTCTCACTGCGATTTTTGCTGGTCGTCGAGCCCAGCCCCGAGCCCTAACTGACATGACTGTGGCCCTGAGAGGGTCTTGCCACTTTTTTCCCCCCCCAGGACTCAGTTTTGCCGCCTGAATGCCCAATTGTTGGCCAGGATTCCAGTCTCACATTAGGTTTTTATTGCGGCTGTGACAAATGACCAGAAACCCAGTGGCTTATGACAACAGAACTTTTTCTTACAGTTCTGGAGGCCAGAAATCTAAATGAGTCTTCCAGAGTAAAATCAAGGTGTCAGAATGGCTGGTTCCTCCTGGAGGCTCATGGGAAGAGTTCATTTTTGCCTCTTCAACCTGCTGGTGGCTGCCAGGATTCTTGGGCTTGTCAGATTAATCTGCTTTTTTTTTTTTTAAATTTTTTTTTCAACGTTTATTTATTTTTGGGACAGAGAGAGACAGAGCATGAACAGCGGAGGAGCAGAGAGAGAGAGGGAGACACAGAATCGGAAACAGGCTCCAGGCTCTGAGCCATCAGCCCAGAGCCCGACGCGGGGCTCGAACTCACGGACCGCGAGATCGTGACCTGGCTGAAGTCGGACGCTTAACCGACTGTGCCACCCAGGCGCCCCAGATTAATCTGCTTTGGTTGTCACATTGCTTTTCCTCTTCTGTCATCCCGTCTCCCTCCTACGAAAACACTTAGGACTGCATTTAGGGCCCACCTTGATAATGCAGAACAATCCCATGTCGTGATCGTTAATCGCGCCTGTAAAGACCCTTTTGCCATGTGAGGTAATATTCACAGGTTCCAGGGATTAGGACCTGAATCTTTTTGGAGGACGTTATTCGGTTTACCCCCTCCAGATCTGGGGATGCATATCATTGTTATCTGACCCACTCTAAGTCTTGCTTCTTTTGTGTACTACCCCCATCTCTCTCTTCTCCAACACTCAACCACTTGCCAGGTAGGGTGATCTCAAGTCATCAGAGTCTGGGGAAGCTAGTGTGGCAGCTAGGAATTATTGAATAATTTGCATTTCGGACGCTCTGCTAAAGACTTGAGAGTTTAGACCATTTGATACTCACACGACCCGACAGGTACTGTGGCTTTCGTTAGAGGCGGGGAGACTGAACCTTAGTTAAGGAGGCTCAATAATTGTCCAAGTGGGTGGGGGAGGTGCATGCAATCCCAGGCCTTCTGAGGCTGGAGTTCTCATCCCTGCCTGCACCAGACTGCCCCTTGGACTGAAGCAGACCCTGAGATTTGGGCTGCAAGCATGTCTCCTTCCCCCAAGCGCCAGCTATGTGACAGAGCCAGTGCCCCAGCCTGGCCCTATGGTCCCAGATGTCTTCCTTTCCCCGCTGGCCTGTGGGATGCACCTTCCCAAGGAGGGACAGCTAGGGAGAGCTCTTCAGCTCTTTCCTAGTAGGACACACACAATTCAGGAACCTAAGGAGCCAACTGACTCGTAGGCCGTGTGCTGACCCTTGGATAGGAATAGAGCTGGAAATGAGTGAACACTGCCTGAGTTTGAATTTGCTTGCTGATCCTGTGCTGATATGTCATTGAACATTCCTGGCTAGAAGTCAGACATTAGAGTGCCCTGGAGGGCCTCCTCACAACCCTGTGCTAGCAGGAGACCTTTTCTTCTTTTTGAGGGCCTTGGTACCTTCTGGGGCTTTCTGTTTCCACTTAGGAAGCAGTGCAGGCAGCACATACAAAGTAGCAGCTGGAGTTTGGGGAAAGGCTGTTAGGCTGTGAGTCTTCTCTGACAGCAAATTCTGAGTCCTGGTGGAGCCGTGTCCAGCAGACTCGGGAAAGCTGGAAGTCAAGAATTCTCTGCCTGGTGGCCTGAGGGAGGAGCCAGGCAGAGCAAATGATCTGAGCTGCTTTGCAAGGCTTCCTGGATAAGGTTGTTCTGAATTCGCTTTGATGGAACCATAAAATGCCAAGCAAAGGAATATGTCATGAGAGTTAGAACCTAAACTCTAGACTGAGCTTGGGGAGTGCTTCCTGGAGCTTCCTTTGCGGGGAGGCATCTCCAGAGCTGTCCAAGCTGGGCCTGCACCACCAGGAAGCCACAGATAAACTGCATTCTCCCAGACTAGCAGTTTATTAAATTCCATGTAATTCAAATATGTTTTTTTTTTAAATCTTTTTTAACGTTTTATTTATTTTTGAGACAGAGAGAGACAGAACATGAACAGGGGAGGGGCAGAGAGAGAGGGAGACACAGAATCGGAAGCAGGCACCAGGCTCTGCTGGTGCCCGACGCGGGGCTCAAACTCACGGACCGCGAGATCGTGACCTGAGCTGAAGTCGGACGTTTAACCGACTGAGCCACCCAGGCGCCCCAAATATGTTTTAATAATGAAAGTGTGGATGTGTTATTGACGAGAGTACAAGAATTTTGCAAATCTTTTACATTATGTACGTAAGCAGTGAAGTATTTTTTGTATTTTTTTTAGTAGACTTTATTTTTAGAACAGTTTTAGTTTCACAGAAAAAACGAGTCTGAAGTACAGAGATTTCCCATAAAATGCATAGCTTTCCCCATTACCAGCATCCTGCACCAGAGTAGTGTGTTTGTTACAGTTGATGAACCTGCATTGACATATCATAATCACCCAGAGTTCATAGTTTACAGTAGTGTTCACTCTTGGTTTTGTACATTAAATGGGTGAAACAAATGTATAATGACGTGTGTCCTCCATTATAACATCATGCAGAATAGTTTCACTGCCCTCACACTCATCTGTGCTGTCTGTTCGTCATCCCGTCTTCCTTCCAGCCCTTGGCCATCACTCATCTTTTTACTGTCTTGGTAGTTTGGCCATTTTTATAATAGCATATAGTTGGAATCATATAGTATGCAGTCTTTTAAGGTTGGTTTCTCTCACTTAGTAATATGCACTTAAGTTTCTAAGTTTCCTCCAGGTCTTTTCATGGCTTTAGAGCTTTTTTTTTTTTTTTTTTTTTTTTTGCACTGAGTGATATTCCATTGTCTGGATGTACCACAATTTACTGATCCATTCACCAACGAAAGACATCTTGCTTCCAGGTGTTGGCAATGAATAAAACTGCCACAAAGATCCAGGTGCATATATGTGGACATAAATTTTCACCTCCTTTGGGTAAATACCAAGCAGCACAATTGCTGGATCATATAGTAAGAGTATATTTAGTTTGGCAAGAAACCACCAAACTGTCTTCCAAAGGGACTCTTCCATTTTGCATTTTCACCAGCAATAAGCGAGAGTTCCTGTTGTCCACATCCTCGCCAGCATTTGATGTTGTCAGGGTTTTGGATTTCAGCATTCTTATAGATGTGTGTATAATTTGCAAACATTATACATTCTTATAGATGTGTGTATAATTTGTTTTAATTTGCAAAAATGATATGTGCGGCATTTTTTCATGTGCTTATCAACCATCTGCATATCTTCTTTGGTGAGTTATCTGCCAAAGTCTTTGGCCCATTTTTTAGTCAGGGTGTTTTCTTATTGTTGAGTTTTAAGAGTTCTTTCTATGTTTTGGGTGACAGTCCTTTTGCAAATATTTTCTCCCTGTCTGTGGTTTGTCTTCTCATTCTCTTGGCATTGTCTTTTGCAAAGCAGATGTTTTTAATTTTAATGAAGTCCATCCTATCAATTATTTCTTTCATGGGTTATGCCTTTGGTGTTGTGTGTAAAAGTTGCTGTCAAACCCAAGATCATGTAGATTTCCCCCTGTGTTATCTTCTAGGAGTTTAGTAGCATTGATTTTACATTTAGGTCTATGTCAATCATTACTCCCTGTCTTATTAGTTTGATCTATAAATCTATACAGTAGTGTTGCCTATTTTTGAATCCTATGTAAATGAAATCATGTAGCATGTATTATTTTATGTCTAGCTTCTTTTGCTTAGTCTCACATTTCAGAGATGAATCTATCTTACTGTGTGTTGCATTATTTGTTTTCGTTCTTTTATAGTATTTCATCACATGATTGTATCTCTGTTTATTTTAATGTTAAGGGACATTTGGGATGTTTCCAGTTAGGGCTATTATAAATAATGTTGCTGTGAACATTCTTTGATGCACATATAGGCACACTCTTGTTGCTTATTTATCTATGAGTAGGTAGGTAGTGTCACTGTATTTTAAGTTTGTGCCTACCTGTCCCAATTTATGCATAGTCTTCCAGAGTAATGATTGTGCTGTTTTTTTTTTCTCAAAATCATCCCCGTTTGACAATAAATAAATGTTTTTTGATGAATAGAAGTTTAGTGTAGTTGACGAAATCTCTACCTACCCCAAGGCCATGAAGGTAGTCTCCTCTATTATCTCTTAGAAGAGTTCTTATTTATTATTATTATTTTTTTCAACGTTTATTTATTTATTTGGGACAGAGAGAGACAGAGCATGAACGGGGGAGGGGCAGAGAGAGAGGGAGACACAGAATCAGAAACAGGCTCCAGGCTCTGAGCCATCAGCCCAGAGCCTGACGCGGGGCTCGAACTCACGGACCGTGAGATCGTGACCTGGCTGAAGTCGGACGCTTAACCAACTGCGCCACCCAGGCGCCCCTATTATTATTTTTAAGAGAGCGCAAGAGCAGGGGTGAAGGGCAGAGGGAGAGAGAACCTCAAGCAGGCTCCATGCTCAGCACAGAGCCTGATGTGGGGCTCCCTCCTATGAGTCTGGGATCATGACCTGACCCCAAACCAAGAGTTGGATGGTCACCTGACTGAGCCACCCAGGCGTCCCGTAAAATAACCTTTTATATTTATTATTTCTGATGCTCTTTATTTATTCCTCAACAGGATTGTTTCCTTCTGTTATGCCCTTAAACCTGAAATGACTGTTTTAGCATTTCTTGTACTGCAGGTCTGTGGGCAACGAATTGTCTAGTTTTCCTTTGTCTAGAACTATCTTAACTTCAGAGTTGTCCCTTTTCCACTGTTTCTGAAGAACGTTCAACATTTGTTGGGACTGTCCCACTGTGCACAGTGTGTAGTTTCCTGTGGCTGCCTTTGTCTTGAACGTTTCCCAGATTGATGAGAATGTGCCTAGGCGTAGCTTTCCTCATCTCTTTCTTGTTCGTGATTTTGTTGAATTCTTAAATCTGTAAACATAGGTCTTTCTGCAGATTTGGAAATGTTTCAGCCTATTTTTTCTCTAGTACTTTTATCTCTCATTCTCTCCCTTTCTCCACCCCAGACTCCAATTGACTTTTTATATTGTCCACAGATCCCTAGGTCT
The DNA here is from genome assembly GCF_018350175.1 of Felis catus. Lineage (NCBI taxonomy): Eukaryota > Metazoa > Chordata > Mammalia > Carnivora > Felidae > Felis > Felis catus. The sequence continues at coordinate 141,190,702 of NC_058368.1, forward strand.
CGATTTTTTTTTTTTTTCAGTATGTTCCTCTCTTCTTCAGACTGGATAATTTCTATGCATCTATTTTCATGTTCATGGATTCTTTCCTCTGTAATGGCCATTCTGATATTTATCTCATCTAGGAATACTTATTTTTGGTACTGTATTTTTCAATTGTAAAAATTCTATTTCTTTTTTATATTATCTATTTTTGGCTGAGGTTTCTTCTTTTTCGTTTGTTATGAGTGTATATTTCTTTACCTCATTGAGCATAATTATAATAGCTTCAAAATCCTTGTCTGGTCATTCCAATATCTGGGTGATTTTTTTCTTTTTTTTAAGTTAAAAAAATTTTTCATGTTTATTTTTGAGAGAGAGAGAGAGAGAGAGAGAGCATGAGTAGGGGAGGGGCAGAGAGAGAGGGAGAATCCAAAGGAGGCTCCAGGCTCTGAGCTGTCAGCACAGATATGCAGTGATTTGGGATTGTATCAGGGACATTGTGGTTGATGTGTTGGGAAGACTCCAGATTCTTCTGAAGAGTGTTGATTTAGTTGGTTTGTCTTAGCAGGTGATTAAGTTTATTACACACCTACTGTAAATACTATTGTCATCTGAGGTGGAGGCAATTCAAATATCAGTTAAGCTATTTGATCTTGAGCTGGGCTCCTTGGAATCTGGTTTGGGCATATGTTGTTCAAGTTTCAGCCAGAGATTTGGGCAGAGTTTAGAATTCTTCTCTGGTTTCCCTCTTTGCTGGAACTCTCCCTTCACTGTCTAGCAACCCCTGTGGCCCCACACTCCATCTTCTGGTTCCTTAGGCAAGCTTGATGGTGAACTGTCTGTCAGAGGTGGATCCTACCTTGCCCTGCAGTGACTATGGCCTGCCTTCAAGGCAAAACTGAAAAACTGGTAACCTCAACAACAGGTGTTGGGCTCTTTCTCTAAGTTGATAGTCCCCTTCCTGAATCTTGCCTGCTTTGTTCACGGTCCAGAGCCCTCAGGTTGTCACTTTTGTCTAGAGTTTATCACTGTTATCAGTTGAGAGGGTTGGTGATTTAGGAGTTAACGCTTTCTTACTAGAAGTGGAACCTTAGGTTTGTTTATATTAAATGCAGTTAGCGATATATTGGCATTTAGTGCTATTATTTTAGTTTGCTTCATTTTCCTCCTGTTCCACACTTCATATTTTTCTTCTCTTGGTTTCTGTTAGTTTATGTACTTTATTCTGTCTCTCCACTCTAGTACCTTGTTAGTCTGTTTAATGTTCTTTTGTAATGAGTAGAAATTACAAAATTAACTCTCTGTAGTCCAATGTTAATACCTCTACCCCTTCCAGACCGTAGAAGGAACTGAGAATAAATTTCCCAACTACTTTTATGTTCTTGTTGTCTTGTATGGTGTTTTATTTATTTATATTTTTTAAACTGAAGAAGACATTACTATTGTTTTCTACCCTCAGTATTCACTTAGATTTACTCACATGATTACGTTTCCCAGTGATACTCATTATTTTCTGTCTGTGAGCTTTCACCTTAGATCAATGCTTTTTGATTGAAGATCCCTCTTTAGTCTTTTTGTTAGTGCTACACACGTAATGACAAACTCTGTTTTTGTTTTATTTATGTTTTATATATATTATAAAATACATATGCTATATATATTTTATTTGTATATTTATAAAAGTTTGATTTTATTATCATTTAAAAAAAATTTTTTTAACGTTTATTTATTTTTGAGACAGAGACAGAGCATGAATGGGGGAGGGGCAGAGAGAGAGGGAGACACAGAGGCAGAAGCAGGCTCCAGGCTCTGAGCCATCAGCCCAGAGCCCGACGCGGGGCTCGAACTCATGAACCGTGAGATCGTGACCTGAGCCGAAGTCGGACGCTCAACCGACTGAGCCACCCAGGCGCCCGTATTATCATTTTTGAAGTATATTGCTGCTGGATATAGAGTTCTAGGCTGGCCTGGAATTTATTTTAGCATTTTGAAGATACCAGGTCATTGTATTCTGCCTCCATTATTTCCATCAAGAAGTTAGATGTCAGTGTTAAAATTATTGCTCCTTTAAAACAATGTAGCTTTTTCCTTGGCTATCTTAAAATATTTCTCAGTTTGTATTTTGCTCTTAATTATTCTTTAATAATATGAGTAGAGGTGCCTGGGTGGCCCAGTCGGTAAAGCATCCGACTTCAGCTCAGGTCCTGATCTCATGGTCTTTGGGTTTGAGCCCCGCATCAGGCTCTGAGCCTGCATTGGATTCTTTGCCCGTCCCCCACTTATGCTCTGTCTCACTTTCTCAAAAATAAATAAATGTTAAAAAAAATTAAAAATAATATCAGTAGATATTGTTTTGTTTGTGTTTTTTATTCCTGGGGTTTATCTCACTTCTTAAATTTGTGGCTTGATTTATTTTTTCAGTATTGGAAAATCTCAGCTATTTGCTCTTCAAATATTGTTTCTGCCCCATTCTCTCTTTCTCAGTTGACCAGCAATGACATTACATGTATATGACACCTTTTCTCTGTGTTCCAGGTATCTTTTAAACTCCTTCCTATGTTTTCTATTCTTTTGTCTCCCTGTACTCTAGTCTAGATCTTTTTTTCCGATGTATATCCCAGTCCCCCATTTCTCTCTCCTCCCTGTATTTCAGAGCCTTATATACCCACCCAGTTGGTGGCTGTTTTTAATTACTATATTTTTCAGTGTGAAAATTGTCATTTGATATCTTTAATAGCTTCTGTCTCTTTGCCAAAATTTTATATCTTGTCTTTTAATTCTTTGAACATATTAACTGTGGTTACTTTAAGGTCTGTGTATGCTAACTCCACTATCTGAAACTTCTATTTGTCTAATTGTGTTCCCTTTTTAGTTTTTGGTCAATATTTTTTCTTTTTTCCCATTATAGACTAGTTATTTTTACTGAATATTGGACAATATATTTGAGCACTCTGAGAGTTTGTGTGATGGCATGTTCTTGCAGACAGAATTTACTATTGCATCTGGCTGGCAGCAGGGCAAGGGACAGGAGCATTGAGTTTGAGGCAAGTTTGAGAAGCATTGAGGTTAACTCTGGGTTTATGAAACTGATACCCAGAGTAATGGTATCATCTGTCCATGATCACACAGCTAGTTAATGTAGGAGTTGGGAAAGAACATAGGCTTTTGATTCCCCAATCAGGTTTTCCCTATTATACCTTGCTGCTCTCAGTTATTATTAATAATTTTTTTTATTATTTCTCAGGGACCCAGGCCTGCATCTTAGCCGGTCCAAGAGGAATTTTTTTGTTGTTGGTAGGAAATTTGCCCTTGATTTACCTAACCATATATGAATGTCAGCTCTTACCTGCTTTCCCTTGCCTCCATCCGTTTCCTTTTATTCTCTGGATTTTTACATTGCCACTTGTATCTTGCCTTTGACTAATAAATAAGTCCACACTAAAAGACATGTGTTCTAGTTGAGTGGCCTCAGAGACTGCTTAATTAGTCTTCTTTTTTGTGACTGAGTAAATTATGTCATATTTTGTAAAAGGCTTTAGAAAATGAGTTGTAGAGGAAAATGATAACATGAGACGTTTGAGGACATTTTTCTTGGGGCGAGAGTGGGCACAAGTGAGCAAGGGACAGAGAGAAGGAGAGAGGGAGAATACCGCAAGGGGCAGAGAGGAAGAGAGAGAGGGAGGGAGAGAGAAATAGGGCTCACCGGATGCAGGGCTAGAACTCACGAACCGTGAGATCATGACCTGAGCAGAAGTCTGCCACTTAACTGACTGAGGCACCCCGCGCCCCTTGAGGATATTTTTAAACTCATGATTAGCCTTTTCATTTAAAAATAATTCATAATCTCTTCCAGAATGGCTAGTAAAGGCTATTAACCTTTGTGGTTAGTCTGCCATTTATTTGCTCAAGTATATGGTATGTATTTATAGATTCTGAAATTATATGCAGTCATGCGTTTGGGATTGGGACTAAAGCTGACCACAGGTAAACCTATTCTAAAATCTTTTCTTTGCAAGGCCTAAAAATGTGGTGTTCTCTGCTTCTGTTATTAAAGGGAAAGCATTTTGGTGAGTACCGGGAAGAAACAGCAGGGCAGGGTAGAAGTATCACTGGCCTGAAAACCTGGAGACTTGGATTGTATCCCAGTGTTACCATCTCACTTGTGTATCATTTCAAGCATACCACATAGCCTCTTAAGCCTTATTGGGCAGTCTGTAAAATGAAAGGGTTAAGGGAGACGATCCCTCAGGAGGCTTCCAGCTCCCCAATTCTTGGCAATTATCATTTACCCGGAGGCAATACCTGGAAGACTGTTTTCTAACAATACAAGTAAGAATGTAAAGCAATTCCTGATTTTCTGCGACAGTGGGGGAAGTGTTAGGTAAAGTTAGCTAATCCACAAGTGGACATTTGTGTTTTCATGTAAGTAAGTCAAATGTTCGGGGACTACATTTTAATGCAATGTAAAGAAAGAGTTTATGCTTTGATGATCCAGCGTATGAAGTTAGTTTATAAGTGTAAGGCACCTATTAAGTTTCTGGCTCACTGTGGCGCTCAGTAAGGATTTTCCAAAAGAATGAATGAGATACTGTGAAAATAATATCTATCATTTATCAATTGCCTGAAGTGCCAAGCACTGGAGATCCATCCATGATTAACACAGACTCAGCATCTGCCCTCCAAGGAGCATGTGTTATTGCCCCTTAGTTACACATGGGGAAAAGGATATCAGATTTGGTGTTACATTGAAAACCTTTTACCAAATAGCAACATTGGCAGCTTTGGTTCTCCAGCATCCTGCATCTTGTGCCAAGGAGCAGAATAATCTTTGATTTACAAAGGACTTTTTTGGTTTTTTAATGATGTATTAAGCACCCACTCATCAAAAGCTGTCAGTCCTGGTTGTAGCAGATGGAAATGGGTGTTGGGTGCTGGGATGCACCTGTCACAGCTGATCATTTACTGGTTCTCTATCTGGGGTTGGATGGAGTTGCCATTTGTTTCCTAGGATCCTCCTGCTTCTGACAGCTAGTGGTTATGGCGGCAGAATTATCACATGATAAACATCATGGTGGATGTATAAACAGAGGAAAGGGGGTGGCAACTGAAACACATTTGAAAGTTCTAACCATTTATGTTACCGTAGCCCAGGAAGGCATTTGGTGTGGTAAGGAATGCAGAGTCCCTGGGACAGTTTTCCTCCCCTCCAGCAAAGAAAATACTTACTTCCTCAGACCTTCAACAGCATTGGGGATCATTATTGTAAAATCTTTGGAATTTGATGAGCAAAAGTGGAATCTAGTTTTGATTCACGTTTTTGGATTGCCAGAAAGGCCCAGCATTGTTGCATAATTTTTACAGCCTATTTGTGTGTGTGTTTTGTGAATTGTCTGTCCTTTATTGTCCCATTTTTGATGGGGATGCTTGCTTTTTAACAATTATCCTATTAAATTTTGAAGAACTCTAATAAGTATAGCACTTTGTTTTCTATCATATATTACTAATATTTTTTCTCAGTTTCGTTTGTAATTTTATATTTATTATACTCTTACATATTTATTTTTATTAGCAAAACTCTAACCATCACTTCCTTCATTGTTTATGTCTTTGTTGTTATTTTCAGCAAGGCCTTCCAGGCCCTTGAATGATACAAGTATTCACCTATATATTTTCTTCAGTGTTCTTATGGGTTTTTTTTTTTTTTCCATTTAAAATTTTAAGCTCTCTGTGGGTACCTGGGTGGGGTGGCTCAGTTAAGTTCCTTATCTCTGAATCTAAAAAAAACAGTATTTTTGGAAAAGAAGAAATAAGACTGTGGGTGTTGTCCCATTGGCTTTTGATGTGAGCCCTGTGGAACCATAGGGCCAGGGCACCCTGGGGACATGACTGCTGCTGTGTGCAACCTTGTGTAAACAGGAGAGGTCACAGGGCTCTTGGGATACTATCTCATGGGTGGCTGTCTTGCTTGCTAACTTGGTAAAAATGTTGAGGTTTTAATTGTGTAGTGTTTGACTTAAGTCATACATCTTTAGGCTGTGAATGGTGCTTTTTATGAGTAACTGTTTAGAAATTATTGTTTTTACCAAATAAGTAAAACTTTCTTTTGCAAAAAAGGGGACATTTGCATTTTATAGGTGACTTCTCATGAATTACTTAAAAAAAATGTTTTTAAGTGTTTATTTATCTTTGAGAGAGAGAGAGAAGCAGAGTGCACATGGTAGAGGGGCAGAGAGAGAGGGAGACACAGAATCTTAAGCAGGCTCCAGGCTCTGAGCTGTCAGCACAGAGCCCGACATGAGGCTCAAACCCATGAACTGTGGGATCATGACCTGAGCTGAAGTCAGACACTCAACTGACTGAGCCACCCAGGCGCCGGAAATACTTATTTTTAAATGGGATTTGTTTTTAATTGGGAATCCGAGCTTGACCCTGTTTCATTAACCCCAGTGTCCATATGATCCGTGGACTCGGGGACTGATGTTTGCAATTTACTTCAGTGTGAGTGGCCCTGACAAACCAGAGTCAGGAAAATGTATGTGGTTGAACTTTTGGTGCAGTACTAGGTGTAGTGAAAAATACAGAGTTGTTTCAGTGTCACTGGGTCCCTAGCATGACGTTGTCCTGGAGCCAAGCAGCGGAGACATTTCACTGTTGGTTTTCTAAGACAACTCTAGCTTATCAATGGCAAAATTGAGGACAGAGGCAGTATGGATGATTGAAATCCACAGGAAATCTCAAACTCATTTTTAGCAGATGGTTTCTGTTCCCTTGCCATCAAATCTGCTTACCAGAACTGCTGACCATGTAGCAGAATTGACTGATTTGAATATCATCCCCCTTCACTTTTTCCTGCCTTCATTTAATGTTCCAGAGAAGGCACAGAGTAGGCTGGAAGAGCATGAGAAACGCTTGGGTTTTTCCACAATCTGGATAACTGCCTCCTGAATAATTAGAGATGGACTGTGCTTTGTTAGTTCTCTGTTATATAATGTCATTGTGAATGCTTCAAGCCATCCGGCAGTGTCCATTATCAGTAATATCCCTAATAAAAGGAAGGAAGTTAGTTGAGAGATGTCACGTTTTGCGGTTGCCTGTACATTCCTCTGCTTTCCAAGTCGGACTCTGGGTTTGACCTTTGGAATCTGGGAATAGTGTTAAGTTTTTACACACTAAACCCAATGATAGTGTCAGAATTGTTACGTTTGTGAAGGCTGATGCCTTGGTTCTTGGACTGCATGTATAATGTAAAGCCTTTTGACAAAATCATATCTAAGTATGGTTAGGTTTTTTTTTTTTTCCTCTGAAGCTAATTTTTTGTAAGGTTTCCTTGTGCTAGCCTCTTTCGGGTACTCACCATTTCATGGATTGTTTACTTGGCCATTTTTCTTCTTTTTATTTTAATGTGTATTTGTTATCAGGTGGAGTTCTTTTCTCATGGTTGTAGATGAATTTACTACATTGTCTAAATAGTTTCTGTCATCTGATTGGGGGTGCCTGGGTGGCTTAGTCGGTTAAGCATCTGATCTGACTCAACTTCAGCTGCTCAGGTCATGATCTTGTGGTTCATGGGTTTGAGCCCTGAGTGTGTTGGGCTTCATGCTTACAGTGTGGAACCTTCTTGGGATTCATATTCTCCCTCTCTCCCTCTCTCTCCCCCTCCCTTCCTCCCTCCCTCCCTCTCTTCCCCTCTCTCTGCCCCCCCCCCTGCTCAAACACACACTCCCAAAATAAATAAATAAAAATAAACTTGAAAAGTAAATAAATAAATAATATCTGTCATCTGATTTGTGGGGTGTGTGCGGGGGAGAAAATGTCTCCTCCATTAGACTATGCTGGCCACATTTTGTGTGTTAGTATCTGATGGCATCCAGATATCTTTGGTGTTGACTTTTACCACCTCAGCGCTAACATGAGGATGACCTCAGTGGTCTCTGTCCTTTCTTGCTGCAGTGTTTCCCAGGCACAGTATGGTAGATGATCACCTTTTCCACTTGGCTGAGGGAAGCACTGATACTTGGTAAGAAAGAACAGCCTTGTTAACACCAGTGTCTGGGAAATGGAGAAGAAGTCATGGGTGGCGGGCATTGTAAGACACAGTGCTGGAAAGCCCATCACTGTCTCATCTTGTATGTGGCAGTGGCTGAGGGCTGCGTCTCTCTCTCTGACAGCTGTGTTGGCGGTGACGTAGGCTGTACGTAAGGATCTCCCCACTTCATTTCTCAGTGCTCCTTATTTCTCAGCCCGCCCTTCCTTCCTTCCTTCCTTCCTTCCTTCCTTCCTTCCTTCCTTCCTTCCTTCCTTCCTTCCTTCCCTCCCTCCTTCCCTCCTTCCCTCCTTCCCTCCTTCCCTCCTTCCCTCCTTCCCTCCTGTAGGCTTCACACCCAGCACAGAGCCCAAACATGACACTTGAACTCACTTCTCTGAGATCAAGACCTGAGCTGGGATCAAGAGTCAGAAGCTTAACCGACTGAGCAACTCAGGCGCCCCCAGATCTTTCATTTAATTGTAAATCATTTAAGTCTACGGCCATATCACCCTGAACGTGCCCAATCTTGTCTAATTGTAAAACATTTAAAAAGTTTTCTTAGTTTCTTTGCGTATCATCTTAAGACTTTTCTAGAACAAATCAAAATATAAGTGAATATATAAGTAAGAGCATGGCCTTCTAAGTAAGATGGGTCTGGGCTTAAATCTCAACTCTAGCCCCTTGGATGAGTTCCTTAACCTTTAGGAAGCTTTAAAGTCTTTAGCAGTTAAAAAGTGGGGTTGCTGTGACTATTACATGAGCGGATGTTTGGGGGGCATTCATCAGCCCCCTCATACTGAGTCACAGAGCAGTTCTCTTGAGTGAGGCCCCTGAATCCCAGCCCAGTTTTCTAGGATTTCATTTTACTAAGTGTCAAGGAAATTTTATCTCTATTCTGAGGAATTTTAATCATAGTACCTTAGTTTGCCATATGAAGATTTTAGAAGGAAAGAAATAGTATATATAGGCTATTTGTATAGTGGTTACTGCTGTTAACTCAAAAATAGAAAATAGATTTTTCCAATAAAATATATTATAAATTTATTTTGCAGTATTTAAGATAGACAAACTACAAAATATAATTCTTTAGACACCTAGGTAGTCACTCCTAAGCCCCTGGTAGTTCCTTTCCTATCTATATACATTCCCCTTTCTGCCAGCAGGACCACTTGGCCTTAATTGGAAATTTATAAGCTTTTCTCTGTACTGTTAAAATATGCCTAAACTATATTCAGGATTTTAAATATTTTAAAACTTTAAATGGTGTTCTAAGCTATGTATTTTTCTAGATCTTTTTTTTACTCGAGGTTTGTGAGATTCATCCATTTTGAATGAATAGTTCTTAGAAGAGATATTTTCGTTGTATAATAATTCCATTATATGGATAGTCCTCAAAATATTTTTTCTGGTGATGCATGCTAATGGATTTTGGATTATGCTGTCTCCAAATTTTATGTTAAAAATTTGCTCCAGATATTCTTGTAAATGCAGGATACCCCCCCAGAGAAACCCACAGAGATCACACAGGAGTTGGATTGTACAACATACACTTCTACATCTTTTTTAGAATATTTATCAAAGTGGCTGGACCAATTTACACACCCACCAACAATGTATGAGTTCCTGTGGGTCAGCCTTCTGGCCCATGATACTGTTTGACTTCCTACTTCTCCCATTCTGTTGCTTTTAAAAAATGGCTGGGTGTGACATAGGATCTCATTGTAATTTAAGAGTATTTTCCTATTACTAAAATTGAGCATTTTTTCATGCGTATATTTCCTTCTTTGCAAGTTTCTTTTTCAAATCTTTTGCCCAACTTTCTTTTTGGTTGTCGTTTTTCCCTGATTGTTTTTAGAGGTTTTTGTTATGTTCTGGTTACTAATGCTTGCTTGTTTCCTGAGTTTTTGATTTTTTATCTTTTGGGCTCTCCCTTTTTCCCTTTTTATTAGTGTTTTTTGATTTTCCTTTAGTTTTTGGTGAATAGAAGTTTTAAATTTCAGAGGCAAATCGATCTCTTTGACAGTGATATATTTTGATGTGTAGTTATCTGTATGTTTTTGCAATGAAACATCATGCTGGCAAATTAATGTACTGTTCTAAGAGATCACAAAACAGAGCATTAAAAAAATCACTAGATATGTCACCCACTGTATCCATGACTGTACGTAATCTTCCATATATGTGTTTTATAACACAGACATACATTTTTTTTTAAATTTTAATTTAGAGGTCATTGGTTTGGGGAAATCATCACATGTGAAGGATTTGCTCTTGCCTAAGTGATCTTGTGATTTTGGAGAGGGTGTTTGGGTAGATTTTGGTCCCTCTCACGAGGTAATTACTCAGTTGTTATTTCTTGAATGAATTAACACGTAATTGAGTCTGCTGTTGACAACAGACAAGTTTGCTTAGAATAGACCAGTGGTTCTAAACCCTAGCTTAGCACCTGAGATTTTAAAAATGCTGATGCCTGGGACCCATCCTTAGAGATTGTGATTCTCTTGGTTTGAACTAGGACCCGGACATACATACATTTAATAAACCTCAGGTACTTGTAATGCAAAGCACATGAAAACTTCTAGATCAGAGACTGGCAGCAGGAATTTGAGGGGAGGGTCAGAACCACCTACTGGGCCCTGAAAGTTCTGAGCAGCAGAGTTGCCAGGAGATGCTCTAGGGTGACCAGAATCAAAGCAAGGGGAGGCCTGGAGGCTGATGTGAGGGCAGAGCCCATGGTGAGGGCCCCATGGCTGACAGAGACAGAAGGAAGCGTGTTAGATGTGTTGAGGGCAAGGGAGCCTGAGGAGTGGATGAGACAGGAGAGCAGAACGAGACAGGCACGTGCGTCCTCATAGTCCGTACTGGTGCCTTTTGGACTGAAAGCCAGAGGGCAGGCTTGGGCCTATTAAAAAGGCAAAAGTGATACACAACCTTTGCTTGCTCAGAGGAATAAAGAAAGAATTTGGCGGGGGAATGGAGGGTGGACAGGGAACACCTTGAGAGGATTCAGTACTAAAGTCAGAGGCAATGGGTCAGCAGGCACAGTTGATTAAGGGCATTTAAAAATGAGTCTTCCTGAGCCTACAGCTCCCTTTGGTAATGGAAATGGTCTTTACCAGGGAGTCGCCCCTCTCCATAGAAGTGAAGTCATATTTGCTTTGAGCTGTGCGTGTGTGTTCACCTGGGTGAACACTCAGTACTGATGATGGCAGGGAGGAAGGGATTCCAAATACGAAGTCATTGAAGTGGGGGAAGATTCAGACTTTGAGCTTGTTTTTTGGAAGGTGGAAGTTAAGGAAGCCCCACACAGTGGCCCAGACACTCACGAACACACACACTTGACTTTCTTCTTCTTAGTCCTGGCAGCCGCCCTGTTAGTATGGACAACCAGGACCCGAGCAGGGATTGGTGGAGACTGGATCATGTGTTTTTGCGAAATCAGAACCACACCCAGAAACTCGTGACAGAAAAGTGCAGTCGGAATTCTCTAAATTCTGGAGCATGATGGAAGAACATGGCCCTCGGCGTGCCAGGGGGGAAATGAAGTCTCAGTCCTGACTCCGCTACTTAAAATTTGTGTGATTTTTAGGCAGTGTGCTTCAGTTGCATTTATTTATTGAATACCTTATAGGTCCTGGGAAGAAATTGGTGAGGAAGACAGACTCTGTGTCCTCAGGAAACTCGGTTTTGCCAAGGAGAAAGGAGTGATACAGTAAATGCTATGCAGTAGGGGAGGGTGCTGAGGAGAGCAATCTGGGGGTGCCGGGGTGCAGCTGGGCTTGGACAGCCCTCATGGTGGGGGCATTTGAGCAGCTGTGCCTGGCAGGTGGGGCAGCAAGGGTTTTTTCCAGGTCAGCTGCTTTTCTTCCTGACTTCTCACTTGCTTCCTGTTTGGGGGAAGCTCTAAAACTCAAGGGCAGGTTCTCTAGCAAACCTCCCGAAGCTGCAAATACCTTGCAGTGTGGCAGTCAGCTGCGGGGAACATGGTGCAGGGACGGGCAAATTAGCCAGCCTCAACTGCCTTGATTTCTCTCCCGATTTTGTCTTTCATCTGCCTGACCTGCACCAGCTGGTTTGCATCTTGGAGTTGCCTCTCCATTGAAACGAGGCCAGGCTTTGGGGGGGTTTTTTGGTCCGTTTTTTTTTTTTTTTTTTTTTTTTTTTTGGTTCATCGTGACATATTTTTCCCACTTGTTTTCAGTGCTCTAGTTCCTACTCATGGCAGCGTCTTTGTTTTGGTTTTGCTAAATCTGTTCTTATCTATCCAGAAAGTAGACAAACCAGATGTTTGATTTTTTGTTTTCCCGAGTCCTAAATCTGTGTGAATTCTTCACTCAGAAACCTACAGTGTGGTTGGTGCCTACAGGTAAAAAAAGCAAGGGGTGGGGAGGGGCGCATTCCTTCCGGGATCCTCTAAGGGACTGAACCCAGCCCTCCCAGTCTAAAGTTTCTCCGCTGTTGTACCTTTGTGACCTGGCCTCCATTCCTTTGATTCTCTTGTCCCCTATGTCTGGAATTTCTTCTCCCAACACAGTCTTAACATCCTCCTGTTTTTCATGACCTGCTTGCCTCCTTGATCCCTCTGCCCTAAAACCAGAAGTACTTTTTCCTTTCTCTTAGCTTCAAAGTTTGAGGGAAAAATCTATCAACCAGAATTCTGTATCTCATTAAACTGTCAGACAAAAGCGAGCGATAGACATGTGGAGACCAACAGAGACTCGAGTTTGCCACTCACACACCCTTTCCATTCACAATGAAAAGATACAGTCAGGGGCCAACCGTGTGAGTTTGAGATTAATTTAAGTGAAAGTATTTACACGACAGAATCAGCAAATGCTACAAATAGGGCTTTTTTTTTCCCCCCCTAGAGAGCCAACTTTTCTGTGAATTGGTTAGCCTGCTGCATGTATTTGCATGTGTTTGTTACCATGTGTGGACGTGTGTGCACACAAGTGTTTGACACGTGGTAAACACTAGATGGTTAAATCTGCACTCTCGGTCAGCATTCCTTCCTCCCTGGGCCTTTGGGGAAAGCAGTGTGGTCAGAGCAGCTAGGAAGTGTCTCTCTTCGCATTCTTGTCTCATCCTCTTCTCCTCCTGGGTGCTGGCATTATGCTACCTGTGACCCCCTCCTTTGCTTGCTTTGTGGCCTTGGCAGACTTCTTGACTGCCTGGACTCAGAACTAATACACTAACTGAGGATGTGTGCCTCTGTGCTTGCTCAGAGTTCACTCTTTGAAGTGGAGCATCTTGGCTCAGTTACAGAGTCATCAGTATGTGGTCTCCTGTTGATGTTCATAAATACCCTTTGACAAACTGGTGAAATGTAGGCAGTAAGGCTCCCATGTTAAAAACAGAACTCTGCAAACTGGTGCGCCTGTGAATATGCCTGCCGCGTGTTTACCTCTGCTGGTCGCTGCCTTGCGCCCGCCCTCAGAGCCAGCAAGGAGACCTTCTACCGTTCTGTTGGGCTAGCTGACCTGGCTTGGACACAGAGGCCAAGGTCAGATGACTGGGAGCACAGACTAAGAAGGAAAAGGCAAGCCAAGAGACAGGAAGCTAAGTGTAGGTCAGGACTGAGGGAGCTGGTAACCCAAGGCCCTCAGCTGGTGTTGGAGGTGGAGTGTGCTACAGTGAAGTAGGGCTGGGAGGAGGTGGGTAGAGATGTGACAGGCAGGGGTCTTGAAGACGGTCAACCAAACTTGCACCACTTCTCCTGGGCCCTGCCTCAGATGGCAGCTTCCTGCTGAGCTGGGTTAGGCCGAGGTTAAAATGTTGGATGCAGGCCAGGGACTCTTGGGGCCATAGAAGAAGACGGTAGGGTCTTTCCTGTCATGGCAGGAAAAGGATATGTTCTAGGTCGAGTGTCGATTCGAAAATTATGTACTGTTACTCAGTGACCATTGCCTGTCTCCCCCTAAGGTCACTCCTGTGAAAGTGACTAGCAGAGTCACTAGCAGAGAGAGGGGGGCTTGAGGAGTGTTCCCATCATCTTGTGATGTTCTCTTGGCAAAGTTGAAAAAGGCCTATATAACCTGTACCCCTTTGCTTCCTTAGATTTCCCACCTCCTTACGGTGAAGTGGGACCATGTGACCAGGTCTGGCCGCTGGGCTGAGGGAAGGCAGTGTGTGTAACTTACAGGCTGAGACCTTAAAAACCCATGCCCGAGTCTCCTGTGACTTTCCCCCTGCCTTTCTCTTGGCCTGGACTGCTAAGTAACCACAAGGAGGAATTGCCTTGGAAGGTCGCCTCACACCATAGTGAATTTGGTATGAATAAAAAAATAAACCTTTATAATATTAGGCCACTGAGATTTTGGGTCTCTTTGATACCACAGTATAATCTAGCCTATTGTAATTCACATGGCTAAAATAATGAAATGGATTTTGAGAATTAAATGAGAAAATACTGTTAAGCTCCTACCACTGTACCAAACATGTAAGTCATTTTAACATGTCAGTTTATCAGCCTTCTCAACCCTGGGCCTGTTACCTCATTAGCGCCAAAAATAAATAAAGCGATAAAGTAATAGTTACCTCCCCAAAATAAAAGAAATAAAATACATGAAAAATTTTACCTCATGCCAATGAAGTAATAAGCTTCAGGGGTTTTTCCTTCCCTCTTCTTCTGAGTTGTGATCAGAAGTCATTGAGAACGTCTTTGTCCTCCTTTAGAACACTTCTTCCTCTACGTTCAAATCTTGCAGTCCCCTGGAGGTAACATACTGAGCTTATTTGATAGTTCCAGCAAAAGCATCGTATTTTCTAAAGACATAAAATGCATGGCAGAAAGGATCATAGTTTAAAAGATTTGCCAGTGTTGACAATAATGCAAAGACTGTATTTCAGAATTACTCCAAATGAGTCATTATTTCCTTACCTATAAAGAAAATGTAATTGACTTTCTTTTTAATGTTGATATTAAAAACCCACAAATGCCACCTCTCAGGGCTTTTATCCCACCAAGAGACCTATGTAAAAAAGTGACTTGACCTGTGTCATGTCTAAATTCAGTAACATAAAAAGCTGAAATGTAATTGGGTCCTCTGGGCCTAAATGAATAGGAGACAATAATGAGAATAATTTCCTTGAAGAGAATCTAGTCATTTGTGTGCCAACAGTCATTACACTGTTCCACAGGATTTGTTCTGGAGAGATTTCATCAGGAATATATTGTGAGCTCTTAGTCAACAGAGGAAAAAAAAAAAAAAAAGCAAGCTATCTATGTAAGTACTTCATGCACATGGTGGTTATTTACAAAGTTATACAGAAATGAATGGGTTATGGGGCACCTGGGTGGCTCATTCGGTTAAGCGTCTGACTTCAGCTCGTCTGACTTCATGATCTCGCGGTCTGTGAGTTCAAGCCCTGCATTGTGCTCTTTGCTGACAGCTCAGCGCCTGGAACCTACTTCTGATTCTGTGTCTCCCACTCTCTCTGCCCTCCCCTGCTCATGCTCTGTCTCCCCAATCTCAAAAATGAATAAATGTTAAAAAAAAAAAAAAAAGAAATGTATGGGTAGAGAGTGAATTATTTTTTTGGATGGTCTGTGCCCTTCCAGCAAGGATCCTTCTCCCTATCCCTTAGCCTTCCAAAGTGAGTCACTTCTTATTTTATTCCTTTCAAACTTTATACTACTTATTTCATTTATTTTCTGCCCCTGGATGACCACTTTGGGAGCCAGTTTTGCTGGAGAAACCATTCACAGGTGGCCTGTTGGAGGAGAGCTTACATATGTGGTGGGTGCAGTGAATCCAAAAGAGGGCACAGAGACCGTGAAGAGATACCCTAGATTATCAGTCAAATTTATCTTACCGTACCAAATTGGTTTTGCTTCTTAATTATTAGCTTTAAAATAAAATTCTAGCAGTTACACTGCTTTTGAAGGGCCATGTCTGGTTCAGACAAAAACTTTTTATTTATTTTTTAATATTTTTTTTTAGTGCTTATTTTTGAGAGAGAGCAAGAGAAAAAGTGTAAATGAGGGTGGGCAGAAAGAGAGGAAGACACAGAATCTGAAGCAGGCTCCAGGCTCTGAGCTGTCAGCACAGAGCCTGATGTGGGCTTGAACTCACGAACCACAGATTGTGACCTGAGCCAAAGTTGGTCGCTTAACCAACTGAGCCATCCCGGTGGCCCCTAAAAACTTTTTAGGGTAGAGCTGGGTGGCCGGTGGGATGCAGAGTCCTAGTGACACAGGAGGTCTGGTGCTGGTCCTTTTTCAATGGAGTCATTCTTGGGGCTGTGCATATATGCTGGGTCTGCTACCAGCAGTAACGCTTTGCAGTATATTGTTTTGTCTAAAGGGAAGAAGCATGAGGTCTCATGTTCTTTGACCTGAAGGTAGCAGCAAAACATGGAAGGAACTTGTTACTGGTCCATGGGTTCCGGGACTTGAGGCCCTGGGCTGTTATGAGTTGTGCCAGGCCTATTGGATGGACCCACTGTCCAGAAGCTGCCTTTCCAAGCGGAACCTACTACAGAGGACCAAGAACCTCACTTGAGCCGTCATCTGAGGGCTTTGAGTTTTATGCTGGCTAGTTTGGTAAAAGACCAAAGCCCCCCAGCAGCTTTGCTTCATGCAATGATGCTAGGGTTGAGGGATCAACTTTAAAGAGAAAAGTGTGAACAGTTCAGTCATGTTTTGGAGAAGATACAGACCATGCCCACCAGGAATCAAGCATGGAGGAAAAGGAAGAAAGGAGAAAGGGAAACTTTTAGTTTTCAAAATTATAGCCTAATGAGAGCTCTGCTGTTATTAACTGATAAAGCCTTGTCTCGGTCCTTGGTTTATTACTGAGTTATTTCCCGCCCTGTGGATTTTTATGCTTGCTGAAGGTGTTCCATAGGATTGACAGGGACCGAACTAGTGTGTAGACTGCAGGATAAACTTCCAAGTGGTGGCACAATGACTACACCTTCTTGGAGAAAAACAAAATTGGATCCATAGAGGTGAGGCCAAGACCCTTGGTCCAGTAATCTAGAGAAAAATCCCTCTTAGAAATCCAAACACAGTAATTAAAGACAAATATTTGCTCTATGCTTACAGCTGAAGCAGTGAGATGGCTTTGGCCGCTGAACACCTAAGCTCATTCCTGGAGTGAGTCACGGTTTGCCTCTTGGCGTGCTATGGGGTTCCTTAGTTGATTTGAAGAGGTCCAATTGAAATGAGTTTATTCATGGTAAACATGGGCAAGAATAAGCTGTTTATTCCTCATATAAAATGAAGATAAGGAAATGAAGATCTAAATAAAGGAACAGATCTTAAAACCATAGAGATGTTGTAGTTCTCACATTTAAGAAAAACCTGTACTCAAGATTTCAGAATAATAATTGTCTAGCATGGTGCCGAGCACATAGTAGGTGCTCAGAAAATAATGTTTTTCTCCCATAAAACGGTACTTGTTTATTATAAAAACCCATACTTAAAAACAACCTGAAATCCACTACTTCATATTTGATGCTATCCCTCCAAGACATTTTCAGCAGGTATAAATGTATATATTCTTACACAAAACCAGGATTATGCTGTGTATGATGTTTTATTTTCTCCATGTCAGTAAACTGAATCCTTACGGTTAGGGTCTATAAAGTGGCATAAGGTAATATTCTGAGGAAGGAAGAATTCGTCACTCCTGGTAGTTTGACTCGACACATCTCATGTTTTGTCCTTTATTCAGCAGGTTTCTTCTGCGGAGGTACGCATTGGGCCCATGAGACTGACGCAGGATCCTATTCAGGTATGCCTCCATTACTCAGCTGGGGCTTTGTTCCTGGAGGGGCTCTTTCAGTATTACAGCACGTAGCCATCCTTGCCCCTCCAAACACACCTGTACATGCATACAGACTGTGTATATATGTCTTTGTGAAACTGCTGACTTTTCATAATGTCATACTTGAGGAATCAAATTGTTTGCTTGAGGATTTAAACACTGCCCCGCCTTGAGTATAAATACAGGAGGTAGGTTGCGTGGTGGGTTGGGAGGGAGGACAACTCTCACTAAAAACGTGGACTGCTCACACCCTGCAGCAGTCAGAAAGGGAAGAAGCTATGTGTAGCAAGCGTCAGGGCTTTTGCCATGAGCCACAGGTGGATGTGAATCTTGGCTCTACCAGCCAGGTCACTAAGCTATGTGACCTTGCTTATATTGCTTGACTTCTCTACCCAGTGCCCTGTCTGTAGAGATGATAATTCCCCTCTCTCATGGGGAATTAGGGGTTAAATTAAATGGCACTGAGTGCCTAGAAGACTGTTTGGCTGTAGAGGTCTCAGTAAATGACAACTATTGTTGGCTGGGAAGAAAAGATGACAGGAGGCTCCTCTTTCTTGTCCCCTGTGTCTTGAGCCATGTGTTCGTCTGGACTCTTTAGCACTGAGCGAGCTCCAGGAAGAGAAGGCCCAGGGTCTATGGCATTCACCTGACTCTAAAAATGGCAGCAGCTTTGCAGTCATCCTCCCCACAGCCCTCAGGGTCTATTGGCCACTTCAGAGGAACATGGGTGGAGGGATTGGTACCCTTTTAAACCAACAGTGGTTATTGTTAAATCTCCATCTGCATACACATCTTCCCGATAGGCCTAAATGAGCAAGCCTTCTCCCTATAAAAAAGTAGCTTGTTAACACCTGGAAGCTTGTGCATTGGGAAAATTACTTGGGAAAAGTGCATAATGCAGAAAAAAAAAATGTAAGCAAACCAAACATGTAGATGAAAGTGAAAAACCAAACAAGGAAATGTACTGTTTGATTTATGAGCAAATGGAAAAGAAAATAATGTTTTATTGTTGCTTAGGAAAGGAAATACAAATCTAGGGAAAGGAAAAAAACAAAAGGAAGATATTTAGCTTGGGAAAATTGGATGAAAACAAATTTAGGAGTAGAGAGAGAAAAAAGAATTTACTAAAATAAACATAAGCCACAACTATCTGTATAGAATACAAACAAGTGGAAAATTCCAGTCATCATTCTAGGGGCGTGTACTTTGTGCTCCATTTTGAATAAAGGCAATGACAAAGGATCTAATAATGGTGTTTATTCCCAAAGCAATTTCCAGAATGTTCCTTGAGATTAGTATAGTTTTGGAACAATTAGTTTAATTTACCTTAATTTTTCCTCTCTGTTGTACTGGAAATTAATGATCATACTAAGGATGTCTCGACTTTTAAAAACATAATTTGTCAAATTGTAAAGTATTTCAAATACTCACTAAAGTACATGAGTATAGCTGTACCCCTTTTATTGAATATTAACATTATACTTTCTCTGTTTGAGTTTGTTCTCCAGAAATTAAAGATTACCCTTAATTATCTTTCTGTATTGCTCCCCTCCAATCCTCACCTCCCTAAAAGTAACCACTCTTTGGAAATTGATTATGCTAGGTGTTTGTATATTTATTCTACATATGTGTGTGTCCATTCATAATAATTACTTTGCTTTTGAATATTTTAAAGCTTTATTTCAAAGGGGTCAGGCTATAGGTATCATTCTGAAATTTTTCTTCATTCATCATCTTTTGATGTCGTGTGTAAGAATCAGTTGTCCAATCTGAGGTCACAAAGATTGATTGCTTTGGTTTTTTCTAGGAGTTTTACCTCCTAAATTTAGCTCTATGGTTCTTCTGAGTTAATTTTTGTATATGATTTGAGGTAGGGCTTCATTCTTTTACATGTGGATATTGAGTTGTCACAGCACCACTTGTTAAAAAGAATATTCTTTCCCCCATTGAATTGTCTTGGCACCTTTGTCAAAAATGAACTGACCATAAGTGTGAAGGTTTATTTTCTGTATTCTCAATTCTGTTCCATTGGTATGTATGTTTGTCCTGTGCCAGTACCACACTATCTTGATTACTGTGCTGTGTGGTGTGAGTCCCCTAAATGATTGCAAATCATACAACAGATTATAAATCTGGTTTTGGGTATTGCAACATTAACAATTTTGTCTCCCAGTTCATTAATACGATGTTTTTATTTATTTAGATTTTCTTTAACCTCTTTTAACAGTGTTTTATAGTGTATGTCTTTGGTATTTTAAATTTATTGTGTGATACTATGGTAAATGGAATTATTTCCTTAATTTCATTTTTGCATTATTCATTACTAGTATATAGAAATAAAATGTATTTTTGTTTATCTTGTATTTTACAACCTTGCTGAGCTCCTTCATTAGCTCTTGGAGTTTTTTATGGGTTCTTGAGGATTGTCTATATACAGGGTCAGGCCGTTACTTCTTCCTTTCCAATCGGAATGCCTTTTGTTTCATTTTATTTGCCTCTTTGTCTTGTTAGAAACTCCAAAATAATGGTGTGTTTAATTTTGTAAGAGACTTCGATATTTCTTCTCAAAGTGGGTTGTACTGTTTTATATTCCTACACACACTATGAGAGTTCTGGTTATTCCAAATCCGTGGTAATGACTCGTGTTTCAGTCTTCTAATTTTAGCTAATTATCTTATGGTGAATTAAATTTCTATTCCTCCATGACTAGTAATGTTGAGAATTTTATTGGCTTATTGGCAATTCTTTTATCTTTTGTGAATGTTTGGTTAAGTCTTATTTTTAATTGGATTGACTTTTTATTAATGTCCATTTATTTTTGAGAGAGATAGAGCGCCCAAGTAGGGAAGGAGCAGAGAGAGAGGGAGACAGAGGATCTGAAGCAGTCTCTACACTGACAGCAGAGAGCCCAATGCAGGGCTTGAACCCATGAATCCTGAGATCGTGACCTGAGCTAAAGTCAAACACTTAACTGACTGAGCCATCCAGTCACCCCAATTAGATTGACTTCTAAAACATTACTGAATTGTAGTTCATTATATATTCTTATTACAAGTCCTTTGTCAGATTTTGAGAATATTGGAGGAGTTAAGACAGCAGAGTAGTAGGAGGACCCTGTGCTTGCCTTATCCCTCAAACACAGCTAGATAAATATTAAATCATTCTGAATACCCATGAAATGGATCTGAGGACTGAAAGAACAAACTGTACAACTAGAAGGAGAAAAGAGGCCACACTGTGGAATGGAGAGGATATGTGATTTGGGGGAGAAAAGAATCACCAGTGCTGCAGAGGGGAGGGATCCCTGATGAGGGAGGGAGGGAGAGGGAGAGAGTAAGAGAGAGAGGGAGGGAGAGAGAGGGACAGAAAGAACAGAGGGCATGGCATTGCACAAGAAAAGTACTTCCCTAAAACCGTTGGCAGGCAAAACGAAAGGGGCTGATGATTGCAAGTTTTTACAAGCCACGGAGCTCAAAGACTAAAGTTTTAGAAGTCTATGACATTGCTGGGTGGAGCCTGGTGGGCATAGTGGTGCTTCTATGGATAAGGAGGGCAGAGGGCCCAGAAGTGAACAGAATGGGCTCAGGATCCCTTGAGTCGCACTGGGAGAGACAGTTCCCCTTCCTGGAGTGCATTTGGGAGAGGTGGCACTGCCTCTCCAGGGACCACAGAGCTAGTGGGTGCCGTTGAACTGCCCCATTTATTAGCATACAATCAGAGACACCTGCTGAGGGCAGCTAATTGGATGCCAGCCTTTTGCTTCACTTTACCATACACTCCAAGCCCCTTTGCGTTCATGTGATTGCCCTTCTGGGGCAAATGGGCACGAGCCACAGTGCAGCAAGACCCTCCCTCAGAGGATCAACACAGGTCTGTGCTGTGCCCTGTCCCTAAGATTTGGAGATATGAAACACATCTGGCATGCCTGATGTAAAACACAGGAGCACTGCACTGCTGGGTGGGCAGATGGCTTGGACCAGGTTGAAGGCAGGGATCTGATAGATGTCTGCAGCAAATTAGAGGAGATTGTTCACTCTTCTGTGAGGGCTTCCTGAAGAGTAGCGGGCATGAACTCTCCTCTCTGGGAGGAGAGAGCCAGCTGATGCCATTTTTACCCCTGCCCATTAGTATGGATTGACTTCAGTGAGTAGCATGGAGGCTTGAACTATTTACACCAAGCCTCATCCCCTGCTCTCCACAGGTGTTTGTGAACTAGGGCCTGAGAGAGCAGCTGCGGGCCCCAACCCCAGAAGATCTTTACAAACCCCTGCGTGCACCAAATCTGATCGTAGAGTGCTAAAAGCTTCAGCTCTGGGGGAAATAGGATCTACCTTTTTGTAATAAGCAGACCAAAGCACACTTCGTTAAAACTTGCCACACAATGGACAAGGTCCGGACAATTCTTATGCAGGCAAAGAGAAACTGTGCAGAGGACTGACCAGAGGGAAAGTGCAGCCAAAACACAATAGTGGAGTGCACACAGTATCCACCAGAAACACTTCCTGAAGCGGACAGTATAGGACTTCTTCTTAATATAGACATTACTCTCAGGAGCAGGAAACATAATAGGTTTTCCTAACACACAGAAGACAGAGACCCAGATACAATACCAAGGTGGAGGAATTCACCCCAAAATAAAGAACAAAAGAGGTCATAGCCAGGGATCGAATCAAAACACATGTAATATGCCTGAACCAGAATTTAAACCAATAGTCATACACTATTGGTTTGAGAAAAGCAATAGAAGACCCCAGTATAATTAAGGTACAAAACCGACTGAATGTAATGACTACAAGGATGGAAGAAACAGAGGAATGAATAAATGATATAGAAGATAAAATTATGGAAAACAATGAAGCTGAAAAGAAGAGGGAAAGAAGAATACTGGATCACGAATGTAGACTTAAAGAACTCAATAACCCCATAAAGTGTAATACCATTTGTTAGAAGAAGAGGGGTGGGAGAAGGGGGCAGAAAGTTTATTTGAGCAAATTATAGCTGAAGGCTAACCTCATCTGGGGAAGGAAACGGGCATCCAAATCCAGGAGGTTCAGAGAACTCCCATCAAAATCAACAAAAGAAGGCCAACACCAAGACTTATCATAGTAAAATTTGAAAAATACAGAGAGGAAAAGAAAGCAGCAAGGGAAAACAAATCCCCAACCTAAAAGGAAAGACTAATAAGATTTGCAGCAGATCTCTCCAGAGAAATTTGGCAGACCAAAAGGGAGTGGAATGATATATTCAAGTTGCTGAATGGGAAAAATATGCATTCAAGAACATTTTATCCAGCAAGGCTGTCTGTCATTCAGAATAGAAGAAGAAATAAAGAGTTTCCCAGACAAACAAAAACTAAAAGAGTTCTTGACCACTAAACCAGCCTTACAAGAAATATTAAAGGGGACTCTTTGGGAAAGAAAAACCAAAAGCAACAAAGACTAGAAAGGAACAGAAAATCTCCAGAAACAATGACTTTACTGGTAATACAATGGCACTACATTCATATCTATCAATAATAGATACTGCTGTGTAAGTGGACTAAATGTTCCAATCAAAAGACATAGGGTATCAGAATGGATAAGAAAACAAGATCTATCTATATGCTGCCCACAGCAGACTCATTTTAGACCTAAAGACACCTGCAGATTGAAAATGAGGGGATGAAGAACCATTTATCATACTAAAGAACATCAAAAGAAAGCCAGAGTCGCCATACTTAAGCTAGATTTTAAACCAAAGACTATAACAAGAGATGAAAAAGGGCACTATATCATAATAAAGGGGGTCTATTCAACAGATCTATTATAAATATTTATGCCCCCAACTTGAAAGTACCCAAATACATAAATCAGTTAATAACAAACATAAACTCATTGATAACAATACAATAATAGTAACGGACTTTAATACCCCACTTAGAGCAATGAACAGATCATCTAAGTATAAAATCAACCAGGATACAATGGCTTTGAATGACACACTGGACCAGATAGGCAACCAATATATTCAGCATATTCCATCCTAAAGCAGCAGGATACACATCTCCAGAACAGATCACGTACTGGGTCATAAATCAGTCCTTAACAAGTACAAAAAGATTTGAGATCGTACCTTGCATGTTTTCAGACCACCGCACTATGAAACTTGAAGTCTACCACAGGAAAAAAAAAAAAAAAAAAAAAGGAAAGACTGCAAAGACATGGAGGTTAAAGGACATCCTACTGAAGAATGAATGGGTTAATGAGGAAATTAAAGACAAAATAAAAAAGTACATGAAAGTGAATGAAAATGAAAACACGATAGTCCAAAATCTTTGGGATGCAGCAAAAGTAGTCCTAAGGGGGAAGTATATAGCAATACAAGCCTACCTCAAGAAGCAGGAGAACTCTCAAATACACAATCTAATCTTACACCTAAAGGAGCTAGAAAAGGAAAAGTAAATGAAGCCTAAAGCCAGCAGAAGAAGGAAAATAATAAAGATTACAGTGGACATAAATGATATAGAAACAAAAGGCAGTAGAACAGATGAATGAAACTAGGAGCTGGTTCTTTGAAAGAATTAGTAATAATGATAAACCCCTAGCCAGACTTATCAAAAAGAAAAGGAAAGGACCCAAATATATAAAACCACGAATGAAATAGATCACAGCCAACACCACAGAAATACAAATAATTATAAGAGAATATTATGAAAAGTTATATGCCAACAAATTGGGCCATCTGGACGAAATGGATAAATTCCTAGAAACATATAAACTACCAAAACTGGAACAGGAAGAAATAGAAAATTTGAACAGACCCATAACCATCAAAGAAATTGAATCAGTAATCAAAAATCTCCCAACAAACAAAAGTCCAGGGCCAGATGGCTTCCCAGGGGAGTTCTACCAGACATTTAGAGACTAGTTAATACCTGTTCTCAAACTGTCCCAAAAAATAGAAATGGAAGGAAAACTTCCAAATTCATTCTATGAGGCCAGCAGTACCTTGATTCCAAAACCAAACACACCACTAAAAAGGAGAAAAACAGACCAATATCCCTGATGAACTTAGTTGCAGAAATTCTCAACAAAATACCAGCATATCGAATCCATTAGTACATTAAAAGAATTATTCAGCATGAAAAAGTGGGGTTTATTCCTGGGCTGCAAGGATGGTTCAATATCTGCAAATCAATCAATGTGATACACCACCTTAATAAAAGGAAGGATAAGAACCATATAATCCTGCCAATAGATGCAAAAAAGCATTTGACAAAATACAGCATCCACTCTTGATAAAAATTCTCAACAGAGTAGGGATAGAGGGAATATACCTCAACATCATGAAAGCTGGATAAGAAAACCCACAGCTAACATCATCCTTAATGGGGAAAAACTGAGAGCTTTCACTCTAAGGTCAGGAACAAGACCAGGATGTCCACTCTCACCATTGTTGTTTACCATAGTACTAGAAGTCCTAGCATCAGCAATCAGACAACAAAAAGAAGTAAAATGCACCCAGGTTTCCAGGGGAAAAGTCAAACTTTCACTGTTCACAGATAACGATACTCTGTGTAGAAAACCCAAAGTTTCCATCAAAAAATTGCTAGAACTGATAAATTCAGCAAATTCACTGAATACAAAATGAATGTACAGAAATCTGTTACATTTCTGTATATCAATAATGAAGCAGGAGGAAAAGAAATCAAAGAATCTGTCCAATTTACAATTGCACCGAAAACCATAAGTGACCTAGGAATAAACCTAACAAAAGAGATAAAAGATCTGTACTCCGGAAACTGTGGAACACTTACAAGAAAAATTGAAGAGGAAACAAAGAAATGGAAAAATATTCCATGCTCATGCATTGGAAGGACAAATATGGTTAAAATATTGATACTACCCAAATCAATCTACACTTGAAATGCAGTCCCTATCAAAATACAACCAATATTTTTCACAGAGCTAGAACAAACATTTCTAAAATTTGTATGGAACCACAAAAGATCGTGAATAGCCAAAGCAACCTTGAAAGAGAAGAGCAAAGCTGGAGGCATCAGAATTCCAGACTTCAAGCTCTGTTTCAAAGATACAGTCATCAAGACAGTATGGTACTGGCATAAAAACAGACACATAGATCCATGAAACAGAACAGAGAACCCAGAAGTGGATGCACAACTATATGGTCAGCTAATCTTTGACAAAGCAGGAAAGAAAATCCAATGGAAAAAAAAGTCTCTTCAACAAATGGTACTGGGAAAACTGGATGACAACATGCAGAAGAATGAAAACTGGACCACTTTCTTATACCATACACAAAAATAAATTCAAAATGGATGAAAGACCTAAATGTGAGACAGAAAACCATAATAATCCTAGAGAAGAACACAGGGAATAACCTCTTTCACTTTTGCCATAGCAACTTCTTGCTAGACGTGTGTCTGGAGGTAAGGTAAACAAAAGCAAACCTGAAATTTTGAGACTTTATCAAGGTAAGAAGCTTCGGCACAGCGAAGAAGATAATTGAGAAAACTAAAAGGCAGCCTATGAATGGGGGAAGATATTTGCAAATGACCTAATAAAAGGTTATGATCCCAAATTTGTACTTATCAAGCTCAACACCCAAAAAACAAATGATGGGGAGTTAAGAAATGGGAAGAAGACACGAATAGACATTTTTCCACAGACTTCCAGATGACTAACAGACACATGAAAAGATGCTCAGTATCACTCATCTTCAGGGAAATGCACATCAAAACCACAATGAGAAAAGCACGTCACACCTGTCAGAATGGCTTAAAATTACCAACACAGGAAATTAGAGGTGTTGGCGAGGATGTGAGAAAGTTGGTGGGAATGTAAACTGGTGCAGCCACTGTGGAGAAAAGTATGAGGTTCCTCAGAAACTCAAAATAGAGATACCCTATGACCCAGCAATTGCATGATTAGGCATTTACCCAGAAGATATAAAAACACTGATTTGAAGGGGCACATACACCCTGATGTTTATAGCAGCATTATCAGTATTAGCCAAATTATGGAAAGAGCTCAAACGTCCATCAACTGATGAATGAGTAAAGAAGTGGAATTTATATACAATGGAATGTTATTCAGCCATCAAAAAGAATGAAATATTGCCATTTGCAACGACGTGGATGGAGCAGGAGTATATTAAGCTAAGCAAAATAAATCAATCAGAGAAAGATAAATATCATATGAGTTCACTCATGTGGAATTCAATAAACAAAAATGAACATGGGGAAGGGAAAAGGAAAAAAAAGACAGGGAGGCAAACCATAAGACACTCTTAACTATAAAGAACAAACTGAGGGTTGCTGGAGGGGAAGTGGGGGGATGGGCTAAATGGGTGATGGGTGTTAAGAAAGGCACCTGTTGTGACAAGTACTGGGTGTTGTATGTAAGTGAAGAATCACTAAATTCCACTCCTGAAACCAATATTAAACTATATGTTAGCTCTACTGAATTTAAATAAAACCTTTAAAATAAAAAAAATGGATTTTGTGAATATTTTCTTCCAGGCTGATTTTTCTATTCATCTTCTTAACTTTGGCTTTTGAGCAAAATTTAATTTTGATGTAGCTTAAGTTATTTCTTTTATAGTTATTACATTCTGTATTCTAAAAGTCTTTACCTACTCCCAGTTCTAGATGATAATTTCTTAGAGAAATTATCAGAGAGAGACAGAGACAGAGTACGAGCAGGGTAGGGGCAGAGAGAGAGAGAGAGAGAGAGACAGAGAGACAGAGAGACAGAGAGAGAGAGAGAGAGAGAGAGAGAGAGAGAGAGAGAGAATATATATCTGCAGTAGGCTTCAGGCTCTGAGCTGTCATCACAGAGCCCAGTGCAGGGCTCAAACTCACGAACAGTGAGATCATGACCTGAACCAAAGTCGGATGCCTGACTGACTGAGCTATCCAGACGCCCCTTGAGTAATTTTTTAATATGCATGTTTGGTGGTCAGATTTTTATAACAGAGTCTCAAATATACTGTATTTCTGTCATCTCAGACATGATCTAGTCCTTGGTAGTATTAAAATTCCCATAAACAGCTCTATACTCCACTACTGAAAAACAGTGGTCTCTAATTTTGGATTTATTTTTAACTGCTACTCGTAAACTATGAAATAACGAAATGAATACAGTGAACTCATCACTCAGGGCAAGAGCTGGAATGTTTCCAGTGCTACTGTGTTTGCTGCTTGATTCCCATCACATGAGTTTGGCCCTAGATGCCTGCAGATGCAAGTGGTCAGGAGTCCCTCTCTGAGTGAGGTACACAGTAATCAAGAGATTGTTTTTAAAAAGATAACACCCTCAACTGAGAGCTAACGTGTCATTCCCGCTTGGTCTGATTGAAACATACTTTCATTGATCCCTTCGGAAACCAGCTCCAGAGCACCTGTATGTTCAAGGCTCTGTCATAGGTGCTACAGTGGAAGACAAGTGTGCTCAGTCAGTTCTATCATTTGTAACGCTCCAGCTTAAGGGACAGTTATATCTAGTGAAGTGTTTTTGTGCTTCTGCTACTGATAATGTGACTGTCTTAGAAAAATCATACTATGTCCAGTGCCTTCGTATTCGTTTGTTTTTTTCCCCCCTGCCTTCCCCCTCCTCCAACTTGGGGAAGAATATCTATTTTTACTTCACTGGCATGCTGCAAATGTTAAAGAGCTGGATCCGCCAGAGTCCTTAGGGCATGGGAGGAACTTGCTTGATGAGAATACTTCAGGATGTGGTTGCTTTTTGGGTGCATTTCTCAGTTCACTGGGGGAAACTTGCTCCCATGTCACGACATGTAACATGGAGCTCTGCATGCCCTGCATGAGCTGTCAGGAGCAGTGTGAGAAGTGGAATGGGTGGAAGTGTTGGGGCGAAGTGCAGCATGGTATCATAGAGGACGTCTCTCCTGGGGGGAGTGGCTGGGACTGATACTAAAAGTCCTGTTGTCCAGTCTTGGCAAGAAAATTAAAAGTAGGAGAAATATTTTGAGGCAGGAGATTCATATCAGCATTTCAAAATGAGTGGCCTTTGCTTCATCACTGCCTTGAGGATATTTACTTGTTCAGTATGTAGAATTGGCAGGTTTCTGCTTACGGTGCTGTCCACTGCCTCCCCCGCTCTGCCACTCCCACTGGGCTTTCCAACTGGATTTGGAAATCCTATTCATCACAACTGTGGCCTAAATGTTTCCTACCAAGGCTGTACTTGGCTTTAAGATTTATTCTTCCATATTGCACGGACACGGATTTTCTGGAACTGTTCAGTATTGGAGCTCATATGGCCTCATGGGGGCTATCCTTACATATTAAGTGAAATGACTGAGTTGTAGAGATGCTTTGACATGGTAACTTGCTGCAGGACTCTCCTGTCCTGTCTGTCCTTCATTTTATTGTGAAGTCATGGCTTCCACCTAGCCCAGTCAGTTCCATGCAATTACAGAGTCGGTAGGAATTTTGGTCCCATATTTCAGGGGGAAAAAAAAAATTAACATCATTGCTCAGGCTCTGGAGTCAGGCTGACCTCAGTTCAAATCTTGCTAGTTGTGTGGCTGTGGGTGAGTCTCTTAACACTTGTAGCACTTTGTTTCCATGTCTCTAAATTGAAGATAATTCCAACCTCCAAAGAATTGTTGAAGAGTTATTGAATAAGATCCTATATTTAATAGTACTTTCATTATAATGGCTGGCTCTTAAATTTTCATCAAACCATAGCTGTTAATAGCATCACCTTCCTGGAGACGTTTAAGGAATGCTCTCAAACCGTTTTGTACCTGCTGAATTCACCCCTCACCTGATCACAGTGGTCAATAGTTTAGTATGTGGCTAATACTAATAAAATCTATACGTGTGGTCTATTCTAGAAGCTCTTTGTTACCCAGTGTTTGCTTAAAGCCAAACCAAGTATTCTGAAAATTGATGCTTAATAGACAGGGGGAATGCATGTAGAGATGTGTAGACTCATCTTTGTTTATACAAATACTAATAAGTGACATTTCTTTAGGGAAAGGTTAGTTTTATCTTCATATTTTTCATAATTAGTCTTTACTGAGAAAATAGTTTCATAGTGATTTGACTATCCGAGACAGATTATTGCTTTCCTCAAAGGTATTTGTAAGCATTTGTTGATTAAACTTGTCAAAAGAATAGTTAAAAGGATTTCCAGCAAAGCAAGAGAGCATATACTGGAGCCATGGAAAGTTCACCGAAGCAGGAGTTGGCAGATGTGGATCCAGCTCTGTTGCTGCTTGGCTTTGGGAAGGTACTATCCTCATCTGTGGAATGGGGGGTAATGGATCACCCTCAGAGTCCTTTCCTGCTTACAGGAGTCCTGAGAGTCCTGGGCCCTGTTCTTGTAATTGCTACTGGGACACCCCTTCTCCCAGTCACCTGCAGTCTGTGTTACCCCTGTGAGGCTGCTCCCACCAGACACGTCTGCTTGATTCTCTTGGCCCTGCCACGGATCAGCCCTTAGTTGGTCATTCTAGCTTGGATGGAGAGATGAATAAAACATTGTGGTTCTAGGAAGGTTTAGGTAGCAGTCTCCTTGCAAAAGGAGGGAGGCCCTGCATGGCAGTTTGAGTTCTTTGTAGTTACATGTGAAAAGCAGTATAGGTTGCCCTAGCTTTGCACAGTTTCAGTGTATACAGGTTTCAGAGTTGAGATAAATCACACCAGATCCCCACAACATACTTTGGATTGCAATTACATCAGTGTTCTCATTGAATAATTGCTTTAAATATGAACTGTGTTGCTAGCACTTCAGTCCACACACCACTATGTAAATAACAGATGCGTGGCGCAATCAGTAACCAATGACGTCACCTTTTTCAAAGTCTTCATGATTGATCTCTGCCTACTGTTCGTCCATGCAGGCACAGACAGCAAAGTGTGTAGTTAGTTGTCACCATCTTGTCTCTCCATGACCACACACATGACCTTACACACAAACAGATCATTGAGAGAGGGAATGAGCCAACACAGATGAAAGTGCGTCAGAGAAATGAGAAGTGATCCTGCCAGAGGGAAGATTAAATTGAATGTAAATGAGGTTAGAGGAGAGAGCTGATTGGGGTGGGAATGTTCACACTGTCACATTGAGATGTTCTAGATCTGCAGCCAGAGGTCGTTAAACCTGCAGCAATGATCAGAATCCATGGAGAATGTTTGTGATGAAAGTAATGAAATGTCACAGAGGAAGTGGTACCAGTAAAAAAACAGAAAGAAAACTACGTATTAATGAAACTCGGCCTATTTTGTGGCACTGAAAGTTGGGCAGATGAAATACTGGAAGCTGATTGAAGTTTAGGACTTTGTAGTTCACCAGGTCATAGAAAAGATGCTCACTCTGTATTCTATGCTTACACAATTTGGAGAAGGCACATACTGTTCAAGCTACTTGTAAGTTTTTTTAAAAGAAAATATTTTAATTTTCAGTGTTTCTAACGTTTTCATTTACAGTTTTACTTTATTTCATTACACAGTTAATACCAACTAAGATTTTTCATGTTTGGACAGAATTTATGAAGGTCATAGAATAGTCATTTTTGCCATCATTTAGGGCTGCTTTTTGTAGTTGCTGTTAGAGCCTGGCCCTACCATGCGAAGCAAGGATTGCCTCTAGTAGTGTTCTGACCCTGGACAGGACTCAAGTCCACCCAGATCTGTCCCAGAAGGAAGGTGTTGTCTCATTGTCCCAAACTTCAGCCTGGATCAGATCTTAATCTACTCTTTTGATGTGTTTACAGCAGTGCAGTGAGGTAGATACAACAAAATTGTTTCCTTCTGCCCATTCCGCTGCGCCAAGATTCTCTTCTTGGTTGTCATGTCCTTATTCTCATGTGGTCACTGCTCAGTAGTGCATTTACTATACTTATCTTCCCCTGACTGTCTCCCCTGCTTGCTTCCTAGGGGCAGAGACTAGACTTTGTCCGTCTCTATCAGCTTTTTCTCCCAGTTCATAACACTTTATAATAGATCATCAATACATACTCTTTGAATGTTCTCTATATTATTAAAGCAAATAAAAGGGTCACTTAACTCTTATTCTTTACAAATCAAATTCATTCGTATGCCTTTAATAATTATTTTTAAATTTTTTTTCAACGTTTTTTATTTATTTTTGGGACAGAGAGAGACAGAGCATGAACAGGGGAGGGGCAGAGAGAGAGGGAGACACAGAATCGGAAAGAGGCTCCAGGCTCTGAGCCATCAGCCCAGAGCCCGACGCGGGGCTCGAACTCACGGACCGCGAGTTCGTGACCTGGCTGAAGTCGGATGCTTAACCGACCGCGCCACCCAGGCGCCCCAATTATTTTTAAAGTTTATTTTCTGAAATTTTGAGATTTGCCTCAGTGAAGGGTCAGTAAATACTTACAAGTGGCCATGACTAACAAACTAAGTACTGATACATAGAAATTTTTTTTAAGTTTTTTAAGTTTTTTTTTTTATTTTGAGAGAGATGGAGACAGTGTGAATGGGGGAGGGGCAGAGATAGAGGGCGAGAGAGAGAATCCCAAGCAGGCTCCACACTGCCAGCACAGAGCCTGACGGAGGGCTTGATCTCAAGAATCATGAGATCATGACATGAGCTGAAATTAAGAGTTGGACACTTAACCAACTGAGCCACCCAGGCACCCGATACACAGAATGTTAAATAGGGAGAGGGACTGTATCACTTTAGGTCTTTTTGGTTTTCTTTGGTTGCAAGCAAGAGCTGCCTTATACAACAAAGTAAATAAATGAATAAAAACGTATTTGTGCAATTTTTGTTTTCTTTGTAGAATTCAAGGAGGAATTGAAAGCTCTGGCTTAGAAAGTGTGGCAGTGAGCCATCTCTGAGTACTTTGACAGCAAGAGTTAAAGGCTCTTGCTTCCATATCTCTACTATTAATGAGCTACAGGTCTCATTTCCTGGCCTTTGTGTCTCTTTTGTTCAAATCCCAAGTTTCTGGAAACAGAATATCATTAGCCCAGCTGCGCTGGGAGATAGGGGCAGAAAGTCCAACCCTAGTTACTTGGGCCCGCGACTTTCCTAGAAAAGATGCAATGTTCCAGAGATAGGCATACATCAAAAAAAGGTAATTACTATAGTACTTCACTGTAAAATGCATATATATTTTTATTCCTGTAGATTTTTCACTTAGGAGTTGAATTATTGAAAAGTAGTCTTTCTGATTTTTTTTAATAAATGGGAAGAATTTTATTTTTTTAAGTATTCCCGTTAACATACAGTGTTATGTTTCAGGTATACATTATAATAACTTAATAGTTCCATACATTACCCTTAAATGGGAAGAATTTTAAACACTACCCAAAGAAATTCTCTCATGAGTGCTTTTACAATATAATTAGTCTTGTTTTAAAATGAAGATGTTATTATTTAGGTAGGGTGAGGCCAACAGATCAGGAAATGACTATGATTAAACAGTTTGTCACTTGGAGGAGGGGGCACCCTATGCCATGGCAGACCACACATTTAGCACCAAGGTTGGTCAGGAGGCAGAGAGACCAAGAGGAAAATGTGGGCAAGAGTCTCACTGTGGCTTCTGTGGGAAGGAATGGGTAGAGGAGGGTAAGCAGGTTTGGCCAGCTTGAATCATCGCAGGGGAATTTGGGGGTTTGTCTCTGGTTGTTTGATTCCTGGCCCTGGAGTGATTAGGGTAGGTGGAATAGTGGTTCCATGCATTAAAGCGTGATAAAAGAAGTGGTAGGAGTCTGGGCTCTGGATTGATTTGCATTTGAAGGGTGCTTTTCTAGGCATGTTTTCTGCTATTTCCAGAAATTGACTAACCCTCTTTGGAGGCACAGGGTTGCAGGGCTTTAGATGTCAAAGCGTTAGAACTACAGAAAATAACAAGACATGGTTAATACCATTGCTCACTTTGAACCAGTTTTGTGAGTTCTCATGTGAAATCCAGTATAAGTTCCTCAAATGGCCTTAATGTGACCCAGTTCTCTGCTGCAAACTAGACTTTGCCTCTCACTCTTCCCTCTGTCAGAGTGGCTTCCTTACAGTTCTTTGAACACATCCAGCACACTTCCCACTCTAGAGGCCAGTAGAGCCCCCCCTGCTTGGAGTGCTTTTCCTTCAGACATCAACTTGGCTTCCTTCTCTGTTTCCTTCAGGCATTTGTGCCTATGTTACTTTTTCAGTGAGACCTACCCTAACCACCTTCCTTAATGTTGCTTCCAAGTGCCCAGTTTTGCTCTCCCTTCCCCTCTCCTACTGTTTGTACGTAGCACTTAGCACTTTTAACATTCAGTGTCATTTGCTTACTTACTATTCATGTTCTTTACCCCTCTACCTCTATAGTGCAAGGGTGTTTATTATTTTCATCACTGTACTCTAAGCAGTTAAAGACAATGCTGGGAATGTAGTAGGTGCTTGGAAAATTTTTGTTTATTAATGACATTATTTTTCCAAAAGTGGAACAGTCTGTAAGTATTACGAGGTTAATCTTCAGCAGTGCCCAACATGGGAATACAGTGTGTTCTTATTGTATTAGTCAGTTATTGAGGCCAGATGGTATAAAGGAAATCTAAAGTGTTGAGATTCTTGTTTAGCAAGTCCTAGTTCAGCTAGACAGAGGACTGAGAAGAAATTCTCTCATCTTATAAAACAGATGAACATAAGGGAAGGGAGGCAAAAATAATATAAACACAGAGAGGGGGACAAAACATAAGAGACTCTTAAATACAGAGAACAAACAGAGGGTTACTGGAGGGGTTATGGGAGGGGGGATGGTTTAAATGGGCTAAGGGGCATTAAGGAATCTACTCCTGAAATCATTGTTGCACTATATGCTAACTAACTTGGATGTAAATTAAAAAATAAATTTAAAAAAGAATTAACTCCAAAAAAAGAAAAAAGAAGAAATTCTCTCATCTTTTCCTACTTTTAAGCCCTGTGTATTGAGTTTTTCGTGTTAATACCATAGCTGTTATTGACTTTACACACAAACCAATTTATCCTACCCGACTTGTACACTGTAGCTCTCTTGTTAATAGTTTCATTTGAAGACTTTCTCTTCATTATCAAATCCACAAGGCTGTGCCCTTCAATTCTCTTAGAAGAGCCACCTGCTACTTCTTCCTAGAAGTAGCTCTGTGGTCAAAAACTTTTAGGAGCACTCTGGACTGAGGAGTGACAGACCTAGCCCAGGGTGAGCTCTTAATAAGTGTGGCTGCATCCTGTGTTACTAGTGTGTGATTTCAAGCCATGTGCTAAGAAGAAAATGTCAAAATCTCATGAATGGACACTTTTCTAAAGAAGACATCCAGATGGCCAGCAGGCACATGAAAAGATGCTCGACGTCACTCCTCATCAGGGAAATACAAATCAAAACCATGCTGAGATAGCACCTCATGCCAGTCAGAGTGGCTAAAATGAACAAATCAGGAGACTAGAGATGCTGGAGAAGATGTGGAGAAATGGGAGCCCTCTTGCACTGTTGTTGGGAGGTGCAGCTGCTCTGGAAGCATTGTGGAGGTTCCTCAAAAAATTAAAAATAGACCTACCCTATGGCCCAGCAATAGCACTGTTAGGAATTTGCCCAAGGGATACAGGAGTGCTGATGCATAGGGGCACTTGTACCCCGATGTTTATAGCAGCCCTTTCAACAATGGCCAAATGATGGAACGATCCTAAATGTCCATCAACTGATGAATGGATAAAGAAGATGTGGTTTATATATACAATGTAATACTACTTGGCAATGAGAAAGAATGAAATCTGGCCATTTGTAGCAATGTGGATGGAACTGGAGGGTATTATGCTAAGTGAAATAAGTCAGGCAGAGAAAGACAGATACCATATGTTTTCACTCATTTGTGGATCCTGAGAAACTTAACAGAAGACCATGGGGGAGGAGAAGGGGAAAAAAAGTTACAGACAGGGAAGGAGGCAAACCACAAGAGACTCTTAAAAACTGAGAACAAACTGAGGGTTGACGGGGGGTAGGGGAGAGGGGAAGGTGGGTGATGGGTATTGAGGAGGGCACCTGTTGGGATGAGTACTGGGTGTTGTATGGAAACCAATTTGACAATAAATTTCATTAAAAACACAGCTTAAAAAAGTAAATAAATAAATACAAGTTCAATTAAAAAAGAAGAAAATGTCAAAATCATGTTGAAAATGATTCTGTCTCTTCTGGAAACATGGTATTTGGGAAAACAGGAAATGACTTAAACAGTATAAAACAAATGACATTTATGATGCATTCAGATATTTAATGATGTTAAGGAGCTATTGGGGAGGTTTAGGTATGAGATGATGTTGTGGTTTTCTTTTCTTTCTTTTTTTTTCTAAGTCTTTAACAGATACCAATGAATGAAATAATGTGATATGCAGGCCTTGCTGCAAACCAGTGCAAGTGTTGAAAATTGGGGAAGGGTAGAAATGAAGACAGATTGGCCTGGAGTTGGTTATTGCTGAAGCTGGGTGTTGGGTGCATTAGGTTTATTATAGTATTGTGTCTATTTTCTATATATTGCCAATTTTTTTTTTAATTTTTTTTTCAACGTTTATTTATTTTTTGGGGGACAGAGAGAGACAGAGCATGAACGGGGGAGGGGCAGAGAGAGAGGGAGACACAGAATCGGAAACAGGCTCCAGGC
The DNA here is from genome assembly GCF_018350175.1 of Felis catus. NCBI lineage: Eukaryota > Metazoa > Chordata > Mammalia > Carnivora > Felidae > Felis > Felis catus. Next base: position 141,227,096 of record NC_058368.1, read on the forward strand.
TCTGAGCCATCAGCCCAGAGCCTGACGCGGGGCTCGAACTCACGGACCGCGAGATCGTGACCTGTATATTGCCAATTTTTAATTAATAAAACATTTTAAAAATGTAATGGTAATGGCTGCACAATTCGTCTTTCTGAATGTAAACGAAGCACATTGATATTTCATCATCAAGAATGATATTGGTTATTGGCTTAAAGGCACTTCATGTTGTGACAAAAACCCTTCTGTTGCTAACTGTTTAAACCAGAAGTGGATGCTGAAAACCATTAAATGCCTTATCTGTGTCTTGAGATAATTGCATCTCTTTATGAGAACCTCTTATTTCTAATCATAGTAAATAAAACCCTTCTGCGTTTTGCAGAGAACTCTACAGTTAGTTAACCTTTAACTCACCAAATATTTCTGAGCAGCTAGTAAGTGCCATCTTGGCACACGGGTGAGGGAGGGGGTAGCTGGGAACGTGGTAGGCAGGTCCTTGCGGTCCTGAAGCTCAATTCCAGTGGGAGGATAGAGCATAATCAAGCAAATAAATGAACAAGTTCAGGTGGTGAGAAGGCTTTCTCGGGCTTTCTGCCAGAGAATCTGGTGCTGGAGCCCCGGGGCTGGTGAGGGGGACACAGGGTATTGCCACCTTCTTTCCAGTGGGGCTGCACTTCTCAGGCAGAAAGGGGCAAGTTTTCCTCAATTTGGCTCCATTATCTTCACATTTCATGGTCATTCTTTCCAGACTCTAGCATGGGTTGGGTGTTAAAATTAGTGTTTGAGGTTGCTTTGAGTTATTTCCCTTTCCTGTGTCTTTCTAGGGATCTAATTGCTAGGCTCAGAGGGTTGGTCTTCAGGTACTGTGAGGCCAACACCACCTGTACTGGAACCAAATAGGTGTAAGTGTGAACCGTAGTCTCACCTGTGTTAATTATCCTGTTAATTTCACTGCTTAAATATTTAAAAACAAAGCCAACTGGGGAAATTAAAAATGAGCATCAGCCACCACCAGTGACTGAGTGCCTGCTTCGTGCTCCTGTAAGTTTCACAACTAGCTGGCATGGCATGTCTGACAATGGAGGAACTGTAGGAAAAATGAAGGAAATACCTTGTTCAAAGACACACTGGAACCAGTTGGGGGAGCTGGGATTTGAACTCGGGTAGCTTCTCTCTAGACACTGCATTTTTAACCATTATACCGTAGACTTGTTTTTTAATAGAGTCTCGTAAGAATGATGATTTCTTGTAAGATGCTTTTCTGCGTGTGTTTCAGGTTTTGCTGATCTTTGCAAAGGAAGATAGTCAGAGTGATGGATTCTGGTGGGCCTGTGACCGAGCTGGTTATAGATGCAATATTGCCCGGACTCCAGAGTCAGCCCTGGAATGCTTTCTAGATAAACATCATGAAATTATCGTAATAGATCACAGACAGACTCGAAACTTTGATGCAGAAGCAGTGTGCAGGTACCTTCCCTAATGTAACATGCTCACTAAACGTTCACCCACTAGCTAAAGATGAAATTCATTTATAGATGTCTTTAGTTCCATCCCAAGTGTTTCTAAAATGTGTGTTGATGTTTCTTTTTTCTTTTTTTTAAATTTTTTAATGTTTGTTTATTTTTGAGAGAGACAGAGACAGAATGTAAGTGGGTTAGGGGCAGAGAGAGAGGGAGACACAGAATCCGAAGCAGGCTCCAGGCACCGAGCTATCAGCACAGAGCCTGATGTGGGGCTTGAACTCATGAGCTGTGAGATCATGACCTGAGCTGAAGTTGGACACTCAACCGACTGAGCCGCCCAGGTGCCCCTGTGTGTTGATGTTTCTAAGCATTGTATACAGATTTCTGTGATGAAAGCTATAGGTCCTCCTATGAATTTATTTCACTTTTTCTGTTTTTCCACGTTTGAGTTCCATTGAATTTAGAGGTGTGATCTGGGTGCCTCAGAAAATGTCAAGGTGTTTTTTTCTCCCTCTGAGAATTGCTCATATTTCACGCGTTCACACACAAAAGACATTAAAATTCACACAGTTCTTATTATACAGATATGGTTTGGATTTAAACCAGATATTTTAATCTTAATTATTCTGTCCCCAAATGAACATCAGAAATGTGTGAAATACACATTTTTCCCTGCCTGACACAGATGGGGTAGATCGTACAGTAGTCGCGGAGCAAAGGCAGCCACTTTACAGCCGCAGGAAATCTTCCAGGGATCCAAACTCTCCGCTTGTTTACAGAAACGCTTGCACTCCGGGGGGAGAAATGCATGCCTGTTCATAAATAAATGCAGTCCTACGAGTTAGCCGTGGATGAACTGATCCGTTTAGCAGAATTGGAATGCTTTGAAGCTAGATGGCAAGAGGTCACTAATTAAATGCTAGACCGGCACAGACTCCAATTACATATGGAGCTGGGATTTTCTTGAATATTAGTAAGTGAAATGAAACACAGGGAAGTGGGTTCTCAGATCCTTTGGTACTGTGGCAAGAAATGATTGGATTAAGTAAGAGCCGTTTCTCATCAAAGGCCTGGCCTTGTTATTTTTTGACCATTTTCATTTTCCTAAAGAAGAATTTTTCCTACAGAACATATTTTAACATGTCTTATTGGTCTCAGATATCTTGGCATGCTGCATAGAAATGTTTTCCTATTCATTTATTATATATGTGAATAAATACATCATAAAATATTTGGATGATACTCTCAGTATCAGGAATTTTTTTTTTCTTTTTAAATGATTGAACGGATAGCATTGGGTCCTTTATAAATAGATCTACTTTTTCTTGGCCTTGACTTTTCTTACATGATTTTTCTACTAAAAACGCCATAATCCTTTGTGCATACATGGAATGATTTAAGACGAACTTCAGGTGTAAAAATAAAAAAAACTCTTGTAATTCAGTTAAAGACAAAATTTAGCAGATTTTACCATCTTCCTTCAATATAAAGAAATGTAGTTTTGATGTCTAATAAATATACTTCTGTCTCAGCCGCACAGAAAAACAGTGGGGGATCTGTGCAGGTAGAAGCCAGGTTGTGTATCTGGGAGTGTGATTACTGCCTATTAGTGGTTATGTCACGTGCAGCCAAAATCCTGAATGTGTGGCTGCCAGCACATGTTCTTCTAAGATGTGTAAGGGACCCACTCCTGACACATGCGCAATAATCTTCATTGTCATCTCTGGTCCATGATCCCTGGATTTTTGAGCTAGACTGGACCTTAGCTTAACATGCTTCCTTGGACCCGTGGCCCACCTGTTCCAGTACCCCTTAGTCCTCTCAGTCAGGAAGAGGTTCAGGTGTCTCTGACCGTACCAGTTTTTTTGGGAGGAAGAAGAATGAAGAAATACCGACAAGAAGCAACCCAGAACATGCAAGCCAGTTTCAGAAGAAGCTAAGTGAACATTGGCCCAGCCCTGTTATGTTCGTAACAAGAGTTTGAGCCTCTTGAGGCCCACCCCTTAGAACATAGCCTAGCAGTATAGACTTAACACCTCACTGGGGTGGAAGAGGCTCAACAAATGTGAGAAGTGCTTAGTATTTCCCTAGAGAGTAGGGCACACCTCTGACTTGCTGTGCATTTTTTTCATTAGGTGCTGCTGAGAATTCAGTAGGTTCGTAGGTAGACAAAAACTATAGCTTCACCTTACCAGGACTTGTGCTGTGGGATGACTGAATTCAGGAAGTAGTCTGTGCTAGCCTTGGAAGGGATATTGACTTACTCCTCTGTTCCACAGTGAGTGAAGCCATTGAACTTAAGGCGTTTGTTCAAATACCATTTATCCACCAGGGAAACCTTTACTTCCCAGGAAGACCAGAGCTGGTCATTTTTTTGATCCTTCCACCCACGTAGAGTGAGGTCTCCAGGAATAGGAAAAGGGAAGGTATGTTTTTTGAGAAAGGTCAGGAAATTTTAGAGTTGAAGGAAATGAAGCAATACAAGCTGGCTTTTTCTGGGGGAGCGGTAGTACAAACATGTTGAAATGGAGAAGAGCTGAAATGCCAATAGCTAGAAAGATCAACAAATACATGCTGTTTCACAAATGACTCAGGAGCAGCCTTGAGCCTTCTGTTCTTGGAGATGATGGTTCTCTTCCCAGGGCTCTCAAAATAAACAGAGTCCAGACCAGGGAGATGGGTCAAAACAAGCATACGGCTTATTTGTAGTAAGATTCAAGTATGGGACCCTTGATTAAAAGTTCATCCAATTCACCACCCCTGACCAGAACAATCCAGAATCTGAGCTGCAGGAATACACATAGCACATTTTCTAAGAAGATGCACAGACCTCAAAATTCTATATCCTTAACTATTTTAATCCTGTTAAATTCCTAGGGAATAAAGCACATACAGGTGGTCCTACTACAACAGGTATCATCACAGTGATAGACGCTATATTGCAGCTTTTCTCAGCCCTAGTTGACAATCCAGTTGTCTCAGGTTTTTGAGCCAAACAACAGTGCAACCAACAAAATTAGGTGTTTGTTTGTACCACCCTTAATAGGCTTTAAACTGAGTTTGTATGTCCAGCTGCCAGTGAGTGTATTAATTTTTATAATAAGGTCATCTTTCTGGGCTCCCTGCTATTTTAAAAGAAAAAAAGGTCCAATGCAATGAGCTCCCCAAGTACAAACTGATAACTAGAGACCTCTAGGACTGCCAGTTTTTTTGCAGAGTGGAATTTCAGTCAGAAAACATGGAATTTAAGTGGAATTTGCCAGTTTTTGAAGTGGAAAATTGGCAGGTCTGACCTATTGGATAATTGCCTTGGCGTTAAAAACAAAATCTTTTTTTTTTTTTTCCAGTAAAACAAAGAGTTTGTCCTAATCTACAAGGGCATCTTTCTTTGTTGTCTTGCATGTGTTTTTAGACTTTGTCTTGATTTGGTTTTGTGCCATTTTCAATGTGAAGTTCCGCATGCGTTCATTGTAACAAAGCTTAGATCACTTGGTTTGACTTGAGCCTTTTCATTGCAGGTCGATCCGAGCCACGAATCCCTCCGAGCACACGGTGATCCTGGCGGTGGTTTCCCAAGCGTAAGCTCACCTCCGTCCCCAGCTGGAAGTAGTACTGTTCATTCTGAAACATTTGTCTGGTGGAATCCAGTCTTTGAGCCAGCAGAGCACTGGGCATGCCCTCAGCCCTACAACACCAACCTTAGATCTCACTCTGTGGGGGTGTTCTTTGTTTTGCAAGTTTCTGGAAATATTCACCTTTTTCTCTGTCATATTTAATTGCTGTTAACACATACCTGTACATCTTAGGAAAAAATGAGCACTCCTCGCATGATAGAAATAATGAGAAAATCTGACAGGTCTGGGGAGAACATTGTTCCCGCTTATCTTTTCTTTGAAGATAAGAGGAGGGAGAATGCTTGTTTTTCACTAGAGAAGAAACAAATTACAGCATGAGAACAAAGAAGCACTCTAAATACGCTGGAAGGAAAGGATTGTATAATTTGGACTGTGACTCTCCAGTGTCTAGAAGCAGGACACAAGGTTGCATGCCAACGTTGGAAGGCAAAAAAGGGGGATTAGGCTGTAGGTATGAGATGGTGGGATGAGAAGGTTCTCTTCAGGGTTTGTTGTCTGAAATGGCCACCACTTAGGATGAAAGACCTCGAAGAAAAAAAGTTGTTTGTACAAGCTACAACCCTTGAAATCCTTGCAGTATCCAAATTGTGGTGTGTGCTTAATGCCATCATTAGCTTCTGAGAGACTAAGACCTTTATTTAGGGCCTAGGACCTACTGCACTTGGCTCCATTGTGGCAGCTCTCACAGAGTCTGCAGCAAAGTTGCTGACAAGCCGGCCACAGAGACTGGGGAGTTTAGGTCGCCCCCAGGCAAGCCTGGCCCGGGGAGGTTTGAAATACTGTCTTCTAAAGCCATATTGGTACGGGAGGAAGTCCTGGCTCCATAGTTTTACCCCAACCAAAGACTCTTCCTTCCCCGCTATTCCTTGGGTCTGTAGTTGGGAGCTGTGTCACTTCACTTGGATTCCCACTGTGGGCTGTGGGCCAAGGGAAGGAAAGAAATTATCCTCATTGGTTCCTTACCACTTCATTATCCTCATAAGATATATGGGGTCTCAAGGAGAATGAGTGAGGGGAATCAAGATGTACACTCAGCCTTCTTTGCCCCCTTGTTTGTATTTTGTCTTGTGGGCACTGTGAGGTCTCAATAGGGTGTTAGAGTCTCAGACATGGATACCAGGAGATACCAGGCCACGTGCAGGAGATACCAGGCTGACTCATTCCATGGACCCAGAAGAGAAATACTAATTTTTTTCTAGTCACATATTAAAAATACTTACTGATCCTTGACAAATAATTATTTGCTGTGGCTTGTTATTTTTCACCCTTTCCCCCCTATTTTTTAAATAATATACTTTTTACAGATAGAGAATAATAATAAAATGAATGCTGAGTTTGTGCAACACAGCTTATGAAATAGAATGTTGTTGCTACCTTCAGCCTCTTGTGTGCCACCGTACCCCCGCCCCCATTCCGATCTGTCACTTAGAGAAGGTAGAATCTAGAGTTCCATGGTAGAAAAGAGAGGACTGCGCTTTCCTATAGGGAAGGCATGAGCTGTAGGTAATGCCACCAACAAGCACCAGGATTTCTTTTCTTGTTCTCCACCTGCCCCTCCACCCATTTTATTTACCTTTTATTCCATTTTCCTTCCCTGTTTCCCAACATAGCATGTCTTTGTCATGCTATGAGCAGACATTCATTGTACTCAGATTGTTCTGAGACCCAACTATAGGCTCAGTATAGGAAACCTTCCATGAAATGAGGGACAATACCCTCAGTTTTTTTTCTCTTTTTCCATTCTACCTTGGCATTCTTAATGACCCTTATTTTCCATTTGGTTATGGGGTGCTGCAGTCTATAGTGCCAGTTGACTTCCTCACATTGCAAGTTGGACCCAGCCAGGTCTTGGGGTGGGTGTTGTATTTCCAGAAAGTTTGGGGGAAAACATAAAGGATAGTCTCTGGGATGAGCAACGCACCCACCTTGTCCCATCCATGTGTTTCAGCTTTCGAGGCCAGCCCAGCTTTGGAGATGGCCACTCATGTGTGCCGTGGTCATGCTTTCAGGCACACTGCTGGAGTTTTCTCTCCTGTTGGTGTTCTTTTTGCATCTGGAAGGCAGATGTGGGACTCTGGGTCCTCGAAGGCAGGTACATCCCATGGACACATGCTGGTCAGGAAGCCACTCTTAATGCAAACTCCATGCTTGCCTCGCTGCTCTCTCTCCATGTTTCAGTGTGAGGAACCCTGGTTTGTATCTGGTGAGTGACTGAATTTTCTGCTTTGCTGCAGATCAGGCGACCATGAAGAGGCCTCGGTCCTCCCGCTCCTGCACGCAGGCTTCAACAGGGTATGTATGTAGGAGGTGACTCAGCACCCCTGTCCGGTACCGATGCTTCATCCTTGGTTCTCACCTAATAGCACAGCCACAGATAACCTTTAAGGGAACTGAGCTCCAGGACCTTGAGGGAAAGGACGTAGCTGTTCTCACAGGACAGTAATAAGCGACTGCTACTCAAGCTTTTTCTCTCATAACTTCATGTGTCTTAGTCATAGAAATGTAATGACTTAAAGGCACATCTTATTATCAACAGGTCAAAATTCTGTAGTCCCAAAGTAACCTCACTTAAATGAGTCCAGTCAGTGAGACTCAGTCTTTGTATGTGAATGTTATACGGTATATGGTTAAAGTCCACCAAATTGGCACCTAGGGTTCTGTGTGCCTCAGGGCCCAACCAGAGCTTATACCCTAGGGACAGACCCATGATGACTTTCACATCTGTCAACTCGTGGTTTAAGCCATCCGTGTCAGCAAAGAAAAGTTACTTGAGTCACAACTACATGAATAACACTAATGTTCAATGTAAAGCTTGAGATGGATTACTCCACTGGCTATGACACCAAGAGAGAGACGCAGGTTGTTCCTGACTTAATTCCTCACGAGAACGACAACTGTTCAAGAACAAGAGACTGCTGAGAGGATCCTAGGACGTGGAGGTGAGGCTGAAGCACCCCTGCATCACAGGTGCAGTGTGATCACCCCTGCTGTGTCAGCAGGCCAGGTAGGAAAAGCAGTTATCCAGTGACCACGCTGCCCCTCCCCCGGCCAGTGCAGCGTCACGGGAGAAGTCTTCCCTCATACTGAAGTGGAAAGGGAGCCCAGGGGTGTCTACCAGCTCCCCGACCCCAGTGTTATGGGTTACTCTGTGGGAGCCCGTACTCTGATCTTGCAGTATGGGGAATCCAAGGAAGTCTCTGTGGCTCTTCCACTGGGAATGTGACTGAGGTGGGGGGCGGGCGAGGCGGGGCTGGGCAACAACCGGTCCCTGGATCTTGGCAGACTACGTTCATGCTTGCAGTTCCCAAGTAGTAACCCAACCAGTGGTTTTGCTTATCTTCAGGACCCAGTCACAGGTGCAATCTGACCAGAGAACTCTGCAGAGTGCTGATCTGCACTCTGTGAGGATTTGGATCCTCACAGGAGTTTTTGTTGGCCTTATAGCTGGTTTGCCCATCCTGTGTGGAGAGTGTCTTAAGGCCCTGTCTGACCAGAAAGACTGGCAACAACTCCTGGATGCAGTACAACCCCAGGGGCTCTTGAGGGAGGGGCATGCAGAGCTGATTGTCCCCAGAGTAGAGGCCGTACTGGGCATGCAATATTTCTGAGCTATCTGCTACTCAAAGGCAGATTAATTCATAGCCCAGGCTGAGGTTAGCTCCTAGCCTCTCCCAACCTGCAGAGCCAGTTTGGGAAATTGAGTAGCCTGGAGTGACCCCTCCCCTTCTTGCCCAGGCACGGAAGCTACACTGGCTATGGAGAGTGTCTTCCAGCCCCTTCTGCCCAGAAGGGCTGGGGATAACTCCTGGATGCCACCCAACAACACTGGAGCCGACAGGCTGGGCAAGGAAGAACTGATAGTTTGCATAACAAAGCCAATGGCACTATTCCATCAGGACGCTTGGCAAACAGGCCCCCTAGAGTTAAGACAAAGACTTTTACCAGCTTTAGAGCTGCTTCTCCCGCTGCAGGCAGGAAATGTAATTCGTAGCCCCACTCATCACTGAACACAACGTTTAGCCTCTCCAGCCAGGGAACTGAACCACAGCACACAGAAAGCTGCATAGCCCCCTCAGCAGCCCTACATACAGAGGTGCTTGAACAGACTGTACAGCCTGTCTTCAGAACACAGCTGGTGGCCTCACCTGACCAGGAAATTCAGTGCACATTCTGGCCTAATTTGGGTCCCTAAAAAAACAAGCAGTACAGGCCTGGGATCCCATCCTGCTGCCCTGCCAGGGCAGGGCCGGGAAGGTCGTTCCCAGACTCATCTACTACTGAATACGGTACACAGGTCTGACCATCTGGTAAGCCTGACCAGAAACTTCAGTCAACTGTAGAACCCATCCTGTAGCTTCGCCTGGGTAGGGAGCCAAGCCAGTAGCACACTGCTTCATCCCTGTCATGAGAGTCTGACACTTGCCTTGCCCTGAAATAGATCATAATAGCAGGCCCTACCTGACCAAGGTCGTTACCAGGAATCACACCCAGAAACCCAGACTGAGCTGACTGATGAAGTCTCTGCCAAAGCAAACCTATAAAGTCTGTAAGATGAGCCCAGGTACTCAGATGCACAGACACCAACAGAGGAGTCAAGGATCGTGAAAAATCAGGTAAATATGACAACACCAAAGGAAACTAATAAAGCTTCAATAACTGATCCTAAAGAAATGGAGATCCGTGAAGTGTTAGAGAATTCAGAAGAATCATCTCAAGGAAGTTGAGTAAACCACAAGAAAGCAAAGACAAATAATGAAATTAGGAAAACAGTGCAAGAACAAAATGACAAGTTTGACAAGGAAATAGCAGCCATCAAAAAAAGAAAAGAAAAAATAGAAAAATCATAGAATTGAAAAAAATACAATAACTGAATTAAAGAACTTAGTAGAGAGTTTCAGAAGTAGACTTGACCATGTTGAAGAAAGAATCTGGGACCTGGAAAGAATCTGTGACCATCGGAAATAACCCAGTTAGAGGAATAAAAAGAAAAAACAGAATGAAAAAGAGTGAAGAAAGCCTAAGGTAATGATGGGACACAATGGGGGGAAAAAAAGCCCAATACTTATAATATTCTCATTATAGGTATTTGCAGAAGAAGAAGAAGGACAGAAAGTACATTTAAAGTAATAATGGCTAAAAACTTTTGGACCTGGGGAGAGAAATGGACATCCAGATCCATGGGGCCCAGAGGGCCCCAAATAGGTTGAACCCACATATGTAATGGTGCTTTGCTACCCTGGGTTAAAGAAACAATCCTTGTCATAGAGCACAGAGAAGCGGGAATGTGTGATGTGGTTTTGTGCTTTGATATGCCTCGGTGTGCAGGAGCAGTTCTCTTTAAAATACTCAAGGTAGCATAGTGGTTCACCTGTGTAATAGAAATACTTCTATTTAGCACTGTAACTCTCCTGACAGCATTGTCCATCATCTCCTCTATCAAAGGCTGGCATTGGGAGTCATGTCTTAATGAGAATGCCTAGGACAGTGCTTCTGAGTCCGGGAATGGAGAGTTGCAAAAGGAAATTGTCAAGCCACGTGGCTGAGACTTCCTTTCTTAGGCACTTCCTAAGAAATGATGTAGTCATTTGCAGCTTTTGTAGGTCTTACATTAAATGGTGATCCCCATCCCAGCCTTGTTCTTCACCTGTGAGCCAGGATCTCTGGGAGTGTGAGGAGGCAGGTTTTCTGCACTATCTGGGAGCTGACAGAATAGCATGACACACTGTAGGTTCTGTCAGTGAGGATCTACATAGGTGTTGTTAACCATCCTTCAGGAATATTCTGCTTGTAATTCAGTGAGCCTACCTCTAACTGGTTTAGAGATTGTCTGGAGGGCTGAGATTACCCATTATATCCAGGAGGAACACCTGACCCTCTTAGGGTACAAATGCCACTAAATAAATTGAGGAGGTGAAGTTCACAGTTTCCTTTTTACTCCTTTGGTAACCTGCCCGTGCTGCTCTAGTAGGTTTCATTTCCCTTTGTTGGGCTGTGGTGCTGCTCTTGGCAGTCAGCCATTGTGGATAACACTCTTCAAGGGAGCATGAAAGATAGTACCTGTCAGGGACCACCTGGCAATCTTTAATGCTGAGTCTGATCAAAGCCATTTACCAGCTAGGTCAGGGCCCCCCCCCCCCCCCAGATAGCTTGAACTCTCCTGTGAGAAGCATGCCAAACCTACTGAGGCTTTACCTCCTGGGTTACTGTGGCTCAAGATCAGCTGAAGCTCTCCAGGTGGCTAGTCTCCTTTTTTGGGTAAAATCTTGTCTTTGGCAGCTTTCTCCCCAAGCACCCTTCCAAATATGCTGGCTATTCTTGAGTTTGTTTCTCATCTCTGGGTTGTTTTGACTGTATTAAATCATCTGCTAAAACTCTGGTCTGTGTTGCTAGCTAATTGGCCAATGCATCAGTCTGTAGGTCCCTGAGTGGGGATCCAGGAACAAATTGTGCCATCAGATATTCCACAACAGCTCTCCATGAAGCTTTGGTAGCTGTGTATAAGTGGCTCACTGCATGGTACTCAGTCCATTCGGAGCCTTTTGCAAACCAATATCTTAATTAGCAAAGGGCAATAGCAGCTGCATTTATACCAACCTTTACGTGCCCCTTTTCTGTTTGAAATGACACTTACTTGCTCAACAGGTGTTCGTGAAGCACTTACTGTATGAAATACAATGGGGTAGGCCTGCTGTGAGTACAGCAGTTGGATGCGCTGGGGAGGCTTCCTGTGGAGGAGCAAGTGGAGAGCTAAGATGGACTCTTAGGCTCCATTTGAGGGGATTTACTTAATCCTCATCTACACATAAGAAATTTAATATTTTCTCCATTTTTGCAGAGGAGGAAGCAGGCTCAGAATGCCTAAATAGTTTGCAAGAGCTCATAGTCATGGCAAAGTTAAGGAGGAGCAATGTGTTATTTAACTCCAAACTCCACGTTGGGTCCACCAAAGTAGTAGTTCCCAAACTACTCTGTGGCGCACTAGTGTTCCAAAAGTTCTTAATAGGTGTTCCACGAAAAAAGGCTTCCGTGGTCAAATAAGCTTGGGAAATCAGTGGGAACTGTTCCTCCTCTTCCCACCCCTGGAAATGCACAATGCATGTTAGGAACATTGCACGTGAACATATTGAATGCTCTGAGAAGTTCTGTCTTAAAGAAACATTCTAAATTTCTGAATGTGGGGCCCACGAATCTACATTTTTAGAAGAATGCATGGTTATTCCTAGCATATTGAAGTTTGAAATTCACTACTTTTGATCCACTCACATTATTTCAGTAATAGGAGTTAACATAGCCTAGAAAACCACCAAAGAGTAGAATCTTCTACCTTCAGTCTATAGAAGAGTCATTAAGTGCCAAACAAGGGGTGTGCAAAACAAGGGCTCCAGTGTTTAGAAACCATCACCTGTAGAAAGCTCTTTTTCACTACAATGGAAGTTCTTAGAACTAAAGAAAATAAGATCTCAGTAAGTTAGTACTTAAATGAAAGTGAAAATACAGTATGATTTTACAGACTGTATTTAAAGTATTACACACACACACACACACACACACACACACACACACACACACAGGCATTGGAGCTTAAGGGAGATAAACCAAACGTAATGGTATCTCCAGCTTATAACATTGTTAGTGACTTGGGGTTTTTTCCTCCATGACTTTCTTTACACATTTTTAAATTAATGTGTATAACTTTATAATTAAAAACAGACAATAAAATTTATTAAAATTGGTGTCTTTAAAAAAAAATCTGCCCAACTGTTGATTGTAACACTTTTGAAACTGATTTTTATCACAGATCCTTTTTTAGTATCTTAGAAAGCATCTGCTCACAATGCTCAGAGCTTGTCTACAGGCTTTTACATAATCTCCACCCATCCAGAAGCTCAGCCTGAGCCTAACCATGTTTAACTTTGCAGAAAAAGAGAAAGTATTTCCCTTCTGTGTGTTTGTGTTCTGTGTTCATGCCCCCCCCCCCTTTTCATTACCCTCTACCAGCTTCCCCCTGGAGTAGTGGGGAACCAGAAGTATTCCCCAGGGAGAAGCCATCCATGCTAGATGCATGGTGTGTGTGTGTGTGTGTGTGTGTGTGTGTGTGTGTGTGTGTGTGTGTGTAAGAGGAGAGTGCATTTGGCAATCAGAAGATGAGGAAGTTAGCAAAGAAGGGTCTCTTCCCTTGAAAATGACCATTCATACTGTGGCACATAGTATGAGTGTCCAGTGTGGGGTTTGAAAAGACTTTTCTTAGTGCAAAATAAAGCCAAAATGTTTCAGTAATTAACAAGGGGGGAGATGCTCTATCTGCCCTTATGTGTTTATTTTCCTGTGAGTATTTGTGATGAAGTTTTTCCCCACCTTTGTTACCAGGGGAGTTAAGCATACAGTATTACCTTATCGGTTGTTTCTCATACATTTAAACAAGCATTTCAAAGAGTTTGATAACTGTTTTGTTTCATTTCAATTTCTCAAGTTGTCTTATATAACAGAGTTACCTGGGGTGGGAAAAACTAAGTTCCTTTATTTGACTCCTTAAGAAGTCATTGTATGTCTTACATATTATCTTTGTTTTCTTTTCAGAGATTTATGGAGAATAGCAGCATAATTGCTTGCTATAATGAACTGATTCAAATAGAACACGGGGAAGTTCGCTCACAGTTCAAACTACGGTAGGTAGCAAAAATAAGAAGGAACACAAGGTTAACAATGTTGTACAAAAGCTTCTGTCATCAGACTGATGTTCACAGGTTCCTAGCTGAATGCCAGGGATTTTGAAACTGTTAGACAGGTAATGGTAGCTGGTAAATGGCAGAATCCAAACTAGGAGCCCTTTGCTCAATGAAATAAATTAGAAAACATTTCTTTGACAGTATTTTCCACTAATTAAAGCAGTTTTAAAATTATAGTCTAGGAAAAGTAATGTTTAATTTTCATACAATTAAATTGAGATTAAGAGTAGCCTTTGAGGATTACCTTCTATTTACTACTCTTTTAACATTTATAAGTTCTTGCTTGGATTGTTAAGAACAGGAGCAAACCCATGGTATATCTATTATGCCAGCCATAATAATTGCTATGTAACCATGATAGCAATTTCATGAGGTTTGTTTGTGACCTCAGTATGCATGAAGTGTGTTCAAGAAACTTACTTTAAGTCTCCTTAAAGGCAAATAGTGCTTTAAAAGCAGGCTTTTCATAATGTTCACTTCTGAGATGGAATTGTCTAGACGTCTGTCTGCTGGAAAGATGTTCTGCTTCCGGGACATCTTGGGATATCAGGGCTCTAGCTCATGCCCGGTTTTGTGGAGGTTCCCCTCTAGCACATCAGACCTTGATTTCTTCAACGTATCCCCCTCAAGTAGGAGAGAAGGGCAGAGAGGAGGCTCTTGCCAGCCTATAGCTCCCGGGAGTCCAGCCCTTAACGGCTTCAGGCTTTTGGATGCCAGAAGGTCCCCGGCATGGTTTCTCTCTGTGGCCAACCCAGAGGTCATGACGGTTTCAGGCTTAGTGAAAAATAAGTAAGATAGCATCTCACCGTAATGATTATGCTTATCTTGATTACTTAATTGGCATTCAAAGTGGACAAAACCCTGTGTAAACTTAATTTTTCTCTGCCATCCTTGGAAGTAAAATGGATTGGCACAAACCCATAAAGGCAGGTTTTTCTGGGGTTTGTTTACCCTGGTCAGGGAAGTCACTTTTTGGTGGACAGAGAGCTTTAAGAAATAGTGTGGGGAGAAACAGTCACTTCCTTAGGCAGGGAAATATTTTTTTAAAAAGTCAAACTAATGGAAATTCTGATATTTTAGAAGTCTTCAGTGAGGAATACTGGTAACGGTTTTTGAATATATAAGTGAAATCCCTAGGTTTCTTTGTATCCGTGTATTTATTAACTTCAGAGAACTTAAGAGACGTTTTCAAGAAAACCACACTGCCTTGACTTCAGCAATTTATGATGTTTATTGTACATTGTTTTTATTCCTTGGGATCTCTACTCTTTTTAATTAAGGATAAAATGTACTTTTATTTTTTTTAATGTTTATTTACTTATTTTGAGAGAGAGACAGAGACAGAGAATGAGTGGGTTTGGGGCAAAGAAGGAGAGAGAGAATCCTAAGCAGACTCCAAGCTCAGCACAGAGCCCGACCTGGGCTTGATCCCATCCATGACCACGAGATTGTGAACTGCGCTGAAATCAAGAGTAGGATGCTTAATCGACTAAGACACCGAGGTGCCCCCAAAAGACTGTACGTTTAGATTTTTTCATGATAGATAGAAAAAGAGGGATGCCATTGTGTTTCAGTTCTTTAACTGCGTATGATCCACAACAAGAATGAACAGCAGACCCCTTGTTGCTTTGATAGGTAATTCCTTCATTTTAATTAACTGATTTTAAATAACTGAGGTTTGAGGTTTCTTAGGCAACATTTAAGTGTGATGGCACATGTAGGATGTCAGAAGGTGAGGATGCCTGGTGGCTCAGTTGGTTAAACATCTAACTCTTGATTTTGGCTCTAGTCATGATCCCAGGGTTGTAGGATTGAGCTCCGTGTTGGGCTCTGTGCAGAGTGTGGAGGATACTTCAGGTTGTCTCTCTCCCTCTCCCTCTGCCCCTCCCCAACTCACGTGTGCACACATGCTCTCTCGTTCTCTCTCTCTTAAAAAAAGAAGCCTCATTCATTGTCAGCAGGGCAAAGCCAGGTCTGGCAATTTGAAATAAACATTCTCAGCCAGCACGAGGGTTAAAAGAATGGGCTTGAAGTTACTATGCTGATAAAATTTGCTTAGAGCCAGGGCACTGAACACTTCTGAGGGTCTCATCACATTCTGAACTTAGCACGTTTCTAAGTACATAAGCCTGCATAAGTCCCATAACTTCTCACCCCTCACTGACTGGAGCTGGTTGGAGGAGTTGAGCCCATTGTGGAGGTCATAATGAGAAAGCTCAAGTTCTTAATGCATGCAGATCAGTGTGAAGTTGTTAAATGGAGTTGACTCAGGCAAGCAGTGGTGTCCGAAAGGTAAGTTTGCCCAGGGTGCAGATCCCTTTCTACAGCAGCTTAAGGTAAAGAGCCTCTGGTAAAGACTGGTAAAGAGCCTCTCTTCCTGGTCATGAGCACCCAGCAAGAGAGCAGCCCCAGCTGTGGGGAAAAGAAAGCAAGAGTTCTCCACAGAAGGCCAGAGAAGAACTGTGTGGTCAGTTTCTTCCATTGGTTTTTGGCTAGTTCTGCCTCAAGCATCTCCAACTTCCTTCCTTTTCTGGAGGAGAAGGGTATGTGTACATGGTTTGACTCTTCCTGGGTACCCTATATCTGGGCCTAGCAGTCAGGGGTTGGTGACCCATTCCATGATCTCCCCAGCTCCATCCATATTCAGGGACATCTAAAGACTCCACCTGGACCTCAGAGTCAGGCAGGCAACTCTGTCACTTGCTGCAGATGGGGAAAATGAGGCTCTTTATTATACAATGCCAGAATAATTATAGTCTAATTATATAATACTTTTCTCTGCAATTCCGCCCCCAGCTACAGCTAAATATGTGACATTACTAGCATTCTGCAAGGACAGTCTGTACTCTAAGGAGGATGTCAAATGTTGAAGGTAGACGCTCTTGTCCAGGTCCTGGTGTATGGTAACCATATTTAGCCAAGAACACCGACGGATCATGTGATCAAAGAAAAAATATTTAATTTTAAAATTCCGTTATAAAGAATAACTTCTAAAGAGAGGAGATAAATCACATCTCTGTATGCTTGATGAGTTTACCTTATTAAACAGTACTATTGTTTATGGGACAAATGAAATGGAGACTGTCTAGGGAAATATAGGGTAAATGGTGATCACTTCTCTTCCAATGTTCTTATGCCTCTTTATCATGAAAAGAACTGTGTTATCCGAAATGCAGATAGGATTTAGCTGCTTCCCGGGAGCTTAAACTGGTAAGTTTATACTAATGCAGCCCTGTTTCTCTTACCTAGGACTTAGACCCAAATCATCATGTTCATTTGATTCCAAGTCTAAAGAGAATAGCGGTCCTCCATTTCAGGAGTCAAAGTCTCTGATGGACAAAACTTGAGTTCCATGGAATACCACACTTCTCGGTATCAACAGACATTTACAGAGCACTTTATCATGGGCCCTGCGTGACAGGCACTGTCACAGGAATAGAGTCCAAGCAGTGAAACCTTAATGTAATTGGCTCCCATGGTACGGCTACCCAGGATTGGGGCTCACCAGGAGCAAGTCCATGACGCCCTGGCCACCTGTGCTTCCCTCTGCCTGCCTCCCAGACCCTGCTGGGATGTAGATTTAGGTTCAGATTTAGGTTTCCCTGAAGCCACCACCTTGCATAGTCCTGCCTTGTTGCAGGCAGCCTCGTTTTGTGTATATATGTGTTTTGAATAGATTCTGGAATACCCGTGGTAGGAATACAGGAGATAATGCAACCCAGCCACTCCTGCCCCAGTGGACAGAGGAAAACACTGAGAGCCAGGGAGACTCTTGACATGATCACAGCTACCCAGTATGTTGGTGGCAGTGTTGGGGTCGGACCCTGGCATCCTGCTCTTCAGTCGGATGCACTCACCACCCTGTCACACCACTGTGTTCTTTGTAGACTTGTAGACATGACACTTGGGCCCCTGTAATATTTGCCTTTTCCATCTGGACCTTCAAGGGCTCCTTAAGAAGGTGAGGGGACATGGTTCTGTGGCCTGTACTTCATGGGTTTCCACATCGCGGCTACCTTTCCTTTGTGCTTTTTCCAGTTTTCCAACTTCTCAACCTGAAAGGTACAAAAATTATCTGAGGCACAGTTATGTGGTTCCCAAGAACAGAAAATTAATAAAGTTAAGGCTCTTCTGCATGAAGAGTATTAATAATTAATACACGCTATTAAATTCCCAAACTTTAGGAACATGATTCAAATTGATTACTTCATTTTGCTGCAGGTTTATTTAAATAGAACGATCAGCCAAATTGCTTTAAAGCCTAGTTCTTAACAGTGCAGTCCAGCATGTCACTGGGAGAAAACCATCTGCTGGCCCCATCCAGATCCTTCTACCTTGACTGTTGATGAGAATTTGCTTTGTCCCATTGGGCATTATACTGAAGATTTTATGCTTTGTGGATAATCATACAACGAATGTTTAATAGATGAGTTTTGGACATTTGGAGCTAAGATCTTACATAAAGGCTGCTCTTGAATTGACAAAAACACTAATACTCTGAAGTACCCTTTTAAATGCTTAGGTGAGGCCCACAGCCACGTTAAGAAAATGGGCAAAAGAGGAATTTGTCATTTGATAAAATGTGTTATAGCTTAATTATCTAGCTCTCAAATGTAAGGTTTAGTCCACACAGAATGTGCTTTTCCACGTCTGACTCCTGGGGGACAGGAAATGCTTGCCTCTGCTGCAACATCGGGTTCTGTACGCACATGCCTGGAAAATACTTCTGAGACGACTAGCTGTTGCTTGCCTCTTTGTGGGAGGCAGGGTACTAGTGACTTTGGTAATAATTTAAAATCTTTTTTCCCCCTTATTTTAGGTGATCTTGTTTACAAATGCGGCAATGGTATTAAGGTAGTACATGGTTGAAATTAGACTGGTACAGTTTAAATGAGGAAACATACTGTACCCATCTGGAATCTAAGACCAGTTAGACTTACCTTCTCCTCAGCTCGCCCATCACAGTTACTTATTTACCCTTCCACCCTGGTACCTTCATCACTGCACCATGGACTAAAATCCTTCACTCCTCATGCAGGTTACCTTGCTATTATTGAATGCAGTTCTTCGTTAGATAGTTCAAGTATTCTCATGAGAAAAGATAGGTTATGATTTCCTTTTGTTTCCACCAATGGCCTTTGAAAGTGTTAGAGAGTAGGGAGATACTGCTCCGAGATCTGACAGGTAATAACAAGTACTATGAGCTGAATTCTTACATTATCTGAAGCACTTTGAGAAATGCCTCACATAAGCTGTTGATTTTTACAGCAACCTATAAAACAGGTGTTATTACTCTCACTTATAGATGAGGTAACTGGGAGCCAGCAAAGATAAAAAGTTGCCCGTGGTGCCATAACTGGCAGAATACAGAACCAGACTTCAGCCAGGTTTTTTTTTCCCCCTCTTCCTTGTAAATAGTTTAAAACAGGATGGCAAATTTAGATGCCTCCATGAGTGGAAAAAATGAATAACATCTTATAAAACAGTATGTTTTATAAGAAGGAACATGAATCAAGTAAATCTTTTTTTTTTTTTTTTATAATGTGTCAGACAGGCCTCGCTGGGATTCTTTAAACAGCCAGCACAAATATAAAAGCTCTAGAAACTAGCCACATACTTTCTGTGTTAGATAGTAAATAACTTACCATATTTGGAGTTGCGCTGGATTTAGAAGGTACTTAAAATTCTAAGCAATTGAGAAGTTGAAATATTTCCAGTATTCTACATGTACATTAGAAAGGTCACCAAGAAGAGTGCCTACCTGGAGAGCTGTAGGGTTAACCAGCCAAGAGGAATCTTGCCATACGTGCCTTCCATTGTGCCAGTGGGTGAGGTTGAAAGCAAAGTACCATATAAAGGCTTATTGACCGGAGATTACGAAAGTAAGAAAAGAGGAAAAAGTATTTCTGTGTCTATTGAAAAAGGGCAGACAGAATACCTCAGATTCAGTGTGGGTTTAATTCAGTTCTAATTGTTGGGGACTTGACTCCACCGTCGCCACACTAGGAATGAAACAGAAGAACAGTGTTGACGTAGATCCGGGAGACCTGGAAGATGGCCTCCTGCAACTTCGTTCTCTTGGGTCTGTATTAAGGTTTCATTGAGCACATAGGTGGTTCTTTCCATGATCCATGAAGATTTTGCTGGATTACAATTCTTCTTTGTGTTATAGTCAGAGAAATGTATGCTGCTGTCAAACAAACTAGCTTACTTTGAAAGGCTAGAGGTTTTTTTTCCTTCACAAAGAACATGGCTTTAATGAATTTGGGGGAACTGTTTACTTTGATAAATTAACATATGAAACGCTAATGGTTTTATAGCTTCACTAACATTGATCTTTCGCAACTTTCAGGGCCTGTAATTCAGTGTTTACAGCATTAGACCACTGTCATGAAGCCATAGAAATTACAAGTGATGACCATGTGATTCAGGTACGGAGACACTTTTTCTCTGGAGATGTCAAAACAGAACCTTTCAAGTTGGAGCCATCCTTTTCCGAGGAACTTTCCTATAATCCTCACATTACTGTGTATTTTCTTTGGAGAAAGGGACATCAAAGATATGTAAAGAAAACTGATAGACTGAAATCTAAGAATTAGATATTCACCAAGAATAAAAAAATTATTTTGGATCCAAACCTATGCTTCCTATGACCAAGATAGGGTAAATTCTTTGATAATTTGCGAAGACAGCATTTAAATCACGCCAGAAGTATGTCAAAATTGTAGAGTAAATGCTTATGGGAATGAAATGTTTTCAAAGGTATTCATTTATTTGCCTGCAGTTGGTATTCTAATTATATAGAAGCCTTGTATGGTAAAGTTGTCTTCCTAAGGAAATGTGTATAGTAGACGAACCTTTGTTGAAATGAAGTCATCTTACTGTATTTGTTGGAAGGTAAGACATTTCTGCTACAACAATAATCTGAAACGTGGACTTCTCCATCGACGGATACTGGCCTGCCTGGAATTGGTTTGCATAATGGCACTGAGTGTGAGGAACACTTGCTGTCCTCAGTGGAAACCAAAGACAGTGCTCGGGATATGGTGGCCACACAACAGAGCCCCCACCGCACACAGATACACCCTGCTGTCAAACCTAACCAGTAACAGCAGCAGCCCACCCTGCCTTGGCCCCTTCATTAACATGTTCGTAATGTTGTCTCCTTTCCATTCAATGACTCTGAAAGAAACACAAGTGCCCCGTGATACTGATGGGGGAAACTGAGGCCCAGCAAGGTCAAGGAATTTACCCAAGGAAAGCCCCAGTAATAAGTATTGGAACCAAAATCTGTAGCCATGTCTTTCTGATTATAAAGCCTTCCCTCTTGGTTCCGTGTTTGGCTGTATTTCCAGAATCTGTTTTTGTGGCTGTTCCTTGCCGTGGGTCTGAAAGCTTCCTCTGGTTGCTGTTAGTGCCCACCTATGCACACACAGGTGTGCATCCTGGACTGCAGAGAAACCAGACATGTTTGCTACCGACCAAGTGCAAATCTCACATCCCCCTCACTTCTGTCCAGACTTGAACAATGCATTCCAAACATGAAACGCATCTGCTTTGCACCCCCCTCTGACAGTGGGCAGCCAGATTGTGATTTCTATAGTGAGGAGAAGGGGCTCCCTGCTCTCCAGTTGCCTTCCCCAGTTGTCGTCTGATGACTCCTTGAACAGGGAGCAGAGTCCTTCGTTCTATGGTGAGCATCTGGTGGTTAGAGACCCTGTATCTCTGGTGGGGAGGGGGTGATGTGGTGGAGTCGCCCCCTGCCCACCTTTACTGTGACCAGGAGGAAACAGGCTTCCCCTTGAAAAAACCTACTGGCAATCTGAATATAAAACTCAAAAACAAGGGGAAAGAAGTTGAATAGAGGATGTGATAGGGAAAAGAGAAATAAAATGACATTTGTGTTAGGGATTTCAAGAGGAGCCCTCATGGACAGGGTATTTCACATATATTCTTACTCATTACCAGAGTCCTTCTCAAGGCACTGCCCCTGAGGGGTTTATGCCTCTGTGTGACTATGCATGTTCAGAGGTTAGGTGATGGCCCTTAAATTTAGGAATAATATATACCCATCCATCGATCCATCCATCTCAACTCTTTGCTTTAAAACATTTACACAAAGCTTACCATATACCAGGCACAGCACTAAGCATTTTACACCTTCTCATTTATTTCTTAAAACAACTTTATGAGCCAGGAACTACTACTGTAGCCATTTTACAGATGAAGAGACTGAGGACCAGAGGGGACAAGTAACTTGCCCACGGTCGTGGAGCTAGTTATTGGCAGAACCAGGATTTGAACTTGAGTGCCTTGGCTCCAGAGTCTATGTTTGAGTACCTGCTGCATTCTGAGGTTACAGGAACCCTAGCATGAACAAAGGGCCATGACTTGTACCCATATCTGCAACTGAATAGTGAAGGTAGAATAAACACACATGGAAATGTATGAGGATTTGGCCAACAAGGAAACCAATACATGTATCACATATTTACTAAACAGTCCTGAGTATCCAGAGATAAATCCAAAGTAGGCTTTTCCTGGAGGATTTTTATGTCTAGTGGGGGAGAGAGATAAATAAAAACTTGGATTGAGTGCGAGAAGTCACTGGAAGCCTGCACAGAGTGGGCTCCCACAGAGTGGGAGCCTATAGAAGTGGCTCCAGCTCAGAATGGGCATGGGGTCAAGGGCGGCTTGCTAGAGGAGGGGAGGAGATGGGAGGAGGGACAAATCCAACTTGGCAGGGCATGGATTTGGGGAGGGGCATTGTGAGGGGAGAGAACACGTAGGCAGAGGCCTACAGATGAGGAGGAAGTACAGGGAGTTCAGCACGCAGGTGTAGGCCCACCTGGTGAGCAGTAGCCTGCTGCCTGGCCCCAGGAGGGTGGTGATAGGAGATCGCTGAAGATAGTGTCACCACCCCAACTCTTCTGTCAGCCTCATAAGGCCTCGTGCTCAGGCTCCAGAGCACCCTCCAAACCTCTCCAGCTCCCAAGTTTAATTGTGTTAGTAGGAGGTTTGTTCGCAGGGGAACAGCTCCCCAAGTGTCCCTGCATCACCAGGCTACTTACTATCGTCATAGTGGAGTGCAAGAGTGATTATGATTATAGTTTGCAAGCATGTTTCTGAAGCAGCAGATGGATGTACATGATGCCCAAAGAAATCCATGACCTAGAGGCTGTACGGTCACATTTGCCCCATGTTCTTTGTCTTTCTCGTCTCCCTTACTCAGCTTCTCATCTAGTAGATTGTTCTTGGAGAAGAAGTTGGAGGGTGGAGATGGGACCTGGGAGTCAGGCAAGGAAATAGCTCTGAATTCCAGGGCCCTGGGCAGAATTTTAGAAAGAAGCCTCTGAGTCTGCTGGCCTCCAGATGTGCCAAGGTGGCCTCTTCTCACACCCACATGTGCCCAGCACTGAAAGGGCTGCCTCCTGCACAACCTGTTTAACTAGATTTATGGTTGAGGTGAGATGGGAAGTGGCCCCAAGCCATAGCATTGGTTAGTAGGCAGTGGCAGTTAGAAAGGAGGCATGAGGGAGCAAATCTCTGCCTTGTAGAGATGTGACTAATAGAAGCCACAACCTCTTCAACCAATTCATTTTTATTCTAACTCCTTTTTATTTTTTGACTGTTTTCTTCTTGGCCGATTGGGGATGAGTAAGGCCCACAAGAGGCTGGCTCTACTAGATGAGGACTTCTTGCTCTTTGTCTGCTAAGGAATTTCTTCCAATGCCCCAGAGAGAACTAGGGCGCTGGGGTGGTGAATGAATACATTGCTGCTCAGGAGTGAGGCAGCGACTCCAGGGGGCTTACTGAAGTGACAGAGACCAGTCGGCACCCACATCAGAGAGTGCTCATCCAGGGAACTTCTTACTTGATATTCCAACATGTTCCTCTGTGTCCCAGCAAGCACTCCTGAGGGCACACAGCATACCCACACTGACCTTTAACCACCTCCTGTTCACAGTACGTCAACCCAGCCTTTGAAAGGATGATGGGCTACCACAAAGGCGAGCTCCTGGGGAAAGAGCTCGCCGAGCTGCCCAAAAGTGATAAGAACCGGGCAGACCTTCTTGACACCATCAACACGTGCATCAAGAAGGGCAAGGTGGGTGCAACAGACAGATTTGCAAACCCCTCCCCAATGCATTTTTGTTTCTGAGTTTTATGTCACGTCTTTAAGATTGGCTCCTTTGATGACATGATAATTAAGTGAAAGATCTCTTATGTTGGCAAAATGAGTCAAGTTGGAGGTTAATTTTGGATACAAGTGAATCAAGCACTTACGATGATGTAGAACCTGATGACTTTGTGTAAGGAGAGTTTATCCTTTCCATGAATCTGTCCTCGTTCTCTCTGCTGGAGTATCATTGCTGCCTCTGAGCAGAGTTCTGCCCACAGGGCTGTTGTGTGTTTTTAGTGTGTCCATTGTTTGGGGGAACTGGAAGTACATGTATCCGTATATCTATGTGGGCCCTGTTCTTGGTCACTTTTCCCTTTTTCTGTTCTCTTTCCTGATCATAGTTGAGTAGAGACATGCAACTCACTTCTCCCTGTCATGTCAGTTTGTCCAGCGGCCAAAGAGAGGGCTGTCAGTGTGGCAGGAAGCTTCCCTGAAGCCCTCTCTTCCGGAAATGGAGTGTGGCTCCGGCAGCTGGAAATCCCTGTGCATTTTCTTTTAAGCATTCAGAATGCGTTCACGTAGTTATATCTTTCATCTTGGTTTCTCTGATGTGAAATAGTGAAATGAGCACTGTGTTCTTTTAATTGGGGACTGTTTATAGGAATAAAATACGTTTGGGTTGTATATGACAGCCAACGTTAATTTTTAAACAATAGGGGCAGTGAGACTGAAAAGGAATCAGGACATTATCAAGTACTCTAGAAAATTTTGCCAGGGTGGTAATGCCACACGCGTGGTGGCCCAAGAGGCACACCAGTTAGCCGTCTCGTGTGAGGGAGGGGGCAGAAACGGGCTGAAGAGAAAATTGGGTTCTGGTTTATCTCCTTCCTCTCAGACATGGTAGAGGGACCACCAGGCTCTTGATGAGCTAATTCCCTGGGGTCCAGAGACAGTAAGAATGCTCACACTCTCCTTAACTTCATAGAAACTGCTAGGAGCCAGACGAATCCCAGAGAAGTCTTGGTAGGATGCCCCGTAGAAAGTAAGAAGACAGGTTTCAAGGTAAATTAAGAGACAAGAACTTAGAGCCACATTTTCCACTTTGTATATGTGGGCAAGTTAGTTAGAATCTCTGAGCCTTGGTTTGCCCATCTGAAAACTAAGGATGATAATATCAAGCTTACAGGTTGCTGTGAAGATTCGAAAGAAGACCCCATCAGAATCCCTTGACCTGGTGCCCCTTAGACCCATAGGACTGAGAGCAGAGCTCTACCCACTCATCAACTGTCCTAGGATCCTGAGGGGCCATCTTGGAGGCGGACATGTTGGTCTTGGGGTCTTAGTGCAGGGTGACCACGAGCCTTAGGTAATAAGTGTTACAATAGGTACAATGATAAAGCAATGTTTTGTGGAATGTAATGAAAGCATGTGGGAACTCTATTGCTCAACTTGATGAGATCCTCTGAAGAAGCAGCCATTAGCCTCAATGGAAGGATTTTAAGAGCTCTCTTTGTCCATGTAGGAGTGGCAGGGGGTTTACTATGCCAGACGGAAATCCGGGGACAGCATCCAGCAGCACGTGAAGATTACCCCAGTGATTGGCCAAGGAGGGTGAGAGTGAACTCTTGAACTCTTTTAATTGAAGGGCTCATGTGGGCATTGGGTTTGCATATTGAAATACCAATGTAAGCACTAGACCCACTCATACGGTGGGGTTGGGCTATACATAGCATATACTGTGGACAGACCCATGTGGCTGGCAACAGCCTCCAGACGTGGCTTTCCCTTTCCCTCTCTTCTCTCGCTTATGGGCTTTACAAAGCATCTCCCCAGCTGCCCACCTCCGCCTTGTCATCTATGGTTCCATTATCCTCACTACCCTCTGAAGGAGCTGTGTTTAGGCTTTCCCCTGTCATAATAGCAACAACAAAACAACAAGGCTCGCTGGCTTCAGCCCTGCGCTGGGGGCCACCTTTCTCCCCTTGAGGCACCAGCTCTGTAGTGGTTCTCTTCAGGCTGACTCGCGGCTTGTTCCACAAGGTGAAGAGAGTCCTGGAGGTCATGGTTACATAGATAAAGGTGTGTTTGGCCAGAATCAGGTGATAAGATTCCATTTAATGTCAGATTATCAGAGAAGGTCAATACATAATTTCTTTTCCTTCTCTCAGTTAAATTTTGTGAGAGGGTTTACAAAGCCAAACAGGATCCCTGAACAAGTACGCCACTGAGGAGCCTCTAGTAAACCACCTTGAAGGTCAACACTAGCTTCATAGCATGGTTTACAAGGGACCCATGCTGTCACGTGATGTTTTGGAAAAAGAAGAGGTAGCAGTTGTCATGCCAGTAACCAGAAGTGGTGAGTCCTGCCTGTGACTCGTAAGACTACCTGAGTACCTTCCAAATTGTTGGGTGGTTAGAAAACAAAACATTCTGTAAAGTCAGCTAAATGTCTTAGGTTGTTTCCTCTCCAATTGTACTTGTTTGATAAGTTTTGAAATTGTTACCCCTCATTTCAGAGACCATCATCTCGTATTTTCTGACATTTGGCTTCCCTCTGGGGCGTTGGCAGGCCTGACAAGGGTTTTGAGCACAGAGAGAGGCCTCCCCTGCCACCCCCTGCCCCTTGAGCTGGTGGCCTTGGCATGGCCATTTCCACTAACAGTCTGTGCTCAGAGGCCATGATGGCTGTCACGTTGCTACCATCTTCTCAGAAAAGTTAAGCTAAGATTCACTCTGTGTGTGTGACCAGAATTCTTAGGTGGCCAAGGCAGAGGAGACACTTTTGCTTGGTAATTTCTGTCAGAATGAATTTTTCTTATCTCTCTGATTTTACAGATAAGTGGGAAGTTCTTTTGTCTAGACGCAGTGTTATTTTTCCCTCACTTGTAGACAGTGCATTATCAAAGGAAATTCTTATTAAAAGTAGGGAAATTTTATCTCTTCCTGTTTACTGAGGCTTATTACAGAATAACCAGTATTTTCTATACTCTCTTCAGTCCTCCAGAGAAAACTGAATCAAAGAGAGCGAAACAGGAGACTCATTCCTGTTCCTATAAAATCTCACATGGCCCTCTAGAATTCCTGGCTCCCCTCTCGGTACCAAATCTACCTTGAGCTGATTTTTGTGCAGGGAGCTGTATAGCCTTTTCTGGTCTCCCTTGTGGTAATGAGCAAGACCGTAGGCCGTTTTGGGATTCTGTCCGTAACCTTGAAATAAGAGGATTTTTCTCTGCCTGAAAAATGCCATCATTGTGATGACCATGCTGTGAAAGAATATGGAACATTAATATAAAAACAGCAGCCATGTAATTTGGTCATTGTCCAAATGAGTCTTTTGCTTTTTATATAAGCTGTAAAATTATTCATGTCAGCGGAACTAAAACCAACTTCTCGAGGAGCATTTCATCCTATCGCTGGAGATATCTGGGAGACAAGCTTCAGGAGTCAGTTGCAAAATGAAATATCCATTAGGAAAGTGTTTCTGAGCCAACTGTGATTAAAAGGGAAGCCCAGTTTCTGGAGGCATGTGTGGGCTGTGTATGAAAAATGTGTTTTCCGTAGACTAGGTTGTGTTTGAAATTTAAATGTGCCCTAGAATGGACCCTGGGGTTTTGCTTTAAGAAATTCTGTTGATGTTTTCATTTGCTGATTTGTTGAATCATCTCCTATCTGACTCACTAATAACTGATAATTTATGTTATTAGGAAAATTAGGCATTTTGTCTCCCTCAAGAAGCTGTGTTGTACCACTGACAATAATAAGCAGGTATGGTATTCAGTTTCCTTCCTTTTGCTTTGTCAGCTTGACCACATGTTACTGTTCTCTGCGTGTCTTTATCCATATCTTACTGTACTTGCCAATTTAGGAGGTGTATGGCAAAATTAGGCTCCTTTGACAGACAAATAGTAGATAAAAAAAATTCCCTGCAGGCTTATGTTGCTTTGTTAGTAATGTACAGCAGTTAGGATTTAGCCTGTGGCTGTGCGACTAAAGACTAATGTATTTCATGAGAGCATAAAATTCTTCTTCTAAATAAAAAAAGTCCCCCTTTTCTATCATAATTTCTTGAATGAAAAGCATGTATGTATTTGAGCATTTCATTCTCACCAATTCATATCAAAAACAATCATTCCAAGTTAGTAAAAACTAGTACTATTAGTACTGTTTATTTTTACCATTACACCATGCAGAACAATACGTTAGAATCTTGTCTTCTGGAATAACAGAATTTTAATAAGTTGCTATATTTAAGAACTCATAAAGGTAGTTTTGTCATAGAGAACAATGCTGATATTGGTAAATTTTCTTTCTTATACTTTTATTATTGGGTTATGCGTATTTTCATTCATCCTTTAAGGTTTATTGGTTAAAAAGCCCTGAACATACGTAATTACTAGTGATCTATTTTTGAAAACACAAAATGTGGCCTTTGACATGGATGGAGATTTTAAAAGAAGGGATAATGTCTTGAAAGGATATGAAGGTCTTTGGGGCATGACCCATTTTAGAGGAGCATGTTGGAGACTTGGAAAGTTTGGGATCAGATAGTGGAGGCTGGCCAGACAAGGAGAGAAACTTTGGGGTGATAGGACTTGCTGATGCCCAGGCTCCTCCCCCATGAATAGGCAGCTCCTGGAGGGGAGTCCAACCTGGGTGCCATGAGCCTGTGGTGGGCTTTCAGCTGGTATCTCAGTCCATTGAAGGTATTCATGTCTTCATGCCTGATTTTTTTTTTAATAATGATTGGATACATGTATATATTGCAAAACGATCACCACAAGTCAACATGCATCACCACACATAATTCCAAAACATTTTTTGTGATGAAGTCTTCGTTTGAGACCTATTCTCTTAGCAGCTTTCAAATTTACATTACAGTATTGTTAACAGTGGTCACCATGCTGTACATTATATCCCCATAACTTAATAAGTGGAAGTTTGTACCTTTGACCCCTTAACCCATTTCTCCATCCCCGCACCCTGCCGCTGGCAGCCAACCTGTTCTCTGTATCTATACATTCAGTTTTTTGTTTTCCATTCTGCATGTAAGTGATATAGTATTTGTCTTTCTCTGTCTGACTTAATTCACTTAAGATATCTAGGAGATAATCTAGGTCCATCCATATTACTGCAAATAGCAAGATTTCCTTCTTTTCTGATGGGTGAATAATCGTGTGTGTGTGTGTGTGTGGTGTGTGTGTGTGTGCGCGCGCGCGTGTGTGTGTGTGTATTAGAGACAGAGAGAGAGAGAGACCCCATTTTCTTTCTCCATTCATCCATCAGTGGATGCTTAGGTTGTTTCTGTGTCTTGACTAATGGAAACCATGCTGCGGTGAACCTGGCGGTGCATATATCTCTTTGAGTTAGTGTTTTTGTTTCCTTTGGATAAATGTCCGGGGGTAAATTGCCAGACCATATCGTAGTAACATTTTTCATTTTTTGAGGAACCTCCAAAGTGTTTTTACATAGCACCTGTGCCCTTTTCTTCACATCTTCACCAACACTTGACATTTCATATCTTTTTGATACTAGCCGCTTCAAAAGATGTGAATTGATATCTCAATGTGGTTTTGATTTGCATTTTCCTGATGATTAGTGATGTTGAGCGCTTTTGCATGTACCTGTTGGCCATTTTTATGTCTTCTTTGAAAAAGTGTCTGTCCAGATCTTCTGCCAGTGTTTAAATCAAAAAATTTTTTTTGGCTTTTGATTTGTAGGAGTTCTTTATATATTATATATATATTATATATATAGATAAGGGTACTAATCCCTTATCTATGATTTGCAAGTATTTTTCTCCCAGTTGGCAGGTTGCCTTTTTATTTTGTTGATGGTTTCCTTTGTTATGCAGAAGGTTTTTAGTGTGATGATGGTAGTGTCAGTTATTTATTTTTTCTTTTGTTGCATTTGTTTTTGCTGTTGTATCCAAAAAAATCATAACCAAGACCAGTGTCAAGGAGCTTAGTCCCTATGTTTTCTTCTAAGGGATTTATGGTTTCAGATATTGTGTTCAAATATTTCTTCCATTTTGAGTTGATTTTTCTGTGTGGTCTAAGATAGTGGTCCAGTGTTATTCTTTGGTATGTGGCTGTCCAGTTTTCCTAGTACCATTTATTGAACAGACTGTCTTTTCCCCGTTGTATATTGTTGACTTGTGATAAATTAGTTGACCATATATATGTGAGTTTATTTCTGGGCTCTCTCTTCTGTCCCACTAATGTATGTTTCTTTTTTTTATGCCAACACCGTACTCTTTTGATCACTACAGCTTTGTAATGTAGTTTGAAATCAGGGAGCATGGTGCCTCCAGCTTTGTTCTTTCTCAAGAGTGATTTGGCTATTCTAGCAAAATATTCTGGACTAGTGAAGGGAATCGTACATTTTCATAGTATTTAATTCATCATAAAATGCCTCCTTCAGCATGGAGAATTTCACCTAGAATCAGGAAGTTTTCATTTACTACTAAGACATCTGGGAAAGGAAGGGAATTGACTTTCATAGAAAAGTAGATTCTGTCAATAGCAAAGTTTACACATTCCAAGAGAAAGAAAGAGATCTGGGTGAGAGGTGACAGGCGGGGAGACATCCTGGTGGCTCTTGAAAGACGAACCACTGAACCCACGCAGTGCAAGCCAACCTGTCATGGGCTGTGAAGCTGCTATGCACGGTGTAGGCCCACCTGTGCTAATTCGTGTTCATGCCAGAGACGAGCCAAGTACATTTTGTGGCCAGTATCAAGCACAGCCTTCCCCCACCAGCCGATGCTTGATCTTCCTCCTTTCTTTCTCAGTCGGACCCCCAGCCTCCTTGTCACCGGTCTTCCCACAACCACGTGTGCCCACATTCTACCCATCTGTCACCCCCCACCGTCATCATGGCTGTTTGTGTGCCTTAATGCCCTCTCCTCTCCAGTGCGGTCACCAGGCTGTGCTTGTCCTTGGGGGCCCATGCTGCCTGATGCACAGTGGGCCCTTTGGCCGATGGTTAGCTTGAATGGAATTGAATGTCTAGGTCCTGGCTTCCTGCCACCTACAAATCCTTCCTGCTTCCCAGGGAGAGCAGGCAAGCCCTTAGTACAGGACTTAGGGGTGCAGAATACAGAAAAGAGGGCCACCTCTTTTCTGATGCTGTAAATAGAAACATCTTTATTGCCGTGAATTAGCTGCTGTTCTGAGAAGAGTGGAAACGCAGAGCTCAGATACCCTGAGCCATTGACGTCACCTAATGGTGCTGCACAGGCCTGGAGAGACACTTAGATTTTCCAATAACAAAGAATTTTTATGTCTCTGGCTGGCCACAGTGTTTTTCCTCCTCATCGGAGGAGGCTGGAGTGAATGGTGATGAGTCTGTGACGGGAAGGGCTCCCCAGAGGTGGGAGCAGCCTGTCTGAAGGCGGTTCTGGCTGTGCTGATTTCTGGGATGTTAGCCTTGACGTCAAGATCCGCCCATGGGTTTGCATTTTAACAAGGAATGAAATTGTAAGCCAGGATGCTATCTCCTGGTAGTGCTTGTCGTCAGCAAAAATCCCTTTTCCTGTGTGAGCCCTGTAGCTTCTTGCCAAGGGGCTGGAAGTGGTCAGTGAGGTTTGTCTGCTGTAAATACCGTCTCCCCTTCCACCACACACACTTGCTCCCCAAATATGTACTAAACACCTGTACTGGTGCCAGGGACAGTCTCTGCCCCAGAAGCTGTGGGGGTTACAGACCGATAAACAGGATGCATTTCTAGAGTGCCGTGCAGGGGAGGTGTGAACTGAGAGCAGGAGAAACAGAGAACGCAGGACCAAAGGAGACTGGCTAGAGTGTTTTTAGGTGTCGTCTAGGACAAGGGGCAACAAACCACACCCCACAGGCCACATGTGGTCTGTCGTACACGTAAAGTCATGTGGGAATACAGCCGCATTCTGTGTTACGTAGTGGCTGCGTTCGCGCTACAGCAGCTGAGAAGTTACAACAGACACCTAGTGGCCTACAGAGCCTAAAATATTTACTCTCTGGCTCTTCACAGAGAAAGTTTGCTGACCACATTTCCAGAAGGTAATTTTCTTTTTCGAACTACCCACCTTCCTAGGCCAGGTGCACTCTTCCTGGGATCCCAGAAATGGCCTCCTCCTGTCAACCCTGCACCCTGGGGCAGAGCCCGTCTCAACCTCTGTGTAGCAGTAAGACGTGAGGACCTGTTTCCTTAATGCTTTTGCCTTTTCACGAGGTCTAAATCCAAACCTAAATGCATGACTCAAAGTGGAATTTCGGGGACCTGCCACCATGCTCCAGGTGTCAAGCTCATGCTGGGAAAGGAGACTTCTAGGATCCCAGCTTCACACCAGCTTTTCCTAAGCTGGCATCATCAAAGCAGAGGGGCCTCACCACAGGCATCCCTATAGTGCCCACCCTTAGTGCGTCCCCCATTCTTGCTTTTTCCTCCAAGCCTTGGCCATGAGAATATGGAGAGCCCAGTGCTCCCAGAAGCCAACATGCCGCAGGCATGGAGCCCTGGCAGAGAGTATGGGAAGCCAGGGGGCAAGAGGGTGGTGGTGCCGCTGGCGGTCTTGTGTCCTTGGGCTCGGATCATCTGGTCCCTCTTCTCGTGGATGGATGACTCACGGGTCATGGAGAATCCCAGGAGAGGTGCAGAGGTTGCCTGTCCATTAAGAGGAAGGTCGTTGTGTGTGTGTGTGTGTGTGTGTGTGTGTGTGTGTGTGTGTGTGTGTGTGTGTGAAGTTAGGGAGCACAGACACCCAATGAACAGCTCCAGAAAATATTCCCCGTTCCACTAGGTTGTAGCAGGGGAAGGTCCTGATCAGGCTCTGAGGTGGCATGCTGATCTCTGGCTCATCAAGGTTCTGAGACAAAGGCTGAAGGAGAACAGAATGAGAGCAGTCTAACCTGCATTTTGCACAGGACTTTCCAGACCTGGCGGTAGTGAGGGAGGGGAGGGAGGGAATACTGGAATTCTAGTGACCACCTCCACATCCTCGTTTTAGGGAAGAAAAGTTGTTTCAACAGTGAAAAAGAAGGGAAGGACATAATCTCTGAATGAAGAATAGCTATTTAACTTGAAT
The DNA here is from genome assembly GCF_018350175.1 of Felis catus. Classification (NCBI taxonomy): domain Eukaryota; kingdom Metazoa; phylum Chordata; class Mammalia; order Carnivora; family Felidae; genus Felis; species Felis catus. The sequence continues at coordinate 141,260,083 of NC_058368.1, forward strand.
AAGTTTTGCTTAGTACAAACACTTGTTTCTTCCACTGCAGACTGATATGAGCATTGTAACATCCCAACATCACTCTGGGGACAGACGTTTGGGGTCACTGCTTTAAAAGCACTTTTATCTGTGTAACTTGTTTGAGAATAATAGGGGCAGAAAGGAGGGCTGAATTGTCCAAGTTTGCAGTGATGGATTCTTGCTTTGAGATGAACTTTTTGGGGTTCATTCCTATTTTGTTGTATAGTAATGCTCTTTAATCTTGAAATTGAAAAATTAGGAAAAAAAATAGAACTTCACTACAATTATAATGCGTATGACTAAACCTGTCAAAAGTGCTTAAGACAAGATACAGAGGGTATAGAGTGGCAGGGAGTAAGAAGGGTGAAAGAACAGGTCTTCCCTTTTGGGAAGGCTTTGTGTGGGGACGGGGGGACTAGGCCCTGAAGGCAAAAACAGTGGAAAATTTTAAGGAATCAGATTAAGCTCAACATAAGAAAGAATTAACAGAATGGGCCAAGCTCCTAGGTAGTTTGTGGCTAGTGAGTTCATCACTAAGGGAGGTAATCAAATAGTATATTGAGCACTCAGTAGGAAAAGCTGTCTGGGGAGGTCGCTCACTGGCCAGAGGTTAGGCTAGGTCAGTGGTTTCTCCCAGTGTAGTCCCCTGGAGCTGCAGCAGCCCAGGAATTTGTTATAATTGCAAAGTCAGACCAACAGAATCGAAACTCCAAGGGTGGGCCTAGGCAATCTGTTTTAACAAGGCTTCCAGATGATTCTGATGGGACTCTGAGGTTGAAGAGCTATTGGACAGGATGAATGGCTGTCAGGCTCTGATACTATAAAGTTGGATCACTGGTTCATCAGTAGGGTCTGTTCTGGGTTAAATCTAGTCGGAAAAGATTTTTTTCGCTTGTGGCGGCCATCCAGCCCTCCTCTCCTGAATATGGGGACCTTGCCTTGCAGGGGACCCCTAGAGCTGCATGTCCAGTCTTGAAATGTGGCTAGAGATGCGCTCCAAGTGTAAGCCACGTGCTAAATTTCAGAGACAGTATGAAAAAGAATGTAAATGATCTCATTAAAAGTATCATAGTCTTATACTGATGACATGTGGAAATGATACTTGCACATATCGTACCTAAAATATCATTAAAATTAGTTTTGCCTGTTTGTACTTTTTCATGTGACTGCCAGAAAATTTAAAATGACACATGTAGTTCGCGTTTGTGGCTCACACTGTATTTCTGTCAGGCAGCTGGTTTCGCCATTCCCTCCCCTGTCAAATCTTACCCTGAATCCCCCTTCCCATTCACAGGTGACAGGGGCTGACAAGCTGAGCACACCGTCTGGTTTCAGCCAGTGAACCGGCAGCAGATGGCCTCCCAAGAGATGAGGCTAAGACCCATTCTCCAGGCCCCTGGCAATGCTCCCCCTGTTATGGGAAGATGATCTGCTGGGCACTTAAGCAGGCCTTTAGGGAACACTTTTGTTTGGGGGAATTGTGGGGGCACCTTTCATTAGTTCTTAAGCTGCAGCAAAAAGCTCTTATTCTTAGAGCTCCCCAGTAGACAGCAGGAACCCCAGGTGCGTTGTCCTGTGACAGCCTTCCGCCCCCTGCCACAAGGCCCATCCCCATTCCGCAGCCCCAGACTGGCTTTCTCTTAGGTCTGTCCTTGCCCTTCTCTGCTCTTAGGCCTCTACTCTCCCCACATTTGCCAACTTCTGTTCCCTCCGGTCCTTTCCTTCCTGGCAGGGGGCTGGGCTAATAATCAGCCTTTTCATGATTTTTGGACTTCTCCTCTAGGGCGTGGCAGAATAGGCTCCTCAATACTAAAACAGTCCTGTAGCCCAGGCACTCCCTGTAAAACAGAGAAATGTCTGGTGCAGGCAACAAGCACAGACAGAATTACAGTCTGCTTTCTGCTCGTTGCTAGTGATAAATATGTTTGAATTTGTACTAAATGCCCAGGATTTGAGGTCTGTCTCATGTTTTTAATGGCATGGACTGTTTGCAGCTTCCTTGTTCTTTAGAACTCTACCCAGCTTCTCCTCCCTCTAAGAAAACTTCCAGAACCTGCCAGCCTGCAGCCTCCCCTGCACCTGCCATGAGGAGATGGTTTTGCTTCTCTTCTGCATTGCCCATTGGACTCTTAATCTTATCCTGCTTTGGATCAGTTCTCACCTGGGGGCAGGGACCCCACTGTGTGTGCCCAGGAGACATAGGGAAGTTATTATGAAAACTAGTTATTATGAAAACCCTAACACAGTAACGTTTGAAAGGCATAGGAGATTAAAGATGAAGCTTTTATCTAGTCCCAGATTAGTATTATGTGTTGAGTATTGGTCTGTATGTAGCTAACATGTCACACATGCTCTAATGTATTTTCCATGTTCTCCCAAGACAGTTGGAGAAAAAGGGAACTGCGATGGAAAACATGACCTCATTCATCCCGGGAAGTGGCCACTCACATTTAGAAATGGTTTTTATGTAATCAGTATATTAGCATGATGTTGAATTTATACACATGTACTTGACTCACAGTAGGTGCTCCAAATAATTGTTAATGTATTTGATAAAGCCACTAAGTAAACACCATTTTTCCATTTAGCTTTAGTACATTTTTACATGAAGCTATTTTTTAAAAAGTCCCCCGATGTTGCAAAACCACATTTTTCCCCCTGAGAACTACATTTGAACTGCCGAACCCTCAGCACTCATAAGTGGAGTACCTGCTAAGTGTCGGAGGGTGCAGACGAGTGGGAGGTCATGGCAGGGAGAGGGAGCACGAGGGGGGCAGGGACCCTGAGAATGGAGAGATAGGATTACATGTGTGGGAAAGTCTTGAGTTAGAGGAGAGGAGAGACACAGCTTCATGGCGGGCATTGGTTCTGGCTGCCGTAGCCCATCATGACAGGCTTCAGAAAGTACCCCTGGGGTCTGAAGCTGAGAGGGCATCACCGTGCTCACCAGGCCCAGGGTGAATCAGGCACTTTCTGGCCAACGCGGACCCACACTGAGCCTGGTGGGGGAGCAAGAAGACACAAGTGCCTTCACCCTGTTGGAGCAACTTGGCCCTGTGTGTTCAGCAGGACCACAGGCCTGGGGCTGTCCACCCTGCGCAGTGATGCGCTGGGCTCCTTTGCACTGTGTGATCCTTATCGCGTCCTCTCTGCCATGGGAGTAGGTGTTTAGCCCACGTTGGGGACAGCTAGGAGTGGAGGATAGGAAAAACAGAGGGAAGGGACTTAAAATTCTGAGGTGCTGATCAAGTTGGCCTCCTGTGAAGCTGTCCATGTCCTCTCAGTAGTGAAGCCCAACCCAGCTCCAGTGGGGAGCCCTTAGCTTGAAGAAAACCACTTTGATTTGAGAAAAGTAAGATAGGTTTGGTAATAAGCAGTAAAGAGGCAAAGACACATTGAAGACAACTAGGATTTAATGAGGAGATGCTACGTTTGATTTGGGGTGAAGGGATTTTTTTTTTCCTCCAAAATTTAACTGAAATTCTAAAGGTTGCATTTTTATATAATCTGTCATTCAGACTATCGCAAGATTCTGCTCACTGTGCAGACTTAGACTAATTGAGCCGAAGAGATTTTCACATTATCTTAGACCTGATTGTTGAAAGGATTGCTCATTTAGCATTTGTGGATATTAGCCCTATCTGGAATTTGTTTTGTTTTCCAAACTAACAGTTGGTGGCTGACTTCTCAGGAGGAATTCGTTTACTTCACATTGAGAACTTTTCAGTTTGGGGCATGCTTGGCCTTAGCTGAGCATTCATTCATCCAGTCAGTGAGCGTCAGTTGCCCCTGAGTCCTTTCGCCCAGTAGAAGTCACAAGGACAGATCAGACTGAGGTAATAGGTTTCTCCTCACATCCACTCCTGCCGAAATCCTTGGCTGGCTAAAGGGAACCCCCACCATCCACTCAGTCATCCTCACCCTAAACCTGGGAACCGCCTTTGGCACGCTTGGTTTCTTGTGTCCCTCACATCCTAGAAGACATTTAGTCTGAAGATTGTGTCTTCCTAACAGTTCTAGACTCTGTGCCTTTCTCTCCATCCCACTCCATTTTTATCCCACTGTGACTTCTGGTTGTCCTGCTATGGCTGCCCATCTGCTCTCTGCCTCTATGAAGAGATAGACTGGCAACGGCTCAAACAGGCCCAGGAGAGGAGATGTTTTAATTTTCTGGAACTATGTGAGTCAGTTGTTAAACCACCCATTGTTAAAAATACAAGTTATTGGGGCGCCTGGGTGGCGCAGTCGGTTAAGCGTCCGACTTCAGCCAGGTCACGATCTCGCGGTCCGTGAGTTCGAGCCCCGCGTCGGGCTCTGGGCTGATGGCTCGGAGCCTGGAGCCTGTTTCCGATTCCGTGTCTCCCTCTCTCTCTGCCCCTCCCCCGTTCATGCTCTGTCTCTCTCTGTCCCAAAAATAAAATAAACGTTGAAAAAAAAATCTTTAAAAAATAAAAATAAAAATAAAAAAAAAATACAAGTTATGGAAACATGCAATTCAGTTTTTGAAAACTTAATAGTAAGCACTCAAAATCCATCATTTCTTCAGTGTTTTACTCCATTATACTATTACCTGAGCTCTTGAGGTCATTTATGTTTGTCTTAGCTGTGTGGTGGAAACACCATATGAAGCTCAGCTGCCACATCCAGTGACGTCATGTTGGTAGCTTCAAACAGCCATGCTGGGAGTGTGTTTAGACCAGGGAAATCAGCAAACACTACAAATCAGGACTTTTTAAAAAATTTTAGACAAAACCTATTTAGCTTATTAAGTGCTCTTTTTAATACCTTTATAGTGAAGACAGACAATGAATGGACAACTCCCTCCCTCTCCAAGCAGTGTTCATACTTATGTGTATGTTCACTATTTAGGTCTTGAAATTCATCCTGTAACAACATAAACCCATGGTAAATTCTGAACAGAGAAACACACTGTAGAGAAATGCAGTTGGGTAAGATATGTTTGGATGAACACCAAAATGTTTTATTTTCTATTTTTAAATTTTTCTAGTGTTCATTTATTTATTGAGAGAGAGAGAGACCCTGAGTAGGGGAGGGGCAGAGGCGTAGGGGGACAGAGGATCTGAAGCGGGTTCTGCGCTGACAGGAGCAAGCCCGATATGGGGCCCAAACTCACAAACTGTGAGATTATGACCTGAGCTGAAGTGGGATGCTCCATCAACTGGCTCACCCAGCTGCCCCAAGCCAAAAATTTTTAACACATATTTGTGGCTTACTCTAGATCAAAATATATCTGTATTGGCTCAGATTTTTTTTTTTTTCACTGAGATAGAATTGGCATATAACATTGTATAGTTTTAGGTGTACAGCATAATGATTTGACACATGAATACACTGCAAAATGATCTCCATAATAAATTTAGTTAATATCCATCACCCCACAATTACAAATATTTTTTCATATGAGACCATTTAAAATCCACTCTCTTAGTAACTTTGACATATCCAACAGAGTATTGTTAATTATAGTCAATATGCCATACATTATATCCCTAGGAATTACTTACCTTATAATTGGAACTTTATACCTTTTGACCACCTTCACCCAGTTCACCTACCCCCTGCAGCCAGAATCACAGGTCTGTTCCTTGTGTCTTTGAGCTCAGATTTGTTTTGTTTTTTTGTTTTTTGTTTTGTTTTGGTTTTTGGTTTTTAGATTGCACATGTGGGTAAGATAATATGGTAATAGAGTGTTTTTCTTTGTCAGTCTAGCTTATTTCACATGGCATAATGTCTCAAGGGCCATCCATATTGTTGCAAATGGCAAGATTTCCTTCTCTTTTACAGCCAATATTCAATTGTATATACATTTGACATTTTCTTTATCTGTGTATCATTTGACAGACATATAGGTTGTTTCCATGTCTTGGCTATTGGAAAGAATGCTACAATGAACAGGGTGTACCTGTATCTTGGCAGAGTTATTTCATTTCCTTCTAATAAGAACCCGGAAGTGGAATTGATGGATCATATGGTAGTTCTATTTTTAATTTTTTTTTAGATATCTCCATACTTTTTTTTCCATAGCGGATAGACCAATTTACATTTTCAATAGCATGAAAGTATTTATTTTTCTCCACATCCTCAAACACTTGTTATTTCTTGTCTTTTAAGTAGTAACAATAACAGATGTGAGTTCATGTCTCTTGGTGGTTTTGATTTGAATGTCCCTGATGAATAGTGATGTTGAGCACCTTTTCATGTCCCTGTTGGCCTTTCGTATGTCATTGTTAGAAAGATACCTCTTCAAATCTTCTGTCCCTTTTAAAATCCAGTTGTTTGCTATTGAGTTGTAGGAGTTTGTTACATATTTTAGATGTTAACCCTTTATCGGATATGTGACTCGGTAGTTTGCCTTTTCATTTTAATGATGGTTTCTCTTGCTGTGGGGAAACTTCAGTTTCCTGTCGTCCCAAGCTTTTGCTTTTCTTGCTGCTTTTGCTTTTGGTATCACATCTAAAACACCGTCACCAAGATAGATGTCAGGATGCTGATCTTTTACATTTTCTTTTAGGAGTTTTATGGTTTCAGGTATTACATTTAAGTCTTTAATCCATTTTGAGTGGATTTTTGTGTATGGTCTAAGTCGGTGGTCCAGTTTCATTATTTTGCATGTAGCTTTCCACTTTTCCAAGACCATTCATTGAAGAGACTGTCCTTTCTCCATTGTATATTCTTGGTTCCTTTGTCATGCATTAATAGACTGTGTAATTGTGGGTATATTTTGGTGCTCTCTATTGTGTTCTGTTGATCTATGTGTTTATTTTAATGCCAGTACCTTACTGTTTTGAATACTGTAGCTTTGTAATACAGTTTGAAATCAGGGAGCATGATGACTCCTGCTTTGTTCTTTCTCAAGATTGCTTTGGCTATTTGGGGTCTTTTGTGCTTCCATATAAATTCTAAGTTTGTTTTGTTTTGTGAAATCATCTTTGGAGTTTTGACAAGGATTGCACTGAATGTGTAGATTCTTTTGGGTAGTATGGACATTGTAATGGTATTAATTTTTCCAATCCATGAGTATGAGACCTCTCTCCAGTTATTTGTGTATTTCTCAGTTTGTTTCATTAGTGTCTTATGTCTTATAGTTTCAGAATATAGGTCTTCCACCTCCTTGGTTAAATTTTTTTTTCAGTGCAGGTGGAACTGGGCCTTGGGGCCCAGGCAGGAAGCCACCCTGCAGGCAAAGGAAGAGCCGGTGGAGGGGCCTTATTTGACCTTCTTGGGGCACGGGTTGTTGATGTGGCCGCATTTCTAGCAGTGGTTGACAACGCAGGGGTGAATGTGAGCATAACACTTGGGGCACATCATCTTGTCTTAGTCATATTTCTGGGCCAGCTGGTGTGGGGAAGGCTCGATGATGCCACCCTCCCTGCCCAGGGTGAAGCACCAAGTGTAGGGTGGACTTTTTCTGAAGATTGTAGTCTAACAGACTGTGGCCATCCTCCACCTATTTGCCTGCAAAACTCAGACACTGCTGGTCAGGCAGGATGCCCTTCTTGTCTAGGATTTGGGCTTTGACATTCTCAACAATGTCACTGGACTCAACTTCCAGGGTGATGATCTTGCCCATCAAAGATCCACATCTCTACGTCCGCTGCAAGGCCATTATCACCAAACTGCTTGGCTACCTTTCATTGAAGAGAAAGAGCCTCCTTGGCTAAATGTATTCATAGGTATTTTATTCTTTTTGATGCAGTTGTAAATGGAATCATTTTCTTAATACTGTATCTCTTTCTGATAGTTTGTCATTAGTGTATAGAAACACAACTGGTTTTTGTATATTGTTTTTGAAATCCTGCAACCTCACTGTATTTTTTGGTTCTAACAGTTTTCTGGTAAAATCTTTAGGGTTTTCTATATATAGGATCATGTCATCTGCAAATAGTGACAATTTTACTTCTTCCTTTTCAATTTGGATATCTTTTTCTTTTTCTTGCCTAATTGCTGCAAGTAGGACTTGAGATATTATGTTGAATAAAAGTGGTGAGAGGACATCCTTATCTTGTTCCAAGTAATACAGGGCAAGTTCAATTTTTCAACGTTGAGTATGATGTGTCCTTGTCATATATAGTTTTTATTTTATGAAAGTACATTTCCTCTCTACCCATTTTGTTAAGAGGTTTGTTTTTTTTTCATGGTGAAAATATTTATAATTAGCTAGACTCACTTTTGGTGCTCTCAGTTTTGCTGGCAACATCAAAAGCATTATAGTCTGGAGTCAGTTGAACATAATGCCTTCTTCTACCCATCAGGCCTAATAAGGTGTTATCCTGGGGCTTATGGGTGGCCCAATCAGTTAAGCATCTGACTCTGGGTTTTGGCTCAGGTCATGATCTCATGGTTCATGGGTTCAAGTCCCCTGTTGTCCCCATCTGTGGATCCTTCTTGGGATTCTCTGTTCCCTTCTCTCTGTTCCTCCCCTACTCATTCCCTCTCCCCTCCCTTCAAAATAAATAAACTTAAAAAAATGTGTTGACCTTGGCCATGTCAATGTCCTAGAGCTTCTTCACAGTTTGTTCAGGTGCTAGTTGGCCTTGACATTCACAGTGAACACTAGTGTCTTCTGCCTTCTTCAAGGCTGTCTTGGCAGTTATGGGGAACTTAATGATGGCATAATAGTCAAGCTTGTTTCTCGAAGAGATGCTCTGTTTGATGATATTTGGGCTACGTTCATTGCTGCAGTGTCTTGGGCTGCTGGAAGGTCAGTGACCTGTGGATCTTCATGGGCGGGGGAGGGGGGGCAGGGGAGCTGCAAGGTGCCTTTCACCACTACTTTCTTGGCTTCAAAGCCTTTGCTTTGGCATCAGATTTGTGGCAACAGAAGTTTTTCTTAGCTTTCAGTGTCACCTTTGTGAAAAACTGTTGAGAATTTTTATCATGAATGGACACTTAATTTTGTCAAATTCTTCTTTATTCATTGAGGTAGATCACTCATCCTTGCATCCCAGGGATAAATCCAACTCGATCATGGTGTATGATCCTTTTAATGTGGCTTGCTAATAATTTGAATTTGGCTTGCTAATAATTTGTTGAAGATTTTTACATCTGTGTTCATCAGGGATATTGGCCTTTAGTTTTCTTTTCTTGTGGTGTCTTTATCTGGTTTTGGTATTGGGATAATGCTGGGTTTTTAAAATGAATTTGAGAGTGTTCCCTCCTTTTCAGATTTTTGGAAGACTTTGAGAAGAACTAACATTAATTCTTCATTAAATGTTTGCTAGAATTAACCAATGAAGCCATCTGGTCCTGGGCCAGCCTGCCTTTTCTTTTTTCTTTTCTTTTCTTCCTTTTCCTTTTCCTTTTCCTTTTCCTTTTCCTTTTCCTTTTCCTTTTCCTTTTCCTTTTCCTTTTTTCCTTTTCCTTTTCCTTTTCCTTTTCCTTTTCCTTTTCCTTTTCCTTCTCCTTTTCCTTCCTTCCTTCCTTCCTTCCTTCCTTCCTTCCTTCCCTCCCTCCCTCCCTCCCATCTTTTATGGGCACAGTTTGTGGTCACCAAAACAACTACAATAATTCCACAGATCACTGTAACAAATATTGTCAGAATTACCTAAATGTGACACAGAGACATAAAGCAAGAAAATGCTGTTGGAAAAATGATGCTGATAGACTTGCTCACTGCAAAGTTGCCAAAGACTTTCCGATTGTGAAAAATACATTATCTGTGAAGCACAATAAAGTGGAGTATAATAAAATGAGGTAGGCCTATAAATAGGATCATACAATTTAAGGCCTTTTGTGTCTGGCTTCTTTTATTAGCATAATGCTTTCCAGATTTATTCTTGTTGTAGTATATATCAGTATTTCATTCCTTTTTAAATTGCCAAGTAAATTCACTGTATGTATACTCCATATTTTATTTATTTATTTATTTATTTATTTATTTATTTATTTATTTATTTATTTTTAAATCTAATTTATTTTCGAGTTAGCTAATAGAGTATATTTTGGTTACTGATTCACTCTTCTTTCTTGTAATACACTGTTCAGATTTTCTACTTCTTCATGACTCAGTCTTTGTAAGTTGTATGTATCTAGGAATTTACCCATTTCTTCTAGGTTGTCCCATTTTTTTCGTATATAATTATTCCTATGAGTCTCTTTGAACCTTTGTATTTCTGTTGTGTTCACTGTCATGTCTTCTCTTCTGTTTTTTATTTCTTTCTTTTCTTCTCTTTTATTTTTGAGTTTATTAATTTGAGTCCTCTCTCTTTTATTGGTGTGACTTGCTGAAGATTTGCCTATTTTGTTCATGTTTTCAAAAAGCCCGCTCTTAGTTTCATTGATCTCTTCTTTTTTTTTATTATGAAATTTATTGTCAAATTGGTTTCCATACAACACTCAGTGCTCATCCCAGCAGGTGCCCTCAATACCCATCACCCACCCTCCTCTCCCTCCCACTCCCCCATAAACTCTCAGTTTGTTCTCAGTTTTTTTTTTCAACGTTTATTTATTTTTGGGACAGAGAGAGACAGAGCATGAACAGGCAAGGGGCAGAGAGAGAGGGAGACACAGAATCGGAAACAGGCTCCAGGCTCCGAGCCATCAGCCCAGAGCCCGACGCGGGGCTCGAACTCACGGACCGCGAGATCGCGACCTGGCCGAAGTCGGACTCTTAACCGACTGCGCCACCCAGGGGCCCCTGTTCTCAGTTTTTAAGAATCTCTTATGTTTTGGCTCCCTCCCTCTCTAACCATTTTTTTCTTCCCCTCCCCCATGGTCTTCTGTTAAGTTTCTCAGGATCCACGTAGGAGTGAAAACATATAGAATCTGTCCTTCTCTGTATGACTTATTTCACTTAGCATAACACTCTCCAGTTCCATCCATGTTGCTACAAAAAGCCATATTTTATTCTTTCTCATTGCCACGTAGTATTCCATTGTGTATATAAACCACAATTTCTTTATCCATTTATCAGTTGATGGAGATTTAGGCTCTTTCCATAATTTAGCTATTGTTGAGAGTGCTGCTATAAACATTGTGGTACAAGTGCCCCTATGCATCAGAACTCCTGTATCCCTTGGGTAAATGCCTAGCAGTGCTATTGCTGGGTCATAGGGTAGGTCAATTTTTTTTTTTAATTTTTTTTTCAACTTTTATTTATTTTTGGGACAGAGAGAGACAGAGCATGAACGGGGGAGGGGCAGAGAGAGAGGGAGACACAGAATCGGAAACAGGCTCCAGGCTCTGAGCCATCACCCCAGAGCCTGACGCGGGGCTCGAACTCACAGACCGCGAGATCGTGACCTGGCTGAAGTCGGACGCTTAACCGACTGCGCCACCCAGGCGCCCCGGTAGGTCTATTTTTAATTTTTTGAGGAACCTCCACACTGTTCTCCAGAGTGGCTGCCCCGGTTTGCATTCCCACCAATAGTGCAAGAGGGTTCCCATTTCTCCACATCCTCTACAGCATTTAGAGTCTCCTGATTTGTTCATTTTAGCCACTCTGACTGGCGTGAGGTGATATCTGAGTATGGTTTTGATTTGTATTTCCCTGATGAGGAGCGACGTTGAGCATGTTTTCATGTGCCTGTTGGCCATCCGGATGTCTTCTTTAGGGAAGTGTCTATTCATGTTTTCTGCCCATTTCTTAACTGGGTTATTTGTTTTTCGGGTGTGGAGTTTGGTGAGCACTGTATAGATTTTGGATACTAGCCCATTGTCCGATATGTCATTTGCAAATATCTTTTCCTATTCCATTGGTTGCCTTTTAGTTTTTGTTGATTGTTTCCTTTGCAGTGCAGAAGCTTTTTATCTTCATGAGGTCGTAATAATTCATTTTTGCTTTTAATTCCCTTGCCTTTGGGGATGTGTCAAGTAAGAAATTGCTACGGCTGAGGTCAGAGAGGTCTTTTCCTGCTTTCTCCTCTAGGGTTTTGATGATTTCCTGTCTCACATTCAGGTCCTTTATCCATTTTGAGTTTGTTTTTTGAATGGTGTGAGGAAGTGGTCTAGTTTCATCCTTCTGCATGTTGCTGTCCAGTTCTCCCGGCACCATTTGTTAAAGAGACTGTCTTTAACAAAGAGTCTCTTTGTTAAAGAGACTGTTTGTGGGTCTAGTTCTGGGGTTTCTATTCTATTCCGTTGGTCTATGTGTCTGTTTTTGTGCCAATACCATGCTGTCTTGATGATGACAGCTCTGTAATAGAGGCTAAAGTCTGAGATTGTGATGCCTCCTGCTTTGGTCTTCTTCAAAATTACTTTGGCTATTCGGGGTCTTTTGTGGTTCCATACATATTTTAGGATTGCTTGTTCTAGCTTTGAGAAGAATGCTGGTGCGATTTTGATTGGGATTGCATTGAATGTGTAGATTGCTTTGGGTAGTATTGATATTTTAACAATATTTATTCTTCCAATCCATGAGCATGGAATGTTTTTCCATTTCTTTATATCTTCTTCAATTTCCTTCATAAGCTTTCTGTAGCTTTCAGCATACAGATCTTTTACATCTTTGGTTATATTTATTCCTAGGTACTTTATGCTTCTTGGTGCAATTGTGAATGGGATCAGTTTCTTTATTTGTCTTTCGGTTGCTTCATTATTAGTATATAAGAATGCAACTGATTTCTGTACATTGATTTTGTATCCTGCAACTTTACTCAATTCATGTATCAGTTCTAGCAGACTTTTGGTGGAGTCTATGAGACTTTCCATGTATAATATCATGTCATCTACAAAAAGTGAAAGCTTAACTTCGTCTTTGCCAATTTTGATGCCTTTGATTTCCTTTTGTTGTCTGATTGCTCCAACAAGAGGTTGTTAAACAACAGCGGTGAGAGTGGACATCCCTGTCGTGTTCCTGATCTCAGGGAGAAAGCTCTTAGTTTTTCCCCATTGAGGATGATATTAGCTGTGGCCTTTTCATAAATGACTTTTATGATGTTTAAGCATGTTCCTTTTATCCCGACTTTCTCGAGGGTTTTTATTAAGAAAGGATGCAGAATTTTGTCAAATGCTTTTTCTGCATTGATTGACAGGATCATATGGTTCTTTTCTTTTATTAATGTGATGTATCACATTGATTGATTTGCAAATGTTGAACCAGCCCTGCAGCCCAAGAATGAATCCCACTTGATCATGGTGAATAATTCTTTTTATATGCTGTTGAATTCGTTTTGCTAGTATCTTATTGAGAATTTTGCATTCATATCATCAGGGATATTGGCCTGTAGTTCTCTTTTTTTGCTGGGTCTCTGTCTGGTTTAGGAATCAAAGTAATGCTGGCTTCATAGAATGAGTCTGGAAGTTTTCCTTCCCTTTCTATTTGTTGGAATAGCTTGAGAAGGATAGGTATCATCTTTGCTTTAAATGTCTGGTAGAATTCCCCTGGGAAGCCATCTGGTCCTGGACTACTTTTGTTGGGAGATTTTTGATAACTGATTCAATTTCTTCGCTGGTTATGGGTCTATTCAAGCTTTCTATTTCTTCCTGTTTGAGTTCTGTAAGCGTGTGGGTGTTTAGGAATTTGTCCATTTCTTCCAGGTTGTCCAGTTTGTTGGCATATAATTTTTCATAGTATTCCCTGATAATTGCTTGTATTTCTGAGGGATTGGTTGTAATAATTCCATTTTCATTCATGATTTTATCTATTTTGGTCCTCTCCGTTTTCTTTGAGAAGCCTGGGTAGAGGTTTATCAATTTTGTTTATTTTTTCAAAAAACCAACTCTTGGTTTCATTGATCTGCTCTACTGTTTTTTTAGATTCTATATTGTTTATTTCTGCTCTGATATTTATTATTTCTCTTCTGCTGGATTTGGGGTGTCTTTGCTTTTCTGCTTCTATTTCCTTTAGGTGTGCTGTTATATTCTGTATTTGGGATTTTCCTTGTTTCTTGAGATAGGCCTGGATTGCAATGTATTTTCCTCTCAGGACTGCCTTCGCTGCATCCCAAAGTGTTTTGGATTGTTGTATTTTCATTTTCATTTGTTTCCATATATTTTTAAATTTCTTCTCTAAGTTCATGGTTGACCCATTCATTCTTTAGTAGGGTGTTCTTTAACCTCCATGCTTTTGGAGGTTTTCCAGACTTTTTCCTGTGGTTGATTTCAAGCTTCATCACATTATGGTCTGAAAGTATGCATGGTATGATTTCAATTCTTGTATACTTATGAAGGGCTGTTTTGTGACCCCGTATGTGATCTCTCTTGGAAGAGGTTCCATGTGCACTCAAGAAGAAAGTATATTCTGTTGCTTTGGGATGCAGAGTTCTAAATATATCTATCAAGTCCATCTGATCCAGTGTATCATTCAGGGCCCTTGTTTCTTTATTGATCCTGTGTCTAGATGATCTATCCAGTGTTGTAAGTGGTGTGTTAAAGTCCCCTGCAATTACCACATTCTTAACAATAAGGTTGCTTATGTTTGTGATTGTTTTATATACTTGGGGGCTCCGGTATTCGGCGCATAGACATTTATAATTGTTAGCTCTTCTTGATGGATAGACCCTATGATGATTATATAATGCCCTTCTTCATCCCTTGTTACAGCCTTTAATTTGAAGTGTAGTTTGTCTGATATAAGTATGGCTACTCCAGCTTTCTTTTGACTTCCAGTAGCATGATAGATAGTTCTCCATCCCCTCACTTTCAATCTGAAGGTGTCGTCAGGTCTAAAAAGAGTCTCTTGTAGACAGCAGACAGATGGGTCTTGTTTTTTTATCCATTCGGATACCCTATGTCTTTTGGTTGGAGCATTTAGTCCATTTGCATGCAGTGTTGTTATTGAAAGATATGGGTTTAGAGTCATTGTGATGTCTGTAGGTTTCATGCTTGCAGTGATGTCTCTGGTACTTTGTGGTCCTTGCAACATTTCACTCACAGAGTCCCCCTTAGGATGTCTTGTAGGGCTGGTTTAGTGGTGATGAATTCCTTCAGTTTTTGTTTGTTTGGGAAGACCTTTATCTCTCCTTCTATTCTAAATGACAGACTTGCTGGATAAAGGATTCTCAGCTGCATGTTTTTTCTGTTCATCACTTTGAAGATTTCCTGCCATTCCTTTCTGGCCTGCCAAGTTTCAGTAGAGAGATCCGTCACGAGTCTTATCGGTCTCCCTTTATATGTTAGAGCATGTTTATCCCTAGCTGCTTTCAGAATTCTCTCTTTATCCTTGTATTTTGCCAGTTTCACTATGCTATGTCATGCAGAAGATCGATTCAAGTTACATCTGAAGGGAGTTCTCTGTGCCTCTTGGATTTCATTGCCTTTTTCCTTCCCCAGTTCAGGGAAGTTCTCAGCTATGATTTCTTCAAGTACACCTTCAGCACCTTTCCCTCTCTCTTCCTCCTCTGGAATCCCAATTATGCATACATTATTTCTTTTAATTATGTCACTTAGTTCTCTAAGTCTCCCCTCATACTCCTGGATTTTTTTATCTCTCTTTTTCTCAGCTTCTTCTTTTTCCATAATTTTATCTTCTAATTCACCTATTCTCTCCTCTGCCTCTTCAATCCAAGCTATGGTCGCCTCCCCTTTATTTTGCAGCTCATTTATAGCATTTTTTAGCTCCTCCTGACTGTTTCTTAGTCCTTTGATCTCTGTAGTAATAGATTCTCTGCTGTCCTCTATACTTTTTTCAAGCCCAGCAATTAATATTATGAGTATTATTTTAAATTCATTTTCTGCTATATTGCTTAAATCATTTTTGATCAGTTCGTTAGCTGTCGCTACTTCTTGGAGTTTCTTTTGAGGAGAATTCATCTGTTTCATCATTTTGGATAGTCCCTGGAGTGGCGGGTAACTGCAGGTCTCTTCCTCTGTGCTGTCTGGAGTAACTTGCGTTGGTGGGCAGGGCCGCAGTCAGACCTAATGTCTGCCCCCAGCCCGCTGCTGGGGCCATAGTCAGACTGGTGTGTACCTTATCTTCCCCTCTCCCATGGGCAGGACTCACTGTGGAGTGGTGTGGCCTCTGTCTGGGCTACTTGCACATTGCCAGTCTTGTGGTGCTGCTTTGATGGGCTCTGGCGTATTAGCCGGGGTGGATCCGCAAGGTACACAGGGGTGGGAGGGGTAGGCTCAGCTCGCTTTGCCTTCGGTGGTCCACTTTGGGAGGGGCCCTGCGGCACTGGGAGGGAGGCAAACCTGTCCGATGGATCCACAGAAGCACAGCGTTGGGTGTTTGCGAGGTGCAAGCAAGTTCCCTGATGGGAACTGGTTCCCTTTGGGATTTTCACTGGGAGATGGGTGAGGGAGATGGCACTTCCCAGTGCCTTTGTTCCCCGCCAAGCTGAGCTCTGTCCTCCGGGGCTCAACAGCTCTCCCTCCTGCTCTCCAAGCAGAGCTGTTGACTTACAACATTCCAGATGTTAAGTCTCACTGGCTGTCAGGACACACTCCCTCTGGCCCCTCCACTTTTGCGAGCCAGACTTCGGGGGCTCTGTCTTGCCGGGGGGCTGCCCCTCTGCCACCCGGCTCCCTCCCGCCAGTCCCTGTAGCGCGCACCGCCTCTCCGCCCCTCCTACCCTCTTTCGTGGGCCTCTCAGCTATGCTTGGCTCCAGAGAGTCTGTTCTGCTAGTCTTTTGGTGGTTATCGGGGTAAATTAGGCAGATGTGGGTGGAATCTAAGCTATCAGCAGGATGCGGTGAGCCCAGCGTCCTCCTACACTACCGTCTTCCTTTAAGTCTGATCTCTTCTTTTGTCTTTTCACTCTATATTTCGTTATGTCTCTTCTGATCTTAATTTCCTTCCTTCTAATAATTTTAGACTTAGTTTGTTTTTCTTTATCTAGTTCCTCAAGGTATGAAGTCAAGTTGCTTATTCAAGATCTTTCTTATTTTTTAATGTAGATGTTTATGAACCTGTCTTTTAGAAGTGCTTATGTTGAATCTCTTAAGTTTTGGTATTTTGTGTTTCATTTTAATTTGCCTCAAAATATTTTTTAACTCTTCTGTCTTTTTTTTTTTTTTTTTACTTTGACCCATTGGTTGTTCAGGGGAATGTTGGTTAATTTAGACATAATTGTGAATTTTCAAGTTGTTCTTGTAATTAACTTTTAGTTTCATAACATCGTGGTTAGTTGAGATACTTGATATGATTTAAGTTTTCTTCAATTTAGTAAGACTTGATTTGTGGCCTAATATATGATCTCTTGTGGAGAATGTTCTGTGTGTGCTTGAGAAGAATGTGTATTCTTTTGGATGGAATGTTTTGTAAATGTCTGTTAAGTCCCCCTGGTCTAACATGTTGTTTTAGTCCAGTATTTGCTTATTGACTTTCTGTCTCGGTGATCTATCCGTTGATGTGAGTGGGATATTAAAGTCTCCTACTATTATTATATTGCTGTTTCTCCCTTTTCATCAGTTAATATTTGCTTTATATGTTAGGTGTTCCTATATTGGGTGTATAAATATTTACAAATGTTATGTCTTCTTGTTGGATTGACCCCTTTATCAGTATATAATGACTTTCTTGGTCTCTTATTATAGTGTTTGTCTTAAATTCTATTTTGTCTGATATAAGAATAGCTACCCCAGCTTTCTTTTGGTTTCTGATTTGCATGGAATGTCTTTTTCTGTACCTTCACTTTCAGTCTGTGTGTGCCCTCAAAGCCAGTGAGTCTTGAGGCATCTGGGTGGCTCAGTCAGTTAAGCGTCCAACTTCAGCTCAGGTCATGATCTCCTGGTTCGTGAGTTCAAGCCCCATGTTGGGCTATGTGCTGACAGCTCAGAGCTTGGCACCTGCTTCGGATTATGTGTTTCCCTCTCTTTCTGCCCGTCCCCCACTTGCACTCTGTCTCTTTTGCTTTCAAAAATAAACAAACATAAAAAAATTTTAAAAAGCCAGTGAGTCTTGTAGGCAGCATATGGTTGGGTCTTGTTTAACCATTTATCCATTCAGCCACTCTATGTCTTTTGATTGGAGAATTTAGTCCTTTGACATTTGAAGTAATTATTGATAGGTATGGACTTATTGCCATATTAACAACTTAATATTGAAACCTCTACATTTTTACTCCCTCCTCCCCCATAATTTGTTTTTGAGGTCATGCTTTGCATCTTTTTGTCTTGTGTATCCATTAGAAATTATTGTATTTATAGTTATTTTTACTAGTTATCTTTTTCAGCCTTCATACTACCTTTATAAGTAATTAACCCACCACCTTAACAACATTGGATTATTTTGTATTTTACTGTATATTTATCTTTAACAAAGATTTACACTTTCATGTTTTTCTTTTATTAATTAGTTTCCTTTTGTTTCTTAAAGAAGTCCTTTTAACACCTCTTGTCAGGCTGGACTGGTGGTGATGAACTCCTTCAACTTTTTGTGGAAAGTTTTGTGGAAAACTTTTTTTCTTGAGTTTGAAGGACAGAAGGACCCCTTGTCTGGTGGATGATTCTTGGTTGATAGTCTTTTTTTCCCTTTCAGCGCCAAATTTGAATATATTATGCCAATCCTTTTTGGTCTGCAAAGTTTCTGCGTGAAAATTAGCTGATAGTCTTATGGGGGTTACCTTGTACATAACAAGTTGCTCTTCTCTTGCTGCTTTTAATACTTTATCCTTTTCTTTAACTTGCAACGATTTAATTATGTGTCTTGGTGTAAGTCTGTTTGGATTCGTCTTGTTTAGAACTCTCTGGACTTCCTGGATCTGGATGTCTGTTTCCTTCTGTATGTTAGTGAAGTTTTCAGCTATTATTTCTTTGAATAAATTCTTGGCCCCTTTCCTTCTTTTTCTCCTGGTATCCCCTGTATTGCAAATATTGATCCTCTTGATATCTAAGTCCCTTAAGCTATCGTAACTCTCGTTGTTGTTGTTGTTGTTGTTGTTGTTGTTGTTTTTGCTGCTCTGAGTGGATGAATTCCACTGCCCTGTCTTCAAGTTCCCTGATCCTTTCTTCCACTTCATCTAGTCTGCTCTTGAACCCCTCTATTGCATTTTTCAGTTTAGTTATTGTAGTCCTCAGCTTTATGCTTTCTGTTTGGAGCTTTTTTATATTTTTTATCTCTTTGTTGAAATTCTCACTGTGTTCCTGCATTGTTATCCTCGCCTCAGTGAGCATATTTATGACCATTATTTTGACCAATATTTTGACCATTATTTTGAAGATGTGTATCACTTCTGTTTAATTAAAAATCTCTTTCTGAAGCTTTTTGCTCTTTTATTGGGAACACATTCCTTTATTTCTTCATCTTCCTTGACTCTGTGTTGGTTTCTGTACATTAAACAGCCACCTCTCTGTCTTGATAGAGTGGTGTCATGTAGGAGCTGAAACTTAACATTCTGTGCTGCCCTAGTTCTTGTGTGTCTCTCACACCTTTGTGATTGTCCAAACAGCTTACTTTGTTCTCGGTGGTTTCAGTAGTTGAGGGTGTGCCAAGACCTGTTAGTGTCCCAAAGACAAGGATCTTGGTCAGAAGAAAGATGCAAGCTGATTAGAAGAGTTGACTCTCAGGCAGCAACTTTTAAAGTATGCAATTCCTTTTATAGGGTAAGACTAAGAGATGGGAATTTTCTTGTACTGCCTCTGCACTGTGTCCTGGGGTGTGGGTAGGACAGGCAGACTGTTAAGAACTATTTCTCTGTTTGTTACAGTCTTAGAGGATCCGCAAAAATAAATCCCAGGAGCCATCAGACCTAAATGATCAAGGGGTGTCCCTTGGGTGACAGCCACAAAAACCAAGGTGCCATATATGTGCACAAGCTTCTTTCTGGATGATATCAGTAATGTGGGGCAGGACAGAGGGAGAGTGGAAAGATGGTGTCTGGCAGCCTCACCAGTCTCTGGAGACTGTTGCAGTCAGCTCCTAGATGTGTTTCAAATTAGAAGCCTGCCCCTCAGGCCAAAGCTTTTAAGATAAGCAAATGGGCCTCTTTCCCAGAAAAATTGGGTGATTGTAGTTTGCTGTCTTTGCCCTGGGCCTTAGATGTTAGCCATTTTAAGTCTGCCTGAGCACTTTAAGAGTGATTAGTTCTCTATGGCCTCATGGGTGCAAGCCCACTTGAATTACAAAACTAGATGTTTTGTGGATCCATCTTGTCAGTGGAAGTCTTAAAAATTGGGGTGCCAGATTTGGGGTTCAGAGTCTTCACAGAAATATGATGGAGATTGAGTTTCCTCCTGATTGTGTGCTGACCTACTAGGAGTGGGACTTATGGAAAGATTCTTTCCAGATTCTCCTACTCACTTTGATGTGAGGTTTTTTTTCCCCCTCATTTGCCTGATCTGTAGGAGTTGTTCAGCGTGTTTCTGGATTTCTTTCAGAGTGGATTGTTTCATATGTAGTTGTAGATTTAGTGTGTCTATGGGAGGAGGTAAGTTCTGGAGTCTCCTATGTCACCTTCTTGAATCTAAAAATTCCCATGATTATTTTTTTAGTTTCTACACTTATGAAAGTTGGGAAGAAAATATTAATCATACAGATTAAATTTAAATGCACATCATGTTTATAGCAGTTTCATTGTGGATAGCAGAAGAAATTGAAATACCCCTCCAGTATTCAGAAACTATTACATGATTCAACAGAGGAGTTGCTCACATCATTAACAAATGAGTGGCATTCCTCTGCATCTGTTAAATTGCCTTCATCTTACTGCTTTACGTAAGGGAAAATGACAACTCATATTCGTATGCAAACTCTACTACTCATTCATCAGTTGAAACCATAGATAGGCTATTCATACAAGAGGTCAGCCAAAAGTCAACAGAAGCATTTTGTGAGAATCCATTGGGCTATATAAAATTTATGTTAAGAATTTTTTATGTTAGTATTATTTAGGAGTTGCTACACATCTTTTAAGTTGGCAGTTTTTTTTTTTCTTAAAGGGCCAGATGGTATGTATTTTAGGCCCTACAGTCTCTGTACTAACTATTCAACTGTGCCATTGTAGCATGAAAGCAGCCATAATCCAATCATGATATATAAATAAGTGGGCAAGGCTATGTTAGAATAAAATTGTATTTACAAAACTGGGTAAAATTATATTTATGAAACCCATGGACCATAGTTTACTGACCTCTTTAATCAGTAATATTCACAGTAAACTTAGATATGGATATCTATGCATTTTTCAATGAGCCAGTTGTTAAATCTTTACTAGCATGCCATCCAGTCCACAGCCCCCATTCTGAAGGACTCCCTGCAGTAGCTCATCATCATCTAAAAAAAATTACAACACACCTTTCAGGAGCACATGAAGTGCCTGGTCGTCCTGTCTCTCTGCCTACTGCCTATGCGATTCACTGCCCTTCTGCTGTTCCAAACCAAGCTCTTTGTACTTCCCTCAACACACCAAGACTTTCCATCCCTCTGGACACTGTACCGTTCCATCTGTCTTGCCTACTTTTCATTCCCCCTGTCCTCCCAGGGAACCCTTGCTCACCTGACCCAGGTTATGTTTCTCTGTGATTTTCCCTGACCACTCGCTCCTCCTTTCCTCTACGTAGTATATCTAGCACTTCCCACGCTGGACCCAGCTTATCAAGGGCAACATCATGTCTCAGTGACCTGCATACCCATCTTCTACTGATGGTACTGAATGCAGTAAATATTTGATCAGTAGAGCTTGTTGAGAATCTTCTTATTTTAATAATAAGATGTATCATGTATTGAACATTTTGTGTCCCTTACTCTGCAAGTGCTTTTCATACATTAACTCCTGTCATCCTCACTGCACCTACATCAGGTAGATATTATGATCCCCATTCTACAAATGAAGAAACTGGGGCTTGAAGTGGTTAAGAAACCTGTCCAGGTTTCACATTGGTCATATGTGGCAGAGCCAGGATTCAAATTCTAAGTAGTTAGCATATACAAAAGAGATTAGAGGAGCTCCTGGGTAGCTCAGTCAGTTAAGCGTCCAACTCTTGATTTTGGATCAGGTCATGATCTCACAGTTCATCAGTTTAAGCTCCAAATCAGGCTCTGCATTGACAGTGCAAGGCCTGCTTAGGATTCTCTCTCTCTCCCTCTCTTTCTGTCCCTCCCCTGCTCATACTATCTCTCTCTCAAAAATAAATAAACATTAAAAAGAGAAATTATAAAAGAAGTATTGGCGGGGGCAGGGTGGCGCCTGGGTGGCTGAGTCAGTTGAGTGTCCGACTTCAGCTCAGGTCGTGATCTCACAGTTCGTGGGTCTGAACCCCGCATGGGGCTCTGCTGACAGCTCAGAGCCTGGAGCCTGCTTCGGATTCTGTGTCTCCCTCTCTCTCTCTTCCCCTCCCCCACTTGTGCGCGCGCTCTCTCTCTCTCTCTCTCTCTCTCTCTCTCTCTCTCTCTCTCTCAAAAATAAACATTAAAAAATAAGTGTTAGGTACATGTCTGAGCAGTCCCACGAGAGAAAGGGTACCCTTACTTGGGAAGCTGGGCAACAACTTAATGGAGAAGGTGCAGACTGAGGTGAGATAGAATTTATCCTTAGAGAAGAATCCCATGCACAAGCAAAAAGGTAATCAGAGACGGGAGAAGCAAAAATGGTTGGACTTGGCTTGATCCTTTAATGTCTTTTACCGTGAGGGAGATTGAGGTGAGGGTGAATTTGGGGTGCAGCTGCCCACATGCCTGCCTGCCTTTGCCGAGATTCCTCTGTCTGTACCCTCTGGAAGGTGTGTCAGGGTCCAGAGCCATCCTAATGGGTGTTTGGACTGGAGTAAATTCTATGTACACCCTCCTGCCATCCAACTTCCATCTACTGATGAAATCAAGTTTATATGTGCGTTTGATCTGCCATGGGAGGAAGTTACAGCAGGCATTTTGGGGGGTAGAATGCTAAGAGGGTGATGTAGCAAATTGTAGAGGAGTTGTGGGCCTCTCTTTAGAAAATCTGGAGTGTCAGACCTCTGCTGCTTGTTAAGGCCATTGGAGCCCCT
Source organism: Felis catus (assembly GCF_018350175.1). Lineage (NCBI taxonomy): Eukaryota > Metazoa > Chordata > Mammalia > Carnivora > Felidae > Felis > Felis catus. Next base: position 141,282,916 of record NC_058368.1, read on the forward strand.
CATTCCATGACTGGGTGGTCACTAGGTATGCAGTAGTATACATTGCATTTGTGAGTTATAACTGCAGCATGTAAAAATTTATCTTTCTGTTGCATTTTGGAGGTATGTAGCCAATCAAAACTTAAAACCCAACCATAGTGGGACGCCTAACTGGCTTACTTGATAGAGTACATGGCTCTTGATCTCAGGGTTGTGAGTTCAAGCCCCACATTGGGACTAGAGCTTACTTTTAAAAACAACATGGGGCACCTGGGTGGCTCAGTTGATTGAGTGTCCAACTCTTGATTTTGGCTCAGGTCATGATCCCAGAGTTGTGAGATCGAGTCCCTCTTCGGGCTCCATACTAAGCGTGCAGCCTGCTTAAGATTCCTCTCTCCCTCCTCTCTCTGTCTCTCTCTCTCTCTCTGTCTCAAAAAACAAAACAAAACAAAACAAAACAAATTTAACACCACCCATAGTAATTCAAGCATCTTTGCTGAAGGGACCTGTTGTTTCCATTGTAGTCAGAGCAGTGTTCATCTCAGAGGATTTTATTCAAACTTCTGGGCCTTCACTTATGTGATCCCTTATTTTCAAGAACAAAATTCCAGTAAGGATGGGCTCCTCCAGTGCCATTGCTGGAAAAAGAAAGGAAGAGGAGGAATAATTTTGAGAGGCTTCTATTAAACTTGCTCTGCTCCAGTCAGTAGAAATTTGTCTCTTGAAGTCAACTTCTTGCCCGGTTTTCCTGAAGACAGAGGTTCTGGTTGGGATTTCAGAGGCAAGCTGTAGGAGACTGAAGAAAGAAGCAATTTACTCCTCTTTTTCATGACAATTCTTTACCTAAACCCAGAATTACCACGTAAGGAGTGGGTTAAATGATATTTTTCCTTATCATCTTAATCAAACAAGTTGGCTGTAGAATGGTACGCTGAACAGGTGAGGCATCTGTACCTGGGAGTAAAAAGGAAGAAGGCAAAGGGCTTGGGCTCAGCTGGTGCCGTTCATTCTTCCAGTGCTTGTTTACCTTTCATTCTGAGCATGAACCAGAACTACGGTCCAACACAGAGAAACCACAGGCGCAGCCTGCTTTCAGATGGCTTTGAGTCTAGTAGAGTTTTTGTGAAAAGCTTTTAGATCATTAGAACTGTCAAAAGGAATTGAAGTCCTAATTATAGAGCGTTGGCCCTGGAGTTCTAAAAGAAGTAAAAGGCAGTTTCATAATAAGCAGGTTATACTCCGTAAGGAGTTCTACCATGGAAATCCCCGTGGGAGGACCAGTTACATCTGTCCACTGGTTCTGGAGAGCAACAGCACCCATAAGCTCTTGTGCTAAAAGATGAGGAATATGAAAGGCTAATGCAGTGGTTCTCAGCCCTGGCTGCATACTGAAATTACCTGGCGGGTTAAAAAAAACAGCACAGTGGTTCCTGGGCCCCAGGGGCTCTGATGGAACGGGTCTAGGGTAGAAGCTGGGCATGAGCACTTCTAAGAGCCCCCCAGGAGATGTCAGCGTACCGTCACGGTCAAGAACCACAAGGCTACAGAGTGAAGCGTCTGAGTTTTTTGGATCTGCCCTGATGGGTTAGATTAGTATTGGGAAGTTTCCTGCTGAACATTATAGAAGGACAGGAGTATGGTTTGACCAAAGAACCACAAAAGGGTAAGCACATGGAAGGATGGGGTGTGTGTGTGTGTGTGTGTGTGTGTGTAAAATTCATGCAGGGAGGGCTAAGCCACTCTGGGAACTGCCAGAGGTGAGAACAGGTCTTCCTCATCTTTATAAGTCCCTCCTGAGCCGCACCCGGGGGACACACAGAAAATGCGTGTGGAGTGAATGTTTGCATCCGGGGAAAAGAAGCTGCAGAGTGAGGGTAGCAGAAGTGGCTCCTGTGTGTGCTTGTCTGCCGTCCATGTCTGGACTAGGGAGCACGCGGCACGGCGTGGACTCTGAGTTCAGCACGTCTGCAGGAAGGGCTTCTACAACACGCCCTGGCCCAAGAGAAGCCCCACGGGGAAAAACTGCCTTCCGCCCTGGGTCTGTCAACTCTGTGAGGAGAGGGACCTTGCCCGTTTCCTGAGGAAGCACCCAGCGCAGATCCTGGCCTGTCAGGGCTGCTCCCGAATAGTGGGTGATGTTCTGCCCAGTTATCACTCGCCCTAGGAGTGGTTGCAGGCATGGGGGCAAGGCCTGACCTGAAGGTTCTTTACTTCCCAGTTACAGTCAAATTTGGGACACCTGGACAAAACTAATTCCACAGTCTACATCCCAAGCCCTTTTTATCCATTTCAGCTAATGGGATTTTTTTTTCCCCCATTTCTTTTCCATATGAACGTTTCATGGCTATGAGATCGGGTAGGGAGAGTAATGGTGTGGATGGTGTTTATTAAGTTTTCTGTTTGACTTTAAATTTGAAACCTTCACCTAGTACCCTTTAGGCCGTGAGAACACCTATTTTTTTAAAAAGCAATTTTCAATAAATCATTGTCCTTGTGACTGTCCAGTGCTGAGGTGCCAAGGCTTGTTTCTGTCCGGTGAGGCGGCAAACTGGCTGCCCTCTTTAGCACAGGAGCAATGTGTTCTGTGTGAGTGGTCTGCTTGCGGGGTAATAGCCGGATTGTGTCCCAAGATTGCAGCACTGGCGAAGGGACAGTGTTAACCTAGAAGGAGCCTAGCGACAGCGTTCTGCAGGGCGGGCCTGAGCCCTCAGGAACCAACGCCCTGGGGATGGTGAGCTGTACAGGTCTACCAGGCTAAGCAAGGGCAGCTTTGTGCTTGCGAGCAGTTAGAGAACAGGTTGTTACCCCTCACTGTGGCCAGTGGTTCTGCCTCTGGGCCCGAGAACCTCTGTGCCTGTGCTTGGGGCAATTCATCACTGTGGAAAGGCAGCCTTCGGGGTGAAGGGAGGTTCTCCATGGGCTGCAGCAGCTTCGTGTTGCCTGGCAGGTCCTTGAGGTGCAGGATTGTGGGGCCAGACAGGCCCCCATGCATGTTGCCTTACTTTTGATAAATAAGTTAACAGGGATTGTTTGAGCAGTTTCTCCAGAGTAGTTTCCTGGATTAGGAGTTTAAAGTGATATCAAGACTGTAGCATCTTTAAAATATCTAAATGGAGGGTTCAGGGTTCTAGGCTTTGCTGGGGACTGACAGCCTCCTGGTGGCCAGCAAGGGCCCTTCAGTGCAGGGTATCCACTCAGGACATGGGTGCCGCTGGATGATGCAAGTCAGGCCCAGAATAACCCTTCCGGAGGCAAAAGACCCTTGGGGGCCTCTCAACTCATCAGCTTCTATTGGAGCAAGAGGGTAAAGTACTAGGGAAAAAAGTCTTCCAAAAAGTTCTTTTTGGACAATACTGACTACTATTTGTAAAGTTAAAAAGAAGGGCTATGAAATTTGGTTTCCTAAGAAAATATAAGCGTCTCTCCATAAAAATGAAAGGAAAAAAACATGTTTCATGTTGTTCATAATGAATGTCCTCCTTATGCAGCAGCTGGAGTTGAGCCGGCATTTGACTTTCTGGGACACAGTCACGTTCCTCTGGGTTCAGTGGTGCAGGGCAGAGAGTGAGTGCCGTCCCTTGTGGAGTGAGCCATGCAGAAGAGTTACCCTTTCTCGGGTTCGAAGTCATCTCTGGCCCAAAACACACTTGCCACCTGGTCTTGCTGGCCGTGTCCTTGACCTTTGATGTTCAAAATATCAGTGGTAGCCCGGGAACTTTTACATTTTGCTAAGGTTCTAACAGTGCTGGATCACAGACCTGAGTTGTCTGTGTGTGCATTTTTTCACCATCAGCCCATACTGTTCTCATAAAGTGACTCCACTGGACATCCTTTTGGAGTGTGACTGTCACCTCCAACTCCTTGGCAAGAGCTAATAAAGGTGGCATGGCCTTTGTAACTAATACTTCCCCATGGGGGAATCAGGTTCCTCAAGTGTAGAAATCATCAGATTCCCCAGAGAAATCTTGACTTCTAGCATTGCATTTTTGCTAGCATATTCAGAAAAGAATTGTGATTCATGACAGTCTTTCAGATCCATCTTTTCTTCCTCCAGAAGAACATTCACTTTCTGTAGCATCACTGAGTTAAAGCCACTCCTCCACTCCCAGTCCACCCTACACTCTGTGCCAGGTTCATCTTCCCAAGATGGCACTTGGATCATTTATTTTCATCTTAAAAACTTCCACTGGTTTCCTGTTGCCTCTGAAGTCTGTCCAAGTGACTTCCAGTCCCAGTACTTGCCCCTTGTCCCTCCTTGGATGTGGCACATGCTTTCCTCCATGGAAGTTTCACTCTGGAAAGCTCAGCTTCTTGGCACCCTTTTTAGTCTTAGCTCCCAAGTCCGAGATAGATGTGCAAAGGCAGATTCACGAATCCAGTTCCTTCTGCCGAATGTCCCCTCCACAGGTCTTGTGTCCTTCCTGAGGCCCTGCATCACAGAGCCCAGTACTTGGTCAGGTTTTGTCCCACTACACTTAGCTTCCAAGTAGCTTTCAGTGTCTTATTCTTCCCTTGGGGCCTTACACAGCGCTAGGGAGGTGAGTAACACAGTTGACTTTTGAACACTGTGGAGGTTGGGTGTGCTGACCCCACACACAAAAATGCACATAAAACTTTTGACTCCCCCAGGCACTCCTGCCTGAGTGGTTTAGTTGGTTAAGCAACTGACTCCTTATATTTGCTCAGGTTATGATCTCACAGTTTGTGAGACTGAGCCCCATGTTGGGCTTGGCACTGAGCATGGAGTCTGCTTAGGATTCTCTCTTTTCCTCTCTCTCTCTCTCTCTCTCTGCCCTCTCCGACTTGCACACTCTCTCAAATAAACATTTAAAAAATGCTTTGACTCCCCCAAACTTAACTACTAATAGCTCACTGATGACCAAAAGCCTTACCAATAACATAAACAACCATCGAACACATATTTGATATGTTATATGTATTAAGTACTATGTTCTTACAATCAAGTAAGCTGGAGAAAAGAAAATGTTACAAGAAATGTTATAATCATAAGGAAGAGAAAATACATTTACAGTACTGTTCTATATTTATTGATACTATAATTTACATCATCTGTTTACCAGATGAATCATCAGTACCTACATCAGTACTGTCTTATATAATACAGAGTGCTGTATATATTACACATCTTACACTAGACATCACAAATGACAGGAAAAGGGCACCTGGGTGGCTCAGTTGGTTAAGTGACTGACTTTGGCTCAGGTCATGATCTCATGGTTTGTGAGTTGGAGCCCCACGTCCCGCTCTATATTAACAGCGCAGAGCCTGCTTCAGATCGTCTGTTTTGCTCACTCTCTGCCCCTTCCCAGCTTGTGCTGTCTCAAAAATAAACATCAAAAAATGACAAGATAATATGAAAAAAATTCATAATTTTTTACAGGTGTAAGAATTCATGCACTGATAACAAAGCACTATAATTGCTTTATTGTAGTCTGGTGTAACTGATACGATTGCCTCATAGTAGCCTAGCCTATACGCTAAAGAATGAATTGTTACAACATTTATATGGCATATAGTATTATAGTCATATTCATAATACGATATTGGAAACGTTCTTAGATTTATTTTTAAAAACTGCTTACCTGCGATGATAGGCTGACATTCAGTTTCTTCAGTTATGAGAGAGAGAGGCATTCTGTATAGTTGAAAGCAAAGTTAGAAAAAAGACACGTGATTAATTTTATATTAAATACTCACTTTCACTCACCTTATGCCTGTGTTAGAATGGGCTGTCTGCTTCATACAAGTCTTGCATGTGGTGTTCTACATGATGACTGCTCAGGCAAGGGCAAGGACACAAAAATGTCTCAGACAGTTCTTGCCATACAGTTACTGGATTTCTACATGAAGATGCTCACACACATACACAACAGGTAAGCTTATGAATCTTAAGCACAGTTGTTTACTATTCATTAAGTGGAAGTGGATCATCATGAAGGTCTTCATCCTCTTGACATTGAGTAGCCTGAGAAGGAGCACGAGGAGTTGGTCCAGCTCTCTTAGGGGATCAAGAGATGGCAGGGGTGGACAGGGAGGCAGGAGAGGTGGGCATGTTGGGTGTAAATTTACAAAAATACATCGTGATGCCTGTCTGACTTTTTGGCTTTTTCCTTTGTCTAAAAATGTTTTTATTTTTTCATTACCATTTCCTTCTCCCGTCATTTACTCTAGTTTCAGTGCCTGAATCATAGAAGGGTCCACGTCATAAAAGAAGTCAAAAGCAGTCTCGAATAATAAGAACCCTCTGCCAGCTCACCTAATGTCACTTTGTGTTCAGTTTGTGTTCAGTTGTTCAAATGTGCAATTTGTCAATTTGTGTTCAATTGTTCAGTTGTGCAAACCTCAGTTAGTTCTCTGTGTTTAAGAGTCTCTTCAGGTGCCTGGGTGGCTCATTAAGTGTCTGACTTTGGCTCAGGTCCTTGTATCAGTTTGTGAGTTTGAGCCCTGCATTGGGTTCTTTGCTGTCAGCACAGAGCCTGCTTCAGATCCTCTGTACCTCCCTCTCTCTGCCCCTCTCCTGCTCATTCTCATTCTCTCTCTGTCTCTCTTTCTCTATGTCTCTCTGACTCTCTTTCCCTGGAAAAATAAACTTAAAAAAAAGAATGCCATGATTTAAAAAAAAAAAAGTCTCTTGTGGTTTGCCACCCTCTCTCTTTTTATCTTACTTTTCCTTCCCTTCCCCTATGTTCATCTGTTGTGTTTCTTAAGTTCCACATATGAGTGAAATCATATAAATTTGTCTCCATCTGACTTATTTTGCCTAGCATAATACCTGCCAATTCCATCCACATTGTTGTAAATGGCAAGATTTCATTCTTTGGGATTGCTCGGTAATATTCCATTGTGTCTGTGTGTACACACACACACACACACAAACACACACACACACACACCACATCTTCTTTATCCATTCATCAGTTGATGGACATTGGGGCTCCTCTCGTCGTTTGGCTGTTATTGATAGCACTGCAATAAACATTGGGGTGCATGTTCCCCTTAAAGCATTTTTGTACCCTTTGTATAAATACCTAGTAGTGCAATTGCTGGGCCGTAGGATAGTTCTATTTTTATTTTTTTGAGGAACCTCCATACTGTTTTCCAGGGTGGCTGCCCCAGTTTGCATTGTGACCAGTAGTGCAAAAGTGCTCCCCTTTCTCCACATGGTCTCCAACATCTGTTGTTGCTTGTGTTGTTCATTTTAGCCATTCTGACAGGTGTGAATTGGTATCTCATTTTGATTTTGATTTGTATTTCCCTGATGATGAGTGAGGTTAAGCATCTTTTTCATGTGTCTGTTAGCCAGCTGGAAGTGTTCTTTGGAAAAGCGTCTATTCATGTGTTTTGCCCATTTCTTCACTGGATTATTTATTTTTTGGGTGTTGAGTTGGTAAGAATGTCTATTTAGGTCCTCTGCCCATTTTTAAATTGAATTTTTTGGGTTTCTTGGTGTTGGGTTATGTAAGTTCTTTATATATTTTAGCTATCAGTCCTTTATTGGATATATCATTTGCAAATTTTTCTTCCATTCAGTAGGTTGCCTTTTTGTTTTATTGATGTTTTCCTTTGCTATGTAAAAGCTTTTGACTTTGGTGAAGCCCTAGTAGTTTATTTTTGCTTTTGCTTCTCCTGCTTGAGGAGACGTGTCCATAAATAAATTGCTAAGGGTGATATCCAAGAGATTACTGCCTGTTTTTTTTCTAGGAGTTTTATGGTTTCAGGTCTCACATTTAGGCGTTTGATCCATTTGGAGTTTATGTGTATGGTGTAAGAAAGTGGTCCAGTTTCATCCTTTTGCATGTAGCTCTTTAGTTCTCCCAATAGCATTTATTGAAGACTATCTTTTCCCATTGTATATTCTTGCTTCCTTTGTTATAGATTGACTGCATAGCTGTGGGTTTATTTCTGGACTCTCTATCCTGTTCTATTGATCTATGTGTCTGTATTTTGTCTATGTTTTGAATACTATAGCTTTGTAGTATATCTTAGGGTCTGGGATTGTGATATCTCCATCTTTGTTCTTTTCTCAAGGTTGCTTTGGCTATATGTGCCTCCATATAAATTTTAGGATAATTTTTCTAGTTCTGTGAATTATGTGATTTGTATTTTGATAGAGATTGCATTGAATCTGTAGACTGGTTAGTATTGGCATTTTAACAGTATTAATTCTTTCAATATATGAGCATCGTATATATTTCCAATTATTTTGTCTTCGTTTTCTTTCATCAGTGTTTGAGTTTTCAGAATAGAAGTTTTGTACCTCCTTAGTTAAATTTATTCCTAGGTGTTTTATGCTTTTTGGTGCAATTATAAATGGAGTTGTTTTCTTCATTTCTCTTTCTGCTACTTTAGTGTTAGCGTATAGAAATACGACAGGTTTATACATATTAATTTTATATCCTGTAACATTACTGGATTCATTTATTCTAGGTTTTTGGTGGAGTCTTTAGGGTTTTTTGTGTACACTAACTATCACGTCATCTGCTAATAGTGAAAGCTTTATTTCTTTATTACCAGTTTGTATTTCTATAACTTCTTGTCTGATTGCTGTGGCTAGGACTCTTGCAGTACCATGAAGAATAAAAGTGGTGAGAGTGGACATCCTTGTCTTGTTCCTGGTCTTAGAGATAAAGATCTTATTTTTTCACTTGTGAGTGTGATGTTAACTGAGTTTTTCATCTATGGCCTTTGTTATGTTTAGTTTATGATCCCTTAATAATGACTTGTTAAATGTTTTTATTATGAATGGATGTTGAATTGTGTCAAATGCTTGTTCTGCTTCTGTTGGATGACCGTACTGTTTTTATATTTCCTCTTCTTAATGTATTGTATCATTTAGATTTGTTAATACTGAACATCCTTGATAGAGATTGCATTGAATCTGTAGACTGCTTTGGTTAATATTGGCATTTTAACAGTATTAATTCTTTCATCCTTGACAGAGATCCCTTGCATCCTTGGAATAAATCCCACTTGTTTGTAGTGAATGATTTTTTTTAATGTGCTGTTGAATTTGGTTTCCTAATATTTTGTTGAGGACTTTTACACCTGTGTTTATCATGGATATTGTCCTATAGTTTTTTATACAGTGTCTTTGTCTGGTTTTAGTATCAGCATAATGCTATCTTCATAGAATGAGTTTGGGAACATTCCTTTCTCTTCTGCTTTTTGATATAATTTGAAAGAGGTATTAATTCTTCTTTAAATGTTTGATAGAATTCCCCTGTGAAACCATCCGGTCCTGGGCTTTTTCTGTTGGGAATTTTTTGATTACCAGTTCATTTTGTTACTAGTAATTAGTCTGTTGAGATTTTCTATTTTTTCCTTATTCATTCTGGGAAGATTATGTGTTTCTAGAAATTAGCCATTTCTTTTAGGTTGTCCATCATGTTGGTATGGGATGTTTTGGAATTGTCTCTTATAACCTTTGTATTTCTGTGGTGTCTTAACACTTACTCTTTATTTTATTTTTTTTATTAAATTTTAATTTTAATTCCAACATGGTTAATACACTGTTAAATTAGTTACAGGTGTACAGTGTAGTGATTCAACAATGCCCTTCATCACTCAGTGTTCATCACGACACATGCACTCCTTAACCCCCATCCCCTATTTCACCCATCCTTCCCTCCTGCCACCTCCCCTCTGGTAACCATCAGTTTGTTCTCTGTAGTTAAAATTCTCTTTCTTGGTTCATCTCTTTCTGTTTTTTCTTCTTTGCTCATTTGTTTTGTTTGTTAAATTCCCATATGAGTGAAATCATATGGTGTTTGTCTTTCTCTGACTTATTTTGCTTAGCATAATACTCTCTAGCTCCATCCTTGTCATTGCCAATGGTAAGATTTCATCCTTTTATGGCTGAATAATAGTCCATTGTATGTGTAAATACCACATCTTATTTACCCATTCATTTATAGATGGACACTTGGGCTGCTTCCAAATCTTGGATATTACAAATAATGCTGCTATAAACAGCATTAAGAGTATATAAACAGCATAAAGAGTCATGTATCCTTTCAAATTATGTTTTTCATATTCTTTGGGTAAATACCCAGTAGTGGGATTGCTGGATCATAGAGTAGTTCTATTTTTAAATGTTTGAGCAATGCCCATACTGTCTTCCATAGTGATTGCATCCATTTGCATTCCCACCAACAGTGAAAGAGGGTTGCTTTTTCTCTACATCCTCACCTGTTGTTTCTTGTGTCCTTGATGTTAGCCATTCTGACTGGTGTGAGGCAATATCTCATTGTGATTTTGATTTTCATTACCCTGATGGTGACTGATGTTGAGCATCTTTTTATGTGTTTGTTGGCCATCTGGGTGTCTTCTTTGGAGAAATGTCTGTTCCTGTCTTCTGCCCATTTTTTAATTGGGTTATGTGTTTTTTTGGGTGTTGAGTTGTATAAGTTCTTCATATATTTTGGATGCTAACTCTGTTGGATATGTCATTTACAAATAACTTCTCCCATTCAGTAGGTTGTCTTTAGTTTTGTTGATTGTTTACTTCACTCGGCAGAAGCTTTTTATTTTAAGGCAGTCCCAATAGTTTATTTTTGCTTTTGCTTCCTTTACCTCAGGAGAGCTATCTATAAAGAATGTTGTTATGGCCATTGTCAGAGAAATTACTGCCCGTGCTCTCTTCTAGGATTTTTATCGTTTCAAGTCTCATATTTATATCCTTTTAATCCATTTTGAGTTTGTGTGTATGGCATAAGAAAGTGGTCCAGTTTCATTCTTTTACATGTAGCTGTCCAGTTTTCCCTATTTGTTGTCCATTTTTCAACTATTTGCTGAAGAGACTTTTTCCTGTTGCCTATTGTTTCCTCCTCTTTTGAAGATTAATTCACCATATAATTGTGGGTTTATTTCTGGGTTTTCTCTTTTGTTCTATTGATCTCTGTGTCTATTTCTGTGCCAATACCACGGTGTTTTGATCACTACAGCTTTGTAAAATAACTTGAAGTATGTAATTGTGATACCTCCAGCTTTTTTTTTTTTTCCAAGGTTGCTTTGGCTATTCAAGATCTTTTATGTTTCCATACACATTTTAGGATTGTTTGTTGTAGTTCTGTGAAAAATGCTTTTGATATTTTGATGATGATTGCAATAAATGTGTAGGTTGCTTTGGGTCGTATGGACATTCTAACAATATCCTTCCAATCCATGAGCATGGAATATCTTTCCATTTCTTAGTGTCATCTCCAATTTCTTTTATCCATGTTTTATAGTTTTCAGAGTACAGGTGTTTTACTTCTTGGTTAAATTTATATCTGGTTATCTTATTATTTTTGGTGCAATTGTAAACGGGATTATTTTCTTAATATCTATTGCTTCATTATGAGTGTGTAGAAATGCCACAAATTTCTGCACAATGAGTTTGTATCCTGTGACTTTATGGAATTCATTTATCAGTTCTAGTAGTATTTTTTTATTAGTGCAGACATTAGGGCTTTCTATATATAGTTTCATGTCATCTACAAATAGTGAAAGTTGAATTTCTTCCTTATCACTTTGGTTGCAACTTATTTTTGTTGTCTGATTGCTGCGACTAGGGCTTTTAATACTATATTGAATAAAAGTGATGAGAGTGTACATCCTTATCCTCTTCTTGAACTTAGGGGAAAAGCTCTCAGTTTTTTCCCCATTGAGCTGTGATGTTAGCTGTGGGTTTTTCATTTATGGTCTTTATTGTGTCTAGGTATGTTCTGTCTAAACCTGCTTTGTTGAGGGTTTTTATCATGAATGGATGTGTATGATGTCAAATGCTTTTTCTGCTTCTATTGAAAGGATCATATGGTACTTACCTTTTCTCTTACTGAAGTGATGTATCATGCTGGTTTATCTGTGAATATTGAACCACCCTTGCATCCCAGGAATAAATCTCACTTGATTGTGGTAAATGAATTTTTAAATGTACTGTTGGATTCATTTTGCTAGTTTTTTGTTGAAGGTTTTTACGTCTGTGTTCATCAGAGATAGTGGTCTTTTTTGTGGTATCTTTATCTGGTTTTGGTATTAGGGTAATGCTGCCCTCATAGAATGAATTTGGAAGCTTTCCTTCCTTTTCTTTTTTTATTGACTAGTTTGAGAAGAAGATGTATTAATTCTTCTTTAAATGTTTTCATAGGGGCACCTGGGTGGCTTAGTCGGTGAAGTATACGACTTCAGTTCAGGTCATGATCTCACAGTTTGTGAGTTCAAGTCCCCCATCAGGCTCTCTGCTATCAGCACAGAGTCTGCTTCAGATCCTCTGTCCCCCTCTCTCCCTGTTCCACTCCCCCCCACTCTTGTGTGCTCTCTCTCTCAAAAATAAATAAATTTTTTTTTAATTTAAAAAATTGGGTGGAATTCACCTGTGTAGCTATCTGATCCTGGGCTTCTGGGGGGGATGTGGGGGGAGTTTTTTGATTATTGATTCAATTTCCTTGCTGGTAATTGGTCTGTTAAAATTTTGTATTCCTGCTTCAATTTTGGGAGGCTATATGTTTCTAGGACTTAATCCATTTCTTCTAGGTTGTCCAATTTTTTGGCATAACTTTCTCATTCTTTTACAGTTGTTTGTATTTTTGTGGTATTGGTTGTTATTTTCTTTCATTTCTGATTTTTATTTCGGTCTTTTTTTTTTTTTTTTTTGGATGAGCCTGGCCAGACGTTTATCAATTTTGTTGATTTTTTCAGAGAACCAACTCTTTGTTTCATTGATGTGTTCTGTTGTTTTTTTAGCTTCTATATCATTTATTTCTGCTTTAATCATTAGTATTTCCTTTCTTCTGCTGGTTTTGAGTTTTGTTTGTTCCCCTTTTTCTAGCTCCTTAAGGTGTAAGGTTAGCTTGTGTATTTGAGATTTTCCTTGCTTCTTCAGGGAGGCTTGTATTGCTATAAACTTCTCTCTTAGAAGTGCTTTTGCTACATCCCAAATGTTTTAGACATTGTGTTTTCATTTTCATTTGTTTCCATGTAATTTTTTATTTCTTTGATTTCTTCATTGACTCATTCATTGTTTAGTAGCATGTTACTTAATCTCTGTGTATTTATGGTCTTTCCAGATTTTGTCTTACGGTTGATACATAGTTTCATAATGTGGTGGTCAGAAAGGATGCATGGTATGACTTCGATCTTCTTGAATTTGTTGAGGCTGGTTTTGTGGGCTAATATGTGATCTCTTCTGGAGAGTGTTCTGGGTGCACTTGAAAAGAATGTGTATCCTGTGCTTTAGGATGGAATGTTCTGAATATATCTGTTAGATTAATCTGGTCCAGTGTCATTCAAAGCCTTTGGTTTCCTCGTTGGTTTTCTCTTTGGACAATCTGTCCATTGATGCAAGTGGGGAGTTACAGTCCCCTCGTATTACTGTATTATTAATAATTAGTTCCTTTATGTTTGTTATTAACTGTTTAATCTCTTTGGGTGCTCCCATGATGAGTGTATAAATGTTTACAACTGTTCTATCTTCGTGTTGGATTGTTTCCATTATTTTATAGTGCCCTTCTTTGTCTCTTGTTACAGTCTTTGTTTAAAGTGTAGTTTATCTGATGTAAGTATTGCTACTCCAGCTTTTTTTCCTGGCATCCATTTACATGATAAATGTTTCTCCATCCCTCCCTTTCCATCTACAGGTATCTTTAGGTCTGGTGAGTCTTTCATAGGCAACATATAGGTGGATCTTGTTTTTTTTTATCCACTGACATCCTGTGCCTTTTTTTTTTTAACGTTTTATTTATTTTTGGGACAGAGAGAGACAGAGCATGAACGGGGGAGGGGCAGAGAGAGAGGGAGACACAGAATCGGAAACAGGCTCCAGGCTCTGAGCCATCAGCCCAGAGCCCGACGCGGGGCTCGAACTCACGGATCGCGAGATCGTGACCTGGCTGAAGTCGGACGCTTAACCGACTGTGCCACCCAGGCGCCCCATCCTGTGCCTTTTGACTGGAGCATTTAGTCCAATTACATGCATTCTAATTATTGATAAGTTTTTATTGCCAGTTTGTTACTTGTTTTTTGGTTGTTTTTGTAGGTTTTCTCTGATCCTTTTCTTGCTCTCTTTCATGATTTGCTTGTTTTATTTAGTGATACACTTGGATTCCGTTCTCTTTATTCTTTGCATATCTCTTACTGGTTTTTGATTTGTGGTTACCATTAGATTTGCATATAATCTTTTCTGCATATAGCAGTCTATATTAAATTAAGGATCACTTAAGTTTGAACGCATTTTTCAGTCCTCCCCATGTCTTAGGTATATGGTTGTGATATTTTACATCCTTTTACTCTGTGAATCCCTTGACTGATTTTTCACAGAAATACTGATTTTTACTGCTTTTGTGTTCCCTACCTTTTATACCCTGCCTTATGGTTTTTCCTTTCCACTCAGTCCCTTTTAATGTTTCTTGCAGCGCTGGTTTAGTGGTCGTGAAGTTGTTTAGTTTTTGTTTGAGAAACTTTTTATCTTTCCTTCTATTCTGAATGATAGCTTTCCTGGAAAGAGTATTTTTGGCTGCAGACTTCTTTCTGTCAGCACCTTGAATATATCATGCCACTCCCTTCTGGTCTGCAAAGTGTCTGCTGAAATATCTGCTGATAGCCTAATGGGGTTTCCTTTGTATGTAACTGTCTCCTTTTCTCTTGCTGCTTTAAAAGTTTTTTTTTTTTTATCAGGAAAATTTTATTTTTATTTTTATTTTTGATAACATACATATTTTTTAAATTTAAATCCAACTTAGTTAACATACAGTGTAATAATGATTTCAGGAATAGAATCTAGTGATTCAGAACTTACGTATAACACCCAGTGCTCATCCCAACAAGTGCCCTTCTTAATGCCCATCTCCCATTTAGCCTATCCCCTGATCCAGCACCCCACCAGCAACCCTCACTTTGTTCTCTGTATTTAAGAGTCTCTTAAGGTTTGTCTCCCTCTCTGTTTTTGTCTTATTTTTCCTTCCCTTCCCCTGTGTTCATCTGTATTGTTTCTTAAATTCCACATATGAGTGAAATCATATATTTGTCTTTGTCTGACGGACTTATTTCACTTAGCATAATACATTCTAGATCCATCCATGTTGTTGCAAATAGCAAGATTTCATTCTTTTTGATCTCCCAGTAATATTCTTGTGTGTGTGTGTGTGTGTGTGTACACACAGTAGAATATATTGTGTGTATACATAAACAAACACACACACACCACATCTTCTTTATCTGTTCATCAGTTGATGGACGTTAGGGCTCTTTCCATAATTTGGCTATTGTCGATAGTGTTGCTATAAACTTTGGGGTGCATGTTCCCCTTTGAATCAACATTCCTGGATCCTTTGGATAAATGCCTAGTAGTGCAACTACTGGATAATAGGTAAAAAACAATTTTTCTTTTATAACTACCTTTTGTAATCTTGATTCTTCTGTGTCTTGTTAGGGACTTCGTTTGCTTGATTTTGTTGGTGGATCTCTGTGCCTCCTGGATCTGGATATCTGTTTCCTCCCCCCGATTAGAGAAATTTTCAGCTAGTATTTCTTCAAAGAAATTTTCTGCCCCATTTTCTCTTCTCTTTCTGGGATCCCCATAATGTAACTGTTATTATGCTTGATGAAGTCACTGAGTTCCCTAATTTATTGTAATTTTGCATAATTTTTCCCTCTCATTTGTTCAGTTTGATTACATTCCATTACTTTGCCCATTACTGTTTTCAAGTCCGGTTAGTATATTTCTGATCATTTTTTAAAAAATCTCTATAATGTTACTTATATCTGTTATGTTTAGGTCTCTTATGGTTTTGTCCTGTTCTTTCATTTGTGATACATTCCTCTGTCTCCTCATTTTGTTTCACTCTCTGTGTTAGGAATGTCAGTTACATCTCTTACTATTAAAGTAGTGAGCAGGATGTGCCCTTTTTTCTAGGTGGCACTGCTCCTCCTCCACAGGAGATGTACAGCCACCACCAGGGACTGGGGCCAGCCAGGGCCCTTCTGCTAACCACAGGAAACAAGGTTGCAGTTTTAACAAGTGCATGCATCCTCTGCAAGAGGTTGGGATATGTGGTTTTGGCAAGGTTTGCCAGGGTCGTCAGGGGGAAGGGATCTGCAGCCCAGAGACTGAGGGAGTGCTGGTTGGAGGGGCAGGGTGTCGTGTAAGCAAGTCAGGTAGTGAATTTGGACACTGCACTGTTCTCACAGGTGGCTAGGTACTTTTACTGGGATCGGGGGAAGGAAATGGCACCTGCCAGTTCCTTTGTTCCTGGAGAAATCGCGCAGCTGACTGAGACCAGTAACTTACTCTCCCTCTGGTAAGCCCCAGATGCCTTTTAAAAGGCTGTTTGCTGTGCTGTCTCTTTAAAAGCAGGGACTCAGCTTCCTGTCCCTCTCTGGGCTTTCCCAGAGCCTAGCCTATTCCTTTTCAAAGTTCCAGGCTTTAAGTTCGGCTGATTGTAAGCACTCAGGCAATTCAGTTCCTATAATTTTTAAAGCCAAATGCCATATGGATTCTTCTTCCTCTTGGAGACTCCTCAACATGATAGCCTGTTTCTTACCCCCTCTCTGTGGCTATGGCTCCCTCCCTCAGGCGGTCAGTCCCACAATATTTAAGTTCCCAGCATGTCTTTGCCCTTTCTACCCTCTTCAGTGTGGTCTCTTCTGTACATTTAAGGTATGGAATTTGTTTGGCCAGGCTTTGGGTCATTTTCTGGATTGTTTGCACTGATGTGAGTGTTATCTAGGTGGATTAGGCGAGTTTAGGGTCCTCCTACTCTGCCATCTAACCAATAAGTCTCATCTTCAATTTTTAAAAAATTTTTAAATGTTTGTTTTTGAGAGAGCGAGCGCGCTTGAGTGAGGAGAGGGGCAGAGAAATAAGGAGACACAGATTCCAAAACAGGCTCTAGGCTCTGAGCCATCAGCACAGAGCCAGACATGGGGCTCAAACTCACAAACCGTGAGATCACGACCTGAGCTGAAGTCGGACGGTTAACCAACTGAGTCACCCAGGTGCCCCTCCTCTTCATTTTTTAATTTTATTTGAGTCCTTTCTTTTTTTTCATGATGAATCTCACTAAAGGTCTGTCTGTTCTTTTTTTTTTTTTTAAAGAACCAGCTGTTAATTTCATTGAGTTTTTTGTATTGTGTTTTTAGTCTCTATTTTATTTATTTGTGGTCTTATTTTTAATGGTTGGTTTGTTTGCTTTTGGTTTTTGTTTTACTAACTTTGGGCATTGTTCTTTTTCTAGCTTCTTTAGATGTAAGGTCAAATTGTTTCAGATTTTTCTTGTTTCTTGAGGTAGACCTGTATTGCTATTAACTTGCCTCTTAGAACTGCTTTTTCTTAATCCCAAAGATTTCGAATCATTTTGTTTTTATTTTCATTTGCCTCTTGGTATTTTTAAATTTCCTCTTTGACTTCTTGGTTGACCTGTTGGTTGTTTAATAACATTTGTTTAGCCTCCTCTTTTTTCTGGGTTTTCCAGTGTTTTTATTATAATTGATTTCTAGTTTCCTATACTTTCATATAGATGTTTGATATTATTCCATTGTTCTTACATTTATTGAGACTTGTTTCAGATCCTGTGGTCTACCATGTGATCTGTCCTGGAGAATGTTCCACGAGCACTTGAAAAGAGGCACAAGAACCAGACACAAATAGCAAAAATCCCATATCCTAGAAGGAAAACAGGTGTAAGTACCCTAAATGGGCTGAACAGTCTTGTCGTTGTAGGAAACATTCCAGAAGTCAAGTTCTCAGACACCAGCCAGTGGCCAACCCTACGAACAGGTTCTTCTAAAGTTTGCAATCCCTGACCTTAACTCTGTTCAGTTCAAAATACTTTCTAATTTCTTTTTTTATTTCTTCTTTGGTCCATGGGCTATTTAAAGTGTGTTTTTTACTTTCCAATTATTTAGGAATTTTATAGATTTCTGTTACTGGTTTCTAATTTTATGTGGTCAAGATAACATAATTTCTGTGATTTGAACCCATTTAAAATTACTGAGACGTGTTTTATAGCCAGATGCACATCTGTTTAATTAACATTCAAATTCATTTGAAAGGTTATGTATTCTATTGTTGTTGAGTAGTGTCCTATAAATGCCAGTGAGGGTCAAAGTGGTTGATAGCATTCTCCATATCTTCTGTGTTTTACTACTTACTTTCTAGTTCAGTCATGGGCTATAAGCAGCATTAAGATCCTTCTCTGTGATTGTGAACGTTGTCTGTTTCTCCCTTTAAATCTATCAAATTTTGTTTCTTGTTTTTTGAAGCTCTGTTGTTAAGTAATGTAGATAAATGATTAGTCTTTCTGATGAACTGATGGTTTTATCATTTTGAAAAATCCAACTTGATATCTGGTAATACTCTATCTTAAAATCTATTTTAGTTGATATTAGTATAGCCATTCATTCTAGCCTTCTTAAATTTGTTTTCATGATGTATCTATTCCCATCCATTTACTTTGAATCTGTGTCTATTTGAGGTATATTTCTTATGGACAGCATATTGTTGGAGTTTGATTTTTATCAGTTCTGACCATCTCTGTGTCTTCATTGGAATGTTTAATTCATTAACTTTTAGTGTAACTATGAATATGGTTGGGTTTGGGTTTACCATTTTATTTGCTATTTGTACTTCTGTTTTGTTTTTGTTTTCTCTGTTTCTTTATACAGTCCTTTTAGATTAAACAACTTTTATTTTATTTTTATTCTTTTAAATGTTTATTTTTGAGGGAGAGAGACAGAACATGAGTGGGGGAGGGGCAGAGAGAGAGGGGGGACACAGAATCTGAAGCAGGCTCCAGGCTCTGAGCTGTCAGCACTAGAGCCCGACGTGGGGCTCGAACTCACAGACCACAAGATCATGACCTGAGCCAAAGCCAGACGCTCAACTGACTGAGCCACCCAGGCACCCCTAGATTAAACAACTTTTAAAGCGCTATTTTATTTATCTACTGGATTTTTGTTAAATCTCTTTGGATTTCTTTAATGGTTGATCTAGGGATTACTATAACCTTAACTTTACACGGTCTAGTTAACCCAATATTGTACCAATTCTTGTGAAACATAGAAACCTTGCAACTGTCTATTTACCAACTCTCCTTCCTAGCCTTTATGCTATAATTTTCATATATATTATAAACCCCATAAGAGAGTGCTGCTATTTTTGCCCTGAACATACATTTTAAAAAATTAAGAGAAATTTTTTCTAGTATTTACCCAAGTATCTGCTGTATCTGAGCACTAAAGATTGATGAGAAGACAGCATGAACACTTATTCTGTCCTTCCACCCTATCTCTTTTCAGTTCTGTCCCCTTAGGCAAATCCCCTCAACACTTGGTCCCAGTGCCTCCTCCCTCTGACATGTCAGTAGATGTCTTAACTGCCTACAGGCTGTGGACTAAACCAGTCTCCCACACACCCCTCAACTCTTGGATCTCTAGTTCTTTTTTTTTTTTTTTTTGATATATGATCAGACATGATTTCTTATTTCAGGGTAGTTGACACACAGTGTTACATTAGTTTCAGGTATACAACATAACCATTCCACAACTATATACATTATGCTATGCTGACAAGTATAGCTACCATCTGTCAACATATAATGCTATTACCGTCCCTTTGGCTCTATTTCCTGTGGTGTACCTTTTATCCTTGTGACTTATTTAACTCTAACTGGAAGCCTGTACTTCCTATTCCCCTTCACCCAATTTGTCTGTCCCCCCACTCTCTTCCCATCTGGCAGCCACCAGTTTATTCTCTGTGTTTATAGGTCTGTTTCTGATTTATTTGTTTGTTCATTTGTTTTGTTTTTAGATTCCACATGAGTGAAATCAGATGGTATTTGTCTTTCTGTCTGACTTACTTAGCATAATACCCTCTAGTTCCATCCATGTGGTTGCAAATGGCAAGATTTCATTCCTTTTTTATGGCTGAATAATATTCCTGTGTGTGTGTGTTTGTGTGTGTGTGTGTGTGTGTGTGTGGGAGAGAGAGAGAGAGAGAGAGACAGACAGACAGACAGACAGACAGACAGACATCCATCTTCTCTGTCCATGCCTCTGCTGATGGATGCTGAGGTTGCTTCTGTATATTGGGTGTTGTAAATAATGCTGCAATAAACATATAGGGACATACGACTTTTCAAGTTAGTGTTTTCATTTTCTTTGGGTACACATCCAGTAGTGGAATTTCTGGTTTCTATTGTAATTCTATTTTTAATTTTTTGAGAAACCTCCATTGTTTTCCACAATTTCTGTGCCAATTTACATTCCCACCAACTGTGCATGAAGATTGCCTTTCTTCTACATCCTCACCAACATGTGTTATTTCTTGTTTTTTTGTTACTAGCCATTCTAACAGGTATGAGGTGCTATCTTATTGTGATTTTGATTTGCATTTCCCTAATGATTAGTGATGTTAAGCATCTTTTCCTGTGTCTGTGGGTGTTCTCTGTGTCTTCTTTGGAAAAAGGTCTATTCAGGTCCTCTGCCTATTTTTAAATCAGATTATTTGTTATTTTGTTGTTGAATTGTGTAAGTTCTTTATATAGTTTAGATATTAACCCCTTTTCAGTGCATCATTTGCAAATATCTTCTCTCATTTACTAGGTTACCTTTTCATTTCATTGATGTTTTCCTTTGCTCTACGAAAGCCTTTAATTATGGTGTGGTCCCCAGTAGTTTACTTTTGTTTTTGCTTCCCTTGGCTGAGGAGACATATCCAGAAAAATGTTTCTTCGAGTATTGCTTATGTTTTCTTCCAAGGAGTTTTATGGTTTCAGGTCTCACATTTAGGTTAATCCCTTGGGTGTTAATTTTTGTGTATGGTGTAGCAAAGCTGTCCAGTTTCATTCTTTTGCATGTTGCTGTCCATTGTGTCCAGCACCATTTATTGAAGAGACTGTCTTCTCCCCCCCCCCATTGTATATTCTTGCCTCCTTTGTTGTAGGTTAATTGACCACATACACATAAGTTTATTTCTGCACTCTCTACCCTGTTACATTGACCTGTGTATCTCGTTTTGTGCTAGTACCATACTGTTATGATTATTATAGCTTTGTAGCATATCTTGAAATCTGGGATTGTGATACCTCCAGCTTTGTTCTTCTTTTTCAAGATTGCTTTGGCTATTTGAGGTCTTTTCTGGCTCCATACAAATTTTAGTATTGTTTGTTCTGGTTCTGTGAGGTATGCTTTTGGTGTTTTAATAGGGATTACATTAAATCTGTAGATTGCTTTGGGTAGTATGCACGTATTCACGATATTTTTCCATTTGTGTTGTCTTCAGTTTCATTCATCAGTGTTCTATAGTTTTCAAAGTGTAGGTCTTCTACCCCCTTGGTTTATCCTAGGTATTTTGTTCTTTTTGATGGTTTTGTAAGTGGAGTTGTTTTCTTCATTTGTTATTCTGCCACATCATTGTTATCATATGGAAATGCAACAGATTTCTGTATTTTGTGTCCTGCAACTTTACTGAATTTATTTATTTTAATAGCTTCTGGTGGAGCCTTTAAGGTTTTCTATGTATACTGTCCTGACACCTGCATATAATGACAGTTTGACTTTTTCCTTACCATTTGGATGTCTTTTACTTCTCGTCTGATTGGTGTGTGGGGGACTTCTATTAGTAGGTCAAATGAAAGTGCTGAGAGTGGACCTCCTTGTTGTGTTCCTGACCATAAGGTAAAGCTCTCACTTTTTCACCACTGAGTGTGGTGTTAGTTGTGTTTGGTATCTATGGCTTTTATGATGTTGAGGTATAGTATCTTGAAACGTACATTGCTGTGAGTTACTGTCACGAATAGATGTTGAATTTTGTCAAATGCTTTGTTTGCAACTGCTGAGATGATAATGTGATTTTTTCTTTTTCATTTTGTCCCTTTGGTGTATCATGTTGATTGATTTGCAGATTTTGAATTATTTTTGTATCCTTGGAATAAATCCCACTTGATCCTGGTGAATGATCCTTTTAATACATTGTTGAATTCAGTTTTCTAATATTTTGTTGAAGATTTTTGCGTCTGTGTTCAGCAGGGTTATTGGTCTGTAGTAGGTGGTTGTTTTTTGTTTTGTTTTGTTTTTTGTTTTTTTACTGTCTTTGGCTTTGGTATCAGGGTATTGCTGGCCTCATAGAATGTATTTGGAAGATTTCTTTCCCCTTCTCTCTCTCTCTCTTTCTCTCTCTCTCTCTCTTTTTTGGAATAGTTTGAGAAGAATAGGTATTAATTCATCTGAAATGTTTGATAGACTTCACCTGTGAATCTATCGTAGGCTCTCTAATTCTTGAGAAATTGCCTTGTTAATGTGGATTTTTAGATGTTGGAACAGTGCCCGGGAGACAGAACATTCCCATCCCAGAAAAGTATCAAATAGCTGCCACATGTGTGATGATTTACATGTTATGCCATTGCCCTGATGAGGTCACTAAGGAAGCACCAGCTGTGTCTCTAGGAGTTTCTCTTGATAAGAGTTCTTGGTAGGGTGGTAAACAGTCCCTTATGATTGTGCTACATTATCTTCTCTACTGAAGCAGACCCATGCGCAGTGGCATGGCCAGTAGTTTGATCTCTTGAGGAAGGCTACGTGTCCAAGGGTTCTGTGAGAATGTGGTGATGAGGCTCCATGTGAATAGCTGCAGGAAGGGAGGATCAGGTGAGATGAGTGGACCAGTCTAAATGATCCCAAATTGTTACCTGGACAGGACCAAAACTGTAACAGAAAATGCTTCAGTTTTAAGTCTCTTTGGGTTTCCAGCTGCTTCCAGACAGGAATTTTAGATACTTTTTCCTGGCACGTCTTCAGCATAATAATATCAGAATCTGTAGAATTGAAAGATTGGGAAAAGAGGAAATGAAACCCCATCTGCCTGTTGAAAGTTGAGGATGTATCTCATGACTGTATTTGATACCATCTGTTCCTATGTCCCTTCGGTCAGCCAGGCCACCCCGGAAAATTCAGTGCCCTCCTACAGCTAGCCTCTCATCACCAGACTCCACTCAGAGCCATTACTGACCGAAGAAAGAGGTACAGTTACGGCCTTCTAGTAACGATGTTCCTGCTTCGGCCTGAGTGTCATTGTTATTGTGTCTGGAAGGTAAAAAAAAAAAAAAAAAAGGCTGTCCCTGCCACATGGGATTTATATACTTTTTAAAAATTATGAATCCTGATTGATTCACCCATCATGTTACCCCTTTTCAGGGGAAAGGAGCACTGTGTAATGCCCCTCTTGTGTCTTCATTCCTAAAGGAGCATTTCATTTCCAGTCCAAATTAGATTAATGGCATAGACTGGCAGCTTAGGACCAAAAATGGCAGCAGTGACCCAGAAGTGAGAGGCACAGGCAGCATAGGGCTGTGCAGAGTCCCACTGGGAATTAGGAGCTAGCGATGGTGGCTGGGAACCCTGTCAGACACTCCTGAGCATTTACCCATCCATCTGACACAAGCAGGAACTAAGCTTAAAAGGGCCTGCCAGGTCCAGCCAGCTGCTGGCTGGTCAGTGTGACTTCCACAGCCCCTCCAGTTCTTGGGTTCTACTTCTGCCCATATTCTTCTCCCCTGAAGCCACGGCATTTGGGAGGTCAAGGATGGGCACATGGCTCATAACTCTGTTTCCCACATTTGGGGCGCTCCTGGATCTCAACTGTTGGCATACCTAGATGCCACCTAACCTATTCATACTTGTTTTTCTTTAGAAAGAGTCACTTTTAAAACTTTGTATAACCATAATAATTAAACTGGAACACCAAAATCACTAGCCACAATGGAAGGTAACAGTAAATATAGATATCCTAGAGAAAGACCGTCCATGTATCAAATTCTTTACAAAGTGTTAGGTGTTAAACATAATAGCATCACCCTGAGGCTTTCCCCTTGATATACTCAGAAGGCTTGGGAAAATGCTGAAGACTAAATGACTTGAATATATGAGGCAAGGTTATTTAGCATCATATTTTGGAATTCCCTAAACTTTTTAACCCTCACCATCCCACCCCTTGCAAAATACTGTCTTTGGCACTTCTGAACCAGCTTACTGAAACTATATCTCTTTTATTCTCGGTCACATCCCTGGTACCGAAAACATTACCCAACACATAGTATACACTCAACAAACACTTAATGAATAGATCCATTGTGACAGTACTTGGTTTTTGTCCCCTGTTATACAGTAAATCATTTGAAAGCAGGGACTCTGTTCGAACCATCTTTGTGTCTTAGGCCCAATAAATATTTCTGGAGTTGAACTAGAAAATGGGGTATCAGCTAGAAAATGGCCTTTTTCTCCTGGGAGTGATTGTTCACAAATGTAAACAGAGATTCTAATGAACAGCATTTCAGAACCTCAGGACACACAGTGATAAAGCTGTTTTACTCTTTTGTTCTCTCATTATTACTAATTTTTCCTTTGTGCTGTCCTCTCTCTGCAGTAGCTATCAAAGGGCCTGATTTACAAAGCAAAGGTCCTGCTGCTTGCTTCTGTCTTAGGCTAATCACAGTGCAACAGAGGCCCCCAGTGTCATTAAACACTTCAGTGACTCTGTTGAGCACTAGTGGAACGTTGGTGGGAAACTGTGATCTTTGCAGTTTCCTCATTCTCTTGACAAAATTGAGTAGGCACAGCAGTTTCCACATAAAAGTGTTTCACAAAAGTGCCATCAGTCTGTGACAATTCTTTAAGAGGAAGAAACTTTAAGGAAAATGAAATCTCCTTCGGAAGCTCTTTATATGTTTCTCTTTGTCACTGAGCGGTGAGGGGACACAGGCCAAGCAAATGATGGCATAAAAGTGAGAAACACAGCACATCGGAGCACCCCACATGTGCTCAGCGTATGCTTTAAAGGAAATGGTTTTTGTAAACGAAAACCAGTCCTGAAATAATAAACAATGGAAACATCCCTGAATCCAGATTCTCCACAAACAAGATACATCTCTGAAAGAGAAGGTAAAGGGAACCAGTGTTATCTGGGCACCCACCATGGGCTAGTTCAGTGGTTCTCAAAGAAAGGCTAACTAACTTGGATGTAAATTAAAAAAAAAGGCCACTGGATCAGCTGCCTCAGCCTCACAGGGAACTTGTTAGAAACACAAATTCTCAGGCCCCAACCCAGATCTACTGAAACAGAAAGGGTGGGGGTGGAGCCAAGCCCTGTGCTTTCACAAGCCTTCCAGGTAATTCTGGTAAAAGGCCAGCTTGGAAGCTACTGGGCTGGGCATTTTACACACATTATTTCATTTGATCTAGACTGTAAATAGTAGGCGTTGGTCCCCGTTTACCCATAAGGAAACTGAGACTCCGTAAAGTTTATAACGTACCAGGTTTATACCACTAGAAATGGAGATATTAAGACATCTGTTGGCATGCCTGAGATTTTTCCACCTAAATCAGTGATTTTTCAACTCACTGTAATGTTAAAATCACCTGGAGATTAACTGTTAAAATATGGATTCTCATACTCACTCAGTGAGTCTGGAGAGTCTGAGAGTCGGTAGTTCTGACAAGCACCCAGGTGTCAGCCAAGTTGCTGGTGCCCAGAGCACTGTGAGGAGGGGGTCCTCGTGTATTACAACATGGCCCCCAGATCCACAGCCTTGGCCTCATCTGGGAACTTTAACGTTAGAGATCCAGATTCTAGGCTTCCCCCAGAACTCTGGGGATGGCCCCCTGCACCTGTTTGAACATGCCCTTAACGTGGTTCTATTCATGCTGAAGTTTGAGAACCACTGTCATATTTTCATAGTAGAAAATGCAGTATTTTCCAGGTATGAAGCAAAGTGGTGTTTACTTTGTAGGTCTTTGAAAGCCATTAAATAGAGAAACTGACAAGGGAAAAAAGAGTGAAACATTTCAACTGGAATGGTACACGAATTAAGTGTTTTTCCATGAGATAAAGATTTAAAAAAAAAACTATCACTGGCTACATAATGAGTGCTTCTTTGTAATGGCTCTTGCAAATGCATGTTGAATGTGGGGCTGGCGGGCACTGGCACTAAGGTAAGAAAATATTGACTGAGGGATATCAGTGATATCTGAACATACTAGATCTGGCATTGCTCCATTTGGTGTTTGTTTGCTGTTTGGTGGGAATTTTGAGAAGTGTGTTATCAAACAGTTTTTGAAAATAGAGTAGACAGAAAACATCTTTGATCTAGGCATCAGATGCTTTTAGCATCCAAGGAATTACTTCTCAGTAAAGAAGGTATTTTCAGTAAAGAAAGATGATCAAAGAAACCATTATATCACACACTGTCATTTTTATTACATGTAAATGAAGGGAGGGTCTCAAATGACTCAGTTTCTGTGATCACATCTCTCATCCAGCATTTGAACTCTACTGAAGTCTTGTCACATACATGAAAGCATTCAGTTTTGTCTTGAAGTTGTTGATCAAGTATGTCCAATCTTAAAAAAAAAAAGATTTCTTAATAAGTTGGCTTTGCAAGCTACACTAATTTTAGAAAATAGTACTTGTCTTCATTTTAACCAAATTTTTTACCTCTTTTCATAATACGTGGGAGTGAGGGAGACCCAAAAACAAACAATATACGGGCATACTTGGGAGACAGTGCAGGTTGGGTTCCAGACCACTACAGTGAAGTGAGTATCTCAGTAAAGCAAGTCAGATGAATTATGGGGTGTCCCAGGGCATATAAAAGTTACGTTTACACTATGCTGTGGTCTGTTAAGTGCATAATAGCATTATGTCTAGAAAGACAGTGTACATACCTTAATTTAAAACTATTTTATTGCTAAAAAATGCTAAACATCATCTGAGTTTTCACTGAGTCGTTATCTTTTTGCTGGTGGAGAGTCTTGCCTTAGTGTTGATGGCTGATCAGGGTGGTGAGTGCTGAAGGCTGGAGTTGCCATGGCAGTTTCTTAAAATGGGACCACAGGGAAGTTTGCCACATTGATCGACATTTCCTTTCCCCAACAAGTTCTGGGTAGTATGTGATGCTATTTGATACCATTTAACTCATAGTAGAACTTCTTTGAAAATTAAAGTCCGTCCTCTCAAACCCTGCCCTGCTTTATCAGCTACATGTGATCTTCCAGATTCTTTATTGTCATTTCAACAGTCTTCATAGTATCTTCATCAGGAGCAGATTCTATCTCAAGAAACCACTATCTTTCTTTGTTCATCCACAAGAAGCAATTCCTCATTTGTTAAAGTTCTATGAGATTGCCACAATTCGGTCACATTTTCAGGCTCCACTTTTTAAGTATGTGTTTTATTTTTAGTTGAAGTGTAGTTGACATACAGTGCTACCTTAATTACAGTCCAGTTTTCTCAGCATCATTTATTGAAGAGACCATCTTTTCCCCATTGTGTATTCTTGCCTCCTTTGTCATAGACTAATTGGCCATATAATTTTAGGTTTACTTCTGGGCTTTCTTATCCTGTTCCATTGCCCTATTTTTTGTACCATTACCATACTTTTTAAATTATCATAGCTTTTAGTCTATCTTGAAATCTGGGATTGTGATATCTTCAGAGTTGTCTTTTTTTTTTTTAACATTTATTTATTTTTGAGACAGGGAGAGACAGAGCATGAACGGGGGAGGGTCAGAGAGAGAGGGAGACACAGAATCTGAAACAGGCTCCAGGCTCTGAGCTGTCAGCACAGAGCCCGACGTGGGGCTCGAACTCACGGACCGTGAGATCATGACCTGAGCCAAAGTCGGACGCTCAACTGACTGAGCCACCCAGGCGTCCCAGAGTTGTCTTTTTAAAAAATTTTTATCTATTTTGAAAAAGAGTGAGTGCAGAGAAGGGACAGACAGAGAGGGAGAGAGAAAATCCCAAGCAGGCTTCACACTGTTATCATACAGCCTGACATGGGGCTTGATCTAGCAAACCATGAGATCATGACCTGAGCCGAAATCAAGAGTCAGTGCTTAACCGACTCAGCCAACCTGGTGCCCCCAGATTTTTTTTGTCTTAAGATTGCTTTGGCTATTCAGGGTCTTTTGTGGTCCCATACAAATTTTGGTATTTGTGTTATAATTCTGTGAAAAATACTGTTGATATTTTGATAGAGATTACATTGAATCTGTAGATTGCTTTGGGTAGTATGCACAATTTAACAGTATTCTTCCATTCCATGAGCATGGAATATCTTTCCATTTGTTTGTGTCATCTTGGATTTCTTTTATCATTGTTTCACAGTTTTCAAAATGTAGGTCTTTAATCTCCTTGGTTAAATTTATTCCTAGGTATTTTTATTATTTTTGATGCAATTATAAATGGAATTGTTTTCTTAATTTCTTTTTCTGTTACTTTGATATTAGTGTGTAGAAATGCAACGGATTTTTGTATTTTGTTATCCTGCAAATTTACTGAGTTCACTTATTACTTTTTTTTTAAGTTTACTTATTTATTTTTGAGAGAGACAGAGGAAGAGTGACGAGGCAAGGAGAAGAGAGAGGGAGAGACAATCCGAAGCAGGCTCTGTGCTGTCAGCACAGAGCCCATTACAGGGTTTGAACTCACAAGCTGTGAGATCATGCTCTGAACTGATATCAAGAGTTGGACAGTTAACTGACTGAGCCACCCAGGTGCCCCTCACTTACTACTTTTAATAGTTTTTTTTTGATGGAGTCTTTAGGATATTCTATGTATAGGATGTCCTCTGCAAATAGTGACAGTTTGACTTCTTCCTTACCATTTCGATATATTTTATTTCTTGTCTGATTGCTGCGACTAGGACTTCCATTATTATATTGAATAAAAGTGGTAAGAGTGGACATCCTTGTGGTGTCCCTGATCTTAGTTTTCCACCGAGTGTAATGTTAATTGTGTTTGTCATAGATGGCCTTTATTAAGTTGAGATTCCCTCTATACTCACTTTGTTGAGAGTTTTTATCATGAATGGATGTTGCATTTTGTCAAATGCTTTTTCTTCATCTGTTGAGACCATGTGATTTTTATTGTTCATTTAGTTGACATAGTGTCATTAATTGATTTCTGGATATTAAACCATCCCTGAATCTCCTTCTTCATCAGGGTGCATGATCCTTTTAATGTATTGTTGAATTCAGTTTGTTAACATTTTGTTGAAGAATTTGCATCTGTTTCTATCAGGGATATTGGCATGTAGTTGGATTCCGTTGTTTTTCTAGGGCCTTTGTCTGGTTTTGGTATTAGAGTAATGCTGGCCTTGAATATGTGTTTGGAAGCTTTCCTTCTTCTATTTCCCTCATTCTTTTGGGAATAATTTGAGAAGAATAGGAATCCTCTAAATGTTTGGTAGAATTTGCCCAGGAATCCACGTGTTCCTGGACTTTACTTTGTTCGGAATGTTTGATTACCAATTCAGTTTCATACTAGTTACAATCTGTTGACATTGTCTATTTCTTCTTGATGCAATTCTGGAAGATTGTATTTTTCTAGGAATTTATCGATTTCTTCTAGGTTGTCCCATTTATTGGCATATAATTTTTTATATTTCTGTGGTCTCAGTTGTTACCTCTCCTTTTTCGTTTCTGATTTTACTTACTTGGGTCCCCTTTTTTTCTTAATGAGTCTCAGTAAAGGCTTCTCAATTTTGCTATCTTTTCAAAGAACCAGCTCTTGGTTTCAGTGATCTTTTCTATTATATTTTTTGTCTGTATTTCACTTATTTCTGCTTTTCATTATTTCCTTCTTCCTACTGGCTTTGGGTTTCCTTTTTTTTTTTTTTTTTTTTTTTTTTTTTTAGTTCCTTTCAGTGTAAGGTTAGATTGTTGAGATTTTGTTTGTTTTTGGAGGTAGGCTTGTATCACTGTAAATTTCCCTCTTAAAACTGCTTTTGCTTTTGCTCTCTCCCAAAGATTTTGGGCCAATATGTTTTCATTTTCATGTGTCTCCACATATTTTTTTGATCTCCTCTTTGACTTCTTTGTTGACTCATTGGTGGTTTAGTAGCATGTTGTTTAGCCTCCATGTGTTTGTGGATTTTTTTTCCATTTTTTTTTTCTTGTAATTGATTTCTAGTTTCATACTGTTGTGGTTGGAAAAGATGCTTGGTATTTTTCAGTTTTCTTAAATTTATTGAGACTTGTTTTGAGGCCTAACATGTGATCTGTCCTGGAGAATGTTCCATTAAGTACTTGAAAAGAATGTGTACTGTACTGTTTTTGGATGGAATGTTGTGTATATATCTGTTAAGTCCATCTGGTATAGTATGTTGTTCAAAGCCACTGTTTTCTTACTGATTTTCTGCCTGTATGATCTATCCACTGTTATAAAAGTCTCCTACTCTTATGTCAGATTTCTGTCAATTTCCTCCTTTAGGTCTGATAATATTTGCTTTACATATGTAGGCGGTTCAATGTTGGGTGCATAGGTATTTAAAATTGTTATATTTTCTTGCTAGGTTGATGTTGGGTATGTAGATACTTAAATTTGTTGGTGCATAGGTATTTAATAGTATTATGTCCTTTTGTTGGATTGATCCCTCAATCATTATGTAATGCCTTCCTTTTTCTCTTGTTACAGTCTTTCCTTTTAAAGTCTACTTTGATATAAGTATGCTACCTGGCTTTTTTTCCACTTTCATTTACATGGAATATCTTTTTCCATCCCTTCATTTCAGTCTGTATGTGTCTTTAGGTCTGAAGTGATTGTCTTTTAGGAAACATATAGATGGGCCTTGTTTTTGTTTTTCAAGTGTTTTTTTTTTTTAATCCATTCAGTCACCCTATGTCTTTAGATTGGAGCCCTTAGACCATTTACGTTTAGAATTAATTATTGATAGATACTTATTGCCATTTTCTTTTGTTTTCTGGTTGTTTTTCTAGTAATACTCTATTCCTTTCCTCCTCTTATTCTCTTTCCTTGTGATTTCTTATTTTCTCTAGTGTTATGCTTGGTTTTCTTTTTCTTTTTGTGTATGTGTATCTATTACAGGTTTTCCTAAGTATGTAACAGTCTATATTAAGTTGATGGTCACTTAAGTTTGAACCCATTCTGAAAGAACTTTTACTATCCCCCCTCCGCATTTTGTGTATGTGCACATCTTTTTACAAATTTTTATTTTGTGAATCCCCTTGCCTTTTGTAATATTCTTGTTTCTAATTATAGTCCTTTCTTTTCTACTTAAAGAGGTCTTTTAAACATTTCTTGTAAGGCAGGTGTAATGGTGATAAACTCCTTTACTTTTTTGTCTGGGAAATTCTATTTCTCCTTCAGTTCTGAGTGATAATTTTGCTACACAGAATATTCTTGGTTGCAGGTTTTTTTTTTTTTTTTTTTTCCTTTTAGCACTTTGAATATGTGATGCCTCTCCCTTCTGGCCTGCAACATTTTACTGAAAAATCAGCTGACAGCCTTATGAGGTTTTTCTTGTACATAAATATTTGTCTCTTGGTGTTTTTCAAATTCTCTTTGTTTTTAAACTTTGACATTTTGATTATTAGGTGTTGTGATGTTCATGATGTGGAACTCTCTGTGCCTCTTGAAACTGGTGTCTGTTTTGTTCCCCACGTTAGGGAGGCTTTCAGCTATTATTTTTTTCAAGTAAGCTTTATGCTGTTTCTCTCTCCTCTTCTTCTGGGATCCCTGTAATACTAATGTTTGTTCTCTTGACATGGTCAAAGCGATCCCTTAACCTATCCGCATTTTTAAAAAATTCTTCTTTCCTTTTGTTGTGCAGTTTGGGTGTTTTCCATTACTCTGCCTTCCTGATGGCTGATACCTTCTGCATCCTCTGATCTACTGTTGATTTCCTCTAGTGTATTTTTCATCTCAGTTATTTTATTCTGAAACTCTGATTGGTCCTTTTTTATATTTCTCTTTGTTGAAGCTCTCACTAAGTTCCTTCA
The DNA here is from genome assembly GCF_018350175.1 of Felis catus. NCBI lineage: Eukaryota > Metazoa > Chordata > Mammalia > Carnivora > Felidae > Felis > Felis catus. The sequence goes on from NC_058368.1 coordinate 141,314,686, forward strand.
CTGTCATCTCCTTACTTTGCTTGACTTTCTATGTTTGTTTTTGTGAATTAGGTATAACAGCTACTCTTCTAACCTAGAAGGAATGTTGTGTATTGTTATCCCCTGTGTAGACTGTGTGTGCCTGGTGTCGTTGGCTGAGTAGAGCTGATGTGTGCATATTCTGAGGCGTTCCTGAAACTTTCTGCACAGGGGATGCCCTGGCAGGACACCTGAAGCTGAAGTGGGTGCAGGCCATGGGGTCTCAGGGCTCTCCACACAGAGATCACCCTGGTTCAGGCTGTACTTCTCATTTTAATTCTCTTGCTATGTCTACACCATCCACAGTATTGAATTCATAAAAGTCATCATTAGGGTTGGAAATCCCCTTCTTTCAAATTCTTTTTAATGTTGTTATTTTGACCTCTTCCCATGAAACACCAATATTCTTTTTTTTTAATGTTTATTTATTTATTTTGAGAGAGAGAGTGTATGCAGGGGAGGGGCAGAGAGAGGGAGAATCCCAAGCAGGTTCCATGCCGTGAGTGCAGAGCCCAACATGGGGCCTGAACCCACAAACCGTGAGATCATGACCTGAGCTGAAATCAGGAGTTGAATGCTTAACCAGTTGAGCCACCCCGGTGCCCCAAACCATCAAGATTCTTAATGGTGACAGGGGTGCTGTTGTCATGCATGGGCATAGTTGACTTATCTCTCTTCCTGCCCTACAGTCCTCAGGCTCATGTTCCCTGCTTGGCTGCCTACCAGAGAACAACAAAGTATGGAAATGCTCATTCTCTGTTTACTTCCTCAGTGAGCATGACCAAGAATTATGAGAAAATAATTTTAGTGGAGTCATTCATGCCAAGTCATAAATGACTGGTGGGTTTAGACCTCCAAGAAAAAAATTCAAATTCTTAAAGATTTTTTTCATCCAGGTGAATCTTTAGTTGTAAAAGGGTTGTGGGGAAGGACATTATTCAGAAGAGTAATGTAGATAACCTGAGTGTGGAAGCTCTGATAAAACTTAGCACAGTTGGAGAGTAAGCAGCAAAGGTCCTTAGGCACCGCACCTGCTGCAGTGGATCATGAAATGAGTCATGGAATAGGATCCTGGGTGGCAGGTGCTAACCTTGCCCTGCACATCCTCTGCTTGTAGAGCAAGTGACATCAAAGGGTATGTCCAGTCTGTGTTATTGTCCTTAGAAGAGAATCCAGCAGAGTTAGATGAGCCATTTCAGGGGCAGCAGTTGTGGAGGGGGTGCAGTGAGTTCAGCTCCAAAAGTGCCAAATGCCACATCCTGTGTGGAGAAAGAAAGGAAGCTACCTCAGAAGATGGACCTGGTACCTCTCATCTCTCCTCCCTGTTGCCTCTTCTCCCATCTGGGACCAAGGCACTTCCATACGATAGGCAGAGTTGGGCTATGTATATACTAGACCTTGGGCTTCATCTGGCTTCATCTAGACAGAACACAAAGGCCACGTTGACCTTGCAGGAGGTCCACAGTTCAGTCATCTCGCCTGTGGGGGTCACCAATAGACGAACCAATGGCCTTTTTAGGTAATCAGGGAAGCCATAGGACTTTGTTCCTACGGGAGAGATGTATTGTGATTCAGAGAGAAAAGCTAAATATTTAAAGATAACTTGCTTTTGAGCTAAAGTTGATTGAGAAAACAGTTTGCAAGGCAAAAGTTGTATTCATTTGATAGAGTATCAAAAATTCACACTGTACTCAGTAGCTTTGTAACAAATGGTCTTCATCTGTAAAGAAAATATATAAAGCAGCCATTCACAGAAGAAATAACAAGGAACCATAATTATGGATCCCATTTTTATGACCTGCTATGTGTCATAGCCCTCAGTCACATTTTGACCAAGATCTCACACAGGCTGGCCATAGAATTGTTTCTCTAATTATGTGGAATGGACTATGCAGAATGATTCATAGAAAACCCCTTTTTTAACATGTCAGTTTTACGTGATTATTTTCAATGGTTCAGTCAAGCTGGAACATTGTACCCGTTATCTGATATATAGGCAACTTGTGGCTATTTATTACAGCTGATGTTGCTAAGCCATACTAATCTTCCTTCATAGTACCACACACTCACCTGTCTTGTTTTTCAAGTTAACTTATCCCATTCATTGAGTGGCTGCAAAGGCTTGGTTGTCCGAACGACTGGAAGGAGGTGGAGTTAGCAGCAAAGGAGCATGATTTTAAGCGTGATACAGCTAAATGCAACTTGGTAACAGTGTCTCACTTATAAACAGAAAAAATGCAACATCCCAAAGCGTGTATATTGTTTTCTAGTGTTAATGACTTCATTCATCATTTGATGGATATTTAGTGAGCGTTAGCATAAAATCATTAGCACACACAAAAAATCTGATAATGAGAAGGAACTAGGTGTTAAGCTGCATCCAAAGTTCAGATCTTGTTGTGAATATACATTTTGTAAAATGACTCTGTCCATAATTGAGGAGCATTGGAAGAGATTTTTAGGATGGTTTTTTAGAAATCCTGGGCTTAAATTCCGATTATTTTTATACTACAGAAAAATTTTATAACCCATCTGAAATTTAAATAGATCATATTAGCTTTATAAAAAATTTTTTGTTACGGCTTTTTGTCTTTTTGGATTTCTGCAAATGGTCAAAATGGGAACAGCTGAGTGGAGGTGTAGATGTCCTGGGTAAAAAGTGCATCCCTTGGGTATCTCCTTGCTCTCAGGTTCAGCCATTCTGTAAGTGTCTGAATGTAATTGAGCATTTATAGTATTATCACTTGATGTACATCTTTCATCTGTTTTTATTATCTGTGTAACTTCTTGATTTCTTAACTCCTCAGAGCTTTTTGATTAAATTGTTTGGTTGGAAATGTGGCTAATACCATATTTAAAATTTCTTTCTCTTGTTTTACCAAACTTTTTGAACAACTTTAGATTCACAAGATTCATCGTGATTCAGGAGACAATTCTCAGACAGGTGAGAATACTTCAATTTCACTCCACTGGCATTTGTGGGTTCAAGTCTGTAAATTACTCTGAAGAAGTGTAGATTGACACTCACCACCCCAGAATGTGGATTACTAAAATCTGAGTGTGGATATTGGAAGGCTGGAGAGCCAGCATAAAAGCAAAATCCCTTCAAAAGTTTGGAATCTTCATTCATGGCAACCTTTTCTACTGAATGCCTTTATCATGCTGGTTTTATTTTACTGGCTGGAGACCATATAGAGCAGATACACCTTAAAAAGAGAGTGGCCAGAAGTCCAGGAGAGAGACACTGTTGTTACACCCTGGTCAGGCTACCCGTTCTTCGTAGCTGTTGGTGTCTGTCTAATTAGAAAATGTGGGTTGGCCTGCCATGGAAGTCCAGAGCACTGAGGTCCCATTTCAGTCCCCACTCCCTTGCTTTATACCTTGGGCAGTACTCTGTCTGACCCTTGGATTCCTCAACCCTCAAATGAGGAAATGACTAGATGACTCCTATATTTGAAAGGTCTGGATTTCTCTGATCATTAGAGGCAAAATTCAGTCTATCAGAAATTTAAAATTCTTATTCGTGTACACACACACGATATTCTTTCCTCTGTTAGTGGTTTTCCCAACCATTAGTGCATAAAGTTAGACCCTGGGCTACCTATTTAGTCCCTCTCCTTGACTCTAGGATGGACCATATTTTAACATACTCAGACTCAATTTCATCTTTCTGAGCTTTAGTTTCTTCACTTGTAAAATGAATTAACAATGTGCATCTCATTGTTATGAAAAATAAAGGAGAAAGTGTATGTAATATGTGACTGTACCTGCCATTTAACTCTTGGATATCCTCCTTCCTTTCCTCTACCCTTTTCCTTCCTCTGCCCTTGCCCCTCCCTCCCTCCCTCCCTCCCTCCATGTCTCTGTCTCTGCCTCTCTCTCTTTATGTTTATCTCTTGTAAGAGTATTATTTTAATTAACTTATTAGGTGCCAAAAAATGTTGCAAGCATTTTCATATCCTTTACTGTGCCCAGCGTTGCCTTGCACATATTAGGGTCAACAAATGCTCCCAAAACATTGATAAATTGAAACTATCCCATCTTACAAAACATAGGTTCCACTGTTTGACGTGCTGTTTGACTTGGAGCTACCTACATAATCTCTCCAAGTTCAAGTTTTCTCACTGGTAAAATGAAGATTGTACTATGTACTTTCAGAATTGTTATAATGATCACATAAGATAATTTACATTTGAAGTAAATATTGAAGCACAATGTCTGGTGCAGAGTAGGTGCTCAGTAAATGTTCGCTATTTTTTTAAATTATTGACACTATATCCCCTTTTGCCATTGAATAAAGATATTTAAATTTCCTTTATCTTTGTTTTCTTTGGTCTGTAAATTCATTCCAAAGCATCTCTTGGGAGAATGAATAATGAATTATTCGACTTAAATGGCCTTTATTGAAGAATAATTTCTCCAAACTTTTAGTAATTTCTGTTGCTACATTCTCTTAATTTCAGCTGAGATAATATCGGGAAGAACAAGAATTATATATCTTGGAGTAATTTCTAGTGAATGATTTAGTATTCAGCTAGCCAGGCATGGTCACAGTCATGAGACTAACTTCCCTACTTTGGTTTTATTTAGAAACTACATTTTCAGGAATGAGGTTTTTTTAATTTGGAATTTAATCTTTTTTAAAAAAATTTTTAGTGTTTATTTTTTGAGAGAGACAGCATGAGCAGCGGAGGGGCAAAGAGAGGAGACACAGAATCCAAAGCAGGCTCCAGGCTCTGAGCCCTCAGCACGGAGCCCAACGTAGGGCTCAAACTCACGAACCATGAGATCTTGACCTGAGCCGAAGTTGGACGCTCAACCCCACTGAGGCACCCAGGCACCCCAGTCTTGAATTTAATCTTAAATCTTTATTCAGTTAGATTTAATTTATTATGTGGTAAAGGCTAGGAATGTATATGATTATTAAGTCCCTGAAGAGGCTAAAAAGGAATGTTTTGTGAGTCACCACTGTTAGTTTTTCAGGGTTTGAAAGATGCCATACGATCCTAACAATGTCATTTAAAGTACCACTACTTATAGGTGTCTTTACAAATACTGAAACTCCTGTCCACGGCCAGGAAAATTATTAAGGCAGAATCCACAAGATAAGGCTGTATGGTTAAGGTGTTTAGATCAACTTCATAATAATTCTGCTTTTGTCTTTAGCTGTATAAATATAATTCAAGTTTAGTTGATGATTTAATTTTTTTAATTGAATCAGAATTTTTAGGACTCTAAAATAGTTAAAAAGCTGATCCAGAAAAAAAGTGAAAACAGACAAGAGAACAATATTATAACCTGATCCCACATATGCCTAGAAAGAAGGTATATTTGCAAATGACCAGATGTAATTAATACCACCAGCCAGTACAAACTACATACTTCCTGTGTAGCAGGCACTGTGTTAAGTGCTTTGCATGGATTAACTCATTTATGTCACACAGCAACTTAAGAATGAGATGCTGTAACCATCCCCACTTCATAGATGTAGATGTTGAAATACAGAGAAGTTAACACTGCCAGGGTTATACAGCTAGTAGTAGATGATGGCATTCTGGAGACTTGAATTTTGGCAAGTTACTCTGGAACTGGTTTATCTACTGTTCTCTCTTGCACCTTTTTTGGTGTTAATAGACCATTTTTTTTTCATATTATTTATTTATTTTGAGACAGAGATTGAGAGTGGAGGAGGAGCAGGCAGAGAGGTTAGAGAGACAGAATCCCAAGCAGGCTCCACACTGTCAGTGCAGAGCCTGATGTGGGGCTCACACTCATGAACTGCAAGATCATGACCTGAGCCGAAATCAAGAGTTGGACACCTAGAACTGACTGAGCCCCCAGGCCCACCATTAATAGACACTTCTTCAAAGAGCGTATTGCACCTTTTTCTTCTTTCTTGGAATATGAACACTTACTGATGTATAAGAAATGTATTCTTCCTGCTGGAACCTGTGTGTGTGCCTCCTGTCTTGGCACAGTGGGGAACAATTCTGTGTTATGATTAAGTTTCTCTCCTTGCTACTGGGTTACTCCCACAAGAAGCCAATGCCCTGAAAATGCATGTTTCTGAAGGTAATTCTGCTGCCCTGACATTTTTATCTCTTTGTCCTCACTCCATGCTTCAATATTTCATTAATGTGACAGCACATTTTGAGGGTTAAAGTCAGCAAAGACTTGTGCAGAATTGAAGTGCTTTATTCCCCTTAGAAAATAGGGACAAAAGTGAGTTGTGGAAATAGTTGGGATTATAAACCTGCCTTTTCTTCCCTTCCTTCCTGGGATTTTCACTATGCCTCATTTGATGAAATCACATCCTAAGGAGAACCTAGAAGACCATCTGGTGGGCTGACCTGTCAGAGGGGCCTAAAATTAGTCCATAGTAGTTTCTCAAATAAATTCAAGTTTCTTTGTATTTCACTGGTATTTTACCTCTGCAAATATCTCTGTAACAGCCTTCCTGACCCAGTTACATTTACTGTCCTTCAGGTTGAAATGAACCCCCCCCCCAAATTTCACCCAAGTTTTAATACTTATTTTTAAAAAAGATATTTTATTAATGGAACTAAAGAACTCTTGATAAAAAGCCTATTACCATTACATAACGGCCGTAAGAAAAGAGTATCATTTTGCAATTAACATGATTGATAATTCTGTGCTGTTGATGAGTTGAAGAGAAAGTGGTTTGCTGTTTCTTGAAAGTATTTTATCGTGCTTAAAAAGGAACCTTGTTTTCATTGGGGAGGGGAAATGTGTCTAAACTTCACCTGTAAATAAGCTGAAAACTCACCTTCCATTATTAACTTGAAATCCTTAGAGTCTCATTCATTTAGATACAAGAACAGGAGGAAAGAGTCCATTGATGTGAAATCGATATCATCTCGAGGCAGTGATGGTAAGAAGTTTTTCAGATTTCTTGGCCTTTTTAAAGTATAGAAGATGACAGAGGAATATACTCAAGAATTTGTCAGCATATAAACAAAACCCCAAGTAGCAGAGTTTTAATGCAGCTTGCTTTTTTACTCCATAAACTGAAAAATGTTTAGCACTTCTTACTTTTTTGCTTTTTATAGTGTCTTCTCTTTGAAATGACTCCACACTTGTTCCATGATGGCCTAAATTGTGTTGAGCCATATAACCACCAGAGCAGCTCAGAGTTTTAATAGCCAGGTCATTTTTTTTTAAATATAATAGCTAGATCATTCTTAAGTGGGAGTGGGAGAAAAGGAACTGCAGAGTCCTGACTTCCCAACTTCAACACTTCCCAGTTTTCAGTGTACCTGTTACACACCCTTACCCTTAAAAAAATGTCATGGAAATACTGTGCGACATAATTTAGCACAACAGTTCTGCTCTGCTAAACATAATTTAACCAAAACATTATTTGAGTTCAAGCACGCCTTAAAGAGGCATCATTTGGATTTGCAGGGAGGGGGGAAAGTCCAAGATGACTTTGACATTTCATTCCTAGGTACCTGGGAAAATACGAGTAATATTTTCAGAAATAGGAGTCTCCATGTATGGCCATGTGGGGGGTTGAGGAGAAAATGATTATTTTTATTTTAATGAAGATGCCAAGGAAGCTAAAATACAAGACTAGTACTGCGGGCTAGAGGTGTGGATTTGGGAGCCCTAGGGGTGATAGATGATGCTTTGAGCAGAGGAACATCTGTAAGGGGTGTGTGTGTGTGTGTGTGTGTGTGTGTGTGTGTGTGTGTGTGAGAGAGAGAGAGAGAGAGAGAGAGAGAGAGAGGTGGGGGAGGGAGAGAGGGAGGTGGGGGCAGGGGAAGAGAGAGAGAAGAGAAAAGAAAAGAAGGTCTAGGTTCTAGATTTGAAGGCATTCTTTCAGTTAGAGGAGAGGCAGGAAAAATAGGGCCAAGGAAGAGCACAAGAGAACTGGGGGTGAGCCACGAACAAGAGGGTAGCAAGAGAAGGGAGATGGCCAGCAGTATTATATGCTGCAGAGATCAGTGAGCTTAAGCGCCGAGAACAGATTAGTGGATTTCACTCATCCATTCTAGGGGCAGGAGGAGGGGTGGGGAGTGACTGTGATACAAAGAGAGAAGTAGGATGGTAACTTAAGGGAATAAACTGGAAGGGCAAGTGAAGGACTTTTCAATCCTGTGGGTCACAATGGGAAACCTGATTATGAGGGAAGTGGATAAACTAGGAAGGACTGAAGACTTTAGAGACAAGATGAATAATTCATAGAGGAAAGAGGATAAATCATAGGGCAGGCAAAGGATAGGGGCCAAACATGTAAAACAAGATTAACTGAAATATTTTCAGATGTAAATAGAACATTTTAGATGGACAGGATAATGGATGAGAGAATTTGAACTAGATTAGCTCAGTTTTCAGTGTAAAGTTTGAGATGGGACCATCATCTCTCCAGAACATGGAGAAGTAGAGGTTGCAAAGTACAGAAGAAGGCTGTAATGATGGCTGAGCAGCAGGTAAGCTTTCTTGATATTGGCTAGATTAAGTCATCCCATTTGTAACGTGAGGATTTTATCCCTCCTTCCTGCCTCACAGGCAATGGTAGGATGAGCTGATGGGATCAGAGCTCTTACTGATTTATTTATTTTTAGGTTTATAATTATTTTTTAAAATTTTTATATTTTATTTAAATCCCAGTTAGTTAACGTATAGTGATGATGATCTCAGGAGTAAAATTTAGTGATTCATCACTTAAATATAACAGGGCTTTTAGGGTAGTTTCTCCCTTTGGAATTTTTACCTACATGTAAGCATTACCTGTTCAAAACAAACAAACAAACAAACAAAAAACAATGGAGAAGATGGCTGAGTAGCAGGAACCTTACCTTATCCCATGGATACAGCTAGATAAAATCCCCATCAGCATAAATAACTCAGAAAATAACATGAAGACTGGCAAAACAAACTTCACAGCTAAATGTAGAGAAGAGGCCACAGAGCGGAGACTAGAAAGAATAGAAACATGTTTGGGAGCTAACAGACCCATGGGAGGGAGGGATGGCAGACTTGGAGAGAGGAGAGAAATAGAGCCTCATGCCAGGCACCCCAGGCACAGGGAATCCCCATAAGATTTGGCTTTGAAAGCGAGAGGGGGGAAATTTCATGAACTCTTACAATTAGCAGGCTTAACATCTGAACTTTAAAAATCAGTCGGCTCTGAGAGAGCTGGAAGGATGAGAGGAAACGGAATCTCTGCCCTTAGAGAAATAGCACAACAGACAAACCCCTCAGAAATACAGCATAGAAACGACATCTTGAATAATGCCTGGAGTATACTGGAGGGAGGATTGTTTCGTAACCTCAGAGAGTGTGCTGGAGGGGCAGGGATTGACCATTGGAAGACTTCTCCAGAAACAAAAGAGCTGGAAAGCCACCATTTTCCTCTCCCACCCCCACAGCCTAGATACATGGATACCTGCTGGAACCACCTTAGTGCTCACACTCAATACCTAACTTGTTAACAGTGCATCCCATGCTTGAGTTTTCTTGCAAACTCACCCTCTCCAGCCAGGCTCCGCCTCTAGGTCTCTTCACACAGCAGACCCACACAAACCCTGCTGACACAGTGTGACCCACCCTCATGCTTTCCTCTGGACCTGCTCCCTCCCAATAGACCCTTGGCCAGAGCACATCCAAAGCAGTGCCACAAGTATGGCATGTGCAAGCAGCCCCAGTAGGACCAGCACCCTCCAAAGTGACTCCTGCCCTGGGTAGAGGTGAAGATAACCACACCCACCCGTCCAAATACAGCCAGGCACATTGCTAGGGGCAGAGGTATGGTCTGACTGCAGGCCTTGCCTGCCAACAAAAGTTTCACAAGGGACAACACAGGGAAAGTGCCCTGAAATTCACTGATACTGCTTCTCTGGAAAATGCATGGACTGACCCAAACCCGAGGTGGTCCCAGACTGGCCTACTAACAACACAGGGACCAAACAACCCCTGACCACAACCGGAAAAGAGAGCCATTGCAGTCGACTGGGCCAAAGGAAAAAGCAGTTCAACCATAACAGCAGGGTGCACACAACAAATAGGAGACATTCCTCAAGTGCCAGGTTCTGGTGAACAGAGGACAGTGCACTGCAGGGCACTACAGGACCTCTTCTTCACAAGACTACTTCTTTCAAGAGCAGGAGTTGTAGGTGACTTCCATAACACACAGAAACAGAGTTAGACAAAATGAGAGACAGGGAAATATGTCCCAAATGAACGAACAGGATAAAATCACAGCACCAGAGTTAAGCAAAACAGAGAAAAGAAATATTACTGATAGGGAATTTACAGTAATGATCATAAAGATATTCACTGGACTTGAGACAAGAGTGGAAGATCTCAGTGAAACTCTTAACAAAAAGAAACCATAAAACTGCAGATGAGGAACTCAATAACTGGAATTCAAAATACACAAGATGGAATAAATAGTAGACTAGAGGAAGCAGAAGAACCAGAGATTTGGAGAACAGAGTAATGGAAAGCAATCAAGCTGAATAGGAGAGAAAAATAATAATTAAAAATGAAAATAAGACTTGGGGAAATATCAAGAATAATAACATTCACATTATAGGGATCCCAGAAAGAGAAGAGAGAGAAGGAAGCAGAAAATGATTCTGAAACAATAATAGCTGAAGACTCCCTGAAGTAGGGTCAGGGAACAGAAATCCAGGTTCAAGAGGCACAGAGAGCACCTAACAAAATCAACCCGAGGAGGTTGACACCAAGATGGATAGTAAATTGTAAATATTTATGCATCCAACATGGGAACACCCAAATAAAGCAGTTAATAACAAACCTAAAGGAACTAAACAATAGTAATACAATAATAGGGGACTGTAACATGCCACTTACATCAGTGGACAGATCATCCAAACAGAAAATCTACAAGGAAACAATGGCTTTGGATGACACACTGGACCAGATTAATCTAGAGATGTATTCAGAACATTCCATCCAAAACTAGCAGAATACACATTCTTTTCAAGTGTAGATGGATCATCTCCAGAATAGATCATAAATTAAGCCACGAAACAAATCTCTACAGATTCAAGAAGATCAGAGTCATACTATGCATCTTTTCCAACCACAACACCATGAAACTGGAAATCAACCACATGAAAAAAGCTGGAAAGAACACAAATACAGAAGGTTAAATAACATGCTACTAAACAATGAATAGGTCCATTAAGAAATTGAAGAGTAAGTTAAAAAATGCATGGAGGCAAATGAAATTGAAAACACAATAGTCCAAAATCTTTAGGGTACACCAAAAGCAGTTTTAAGAAGGAAGTTATAGCAATACAGGCCTACCTCAACAAACAAACAAAAATCTCAAACAGCCTAACCTTACACCTGAAGAGCTAGAAAAAAGAACAAATCAAACCCAAAACCAGTAGAAGGAAGCAAATAATAGAGCAGAAATAAATGAAATGAAAACAAAACAAAAACAATGATACTGGGAGATGGCTCTTTGAGTAGATCAACAAAATTGGCAAACCTCTAGGCAGACTCATAAAATTAAAAAGAAAGAAAGAATCAGAAGTGAAAGAGGAGAAATAACAACCAACACAAGAGAAATACAATAGGAATAGACTCAAAATTATATGCTGCCAAACTGGACAGCCTAGAAGAAATGAATTTCTAGAAACACAGAACCTTCCAAAACCAAATCAGAAGGACATAGAAAATTTGAACAGGCCAGTTACCAGCAAGGAAATTGAATCAGTAATCAAAAACTCCCACCAAGTGTCCAAGACCAGACAGCCTCACAGTTGAATCCTACCAAACATTTAAAGAAGAATTAATACCTTTTCTTCTCAAACTATTCCAGAAAAATCAAAGAGGAAGGAAAACTTCCAGATTCATTCTATGAGGTCAGCATTACCCCGATATCAAAATCATATACATACAACACAAAGAAATAAAAGGCATCCAAATTGGCCAGGAGGAGGTCAAACTTTCACTCTTGGCAGATGACATGATACTCTATATGGAAAGCCCAAAAGATTCCACCAAAAAACTGCTAGAATTGATTCATGAATTCAGCAAAGTTGCAGGATATAAAATCATTGCACAGAAATCGGTTGCATTCTTATACACATACAGTGAAGTGACAGATAAATCAAGGAATCTATCCCACTTACAGTCGCACAAAAAAAACATAAAATACCTAAGAATAAATCTAACCAAAGAGGTGAAAAACGTATGCACTGAAAACTATAGAAAGCTTATGAAAAAAAATGAAGACGATACAAAAAAATGGAAAAAGATTCCATGCTCCTGGATAGGAAGAACAAATATTGTTAAAATGTCAATACTACCCAAAGCAATCTACATATTCAATGCAATGCCTATCAAAATAACACCAGCATTCTTCACAGAGCTAGAACAAACAATCCTAAAATTGGTATGGAACCAGAAAAAAACCCAAATAGCCAAAGCAATCTTGAAAAAGAAAAAGCAGGAGGCGTCACAATCCCAGACTTCAAACTATACTACAAAGCTGTAATCATCAAGACAGTATGATATTGGTACAAAAACAGACACTCAGATCCATGGAACAGAATAGAGAACCCAGAAATAGACCCACAAACGTGTGGCCAACTCACCTTTGACAAAGCAGGAAAGAATATCCAATAGAATAAAGATGGTCTCTTCAGCAAGTGGTGCTCGGAAAACTGGACAGGGACATGCAAAAGAATGAACCTGGACCACTTTCTTACACCAAACACAAAAGTAAACTCAAAATGGATGAAAGACCCCAACGTAAGACAGGAAGCCATCAAAATCCTCGAGGAGAAAACAGGCAAAAACCTCTCTGATCTTGGCCACAGCAACTTCTTATTCAACATGTCTCTGGAGGCAACAGAAACAAAAGCAAAAATGATCTATTGGGACCTCATCAAAATAAAAAGCTTCTGCACAGTGAAGGAAACAATTAGCAAAAGTAAAAGGCAACTGACAGAATGGGAGAAGATATTTGCAAACGACGTATCAGATAAAGGGTTAGTATCCAAAATCTATAAAGAACTTATCAAACTCAACACCCAAAAAACAAATAATCCAGTGAAGAAATGGGCAAAAGACATGAATAGACACTTCTCCAAAGAAGACATCCAGATGGCCAACCGACACATGAAAAAATGCTCAACATCACTCATCATCAGGGAAATACAACCAACTGAGGGTTACTGGAGGGGCTGTGGGAGGGGGGATGGGCTAAATGGGTAAGAGACACTAAGGAATCTACTCCTGAAATCATTGTTGCACTATATGCTAATTTGGATGTAAATTTTAAATAATATTTTAAAAAATCATATACAGGCACTACAAAAAAAGGGAACTACAGGCCTATGTGTCTAATGAACTTAAATGCAAAAATCCACAACAAATTGTTAATAAACTGAATCTAACAATACATTAAAAAAACCATTGACCACAATCATGTGAGACTTATTACTGGGATACAAGGCAGGTTCAGAATTTGCAAGTCAGTCAATGTGATACATCAAGAAGAGAAAGGATAAAAATCATATCGTTTTGATACATGTAGAAAACACATTTGACAAAGCATAAACTCCATTTATGCTAACCCTCCACAAAGTTTAGAGGGAACATAACGTAATAAAGCCCATATAAAAACCCCACAGGTAACATACTCAATGCAAAAAAATTAAGAGTTTTTCCTCTAAAATCAGGAATGAGACAAGGATGTCCACTCTCATCACTTTGATTCAACACAGTACTGGAAGTACTAGCCACAGCAATAAAACAAGAAAAAGGAATAAAATGTATCCAAATTGGTAAGGAAGAATAAAACTTCTACTTTTTGCAGATGGCATGATACTATATATAAAAAATCCCAAAGACTCCACCCCAAAACTACTAGAACTGATAAATGAATTCTTTAAAATCACAAGATACAAAATCAATGTACATAAATCTTTTGCATTTGTCTACACTACTAATGTAGTAGCAGAAAGAGAAATTAGGAAAACAATTCCATTTACAATTGCACCAAAAATACAAAGTACCTAGAATGAACTTAACCAAGGAGGCGAAAGATTTGTACTATGAAACTGAAACACTGATGAAAGAAATTAAAGATGACACAAATGAATGGAAAGATACTCCATGCTCATGGATTGGGAGAACAAATACTGTTAAAATGTCTATACTACCCAAAGTAATATACAGATTTAATACACTCCCTGTCACAATACCAGCCACATTTTTCACAGAACTAGACTAAATTATCCTAAAGTTTGTATGGAACTACAAAAGACCCCGAATGGCCAAAGCAGTCTTGAAAAAGAAGAAAGTAGAAATATCACAATCCCAGATTTCAGGATATAATACAAAGCTGTAGTAATCAAGACAGTATAGTAATGGCACAAAATAGATACATAGATCAGTGGTAGAGAATAGAGCCCAGGAATAAACCCACAATTATATGGCCCGTTAATCTTTGACAAAGGAGGGAAGAATATGCAATGGGGAAACATAATCTCTTCAATGAATAGTGTTGAGGGAACTGGAAAGCTGCCTGCAAAAGAATGAAACTGGACCACTTTCTTACACCATTCACACAAATAAATTCAAAATGGATTAAACACCTAAATGTGAGGCATGAAACCATAAAAATCCTGGAAGAGAGCAGAGGCAGTAATTTCTCTGACATTGGCTGTAGCAGCATTTTTCTAGATATCTCTCCTGAGACAAGGGAAACAAAAATAAACTATTGGGACTACACCAACATAAAAAGCTTTCACAAAGTAAAAAATACTCAAGAAAACTAAAAAACAAGTGAATGGGGAAATATATTTGCAAATACACATAGCCAATAAAGGGTTGTATCCAAAATATATAAAGAACTTACACAACTCAACAACAAAAACAATCAGATTGAAAATAGGCAGAAGACATGAAGACATTTTTCCAAAGAACACATACAGAGGGCCAAAATACACATGAAAAGATACTCAACAGTTCTCATCATCAGGGAAAAGCAGAACAAAACCACAATGAGATATCACTTGCCACCTGTCAGAATGGGTAAAATCAAAAATACAAGAAATAACAAGCGTTGGTGAGGTGGAGAAAAAAGAAGCCTTGTGCACTGTCAGTGGGAATGCAGATTGATAGAGCCATTGTGGACGACAGTATGGAGGTTCCTCAAAGAATTACCATAAGATCCAGTAATTCCACTACTGGGTATTTACCCATAGGGGAAAAAGACCCATTAATTTGAAAAGAGTAGCCAAATTATGGAAGCAGCCCAAGTGTTTATGATATATGAATGGATAAAGAAGATGTGATCTATAAATATATATCCTTATCCAGTCCCATGGCCAGAAGCTGGGAACTGAAAGTTAGGAACGGTCAAAGTTGGGCTTTGGTGATTTATAGTAAAGTGAGTAGGGTATATTAGGCTGTTGAGATGGGGCCTCAGGATCCCAATTAACCTTCTCTGAAATTTCCCTTATGGAACTAATACTCCTAAAGCCTTTCTTCCATCATAGTTCCAGACCAAACCACACTTTCTAGACTTGGTCAAGTAGTGGCTGACCTCTCAACCTTTTAGGATTAAAAGATGCGTGAATCCTTTGCTTTGTGGAGGGCCCTGGGGATGCAGTCCGGTGAGAATCAGGTCCCCAGTCTGTGAAGGGCTCCTTTGCTATATTTAGCCAAGCTGAGCCACCAGAACCAGATACGACTTTATTTACTTCTCCCCAGCACCAAGCCTCCAGAATCGTCGCTATCCATCCATGGCAAGGATCCATTCCATGACCATCGAAGCTCCCATCACAAAGGTGAGTGACAGCTGCTGCCTCCACTCTGCAATCAGGGCTGCCCAGCACTGGGCTCGTTTCTACAGACAGACGTGATAAATGACTTGTCACTGATAACACAGAGTTTACAGTCTGGTAGAGGAAGCAGATATTAAATAAACACGTAATTAATTTGTAGTTCTAAATTACACTGACTGTTAGTCAGGAAAACAATAGTGTTCTAAGAGAAAATCAGATTACGGCTCTATTTACCTTAGGTGAGGTGATCAGGCAGAGTCTCTCTCTAGAGGAAATGATGCTTGAAGTGAGAACTGAAGCATGCAAGGCTGTTAGAAGACGAGGTGGGAGAAGAGAATTCTAGGCAGTAGGCACAGCAAGAGATGAAGCATAGAGGTGAGAGAAGGAGGATTGGAGTATTTGAAGACTTGAAAGAAAGTTCGGGTGGCTAGAGCTTGGAGGGCAGAGGGGAGAAGATGGTGACATGGAGCTGTAAGGAGGGGTTCTATTTTATAGTTTCTGTGCAGTGGAAGCCACTGAAGAGTTTCAAGTCGGGGAATGACATGATCCAGTATGTTTATTAAAAGGAACACCCAGCTGCCATGCAGAGAATGGACTAGAGATGGCAAGAATGAAAGAGAAGAGGCCAGTTAGGGGGCTTTTCCAGAATTCCAGGCAAGAAATGGTGGTAACTGTACTACAGTCATAGCAGTGGAGTTAGAAATGAATAGATCAAGAAATATTCAGGGATAGAATCAATTTGGACGATGCATAGCATTATCAGGGTGATAGAGAAAGCTGTTTGTCAGCTGGGGCCACCCAGGTTCTGAGTTTGAGGCAGATAGAAGTTTTGTTTTGTTGTTGTTTGGTTTTTGTTTGTTTGTTTTTCACTCTAGAACCACTCTAAAAACCAGAGAAGGAGCTCTTGTCTCACTTTTTTGGCCCACTTTTTTCCTTGCTTTGGGGAGAAGGGAGCAATATCCTGAATTTAGTTTGGGACATGTGAGCAAGATATTCCAATAGATGGGTCACATGGGTAATTGAATTATACAAACTTGAAGGTCAAAAATGAGTTCCGGCAGGGATATAAATTTGAGAGCCCTTGGCATTGTAGGTCATATGTGTCCAAAGTCATGGGAATAGCTGGGTTCTGGAAGGACTGTGGAGTGAAAGGCCCCGTACCCATCTCTGAGGAGCTCCAACCTGCAGGAGACAGCTAGAGAAGGATCAGCAAAGGAGCTGAAGGAAATGTGGTCTCTGAGGTGGGAGAACAACCCGGAGAGGTTGGGAGGAAAGGCATGTTGCAGTAAGAATGGAGTGGTTCCGTGGAATCCCTGCTCATTTTCAACAATAAAATGTGTCACTCTCTGATTTCTTTTGGGTTGCAAGCATGTGTTTGACTTTTGGGAACTAGAATTCTTATATTCTCAAATTTATTCTTTCTCTATTTCCTTAGGTTATAAATATAATCAATGCAGCCCAAGAAAACAGCCCCGTGACAGTAGCAGAAGCCTTGGATAGAGTTTTGGAAATTTTACGGACCACGGAACTGTATTCCCCTCAGCTCGGAACCAAAGATGAAGATCCTCACACCAGTGATCTCGTTGGAGGCCTGATGACCGTGAGTGATGAGGGAAAACCGGAAATGCAGGGAGACAACATTAAATGCCCTTGAGAGCACATATAACATGTAACACTTAAACTTGCATATAGTTGCAGAAACATCTGCTGTGGGGGCTAACATCAGTGTAATCAGAAGCATCCGTGTCAAAATTTCTGGATTATATGTGTGGTATAATTCAAATATTTCTTGAATTTACCTTTCCATGAAGCTAACTGATTATAGCAATGGGAGACAGTCCTTCGGAATCCTCATTACAATAAGGAGTAAAGAAGCAGTTGATTGAAGGCTAAATATGCACCACGGGACCCTTGTTTACCTCTCTCCCTTGACCTGGTGCAGTATTGGATTGAGGGTTATGGGTAGGTTTCCTTGGACTACAGGCTTTTTATGTAATGAAAAGGTTTGTGCTTAGATTATAGCACTAGTGCCCAAAATCTCAGCTCTAGAATCCTCTCTTTAAATAAAAAGTTACATAGAAGTTCCCTTTATAATCCAATAAAAGCAGAGCAGAGCTGTTCTGGCTCCATAGGGGAGGGAGAAGGAAGCACCCCCTCCCAGCACACCAATACCACCACCATTTGTCACCACCAAGAGTAGCTGATTTCTAAGGACTCGTGTGTTCTAGTGTTTGGCTGTAATCTATTTGGCTATAATCACCATCTATCAGCAAGTGAAGAAAAAGAAGAAGATTCAAATTACTCATTTGTAGTTCTTATCAGAGGGTGAGGCTCGAAGAATTCTTGGGGTGAAACAGACTCCAGGAGCATCTGAGAGTTTGACTTTGAAGGTTTGTGTCTAGCCCTGTCACCAAATGCTGAGCGTTGACTGGCTTTCTAGTCCATTCTCCCTGTTCTTGCAAAAGGTCTTCGATGAGCCTGTAATTTGAGTGACTTCCTGTTCCTTTCCTTTCCCTGGGCTGGCCTTGGTCATCCCATCCCAGTGCAGCACAGGCTTCAGCTCTGGAGAACGCTGGCAAGGGTCAGTCATGAGGGCAGCCACAGCACCGCATCAGGAGGACTTCAGTTTCTGGAACCAAGTCATCTGCCTCTTCCCCCTGTGGCCACACCATCTTGTGGTTCCTCTCCGGGTCCTGCTGTGAGGAACTAGTGCAGGATTCCACTTACTTTTATTTAGTTTTAGAGAAGAGGAAAAAGAAAGGCAAAGAAGAAGCAGGGGAGTGCCCTGTGATACCTACCTTAGAGGCAGGATGGTTGTAGCCATTGTCACCTACCTATTTATAGAGTTTTAAAAGTTCAGCTCTTGGCCTAAAGGTCCCAAGGTGTGACTTCAGGGGAGCCCTTCATTAATACTTTAAACCTTAGCACACACTTTCTAGGGAGACAAATAAGCAATTATAAATGATTTCTAAGCCAAGATCTAAATAATTAGGTACTCAAGGGTAGAAAGTGGAGGGAAGGGGAACTGACATGCAAGAACATCACCAGCCTAGTAAATGGCAGATCATTAGGACTCTTTCCACTCCCTTAGGTTGCCCTTCCAAAGATCTCAAATCCAGAAAGTTTTCTTTTAAAGGCCAACTGCAATGTTCACGTTGCAAAGCAGAAAACACAGTTGGAAAAAAAATTTAGATACTAATCAAAAATTAGCCCAGCCTTTTTAAAGCTTTACATTAAATCATCCCCAAAATGTGGCCCATGGCTTTGGGTCCCCAGTATGTAAATCTGAGAACACAAGAACAACATAGTACCTAGAAGGGTAAGTGGGGTCTCTTCAAAATAACCTGCATCCAAAAGCAAGATCCCTTCCGTGAGTTCACTAATGTGGCTTCAGGAAGCCAGAAGACAAGGATGGTGTGAGAAAGGCAACGAAGGCAGCTCAGAGGTCAGGTGTGAAACCTGAATGAAGTCCTATCCATTTTACTCTCAATTCTCCATCTCCTGGGGCTAAAAGCTATGGAAGGGGGAGTGTCCTCTGTCTTCTGGATACTGTTCATTTTGAGCCTCATCTTTGGCTAATGGAAGAAATGAGAGAATAATGATAACCGCGTGCAAAGTATGCTTCTAATAGTAGCTTTCTTTATTCCAGGATGGCTTGAGAAGGTTGTCAGGAAACGAGTATGTGTTCACTAAGAGTAAGTTGTCATCTGTCCACTTGTTACTGATAACCTGTCTCCAGCCTGTGCCTTCTCCAGTGTTGTGATTTTTGTTTGGGGAGGGCCTTGGTGTGGCTTGCTGTTGGTCTCATTGGAGTTAACCATCTCTGTAGTCTGCACTTGAAACCAGGTCTCCTAATTAAAATTACTTCTGTGAGCACTGTCAGAATAGGAATTGCAACTCTGTGTACATTCAAACAGACAGCTAAATGGAATTACTTTTTTTGTTTTTATTTTTTGTTGGGGGAAGTTTCAAGAGAAGAACCCTAAAGTGAAAATCTTAACCCTTGGAAGTTCAAGACTTCTTTCTAGTAGCAACCATGAAGATGCTAACAAATGTTTGGGGGCACTTAAGATTCCACAATTAACCAGCCTCCTCAACCCTGTCTGTTTGCTCAGATGTGCACCAGAGTCACAGTCACCTTGCGATGCCAATAACCATCAACGATGTCCCCCCTTGTATCGCTCAATTACTTGATAATGAGGAAAGTTGGGAGTTCAACATCTTTGAATTGGAAGCTGTTACACATAAAAGGTATGTGGCTTCTCTGGCTGCAGGTGGGGAAAGATTGATGGCCACGCTCAAGACTTTCACATCTGGAAACTTTGAGGGAGACGTGAGTTCTTGCCACAAGAAACTTCACAGGTTCTACTTTTCATGCCTTGCTGGGATGTCGCACAAGAGAGACTGCGGCCCCTGAGTGAGCTCCTTTATGGAGACAGAGTGGGTAAGATGTGGGATTAGCCTGGTGATGACCCAGGATGAGGACATACTGAGTGTCCTTTTCACATTTATCCAGGTCGTTCCTTTGTGCTAGTGAGCCGAGAGTTCCAAATACTATTGGCCCCAAACTTGTTGAAGCTAGACTTTACAAACTAAATTTGAAAGCCCTACGGACTTGGCTTTTGTTCCATCCTGTAGGCAGGGAGAAGATGAAATAAGTCAGAAAGCCCTCTTCTATAGTAGGAGACACCTCTTTCTTGCAGGGATGCTGGTCTATAGCATGTGAATGATTCTCACCTGTAAATCTAAGTAATATGATTATAAATGATAGGACTCTACTGACACCACTGTCCCTAGGCTCAGTAATTTTGTGAGGTGACACAGGAAATACAGAGGTTATATGGAAGTAGAGATGGAAAGGGACTATCAGGAATCTTTTTTGGTTGCTAGAGTCACTGAAGGCCGTCTGAGTTTAAGATAATCGAGAAATCATTTGGATTGACCACCATGAGGCACCTAGTTGTAAAGAAGTGACTGATGAGGAGATGCTCTATCTCCTAATTTGGGGAGGGAATGTTTTTTAAGCTCTTGTTCATGCAGAGTAAACGTCACAAGAAAAATGCCTCTATTCCCAAGTGTCATCAAAGGAAGCAGTTTCTAGACCAGTGCACACAATGAATCAGGGTCTGTTTTCCTGTTTTCCAGGCCATTGGTTTACCTGGGCTTAAAGGTATTTTCCCGGTTTGGAGTCTGTGAATTTTTACACTGTTCTGAAACTACTCTTCGGGCCTGGCTCCAAGTGATTGAGGCCAACTACCACTCTTCCAATGCTTATCATAACTCCACCCATGCCGCCGATGTCCTGCACGCCACTGCCTTCTTCCTCGGAAAGGAAAGAGTAAAGGTAGCATTTCAGTATCATGATCTAGTTACCTGCTTAGATTGGAGGTCCAGGAGCTCAATCCTCATAAACATATAAGGCAACTAACCATTTATGTATATACAAATTGCAACCAATCTGATAGTTCTTTGAGTTATCAAATTAACTTGTCATGTTGGTGTTGTAAAGACATGGCCTTTGCTTCCAGCTCTCCCCTCTTGCAAAGGCCTAAAATAATAATTGATGCCACTGTAGACTCCCTTACATGCCTGGCTGATTCATGAACCTATTCTCCAAGTATTCACTGGGAGCCCGTTGTGATACTGAATTAGAGGACAGGACTTAGTTATTACAGCAAATGGTTACTAGGTCTAGAGGTTACGTTTTAGGATCACAATTTGGCCATTGGTGCATGATAACCCAGACAGTAAGGAGCCACTCAGCATTCTACTAATATACATACATATATATATGTGTGTTTTGTGTAGGTGTGAATGTGCATATCCTACATTAATGACTTGCGTAATCATTCTGAAGGAGTTCCACGTCCCTTAATCTTACTTAGAAGCACCTGTACTGTCATGAATAGGTGCTGATTTATAGGACAGCCCTACGTACACCCCATGTACAGCTGGCAAGAGATCTCCATCTCTCCTCCTTCCCAACTACCATCACTTGCAGTGAAGCTTGTAATTCCTTTGCTACAGTTAAAACGGAAGCTTAGAATGTAGATGCCCCTGCGAGAAGTACTATATAGACACCGCAATTCCTATCAACCCGCAGCGGCCTGACGTTACATCATTTCCTTAGTCTTAAGACCCTGGCTACTTAGAAGAGTGATAGCAGGACAGGTAGCAGGAGCTAGAAATGGGACCAAAATGGGGAAAGAGGAGGTTTCCTTCTCAATGTTGCCAAAAGCTAATGTTGGTATTCACTTTCATCATCAGCGAAGTAAAGAATGTGGTCCAAGAATGATGCTTTTGAAGACTTTTATCACCTCCTTTTCAAAAAGGTGACCTCAGGCTTTGTTGGGATAGCACGTTCCTTTGAAGAGCTAAGACACTTTGAGATTCCTACTCCAGGCTCATGTTCCTCCATTTTATGCTGCATGAAACCTTAGACAGCTGAGGCTGTGCACTGCAAAGTTGAGGGCAGGACGTAAAGATGACCCTCACTTATGCAGAACGACTCTATAAAAATACACATTAAATGCTTGATAAATCAGGGAACTCTTGGTCACTTTATCACCTCCCATACTCTCCCTCCCCCAGGAATTTTTCTTTAGATTGTGAGTTCTGCTAGCATATTCAAAATCTGATTGAATTTCTCAAGTAGCAATAGAAACAAGGCTAAGACTATAATTACTTCAAATTCAAAAGACATTTTCTGACAGTCTTGCCAGAGAATCAGGAAATTTAGAACTGCCAGGAATCTTGGAGAAGTAGGTGGAGGGGGCTCCTTATCTCAAAGGTTGAGTCAGCAGCCCCAGACCACTGGTTAGTCCACCGTGAGGCATTCTGAGCAGGATTTAATCCCGGGGACTCTTGTGCCAGACCTGCTGCCACTGATGAGGAGAGTCAGGGAAATGTGTTTTTACCGAATACCCATCCATCACCCTCTTTTCTTTATGCTTAGACTGAAAATCTTGATATCACTGTGACATAGCTCCACATCCCCACCCCAGCCAGCTGGATAACATGCCCAGAGCTGACCTTCCCCTTGAATTTGTCACAGATACTCTCTTCCCCCTACTCTTCCCGATACCCAGGAACCACTGCAACTAGAGCGCTCAGGGTAGCCAGCACTCTGTTGTTATTCTCTGGGTGTAGGTGACCGTCATAGGGAAGGAACTGTTGGAAAGGCTCATCTGAAATGGGGGCCAGTCTGGCCAATTTGCCTCAGGGTGCTCCAAATCTACTCCCATTGGTTAAAGAAGGCAAAAACGGTGCGGAACTCTCTGCATCTCCAAAGGTCTGAAATTTCTCCTCTTGTGGGTTTGGTGAGGAAGTTTTCTTCCGCAGACGGTCCCTCCCTCCCACAGGAAGGGCTTGCTTCTCCCATCTGCTGGCGGGGGGCAGCCTTCTTCTCCTGCCTCCCACCACAACTACCCCCAGGTTTAAATCAGTGTAGGCTGGAAGAAAAGACATGTCTCACCTAATGCCACTTGTGTGTCTACTGCAGTTACTTGAGTCTCTTTTATTGAAAAAATTAAAAACAACTTGGCCCCAGGCTCCAGTCAAGGTGGAACATACTCCAGGACCACTAGCTGCAGGCCCAAAGTGTGGGTTCCATGGGTCCTCCCTGCACAGGTAGAGTCAGAGGAGAGCCCCATCAGGGCAGCTTTGGGTCCTGACTGCACCTCCCTGACCAGAGGCAAAATGGGGCCAGCTTTTCTGCTTGCTCTGGGCATTATACAATCATCAGTGTCTGAAAAGAGCTGAAAGGAACAGCATCAGGTGCTGTCCCTGGTCAGGAAAGCTATATGTGTGGACTAGGGCCAAGCCAGGAATTGCCCCCCACCCCACCCCCACTCCTGCTCCAGGTGGTCAGGGTTGGAAAGGGAAATGGCTGTCTTCTGGTAGGGACAGCTTTCCAGAAACCTTTCAGGGCTAGCTTCAGATTCATTGCTCCCTTACCCATTAGGGTCTGAGAAGCAGTTGGCATTTTTACCTCCCACAGCCTAGGAGAACAACTCTGTAATGCCAGAGAATTATGCCTGCCCCTCTAGCCTCTTCTCGGGTACCACTTTTCCCCTACTCACTACCCTTCAGCCACAGTGATGCTATTTAAGTCTCCTGAATAAACCACTTCTTTGTTTGACCTCAGGAACACCGTGTAGGCTTTCTGCCTGGCATTCTCTCTCTCGTCCTTTTTTGCCCGGCTAATTTCTGTTTCTCCTTCAGGCTTTTATGCTGATAAAATGAAAAAATGCAGTTCTCGGTTGCACTGGCCACGTTTCAGGTGTCTGGTAGCTCCGTGTGACCAGGGTTTATATATGGACAGCACAGACATTGCCATCGTCACAGAGAGTCGAGCCAACAGCACTGCCCTAAACCAGATCAGGCCTTGGGGTTACTCTGTCAAAGCATCCATACTTTCCTTAGCACATTTCACAGTCAGTTACGTGTGTGTGTGTGATCACTTCTCGGCCTTTTGGCTAAGACCAAGTGTATTTGTGTGTGTGTGTGTGTGTGTGTATGATTTGTGCCTTCCCCAGGAAATTATCAATTCCATTAGTGCGGAGAGCATGCCAGTGTAGTTCATCATTGTAGTGCCAGCGTTCTGAGTCACAGCTGGAACCCAGTAAGTGTATCATAAATGATTACTGAATGAATTCCTGAAGTACAGGATCTCTTATATAATAGTAGCCCATTTAATAACTTCTTCCTAAGGCTGTGATCTGAGAAAACGTCCGTGTGCCCTTCCGCTCTGGTTTGTGTTCTTACATTACATACCAAGAGCTGTAGAAAGAGGGTCTCCCTTTGTGCCTCTGCCACCTGCTCACCTAGAGCTGAATTTTGTTCTTAATTGCAAGAGCCCCTTTAGCCTCAGTTTTCATGGGAAAGTTCTTGTTCTTGTCCTTGATGCTCTTGTACTGCTTGGCTTTACCCCGTTTCACCTTTGTGTGAAGAGTTTGGTTGTATTTGTGCCATTACTGCCACTCTCTCAATCTCTGCGTAAGTAAGCAAACAAAATAAGTGATACTTGTGATCTTAGGCCACTTTCTGCTCTTCACGTGTGGAAAAGAGTCAGCAATAAATGCCACAGGGCAGACACTTGAAAAGTCCTGTTTGGCTTCTTCCTGCAAAGGACTTGGAGTGAGCAGATCCTGGGAAAAGAATTTCGGTGTCCGTGATAATACATCTGTCACATACGACAACTCAGATTTCTGTTTCCTTCCACATAATCCACAGCAACACCACGTGATGTGATCTATCCTAGGCAGCCTCTCAACTTCCAGGAAGTCAGAGAAGGCTCATCAGACTAAGAGAACATTCTGATAATCCCAACTCCCCTGGCCCATCCCCCGAGAGACGTGTAGGATCCTGACATGCAGTGGATAACGTTCATCCTTGCCTCCTCGTGACCCCAGGGAAGCCTCGATCAGCTGGATGAGGTGGCAGCGCTGATTGCCGCCACAGTCCACGATGTGGATCACCCGGGAAGGACCAACTCGTTCCTGTGCAACGCAGGCAGTGAACTCGCTGTGCTCTATAATGACACCGCTGTCCTGGAGAGTCACCACACCGCCCTGGCCTTCCAGCTCACGGTCAAGGACAGCAAATGCAACATTTTCAAGAACATTGACAGGTTTGTGCTTGGGCTCCTCTGCTCAGGTTTGTGAAACAGTAGTGGGACATTCAGTCTTACGTAACTTCTCCAAGTATTTAGCTTCTCTTAGGGCAGGGAAAGGGGGAAGTAACAATAGTTGGACCATTGTACCAGACGGTATAGTAATCACCTTGCCCTTAATAAGCTTACTTGTACTTTCCAGACTGCTTTCATCTTTCTGAATTTCATTTGCTCTTCATTGAGTTCACAAACGTGTTTTACACACGGCGCAAAAACGCTTAAAACCCTCGTTGTCTAATAAGTACAGCAGATATTTTTACCCTCCCAGGGGACATCCTGCCTTTTGTGTAACTCCCGGAAAATGCATCTTTCCTTGGCTTTCCCCAGTTGAGTTTTTGCCACTTAAAATCCTAACTCACGAGGAGATAGCGTTGTTCCACAGGTCCCGGCAGAGTCGTTAGAGCCCAGAGGGCTGGGCAGGTTTCCCCCTGGCTGTTGTACTCCTGTCTGGTGAAAGCTGGCCAGCTGTGAACCGAGAGGAGCACTTCCTCTTGGCTGCCACAGGCCTGCGGTCAGACGATGGCTGTTTGCCACACGGCACCAGCCAGGCTGGAGAGCGGACTTCTGGGACAGGGCAGACTACACAGAGCACAGGGCTCACCTGGGCCTTGGGGAACACTTGTCAACATGGACCTATCCCTTTGATTTCCAGACATCTGCGAAAACATGGAGACCAGTTATTCTACCTTCAACTTAAAACTTCATCAGGATCAAGGCTTAATTTTTAAAACTTTGACTGAAAGAATTTTATCCAAGAGCCCGTTTTATTCAGCTCCCCGTTCTGGCTCCTGAAAGTTAGAAAAAGATGATAGGAACTGGAGAGTAATGTTTTGGCAGGTTTGTTGCCCCATGCGTTGTCACTTCTATTTTAGAGAATGACTTTTTTTTCAAATTTTGTATTTTATTTTTTAAAATTTACCTCCAGATTAGTTAACATATAGTGAAACAGTGATTTCAGGAATAGATTCCTTAATGCCCCTTACCCATTTAGCCCATCCTCCCTCCCACAACCCCTCCAGCAACTCTCAGTTTGTTCTCCATATTTATGAGTTAGTTACTTATTAGTGGGAAAACATTATTCCCCTACCATCATCTAAAGAAGGAATGACAGTTCTCTGTAATTCAAATCACTGTGTCTGTGCCGAATATAACGGGGACAGCTCATCAGGTTGCTGTGTCAGTCTTGTAGGGAAGGAACTTGGCATTTCCTTCTATCTTACTATTGATACGTTTCCAAGGGAAGGTAGAAGGAAACCACTTTGTAAAATAAGTGCCTACTATGTGCCAGTTACTACACACACACACACACACACACACACACACACACACACACACCCATACAAGGAAGAGTCAGCTTCCCTGGGGAACATCGAATGGTGTCATCAAGTCCTGGCATAATGGAAAGAGGGGCAGGTAAACTTTTTTATGATCTGCACTCACTTCTTAACTCTGTGCCCCCAGCTGCCTCGTGTGGTGTGGGAAGTATGGTGAAATGGTAGCAGAACAGTTCTAATTCTGGACGTGATATGAACAAGGCCCTGTGTCTTCTGGTTATTTTAGGAACCACTATCGAACACTACGCCAGGCTATTATTGACATGGTTTTAGCAACAGAGATGACAAAACACTTTGAACATGTGAACAAATTTGTGAACAGCATCAATAAGCCCCTGGCGGCTGAGGTAAGCATTTCACCTATAATAAGATACATCAGCGTATTATTTCAATTAGAGCCGGCGCTGGCCGCAACGTACTTTCTCTTCATCCTGGACACAAGATGGTTGTTTGCCTGGAGGTGGTAAAGACGGGCTGAAAATACTGGCCACAGTGTCCACGGTAACTCTGCCTTCCTTAGAAAGAAAGGTCCTGAGATGAAGCCAGTGGTGACGGGAGGAGGAGATAGGCCCAAGAGTAAGATAGACAAGAACTGCAGACAGCAGAGCCTGGATAAATGGTGGTATTTTAGGGCACCCAAAGCCTTTTCTAATTCTGTGACATTGGAGACCTCAAAAGTGGATGTTTTAAAAAAGAGACAAACTAAGGAACAGACTCTTTAACTATAGAGGTCAAACTGGTGGTGACCAGAGGGGAGGTGTGTGTGTGGGGGGGGAGGGGGATGGGTGAAATAGGTGATAGGGATAAAAGAGGACACTTATCATCATGAGCACTTGAGCAATGTATACAATTGCTGAATCGCTACATCGTACACCTAAAACGAAACATAACACTGTATGTTAGCTCTATTGGAATTAGAAAACTTAATAAAAGCAAAAGTAAAAACAGAAGCTGAAATTCAGTGTTAGAAGAAAACATGGATGTTTTAAAGAACTGTATTCCTGATGATGTGCATTAAAACCACATCAGTACTTAAAGATTATATACAGTCAAACTGTGAGTGCTAGTTGATAGCAAAAGCAGAAGTCATTTTTCCTTTTTAAAATTTACGGATGTACCTTAGTCCTGCCTTAAGGCCCCTATAAACTGGAGTTTTAGAAACACACACAGAGGGTTCACATCCCAGTTGTTTCAAATGAAATCAACTGACCTCTGAGACCATGAAGCTGCTCATAGCCCTGTAAAGTTAAAAAAGCTTTTTGCTCATTCCGTTGAGAAGAGGTTGCATATGTTGATGGGTGATGAATGGTTGTCTTAAAAGTAACCTGATGATCAGTATGGAGACTCTCTGTGTAGAACCCATCACCTGACCGGGCCAGATGCACAAACAGTGTCCACCCCATCTGTTCTATTTCATCCTCCAGGGATCCCACAGCATCGTGTCAGGGCCTTCTCTTTCCACAGAGGACTTATGGGGGTAAGGATCTAGGGATTCAGGAGGGAAAAATTATACAGAACCACAGAATTTAGAGTTGAGGAAAGTCACCCATCAAATAAGCCCCAAGCTCTCTGTTGAGGTTTATTATTTATCACATTGCCTAGGGTAAGCAGTAACTTCCCAGTAATAGGTAATCAAAACAACTACCTTCAGAAGCCCATTGATGGTTTAATAAATAGGTCTGATCTTGAAACAGAACAAAAAACTCTTAAATGTTATGCTTTCATTTTGGCAGAGGTCTGCAGATCTAATTAATTTTTCACACAATGTGATGATGTCTTTGAAAGAAGAGAATAGCAATCTTCCAGGTTTTGTATAATTGGCCTATTACTGCATTTATGTAAACCTACTGCTAGACCTGGCCACTCAGTTCAGGACCCCTGACCTAACATCCATCACTCAGTACACACTACTATACAACCAGTCTTTTTCTTTTTTTTTCCAAATTTTTATTTAAATTCTAGTTAGAGTGAAATATTGGGTTCACGAGAATTCAGTGGTTCATCACTTAGATACAACACCCAGTGCTCATCATAACAAGTGTTCATCACTCATCTAGCTCATCTCCCACCCTGCCGCCCTCCATCAACCCTGTTTAATGTTCATCTGCTTTGTTTCCTAAATTCCACATGAGTGGAATATGGTGTTTATCTTTTTCTGACTGATTTCGCTTAGCATCATACTCTAGCTCCACTCATGTCATTGCAAATAGCAAGATTTCATTCTTTTTGATGGCTGAGTAATATTCCAGTGTGTGTGTGTGTGTGTGTGTGTGTGTGTGTGTGTGTGTGTGTGTGCGCTTCATCAGTCAGTGGACACGTGAGTTCTTTCCATAGTTTGGCTATTGGTAGCACTGCTGTAAACATCAGGGTGCATGTGCCCCTTCGAATCTCTATTTTTGTATCCTTGTGGGAAATACCTAATAGTGCAGTTGGTGAATCAAAGTTCTATTTTGTAATTTCGGAGGCACTGCCATACTGTTTTCCTGAGTGGCTGCACCAGTTTGCATTCCCACCAACCGTGCAAGCGGGTTCCCTTTTCTCTGCATCTTAGCAACACTTGTTTCTTGTATTGTTAATTTTAACCATTCTGACAGGTATGAGGTGGTACCTTATTGTGGTTTTGATTTGCAGTTCCCTGATGATGAGTGATGTGGAGCATCTTTTCATGTATGCCCAGTCTTCTTAAACATGACTGAACACACAGAGTCCCGCCCTGGTCCACTTGCTTCTCTTCATACCCCCACCCCCCAAAATGTACATGGCTCATGATTCCCTACCACTCAGAATAGCAGCCAGGAAAACATGAGCGGACAGATGCCTTAAGAGAAAGAAACAAAGTGGGTAGGGGTGGGACAGAAGGAGCTGGCAGGCATAAGAAATAGAAGTAAGTGAAGAAATGATTGAAGGGTCACAGGTATGTGTTATTTCCCATCTTTAACGTATTTTTTAAAGGTGAAAGTTGCTTTTACACATGTCCTGATAAAATTGGGAGAGAAGCTCACCTTTAAGACTACATACTAAACTACTAAATATGGCACAAAACCCTGTTTGTAGCAGTTACCTTTGGGGAAGAGGATGGAAGCGAGGGAGTGGATGAGTGGTGATAGGGACTGTGATGTTTTAAACTGGTTTTTGGGGCGTCCTCTCCTCTCCCCTCCCCTCCCTCTCATAAACATAAAAAATAGTAAACTCTGGTTTTGTATTGACTGAGGTTATTTTTGTATGAGAATAGATCAGTGTATGGAATATGGAATTAAGGAATTAATACAATTGGAATTAAGGATGGGAAAATTTGAGTCCCAGTCCTGTCCAAAGGTACCTGGGTGATAACTCTCTAGTGTCTGGTCATTGTGATCGCATCATCATTTTAACCATGATCTGACCATCTGTTCTCCAGATTGAGGGCAGCGACTGTGAATGCAACCCTACTGGGAAGAACTTTCCTGAAAACCAAATTCTGATCAAGCGGATGATGATCAAGTGTGCTGATGTCGCCAACCCATGCCGCCCCCTGGACCTGTGCATTGAATGGGCTGGGAGGATCTCTGAGGAATATTTTGCACAGGTATACTGCCTCTCTAGGGAAGCTCCACTTCACTTCTAGAAATGGCTTCTGGTTCCCTCAGGAGTGGTTAATGTGGCTGGTCAGTAACCAAAGTTACTCTAGGGGAAAAGGGTAAACTGAGCCTTTGGAAGTACCTTGTCGTCATCAAACTGTTAGATCCTGAACTCCCTCCAAATCTGAGCTATTGTCCATTCGCTCACTAGGTTATTCTCACCATGGAGCATGTGAGGACACAGATAGGAAGAAGACACACTCCTGCACCGGTGCAGCTCAGAATATAGTAGGGGAGCTGTGTAGACATAGATAGGTCCACCCATTGCTATAAAAAAGGAAATAGCTCAAAAGGAGGTATGTTAAGGGCTATCAGAGTTAAGAAAGCTTGTTTCCTAGATTAAAAAAAAAGTCCTGGGGAAATGGCAATAGAGTCGTGTTTTTGTTTTTCTTTTGAAAGATAATTATGGAAATAGGAAAGGACTTTCTGGGAGAGAAAAAATGTACGAAATTATGAAGAAAAATAGAATTTTTATTTAACAAGAGCAGCAGTATGTAGTTCACTTAGCCAGTGTGAAAAGGAGTTAAAGGGAAAAAATCGAGAAATTAGTAGACCACAAGATGCCATTCTAAATACAAGCCTACTTCCAGAGAAAAGGTCCTAAGAATTGAGGTGTGTATGTGTCACAGAAACAAAAAGCTACAAGTAATGTATTTTGGGGGGACCTATATGGCTAGGCTCTACCACTAAGGCAGGATAAAGAATAGCTGAAAATGTCTAGAAGGACTGCCAGAGGGAATGACTAGCCAAGTACCCAGTAAGTTAACTGCAGCTTTCAAGGCTGGGAAGAGCCCCTGAATTGAAGAAAAGTAGGACAGGCAGTTTGGCTTGCCAGAACCAAGGGGTTAAAAATCCCAAATTACTCCTTAAGCAACAGTGGATATTCTAAGGCTACCTCATCAATTCATCTGAAATGAGCAAGCTGAGCCCAAAGCTGGCAGGAGGCCATTAATGGGCTTCCCAGGATCCAGAGAAGAGTTGAAATCCTACTCCTAATACTCTCGTAAGTATGTGATTAGGGAATGGGAAAGAAGCGCTTTTAAGTTCTTTACTAGAAGCTCCCCGTTTAAGGGTCCTTTTCCCAGAAAGGAATGTACTGACGGTCACAAGCATCGTGACCGAAAAATCAGAAGTTACAAACGAGGCCCCGATTATGTGGCCTCTGGTTCAACACACCATCAGGAAATGTGGATGTTAATATTCAGCTTAGTACATAATGGCCTTCACACACACACACATTACACACTCTAATGTGCAAATTATTCAGATTTACATACTTCCTGAGAGAGCTGCATGACCAATACCCAAATCTGAACAATCATAGTTTGTCACCCTTTCAAGTGAAAATTGTATTCCATGAAAGAAAAAAAAAAAAAAGGCTAGGTCACCTCAATAAATGTGTTTCCTCAAGACAACCATTATACTTTGGTATGCAGTATAAGGACTTTATGTGAACTTTCCATTTTGTCAAAACATAGAATTTTCAAAGGATACATACTCAAAGGTTAAACTTTAATAAGATTAGTAATTCTTACTGCTTCAGTGAGGATATTCCTAAGTAAAATTGGGGTTTTAAACCTCAGGCATGTAGCAGTGAATAATAAAATGATTATTGGTGCAGTTTAGTGACAGTTGCCGGATTCATGCCAAGGCACAAGAAGTTTTACCCACTGCACTCTCACTGTAAATGTCAGGATTATTAGTATTAATACTACTGGTACTACTTTGGAAATCGATCTCAGGAAAGGAGTTAAGAACTCGGAGATTGATGCGTCAGGAGGAGCTGTGGTATGGTATAAGAGACTTCGGACTCACAAGACCTGAATTCAGTCACCACAGTTCATCAGGTGGTTGATTTCTATAGCCCTCAGGAGCTTGCTGAGCCTCCTTCTTCATAGATACAATAGGATGATGACCCCTTTCCAGAGTTGTTCTGAGAAACTAAATGCTACCGTGACAGCTCCTCATGTGCCTCAGCCCTGTGTTCTTATGTCTTGCAGACTGATGAAGAGAAGAGACAGGGGCTCCCTGTGGTGATGCCAGTGTTTGACCGGAATACATGTAGCATCCCCAAATCCCAAATCTCTTTCATTGACTACTTCATAACAGACATGTTTGATGCTTGGGATGGTAAGAGAGTTGGTGTTTTGTCACCTCAACAGAATATCTTGTTCTGCTTTATGATGATAACCCCTAAGGACATAGGCTGGGCCTACAGGTGTATGTGAAATGTTGTTTGTTTTTTTTAAGTTAGCTATGGTGGCGTGCATGTCCACTTTCTGCATCGCCAGCACCTTGCAGAGAACCTCTGAGTACAGAAGACTCCATGGACGTTTGATAACTGGATCTACAAGTCTTCACTTCTTCAAAGCATAGGGTTCCAAAGCTTATAGCAGTTTTTCCTATCATTGGAGGAAACTCTAGAAAGAATACCCAAAGAATCTGATTCAGAGTAGACTTAATACATTTTGTAATGTTGCTGATAAATGGCTCTTCCACTTTTAACTAAGAGGACCTGTCTGTATTTCAGAAACTAGTGTTTAACCATCTACCCTTCTCATGCTTGTATGTTCATGTGTAGCATAAGGCCTGACCTAGGGTACCTCTCTTCCTGTATTGAGCCTCCATATGTCTCACAGACCACCGGCCTTCTAAATGTTCCTGGCACCTAACCTGTGATTCTTTGATGTCCTTGCAGCCTTTGCCCATCTGCCAGCCCTGATGCAACATTTGGCTGATAACTACAAACACTGGAAGACATTAGATGACCTAAAGTGCAAAAGTCTGAGGCTTCCATCTGACAGCTAAACCCGAGAGAGAAGGGGACCTCTTGATCTGCAACGGGCACTGTGAATCACAGTAGTGTAAATAAGAGGCTTTCCTTTATACTGAAAAGACAGGTGTAGGTCAAGGGGTTAGTGTTTAATTTTTGACTTTGAATCATTCAAGTCCCAAATTGCATTTTTAGAAAGTTATGTTCCATTAAGAAAAATATTTTTTCTTTTGAACACTTAGTGTCCTCATCAAACTATGGAGCTCATTTACTCTAGCAGGATACAAGCAGCAAAAACTTGGTGCCTGTGAGCCCATCTCTGTGGATGACACAGCTTAGCTAGTGTTCAGCTCATCTCTTACCATAAAAGTCAACATTGCTGTTTAGCTTGACTATTTTCCTCAAGAGCACCAGTCTGAAAGATTGATAAAAACACCTAAGGAAAAAAACTATTTATAAAATGAGCAAAACAACTAGGACCAAATTATTGATAAACTAGTTTGACAGCCTCTGTGGCTAAGCAGTTCTTTTGATCAAGGGGGTGACACCCAAGGTAGACCACAGCCTGGGCCTGGTGAGTGCCTTCTGAAGACTGGTAGAAGCAGCCTGTGTAGCCTTCTTTCCTATAAAAGCAATTCACCTTAACAGTGAGCCATTCACGGTAGGGAAGGGACTGACACCTTGTTTGGGGGGAATCCACGCACTTCCCTTGTTTCTGGTTTACAGAGGCAGTCACAAGGCCGTATAGTGAGTATTATATAAAAGCCATTAAACCTGAATGCCCTTGGATAAGATTTTTTAAAAAAGAAAATTTATATACATTCACAGTTTAAAATTTTTATTAAAGCAATCTGAATTTCCTGGGTACAAGTCCATGGAGTATGTTACGCAGTGTACCATCTATACATAATGTATTTGGGGAGGGATGGGGAAGTTTCAGGGTTCAGATGTTTTTAATCTATATTTGAGACCTTGCCATTTTGCTTTAATGATGTAAAACAGAAAAGACTGCAAGGTGTGTAAATATATCAGAAAACAGACGTAAGGGGAAGCAGTAAATACTATTTTAAGCTATTAATTGTATGCTAAAAGCTTCTAAAGCACAAGTGCATATTTTTATACAGCTCTTTTGAAAACTTTCTGTGATCTCCATAAAGTCAGACTTGAGATTTTCCTTTCTCTTTTACCAGCCACCTGTTCTCTATGTATTGTAAATATTAGAAACTCCGTAAACAAAATAGCTTCATTTTCTTTTCAAATCCTCTGTACTCCATGCTGCATTTTTCAGAGGTATAAACAGAGACTGAATTGGAATGCAGAACACTGGAAACTAGGAAATGGGAAGAAAAAAAATGACATCACTACATAATGTGCCAATGTTTTTTTCTATGTTTTGTACCAAAAAAATGAAAACCTATATGATAATTCCATGCAAAGAAATGTATCTAAATTATTTTTGTTAGATGATAAGCGAATGTGCTTGGTCAGGACAGCAGCCTGCTTTGTGTTGTGATGCTGCATTATGTAAATGTGATGAAAATGTTTTTGTGAAGTACTTGTAACTAAATTCCTACAGCCATTTTTCATTCCCAACAGCTGTTTTTATTTCATCTCTTTGGCCTAAACTTTTCATTATTTCAAAATTTCGCTTTAGTGTCCTTTATTTCACGAATCACAAACTTTGTTTTCAGACACATTAAGTTTAGGATGTCAAAATCCCACTGTAATTTGCCGAGGTTTCAGAAGCTTGCTTGAGGCAAGGACAATATTTTCCTCACCATGTTGCTTTCACTTCCATTTGGTAAGTAACATTTATCAGATGTCTGACATGTTCTACATGAATGTTACAGCTTACTCCTTATAATGTTAAATTAATTTCATAAGAACTCAAATGTTAAGTCCTCGAAGACTGCCAGGTACTAAAGCTTTAACACAGCTATGTCCTTTATCAGTGTCCTCTATTGTGGAGTAATCTTCTGAATTGCTAACTCAATATTGCATTCCTCCATACAGTCAATTTATTAGAAATATAGTCTTTCAGAAGGTATACTTTATACTTAGTTGTTTACCAAAACATTCTGCGTTAAGGGGAGCCATATTAATTTAGAAAAATTCTAATCTAATACAGGTAGAAGACCCTTAGTACCATGAAGGTCATTCTTTATTTCCAATTTTACTTTATAAAATTGGCTTGCTGTCTAAGCAACTCAGGGCTGGTTAGTCTTGGGGGCAAAGAACCAGCCTCAAGCTGAGAAAGGAATAATACAGTGCCTCAGAAATCTAAGCTCTTGATTGTGTTATGTGCACACAGTGTTGCAAGTTCAACTTTTTAGCAGCAGTCCAGTCTGGGCTGTTACTACAATCTCCCATCTTTCTGAGTTGGAGCTTTCACCTATGGTTTCCATCACTCTATAGGAATAGATTACTACCTGAAAATGCTACCCCAAAACATATTAGGAAATAAAGCAGTTAAAAATCTATGAATTCCTTGTATAATTCATTGAAGAGGTCTTACACAACTCAAGACCTCATGTAGAATTTCCAAAGAAAAAGCTAGCTAGTAATGGAAGAAAGTCCATCTATAGAGGAAAATTTAAAAGCCTGAAAATGACTTGGAGACACTTAACTGAAGTGATAAACAATATGATGCACTAAGACTAGAATGCATGTCTGCCTGGTTTAGGGATACTACTCATGCTCTAACTTTAGGATGAAAACTTAGAAAGCTGGCAGAGAGATTTTAATATATTTCTCCATAAAGCTATTTTCATTGTGAATTAAAAATAATAGTATCGCTTGCCTTTACTCATTCCTAATATTAGGGCACTGGTGTGGCACAGATGACTTTAGGTCTTTTCATCTGTGGATGGTTGGGGAAATGACAGTTTATAAAGATTCCATTTAGGCTGTATGGGATGAACACATGAGTCAGCAGCAAGGGGAAGGGTCACCCACTTTTCTTTTTACATTTTTATTCTTTAGTACCCAAAGGGAGGCAAGTATTCTGTTTTAATCATCTTCCTCACCCCAGCAACCTTAAATCTGAGTGGTCACTGCAAGTAACTACACAAATGAAGTCATTCTCAAGTATTTCCTATCTGAAGCAATGGTAAGACAAATCAAGCACTTTGGGCTCACCGTCTCTGACCTGCGACAGAAGTCTTTAGTGACCTAGCTGTCATCCCTGGCCTATATGAGGGGCAGGTGCTGGTCTAGTACCAATCTAGCTAACAGGTATTTGGCTGGGGGCAGGGGGGGAATATACCCTGATAAGATTCCTGTTGATCTGAGTTTAGAGGAATTGTAGTAAACTAAAACAAAAAATGATTTGGCACCACCAACAAAAAAAGTACACGTACCTTTTAAAAAAATTAATTTTGGGTAGTAATGTAGAGGCAACAAAAGTATGCTAAATAAAGGGAGGGAGAGGTCCGAGCACTTTTCTTTGTTAAACATAAGCTCATACAATTTGTGGTATAGAATTTAAAAAATTTTCTATACAGATGCCATGTATAATTTAGTTCTGTATCAACCAATATTTGTGCTCTGATCTGAGTACTTTTGAAAATTCACTGCTAAAATTAGACCCATTTCTTAAGTTAAATACCTGAGAAGCAAGTTGCTGCTGGTTTGCAGGCCCACCAAAAAAAAAAAATTCAACCAGAATTTTATGGAGTAACAAGAAAAAGTAATACATTATAAGGGGCACTTGGCTGGCTCAGTCATTATAGCATATGACTCTTGACCCCAGGGTTTTGAGTTCAGGCCCCACACTGGGTGTGGAGATTACTAAAAAATAAATAATACAATACAAATTTGAGTATTACCCTATATTTGATGTTCAAGGTTCATGCACAAGTATTCCAAATTCCTTCAACTACACAGCAAGATGTAAGTCACCATTCTCCTCCAGCTTTTGAAATAATTTTAAACTGCGCAATCCAGATTCTCTTTCTCCATTTTTCCACAAAATAATGAGATGATCAGCAGAACAAGTCACTACTCCATGATCTTCAAAGTACAGAAACATCTGTAAAGACATTTAAAGCTACTGATTATAGGAAATTTAAAGAGAAGAGGCAAGGCTAATTATACACTAACATGGCTTGTAAAATATGTACCTTGGAGGCTTCTTTGGTTTTGAATATAAAATTCCTTATCATTTTTCATGAGAAATTAATGGTCTATTTATGTGACTAATATCCTGTATTTTAATAATCAGAACTGTAACAGCTATATTTTTTGTGAAATACATGAATTCCCATTGAATCTTCTCAATTTTACCATAATCTAATTCTTCAAGTATTGGTTTTATATCAGAAGTCCTGCCAGAATTGCTTCATCATTTATTGTACGCACTAATAGCTACCAGCAAAATGTAGAAAAAAATCCAAATTCTGTACGATAAACACTGGCTTCAGCTCTCTAATCAGTCAGTAAGCATTTACTTAGGGAACCCAGGATAATAGATGGCACTACCATGAAAAAGGTGCTAGTTCAGTTGTTAAAACAAAGACTGTATAATCAGGTCCTAAAAAATGTAGTTCACGCTATGATTTGCCACAGAAAAAGGGAACATAGATCAGTAACCACTGAAAATGTCAACGGTTCAAAAACAAAATTTCCCAAATAAAGGGAAGGTCATGCATAGTGAAAGGCTGGGAGCTAAGAATAAAAAATACGGAGTGTTGGTGAGAAGGCAGCACGAACACCGATGAAGAACAGAGCTCCTCAAAGGCAAGACTGAAATAAAGGATAGAAATACAACATAAAAGAACAAGAGGAAGAGAGTTCTCTCTGAAATAACACACAGTTTTGAAGATAGCACGATAAGGCCTCAGCTGATGGGATATAAGAGGGGCAATTATGGAAGCAAATACTACAGGAGATGGAAGAGAAAGAATTTAGATGGCTGAAGAGTAAGGATAAAAATATAAAAGGAGTGAGGAAACTAACACTTAAAAGAGGAAATTTCATAGACACTTTGAATGTTTCCCCCACCATTTAAAAACCTTTAATGGGTACCTATTTTAAAAATTAAGTCCAAATTCTTCAGCCTTACATACAAGGACATTCATAATCTGACCCAGAACTACTTTCTCAGGCTTCATCTCCTACTGGCGTCTATTCACGGGAAACCACTGCTCCAGCCTAGCCAGTCTGCTCTTTGCCAGCAAGGAGATCCTATCTACCACATTACATCCTTACTCCCCAACTACACTATAACCACCTAAGCCAAGTTAAAAAGCAGGACAAAATGAAAACAACTGGGCTACCTGTTAGAGGAAAGCAAAGATAAACAAGACAGGATACCCAACATCAGGAAACTTACCGTCATAAGGCTAAGTTAACCCTCCCTAACATTCAAGGTACAGGTCAAGCCCATTTTCGATCTTCCACTAACCATCTTCTCCTAATTCCTGAGTACTCACTGGGTACAATCATCTGGGTCTATCCTAAACAGCTTAGGTTAACAGCTTACTAGATCTATAGCCTTCCTGTCTACTCAAGTATGAGTCCCAAGAGGGTAAGGATTATGTTTTAGGTTTCTTTGTAAACTCCAGTGTCTAGTACACTGCCCTAAAATAGAAGAAATGAATGCTAGGCATAAATGCACTTCCACATGGAAAGTAATTCGTTCCTCCCTGGCAATGAGACAGGGAAAAACAATTCAAGAAATTCAATCCTTAAGGCTCTGCTTATACTGTTATCAGTTCCAATCATCTATCTCCATTGATCTTATTCCTTTCATTATAGGCAATAGTGTATATAGTAAAATATTAATGTATTTGGATTTCCCCAAGTTTGAACTGTATACATAATTCTCAACTAATATTTTCATATATGCACAACTCTAACCAAGCCCTGTGTTTTATGAAGCTAACAATACATCCTTCAAAAGGAGGTAAAAACAGGGCTCTGTTCTTGAATTTGATTAAGACCCCCTGAATTCAATTCTGGAAGACTTTAACTCTACATATAACCCCAACTGTCCACGCACCCTCTACTACTGTTAAACATATGTATTCCACATTATTCACCTTGTCCCATTGTTGG
Organism: Felis catus; assembly: GCF_018350175.1. NCBI lineage: Eukaryota > Metazoa > Chordata > Mammalia > Carnivora > Felidae > Felis > Felis catus. The sequence goes on from NC_058368.1 coordinate 141,353,958, forward strand.
CTGTCTCCATCTCACAAATAATGGTGATTAAGCCCATATTGAGAAGTAAAACATTCCTTGCTTACTCACATGGTATCTCTGTAAAGGGAGATCTTAACTGCATGTACTATAACCTATCCATGTTTAGATTCAGAAAAAAACGATACCAACTGAATGAAGAGCAGCGAGATGCAAAAGTGGGAATTCCCTAAACCTTTATATGCCTATTAAAAATAATACCTCCACAGATGAGGAGTGTCCAATCAAATCTCCAATAAGCTCCAATGAACACGGAGTGGCATTTTCCTGTTGCTTTTTAACAGGTTGGCTGGCTTGTTTGTTTACTCTTCCAAATCCCCACATGTTAAAAAAACCTAGAAAAGTAATCATTTCAGTCATTCCCAAAATTACTATGCTCTCTACTCAGAATAAAAGATCAGAAAAACAGAAAATTTAAATGTAAATATGTTACTTCCTTTCATCTTAACTACAAGGTTTGTTGCTCATCTCTTTTATTGCCCCTCCTCACCCACTGGTGAAGGTGCATTCACATGACAAAATGCACTGGGAATAAAAGAGACCAGCAAAAGGCCTGAATGCCAGTGTCAAAAAAAACAAAACAAAACAAAACAAAAACCACACAACTCAGATCAACAAAGGGTAGATGAATAGCAACATGTATGTCCAAATACAATACCCTATGACTTCAGATGACCAGAAGAAACTCCAGAGGTACTAGCATCGGATTTCCTATGCAAAAGATGCTAATGAACCAGGATTTTGTTTTTCAAACCCAATACCTGCAGGTCAAGAGCTCAGGAGATTATGATATAAACACAAAAGTGTATTTTTCCATAAATTGAGTTCGATGTTAATGCTTCCAGGCTGAAAGAACACTTTAATGTGATAACTGATGGTACAAATCCCATTTGTGTATCAAGCATTATGATAGACAATATAAAATGATTGAATACTTCAATGGGCCATTTGTTCAGATTACCAGAAAGTAAGAGTTTCCCCTTAAAACAGTAAAATACTAGTTGAATTGAAATAAACAGGCAGTTCTACATTAAAGCAACATTAAGATGTGAATTTGAGATCCCAATTAGCATATGCTTCATGTAAACATGCCTATTTGGAGCACTGTATATTATTCCTGTGGTTGCACTTAACTGCCTTTCTTCTGTTTTTCATAGGAGAAAAGACACACCTGTTGGTACAGGTTCAGCTGCAAGCTGCTGTTTTTCTCTTAACTCCCAAATGCGTACACTGCCATCTTCCGAGCATGAGATTAACTGCCTGTCAGAAAAAAAATAAATAACTAACAAAAAGCAAGTGCACAACAAGGGCCTATGCTAAATTTGCAGTGAAAGAAATCAGCGCCCTCAACTGCTTCTCTTCAGCTCTGGGCAGGAGTTGATAAAAATCACTATTTAACATGGCTTTACAATGTAAAGTAAAAGCACTTTTACTTTATGTATCATCCCGTTTTTAAAAATGTGGAGCGCCTGGGTGACTCAGTCGGTTGAGCGTCTGACTTCAGCTCAGGTCATGATTATCACAGCTTGTGAGTTCGAGCCCCACATCAGACCTTGTGCTGACAGTTCAGAGCCTGGAACCTGATTCTGTGTCTCCTCCTCTCTCTATGCCCCTCCCCTGCTTGTGCTCTGCCTCTGTCTCTCAAAAATAAATAAATGTGAAAAAAAATTTTTTTAATGTATTCAGGAAAATTATGAATTAACTACACTTTCACAATATCCTGAACAGTCCCCTTCCCTCCTCTCACTGTATCTCTTCTCAGGGTATCTCTTCTCTTCTCACTCTAAAAGTATCCTGCAGAGAAAATAGTATTCCCCTCCTACAAACTCAGAAGCCAAATTTACCCTTAGAGGAAAGCCCCACATAACAAGGAGATGACCATTTCTTTCTGGCCATCAACAACTGCAACAATAAGGTGGGTTTATGGAAAATACAAGAAGAAAAATAAGCACATAGTGCCCAAAGTCTACTTCTTGTAAATTTTATAACACATTACTACAAACTCTTTTGTTAGAGACAGCCATGGGTATTCTCCATTTCTAAAAGAATCTAACAGGTCAAACCATGGAGCCAAATAACTTTGCCACTTCAGAAATTACCATGGTGGATCTGGGAAATGGGAATCTATTTCATTTGTTGTAGAATGGATGGGACGACAGGAAGAAACAGGAGACACAGGATCTGAAGCAGGTTCCAGGCTCCGAGCCGTCAGCATAGAGCCCGACACCGGGCTCGAATTCACAAATCGCAAGATCACGACCTGAGCTGAAGTCAGACGCTCAATCGACTGAGCCACCGAGGCACCCCTGTAAATAACCTTTTTAAATAATACTAACATGATCTTTGTCAAAGTTAGGGTGGTATTTTTTCATTAAACTACAGTTGGCAGACTACAGCTCATGGGCTACTCTGGCCCACCTTCTAGTACCTGTTTGGAAGTTTGGCAATGTGCAGGACACTGGAGTCATGGGCAGTTTTCTGGCAAGCAATCACACGCTTCATTTGAAGGTTATACACATATAAACCCCTTCCAACGGCAGCAAATACATTCTGGTCAGGAGAAAAGTTCAAAAATGGACATAAAATTAATCCTTACCACTACGTAGTACAACAGATTTCCAGTCCTGCTATGACATCAGAAGGCCACTATTACCTTCCGTATTCAATAGGGAACTTCCAAAGAAGTTCTGTATGACAGCTAGAAAGAGGAACTCTGGCTGGCAGACTGGCGGTACAGTGGGAGCTGCTGAGGCACAACCTAGATTTTCATTCACCTAACACTATACCCTTAAGAATGCAAGAGACCTACAAATGCAAGGACACAAAAAAGCCTATGCTATAGTGGCACTATCATCTTAAGATCCTCCGAAGAATTCACAAAAAACATTTTTTCCAAATGTATTATTGGAAAACAACTTTAATCTTTTGAAGGTACTTTTACCAATATTTTTCTTCTTATAGCCTAACAACATCTCATTTTCCAGAGAAACAAGTTAAAATTTTAGAAGATTAAAGCGACACACTAAGTTCAGACATGGAGCTGATACTAGAATCAAGGTCATGTTACTCCAGTCCCTTGCTCTTGACTCACACCACACTACCTAGCTTCTGAAATTATTTTGCACATCACTAGACTTTTGGTAGCACTTGCCTGGGAATCCTTTTCTTATGCAATAGGTACCCCAGTGAGGCAGACCTTTCAAAAATCCCTCAAGATCTAGCCTCCCTGTTTTTACCAAAAAAATTCTCTTGAGGAATTCTTCTCTTCTCTTACATCGAGGCCTACAAACCCAACTCAGACTCACAGTATCTGGACCATAGCATGCCCTCAAGGCTTACCAGAGTTTAAATGTGGAAAGATCCCCTTGATCCTCTGGATCAGTACTCTGCACTTAGCAGCGCAAAGTGAGGGCAAGTGTCAGGAGCATTAATGAAAACTGGTCAACGTGCTAAAATCTAGAGCCCTATGGGTAGCAATTCAAATGCAAAGAAACCCCAAAAACTAGTTCTACATATCAGGAAATCTGTGCAGTTTAAGTGACGTACCAAAGAGCACAAAGGAAATTATAAACACAGCTGGAGAATTAATGAACTCTTGGGCAGCTATTACTCATCAGAATCACTCTATCAATCACCTATAATCAATAATTAATGTCCCCTTACAGAGAAAACAAACCCCTATAAAAGAAGAAATACTAGGGAAAACAGTAATGCTTTATCAAGCATTTATAGCAATTAATACACCTCAATCAAAATTTGTGAGAAGAAAAAATACAAAATGAAAACACTTTAAATACTAATTTTTACAAGCAAAAAAGGTACCAAATAAAAAACATAATTTTTAGGGCCATAACTCTTATTTAATCCAACCAAAGATTTCAACAGAGTTTTTAAATCTATAGACATGTAATCACTTCTTTGCCTCACAGGAGCTAAGATTAAAATGCTTTTTTAATGGAAGTTCTGCAATCTATGAAAAATTATCAGAACATTAAAAAAAATTTTTTAACGTTTACTTATTTTTGAGAGACAGCTCAAAAAATAAAAAAAAAGACAGCTTTACTTATTGTGAGAGAGGGAAGGGCAGGGAGACAGGGAGACACAGAATCCAAAGTAGGCTCCTGGCTCTGAGCTGTCAGCACAGTGCCCGAAGCAGCCTAAACACAGGGCTCAAACTCACCAACCTTGAGATCATGACCTGGGCTGAAGTTGGACGCTTAATCAACTAAGCCACCCAGGCACCCTGAAAAATATCAGAACATTTTAAAGCACAACTTGAATACGGGGAATGATACCTTTTTATATCCATCATGAGATTAAGTTTAAAATTTTCTGCTCAGCACTCTCAACAATAGCCAAATTAAAAGAGCCTAAATGTCCATCAACTGATGAATGGATGAAGAAATTGTGGTTTATATACACAATGGAGTACTACGTGGCAATGAGAAAGAATGAAATATGGCCCTTTGTAGCAACATGGATGGAACTGGAGAGTGTGATGCTAAGTGAAATAAGCCATACAGAGGAAGACAGATACCATATGTTTTCACTCTTATGTGGATCCTGAGAAACTTAACAGAAACCCATGGGGGAGGGGAAGGAAAAAAAAAAAAAAGAGGTTAGAGTGGGAGAGAGCCAAAGCATAAGAGACTCTTAAACACTGAGAACTAAGGGTTGATGGGGGGTGAGAGGAGGGGAGGGTGGGTGATGGGTATTGGGGAGGGCACCTTTTGGGATGAGCACTGGGTGTTGTATGGAAACCAATTTGTCAATAAATTTCATATATTAAAAAAATAAATAAATAAAAATTAAAAAATAAAAAAAAATTTTTTTTAAATAAAAATAAAAATTTCTGCCTCAGGTCATTATCTTACAGTTCATGAGTTCAATCCCCATATCAGGCTCTGCTCTGACAGCACAGAGCCTGCTTGAGATTCTCTTTCTCCCTCTCTCAAAAATACATAAACTTAAAAAAAAAATTAGACACTGGGTGTATTAAAAAAGACAAGTTTACAGATTTTTTTTCTTTACCTCTTCATCCCATGTGAAGTGATGAATAGAAATGTCATTAGGTTTTTGACAGAGTTTTATTTCTTGTTGGGTGTCCAGCTGTGGAGATGGGTCCCAGAAGTTGCATTCACGGGCCTGCACTGTCCAGTCCAGAATATTCCAGATGATCATTTCTCCAACATGGGAGCCAGTTACAAAACTCAAATCTAGGCAGAGTTCATATTTGTCTCTTTAGTGATCATTTTACATACGCCAAAGGTAAAAAAGAAATAGATTGCCGGGTAGTAATGCTCTATAAAACCACAGCATTTAGAATAGTGAGGTACCTAGACAAGCCAAACAAAAAGATCAATATAACAACATAGCAAGACCAGAAACAGACTCAAGTTTACTTATTTAGTATGTCATAACAGCATTTCAATTCAGTGAGGGAAGAAATGCCTCACACTGGAATATTTGGTTAACTATTTGGGGAACAGAAATAAAAGAACCTTATCTTGGATCATATACTATTTAGAAGACGGACCCAGAGCACCTGGGTGGCTCAGTAAGTTAAGCGTCCGACTTCGGCTCAAGTCTTGATCTCTTGGTTCATGAGTTCGAGCCCTGCATTGGGCTCTGTGCTGACAGCTTAGAGCCTGGAGCCTGCTTTAGATTCTGTGTCTTGCTCTCTCTGACCCTCCCCTGATTGCACTCTATCTGTCTCTCTCAAAAATAAATAATAAACGTTAAAAGAAGGGAGGGGAAGGGGAGGGAACAGACCCTTCTCCTATGTTTCTCTTTTACTATCACACTACTACCATATAACACTTGTGACACCAGATGTGGGAGGGGGGGTTCCCCACACCAAGCAATTGTGACACCAGCTGAGTGTCCAATTTAACTCCTTTCTGACACTCTACCTGGAGGAAGCATCAGATCCCCCAGGTTAAGGGCTCAGTCCCACAAGATTCCCTCTACTTCAGATGCCAACTGCAAGTCCAGGTTGTTACCTGTGCTTCTAACCAATCAGCTATAAATCAGAGGCTCTCATACCCTCTCCTTGGGTTCAATTAATTTGCTAGAGAAGCTCACAGATCTCAGGAAAACAGTTTACTGTTTACCAGTTTATTATAAAATACGATAAAAGACAAAGATGAACACCCAGATGAAGGAGATGTGTAGGACAGGGTGTGTGGGAAGGCTGTGGAGCTTCCATGCCCTCTCCAACCATGCCACTTTCCCAGCACCTCTACATGCTGGGCAATTAGGAAGCTCTCCAAACCCCATACTGTTGGGATTTTTATGGAGGCTTCATCATGTAAGCATGATCAATTATTCCATTTCCAGCCCCTCTGTGGAAAATGAGGGGTAGGCTAAAACTTCCAAGTTTCTAGTCATGGTTGGTCTTTCTGGTGACCAGCCCCCATCTAGAAGCCCACCAAGAAACAAAGGTCTCATTAGAACAAAAGTCACTACTATCACTCAGAAAATGCCAAGAAATATTGATCAGCAAATATTAGACCAAATATTAGAACAAAAGATGCTCCCTGAGCTCTTATCACTTAGGAAATTACAATGGTTTTAGGAGCTCTGTGCCAAGAACTGGGGGCAGAGAGCAATATATATTTTTTCTGTGATTTTACATAGGCCAAAGTAAGTTTCAAATACATTAAAACATAAAAAGTACTTAAAGGATTGAAAAAATAAAGGTAAATGCTTTTATAAATATGGAGTGCTAAAAAGCTCTAAAGGAGGCAGGGTGGGGAAAGAATGATACATATGTAAATATCTGCTTAGTGAAAACAATCATATTTAAATGACAAAAGGCTGGGAAAAATTTGCAACTCAGGTATCAAAATGGGTTTATTATACTTGATAAATAAGGAGTTCCTGGAAACCAAATTTTGATAAATACTCCATCACAAAGTGGGCAAAAGACCTGAACAGACAAAATAAGAAATACAAATGGTCAGTAAACATGTGCAAAGATGTTCAAGTGCCTTAATAATCAAAAAAATCTAAAAGCAGTAAGAGGGGCACCTGGGTGGCTCAGTCAGTTAAGCGACCAACTTTGGCTTTGGTCATGATCTCACAGTTCCTGAGTTTGAGTCCCGCATCTGGCTCTGTGCACTGACAGCACAGAGCCTGCTTCAGATCCTCTGTCTCCTCCTCTCTGTCTGCCCCTCCCCAGCTTGCATGTGCAATCTTTATCTCTCAAAAATAAACATTAAAAAATAATAATAAAGCGGTAAGATACTACTCAATGACTTGAAAACTGGGAAAGATGAAAAAATAGCAAAGTCCCCAATGCTGGCAAAAGCATAAAATCAACATACTTCCGTACTAATGTCCTAGTATAAATTGGTACAATCCTTTCAAATGTGGTGATATGCATCAAAACCTTAAAAAAAACGTAAACCCACTGATCCAACAATTCCACTTTTAGAAATTTATCCTGAGGAAAGCACATAAAAGACAAATGTAACAAGGCTATTATACGTAATATTAACAATGTGAATTGGGAACTGAATAAATAAGACTTCTATAAAATTAAACAGTAACTGTTATTAAAAATTGAGTTGTAGGGGTGTCTGGGTAGCTCAGTTAAAAGTCCAACTTCGATTCAGGTCATGATCTCATGGTTTGTGGGTTCAAGCCCTTGAGTCGGGCTCTGTGCTGACAGTGTGGAGCCTGCTTGGGATTCACTCTCCGTCTCTCTCTACCCCTCTGTCACTTGCATTCTCTTTCTCTCTCTCAAAATAAATAAATAAACTTAAAAAAATTTTAGTTGTAAAAGTATGTTTATACTGCTACGGAAATATATTCATGACAGACAGTTACAAAACAGCAAGCCATATGGATATACACATACATATTCTCAGAAAAACACCTAGAAGTATATGGACCAGTGCTTAATACTGTCGTGTGGGATAATTTTCCTTTTTACAGACTTTATGTTTCTCACTCTTTTCTCATTGCTCTACCATGACTAGATATTACTTCTACAATAACAAGTTTTTATTACCTTAAACGAAAATAAAATTAGTGGGCCAACTAAGACACTTTGTAAATTACATAATTAATAGAAAATGTACTACTGCTGACACTAAAAACTATCTTAAATAAATGTAATTTATTTTAATCCTTACATATTTAGGTAAGGTAGAAGAGAACAATACAAGGTGAGTCTAAAAACCCAAGTTCTAAATGTGGCTCTGTTACTAGCCATCTAGTCCTCAAAAAGTCATTTAACCTCTCTGTATCTTGGATTTCTCATGCACTAGATGAAAAAGCCAATAATAAATGTGTACGAATTTAAAAAAGACATCAAACATTATCTTTGAGTCTCTGGCATTATTCTGAGCTCCTAGTATTATTCCAAATTAATGGTATTAAAACCTCCAGTATTTCTAATTTAGGAATACAAAGATGAGTTAGTTATGATTTAATGATTCTATTTACCAAATAAGCCAGGACAGAAATATCTAATAATTAGATGAACAATCTCTTAGAAATAAAAAATTACCAGCAGTCATACATGTAAACTTTATTTTGTCTTGGTTCCAAGACCAAGTTCTATAGTCTATTAACGGACTACTAATAATGGGACAGTTAAAGCTGTACTATTTCCATGACCTTCTTTTCCATCCCTTTCCCTCCTCTTTCCAATTTCATTCAAACTACATAAGAAACAGAGACATTAAGGAGTGAAGATTCTTGACACTAACTCTGCATGCCATCCTAACAGAGTCAACTGAACTTGAGACCACAGGGCTGTCCGCTCTAACTTAATCTGCCCGAGTGTCTGTGATTCATCTATGCAACAAACAAGATATTTGTGCACAGCTGGAATTTTTCACTTAAAACAAAATACTGGCATTCAGCTACGTCAGTGTAGTTTATCACTATAAATTTATCACTATATATTCTCAAACAGGTCACTCAGAATGTTTCACACAAAACAAGCTCAATGATATACAGGGATGGATTTTCATCCTATGTTAGTATCAAAAGTCACTTAGTATAGGGGCACCTGGGTGGCTCAGTCAGCTAAGCGTCTGACTGCAGCTCAGATCATGATCTCATGGTTTGTGGGTTTGAGCCCCGCATCAGGGTCTGTGCTGACAGCTTAGTCTGGAGCCTGCTTTGGATTCTGTGTCTCCCTCTTCTCTGCCCCTCCCCCCCACACACACACTCTGTGTCTCTCAAAAAAAAAAAAAGTCACTTAGTAGGAACTCCCATTCTTATATCTGTCTACCTTCCCTCACAAGTACTAATAATTTGTGATTACCATACCATGCTGTCAACACAAGAAAAGGAATAAAATGGAGGAGCACCAGAGCCTTTTGCCAGAAAATATAAACTAGGTTATCTTGTATGTCTGTGTTAGAAAACCTTCTGCTCAGGCATTCAGATCTCTTTTTCATTCATTATCAGATTCTCTGTTATTCATTATTCACATCTATGGGAATTCTGTCCTACCATTCTAAGGTTGCCTGTGGCCACCTCCATGAAAATGCACTTCTCCTATGAAATACAAACCCAGAACTAGCCACATCTTCCACTGGTAATTGGTAGTAAAAGAAACAGGGCTGAGAGTGGAGCTGGGAACCGTACAACATAATAATTTCAGGATCACTGAAATCTTCAGGACAGCAAACCTACCTATGTACAAAATAGAGACTGTCACAATATCATTTTCAAATTTTAACAGACTACTTGACCATATAGGATTCCTCAAAATGCTTATAGCTTATTTATTATATGTAATGTAATTTTATAGTCAGGGAGTTAATAAAGTAAAAACTACTATGGGTTTCCTGTAATTTTCATTAACAATATTTTTGCTTTAGATTTCCATTTTCTTTCCCTTAAGAAGTTGGCAAAGAAATATTTTCTGGTTCAACTGTTACAAGCTAAGCTTCTTTGCATATTGCACAGCAGAAGGGCCATGAAGCTAAGACCTCTTCAGTAACATCCTATCACCTTCAATAAGGAACCGTGCTGGATCAATGACACCAATGTTTTACCACTAAAACAGAACAAGTAGGCATGACCAGTGTAATGGGCAAGGACAATGCTTGCTTTTCTTAGCAGCTCCAGGGCCCTTGAGTTTAAGACTCTGTGTCAGAGGGTCTCCCAAACAAGAACTTGTCTTCTGTGCTGCCATCCATGGCTAGAAGAAAAGAGAACCCCCAGAGAAAAATCAAAGGGCGTTCCCAACATGTTAACTTCTATCACCACAGACAATCTGGTCCTTAGAAAGACTTGTAGTAAGTAAGACTTGTGTAAGAAGATGGCTATTAGGCAAGAGCCTTTTGGAGCTGGGAAGGACATTCACACATGTATCTGAGCATGTGATTAAATGGCATAAAAATGGAGAATACATTTGGTGCTATCTGTGCCCCTCTTTCCTTTTGCCTCAAGGTTATACAAAGTATTCTTCAAAAAGAGCCAACCCAGGTCTCAGGTCTGGGAGTGCAGTCCAGTCCTCCCACTACATTACATTCATGGCATCCTCACAAAACTCTTACGGTTTCCTTCAGATTATCAAACTGAAGCCACCAAGGACTCTTCTTGTGTGACCCCGGAATACCAATTAACCAGCAGAGTTCTGATGATACAAGGCATCATTTTACTTCAAAGTGAGCCAACCAAATCCCAGGACTGGTAGTGTCTGATCCTATTCTGTCATCTGATGACAGATTCCAGGAGACATGATTAAAATCACTGTGAAGCCAAATAAGATGTCTGGCAAGTCAAAACATACAACCATGAGGATGGATGGGCAGATATGACCCAATTTTTGCAGACCTTTACTTTATCTTGGTGTTATTCTCTGGAAGTCTTCAATCATGATTGCAATCCACTTGAATTCTGCTCCTTCCGATCTAAATGTATAACTTGCTACGTAGTATTATACTGTGTGGTCTACAAAAGAGGAACTGGCCAGAACCATCTGCCAAAAATGCTGAAATGCTACTAGGCATTAGTATTTATAGCCTATGACAGTCATCTCACAGCTATCACACAGCACCTGAGATAATTATGCTTCCCCCATCATCTTTTTTCTCTGCCCCACTCTATTCTTCTTGGACCTATATCTTAGACCTATCTATAAAACTTGATCAATTCTACTGGAATAAACCCCACAGTATATTAGACTGCTGACCTGTACTAGTCTAAAGCATTATTTTAATGATGGTTATTACAGAACTCTAGAACAAAATAAGACCAAAGTTCTGTCAACAAGTGCAAAATTTTACATAATATAAACAAATACACAGTAAGCTTACCATTGACATTAACCAAGGAGAGAATATTATCCTGGTGATCAAGGAGGCGCTTAATTTCAAGAATATCCCATTCCAGTGATTCTCCTGTTGGTGTTACCAACCTGAAAATTACTAAATGAAAATACAGATATGATTTTATTAAAATGGTCAAAGAAGATGGAATTCTATTTCTGGTGGGAAAAAAAAAGCTAGTATTTCATTAAGTGAGAAAGATCTAAAATATTGAAAAACCCAACTCCAAAGAAAGCCTTATTCATACCACAGTATTTCTTTCAAATGCTTGAGATGTTTGAGATGATCTACTAAAATCCCAAATAAGTGTGTCTTTACAAGTGTTCTTTTATTAAAACTCTTCTAAACCCATTACCAACCAGAAATCCCCATCTTCTCTGGGGCTTCAGGGTATATCTGGCTAACCCGCCTCCCTCTCTCCCTGGTCAGTGACTGGTCCACATTCCAGAGTTATCTCCATCATCATCATTCTCTACTCATGTTCTCAGGTCAGTATGCACTGCTACAAAATAAGCTACAAATTCACGTTTAACTTCCACTCAGTAAAGACGTGAGAAGCTATTTTTTTTTAACTTTTCCTTATATTAGGTATAAACTATTAAATTATATGTTCTCTGAGAACATACCTTATAATTTTTCTATGTCAATATTCAATGTGTTGCTTTAATATACTTTTGACTATAAGAGATGTTCAATGTGTTGCTTTACTCATTGTCTGACATTAATAGTTTTATTTAAACTGGTATAAATCCTAACTTTAATCAATACAGAAAACCAAAAATCAAATCAACAGGAGTGATTCTATCAACATTTACTAAATATCTTTTATGTTCCAGCAACTTAGATATTAAATGTGAATAAGGCCCAGTCACTGCCCTGAAATGCATTCTTGAGTGGGAGTGAGACTTATAAACAAGCTTATAATCAATGTATTAAGGGCTAGAAATAAGCCAATGTACCAAGTACTATGGATGCTCACAGATTAGGATCACTAATATCTGAGAAGTGGGAAGGTCTCAGAAGTCAGATCCTTTCCAGGTGGTGGCTAATTACTAAAGTCTCTCTTTTTATTTTTTTACATTCCTCTCTGGAAAATGGGTCATACCACATTCCTTTGTATCTCTCTGGATAATATTTTACCAACTGATGAATCTCTAGAAAAAGTTATTTCATCCTGACAGCCGTTCACATTCAAACTGTGGCTGGCAAAAGAAGGTCTTTCATTAAATAAAAGAACTCTTCCTGATACCTGTCCAACTTGTGTAAAAATTCTACTTATAGTTGGAATACTACTAAATGATCTTGAGATTGGGAATATGGAATAATGGGCAATGTATTATTTAATCAAACTAACAAAAAGTAACCTCAGATACGGACAAAAAAAACCTTACAAAGGAGGCTTCCACAAAGAACTACCAAGTACTGGAGATAATGTGAAACTGTTCAGTGAATCCATAAATATGGCCCCTACAGACAAGTATTCATAGGGTCACCTATGTAGTAACTTCAAGGAAATAAAACAAATATAAATTAGATCCTAAGACAAAAAAGAAGGAATAGTGAATTCTAAAAAAGGGTTAAGAACAAAAGCCTGGTTTTGTGAACCAAGATGAGGTGTCAGAGCTGACAACCTTGCTGATTAGCCTCACAGTTACATGAGTACTCACAAGCTGTATTTCCTGGTGAAAGTAGCCCGGCCTCACATAGAAAAAGAGAAATTAGTATGGATCATTTCAAACCAAGGAAATGGGCACAAGCTTGGTCTTGGAAATAGAAAAGATACTCTATTTACGAGAATGAAATGTATTTTTATGTAAAAAAAAATGGCACTATATTTTATAATGAAACTAATAAAATGCAAAACCTTGTTTTTAAGAATACATATTTTTTACAAATTATTTCCTGAATATAACCAATTCTCATTTCTTCCTTTTTTTTTTTTACATGATATTCTAACTTCTGTTGAGGCATTAGTAATACTTTTATTACCACATAAATGAACTGACTCAATTACTCACTCATTCAATAAAAATCTCCCATCTTTTAACAGAAAGGTGAATAAAAAGCTTTAGTTGTCAAGGAGCTCACATTCTGCAAGGGAAGGGCAAGGAAAGAACAAAAAGCAAAGATGGCACAAAAACAGACACATAGACCAATGGAATAGAATAGAAACCCCAGAACTAGACCCACAAACGTATGGCCAACTCATCTTTGACAAAGCAGGAAAGAACATCCAATGGAAAAAAGACAGCCTCTTTAACAAATGGTGCTGGGAGAACTGGACAGCAACATGCAGAAGGGTGAAACTAGACCACTTTCTCACACCATTCACAAAAATAAACTCAAAATGGATAAAGGACCTCAATGTGAGACAGGAAACCATCAAAACCTTAGAGGAAAAGCAGGAAAAGACCTCTCTGACCTCAGCCGTAGCAATCTCTTACTCGACACATCCCCAAAGGCAAGGGAATTAAAAGCAAAAGTGAATTACTGGGACCTTATGAAGATAAAAAGCTTCTGCACAGCAAAGGAAACAACCAACAAAACTAAAAGGCAACCAACGGAATGGGAAAAGATATTCGCAAATGACATATCGGACAAAGGGCTAGTATCCAAAATCTATACAGAGCTCACCAAACTCCACACCCGAAAAACAAATAGCCCAGTGAAGAAATGGGCAGAAAACATGAATAGACACTTCTCTAAAGAAGACATCCGGATGGCCAACAGGCACATGAAAAGATGTTCAGCGTTGCTCCTTATCAGGGAAATACAAATCAAAACCACACTCAGGTATCACCTCACGCCAGTCAGAGTGGCCAAAATGAACAAATCAGGAGACTATAGATGCTGGAGAGGATGTGGAGAAACGGGAACCCTCTTGCACTGTTGGTGGGAATGCAAATTGGTGCAGCTGCTCTGGAAAGCAGTGTGGAGGTTCCTCAGAAAATTAAAAATAGACCTACCCTATGACCCAGCAATAGCACTGCTAGGAATTTATCCAAGGGATACAGGAGTACTGATGCATAGGGCCACTTGTACCCCAATGTTCATAGCAGCACTCTCAACAATAGCCAAATTATGGAAAGAGCCTAAATGTCCATCAACTGATGAATGGATAAAGAAATTGTGGTTTATATACACAATGGAATATTACGTGGCAATGAGAAAAAACGAAATATGGCCTTTTGTAGCAACGTGGATGGAACTGGAGAGTGTGATGCTAAGTGAGATAAGCCATACAGAGAAAGACAGATACCATATGGTTTCACTCTTATGTGGATCCTGAGAAACTTAACAGGAACCCATGGGGGAGGGGAAGGAAAAAAAAAAAAAAAAAGAGGTTAGAGTGGGAGAGAGCCAAAGCATAAGAGACTGTTAAAAACTGAGAACAAACTGAGGGTTGATGGGGGGTAGGAGGGAGGAGAGGGTGGGTGATGGGTATTGAGGAGGGCACCTTTTGGGATGAGCACTGGGTGTTGTATGGAAACCAATTTGTCAATAAATTTCATATAAAAAAAAAAGTACACTTATCTTAATGGGCACTAATACATGGAACTATTGAATCACTATTTGTGCATCTGAAACTAATATAATATAACACTGTATGTTGACTACACTAGGATTAAATAAAAAATATTTTTAAAGGGGAAAAAAAAGAACAAAAAGCAAAGAGAAGTTGTTTTTTTTTTTTTTAAGTAGTAAGTGAAATGACACATAAGAAATTACGAGAACACAGAAGAAAAACTTCTAGGAGCAGAGAGGATAGGTAAGCAAGCCTTCAGCCTCAAAAAATGTCATTCTGGAGCTCCTAAAGAGTAAGTAGGAATTAGCAACATCAAAGAGGACAATGAGTAGGGGGCAAAGACCTGATACAGAGTGACTGGAGAAATGAAGGCAAAGAGGTGAGAAACACCTCAGGTGGGAGAACCCAGGGCAATTCAGTTTTGACAAACACGTGATACAGGACTCAGAGGAGAGAGGAGGAAGAGAAAAAAGAACTGAATGTGATCTGCTGAAAAGTCTAGACTTTATCTTACTGGTGGTCTTATATTGGTCCCCCAGAGCAAAGATTTCATTCATGTAAGGCAAAAATGGGAAAAAATAAGGGCCACATACATTTTGTACAAAAATGTATTCAGTTTAAAGTCCTATTCTTTGCTAAGATCACATTTTTCATACTTTTTTATTAAAAAGTAGTTTTTACAAAATGATGATGGTAAATGATAGTTTTTTTGTATTTAATGATTTTACTAAGTAAAATACAAATTTGGCAACTCTCAGTTGATCTCCAAAAAGATGAACTATCATACGAGTCAGAAATTTGAGAGTCTAGAAATGACTGCTATAGACAAAGGAAGCAGGGGAGTAGCCTGCCTTTTAGAGAGATCACCCCTAACACCTCCTGGGAAATGTATCGGAGAAGCCCTAACCTAGAGGAGGAGAAGGCACTGGAGAAGCACTACAGTAGAGGAAGGAAGATAAAGTTTGGAGGTTAGCACAACACAACAGGCAAGAGGGGAGATGAGAGCCTGAACTGAGCAACAGTAGTGAGACGGAAAGAAGAGAAAGTACTTAAGGCAGGAGTCCTCAAAGTACGGCCTACAGGCCAGCAACCCTAGCACCACCAAAACACCTGTTAGAAATGCAGAAACTCGGACCATACTCCAGACCCACTGAATCAGAAACTCTAGGGGTAAGACCGAGTAATGTGTGTTTTTTAACAAACCATTCAAGTCATTTTAATGCACACTAAAATCTGAGAACCATTGAGTTAGCAGTAAAATCAGCAAAACTCAAAGTGACTGGCTCACTACAAGAGGAGAAAGCCAGGGAGAAGCTAGGCTTCTTTCCAGCTTGATCGAAAACATGAGAAAACTAAATTTCTGCAAGGAAGAGAAAATAAACTAAACACAAAATTCTAACACCTTTTGAAACTACTCTATGGAAAGAAAGGGTAATAAGCACAGTGTTTAGAAAATTACTTCTCTGACATGATTACACATGGCAAGGTCAGTTGAAGAAAGAGAAACTTGGCTGCAAAGCCATGGAGTCTGCAAACAGCAGTTAATAAATGGTAAACAATTAGCCCATGTCTTACTGGCATTTGCAAATATGCCAACTGATGGTCACAGCAAATCTCATATCTGGCCTATGGAGAAAGTAGCACATGGCACAAAAACAGACACATAGACCAATGGAATAGAATAGAAACCCCAGAACTAGACCCACAAACGTATGGCCAACTCATCTTTGACAAAGCAGGAAAGAATATCCAATGGAAAAAAGACAGTCTCTTTAACAGATGGTGCTGGGAGAACTGGACAGCAACATGCAGAAGATTGAAACTAGACCACTTTCTAACACCATTCACAAAAATAAACTCAAAATGGATTAAGGACCTGAATGTGAGACAGGAAACCATCAAAACCCTAGAGGAGAAAGCAGGAAAAGACCTCTCTGACCTCAGCCGTAGCAATTTCTTACATGACACATCCCCAAAGACAAGGGAATTAAAAGCAAAAATGAACTACTGGGACCTTATGAAGATAAAAAGCTTCTGCACAGCAAAGGAAACAACCAACAAAACTAAAAGGCAACCAACGGAATGGGAAAAGATATTTGCAAATGACATAGCAGACAAAGGGCTAGTATCCAAAATCTATACAGAGCTCACCAAACTCCACACCCAAAAAACAAATAACCCAGTGAAGAAATGGGCAGAAAACATGCATAGACACTTCTCTAAAGAAGACATCCGGATGGCCAACAGGCACATGAAAAGATGCTCAACCTCGCTCCTCATCAGGGAAATACAAATCAAAACCACACTCAGGTATCACCTCACGCCAGTCAGAGTGGCCAAAATGAACAAATCAGGAGACTATAGATGCTGGAGAGGATGTGGAGAAACGGGAACCCTTTTGCACTGCTGGTGGGAATGCAAATTGGTGCAGCCGTTCTGGAAAACAGTGTGGAGGTTCCTCAGAAAATTAAAAATAGACCTACCCTATGACCCAGCAATAGCACTGCTAGGAATTTATCCAAGGGATACAGGAGTACTGATGCATAGGGGCACTTGTACCCCAATGTTTATAGCAGCACTCTCAACAATAGCCAAATTATGGAAAGAGCCTAAATGTCCATCAACTGATGAATGGATAAAGAAATTGTGGTTTATATACACAATGGAGTACTACGTGGCAATGAGAAAGAATGAAATATGGCCCTTTGTAGCTACATGGATGGAACTGGAGAGTGTGATGCTAAGTGAAATAAGCCATACAGAGAGAGAAAGATAGCATATGTTTTCACTCTTATGTGGATCCTGAGAAACTTAGCAGAAACTCATGGGTGAGGGGAAGGGGAAAAAAAAAAAAAGAAAAGAGGTTAGAGTGGGAGAGAGCCAAAGCATAAGAGACTGTTAAAAACTGAGAACAAACTGAGGGTTGATGGGGGGTGGGAGGGAGGGGGGGGTGGGTGATGGGTATTGAGGAGGGCACCTTTTGGGATGAGCACTGGGTGTTGTATGGAAACCAATTTGACAATAAAATTCATATATTGAAAAAAAAAAGAAAGTAGCACAAGCAATATCATATGCTCTCTGGGATACATTAGAAAAATTCTTCAAGAAATAAGGAGCCTTGAAGAAGCATGCTTACTCTATCACTTCTCAGCACCCCAATTCTATTCAAAAGGCAGTAGGAACAAGAGACTTTATTTTTTACTATGGGCTCCATGGCAGTAAATGGGTTAGCTAACCATCACCAGCCAAATAGCCTTCAAACAGCAAGTTTATAATCAATTAATAAATTTACAAAATTCCTCTTGCTACCCCCTCTCTCTGCTATCCCACCACTCTGAAGGAAATGGCAGAAACTCTTCCCAAGAAAATGGGCCCCACTCTGGCTTCCCGAGCCAAAAACACCACAGTTCCTGCCTAAGTGGCTTCCCACAGTAATCATCCTCCAACCCGTCCAAATCAAGTTTTTAGTTTCCAGAATGCTGATAGTTGCTTTCTGTGGTCAGAATTTTTGCTAAGTGTAGGACTATAGATCAGGAGCAGACAGAACTGTGGAATGTAAACGGCTTTCTCTGGCCTCAGACATATGGGGTTACCATGCCCCACTTGGCTATGTTAGACCAAGCACAGTACAAAAACTGACCTAACGTCTTGAAAATGTCTCAGTCTCCACATCGCTTCCAACAATCGCAGGTCAAGACGTGGGCAGGGGCAGATGTCCCTTAAATAAAAGTCTTTCTAAAATGTGTATACAAGTCTAGTTTTAAATTTTCTTAAAAAGAAAATAAAAGAAAAAGAGTCATACTCACTCAGTTCTTTGCCAACTGCTGCCACAACACAGTTCTTAGGTATTTCAATCAAAGCACTGATCCCTTCAAAAATATATATGACAAAGGTCAAATTATTTTCTTCAAAGATTATATGAAAAATAAAACATTTTCAGATTTATGCCAGTTATTTCCCATAAAAGGGTTGTAACAATAAAGCACACACAATATACTACATCATGGTTCCCTGCTCACCTGCACACGGAAAATGAGTCTGTGATAAGTATTAGAGACCTAAAGAAGATGCAGATTTACTAAAGGTAGGATATGCTCTGTTGACACTTTCACTATTATGGTCAACTTTTTTTAACCAGGAATCCCTAAAGATAATCACCATTTACAAGATGACTAGCTCAAAGAAGATATAAAGAAAATATTTTGTGTATGCTTCTATGGCTTGTGGGTTACATTTTTTTTTATAAGAATGGGGATAATAGCTAGTATGTTTATTCTGAAGGCAATTCAGATTATTAGTCAGTGGGAGCTTGTTATCACAATTATGGCTCCTGAAATGTGTTGATATAATAATAATGAGAATGGGGGTTTAATTACTACAGGAAGGATATAAATCAACATTTTCTGGGTATGGGTCCAATAGCATATTTAGCTGACCTTACTGTAGAATATGACATAATATGGTAGCACGAAGACTTCTAAATTCTTAGGATTAAGTTCGAGTCCTAGAATTCTAGAAATAAGAGGATTTAAACCTCTATTATTTACTCTATCAAAGTAACTCTTTTTTCACACATATTTCTTATGTTTGGGGTGGAATGCTTGCTGTGATGATGGGAAAGGATACACATCATATGCATATGGCTAGAGTGAGGGGTAGGAAATTTTTTCTTGGAAGACATACGACTTGGTGATATCGGAATCACGGGTAGGATGCTCAAATTCATAGGAAGGTGAATGTTAGGAATAGGGTTTTGACGGTAAAGTTAACGGTACATAGTTCTGGTATATATGGGTTGTGAAATCCTCCAAAGAATAGGATTATTGTGCGAATATTTAATATGATAATGTTAGCGTATTCCGCTAGGAAAAATAGGGAGAAGGGGTCTGCTGCATATTCAACGTTGAATCCGGAAACGAGATCTGATTCTCCTTCTGTTAGATTGAAAAGATATAAAGATAGAATTCTGAGTATTTTTTTATAGCTGAATCATGAAATGGTTGTAGAGAGACCATAATTTTTAAGCCTTGCTAGCCAAAAATCAAGCAAGCCTCATGAAAGGAGCTTCATGACATAAAGGTCTAACAGCACAGCTAACTCAATGGCATCTGGTAATGTGGAAAACCCAAATCACAAAAGGCTCACCAATAATAAATGATAGCCTTCTAAAAGGTTTCTAACAGATTTTCTCAAAGATTTCCACTATCTCTTGAGACACTGATAAATAGGACAATACTACGATTACTTAATAGTTCTCAAAGATAACTTGCAAAAGGGAGACTACAATAACAGGTAATTTCCATTATCAGACAAAATATTCTTGTTAGTCCTGATTTCATTATTTCATAACATAGTTACTAATAATTCATGGAATAAAATTCACAGGTAACCACAGGCTAGTGTTAGAAATAGAAAGGAAAATATACGTGTAAATAAAGAGATATAACTCATGATAACGGGAAACATGAAAATACAATCTAGATACTACCAACATTACTAGTGATCAAACATTGAATTGAAAGGTAAAACTGAAAATCCTAGAAACGTAGTGATTTAGTTTTGTTAAGACATCACATTACTTTTCTGATTTAGTATCTTTGTGGAGGTAAGTTAGTTCTAATTGTGAACTGTAAATTCAATTCACAGGGCTCCTGCTACCTTTACAGTATCAATATGCTTAATAATATTCTTTCTAGGATGTCAATGGGTTTATTGATTACTTTTAGAAACAAACATAGTTAACAGTATATCACATAACTTCAAGGTTATTCTTTAAATTTTCTCATTTATACTTAGTTTTACTCTGAATAATTTTTTTATTTTATTGTTTAAGATCCTTGGTATCAGAAGTCAAACTGAATTTTTCTTAAAACCAAAAATGTTAACCAAATTCTGAACTTTATTAGTAAGTTTGCACAATGCATGGACTTTCTAGTAAAACCAATTGTAAAATGAGGTCATCTTTTGGAATCTATTCAAAATCCAATGGCCCCACAAATAAACTCTATTATAAAGTTGGAAAGGTGTAATTCCATGTATCAAAGTGCTCATCTAACTCAGTTTAGGAACGCAGACCAAGAGTATAAATCAAAGTTTTTCTTGACCACTTTTGAGAAATTCTGTTATAAGGGAAGGTGAAGACAAAAGGTGGGTGGGGGAGGCTTCTCCCTCCAATTTGGGATAGAAATATTTTTTATACAACCATCAAACTGGAGAAATAAAGTTACATGATATATTCAGAACTGAAAAGAAAAACCCCTATATTAATTAATGGATACAGAGGTATTCATAGGAAGTCTCTTCAAAGATTCATTATGTCTTTTAAAGAGTATCAATCATGGTTCATAATTACGTTGATTTGATTTCTTACCTGTATCAGAAAGGTGGCTGGTCTTACATAGGAGATCTAACTTTCGGTTCCACACACATAGGTCATTCCCACCAGAGAGCCAAATATCTAGTCTCTGAAGAACAATTAAGCACTGAAAAATTCATTTGAAATATCAGTTTAGAATTTCAAGCATTCATTGGTGGTTTTTTTTTTTTTTTAATTTTTTTTTAACGTTTATTTGAGACAGAAAGAGACAGAGCATGAACGGGGGAGGGGCAGAGAGAGAGGGAGACACAGAATCAGAAACAGGCTCCAGGCTCCGAGCCATCAGCCCAGAGCCTGACGCGGGGCTCGAACTCACGGACCGCGAGATCGTGACCTGGCTGAAGTCGGACGCTTAACCGACTGAGCCACCCAGGCGCCCCTCATTGGTGGTTTTTAAATATGTCCACAAGTTCTGTGAAACCATTCTCTTTAAAAGGTGGAGTTTAAGTTTCCCACCCTTGAATGTGGACTCTACTAAGTGACTGGCCTCTAATGAAGAGACTATAGCAGAAGAGACGGTGTGTGACTTACAAGACTAAATCATAAATGACAAGGTGGCTTCCTCCTTGCTCTCTCGAATCACTCTAGGGCAAACACACAAGCAGCCACATGGAGAAAGATGCACATGCAAAAAAGTGAGACCCCTGGACAACAGCCAGCACTAACTTACCAATCATATGAGTCCCCTAAGAACCTCCAACCCCAGTCAAGCCTTCAGATGACAGCAACCTCATAATACACACTGAGCCAGAACTGCTAAGCTGCTCTTTATTCCTGACTACAAACACTGTAAGATAATATTTATTGCTTTAAGCAACTAAGTTTTGAGGTAATTTGTTACTTGGTAATAGATAACACACAAGGCTTAAACTTCCTTTAAAATAAAACTGAATATATGACCTTAGTTTTTATGTTAAATTAATACCTCCTAATTCATTTAGGAAAATGAGTATTTCAAGTCTATAGAAGTCCTTTACCTTTAACAGTACTTTAAAGTCCACACCTTTAATCATACTCCTCCCACTCAAGACTCTGATTGAATAAAAGGACAAGAGTGAGGGAGAAGAATAAACAAGAAAAGGAAAAGATTCTGATAGTCTTGTCCAACCTAAGTGTTGTCTTAGCTGGAACAAAAAGGGTTGAAAACTACTGGAACAAAACGGGTTGAAACAAAAAGGGTTGAAAATAAGGCAGTTTCTATTTTAAGAATCCCTACCCTAATTTCTGAATATTTAATGTATCATTATTTTGCTCACTTTGATTGCTGAATAATATTCCATTATGTGGATATAGCACATGTGTCCATTCTCAGCTGGTAGACATTTAGGATATTTCCACTTTTGGATTATTATGTACAGTGGTGCCATGAACATTCATCACGTACAAATTTTTGTGTGGACATACATTTTCATTTCTCTTGACAATGAAATAGGAATACCTAGGAGTGAGACTATTGGGCCAAATGATAACTCTTTAAGGCAGCTCTACCATTTTACAATTCCACCAGCAATGTGTGACGGTTCTATTGTCTCCACATCCTTATCAACACGTTACTGCCCTCTAGTGTAAGTGAAATAGTATTATATTATGGTTTTGACTTGCATTTCTCTAATAACTAATGATGTTGAGCTTTTTGCATGCTTATTGGCCATCTGTATATTTCTTTGGGTAAATGTCTTTCAAATTGTCTACTTTTAACTGGGTTGTCTTTTTATTGTTGAGGGGTTTAAGTTTATTTTGATTGATCACACATGTGCATGAGTGGGGGGGGGTGGTGGAGAGGGAGAGAGACAATCCCAAGTAGGCTCTATGCTGTCAACACAGAGCCTGATGCGGGGCTTGATCTCATGAACTGTGAGATCATGACCTGTGAGATCATGACCTGAGCTGAGACACAGTCGGACTCTTTAAACGATTGAGCCACTCCAGTGCCCCTTTACTGCTGTTTTAAGAGTTCTTTATATATTCAGGATACAAGTTCCTTATCAGATATATAATTTACAAGTATTTTCTCACACCCTATGTGTTTGGGTTGTCTTCTCACCTTCTTGATAGTGTCCTTAAAAGTATAAAGGCTTTTCATTTTGATGAAATCCAATTTATCACTTTTTTTCTTTTGTTACTGTATTTCTGGTGTCATATTCAAGATCCCTATCCCAAGATCACAAATACTTACTCCCATATTTGTTCCAAGAGTTTTATAGTTTTAGCTCTTAAATTTTGACCTTTGATCCATTTTGAATTTTTATATATGGCATGAAGTAGGGATCCAAATTCATTATTTTGTATAAGGATATCCAGTTGACCCAGAATTATTTGTTGAAGAGACTATTCTTGCTCTTTTTGAAAAGTCCTGGCATCCTGGTTGAAAATTAATTAACCACATAAGTGAGGTTTTATATCTGGACTCGGAAATGTATTCCATTCATCTGTATGTCTATCCTTATGCAGAACCACACCGTCTTGATTATTGAACTTTGTAGTAAATTGTGAAATTGGGAAGTTTAACTCTTGTACATTGGCTCTTTATTCTCAAAATTGTTTTAGCTATTTCTGGGGTCCTTTGCACTTCTATACAAATTTGAGGATCCTGGGGCACTGGCGTGGCTGGTTAAGCGTCCAACTCTTGATTTTGGCTCATGTCACAATCTCACTGTTTGTGGGTTCAAGTCCTGCATCAGATCTGTGCTGACAGCACACAGTCTGCTTGGGATTCTCTCTGCCCCTCCCCTGCTCACACTCTAAATTTCCTCTCTCCCTCTCTCAAGATAAATAAATAAACATTAAAAATAAAAAGAAATGCTTTGAATTTGAGGACTGGTTTGTCAATTCCTAGGTGCAGGGGTAAGGGTAGGGAGGGGAAGCTTGCTGGGATTTTGGTGGAGACTGTGTCCAATCTGCAGATAATTTTGGGTAGTGCTGCAATCTTAACAATATTCAACTTTATCCATGAATATGGAATGACTTTCATGTCTAGATTTTTAGTTTCTTTCAAAAACTGTTTGGTAGTTTTTAATGTACAACTCTCATGTTTCTTCTTTGTTTCTAAGTACTGTATTCTTTTGGATGCTCCTGTAAATTCATTTCATTTTCTTAACTGTTTTTTTTTTCATTTTTGGATGTTCATTTTTGGTGTAGAAGAATACAGTTAATTTTTGTATATTGATATCGTATACTGAAACCTTACTAAATCCATTTATTAGCTCCAATAGTTTGGTTATGAATTTAAGATTTAGTATATAGATCATGTCACTTGTGGATATAGTTTTATTTCTTCCTTTCCAATATGGATACCCATTATTTCTTTTTTATTGCCTATAACACTGAATACCATCCTTGTTTTATTCCTGATCTCAGGAGGAAAAGTATTCAGTCAGTCTTTCACCATTAATATGATGTTAGCTCCAGGGTTTTCATAAATTCCCTTTATTAGACTGAGGAAGTTCTCTATTCTTATTTTGTTGACTACTTTTACCATGAGAAGGTGCTGTCTATCAAATGCTTTCTGTGCACCGATTTAGATGATCGTATGTTTTTTGTCCTTTACTCTTACTGTAGTATGTTATAGTTACTGATTTTTCCGATGTTAAACTGGGATAAGTCTTATCTGGTCATAGTGCAGAATGTTTTTATATGTTGCTGATTTGGATTGCTAGTATTTTGTTAAGGATAATATACTTCTGCTACTTAATATCTTATCAGAATTTTCCAAACTTCTTATGAATTCTCTAAATACCACTTTTAGCATATGTATTGACCATAATTTAACTATTTTCCTGTAAGATATTTAGGATACTGCCAATCATACATTTATGAAATATATTTGCAATATACATTTCTGTTCCTAAATCTCTGCCCAAGTTTTTTTTTTTTTTTTTCCTTTAAAGAGTTTTCTGTAAGTAGAGTCTCTGGGTCAATTCATGTAATCATTTAAAATTTTCATTAATAATGCCAAACTTTCTGCTAGGAATATCATCAATTTAATAAAAATGCTAATTTCACCACTTCCTCGCTAATACAAACCCTTATAAAAACTACTAGCTCAAAAAATAAATAATAGCATTTCTTATATTTATTAGGGATCTGAATTTCTTTGATAAATTATTTGTTAAAGAATTGAACCACTGAAATGAAGTGAGTGAAATGATACTTTTAAACAATCTCTTACGAGAAACATGATCACAGCAGGAGTATATACAACTATCTAGCTGACTAACATTATAGTAAAACCTCTTTAAAAAATAAATAAGATACTTTTTCATGATCAGTTCCTATAAACAGTTCATGAAACAGTTCACCCAAAGAATTTGTCCAAAATATACCAAAATTTTCTCCAGTTTTCCTGTTCCCTATTCTTTCAATTCATGTATTTTCACTTGAAACCTAATAGCCTCAACTAGCAAAAATATTTGTAACGTATTTTAAAGAAGCATCTTTTCAGATCACATAAAACAGAAATTTTCATCAAATCAATATTTTAATAACTCCCTCAAAGACAATCCATTGCTAAATTGGATACAAGCATTTCTGGGCACTTTCTTCCCCCAGAAACGCTACTAAATTGATAATGAAGAATAGCATAGTAGCATGAGATGGCTACCAGAGATGCTGCCTTTTAGGAAAAAAATCAAATACTTTGAACACTGAGACACAACAATTCTTTTTACATTAAAAAAAAAAAGTGTAAGCTCAAATAAAAAGACAAGGTATCTTTAAAACAAATAAGGTGAGACACCTGGGTGGCTCACTTGGTTAAGCATCCAACTTTTGATTTCAGCTCCGGTCCTGGTCTCATGAGTTAATGAGTTCAAGCCCCCTATCAGGCTCTGCACTGACAGTGTGGAACCTGCTTGGGATTCTCTCTCCCCAACTCTCTCTGCCCCTCCCTGCTCTCTCTTTCAAAATAAATAAATAAGAACTTTTAAAAAATAAAACAAGGAAACATCTCATTTTGGAAGACCCTTTCCACCACATTTGCTGACATTATTGAAAAACAGACACACTCTCTAAGAAGACCTAAGAATTTCTTCTGTAGGAATCCAAGTAACCAAGTCTTCTCCAAATTTGTTTCTCCAACATGTGGCAGAGTTCCTATCATGTAATAAGCTCCAATTTGTTTGTAAAATCAGTGAACCTAATAGTAACAGCCAATTAGCCATATGACAGTTCTTTGGAATTAAGTAATTGATAATGTCTTATCTTCAGGACCTTATAAAAGGCAGAGAATGAAGGGCAAATAAATCCATGTTTTTAGTTCAAAGTGTAAAGAAAACAGACTACCTACTTCTATAGTCATTCTACAACTAGTATGTCTTCCTAGAATTACCTACAAAAACATACTAGGTACTAACCTTTTCCTTATCTTGCTATATATTCACCCCTTGATCTAGTTCCAAATTCAAACATTCCAACATTTTATATGCTCCCTCAAAATCTAGTATTCCAAGAATCAAATGACTATAAGTATGTATAGAAGAAATAATTCTTAAAACCTACAAAAAGTAACTTCATCTACTTATTGAAGATTTTAATAATTCTTAAAACCTACAAAAGTAACTTCATCTACTTATTGAAGATTTTTGCTGAGAAAAAAAGATAATTACCATTAAATATCAGCATAAGATTTTACCTTTACAGTAGACTGGAAGCATGATACTTTCTGAACTTGTCTGCCAGTATCACAATCCCATACCTAAACTTATGTTAAGAAATAATTTCTAAGTAAAACATTAAAATCTAAATTAAGAGATAAGTTTTCTAATAATTAAATCACAAATGTTACACTCTTAGTTAAAAAAAAACTTTAAATAAAGTATATTTACCATCTATACTGTTACTAAAATTAATTCATATAATGAATTATCAACTCAGCATATCAAGCTTATAATCTAAAATATGTTTGAGGTAAATTTTACTACCAAACTATCAGAAAATGTCAAGGAATGAATGATCTGAATACTCAATATTTATAGGCATTAAATATTCCAAGTGTTTTCTCCAAAATAGTCCACCATGATTTAATAAACACTCAACATAAAGTATTTACACTAAAAACAACCAGTTCCATTAATTCCTACTGAAAGCTCCTTCTACATGCATGGCACGTTTACTACTATTATACTGATTAACAAAAGCCAGTAACAGTGTATTACTTGTACACATTCTTAAAATAATTAGAGGACCTTCTATGAGTGTCCAAGGTTAGTTTGACTTAAGGAGTATAACCATTTTCAAATTTTTTATCCCACTTCCTATGGTAACATATACATTCTACACCATGTCTGAGCACACGTTTACATATAGACATTCATGTATACACACACACACACACACATATACATACACACATATGTGTACGGATAGACTGTTAAGACTATTACCTGACAAAAATTAAAAATTTACCTTCAGCATTTAATTAATGAAGTTTGTTAACAGTGGAGACTCAAGCAGCCTGGAACTGGATTTTTAACAATAAAATTCATTATGTGAAGCAAATGACTCTATACCATTATTTACAAGTAAAGTTCATGCTGATACTGTCTAAGCTACTCATTCCTGTACTATAATAATTCAGTAAGTGCCTCTAAATATTATTATAGTAGCTTAGGAATGGTCTAATAAAAACAAAGTATTTTAGGGGTGCCTGGGCAGCTCAGTTGGTTAAGCCTCCAACTTCAGCTTAGGTCATGATTTACAGTCTGTGAGTTCAAGGCCCGCACTGGGCTCTGTGCTGACAGCTCAGAGCCTGGAGCCTGCTTCGGAGTCTGTGTCTCCCTCTCCCTCTGCCCCCTCCCCCACTCATGCTCTGTCTCTCTCTCTCTCTCAAAAATAAACAAACATGAAAAAAATTTTTTAAACAAAGTATTTTAAATTCTATTTTTGGAGATTATACTGATACTAAAAGCAAAAGTTTTGTGCCTAAACTAATATTTGCCTCAATAGAACAGTATTAATAAAGTTACACTGACCTAAACATACATAATAATACTGTTTATGCAATATTGTCATCACCACAGAATATAGTTTACCACATGTAAATCGTACCTGGAAGTTTTTTCACCTACTGACAATGTGTCTAGAAATCACTTGAGTGAATGAGCTTATTTATTGTGTGTCAAAAAGTTTGTCCTGGTTGTATAGAAGCCCAGGAAACATCTACTCCTTTGGACTTACTCCAAAACTTACTTCACTAATGCTTGAAACTATTTAAAACAGAACTCTCAGATAAGCACAGATGATTTAAAGCAAATCTTTGATACCTTTTTAAAAAAATAAGTAAAGATTAGTTTCCATAAGTAACTGGCCATTAAGGCTTTCTTAAATCTAATTCCTCATACAAATATTAAAGGCTGAATTTTAAGGAATGTTTAAGGAAAATCTTTTATAAAGGCAGTATTATACAATGGTTGAGAGTTCTGACTCTGCAGTCAGACTGCTTGCTTGCTGCCCTATAATGGCTGTGTGACCTAGGGGCAAGTTACTTAATTACTCTTTCTGTGCCTCTTTTCTTATCTGTAAATGAGAAAATACTTACTGTAAGAATTAAATGGGCTAATGTATGTAATAGGTAATATATGTAAAAATGTGTAATATATGTTAAACAGAACAATGCCTAGCACACATAAGCACTCTACAAAACATTACTGCTGTTATACCTTAAATTTTTACCTAAAAGTATGGAGGGAAGATAATTTACTCTTTTAAAACTGCTTTTAAACACTAAATATTAATATTAACCACTAAGGAGATGGCAATTCACTTTTCTGCCAGACTCAGATGCTCAAAGAGTTCTTACGGGTTGGGGCCATTACATTTCTTTTGCTGTACAATATGGTATAGAGGAAAATGTGAATTATTCCCCAGTCCAACTCTTCTTTGTTTCTCTAAATTGAAAAGCAAATGGAGATAAGTACTTTTAAGCCTAAATTCTCCCAATTTCTCCATTTTATATAACTTGATATAATAGTAACTCTGGAAAGAACCTTAGTCATGCGGTTTCCATCAATAATAAGCCTTTAACCTATATCCAGTCTAATACTTTCAGTTGCTTAATACTTTTAAGAAGTGTATTATGAAGGCTAAAGCAAAATCATTTTTTGCTCAAATTAATGTACAGACAAGCCCCAAAAGGCTAAAACTAATAATGTATGTACTGGTCCATTGGGTCACTATAGGTATTTTACTCTCTTCCAGATTTAAGGATACAATAACTGTTCTATCAGCAGAGGCTGTCAAGATCAGTTGAGTCTTTTCTTCACAAACTTCCAAGGAAGGAAATGTAATAATGGCTGTTATCTTCTGAGTGTGCCCATTAAGTTCCAGAAGTTTTTCTCCTGTCTGAAACACCAATAAAAATTTTAATAGGCTCATATTATATTCATAACTTAAATAATCTTAAATGACAATGTTAAGAAAAATTGCCATATACAAAATACATAATTCCATTTTTAATTACTTAGATGTTATACTTTAACCTTAAGCAATCAAATAGAATCTAAACAGGTACTGGAAGAGTAGCCATAAATAATCTTAATTATTTGCTAATAGAAAATACTAAATTCTAGCATATTTTATATGAAAATTTAAAAGAATATTTTCCTATATGGTTTTTTAAACCTGTGTAAATCAAGTATAAAAATATCAGTAAATAATCAGTAGGAAAAAATAGGGAGTCTGCATTATCCTTAAGTATTTGTTATCTAAGTCTCCACAGTTAAAATGTTGAAGGAAATAAAAGCATGACAACACAATATATACACTATATACATCCAATAATATATCAACTGTTCATAAAGTCAGCCTCCACTCCATCTCTAACACCAACAGCTATTCTTACCCATCCAATGTCTTCATCTATCAGTATCTCACTGATTTTTCCCAAGTAGTAAACATATAAAAATCCTAAGTAAATACAACAAACTGCCAATCATCCCAAGGTTGCAGTATTTCATGAATGTGGTGAACATAATGGTAAATAATTGCTTTAATCATGGGCAAAACCATTGAAAAATAAGGATCTGACAGAGTCAGACCAGATACCAATCCAAATTAACAGTGAGAAGATAAATGCTTCAAAAGGGAATAATTTGAGCATCAAAGGATCAGGAAGAGAGGTCCTGGAAAAATGTGATGAAGCTTAAATATTTGTCACAACAAAAATTAGTCTTTTATTATATTACTATTAAAGTCAAACATGAGACTATTATATTATCAATTTTGAAATAAAAATTGTATCTCTCACAAAAATCAACACTTGATTCATTTTCAGAATCAGTGCATAGTTGTTGATAAGTTTTGTTGAATAAGATTAAAACTTTTGTTTTTGTAATTTGGCATTTGTTTCTCAGGAAAAAAATCTTAATTCGAAACCTTTCTCTATTATGAAATATTGATCCCCATTTTAAACGGATTCATCTTAAGCAGCCTTTTTAAACTATCAATTAGTCGCATTATACTGCTATGCAGGTACATACCTAGATAGTGTTTATGAATGCATCCTCAACTATATAGTCAAATCTTTAAGTTTTGTTTTTTTATTTTGTTTTTTTACATTAAAGAGAGAGAGAAGGAGGGAGGGAGGGGCAGAGAGAGACGGAGAGAGAGAATCTC
This sequence comes from Felis catus, assembly GCF_018350175.1. Lineage (NCBI taxonomy): Eukaryota > Metazoa > Chordata > Mammalia > Carnivora > Felidae > Felis > Felis catus. The sequence goes on from NC_058368.1 coordinate 141,384,787, forward strand.
AAAGAGGCTCCACACTGTCAGCACAGAGCCCAACACGGGGCTCCATCTCACCAACCATGAGATCATGACCTGAGCCGAAATCAAGAGTCAAACGCTTAACTGACTGAGCCACCCAGACACCCCTACAGTCATGTCTTTATTACACAATCCACATAGAATTTTTAATACACACCTGGGCATTCCACACAACTACAATTCCATCATCACCAGCAGATGCAAACCTGGGTAGAGAAAAAAAGTGAAAAAAAAATCTCTGGTGACATTTATTTGCTAAAATAACTTACAAATATCAGAATTTATTAATGGTATTTTAACTTACTAATATTAATTCAGGTTAGGTTAAACCACTTCAACAAATACTTAAGGAATATCTTCTGGGTTTTAGGCCAGGTACAAAGATAAATAAAACTGAAGATGCAAAGATAAATAAAACCAGAGTTACAATGAATCAGCAGCTAGAACTGTAAGAATAAGGGAGGCCTATAATCTTTCAAGTCCTTCCTGGCTTGAATTATGATTAAACTCTGACTTAAGTGATAGGAAACTAAGCTGAGGAAGAGCTTCACTTGATGGGAAGTGATATTCCAAGAATGGAACAAAGGAATCACTTTCTCAGGTAAGTTCATTATTTCTATTATTTTCTCTGCAAAGATGTTTTAATTAGTTTCCTATTTAAAGCAAAGATCTCTCCTTTATTCCTCTTGGCTCTTGGTCTTTCCATGTAAATACCATGTTTTTACTTTGGAAGCTTTGAGGTTTTTTGAAGGTTTTTATTTTGTTTTTTAGTGAAAATGCTTGAAATGCAAAGAAGTAAAGGAAAGTTTGCTTGCTGGCATGAAAAAAAGAGCTGTGATGAACCCGGTTATAGCTTCTTTCTCCTCTTTACTTCCCATTCACTATATATAAAGGAACAATTATCTATACTTTGTAGAGTAGAAGTTATCCATGATAAAAACACTGTCAAGAAAAGTAATTTGTTATACAGGATTACTCACCATAGTGACTCCATTATAATAAAATCAAGAAAGCACTGTTCTCAAGCAATGTCCCAACACAACGGTTTACAGCAATCACACTGTAAGCATGTCAAGTAATTTGTTATTAATAATGTAAGTTTGTAAATGATTCTTTAATAAATCAAAATTGATCCAAAGTGGTTCCCATAATATCATTTTCATTCACTTGAATTCAAGGTTTGCTTTCTGAATACGAGAGAGAGAAGTGGTATTATAGAAAGCCAGCTAAGAACTGTGTATAACTGGCCCCTTACAGTTAACAACCATTAATAAATGATAATCCATTAGCAGCTATGGCATTTAGAAAACATGTTCTTCCTTGCAAAACTGTTAGTGTGTTTCATAAAATCTGGGTATGCCTTGAACGTCTTCATCGAAGTAAACATCGTTAGGCACAGATGTCTATTGTTGGTGAACTGACACACTACGACACAATAATCATTTTGTTCCTGAGATTATCTGTTCCAATGAATTTTACCACTATATGAGATCCATAAAATTTCACTACTTCAGTCATATAACAATTTCCTTAACATTCCAAACTGAGCTTCAAGTTCGAAATTCTCATACTTTCAAATCCCATAAGTAACTGCTGTCTTCACTGGCTCTGACAATTCCCACACTCAGCACTCATTTCAAAATCCTTCAATTACATTTCCTACTACAGGAGCTAAGAGATTATTCAGGAATTGGGAAATTGGTCAAATACATTCTTACCAAAGTCTATTAATAATTTTTTTAATATAGAACTACGTTATCTTTTTAACAGAAAGGACCTTCAAAACTTCCTAGGTAACTAGTGAGAAATCACCTGCAGAGTTATTTTTAAATCCATGCCTAACATTTATTCTTATTTCAAAACGAAATATAGAAAAGATCTGGAGACTTAAAAGAAAACAAAACAATCATTTTTAAATTAAAAATACAATTTCTTATTTAATAACATACATTTTTCTGAATCAGAATAGTAAACAATGCCTGAGTACCAAAAATAGTTGCTGGACGTCAATCTTTAATAGCTTATGTTTCTAGGCCTATTGATTTCTTTTTATTTGTATAGTGATGGTGGGGAGGCAGGACTCAAGGTCTTGAGTTTTCTTTGGTATAAAACATCAATTTCTATTGATTCTTGAAACTCTTATAATTGCTTTTCTCCTTTCTAGAAGACTGCAGGTTTAAAATACATACTTTTTCTAACCCTGATTTTTAACTTCTCATTATTGTTTTATCGTGTCTGAATCTCATGAGTTCACAATGAGAGATGATTGAACGGTTGAGAGTTTAGAAATGATAGAGCATTTCACCTCAAACTTTAATTCAATCAGTAGTGAACAAAAGTTAAATCTAAACAATGCTCAATAGTAATGCATGAAATCACAGCCAATTTTTTTATTGCTCAGAGGTCAATTACCTAGTTGGTGGATTACTCAGGCCTTTCAATTTTCTTATATATTCATTGCTGCCTTTTTCTTTTTTCTTTTTTTTGGTGCCATTTCAGTATTTATTATTACCTCCTCTAAAGAGAAAACATGAAGCTTAAAAATACACATCAATATCACTTTGCTACATATTAGTATCTCCCATAAAATAACAAAGGGTTGGGAGATCATTCACAAATTATAATTAGCCATGCTATTAGGATGGATAATTGAAAACTAGCTACACTTCATCAGTTTATCTTAAAGTAAATCAGTTTATCCTAATCAGTCAAGTACATACTTCAGCCATCTGCAAATCAAAAATGAAAATTCAACCCAAGAATTCCTAATAGTAAGATACATTATAATTGGTAAACAGAAATAATCAACTATAAAAAAGGACTAATTAAAATGCCAATAAGGTTTAAATTATTCAATAGAAGGAAGAATTATAGCTATATTGCATTAAAATTATAATAATAATTTTTAAAACATTCTAAATTAGTAGAATCCAAAGATTCACATCTGAAGATAAGGTTTTAAGAGAAATGCTTCTTTACTGATGGCACAAAATGTATTTAGTGAGATTCATGCTAGGTGACGAAAATATCAAGATCAATTACATGTGGTTCTTGTTTCAAGATCTTAAAATTCAGCGATTGTTTAGGAATGTGCTGTATTTCATCAAATCTAAGATAAATTATAAGACATTCTATTATTTTATGGATTATTAAGATAAAAATACTGCCAATTATAACTGAAAGTCACCATCAGATATATACTGTTTCCAAATTTCAGAGGTTAAAATAGGAAAAAATAGTCTTCTTAGAATCAATATAATAATTGCCATATTTATTAATGTTTATAATGTGGCACTTTCTAGTCCAACAAAACTCTGATTATCTCCAGCAGGTTTAAAGCACTAAAGAAATGTTTTTTCAATGAATGAGCAAACATTTAAGTGTTGCAAGGGCTCTGTAAAATAGATAATCATTCAGTTTATTAACGCAACCTCACTTTTTTTCTTTTATCATTGTTAATATATCTACTGTCACAACAAAAAGTAAAATTAAAAAAATTTAAAATCCAGCATCCCACTCCACACATGGAATTCCTTTTATTTTTTTCAAGTTCCTGTCCCATATTTATGTATAATCTTCAACATGAAATCACATCTTTAAAAAAACTCAGACTATACAGTTAAATGACTAAGCAAAAAACTATATGCATGAAAAGAAGTTTAACAAGGTGAAGCATGATTTAAAGAAGACCTATAAAAAAACTTTTAGAATGTCCCATCTTTTCCTCCCCTAATCATGAGAACTAAATTTACCATAAGAGTTGATGATTCACTCATTCATTCAAGAAATATTTATTAAACACTATATATTAAGCATTAAATATAATTATATTTGATATTAAATATTTGATATTGAAAATAAAGATTAAAAGGATAGTTCTTACCCTTGAAGAACTCAGTCTACATTACTAAGTAATGCTACAGGGTCCACATCATGAATCCATTGAGAATTCTCATTTATACTCAATTTAATTTATAGAAATCATTCCTTTTAAAGGAAGGTGTTTAACCTTCCCTTTGAACATCTTAGAGAAAGTGCTCTCATTCTTGCCAACTGTGAACTGAAATGTACAGCAAAGCTTCACAAAGATTTGTATAAAATATTTTCACAAGAATTCCTATGTCTATTACCTAAGTGCTTATTTAATAGTTCTTATTCATTTGAATATATTTCAATTAAGTCAAAGGTGGCTACAGATACCAATATAACCTTAGAGGATATAAGGAAAAGTACAGTCCATAAACCTGCACATAAACTTTCCTGTATTCAATATCTACATAATCATAAAGCACTTGAAAAATAAAAACAGAACATTATTATGGCAATACAGAAAATACCTATAGTTAACTAACTTCCCACATAATCCACATATGTAATACATGATGCAACTAAAGTAGTATACATTTTTTTATAATAAAATAGAGTTGAAAAATGGTACTACAATACCAAAACCAAACACAACTGAAAATATACAAAAATTTCATTTAAAATAGATTTTTACTGGGGGTGCCTGGGTGGCTCAGTCGGTTGAGTGACCAACTTCGGCTCAGGTCACGATCTCACAGTTTGTAAGTTCGAGCCCCACATTGGGCTCTATGCTAACAGCTCTGAGCCTGGAGCCTGCTTCGGATTCTCTGTCTCCCTCTCTCTCTGCCCCTCCCCACCTCATGCTCTGTCTCTGTCTCAGAAATAAACATACACACATACATACATATACATACATAAATAAAATAGATTTTTACTGGGGCTCCTGGGTGGCTCAGTCATTTAAGCGTCTGACTCTGGGTTTTGGCTCAGGTCATGATCTCACTGTTTGTGAGAGTTCGAGTCCCTCGGGCTCTGCGCTGACAGTGAATCTGCTTCAGATTCTGTTACTCCCCCTCTGCCCCTCCTCTGGTTGTGCTCTCTCTCAAAAAAAATAAACTTAAAAAAATAAAAACCGAAATAGATTTTTATTTATCTTTTTGCTAGAACTACTTGAAGAAAATAAAAGAAGTATGTAGAGACTTGTAGAGAAATAAAAGAGAACTTGAAAGCATTTTCATGACCCAGAGACACTGATGTCATTGATCCTTTCTTTAGATTTACTTGAACATGATTTTTTTTTTTTCCTTAAGAAAAATGCATACATCAGGGCACCTGGGTGGCTCAGTCGGTTAAGTGTCCAACTTTGGCTCAGCTCATGGTCTCACAGTTCGTGGGTTAGAGTCCCGTGTCAGGCTCTGTGCTGACAGCTCAAAGCCTGGAGCCTGCTCAGGATTCTGTGTCTCCCGCTCTCTCTGCCTCTCCTTCGCTTGCACTCTGCCTCTCTTTCTCCAAAATAAACATTAAAAAAAATGCATACAACTACATAACTCTAATATGTCAATGTCTGACATCCCTCTTTAGTTCACATACATTGAAGGTATTGGAAGATTCCATAGTTTTCATGGTCATTAGGAAGGTAAACCCTTTGTAAATTCTCCCCTCCACCAAATCACAAACAAGAAGCTAAACTACGCATCAAAGTTTTCAAGTACTAGAAAACCAAAACTCCCTGTGATTTCTATTAAAGGGAATCTCTAGAGGTACCTGGGTGGCTCAGTTGGTTAAACGTCTGACTTCAGCTCAGGTCATGATTTAACAATTGGCAGGCCCGAGCCCTGTGTTGGGCTCTGTGCTGATAGCTCAGAACCTGGAGCCTGCTTTAGATTCTGTCTCCCTCTCTCTCTGCCCCTCCTCCCTCATGCTGTGTCTGTCTCAAAAATAAATAAAAATGTTAAGAAAAATTTTTTTAATAAAGGGAAGCTCTATTCACCTGAGCTCAAGTTTCTGTGAAAGAATTTCTAACTACTAAAGAAACATCTTGGCCTCTGTGCCCCACCAGTTAAATTAGCGTGTGAGAATGAACTGAGCATGCTCAGTTCAAATCCTTCAGGGCTTTCTCTGAGGATATGTTTATACAGAGAGGGAACATTCTGGTTTGCTCTTGTTTTTGAGGTAAGCTTACATCTGAGTGGGAGGCCTGCAGATGTCCAGGTGTACCAATGATTTGAGTGATATGTCTACCCACCTCAGGATGAAGTATGAGAAATCCCACAGCAGTTGTATATCAAAGCCAACATCCTTTAATCCAGCTTTTTGCCAGTTATTACTTAATATGTTCAGGTCCATCTATGTGATTCCTGCATCCAATATCTAAGAAAAAGTTTTCTTGTTTTTTCATCTTTAAGTTTTATTTATTTTGAGAGAGATAGAGGAAGAAAGATGAAAGTGAGGAGGGGAGGGACATAGAGAGAAGGAGAGAGAGAATCCCAAGCAGTCTCCATGCTCAGCACAGAGCTGATGCAGGGCTAGATCACATGACTGTGAGATCATGACCTGATCTGTAATCAAAAGTCAGATGCTTAACCAACTGAACCACTCAGGTGCCCCTTTAAGAAAAAGTTTTATACTCAAACAAAAATACCTTTCAAATTGGCATTTTTATTTCCTCTATATCAAATATATATCATTTTTCAATTTTTCATTATGGATAATTTAAATGTATATAAAAGTGCAAACAGTATGACAAAAATCATCATCATCAGTTACTCATCATCAGTTACTCATCATCTCTCTTCAATTATCAACTCATGATCAATATTGTTTCATCCGTACCACACCCAATCCCCCCTCTGCAGATTATTTTGAAGCAAATCCAATTAGCTGTATTTCATCAGTAAATATTTAAGTGTGTATCTTTTAGGAATCCTTTACATCAAAGTTACCATTTAATTTCTTAATGTCACCACATACTCAGTGATCATATTTCCCGATCTCATGATTTTTTTAAATTTTATTAGAAGGAGGATCTAAATAAAGTTCATAATTGGAGTAATTGATATAGCTCTAAAGTCTTTTGTTCTATTTATTCTTCATATTTTTCTCCTTGCAGTTTGTATACTCCAACAGGAAATGTAATTTCTCATAGTCTTTTCCTTGTGTGCATGTAAGGTTAACAGCCATCGGTAAACTCTCTAAATTTATTAGAAGTTGCAAAATTACAATATTCCAATTCCACAATTTTTCCTAGCCTGAATTCTTCTATAAAAAGAAATTTCCTCCCATCAATTATTATTGATCCCAGATACAGTCTGTATAGGAAAGGCAATATAGATCTTGCAGATACCCCTTCAGGAGAAGCTGCCCAGCTCTCAGAAAGGTGATTACCAGCCTCCACCTGTTGACTTCAGGGTCCATTTCAGTTTTGAAGCCAAAGTCATACTACCTCAGTTGGCTTCCAGGTAATGGAACTTAAGCAAGGTGGTGGAAGCCAGAAGCATGTTCCTGGATGACCCTCAGCTAATGACTAAGCAAGGCAGGGTTAAAAGTTCCAGTTACTTCTATCCAACATAGAATTCCCCTAAAGGGCATTCTTTCCTCCAGAGCTCTCCATGGGGCCTATAGAGACTTTGTCAAATCTAGACCATCGTCTGAGACAGCTCCCCTTGTCCAATCCTGCTTCTTTCTCTGTCCCTTCACTGGTGTTTCTAATAAACCATTTGCATATTTAATTCCATTTTGTTATCTGCTTTGCAGGGAACTCAGGGATTAAGAGGGTCTAAATCACCTTGACTATTGATTTCTATTCTCTAAATATAAGGAAGATATTCTTAGCTTAAGAATATTTTCTTAAAGATATAGCATACTGTTAGTGAATTATCAAACTGTACTGAGTTGACTTAGTTTCTTGTAAATGTACAGCTTCACCAGCTATCCTAAGGGCACATTTTGTTCTCCAGTCTGGCATTTCATGGGTCACCTGATTCTTTTCCAGTCATGATCACCATCCTACATAACCTTGTCTGTTTCCTGGAGGAGCAAGGAATGGTCAAATGAGCAACAGAAAAAACTATTCTTAAAATGTGTTATGAACTCAGTTTAGTTTAATGTGTCAAATGCTAGAGTATTACATGCAATTTTAGCACAGTCCATTATTTGGAAGACTCTTGCTGAGGCTTAGCCTTCTTTAGTGATCTCCCAATCAATATGACCCTCACTTCATGTTCAAAAAACACTAAAGAAGAAAAGAAAAGGCAGCTGTCTGTTAGGTTATACAGGATTTATTTGGTATCTTCAAAAACCAATCTGTGAAAATTTTCCACTCACTGATTTTAGCTGAGCCACCAAGAAAACAAGAAAATCCTTCTGCAAAATTCTCAATAAAATGATATTATCTAAAGACCTGAAGCGTGAAACCAGGATTACAACAGCTGACCAAAAAACCAGAATGTAAGGTCCATAAAAATTAAATAAAAAACATAAAATATAATATGTATTTATTTTAAAACTGAAAAGTATTTCTGTAACTTGACAATGCAAAAATAATATACATCTGGAATAAAGATAATTCTAAATTATCTAAACTACAAAATTGAGAATGAAAATGCTGTGCTCTTAATTCCATTTAAATAAATACTTATACAGTTTGTATATTTCTCATATCTTTCTTACCAGTAGTGACCATTTAGTTTTTTTCTTTCAGTGAAGAATTCCGTTTTTTAAAGCAAAACACAGATTGAAAGTTCTATAGGTCTTTGACTGACAGAAAAACTTCCTAACTGGATGTAAATTTTGGCATAGTAATAACTTGAATACAAATAATTAAATGTGACTCATGTAGTAATATCTTCACTTTATTGCAAAAGCCAAAATGTAAGTTTTGCATCCGTTTTTAGACATTTAGATTCACTGTGGTGGGCAGCAAACATGGCCACAAGTTATTCTCCCTTTGTCTAGCACCACTTACAATAGGACTTAGTTGCTTCTCCCCTCAAAAGGTAGAGTTTATTTACCAACATAGTGAATTTGGCCAGCTCCTGACTTGCTTTGGCAAACAATACAGCAGCAAACACCACAAAGATGTGAGAAGAGCTTACAACAGAGCTTTCCCTTTTGTTCTTATGAGAACTCCATGATCACTACGTGCACAAGCACTTGAGCCATCTTATGAAGAGCGATCCCAGTCATCCCAGCTGAGTCCAATGTGAATCACCCAGCCCAGCCCATTTACCTGTTGACCAGAGATGCATAGGTTAGGTTTACTACCTAACCAAGATCAGCTGATCTTGGCACAGATGGAAAACACCCACCCAGCTGAACCTAGCCTAATAATTGGTGAGCTAAGTAAACAGCAGGTTGTATTAAACCACTAAGTTTGGGGTGGTATTTAAAAGAGCAATATATAACTTGATACACTTATCTATAACTTTCTACTGTTAACAGAACATTTACTACATCATTAAACAACTTATTTATACAGGAACATCACTGTGGGGAAAATGTAATCAGATACTAGCATTTTCACAATGATCATTATTCTAGGTGATGGCCTTTTCTGCAGATTCTTACTCTATGTAATAAAAGCCAAGAGGACATTTCAGAGGACAGGTAGTAACGAACATGGAATCTTAACAGTTAATCTATATAAAAATTTAAAGATCACATCCTGAAAGTACACTGTATATTTTTATTTAATTTTCTTACACAACATGATCTGAGGATTCCTTAAGACCCAAATATTAGTGATTATAGTCTAAGAAACTACAGTAAAACTTTGGTTTGTGAACATAATTCGTTCCAGGAACATGCTTGTAATCCAAAGCACTTGTATATTAAAGCAAATTTCAAGAACCATTGGCTCACTTGTGATCATGCAATGTTTGGAGTCACACACTACTCATACTGCAAGACACTACTCATTTATCAAGTTAAAATTTATTAGAAATATTTGCTCATCTTGTGGCACATTTGCAGAACAAGTTACTCACAATCCAAGGTTTTACTGTATTTGGGTTTTTTTAAAACCTGCTTAGCAACTTACTATGGTAAAACATGTAAGGAACTTTAGCTGTCCAGGGGCAGAGTGGCTCAGTGGCTCAGTAGGTTAAGCATCTGACTCTTGGCTTCGGCTCAGGTCGGAATCTCATGGTTCTCGAGTTAAAGCCCGGAATCAGGCTCTGCACTGACAGTGCGGAGCCTGCTTGGGATTCTTTCTCTGTCCTTTCCCTGCTCCTGCTCTCTTTCTCTCTCTCAAAATAAATAAGTAAACTTTAAAAAAAAAAAAAAAATTTAGCGGTCCAAACATCCCATGTTTCCAGCGATGCTTAGCTTCAAAAATCTGACTGGCTGGCTGACTAAAAAATCAGAGTGTCTCTTAGAACATATGAGCAATGAACACTACCAAAGGGCTGAAGATTCTTATATTATGGTTTACATGTTATGATTTGTCTGGGTCATATCACAACAAAACAGTGTTGGAAGGCTAGTAATATATATGAGGTCAATCTTTTCAAGCAAAAGTTGAGGAACATAGTGTTGTACAATAATGTGTCAGGATTTTGTCCCTGGTTTCTAGAAGGCAGCTGGGCTCCTCAGAACTCACCTGTGTTTATGCTAATGAGATGATTTAGGGTGGGCTCCCTACACAATTAAGGATAGGGGCTGGCCATGTGGGAAATATGAACCATGTAATTAAAGGTTTGGTGCTGTGAGCCCTGGGATATCAGCCTGACCCTCCAACCTGAGGCTGAAGTATGGGCAAAGGGCAGGGAGAGAAGGGCTGGAAATTGAGTTCAGTCAGGTGACAAATGACTCAATCATTCCTATGTAATGAACCCCAAGAAAACTAAGGATAATAAAAACTCTGGATACTCAGAACTTAAGTGAGCTTCCTTGTTGGTAATACATACTGATGTGCTGAAAGGGTGACATGTCCTGAGGACAGAGAAGCTTTGGATCTGAGATCTTTCTAGACCTATGCATCCATGTATTCAGCTGGTCCTGACTGGCATTCTTTATCATAAAACTGCAATTTTAAGAACAGCGCTTTCCTGAGTTCTGTTAGTCTTTCTAGTAAGTATCGCACCTGAGCCGGTAGTGGAAATTTGTAGCCAGTTGGTCAGAAGTGTGAGTGGCCTGGGACCCCTAGAGATTACAACTGGCGACTGATGTGCAGAGAGTGCTGTGCAGGACTGTGTCCCTAGCCTGTAAAATTTAATCTAACTCCAGGTAGTGTCATACTTGAACTGCACATGGGAAAAGCAATACCAAAGACATTAAAGGAAAAAAAAAAAGAGAGAAGACAAGGCTAATAGACATGAGAAGTGATGGTCAGAATTAGGAATAATCACAACAGCAGTCACCCATGGAGTCAAAAATGGAAAAAAAAAAAAGTATCAAAGGTAAAAGAGAAGATTAGAGATGATAGCAGAAAAATTGATAGGAACAACAGACGGGGGTTAGGGAGTTAGGATGGCATGAAACATGCACACTTAATATTATCTGTGGGGTCATATTCATTCATTTAACAACTATTAATCACCTGCTATATGTAAGGCACTGTCTCAGGTACTAAGGATACTGTGGTGAATAAGAAAAACATGCCTCCGATGAAGTTTAGATTCTAGTGAAGACAAATATTAAGTAGTTACACAACTACTTAGTTACCTCTAAGTTACTAATTAGTTACCTCTAATTGTTATTGTGCTACATATTACAAAGGATAACCTTTAGTTGACTAAGGGCTTAATAAACAGATACATACATCAGAAATGAGCTAAATCTATAATCCTAAGACCTACATACTTCATCTCTATTTGCAGTTAAACACAGTATTATCTCAGTTGACAAGAAAGTAAATAATGAACATTTTAAAAGGATTTCCTCATTAACATAAGATTCAGATTAAATATTTACTTTCTACTAAAAATAGCACATTCCTGGTAGGTACTTGATAGTTAAACATTTCCCATATTTGTTTCTCAAATTTAGGTTCACCTTAACAAAACTCGTGTAAAATTTGTTTACAAGCAAATTTTAAAGTCATACACTTCTTCTAAACTAACAAAAAATTTTCCTGAGCCATAAAAAACAAAAGAAACTTCAAATAAAAATAACCATCAAATCACCAAATATGACATGATGACTTCCGGGCAAAAAATGACTTCAGACGCATATTTCATTAAGATGCAGATGTCAATTTCGAGTAAATAGTTGAAATTTTTAGATAAGATGATCAGATTTGAAATTTTTAGAAAAGATGTATTAATTATGAAGCTGTTTTCAAATATACAATTCCCTAAAAGCTCTTTCCAAACAGTAGGCAACTGGACAACCAGAGCTTCTTACCTGTATTCATCTAACTGTACCAGAAACCGTACAATATCATGATGAGCTTTCAGTACAAGCAGTTCAGTGTAGGGATTCTGGGTTTGTTCTTCACCTATTGTCTGTAAGGGAGATTTCTTGTATTGGATAAAAAGAAAACAAAAACAAGAGAGAAAGAGAAATTAAATTATTTATGATAAATAACCATAGTGAAATAAAATACCCTGCTTCATGGTGTACATCTAAGAATATAAGACTTAAAAAGCTATGATATCATGTTCTAATACTATATACGATTTCCCCTAATATCAACTGCCAATTTAACATAAAATATTTCTCTTAACCACAAATTCACATCATGAATTTTTTCTTCTTTGTTAGAAGTGACCTAAATATAATCCTTAAACTCAGATCATCATTCTTCAAATTGTTATCTAAAAACAATCTAAAAGGGAAGAAAAAAATCTCACTCTTGCATTCATTTTAGTATTTTCAAGTCACAATACATTTACAAAAAGGGTGAATTTTATGTTAAGGAGATTGTATCTCAATAAACCTGACCTAAAAAAAATCAATGGGCCAATCTAACTCTATTTTAGAATGAGTGTTTCTCAATTAAAACTTGACAACAAAACTGCAGATCAAAAGGGTAAAATAGAGACTACAACAGTGCCTAGCCCGTTATAGGTACTCAATATATGATTGTTGAATGAATAAAAGAAAGGATGAAATCCTTTGGAGTTGATAAATTCAATAAATTCCATTTTGGACAGTAAGTCTGATAAAGATAATTGCTAACAGAGAATTAGGTCACAGCCCATAAGCCAGACACTGTGCAAATCATATACGGCATATAATTCACTCAACAATTCTGTAAGGTAGGTCTTATTAACCTCATTTCTGTAGTCAAACCCAATACTATTTCATGATAAAACCTTTGTTCTTAACCTCTGAACTGCAATTTCTCAAACTTGCCACTACTGAGATTTTGGGCCAAATAATTTTTTGTGGTTGAGGACTATTCTGTGCAATGTAGAATATTCAGCAGTATCTGTAGTTTCTACACACTAGATGCTAATAGAAATCTAACCTTCCTCATCCTGAAAATCAAAAATGTCTCCAGACATAGCTAAATGTCCCCTAAGGGCAAAACATCCCACCAGAGAAATACTGTGAAACTAGAAGTCTGGATACAAAGTTCTCGCATAAATTAAGGAAAATCATTGACTCCAACAATGCGCAAATTCACAACAGTTATACAAAACGTGGAACTAGCATGCCTAAGTGTTTTCCCCAAAAAAATCATCCCCAAAGCAGTGGGTGCTTTCTATATATCCCATCTCACTTCTGGCAGTGGTTCTGACTAGAAAAACAAAACTGAGAAATCTGAAAACTGTATACCACTTGCCCTAAATGAAAATTTATCAGGAAAGGCAGAATCACTTAATCTAATTATATGATTCATCAAATAAATAGGTTAATTTTGAATTATCATGTCACATAAATGATAATTTTCTACAACTTTTCCATAATCCTTAGGATTTCAGCCTATCTGAAATGAGTCTAATTTGAAATAAATGCTTTTAATAGACAGTAAACCTCAACTGCAAAAATATGAGGAAGTTAAAAGTGAGAAGTAAGGTTGCTGACTCACAACTACCCAAATTTTTCATTTTTAACAATCTAAACAACTACTTCCTATGAGAAATAACGGGAATTCAACACAAATTCTAATTCTCGGGTGGCATACAAAACCTTTCAAGGTTCCAAAATTATTGTATTCAGTCTTTCAAATATAAATTTCATTATAGTCAACTCAATTATTCAGGCCCATGAAGAAAGCCAGACTATGGAACCAAAAAACAGCAGTTAATTACAAAATCACTTTTTTGACTTTGAAGCATATTAATTTTTTAAAATACTTCTATCCTTTTTTGTTCTTGGGTAAATAATCAAATATTCTATTTCCTGAGCAAGCATCAGTTGGTGGGAAATGACACCAACTCTAATAAACCTTAACTAGAAAGTTGCAGTCACCACTTGTTTCTCGTAAGCCAGATACTTCTATAATTGAAATGAAGCTAGTTTAAGCACGGAGAAGGCTAGCTGAATGTCCTTGAGCCTGCTGTTGAACCACATCAGCTTCAGTTACCTCCTTTTGAAACAGGGATATTTAATTCTCAGGATCTTAGGGGGATCAACAGTTCAGACTAACCACAGGAAGGGCGTCCCCGCACGCCCGCACGCCAACCCCGCCCTTGCCGGCCTCCGAACCCGCAGGCCCCGCCTCCGCCCGGGTCTCCCGCGTCTGGATGAGGCACTGGACTCTGACAAAAGCCACTGGTCAGGCACGCTCGGCCTCTGTGGCGGCAGGCAGAGTCGCCAGGGGGGTTTACCTCGGCCAGTCCCTGAGGTTCTCGGCCTCCCCCGATCAGCCATCGCAACATCCGGGCAGCGGCAGCTTCTCGCTGGGCCCAGGACCCAGTCAGCCTGAACTCTGCGCGGGGCTCAGCCTTCTATCTCCTGGGCAGCAGCGCAATGGAGACACTAATACTTGCCGCCCCAGATTTGCCCTAGGAACGAAGAAGTACAAGGCGAAGCCCAAAGAAGAGGGAATATTTGTGTCCCCAAAGCGCTGCCTTACTCAGACACAGAGGGTTGGTTTGGGGCAGCCAAAAGCTAGAATGGCGGAGGGGATTCAGAGGCACGCGTAGCACCCAGTGAGCACGCGCGGAGGCCTCTCCAGGTTAGCGCTCGGAGTTTAGGTAGCTTCAGCGGCCCCTGGTGGACATACGTAACACAGCACTTGGAGCCCGGAGAGCAACCAGTACCAACAGCCTCCTCCTTCTTGGTTGGCTTTTGACCTTCACGTGGCTGGGGGGCTAGAAAACTAACCTCTCCAACACCCTGGTTTCCTAAAGAACTGGCAAGAGAAGGTGTACTTCAGTAGATTCTGCATCTGGACATATCCAGTGGCACGTGTGTACACCAGAATAAATCTGACCAACATTTATTGTGTGCTGTAGTAGAGGTGCTAAGGCTTTACATAAATTCTCATGGTAACGCTATAATGCCTATTTCATTACAAAAAAAAAAAAAAAAAAAAGCCTGAAGCTCTGAAAAATCAGTAGTTTATCTAAGTGACTACACTGAAAATGGAATACAATCTCCATGCTGCTCCAAAACTACTGCTCTTGACTTTCTAACCCAGAATCTCCCTAAATAATAGAAGGCACTTTAAATCGTCTGTTGTGACTACTAGATTTTCTTAGGCATTCAAAGGGTTGTGGTCCTCTACTCTGGCTGCCTATGAAAATTATGAGGTAGCTTTTGAAAAACACACATTTCCAGCTTCCACCTCAGACTTAACTAAAACAATCTCCATGGTTAGAACATAGGAATTAGGGCTTGGGGAAAGTTCTTCAGGTGATGAGTAGCAAGGTTTGAGGATCACTGGTCTAGGGACTACTAATACTTATGTCTGTAAAAGTTCGTGCATATATTTGCATATGTGATTATTAGGTTCAAATGAGGGTCCTAGCAGTAAATTCTTATGGAGAACCTACCACAATTGTCCCAACCACTGCATTAATTCAAAAACATGTACTGGGTACAGATGCACCAAGATCCCAAAAGCAGTAAAATTGCTGCTCTCTGGGATCAAAGCAGAATGTACTGGACACCACTAATAGAGGGCCATACCCTCTACATGAAGGTATGTTGGCTACAGGCAGCTGATCAATGTAACTACCAGTCCCTGGAGAACTGGAATCTTCTGTGATTCATCTTTGTATTCATTGTGAATGCACTTGACAAAGGAACACTCAAAAAGGTCAGGAAAAGGTTGCCTTCAGTGTGCTAGCCCAAAATTGTAGTCTGTATGCAAATAAAGATAGACTGAATAGAGACTGACTAGCCCCTAGTAAAGGGGGACTCATCTTAAGTGAAACAAAACCCAGAAACACCAGGATTTGGGTCCTGGAAGGTCAATCTTCAAATCAGGCAACATGGTTGCCCACGTAGACTAAATTTTATCCTTCTGAGTTTCCATATTCTTGGTGGGGGAGGGGTTCCCACTGCCTCATTAGTCTGATCTAAGAACACTTTTCTGGTCTCTAAAGCACTGGTCCATGGATGAAGGTTTTCTCCCTCGGTTCCTTTTAGGGCAGCTGAGAAAGAAATTTATAAAAGATTCTATGAGAGTGACCTCGGAGAAACTGGAGGAGTAGGAAGCACCAGGAATCCCCTCTCTACCTAGACAACAAATGTACTGGCAGACTTAATATAAACTATTTTGAAGCTCTAAATTCTATTTAAAAGTTTGCAGCTTTCAGGGGAAATCTTGGCTAGCACAGAACCTGGCCATCATTGTTTCAATCCCTATTGACTACAGCTGCTTACAGGGCATTTAAAGGAATAACACATCTTTAGGTTTCTTCCCTGCCCTTTTCCTTATTTTGGGCCTTATATTAATTTAAAGATTAAGTCACTCAAAAGCAACCACATACATAGAGAAATTTAGAAACCCACATGTGCACAGGGAAAGACACTGGCTTAAAAAAAGACAGGAGGAGACCTTGAGCTTTCAACTCAAGCTAATCCCCAACACAGAGACACTTTTCAACATTCAAAAAACAAAAACAAAAACAATCAAAAAACATCAAATTCTGGGGAAGGAGGGAAATCTGATTTCCAAAGTTGACACATTAAAAGATTCAAATGTCCAGTGTTTTCAAAAAACAAAAAACCAAAGGCATACAAAGAATCAAAAAGTATGGCCCATTCAAAGAAGCAAAATTAATCGACAGAACTGACCCTGAAAAGCCTAGACACTGAGATTACTAGACAAAGACTTTTTTAGAACTGTCTTTTTATTTTTATGTTTATTTATTTATTTTGAGAAAGAGACTGAGAGAAGAGAGTGGAGAAGTGGCAGAGAGAAAGAGGAAGAGAGAGAATCCCAAGCAGGCTCCATACTATCAGCACAGAACCTGATGTAGGACTCAATCTCACAAACTGTGAGGTCATGACCTGAATTGAAAATAAGAGTTGGATGCTTAAGTGACTGAGCCACCCAGGAGCTCCTAAAATTGTCTTTTTAAAGACGCTCAAAGGGGGCGCCTGAGTGGCTCAATCGGTTAAGCGTCCGACTTCAGCTCAGGTTACCATCTCGCAGTCTGTGAGTTCGAGCCCCGCGTCGAGCTCTGGGCTGATGGCTCAGAGCCTGGAGCCTGCTTCCGATTTTGTGTCTCCCTCTCTCTCTGCCCCTCCCCCGTTCATGCTCTGTCTCTGTCTCAAAAATAAATAAACGTTAAAAAAAAAATTTAAAAAGAAAAAAAAATAAAGACACTCAAAGAAGTACAGGAAGACAGGGACAAAAAACAATGCATAAACAAGATTAGAATATCAATAAAGAGAAATACATTATAAAAAGGAGCCAAAAGGGGCACCTGGGAGGGTTCATTCCATTTCTCCAATCTCTCATGTCACAGACTCCAAGATATCCCATAACAATGGTGGCAGCAACAGTGACTACCAAGAGGAGATCACAGGAGCCAAAATCCTGAAGGAAAAGAAACTTCTTCATTTGATGAAGTTAAGGCAGCAAGATGGTGGGTCCAAAGCTTTTTATTGCTCTTTTCCCCTCTGTCTGTTCACCAGTGAGTAAAAGAGGTGGAACAATGATGGAAGTAGGTGGTTTCTGACCAGAGATCCAAAGAACCTGAAAGTACTAGAGAGATAGCAGAAAGGGAAAACTCCATAAAATATTGAATTAAACTCCAGGGTTCACTTCTCTCAGCTGAATATGCATCGATCTTATTCTAATTAGCATACGAAAGACACTGAGAACTAAGCTAACAATTTCACTCAATCCAAGACTAATTACTAGGTGGTACACACATAGGACAAATTCAACTAACACTGCAAAAGCTTAAACTGAGCCAATATTGGAATCACAGTCACAGGTTGGAACTTGTGTCTAAATCTAGCCAGGTAAACTACTAAAAAAAAATCCTAACATTCTCTTTAGGAGTTAAATAAAACCATTTTTTACTGTCATATTTCAAAGGCCCAGAAATACAATCCAAAATTACTTGGCATATGAAGAAATACAAAAATCTCAACTCACATGGGAAAACACAATCAACAGATGTCAATGACACAATGACACAGATGCTGAAATTATCTGACAAAGACTTTAAAGAGCTACTACAAAACTTTAAATGGCAATTGTGAACATTCTTGAAACAAATGTTAAAATTCGAAACATCAACAAAGAAATACAATATATAAAATAGAAGAACCAAAGAGAAATTAAGGATTGAAAATACAATGATCAAAATCAAAAACTCACTGTATAGACTCAATAGCAGAATACAGATGTTAGAGTAAAGAATCATGAACAGAGAAAACCAATGAAACTAAAATCTGTTTTTTTTTAAGATCAGTAAAATTGATAAACCTCAAGCAAGACTGACAAGAAAGGAGAAAGAAAGGAACTAATTAGCATTAAAGGGAATGAAAAAGAGGATATTACTACAGACCCTACTGACATAAAAAGGTAATAAGAGAATATTATAAATAGCTCTATACACAGATTTCACAACTTAAAAGAAATGAACCAATTTCTCAAATAACAAAAACTACTAAAACTCATTCAAGCTCAAAGAGATAACTTAAGTAGTTCTATAACCATTAACAAAATTGAATTCATAGTTTAAAATGTTCTGAAAAAGAAACTTCAAGGCCCAGATGGCAAATATTAATGAAAATCTCAGGAGTATTTCTTATAGAAAGACAAGCTGCTTCTAAAACTTTACAAGGAAGAAAAGGGAACTGGAACACACTGTGAGACATTTTGTTATGAATGGAGGATCCTCAAAATTGTACAATTTAAAATCTTATGGTAATTGATCTCAAAGAACTTACACTAGATTTTTAGGTTACTCTTGAGGAGATTCTTGTATTTTAAGAAGAAACAGCCGAAGAGTAACAAATGCTCACACAAATTAGTATTGAGTAAGTTTAAGGAGTAAGTTCTAAGAAAATCTGGTTAAAAAATAATCATCAGAGTTCTGGAGATTGATGACACAACAATGTGAATGTACTTAACACTAGTGAACTCTGCAGTTCAAAACAGTTAAGATGATAAATTTTATATTATGTTTATTTTACACAATTTAAAATAAAAAGTGACATCATCAACATTAAGGAATAATTTTTCTACCATCTTCCCCCCAACTAGCACTGATTTAGATAATCACCCATGGAGGTGAGTACCTCTGTGAAACTCTGGGAGTCCGGCAGAAAAGTTTCAGCATACCATCCAAGAAAAAAAAAATCCAAGATTAAACACATTCAAGAGGGTAAAAGGAACAGTTTTACTTTACCCACATCATCCTGCCTCCAAGATGGCATATCTCAGTGACAAGAAAAATCTTGTTCGCCTATGATTTCACCAATGGAGAAAACTGAAAGCATATCAGTGAGTTCCAATTTTCCCTAACTGTGCAAGACACTGTCGAAGGGAACCACTTCTTTCTTGTCCCATTTAGAATACCGAAGTCTGCTGCACAGCTGCGGGCTAGGGAGTGGTTGGGAGAATAGCAGCCAATGCTCTCAGAAAGCATGAAAGAAATGGGGATCCTATGAAGAATCTACACATTACTGGAATCCCAGAGAAGATAGTGGGAAAAGAGCAAAACGCTTGTTTCAAGAAATAATGGCTGAGAAATTCCCAAATCTGGGGTGAGATCTGGATAACCATATTCATGAAGCTAAAAGGTCTCCAATTAATTTCAACCCAAAAATATCTTCCCCAAGGCACAAAGTGATAAAACTCTGAAACCAAAAACAAAGAAAATCTAAAAACAACAAGAGAAAAAAATATTTCATGTATAAGGACATCCTCATAAGGCTATCAAATTTCTCTGCAAAAATCTTAGAAGACTAGGAGAGAATGGGATATTATGTTCAAAGTTCTGTAAGGAAAAAAAAACTGCCAACCAAGAGTACTTTATCTGGCAAAGCTGTCCTTAAAAAATGAAGGAGAGACAAATACCTTTCCAGACAAACAAAAGATGAAGAAATTTAACACCACTAGACTTGCCTTACCCAAAAATGCTGAGAGAAGTTCTTCAAGCTGAAATAAAACAAGAAATTAGCTTCCCCAATTTCAGTAATTAGTAACAGAACCATAAAGCATAAAACACAGTGGTAATGGTAAGCATATAGTCAAATTCAGAATACTACTGTAAAATGGTAGTGTGTTAATCAACTCTAGTAAAAGGTTAAAGGGCTAAAGTATTAAAATTAACTATAGTGGGCACCTGGGTTTGTCAGTCAGTTAAGTGACTGCCTAACTTTGCCTAACTTTGGCTCAGGTCATGATCTCATGGTTCATGAGTTCAAGCCTGCATTAGGCTCTCTACAGTTAGCACAAAGCCCGCTTTGGATTCTTTGTCCCCCTCACTCTGCCGCTCCCCAGCTTATTCTCTCTCTTTCTCTCTCAAAATAAATAAAGACATTAAAAAAATAAAATTACAATTAACTATAGTTAAAATAATTTATTAATGGCTGCACAATACAAAAAGATGTGAACTGTGATATCAAAAACAAAATGTGGGGGAATTAAAGGGGAGAGTTTTATATGCAAATAAAGTTAAGTTCTTATCAGTTTAAAAGAAACTATTATATCTACATGATGTTTTGTGTGAGCCTCATAATAACCAGAAAGCAAAAACAGAGGAGAGAGACAAAAGATAAATAGAAGAAAAATCAAATCACAACACTACAAGAAATCATCAATCTACAAAGAAAGGAACAGGGGGAGTTACAAAACAACCAGAAAAAAACAATTAATAAAATGGCATTAGTAAATCCTTACCTATCAATAATTTCTTTAAATGTAAATGAACTAAATTCTCCAATCAAAAGGCAGAGACTAGCTGAAGACCTACAAAAGACGGACTTTACTTTTTTTGTTGTTTATTTATTTTTTGAGAGAAAGAGAGACTGAGCACAAGATGGGGAGGGGCAGAGAGAGAGGGAGAGAGAGAGAATCCCAAACAGGCTCCACTCTGTCAGCACAGAGCCTGATGCAGGGCTCAAACTCACAAACCATAAATCATGACCTGAGCTAAAAGCAAGAGTCAGCCACTTAATGGACTGAGCCACTGAGGCACCCCAAAAGACTGACTTTAGCTTTAAGGACACACAAAAACTCAAAGTGACAGGATGAAAAAAAAAAGTTTCATTCAAGTGTAAACCAAAAGAGAGGAGTAGCATACTTGTAATAAAATGGACTTTAACACAAAAACTTTGTCAACAAAAAAGGCTATTATATGATGATAAAAGGATCAACTTCTCAAGAGGATGTAAGAATTGTAAATACATATGCACCCAACAAAGAAGCACCTAAAAAAATTAAGCAATACTAAAAGATTTGAAGGGAGAAATAGACAATACATACAATAACAGGGACTTCAATAACCCACTTTCAACAACAGATCATCTAGATAGCAAATTAATTAGAAAACACTGCAACTGAACTAAACTTTAAACCAAATGGACCTAACAGACTTATATAGAACATTCTATCTAACAGCAGCTGAATACACATTCTTTTCAAATGTACATAAAACATTCTCCAGGATAGATTACATGTTAGGTCACAAAATAAATCTTAACAGATTTAGGAAGATTGAAATAGCAAATTTATGATTGCTGAAATCATACGAAGTATCTTTTCCAACCACACTGGTATGAAACTAGAAACAAAAACAAGAGGAAAACTAGAAAATTCACAAATATGTGAAAATTAAACCACACACTCCTGAACACCCAATGAGTCAAAGAAGAAATGAAAAGTGAAATCAAAATATCTTGAAACAAACAAAAAAGGAAGCAACATAACAAAAATTATAAGACACATCAAAAGTAGTTCTAATAGAAAACTTCATAGTGATAAACACCTATATTTTAGAAAGGAAACAAAAATCTCAAACAAACAACATTACAACTCAAGGAACTAAGCCCAATGTTAATAGGAAGAAAGAAGTCACAAATATCAGAGCACAGATTAAAAAGATAGCGACCAGAAAAACAACAGAAAAGATCCATGAAACTAAGAATTGGTTTTTTAAAAAGGTAAACAAATTGACAACCTTTTAGCTAAACTAAAAAAAAAAAGAGTCAAAATCAGAAGCGAAAGAGGAGATAATATAACTGATACCACATGAATACAAAGGATTACTATAAGAAACTACTACAAATAATTATATGCCAACAAACTGGATAATCTAGAAGAAATGGATAAATTCCTAGAAACATACAACCTACCAAGACTGAATAATAGAAAATCTGAACAATGGTCCAATAATAAGGAAAATAGAATCAGTAATCAAAAAACTTGCCAACAACAACAAAAAAGCCAAAGATCAGATGATTTTACTTGTGAAGTCTACCAAATATATAAAAAGAATTAATGTCAATCCTTCTCAAACACTTCCAAAAAATTAAAGAGGAAACATTCCCAAACTCATTTTACAGGGCTAGCAATATCCTGATACCAAAGCCAGATAAAGTGACTACCAGAAAATAAAACTACAAGCCAGCACTCCTGATGAACAGAGATGCAAAAATTCTCAACAAAATATTAGCAAACCAAATTGAACAGCACATTAAAACATCATATACCATGAGCAAGTGTGGGATGCAAGGGTGGGTCGACATATTAAAATCAATAAATGTAATATACATCAATAGAATGAAAGATAAAAATCATATAATCATCTCAACAGATAGAGAAGAGCATTTGACAAAATTCAATATCCTTTTTTCATAAAAACTCATGACAAATGGGGTAAGAAGGAATGTACCTCAACATAATAAAAGCCATACATGATAAGCCCACAGATAACATCATACTCAATGGTGAAAAGCTGAGAGCTTTTCCTCTAAGATCAGGAACAAAATAAAGGTGCTTACTCTTGTCACTTCTATTCAACACACTACTGGAAATCCTAACCAGAACAATTAGGCGAGAAATTAAAGGCTTTCAAATCAGGGGGAAAAAAAAGTAAAATTGTCTTTGTTTAGAGATGATATGATCTTATATACAGAAAATTCTTAGGACTCCACCAAAAACTAATAGAACTAATTAGTTAGAACTAATTTTAAAAATTCAGTAAATTTACATAATACAAAATCATTGTTGAAAAAATAAGTTGCATCTCTATAACTAACAACAGTAACAACAAACTATCAGAAAAAAATCCCACTTGCAATAGAATCAATAACAATAAAATATCTAGGAATAAATTTAACTAAGTAGGTGAAAGATCTATAAGACATCAAGAACTATACGACACTGATGAAAGAAATAGAAGACACAAATAGAAAGAGACCCCATGTTCATGATCAGAAGAGCTGATATTGTTATGTCTATACTACTTAAAACCATCTATGAATCCCTATCAAACGCAATCCCTATCAAAAGTCCAATGCATTTTTCACAGAAATAGAACAAACCATTCTAAAATTCATATGGAATCACAAAAGACCCCAAATAGTCAAAGCCATATGGGGAAAGAAAAACAGAGCTGGAGGCATCATACTTCGTGATTTCAAACTACATTAGAAAGTTAGAGTAATCAAAACAGAATGGTACAAGCATAAAAATAGACACATAGACCAATGTACCAAAATTGAAAGCCCAGAAGTAAACCTTCACATATAAAGGTAACCAGTATTTGACAAGAGAGCCAAAAATACTCAACAGAGAAAGAAAAGTCTCTTCAACAACTGGTGCTTGGCAAACTGGTAAGTACATACAGAAGAGTGAAACTGGACTCCTATCTGAAACCATTCACAAAAATTAACTTGAAATGAATTAAAGTCTTAAACATAAGACATGAAATCATCAAACTACTAAAAGAAAACAGGGGAAAAGCTCCTTGACATTAGTTTTGGCAATAATTTTTTTGGACATGACAACAAAAATATAAGCAATAAAAAAACAAAATAAACAAGTGGGACCACATCAAACTAAAAAAGCACAGCAAAATAAACAATAAAAAAAACAAGAGGGCAATGTTTGTAATGGAGTAAAATACGTGCAAACCATCTATCTGATAAGGGGTTAATATTCAAATTATACAAGGAACTCATACAACTCAACTGCATAAAAACAAATAATTTAATTTAAAAATGGTCAGAGAACCTGAACAGACATTTTTCTAAGGAGGACATACAATTTGACAATAAATTATATTTTTAAAAAATAAATAAATAAAAAGGACATACAAGTGGCCCACAGGTACATGAAATGATTCTCAACATCACTGATTAGCAGGGAAATGCGAAATCAAAACCACAATGAGATGTCACTTCACACCTGTTAAGATGGTTATTACCAAAAAGTCAAGAAATAACAAGTATTGGTGAGGATGTGGAAAAAAGGAAACACTGTATACTGTTGGTGGGGATACAAATTGGTGCAACTACTATGGAAATGTCATGAAAATTCCTCAAAAAATTAAAAAGAACTATCACATGATCCAGCAATCCCTCCTCAGGGTATATATCAAAGGAAATTAAATAATTATCTTGAAGGATATCCTCACTCCTATGTTCGCTGCAGTATTATTCACAATAGCCAAAACAGAGAAACAAACAACCTAAGTATCCATTAAAATATGACTAAACAAAGAAATGGGATACGCGTGCACACACACACACACACACACACACACACACACACACACACACGACTATTATTCAGCCATGAGAAAGGAGGAAATCCCTCCATTTGTGACAACATGGAAGAACCCTGAGGGTATTATGTTAAGTGAAATGAGCCAGACAGAGACAAATATATGATCTCATGTATATGTGGAATTTTTAAAAGCTGAACGCATAAAAACTAGAGTAGAACAGTGGTTGCCAGGCACTTGGGGGAAACAGGGAGATGTTGGTCAAAGGGCACAAACTTCCAGTTATAAGACAAGTAAGTTCTGGAGATCTATGTAGAGCATGGTGACCATAGTTAACAACAGTGTGTTATATACCTGAAAGTCGCTAAGACAGTAGATTTTAAATGTTCTCTCCACACACACACACACAAAGATAATTATGTCAGGTGATAACTAACCTTACTAACCATTTTGCAATATATACATGTATCAAATCATCACATTGTATACCTTACACTTAAAGTAGTTATGTGTAAATATATCTCAATAAAGCTGGAGAAAAAGAAAAAGAAGTATCACCATTTGTGGTAAGGTAAAAAAATTAAATTGCATTTTATGGATGTAAAAAATATGTACATACATAAAGTCAAATTGTACTAAGCGCTTACAACAAAAAACAAAACACACCGTCCAACCCATTCCCAGTGTTGCCTCCAAAAGCAACCACTTTGAAGGCTGTAGCTGCTCCTTTTTCAATTTACCTACATATTTCTGAAAATGTGCATACACTGCTATCTTTTGCTTTTATTTTTGTTCTCTTTGCATCATTTTGAGACCTTTGATTTCTTATGTTACATGAGGATTAACACTAACTGTAAATTTCACATTAAACTTCACATTAAACTTGCCTCATCTCACCACTGCAACTGTATTACCAATGTTCCTTTTTACCATCCTCTCAATAAATAACAAATTTTTGGTTAAATCAATATTCAGTGTTTACAATCTTATGGCTGTGACATATGATGGTAAATGTTGCTTACTCACTACTGACTCAAAGTAAAAGGATTTCATTCCTATGATGTAACTAGCTGTGGATCTCTTTATATTTATCTTGCTTGTATTTTATTGAGCTTCTTGAAGTTTATTGAGCTTCCTGGATGTGTAGATTAATGTTTTTCATCAAATTTGGGAAGTTTTCAGCCATATCTCTAAATACTTCTATTCCTTTATTCATTCTCATCCTTCTGATATCCATATTATATGTTGGTATGCTTAATGTGTCCCCCATTTCTCTGAAGTTCTGTCATCTTTTTCTTTTCCTTTTTTTTTTTTTTTTTAGCTTACACAATTTATATCAACCTATTCTTCAGTTTGCAGATTCTTTTTTTCTGACAGTTCAAATCTGCTGTTGAAGCTCTCCAGTGACTTTTTCATTTTGGTTTTTAACTTTCCAAGTCCAAAGTTTCCTTTTTATTCTGTTTCACAATTTTTGTCTCTTTATTGGTATGCTCTATTTGATGAGATGTTGTCATCACAGAATCTTTTACTTTTTTAAGGATAGCTTCCTTTAGCTCCTTGAACACATTTATAAAAGCTGCTTTGAACTCTGTGACATCCTATGTCTGGCATCCCTCATAGGTACTTTTCATTCATTCTTTCTTTTTTTTTAATTTATTTATTTAAATTCAAGTCAGTTAACATACAGTACAGTATGGGTTTCAGGAGTAGAACCCAGTGATTGATCACTTACATATAACACCCAGTACGCATCCCAACAAGTGCCCTCCTTTTTAAAAAATTTTTTAATGTTTTATTTATTTTTGAGACAGAGACAGAGCACTAGCAGGGGAGGGGCAGAAAGAGAGGGAGACACAGAATCTGAAGCAGGCTGCAGGCTCTGAGCTGTCAGCACAGAACTCGAACTCACGAACCACGAGATCATGACCTGAGCTGAAGTCAGATGCTTAACCGACTGAGCCACCCAGGCACCCCCAAGTGCCCTCCTTAATGCCCATCTCCCCACCCACCTCCTCTCCAGCAACCCTCACAGGTAGTTCCTATAAAACTGAACTTTTAGGTAATACAACTGTATCAACACTGGCTGCATATTCCTCTTTTTCTCTGGTGCTTATTTTTGTTGTTGTTTGCTTGTGTATTGATTTAGTGGTTAAACTAAATCACTAAGGTAATAGACTTGTGGTTAGTTTAACAGACTATTCCTCATGTTCCCCAAACATATCCAGGCTACATGCATAGTATGAAAATTCTTCTGTAGCTCATCAGAGGGCAGAGCCTTCAGTATGGGACAGTCATCATTGAATGTTCGGTTTCGGCAGGGCTCTCTTTGTCTCTTTCCCCAATTTTTCTTTTAAGTGTTCCGCCCCTTTTGGTATTACAACCAGCTGTTAGTCTCCACTAATCATAGGCTGATTGTTTCTGACAATGCCCCAAGTAATTTATACTTTAAAGTATGATCCAATAAAATTCAGACAAGGACAGTTTTTAAGGTCAGAATTTAAGGTTTGTTCTGTTCCCAGGAAAGCTCTTCTTAACTGCCTCTTTTCCTGGTTCTTTCTGGTGACTCTAAGATACCAGTTCCATTATATTTCTGGAGACCTCTCTCCTTAAAACTTCAAACTTCCTGCTCCCATTTGAGCAGGCCTGATGAATATCCGTCACCCTGGGGTATAGTTTGCCATCTTCCTGGAATTCCCTTTTTTCCCACAGGTCCCAGAAATTCCACTCCTATGTATATAACCAAGAAAAATGAAAACATATGTCTTCACAGAAATGTGTATTTATAGCACATATTAATAACAGGTAAAAGGGAGCAAAAACTAAAAGTCCATCAATTGGATAAATAAAATGAAAATCCATAAATAGGGTATTATTCAGCAACTAATAGGAATTAAATGCTGATACATGCTACAACATGGATGAACCTTGAAAATATTATACTAAGGTAAGGTAGCCAGTCACAAAAGACCACCTACTGTATGACACGGAATAGGGAAATTTACAGAGACATAAAGTAGATTGGTGGTTGCTTAGGGCTGGGGGAAGTGGGTCAGAGCAATGGTAACTTTTTCTTGAGGTTGATAAACACATCTAAAATTGACTGTAATAATATGTGCACTTATCTGTAGATATATTAAAAAGCAATGAACTGTAGTACACCTTAAATGGGTAAACTGCATGTGACTTATATCTCAATCAAGCTATTTTAAAAATGCAAATTATTAAAGATATTTATTGACAACTTCAAGTTGTCACTGAATCTTGCTACTCTACCAACATAGGTGAGTAACTCTTAAATAGAACCTGTGGAAGAACTTCCCCACACATCTCAATGACCAGGATTGGTTCTCCTTCTCGTTTCTAAAAAAATCACTAGTATGAACTGGGATAACCACATTAAATTAGTTCATGATTTACCTCATGGCAGATGAGTAAATATCTAAACAAAATTAGAGTTCTGACAAAACCAGTAAAGATGGTTAATAGCCATTGCATGGGCTAACAATAATCTTTACTACAAACTTACTTAACATTTTCAGGTTTCAATCCCTTTCTACTACCTTATGAGTTTAGCAAGAGAAAGAGCTACATTTTACAGATGATAGAACTGAGTCACAAACATGTGAAATAACTCAATCATGGTTAATGCTGTCTGTTAAGTAATGGAGCTACGACTCAAACCCCAGTTTTTCTGACTCAAGATTTTAAATAAGAATTTAAAAAATCATACCCCTATTAATTAGGATTTGTATTAAACAAAGTATCACTTATAATTTTTAGAACCTCCCTCTGAAAGATCCTCTAGATCATAATTCTTATTTAAAGCTCTTTTTTATTTCCCCTTTAACAAATACAACCAGTTCCTTTTCTCCAGGTGACCTTTTTTCAACACACTCCATTGCACCAGTATATCCTGAGCTCTCACTCAAACAAGGAATTGTTCAGCTAAGGAATTTGTATTCCTACTAAAGAGTGTATTGTATACTTCATGGAATTAAGCAGAATATAGAATTTTAAACGAAGTTCTTGGTCTCTATCTCTAATGGCTTTTCATTCATAATTACAGGATTTATAATGAGTGCATTGGTGATGATAGAAATCCACCATAACATTTTCCATTGTGTGAATGACTTTTATTTAATGACTTATTAATCAACCACAGTCAGGCAATAGTGTATCACATTAAATCTCTGAACAACACAAGCAAAGAATTTTTATTTTCTGTGTATCCCGTGGAGTAATCTTTAGCAATATGAATCTGTTCAAACATCTATCCACAGTTCTATCACATGTGCAGTTCTATTAGTAAAGGTCAGCTTAGGTTAGTTCACTGTCAGCAGCTAGAAAGTTGCAAGAATAGATGAGCTTAATTGCTTTATTGTTACTATCACTGTGCCTGTTTAGAATTCTGGTACATAAAACTTCTCAGATACTAAATCTCCATTTAGGTTACCAAGAAGAATTACTTAAGTTTGGATTCTTACCCACAAGCCACCCTAATTATTAATACTATAGATGAGCACATTTAAGACACTTCATAAATCAGTAACAGGTAATGTGTATTATAATTACATTACCACCTATTCCACTTCTACCATCCTTAGGGGTTCAGAAAGTTAATCTTTTTTTAACGTTTTATTTATTTTTGAGAAAGAGAGAGACAGAGCATGAACGGGGGAGGGGCAGAGAGAGAGGGAGACACAGAATCGGAAGCAGGCTCCAGGCTCTGAGCTGTCAGCCCAGAGCCCGACGCGGGGCTCGAACTCACGGACCGCGAGATCGTGACCTGAGCTGAAGTCGGCCGCTTAACCGACTGCGCCACCCAGGCGCCCCCAGAAAGTTAATCAATCAATGAATAAAATATTCCATTGAGCATACTAGCCAGTAACTGTCAATACAGAACAAGAGTATTATATATTTAGCTAGGTTAAATGAGGAAAAACTAAAATGAATTTATAATTTTTCTGGTTTACTTGTTCATCTAGAACAGTAATTGTTCATAATCCCTTTTAATTATAGTAATTCTTAACTTTGTAACACACTAGAATCACTTGGAGAGCTTCAAAAAATTATAGTAGATTCCACCCAGAATATATGTAACTGGGATAGGGAGCAACCTGGGCATCAGATTTTTAAAAATTCACCAGATGAGTTTAAGATGCGCAAAAGTTCAGAAAAGCCATGCTCTGTAATTGTGTGTGTTCATACACACACATGAGTATGCATGCTGGGAGTAGTTACAAAGAGACCAAGAACAATGTGAAGTTTTTAGGACATAAAATCGAGCCCCACGTTGGGCTCTGAGCTGGCAGCACAGAGCCTGCTTGGGATTCTCTCTCCCTCTCTCTCTGCCCCTCCCCTGCTTGCACTTTCTCTCTCTCGCTCTTCCATCTCTTTCTCTCACTCTCTGAAAATAAACATTTAAAAAACTAAATAAATAATAAAATTGAGCTTGTGACCCCAACTTTCCTAGGAGTAAAAGCCTTATTAAAATTCTGAAAATAGAAGTCAGTAATTAATATATAAATACATTATCATATTGAACACTCACATATAATATTCTTGCTGTGTGCCAAGGCTTGTTTCAAACCCCCAGGGAATCTTAAGTAGCAGTGGAAAATTTCTGATTAAGGCATAATAAAAAGGTTTATAAATTTCTTATTGATTGAAAGTAAAGGCTCCTGGGGCGCCTGGGTGGCACAGTCGGTTAAGCGTCCGACTTCAGCCAGGTCACGATCTCGCGGCCCGTGAGTTCGAGCCCCGTGTCAGGCTCTGGGCTAATGGCTCGGAGCCTGGAGCCTGTTTCCGATTCTGTTTGTCTCCCTCTCTCTCTGCCCCTCCCCCGTTCATGCTCTGTCTCTCTCTGTCCCAAAAATAAACAAACGTTGAAAAAAAAAATTTTTTTTAATAAAAAAAGAAAGTAAAGGCTCCTTTAAGTAATTATGATTTTATTTCATAGATGTTGGCTAAAACACATTTAAGTGATTGGTATATAATAATATATATGAATTTGTTCCACTTCTATATTCTTGCAGTGATCAACTTCCTGTCAACTATATATCATATGTACTTTTTTACATAGCTTTTTCTGTTAACCCCTAACTAATGAAACTTTATAAAGATTCCAGAGCCTAAGTCATGGAGTCTGATATCTTATTACTGCTTGGCAATCTACAGATCTGTGCACCTGCTCGTGATAGCCTGAATTCTTCATTGGCATTGCCTTTCTAATGTTGCTAGTGATCAGCATTTACCATATAACTAAATTAGCTCTTAAACTTAAAATCTGTAATGCAACTTCTTCCTTCCAAGATTAGAAAATAACAGCAGAAAAATTCACAGTTGTCTAGATACAGCGCCATATCTACAGATCCTAAAACGATCTTTTTCTCCAATTAGCAAAGGGTTTCCCTGGGAACTAAATTACTATTCCTCATTAATCCACCTGCCTTCTTCCTCCTTACACTGAATGAAGGAATAGAAATTATTTTGCACACAATATTAAAGATGACATAAAGAAGTTGCTTAGTTTTTTTCAAAACTAGCCCTTTAAAAGGGCTATTTATACCTTTTTTCCTTTATAAAAATTTAAACATACATTAAAAGAACAATTTCCCAAAATTCAATAATTTCCACACAGTAGTTGCCAGATTTTAAGTATGCTTTTTAAATGTTCATGAGCCCAATTTATTTTTCTAGCTCCTTTGATTACAAAAAGACCTTCCTCCCTCTACCCTGGGAATAGCCAAATTTTTATACCCTTTGCACATGCCCACAGATGGCTTTTATCAATCAATGACTGCTTAATAATTTATTTTATCTTGCTTTACAAAAACTTTAATTTTTTTCTTTCTTTTACTGTAAGAGTTAAAGTTTCCCTACATGAGTTATGCTAATAGTTTTATATATTAGCATAATGGAAAAATTGCACTTCTTAAAATTTTTTTCATAAAATTATAGCACAATTAAAGAAAATTGGGAAAACATGAAAGGAAAGAGCACCTACAATCTTACCATAATTTACATGGTTCTTACCATTTTCATGGTTCCTTTCCAACCTTTCTTTCTGTACATTTATTTCTACACATAATCACACTGTACATTCACTTTTGTACCCTGTCTTTTCCAATTACTACAATCTAAACAGTCTTCATGTTATTACATAATAGTGACAAATTGGAAAAAATCTAAATATCCAATAATAGGGAGTGGTTAAAATATGATAATATATATCAGAAAGATTGTCAAATGACCCTTAAAAATGAGGATCCCTTATTCAAGAAATTTATATTTGTTGGCACTTAGTGGCATGTCAATAGATATTTGTTGAATATTAATGTCTATAATGTTAGAAGGTTATATAATGATAAGATTATATAATGATAAGCAAAAGTAGATAGACATGGTATTGGTACTCACAGAGCTTTTATATTTTATAGTCTTGTGAAAAAGATGATGAAATAGCTACATTTATGGTTAGTGCTATATAAGAAAGGAGCATGGTTCTATGAAAGCAAACAATAAGGTAACCTGACTGACATGGAGTGATATGTTAAGGTAAGCATCATTAATTAAAAATGTGACCTTTGGGGGTGCCTGGCTGACTCAGTTAACTGGAAGAGCGTGAGACTCTTGATCTTGGGGTTGTGAAGTTGAGCCCCAAGTTGGATGCAGAGATTACTAAAAAAAATTAAATAAACTTAAAAAAAGATGTGACCTTTGAACTGAGGTCTGAAGAATGGAAAGAAGTTAAGCAGCAGAATGGATAAAATTACATCTTCTTTATCCATTCATCAGTCAATGGACATTTGGTCTCTTTCCATAAATTAGCTATTGTTAACAATGCTGTTATAAACATCAGGGTGCATGTATCCCTTTGAATCAGTATTTTTGTATCTTTTGGGTAAATAGTAGTGCAATTGCTGGACCATAGGGTAGTTCGATTTCTAATTTTTTAAGGAACCTCCACATTTCTTTCTAGAGTGGCTACACCAGTTTGCATTCCCACCAACAGTTTAAGAGAGTTCCCCTTTCTCCACACCCTCAACACCAGTTGTTTCCTGTGTTGTTAACTGTAGTCATTATGATCAGTGTGAGGTTATATCTCATTCTAGTTTTGATTTGGATTTCCCTGATGCTAAGTGATGATGAGCATTTTTTCATGTGTCTGTTGGCTATGTGAATGTCTTCTTTAGAGATATGTCTGTTCATATCTTCTGCCCATTTTTAAATTAGGTTATTTGCTTTTGGGGCATTGAGTTTTAGAAGTTCTTTATATTTTTCAATACTAACCCATTATCAGATATGTCATTTGCAAATATCTTCTCCCATGCCAAAGGCCTCTTTTTAATTTTATTGATAGTTTCCTTTGTTACACAGAAGCTTTTATTCTTGAGTAAGTCCCAATAGCTTATTTTTGCTTTTGTTTCCCTTACTTCAGGAGACCTATCTAGTAAGAAGTCGCAAACAGCCAAGGTCAAAGAAGTTGTTGCCTGTGTTTTCCTCTAGGATTTTGATGGTTTCCTGTCTTACATTATTAGGACTCTTATCCATTTTGAATTTGTTTTTGTGTATGGTGGAAGAAAGTGGTCCAGTTTCTTTGTTTTGGATGTCGTTGTCCAGTTTTCCCAATACCATTTGTTGAAGAGACTTTTTTCCATTGGATATTCTTTCCTGCTTTGTTAAAGATTAGTTGACCATATAGCTGTGGGTCCATTTCTGGGTTTTCTGTTCTGTTCCACTGATCTATGTGTCTGTTTTTGTGCCAGTACTATACTGTCTTGATTACCACAGCTTTGTAATATAACTTGAAGTCCAGAATTGGGATGCCTCCAGTTTTGCTTTTCTTTTTCAAGATTGTTTTGACTATTTGGGGTCTTTTAAGAAACTACAAAATTTGAGAAGTGTTTCTTCCGGGTCTATGAAAAATGCTGTTGGTATTTTGACAGGGATTGCATTAAATGTGTAGACTGCT
This sequence comes from Felis catus, assembly GCF_018350175.1. Lineage (NCBI taxonomy): Eukaryota > Metazoa > Chordata > Mammalia > Carnivora > Felidae > Felis > Felis catus. Next base: position 141,418,621 of record NC_058368.1, read on the forward strand.
TGGGGCAGTATGGACAATATTTGTTCTTCCAATTCATGATCACGGAATGTCTTTCCATTTCTTTGTGTCATCTTCAATTTCTTTCATAAGTGTTTTATAGTTTTTAGAATATAGATCTTTTTAGTTAGGTTTATTCCTAGGTATCTTATTTTTTTGGTGCAATTGTAAATGGAATTATTTCCTTAATTTATTTTCTTGCTTCTTCATAACTGGTATATAAAATGCAATAGATTTCTGCACACTAATCTTGTATCCTGCAACTTTACTGAATTCATGTATCAGTTCTAGCAGGTTTTTGGTAGAGTCTTTCAGGATTTGTACATAAAGTATCATGTCATTTGCAAATAGTCAAAGTTTTACTCTTTCTTTACCAATATGGATGCCTTTTACTTCTTTGTGTTGTTTGATTGCTATGGCTAGGCCTGCCAAAACTATGTTGAATATAACTAGTGAAAGTGAACATTCCTGCCCTATTGCTGAACTTAGGGGAAAAGCTCTCAGTTTCTCCCCACTGAGGACAATGTTAGCTCTGGGTTTTTCATATATGGCCTTTATTATATTGAGGTATGTCCCTCAAAACCTACTTTGTTGAGGATTTTTTAAAATAATGAATGGATGTTGTATGTTTTCAAATGCTTTTTATTTTTTTTTTTAAGTTTATTTATTTATTTTTGAGAGAGACAGAGATAGCATGTGAGCAGGGGAGGGGAAGAGAGAGAGGGAAAAAGAGAGAATCCCAAGCAGGCTCCGGGCTCAAGCCCATGAAATCGTGAGATCATGACCTGAGCCAAAACCAAGAGTCAGACACTTAACTGACTGAGCCATCCAGGCACCCCATAAAATGCTTTTTCTATGTCTACTGAAAGGATCGCATGATTCTTATGTTTTCTCCCACTGATGTAGTATATCATGTTGATTGATTTGTGAACACTGAACCACCCTTGCAATCCAAGAATAAATCCCACTTGATTGTGGTGAATGATTTTTTTAATGTATTGTTTAATTCTGTTTGCAACTATTTTATTGAGGATTTTTTCATCCATGTTCATCATGTATATTGGCCTGTAATATTCTCTCTCTCTCTCTCTCTCTCTCTCTCTCTCTCTCTCTCTCTGTGGAGTCTTTATCTGGTTTTGGTATCAGGGTAATGCTGGCCTCATTGAATGAATTTGGAAGTTTTCCTTCCTTTTCTACTTTTTTGGAATAGTTTGAAAAGAATGGGTATTAACTCTTCTCTAAATGTTTGGTAGAATTCATCTGTGAAGTTTTCTGGTCCTGCTCTTTTGTTTGTTGGGAGTTTTTTGATTACTGTTTAATTTCCTTGATGGTTATGGTCTGTTCAAATTTTATATTTCTTCCTGTTTTGGTTTTCATAGTTTATGTTTCTAGGAACTTAACAATTTCTTCAAGGTTGTTCAACTTGTTGGCATATAGTTTTTCATAATATTCTCTTATTGTATTTCTGTGGTGTTGGTTGTTATTTCTCCTCTCTTATTTGATATTTGAGTCCTTTTTCTTTTTTTCTTGATAAGTCTGGCTAGAGAATTATCAATATTATTGATTTTTTCAAAGAACCAGCTCCTGCTTTCATTGATCTGTTCTATTGTTTTTTAGTTTCTATGTCATTTATTTCTGCTCTAATCTTTAGTATTTCCTTCCTTCTGCTGGCTTAAGTTTTTGTTTATTGTTCTTTTCCTAGCTCCTTCAGGCGTAAGGTTAGGTTATTTGATATTTTTCTTGCTTCTTGAGGTCAGCCTGTATTGCTATAAATTTCCCTCTTAGAACCACTTTGGTACATTCTAACGGTTTTGGAAAGTTGTGTTTTCATTTTTGTTTCCATGTACTTTTTTTTAAAGTTTATTTATTTATTTTGAGAGAGTGTGAGCTCATGTGTGCATCAACAGGGGAAGGGCAGAGAGAGGGAGAGAGAGAACCCCAAGAACACTCTGTGCCATCAGCATGGAGCCTGACACAGGGCTCAATCCCACAAACCAGGAGACCATGACCTGAGCCAAAATTAAGTGTTGAATGCTCAACTGACTGAGCCATGCAGTGCCCCATGTTTCCATGTACTTTTTGATTTCTTCTTTGGTTTTTTTGGTTGACCCATTCATTGTTCAGAAGCATGTTATTTAACCTCCATGTATTTTTGGTCTTTTCAGATTTTTTCTTGTGGTTGACTTTCTTTTTTTAATTTTTTTTAATGTTTATTCATTTTTGAGAGACAGAGCACGAGTGAGGGAGGGGCAGAGAGAGAGGGAGACACAGAATTCGAAGCAGGCTCCAGGCTCTGAACTGTTGGCACACAGCCTGACACACGGTTCAAACTCATGAATGACGAGATCATGACCTGAGCCAAAATCAGATGCTTAATTGATTGAGCCACCCAGGCACTCCTCTTGTGGTTGACTTCTAATTTCATAGCATTGTGGTCAGAAAAGATGCATGCTATGACTCCAATCTTCTTAAATTTATTGAGGGTGGTTTTGTGGGCTAATATGTGATCTAGTCTGGAGAATGTTTTGTGTGCACTTGAAAAAAATGTGTATTTTGTTCTTTTAGGATGAAATATTCCAAATATATCTTAAGTGCATCTGGTCCAGTGTGTCATTCAAAGCCAGTGTTTCCTTGTTGGTTTTATGCTTAGATGATCTGTCCAATGATGTAAGTGGGGTGTATAGTCCCCTACTAGTATTGTATTATTATCTATTAGTTCCTTCATGTTTGTTACTGTTTTATGTATTTGGGTGCTTCCATGTTGGGTGCATACATATTTACAGCTATTATATCTTCTTGTAGGGCTGTCCTCTTTATTGTTACACAGTGTCCTTCTTTGTCTCTTGTTACATTGTTTTAAAGTCTATTTTGTCTGATACAGGTATTGCTACTCTGGCTTTCTTTTGACATCCATTTCCATGATAGATGTTTCTCCATCCCCTTACTTTGAATCTGTAGGTGACTTTAGGTCTAATGTGATTCTCCTTTAGGCAGCTTATAGATAGGTCTCTTTTTTTTTAATCCATAGGACATTAATTTTTGTATTCACTTTACTAAGTAATTAACATTATATTAAATTGAAGGTACAGGTTGCTATTTAACTCTAAGTACTTAGTCTTTGTTCTTTCCAAATTTAACCTACCCACTGCTGTATCAAATTATCTCTAACTTAATGTACTAAGAAATTCAAACAAAATATTTATTGAGACATAATTATTTAAGTTTCAACTTGAAAATAGCTTCTTGTGAAAGCTTAGAGCAGATTTAAAATTTCTGCCTAAAACAATACTGATAAATAGCCTGGTTTGCATCTAGATTAAGTAATTTCCAAGTTTTTAAAAATCTTTTCTTTTTCATCTTTATTAAATAAGTTTGTATTTTTATGTTAAATATGCAGCCCATGCCAAAAATGTTCCAATTCTGGGCATGTACTTTAACTTTTTCATGAGTTTTTAGTTATAACTTTCATGGTAACAAAAAATATGAAATCTTTTCTGGTATCTATCATATACAGACACATACAAAAAAGGTATCACATTCGAAATTCTAGAAGATTAGTTAATCTAAGACCCTGGATTACTCACTGAAAATATTAAAGCACTTTACTTTTTCAATATATTTCAATATGTTTTTCTAGTACATTACTTTTTTTTATTTTTTAGTAAATTAAAGAAAAACAACTTTAAAAATTTAGATCCCTAAATTACTTTCCTTGAAGTCTCTTAGAGTGTTATTTTCAGAGTATCCATGCATAGCCTCACTGGGAAAAAATGCCTAATTGAAGAACTAACAATCATAAGAGAAAACCAGGATAATTATCTATCTTGGACTTTGGGTGTGAGATCATTCTCTGACTGGGTTCCAGGCCCATTTAGAATGCTTTGATTAAATAAAATCAGATTTGTTAATTTAGAAACCACAGATATAATGTGAAAAATATCTACTCTAATAAATAAGTGTGCATTGACAATATCTTAGTAATTGCTTTGGCATTCATTATTCTAGAGTCCAAATGCTTCTATGCTAGGACTGATAACAGTATTTTTGTCTAAAGATCTTTAAACTCTTTTCCACCATTAACCCATTAATTTTCACACTTTCTCTGTGAGGCAGTAAGATCTAAGTATGGTTAGCTTAATTTTCCACATGAAAAAACCAAATCAACCACAAATGAATTTCCTAAAAGTCACACATGCAGTGAAACAGAGCTCAAAGACTGGAAACTCAACTGAGTAAGTAAGAAGTGCTTTAAACACTGGTATACACAGAATGACCATCTCCATCACCAAATTTACTAGCCTTATTCCCTTGTAATCAAATCTTTCCTCACTTTCTCCCATCCCGCTCTTCCTCTGCTGCTGATCCATCCTGGAAAGAAACTTTCTTTCACATCTGAACCCCATAAAACTGCAGGTCACTTTGCTCCCTATGCCCCATCATTATGGAGTATGCCATAGGTATTAAAAAGAGCCACTTGAAGGTAAGTGGGTTCAGATAATATTTGAGGGGATTATATGTAGTAGTATTTAACATAGCAAGACCTAACGATAGTCTTTATTAAAAAAAAAAAAAAACAGCAGAGAATTTGGTTTGATAATGGAGTTTAGAGTCTGACAAACTTGGATATTAATCCACTTCTGCCACTTACCCTGAATTTAAACAATTTACCTAACCTTTTTGAATCTCAGCTTCCTCACCTGTAACATGGAAATCTATTTCTTTGTAGGTTTGTTAATATAATTGCTAAGATTATATAAACCATGAGCATTATATAAAATACCTAAGATGTTACTGGAATTTAATTTTTAAAAAAGCCAGCAGTTTTCAGGAGAATTGAACAAATGGAATTATTTGGACTACGATCTTTGGAGTCATGATATCTGACTATCTTATACTGTCCCAATAATTAGATAATTACTTCGTTTTCCATTTTATGTTCTTAATATACACCTTACTATATAATGTATGCCTATAACTGTTATAAACTTATTTCTGTCCATCCATCTATATAGCAGGAAAATGATTAGTTGTTATAACCATTCTCCAATGAGGAAAAAATATCATCAAACTGTACTCTTCTAGACAACTCAAATTCTCCCGGTTTCTACATGCCCTTGTTTAATTGCTCCCACCTACCTTAATTATCAGCCTGGGTGCAACCATGGACTACCAAAATTCAGGACTTTGAGGTAGGGATTCTGATAAGGCAGATGGGCTGAGTATAAAGAAAAAATTATGGACAGGGGCCCCTGAGTGGCTCAGTTGGTTAAGCATCTGCCTTCAGCTCATGACCTCATGGTTTGTGAGGTCAAGCCCCACCTTTGGCTCTGTGCTGACAGCTCAGAGCCTGGAGCCTGCTTTGGATTCTGTGTGTGTCTCTCTCTGTCCCTCCCCCATTCATGCTCTGTCTCTTTCTCTCTCACTAATAAACATTAAAAAAAATTATGGATAAAATGACAAGATACAATCATAGCATTTGAGAACTGAAAAGGGCCTTTGTAATAATTCACCAAATCTCCTTTTCCACAGATGAGGAAACTAAATTATGACCAAACCCAGTACCTAGAATTGAAGTTGTAATCCATTACTCATTCAATTTTATCACTTGATGTCTTTTCTTACTTACTCACTACAAAGACTCATAAAAGACTTCTAATCCACAAGCATGCTAAGGTGAAGTGAAGTGAAATGGAGAAAGGTGAGGAGGGGAGAAAATAGATTAGAAAGAAGTATGTTGCCTGGGCAACTCTCCATTTAAAAAAATACTCATAACTACCTGAAAACATACATTCTTCATCCTTGTAAATCCCCTATGCCTCCACAACACCTCACTGGCTGCAACTCCTTAATACCACCTGAGTTTCTAGTCCTCAATCCCTAACCTGTGGAGGTTTTCTATGCCAGAAGACTCTGGCTACCCTATGAGTCTAGACCAAACAAATTGGTATTGCCCCTAGGCTCCCTATTATCCCCCCAAATTCTCTTTAGGATACAAAATACTTGGTTCCCTAGATAATAATGGGGAGAAACCACCCATCAGCCCAATAAAAATGTTGTATCAAAACTACAAACATTAATTCCAAGTGAGTAATTTTCCAAGTCCACAGTCCTTTATCTTTAATTCCAAAATCCAAAAAGCTCCCCAAACTGAAAATTTTCTTAGCTCATTTGGTGGCAAAACTTCACCTGACCCGACCACACTCTGTGGGGGGGAAAACAACAACAACAAACTTACCTAAATTAACCTGAGGCTTTTTATCGTCTTGACTTATCTATCACATGTGAATATTCATGTATTTTACTGCAGAAATAAAAGTATGTCGATTATGTATGCTGTGCTGTCCAAAAGGATATTTTCTGAAATATATCTAGCACTAAGGATTTCAGATAAGGCATTACGAGCCTTATAAGCAATAAGCCTTTGGTCTTTAGGTTTTAGGATTTCAGCTTTATTTCTCGGACCACCTACTAGCTCAGTGACTTTGAATAAGTCCTTGGTTCCTAATAAGTTTGAGATAATTACAAGAGTTATTTTTCCAGAAGAATCAATAGAACTTCATGACCTATTGGTAACTAAAGCATCAGAGGTGAAATTAGGAAGTGCAGAATGCCTGAGATGCGCTAAATTTCTTACCTGTTGGCATTTGAGACAATGTGTAAAGATGGCGTCCTGGCAGATGTACAGATAGATTGCTTGGAGTTTTTTCTCTGGAATTACCTGCCATCTCAAAGTTCCAATTTTTAGTTTCCTGTGGCTCTTTCTCCTACATCCACCAGAAGGAAACAGAACTAAAAACTGGACCTTTGAGATGGCAGGTAATTCCAGAGAAAAATTCCAAGAAAGACAGTCACAGAGAATGCCAGAGATAAAGGAATCTTTAAAAGAAACAGAAAGAACCATCCAAGAGAGAAGGCCAAAAACTACAGCACCATCAAAGCCAAGATAGAACGCAACTTTCTAAAGGGAGTGACCAGAAGAATTAAATGCTGGAAAAAGATGAGGGATTTTGAGGTGTGTAAGCAAATGGGGAAATATTTTGGAAGGAAGTCACTGCAGATTTTGAAAGTGTAGTTACAGTAAAGACTACAAGGGAATGTGTGATATTTGGTGAAGAAATGGGGTGACTGATGCAGAGCACTCATTTGAGAGAAAGTACAAATAACTGTAGTAGGGACATGAAAAGGAAAACTATAAAAGTAATGGTATATAATTCAAGCATTTGAAAAATAAAAGGGAGTAACAGTTTCTACTTTTTAGAATAATCTAAACATTTTTCCCCTTACTAGCATCAATTTTATATTTGTCTGGGGCTTAGAAAGCATCTGATTTATTATTCTGCTTAAACTTTGATAAGGAGAAATAACTATAATTTGCAGATGGTAGAGCGAACGCACAGAGTTTAACTACTTTGCTCATTACTACTACTATTTCTAGTTCGTAAGCCTTTATTGATTATATACTATCTACAGAAAGCCATACTAGTGCCATGCTTATTATAGTGCCTGGCATTATTCAGTGCTTAGTAACTTTTTAACTGAGTTGAACTAGGAATATTTGGATTTAATGTCACTATAATCAATATAGACCTATGGACTACCAGCCACTTTCTTAGTTCAACAGTCTTAGTAACGATGAGAAATAGAGTAGAATATATCCACATATATACCAACAAACTGGAATATAAAGAATAAAGATCAAATCACAGTTCAGTAAGATCTGAACATTGAATACTGACTATACTGACTGAATTAAATGCCCACTCATTTGAAGCCTAAGTAAACAAGGAAAAAAAAAAGGATCTGAATGAAGAATTTGAATTATCTAATCATTTTATCAAATAACAATGGGGCATCTAATTATCTGGAGAATTTACAAGTATTTCAAATTATAAAAAAATTATATATGCTGACTAGGATTTTACTAAATGTGTTTTCTTACACTTTTTATAACTTATATTTCATAGTTCAAAATAGCAGAGTAGAGGGCTTGCTTCAACAGCACATATACAAAACAGCAGAGTACATGTGTTCATCCACAGGGATAAAACTATCAGGTTACTCCTAAAGAAAATGTGACAGTTTAAAAATAAAATAAACTTTTTTCTATTATTACTCTAGAGTTTTTATATATGTCTTAGGTTGGTCCAAATCAAGCATCTTCTACCAAAATACCGTAGCAAAGAATAAATCACTGACCCAGGAGTTGGGGTAGGATGGACAGTCATTGCCCCAAAGGCTCCCAAACAATCCTAAGATACATCTTAGTGGGGCGCCTGGGTGGATCTGTCAGTTGAGCATCCAGCTTCGGTCCAGGTCATGATCTCGCAGTTTGTAACTTGAAGCCCCACACCGGGCTCTCTGCTGTTAGCACAGAGCCCACTTCAGATCGTCTGTTCCTCTCTCTCTCTGTCCCTCTCCCACTTCTATGCACGTGTGCTCTCTATCTCTTAAAAATAAACATTAAAAAAAAAAGATGTATCTTAGAATTTGTGTTACCTGAATGTTCTATTTGATAATACATTTGTGTTTGTTTTAATATAAAACAGTGTTCTGAACTATCTCCCATTTACATTTCACTTTCCTAAATATTTGTGCAAAATCTACCCTCTAGGAAGATATACCACAATTCACCAATGGCTTTCCAAACCCCCTTTCCATCAGTCCTAGTTTTGGAACTATAGCTAAAGGAACTCAGGTGATGAGGGGAGTATACAACTTAATGCTTTCTGATCAAATTACTCCTTCAGGAGACAATGTACTGCTGAGGATTACTGGTAAGGATGGAATAGGCAAGCAATAGGGAGAGTGAGCAGGCCAAGATAAATGAACTCCACTAAAAAGACCAAATTTGCTAAACTTAATAGTGAAGACATATTCATGTTGTTTTCATTATGTACCATGACATTAAATTAAATGCCACAAGATTCCTTTACTTTGTTTCACTCAAGGGTGCCTGGGTGGCTCAGTCGCTTGAGTATCCGGCTTCGGCTCAGGTCATGATCTCACAGTTTGTGGGTTCGAGCCCCTCATCGGGCTCAGTGCTGACAGCTTAGAGCCTGGAGCCTGCTTCTGATTCTGTGTCTCCCTCTCTCTCTGCTCCTCCCCCCGCTCATGCTCTGTCTTTCTCCCTCTCCTTCAAAAATAAATCAAAACATTAAAAAAAAATTAAAAAATTTTTTTTTCATTCATACATGCATGCATTTGTTCAATCAACAAATATATATTATGCCCTTTTGCATGCTAGATGTGTGCTAGGTACTCAAGATACAAAAATGAAAAATAAAATCCCTACCTAAAGGATCTCACTGTCTTGTGGGAAAGCACATGCAGTATAAGAGAGTAAGAGCTATAAAAAGAACTGTACATACACAGTGGGCACAGAAAGACCAACTCTTCCCAGGACTTAAAAAAAGTAAGTTGGCAAAAAAACTCTAAAACCAAACAAACAAAAACAAAAAACAGGAATTTTAAAAAATAGAGATGAACTGTTCTACTGACTTGGTGCTTGGATCACTCAGCATTCTTCCTTCAACTTGAAGGAGTTCCTTAAAACCACCAGAATTCTGAGGGCCTCAGTTGGGACACCTTATATCTTATACACATTACCAATTCAAGTAAACAAAAAATTCCAACAAGCCCACTATACATGCAGTTCATCAGAACCATAGATAACAGGACCTACAAAGAACTTTAAGCTCATTTAGGCCAATGTCCCATCTTAACAAAAACTCCTGAGGCCAGAATGGTAAATGTCTTGCCAAACGAGGTGGAGCTCATTCATTAGTAATAGTCTAAAGCTTATAACCAAACCAGTGTTCACTCCACTGCAACAAATTCCAGCAGGCATCATCCTTAGCATTCTCTGACTCATTTTCTAGCCTCCACTGACTTAAAAAATCTCATAAAAATTTTATCCATCATGAAAACATATACACTTTTTTAATATTAAGGTGATACAGTACCTTTCCAGGAATGTATTTTTTCTTTAAAGTTTTGTTACAACTTTCAAACATACACCAAAATAGAGAAAGTAGCATAATACACTCTCATATAACCTATTGATCAAATTCAATAGTTTTTGGGGAGCCTGAGTGGCTCAGTCGGTTGAGCGTCCGACTTCGGCTCAGGTTATGATCTCACGGTCCGTGAGTTCGAGCCCCGTGTTGGGCTCTGTGCTGACAGCTCAAAGCCCGGAGCCTGTTTCAGATTCTGTGTCTCCCCCTCTCTCTGCCCCTCCCGTTCATGCTCTGTCTCTCTCTGTCTCAAAAATAAATAAACGTTAAAAAAATTTTTTTAAATTCAATAGTTTTTAAGATTTGATACATGGTGCTTTATTTCCTTTTTTTCTTTCAGTTACCACAAAATTCTAAAGTAAATTCCTGACATTGTGTCTATGTCATTTCAATCCTAAATACTTCTATGTGTGTGAGTGAAAAGTAAAGACAATTTTTCTATCACCACAATATGGTCACATATACAAAATTAACAATGATTCCTTAATAACATCTAATATCCAATTTTTTTAGTTATTCCAGTCCTTTAAAATATTTATTTCTGATTCACTACAAAACAGTATTCAACATTTCGATTTAGCAATACTATTTCTTTTGCTTTTTACAACTTCTATTCTGAACTTGTACCTTACTTACAAGGGCCTTATACATAAGTCATTAACTTCAGGCACACCTCCCCAATCCTCATCCCAGCCTTGATATATTTTTAACACTTCAATGATTACTTCAGATATCCTTCCTGCTTTTTCACCCCAATACACATAAATTATGGCTCTCATTACTTTCTCCAGTCTATTAAAATTACAGTAAAGCCCCATTAAAAAGACCCTTTTTATATTACAGATAAAACCACATTTGTTATGTGTATGTCTGTCTATATATATACATATATATATATATATATATATATATAGCAGTATGTGATTCATACAGCTGTATTCATAACTCAGTAGGCCTAGTATTTTCTTTTCTGTGGCAATGCCAAACTGAAGATTGAGTTTGGCTGTATTTATTTTTTAATGTTTATTTTTGAGAGAGAGAGAGAGAGAGAGAGAGAGAGCCCATTAGCAGGGGAGGGGCAGAGAGAGGGAGACACATAATCCAAAGCAGACTCTAGACTCAGAGCCGTCAGCACAGAGCCTGACAAGGGGCTCAAACTCACGGACTGAAAGATCACGACCTTAGCCAAAGTCAGACGCTTAACTGACTGAGTCACCCAAGTGCCCCTGGCTATATTTGTAGAGTTCATACGGTTACTTTCTTAGCCAGTGCTTCTAACAGTAATCTCTTTTATGGAATCTAATTATTCTTTAAATCTCAGCTTGAAACTCCTTCCTTTTTCAGAATATTTTTAAAAAATAAGGAAATTTTCTCAAGATAGCTACAACACAACTGGAAAACTTAAGCCTTCTGTAAATATCTCAGATCATTCCATAAGCTTTAGTTTAATAAAAGCCTAACTCTAGGTCACCTCAGCAGAGCAGAGATACCCATAATTTTGAGAAATAAATATAAGTGGCTAAATGTTCTAGCAAAAATATTGTCAGACCGGATCAAAAAACAAAGCCTAACTCTGTGCTATTCAAAATATACATGTATTAAAAAGAATACAAAAGTATTAAAAGTACATGGAAGAAAAACATATACCATACAAACACTTGCAAAGAAGAAGCTAGTGTCTTTGGAGTAATACCAGGCAAAAAATTATTTAAGGCAAAAAAGCAATATTAGAAATAGAGAGGGATAATTCATAAGAATAAAAAGCTTGATTCATATGAAAGATGCAATAATTCTAAATTTGTGTGCACCTAATAATCTGACCTCAAATATATAAAGCAAAAATTTAGAACTAGAGGTAAAATCATGAATAGAAATTGACAATCATGAATAGAAATTGATAGAATATATAGACTATATATATATATATATATATATATATATACAATTTAATCAAAAAGACACTTGAGCTGATTGATATTATCAGATTATCCTCACAACAGCTCAAATGAATTTTCAAATGCATACAGAACATTTAAAAAAATTAAGCATGTGTTAAGTTTCTCAAATTCCACAATTAGTGAAATCATACATCCATCTTTCTCTGACTTATTTTGCTTAGCATAAAACCCTCCAGTTCCATTCTTGTTGTTGCAAATGGAAAGATCTCATTCTTTTTCATTGCCAAGTAGTATTCCATTGTGTGTGTGTGTGTGTGTGTGTGTGTGTGTGTGTGTGTGTGTGTATACATACACATCACATCTTCTTAATCCATTTATCAATTGATAGACATTTGGGTTCTTTCCATAATTTGGCTATTGTTGACAGCACTGCTATAAACATTGGGGTGCATGTGCTCCTTCGAATCAGCATTTTTGTATAAATTTTGGATAAATTCCTATTAGTGCAATTGTTGGGTTGTAGGTAGTTCTATTTTTAATTTTTTGAGGAACATCTACACTGTTTTCCAGAGTGGCTGGACCAGTTTGCATTTCCACCAACAGTGCAATAGGGTTCCCCTTTCTCCACAACCTCACCAACATCTGATGTTTCTGGAGTTGTTTATTTTAGGCATTCTGACAGGTATGAGGTGGTATCTCATTATGGTTTTGATTTATATTTCTCTGATGATGAGTGATGTTGAGCATCTTTTCATGTGTCTGTTTGCCTTCATGTGACTGGATGTCTTCTTTGTAAAGGTGTCTATTCATGTCTTCTGCCCCTTTCTTTACTGGATTATTTGTTTTCTGGGTGTTGAGTTTGGTAAGTTATTTATAGATTTTAGATAATAACCCTTCATCCAATATGTCATTTGCAAATATCTTCCCCCATTCCGTTGGTTTCATTTTAGTTTTGTTGATTGTTATCTTTGCTGTGTAGAAGCTTTTTATCTGGATGAGGTCTCAAGTGTTCATTTTTGCTTTTATTTTCCTTGCCTCCGGAGACATGTCAAGTAAAAAGTTGCTGTGGCTGAGGTCAAAGAGTCGCTACCTATTTTCTTCTCTAGGATTTTGATGGTTTCCTGTCTTACATTTAGGTCTTTCATCCATTTTGAATTTATTTTTGTGAATGGTGTAAGAAAGTGGTCCAGGTTCATTCTGCTGCATGTTGCTGTCCAGTTCCTCCAGCACCATTTGCTAAAGAGACTTTTTTTTCCATTGGATACTCTTGCCTGCTTTGTCAGATGAACACAGCGGAAGGGAAGGAAAAATAAGATAAAAACAGAGAGGGAGGCAAACCATAAGAGACTCTTAAATACAGAGAACAAACTGAGGGTTGGTGTAGGGGTGAGGGGGCTAAATGGGTGATGGGTATTAAGGAGGGCACTTTTCAGGATGGGCACTGGGTGTCATATATAAGAGATGAAACACTGGGTTCTACTCCTGAAACCAAGACTACGCTGTATATTAACTAACATGAAAATGAATTTTAAAAAAATTGAGCATGTGCTGAAAAGCAAGTCTCAACAAATTCAAAGAATTGAAATCACAGAGACATATTCTGTGACTACAATGTAACTAAGCCAAATGACAGTATTTTTAAAAGATAATTTGAAAATTACCAAATTTTTGGAAAACAAGAAATCAACCTCTGGAAACCGAGGCAATGGCAACCCTGAATCAGCAACCAACAATCATCTGATGAGAATGTTCCACTGCTCGCCACCTCATGTTTGGAAGCAGCTCCACAACTTTGGACCTGAGTAATATCCAGAAATAGAAATATGGGACAACTGACCAAAAGATATCCTGAAAGGAAGATTCTGGGCTGCTGCCTTATATGGTTAATGGATATAGAGGAGGGATCAAGTGATTAAATAAATAGAAAAGATATCATCATCTCTGTTGTTCTGGCTGGTGAAGTGAGTCTTTCTGGTTACACCTAGTTCATCAAGCAATCAAAGGTTTGTGAATACACTGGTCAGAAAGAGGATGTGAATTCAAAATATTATTTAGAGTTTATAGTAATATGACTCCTTTTTCAATAATTTTTAAAATTACCTATATTCAAAAATATAGACATTTATCTTTAGAATATTTTAATTATATTTAATAAATGAAATCTAATAATGAAGGTATGATTTTCTAAATGCATCACATTTATTTTACCTATGTGATTTCATTTCAGCATTACTGCACCACTGTGAATTAGACCAACTTACAGTTTTGGTATTCAAGATTCAGAGATAATGTTTGAAAAGTTGGACCAAACACCCAGGTTTTTGGATCAAGTCACTGCATAAAATAACAGAGACCTTCAAATAAACAAATATACCTTTAAAAACCTTAGGATAAAGAGTATATAGGGAGTTGGTATTTCTCGTTCTATCCACCCTGGCCAATGTCCATGTCAACTACCTCCCTCTTTGAATTTTTAGAGCAAAAAAGGAGGAAAATGGAAATGCTACTTGTCAAAAGAAGAACTTGAAAGTAGATTCCTGATTCTCCTTCCCCATCTTTCCCAAAATGTGGTCAAAGGGCTCTCACATGGGTGCTTGTTACCAATGAAGAGTTCTAGCCTTGTCTAAAAACCTGTGCCTAGGATCTCTCAGGCAGTTTATGTGGATATTCATTTTTAACAGCTTTCTCAAGTGGTTACTCTACACACTAATGTGTAAGAACCACTGCCTCACATATTAAAGTCCTAATATTAAAGTTATTTGACCAACAGCATTTTTCAACATCATATCATTACTTATAAAGCCCTAATGAATGGGTCTAAGTTTAAATCGTTATGAATCACAGACTATTTATTACTCTTTACATTTTTCTATCTCATAGTTAATTTACCAGAAATGGATCTGCTTATAAATTGGCTTTTGAAATAAATACCATATGTTGTGTTAAAACATTTCCCTTCTGTTTTAAACTATTAAAATATATGATAGCCTGAGGAAAATATATAAAACCTCAAAAGAAAGGTCAACACTGAAATTGGAACCTTACAATAAAATGATATGGAAAATATGAATATGGCTTGTTTAGTCTAATTCTGCCAGAAATTCAGGTACTCCCTTTCATTATGTCAGACAGTCACCACAGTAGTATTTAGATCTTACTCAATTCTGATAAAATGCACTTTGGTTAAATAAAACTGGATGATATGAGGTTAAGTCAACTTCTGCTTTAGAAATGACAATGCTTAGTGGAAAAAAATACTTCAGAAGCTAATTATAAAATAATACTAAATATAAATGAAAACTGATAAATGAATTCATATTAAATTTAATTTTTTCCTATAGAAAAGATCCATTTTCCTAATGTCATTTATTTACTAACACCTTATTTTTCCAAGTGAATTCTAAGCATTCCTCTATCATGTCCTCAGTTCCCATAATAGTATTTTGAGAAAGGAAAAAGGAAAATTACCAATCTCATTGATCATGTACATAATTTAGAAATCCAAAACAAAAAAATATTACCAAACAAAATCCAACAATGTATAGAAAAGATAATAGATCACAACCAAGACATGTTTATTGTAGAAATTAAAGACTGGGCTAACATTCTGAAACCAATCAGTAAAATTAAGAACATTACTAATAGAAAAATCACATGATAATCTTAATACACATAGAAAAATCACTCAATAAAATTGACATCCCGTTGTTATTTTTACAAAAAGAATTTTCAGCAAATCAGGAAAAGAAGTGAATTCCTTAATCTGATAAAAATTATCAGTAAAAAACCAATAGCAACATCTTACTAAATGAAATAGTTTTCCCTTGAAATGTAGAATGAGATAAGAATGCTTACTGTCATTACTTCTATTCAATTATGCACTCAACAGCATAACAGTACAAAAGGCAAAAAAAAAAATCTTTAAAGGGTACAAGGATTGGAAAGAAAAAAATAGATCTGTTGTATTCACAGCTGACATATTTAACTGCATACAAAGAAAATGCAAAAAAAAAAAAAAAATCTACAGATGAACTCTTAAGAACACACATCCACCAGAATGGTTAATGTCAGAAAGATCACCAACATCAAAAGAAGCAATTATGTGGAGCAGTCCAACACTCATTCATTGTTGGTGGGAAAGAAAAATGGTATAACTACCCTATGGCACAGCAACCCTACTACTAGGTATTTGCCTAAGAGATACAAAAATATATACCCACAAAAAGATTTGGACAACAATACCAACTGCTGCTTTATTCCTAAGAGCCCTAACCTGAAAAGAGCCCAGGTGTTCATCAATAAAAATATATAGAAATAAACATATTCATAAAATTAAATAACCCTGGTCACTAAGAAAAACCAAATCAACAAAATGAATGATCTCAAAAACAAACTTAGTACAAGCAGTCCTATACAAAAAAAAAAAAAAGAATATACCAAACAATTTTATTTTTATGAAGCTCCAGAACAGACCAAACCAATCAACAGTGGGGCAAAAATCACTCTGGTTTTGAGAGTTTGAGGATAAGAATTACTGGCAGAAAACATGAAGGAATTTCCTTAGGTAATGATAATGTTCTCTTTTTTTTTTAAGTTCTTTATTTGAATTCCAGTATAGTTAGCATATAGTGTTATATTAGTTTCCAGCGTACAATATAGTGATTCAGCAATTCCATATATTACTCAGTGCTTATCTCGGTAAGTGTACTCTTTAATCCCCATCACCTATTTCACCCATTCCCCCAACCCACCTCCCCTGTTTTCCACAGTGGCTGTCAAAATTTACATTCCCAGAAACAGTGCATGAGGTTCCCTTTTCTCCACATCCTCACCAACACTTGTTATTTCTTGTGTTTTTTTATGTTAGCCGTTCTGACAGGTGTGAAGTGATACCTCATGGCAGTTGTGATTTGCATCTCCCTGATGATGAGTGATGTTGAACGTCTTTTCATGTGTCTGTTGTACACCTGTATGTCTTCTTTGGAGAAATATCTGTTCATGTCTTCTGCCCATTTTTAATTATATTATTTGGGGGTTTTCTTGGTGTTGAGTTGTATCCGGTTTTTATATATTTTGGATACTAAGCCTTTACTGAATATTTCACTTGCATATATCTTCTTCCATTCAGCAGGTTGCCTTTTAGTTTTGTTGACTGCTTCCCTCGCTGTGCAGAAGGTTTTTATTTTTATATAATCCCAAAAGTTTATTTTTGCTTTTATTTCCCTTGCCTCAGGAGATTTATCTAGAAAAAATGTTGCTATGGCTGACATCAAAGAAATTACCGACTGTGCTCTGTTCTAGGATTTTTACAGTTTCAGGTCTCACAGTTAGGTCTTTGATGCATTTTGAGTTTATTTTTGTGTATGGTGTGAGAAACGGGTCCAGTTTCAATCTTTCACATGCAGCTGTCCAGTTCTTCCAGCACCATTTATTAAAAAGACAGTCTTTTCCCCATGTATATTCTTGCTTCTTTTCTCACAGATTAATTGGTCATTTAATCATAGATTTATTTCTGGGGTCTCTATTCTATTCCATTGATTTATGTGTCTAGTTTTGTGCCAGTACCTACTTCTTTGATTCCTACAGCATTGTAGTATAATATCTTGATATCTGCTATTGTAATAACCTCCATATTTGTTCTTTTTTTTGTCATATTTGTTCTTCTTTCTCAGGGTTGCTTTAGATACTTGAGGTCTTTTGTAGTTCTACACAAATTTTAGTATTATTTGTTCTAGTTCTGTGAAAATGCTGCTGGTATTTTGATAGGGATTGCACTGAAACTGTAGATTGCTTTAGATAATATGGGCATTTAAGAATATTAATTATTCTAATTAATAAAACAAAATGACAACGTACTGAAAGGAAGAAGATATTAGCAAATGATATATCCAATAGGGAATTAAAATCCAAAATACATAAAAAAAATTGAACAACTCATTACCACCCCCCCAAATAATATGATTAAACATGGGCAGAAGACCCAAATAGACATTTTTCCAAAGAGAACCTCAAAATGACCAAGAGACACATGAGAAGATGTTCAACATCACTCATCATCAGGGAAATGCAAACCAAAACCACAACGAGCTATTATTAGCTTACATCTTTTAGAGTAACTAAAATCGAAATGATGAGATGTAACAAACAATGGCAAGGATGTGGAGGAAAAGGAACCCTCATGTACTGCTGCTAGGAATGTAAATTGGTACAGCCACTGTGGAAAATGGTATGGAGGTTTATCAGAAAATTAAAAATAGAAATACAATATGATCCAATAATTCCAATATTGGGTTTTTAATCCAAACAAAATGAAAACATTAATTTGAAAAAATATACCTGCATGTTTATTGCAGCATTATTTACAATAGCCAAGATACGGAAGAAAGCTAAATGTCCATCTACAGACGAATGAATAAGGAAAATGTGGTGTGTACACACATGCGTATACACACACACACACACACACACACACACACACACACACACAGGAACACCATACAGTCAGAAAAAAGGATGAGATCTTGTCATTTGAAACAACACTGATGGACCTAGAGAGTGTGATGCTGAGTGAAATAAGTCAGACTGAGAAATACAAATACCATGATTTCACTCATGAGTGTAATCTTAAAAAATGAGTAAACAAACAAAAAGAAGAATCAGATTTAGAAATGCAGAGAACAAACTGATGGTTGCCAAAGGGGAAAAAGATAAGAGTATTGGGCAAAATGGGTGAAGGAGAGAAGGAATACAGGTTTCCAGTTATGAAATAAATAAAACACAGGAATATGAGGCACAGCATAAGGAATACAGTCAAGCATATTGTAATAGCAATGTAACAGACAGATGGTAGCTACACTTGTGGTGAACAAAGCACAATGTGTAACTTTGTCAAATCATTAAGCTGTACACCTGAAACTAACGTAATATTGTGGGTCAACTATACTCAAACAAAAAAATAGAAATGAAAAATAAAAATCTATAGCTAAACATGAAATAATTCCCTCTGAAAAAGATGTGAAAACTAGCTGAACAGTCCTCCCCAAAACAGGATAAATGGACCACATCAAGATGGTGAAGTGGAGACTTGCCAAATACTCCATTCCCAGGGCAAAACCCCCTCAATCAGGAGGGATCTCACAAACACAAAGCTTCTCCTTGAAAAGTGAGGGGTTTGTGCACCACATCAGGCATCCCAAGTCTTAAGACCAGCATCAGATAGAGGAGTCCCAAAGTGGCTGCCTTTGAAAATCAACAGGGCTTACATCCAGGACCTGGATGTAACAACAGGGCTTACATCTCGACCATCAACATAAATGAAAAGGCAACCTACTGAATGGGAAAAATATTTGCAAATCATTTATTAGATAAGGGATTGATACCCAAAACATATAAAGAACTCCTACAACTCAAGAGCAGAAAATAAAAATAAAAAAATAAAAATAACCCAATTTTAAAATGGCAAAAGATCTGAACAGACATTGTCCCAAAAAAAGACATTCAGAAGGCCAACAGACAATTGTAAAAATGTTCACTATCACTGATCATCAGGGAAATGCAAATGAAAACCACAATGAGGAGTTACCTCGCACCTGTTAGAATGGCTATTATCAAAAAACAAGAATGACAAGTGTTGGCTAAGATGTGGAGGGAAAAAAGAACAGTGCAAGGACTCCATCCACATCTTTAAAACCTACCAGATTCACTTCTTAGGGTTCCCTCTGCAGTGACTACTTCTGCTTATTATGCTTGTGCTTTCCAAAATATTAAAGAGCTATTCTCACCAGCACTGTGTCTTTGCAAAACTTGGAGAATCACTTTTGAAGCTGTTAAACTACATCAAAGAAATAAGCTCTGAAACTCTAAAAATATCATCTATGTGTAATTTTGAAAGGCATATTACCATTACAGCTACTACATAAATATTAACCTAAAAAATACAATATAACATTTCTGGAGGAAATTTCAACCATCCCAGCTGAATCTAAAGGTTCTATTCTAAGAAAAGAAGTTTAATTAAAGTTTTGAAAAATTCATTATATCTTCTAAAATTAAATATTTTTTTATTTTAAAAAATCATCTCATAAAACAGTATTTTTTGAATCATAATCTTTTAATTTACATAGATCTTATGTAGAAATTATGTTTAAAACATAAAATTCCAGATAACATTCTAGAACAAATTTACATCTATACCATTACATGTGAAAAAAATGGTTTCCACAGACAAAAAAATTGAAAACCATAGGTAACTGAGCAAAGACAATGAAAAAGTATTTTAAAAAAATTTTTTAACATTTATTTATTTTTAAAAGACAGAGTGTGAGCAGGGGAGGAGGAGAGAGAGAGAGGGAGACATAGAATCCAAACCAGGTTCCAGGCTCTGAGCTGTCAACACCGTGCCCGAGGCAGGTCTTGAACCCACAAACCGTGAGACCATGATTAAGCCGAAGTCGGATGCTTAACTGACTGAGCCACCCAGGAGCCCTATGACAATGAAAACGTTTTTATAAAGCACCTACAAAATTTCAATTTAAGCAAACATTTATCATGCATTTAATATGGGAAAGGCATAGTCTAGAAGCTAGGGATATCATTATGAAATAAGACATAGGCTCTGCCCTCACAGACCAAAGCCTAAAAACAATAAATGATAGGTGGTGGTAGTGATGGTGGTGGTGTTTTGAATGTCTTAACTCCCCAGACCAAAAGGAATGTTTTGACTGTGTTTATAAAATGTACACAAATTAAGATGAAATGGTTTTGAAGTTATATTAGATCAGTTTGTGAAGCCAGCAGTTATGATCAAACTTTATCTGATATTTTAACTGCTGTGAGCAATAACCAGAGATCATGGATCTAGTGATTTCTGAAGTGTTTTTCTTTCTGTTTTCTTTCTTTCTTTCTTTCTTTCTTTCTTTCTTTCTTTCTTTCTTTCTTTCTTTCTTTCTTTCTTTCTTTCTTTCTTTCTTTCTTTCTTTCTTTCTTTCTTTCTTTCTTTCGAGTCATGGTGAATCTTAGCTGGACAAATTCTAAGTCAGGTCATGACTGTCTTGCTAAATTCCCCTTACAGTCTCAGCTGGACCCAATGTCCTTCATTTCCTATCCTAAATTGTCCTCTTTGTGTTCTATGTTCACTGTAGAGAAGAATTTTAGCTCTTAATTGTCTGGGGCCAGATTCTCCCACTCCATCTTCCCTTTCTGCACAGAACACTTCATGCTTATGAAACACTCTGAGCCTAGGGAGAAAGGTGCTGTACCCATGCAAAGGGTAGTTATTATTATTGATGTTTCTCATAAACACTGAGATTTAGAATGTCAAAAGTAATGTCAGACCCTAAGGTAACAACAAAGCTTTCTCTCTTGTAAAGCTATTGCATTATGTTTGCTTTGATGTCAGTTATGTCTGTATTGTGCACAAATACCTCCATGTAGGCACAGCTCAGAGGCAAGAATAACTAGCCCAGAGGGCTACTAACAAAGATTTTATTTTCTGCCACATCTCATCAGTTAAGTAGTTCCCACAGTGGTTACCTCAGTCACAAAAATACTAAGATGTTTAATGCCAAAATTATAGGAAAAGGAACAGTTGGCCTAACTTCAACTGTTTATTCTGGCCTCACAAAAATTGTTTTTATTAATTTGTCCAGCCTTTAGCAGTCACCAACACTAATGAATAGCTGCAAAATGACAAGACCAAATTGTCTCTGCTCATAAATTAGGAGTACTATGATGTAGACTCATCAGCAGACCTTTAAATTATGAAAATTAGAACAAATGAAGCCTACTCGCTAGGATTTGCCTGCCCAGTTCATGAGACCAGCTTAGTTCTACTGAGAAATGGGCCAGTGAATTTTTTTTATTTCCTCTCCCCTTATAAGGATGAATAATTCCATAGTCAAAATTTTTGTCCAAGGATTTCACTACCACAGTGAACCAGGGTCATCAAGATCTGAGCCAGATAAAGTTGAAAGTTATTGGTCTAATCAGTTTTTCATTCCTTGGAATACATGAGAGAATGCTACACTGTTTCATTGGCCTACTGCAAATATCCTCATTTACTATGTATACATACAAGTTTATGCTTGTTTGTGAGGAAAATTCTATTTAGGACTTAGGTTCCAAGGAGCAAGCTCTTCCATAAGTCTTCTGATGATTAATTAGTCATTTCATTTCAGCATTTACTGAGATCCTACTCTGTGTGTGCAGTGCTGTGCTAGGTACTGAAGATAACAATATAAATATCTCCCCATGCTCAAAGAGTTGAGAACATAATAGAAGAGACAGATATGTAAACAAAGCAAAACAGAATAAGAGTTCTAACAGATGCATAGGCAAAGGGAAAGAAAGAAAGAAAGAAAGAAAGAAAGAAAGAAAGAAAGAAAGAAAGAAAGAAAGAAAGAAAGAAAGAAAAGAAAAGAAAAAGAAAAAGAAAAAGAAAAAGAAAAAGAAAAAGAAAAAGAAAAAGAAAAAGAAAAAGAAAAAGAAAAAGAAAAAGAAAAAGAAAAAGAAAAAGAAAAAGAAAAAGAAAAAGAAAAAAATAGTGGCATTTGTCTGGGGATACCAGACAGAGAAGTCTCTATGGAAGATGTAGCAGTTAAGTTAGAAATAAGATTTCTAAAGTCAGAGAAGAGAAGAAAAAGAGCATTATGAACAAAGTCAAAAGGGGTTTAAGAATTAAGTAGTTCCGAATTGTATTTTAAAGGAGAAAGAACATTGAATTTTAAATCCCAAGACTGTTTTAGTTCCTGCCTCATCTCTTACTCTCTGTACAAAATTAGTTGATAAGAAAAGTGAGATTAGGGTTTACTTAATAGAGATGTTATTCAAAATCTTTAACAACTGGTATGGCACATGACCAATCAAAACAAATATTGGCTGTAATCAGTACAGACATTTTGGTGCATATAAAGTGAATACCAACTTACTTATATCTTCCCCTCCCCCGCCTCCCGTCTTCCCCACCTAGCATGTAGGTTCCATGAGAATAACCATTGTTTTTTGTTTTTTTTTTTTTTTTTTTTTTTTAATGCTTATTTCTGAGACAGAGAGAGAGCATGAGTCAGGGAGGGGCGGAGAGAGAAGAAGACACAGAATAAGAAGCAGGCTCCAGGCTCCGAGCTGTCAGCACAGAGCCTGATGCGGGGCTCAAACTCACAGATTGCGAGATCATGACCTGAGCTGAAGTCGGACGCTCAACCGACTGAGCCACCCAGGTGCCCCAAGAATAACCATTGTTAATCACTGTAATCTAGAAACGCACCAGGGATTTGTTTTTATCAGATATTATAAGGCACGAAAACACATAAATAATCGTCATGAGGGAAGACATTTATACTCACAGATACCTAGAATAATTTCAGAGGGCCTGGGCTACAGGTCCTTAGTTGTCTAGTACTTGGTCCTAGAGTGATTCACGGCAAGTGAAAATATGTGCTTGGTGTGTGAGAATTTGACAAAGAGTATGTTGGCTGTGAGCTCTGGACTGGTTGCCTTGTATAGCAAAAGCAGGCTCACAGGGGAGGTATTTGCTACTTCCAGGAATTAGCCAGCATGGGAGAGACAAACTTTTCAGGATCAGGGTCCCAAATGCTAGAGCACCAAGAATACAAAAAATAAAATAACACAGTCAAATACATATTGCTTTTGCAATGCCTGGTAAGTACAGAGACTCATCAAATATTTGCTAAACGGGTAAGTGAATGAAAAATTTAAATGTGACTGAAGTATAAAATAGATGAAAATATGTGGTGAGATTAGAACAAAAAATGTATATTGAAATCACATCAGAAGACCTGCATGTTATGCCAAGAAGCCAAGTCTTAAAACACATTTGGAAGTACTTATTGAATATATATGTGTCCTGTAATGAGGCCAGGATAAATACATTAGCCAATCAGTTAATGACTAGAAAACTGAATAAGTTTTTGTTTGCTTACTTTTTCCAGAAGTAGTTTTCATTATTACTATATACCATCTGTAGACAAAAGTTGGAATTACCCATCTTCAAATATTAATGTCCTACCTCCAGAATGTCTTCCCTGATCAAGCTAATCCACCTCTTTAATACTGTTTTAGAGTAGTGCTTCTCAAACTTTAATGTGAGTCAAATTATGACTCAGAAGGTCTGGGGTGGGGTAGGGCTGATTCTGCCTCTTTTAATAAGCAACCAGGTAATACCTTTGTAGTTGGTCTATGGGTTGCACTTTGAGTTGCAAGTCTGTAGAGATTTTAGATGAATATTTTCTAATATTAATAGAGAGGTAATATAGTACATAGAGCTGGCTAAGAGCAAGAATGGGTTTGAATCATAGCTCTATTGCATCAGACAAGTTACTTCATCTCTCTAAGCCTCAGTTTCCTGTAAAATCATAAGAGCACTTACTTCATAGAGTTGGTCTAAAATTAGCACATTGCTTTGTACAACACCAAAAAAATACAGCAATATAATAAAGATGATAATAATAATTATAGCAACAATAATAATAATAATGATAGTCTTCAGGACAGAAGGACATCCTCATAAACCAAGTTTGAATCCAAGAAGACTTCCTGACAGAGTGGTGGTCAGGAGTTTAAAATGTTACCTATCACCTCCCAAAAAAGAAATCTATAATGATCTGATTAAGATTCATTTTTCCTTCCTGGAATGAAAACAAGAATACGTTCTATTCCCCCTACATAACTAGGCCTTTTCAAAGAGAACACCGATTCACAGGATGAAACACAAGGTAAACGCTAACCAATCTTTAAGAGTATTTCCTAGCCTCCCTCAACCCAGTAATGAGGAAAAAAGGAAGACACTTACTTGAGAGGGAAACGGTTATGGTATCCCATATTCCCTATACTCTGTAAAAGGAGGTGGGAGTGGGGTTGGGTGTCACTCTAGCAACTGGCAGGACCCTGTGGAACGAGTCTTGCTTTGGTAACCCTGTGGACATAGCTCAGCAGATACAATAGCACCAGCAGCAAGACCCACAGCTGATACTGTTCCCTCAAGCTGACTCACGGAAATGGTCAAAGAATCTCAATTTTTAAATCTCAACTCTCACAACTTTTCAAGAGTGAATAGATATTTAGAGGCCAAG
Source organism: Felis catus (assembly GCF_018350175.1). NCBI lineage: Eukaryota > Metazoa > Chordata > Mammalia > Carnivora > Felidae > Felis > Felis catus. The sequence continues at coordinate 141,443,614 of NC_058368.1, forward strand.
AAAGAGGGCTTCAACTACCTCCATTTTGACATGCATCTGTACTTTCTAATTGATTAAGTTCCTCCTTCCATCTTATCTCTTAACTCAGGCAAAAGACATGGAGGGCAAAGCCTCCAGTGATGGGAAATGAAACTAACCCCTCAAGCAAAAAGAACTGCCCTGAGGCAGCAAGACCCCTGAGTGATTGACCCAAAGACAATGATCAACCTGACCTTCACTGCCCACCTGCATGTACCCAGAGACCTTTCCACATCTGCCTTATATGAACCTAAGGGTTGCCTGGCTGGCTCAGTCGGTGGAACACACGGTTCTTAATCTTAGGGTCATGAATGTGAGCCCCAAGTTGGGCATGGAGCCCACTTGCAAAAAAACAAACACAAAAACCTAGAAGTATTTTCAGCACTGTGGAGACATTGTATACCTAGAATGCTGTCTTCCTGGGGTGGGACTCACTGAAATAAATTCCTTTCTTGTTTCACTACCACTCCTATCTCTGTCTTTGGATTTTGTCAGCGGCGAGTGGCCAAACCTGGTCTATTTGGGACCCTGGAGCCAGGTGCTCTTGTACCCCTGGTTACAGCCATGCTGCCCAGGTCCAAGTAAACCAATAATACTTTTTAAATATATTGCTTAGAGTTTATATCATTCTTCCATGTCAAACAGTTTTGTGTCTAAATTCAACTGCTGCATTACAATCAAGTTGTATAAACCTCTTTTCACATTTAAGGCCTATGAGTTTCAACCAACGAAGGGGACAGTTTGACCATTAACAGCCTTTTTACAAATTAACAGAAGCAAGAGCAGCCAAACCATGGGGAAAAAAATTTTTCTTCCAAGACCTCTACTAAGATCCTGAGGTTTCCACTACCACTACAATATAAAGGATTTCTTGATTCTGTGAAGGTTATTTTACTAAGCTTGAGAAATGCAGTATCTGAAGTCAACATACCTAAATGAAACTTTTAAAACCCATACCTAAATGAAACCCAAAAACCCCGTATTTAAGAATGCTCTTATAAGAAAAAGGAGGATAAAAACTCCTATCAACAAAATTTATGACTTTAGTATTTATAACAACAACAACAACAACAACAACAACAAACCCAAAAGAATGGAACGAATCTTAACACTAACAAGTGAAAATTAAAGAAAAATATATAAAGAACTTACAAAACTCAATACCCAAAAAAAGCAAATAATCAAGTTTAAAAAGGGGCAGAATAGATCTTTGTCTGAAAGACATACAGACAGCCAACAGACATGAAAAGATGCTCAACATCACTCACCATCAGGAAAATGCAAATCAAAACCATAATGTGGTATCACCTCACAACTGTCAGAAAAGCTAAAATCAACAACACAAGAAACAACAAGTGTTGGCAAGAATATGGAGAAAGGGGAACCCTCTTACACTGTTGGTAGGAATGCCAACTCATGCAGCCACTCTGGACAACAGTATGGAGGTTCCTCAAAAAGTTAAAAATAGAACTACCCTATGTTCCAGCAATTGCACTACTAAGTATTTACCCAAAGAATATAAAAATACTAATTCAGAGGGATACATGCACCCCAATGTTTGCAGTAGCATTATCTATAATAGCCAAATTATGGAAACAGGTCAAATGTCCATCAACTAATGAATGGGTAAAGAAGAATGTGGGGTGTGTGTGTGTGTGTGTGTGTGTGTGTAATAGAATATTACTCAGCCATAAAAAGAATGAAATCTTGCCATTTGCAATGATGTGAATATTATGCAAAGCGAAATAAGTCTGTCAAAGAAAGACAAATATCGTAAGATTTCACTCATTTGTGGAATTTAAGAAACAAAACAAAGCATAGAGGGAAAAAGAGAGAGACAAACCAAGAAATAAACTCTTAACTATAGAGAACAGATTGATGGATTGATGGTTACCAGAAGGGAGGTGGCGGTGGGCAGAGGATGGGTGAAATAGGAGATGGGGATTAAGGAGGACTTGTGATAAGCACTGAGTGCTGTATGTAAGTGTTGAATCACTAAATTGTACACATGAAACTAATATTATGTAGTATGTTAACTAACTGGAATTTAAATAAAAACTTAAAAAAAAGGAAAAGAATATAATGCAGCTATTATTATGCTCACTCATTACCAGCTTCAACTTTTACAATACCTTGATTATACAATGAAAATAGCAACTGCATATGATTGTTGTAAGGAACATCTCCTACTTCTTGATAAAAAAAAAATTGTAAAAAAAAATTGAAGAGAAGCTATAACAGTACAAATGTGCCCATTTGTTTTAACATATACTTTTGTGAATACAGCTATAGAGTAGATCCCCCCACACACTGAATACCTATATGAGATAGAGGATCTATTTATTTATATGCCCTTTGCTAATTTTGAACCAAAGTATCTATCTTAGGTACAGAAATGATTTTAAATCATTGTGAATATTATTAAGGATAATTATAACCTTCACTTTAATTGCCTTCAAAAGAAAAATGAACATCCATTTCTAGACCAGACACCTGCGTGACTTCCTAATGAAAATATTAAAATGCTAAATTAAGTATCAAAACCTCTTTTTTTAAGGTCATCAGTGATCTAGCAAGATACTAAATATTTAGAAGTCAAAACAAACTGAACATGAGAACTCACAGAGGAAAATGCAACACCAAAATCTAGTCTTCTCTTGAGAGTGTATACCTACTTAAATGACCTTGATCTTAGATTTCCACAGCCTCCCAGGAGCTGAGAGGAAGATAGAAAGGATGAGGGCTTGCTCAAGTTATAAAGCATAATAAGCGATTCCTTTAATATAGATGAGACACAGAGTGCTACACCTTCTGTGTAAGATATACTAAAAATAATTCCTGTCAGTTAAGCTCTCAACTCCTGATTTTGGCTCTGGTCATGATCCCAGGGTCGTGGGGTCAAGCCCCGCTTTGGGCTCCACTGAGCATGAAGCCTGCTTAATATTCTTTCTCCTTCTCTCTTTCTCTGCCTGCCCCTCCCCTTCACTGAGTGCACACACATGTGCATGCTCTCTGTCTCAAAAAAGAAAAAAACTCCCAATCCCCTTCCTCAAACCCACAAAGAGAACTGCAGGGAAAACTTCCTGATCTTAGTGCAGAATAAATGGAGAGTCAAAACACCAAACCAAAACCAAAGCCAAAAATAAAAACAACAAACACCTACCCAAGTATTATTAATTGCAATTTGTCATGGTTTATATCCTGAATTCATATTATCTGGGCAATCTTAAAACACCTCAAGCCAAAAATTAAGTGGTCTCAGACATACAATAGTAGGAAATATAAATCCTTTCTGAAGTAACTCACCTCCAAGGCAAGCTTCAAAGAATTACCACTATTGTAAGAAATAATCAACTCATACTCATCAAAATTCACAAAACACTTAAGCACACAAGCTGCTATGAGTAAGAACCAATAGAAACAACAAAGAACAAGATCAAATGCATGAACACTTTAGGTATTAGAATATCAGACACAGAATATAAGTATTTTAATATATTTAGTGAGAGAGAATTAAGGGTAAAAAAACAGAAGAAAATAAGTCATAACTAAATATTTGAAAAAGAACCAAGTATATAATAATTGAAATTTAAAATTCAATGAATTAATTCTATAGCAGATTAAAAAGAGGTAAAAAGAAAATTAGTGAACTAGAAGATGGATTACAGTAATTTATCCAATTGCAGCAGAATATTTCTACAAACCTAAAAAAGAGATGGAGAAAATATAAAAGAAAGGTAAAAGACATGGAGCATGGAGTAAGAAGGTCTAACATACATGTGATCATAAAGACAAAAGGATAAGTTTGTTTAAAAAGTATATACTTCAGATAAAATGAAAGTTGTCTCAAATGGAAGGTCTTACATGAAAAGAAAATGGTAGATGTGTGATTAGATTTAAACAAACGCTACTTCTTTAAAAATAGCAATGTTTTACTGAGCTAAATAAAAAAGATAAATTTATAATCCATAACAACATAACATAACAGCATGTAAGTCAGAGCATATAACCAGGAATGATGTGATTTTAAAAGATGGGTAAATATAATAATTAATGTTAGATTTTCATAAGGTAGAATTCAAAAGCTAATTCTAGAGTAACTATCAAAATAAAAATAATAGAGCATAAAATGTCTTAACTAATAAGGGAGATATTAATTGAAAAACAATATGCTACTGATTCAGAGGAGAATGAGAAACAATAGGTAGGACAAATAGAAATCACTAAATAAAACTATCAAAATCAACCTAATTATATAAGTGTATTTAATATAAATACAAAAGGACACACAAGAATCAATTACACTAATGAACATATCAAAACTGAAATTATAAACAAGACGGGGCACCTGGGTGGCTTAGTCGGTTAAGCGTCCAACTTCAGCTCAGGTCATGATCTCTGGTTGGTGAATTTGAGCCCCACATCAAGCTCGCTGCTGTCAGCGCAAAGCCTGCTTTGGATCCTCTGTCCCCTTCTCTCTGCCCTTCCCCCACTTGCACTCTCTCAAAAACAAATATTTTTAAAAAACAATACATTTTAATTAAAAACTTGCTTATACACTTATATACTTGCTTATACACTTATATACTTGCTTATACACAATCTATATGCTAGAAACTACCAAATGTTTTTTTTTTTTAATTTTTTTTTCAACGTTTATTTATTTTTGGGACAGAGAGAGACAGAGCATGAACGGGGGAGGGGCAGAGAGAGAGGGAGACACAGAATCGGAAACAGGCTCCAGGCTCTGAGCCATCAGCCCAGAGCCCGACGCGGGGCTCGAACTCCCAGACCGCGAGATCGTGACCTGGCTGAAGTCGGACGCTTAACCGACTGCGCCACCCAGGCGCCCCCCAAATGTTGTTTTTTAAAAGTCAAAGAAAACTAAAATAAATGGAGAGATATATGATGTTCATGAACCTGAAGACTCATTATAATTAAAATGTCAATTCTCCCCAAATTGGTGTATAGTTTATGCATATTGGTGTATGCAATTCCTATCAAAATATTAGCAAGGTTTTTCTCATAGACAAGATTATTCTAAAATCTATATGGAAAGGTAGAGGCCCTAGAGTAGTTAAAATAATCTGGACAGAAGAAATGGGAGAAATTATTCTGCCTATATTTACTATATAGCTACAGTAATCAAGACAGTGTGGTATGGGCAAAGAAACAAACACATAAATCAAGAGAACAAAATGGAAAATCCAGAAACAGGCCGATGCATATACGCTATACTGACTTTTAACAATGGTGCAAAACCAGTTCCAGGAAGGAAGCATAGCCTTTTTTTTTTTCAATACTGCTTTAAAAAAAAATTAGAGTTTATTTATTTATCTTGAGAGAGAGAGAAAGCACGAGCAGGGTAGGGGCAGAGAGAGGGAGAGAGAATTCCAAGTAGGCTCCATGCTGTCAGCCCAAAGCCTAACTCAGGGCTCAAATTCACGAACTGCGATATCACGATGTGAGCCAAGATCAAAAGGTAACTGATCATCCAGTTGATGATGTCCGCTCAGATCTTTCCAGTAATGTATGAATGACCCATTTTCTCTGCATCCTTGCCAGCATTTGGTATTAATATGTTTTATTTTAGTCATTTTGATGTATGTAGTAATAGCTCATTTTGGTTATTAAATTAACTGACTGAGTCATCCAGGTGCCCTTAATAGGAAGCATAGCCTTTTCAAGAAATTATACTGGACAACTGTACATGCATAAGCAAAGAGAGAGATAACTTGGACCTAAACTGCACATCTTATATAAAAATTAGCTCAAAATGGATCACAGATTTAAATACAAAATGTGAACCTATAAAACTTTTAGAAAATCAACTAAGAGAAAATTATCAGGACCTGGGACTAAGCCTATAGATCTCAGACTTGACATCAATGATCCATAGAAGGAAAAAGTGATAAAATGAGCCACAATGAAATTAAAACTTTTGTTCTGTGTAACCCAGGTGAAGAGAATGAAAAGACAAACTACAGACCAGGAGAAAATATTTACAAATCAGGTACCTAACAAAGGACTAGCATTCAGAATATATAAAGCACTCTCAAAACTCAATAGTGAAAAACAAACAATTCAGTTAGAAACTGGACAAAAAAAATTAAAGCTTTATTTAAGAAGACATAGGATGTAAAATAAACACATGAAAACATGTTTAACATCATTAACTATTAGGGAAATTTAAATTAAAACCAAAATGAGGGGCGCCTGGGTGGCGCAGTCGGTTAAGCGTCCAACTTCAGCCAGGTCACGATCTCGCGGTCTGGGAGTTCGAGCCCCGCGTCCGGCTCTGGGCTGATGGCTCAGAGCCTGGAGCCTGTTTCCGATTCTGTGTCTCCCTCTCTCTCTTCCCCTCCCCCGTTCATGCTCTGTCTATCTCTGTCCCAAAAAAAAAAAATAAAATAAAAACGCTGAAAAAAAAAATTAAAAAAAAAAAGAGCTATTACTACACACATCAAAATGACTAAAATAAAAAATATTAACACCAAACACTGGCAAGGATGCAGAGAAAATGGCTCACTCATATATTACTGAAGGGAATGTGAAATGGTACAATCACCCTAGAAAAAACCTTGACAATTTTCTTAAAAACTAAACATGCAGCTATCATACAATTCACTAACTGCACTCCTAAGCATTCAATCCAGAGAACTAAAAGTCATTTTCACACAAAAACCTAAACATGGATGTTTATACCAGCTCTATTTGTAATTGCTAAAAAACTAGAATCAACAGGGGCTCCTGGGTGGCTCAGATGATTAAGCTTCCGACTCAGCTTAGGTCATGATCTCAAAGTTTGTGAGTTCAAGCCTGTGTCAGGCTCTGTGCTAACGGTGTGGAGCCTGGAGCTGCTTTGAGTTGTGTCTCCCTCTCTCTCTGCCTCTCTCACACACACACACACGCACACACACACACGCACGCACACTCACGCACTCTCTTTCTCTCTTTCAAAAACAAATAAACATTGGGGCGCCTGGGTGGCGCAGTCGGTTAAGCGTCCGACTTCAGCCAGGTCACGATCTCGCGGTCTGGGAGTTCGAGCCCCGCGTCGGGCTCTGGGCTGATGGCTCAGAGCCTGGAGCCTGTTTCCGATTCTGTGTCTCCATCTCTCTCTGCCCCTCCCCCGTTCATGCTCTGTCTCTCTCTGTCCCAAAAAAAATAAATAAACGTTGAAAAAAAAATTTTTTTAAAAACAAAAAACAAATAAACATTTAAAAAATTCAAAAAAAAAAAACCCACTAGAATCAACAGGTGAACGATTAAAGAAACTGTGGTATATACATACCATGAAATACTACTAAGCAATCGAAATGAACAGACTATTGACACATACAACTTGAAGGAGTCTCTGAATGAAAAGTCAATCCCAAAAATCAGATAGTATTTGTCTTTCTCTTATTTCACTTAGCACAACACTCTCTGGTTCCAACTATGTTATCACCAACGCCAAGATTTCATTCTTTCTACTGGATGAGTAATAGTCCATCATGAATGTATGTATTTACATACATACATATATGTACATATATATACATACACTACATCTTCTTTATCCTTTTATCTATCAGTTGACACTTAGGCTGCTTCCCTATCTTGGCCATTGTAAATAATGGTGCAATGAATAATGGTGCTTGTATCTCTTCAAATTGATGTTTTCAAGTGTCCAGTATCTTGAACAGTGGTAGTGGCTACCTGAGGTCACACAGGTGATAACAGTGTACAGTACTTAACACACACTTAAAATTATAACTGGGTAAATCTGAATAAAAATCACTGACTTACACTAATTTCTTGGTTGTAATATTATACTATAGTTTTGGAAAAGGTCACCATTGGAGAAACCAGGCAACATGTTAAAGAGACCTCTCTATACTATTTCTTACAACATGCACATGAATCCACAATTTTCTAAAATCAAAAAAAGACATAAATTACAGTAACATCAAAAAATGTAAGGCATCGAGAAATCATTCTAACAAACAATGTATAAAATCCTTATGGAAAAATTATAAAATTTTCTTGAGACTAAAGAACTACTGAATAAATACAAATATAACTTATACTCTTGAAAGACTTAAGTTCATAAAGATGTAAAGATTCAATGCTATTCCCATCAAAACCTTAGCAAGATTTCTCTGTGCAAATGGGCTGATTCTAAAATTAATATAAAAAGGGCCAAGAATAGCATAGAAGACACTTTTAAGGAAGAAAAAATAATGAGATTTGCCTTACCAGATATCAGATAGCATTATTATAAGGCTAGAACAATTAAGACAAGGGTAATGGCACTCCAAGAGACAAAATAACCAGCAGAATAAAATAGCCCAGACAGACTTGGTTTTTGACCAAAATGGCATCGTAGACAGGAGGGAAAAGTTATGACTTCTGTTTCTCAAAAGTTACTACAAAAAGAGTAACTAGATAAACATACACTGGAACAAGTTATTTGTAATACCCTCTAGGTGGTCAAAAAAAGTTGAACCCAAAATACATAACGAGCTACTATTAATCAGTAAGAAAAAGACATACAACCCAATAGAAAACAGAATACTTGAACAAGCATTTCACAAACTATAAGTAGTCAAAAGCATAAAAAGATGAAAGATGCTCACAATAATATAAAATTTTGTCTCTACCAGGTTTGTAAAAATTTTAAATTCTGACAATATGAAGTATTAATGTGAGATACTACCACACATGCACTGCTGTGAATAGTATAAATTAGCATAATCACTTTGGAAAACAATTTGACACTACTTAATAGAGGTGGAAGTATATAATTCCATTCTAGGCATGTACCTAAGGAAACTCTTGCACATATGCACCAAAATACATGTATAAGAATACTCATGGAGCACCTGGGTGGCTCAGTTGGTTAAGTGTCCGGCTTTGGCTTAGGTCATGATCTCTCAGTTCATGAGTTCGAGCCCCACGTTGGGCTCTGTGCTGACAGCTCAGAGCCTGGAGCCTGTTTCCGATTCTGTGTCTCCCTCTTTCTCTGCCCCTCGCCCCATCTCTCTCTCTCTCTCTCTCCCCCTCTCTCTCAATCTCCCTCCCTTAAAAATAAATAAACATTTAAAAATTTTTTAAAAAAGGAATACTCATAGTATCGTGGAACTATTTGTAACAGAAAAAAGTAACAAGTAACTGAAATGCTACCAATAATAGAATGAGTAAATTTTACTATATTCCTATAATGGAATACTATATAACAGTGAAAAATAATGACTTACGGTATAAGCCATAAAGTCACAAAAGAATATACACACTATAATTCTCTTTACATAAAGACAAAAATTATGTGGAATTAATCAATAAATTGTTTACCAAAAAAAAGTCAAAATGGTGAGTAAAAGAAAGCAAGAGAAAACTCCAAGTCAGTATCATGGTTACCTTAAGTAGATAGGGAAGGGATGGGCACACAGGGTATTTCAAATGTTTGTTGTTGTTGTTGTTGTTGTTGTTGTTGTTGTTTTTAAGTTTATTTATTTTGAGAGAAATTTAGCACAAGTGGGGGAGGAAAGAGAGAGAGGGGGAGAGAGAGAGAAGCCCAAGCAGACTCTACACTGTCCTCTCAGAGCCTGGTGTGGAACTCAAACCCATGAACCCATGAGATCATGATCTGAGCCAAAATCAAGAGTCAGACACTTAACCAACTGAACCACCCAGGCACCCCTATTGTTGCTGTTGTTGTTTTTTAAGCAAGAGTAGGCACATAGATAAACATAAAAATTTTATTCTCCAGATGTTAACATATTTTTAATATTTAACTTAAAATAACTTTTTACAAAGAAAAAAATCATAGATCTTGAATTCTTTTTTTTGTTTGTTTGTTTTTGTTTTTGTTTAGGAGAGGAAAACTTAACCATGGTTACATTTTTAGTGGATTGTGAGCTATTTCTTCTCAGTTAAGTATAAACCCAGGAATAGAAAAGAAGAAAACTGAAAACAAAATTCTTAAATAAGTGCTAGGCAACAGCAGACAGCCCACCTTTCTCAGGGAGTCTGGCTACACAAAGGGCCTGTGGAAGCAGAACAGATTGGTGCATTCACCAGAAGAGCCTGCTGACCTGCGCTGTGTTCCCCAGAGGATTTGGCCCTACTTATTTTTACATCATTAGCCCTCTTAGGATGGGCTGAGGTTGCTTCCAATTTGAAAATGACCTTGGATCACAAGCTGAGGTTTTTAATTTGTTTACACTGATTATTAAGCATCCTGAAGTATAATTAATAAATCTTCTGCATAGGGTAATAAGTTTATTTCTAACAACGATGGTCCTTGGCATAATTCTACTATTGATACTTTTACAGTGAGTTTATTCAACAAACTAGTTTTCTAACACATTCTAATCTCAGGATTGCTTGACAGCAATAAATTGGTAAACTAATAGGATGCAAACTGTTTAGTAAACTCGGATATGTGATAACTTTCCTCCTTTCAAAGTAATGCAGTCACTGAAAAAATATTTTTCTCTGTTTTCCAATTCATCTATTATCCTAAGAAGAAAAATGTATTTTTTAAAGTTTAACTAGAAATTAACTAGTTAAGATGCCATAGGGGGGTCAAATATGTATTTTGCTTTTTGTAAAGGGGTCTGTGAGAGCTACTGTTACTCTCCTAGAAAAGCCCAAGAATAAACAGAGAACATGTAATGAATTGCTGTGTGTGAGTTATAATTAAAGACAGTGGTGTGTTGGTTAACAACTAGTGGCATGGAGGAGAGAAAGCCTTGATCTGTAGCACTTGCCAATTTCTGTGGTGTAAATACTCCCACCACGGCTTATTTCAAGCTACCAATTTGATGTTACTAAATGTGGAGTTGGAAAGAAATACACAGTAGCACATCATTATCTAGTATTTTTACCATACAGATACAAGGAATTGATGTAAATAACCTTAAGAGCATAAATAACAAGAAAACGTAGCACAATAATTAGGAATTCATGTGTGAGCAGCTATTACCTTTGTTTTTGGTATAATTTTAACATATGCTTATGTAATTTTATTTTTAAGGGCTGTGTTTAACAACACAGTTGAAACTTTGTTCCAGCCTATAACTGCTAAGACTCCACTCTAGGTAATGTCCCCAAACCAGCACAACAATTAGTAAATGGCAGAATTCAGTATACAAACATGATTATATATATTCCCATAAATTTATGACCTGTATATAGAAAAAAAATTCCAGAATTCTACTTTAAGGTAATTACTTGGTAAATTACATTTCCGATTCAGTGAGAGTCATGTTAATGGACTGTTCTGCAGATAACAGTCATAATTTTCAGAATTTACTTACTCCTTATTCCAGCTCCATCAGACATAGCAATGTAACATGTAATTTCTAGATTCCCAACAAAGTCATTCAGCAGGCCTGAAAGAACTCCAATATCTTTCCCACTCTGTCTAGTCAGTGAACAAGACACAAGGTAGGAAAGGAAAAGGGGAGAAAGAGATTCCCAAAGGATCCCTTCCACAATTAATTATGCAAATCCAAGTAAATTAGACACTAAAAATTTAAGATTGATTGAAAGGCTTGCTCAAATTGCTTTAACTGTGATTCATATACCAATCACGCAAATTCATATGTTAGGTTGTGTAAAAAAAAAAAAAAAGAAAAAAGAAAGAAAGATGTAGAATAAGCTTACCTTAATTTAAATGTCAAAGACATGGCTGCTGAAGTATGAGTCTCTTACAGTGTTAGCACTGGCCCATCAGATGTTAACAAAATCTGATATGCAACAGTTTTACATATCCCCTTGTGGGAGAAAGATCAACTTGTGATCTGCTTTATAAATCAGCTACAGTGTTAGAGTTAGGCTACTGTAGCTAAATGGCTTTTAGATATGCTTCCTGTTTTAAGCTACCATATTTACAAATGAAAGCTTTTTCAAACCACGGCTTTTAATATAATTTGCATATTTAGTAATACATTGATTAAAATTAAACACGGATTATTGCAATTTATTTCAGAAACAGATGGGATGCATTAAGTGAAAAGCCTGAGCTTTTAAACAGAACAGACTCACTGGCTGACTACTGATGAATGATGAATACAAAAACTTTGTAAATTGGTAAAAAGGAAAAAAAAAAAAAAACCCTTTGCACCCATTTCCTTTAAAGGCTTTCCTGAGTAGTGACTCCATGAAATTAGTAATCAAGTTAATTTAAAATGAATAATGTATATCAAAGGTATGTATCAGCTTAATGACAGATTTCTCAGAAGACAAAAAATGCTTCCACAAACTTTGAATGTTTCTGGTCTACAGAGCATGTGTCCTCAGATTTTCCTAATTAAATATGGACTTGATAGGGTTCACCAGCAGATGGCATTCTTCCATTACATACACTCCTGCTGGACTGCTTTGAGTTCACAGTTTCATGAAACTTCCCCAGCTAGTGTAAATTAACCATCGACTCACTCAATAGTAGAGGTAGTTGGGTTACTGAAATGGCATATTCTCAAAATAGTCTTGTTCACTGTGAACCTGATTAGATTGTAAAGAAAATTTCATTTTTTCTCTGCTCTCCATATCCACTGCTTTGCTGTTTATCATTCACAAAAGCTAATGTTGGTAAGAATAATATATCTCTTATGCTAGCCTCTTGTCAGTTATCTCATCAAAGGCAAAAGAACTAACCTTTGCCTCATCCCCATAGCAGTGTGATATAATTCAACCCGGTCATATTAACATGCTAGTTCCATTTTGAAAATAACTTTTGCATATAAGCTTTTCATTTTGTAAAGCTTAGGCATTTTCCAAATTAATACAGTAAATCTGGATTACTGTGCTTGGCTATCCAATTCTTCTTATTAACCTAGCCAATTAATTCTCAGAATGCCAAAAGAGAAAACCTATCAAATAGATTGATAATTTTTATACATTTTTTTCTTCTAGATTTCTGTGCATGTGTTATAGGTGAAAAGGAAATTTGATCCATAACATTTAAATAATGTAGTATTATTCAAAAACCTTCATTAGACAGTACAGAAGTACTATCATTATGTAGACTTAAATTCACGAAATTCAGTTGAACTGCACTGCTGAAGGTAGGGTTGTACTAAAGTCAGATTAGTCCTAATATTTCCTATTTAACATAAACGCTAATTATAAACTCTCAGAATAGGCAAAACCGGAAAGCTTAAAGCATAAACTGTACATTTCATAATGGATCAATGGCACATATTTCAAGAAAGCAAATGAAAACAATTTTTATATACAGTTTCTGATGATTTTGTTTCTTAAAAGCACATATGAATACCAAAAACGAAAAAATGTTTCATGAAAATCTTGATAACAGTAACACCATGCTGTGAAGGGTTTATTTTTTTGTTTTGTCTTTAAATGTAAAATATTACCAAAAATTACCTCCAGCTTTTTCAAAGTTTGATTAAATACTCAAAAGTACTTAAAAGGTCAGTTCCCAGTTTCACTGCTATGGATTACTCTAACATGAAGTGTTTGTCACCTATTGTGAGTTGTGAAAATCCCCCCTGTATCCAATGTGTTTTGTTTGGATTGAGATGGCATGCAGTTGATGGCTGTGACCTTCATGGTGGCTTAGATCCCTGGCTGGCACTGATTTTTGATTTAGTGCCGATCTGCTGCGCTTGTCACAGGCTGCAAGGTGCTTTCCATGCACTAATGGAACAGCTCAAGGGCAGAGGGGCCCTGTAAATGTCTATCTCTTACCAACCATGGGCTAAATAGAGAGGTGAGTTTTCTACATGTGAATGACAGACTGTAAGATTACGTGGAGGAGGTAATGCAAAGTTTTAAAACCTGTTCAGACTTCATGAAAATAACAAGCATATGCAAAGTGCAAACTCTAAGGTTATTCTGCCTACTAATGAATATGTATTTGCACTGTTAAAATGGAATGTTTAACACAAATACTGATAATATATCTTCATTTGGTGCCAGGGAACTACCAATCAGTTGATGTGTCCTTTGGTTCAACTATAGTTGTTAATAAATTCTGCTACTTAATGATGTCTTCAACAGAAAATTGCATATGTCCAAATTTTTTTCTTTCTAAGACAACAAAAAATGGTATGATAATTATTTTAGAAAGAGAGAAATTTAGAGAGAAAAAATAACATCTTGTCCTATGTATCATTTTGCCTCAGTATTTTGACTACTAAAGGGTGTTCTACATATGCAGTAGAAAAAAAAATGATAGATTTTGCCTTTTAAACATACATGTTACTTGCTTTGACTTAGGTGAGAGTAATTCATGCCAAGAGGCTAGTAAACAGAGTAGTAGTACATCTGTAAGTGATCAAATCCTATACATTCTTCAAGACTTATTTCAAATGCTAACTCCTCCAGGAGAAATTCCTGATTCTCCCAAGAAGAAATCTCTCCTTCCTTGAACTTCTTACTGATAAATGCATTTCTTACTGTTATTATTGTTCTCTCAGTTCCTGCAGCGGACTATAAGCTCTTCAAGGGTAAGTACCACATCCATTTTATCTTTAAAATCATCACCTTACCTAGCCCTGTGCCTGACACATTATAAGCGCTTAACTCATGTGCATTGCTGAATGAATTCATAACTCATAGCTGAATGAATTAATGAATGATAAATACATAACTGCAACATGGTAACATCCAGTTTAATGAAATTTCAAAGCTATCAGATTTTATTATTAACATAAATGCCTAATGACTTCCTAAATCTTTATTTCTTTAAGCACCACATACAGGTCAATGGCCCCTCTAACATTCAGACATCTGACTTTGGAGTTTCTGATTTCTCTCTGACTTTGCCTCCCATCAGCAAAACAACATGCTAGACCTTATTCTCATCTAAGATGACTCTATAGACAAGCTCACCAAACCAACAGTCCCCTACACATACTGTTCAGATTCCTTCTATGTATGATATCCTTAGATTCCTTCACCTGACCACACAGTAATTCACAGGATATAAACTTTATCCATTTATTTATCCATTCCTGACAAGCCTTTGAACAAACTGAGGGTTGCTGGAGCATTAAAGCAGGCCAAGACACATTTTGAGGGTATCCTTTTCAATATTTATGGGTCTTTTCTGCCATTTTTTAAAAAGAAAGGGATTTGTTAATTTAGTGAGTTATGTTTTTGGGCGTGTGGTTAGATGCCAATGGGCAGGGAGAATCTAGGGGCTAAAAAACATGCTTTTTGAAAGTAGACATCAGAATTTGTTTGTGTCAAGGTAGTGACTTGTTTTCTTTCCTGTTTATATGTTGTATACTTCTTATGACATACTTCTGACACACAAACCTGTTATACCTCAGCGTGCATGAACTGAGTGCAATCAAAGTCTGTGCACAATGTGTTTAGGCCTAGGGGTCTGGTTTCCCTGACAGTCAGCATGATCTGAGGGGCACCACAAGTCACCAGAATTAAATGGCACTCCATGTGATAGAACGAGACATTTCTATCAGCTCATATCAATGGGAAAAAATAGGTTCCAACATTTAGAAGAGTCCAATATGGTAGTAGTGAACCAAATTTCATATCTTGGGCCAGACCCTTGAAAATGTGAGCCCTATTAAAAGGCTAAAAACAAATGAGGTAGAGAGACAGAGTCCATTGCTCTATTTACACCGATAATGGCTTCCACATACTTATTGGTGGCTCTACTAGAACAGGTAATAAGCAGCTCTAGATTTTTCATGGTTTGGAGTTTTGGAATAGCATGAATAATTGAAATCCACAGATAATACAAAAATTTAATTTTAGTCAAGGTATTCAGCCATCTCCTCTTCAATGAAGCTTTTATATTAGCTAACAAACAGCATCACTGACTGGCTTGCACTTCAGCTTTTAGTTTTTTCTGTACATCTTCTAGGGTTCTTGGGTAGGTGTTAAAGAGAGGCAAAAGAAAAAAGAGATCTCCACTTCCAGCTTGTCCACCAGGACAAACTACTTGTTACGCATTTACAAGGTAGTTGGCTGATGCTGGAGTTGAAAGAGAACCACCGTTTTTCATCCTCATAGAGCTACTCGACCACAACACATGGTAACAGTACAGTTAGTGCAAACTGTCCATTTCAAGGAGTGATACAAATATTTCATGAATGGAACTATTTTTAATCACTTAAAAATGGTACCTTTACAATTATATACTGAAGTAAATGTGATACTTACCCTAAACGAGCTATCAAAAAAATAATAGTAAGAATTCAAGACTAGGAGCTACTGCTATTCTAAATCACTTAAGACTCTTACTTAAAATAACGATTCCCTTCAGGGCGCCTGGGTGGCGCAGTCGGTTAAGCGTCCGACTTCAGCCAGGTCACGATCTCCTGGTCCGGGAGTTCGAGCCCCGCGTCGGGCTCTGGGCTGATGGCTCACAGCCTGGAGCCTGTTTCCGGTTCTGTGTCTCCCTCTCTCTCTGCCCCTCCCCCATTCATGCTCTGTCTCTCTGTCCCAAAAATAAATAAACGTTGGGGAAAAAAAAAAGACTTAAAAAAATAAAATAAAATAACGATTTCCCCAAATTTCCCTTAGGAGAGTCTGACTCAATAGGTTTGGGCCCAAGAAGCTGCATTTCAAGAAATAGCCCCTCCCTCTCCTTTTCTTCACCCCTTATTCTACCCTATTCACCCCTACCCCTACCCCAGTTATTCAGGTATGAATGGACCACACTTTGAAAATCACTGCCTAGGGCATGAAAATAGAGTTGGACATCCCTGCATTTGGTTCCAGAACCAAAAGAGCTCTTATTTTGTTTTTTTGGGTCCCACAGATGAGTTGAGTCTAAATCAGCTATGCTGACAGAGAGACCATGTTAAAAATCCAATATACACTTCCTCTAAAGCAAAAGGTGATAAAAAAAAAAAAGTGTTCACTTACTGGGTGTATGGAGGTTTAAGGAGTAGCCTTGAGGGCTGCTTAAGGGCAGGGTCAGGCTTATAGATAATGAAATGTACAAGATAGTGATACTGTCCAGCCAGAATACGATTCTGCCATGCTCTGATTCAGGCAGAACAAGCAGCTGCTGAGGCCAAACCATGACAAGGGCTATTTTTGCCTGTGACATTGGAGAATTTATTCAAGAACAATTCCCCTTTGTGCCAGCATTTCCACCGTACAGCTGCAAAGGTTGCTTAGTCCTTGGTTCACCTGGTTGTTTAAACTTTCTCAAACGCCTAAAATAAAGCCAGTCATTCTTCCTGGAATTATAGACTCAGAGGAGAACCCTGCTACTGGGGAACAAAACCTTGTGTCCCTATTTTCCCTCGTCCATATATTCTGAAGAACAACCACTTTGTGGTAACTATAAATTATTCAAATAGCAACTCCTCACACAAGTAGTATGATTTGGGGTAGAAGATAATTGTCTTTAAGGTTCCCATAGTTCACATGGGTCTTTGTAAGGATTAAATAATGTAATGTCCATGAAAGCATTCTGCGTATTCTCAAATACTGTGAAAACACTAGAAACTATTAAACAGTGTGTAGCAGAAAGGATTCAAACTGTAAACATCCAACGAGGAAGACTAATATAGAAGTCCATCAACAGACTGTCCTCTCCTGGAAAAATACCTCTTGTATGCTTGGCTTCCCTATGCCTAATCTGGGAATATAACAGAATGTATTATTATGTGTGCTAGATTTCTGTGGACTGTGGCAGAAAAACCCTGTTCAAGAAAATAAAATTGTTTTTTCTTCATTTCAGCAATAATAAACTGTAATGTCATGGAGTGTTTCCAGTGCAGGGCATCTCATCAGACCTCCCTGCATCACTGTGTCCTGCCTTTCTCTGATTCTTTCCCACTATTCAAGCACTTTAACATGTTGTGGATTATGCTCTCAGGTTCTTTCATCAATTTAACATTAACACTCCTGTGAAATATTAATGAAATAATGTTTAAAAAAAGAAAAATGTTCCTACAATACTGCAACATTTTAATGCCTCATTAAAATCATTAGCAATGCTAATACTAAAGAACTTACTTCATCTTTCAAGGAGCCAAAAAATAAATCATAATAAAATGTTTGTTAATGTTACATCTGGAGAAACAAATTACACAATGCCTTTCTATATAGGCTTTATATATTCTAAAGATGACACACTAAGGTCATATTATTAAGTACATGCAACTAGTTTTTTCTATGGAAACTCATATTGTATTATTTTATATTATTCATTAAACACTGTGAATATTGTTTGTGTTTTTCATTTATGAGAAAAATATATGGTGTGCCTATCAACCAGCCAGAGCTCTCATGGAACTCAGGTTGCAAACAATGACATGCTTCACTGACCTGAATGACTTACAAAAGCCATTTATATTCAGTACTCTCATTTATGCTATCTTTAAAAATGAATAAGAGACATATATTAATAGCAAGAAACTGGTAGGATGATTGCATCACTACCCATCTCCAGACTTATTGCAACACTTCATTCTCCATCAGTTGAACTGACATGAGAAAGTAAATGTCGTATATAATAGTCATATAAAATTTCACTACATGAGTAACTAAGGCGAGTATGACACTTTCCTTCTCTTTGTTGACCAACTTTTATTTGGAAAGCAAGAAGGTTTAATGACATCACAGAGTTCTAGCTAGTTTGTTTTTGAAGGAAATCTCTTACCACTGATTGGGGTAAGCAGGAGAGGAGTATTCTCTTAAATAAATCTACATTTCCTGGGTGGGAGGGGTTGCAATACAGCCTCAGCAAATGTGCAGATCCAGAAGATCTTGGGAATTTCCTATCTCTGAATAATCCAGCATGTAGTCATGTATGTAGAGACAAAGATGTTAAATAAATAAATAAATAAATAAATAAATAAATAAATAAATAAATAAAATGACACAAAAACTCCACCCAGAAAAGTGTTCCCATGTCTCCCTAGATAAAAATAAGCAAACCTAAAAAATCTAATCTCTCAGGCACAGCTATTTGATACTTAATGCTATTGAAAATTAATACTTGCTAATATATGATTTTTACTTGGGCCTGATTTCTCTCAGGCTCTTCATCATGATCTGTCTTATTTGAATGTTTCTTTAGAGGTGAATATTAACCACAGATTTATGTGCTTTCTCATGAAAATATATAACACAAATGTCTATTATTACTTACTATCAATGATTATCATTGTCACTATAATCATTATATGATTAAAAGATGATTGTTTTCATTCAATGGGGAAAAGTACAGGCATTGAAGACAGCTGCTTACAAATAAAACCAAAATGTATTGCTTGGAAAAAGCAACACTTATCAAGAAGGTGGGAGGGGAGAGGTTATACTTTACTATATTATGTCATATAATGTGTAATACAGATGTTGCCAATTTTACATTAGTCATTCTAATCCACAGTGCTAAAATTTTACATAAGTATAATTAAGCCATTTTTTAAAAAAAATATGTAATTGCAAATTCTTAAAATCTAAGGATTTAAAGGTATGAATTCCAAATCAGAGAACTTAGTTTGGCACTTTTGATTCAAATTATCATTTAGCTGAGATAAATAGTTAAGGATCTTTTAAAATCACATTATTTAAGACATAAGCAAGCTCTAAAAATAATAAAATCATTTGTTAAAAACTGCAGCTACATCTTCCTTAGCCATCCGTCTCTTCAAAGAGTAAATTAATTGTTCCAATCTAGTAAGCAACAAAAGAAATCGTCGACAAAGGGTGAAATATGAACATCAATGGTAAGTTTTGAATTTACCCTATTTATCTTGAATGTAAGATCTCATGACCCACTAAAACTCAGTTCACAGTGTTTTATGAAAAATAATGGCTGAAATTGAATGTCTTAATTTACATTTAATGCAATTAAGAATGGTTTAAATTATGACTGATGAACAGCACACACAGATGTCAGTCAGTTTCATCAGAATAAATTGAAGTCAGTGTCAATGAATGCTCTGCTGATAAATCCCACTTTACATAAAATTAATAAAAATAAGGAAATATAGTCCTTAACTAATTGCAAAATGGTCTAGAATTCCCCTGAATTTGGTGGGGAAACTTATGTAACTGAGAAAACCACAGTATTGTTTGGAAAAGGTGTTGCTTTTAATAGTCAGTGCCTCTATCAGCAAAGAACCCAAGAGTTATAGGATATAAACTTCTAATGTGAATTATGAAAATATTTGTAGTAGGAGGCAAAAAGAAAAAAAAGAGGAGGAGGAAAAGCAGAAATTGTAATAACACTTGTAAAATAAATGCCTTTGGCAGCACTTATTTCAGGTGGCTGCACTGCCAAGTTTCCAGTCTAAAGCACAATACTGGATTCACATCTTGGTTTGTAAGTCTTCTCCAGTTTTTGCTGGAAATGATGCTCTCCCACTTCCATGTTTTAATGCCAAGCTAGAAAGACTGTGGAATGGACTGCTGACTGGATTCTTAGCTTGCAAAGAGCACTCTCTTCTTCCATGGTAGACTCTGAAGCTTTGTGGATTGGAGCAGATGTTGCTGCTTTTGAAGTTAATAGAAACTTTATGGACCATTTTTCACTCTCTCTTCCAGGAGCAAATGTCAACCATAGTTTTTATCAAAACCTGAATTCTTGGCTCAAGTACTAATTGCTGTTAATGTGTTTAAATCCCAATTCTCAGTGAAAGGGGTAACAGTGTTTTACCAATGGAAAAACTGGGTTAATATTTGCATTCTTAGTGCCTGAATAAGCAAGAAAAATGCTAGGCTTCTCAGCCACACAATTTTGCAAGCAACCACGGAAGGCCTAAACACCAAGTTTCTCTAAGTTCTCTGGGTTAGTGTGTTTGAGATGAAAATGGATATTGAAAATTCAAAGAATATGGAAAATTGTCAAGTAAGACAGGCTAAGAAGATGACAAGGTTCACCTCATAAAACTATAATAATAACAACAGCAGCCACCCTTCCTATTACTATTTGTACAGCACTTTAGAACTAATAATATACTTCAATTGTGAGACACAGTTTTTTTTAATGTCATTCTACCCATTTCACATCTGAGTGAAATACTCAGAAATTAAGAGATATACATAGGTATGAAACAGCAAAGCTCTTTGACTCCAAATCTTGTGTTCAATTTTTTTACATATATCTGCTCTAGCTACATGACTTCATAGCAACTTAAAAAACTCTCAAGAGTATTCAGTAGTCAAATAGCCAACAAACACATGAAAAAGTGCTCAGAATCACTAATCATTAGGGGAATGCAAATCAGAACCACAATACCACCTCACAACTATTAGAACAACAATTATCAAAAACAAATGTGAGCAAAATGTGGAGAAAAGAGAACTTTTGTCTATTGTTGGTGGGAATGTAAACTGATACAGTCATTATGGAAAAGAGTATAGGGGGTCCTCAAAAAATTAAAAATAGAGCTTTCTTATGGTCCAACAATTTCACTTCTGGGTATATGTCCCAAGTAAAGGAAGTCACTATCTTGAAGAGATAGCTTCAATGAACCTCATGTTCATTCACAATAGCTAAGACATGGAAACAACTTTAGTATCTGCCAATGGACAAATGGATAAAGAATATGTGGTTACATGTACACAATGGAATAATACTTGACATAAAAAAGAAGGAAATTCTGCCAAAACTTGAAGGCATTACACCAAATGAAATACTTCAGACAGAGAAAGACAAATACTATATAATCTCACTTACATGTAGAATATAAAAAAATTGAACTCAAAAACAGAGTAGATTGGTAGTTTTGAGGAACAGGGAGAACAGGGAAAATTGGTGATAGTTATCAAAGAGGACAACTTTGAGTTATAAGATAGATAATATTCTAACTCAAGATATAACGTGAGGATCTAATGTGCAGCATGGTAACCATAGTTAACAATACTGTACTGTATATTTCAAAGTTGCTACAAGAGTAAATCTTAAAATTTCTTACCACAAAAAAAAAAGGCAATTACGTGAAGTGATGGATGTGTTAACTAACCTCATTGTGGTAATCATTTCTCAATATGTATATGTATCAAATCAACACACTGTACAGCTTAAAGTTACACAACATTCTATCTCAATAACACTGGGAAAATTTATATAAAAAAGAATATTCAGTAGTTGTTGCTACTATGTAAGAGCTATAACCATTAAAAATGTTAGTTCAAGAATTCAGGCCAACATGGCAGAGAAGTAGGGGGAATCCATACTTCCCACGTCTCTCAAACAAAGAAGCGTAGAAGCCAAAGGACTTTGAACACCAGAGCCTGGGAGGAGAAGAGACCGAATCTACTAGAAAGAAAATGGGAAAGCTGGAAAAAAGACAGGTGGGTGACTGTGAACTGGGGGAGACAAAAAAAAGGCCGCGTGGGCATGGAGGGGAGGGACCCCCTTCTGCGGAGACACAAAGGGAAGAGAAAGGGCGGTTAGGAAAGTGCAGGAGCATATCTGGACAGGAGAAAGACCTGGGACTGAGACAGAGGGATCCGATCTCTAACTGTGGGGCTTTCTTCGGACTGGGGCTGGCTCCCGGTTCACTCACCTGGGGAGGAGGAGAGCCAGCCCTGGGTGCGGTGGTGGTCAGGGGCTCAGTGGTTCCCTGGAGAAAGTGGTTCCCTCCCTGGAGGGCTGCGCAGTAATACAGAACTTGCCTGCATCCACCACCCCCCAGGCGCAGTGGCTGGACTGAGGGCGCAGTCTGCAGGAGGAAAAGGCAGCTGTCTCCCCTGGAGTGCTGTGGGAAAAGACAAAGGCTGCCAGCATCTGCCACCCCCAGAGGCTCGCGGTGAGGGTGGCCGCACTTAGTCCGCAGTAGAAGGTGGTCCTCCCTGAAGTGTGGCTACACCGACAAAGCCAGCCAGGACCACATATCGGTTGCACTGAGAGGCGCTTCCCCAGTGTCAGAGCCCACGGAGTAGGACTTTGAATCCTAGCCAAGCGCAGAGTCAGGGGAGTTGGCAGAGCAAGAAGGACCGCCTGGTCTGTGCCCACAGCACAGTGAGGACGACTCAAAGGGAGTCCACCAGGTCCGGCTCTGTGGAGAAGAGACTGGGGGATCACCATTCCCCCCAACCACCACCACCAAGGCGGGGCCTCAGGGATCAGTGCCAGAGCCCATAGTGGAGGTGGGTTCAGAATATGCCAAACCACGCCCCTTTGCCTGGGTAATTGCATATCCACCAGACCGGCACAGACCCTGTGGACAGCTACTACCTACAAGCGATACAGCATTGCCTAGATTAACTCTAGGTCAATTCTGGATATATAGATATATTCTCCCACCACCCCACCCCCCCCATTTCACCTCCTTATCTCTTCCCTCCCCTAGGTTGGTTACTCTGGTTATTGGTCTGTCTAAACAGACATATTTAATCCATTTTCTTGATACAAGTTCTACACCTCCTGCTTTACACTCCTTTCTCTCTCTCTGGAATAATCAAGCCATATAGTTTCTCTGTCTGGGTAACTTTATCTTCATTTCATTTTCCCCGCCTCCTTCTTTAGTTTCCTCTCTCTCTGGATTAAGCCTTTTAGTCTCTCTGCCTAATCAATGTTTATTTTTTGTTCCCCCCCCCCACCCCACTCCTGTCATTTCACTCTTTGTATGTGCTCTTCCATCAGCACTGCCTGCACCCTCTTCTTTACTTGTAGTTGTTTTTGAGTTTTTTGTTTTTTAGTCTTTAGTTTTTTATTTTTATTTGTTTGTTTGTGTTATTTGTTTGTGTGTTTGCGTGTTTTTGTCTCCTGTTTGTCTGTTTTCCTTTACAGGGCTACTCAAGGAACAAATCAAAGCACACCTGGTGGAGGGTCCAAAATGTCACTATGAGTAGGGTAATGAAATGACCAAAGTCATAACAACAGAGAGCAAATAACAGTCTCCAAAAAAACACCTCCTGAAGGGCCAGGCCCTGGACAGTGTATGACCCTCCTTTAATATAGCATTGCTTGCAGGTGCAGAGCACACAACAAGCTTTTAAAACACATAAGGGACAGAAAACTAGCCAAAATGATGAAACGGAAGAATTCTCTTCAAAAGAAATTCCAGGAAGTAGTGACAGCTAAAAAACTGATCAAAACCAATTTAAGCAATATAATGGAACAAGAATTTAGAATAATAGTCATAAAATTATCGCTGGGCTTGAAAAAAGCATAGAGGACAGCAGAGAATCTATTGCTAGAGATCAAGGGACTAAAAAATAGTCATGATGAATTTAAAAATGCTATAAATGAGATGCAAAATAAAATGGAGGCAGAGGGGAGAATAGGTGAATTAGAAGACAAAATTATGGAAAAAAGAGGAAGCTGAGAAAAAGAGAGAAAAAAATCCAGGAGCACAAGGGGAGAATCAGAGAACTAAGTGACACAATCAAATGGAAAAACATCTGTATCATATGAATTCCAGAAGAAGAAGAGAGAGAAAGGGGCTGAAGGTGTACTTGAACAAATCATAGCTGAGAACTTTCCTGATCTGGGGAAGAAAACACGCATTGAAATCCAAGAGGCACAGAGAACTCCCTTTAGACATAACTTGAATTGATCTTCTGCACGACATATAGTGAAACTGGCAAAATACAAGGATAAAGAGAGAATTATGAAAGCAGCTAGGAGTAAACGTGCCTTAACATACAAAGGTAGACACATAAGGTAGTAGCAGACCTATCTAATGAAACTTGGCAGGGCAGAAAGGAATGGCAGGAAATCTTCAATGTGATGAACAGAAAAAATACGCAGGCAAGAATCCTTTACCTAGCAAGTCTGCCATTCAGAATAGAAGGAGAGATAAAGGTTTTCCCAAACAAACAAAAACTGAAGGAATTCATCACCATTAAACCAGCCCTACAAGAGATCCTAAGGGGGACTCTGTGAGTTAAATGTTGCAAAGACAACAAAGTACCAGAGACACCACTATAAGCATGAAACCTACAGATATCACAATGACTCTAAACCCATATTTTTCAATAATAACACTGAATGTAAATGGACTAAATACTCTAACCAAAAGACATAGGGTATCCAAATGGATAAAAACATAAGACCCATCTATTTGCTGTCTACAAGACACTCATTTTAGACCTGAGGACACCTTCACATTGAAAGTGAGGGGTTGGAGAACTATCTATCATGCTACTGGAAGTCAAAAGAAAGCTGGAGTAGCCATACTTATATCAGACAAACTAGACTTCAAATTAAAGGCTGTAACAAGAGACGAAGAAGGGCATTGTATAATAATTTCAGGATCTATCCATCAGGAAGAGCTAACAATTATAAATGTCTATGCACCGAATACGAGAGCCCCCAAATATACAAAACAATTAATCACAAACATAAGCAACCTTATTGATAAGAATGTGGTAATTGCAGGGGACCTTAATGCCCCACTGACAACAATGGATAGATCATCTACACAAAATCAATAAAGAAACAAGGGCCCTGAATGATACATTGGATCAGATGGACTTGACAGATAAATTTATAACTCTGCATCCCAAAGCAACAGAATATACTTTCCTCTTGAGTGCATAGGGAACACTCTCCAAGATAGATCACATACTGGGCCACAAAACAGCCCTTCATAAGTATAAAAGAATTGAGATCATACCATGCACACTTTCAGATCATAATGCTATGAAACTTGAAATCAACCACAGGAAAAAGTCTGGAAAACCTCTAAAAGCATGGAGGTTAAAGAACACCCTACTAAAGAATGAATGCATCAACCAGGCAATTAGAGAAGAAATTTAAAAATATATGGAAACAAATGAAAATGAAAATACAACAATCCAAATGCTTTGGGATGCAGCGAAGGCAGCCCTGAGAGGAAAATACATTGCAATCCAGGCCTATCTCAAGAAACAAGAAAAATCCCAAATACAAAATCTAACAGCACACCTAAAGGAAATAGAAGCAGAACAGCAAAGACACCCCAAACTCAGCAGAAGAAGAGAAATAATAAAGATCAGAGCAGAAATAAACAATATAGAATCTAAAACAGAAATAAACAATACAGAATCTATAGAGCAGATCAATGAAACCAAGAGTTGGTCTTTTGAAAAAATAAACAAAATTGATAAACCTCTATGCAGGCTTCTCAAAAAGGGAGAAGACCCAAATAGGTAAAATCATGAATGAAAATGGAATTATTACAACCAATCCCTCAGACATACAAGCAATTATCAGGGAATACTATGAAAAGTTATATGCCAACAAACTGGACAATCTGGAAGAAATGGACAAATTCCTAAGCACCCACACACTTCCAAAATTCAAACAGGAAGAAATAGAAAATTTGAACAGACCCATAAACAGTGAAGTAATTGAATCAGTTATCAAAAATCTCCCAACAAATAAGAGTCCAGGACCAGATGGCTTCCCAGGGGAGTTCTACCAGACGTTTAAAGCAGAGATCATACCTATCCTTTTCAAGCTGTTTCAAAAAACAGAAAGGGAAGGAAAACTTCCAGACTCATTCTATGAAGCCAGCATTACTTTGACTCCCAAACCAGACAGAGACCCAGCAAAAAAAGAGAACTACAGGCCAATATCCCTGATGAATATGGATGCAAAAATTCTCAACAAGATGCTAGCAAATCGAATTCAACAGCTTAAAAAAAAGAATTATTCACCATGATCAAGTGGGATTCATTCCTGGGCTGTAGGGCTGGTTCAAAACTCGCAAATCAATCACTATGATACATCACATTAATAAAAGTAAAAATAAGAACCATATGATCCTGTCAATTGATGAAGAAAAAGCATTTGACAAAATTCAGCATCCTTTTTTAATAAAAACCCCCGAGAAGGTCAGGATAGAAGGAACATACTTAAACATCAAAAAAGCCATTTATGAAAAGCCCACAGCTGATATCATCCTCAATGGGGAAAAACTGAGAGCTTTCCCCCTGAGATGAGAAACGCGACAGAGATGTCCACTCTCACTGTTATTGTTTAACATAGTGTCGGAAGTTTTAGCATCAGCAATCAGACAAAAAAAAGGAAATCAAAGGCATCAAAAATTGACAAAGATGAAGTCAAGCTTTCATTTTTTGCAGATGACATAGTACTATACATGGAAAACCCGATAGATTCCACCAAAAGTCTTCTAGAACTAACACATGAATTCAGCAAAATCGTAGAATACAAAATTAATGTACAGAAATCAGTTGCATTTTTATACACTAATAATGAAGCAACAGGAACAAAAATAAAGAAACTGATCCCATTCACAATTGAACCAAGTATCATAAAATACCTAGGAATAAACCTAACCAAAGATGTAAAAGATCTGTATGCTGAAAACTATAGAAAGCTTATGAAGGAAACTGAAGAAGATACAAAGAAATGGAAAAACATTCCATGCTCATGGACTCGAAGAATAAATATGGTTAAAATGTCCATACTACCCAAAGCAATCTACACATTCAATGCAATCCCAATCAAAATAGCACCAGCATTCTTCTCAAAGCTAGAACAAGCAATCCTAAAATTTGTATGGAACCACAAAAGACCCCGAATAACCAAAGTAATATTGAAGAAGACCAAAGCGGGAGGCATCACAATCCCAGACTTTAGCCTCTACTACGAAGCTGTAATCATTAAGACAGCATGGTATTGGCACAAAAACAGACACATTGACCAATGAAATAAAATAGAGACTCCAGAATTGGACCCACAAAAGTATGGCCAACTCATCTTTGACAAAGCAGGAAAGAATATCCAATGGAAAAAAGACAGTCTCTTTAACAAATGGTGCTGGGAGAACTGGACAGCAACATGAAGAAGAATGAAACTAGATCACTTTCTTACACCATTCACAAAAATAAACTCAAAATGGATGAAGGACCTAAATGTGAGACAGGAAGCAATCAAAAACCTAGAAGAGAAAGCAAGAAACAACCTCTTTGATCAGCTGCAGCAATTTCTTACTCAACACAACTCCAAAGGCAAGGGAATTAAAAGAAGAAATGGACTATAGGTACCTCATCAAGACAAAAAGCCTCTGCACTGCAAAGGAAACAATCAACAAAACTAAAAGGCAACCAATGGAATGGGAAAAGATATTTGCAAATGACATATCAGATAAAGGGCTAATAACCAAAATCTATAAAGAACTCACCAAACTCCACACCCGAAAAACAAATAATCCAGTGAAGAAATGGGCAGAAGACATGCCCAGGAGACATGAATAGACACTTCTCTAAAGAAGACATCCAGATGGCCAACAGGCACATGAAAAGATGCTCAACGTCACTCCTTATCAGGGAAATACAAATCAAAACCACACTGAAATACCACCTCACGCCAGAGTGGCTAAAATGAACAAACCAGGAGACTATAGATACTGGCGAGGATGTGGAGAAATGAGAACCCTCTTGCACTGCTGGTGGGAATGCAAACTGATGCAGCTGCTCTGGAAAACAGGGTGGAGGTTCCTCAAGAAATTAAAAATAGATCTACCCTATGACACAGCAATGACACTGTTAAGAATTTACCCAAGGGATACAGGAGTACTGATGCATACAGGCACTTGTACCCCAATGTTTACAGCAACATTTTCAACAATAGCCAAATTATGGAAAGAGCCTAAATGTCCATCAACTGATGAATGGATAAAGAAGATGAGGTTTATATATACAATGGAATACTACTTGGCAATGAGAAAGAATGAAATATGGCCTTTTGTAACAACACGGATGGAACTGGAGAGTGTTATCCTAAGTGAAATAAGTCAGGCAGAGAAAGACCGATACCATATGTTTTCACTCATATGTGGATCCTGAGAAACTTAACAGAAGACCAGGGGGCAGGGGAAGGGGGAAAAAAAAGAGAGGGAAGGAGGCAAACCATAAGAGGCTCTTAAATACTGAGAACAAAGTGAGGGTTGATGGGGGCTGGGGGAGAGGGGGAAATGGGTGATGGGCATTGATGAGGGCACCTGTTGGGATGAGCACTGGGTGTTGTATAGAAACCAATTTGACAATAAATTACATATAACAAAAATTTAAAATAATAATAATAATAATAATAATAATAATAATAAAATGTTAGTTCAAGGGGCTCCTGCATGGCTCAGTCTATTAAGCATCTGACCTCGGCTCAGGTCATGATCTCATGGTTCATTAGTTTGAGCCCTGCATCAGGCTCTGTGCTAACAGCTTGGAGCCTAGAGCCTGCTTCAGATTCTTTGTCTCCCTCTTTCTCTGCCCCTCCCCTGCTCGCACTCTGTCTCTCTCTCTCTCTCGAAAATAAATAAACATTAAAAAAAGTGTTTTTAATTCAGGAGAGTTTAGTTCAAGAGGGTTTTATTGTCTTGTTTCATGTTGTCACTTCATGGCCCTTTGGATCGAGGATTTTAAATCCAATTTAGAACTCCTAATATCTGATAAAGAGCATTGAGTAATTATAAGCATTTCCTAGTGACAATTTCTACCTAGCCATTTCCAAATTTCCTGATCCAGTTTGACAGTAAATGAAGACCAGTCTTGTGAGTAAATAAGAAATCAGTCCTCAGAAGTACTGAAAACTTTGCCTATCAAGAAACATCTTCTCTTGCTATTCTGAAATTTTACCCTTTCAGAAACATTTACTTGAGGCAAGGCAAAGTTTCCCAAAGCAGCCAATTTCATTTTTAAAATCCCTCAAGCTAGTTTCTTGGCATTTATTTGACCAAAATACCTGCTGACAATTTTTTTCAGTAGCAATATTTGATTTTCACTGTGTATCTCTTCATTTATATTAATTCAGCCCCAAAAATGATATAGAAAACATGATCCCTTTATTGCACAAAGGAGCGAGCAGTTCCTGTGTATTTCCTGTGTTTTTTTTTCCTGTCTACTAGTCTTCCTGTCCTGTCATACCAATTAAACTAAAAAAGCACTTACTAACAATTGTACTTTGTGCCACATAACCACTGTGTTGATGTCAATGTCCTCAAAGAACTTAAAATCAGAGGTCCCTTCCTATCAAGGATAGAGTTGTTTCCACAACTTTTGCTTAGCTACCTGCAAGGTTTAGGTGGTCCAGAAACTCATGGAATATTAAGACTAAACCAGGCATAAGTCAAGTACCTGTCATCATCTACTCCAAGATTCTCCCCATCTGATGAGTTTTTCAGAACTTTACCTGAATATCAAAGACACCATTCAACTATTACAGATTATTCAACTTTACCCCTAATTCTAAACTTGCAAAAAGAGACTCACAGAAGAATTAAACATGCAACTTATCCCAATTACTAACGTGATAGATCTCCGCCATACCAACTTTTCATGGGGCCTCCTTCCTATAAGCTGGGAAACTGGTCTATAAGCAGGCACAGAATTTCCAACTAATCCCTGCCCAGCACTGACTCCAAAACTCAGAAGTGCATTTCAGCAGTGTTTTAGGAAGTAGGAAGGATGGCTGGGGAGTGGAGAGGGGCAAGATTAAAGAGACTGATTTGAGACATTTTCATCAGAACTAGATATGGTCCAGGCAACATCAAACACACTGTCCTTCCCCTTTCCTATACCTCAACCTCAATACTTTTTTTTTAACATTTATTTATTACTGAGGGACAGAGACACACAGAGCATGAATAGGGGAGGAGCAGAGAGAGGGGGAGACACAGAATCCGAAGTAGGCTCCAGACTCTGAGCTGTCAGCACAGAGCCCGATGTGGGGCTTGAACTTACAGACTGTGAGATCATGACCTGAGCCGAAGTCAGTCGCTTAACCAACTGAGCCACCCAGGCGCCCCATACCTCTCCTTTTTAAATTTATTTATTTATATTTGAGAGAGAGAGAGTAAATGAGGGAGGGGTAGAGAAAATGTGAGACAGAGAATCCCAAGCAGGCCAGACGCAGGACTCAAACTCACAGTGAGATCATGACCCGAGCCATAATCAAGAGTGAAACGCCCAACCAACTGAGCCACCCAGGAGCCCCAGCCTCAACACCTCTTTGAGCAGCATTTGAATGAGTTTGTGGATTGGGGCGCCTGGGTGGCGCAGTCGGTTAAGCATCCGACTTCAGCCAGGTCACGATCTCGCGGTCCGTGGGTTCGAGCCCCGCGTCAGGCTCTGGGCTGATGGCTCAGAGCCTGGAGCCTGTTTCCGATTCTGTGTCTCCCTCTCTCTCTGCCCCTCCCCATTCATGCTCTGTCTCTCTCTGTCGCAAAAATAAATAAACGTTGAAAAAAAAATTTTTTTGAATGAGTTTGTGGAAAGATAGTTATAACCTCTATTAATTAACCTAATTTTCCTATCTACCACCACAGGCAATTTTTCTAAGACTGAGAATGGAGGCCTCATTATTGCCTGCTTCCCTCATCTATACTCCCCCTCTCACCTCAAGTAAGGAGACATTTTATAATAAAGTTCCTTTTCAATTAAAATTCCTATACGCTGATTGTGTTTATTAGCTAACTGATTTCTGACTTCACCTCTTTCTTCACCCCAAACTCCTAGAGACACATCAGGTGTGGAGCCAGCAGTCAAAAAGAGAGGAGGTCAGACATTCTAACTATTCAGTGTGGGTGACATATAAGCCAATAAACACTGTGTAGGTTTTTTTATGTACATTTTTTCATTTGACTTTAAGGGATCATTACTCAATGTTATTTCTCATATTGAAGAATCTAAGGCTAATGCTTTGACTTGATTTTAAAGACTGAATTTTTTCTGCTGGTATAAATAGTATGGACACAGTAAAAGTACTTGAGAGAGCCTAATGAACCATTTCTTACACCCCATTACCTTTAGTCTGATATGACTGAGAGTGCAGGCACTAATTATCCTCTCTTTCACAGATACCGACATAGATCTACAGTAGGTCTTAAAACACAATTTCCCATACAACTCAACACTTCCTTGCATAACACATTCCTGTATTTTTCTTCTTGTTACAATTTAAATGAGAAAGGCCAATTTCTTATCTTCAACTTTTCTAAACACAAAGGGCACATACAGTTAATGATACTTCTTAATCTCCAGAGACTAAAGATAAAATTATGCCCAACTGGAAATGAGGAATTTTTTTAATTACAAAAATCACATTCCATAATAGCCTCTATCCATGGAGAACAACCTAAAATGCATTTATGAAATTTAAAAAAAAAAAGATAACTTATTTCCTACTAGGATATATAAATGATTCTATTACATTGAACCTTCTTTATCAATGTACTAAGTATATATTTTGGTATAATATCTAGTATAATGAACATAATTTTTCCCCACATTATACCACTCTAGTTTGGGAAAGAAATATCTGTAATTTCTAAAAGAAAAGGAGTCAAAGAATAAGCTTTGACACCTATACCAGATTGATATAGTGAGAAACAGGAAAGAACTTTACAATGAATATTGTAAAGAACATTATAATAAATTAGAGACCTATAAAATATATTTGAATATATATGGTTCTTTATACATTTGTGAAGAAGATATATAAAAGAACAGCAAATGCTATCCTTTTGGCATTTAAGCATCCTTCCATACTACCTGTTGAATCATTTTGGTAAAGATTTTAATGGTAGAAGAGAAAATTCCTTTACCTCATAGCAGAAACAAAAGGAAGGAAGGAAGGAAGGAAGGAAGGAAGGAAGGAAGGAAGGAAGGAAGGAAGGAAGGAAGGAAGGAAGGAAGGAATAAAGAAAGAAGGAAAGAAAGAATAAAAGAAAAAGAGAAAGAAAAGAGTAAAGGGAAGAGAAAAGAAAAGAGTGAGAGAATGCATCTTAAAGCAGAGATCTCAAGTGGTATGCCCTAGCATATCAAATGAGTTACAGGTGTGTTCAAGTGTGCTCAAGCTATTGAAGCTCTTGAGGCAGACAGGCAGGAGCCCCTGGCATCAGTTGGGAGAAGTATGTTCACCCCAGTAGGCAGGATTAATATTATCTTTTTTTTTTTTTTCTGTAGGTCACGATGTAGAAGAAAGAAGTTGGGAAGCATTGCAAGAAAGCCCTCTGGACTCAGAGAGTAACTTGGCTGAAGAACTGAGACTCCTCATGGAATTTGTGAATAGAACTATGGAAAAAGTGTAAGGTTAGCAAGATTCATTTTCTTTACCACCTGCCATATTTTAATATAGTTAGAGAAGAGCCTAAAAAATGCATCAAAGTCTACAAATCCTTGATCCCAAGGACCATGAAGTGACAAAGCTCATGTCTGTGGTTCCCTGGGTATTCAGGCTATACAGACAAGCAATCAGTCAGTTGTATCAGATCAAAATGAGCTTCATCAAATGGATGAAGTCTTCCTGACACTAGACAGGGATTTAATAGCTCTCTCCCTTACAGCCTCTTTTTACTTTGCACATACTTCAAAGCATATCTTACACAGTATATAATTATTTGCCATGTAACAAAACACATCCTTACCCTCTTTCCTTCTTAGAAGAACCCCTTTGTCTGTGTTCTGCCCCACTCCTTCCTGTTTCCTAAAAATAATGTTCTCTTTTGTCTTTCTTGCTTCTTCTTCTAGTCCATTTCCTTCACATGTAAATGTGTACAGTATCTCATATCTTAATCATCCCCTCCCAAACCTCACATCTCTTTCTACATATCATCTTATCTTTCTGCTTCCTTTTATATCGAGTTCCTCAAAAGAATGCTCTACCCTCAGTCTTGCCAAATCTTACTTGACCTATCATAACTAACTATTCCCTCCTTAAAATTTTGGCCTCTTATTAATTCTGTTAACTATTCAGTCCTTCTTGAATCTCTTTCACCCCTAGGTTATATGAGTTCTCCTAGAGCTCTGGCTACCTCTCTTTATGCCTTCTCTTCCCTTTCCTATTCTTTAAGAGTGAGTGTTGGCTAGATTTCTGGTCTAGTCTTTTTTCTTTCTCATCCTCACATTCTTTCTGGGCAGTTCTATTTGGGCACTCTATAGGTAGCAGAACTCAGCATGTCCAAAACTGCATAAATTACCTTTCCTCAAATGTTACTTCCTCCTCCTCACCTATAATCCCTACTTTGGTTAACAGCACCATTAAGAGATGAAATACTCAAGCCAGAAATTTGACATTAGTATTAAAGTTACTTTTTAAAATTTGTTTTTGTAGTTAGAAGTGAAAGAAATCGACCCAAGACTGTACCGTAATATTTATTAAGTAGTTGGGTATTGAAAGGATACTAGAATATTTCACAGACTCAAAGGAAGAGATGACATTGGAAATGGTAGAACAAGAATATCACAGGGGACTTGAGGAAATGATCTTTTTTCCAGAACCTAATTATAAACCTAATTCCCAGGCTCTGTCTGTGTTCAAAGTTTCTTTCATATTATTAAGGAAAGAATGGTATTGGCCCAGCCTGGGTCATGTCCCTTGTACATCAATCAGCTATGGCTCCCAAACTGGAATCATTACTCTGCAACCCACACAGCCAAAAAGGAATTGGCACCTCAATATAAAAACCTCCCCTATAGGGGCGCCTGGGTGGCGCAGTCGGTTAAGCGTCCGACTTCAGCCAGGTCACGATCTCGCGGTCCGTGAGTTCCAGCCCCGCGTCAGGCTCTGGGCTGATGGCTCAGAGCCTGGAGCCTGTTTCCGATTCTGTGTCTCCCTCTCTCTTTGCCCCTCCCCCGTTCATGCTCTGTCTCTGTCCCAAAAATAAATAAACGTTGAAAAAAAAAATTAAAAAAAAAAACACCTCCCCTATAAATCAATATCCCCATTCCACCCCCACAAGCTCCACCAAAACAAAACAAAACCAGAAAAACGGTCAAAGGGTATAGACAGATAATTTTCAAAGCAGGAAATAAGTATCACCAATAAAATATAAGAAGTTGCCCAATCTCAGTGGTAATCAAGAGATGAAAATTAATAAAACAAAGAGAGTCATTTACATTAATCAGAATTGCAATAATTACCAGGTGTTATAACACTAAATGTTGCTAAGGATGGAGAAGGTGTAAATTCAACTAAATATTTCAAAAGATACTTTGGCAATACTAAGTAAAATTGGCCTTAACATTACAACAACCTAGATATTTTATTTAAAAGGTTTATCATAGAGAGGCTTTGCACACGTGCAAAAGGAGATACATACAAAAAGGCACACTACAGCATTGTTTTGTTTTTTTTTTCCAACGTTTTTATTTATTTTTGGGACAGAGAGAGACAGAGCATGAACGGGGGAGGGGCAGAGAGAGAGGAGACACAGAATCGGAAACAGGCTCCAGGCTCTGAGCCATCAGCCCAGAGCCTGACGCGGGGCTCGAACTCACGGACCACGAGATCGTGACCTGGCTGAAGTCGGACGCTTAACCGACTGCGCCACCCAGGCGCCCCTACAGCATTGTTTCTAATGAAAGGGTGAAAGCAACCTAATTATACCTGAGTAGAGAAAGAGCTAAATAAACTGTACTCTATTCATGGAAAAATTAAATGCAGTAGCAGTAAAATAGTATGAAGTAGTAAAAATGAATTAACTAGAAGTATGTATCAATGAGGATAAATATTTTCAAAGTAATATTGAGGGGGGAAAATCATGAAAGAATGACTTCTGGAATGATAGCATGAAGAGCTCCAATGAACTAACTCACTCTCCAATGAAACTGGTGAAAATAACTAAAAAGCAACCTGTAGGGCCTCTGGAAATGGTCCTAAGGGAAAACATCAAATGAAGAAACATGTATTCAAAAAAACCTCTGAAAGTTCATTAAGAAAGGCCAGACTCTATGGTATTTAAAGTAAGACTGCTCCCTCCCTCCCACTCCCAGCTTAATGAGGCAGAGACTCAAGACTGCTGCAGCTAAGAACACGGGTCTCCCTCTGCCCCCATCTCCCAGGATGGCTTGCTTTCCTGGAGAATAACTTGGCCATTTTTCATCCTGCCCAGAGCAATCTACTGCTAAGGCCGTGTGCTGGGCAAATATGGTCAAAAGGTGAAAACTTCCTTCTTCTTCCCTGCTCCCATTCGTGGAAATGAGGCTCTATCTTGGCATGGTATGCTGAGAATAATGGGGACCTGATTACCCTTGCCTCAACTCAAGAGGCAATGGTACCATGACAAGAGAAACAAGTCAAGAGGATCTCAGGCCAATGGCTCCACCTTCACTAAGCACTCAGCTCTTAGATCAGGGGTGTCACTCACAGAGAGGTTTTACATTGTCTCTACCCCCAGCTGCAGAGTGCTGCCTCAGAGATTTTGCCTGTGGGAGAAGCAAGCCTAATCTCTTCCCAAATGAACTCACTGCATCTGCAACACAGTATGAAGAGGTTCAAACCTTCACGTATTCTCATGAACAGTAGACTCTGTGGTGAAATTCAATTGGGAAGAGAATAACAGATTTAAGAAAAATACAGATTAGACGATAGGTGATTAGTTTGCAAGAGAAAACAGGAATAACACAGCTAGAAAGAGTCCTCTTGGTATCAAAACAAATATCAAATGCTGATCTCAGAAAATGTTCCTTCGAAAGAGACATAATTTGTTGGATACAACTGGGCTACAGAAATTACTACAGATAGTAAACTAATAATTAAAATAATGTATTATTGTGTTTATGACATTAATAGATATAATATGTATAATAGTACCACAAAATGGGGGGAAATAAATAGAGCAATATAGCAAACACATTTCTATATGTCACAGAAATTAAACTAGTATAAATCTGAAGTTTATTCCAATGAGATGTAGATAGTAAACCCTAAAGCAACCACACACACACACACACACACACACACACACACACACACAAAGTAAAAAAAATCATTTAAGACATTAAAATACTACCTTAAAAAACATACACAAAATGCAAAAGAAAGGAGTAAAGAAGAATTATAAGAATATAAAATACATGAGACATATAGAAAGCAATAAGTAAAATGGCCAATGTAAATCCAACTCTATCAATAATAACACTAAATGTAAATGGATTAAACAATCCAATCAAAAGGCAGAGATTGTCGATTAAATTTAAAAAAAGACACACTTTAGATTTAAAAATACAGACTGAGGGGTGCCTGCGTGGCTCAGTCAGTTAGGTGTCTGACTTCAGCTCAGGTCATGATCTCATGGTTCGTGAGTTCAAACCCCACATCGGGCTCTGTGCTGACAGCTCAGAGCCTGGAGCCTGCTTCAGATTCTGTGTCTCCCTTTCTCTTGCCCCTCTCCTGCTCATGCTCTGTCTCTCTCTCTCAAAAATAAAAATTTTTAAAAATTAAAAATTAAAGGGGCGCCTGGGTGGCACAGTCGGTTAAGGGTCCGACTTCAGCCAGGTCACGATCTTGCGGTCCGTGAGTTCGAGCCCCGCGTCAGGCTCTGGGCTGATGGCTAAGAGCCTGGAGCCTGTTTCAGATTCTGTGTCTCCCTCTCTCTCTGCCCCTCCCCCGTTCATGCTCTGTCTCTCTCTGTCCCAAAAATAAATAAACGTTGAAAAAAAAATTAAAAATTAAAAAAATACAGATTGAAAGAAGTGAATAAAAATATATTGTGGAAATAGAAATCATTTGAAAATTGGAGTAGCTTTACTAAAACAAAACAAAACAAAAAAGCCTTTAAAAGAAAACCATGTAATTTGATACAGAGGGACTTTTATAATCACAAAAGAGTTGATCCATCAGGAAAACATACTTATAAATGTATATGCCTCCAATAATAGAGTTCCAAAACACACAAAGCAAAAACTGCCAGAAATGAAGGGAAAAACAGACAACTCAACAATTACAGTTGGTAACTTAAACAGTCTGCTTTCAATAATGGAAAGAATAATAGATATAAAATCAACAAGGAAACAGAAGACATGAGAAAAACCAACTAGACCTGAAAGACAGCTAGAGAATACTTCACCCAACAACTATAGAACATACATCCCTCTCAGATGCATGTGAAACATTCTTCAGAAGAGATCATATACTAACCTACAAAACAAACTTCAATAAATTTAAAAGGTTAAAAATAATACAAATTACGTTCTTTGGCTACACTGGAATCAAATTCAAAATCAGTAGTGGGGAAAAAAGACACTTGGCAAGTTACAAATACATGGAAATTAAATAACACACTCCTAAATAACCAATGAGTCAAAAAATATTTCAAAAGAGAAATCATAAAATACTTAGAGATGACTGAAAACATTCAACATAACAAAACTTGTGAGATAAAGCTAAAGCAGTGGTCAGAGGGGGATTTATAGTGGCAAAAGTGTATATTAAGAAAGATCTCAGGGCCCCTGGGTGGCTCAGTCAATTAAGTGTTTGACTCTTGGTTTTGACTCAGATCCTGATCTCATGGTCATGGGATCAAGCCCTCGTCAGGCTCCACATTGGGTGTGGAACTTGCTTAAAATTCTCTCATTTTCTCTCTCTCTCTCTCTCTCTCTCTCTCTCTCTCTCTCTCTCTCTCTCTCCCCCCCCCGCCCTCCTGTCCCTCCCCTGCTTGCATTCTTTCTCTCTCCCTCTCTCTCTCTGTCTCTCTCAAAAAAAGAAAGATCACAAATAAATAACCAAATCTCCTGCCATAACATATTAACCTAAAGGAAACTAAACTTAAACAGAAGAGCAATCCCTATCAAAATAACACCAGCATTTTTCACAGAGCTAGAACAAACAATCCTAAAATTTGTATGGAACCAGAAAAGATCCCAAATAAGCAAACCAATCCTGAAAAAGAAAACCAAAGCTGGAGGCATCACAATTCTGGACTTCAAGATGTATTACAAAGCTTTAATCATCAAGACAGTATGGTACTGGTGCAAGACCAGACACACAGATCTATGGAACAGAAGAGAGAACCCAGAAATGGAGTCACAAACTTATGGCCAAGTAATCTTTGACAAAGCAGGAAAGAATATCCAACAGAAAAAAAGTCAGTCTCTTCAGCAAGTGGTGCTGGGAAAACTGGACAGTGACATGCAGAAGAATGAACCTGGACCACTTTCTTATACCATACACAAAAATAAACACAAAATAGATGAAAAACTTAAATGTAAGACAGAAAACCATCAAAATACTAGAGGAGAAAACAGGCAACAACCTCCTTGACCTCAGCCACAGCAACTTCTTACTTGACATTTCTCCAGAGGCAAGGGAAACAAAAACAAAAATTGGGATGAAGTCCCAATAGTTCCCAGCGAAGGAAACAATCAGAAAAATTAAGACAACCGGTGGCATGGGAGAAGATATTTGCTTTATCTGACATATCAGATAAAAGATTAGTAGCCAGTATCTATAAAGAGCTTGCCAAACTCAACATGCAAAAAACAAATAATCCAGTGAAGAAATGGGCAGAAGACAAGAATAGACACTTTTCCAAATAAGACATCCAGATAGATAACCGACACATGAAAAGATGTTCAACATCACTCATCATCAGGGAAATACAAATCAAAACCACAATGACATACCACCTCACACATCAGAACGGCTAACATTAACAACTCAGGCAACAACAGATGTTGGCAAGGATGCGGAGAAAGAGAAACCCTTTTGCAGTGCTGGTGGGAATGCAAACTGGTGCAAACAGTATAAAGGTTCCTCAAAAAATTAAAAATAGAACTACCCTACGGCCCAGCAATTGCACTATTAGGTATTTATCCAAAGGATGTAAAAATGCTGATTCGAAGGGGCACATGCACCCCAATGCTTATAGCAACACTATCAACAATAGCCAAAGTATGGAAAGAGCCCAAATGTCCATCGACTGATGAATAAATCAAGAGGATGTAGTATACATATACAATAGAGTATTACTCAGCAATCAAAAATAATAAAATCTTGTCATCTGCAACAACATAGATGGAACTAGAATGCATTATGCTAAGCAAAATAGATCAATAAGAAAAAAACAAATATATGATTTCACTCATATGGGGCATTTAAGATATAAAACAGCTGAATATAAGGGAAGTGAAGCAAAAATAATATAAAAACAGAGGGAAACAAACCATAAGAGACTCTTAAATACAGAGAACAAAAGGAGGGATGCTGGAGGGGTGTTGGATGGGAGAAAGGGCTCAAGGGTTGAGGGGCATGAAGGAGGACATTTGGTGGGATGAGCACTGGGTGTTATATGTAAGTGATGAATCACTAAATTCTATTCCTGAAATTATTATTACACTATATGTTAACTGACTTGGATTTAAATTTTTAAAAAAAGGATTAAAAGCCGTATCAAGCAAAAAAAAAAAAAAAATAGAAGAAAGAAATAGTATTAGAGATAAGTGAAAAATAATAGACAACAATAAAACTAAAATTCAGTTAATTGAAAAAGATCAACAAAATTGACAAATCTTTATTTAGATTAACCAGAGAAAGAGAGAAGAATCAAATTAGTAGAATCAGAAATGAA
Source organism: Felis catus (assembly GCF_018350175.1). NCBI lineage: Eukaryota > Metazoa > Chordata > Mammalia > Carnivora > Felidae > Felis > Felis catus. Next base: position 141,483,828 of record NC_058368.1, read on the forward strand.
AGAGGGGACATAATTACGAAACTTACAGAAATAAAAAGGATTGTAAAAGAATACTGAGAACAACTGTATACCAATGAATTAGATAACTTAGGTAAAATGGACAAATTCCTCAAAAGGCACAAACTACAAAAACTGAATCAAGAAAAAGTAAACAATCAGAGTAGATTATAACAAAGAAATGGAATGAGTAATCAAAAACTACTCACAAAGAAAAGCCTAGGTCCAGATGGCTTCACCACTGAATTTCACCAAATATTTAAAGATCTGGAATACAAAATGGGAGTTTGGAGTATGGAAGTTCCTCAAAACTTTAAAATTAGAACTACCATGAGATCCAGCAACTCCACTTTTAGGTATATATCCAAAGGAAATGAAAATAGGATCTGCTCATGTTCATTGCGACATTATTCATGACAGCTAAGATATGGAAACAACATAAGGGTCATCAACAGATGAATGGATAAATAAGATATGGTACACACAATGATATATTATTCAGCCATGAGAAACAAGAAAATTCTGCCATTTTCAATCTGGGTGGATCTTGAGAGCATTATGCTAAGTAAAATCAGCCAGAGAAAGACAAATACTACATGGTATCACTTATATGTGAAATGTTAATTAAAAAAAAAAAGTCAAACTTGTAGAAACAGTAGAAAATTGGTTGCCAAGGGGTAGAATATGTGGAAAATAGGAAGAAGCTGGTAAAACTTTCAGCTATATGATGAGTAAGGTCTGAGAATTAATGTAAAAATGGTGACTATAGTTGATAATACTATACTGACTCTATAAGTGAAATTTGCTCAGAGAGAACTTAAATGTTCTCACCAAAAAAGGAAAAAAACATAAAAAGATATGAGATGATGAATGGGTTAATTAACTAGATGGAGGAAGCCTTTCACAAATTAAAAAACAACAATTAAGAAAATCTGAATATAAACTTTAGTTAATAATAAAAGAAAGAATGAATACTAGTTTCTCATAAACGGTTTCAAAAAATATAAAATAGAGAAATGTTTCCTAACCCATTTTATGACGAAAGTACTACCCCAATATAACAAAAACAGGCAAAGGTATTACAAGAAAACTATAAGACAACCACATTTTTTATAAATATAGATACAAAATCCTCAACAAAATACTAGCAAACTAAATCTAGCAACACAAAAATATAATTATATACCATAACCAAATGAGGAATGCAGTTGATTTGACATTCAAAAATCAATTAATGTAATACACAGAATCATTACAATAAAAAACAAAATCACATGATCATCACAATGACAAAGCAAAAACATTTGACAAAGTCCAACATCTTCCATGACAGAAACACTCAATAAACTAAAAATAGAGGGAAACTTCCTCAAGCCGATAAAAGATATCTGCCAAAGAACCACAGACAACATCATACTTAAACAATGAAGACAATGCTTTCCTCCCAAGATCAGGAACAAATTGAGGATGGCCACCCTCACCACTTGTATTCAACACTGCACTGGAGGTACCAGTCAGCAAAATAAACAAAGTAAGAAAATAAATAAATAAAAGGTATATATTGGGGGGAAAAAAGTGAAACTTTCTATTTGTAGATGCTATAATTTTTATATAGAAAATACTAACTAATCCACTAACACTCTACTAGAACTCATAAATGATTGAGCAAGGTTGCAGGATATAAGATCAATATACAAAAATCAATTTTTTATGCACTTGCAATGAACAATTGGAAAGTAAAATTAGAAAAAATTGCATTTATATTAGCACCTAAAAGAATACTTAGGAATAAACTTAACCAATCTGAAATTTTCAACAAAACAAATTGAAAAAATAACTTACCAAAATCGAATCAAGGAGAAATTCAAAAAATCAATTAAATTTTCTAAGAAATTAAATCTAGTTAGAAGAGCCACTCAAAAAGAAAACTAAAGTTTCAGATGATTCACTAGTGAATTCTTTCAAACATTTAAGCATTAACTCCAATACATAAACTTTTCCAAAAACGAAAAAAGAGGGTACATTTTCCACCTCATTCTGTGAGACTAGAATAACTTTCATACCAATACCCAACAAAGAAAACACAAGAAAAGAAACTAGAGGCTGATCTCTCTCCTAAACACTGTAGTGAGAAAATCTTTTCTTGACACAATGACTACAATGACATCTGTCATGGGTCTAAAGAGAAAAACGGACTTACCCTAAGGGAGATTCCTCCTTTTTCACAGAAACTACCAACTCATACTAGTAGCTCTCTCTCTTTGCTATCCTAATAAGTAGAATTCCTTGCTGTCTACTTTTTTATCTAAAACAATCCACTCTCAGTTCCTCTCTGTACTTCCTCTTAGTCTTGACCTAGTTTTCCAACTGCTTTCATTCAAACCATCCAGTTTAACTGGGTTGATGCGGGAAGCCTTACCCTGTAAGTCATATAAGGCCTCAACCTATTCCCAGCTCTGTTTTTGTTTTCTACTCTTTCTTTCACCCCTATTGCCACCCACAAGGTCCCTCAAGGTGTGCTGTGTTCTTCCTCCATGGAGTTGTATGTCTTAATAAATCTGAACTTGTTTCTTCTGCATCCAGTGTGGATGTTATGTGCTGAGTCATCTGAACCTAGTGAAAATATGCCTGCCAACCCACTGTGGGCATTGGTAAGGTAATCAAAACAAACATAGGCATGTAAACACACAAATCAAGAATAAAATACTAGCAAATTGAATCCAGCTATATAAAGCTAATAAGATCACAATCCAATTAGGTTTATTTCAAGAATGTAAGATTTGTTCAACATTTTCAAAAACCAGTGGAATTCACATTAACAAAATAAAGAACAAAAAGCCTCCAAATGACCATCTCAATGGATAAAGAAACTACGATTGTGGAACGGCCAATTTTCCTTTCATAACTTTTATTTGATATGTTATTAAAGGCATACAAATATAGGACTGTTACTTTTCCGTGGGATTGACCATTTTAACATTAAATGTGTCTGTCTCACTAAAATCTACTTCATCTTATATGTCTACAATAAATAGCTTTCTTGTGGATTATGTTTGCCTGGAATATCTTTTCCCATCCTTTTAATTTAAATCTTTCATGTTATATTTAAGATGTGGCACTATAAACAGCATACAGTTGGATTCAAAAATCAAGTGTGACAGGGGTATCTGCGTAGTTCAGTCGATTTAGTATCCAACTTCGGCTCAGGTCATGATCCCACAGTATGTGAGTTCAAGCCCCATGTCAGGCTCTGTGCTGACAGCTCAGAGCCTGGAGCCTGCTTTAGATTCTGTGTCTCCCTCTCTCTCTGCCTTCCCTTGCTGACATTCTGTCTCTGTGTCTCAAAAAAAAAAATTTTTTTTTTAATTAACAAAAAAATAGAGTGTGAGTTTGTCTTTTTAATTATTTAGCCCACTTACACTGACCATAATTATAATATTTGAGTCTAAATCTCTCAGCTTAATTCATATTTTCCATTTGCCTCATGTGTTACTTGTTCCTTACTTTTTTCTCTATCAAGAATATATTATTATTCCATTTTCCCCCTGTATTGATTTGTTAGTGTTAATTTGTTAGTTGTTAATCAACAACTTTTTTTGTTGTATCAGCAGATCCCGAGATCATTTACAGGTTCAATGATTTCCAAGAACAACTCAGAACCCAGAAAAACTGTATACTCACCATTATGATTTAATGCACTGAAAATACATAGGGTTAAAATCAGCAAGGGAAAATGTGCATAGTGTAATCTAGGAGACACCATGCTCAACTTGACCTCTCCCAGGGGAATCAGAGTAGCAGCACTTAATCCTCCCAGCAATGATGTATAACAACACATGCAAACAACTGCCAACAGGGGAAAGGCCAGGGAAACTCACCCAAGTCTTAGTGTCCCGGGGTCCACCCCAGCTCTACTGAGATATTAACATATCTCATATACATATACAGAGGGTTTGGTTGCGATGGGGAGAGTGGGGGACCAGTCATCACATATAGGCATGGAACACCTGTCAGACTGACCTCAGCTAATCAATCTCCAGTGCAGCCCCTCCCACCACTACCTCCAAACTGATAAAGCATGTGGCCCAGGGCCACAGGTGAACAAAAGCACATGTTTACCAGAATTCACACTGTTAGCAAAAACTTAGCAGGCATGGTCCACAGCCTCATGTATGCAAAGACAGGATATCCAGGCAGAATACCCAAGGGCTTAGAGATTATTTCTCAGGAGTTGGTAAAGAGCTAGTCCTGAAGACCTGGAAATGTGCACAGTTTGATCAACTAAGGCCTGATGAGTTAACCCTCTACTGTACATTAGTTATATTCTCATTTGTTATTCTTTTATCAGTTTCCTTAGAGATGAGAACATGCATTATTATCTACTAAAAATTAGTACTTTTACCATTTTCCAGACATGCAAGGATGTTACTTCAACACTATGAACCCCATCCCACATCTTGTGCTATTTTTAAAATATAATTCTATACACATTTTTTAAACCCTATATTATTATTTTGGATAATCCAAAGCCACTTAATTTTATTCACGTATTTACCCTTTCTAGTGCCCTTCATTTCTTGCTGTTTTATTGTGTTTCCATCCAGTGATCATCTGCCTTCTGGCTAAAGAACTCCCTTTTAACGTACTGCAGTGGTGCAATCAGCGCACAGTATTTATAAAGAATTCCCTTTTAGTACGTGTCTGCTGAAAATTTTAATTATTTTATCAGAAAATGTCCCTATTTTGCTTTCATTTCTGAAGAATTTTCCTCGTGTGTAGAATCTAAGGGTATTTTCTTTTAACACTTTAAAGATGTTAACCCAGTATCTTCTGGCTTCCATTATCTAGCTTCATGACTCACAGTTGGAAGGTTCTATAGCCAGCACCTTCAGCATGCATTTTTAAAAGTCAAAGTTACACATAATGAAAGCAAATGGTTCAGCTTGTTGTTGTTCTTGGAATTAGGTTCTAAGAGCTTTTTTGTTTGTTTTGGTTTTTTTGGAATATGTTCTTCTGTCTCCTCATTTTGCTTGACTTTTGGTGTTTTGTCTTTTATAGATTAGGCTCAACAGTTACTTCTCCTAAATGTGAAGGAATGGTCTTGTGTATGATTGTCTCCTGTGTATACTGTGTGTGGTTGGTGACTTTTGCTGGCTGACTGTGGCTGGCATAGGCTGGAGTCTGTGGGCTTTCCATATAGTGAACACCTGTTGGATAGCTAAAGCTGAAGTGGGTGCATGCCAGGATACCCCAGGGTGCTTGCCGCAGGGGGTGCTTTGGTAGGGTGGCTGGAGTTGATGAAGTGTGTGGGCCAGAAAGCCCCTGAACTCTCTGTGCAGAGGGTATTCTGGCAGGACAGTTGAGCCTAAAGTGGGTGCAAGCTGGGAGGACAGAAGACACCTTGGTAAGATAGCTGAAGCTGAAGTGGATGCAGACCATGGTGTTTCTGTATTTTCTGTGCAGAGAGCACCCTGCAGGGGCAGCTGGAGTCGAGGTGTGGTATAGGCCAAGAGGTCCTGAGGCACTTGATGCAGGGACGACCTGGTGTGACAGCTAAAACTAAAATGGGCAAGGACTCGTTGGGTCCCTGGGCTATCCACACAAAATGTGCCCTGGAAGGACAGCTGAAGATGAATTGGGTGGTATCCCAAGGTGTTTGGCCCTAACCAGGCAACTGGAGGCCAGGCCAGCCTGGGCATGAGGGTCCCAGGGTGCTCAACACAGGGGTTACCCCAGCAGGGATAGCCAGATCTGAAACAGATGTCAAGTGAGACATTCCCATGTATTCTGCACCAAGGTACCGTAGCAATCCTCCTGAAGATGAAGTGATGTGAGCCTGGAGTGTTTTGGGGAGCTTTGTACCTGTGTCACTTCGGTGTGAAGGCTGAGGCTGTAGTGAACACTAACCAGTGGTGTCCCAGTGTGCACTGCCCTGTGGATGCCTTGGTGAGACAGCTGGGGCTGGTATGGGCTAGAGATTGGGGCTCACTCAGGTGGCAGGCTGGTTACAGTAACTAGACTGTGCACTGGTCTGTGTTTTGAAGGTAAAGGGAAGTGTACACCATGTCTGTTAGACCCTCCTACATGAAGATTCCACCAGCTTCCCCACTGTTTGTCAGAGTTCTAAGGCTGGCTCTTCTATAAGCTAGTTGCTCTTTTAAACTACAACTTGTAGGGGCGCCTGGGTGGCTCAGTCAATTGAGTGTCCGACCTCGGCTCAGGTCATGATCTCACAGTCTGTGAGTTCAAGCCCCGCATCGGGCTCTGTGCTGATGGCTCAGAGCCTAGAGCCTGCTTCCAATTCTGTGTCTCCCTCTCTCTCTGCCCCTTCCCTGCTCATGCTCTGTCTCTGTCTCAAAAATAAATAAAAAAAATTTAAACTACAACTTGTAAAAACGTCTTAATTTTTAATATTTAATTACTTAATTTTTAAAATGTTTATTTTGAGAGAGAGAGAGGGAGGGAGGGAGAGAGAGAGAAAGTACGCATGTGCATGAGCAGGGGAGGGGCGGAGAGAGAAAAAGAGAGATCCCAAGAGATCCTAAGCCAGTGCACAGCGCAACACAGGGCTCAATCTCATGACCCACAAGATCATGACCGAAGGTGAAATCAAGAGCCAGATGATTAATTGAGTTAGCCTCCAAGGTGCCCCTAATTTACTTATTTTAATTCTGGTGTAGTTAACATACAGTGTTATAGTTTAGTTGTATAATATAGTGATTCAACAATTCCATATATTACTTAATGCTCATCAAGATAACTGTAATCTTAATCCCCTTCACTTATTTCACCCATCTCCTCACCCACCACGTCTCTGGTAATCATGTGTTTATTCTCTGTAGTCTTTTTGTTTGTCTCTCTCTCTCGCTCTTTTTTCTCCTTTGTTCATTTGTTTCCTAAATTCCACAAATGAGTGAAATTGTATTTTTCCTTCTCTGACTGGCTTATTTCTCTTAGCTTTATACTTTCTAGCTCCATCCTTGTTGTTTCAAATGGCAAGATTTCATTTTTTTAAGTTTTTATTTAAATTCTAATTAGTTAACACACAGTGTAACATTAGTTCCAGGTGTACAATTTAGTTATTTGACACTTCCATACAACATCTGGTGCTCATCACGAGTGCACTCCTTAATCCCCATCATCTATTCTATCTTCCCACCGATCTCCCTGCTGATATCCATCAGTTTGTTCTCTGCAGCTAAGAATCTGTTTCTTGGTTTGCTTCTCTTTTTTTCCCCTTTAATCATTTTTTATGGCTGAATAATATCCTATTGTATATATATATATATACTGCATCTTCTTTATCCATTCATTTACCAATAGACACTTAGGCTACTTCCATAATTTGGCTACTGCAAAGAGTGCTGTAGTAAACATAGGGGTGCATGTATCTCTTCGAATTGGTGTTTTCATATTCTTCGGGTAAATATCCAGTAGTGTGATTACTGGAATGTAGGGTGGTTATATTTTTAATTTTTTTTGAGGAACCTCCATAGTGTTTTCCACAGTGGCTGCACCAGTTTGTATTCCCACCAACAGTACACAAGGGGTGCTTTTTCTCCACATCCTCACCAACACTTGTTTATTTCAGTCATTCTGACAGGTTTAAAGTATTACCTCATTGTGGTTGTGATTTGCATTTCCCTGATGATGAGTGATGTTCAGCATCTTTTCATGTGTCTTTGGCTATCTGGATGTCCTCTTTGGAGACATTTCTGTTCATGTCTTCTGCCCATTTTTATATTATTTTTTTTTAAGTTTGTTTATTTGAGAGAGAGACAGCATGTGCAAGTGGGGGAGGGGCAGAGAGACAGGAAGAGAAAACCCCAAGTGCTAACAGTGCAGAGCCCGATGCTGGGCTCAAACTCTCAAACTGTGAGATCATGACTTGAGCTGAAATCAAGAGTCAGATGCTTAACTGAATGAGCCACCTGGGTGCCTCATTCCCATTTTTAATCTGATTATTTGTTTCTAGTGTTGAGTTATGTAACTTCTTTTGTATACTACCTCTTTATCAGATATGTCACTTGCAAATACCTTCTCCCATTTAGTAGGCTGTCTTTTAGTTTTGTTGATCATTTCCTTTGCCATGCAGAGCTTTTTATTTTGATGTTTTCCTGATAGTTTATTTTTGCCTTTGTTTCCATTGCCTCAGGATATGTATCTAGAAGATTCTGTTACAGCCGAAGTCAGACAAATTATTGCATGTGCTCTCTTCTAGGAATTGTATGGTTTCACATCTCATATTTAGGTCCTTAATCCATTTTAAGTTTATTTGTGTGTATGGTGTAAGTGGTCCAGTATTATTCTTTTGCATGTAGCTGTCTAATTTTCCCAATGCCATTTGTTGGAGAGACTATCTTTTTCCCATTGCACATTCTTGCCTTGTCAAAAATTAACTGAACATATAATTGTGGGCTTATTTCTGGGGTCTCTGTTCTGTTCCACTGATCTGTGTGTCTATATTTGTGCCAGTACCAAACTGTTTGATTACTACAGGCTTGTAGTGTAACTTGAAGTCTGTGATACCTCCAGTTTTGTTCTTTTTTTTTTTTTTTAACGTTTATTTATTTTTGAGAGAGAGACAGAGTGCAAGCAGGGGAGGGGCAGAGAGACAGGGAGACACAGAATCTGAAGCAGGCTCCAGGCTCTGAGCTGTCAGCTCAGAGCCCGACATGGGGCTCGAACTCACGAACTGCGAGATCATGACCTGAGCCGAAGTCGGATGCTTAACTAATTGAGCCACCCAGGCGCCCCAGGTTTTGTTCTTTTTCAAGATTGCTTTGGCTATTTGGGGGTTTTTGTGTTTCACACAAATTTTATGATTATTTGTTCTAGTTCTGTGAATAATGCTGTTTCTATTTTGATAAGGTTGCATTAAATCCATAGGTTGTTTTGGGCAGTATGAACATTTTAACAATAGTTTTTCATCCAATCCATCAAAATGGAATGTCTTTACATTTCTTTGTGTCTTCAATTTCTTTCATGAATATTTTATAATTTTCAGAGTACAGGTCTTTCACTTCTTTAGTTAAGTATTCCTAGGTATTTTATTATTTTTGATGCAATCATAAATGGGATTATTTTCTTAATTTTTCTTTGGTAGAATTCACCTGTGAAGATGTCTGGTCCCGGACTGTTGTTTGTTGGGAGATTTTTGATTATGGATTCAATTTCATTACTGGTAATCTATGTGTTCAAATTTTCTGTTTCTTCCTGTTTCAGTTTTGGTACGTTGTATGTTTCTAGGAATGTGTCCATTTTTTCCAGGTTGTCCAATTGTTGGCATATAGTTTTTCATAACATTCTCTTAACAATTGTTTGTACTCCTGTGGTGTTGGTTATTTCTTCTCATCTTTAATTTGTGATTTTGTTTATGTGGGCTCCCTCTTCCTCCATTTTTCATGAGTCTGGCTAGAGGTTTATCAGTATTTTTTATTTTTTCATAGAACCAGCTCCTGATTTCATTGATATGTTCTATTGTTTAGGAGTGGGTGGGGGGAGGTTGGGTTTTTTGTTTTTGTTTCTGTATTATTTATTTCTGCTCTAATCTTTACTATTTCATTCTTTCGGCTGAGTTTGGGTTTTATTTGTTCTTCTCTTTCTAGTTCCTTCAGATACAAAGTGAACCAACCTTATTTGAGACTTTTCTTGCTTCTTGATGTAGGCCTGTATTGCTATAAACTTTCCTATTAGAACTGTTTTATTGTATCCCAGAGGTTTTGGACACTTGGGTTTTCATTTTCATTTGTCTCCAATTTTTTTTTTTTTAATTTCCTCTTTGGTTTCTTGGTTGACCATTGTTTAGTATCATGTTATTTAATTTCCATAGATTTGTGGTCTTTCCAGATTTTGTCTTGCAGTTGATTTCTAGTTTCATAGTTTTGTAGTCAGAAAGGATGAATGAATCAACTTTGATATTTTTGAATTTGGTAAGACTTGTTTTGTAACCGAATATGTGATCTATTCTGGAGAATGTTCCACATGCATTTGAAAAGAATGTGTATTCTATTTATGATGGAATATTTTGAATATATATGTTAAATCCATCTGGTCCAGTGTGTCATTCAAAGCCACCATTTCCAGAGCACCTGGTTGGCTCAATTGCTTAAGCGTCCAACTTCGGCTCAGGTCATGATCTCGCGGCTTGTGAGCTGCTGATAGCTCAGAGCCTGGAGCCTGCCCCTCCCCGACTCGTGCTCTGTTTCTTTCTCTCTCTCTCTCTCAAAGAAAAAAAAAATTTAAAGCCACCATTTCCTTGTTGATTTTCTATTTGGATGATCTGTCCATTGATGCAAGTGGGGTGTTAACATTCCATACTATTACCATTAGTGCATTACTATCGATTAGTTCCTTTATGTTGTTATTAAGTGTTTTATATATTTTGGTGAAATCATGTTGGGTACATAAATATTTACAATTGTTATATCTTCTTGTTGGATTGTCTTTTAAATTATTATATGATGTCTGTCTCTTGTTACATTCTTCATTTAAAATTTTTTTTTCAACGTTTTTTTATTTATTTTTGGGACAGAGAGAGACAGAGCATGAACGGGGGAGGGACAGAGAGAGAGGGAGACACAGAATCGGAAACAGGCTCCAGGCTCCGAGCCATCAGCCCAGAGCCTGACGCGGGGCTCGAACTCACGGACCGCGAGATCGTGACCTGGCTGAAGCCAGACGCTTAACCGACTGCGCCACCCAGGCGCCCCTACATTCTTCATTTTAAAGTCAACTTTGATATAGGAATTCCTACTCCATCTCTCTTTTCCCATTTATTTGCATGATACATATGTCTCTGTCCCCTCATTTTGAATCTACAAGTGTCTTCTTGTCTGAAATGAGTCTGTTATAGGCAGCATATTGATGGTTTGTTTGTATTGTTTTTATTCCGTAATCCTGTGTCTTCTGAATGAAGCATTCAGTCCATTTATATGCAAAGTAATTATTGATAGGTATGTATTTATTGTCATCATGTTACTTGTTTTGTGGTTGTTTTTGTAGTTCTTCTCCCTTCTTTTCTTCTCTTGCTCTATTCTCTCACGGTTTGCTGGCTTGATTTCTTGATAGCTTAATTCCTTTCTCTTTATTTGCTGTGTATCACTGGTTTTTGACTTGTGGTTACCATTAGGTTTGTGTATATCATCTTATGCATATAACAGTCTATATTAAGTTGATGGTCGCTTCAATTTCAACCCATTCTTTACACCTCCCCTCCACTACCACATTTTGGGTATATGGTATCATACTTTACATCCTTTTATTTTGTGAATCTCTTCACTGATTTTTATAGATATATTTATTTTTACTGCTTTTGTGTTTCCTACTTTTAATACTCTTACTTATGACCTTTACTTTCCAAAGAGTCCACTTTAATTATTTCTTGTAGGGCTACTTCAATAGTCATACACCCCTTTAGCTTTTGTTTGTCTGGGAAAATCTTTCTCTCTCCTTCTATTCTGAATGATAGCCATGCTGGGGAGAGTATTTTGGGCTGCAGATTTTTTCCTTTCAGCAGTCTGAAAACATTATTCCAGTCTCTTCTGGCCTACAAAGTTTCTGTTGAAAAATCCCCTAACAAGAAAAAATACTTTCTAACAGAGAGGGAGGCAGACCATAAGAGACTCTTAAATACAGAGAACAAACTGAGGGTTGATGGGAGTGTGACAGAGGATATATATATACTTATGTATGTGTATATATACACATATATGTATATATATATACATACATAAGTATATATATACATATATGTATATGTATATATATGTGTGTGTGTGTATACACATACACACACACACACACACACACACACACACACACATGGGGGGGAGAGAAATATCTAATAGCCTTATGGGGTTTCCCTTATATGTAACTATCTTCTTTTCTCTTGCTGCTTTTTTTTCTTTCCAAGATTTTATTTTAATTCAAGTTAGTTAACATATAATGTAGTATTGGTTTCAGAAAGTAGAATTCAATGATTTGTCACATATATAACAGCCAGTGCTTATCACAAGTGCCCTCCTCAATGCCCCTCACCCATTTAGCCCATTCCCTCACCCACCTCCCCTCCAGCAACCTTCAGTTCATTCTCTATGGTTAAGAGTCTCTAATGGTTTGCCTCCCTCTCTGTTTTTATCTTATTTTATTTTTCCTTCCCTTCTACTATGTTCATCTGTTTTCTTTCTTGATTTCCACGAGTGAAATACTATGGTATTTGTCTTTCTCTGACTTATTTCACTTAGCATAATACACTCTAGTTTCATCATTGCAAATGGCAAGATTTCATTCTTTTTGATCACTGAGTAATATTCCATTGAATATATATACCACATCTTCTTTATCCATTCACCAGTCGATGGACATTTGGACTCCTTCCATACTTTGGCTATTGTTGATAGCGCTGCTATAAACACTGGGGTGCATGTTCCCCTTCCCATCAGTATTTTTGTATCCTTTAGATTAATACCTAGCAGTGCAATTGCTGGGTCATAGGGTCATTCTATCTTTAACTTTCTGAGGAGACTTCACACTATTTTCCAGAGTGGCTGCACCAGTTCACATTTCCACCAACAGTGCAAGAGGGTTCTCCTTTCTCTGCATCCTCACCAACATCTGTCATTTACTGAGTTACTAATTTTAGCCATTCTGACTGGTGTGTGGTGGTATCTCATCATGGTTTTGATTTGTATTTCCCTAATGATGAGTGATGTTGAGCATCTGTTCATGTTTCTATTAGCCATCTGGATACCTTCTTTGGAAAAGTGTCTATTCATGTCTTCTGCCCATTTCTTAACTGGATTATTCGTTTTTTGGGTGTTGAATTTGATAAATTCTTTCTAGATTTTGATCCTGGCCCTTTATCCGATATATTTGCAAATATCTTCTCCCATTCCATAGGTTGCCTTTTAGTTTTGTTGATTGTTTCCTTCACTGTACAGGAGTGACCTTGATGAGGTCCCAAGAGTCCATTTTTGCTTTTGTCTCCCTTGCCTCCGGAGACATGTCTAATAAGAAGTTACTCTGGCTGAGGTCAAAGATGTTGCCGCCTACGTTCTCCTCTAGGATTTTGATGGTTTCTTGTATCACATTTGATTCTTTCATCATTTTGAATTTATTTTTGTGTATGGTGTAAGAAATTGGTCCACTTTCATTCTTGTGCATGTCACTCTCGAATTTTCTCAACACCGTTTATTAACAAGACTTTTTTTCCATTGGATGTTCTTTTTTGCTTTGCCAAAAATGAGTTGACCATACAGTCGTGGGTCCATTTCTGGGTTCTCTGTTATGTTCCATTGATTTATGTGTCTGGTTTTTGTGCCAATGCCATACTGTGTTGATGATTACAACTTTGTAATACAGCTTCAAGTCTGGAATGGTGATGCCTCCTACTTTGCTTTTTTAACATTACCTTGGCTATTTGGGTATCTTTTCTGGTTCCATACAAATTTGAGAATTGTTTGTTCTAGCTCTGTGAACAATGATGGTGTTATTTTGATAGGGACTGAATTGAATTGTAGACTGCTTTAGATAGTATAGACATTTCAATGATATTTGTTCGTCTAATGCTTGGGCATGGAATGTTTTTCCATTTCTTTGTGTCTTCTTCAGTTTGTTTCCTAAGTGTTCTACAGTTTTCAGAGCACCGATCTTTTATCTCTGTTAGGTTTATTCCTAGATATCTTACAGGTTTCAGGGCAGTTGCAAATGGGGTTGATTCCTTGATTTCTCTTTCTGCTGCTTCATTATCGGTATATAAAAATGCAACAGATTTCTACATGTTGATTTTATATCTTACAATTTTTTGGTGGAGTCTTTCAGGTTTTGTACATAAAGTATCACATCATCTGTGAAGAATGAAAGTTTGACTTTTACCTTGCCTGATTTGTGATCTAGTTTGTGATCTATTCCAAATGATGTCCCATGTGCACTGGAAAAGGGATGTATCCTGCTGCTTTAGGATGGAATGTTCTGAACATATCTGTTAAGTCCATCTGGTCCAGTGTGTCATTCAGCATCAGTATTTCCTTGTTTATTTTCTGTGTACATGATAGGTGCATTGATGTAAACGGGGTGTTAAAGTACCCTAACATTATTGTATTATCAGTGAGTTTGTTTGTAATTAATTATTTTATACATTTGGGTATTCCCATGTTCAGTGTTTAAGTATTTAGAATTTTTTTTTTCTTGTTTGATTGTCCCCTTTCTTATGATACAGTGCCTTCTTCATCTCTTGTTACAGTCTTTGGTTTAAAGTTTATTTTGTTAAATACAAGTATTGCTACTCTCGCTTTAAGTCCATGTGTATGATCAATGTTTCCCCATCCCCTCACTTTTAATCTGCAGTTGTCTTTATGTCTAAAATGAGTCTCTTATATAAGCAGCATATAGATGGGCCTTGTTTTGTTATCCATTCTGTCATCCTATGCCTTTTGAGTGGAGCGTTTACTCCACTTACTCCACTTACTCCACTTACTCCACTTTACTCCACTTACTAATATCTAATTACTCCACTTACTAATTACTAATTACTTACTAATTACTCCACTTGCTAATATCTAATTGTTGATAGATATGTATATATTGCCATTTTATTACTAGTTTTGTCATTGTTTCTGGAGATTTTCTTTATTTCTTTCTTATCTTTGTCACTTTTGGTCTTTCCTTTTCATGCAAAGGAATTCTGAGTGAAATTTCTTTAATATTTCTTGCAGGGCTGGTTTAGTGGAAACGAACACCTTTAGTTTTTGTTTGTTTGGCAAACTCTCTCTCTCTCTCTCCTTCTATTCTGAATGGTAGCCTTGCTGGATAGAGTATTCTTAACTGCAGATTATCATGCCACCCCCTCTGACTTCTTAAGTTTCTATTGAGAGATCTGTAGTTAGCCTTATGGGTCTTCCCTTCTAAGTTAGGGAATTCTTTTGTCTTGCTGCTTTTAAGATTTTTTTTTTAACCACTTGATTTTAAAAATTTAATTACAGTATGTCTTGGTGTTGGTCTGCTTTTGTTGATTTTGACAGGAATTCTCTGTGCCTCCTGGATCTGGAGGTCTGATTACTTCTCCAGATTAGGGAAGTTTTCAGCTATTCTTTCCTCAAACGAATTTTCTGCCCCCTTTTCTGTCTGTCTTCTGGGACTCCTATAATATGAATTTTATTATGTTTGATGGAATTACTAAGTTCCCTAAGTCTATTCTCATGTTCTATAATTCTTCTCTCTTTTGTTCAGCTTCATTATTTTCCAGTATTTTATCTTCTAAATTATTCACTCCTCTGCTTCTTTCATCCTGTTTGTCACAGCAAGTCTGTTTTGAATCTCAGTTATTGCATTTTTCATTTTTGACTGATTGTTTCTTAATTCTTTTATCTCTGTATTAAGGGCCTACCTGAAGCCTTCCATTCTTTTTTCAAGCCCAGCAAGTATCCTTATGATTGGGGCTTTAAATTCTCCATCAGGCATGTTACTTATATCTGTTTCACTTAGATCTCTGAGCTTATCTTGTTCTTTCATTTGGGATGAATTCCTCTCTCTTCTCATTTGATCTAAGTCTCTATCTCCTTTTCTGTGTTAGAAAAGCCCATTATGTTTCTTCCATGCTTCTGAGAAAAATGGCTTTTCAACGAACAGGTCACATAGTGTCTGAGGACTAGTGCTTCAGGGAGTGCCTGTGGGTGTGTGCTGCATGCACTGTGCTATTGTGTTTCAGCTGCTCTATTTTCAGGCCAGTCATCTGCAGAGGCTCTCCTTGCCTGCAGTGGGCAGTGTTGGGTGCGTGACCAGAATGCAGCAAATTTTAACTAGGTATGTTCTGGTCTACTTGTTAAATTAGACCTGATACTGCTTCCACTAGAAGTGAAGCCCTGCAGAACTCTCTGGTTGGGGAACTTGGTGTGGGCAGTGGTTTCTGCTGGTCTTCAGGGGAAAGGACCTGCAGCACTGGGACTGAGCCAACTTAACTGTGAAGGGCAGTTCCGCCACAGAGCAGGGGTGTGGGACCTGATGTAAGCAGATTAGGTATCCAGTGTTGGCACTGCACTACTGATGGTGGGTGGCTCTGTATTTATGCTGACGGGCAGAGGAGGGAAACAGACCCAGCCAGCTCTTTTGTCCCTGGAGAGGCATCTCTGTGAATGCTACCTCTCAGGGACACTCTCCAAGAAGAACAAATAATATCCCTTTGTGTGCCCCAGGTGCTCTTCAGATCATTCTTTCCATACCATCTGCCCCAGGGTGTTTGCCTGACTCTTCTCCAAGAGCAGGGAAGCACCCCCGGGGGCTCTATCCCAGCCAAGCCACAGATCTTTAAAATTGCAGTCTCTATACTCCACTAATTCCAACAACTTATGAAAACCAGCCCCTCTCGTCTTCCCAGCCAAAGGATTTGGGGAAATGTTCTCTTTGTGCATTTCCCTGTGTGCTCCTCTCTTTCTCTCACCTTTCTCAATGACCAGGGCTCCCACCTCTCTGCAACATCAGCTATCTGTTTCTCCCCGCAAATCACATCTCTGTACTTCCTACCTTCTTCAGTGTGGCTTCTTCTCTCCCTTTAGTTGCAGAGTTAGTCCTGTCAGTCTTCAGGTTGATTTCTGAGATATTAAGAATGATTTGACAGTTATCTAGTTGTGTTTGAGAGACAAGATAAGCCCAGGGTTCTCCTACTATACCACCATCTTAGCTCCCTCTATCAACAATATACTTTAAAAAGGATCATTTAGGGGCACCTGGGTGGCTCCGTCACTTAAGCATCTGAGTCTTGATTTCAGCTCAGGTCATGATCTGATGGTTTGTGAGTTTGAGCCCCACATCAGGATGTGCACTGATAGCTCGGAAACTGCTTGGGATTCTCTCTCTCCCTCTCTCTCTGCCCCTCCCCTGCTCGCTTGCTGTCTCTCTCTCTCAAAATAAATGAAACATTTATAATTAATCTCTCTCTCTCAAAATAAATAAAAACATTTATAATTAATTAATTAATTAATTAATTTACCACAACCAAGTGGGATTTATTCTGGGGATGCAAGGATGGTTCACTATTCACAAATCAATCAATATGATACACCACATGAACAAAACTAAGGATAAAAATTATATAATCATCTCAATAGATGCAGAAAAAGCATCTGACAAGACCAACATCCATTCGTGATAAAAACTCTCAACAAAGTGGGTATAAAGGGAACATACTTTAACATAATAAAGGCCACATATAAAATACTCACAGCTAACATCACACCCAGTGGTGAAAATCTTAAAACTTCTCTTCTAAAGTCAGGAAAAAGACAATAATGACCACTCTTGTCATCATTATTCAACACAGCACTGCAAGTCCTAGCCACAATAATCAGACAAAAAAGAAAAAGAAAGAAAGAAAAAGAAAAGAAACAAAGAAACAAAGAGAGAGAGAGAGAAAGAGAGAAAGGAAGAAAGAAAGAAAGAAAAGATATCCACACCGGTAAAGAAGAAGTAAAACTGTCACTATTTACAGACAACATGATACTATAGATAGAAAATCCTAAAGACCCCATCAAAAACTGCTTGAAATAAAAAAATGAATTCAGTAAAGTTGCAGGATACAAAATTAATAGCCAGAAATTGGTAGCATTTCTATCCAGTAATAATGAAGCATCAGAAAGAGAAATTGAGAAAAAAACACGATTTAAACTAACACCAAAAGGAATGAAATACCTAAGAATAAACTTAACCAAAGAGGTGAAAGACCTATATTTTGGAAAACATAAAGCACTTGAAAGAAAATGAAGATGATACAAACAAATGAAAGATATTCCATGCACATGGATTGGAAGAATGAGTATTGTTAAAATGCCCACATTACCCAAAGCAATCTACAGATTGAGTCAATCACTATCAAAATACCAACTGCATTTGTTCTAGATAACTAAAACAATCCTAAAATCTGTATGGAACCACAGAAGACTCCAAATAACCAAAGAAATCTTGAGTAAGAAAAGCAAAGCTGGAGGTATCACAATTCCAGATTTCAAGATATACTACAAAGCTGTAGTAATCAAAATACTATGGTACTGTCACAAAAACAGATACATAGAACAATGGAACAGAATAGAAAACACAGACATAAACCCACAATTAAATGACCGATCAATCTATGACAAAGGAAGCAAGAGTATAAAATGGGAAAAAGACAATCCCTTCAGCAAATGGTGCAGGGGAAACGAACAGCTACATGCAAAAGAATGAAACTGGACCCTTTTAAAACCATACACAAAAATAAACTGAAAATGGATTAAAGACCTAAATATGAGACCTGAAACCAAAAAATCCTAGAAGAGAACAAGAGGGTAAATTCTTTGACATTGGCCATAGGAACATTTTTCTAGATATGTCTCCTACGGCAAGGGAAACAAAAGCAGAACTAAACCACTGGGACTACATCTGCAGGAAAAGCCTCTGCACCACAAAGGAAATCATCAACAAAACAAAAAGGCAACCTACTGAATTGGAGAATATATTTACAAATGATGTACCTAATAAGGGGTTAATATCCAAACTCTATAAAATTACACAACTGCACATAAAATAACCAAATAATCTGATTTTCAAATGGGCAGAGGACCTGAATAGACATTTTTCCAAGAAGACACTGATGGCCAACAAACATGAAAAGGTGATCAACATCACTAATTTTGAGGGAAATACAAATCAAAATCACAATGAGATATCACCTTACACCTTTCAGCAATAACTAAAATCAAAATGGAAAGAAATAAAAGTGTTTGCGAGGATGTGAAGAAAAAGGAATCCTTGTGCGCTATTGGCGGGAACGTAAATTGGTATAGCCAACATGAAAAATAGTATAGAGGCTTCCTCCAAAAATTAAAAATAGAAATACCATGGAATCCAGGAATCCACTATTGGGTATTTGTACAAAGAAAACAAAAACACTAATTTGAAAAGATACAATGTGCCCTATGTTTATTGCAGTGTTATTTATAATAGTCAAGAGGGAAGAGACCTAAATGTCCATCAATAGACAAATGGATAAGGAAGATGTGGTATACACACACACATACACACATACACACACACACACACACACACACACACACACACACACACACACTATGGAATATTATTCAGCCAGAAAAGAAGAATGAAATCTCGCTATTTGCAACAACATGGATGGAGCTAGAGAGCATAATGCTAAGGGAAGTAAGTCAGTTAGAGAAAGACAGGTACAATATGATCTCACTCATATGTGGAATTTAATAAACAAAACAAACCGGCAGAGGAAAAAAAAGAGAGATAGAGAGGCAGACCAAGAAACAGACTCTTAACCATAGAGAACAAACTGATGGTTACCAGAGCGGGGTGGGTTGGGGGATTGGGGAAATAGAGGATGAGGATTAAAAAGTACACTTATCATGATGAAAAATAAAGAAACAAAATCAAAGAAAAAAATTATCCAAAAAGTAAATTATGGTCTCTTTGTAAAAGATATACTATACAAAAGACAAAGAAATACAGAAATTTTTTCAAATATATATTTTCAAATACATTTCAAGCATATTTTCAAATTAAAATCAAGGGTAACAATATTAATATCAAATTATAAATTAAAGCAAAAAAATAAGTGGAATCTAAAATAAATAAATAAACAAAAAGCAGAGTCAGACCTATAAATACAGAGAACAAAGTGTTGGTTGCCAAACAGGAAAAACGGTGTGAGGTTGGGCAAAATGGGTGAAGGATAACGGGAGATAGTGGGCTTCTACTTACAGAATGAATAAATCACAGGAATAAAAAGCACAGCATAAGGAATATAGTAAATAATATCATAATAACAATGCATGGGGACCAAAGGTCCCCTTTGTTGTGAACATAGCACAATGTATAAACTTGTTGAATCACTCTGTTGTACACCTGAAACTCATGTAATATTGTGTGTTCACTTTACTCAAAAATTAAAAAATTAAAAATATCAAAACTCAAAAATTGAAAAAATAAAGTGTATGTTAACATTTTTTCATATATTCACAGAGTTGTGCCACCATCACTACAATCTAATTTTAAAATACTTTCATCCCCCATAAAGAAACCCCATACTCATTACTGTCACTCTTTATCCTCCCCAACCCCAGCCCTAAGCAACCACTAATCTACTTTCTGTTTCTACAGATATGCCCATTCTGAACATTTCACAAATGTAATCATACAATATGCAGGCTTTTGTGACTGGTTTCTTTTACTTGGGTAATGTATTTAAGGCTCATTCATGTATAATGGGCACATTTGGTTTGTTTCTACTTTTTGGCTACTATAAATAATACTGTCATGAACATGTGTGTTTAATTTTTTATGTGGATGTTTATTTTTATCCTACTCTCTTGGGTATATAACTTAGAGTGGGATTGCTGGGGTCATATGGTAACTCTATGTCTAGCTTTTTGATGAACTGCCAAACTATCTTCCAAAGCAGCTATACCGATTTACATTCTCAGCCGTAAGAGGTGAGCGCTCCAATTACTCTACACCCTCGCCAACACTTATTTTCCATCTTTTTATGAAAGCCAGCCCAGTAGGCCTATAATATTGAGGTTTCTCTTACAGTTGATCTTAGCAAAAAGGTCGAGAAGCAATTTGATACTTCTTTTAATAACTTTTGTTTTTATAAAACATTTTAGATTTTAAGTTGGTACCATTTTTCCGGAAGGCAATATGATCACACATCAAAAGCCTTAAGAATGCCAACACACACAAAAAATAAGAGGTCGCCTTGGTGGCTCAGTTTGTTGAGCATCTGAGTCTTAATTTGGGCTCAGTGTATGATCCCAGGGTCGTGAGATTGAGCCCTGCATTAGGCTTCACACTAAGCATGGAGCCTGCGCGAAATTTTCTTTCTCTCTCCTTCTGTCCTTCTCCTCTGCTCACATGCTTGCTCTCTCTCTCGCTCAAAAAAAAAAAAAAAAGCAAAAACATTTTGATTCAGTGATTCCAGTTTTAGAAATTTATCCTAAGTAAATCATGGTCATGGTACAAAGAATTAACTACAGGGGTGCCTGGGTGGCTCATGTTAAGCGTCTGACTTCAGCTCAGGTCATGATCTGGAGCTATGCTGACAGCTAAGAGTCTGGAGCCCCTTCTCTGCCCATCTCCCACTCATGCTCTGTCTGTCTGTCTCTCTCTCAAATATAAATACACATTAAAAAAATTAACTACAAAGATATTTACCACTGTGTTGTTTCTATAACTCAGGCTTGCAAGCTAGATGAGATCTACTTAATTCCTCTTCCTTCTTCCAGTGAGCAAACCAGTGACCTCCCTGTAACTTCTGGCTTCATTTTGATTTCTGTTCAATACTCATTCTCCATGTACAAACTGTTCCTTTATCACCCCTGGGTTTTAACTCAAACATAAGATGTGGCTTTTCTGGATTTACCCCAATAAAAAACTGTCACGGGGCGCCTGGGTGGCTCAGTTGGTTAAGCACCAGACTTTGGCTCAGATCATTATCTCACAGTTTGTGGGTTCGAGCCCTGCACTGGGCTCTGTGCTGACAGCTCAGAGCCCTGAGCCTGCTTCAGTTTCTGTGTCTCCCTCTCTCTCTGCCCCTCCCCCACTTGCCCTCTGTCTCTCTCCCTCTCTCTCTCAAAAATAAATAAACATTAACAAAAAATTTTTTAGAAACTGCCAATGACATCAGGTAGCTTTATGCTACAGAGATGCAGGAGTTAATGGGAAAGAAGGCTTTTACTGCCAAATTACTAAAATATCAATATGAAATACCCTTGTTCTATTGAAAATCTCTGTCATTTTTGCCTACTCATGTTTTAGCCTTCTCCCTTATAGTTTGATCCTCTCTCTCCACACTCATCCCCTTATCCTCATTTTCCTCTCTTCTATCCATAAATTGCTATTCACTTTTTTAAAGTTACTTTATGTAAGTCTTTGTCTTTTTCTTTCAACCCATTTCCTCACAGCCACACATTCCATGTGTAGATGCTAATCAAGATCTGTTTTTATCAACAAAGATAACCGACAAATAACTTCCCTCATCCTAAATACAGTTATAACAGAAAGACAGTGAACAAAGCCGCAAGTCATTCAACAAGTATTTTTCAAGTGCCTTTATAAGGTAACCATAGTTTTGTGTGTGTGTGCTAGGGATGTAACAATTTAAAAAAAAAAAAAAGCAGATGCAGCCCTACTCTCAGGGAGTTTATGCATTGATGACATAAAATTTTTCAAAAGATATATATAACATAATGTCAGGTAGTAATGAGGGTTATGAGAAAAAAATACAGCAAAAGAATAGTTAATGATAGAGGGATGTTATTTTAGATAAGATACCCAAAGAACTATCTGAGGAGGTGTCCTTTAAGCAGAAATGTGAACGAATAAAAGAACAAATTATGCAAGTATCAGAAACAAGAGTGTCCCAGGTAGAGGAAACACCAAGAACAAAGGCCCTGAGATTGGGACATGCCTAGAGAATTGGAGAACAGCTAAGAGAACAGTGGAAAATGAAGTAGACCATAGAAATAAGGTCCTAGAGGTAGGCAGGTGTTAGATTACACAGTGCCCTATAGGCCATGTAATGATTTTGGATTTTATTCTAAGACTGGTTGGTTGAAGAGTTTTGATCAGGACAATGTTGCATCTTATAGGCATTAAAAGGAAAATAAATTATCTCATGAAGATTATAGACAATATAGGGGCAAGAGCAGAAAAAGTGAGACCAAATAATAAACTAAGACAGCATTATAAGAAAGATATGATGATAGCTGTGAATGACTAACCTATATAATAGATTTGATACAGCCCTTATAAATGTGTCCACTATGAGTGATGTAAAAAATATGTAATGACATAGAAAAATGTTTACACTAAATGTAGACTACGATCAGAATCACAAAGTTTATTCATCACTGTATAGTATGATGCTATTTTATAAAAGTATTATATGCAATGAATATTAAAGCTAGAAAAGACTTAGAGCTCACCGAGTCTACCAAAACCAGAAAAGTTACAGGTCTTAACTGACACAGCAATAAGTAGAATACAGATCTGATTCCCAATGTAATGCTCATTCTATCTCAACCATGGTCTATTCTATCAGCTCTCACAAGTACTTATACTTCTCTGCTAGTTTCACATTCAAACGGGAAATTTTATTTCCCAGAATCTTTTATTACTAAAACATTATTTTTTTAATTCCAGTGAAATGTATATATAGTGTTATATTAGTTTCGGGTGTACAGTACAGTGATTCAGCAATTCTACATAACACTCCATGCTCATCATGATAAGCGTACGCTTAATCCCCTCCACCTATTTCACCCATCCCTCCACCTACATCTCCTCTGTCAATCACCAATTTGTTCTCTGTATTTAAGACTCTATTTTTGGTTTTTCTCTTTTTTTCTTTATTTGTTTTGTTTCCTAAATCCTACATATGAGTGAAATCATATGGTATTTGTTTTTCTCTGACTTATTTCACTTAGCATTATACCCTCTAGATCCATCTATTACTAATATATTATTAATATGCTTAAATCTAGATTTTTAAAATTAATCTATACTAGACTGAAGCCCTGTTCAAATAAAAAAGGTGGAGAGTAGCTGATCTCAAAATAAGCCATATGTATATGTCACTGAAGGACTCTTCACATGAAGCAAGTCACTGACTATAAATAAATATACTACATGTTAGCACCCATTATTAAAATACCAATGATTTTTTTGAAATTCTAACAGTACACACAATCTGCCAAGCAAGTAACATTCCTGTGCAGCAAAACACAATTTCTGTGACACAAGTAACCAAGTCTCCTTTGAAGCTGCAGAATTCCCTGGCTAAGATTTTGTTTTAGACCAAGAGGGCCAAAAATGCTTCTTCTAGAAGCCTAACAGCCTATTCTACTCCCTTCTATGGTAACATAGTGTAGCCTTTCACTGTCTGACCCACAGAGGAAAAAAACTGATTTTAATTAACCATTAATTACTCGAATGCAGCCTGCATTATATGGAAAAATGTGTTACTTTCATCTTAATTTAAAAGACAACATTGGAGGCTCAAACTGGCAAGAAGATACACTTTATAAATGCATTTATATCATTATTCCTCAGAGAATTGGAAAAGAGAGTCATTTTCCTATGGTTCTGTAGTGCTTGGAATGGTAAGAAAGCTATAAGATGATAAAATGAGGGACTCTCTTTGAAGCTTTTTGCAGGGCAAAGAAAATATTCTTTAATTTGAGAGCGTTTTGATTACTGTAAGTAGTTATCTGAATACTGAAAAGTAAAATTCAGATGAGGTCTTACTGAGTGCTAATAAAGTCTATTTGAAATTTAAGATCTTTGTGTTGTATTTGCTATAAATATATTAAAGTTATCTGAATTTGTGCACTAAATAAGATCAAATAGAAAATAGAAAAGATTTGTCACAGGTATAGAATGCATGACCAATAAAATCAAGTTCAGCTATAAGAAAGAATGTTTATAAATATGGGGTAAAGTTGCCTCAATATTTTTATAATTTTATGTGCATTATTTTTCACATCTTAAAGCTGCCCAAGTATAGAAAAATACAGGACTTCAATAACAGTTACCAGCATGATTTGCTTTTATTACCTTTCTGTTCAAGACCCTTGTTTCCCCTTGTAGCATGTCAAATTGCCCCCAAAACCATATTATACAGCAGAGAAATGTTGTTCACACTTCACTGGCTATTGATTTACTTTATTTATTGGCACAAAATCAGCTTGAGATAAACATTTTGTCCCCCATTTCCACTATTGTAAGCGGTATACTTCATTGCAAGATAGGTAAACCCAAATGTGCAGGGTCACAATTCGACATGGCTTTCTAATCAATGTGTGAAAAATTATCTAATGAATAATGGGTTGCACATTTCCACAAACAAATTAACCAGGGTGAGACTGAAACTAATGATTATATTTATCTAATGTAATTTCACATCTGTTACTAGTGGTAGTAATTTTTTTTCTCTTTCATCCATGGTGTCCTCAAAATTACAACTTAGCTTTTCAGATACAGTTATAGGACATCAGTTTAACTAGAAAATAGACAATTTTGTGGAATGTTTATTTTTTTCTTTGAATGCCAACAGCCCAGAGAAATATGATGCCATTTTATAAAATTTGGGGATTCAGGCGTTTCTTGATCAATAACCCTGTTGTGTTTTTACATATTGCCTGTGGGCTTAATTTGATAGCATATGGTTCAAATTCCATCATTCAGCCTTATAAAGAGCAAAATTACTCCATTTCACATGGTACTGTAAGACCATCTTTAATTCTACCTGTCCTTATATGAATATATTATTTATCCTGATTTAAAATGTACAATAGTTTAAAAAGTAGAAGCAGTTCCAACAATGAAAAAGTTAAATCCTAAACATCTGATTTGGAACTCAGGGCACCTAAGCCTTCCAGACAAGCCCACAGATACCTATTCCATCCACATGTACCTTTGTCATAGAAGCTAGCCACAAATGGTATCATATTTCAATGGGAAAGAGCATTCACAGTTTAAACCGAGACCATGTATCTTTCAGCTATGGTTGCCCACTCTTCTGCTACCTGCCAGGGAATATGAAGGAGTCTCCTACTTTAAGGTACTGATTCTGGCACCAGTGACTTGAGGAAAGGACCTAACTGGGCTCAAGATAAAAAGATAACTTCACATGGCAAAGACATGAAGAGCTCTAGAGGCAACGGTCATCAGCTGGAGTGCATACCAGAGATATTTCGTGGCCCTACATTTTGCTCCCTATCCAGACAGACTTCAGCCTGAAATGAAATCCTAATTCTAATAAAAAGCTCCAATAATTTGTATTCTAATAATTCAATTATTAGAAATTAAACTTTGGTAATTAGAGAGACATCTGTAAAATCTACCACCTAACTGGATTCTCTGATAAAATTTTACTTCTGTGGGGAACTCTTCAGTTAGGCTCACTATGCAGAAAAAGCAGAGAACTGAGATACAACCTTGTGATCCTTAGAAGGAAAAAACAGCCCTTTAAGGCAGCAGTTCTCAACATTTGAGTTCTCAAATCTTCTTGGTCCCATAAAAATTACTGAGGACCTCAAAGAGTTTTTTTTAATAGATTATTTCAGTAGTTGTATTATTAGAAACTAAAAGTAAAAAAATTAATAGTTATTTTAACATAAAAATAAACCCATTACAGTTACTATAACATAGCTTATTAAAAATAAATGTATTCTCCCCCCTAAAAAATTTAATGAGAAGATGGTCTTAACAGAAGACAGCTGAATTCTCATACATAAGCCTGCCTTCAATTTATCATGATACGTTATTTTGACTAAAGTATATAAAGAAAATCCAGCCCCAGACAGGTATGTAGTTGGAAAAGAGGTTATTTTCACAGAGGTTTTGGATAATTGGGGATATTCTTCTTGGATAAAAAACCAAAATGTTTCAAACGATTGTAATTTAGTTGCAATATGGAATCTGAAACCATATCAATGAAATTTTCATACTTTCTTATATTAAAAATATATTGGTTAATCTTACACTTCAGATCTAACTTGTACGATTTAGTACCATCATGCATTGGTGATTTGAAAAATATTATTTTACTGAATTATGTAGATCTTTCCAATGCTGACACAATTCATTATCTAATATTTAAAAATCACGTTCAGCAATTAACCACAAATCTCATCAGAAAAGTCTCTAAATATTGGGACACTATCAAGTTCACAGTGGCTAATAGAAGTTTTCCAAATACTATCTAGTTTTCACTTGAGAGGCTGAATGTTTATCAATGGCAATAAACACTATCAGTTTGTTTTTCTTGAAAGATCGCTGTTCATTTTTGAGAAAATGTCTGCCACATACTCAACTCTGAATAGCTACTTTGTCATTTGTTCTCTCAAGTAAAAATAGTATTTCATGAAAAAAGCAGCTAGGTCACCTCACAATGCAATCACCCAAGTGCTTTTCTTTCAAGAACCACTCCATACTTTGATATGCAGGCAAAAGTGCTTTATGCATGGTTCCTATTTCCTCACCCAGATACTAAAAAAAAACTTTTCCAGAGCTAGTATTTAATAAAATCGATTTTTTACCGATCAAAATGTTCTTAGCTGTTCATCTAAAATGTTAAGTGAGGGGCGCCTGAATGGCTCAGTCAGTTAAGCATCCAACTTCAGCACAGGTCATGATCTCATGATTCATGAGTTCAAGCCCAGGCTCTTTGCTGACAGCTCAGAGCCTGGAGCCTGCTTCGGGTTCTGTATCTCCCTCTCTCTGCCCCTCCCCTGCTCATGCTCTGTCTTAAAAAGTAAATAAACATTTATAAAAAAAAACAAAAAACAAAAAAACCTTTAAATGTTATTAAGTGAAACTTTTTTTTTTTTTTTTTACTTTAAGAATACCCAGACAACTAGAACAGTTTGGTGTCATTGCATTGATTCACTCTAAACATGAGCAGTTTTATCCATCATTGTTTTTGTACCATGACACCAAATGTCAACACAGTGAAAAAGGTTAATCACATCTTAGTCTTATAATGAAAATGGTTTTAATCTCCTAAAGCTCTTAAAGGGGACCCCAGATATCTGAAGGCTACCTTTTGAGAATCACTGCTCTAAACAATATAACATATTGCGTGTATGGAGGGAAGGCAGTGGTTGGAATAAGAGAAACAAACTCTTTCTAAAAATAAACCAGAAAAATGAGGAAAAGACATTTTGAACATAAATGAATGTTTAAGTCATTTGGCTTTCTTTATAGCTTGACTGATTTTAGGTAGTTACTTCATTCTTCAATCTTGCTTCTGGCCCTCATATCAGTTCGGTCTCAATGAACAGTTTTATGAGTCAATACTATACAAACTATGAATGAAATTTCATGGATTTGCCTGACCCAGAAAATGTGTGAGGGTTGAAGCTCCTTCAGTAATCTAAATTAAAAGGGAAGCCTCAAAATCACCTAATCTCATAGTATATACCTCGTTGTATACACCAGAACGTAAGCTCCTTGAGATAGGATACTTGTTTTGTTCACTACTTTATCCTCAATTCCTAGAACACTATCTGACTCAAAACAGGTACTCAACAAGTATTTATTAGATGAATGAGTGCAGCCCATATGGGTCTACACAAGGAAAAACTAAAAATAATACAATTCATCATTTTATAAACACATCCAAATGAGTGTTTCAATCTTCAAAATAATCAGAGACTACTGTCATTTTCCAGTGATGCAGCAGCTACTGCTCACAGTTATTTTTTGAATACCAGACAGACAGTGGTGAGAAATGCACTGCAATTTGATACAGAAAGACTTGGCCTAGAATCCTGGTTCTAGAAATTACAACTGATAAAAAACTGGGCAATGACTTAACCTCTCTGAGATAATCTTCTTAACCATAAAGAAGAGAGAAAAATAACTATCTCACAGAGACACTGTAAGAATGAAATTAAATGAAACCACATTTGTTGAAGTATCTAGCACAGTGCCTAGCAAACAGGAAATGACAAATGCAGGATAAATGCTAGTGTGTAGCTATTTGGTATTAGACTACCAGACGTCCTTCCTCTGATAACTTTATTCCAACTTGCCTCTGCAAAATGCCTGGCCCCAGTTCTCAGTCCATACATTTAGAAGGAGCTTCACACCTAGAATTACGGGCCTCGGCCTAAACAATCAGTGCATCATTTCCCAAGCACAGTCACTTGTGTGAGATGACCATATATTTCTGTCAAAGCCAATGAGACTCAAATTCTTGCTAGGTATCCTGGAAAGAAGAGCCTCTCTCTTTCCCACTGGACTTAAACCTTGAAAGATGCAGACAGGAGTTTCTTTAACCAGCCGAGAACCACAGGGAAGAATCTGCCTGAGAATGTAATGAGTTCATCCTGAAATTGCAATGTTAGAGCTGAGAGATACAGAAGAACTAGGTTTGTGAACAATGCTTGAGCTCCCATCAAGTAATGCCTAAAGCCAAACTGGTCTCTGGAATTATGTTAGTCAATAAATTCCCTTTTTCCTAAGTAAGTTTGGGTTAAGTTTCCCAGCATGAACAATAGGAAGAGTCCAGTCTGATGTAATTTTCTTCTTTTCCAAAAGGTCCAACTAGATTTGTACAGACCATTATGGTTCAATGCCAAAGCTGCTGATGAGGGCTGAAACAAAATGCCAAAGCCTGTCCTTAGGCTTTGGAATTACTATGATTTTAAGCAAGCCAGAAGTTCAGGTTCTCAAAACATTTGGTTAATATTTAGATCAGGTGTTCCTGAAAAAGAAACTGCATAGTAATTTCACACCTAGAGTCTCTAGACATTTAGGGATGTGTAAATGCAGTAATGAGCAACCTCAAGCTATTACTACTATTTCTAAAAAGAGTAAAAGCTGTTCCCTTAATGAGGTTAACTAAAACATAAATTTATTGGCTCTTAGTAGGAATTATGTCTACTCTATGCAGTTAACAGTGGTCATCTCTTGCTAATCAGAAGCTCTCTTACTGTCAGATACATCACTAGCTAGACAGATAGATAGATATCCTTGACTGATTTTCCAAATAAGAAAATTATTTGTTTAATAAATTCTATACGATAGTGAAAATCTTCCAAAACACAGGGTTCCATAATGTGAGGAGAGGTGAAAGATTAAAAAAGGACTTTGGCACTTGGTAATTTAAAAAAAACAACAACACTAATATAAGGTTATAGCAACATTTTTCTGGATATATCTCCTGAAGCAATGGAAATAAAAGCAAAAATAAACTACTGAGATTACATCAAAATAAAATGTGTCTAAACAGCGAAGGAAAAAAATCAACCAAACCAGAAGACAATCTAATGAATGGGAGAAGATATCTGCAAATGACATATCAGATAAAGGGTTAGCATCCAAAATACATAAAGAACTTACACAGTTTAACACCAAAAAAACCACAAATGTATAGAACAGTGTAACAAAATGATACCATTTGTTTATAAAAGGGAGGAAAATATATAATCTACATTTGTTTATAATGCACTTTAAAAATCTCTAGCATATATGGGAAACTAATGACCACCTGTTAAGAAGGAGAATTTTGATATATGGGGGCAGGGTTGGGTGGGAGGAAGGCTTTTTACTAGATCCTCTTAGGTTTTAATTTTTAAGCATTTGGATATATTATGTGTTGAAAAACATTTCAAATCTAGCCTCACCAACTGGATGAGCCAACTTTCACTTCTTGGATGACCCACCAAAGATAGCTACTGACTAGAACCAGCCCTAAGTAAAATGATGGAGACTATCCTTGGGAACCTCATCCTACCAAACTTTCTCTTTCCCCTGTGTTAGCACATACTCTTAACTGTTTCTTACCATTGTCTACCCTCAAAGTCCTCACCACTCATCTTTCTTCCTACCCCACATGCCCAAAAATCCTCACCATAACTCACTTCTCTACCATACTCTCTTTCCAAATTTCCCAAGGCAAAGATTACATGCATTCTTCATTTATTAGTAATGGATAATTGCAGTTGGCTTTTCACCACCTCTCTGGGACTGGGAACATGTTGGGTGGGAGTTTTCCAGCATCAAATCCTTTTCCTACTTGGGAGAACCTATTTTGTATAGTCTTGTGACACGCTTTGTTCTGAGGGGCCAAAGGGGACAATTCCTTCCTTTCCCTATTCTCTTAAAGGTAGAGCTGCTTAGAACTCTAAAGTTTAGGAGAAGAATAACCCAATGTCAAAGTTTGAATTAAGATTGATTTAGGGAGGAACGCAGTAAAGATGGAAGTATCCAGAGATGAAAGCAACTAGCTGGCCAGACTTTTATAGCTGCCTACACTCTGGGGCCCTTTTGGTTCCTGCTCACTTTCCAAGCCTGCTTTTCTAGCTTCCTGTCATTTCTGTGATTCTCCATTATCTTTTTTATTTATTTATTTTTTTAATGTTTGTTTATTTTTGAGAGAGAGAGAGAGAGAGAGAGAGAGAGAGAGAGAGAGAGAGAGAGAAAGCAGGGGAGGGGAAGAGAGAGCTGGAAACACAGAGTCCAAAGCAGGTTTGAGCCTCTGAGCTGCCAGCACGGAGCCAGACACAGGGCTCACACCCACGAACCGTGAGATCATGACCTGAGCCCAAGTCGGATTCTCAACTGACAGAGCCACCGAGGTGCCCCATGTGATTCTCCATTATCTTCACAATACATCCATTTTGCTTAAAACAGCAAGATAGTTCTCTGTTTCTTGTCATTAAAACTTTCACTGATATACTCTGAACAAAAATCTGAGTACCTATTATGGGCAGGGGAGGATACAGAAGTAAAAAATTCAAATATGATCACTTTTCTCAAGGAGATCATAATCTAGTTTTAGAGACGTAGAAAACTAAAAAATACGTGTTAATGAATGGTATGGTCAGAGAACAAAGAAAGAAGTCAATGATTTGGAGAAGCCAGGGAAAGCTAAATGTGGCTCTCCCAGGCGAAATTTACCACTCTTGCCCTCCTAAGCAAAATTCATCACTCTTCACGACTGACTTTTTAAAATTACTATAAAATTAGCTTGTTACATACCAGTGTCTCCCACAGTCTCCCACAGTCTGAGCTCCCTGAAGACAAAGATTTCAAGAGCCCAACTAGTGCCAGAAAAACTCACTCATCCATTAATTCCACACACAAGACTAGAAACTGGTCACAGTGTGAGATGAGTTCATTTTCAAAGCATTTGGATAAGGGTAAGAGAGGAGAAAGGGAGCAAAAGGATAAGAAAATGGATTAAAGTTTCCTGTAGAGGAGTAGTAAGAAATAATGTTGGAAATACAGAGGGCAGCCATTATTCAGGGCGCTGAAGACCATGCTAAATATCAGGAAGATTGGCAAACTAAAAATGGCTACAGGAACAAGTAGCAAGTACAAATGAGTAGTACTTGAGAAGTGAGCTAGATAAAACCAACAGAGGGGCACCTGGGTGACTCAGTCCATTGATATCTGACTCTTGATTTTGGCTCAGGTCATGATCTCATGGTCACGACATTGAGCCCCGCATCAGGCCTGTGCTGGGCATGGAGGCTGCTTTAGATTCTCTCTCTCTCTCTCTCTCTCTCTCTCTCTCTCTCTCTCTCCTTCTCCTCCTCCTCCTCCTCCTCCTCCCCTGCTCTCTTGCTCTCTCATTCTCTCTCTCTTTCCAAAAAAAATTTTTTTAATTATAAAAAGAAAGCAATAGAAAGTCATGCAGGATGAGCTGAAACTATGTCATGTCTAAAACCATTCAAATTAAAGAAAAAATACTTTTCTGGTTGCAAAAAATAAGTTCATAGGCCACAAACTTCTACTGGGCTATGAAAAAGGTTTTTATGGAAATGCAAGCTGGTGCAGCCACTCTGGAAAACAGTATGGAGGTTCCTCAAAAAAACTAAAAATACAACTCCCCTATGACCCAGCAAATGTACTACTAGGCATTTATCCACGGGATATAGGTGTGCTATTTTGAAGGGACACATGCACCCCTATGATTATAACAGCACTATCAACAATAGCCAAAGTATGGAAAGAGCCCAAATGTCCATCGATGGATGAATGGCTTAAGAAGATGTGGTATATATATACAATGGAGTATTACTTGGCAATCAAAAAGAATGAAATCTTGCCATTTGCAACTACGTGGATGGAACTGGAGGGTATTATGCTAAGTTAAATTAATCAGAGAAAGACAAACATCATATGACTTCACTCATATGAGGACTTTAAGAGACAAAACATGAACATAAGGGAAGGGGAAAAAAATAATATAAAAACAGGGAAGGGGACAAAACAGAAGAGACTCATAAATATGGAGAACAAACTGAGGGTTACTGAGGGGTTGTGGGAGGGAGGATGGGCTAAATGGGTAAGGGGCACTAAGGAATCTACTCCTGAAATTGTTGCACTATATGCTAATTTGGATGTAAATTTTAAAAGATAAAAAATAAAATTAAAAAAATAAAAGGTTTTTTCTTAAAAAAAAAAAAAGGTTTTGAGTAAGACAGAAGGAGGATCAGAAAGTTATATAAGAAGAAAAACCAAGCAGTAGCAGACATGGAAAGAAAACAAAAAAGCACAAAAAGGCAAGCAAGAAAAAATAAGGCTCTGAATTAGGAGTAGAGCAATATTCATCAATGGATGAAACTGTTTTATAAAAAGTTAATAGTGAACTAAATAATGAAAGTGAGGCTGTCACCACTTGACCCCACTGATTCCAGCATCACTAAAAATGAGAAAACAGGAGTGTGATAAATGCTTCAAAGAAAATTTCCATAGGACTTTATTTATTAGGTAGGAAACAGAAGAAAAGAGGAGAATAGGAATTAATGATTATTACCCCCATATAGTCCCTGGTAACTGTAGCAATGACTATGACAGTGACAAATATATGGAAACCAAGAGGTAGAACCAGTTTTCAAGAGGGATATTAGAAACATCTATGGTGCAGTGATAAGGACTTCACAGAGGACAGGTGGTCTGCAAGCTCTATCACCATTTAGCCACTTAACACTGAACAAACACAACCTCCTGGCTCCATGTCCTTTTCTTAAAAATGAGATTAAACCAGATGTTCTACATGACTCTTCTAGATCTGACATTCCAAGATAAGTTTGGTTTTTTTTGTTTTTTTGTTTTTTTTTTTCCAACGTTTATTTATTTTTGGGACAGAGAGAGACAGAGCATGAACGGGGGAGGGGCAGAGAGAGAGGGAGACACAGAACCGGAAACAGGCTCCAGGCTCTGAGCCATCAGCCCAGAGCCCGACGCGGGGCTCGAACTCACGGACCGCGAGATCGTGACCTGGCTGAAGTCGGACGCTCAACCGACTGTGCCACCCAGGCGCCCCGATAAGTTTGGTTTAAATGTGTTTAAAGTATCACAGGATACTGAGGTGGGGGGGGGGGACAGATTTTCCCAGTGGATTTTTTTAAGTATATAAATTTCTTTAATAATACACACACAGAACACCTGGCTGATTCAGCAGGTTAAGTGTCCAACTCTTAATCTTGGCTCAGGTCATGATCTCCTGATTCCTGAGATCAAGCCCCATGTCGGGCTCTGCAGTGACAGCACAGTGACTCCCTCTCTCTCTGCCCCTCCCCCACTCACACACGTGCACACTTGTGCTCTCTCAAAATAAATAAATAAAACATAACATTGATTTAAAAAATAATAATATACACACGTGAGGAAAATACACAAAAATAACAATGCTTGGTTTTTAAGTAGCATATAAATGGGTTTTTAAATACTTTTGTTCTTACTAAAGAAAAAAAACACAAACACAAAACAAAAAACAAAGAAAAAGGGCACCTGGGTGGCTCAGTTGTGAAGTATGCAACTCTTGCTCTTGGGGTCATGAGTTCAAGCCCCACACTGGGTGTAAAAAATAAACAAGTAAATACACTTTTTGCTGATTTTGTATATATTTTAACTTTTTAAAAAAATGCCTATATCTAGATTCTCCAATTCCACTCCTTCCATTTTCACTTAAATGCATACCCAATTAGGCTTTTGCCTGTAGAAGACTTCAAGAAACTGCTTTTTAAGCAAATTGTGGTAAAATGTACATAACAAATTTACCATCTTAACCATTTTTAACTGTATAAATCAGTGGTATTACATATATTCACATTGTTGTACAATCATCACTACCATCTACACACAGAACTCTTTTTATCTTGTAAAACTAAAACTCAATACCCATTAAACAATAACTCCCATTCTCCCCAAAGCCCTAGCAACTATGCGCCTACTTTCCGTCTCTATGAAATTGACTACTTTAGGCATCTCATATGAGTGAAATCATTATTTGTCCTTGTGCAACTGGCTTATTTGACTTAGGATGATGTCCTCAATGTTCTCCCAAGTTGTAGCATGTATCAGAATTTCCTTCTTTTTTAAAGCCAAATAATATTTCGTTGTATGTATATATAGCATTTTGTTTATTCATTCATCCATCTTTTGGCTACTGCAATTAATGCTACTATAAACATAGGTATACAAATACCTCTTCAAGTCCCTGCTTTCAATTCCATTGGGTATATATTCAGAAGAGGAACTGCTGGATCATATGGTAATACCATTTTTAATTTTTTGAGGAAACACTCTCCATCTTCCATAGCAATTGCCACAATTTACTTTCCAACCAATACCACACAAGGGTTCCAAGTTTTCCACATCCTTGCCAACACTTGCTATTTTCTGTTTTG
Organism: Felis catus; assembly: GCF_018350175.1. Classification (NCBI taxonomy): domain Eukaryota; kingdom Metazoa; phylum Chordata; class Mammalia; order Carnivora; family Felidae; genus Felis; species Felis catus. The sequence continues at coordinate 141,519,026 of NC_058368.1, forward strand.
TTTTGGTTTTTGACCGTAGCCATCCTGATGGGTCTGAGGTGATTTTGATTTGCATTTCCCTAATGATTAGTATTCTTCATGGTTTTAATCAAAAGACACATGAGCAGGATGCCTGGGTGCCTTAGTCAGTTAAGCATCCAACTTCGGCTCACGTCATGATCTTGCAGTTTGTAGGTTCAAGCCTGGTGTTGGGTTCTGGGCTGACAGCTCAGAGCTTGGAGCCTGCTTCGGATTCTGTGTCTCCCTCTCTCTCTGCCCCTCCCCTGCTTGTGCACTCGCGCGCTCTCTCTCTCTCTCAAAAATAAATAAAAACATTTTTAAAAATTTAAAACATAAAAGAACATATGAGCCAACACAAAGAGCTCCAAGTGGCCAAAGACAGAATATTTAGAGCATCAAAAAATATCTAAATACAACTGAGTAAAATACACCAAATATATAAACCTCAAGTGTAAAATGACACCTTAAAAAAAAAAAATCTCTTCCTGGCACGTAGGTGGCTCAGCCAATTAAGCGTCTGACTCTTGATTTTGGCTCAGGTCATGATATTGCAGTTTGGTTCCTGAGACTAAACCCCACATCAGGCTCTGCGCTGACAGCATGGAGCCTGCTTGGGATTCTCTCTCCCTCTTTCTCTGCTCTCACTTGTGCACACACTCGTGTACATACTCTCTCACTCTCAAACAAATAAACTTCTTTAAAAAGCTCTTCATTAAACACTACTGGAAATAACTAGGGCACACATTACTTATTCTGAAGATTTGCAGTTAAAATGGAAAAATTAAACATTTTTCCTGCCTTTCACATACAAAATATATTTTAGGATAATCAAATAGCTCTAGGTGATGAAATAAAGTTATTTACTAAAGAATTCTACCTAATAAACATGGAAGGAATGACAGAATGAGAAAATCATAATTTTGCAAGCCCTAGTGAAGCAAATGCTTCACACAATATTCATAAATGTATGAAACCATTAGCTAAAGTGGTGATAGGAAACTGTACAATGGAGATCGGGCTGTAACAACTTGAACCCCCTGGTTGATCACTGCATCACTGAAATGAAGACAAGCAAACACTGTGTGCTTCCTGATATGATCAAATATGAAGCATACAGCACAACCTATGAAATATTCATGCCCAAAAATGTTGGACCTAAATCTGATTAAAAGCCTCTACAGTGCACTAATATGATAGCCAGTAGCCACATGTAGCTATTTAAATTTAAAAAGTAAAATTAAAAATTCAGTTTCTCGGTCACAAGTACTCAAAAGCCACATGTAGCCATTAGACAGCACAGGTACAGAACAACAGTGCAGATACACATTTCCATCACTGCATAAGTTTTACTGGATAATGCTGCTCTGGAGCTAAATTCTATTTACAAGAAATATGGAAGGATAAGAGGAGTAAAGGAACAAATAACATGACTCTAGAAAGAAGCAAGCAAACAAATCTAGAATGCAGGGGTTTCTACAGACCAGTTAAGTGAATGGCAGGGGGAGAAAAGAAGGGAGGAGGACACTACTACAGATTTTAAGACTTAAGATATGAAATATTCAGAAAAGGAAAATTTATACAAAAAAGCAGATCAGTGGTTTCTAGGGGCTGGAGGCAGAAGCAAGGATTGACTGTAAATGTGTTTGAAGAAATTTGGGGGGAGTGTTGAAAAGCTTGAATTGGATTATGATAATAAATAAATAAATAAATAAATAAATAAATAAATAAATAAAGCTGGATTATGATGGGGCACCTGGGTGGCTCAATCAGTTGAGCATCCAACTTCAGCTCAGGTCACGATCTCACAGTTCATGAGTTTGAGCCCCACATGAGGCTCATGCTGTCTGCGCAAAGCTCACTTCAGATCCTCTGTCCCCCTCTCTGTCCCTCCCCCATTCATGCTCTCTCTCTCAAAAATAAATAAACATTAAAAAAAAAACAAAAAAAAACAAAAAAAAAACAGGAGCACCTGGGTCACTCAGTTGACTAAGTGTCCAGCTTCGGCTTAGGTCATGGTCTCACAGTTTGTGAGTTTGAGCCCTGCATCAGGTTCTTGGCTGACAGCTCAGAGCCTAGAACGTGCTTCAGATTCTATGTCTACCTACCTCTCTGCCCCTCCCCTACTCATGCTCTGCCCCTCTCTCTCAAAAATAAATAAACGTTAAAAAAATTTTAAAACACACCACAAAAAACCGACTATAATGAAAAAAAAAACTGGACTATGACCAACTCTTTTAAGTTCACTAAATATTACTGAATTGTTCTTTAAAAGCCAAAAGAGACAAATCTAATGTGCAGAACTTTTTTGAACAAGATTCTAAGTAACTCGAAAAAGATATTTTGAAATAGTCAAAGAAATTTGATTATGGATTAGATTATACCAAAAAAATTAATTGTTGGAGGGTATGAATAGAATATTTATTCACACTTTTAAAGATACATATAGAAATATGTACAATGTCTGAGATTCACTTTAACAGACTCAGAGAAAAAAGATGAAAAAAATAATGAATAAAGCAAATGAAACAGAAATCTTAAAAATTATTAGATATGGCTGCTTTATACATGAGTTCATTGTACTATTTTTTCTATATTTGCATATGTTTGCAATTTTTTATCATTAAAAAAATTAATGGCTACAATAATACCTTCTCATAATCAATCCTACAAACCAAATCTATGATGAAGTTTGTGACTTTCCAATATTACCGGCAACAAAGATACAAGGTGATCATTTTTAAGTAAGTTTCAATTTTAGAATTATTTTAAGTCCCCAAAGAAACACTCAATGATTACATTTAAGTCACCATCTTAAACTTCAAAAAATTTTATAAGCCCACTCTGTCTGGGGGCTTTGGATGAGGTGAAGTGGCAGGAGGAACTAAATACACACATATTTTTCCCCTACTAGCTGAGCTGAATCTCTTTCATGATACACTTGACACTAAGTCATTAAATAAATCCAACAGCATTCTCAGTAACTAGCCTGTGATAAATATGCCTGGCACCAGTGCAAAGTATTCAAGCCTTTTCAACAGCTTTTCCTTTGTGCACATCTGCAGGCTTTCTATGCATATCTGCATACAGACTCCACAACCACAATCTGCATTATAATTAAAGTAACAGCACATTTGACCAGGTCCACAGGGTTTTGATATATAACCATTTTTGAGATCTGCTGGGAACTGAGGATGCCCTGCGGAGAAAGTATGGCTAATTTCAAATCAGGAACCAGACAAGCTCCAAGTGGTAAGACAGTTGTTTTCCGGAAACAGCTATGACATAACTGTGTGTATGTGTGTGTGTGCACAGACATGCATCTATCTCAAATCACAATGCTCTTCTCTTTTACTCCTCACCACAGCTGTCATATATCCACTCTAAATAGTCAAGGAACAGCCCCAAATGCACATACAGATCAAATTAAAAATCTTATATAAAAAGCATTCTTTGGTTACCATTGACAGAGAAAATCACTGAAATATGGATTCAACTAGGGATATATAGCAAGTACAGAAATAGTAGACCTGAACTATACATCTCACCCATTCTGTACCTTTGGTAATTAAAATCACCTTGCTCAGTTCCCCTTAACCTCATGTTTAAAAAGTTTACTTTGAAATCTAGACTGAAATCCCACGGCTAGGTAAGTTCTTACGTACATGCACTTCTTCAAAGGCCTTTGGGGAGTACTCACTGTCAGCTTATATTGTTCAATTCACTCTGTACTGTAGCACAGAAGTCCCATGGAATTCAGCAAGGAGCAGAGCAATCTGATTCTCTACCACCCTAGCCTAGAATGCTGTAAGTTAGCACTGTCTAATAAAACTTTCTGTAATGACACTCAACACAGTTGCCACTAATCACATGTGGGTTTTGAGCACTTAAAATGTGGCTGTTGTGACTGAGGAACTGAACTTCTAATTTTATTTAACTTAAATAGGCACATGTGGCTAGTGGTTACCATATTGCAGGACGTAGCTATAAGTAACTTTCTTGTGTTTTCACACAGGTTTCATTCTCTGTGTCTCTATGTCTCTCTCTCGCTCTCATCTACAAACATACACACTCATACATCAAATCTTAGTATTTAACTGAGTGATGGGGTTATGGAATCAGATTCAAATATATTTTGAATGAATAAATATGTATTTATATTTAATAGTATCTACAACAAACAGGTAACACTAGTATCACGAAAGGTTCTAAGATAATCCTATAGACATTAAAACTACATATATGAAAACATACCCCAATATGGAAAATACACAGAGAAAGAATACAAAATATCATCTATTTTTTTGGTCACAAAAAATTAAATAGGCACATGCATGAGGATTAGAAGGTATCATAAACCAAAGAAAAATAGTCAGATGGAGGAAGGAATTATAAGTGGATTTCATTCATATACATAAAGCTTTAGAAAATAAATTAAGGTTGAAGAGCAATGAAATATAAAGGTCTAAGCATAGAAATAATCTCAGAAAACTTGAATTTGGAGAACAGGTAACTATCCTACATTGGCAGCAACCTAGAGGGCTAAGGATAAGGAGACTGAAAAGAACTCAACCTGTGCACTGTCGGGGGAAGGTCTAACTAAAACTGAGAAATCTGGAATGCCTGGGTGGCTCAGTCAGTTAAGCATCCAACTTCAGCCCATGTCATGATCTCATGGTTTATGGGTTCGAGACCTGCCTTGGGTTCTCTGCTCTCAGCACAGAACCTGGATTCTCTGTCTCCCTCTCTCTCTGACCCTCCCCCCACTTGCTCATGCACCCTCTCTCTCTCCCTTTCAAAAATAAACATTAATAAACAAATAAATAAAATTGAGAAATCTATGACTAAGAGAAAGAGGGAAAGAAAGTTTGTAAATGAGAGCTAATAGGTGTCAGTGTTAACATTTAGTCAGTAAAAGACTTGAGGCCATTCCAAGGCTGTTAGCTGAGAGGTCAGAAAGGCTCAACATTACCCTTAAAGACAGACAACAAACTGAGGGTTGATGGAGGGAGGTGGGTGGGGGATGGGCTAGTTGGGTGATAGGTACTAAGGAAGACACTTGTTATGATAAGCACTGGGTGCTGTATGCAAGTGATGAATCACTGAATTCTACTCCTAAAACCAATATTGTACTGTATGTTAACTAACTGGAATTTAAATAAAATTTTAAAAAGAAAAAAATTAAACTAAAAGTAAAACAAACAAACAAACAAACAAACAAACAAACGCTCAACACTGCTTTCTAGGTGAGACCCATTCCTGAGATTAGCATCAATTACACTTAATTCACCTGGACAGCTTCAGTGACTGAAACAGTGATTCTCAAACTTCAAAATGAGATTCTTAAAGCCCATCCCTAGAGACTGAGACATATTGATTTAAAAAAAAAAAAACCCTGTTTTATCTGTGTGGGTTAGGAAAAATAAAGACACCCTACCCCATGCAACTTAAAATCTGTCTTCTATTTAATAAAGATGATTAAACATGTTTTTTGATAACTTGGGAAACTCTAGCATCTCTGATCATAGCCTATTATCTTTTCATAGATTTTAGGAAAGGAAGAAAAATAAGAAAGCTGTCTTTATACATGGGAAGATATGTCAAGTAATAATAAAGGAGGTAGACTTGTTTTGTAGGACATCAAGGCTAAGACAGAGGATGAATGGCTTCAGTGTAATATAAGAATGTATTAGAAGAGGGGTGCCTGAGTGGCTCAGTTGGTTAAGCTTCTGACTCTTGGTTTCAGCTCAAGGCATGATCTCACAGTTCATGGATTCAAGCCCCACACTGGGCTCTGCACTGAGGAGCCTGCTTGGGATTCTCTCTCTCCCTCTCTCTCTGCCCCTCCCCCTACTTGCACTCTATCTCAAAATAAATAAATAAACTTTAAAATAAAAAAAAAAGAATGTATTCGAAGAAATGAGATTCCTTATCAGGTGGTGAGTTTCCTATATCTTGAAGATGTCTAAGCTGATGCTATATGACCACAAGGTCTGTAAGTTGTGTGAATGATTTGACCAGCAATAATATTAGATAACCAGTGACTTTCCTTCCTACCTTGATACAACCTACCTAGTATCTCGTGGAATTTACTACTGTTACCAAAGAAAACTCAAATATCATTTGGAAGTATTTGATGTGACATATATTTGCTTAGTTGTTCATGATGATCAGATAAGAAGTTCACATCAATAGAATTTTTTTTACTTTTACACTGCAAATTACTTGACTTCGCTTTCACTTCTCCAATACCTAAAGTAAAATATTGTATTTTTACCTTATTACCACCTCAGTATCATTTATTCAACAAATATTTCTTACCATCTAATAAGTGTCAGGTGCCACGCATTCAGGCCAGGAAATAGTTGAACTAATCATCAATACACACACAAGTTAAGAGAGAAAGTCCCATGGGTGATTCTCCCAAAACTTAGATTTCGTTGTCTCAACCTATCCCTATGTTCCAGGTCAGACTTTCCTATATTATACCCAATGAAGCCTCCATTTTCCCTCTCTCCCTCACCCCATTTACCTGAGAGATGCATGGGCAGCATGTCCAGCTGTTACTTCTCCTAAGCCCTGACCCCAGTTCCAGATGTCCCTGAAGCAGCAGAAATTTGGGGCCAGGAGGATGAGGACTGCCTGTCTAAAGGAAACAACAGGATTACCATAGGGAAGGCAGAAGGAAGCTTCAAATCAGGATATTACATAGTAAAAATGGACTCTGGGGATTTCACAGCAGAGGAATAAAAAACATAGGGAAGAAAGAGATGAGGTTTGTATGGGAGCAATGGCTGGAGAGGACTACTTTAAAGCCATAAATGCCCCAAGTGACTTTGGAGCCCAGGGTGTCACCTAGGAGAAGGCAACAATACAGAAGTTGCCACTTGTGTCCTCAGAAGTTTTGAGGCGATCAATCTCTAAGGAAATCTGTAAAATCTTGGTTACTCTAGAAAAGCTGATGTTTGAAGACAGGAACTGTGGAGGGGAGGAAACTACAACTGATACTTTTATTGTTCTTCTCTTATTGTGAAATATGTCCAATGAACAAAAGAATATATATACCATTTAAAGAATAATAAAACCCACCTATGCTCCACCTTCCACATGAAGAGTATTTTTCTTTACTCCTTTTTCTCCAAATTCTGGAGCATCCATAAATAACTAAAGTGGATTTTATCTAGGGGGCCAGTTTCAGGTGTATCATTTCTTTAAAGTGAAGAATGCCCCTGTGCAAATCATTCTATCTCCAACACCATTCTTACCTGCCTCCTAATGCTTAATTGTTAATTGATTAAGATAAAGACATTCTTTCTACACTAAAATCAGAGGGTTTAAAATGGATGAATTAGCATATTGCTTTAAATCTTTTCAAAGTGTAAATAGTACCAAATAATTTCCTATTGTGAATGGGGAAAGGATGTGAAGGGGAAGTTCCCGACTCTAAAAATGTCAGCGGAGAGAGGAAAGCTGAAGGCTCCTAAAATACTTCACATGCTTCACTAGTTTCCCTTGGACTTGAACTATCTGCCTTTATCCATACATAAAAAGAGGCATGAGCAGAGATACTTCCTGGCCTATGTCCATGCACTCACCTGAACAGCCACTAGACTACCCATTCTTTTCATTCTCTCATGTGGTCATAAACACCTGGCATTGCCTTGGCAACTGAATAAATATGGTGACACTGCCACATACTAGCTCCTAAGTAGTTGTCCAGTTGCCTTGCTAACTTCACACAAAAACTAATACCTTGAGTCCAGTCAATCCAACCAAAAGTTACTGAGTGTTTCCTATAGGAGAATATGTCTGGGTTGTCTATTTTCTTTCTAATATTTCCTTTTCAGTTAAATTCATGGACTAAACATACTTTACTGGATAATACAAAAACCCCATGGCACTAATGACTGTAGCACAGGGATGAGGATTTTTTTGCAAAGCCATGCTTTCAGTGGGAAGTTAAATTCCTGCATATTCCAAACTTCCTTTCCTACTCTAAAATAATTCTAATGCAGTCCCAACCCCTTGCCTGCATCCTATTACAAGGAGGCAAGGGAAGTTGTTGGTGGCAGGAACTCTTCAGCAGAACACTGATGTTATCTGCTTACCTTTTCACCCCCTTAACACAATGCTAACTTAACTCAGAATCTGATCATCTCCTCCCAAATAAAAGAAAATTATCTTCAAAAGAAAGATTAGACAAATACCAGCCTAGGCCTCTGATTAACAGGTATTTTTAAACTGACTTCCCCACACCGGTCAACCATACAGTTATAGCATTATTAGATGTGGTCAGCATTGGGAAAGAACTTCAGGTAACCCATGAGGAAATACAAGTTCATAGCTGCTAAGTGACTGGACTGAGATCATAGTTAGGCTAACAGCTGATCAAGGATTACAACTATGATTTCCAAACTCTGCTGCATATCTTCATGGTCCGCAACTACAGCAGAATAGGGGCAAGGATTGTTCTTCTAAAACTAAAAGGGAAAAAAACATAGCTTCTTGAGAAGCAGTGATTTCCTAACTCAGGCTATCCAAAGCAACCCCTACCAGAACCTCAAGGTCCTACTTTGGAGTTTGTATGCCTAAAGAGAGAATTCTCATCATAACTCTTCAAATCTGAGATGTCAGATGGCATACAATCAGTTCTCAGAGAAGCCACTAGGCTTCAAACGAAAATGAAGCTCTTAAGTCTTCCAACAGGGAAATCTAAGACAGCAGATTTCCTGACAAGCATGTACTCCTCCCTCTATCGTGAGAAACAATCCAGTCACTGGAGTCTCTAAGAGTGGCATATTAACTCTTTCAAGATACCAGGGCATCATTTACTAAATTACCTTTGAGAACACACTACATGGTAGTCCAGTTCTTTGGAAATGTAATTAGCCTCCCGCGGGTGACTAGTTTACTCCAAGTGAGCACTGTGCTCACCATAGGATGAGAATGGTCTCTTTTTGTGAGAATGAAAATACTATTTTGCTTGTTATCAGGAGTGATTTATTTTTCATCTTAATAATCATATAAGCCTTGGCGGGGAGGAGCCAAGATGGCAGAAGAGCATGGAAGTTTTGTTTGCATCTCACGTCCATGAAATCTAGCCAGATCAACACTAAACCATCCTACACACCTAGAAAACTGAGCTGAGGATTAACACAACAATCTGCACAACGTGAACCACAACTCAGCAGGTATGGCAGCACAAAGAGGTGAACTGGAAGAGAGAGGCCACAAGGGCGAGGAGCTGTTTTTGCTTGCAGAGAGAGGATGGATGGGGGGAGAGTATGGGAAAAGCACCCCCCCCCCAAAAATCCATGTGGAGAGAAATGGAAAAGTGGAAACAGCTGCAGGGACTGAACTAAAAAGGGAGAAAGGAGAGGGTTTAAATTCCATTAAGACTCTATAAACACGGGGAGCACAGAGTCTGAAACTCTGCAGCTCAGTACCTGGCAGTGCTCTGGTGGGAAGGGCAAATCCCCAGGAGCAGAGTGAGGTCTGGAGAGCCTCGGGCCACACAGGGAGAGGTGGTTCCTCTGCAGGAAGGAGATTGGTAAAGGCTGTGCAGCCACCCAGTCCCAGCAGACTCCAGAGAACAACCACATTTGGTGGTGCTGGAACAAGGTTGTTAAGTGTGAAGCCTGGTGCCAGATGCATGTTGTGATTTTCCATAATCCCTGAAATACTGCTGCTACACAATTGTGCAACATTTTTCTGGGGCAGGCTATCACCCAGCCACAGTCTCTGGGCATCGGCAGCAGCACAGTCCCACGAATGTTCCTGGACATGGCCGGCACCCAGCCATTGCTTGGTGAGACCCTCAGAGGGTCTGAGTGGGTCAAAGCCACAGTCCCTCAGAGTGAGCAGTCGCATCTGAGATAAAACTCAGGAGGGAGATACCACCTGGCAACCTAACAGCTTGGTCACAGACAGTGTAAAAGCGGGGAATGGATGCAAGCTGGAGACAAAGGACGGGTGTGCAGTTGCTGACTGGGGAGAACAGAGTTCCCAAACTAGAGACTGGTAGCTGGGTGACACGACTTTCATTGCTCCCACGCATGCGCATACACACTTAGAAGCGCCACAACAATCGACCCCAGAAAGCTAAGCAGCAGCATCTACTGGAGAATGGAGCCATTACACTAAGTTCTGCCCAACTGGGCCAACTTCGCTCTTCAGAAACACCACAAGTCTCTCTGCCTGCTTAGTTTATGGACTATAAAGTGCTTCACAGTTTGACCTCTACAGAAAAACGGTGTAATTTCAATCGTATTTCAGTCTGTTCGCTGGTCCATCTATTCAATTTTAATTTTTTTCTTTTTCGTTTCTTTTCTTTTTCTTAAATACAGAAAGAGAAAAAAATTATTTTTATTTTCAATTTTTATTAGAAATATTTTTCTTTAATGTTTTTCTACTGTATTTTTTACTTTTTTGTAAATTTTTCAAATTCTATTTTCTTCCATCGTTTCATTTTATTCTATTTCATTGTATTCGTTTTTTCAAATTCTCACCCCTTTTTTTTTCCTTTTTTCTCTAATCTATCAAGCTCCTTTCAACAACCAGACCAAAACACACCTAGGATCTAGCATCATTTATTTGATCTGTGTGTGTGTGTTGTTTTTAATTTTTTAATTTTATTTTTTTTACCTTTTTAATTCCCTGTCTTCCTTCAAGATGAGAAAATGAAGGAATTCACCCCAAAAGAAAGAGCAAGAAGAAATGACAGCCAGGGACTTAATCAACACATATACAAGCAAGATGTCTGAACCAGAATTTAGAATCACGATAAGAATACTAGCTGGGGTCAAAAATACATTAGAATCCCTTTCTGTGGAGATAAAAGAAGTAAAAACTAGTCAGGATGAAATTTAAAAAAATGCTATAACTGAGCTGCAGTCTTGAATGGATGCCACAGTGGCAAAGATGGATGAGGCAGAGCAGCGAATCAGCAATACAGAGGACAAACTTATGGAGAATAATGAAGCAGAAAAAAAGAGGGAGACTAAGGCAAAAGAGCACAATTTAAGAATTATATCAGTAACTCATTAAAAAGGAAAATTAAGGGGCGCCTGGGTGGCGCAGTCAGTTAAGCGTCCGACTTCAGCCAGGTCACGATCTCGCGGTCCGTGAGTTCGAGCCCTGCATCAGGCTCTGGGCTGATGGCTCAGAACCTGGAGCCTGTTTCCGATTCTGTGTCTCCCTCTCTCTCTGCTCCTCCCCCGTTCATGCTCTGTCTCTCTCTGTCCCAAAAATAAACGTTGAAAAAAAAAATTAAAAAAAAAAAAGGAACATCAAAATCATGGGGGGGGGGGTGTCCCAGAAAATGAAGAGAGAAAAAAAGGTAGATGGGTTATGTGAGCAAATCATAGTGTAAAACTTTCCTAACCTGGAGAAAGATACAGACATCAAAATCCAGGAAGCACAGAGGACTCCCATTAGATTCAACAAAAACCGACTATCAACAAGGCATATCATAGTCAAGTTTACAAAATACTCAGGCAAGGAGAGAATCATGAAAGCAGCAAGGGAAAAAAAGTCCTTAACTTACAAGGGAAGACAAATCAGGTTTACAGCAGACCTATCCACAGAAACTTGGCAGGCCAGAAGGAGTGGCAGGATATAGTCAATGTGCTGAATCAGAAAAATATGCAGCCAAGAATTCTTTATCCAGCAAGGTTGTCATTCAAAATAGAAGGAGAGATCAAAAGTTTCCCAGACAAACAAAAATTAAAGGAGTTTGTGATCACTAAACCAGCCCTGAAAGAAATTTTAAGGGGGACTCTCTGAGGGGAGAAAAGACGGGACAGGGGTGGGGAAGACCAAAAGCAACAAAGACCAGAAAGGACCGGAGAACACCACCAGAAACTCCAACTCTACAAGAAACATAATGGCAATAAATTCATATCTTTCAGTACTCACTCTAAACGTCAACGGACTAAATGCTCCAATCAAAAGACACAGGGTAACAGAATGGATAAGAAAACAAGATCCATCTATACGCTACTTACAAGAGACACACTTTAGACCCAAAGACACCTTCAGATTGAAAGTAAGGGGATGGAGAACCATCTATCATGCTAATGGTCGACAAAAAAAAAGCCACAGTAGCCATACTTATATCAAACCATCTAGACTTTAAAATAAAGACTGTAACAGGAGATGAATAAGGGCATATTATCATAATTAAGGGGTCTATACACCAAGAAGACCTAACAATTACAAACATTTATGCTCCAAATATGAAAGCACCCAAATATATAAATTAATCACAAACATAAAGAAACTCATTGACAATAATACCATAATAGTAGGGAACTTCAACACCCCTTTTACAACAATGGACAGATCATCTAAATAGAAAATCAATGAGGAAACAATGGTTTTGAATGACACACTGGACCAGGTGGACTTAAAAGATATATTCAGAACATTACAACCTAAAGCAGCAGAATATACATTCTTCTCCAGTACACATGGAACATTCTCCAGAATAGACCACATACTGGGACACAAATCAGCCCTCAACAACTACAAAAAGTTCGAGATCATACCATGCCTATTTGCAGACCACAATGCTATGAAACTTGAAATCAAGCACAAGAAAATTTTTGGAAAGATAACGAATACTTGGTGACTCAAGAACATCCTACTAAAGAATGAATGGGCTAATGAGGAAATTAAAGAGGAAATTAAAAACTAAATGGAAGCTAACGAAAATGATAACACCACAGCCCAAAACCTCTGGGACGCAGCAAAAGGCAGTCATAAGAAGGAAGTAGATAGCATTCCAGGCCTTCCTAAAGAAGGAAGAAAGGTCTCAGATACACAACCTAACCTTACACCTTAAAGAGCTGGAAAAAGAATGGCAAATAAAACCTCAAACCAGCAGAAGACAGAAAATAATAAAGATTAGAGCAGAAATCAATGCTATCGAAACCAAAAAAACCCAGTAGAACAGATCAATGAAACCAAAAAGCTGATTCTTTGAAAGAATTAACAAAATGGATAAACCCCTAGCCAGTCTGGTCCAAAAGAAAAAGGAAAGGACCCAAATAAATAAAATCAAGAATGAAAGAGGAGAGATTGCAACCAACACAGCAGAAATAAAAACAATAATAAGAGAATATTATGAGCAATTATACGCCAATAAAATGGGCAATCTGGAAGAAATGGACAAATTCCTAAAAACATATATACTACCAAAACTGAAACAGGAAGGAAGAAATAGAAAATGTGAACAGACCCATAACCAGTAAAGAAATCAAATTAGTACTCAAAAATCTCCCAAAAAACAAGAGTCCAGGCCAGATGGCTTTCCAGGGGAATTCTACCAAACATTTAAGGAAGAGTTAAACCTATTCTCTTGAAGCTGTTCCAAAAAATTGAAATGGAAGGAAAACTTCCAAACTCTTTCTATGAAGCCAGCACTACCTTGATTCCAAAACCAGACAGAGACCCCATTAAAAAGGAGAACTATAGACCAATTTCCCTGATGAACATGGATGCAAAAATCCTCAACAAGATATTAGCCAACCAGATCCAACAGTACATTAAAAAAATTATTCACAACCAAGTTGGACTTATACCTGGGATGCAGGGCTGGTTCAATATCCGCAAAACAATTAATGTCATTGATCACATCAATAAAAGAAAAAACAAGAGCCACCGATCCTCTCAATAGATGCAGAGAAGGCATTTGACAAAATACAGTACCCTGTCTTGATAAAAACCCTCAAGAAAGTAGGGATAGAAGGAGCATACCTCGAGATCATAAAAGCCATATATATATATATATATATATATATATATATATATATATATAAAAGACTCAAAGCTAATATCATCTTCAATGCAGAAAAACTGAGAGCTTTCCTCCTAAGGTCAGGAACAAGACAGGGATGTCCACTCTCAGCACTGTTATTCAACAGAGCATTGGAAGTCTTAGCCTCAGCAATCAGACAACACAAAGAAATAAAAGGCATCCAAATTGGCCAGGAGGCGATCAAACTTTCACTCTTCACAGATGACATGATACTCTATATGGAAAACCCAAAAGATTCCATCAAAAAACTGCTAGAATTGATCCATGAATTCAGCAAAGTGGCAGGATATAAAATCATGCACAGAAATCGGTTGCATTCCTATATATCAACAATGAAGAACAGAAAGAGAAATTAAGGAATCGATCCCATTTACAATTGCACCAAAAACCATAAAATACCTAGGAATAAATCTAACCAAAGAAGTGAAAAAATCTATACACTGAAAACTATAGAAAGCTTATGAAAGAAATGGAAGACGACACACAAAAAAATGGAAAAATATTCCATGCTTCTGGAATATTTGTTCTGGAAGAATAAATATTGTTAAAATGTCAATACTACCCAAAGCAATCTACACATTCAATGCAATCCCTATCAAAATAACACCAGCCTTCTTCACAGAGGTAGAACAAATAATCCTAAAATTTGTATGGAACCAGAAAAGACCCTGAATAGCCAAAGCAATCTTGAAAAAGAAAACCAAAGCAGGAGGCATCACAATCCCGGACTTCAAACTGCATTACAAAGCAGTAATCATCAAGACAGTATGGTACTGACACAAAAACAGACACTCAGATCCATGGAACAGAATAGAGAACCCAGAAATGGACGCACAAATGTATGGGCAACTAATCTTTGACAAAGCAGGAAAGAATATCCAATGGAATAAAGACAGTCTCTTCAGCAAGTGGTGCTGGGAAAACTGGACAGTGACATGCAGAAGAATGAACCTGGACCACTGTCTTATACCATACACAAAAATAAACTCAAAATGGATGAAAGACCTAAATGTAAGACAGGAAGCCATCAAAATCATCAAGGAGAAAGCAGGCAAAAACCTCTTTGATCTCGGCTGCAGCAACTTCTTACCACGTCTCCAGAGGTGAGGAAAACAAAAGCAAAAATGAACTATTGGGACCTCATCAAAATAAAAGGCTTCTGCACAGTGAAGGAAACAATCAGTAAAACTAAAAGGCAACCCACAGAATGGGAGAAGATATTTGCAAATGACCTATCAGATACAGGGTTAGTATCCAATGTCTATAAAGAACTTATCAAACTCAACATCCAAAAAACAAACAATCCAGTGAAGAAATGGGCAAAAGACATGAATAGACATTTCTCCAAAGAAGACATCCAGATGGCCAACAGACACATGAAAAAATGCTCAACATCACTCATCATCAGGGAAATACAAATCAAAACTACAATGAGATACACCACCTCACACCGGTCAGAATGGCTAACATTAATAACTCAGGCAACAACAGATGTTGGCCAGGATGCGGAGAAAGAGGATCTCTTTTGCATTGTTGGTGGGAATGCAAGCTGGTGCAGCCACTCTGGAAAACAGCATGGAGTTTCCTCAAAAAGCTAAAAATAGAACTACCCTACAACACCAGCAATTGAACTACTAGGTATTTATCCAAGGGATACAGATATGCCGTTTCGAAGGGGCACATGCACTCCAATGTTTATAGCAGCACTATCAACAACAGCCAAAGTATGGAAAGAGTCCAAGTGTCTATTGATGGATGAATGGATAAAGAAGATGTGGTGTGTATACACACACACACACACACACACACACACACACACACACACAATGGAGTATTACTCGGCAATCAAAAAGAATGAAATTTTTCATTTGCAACTACGTGGATGGAACTAGAGGGTATTATGCTAAGTGAAATTAGTCAGAGAAAGACAAATATCATATGACTTCACTCATATGAGGACTTTAAGAAAAAAACAGATGAACATAAGGGAAGGGAAGCAAAAATAATATAAAAACAGGGAGGGGGACAAAACATAAAAGACTCTTAAATATGGAGAACAAACAGAGCGTTACTAGAGGGGCTGGGGGGGATGGGCTATATGGGTAAAGGGCTTTAAGGAATCTATTCCTGAAATCATTGTTGCACTATATGCTAACTTGGATGTAAATTTTAAAAAATATAAATTAAATAAAAATACAAAAAATAAAATAAAAATAAATAATTACATATGCCTTTTAATATATGGTATTTTAAAAATTGGTAACCACTCCCCTAGGTGATAACAGGCAAACAGCAAGTGCAATAAGCTGGGAGCTTTAACACTGACCTGTCTAACCTAAATTCAACTTAATAAACATTTATTGAGTACCTACTATTTGCCAGAGTTAATGCTAGCTATTGGGGAATTACATTGCTACAATTTATCCATTTGGGGAATATCTGTGATACTATAACAACACTATATGAGATTATAAATGGCTACTAATGTGGGTATGGCAGATGGTCCACCATCACTTGTCCTGGTCATTAGAGACCTAAATCTGATCAATGACTCCAAATTTAAGAGGGTAATAGAGAACTTGGTAATGATAGAGATAAATATTCCACACCTACTTTATTGATATGAAAATAAGGCCCACAAGGAAAGGACACAAAAATTCCAGTAAAGTGGAGAAGAGAATCCTCCAGGGTGACAGTGCTATCCTATGAGGCCCAGTTCCTTCAGGAAGCCTTGCTCAGGAATTCTAGCCCCAATGATCTCTTGCTTCTTTAAATTCCCAGTGCATTTATTATACAGATAAGAGAATTTAACACTTGATCAAACCATTAAAAACAGCTTGTGTACAACACTTTTTGCACTGTATATTAACTAAAATTTGTCTCACCATCTAGATATAGGTTCTTCAAGAGCTTGGGCATCATCTATTTCTCTGGCACCCCCATCTCCACAGCCTTGCCAATAAGCAAAAAGAAGTAGTTATTGACTTATAAACTATGAAAAACATGTTAAATAAGGGAACTAAGGGTATTTATGACAGAGAAAATAAGACTGCAGAGGTATTTTCTACTCACTGAATATCCATGTGCTCCCCCATATTGGCCAGCTCTCTTGCAATTAGAAGAAGCTACATAACTAGTTCTTACTTATTGGAATATTAGCAGGAGTTTCCAGGTCAAACCATTAGAGCCAATTCACAGCATTTCAGTTCTCTCCTTTCCTTCCAAAAAGACAATGGAAACCCCATAATGAGGTGGCCAAACCACAAAATGGAAAAAAAAAAAGCTTGCTATCACTGAGTCTCCACATGAAGGGGAGCTGTCCTGGGGAATCACTTCACTTATAGTGGAATTTTTGTAAGCAAGTAATAGACCTGGGTTGTTTAAAGCCAGAAAAAGAAGGTTTATGTGGTACCATACCATATCCTAGTCTTATACTGATTAATAAAAGACTAAAAATAAAAATCATTTCAGTACTAAGATATGTGATGGAAAGTCTTAACAAGGCAAGACTACAGAAGGAAGAACAGGAAGCAGACTAGTCTCAATGAAATGAAGGACTTCCAGGTGCTTGAGCCAATACTAGAGATCTGTCTTGTGATGAGTCAGAATCTGCAAGTCCACTTGCCGTGAAATGAAAACGAGTCAACTATGGTCAGGGAATTTGAATGCGGTGACTTCAAATATCCCTTTAAGTGCTAAGATTTTATGATTCTATGGTTGACAGTGAAGGACAGAAAAATGAGAAACAGCTTATCCTGAGTTAATGAATATTTAATATTATATATTAAGTGAAATAAAAAGATCCTCTTATAAAATCTTGCATGGAAAGACAAGAAACATATCTGTAGCACCAAAGGATTCAAGGATGCTCTCCCTTGTGGATAGAGTCAAACCATCACCTCTCCCTTACAATGCCACCAATCCCCCTCAAAGTACTCTCAGAGCTGGCTCCCAAGTTTCTTGTTACATCAGCCCAGAGCTCATGTCACAAGAAGACAATTCCACTGATAAAGATTCCCCACACAAATAAAGAGCCTTCTCAGTGGCATGGTAGAACAATCTTGAATTCATTTCTAAAAAGCAGGTAAAGATCTGGGGCGCCTGGGTGGCGCAGTCGGTTAAGCGTCCGACATCAGCCAGGTCACGATCTCGCGGTCCGTGAGTTCGAGCCCCGCGTCAGGCTCTGGGCTGATGGCTCGGAGCCTGGAGCCTGTTTCCGATTCTGTGTCTCCCTCTCTCTCTGCCCCTCCCCCGTTCATGCTCTGTCTCTCTCTGTCCCAAAAATAAATAAAAAACGTTGAAAAAAATTAAAAAAAAAAAAAAAGCAGGTAAAGATCAAGAGGAAAGGCGTTTTCTAGACTCCTGAAACCATGTTTAATTTTTTTTATTTTAGAGAGAGAGAGCTAACATGAGCAGGGGAGATGGAGAGAGAGAGAGAGAGAGAGAGAGAGAGAGAGAGAGAGAGAATCTCAAGTGGGCTCCATACTCAGCATGGGGCTCAATCCCACAACCCTGGGATCATGACCTGAGCTGAAATCAAGAGTTGGATACTCAACCGACTGAGCCACCCAAAACCATGCTTAATTTTAATGCAGCTATCATGTCCCATCAAAAATCATCTGTCCTGCAGTGCTTGGGTAGCCTAGTCAGTTGAGTGTCCTACTCTTGATTTTGGCAAGGTCATGATCTCAGAGTCCTGAGATCAAGCCCTGAACTGAGCATTGAGCCTGCTACCTGGGATATTCTCTCTCTCTCTCTCTCTCTCTCTCTCTCTCTCTCTCTGCCTCTTTCCTATGCTCACTCGCTCTCTCTCAAAAAAAAAAAAAAAAATGGGGGCACGTGGCTGGCTTAGTCGGTTAAGTGTCCAGCTTCGGCTTAGGTCATGATCTTGCAGTATGTGAGTTCAAGCACTGCATCAGGATCTGGTGCTGACAGCTCAGAGCCTGGAGCCTGCTTTAGATTCCGAGTCTCCCTCTCTCTCTGCCCCTGCCCCACTAGCACTCTGTCTCTCTCTTGCACAAATAAAATAAAATACAAAGCATCAAAAAAATGTTAAAAATCATCTGTCCTGTTACATAACAGGGGGGGATTATTAAACTTCTAAGTAAAGGAAGTGGCTTCATTTCTTCCCTGAAAGTATTTTAAGAATAAAAACAGTATCTATTTGTCACATATACAATGGTATTGCTGAACGACGACCTGAAGACCTGACTTAAAAATGATCTCTGCCACTTATTAGATATGTGGTAATGAGCAAGTTATTTAGCCTCTGAGTTTCAATTTCTTCATCTATAAAATAGGGATTATAATATCTACTTCATAAAGGTGCCATGATGATTAAAATGAGATAATGTGCCCTGTATATTGAAAAACAGGGCTCAAATGTAAGGTACTAGAGGGAAAATAAGAAACACCATCTGAAAATGTTATTTCTGAAATCACTGTTGGGAGTACCTCATAGTCAGACTAAGCATGTAATAATTAATAAAAACAAGGGCAGGAAAAACAGAAACCAGTTCAGCATCACTGAACTCATTCAGAATATTGCAATTATAAAATCTAGAAAGAACTTATTTTAATGTCAGTATACCTACGTTTTGTTTTATAATTTATAATTTTTATTTTTTTAATTTCTTAGGAATCACACGTAATCTTTTCAGTGTTAAGGGTTTCTAGAGCTTTTAATCTGACCTTGTTTGAGTTTATCTTTAAAAGATTCAGTAATGGCTGTGAGCAAAAGCATATAAAGCCCTGTGACATTTCAATGAAAGATATAAAGAACATACAGTATATATGTCATGAAGGTTAATTATCTATTCTTGGTACTTGTGAATTACTTCAACTAGGAACTAAAAGGGATTGTGGCAGCATGAGCAACTGCAACAAGTCGCAAATCCAACTCAGCTTTAAAGATGGAAACTTGGGTAGATGTGATATTTGATTATGTGGACACAAGATGCAGCTTAACTGCACAAGCAACTAATTATGCCTGCTTAAAGACTATTATGATATTGTCAAAATCAAGAGAGGGCCTCTTTGTATCTCATCCCTAAAATTCCTTAAAAGTTTTTTCTAGTAAGTCTTATAAATTCATGCCTTTTTTTGATAGAGCACAAGCAGAAAAGCGAAAGGCATTGTTCTGCTTCTCTCTGTAATGACCACATGCTAAATAGGCCATGGTTCCTGTACCAAAAGCTCTGCACTGATGAGAGCGCAGAGAGTCAGGCAGGGGGTGCCCCCCTTTGTTGCTGCTTTCATTTTTAAAGTGAATCATAATTTCTGCATTGGATACGAGGATGGGTTTACAGCTATTAGCCATCATATTAATAATTTAGAAAATACATGCCCAATCACTTGTGTTCTTTCAATTCCCTATGAACACAGCTGCAACCCACATTAGAAGCGAGGGTGAATGGATATTTTTCAGATGAGATATTTGGGCTGAATTATTAGGGTAGCCTGTACTACAAAATTACTAATAAACATTGCTTCTGGCTCAATTTAGCCTGAACTCAGTGAACCTAGTCAATGGTGACAAATCAAAAACTCTGAAATGCCCAATGAATGAATCTAACTAATCAAGGAACCCTGTAGGAAGTGGATGCCAGGATTAATGAGCCAGCAGTCTCACCATGCCATGCTGTTATTTCTTCACATAAATGCCCTTAGATGAGATTACCTTTATGTCATGAAAAGGAGAAAAGGAAGGTTACATTCCTTCAACTGACAAGTTAACCACTGCCATTACTAGAAGACACATCTTTGTGGGCTAAGTTTTCTCTTGATCCTAAAAATTACAGTGTAGAGTCCACAACACAAATGAGAAACATTTTCATTTTCAGATGAAGCAGTCATTGAGGAAATCAAACATAAATTGCTCCAAAGTTAGAATTTCTTCCGTATTCTCCATTTCTACCTACCTTGATTTACCCAAATTGCTCTGCATCCTATTTTGTATCCAGTACCTAATATCACCTTTAGAAGTTGAAGTCCTATATCCTATTTCTGCCACCATCAGCAAAAGGTAAACTAAGTGCAACACCATTACCATGTCATCATGTTCTACCACATATATGTATTTAGTACCAATCTTGAGGAGAAAATTACACAAGGATGAATATGCGTAATCAAATAAATCAATCACATAGTTACATCATAATAAACTTTGACTCTTTCTAGCCAGCATGTGGTGACGGTATTCAATGCCAAATAGGCCCCTCGGCAAAAAGTATAATTCATTAGAGGTAGGATATCCAGCATGTTGTACTATCTACCTTGTCTTCTAATAGTATTCACCTTTATTGTCTTTTTTCCCTTATTGAATGTAATTATTTATTATTATAACTTTAACAGTTTGGAGACACAATTGCTGCTGACAAAGAGTAAAAAATAAGGATTATTCTGTTGTTAGGGGTTTTTTTCCTCCCTCAAAATGCAGAAATCTTTCAGACTTGTGACTGAGATTCTCATTCTCTGCTTTTTATCTTTGCTAAACTGTCAACTTTAACAACCTAGGCCAGGTTGTCTTCCCTTATGCTAATGCCATATATGACATTAAAATGCTCAGGATTCTTAATACAAAAATCTATTGCTATAGAAACAAATATTATTCTAAAGTCAGGTCAAGTGAAAAACTCTGTACACTTTCATTATAATATTGATAAATAACCATTATATTATGAAATATAAGTATCTTTGAGAGCATCTATCACTTGAGTTGATTTGTAACTTCTCATCAGTGTTCTGAGTTGGCCCATTTTTTTCAAATGAAAGATCTCCCTTGCCTTTGAGAAATACAATTTTTAAAGATTCCATTTAGCATCCTTTATTGCATTCCTACCTCATAAAGTTATGCTTTATAGCAGCATAAAAAAGCTGTAAAATTAGCATCCTTGTAAACAACCTTCCATGCTCACTGGTAAAGCAATCTGTAATTTGTAGTAATCTCTTAAATGTGATTTGAGATTACAGTAGCTACGAATTCAAATTTTTCTTAAAAAAAGCACTAGTTAATTCAAGGGAATATGATGAAATGTAAAAACAAGAAAAAGTATTTTTCATATACATATATTTTAGAAATGATTATTATGCTGCTAAATTCTAGAATGCTAACATTCAGAAATGTTCCATTTGTATATGAAATCCCAAATGAGCATGTTTTTATCTTAATATTTTAACCTTATATTAAAAAATACCCTTTAGAAAATGTAAAATTCAAATATTCTGTGAACACACTCACCAATTTTACCTCTAATTAAATTCCTAAGGTAACATGAAGACACGATTTTTCTCGATCATAGAAAATCATGTATTTTTGTCCTTGCCTTTGAGGAGATTCTATTGTGCTCTCAGTTGAGTAACAATTACAACAGGTCCTAAAATTCATATGTAGTCCAGTGGTACAGTCTTTTTAGGGTTTACACACTATGGCAACCAAATGAGAAATCTTCCCAGGGGATTGGGTGCACTCTCAATGCCCATAATGACCCTTAAAGTTTAAACCACAAGATCAATTTTGATTAGTCTTCCAAAGAATGCCTGTGATATTGATTCGCCTCCACGTTTAAAACACACCACAACCTTCCCTCTCAGACTACCAAAGAAACAGCAATTTTCACTACTAGTTAGTTTCAGCACGTGGCTGTATTCGAGGTTGGCTCACACCAAGGAAGGACCCTAAGCAAACGAGAGCGGCCAGATGAAGCAAAGCCTGAGAGGCACAACCCAAAGCCAGGTCGTCCTATTTCAGACCTGCCGTTTGCCTCCGCTCGTGAGGTCTGGGGTTATAAGAAGCCGAGTCCAGATCCAGAAGAAACAAAGGAACCAGGTCGCCTCTTTCAAAAAGCCAGGAGGCCTAGGCCCTAGGAAAGTACACCCCCACCCCCTCCCCGGACTTTCCAGCCCTTTCACGTTTCAGTCCACTGCATACCTGGGACCAGACGCGACTTTGGGTTAGTGACGCCTGAGGGCAGAGCTACCGGTCCCCAGACTTCCTTTACTATGGTCCTTCTGGCCTACAGCTTTCCTATCACAAGCACGCAGCCCGAAGAGGGTCGCCCTCCACTCCCTTGCCGTAGGGAAACGGTTCACAAGAGAAGCTCATCAACCCTCGAGCCCTGAGTTTAGTGCCGGCAGCTGCGCCCTGAGACTCACTCTGGAAGCCCTGGCAGGCCCAAAGCCTCGCGAGGCCTGGAGCTCGCGCGAGGCCCGGTCTTCTGGCTTCCGGCTCGTGGACTGCGTGATTCAAAGCCTGGCCTCCTGCACCAGAGCGCTGCCTAGGCCGCGGTGCAACCCGGAAGCTGAACCCCAGACTACTGAATGGGGTTCCCGCCATTTGAGATCCGGGATCTTCGCCAGTTGAGAGCCCTCGTGCATACAACAGGACGAGCCCTCTTCCCCTGCCCCACTTGACCCCTTTCCTGAAATTCAAAGTCACAACAAAACCCATCATTCTCCATATCACATACTGAAAATGATTTTATTTTATCCATTTACATTTAACTTGATATAAACTTGTCCGGAAAAGTCAAATAATATGCTTTATATTAGCTCAAACATTTATTAAGAAAACCAAATTCCATAAATAAGCACAGACAATAAGTTAAAACATATCACAAATTGACCAGTATGTAACAAGAATGCTTTATCTACACAAAACATCCTATTTCACATGTTTGTTCATTCTTCGAAAGCGCTTCTGTTCTCTGGGTTTGGATTTGACCAGCACATGCAGAAAGAGCTGATTGTGTTTCTCTGTACAAAGTTGCAGGGTTGTAGATGTCCGGGTGCACCCATCGGCAGCCGGCAAGGGCCAGAGCGGTGGCCGAGGGGCACGAGGGACGACAGGACGACCACAAAACAACCTAGGGCACAGAGCAGCGAGGAGAGAAACGGAAAAGGAAGCAAACAAACCCCAATCCTGAAGGATCCAGAAAAGAGATGTGGCTTTTACTTTTACAAAAGGAAAATTTTCTTACATTTATTTTATTCTTCCTTATAAAGACTTATCAAAATGGGTAAGATCACCTCTTCTTCATCACCTGACTGATTTAGTCTACTCCAGCCACCCAACTCACTGGCATATTCCTCCTGAGAAGCCTTCCCTTCTATAACCTCACACAGTTGTGCTAAAGAAAATAAAAGTAAGAGAAAATAAAAGTGTTCTTTTGCAAGCCAATAGAGGGCTGCATGGATGTGACTGGGCGGACGGGGCAAGGGTAGGGTGGTGGGAGAGGAAAGAAAAAGAGGAGTTTGGAGAAAGAATACAGGGATAAATCAAATTCTATCAGTTGGGCCCTCAGATGAGGCGGTTGTAGCAGATGCTTGTCCTCCTTTAAGACGAAAATCCCTAACATTGTGCTGTCCCTTGAACACGTCCGTGTGTGACCTAGGTGCACTGTGTATGCGTGTGTGTACGTGTATGTGTAGTGTCTGAAAGTGAGCGAGAGTGCGGGTGTGTGTGTTTCTGCCCACAAACCAGTCCATTGGTGTCTGATTTCAGATCCTGAGTCGACTCCCTGGTAAGTAAAATGGCGGGAAGGATGCTTTTTGCAGGGCGCGGGAGGAGGGGCGTGAGGTGCGGGTAAAGAAGGGACTGGAGGGGAGGCGGCGGGTGAGGGGGTCGTAGGCGTCGTGTTGAAGGTGTAGGTGAGAATGCCGCCAGTCGGAAGGCTGGGAGGAGGGCGCGAGCACGCTACTTGCGAGCCGGGTGGCGGGGGGTAGCCGGAAAGGGTGGGGTGAAGTGCTGGAGAAGGGGGCCAGGGAAGAGTTGGGGGAGACGGGAAGAGGAGCTGAGAGGAGAGTGGGGACCGGGGCGGGCGAAATCAGGTGGAGGGGAGGCCTCGCGGGCTGGGGCTTGGGGGAGAGCCCCAGAGAACGAACGAGAGAGGAGAGAACAAAACGAGAAGTGGAAGTGGCGGAGGCCGGGTGGGGGGACGGGGCAGGGCGCCGGGGCAGGGGCCCGGGCAGGGAGCGGGGGCCCGGGCGCGCGCCAGAAGGACCTCGGGGCGGCCCTGGGGGCGGCGCCGGGGGCGGAGCGGGCTGGGGCGCGGCTGCATTAAGTGAAGCTCATGGAGACTGTGTGCTCTAGCGCCTTGCGGCGGAGGGAGGCGATGCTCGTGCCCCGCCACACGTCGCTGCTGTCCGGGGAGCTGCAGAGCTGGGGCGAGCCGGAGACGTTGCTGGGGCCGGGGAGGGAGGCGGGCACCATGCCGGGGAAGGCGGGCTGGTAGAGGTGCGACTGCAGCCCCGCGCCGTTGGAGCCCGCCAGGCTGTTGGACAGGCCCATGGAGTTGGGCGGCGGCCCGGCCGCCAGGCTGCACTGGGACAGCGACTGCGCCATAGCTTGCTGCCTGCCCAGAGCCGGCGGCAGCGGCAACTGTGATACGCCCGGCATGGCGGCCGCCGCCCAGCGGGTGTCGTTGGCGTGGAAAGAGCACAGGCTGTCGCCCATAGCGGCGGCGGCGGCGGCGGCGGCTGACGGAAACTGAGGCAGGCCTGGTGTGGGCAGCAGAGTTCCCGGCGCGCGGAACACGTTGGTGGTCTTCTTGCGTTTCTTCCACTTAGCGCGCCGGTTCTGGAACCAGACCTGGAGCGGGCGGGGCGGGAGACACACAGAGCGCTATTAGGGAGCCGGCTGGCCAGGGGGTGGGGCGGGGGCTTGAGCCTGAGAAACCTGCGTCAGACACTGCCCCAGGCGGGACAAGTACCATCTGCCCAAAGTGCCCGTACACTCAGCCAGAGACCGCGGTTCTTCGCCAGCTCGAGACAACCGGAGTCCCTTGCACTCAGCAAGCGCCAACCTCCGGGGTCCTGATAGTGCCCCGGAGCGCTTACACTGGGTGCAAACATACCACCGCGTGCAGTGTTCACCACGCCCCTGCACGCTGGCACATTCTATGCACTGCTTAGAGGCACAAGTCTGCAGGCAGGCATGTGTCAAAATCGGACCCACAGGTGTACAAATGAAGATAAACATGTGTACCCATGTGGCTTGATAGCGTGCCTTATAACACTGATGGGCTATAGAATTTTCAGAAACGCTGGAAATTTGGAAATTGATGAGGGGCTGAGGATGACATAGCCAGTTTCAAAATCGAAAGACAAAGGAAAACCCCTAACGCCATGGATGACAGAGCGGAGAGGTTAATATAGTGATCCTTGTGGGAAAGCGAGCCGCACTGAGCTACGGTGTTGTTTGGGTCGCCACCGTGATTTCTGATTTGTAGCGACTGGTTCTACTGCCACAAGTCTCCATGCCTCATTCTCGAACCCCTCTGAGGGCACCTTTTATCTGAGCTGTGCAGATGTGCTGGAACCTGCTGCCAGGGCCCTGAGCCCCACGTCCTTCAAGTCTATTTTCAGAAACTTGCTGAGAACCCCGAATTACAAGGTTTCCAATTCCTCAAGTCTCCCCTGTTTGATCTGTTTCATGTATAAACTGAAAACAAATTTTCTGACCAGTACAAATTAGAGGTCAAGTTTAAAGCACACACTAGTAATGAATCAAATTTGATTTTGCTTCAGACCCACATATCTTTCTTTTTAGAGGAGATGTGTTTGATAAAATATACTCCAAATAAAAATAAGCCTCGTACTCGTTTTTTCTTAACAATACCTCTGAATTTCTGAACTTACCAGACAAACTTGACAATTAATGCCATATTCACCACCACAGGGGAAGGAAGAGTTCCTCTGAAAGATACCAGGTAAACTGCCTGACCAAGAGAACTTCCTGTTTCCCCATACTTGAATTTGGGTTGTGCGTGGTTTTTTGTTTTGTTTTGTTTTTTAATAATAATTGGCAGTACGCCTACCTGGCAGGCTTGCAGTTTAACACATAGTCAGTTGGAGGTTTAGTGTGCACAAATATAAATTGCGTAAGACACAACTCAGGTACTGATTGAGTTTCCTTTTAGAATGTGACAAACGTAATTTGACCATATTCATGACCAAAAGGTTATTCATCTGTTAATCCAAGCTATTTAGTGTTTATTCTGCAAGCTAAAGGATCATGAGTATGGATGTACCTGACCTATTCTCAGTAAGCCAGCTATTCACAGAGGCATGTTACACTGTGCAGGTGAAGACCCTCCACGCTTACTAGTGTGAACGGCATTGCGCTCTAGACATATTGCCGGCCTTTGAGCTGGCCCTGGCCTTTCTACCACACCCAAGCCATCACCCATCATTTCATCTTTCTCTGATTTCTACCCCATTTCCCGTGTTTCTGCCTACCCCAATTTCCTGATTGTGTAAAGATGCCGGGTCCCTTACTTGCTAAAGCCCCTAGAGTAGGTGGCACAACGGGTTAATGAGACTGCGGGGCCGACGGGGGAGAATTGAGCTGTTTAGCGGCCTGGAGCAGAGAGTAACCCGCAGGAGCCAAGGAAAGCACAGTGAGGAGACCTGTGGCCACAGGTCACTTTGCATTACCCATCCTAGGCTGCATTGAGGAGAGGTAGACTGGATGGAGCCCTAGACAGGGAGGATGTCTATGTCCAAACGGTCCCCACATCTCACATTCTGCACTCGGGTATATTTAGAAAGATAGCTATAAAGACCGGTTCCTAACGGCCTGCAAAGTGTCAGTGAATCCCTAAATGTTTGAATATCTTGGGCTGGGCAGTGGGCGAAGAGGGTGGCAGACATCTGGGGGGGGGGGGGGGGCGGGGAGGTTCCGGAGAAGCAGAAGAAAGAAGGGCGGGGGCGGAGGGATTGCCCCTACAGTGGAAAACACAACTGCTAGAAAGGTTTCTGGACCTCAGGCACAGGTGGAAAAGAACAGCTGTTAAAGACCTAAATATGATAGGAATAATCGAAAAATCGTGCTCAATTATGTTTGAGGGTTAGTAGTCAAATGATGGCTACAAAATTTTTTATGTTTCATGGCTTACTGGGGTTGTGAAAAAAATCTGCATGGGGTCTGAGCACCTCCGTTCCAAGCTATGATGCATATGTTTTTAAAATGTGAATGTTTCCACTTGAAAACTAGAGCATGACGGATTAAAATGCAGGCAAAACCTAAGGGAGATTTTGAGAATGCACAGATGACAACTCCAGAAAATATATTAACCGCAGCCACTGGCCAACTTTGCACTCAGTTTGAATGCAGCTCTTTTCAGAAAATGCTTAATACAACAGTGAGAATCTAATGGAGGTTGGAATTTAAAAATCCACTTTCGTGATATCTGCTGTTACAGTAATATAGACATACTGTAAATGTATTTTAAAATATATAGCCCGTTTAATTCCCCACCTATAAATGGCTCAGAAATAGAGAAAGAGAGGGAGAAAGAGAGAATATTACTTTTTTCCCCCTCGAAGCAAACGCTTTATGAAGATCTCATTGGAATCCAGCAAATGATTAATGTGAAGATTTGGGAGGAAATCTGGGGAGCTGTATTAAAGCCGAGATCTCAGGTTCATTTCGATCAGCCAGCCGTGAACTCTGGGCCGAATTCATTACACTTTAATAGTGCTGGGAGAGGAAGAAAATGCAATTTCTCATTCCATTAGAAAACTAGAAAATACTCTCAGCTTGTCCCCCTATTAAGATGTGGCAGGTGACAGGGCCATTCTGGGGGACACGGTCAATGGAATTACAGCACATTATTTTTGTTCGTATAAAATATTGAAAGGCAAGCCTGACTGTGCAGAAGTTATTTCACTGATTTGGTTTTTATGTAAATAAAATATTGAAAGTTAATTAATCCGTGCTAGAGACTAATGATTATGCTTATTATATTGCATTTGATCGCGTAATTTGCATGATTCTCGCATTGCTGCTTAATAAGCCATTCTAGGTTATAAATAATTCTGAAATTGGTTTCTAATAATGGCATGCTATAAAAGGAATGGTTTTATTACACTAGCCAGAAAAGGGGAGCGATATCAGACGTGGAATTGGCCTCCATGTGAGTAGAAGTGCTTTAATAAGTACTTAAAAGTGTGATATATACCAGATATAGATAAAAATAAGTATGTTGGATCAGTTAGTCTAGAATTAAAAAAACATCTTTAAAAGCATACAATTGTAATAAATTAAATGTTTAGATCATTTTTAATCAGTGCAGTGGCCCACATACTGAAAAGAATGTGTGACAATCTGTTAACTATAAAGAAAACTATGAAGTACTCATCATATAAGAACATAAACCAATTACTATTTAATTTGAATTTGGTCAAGGAGCAATGGTACAGTGAATTGTGAAGTAAATACATTTTCCATAAATTATTTTTGCATTACATTACATAATGTTAATCATTTTGAAATGTTAATTAAGAAGGTTATGTTGATCTGATTACTTTTTAAACTATGAAACATTATTTTTAAAAATATTGAAATTGCCATTCTATTAAATTGTTCCTATCAGCAGCCTCAAGCTATTATCTTTTGTTGAACATTATGCTAGAACAATTAAAGTACTTTGTCTTTTTCTTCTTGATTATTCTTTTGTGTACTTTTTGAAAATAACTGTTTCTATTACATAGTTTGTATTTTATTTCATTTACAACTTTTTCTATTAAAAGAACCACTGCCATTAACCTTTGGAAGACCTAATAAAGTTTAATAGACCTCATTTTCTTTTTTCATAAAGTCGGTTGTCCAATTATATTTTATTTGTGATTCTAAGTTCTATTTTAATTTAAACTAATTACCACTATGTCTAGGTTAAGCAACAGCATTTTACTCTTTAAAACAAAAATTATTAGGTGTATTTTTCTTGAGGGACAAAAAGCAAATTTATGAATTTTGAACCTACAAGATTTTAAGAAGCCAGTATTATCATTAACAGTAATGAAAGTATTGAAATTATTTATTTCTGGTAAGGTTTGGACCCAACTTCAGATTTAAAAAGAGGTGGGAAGTAAAAATCTTTTAAACAATAATATATATCTGCACAATGCAGTTACCACTTTTGGGGTGTTCAATTTCAATGGCCCATGATTCAGGGTTTCCAAAGTCCACTGACAAAACCACCTGGACTTACAATGAGTAAAAACGTTAATCTATGTTCTACCTTGATGATTACTTTATTAATTGACCACTTTAAGTTCCCCGTGATATTCATTTGCTGACTACTTACAGCAGAAGCATATCTGTTTTTCCAGGTTAGACTATTTTTACAATGTCGAAAGCAGACATAAACATTCAACACTGTGATTATGGACACCCTTGTCTCCAACTTCTTAGATCAAATGTAAAGCAACTGGGATCTTTAAACTTAATTTGTTAAAGCAGCTAGAGATGAAATTGACACCCTGGATGACATAGAGAAACTATCATGTTCAAGACAGGAAAGGAAGGTTTTCAGAACCCTGGATAGCTCAAGACTCAGTGAGTGCCTTGGTATTTCACCTAGAGCAGTGGTCCATAAAAGATCTGATATATTGTTTTCATTCTTTTTTAAAAAGCGGGGGGGGGGGGGAATGAGATTCGCTGAGCTTATACTTTTATTCCTCAATTTTCAGAAAAGTTATAGATGTGATTTTCAAAGTTATATATACTTTACAACTTGGAGGGTGGTTGGCCGAGAACAAGGTATCAGTAACGAATTCGTCTGCTACCTGTCAATCTTTCTTGCCCTAAATGTCCTTTCTTCAGATCGGATATCTACAACAGAAAGCCTTCAGTCCCCCCATCCCCAGTTTCCTTAAGGGGAAAACCAGGGTTCAAAGACCGGGGGATCTTTACAGCCGCTCTCGGCGGCGGCGCTTCGGTAGACCATCAAAGTTTAAAACCTTTGCAAACCTCAAAGCTCGGGGTTTGTTGTCTTAGAGCTGCTGGAGGGTGATATGCAAGAGAATAAAGCTGCACCGTGAAACTCAGGTATGGATTTTTTGTAAGGTGCCATCATGCCTTATTTCCTCCCTTTTCAAGTTTTCTGTAGAATTGTTGCATTCCCCCCATTTATCCAGACGCTTAACACAAACTCATTAGGGGTAATGAAATACTTGTGAAGAACTCGAGGTGGAGTGGAGGTGCGCGCTCAGCTTAGCCGCCTGGGAGACGCGGAGGCTGGGAGACGCAGAGCTTCCCTTCTCAGGACGAGTGAGACGACCTAACAGTAGAACAACGCCGGCTTCGCTTTTGAGGCATTTCTGCAGGAATGTGGCTATACTGGTGGGAGGTGGGAGCCCTGCTTGTCCATGGAACTTATAAGGCAGCCGAAGAGCAGCCCAGGACCCCGACGGGGAAAAGACCCCGCTTGTTTTGCCCAAATCCTCCCGCCCCACCTTGCCTTCTGCCCCGGCGCCCAAGCCCGGCGTACCTGCACTCGGGATTCCGTCAGCCCGATACGCAGCGCCAGCTCCTCGCGCATAAAGATGTCGGGGTAGTGAGTCTTCGCGAAGCTCCTCTCCAACTCGTTGAGCTGCGCCGGGGTGAAGCGCGTCCGGTGGCGCTTCTGCTTCTGTTGGCCCTGCTGCTGGCCGGCTTGGCTGGGGTTCGGGCCTCCTTGGGGCCCCGGCTGTTTGTCCGGGTCCTTTGCGCTCACCGCCAGCGAGGCCGGCGTAGAGCCCACTGTAGTGATGTCCTCCCCGGGCAGCAGAGTGGCTCCCTCGACTGGGTCGGAGTTGGGCGCTAGGTCCCCCGGATGGCCCCCAGGGTCGGAGCCCCCCACGCCCAGCCTACACTTCACCGCCTCCCGGTGGCCCAGAAGCTCGGCAGCATCTTTCATACCTGAGGAGGGAAGGGGATCGCGGTCACTACCTTCCTGGCGATGCCAGGAGGGACTATCCTCCCTGCGCGGTCCTCCTTTAGCCCCATCCTTGGCTCCCTCTGCGCCCACGTTCGCCCTATGAAGGAAACTCTCGGGATGCTCAGCTGGGTTCCCCAGAATTTGGACAGCCAAGTTGGAATACCATCTCCCGGCCCTTTCCCCTCTCTCTGCAGCCGGCTCTCGTAGTAAACAGCACATGCTTTCATATCTCCCGCAGCGGAACACTCCCAGTCCCGGCAAAGAAACATGCCTTCGAGTCCCTTTCATGAACCGTACCCCTGATGTCCCAGGAAAGCGAGAGCATATCCTTGGACTGGGGTGGGAGGGGGGAGAAAAGAAAGAAAGAAAATTAAACGATTCCTTGGTTGCTGCCCCACCTGCGCTCAGACAGCTTGGCGAACTCTACCGCCGGCCCTCAGCCGATTCCCTCTCACTTTTGGAAGATGAATAATTCTCCAAGCCTTCCACCCTCTGAAATCAACCCAAATCAGCTCCGCCTCCCCCTCAAATCAGAGAAAGTGTTTGGAAAATGGAGTCACATCCATCACCAAAGATTCCCAAACCGGAAACCCAGAGCCCAGCAACCCAGACAGCATTAAGGAAACTCAAGGAAACTATAGACAGAGCAGTGAATCAAACTTTACAGAATTCAACTTCCTTCCGGAGAAATAAAAGGCGCGTTTCTCTCAGCCATTGGCAATGCCGAGTCCCTTGCAGGCGGGGATGCCTGTGAGGATGAATTTGGCTTTTCTCCTTTCTCAGTGAACACACTTAGCAAATCTGCCTCGATTGCAGCGGCTTCTCGTTCGTGCCAGATTTTTACAAATTCAACCATTCTTAGATGAGGGGTAGAGAATGAGGCAGGGGGAGAGAGCAAAAAAGAGGAGGAAAAAAAAATCCTAATCAAAGCAAACAGGAGGGGAAAAGAGAGAAAGAAAAACACCTCCTAACAAATTAG
Organism: Felis catus; assembly: GCF_018350175.1. Lineage (NCBI taxonomy): Eukaryota > Metazoa > Chordata > Mammalia > Carnivora > Felidae > Felis > Felis catus. The sequence continues at coordinate 141,551,523 of NC_058368.1, forward strand.
CTTAGGGTAGATCGCCGTTCAAAAAAAAATTAATAATAATAAGGGAGAGGGAAGAAGGGGGAAAAAGGAAAAACAAAAAGTAACAACACTTCCCAAGTCCTCTTTTGGATCTACATATTCCATAGATTTTTTTTTTAAAAGACGATGTTAAATCAAATTAAACTTTAATGCAGCACAATTACTTTTAAAGAAATTAGTCCATTTAGGGCGCATTAAGGTAAAATAAGGAACAAATTGACAATTTCCTGCCCAGGCTTCTCCTGGCTGCCCGGGCGAGAGGCGCGCACTCACCTAGCCTGGCGTCCAGGAGGTCGGCGTGAGACAGCATCGCGCACCGCTCCAGGGCGAAAGCTGTTCCCCCCCAAATTTTAGCGGCTTTAAGTTATTTAAAATAGATATAAGCTATAAGCTATACGATATAGATATATATAGATCACCTAAATGAAAGAAAATTCGGTTTGTGGTTAAAAAGGGGGCTTCTTGCATTATAATGTCCTTTAGAGAGACGGGGAGGTGCTTAACAGTTGAATGAACCCGTGAGCAGCTCGGCAAGGGGACCAATCAGGAGGGCAGCCTGCAAATGTCAGCGCCGGGAGAGTCCCCCACTCCGCCCGCCCGCCCGCGCCCGCCCGGAGGAGGCGGTGGCGGCGGCCCTGGCAGCTCCAGCCGCGAGCAGCAGCAAAAGCAGCGGAGGCCGCCTCGGTCTCGCCCTGGGCTTCTGGGCCTGGCTCCCGTAGGTTCCTCCCCGAGATTTTCTCCAGTCACACCTTTCCTTTTCCTTGTCCCTGCTCCCTGCAAAGGTGCAGCTCGGTCTCCTACAGCTAGGACCATCCTACGGCAGAGGCAGTGCTGGGGACGAGCAGGGCTTGACCCCCGCATGACCCGAGAGTCACTTCTGCCCGCGCGCTCTGGGCAACACAGGTCTGCTGCGGGTTCGGGCCTGCCATTACGCAGCATAACCAGGGCACCGCGCAGCCTCTAGACCGCGCGTAAACTCCGCTGCAGCCTAGCAGGCCTGAGCCCAGGGTACAGATACCCTGGCTGGGACCCCGGGCCTAAAGAGTAGCTAGCAGCCCCTCAGCAGGCCTAAAGAGCAAGCAAACAAACAAACAACCAAACAAAAGAGTCGACTGCCCTTGTGCTTCCAGCGCCCGCAGTCAGAGTCAGGACCCGGCGCACAGTGTAGATCCGTGCACTCCGCGCCCTTCCGGCCCGGCTGCCGCTCCTCCACCGGGCCCACGCTTGCATCCTGGCCCGCAACCTGCTCTCTCGGTCAAAGTTTCTAAGTTCAGCTTGGTTCCCAATTCCACTTATGGCTGTAAATAAAGTTAAATGCTCTTTATTTTCTTCTTGAATATGTTAAACTACTTGAACAATTTAAAGTGCTTTTGCACAAGTGAAGCGAACCATCTCTAATGTTCTGATTCTTCAGAGCCAGCCAACAACAAAGTTTAGATTAGTAATATATTTCTAACCAGAGTAATTTTCAAGATCATTAGGCATTTATGTAATTAGTGCCAAATCTATAAGCTTTTATTACGATTATTAGAGTAAAATCAGTATAAATTTGTACTAATTTACTACTGTTTAGACTTGGCTGTCAAGCCCAGAGGTTCTTATTGTAAATGATAACTGAGGAAATTAAGTGCAAAATTCTGTACCATTTCTGATCTGCTCCTAAACAATCCGTTTCAATTGTATTTGTAGCAGAACATAATGCCCTTTTAAAGTTATTTGACTTGTATTTTTATTTGCAACACAAGAAAAATGCCCTCTACCCAGGCACAATGAAAACTGATATTTACTACTCTCAACTTGATTAACATTGATTTTTAATTCGAGAGTGATGCAATTAAGATTATTCATTTAGTGCAAATAAAGCTTCCACAAAAGGGTGGTCCTATGAAGTCTGTTTTAAATAATACCGAGCAAATGGCTTTTTTTGTTCGCCGTCCAATTGACTTACACAAAACATTGGAAATGCTGCCTGAGAGCAGATGCGAGAGGAATGGTGCGTGTGTGTGTGTGTGTGTGTGTGTGTGTCCTTAGCTGTGTGTGTGACAGGGACCGAACAAGGAGACAAAGGAGGCAGCAAGGCGAACTCTGGGGCAGTTTTGCTTCCTCCTCCTTCTCTCCTGCAGCCTGTTCCCCTCCTCCCATGCACACACACGAACGCGCGCACACACATGCACACACGCGTGGATGCCGGGCATCAGCCACAACGGTTCCTTCCAAGCTGTGGACACCACTTCCCCGGAAGCTCCGGGCCTGGCCGAGCTTCGGCGGCGGCCTCAACTGATGCCAACACGGCCTGTGTGGGACTGGGGCGCCGGGAATGCGGGTAGCAGCTTGGAAGAGCCCAGGTGGCAGGAGCAAACTCGGAAGCCACGAGGGTGTTCAGCAAACACCTAGTGTCCTTTCGAGAAAGGCTCGCTTGGAAGGGGAATCCCTAAACCTAAAGCAAATAAAGTCCCTCCGGTAAAACCTTCCCCTTCCCCGAACGAAACCCGAAATCTAGAAGCTACAGCGCCAGGCGAGCGCAGCAAGAGGCCGGACGGAGGCCTGGGGCGGGGCGGCGTGAGCCCGGGACGTGGCGCCCGAGTGCTCACCCGGGTGCGCGTTTCAGTGGATTCGCAGGAGGGGGGGGGGGGGTTGCCCACCTGGGTGGGGCTTGCGGGGGTCCCAAGACCGGAACGCAGGGGCAGAGGTGGGCAGAAGTGTCAGGGGTCCTGGGAGCTGACCCTGCTCCTCCAAACAGGCAAGTCCGTGGAGGCCCGCATTGCCTCGGATGCGCACTCTGGAGGGAGGGAGGAGAGGCCGCGACGTGGGGAAAAAAGAAGGGCGCGGGGCCCCAAGTCCTCTCGTGGTGTGCACACAAACGTTCTTGTCCTTCTCCCACAGCCACTCCCAGAACTGCCGCCGGGCCGTGCGGCGTCCTCTCACACGCACTCGCTCGTATATTCTGTTTTGTTGTATCTTTCAGGTCGATAAATAAATGTGTAATAGTTAATGTGAAGACACATCAGAGTAATAACAATGGGACGAAATCAAAGGATTATCCATCTCTGTTAGTAACCGCTGAATAACAATGTTGCGGCGTGATTGATAGCCCGCTTCATTTTATGACTTTTCTATTGGTCTTGATTTTTATAGCAGTATAAACAAACTAAATCATTTCTTCCAAGACTTCAGAGCATAAGCATCTGGGGTGGTGGTGGGGGGGGTGGGGGGAGATAAAGGAAAGGGAAAAAAAAAAGAAAGAAAGGGAAATCTGAGAATGGGAGGGGGTGATGGGGGGTGGTGTGGGGGCGTCGAGGTGGGGAGGGTGCAAGCTGGAGCCGCAGCCGACTGTCAGGAGCCGGCTGCCAGCAGGCGTGGCGAGGAAAATGACAATAGTCTGGATGTAAAATGCTCGTCCTCGCGCCCGGTTCCCTCTCGGCAGCTCGTTCTCGCCAATGTCTGAATCCACCTGGGCAGCGCCTGAGATGTATTTACCAGAGTTTTATTCCCCGTCATCTTCCCACGTTCCTGGGGCAGCCGGGAAAGTGCCGGTCAGGCCCATTGCTATTGATAATTTAAGGCATTTCCCACATGATCATGGGAACTGAAGTCCCTAACAAGCCGAGGCTTTAGCGCAATGGCCCCCAAATCTTCGGAATGACAAGAATGTCTTCAGAAATCACTTCAAAGCAAAGTAAAAGGATTTTCTATGACGGATCCAGTGATTTTTCCTCAATAAATAGGTTTTAGATTGTTACACACACGTAGAAGTGGAACAAAGGGAACTACCAGAAAATATATTGGTTGCCCCTAATAAAATTTATTTAGACAGTTTACTTCTCATAAAAAATAGAGATTGAATTTTGTACAAGAGCCTGCCAAGGGGCGATGCACAGGGAAATCATTTTTTTCTTTCTCTTCTTTTCCCCTTCTCCTTTTTAACGAAGCACAAAGAGCATCTAAAGGCCACAGAACCCACTCGTGCTGCCGACCAACCCAGCGCCCAGGCCGAGCATGAGAACTTTGTAGTTTTGAGAGAAGTGGGCTTTCTGGGATATATGTATATATATTAAGCCAAAACCTTGATGGCTGATTATGTAAACTACAAGCACAACAGCAACCACATCCGTGTCTTTCCTCCTGCTTTGCCATCCTGGTCCAGAGAAAGATTTAGAAATACAGTGTGGTTGGATCGGGAGGTGAATGGCATGGGAGATCCTGGCAGCAAGTGCCTTAATGATGCATTTATGCTAATTAGGCTTGTAATTCTGATTTTCTCTCTAATTGTATTTCTGTGTTCATTGTGAATCTTTTGTAGAAACAGAGAGACAGACAGAAAGAATAAAAATGTACACTAGGTGCTCCTGAAGAATTGGGTAGTGTGCCCAGCTCCTGATTGTTTATTCCACTTACAGAAACCTCGGGTGTTTATTAAATGCAACTTTCGGCTGCTTGGGTTGTTTGTAAACCGCTCTCTTTTCTTTGCAGACAGTGGGCTGAAATATGGCGCGTTATTATTCACATTCCTGCTATTAAATGCTGAATTGTAACATTGTTCCCTTTAATGAGGAGCGCCTCCCTCAATAATTAACGATCTCACATTTTCCTATTTTCTTGCCTGATGAAAAGAATCAATTTTAATTCGTGGTAAATTACAGCCATGCTTTTGGGTATTATTTGCTTACAGAAAACAAATCAAGTGACTTGAACAATCCTGTTTACTTTTCCAGATATGCAATAACCCAAAAGCAATGGCAAATCAGATTGCGTTCCTCAGGCCTACCTTAGAACCTCAAAAAGAAGAAAGGGTGGGAGCAAATACTCAAGGAAAAAACAGGAAGTTCTCAAGCCCACTAGTGTGAAACAATGGTGACCACCTTCTCCTATATCTTACCCCAGGTGCCAGAATAGAAGCTCCCCTAGCCCCCATCCTCAATGCCCCACCCCTGTCCAGAACAGGGGTCAGTGGTCCACATCTCGATACACTGGAGTTTGGGACTGCTTGATGTATGGCTCATTTTAAGGGACTCGATTTGAGAGTGGGGTAAGTGGAAGGAAGGAAATCTGGGAGGGCAGCCAAGTCTCTGGGAAAGGGTGACAGGCACTTCCACACTTCTCTGCATAAAAGAACTCTCTTGAGGTTCCCAGCAAAAGAGACCACAGCCAAAGAGGCTTTGGCTGAGTGCTTCTGCCTGGCCACTGCAAAACCCTTCGGCTCGCCTTCCGGCGACGGCTCTCGGGCGCAAAGTGAGCGCCTTTAACTCCTAGCCTCCTGGCTCCTGGCTTGGGTTTAACCCAAACTTACATTCTCCAGGCCTGCTTAGGCCGGAAGCGCGGGGACTCAAGGCAGATCTCAGCCAGGGTCGTCCCTGGGACGTCGCCGCAGGAGTCCAGGGCCACAAAACTCTTTGCAAAAAGGGCCCGGCTGGGGACAGCCCAGGAGCTTAAAGCCAAGGACCCATACTCCAGGCTTCTTTTATTATTATTATTATTATTTTTAAGTTCAGGGAGCTGGGTCTGCTTGTTCGTGACGCGTGTCCTTACGTGCGCGCTTGTGTGAGCAGTGTGTGTCCGTCCACTGCCTGCTTACCCGAACCTGAGGGATGTGCGGGGAGTGACCGAGCAGCGGAAAACTCGCCCCCAAGAGTCTAATTTCCCACCTTATTTGGAAGCCGCAGGCGATACGCGAGCTCAACTTAATTTTTTTTTTTCCTGAAATAAACAGTTTCCCATACATTCGAGTTTGCAAACTATAACCACGCAATCCACCTGCATGACTCTTCTTAGGCGCTGGGGTCTGTCCCTTTCTTATTTTTTTTTTTTTTTTCTGTCTTTGCTTTCTAAACACTCGCATCCACGGCCCTCAACGCAGAAAGCTCTGCACAAAACAATGACGGATCAGTACCCGCCCCCTGATTCCGTGTCTCCTCTTTTTTTTTTTTTTTTTTTTTGCCTTTAGCCCTGTAATTTTAATGGCCCCAATTAGCCACAAGGAATACAATAAGCGACGTAGAGATTTTATTTGTATGTGTTAAGTTCGCTGCTTTTCTGATTTCTATTTACTCAGGATAAATAATCATATATCAGTTATTCAGTTAGGTGACAAGGCTAGTAATTGGAATAAAAAGAAAAACATCTCATCCTTATCTCTTTCTATAACTAGATATAGCGCTAATAAGACTGCATCAATCTTATCTAGCAAATAAATAAAATAGACAAACAAACAAATTCGCCTCCAACAAGTTAATGCGGTGTATCTGAGTGGAAAGTAGATATTTTCACGCATTCTGGAGATGAGGAGTGACTTTTAATAAAATCACAAGAAAAACAAATGTAATTCTGCAAGCCATTTCTTGGAGCCGCCGGCGCCCGCCCCTCCCCCCTCGCTCCCCGCCTGTCTCCAGCGTCCCAATCTTTTCCTTTTTGTAAGCTGTTAGTCCCAGTTTACGACTGACACCAGGGCTAAGTTTCTCTAGCTACTTTACACTTTGGGGGTGGAGTAGGGGAGGGAGATACAATTCTATGGGCAATGAGCCTTCCTCAAAGAGAATTTTCTCTTCCCCCGTCTTTTCCTTCTTTCGTGATCCTTGTCGGTCTGCTTTTGCTCTTCCTTTCTCCTCTATCCTCACTCCCCCTTTCCCCCCTTCCCTTTATTCTCTTTTCCTCTTTTCTCTTTTTTCTTCTTTCTCTTTTCAGCCTTTTCGTCTCCCCACTCTTCCCTCTCGTTCTCTTCCCGTTCTCCTTCTTTGCCTCTTCGTGTCCCCTTTATTTCGTTTTTTCTCCCCATTTCTCTTTCTTTCCCCCCTTTTCTCTTGTTCCTCTTCTTTCTTCTCCCTCCCTCCCTTTCTTTTCTCTCTACACTCCTTCCCTGGCCCCCTCCCCGCAGCCCGAGTGCGGCTAATTCCGGGCGTCTATATTCACTCAATTAGAGAAATCTACAGAGAAGATCGATCTTCCATCTGCAGACATGCCAGCTTAACAAATTAGATTCTTGTTTCGTGCAGGTGATTTGGTGACAGTTGGGGAATTAGAAGTAATAAGTTGTTGTGTTTGAGCCCAGGCCCCCGCCCCCCGCCCGCGCCCCTCCCCGCCCGCAGGCCCCCCGGCCGCGCCCGCCACCCGGGCACCCCCTACCGCCCCCCACCCCCAGCCGGCCCGCGCCCGCCGCCGCCGCCGCCGCATCCCCCGCCGTAATTAGTGCTGCTGCCCTCCATGTGGGCTCGATTAAACCGTGATTTAGCCGAAAGAAATATAATTATGGCTGCAAATAAAATAATCAGCATTGAAGAGCGATTTCCTTAATGAGATGGAGCGGTTGCACGTCACGGAGTAAAGGGGTCTCATTAAGAGGTGGTAATGAGGCTTGGGTGGATGGTGCAGTTACAAAATAGCCCAACTCCTGTGCAGGCCGGGCCCGCCCGCCCGAAGTGGCCGCCGCCGCGCCTTCATGCCGTCGCGCCGTCCCGCGGTCCCTGAGGGGCACCCGGGCCTGTCCCGCCCGGCCCCCAGGGGGCGCAGCGCCAGCCGCGCGGCCTCCTCCCTCCGGCGGTGCAGAGCGGTCGCGCCGGGCCCGGGCGGGGCCGACAGGGGCGGCAGCACCCGGCGTAGGGGCGCCGGCTGCTCCCGGGCAGCGCCCGTCCGCTCCGCGTAGGGAGCCGGGTTTGCACAAACAACTTCGAGGACATTGGCCGACGGAGGAGCAGGTCGCAGCGAGGAGCCCCCGACCGGGGCGGGTGCCGAGGGGCAGGCCAGGGAATCTCAGGGCGCAAGTGGAAACCGGCTCAGGGGGACAGGGGGATGTGAATTCGCCCCGGAAAGAGTCACTACAAACAGGTGCTCAGACGCAGGAGTACGGCGCGGCGAGAGGCATCAGCACGCGGCAAACACTGCGTCTTCACAGGAGCTTAGAGACCTGGCCTGGACGGGCCTTGGGCGTTCTCATTCTCTCCCCGTCGTTTCCCAAACTTTATGAAAGTAGTGAAAAGGCAACAACTCTGTTTCAATCGCCTCGTAGGAAAAAAAGTCTTAAATTATTCCAAAGATTTCTTAAATTGGTAGCTCTGACCTTTCGGGCTTATTAGGTTTAGGAGAGTTTATGAATTCCTTCCTTACATCAAGGTGTGTACGCATGCACGTTCCCAGTATTGAGATGTGGTGATACCTCAGTATTTATTTCTAATTAGATTGTTAACCCTCTCCTTGATTCAGTTTTATCATTTGGAAACATTCTGAGTTGGACAAGGAAACTCACAAGAGCTGACGCACTTTCCCTTATTCATCTGACCAAAAGTTACTAAGCATCTACTAACGCGCTGGGCGTTGAGTTGGGCCCTGGAGAATGTCAGATGAACAGTGGGGGCTGATCCTTGGCGTAGTGGAGCTTATAATTCAGCATGCACTGCATTGGATTATTTAGCCATGGGGCCTGTGGCTTCTGGCCATTGCACCCTTTGGAAGGCAGAGAAAAACCTGGAAAATAGCTCAATTGATCTTATGTCCTCTGAGCCTCCCACCTTTTCCACCCAGGAATCTGGGATCCTAATGAAGAAAGTAATTTGACAAATCAACTTTCTTAGGTGTCAGGAGTTCATGTAATGCCCTTTATTAGAATGTTCCCATTTTCAAAGAGGAATTCAAGGAGAGGCAAGTTGCCTAGATGAATGATTTCCACATCTTTCTGATGGCAGGGGGAGGCTTGAGAGAGGAGAGTTTGGAGGTAAATCACTACTATCCCAAACTTCTGTTTCCCTAATCAACATCACTAGCTCTGGTGGAAACTCTTGCACTTAAAAGAATTTTTTTTTCCCCTTGGGGAGTCACAGATCCCTTTGAGAATGTGATGAAAGTTGTGGCCCTCTTCCCACTAAAATGCATGTGTTTGCCAACAACTTCAGGGGGTTCAGGCCCCCCACAAGCCCTAGTTTATTAAAGAGTGGTATCTAGATGAACCTTTAATATTTGTGATTAAGACTTTCAGAGAAGAAATAATGTACAACTCAAGAGGAGTTCTAACAATAAATCTGCATCTAGGGAAGAGGTGAGTCAAGAATCAAAAATAAATTGTCAACCAGTAAGTTCCAAGAAAACAACTGGTGAGAAGATGCGCGCAGTCTAACAAATCTATAACAAATTCATATCTTCCATCTGACCCAAATATAGGTTGATATTAGTACAAACCTATACAAAATTTTTCTATGTAACAGAGACGTGTCAGGAAACCTACTTGGCTGGTGGGCAGCTCTTGCCCCCAGATGCAGGCCGCAGGCAGCTGGCGCTCTGGCTGGGGAGGGCAGCAGCTTCACACGATGGTGCGTCATCAATATACGGACCTTTCCCTGGGTGGAAATGCAAGCAAATGTGATTAAAATTCACACACTGGGACCATGGGGAGGGAAGGGTGATTAAAAGTCTGTTTAAGTCCACTAAAGCCCCCAAATCCAGAGCTTAAGCTAATTCTCTTATGCACTCCCCAAAGGAATTTTTCACATTAGGCACTGGAACCAAGCTGTAGAGCTCCCTTCTCCACCCTCCCAAGCTTTCCCAAGATACTAACATATGGAACCAGAGAGTCTTTTGGGGCAGGAGAGAGTTCTTTCCTGGCCGCTTTAGAACAAGGGTTTATTCTCCTCTCCCTTAATATTTGAGAGGTCCCCAAATCACTCATCAGGAGGAATATTTACTTTTCCATATACATTTCCCTGGCGTAATCTTTTTTGACTTCCCACGAAGCAGCTGCAATAGGGAGGGGTGTATGCATTAGGATACATATTAGGCTGATGTGGCAGAGACCCCAAATTAAAGTAGCTTAGAAAACATGGAATTTTATTCTCTCTGACATCCCAAGGCTCACATACGAAGGCCGATATAGCAGCTCCGAAGGGTTAGGAGGCCAGGCTTCCTTGTTGTTCTGCCTTCCTAACATGTGGCTTCCATCTTGTGGTCTGAGATGGCTGCTCCAGTTCCTGCCATCACTTCTGTATTTTGGGCAGCTGGAAAGGGAGATGGTGAGAGCTCAAACCTCCCCACCATTTTTTAAGGACATGGCTCAAAAATGCATCTATCACTTTTTGTCACAGTGCATTGACCAAAATTTGTCATCTGGCCATACCTACCTCCATGGAGACTGAGAACTGTAGTGTTTGTCTGAATTAAAACTTAAGAAAGGATTCTCCGTGGTTTTCCTGCTCCTTCTAGAAGGGACAAAAGTGCTATCTTCAATGTGGCCCTCGCTTATGACTTCCTCATATTTGTACTGAAAGATTAGTATGTTTTAGAGGAGAAGAGAGGGAAAGTGAAAATGCAGAGGCCAGTTAGGAGCCAAACGCAATAATCCAAGGGAGAAATTATGGTTGTTTGGACCAGAATGAGAGCAGTGGAAGAAGTGATATGTGATTGGAATCTAGAAATATTTTAGGAAGAGCCTAGGATTAGCTTCTAGACATAGGGATGAGAAAGAGTCAAGGACAATGCTACTTATTGCTATTCGATTCATTGACAGTTCATTCACTCATTCATTTCGCAAATGGCTATTGAGCATTGGCTAGGAGCCAAGCATTGGGCTGAGACCTATGGATATAATGGGTATAGTCATGCCTTTACAGTTGATGAAGAAAGAAAGACAGCAGAGAAATACAAACATGATATGTGTGTGTGTGTGTGTGTGTGTGTGTGTGTGTATAAAGTATCAGAAGCCATGAGATAACAGAAAGGAAAACAAGTTGGTCTAGGGGTCTGGGAAGTGACGACTAAGTTGAGACACACAGGGTACATAGGAATTGGCCGGGAACTTGAGGTGAGATGGTGGCAGAAGAGCAAGAGGGTTCCTGCAAAGGAATTCTATCCAAGTCCTGATTTCTTCCATGGCTTCATGTTGTCTACTTGGGGTAGAACATGAATGCCTAGGCTGTGAAGTCTGGAAACTTGTAGTTAGTGCATGCTCTCTGTAAAGAGAAACTGCTCTTTGAAGTTCAATTCAAGTTAATTCAATTCTGTGAATATTTGTAGGTTCTGGGTTGGGTTACCAGCCCAAAGACAATAGACTATGGTGCCATTTAACTGAAAGCAGAGAATAAAGCTGAAGTCACTGAATTTTAGGAAATGTAGAGGCGTTCTCCACGAGGTCAGACTAAAACTCAGAGGATTTTAGCCTAGAAAGACATGTATTGAGGGCTAATGTGGTCAAAGTCTATACAATTCAGGACAGTTACAAGACAGTTACAAGTTACAACTTCCTAAACATGGATTAGGAGACAACCCACAATCTTCAAGACAAATAAAGGAAGTTCTTTACACAGGGGGAATTAAACTTGTGAAAAACATTTCCTCCAAGAGGTGTTGTTCCTCCAAAGTACTGTTTGTTGGGATAAGGATTCAGCAGCTACTAGAGTGTGCCCCTTGTCCATGTTGTCCAGGATGGCTCTCGTTCTAGCCAGCAGGAAGGGAGAAGGGGGAAGAGGAGAGTAGCCTTCTTGCTTTAAAAGAACAAGCCAGAAGTTACGCATATCACTTTCACTCAATCCCAGTGACTAGAACTTGGTCAAGTAATCACATCTAGCTATAAGGAAGGATGGGAAACAGTGTCTTTATACTGGGCAGTTATGTCCCAGGTTACAATAGGGGTTCTGTTGCTGAGAGAGAGAAGAGAACGGACATTGGGAGCCTCACAGAGTCTTGTTGCACTAAGGGGCTCTTTTACTCAGAAAGAACTTCCAAACTTGGCTCTGTAAAGAAAATTATTAGGAGCGAATGCAGAGGTGGAGGAGTGAAACTACAAATTTTTACCTTCTTCTTTGGGTTCTTTCACCTGAGTTTCTGCTGTCCCCCAGGTGTGTTGCCCCCTTAAATATTCCAGCTCAAGCAAAGATTGAGCCCTTCCCCTGGATTTCCTTTCCCAAGACTGAATAGAGCTTTCAAAGGGTTTACTATAGATGTCAAGAGAACAAAGAAATAAACACAGAAAATACAAGAAACTTGTAAACTTTCCAGGTTAAAACGTCTCAGATATCTATCAACTCTTCGTCACTCTTGTCCCAAAGGTTTAGCCCAACTTCTGCACTTTGACCCCAGCCCTCTTTCCTTGGTCCTCAGCTTGTTTCTGCACGGAGGATGCTGGTTTTAACCTTAATTATTCAGAAAATGCCTGTAGTATCACCCTATATTCGGACAAGAAGATGTTCCCTGCCTTGGTCCTTGACTTTAGATGGCCCCGTTTGGACCAACCACAGCCCACTGAGTGCCTATTCTGCCCTGTCTGCACCACCCAGAGCTCCAGAATTCCTTGCCCAACTTCCAGGACTTATGTGGGCTTCTTACCATGTCAGTCCATCTGTAGTATACACACCTCTAGGCCTGAGGGACAGTAGTTTGTGATGGGATGTTGCTGGAGCTTGGACAAGTAGACTAGGATGACCACTCGTGCATGGGGGAGGCCCCTTGCTGCCCTGGATGCAGCTGGTGGGTGGGAAGAGAAAAGGGGACAAGCCCAGAGCCTTTGGCCTAAGACTCCAAGAATTAGAAATTTGAATTTGAACTTCCAGGTTGTTATGAAGACTTATTTATCAAGATAAATATAGAATATATTTCATGTAATGATTTGTTAGCTTGCTTTACAGTTTTTAAATATTTAGATATACAGTATTTGATCTTCTCTTTGTTCTCTTGCTTCTGGTAGGCCTGGCTGTCTTGCCATGTATTTTGTCATCTTTAAGGTCACATTGTGTGCAATTTCTTCCCTGAAACTCATACTTTTAATTTTCAGGCAGGGGCGCCTGGGTGGCGCAGTCGGTTAAGCGTCCAACTTCACCCAGGTCACGATCTCGCGGTCCGTGAGTTCGAGCCCCGCGTCGGGCTCTGGGCTGATGGCTCAGAGCCTGGAGCCTGTTTCCGATTCTGTGTCTCCCTCTCTCTCTGCCCCTCCCCCGTTCATGCTCTGTCTCTCTCTGTCCCAAAAATAAATAAACGTTGAAAAAATAAATAAATAAAATAATTTTCAGGCTGTAACAAGTCAGGTTAGGAAGGCCCTCCTGTCTCAGATGGAAGGCCACTACTGATATGCATACACACTAGCCTCCTGTCCCTTAGATGGGCCATCCTCACTCCCACCTCAGAGCCATGGTATATTGCTGTTTGTCCCTTCTTCCCAAAACACACTTCTCTGGACCTTCACCTGGTTAGCTGTCTCTTCATGCAGGCCTCTGCTCAAATGTTGTCTCTGTACAGATGCCTCCTCTGCATCCCCTTCCCAAATCTAAAAGATGTCCCCCCATAGAGTCAAATATATCCATCATTCTTTATCGTTTACTCCTTACCCTGCTTTATTTTTTCAGCACAGCACTAACCGCACCACCTGAAAGGGTGCTACATGCTTGTTTCTTGCCTCTATCTGAGTAGGATACCAGCCGTCTGAGAGCTGAGACTTTGCCTCTTTGCATTAGTGTCCCTAAAGCTCTTAAGGTGCCTGATGTGTAATAATGTTCAACAAAGTTTTTGTTAAGTGAATTAATGAAAGGAAGAATGAATGGATGGCCTGGTTGTTCAGTAGCAGTTGGGAATCAGATATCCTAATTCAAATTACGCTTATTGGGGCGCCTGGGTGGCGCAGTCGGTTAAACGTCCGACTTCAGCCAGGTCACGGTCTCGCGGTCCGTGAGTTCGAGCCCCGCGTCGGGCTCTGGGCTGATGGCTCGGAGCCTGGAGCCTGTTTCCGATTCTGTGTCTCCCTCTCTCTCTGCCCCTCCCCTGTTCATGCTCTGTCTCTCTCTGTCCCAAAAATAAATAAACGTTGAAAAAAAATTTAAAAAAAAATTACGCTTATTAAGCAATCTGAATTATGACGGAGAGACCAGGACTATGGGATTTATGTCTCGTCTTGTATTTAGGAAGGAGTTAACCAGGCCAGCTTTCTGCAGAGCAATACAGAATGAGACTGCCCATGAGGTATCAAGATGGCCCTGTTGCCAATGAGTGCTTGTAGCTTCTGCAAATGAAGTAGGGTTCTCCTTCTCCAGCTCTGTGCTCAGGTGTGAGCCCTGAAAAGTGAGCCCAGGGCAGACACTGCCATGTGATTCATTGTGGTAAGAGACTTAGTGTTTGAACAGACGACTGGACTGAAATTTCAGGTAGACAAAATAGAGGATGCCGACATGAAAGGTCCTACGCCATCAGAACCAGGAATCCTTAGGGACTTAATGCTTAACGTGTCTATTTTTAATGATGAGAAACTGAGACCCAGAGGAGCCATGGGCTCATATTGGCTAGTGGAGAATTAGAGCTGGGGCTCAGATCTCCCAACCCCAGGTTGTGTTCCACTCTCCTGGATTAACCCTGATTAGTTTCATAGAAACCTCCAGAATTTGGACAAAGTTTCCATCCAGTGTTAAGCGTAGCAACTCTTATGAAAAGAATCCCTAAGTACCTCATGAGGTTGAGATTTAAAGGACTTGGTGGAGAACACATATTGTAAGTGCTATTTCAGTGATAACGATTGCTGTGTTTGTGATTTACCCTCTTAACTCCTATCCATTCACGTACAAATCTCCCATATTCTTGCAGAGAAGCTTACTATTGACCACAGTGATTCTGGAAACAACAGGATTGGCCCCTGGAACCCTGTTCTAATCCAAGGTTTGGGGATGTTCATGATGGATAATGTTCTCACCAGGCCTGATACTTGTGGCCCCTGAAGCAGCTCCCACAGATCTGTAAGTCTCCGAGCAGCAGGAGCCCCTGCTCTCAGGTGGGTGCCCCCAAACATCTGCAGCAATACTTGGAAAGAAGCCACTGATCCTCAGGGGACAGGGACGTGCCACGGTGGCAGCCCTTTGAGATTCTCACAGTCTTGTTTTCAATTTGGACCCTGGAGCTAAAGAGGTAAATTAAGAATATTGATCAGCTCATCAGCTCACCATTAGGTTGTTCTTTTTCCTCTTCTGAAATTTGGCGTAGTGCTTGTGGTAGATGGAGGAAAGTCTGCCTCACACAGTGACAGCGCACGGGCTCTCACACCGCTTCCCGGATGCCGTGCTGTCACTTGAGGTTGGGAAATTTTGATTCAAATATTTTGTTGTCCTTGTTCTTTCTCACCCATTCACGGCCATCAAATTTTGCTCCTTCTCCTGAGGGGATGGTGCAAAGTGGGCCAACTGGCAATAGACAAAGGTTGCCGTGAAAGGGGGCCCCACCAACACTGTTGATCTGGGTTGTCAAAGAACTCCAAGTTCTCTGTCTATCTGGGAACCAAAGGATCTAGAGAACAAGCAAGTCATTCATCTTGAGAAAATATTGGGAGTGCAACTTCAGAAGAAAAGAGGAGAGTGGTAATGGAATAATGGAGTAACCAGCAACAAACCTGTTTAGGCCATGTCTTGGCAAAATAGTATGCCTGCCCCCCTTTGTTTCCAGAATTCTGAGGCCAACTACCATAAAGCCATAAAACTTTGGTCTTTCCTTGCTTTTCAGAAGTAAATACACCCACACAGTAAGATTCCTCCTTACCCTATCCTATAAGTGCCATCTACCTATCTCCCTACTCCTCTTTGGTGTACTTCATACCAGACGTCTTGGCCTCATGGACATTCATAAAACAATCTCTCCCCCTAATTTGAGGCCTTTACACATTCTGTTCCCTTTCCCCTGAATGCTACTCTCCCGTTATTTGCACATCTGGTTTCTTAGTTTCAGATCTCAGTTTGGTTTTGTTTTGTTTTTTCTTTAAATTTTAATTAGTTACCATACAGTATTATACTGGTTTCAGGAGTAGAATTCAGTGATTCATCACATATTCAACACCCAGGGCTCATCACAAGTGCCCTCCTTATTACTCATCACCCATTGAACCCTTCTCCCACCCTCCTCCCTCTATCAACCCTCAGTTTGTTCTACATTGTTAAGAGTCTTTATGGTTTGTTTCTCTCTTCTCTTTTACCCCCATTCCCATATGGTCATCTGTTTTGTTTCTTAATTTCCACGAGTGAAATCATATGGTACATGTCTTCCTCTGACTTACTTTGCTTAGCATAGTACACTCTAGCCCTATCCATGTCATTCCAAATGGCAAGATTTCATTCTTTTTGATGGCTGAGTAATATTCTATTGTAAGTGTATGTATGTGTGTGTGTGTGTATATGTGTGTGTGTGTGTATATGTACACGCACACACACACACACACACCCCATCAACAATAGCCAAGCTATGGAGAGAGCTCAAATGTCTATCAGTTGACATTTGGGCTCTCTCCATAGCTTGGCTATTGTTCATAGTGCTGCTATAAACACTGGGGTGATGTACCCCTTTGAATCTGTATTTTTGTATCCTTCAGATAAAAACCTAATAGTGCAATTGCTGGACCATTACGTGGTTCTATTTTTAGTGTTTTTGGTTTTTTTGTGGAACCCTCATTCTGTTCTCCAGAGTGGCTACACCAGTTTGCATTCCCACCAACAGTGCACGAGGGTTCCCCTTTTTCCACATCCTCACCAACACTTGTTTCTTGTGTTAACTTTAAACTTTCTGATGAATGTGAGGTGGTATCTCATTGTGGTTTCGGTTTGTATTTCCCTGATAAGTGATGTTGAGCCAGATCTCAGTTTAAATCTTCTATGTAAAACTCTAATGTCTTCTTATCATGCATAATCAACTCAAAATCCCTTGTCATGACATAAGGCTGATGTGACCAGGCCCTGGTCCCTTTCAGACCACATCTCCAAACACTCTACTGCTGCTCCAAATTCTGAGGCATCTCCCCTCAGGGCCTTTGCATTGGCTTTTCTTTCTGCCAGAAATGCTGTTTTTTCCCCCAAGCTTTCCTGTAACTCACTCCCTCACTTCATTCAGTTATTTGTCAAATGCCACACCAGAAGAAAACTCTTCTCCAAAGAGCCTATCTCATCTAGAATTCTGCCTGCTCTGATACGGTCTACCCTGTAACAATTTTCTCTTCAATTTTAAATGTGTTTAAGTATAAACACATTTATGCTATATATTTGGTATTTAAAATTTTTAATTTTGTGAATAATGATGTGACTCAGAATTCTAAAATTACAGAAATGCAAATAGTGAAAATCTCTCTTTTGCTCCTGTTCCAAAGCCATGCAATTCTCCTTCCCACAGGAAATAAAAATTATTGGTCTTTTGTGCATGCTCCCTGACATAGCTTAAGCATATATAAACAAATATTTATGTGTCTCCATATTCTTTTAAAACTTTTTCACACTCACACTATACACAATCTCTGTATATATTTATGTATGAATCTATCATGTATCTAATCTACCCTTTTACATGCTTTTTCATCAAAAGGTAGTATACTTACATTTACCATCTTACACTTTGTTTTTGTTCGTATTTTGTGTTTACTTAACAGAATAATGGAGGGATCTTTCCATGTCAGCATATAAAGGGTTTTCTCAGTCTTTTCTGCAGCTGCATAGTGTTCATGGACGGGTCATAATTTATTTAACTCATCCCCTGTTGACGAACATTTAGGTTGTTTCCAATATTTTGTCATTAAAACAATGCTGCATCACAGCACTTGGGTGGCTCAGTGGGTTAAGCATCTGACTCTTGATTTCGGCTCAGGTCATGATCCTACAGTTCGTGATGTTGAGCCCCATGTCGAGCTCTGTGCTGACAGTGCAGAGCCTGCTTTGGATCCTCTCTTTCCCTCTCTCTCTCAAAAAATAAATGAATATATATATATATATATATATATATATATATATATATATATGGCGCCTGGGTGGCTCAGTTGGTTAACCATCCGACTTCAGCTCAAGTCATGATCTTGTGGTTCATGGGTTCGAGCCCTGCGTCAGGTCAGGCTCTGTGCTGACAGCTCAGAGCCTGGAACCTGATTCGGATTCTGTGTCTCCCTCTCTCTCTGCTCCTCCCCTGCTCATACTCTGTCTCTCAAAAATAAATAAAACATTAAAAAAATTAAAAATACATATATATGTACACACACACGTGTATATATTTTTTTAAAACAATGCTGTATCATATGCAAATACATCTGTAGAATAAGATAGAAATGGAACAAAGCACTGGTACAAAATGCAGCAATTTGCCATCTATAGAAGTTGTGCCAATTTATACTTGTACCAGCAATATGTGAGAATGCCTGTTTCCCCACACTCTGGCCAACCCAGTGTATTATCAAGCTCCTGGATCTTTGCCAGTCTGTTGAGTAAAAGATAGTATCTCATTGTGATTTTAGCATGCATTTCTATTATTACATGTGGATTGAAATATATATATATATATATATAATCACATATATGTATATACACACAACACATATATATAATATTTTATTTGAATCGAAGGTAATTAACATATAGTGTAGTTTCAGGAGTAAAATTTAGTGATTCATCACTTACATATAACACCCAGTGTTCATCCCAACAAGTGCCCTCCTTAATGCCCATCGCCCATTTAGCCCATCCCCCACCCAACACCCCTCCAGCAACCCTCAGTTTGTTCTCTGTATTTAAGAGTCTCTTAAGGTTTGTCTCCTTCTCTGTTTTTATCTTATTTTTCCTTCCCTTCCTCTATGTTAATCTGTTGTGTTTCTTAAATGCCACATTTGAGTGAAATCATAGGGCATTTGTCTTTCTCTGACTTATTTCACTTAGCATAATACACTCTAGTTCCATCCATGTTGTTGCAAATGGCAGTATTTTATTCCTTTTTGATTGTCGAGTCGTTTTCCATTTGTCAGTTGATGGACGTTTGGGATCTTTCCATACTTTGGGTATTGCTGATAGCACTGATATAAACACTGGGGTGCATGTGCCCTTCAAATCAGTATTTTTGTATCCTTTGGGTAAATACCTAGTAGTGCAATTGCTGGGTTGTAGGGTAGCTCTATTTTTAATTTTTTGAGGAACTTCCATACTGTTTTCCAGAGTGGCTGCACCAGTTTGCATTCCTACTAACAGTTCAAAAGTGTTCCCTTTTCTCTAAATCCTCACCAACATCTGAGTTGCTTGAGTTGTTACTTTTAGCCATTCTGACAGGTGTGAGGTGGTATCTCATTGTGGTTTTGATTTATTTTTCCCTGATGATGAGCGACATTGAGCATCTTTTCAAGTGTCTGTTAGCCCTTTAGATGTCTTGTTTGGAAAAGTATCTGTTCATGTCTTTTGCACATTTCTTCACTGGATTGTTTTTTTGGGGTGTGGAGTTTGATAAGTTCTTTACAGATTTCGGATACTAACCCTTTATCTGCTATGTCATTTACAAATATCTTCTCCCGTTTTGTCGGTTGCCTTTTAGTTTTGTTGGTTGTTTCCTTTGCAGAATCTTTTTATCTTGATGAGGCCCCAGTAATTCATTTTTGCTTTTGTTTCCCTTGTCTCTGAAGACATGTCTAGTAAGAAGTTGCTGCCGCCAAGGTCAAAGAGGTTGCTGCCTGTTTTCTCTAGGATTTTGATGGTTTCCTATCTTACATTTGGTTCTTTCATCTATTTTGAGCTTATTGGTTTAAGAAATTGGTCCAGTTTCATTCTTCTGTGCATCACTGTCCAGTTTTCCTAACACCATTTGCTAAAGAGACTATCTTCTTTCCATCGGATATTCTTTCTTGCTTTGTCAAAGATTAGTTGGCTGCATTTCTCTTATATCTAAGAACCATTATTATTTCCTTTTTCTATGAACTATTTGTTCATTTTTCTATTTGATTGTGGATATTATTAATTTCCTGAAATCTATACATATTAGGAAAAGTATTGCTTTGTGCATATAAGCTACAGATATTTTTTCTTAGTTTTAAACTTAATTTTTAAGTTTATTTTTTTTGAGAGAGAGAGAGAGAGAGAGAGCATGAGCAGGGGAGGGACAGAGAGCGAGGGAAAGAGGGAATCCCAAGCCCTTGTCAAGCTCCACACTGACAGCATGGAGCCCGAGGCAGGGTTTGATCCCTTGAATCACGAGATTATGACCTGAGGCGAAATCCAGAGTTGGACGCTTAACCAACTGAGCCACCCCGGTGCTCTGTAATTTGGTCTTTTGATTTTGATTATGGTATTATGTACTCTATGGCTTCTGGGTCTCCCATGACTTCTTCATTTAAAGAAGTGAAGTCGTCTATGTATTTGGAATTTATCCTGAGTAAGATATGGGATATGCATACCACTTTGTTTTTCTTTATCTCACATTACTATGGAATTATTTGTCTCCATCCTTGTAAATGATACCTGAAAATCTATTATATAGCTATATGAGTACACTTTGATGCTCATCACAGGATCATAAACCGGACTAGGGCAAGTGCCTTGGCCATCATTGTTTTTCACTGTATCCTCAATACTTTGAAAATCCCTGGGACCTAGTAGGTGCTCAATCAGTATTCAGAGAATAAAGGAATGAAAGAGTGGATCAGAGAGCTACAATCACAATAGTGCTTCATAACAAGCCACCTCAAAACTCAGAGGCATATAACATATTGCTCAATCACACAAGATAGAATCCTGATACCTGGATTCTTCCTCACAGAGATTGTTTCTTTGGTCTGGGATGCACTCGGACTTTTTTTTTCCCAAACTCCCCAGGAGATTCTTATGTGCATCAATGTTTGGCCACCTTTATTTTAGTTAATATTTGCTGTCATTCTAACTGGTTGTAACAAAGTTTTAAGTTGCTTAATCATGATGCTATTATCTGAAGCATAGTAATGAGGGAACTGAGGCACATGGAAAATGAAGTGACACTTGAATTATGTTTACAGAGAACAAAAAGGTGAAATTTTAGAAGCTATATAGGAATTTAATCATGGAATTCAGGTTCTAACACCTATAACACAACAGTTTATCTCATGGAGAGGGGAGGATTCCTTTCCAAATGATTCAGAATCCCAAATTATTAAGGACTTACAGAAAGTTCATGTCATAATGATATATATTGTCAAATGTATTGAGGAGGAAATTGGCATTTGCTGTTATTATGAGATACTCCCAGGACGACCCTGTAGAATTAGACCAAGATCGTCTAATGCTCTGACAATTTTTCCTTCTTAGGAGAAAAGCAGATGAAATTAAAGAGGGTGATGATTTATCTATTGTTCTTTGGCAAGGTGTTGCCAAGGTCCCTGGAATTCTCTCCCAAAGACAGCCTGTATTAACAAATCTCTCGTCTGAAGCTTCTTTGTTTACAAGCCCTGCTTGATTGATCTCCCTCTCGATATATTTCCTCCATACATAAATTGGGGGAAAACTTCTCTGTTTGTAAAAGAGAAAAAATTTGTAATCGAATGTCACCATAAGGCCACGATTTCTACACCAGGGAAGGCAGGAAATCATAACTCTCTTCTCGCACCCTGGGAACAGTCTCCTGGTTGTCACACAGGGGCTTGGCCAAGCTCCGGAGCCCGATGCTGTATATATTGAAGAATAGATAATACAAGACATTGCTTGGCATTATGAATTATGAGTAAAAGGAGAGAGAAACCCTCTGGCCATTACCTTTCTTTTGAGTCCTACAACCATCTCATAGTGATCAGAAGAATTGAAGTGCTGTCTGTTCCAGGGAGAGGAGTCATTGCTAACCACGGCAAGCTCTAAAATAACTGTGTGTTTTGAGTGGCACTTAATAAATATTCACTAATAACATTAGGCCACTCAGCACCAAGCAGGAAGATAAGGCCATTTTTTTTTTTGTTTTATACTTGAGTAATTGATAAAAAAATAATTGCAAAGCTTTAAATGTTTAGCAGTGATTAGCTAAAACCATCACCTCAAAGCCCTTCCCACTTTGATAAACTCGTTCCCATGAAAATACTCAGAACCTGAGGAACAGCAGGGAAAGAAGCCAATAAAAGCAGCTCAAAGAGTTTTACATTATCTCCATAAGCTATCTAATCTAGCCATTTTGAATGATCTATGTAAATTAATTACACTTTTTAATTAGGTGGTCTTTTAGCTTGCATATTGAAGTTTACCACTAATTACAGCAAGGCAGGAGGTCACTTGATTGGTATGGGAAACAAGAGGCCTTTATTTCATTGAACTGAAACACTGAACAGTTAATGCTTAGGAAAAAAAAAAACCTGTAAAATTTATGTCAGTTCTCAAAATTCCAACTGCGCAGCTCTTGTTCATTTTTTCTTTTGACTCAAATCTCCTCTATAGCTCGCTGGGGGTTTTCCTTTATAAATATCAGAATGACTTCTAAACACCCACTGACTCAAAACTATTATAATAGAGCAGCTAGGAAGCCTGAATTTTGCATCCCTAATGCTAGGGGGAGAAAACCCACCCTTTTGATATTAGTCACATTAAATGCCATTTAATTACAAGTGCAGCTGTTTCCAGATGTGGCTTTATTTGGTTTCTGCCAGCCAGCCAGTCTTCGATTTTCATTAACTGCGTCATTTAAACAATAACAACAAAAACTCACAAATGCTAGAGCTATCTTTATGCCAAGCAGAACAAAGTATTCTTTAATTTAAAAAAAATATAGTGGTCATTGTAGTGAACAGAGTGCATGTAATATCTTCATTCTTGAATGACATTTTATGGTTCTTTTCCTCACCCACTCTTGTGTCAAGCAGCAGGACCCCAAATTTCCATTCTTTTTCCATATTTTAGTGACCCGTGCTGTCCAATAGTAGGTGGAATTTTATAAGAAGCATTTGCTGATTTAATGCAATCCTTAGAAAAATCAGGATTGCTAATTAAAAACCACAGCATGAATAAAAGTCTTGACCCAGAGGAATTCTCCTACCTGCCACTCAGAAGGGTCCTCATTTTCCTGCCGGCACACACACATCACAATCCTGGGAGTTCAGCTAATCTACTGCCGGTCATGTTTCCTCCTGGGCCAAGGGCATGCTTCTGTGAGATGGCTTGCCCATCTCCCCAAAGGGAGAGGGTGTATTATTATGGTTTCCTCATCCAGCTTTATATTTTCAAATCACTTTCAACAGGGCAGTTTAAGGGAAGGGGCACCAGCTGGGGGCATCAGGAGGCTTGGGAGGCAGACCCCGTTCTCAGAGAACTGGGTGGCTGCGGCCAGCCCCTTCATTTCCCTGGTGGCCCCCACTTTCCTCATCTGTGAAATGAGGGATTCGTTTGTACCGGGTGCTCTCAAGTTCTGTCTACTTCAAATAACTTCCAAGGCTGCCTCTGCTGATAAATACATTCAATTCATCATGTATTTATCTGCACAATGGTAAGCTCCTGGAAGGCAGGAATCAGAATGGTATTCCCTTTTTTGAGCCCCAGCACCTAAAGACTCAACAATGTCAAAGTACAATAAACATTTGTTGAATTATTGGGAACGAAAATCAAGACAACGATGGAACGTGTTTTTAGTAGCAGCAACAACAAACTTCTTTTTCTTTTTTTGGAGTACATGCATAAGCTAGCATTGTGCTAAATACTTTATTTTTATTTATTTATTTATTTATTTTTAATTTTTTTTTTAACATTTATTTATTTTTGAGACAGAGAGAGACAGAGCATGAACAGGGGAGAGTCAGAGAGAGGGAGACACAGAATCCGAAACAGGCTCCAGGCTCTGAGCTGTCAGCACAGAGCCCGACGCGGGGCTCGAACTCACGGACCGTGAGATCATGACCCGAGCCGAAGTTGGCCGCTCAACCAACTGAGCCACCCAGGCGCCCCTGTGCTAAATACTTTATATGGTTTGTCTCGTTTAGTTGACAACCTTCTATTTCCTTTTTCCTTCTGTGGCAGACACTACTAAATACAATCCATTCACGTATGGATTCATCCTTACCAGCAGAACCTCACTTTTGTTTGAGGTAGCAATGTAAATGTTACAAACAATTACTTCCCCCAGATTCCCTGCTCCTTGGGGCAAACCACGTAGCTCAGTTTTGGCCAGGGAGATATAAGCAGAAATCTATTGGAAAGCTGTTGTCTCCAAGATAAAAAGGGGAAATATCGGCTGGAATCTGCCTTTTGTCATTCCACCTGCTCTTACTTCCTGGCTGGGACTTGGACTCAATGCCCACAGGCAGGTGGGTCTAGTTCCCACGTGAACAACAGCAACAGCATAAAGGCTGGTGGAGCAAGAAGTCATATGGAGCCTGGCTCCTTGGCAGCTTCCTCGAGTGGCTGCGTCAGCCCTACCCTGTGCCTCCAGACTTCTGGTTATACGATAAAGCTAAATCTCCTCACATATTCTCTACCCTGCCTACAGTCCATCCATGATGATACTACAATTGCAGTTTTCCCAAACATGGAACATTCCTGACCATTGTTTTTATAAGTTCTGGTCTACTCATATTCCTTCTACTAGGACTCATACTCCTGCCGGATTGTCTGCTTCTTCATGAGTTTCTACCTTTGTAACTCAGCCTTTGTTTGACCACTTCTGTATTAACTGTATTTTCTCATTTTCTATCTTGTTGATCCTCTGGTATCTGGGGCCTCCCTGACTAGGCAGAGTCTGGCCCTCCTAGGGCTTAGCCACTTCTTTGAGACAGCAAACAACTTACCAGCAAGAGTACCTTTCAAATGCAAACTAATCAACCAGAGTCCTTACTCTGAACCACCTCTATCTGACTCCAGGAGGCAATATTCCTCTGCCCTAATCATCCCAGGCCCGGGTAGTGGACAACTGAGGACTACCCCTATAGCCCAGGGCCAGCTATCAATTATTCAAACCATCAAACTGTCCAATCCTAAGCCTGCTCGGCTCCTTGTTACTTTGCCCATTCCCTCCCATTCCCTCCTGCAAAAACTGCACTCAAGTCTTTTGCTCATGCTTTTCTCACATTCCTTCTGCCTCCTGACTCACCCTAGTGCTTCCCTCTATCGTCCTACATTACATCATGTAGGGACACCATGTCCCTTCTTGGGAATTTTAAGAAATTATCGTTTCAGTGACAACTGTCTCCTGATCTGTTGACTTCACCAAAATTGCAGGTATACTTTAAAGCAGCTTCTATGGGGGTTTGGCTGGCTAAATCAGTGGAGCATGTGATTCTTGACCTGGGAGTTTAAGTTCGAGCCCCGTGTTGGGTATAGAGATTACTTAAAAATAAAATCTTAGGGGGGCACCTGGGTGGCTCAGTCGGTTGAGTGTCCGACTTCGGCTCAGGTCACGATCTCACGGTTCGTGAGTTCGAGCCCCGCGTCGGGCTCTGGGCTGACAGCTTGGAGCCTGGAGGCTGCTTCGGATTCTGTGTCTCCCTCTCTTTCTGCCCCTCCCCCGTTCATGCTCTGTCTCTCTCTGTCCCAAAAATAAATAAACGTTAAAAAAAAATTTTTTTTTAATTAAAAAAAATAAAATCTTAGGGTTGCCTGAGTGGCTCAGGTGGTTAAGCATCCGATGTCGGCTCAGACCACGATCTCACAGCTCATGAGTTTGAGCCCTATGTCAGGTTCTGTGCTGATAGCTCAGAGCCTGGGGCCTGTTTTGGATTTCATATCTCTGTCTCTATCTGCCCCTCCCCTGCTCATGCTGTCTCTCTCTCAAAAATAAATAAACATTAAACACAAATAAAAAAAAATCTTAAAACAAAACAACTTCTAGTAGCTTGACCGCACCTACCTTCTTCATCTTCCCATGAGATATGCCCGGACTTATATAGGTAGGACAGGAAGAAGGTACTGGTTTCATTGCACTTGCTATTCTCGTTCTATCTTTAATACTATACTTGGTCACTGCTGGGTTTTTTGTTGGTTTATTTTTGAAAGAGAGAGAGAGACAGAGCTCAAGCAGTGAAGAGGCAGAGAGAGGGAGGGAGACACAGAATCTGAAGCAGGCTCCAGGCTCCGAGCTGTCAGAACAGAGACCAATGCGGGGCTCGAACTCACCAACTGCAAGATCATAACCGGAGCCGAAGTCAGATGCTTAACTGACTGAGCCACCCAGGCACCTCTGGTCACTGCTGTTGATCATGGATTATAAGCCTTTCAACTAGGAGCAAATATTGCCTCTCTTGACGGATTTAAATTCTTTCCTTTGCAAAAGGTCTCTATGTTAGATGTCTACTGATGATATGATACACATTAGCAAACAGTAAAAACTACCGGAGGAACTGGGCACATGGATTCTTAGAACGTTAAAGATAAATGGGGCCTTTAGGAATCATCTAGAGACCAGACTCTAGCTCAGATCTCCTGTGACCCAGAGAGGTAAAGTGACTTTACCTAGGCACACAGGGAACCAATAACAGTCAAAAGTATAGATAATTTACATGAGTGACTTCCTTCTCCATTGAGCGCTTAGTATATACAAAGTCACATGTAGACACTACAAAGAAAGTGGTGGGAGTTGACTCAAAATTAAGGCAGACTTTGATCCTGCCCTCTCTTACAGGAAAAAATAAAAAGGAGTAGATAACTAGAGCTCAGGGTGGAAATAGGTCTTCAGGTAGAGATGAGAAAATGTGTTGATCTCCTCTGTTTACTGAAACCCTACGAAGAAAATGCTACATAATTAAAAATGAATTAACCCACAAAGACAACCAGAACAGGACAGGAGATAACAGTAGATAAAAGATTTAAACACAGCTTCTAGGGGCACCCGGGTGGCTCAGTTGGTTAAGCGGCCACCTCTTGATTTCGGCTCAGGTCATGATTTCATAATTGGTGAGATGGAACCCTGCTAGAGGCTCTGTGCTGACAGTGCAGATCCTGTTTGGGATTCTGTCTGTCTGTCTGTCTCTCTCTCCCTCCCCCACTCACAGGTGCTCGCTCTTTCAAAATAAATAAATACACATTAAAAAAATAAATACAGCTTCTAAAAATGAGAAGCAGAAACAGGAATGGTAACTGACTTAGCAGGATAGAGAACATTAAACAACCTACGTATTCACAAAGGGCATCAAAAAGAAGGGAGGCTCTTGGCCCTACCGTGTGATGGAGGAGAGCATGGTTGGATGAATCACATCCTCTTTCCCATTCCAACCTCTGGTCAGGTACCTACCTGTACTTTCAAGAGAAACAGAAGGTTTAATTCCCTAGAGATATTGAACATGAGAAGATCTGGATTTGGAAACCTATCAGAGAGGCCCAGGATAAGTAGATGCTGAAAATAATAAAATTAACTGAAAAATGAATATGTGGCTCCTAGCCTCTCTCTCCCTTCCCACAACTACTTACCAAGACATCAGCCTACAAAAAAGTAGCAGAGAAAAAACCTCCACAAACTAGTATGTGGTGTTGGGAGTGATGAGAGTTATCTCAAAAAGAAAGTTCAGCTTCCTACCCATCAATCCACAGTAAAGACCACAAGCCAACAAGTCAAGGCACATAGTATTCCTAGGCAGCTTTTTTGGTACCCCTTGAATATAAATGGGTAGCCAAAAAGCATTAGACACTTGAGGAAATTTCTAAGGTGAAAGATGGAGACCAAAGAGAATGAAGAAGCTTGTAGGAACAGTGAATACAGCAGAATAAAATGTCAAGAGAACTAAAGTTACAAAATCAGAGATGAGAAACTATTGCACTCATAAAACAAATGAAATACGCTATGTAAAAGAAAGACTAAAAGATCAAAAAATGCTTTTGGAAACGTAAAAAGATGACAGTTGGAATTAAAAATACAGTAGAAGAATTACAAGGTGGAATTGATGACATTTCCCAGAAAACAGACTGAATAAAGAGATGGAAAATGGAACAGAGCAGATAACACAAATTAGAACAGTGCTGTCCATAGAAACAGATTACAAGCCACACTTTTAATTTTGATTTTTCTAGTAGTCACATAAAAAAGAATAGGCAAGATGTGCCTGGGTGGCTCAGTCGGTTAAGCCTCTGACTTCAGCTCAGGTCCTGATCTCACCAATCATGAGTTCGAGCCCCACATCGGGCTCTCTACTGTCAGCACTGAGCCCACTTGGGATCCTCTGTCCTCCCTTCTCTCTGCCTCTCCCCTGCTTTCACACACGCGCTCTCCCTCAAAAATAAATAAACATTAAAAAAATAGGCAAAATTAATTTTAGTAATGTATTCTATTTAACCTAATAAATTCAAGATACTATCGTTTCAATATGTAATCAATATAACATTTATTAACGAAATATTTTATAATCTTTTTTCATACTGAGTCTCATAACACACCTCCATTTGGACAGTCTACCCTTCAAGTGCTCAGTAGCCACAAGTGGCTAGATGGCACCATAGTGGAAAGCACAGATACAGGAGATGAGTCCAGAAGATCCAATATCTGAATAATGTAAGTTCTAGAAAGAAAAAGAGGAAGACATAGGATTCCGGCAACAGAGGTCTCAATACAAGACCAAGGCTGGAGGACACCACCAGGAGGACGGGCATGTGGCAGGGAGCTACCCGTTCCTAGTGGGGCCGGAGGACGGAAGCTTCAGAAGGGAGGGCTCCATGTAGAAAAGAACAGATGTCATCTGTTTAAAAGTTGGAAAGACTCATTTGTCAGCTGTTTGACAGATTTGTCAGGGCATTTGGGAAAAATTAAGGATGGATTTATAAAAATTAAATGAAAGTACCGAGGCTATTATTAATTACAAGAAAAAGAAATAATTGTGGGGAAAAATAAAACATATAATCAAAAGTACATTAATTGGCTTAAGAGAAGAAAACCCTCGGCTATCATTGTGGGAAGTCAGTAAATGAGGCTGGAAATCAGGAAAGGAAGAAATAAGCAGTTTACACCCATGACTCCGAAAGAATGAAGGTAAACACCAGAAGGAGCAGATCAAAGAACTAACACCGCTTCTGGAGAATCACACTGGGAACGTGGGCAGAGTCTGCTGTGTTTTGTAACCTTTTACGTTACACGATTTTAAAAACCCTGCCCATGCGTTATTAACACCAAACAACTATAAACACATTTATAAAAAGTAATCGTATTAATATAGATAAGGGCTAAGAGAGTTAAGAGTGGAGAATTTACACACCTCCAGAAGGAGGAGAGTAGGGAAAGTTTCTTAGAAGAGCTGAGATTTTTCCCTGCTTCTTGAAGGGAAGTGAAGAGTCTAGTAGGATAAGGCCTAGTTTCTTTTTCACTCCTAGTGGCAGGGAGGTGTTTAAATAAAGAAAATATTAAAACACAAATAAAATATAAATGAATAAAATATTAAAAAATAAATAAAATACAGATTCCTAGATGCCTGTGAATTTGAAAGGGAAGATGGTAAAAATACTGATTCCTTTGAAGCTATTTTTCTTTTGTGACTATTCAAGTTGCTGGAACGGGCAATCGTGCTTTTCCAACTGGGAGCTAGAAAGACCTTAAAGATTAACTGTCTAACCCCCAAATCACCTAAAAGACCTATTCGTGGGCCCAGCCCCAGATCCACAGCATCAGAATCTCTCAGGATGAGGCTCAATTATCTGTATTTTTAAAAAGCTCCCCAATGGATTTGGCAATTATCTCGGAGCAATATGATTCCTCTTTAAGAGCCACTCCTGCGTTTTGCCAGTCAGGGAACCTGACACACTGATAACTTAAACCAGTGGTTCTTAAAGTGTGGTCCCTGGACCAGCACTTGCAGCGATATCTGGGAACTTGGTAGAAGTTAGGACTTGTGAATTTTCAGGCCCCATTCTAGACCTATTGAATCAGAAACTTTTTTTTTTTTTTTAAGTTTAAGTATTTACTTTCAGAGAGAGATCAAGCTGGGGAAGGGAAGAGAGAGGGAGACAGAGAAAGAATCCCAGGCAGGCTCCACATGTCCAGCGTGGAGCCAGATGTGGGGCTCAAACTCATGAACCATGACATCACGACCTGAGCCAAAATCTAGACGCTTAACCAACTGAGCCACCCAGGCACCCACAATCGTAAACTGTTTTAATAACCCTTCGAGGTGAATCTGATGTACATTCAAATTTTGGGGGTTAAACTATCATACCAGAGTAGCAGTTGGTATCATAGAAAGCTCATCAGCCAATCACATCTCACTTTATAGAGGAGAAATGGAGAAGCAGAAAATTTAAAGGACTTGCCCATGAGCGTGGCAGCAGCTGTCTTGGTATTAGAGGGAAGACAGGGTCTACAAGTTGGAAATGCTAAAGCCAAAAAGGTAAGACAGCCTGAGGCCTAAACCATATCATTGAACTGCTACTCTTTACTCAGAACCACGTACTCCCATATTCTACTCGAGTGAGACCGTGATCGTCTTTGTTGTTTGGATCAGTATTAGTCAGCTGAACACATTCTATATAATCCAGAGGTCTTCTGAAAACACTCTGCAGTTTTTCACTTTATCTCCTATTTGAGATAATTTTGATAGCTGTGGTCTATCATATGAAATCAAAAGTGAAAGTTTCTGTTGGTCCCTTCCTCTGGGCTCCAATAAGGTCTTCTACGACTCCTATTCTAACACCAATTTCGATGTAAGGGTTTCCCCCTGCCCCCGTATCATTGAGCAATTCTCCAACACCAGCTGGGTGTCCTACAATGTAACTCAATTCTGACACTATCTGCCTGGAGATAGCATCAGGTCCCACAGTCAAGGGTTCAGTCCTGTGAGCCTGCTCCCCGCCCCATGACCACTTCAGATGACAGTAGCAAACCTAGGTTATCACCTATGCTTCTGACAGATCAGCTATACATTGTTGGTATATCCCCCTCCTTGGGCTTGATTGCTCTGCTAGAGCTGCTCACAGAACTCAGAGAAACATTTTACTTACTGGGTTCCTGGTTTATTATAAACAGATTTAACTCACAAAAAGCCAGATGGAAGGGAGGCACAGGGCCAGATAAGGGGATGAGAGGCAGAATTTCAGTGGTTCTCCAGGAGCACCATCCTCCCCAGTCTCCATTGTTTACCAACCAACCTGGAAGCTCTCTGAATCCTCTCCTGTTTGGTTTTTATGGCGGCTGCATTCCACAGGCATGATTGATTAAATCATTGGCCGCTGGTGATCAAGTCAACCTCCAACCTCTCTCCCCTCCCCAGAAGTCAGGGGGGTGGGACTGAAAGTTCCAACCCTCCAATCACAGGGTTGATTCCTCCAATCACAGGGCAATCTGCCCTCATCCTTCTGTGCTACCAAAAAAGAAAAAAAAAAAAAAAAAAGCCACCCAATTAACACAAAGTCAGGTGTAGCTGAAAGGGGTTTTGTTATGAATTTGAAGAGACCTGATCCCTCCTATTGCTTAGGAAATTCAAAGGGTTTTGGGAGCTCTGTGCCAGAAACAGGACAAAGACCAAATATGTATTTCCTATTATAAATCACAATATCACAATGACCTTTATCCTGGCATTTGGTCCACTGCACTATAAGAATTACTTATGGAATTATGAGCCTGGCACAGTGCCTGGGCGCACTGTAGGTACTCAATGGTTGTGGAATGAATGGATGAAGTATGTGTTCTAACTCTGTGTTCTTATTACAAATCATTATGGATACTGCTCCTTTTTTTTTTTTTTTTTTTTTTTGTCTATGGGCCCAGCTATTTCCCCACCCAAGGGTTTGTCAACTTCCCTGGATATTTATAAACCATGTAATAGTTTCATTTTCAACGCAGCCTTTCCCCTAACAGAAACATACAGCTTTTGCTGTGAGTCATAGTTTTCCTCCCACCCCTGGGATGTCTTTGGTGGAAGCGGATGTGAAGAATGGGTATTCAGAAGAGAACAAATTCTAACTGGAATTAACCTGTAAACTAAACTATGTTCTGTCAGGGGTCTGGAGGGAGTAGAAGGTCTGGAATGAGTGGAAAGACACAGAGAGTGGAAGAATCAGGACAGTGGTGTTAGCAGTCCTACAAGGCAGAGCAGTCTCTGGTAAGTAGGCACAGACATCCCAGAGCCAAGCCCAGGCTAAGTTCCCAAGGTTTAGGTTCCTTACACCTGAAACCTTTAACACAGAGGTCACCCATCTGAGTACTTTGAGAAAGCTCTGCCTTACCTCTCCTTGGGGCTTCCTGATCAGGAAGGGAGACTGTGGTACTGATGGCTGTATTTCCCAGGGAGCTGGGGGAAACACTAGCATGAGCTTTACTCTTCTCCCTGGGAGTCTGCTCAGCTGTAGGCAACTTGCTTGGGGAGCTACACGCTGGGGAAGCTGGTTTGGGGGAGGGGAGGGGCAGTCCCTGCTCTGCAACAGGGAAAGCTCTCCAAAGTGAGTGTTTGGAGCAGGCAAAGACACTGATAGATTACTTTCCTCAATTTTACCTTGTGTCCACTTTACCTCCAAGATCTCAGATAACTCATCAGAAAATCATTTGCCTTTAAAAGGAGAAGAGATGTCAAGTGCTGTCTTTCTCCCTGAGATAACCTAACAAATGTCAATTTTCTGTAGAGTCAAATCCTCTAGCTCAGCCCGATCACTTTCATGACAGACCCTCATCCCTTTTCCCAGCACAGCTGGAACAGGCCCTCAGAGCAGGAGCCTGGGTCCAGTTCTTACAGGCAGGTTCTAGCTTCTGTAGGTAACCCTGGGCCTCCGGGGTTCTACAACATTCTTCTTCCCTTTGTTTTTACCCCCGCTTCGGGGTGGCAGCAGCTTCCAGCAAGTTGTTACTCTCTGGTTGCTTTACCATTTCCCTTTTGTTCTTGTTATTGTTGTTTTTACCATTTCCTATTTGACTTTCAGCTTTTTCCTTTCCCATCACGTACAAAACTAAATTCCTGCATTAAATTGTCTTTGGAATTTCTCTTAAAATCCCTTTGAAACGCCTGGATTCTGTTTTCCTGGTAGGGTCCTGCCTGGTAGAAGGACTTACTGTGTGTGAGGCTCTATATAAATTGCCAATATGCATCATCATCTGAGGCTGGTACTGTCATCACCCTGTCTCTACAACTGTGGAAATGACAACTCAGATTAAGTTGATGGTCCAAGTTCACATAGTGCGCTCATATGACAGAGTAGAGCTCGGAAGAACCCATGCGGTGTCACTCTCTATATAGTGCATGTTCTTAAACACAACACTAATAACTTGCATCCCGTTTATGGAACGCTGGGGGTGAGCTTTAAATTGTGAGGATCCACGTGGTTTGCTGTTTCTTCTGGCCAGAATACTTCAGGTCTCAATTTAAATTTCACTTTCCTGAGGAAGCCTCTTCCATCACCCACAGTTGACGTTGAGCACCCCCATCCCTGTGTACTAGGCCTTCTTATTCTGTTTCTCATGCTATATTGTATTTGCTTGTCTGCTGTTTGTCTTTCTTGCCCCACTGAGAGTTGCCTGCGGGTAGGGACTATGCCTTTTCTTGTTCACCATTCTATTCCTACTACCTTGCACCACAAAGATTTGATAAATAAATGAATGAAACACTCTTAGACATGAGGTCACTCTGCTGCTCAAAAACCTCTGAGTCTCCACATGGCCTGGGTTATTAAAGCCCAAGCTTCCTGCTTGGCTTCCAAGAGCATTTAAAACCTAGCCTGACCACCTGTCTCCATGACTCTTTAGTCCAGCAAGCCCTCCACTCCACTCAGGCCAGTAACTTTGCTAGCTCTCTTGACTTCCTTCTTTGATGCACCACACGAAGGAGCACTGTCAGAACTGCTTGCCTTCCTTACTTCCATCCCACCATCCTTCAAGTGTCCCCTCCATCTTGTCCTTGAAGTGTGTCAGCCGATGCTATTCCTGTCTTACAATTCTTATCATTCACGTCTTTTATTTTCAGCATCTGAATACCACCCGTCTACCCGCAAGTGTTGCAGGGGCAGAGCCTTGCATGATAGATGCTGAAAAATGTTCATGCTTGTTTTGTCTGCCTCACCTGCCAAAGGGAGGATGTAAACCTATAACCTTGGCTCCACAAATCAGAAACACTCATCCTAGACTTTGCAGCGGGAACTGGTGTTGCAGAGCAAAGATGAGAATGTAGTGCTTTCTCTGGTGGTAATGGTGGTGGTAGCCAGAATTCCTAGGACAATTATGGCAGAGAGGGAACCGGTGTGTGCAGTGTCCACGGGGTAGTCATGTAGAAAGAACTAATGATTTTAGTGTCTGTACAGATCTGTCCTGCAACATAATTTGGGGATTGTTATTAGCTAGACAGCCAATATTTATTGGCAGTCTTCATGAGTTGTATGTTCCTCGAGAGCAGAGATCTTTGCTTGTCTTGCTTACTATTTCATCCAAGCTCCATTATAGTGTCTGGCTAATATAACAGTAGAGGCTCAAGAAATACTTGTTGCTTAAATTTACAGTTGGCCCTTGAACAACATCAGGGTTAGGGATGCTGATACCTCCCATGTGGTAAAAAAATCTGCATAGAACTTTTGATTCCCCAAAAGTTGACTACTAATAACCTGTTGACTGGAAGCCTTACTGATAACATAAACAGTTGATTAACACGTATTTTGTATGTTTTATGTATTATATGCTGTATTCTTATAGCAAGCTAGAGAAAACCAAATATGAAAATCGTAAGACAAAATATATTTATGGTACTGTACTGTCTGTATAAAAAAAATCGTGTATTAGTGGACCCACACTGTTCAAACCCATGTTGTTCAAGGATCAACTGTAACTTTTTAATCCATTTAAGCTTTGTTGTGTGGGATGAGATAAAAATCTATTTTTCTCAGTAGGTAACTGACTTGCCTAATTCCATTTATTTATTATCCATCCTTTACCTCCACCAGGTACTTAGGTATTTATATATACTTGGGGCCTGTTTGGGTTTTCTATCGGACTCCTCTGAGTTTGTTTTTTTGTTTCTTTGTTTGTTTAGAGAGAGCAAGACGGGGGGCGAGGGGTAGAGGAAGAGAGAGAATATTAATCAGGACGCGGAGCTGGATCTCACAATCCTGGGATCAAGACCTGAGCCGAAATCGAGTTGGACACTCAACCGACTGAGCTACCCAGGTGCCCCTCTACTGACTGAGTTTAATCGTGTGCCAGTTTCAGTGTTTAAATGCAGTAGTTTTAAGTTTCGACATCCATCTGCACCATTTCCTACATTATCCTCTCTTCCTTACGAATTCTCCATTTTTAAGATTTTCTTGGATTTTCTTGGTTTATTTTTTCTCTCTATATAATTTTGGTAATTGTGGTATTACATTTATGTATTTACATTTTTTTAAAGTTTATTCATTTTTGAGAGAGGGAGAGGGAGAGACAAAGTACGAACGGGGAGGGGTAGAGAGAGACAGAGATACAAAATCTGAGGCAGGCTCCAGGCTCCAAGCTGTCAGCACGGAGACCAACACAGGGCTTGAACTCATAAACTGCTCGATCATGACCTGAGCTGAAGTCGGATGCTTGCTTAACCGACTGAGTCATCCAGGTGCCCCTACATTTATATATTAATTTGTGGAAAATTTACATCTTTAAAATATTTTTACGAAGTGTATTAGGTTTCCTATTTCCCTGTACACTCACTGCATAGTATCAATTTAAATTTCATTAATCTTGGGTCACCTGGGTGACTCAGGTGGATGAGTGTCTGGCTCTTGACTTCAGCTCAGGTCATGATCCCAGGGTGGTGGGATCAAGCCCATGAGTCAGGCTCCGAGCTGAGTGTGGAGCCTGCATAAGATTCTCCCTCTCCCTCTTTCTCTCCTTCTCTCTCTCTCTCCCTCCCTCTGCTTTCTCCCCTGCTCCCATATGCTCTCTCTTAAAAAAAAAAAAACAACAACTGTTAATTAGTTTCACCAATGTTTTCTTCTACCTTTCAATTTTTTTTCTTTATATTGAAATCTTTGACTCAGTTAAAATTTATTTTGGTGTGAGAAGTGAAATAGAGATCCAGCTTTATTTCTACCCCTCATTGATTA
The DNA here is from genome assembly GCF_018350175.1 of Felis catus. Taxonomy (NCBI): domain Eukaryota; kingdom Metazoa; phylum Chordata; class Mammalia; order Carnivora; family Felidae; genus Felis; species Felis catus. Next base: position 141,587,150 of record NC_058368.1, read on the forward strand.
GCCAGTTATCCCAATATGATTTATTAAATATTCTCTTTCTCCCAAGGTTCTGAAATTTCCATAAGCATATACTAAATTCTCATAAATATATATTTGGGTTTACTTCTGCGTTCTATTCTCTTATTTTTTTTTTAACGTTTATTTATTTTTGGGACAGAGAGAGACAGAGCATGAACGGGGGAGGGGCAGAGAGAGAGGGAGACACAGAATCGGAAACAGGCTCCAGGCTCTGAGCCATCAGCCCAGAGCCCGACGCGGGGCTCGAACTCACGGACCGCGAGATCGTGACCTGGCTGAAGTCGGACGCTCAACCGACTGCGCCACCCAGGCGCCCCTCTATTCTCTTATTTTCTTTTACCATATATTTAATTATTGCAACTTGTAAAAACAAACTTTTAATAGTGAGCAAAACTAGTTCTCCCTCATTACTATTCTTTTTCATATCCCTGTCCCAGTTTTTAAATTGGATTTCTTAATAATTTCCTAAAATTCTCATCTTCCCCCAACCCTGATGTATTTAATTCATCGGATTTACAGATTGACATAGAAATAAAACACATTTGACATTAACTTTCCATATATAGTACAAGTCATTTTTAAAAATGTTGTCCTCTATGACTCAGTATGGATTCGTTTCTGCACTTTTGGTAATTTCTGGCATATATCAAAGCTTAGGTTCTGTGTATTAGTTTCTTAGACTGCTATAACAAAGTGTCACAAACTGGGAGGCTTAAAACAACAGAAATGTATTGTCTCACAGTTTTGGAGGCTAGAAGTCTCAAATCAAGGTGTTGACAGAGCCATACCCTCTCAAGGAATCTAAGAGCAGCTGTTCCATTCCTTTCTTTTAGCTTCTAGTGTCACTTTTGTGTTCCTTGGCTTGCATAAATCTAATCTCTATCTATGTTGTCATCTGGCCTTCTCTCTCACGTTATTTTTGGACATCAGTCATAGATTAAGGGCCTACCCTAGTTATGAACTCACTGCAACTAATTACATCAGCAAGATGTAATTTAAAAAAAATTTTTTTAAAGTTTATTTATTTAGAGAGAGACAAAGACAGTGCAAGTGGAGGAGGGGCAGAGAGAGTCAGAAGGAGAATCCCAAGCAAGCTCAGCACAGGGCCCTAAGCCCCGCTTGAACTCATGAAACCCTGAGATTATGACCTGAGCCGAAACCCAGAGTCGGACACTTTACTGACTGAGCCACCCAGGCACTCCAGCAAGGACCTTATTTCTAAATACAGTCACATTCTGAGTACTGGGGGTGAGGGTTTCAACATATCTTTTTGGGAGATATAATTCAACTCGTAACAATTTTATATACTAATTTTGCAGCTACCCACTTTACCTCATTCCTTCTAATTACTTTACAGGTGACTCTTGTGTTTCCCTAGTACATATCAACTGCATACAGTGAAAATGATCTTTTTCACTTTTTCACTATTTCACACTTCATCCTTTATGTAGTGTCTTTGGTAAAAACTATATCACACCCAGCCAACAGATATTTTTAAAAATTTGCTTCATTGTTTTTAAAATTTGAATTTGGTTACTGAAGTGAAACATTTTTGAAAAACCTATCCATTTGTATTTCTTCTTTTATGAACTGTGTGTTTCTATCCTTTATTTTTTATACTGGGGATTCTTTAATTTGAAAGGGCTCTTTGTGCATTAAAAATATTAACCTCTTAATTCCCCCAAGATGTTGAAACTTGTCAACTATCCAGCAGTCAACAGAAAGCAATAAACGAAATATAAGATTGTGATCCACTGTTTCATAAATTAATTATACCTTTCAGTGCAACAGTCCAATACATGAACAAATGCCTCTCGTATTATAAGAGCAATAAGACGAATAGTGGAGTGCAATATAGATTTTTATGAAGCACTCTTGAAAATTTCAAGTACACTAATACTTATAACTTGTTTCATAGTGCACCATTTCTCAACCATTCAATTTCTTTCCAGCTAAAAGCACTCAAAAGAGTCTCAAGGACTAAATTATCTGATTAACCCTTTAATGCCAAATGCTTCACAGAGCTTGCTCAATATACACGTCAAGTTTACACTGACATTTAAAAGGCCCTAACTTGCCATCAAAGTAAGGATTAATCTGTCCTTGGTTTATCTAAATGGCCAAATAATAAGATTTAAGTGATAACCAGCTGTAGGATATGTCCTTATTAAATTTGATAGGATTTTTAAAAAGCCAAGTAATGTAATGAAGTTTGCAAAGTAATTTAGATTAACCAGGTTTGACTGCTCAATTTGGAAGTGATTCACTGCACAGGTATAGGCATAGAGACGATTTTTAAATATTGGGCTTTGAATGTTCCTGACCAGAAAGTCAAGAGATGCTAAATGAACATTAAAATATATTGTTTCAACCAGCCTTCCTTATTCATAAAACAAACATGTGCTTATTTTAGCAGTTTTTTTTTAAACTTCCCACAAGTTCCATTTCTTCCCAAGGAACTGTTTGCATAACTAATGGTTATGCAATTAATATGGTACAATATATAATAAAAGACAACCCAGCTCTTGAAACGTTAATACTCATCCAAAATATAAACATCCCAAAAGCCCAGTCCCATTGACCAAAAATGTCCAAGTGAAAATGCTAGAACTTGGAAATGCTCAATGGCATTAAAACCAGCCTGGATACGGTTACTTTAACTCATTCCACAGGCTATGTTTGTACTTCTTTATCCTATGCACATTCTTACCTAGAAATGATATGCCCTTTGCTATGCAGAAAAATACAGAAAAGTTAGGTTTACTACTCAATTCTGTCACTTGTCTTTGTTTTGCCTATTTGCTCTATGAAAGCCATTGTATTATAGTCTGTGCAAGGACTATAGGTACCTAACAAATGTTAGATGACTACATGTTACAATGACACTTTATACCTGCAATGTGTATAACTTTGCACACATTCACAGGGGCAATTGTTTATATATATTATAACCATTTATTTATATATAGGATAAATATCCTTAATCATAAATAAATGGAGAGAGAGAGAGAGAGAGGGAACTCTTATAAGTAGAAGCATTTTATATTATTGTATTAGGGTAGTATTTTTCACAACCCAATAGCAGGTAGTCATAATCATTATTAAAAAATTGAAACGGGTGCCTGGGTGGCTCAGTCAGTTAAGTGTCTGACTTTGGCTCAGGTCATGATCTCACCGTTCCCGAGTTTGAGCCCTGCGTCGGGCTCTGTGCTGACAGCTGGGAGCCTGGAGCCTGCTTCAGATTCTGTGTGTGTCTCTCTCTCTGCCCCTCCCCCACTTGTGCTGTCTTAAAAAAATAAAATAAAATGAAACAGAGAACTGAGAAATTGTACATATTAAAGAGGACTTCTTGTTTTACGTATATATAGACTCTTCTAAGTAGGTACTGGGTCACAATGGAAAACATGTTTCTCATTGAGGTTTGTGGTAAAAATAGTTTGAAAATCACTGTTAAGTGTGTTTGTGGTGTAATGGTATCCTTCATAGCATTCTTTCTATCACTCCAGAGGTTAGAGATGTTCCTGCTTTTTACCTATTCTACAAATGTTTACTAAGCAACTGCTATATATTGGTTGGGGTCAGGTATTGGTGGAGAAAGAAAAAGGCAATATTACCTTTGGGAATTTCCACCCAAATGTCCCAAAGTTGTAAGGTTTTAAATCAAAGCTTAAAAACAAGTTGACACTGAATGAATTACTACTGTTCTTAACTTACTGTGCCTCTTGATGGCTGTGAAAACATAACTGGGATGTGTCAAAATTTTCCAGGAATAAACCTTCACAGAATGTTAAGTTTCTTGCTGCTTCTGATCAGTGTCTGGAAAGAGATCCAGTATAAAATCTATAGCTGAGATAGAAATTCGCTAAAGGTATACTTATTTTCATCTACCTTGTTAATTTCTCCTTTCTTAGGCTTTTTGGCAAGAAAATAATTTTTTTCAGCAACCAATATTTGGGTCCTGGCTGCAAAACTTCCCCTTCAGTAGTACTTTTTTTCTGGAGGGACCAGTATTTTTTCCTATGAATATGTATGGTATTTGTGTATTTGGCAGAAGATTGAAATGAGATTGTTTTACATTTCAGAAATGGTAAAATGCCTTTTAAATGATATTTTATTTGGAAAACTAAATATGGTCCCTTCCCTCTCCCATAAACCAACCTATTCTGATGCTAAGTATCAACCACAAAATAATTTAGAATTTCAATTCTCCTGCTACTCAAATCTCTAATATTAAGCCTTAAGTATAAAGTTTTACATTGTAATTATGTTTTCATTTCTTCATTCTTCCCCTCCCCACCTCGTATACTTTAAAAATGGCATGTAATATTAAGACGATGACACTTCAATTTAGAAATGCTTCTGATGTATGTTATTCCCTGATGAAGTAATTTTCTGCATGTATAAAGATTTTATTTAAAAAATTATGCATTCTGTGCTTTAAAACAATAGTACCCTTTAAAAATAACAGAATAGTATTATTTTTCTCTTCTCTTTTTGATAGGTTCAATAAACGTTATGGTTTCTAGTGATTAGTGACTTCCAAAATCAGATCAACCATCCTACAAGTATGTATCTTATAGCAGCAAAAATTCAGCTTCTGTTATTTTTTCAGTTACGAGTTTTAAAGTTTAAATGCTGTTATTACTATTTTAGTTCTTTAGATCATTGTTCATGCTAGACTGGTGATATAAAGCTCATACACATTTTCAAGAAATAGGAGGTTAAATGAGTTGTCATATATTTTTAGAAAATAAACTGAAATGATTAAGTAATTCATTGGTTTACAACTGTACTGGAAAAAATACTTTGTGATAAAATGATACGCTTTTCTAGTCAATCAAGAGAATCCAGGTTTGGCTATGGCCAGTGTATGCTGGAGCTGGCTCATATCTTCCCAACTTTGTGCTCAGTGATGTCATGTTAGTAACTTGAAATTAATCACAGTGGGAGTATTTATACCACCAAAGTCAGAGGTTCCCTTTCCATTTTGAAGATCTGTTAAACATTTCCTAGTACACCAATGACAATAGCTATTATTCCTTGAAAATACAATTCAATTCTTTGTTCGTAAGAATTCTATTTGAAGACCTAAATCACTGGTGTTTTTTGTATAAATCTATCTTTCTGGGAAAAGACTTAAATGTTTCCGTTGGTTAACAGTAATGGAAATGCTAGACTTTGACTATGAAAGCATAAATATGTGAGGCCTTATCCACAGAGAGCTTCTTTCTTTTGAAGGAATTGTACCCTATTTAGAATAAACTGTTCAAAATTTGGATTTTTAACTAAAAAAAAAAGGTATCTTATTTTTAACTGAATCCATATTTATGAAGCAAAATACTTAGACTTCAAAGAGAACCTGACAGATTTTAATTCTCTGTTAAAAATGTCTATGATTTAATGATAAAAGGTTAATTAAAAATATGGTGTAAAGTATGATATAAACAATTTTATTAGACGAATTCATTTATTTGACACATTAAATTAGGCAAAGAAAAATATATGCAACTGCATAAAAAGAATCACATTCTCCTACTACTTGAACATACAGCAGTGGTCAAAAATAATGAATTGTGGAATGGATCCCAAGATTTAATGAAAAAAAAAAACAAAAAAACAAACACCCTGTACAGAAAAACTTCAGGCTTCTAACTTCACTGAATCCAATACTAAGCGTGCTTCCTTATATTCCTCAGCTTCTTCCAAGTCTTTTTCACTCTCCTGAAATGAAATATAATAAAAATTAGATTTCTCCTTCTCAGCTTTAGTCCTTTGTGATTTCCTCAAATATTATAAACGAACAATATAAAAATCTCAAAAATTAACACAAAAATGATTCCAATCCCCATCTAAATATTGTTTAATTTCAAAGATTTCCCATGTTCTTTCTTCCTTTATAGTTAAGAGAAGAAAAATAGGTTTGGTTTTGTTTCACTACATAGCATTCTCACAGATTAAGTGAAAAACATGGTCATCTACAGCTACTGGCATTAAAGAATTAAATAAAAACCTCAAAAAAATTAACACAAAATTTTATTCTCATTTTGTCAACATGTCACTATACAAAAGGATTATGAGTGGACTCAAAATAAAAAAAAATGATGGTTTACTAAAATGTTACATATATAAAAACATTCAGACCAAATTAATCTTCCAACTACTCACAACGACCAAGAAGGCTAGTGGTGTCACACCAGAGTTAAGTATCATCTTCAAATTAGAAAACTGAACTGTCCGCTTATTAATGAGTATTATATGTTGTACTACAAGGAAACAAAGTACTAACATCTTTTATTTTTTGACTGAGTGAATCTTTTCTTGATACTTTATACATAAAGCTCTTGCTAATATTATTATGCTAAGAGATAAGTGAAATAATATCATTTAAGTCATTTTGAATGTTTGATTTTTACTTAAATTAAGTAAAGCTATGGTTAGTTATTCATGTCAGGTCAATAAAAGTTGGGAGCTGTACAAATAGTTATAGAGCAGAGGGAACAGGTATGTGTGTTTATTTAATATGAAAATTTAAAGCAAAAGGAGTAAGAATTTGCTTAACTCAGACTGCAGGTAAGAATTTCTTAAACCTCTACATGACACCTAAACATGTCTTTAGTCTGTTGGTAAATATAAGCTCTTTGAGGGTAGAAATATTGTTGGATACATCCATATACACAAATATATCATCCAAAGACAGTATAATTTTTTCAAGCAATTTATATTACTTTTTTAGCTGCTATATTCATGAGAGAAAAAAAAAACATTTAAATTGTCAGAAAATACAAATGGTGCTTCTGTCTCAAGGAGTATTTTAATATAGTAATTATTTTCTGCTTTCATCTATCTTTTATTTTAAAACCACGGCTTTACTTTTGTCTGTTAAGGAGAATTACCCTGCCTTTAAAAAGTTCCTATAGATAAATATGGAGTTCTGTGTCAAAATTAAAGTAAAATGTAAACACCTCTCTTTTTGTTTTTTCTTGCAGATTTAGTCCTAATATTATCTGGGTAGGAAAACAAATGTCATTCTTTTTCAAAGAATACATATGATCATCTCTCACCATACTTTTGTTATGTAAGAACAATTATAAATCAGGAGAAAGCTATGTAGCTAGTTGATATTAGCTCAAGAAATAGAAACGTAAAATGAGATTAGTAAAGGAAATGTTAGAATTCATCAAATTATCATCAAACAGCAATAACAATTGTCTTGAATACAGTATTATCCAGTTATCTTTATTAAGAAAGAAATAAGAGGACTTTTAATTATTCTTAGAATCCTTTATAAAATGATTCTGCCACCGTATCACAAAGCATTTACACTATCAAGTACGATAACAGTGTTATCCAAGGACTGCCTATATTACAAGGCTTTTTTTCCCTCTCAAACGGATTTAAGTTTGACTCTAAAAGAATTCTAGATCTTTTTAAAAATTCATTTGAAACATTTGGATCTTTCAAAATTTTAAATAGTCTACTTATCACTAAAAATGTGCCAAAAAAGACCTTTATGTATGAAAACTAAATAATTCAAGATATTGCTGGACAATGTTAGTGCCATGAATATCTACCATGGTAACTCAAATATATTTAATTAACTAAGTTTAAACAGAATAAACATGTTAGATATAGTACTTCCACTGGAGGCATAATTTAAAACACAATTTAATCTCTGTCAACTGTTTTAAAATATACTGGTATACAGGACAAGTGAACAAAATAGTCCCTAACTAGTTGACAGTGTTGAATACTAAGATTTGGCCTTCCATGCATTGGACTGAAAGAATTTTTAAACAGAATACAGAGAATTTTTTACTTACTAATAACTGCAGAAGATCACTATATGCAGCTTCCAACCTGCGCTGGCAATCTGGGATCATCATCCGGGACTCTTGAAGGATCTCTGCCTATAATGAAAATCTCTGTGAGACACGCAGAGATGGTAGAACTTATGTGTTTCGTTTATGCCTCTGTAAATATCTAAAATGATTGAGAGGAATCAGGAAAAAATTACAGGTATGTTAAACAGTTCGATACTTTAAATTGTGATTATAAGAAGTCAGAAAGAATGACTATCATACTGTAAAATATTCAGAGTACAAGTTTTTGATCATTTGGTAATCACCTTCTCATACTAAGTGAAAATTAGCTGGAAAGGCTTTTCATAGAGCATTTATTTAAAAAGGCCATTTAAAATAAACTATTTTTCCTGCTGTCACAAAGCACCTTTACCCAAAATGGGATCAGCTGGTTATATAAATATCTCCTGCATCTTCCGAGTAATAAAGAAAAACACTGTTCAGATAATATCACATGGAGATAATTACTGCATGAAAAAAGTTATTGAGTTATTGATCACATCGTGTGCACACTGCAGGAGGTTCTCACTGAAAGACAGAGGTAAAGAAAAATGAAAAGCAAAGACCAGCAGGTTCATATTTTTGATGCTTATCATGCATAAAAAGTTATTACTTATCCTTGTGCTTCATTTTAGGAGAGAGATTATTCTCCCCATGCAGTTTGAGCCAAATTACCAACCTGGCACCCCTCTGAATCTGAACTTCTGCCTATTCCTCTTGAAGACAGACACAACAGAATTAAACACAAGAATATTTATTCTCGTGGATATTTCTGGACTTAAAATATAGCATTCAAAGCTGGACTGTAAAATATTGAATCACAAAAGAAAAAAATCAAATCATTCACTGAGAAACCAATCAACAGGAAGGTAAATAAATTAGTGTCAGATGTTGGCCCTCAAATAGGTCTGTTTCCTAAGGTGGTAGGAAGCTTTATCTCCTTAAACTATTCTCAGAAAGAAACAGATCATTTAAAGATTTATTTCCAAAAAGTAGTGTTTGGACAAATACCTTTGGTTAAATGGGTACAAATCCTGAACTTTTCCTAATAAGCTTTCTTACCTAGCTCATCTAAAATAAAAAGGAAAGACATAACTTAATGGTAATCATATTATATTTTAATACAAACTTAAATAACTCCCAGTACCTTCTTCCTTTTCCCCAATGGTTTTGTTATAGCTCTCACACTATAAACAAAAATCAGAATCATAATACACAAGGATGCTCTCTGTCCACATCTATTTTTTCAGGTGAAAACCTACTGTTGAACTTGTAATTCTTTTGCTAACGAGACACTGCTGAAAACTTCAGACAGAGGATCATGACTTTACTTCACTGCTCATCATACTATACCCTGAAATGTAATCACTGCCTTTAAATTATCTTATGTATCTGGTTAATTTGAATACATGTGAAAAATCAGTGACAGGCACATTTCATTGGATACATGATTTGTATTTCTTCCTTATGGACCTGCTTTGAGAATAGCTTATATTAATTAAACAAGATGAAATGAATATAAACAGTAAGGTCAAAAACACAGTAAGTAGAAATGTTTTTACTTGTAAAAAAATTTTTTGAAAACTTTAGTATAGTGTTGTCAATGAAATAAGCTTCAAGCAATGCAGCCCTCAAAAAATTCTATTATTATTCTATGCATTATTACAGAGCAAGAATCCTCAATTAATCTATCAAAACAGAACTCTGATGTAACTAGAGCCAAAGATCAGACTCTCCCATATACCAGCCCCAATTCATTTAAATAAGCTTAATGTATGTCTATAGGATGCCAGGGACGAGGGATATAAAAATGAAAAGAGAAGGTCTCTGTCCTCCATTCCAGTAGAGGAGCACGAACATGAAAATAAACACTTGACACAGCTTCAAGAAGACCATGCCACTGGGAGCCAAAGGCATACACTACACTGATGACTATGATGTGGAATCCATAAACCACATCTTTATCAAGGCCATAAATCATGTACTTTACCTTGTAACAATGAATTACAACTGTCAGGAATAATTTTAAAAGACCATATATAAGGTGTGATTATATAGTAAAGACACCCCTCAAAATACCTGAACTAAACTAAATGAGTATTATCTTTCAAAATGTTCCCTTAGGAAGGGGTCACTCAAATGAATGGTACCTCTGTTTAAAATATCTGAATAAACTCTCAGTTTTTTCTAATGCTGACTAGGACAAGACTGAGGCTAAGTCAGGACCTTGGCACAGATTGGGAGGAAGGGGAGGTAGGTAAGGAGTCTTAGGGAACACAACAGGATGTGGTTGTACTTATGTCTTACTGTTTTTAAAACAAGTTGTGATTTTGGGGTATCATAATGGAAGTTAGGTAAAATGGAAGTCTGGGGAGGCTTAGCAACTCTCAGATTATAATAATGAATATATTACTAAACTAAAGTTGAATCAATTTCCTTTATAATCAAATGTAGATAAGTTGGAGAGGGAAAGGAAAAGCCGTAATTGGCAGATTTTCATTTTTTCAGAAAGAAGAGTTCCATGAAAGAATCTGGCCAATGTCAAGTTCTTTTGCTATTGCTCAATTGACATAAGATTTCTAGCTTCTTTAATGATCCATTCACCCAGGGCGGGCTATACCTAATCTATAGGCACTCTAATTTTGGTATACTGGCTGTCTCTGGAACCAATGGTAACTACATTAGTTTGCCAAACTGGGCTTCAGGGTAGTTCAGAGATGACTGTAACAATGGTTAAGTCTCCTTTTACATGGAGGTAAACTGGTAATGTGCTAATAAACATGTTAAGAAATCCATCTGACTTTTAAAAGAGACGGAAAGAGAAACGTGTAACTACGTAAGGTGATGCATATGTTAAGGACCTTGGTTATGGTGGATATTTTACAATGTATAAATTTATCAAATCATCAAACTGCACACCTTAAATATATACAATTTTAAACTGTCCACTATACCTCAATATAGACAGGGGAGAAAGACAGAAAGATGGCCTCCAATGATCCTGCTCTTGTGCAGTCGCCTCCCACACTACATTTGGGCTGGGCCTGTGACCAAAGGAATATGGCAGAAATGGCCTTCTGGAACCTAAGACCAGCTTCCACATGGGCTTCTTGAAAAGCTTATTTTTAGGAAATCCTTCTCTCAGGACCCAGTTGTCATGCTGTAAGAAGTGGAGGAAGAAAGGGAGGGAGGGAGGAAGGAGGAAGGAAGGATTTTGACTTGTGTTTTGTGGTTACTGATGAATGACTAAGGATATGCAATGAATTCCATGAATAAAAAATAATCTGGGCCTGGGGTGCCTGGGTGGCTCAGTTAAGTGTCCAACTCTTGACTTTGGCTCAAGTCATGATCTCATGATTCGTGAGTTCATTCTCAAGTCAGGCTTTGTGCTGACAGTGTGGAGCCTGCTTGGCATTTTCTCTCTCCCTCTCTCTCTGCCCTTACCCTGCTTGCACTCTCTCTCTCAAAATAAATAAATAAACATAAAAAATAATAATAATCTGGGCCTTAATCCCTAGGGTGTCAGTGGTTACTTTAAAAATAAATGGTCTAAATCCACCAGCTCAAAGACAGAGATTCAGAGACTGGGCCAACTCAACTATACACTGCCCACAAGAAACTCACTTCAAACAAAATCAAACAGAGTTTCAAAATAAAAGGATGGAAAAGAATGTTATCAGGCAAACATTAAAAAGACAGAAAAAGCAGGAGTGGCGATATTAATACTGCTTCAGAGCAAAAAAATAAATATTAGAGACAAAGAGGGATGTTACATAATAATAAAATGATCAACAAGAAAAAAAATACCTAAATGTGTATGTACTAACAACAGAGCTTCAAAATACATAACACAAAAACTGATAAAGCTAAAAGGAGAGAGACAAATCCACACATATACCCAGGGATTTTAACACCTCACTCTTAGCAATTGGTAGAAGTACTAAAACAAAAAAATCAGCAAAGATATAAAAAAAAAAACAACAACACCATCAACGAACAAGATCTAACTGACATTTATAGAACACTCTATCTAAGAAAGAAAAATACAAATACTTTTCAAGCACCCATGAAACATTCATCATAGTATACCATAACTGGGGTCAAACAACAACAAAACAAACAAAAATCTCAACAAATTTAAATTAAAAGAACTGAAATAACACATAGTGCATGTATGACTATAATGAAATAAAATTAAAAACCAATAATAAAAATAAGCAGGGAAATCTTTAAACCACTTAGAAATTAAACAACATACTTGTAAATAACCAAAGAGTCAATAAGGAAGTCTCAAAAGAAACACAGAAATACACAGATAAATGAAAATGAAAATATAACCTATCAAATGTTGTAGGATTAAGTTATAGCAATGCCAAGAGGGAAATTTATAGCAGTAAATGCTTATGTTAGGAAAAAGGAAAGATCTCAATTTAAAAATCTAAGTTCTTACTTCAGGAACCTACAAAAAGAAGCACAAAATAAACCCTAAACAAGAAGAGGGAAATAATAAAAATAAGATCAGAAATCAAAGAAATTAGAAATAAAAAAAAACCAACAGAGACAATCTAGGAAACAAACAGCTGAGTTTTTAAAAAACTGGTAAATCTCCAGTAAAAGTGACAAACATAAAGTGAGAAGGCACAAATCACTAATATCAGCAACAAAACAGATCATATCTCTACATATCTTGCAACCATTAAAGGAAAAAATTTCACAAACAATTTTATAATCCTGTTCATAATGATCATGAATTCAACAACTTAAGAGAAATGAACCAATCCCTTGAAAACTACAGACCACCAAAACTGAAATGATAGCCTGAATATTTCTACAATCATGAAAGGAATTGAATTTTAATTTTTTTTTTACATTTATTTATTTTTGATAGAGACAGAGCACAAGTGGGGGAGGGGCAGAAAGAGAAGGAGACACACAATCCAAAGCAGGCTCCAGGCTCCGAGCTGTCAGCACAGAGCCCGACGCGGGGCCCCAACTCACAAACTGCGAGATCATGACCTGAGCCGAACTCAGACGCTTAACTGACTGAGCCACCCAGGCATCCCAGGAATTGAATTTTAATAAAAAAGAAATAGAACTCTTCAAACCTAGATAGTTCCACTGGGCGATTTTATCAAATATTTAAAGAAGAATTAACACTAACTTTACACAAATACTTTAAGAAAAGAGAAGAGGGAATATTTTCCAGCCAATTTTATGAGATGAGAATTAACTTGATACCAGAAACAGACAAAAGCAGTATAAAAAAAGCAAACTGCAGACCATAAACTTCGATACAAAAATCCTCAACAAAGCATTAGCAAACAGAATCCACCAATATATGAAAACAATTATACACCACAATCAAGTGAATAAGCAGGTATACAAGGCTGGTTTAACATTTAAAAATCAATCCATGTAATCCACAATATCAATAGGCCAAAGAAGACAACTCATATGGTTTTATCACATGATACAGAAAAAGCCTTTGACAAAACCCAACACCCATTCATGATAAAAATGCTCAGCAAAGTAGGAATACAGAACTTCCTCAACTTGAAAAACACTATAAAAAACGTACAGCTAACATTACACTTATGGCAAAAGACTGAATGCTATCTCCCTAAGATTAGAAACAAATGGAGATGTCCATTCTGACCACTTTCATTCAACACAATACTGTAAGTCTTAGCCAGAGCAATCAGGTAAGAAAAAGAAGTAAGACATACAGATTGAAAAGAAATAAAACTGTCTCTACTTACAAATGACATGATTGTGTCTGTAGAAAACCAGAAGGAATACACAAAAAAATCTTAGAAACTAGATAGCTCAGTAATGTCACAGGTTACAAGATCAATACACAAAAAACTGAATGTACTTCCATATTGGATAACAAAATACTATATGTGGAAACCAAAACTAAAAACAATACTATTTATATTTTCAAAGAAAATGAAATACTCAGGTAGAAATCTAACAAAACTTCCAGGATCTATATGTTGAAAATTATGAAATGCTGATGAAAGAAGTAGGACCTAAATAAACTGTAAGACTTCTCATGTTCACTGACTGGAAGACCTGACATAGTAAGGATGTCAATTCTCTCCAAACTGATATACAGGTTTAATGCAATTCCTATCAAAACTTAGCAAGGTGTTCTATAGACCTAGACAAATTTACAATTTTTATGGAAAGGCACAGGAAGTAGAAAAGCTAAAACAAACCAAAAAAAAAAAAAAAAAAAGAAAAAAGAAAAAAAGGAGGAGGAGGAGGAGGAGGAGGAGGAGGAAGGAGAAAGAGGATTCACTCTTCCACAATGAAAGCTTACTCTATAGCTACAGTAACCAAGACAGGGTGGTATTTGTAAACAAATAGGTTAATGGATAAACCACAGGTTAATGGATCAAAAGAGAATCCCAAAACACACCCACACAAATATGTCCAATGGCTTTTTGACAAAAGTACAAAAGCAATTCAATGAGGGAAGGATAACGTTTTCAACAAATACTGCTGGAGCAACTGGGCACCTATAGGCAAAAAGATGAACCTCAAACTAAACCTCACACCTTATATAAAAATTAACTCAAAACTGATCAAACCTTTTTTTATTTTTTTAAACATTTTTTAAATGTTTCTTTATTTTTGAGACAGAGAGAGACAGCATGAACGGGGGAGGGTCAGAAAGAGAGGGAGACACAGAATCCGAAACAGGCTCCAGGCTCTGAGCCGTCAGCACAGAGCCTGACGCAGGGCTCGAACCCACAAACCGTGAGATCATGACCTGAGCTGAAGTCGGACGCTTAACCGACTGAGCCACCCAGGCGCCCCAAAACTGATCACACCTTAAAGGATAGACATAAAACCACAAAACTTTTAGACAAAAAAAAGAAAATCTTTGCGACTTAGGACTAAACAAAGAGGCCTTAGACTTGAGACCAAAAATATAATTCACAAAAGAAAGCATTAGCCATAAATTAGATGTTCTCAAAATTAAAAACTGTTGCTCAGTGAAAGACCTTGTTAAAAGGCTAAAAAGACAAATTACAGACTAAGAAAATATTTCCAAGCCACATATCCAACAAAGGGCATTTACCTAGAATATACAAAGAACTCTCAAAAGTAGAAAAAGCGTCTAATTAAAAAGTGAGAAGAACAGACATTTCACTAAAGAGAATATATAGACACAAATAAGCAAAAGATATTCAACATTATAGTTGTTAGTAAATCAAAACTAAAAGCACAATTAGATATCATTACACATCTATCATGTAGGTGACAGCTATATGCTAAAATAAAAAAGCGATAATACCAAATGCTGGTGAGGATGTGGAAAAATCAAATCATTCACACATCCCTGGTGGGAATGTAATACAGTACAGCCACTTTGGAAGAGTTTGGCAGTTTTCTTTAAAAAAAAAAATGTACTAATACAACAGAGCAATTTCTTGGGTATTTATCCCAGAAAAATGAAAATTTATGTCATGCAAAAACTGTCTACAAATGTTCATAGCAGCCTTTTTCATAACAGCCCAGAGCTGGCAACAGTCCAAATGTCCTTCAGTGGTTACACCTATGATACCATGGAATGCCTGGAATACTGCTCAGCAATAATAAGAAACAAAGTTGATAGACTCTATGACTTTAGTGGACCTCAAGGAATTATTTTCCTCAAGGAAAAAGCCAATTTCAAAATATTACATACTGTATGATCCTTCAAACAGTATTAATTACTTAGGATTTAGGGGTGGAGGTCAGGGACTACAAAGAAGTAGCACAGACAGTCTTGTGATGGAATAGTTTTCCATCTTGATTGTGGTTGTAGTTATACATTCCACATGTGACAGAACTGTATCATACTATATACAAACACACACACACACACACACACACACAAATGAGTACATGTGTAACAGGTGAAATATAAATAAGGTCTGTGGTGCGTTTCATGGTCTGGATATTATAATTATACAAGATATCATTACTAACAATGCAGCAGCAATAGTGAAGGGCATATGTGACTTCCCTGAACATTTATTGCAACTTCCTGTGAATCTATAACAAAACACAAAACAAGTGTACAGAGTATCATTTATAAACTTGAGTATAGGTAACAAGAGGCAATAAAATTTTCTTGCATCAGTGGAAGCTATTTTGAATATTTTTGTTATTGATAAAAGAAATATGGTGTTTCTTGCAGAATCAATCTTGTGAAAGACACTTCATCAAATTCCTCTTTTCGACTGAAGCTTCCTATTATTTTCCACATATTTGAAGAAAAAAATTTTCCATTTTAGGAAAAAGAAACATCCAATTATGAATGTTTAACTCATGTTTCAAGTAAATCACAAAACAATGTGTGTGCATCTTTCTCAAAAAGACACATTTACAACTCTGCAATTATATGTAATAACTATAAATCCTTGTTGGAAAAATTGTGCCAGTTTTTTTTTTTTTTTTTAATTTTTTTTTCAACGTTTATTTTTTTGGGGACAGAGAGAGACAGAGCATGAACGGGGGAGGGGCAGAGAGAGAGGGAGACACAGAGTAGGAAACAGGCTCCAGGCTCTGAGCCATCAGCCCAGAGCCTGACACGGGGCTCGAACTCACGGACCGCGAGATCGTGACCTGGCTGAAGTCGGACGCTTAACCGACTGCACCACCCAGGCGCCCCCAGTTTGGTTTTTTTTAACATTACTTCTGGAAAATAAGAGGAGTCATGCCTCAGGTGAAATAACAGGGATACATGTTTGATTACCACTACTAATCATTTCTGCTCCAAGATAGGTTTAAAAAAACAAAAGACCAGAATACCTTCACTATTTGAGGGCAAAATCCTCTGCATCCATCCCTAATTTAGATGAGGTGAGTAGAGAAGAAGAGGGATATGGTGAGCAGAGGACCAAAATCAATTTGGGCAATATCTGAAGGTTGTGCTACACTGTTCAGCCAGAAAAGATGAATTCTTTGACTGACTGGTATTTTGGCCTCTTAGCATCCGTCTTCTGCCTAGTTACTTATTTTACAAAAACCAAAATTAGGCCTAGTCCAGGAAAGTCCAATTTGGACAACCAATTACAGGTAAGAAGTTTGGTAGGGACTGACATTATAAATGTGTGTTATTAAGATAGTTCCGGTTCAGAAGATCCAGGATAGCCAGAGCAAAATGGATCCAAATGACAAAATAGCCAAAGTAGTGAGAAGTGGTTAAGGAGAGTATTTAGCTCAGAACTACAGTGAGACGAGTAGAGAACCCACAAAACACAGCACTTGGCTTCCTTGATATTTTCTACGAGGGGCACAGCAGATGTAAAGAAACTATCACCGACATTAAAGTCGTAGGCAAACAGGAATAAAGCAGTGCTTCGGGCAATGCAACTGCCACTGCATATAAAAAAACCATGAATCTCTGACCACCGTATAGCTAAACTAGGGAAAGGAAATTGAGAAAAGCATGTAGCTTGAGTTAAAGACAAGGTTTCATCAAACAAATAAAATTGCAGTTGACAACTGTATACACTGCAGGTTGATAATCGCAATAAACAGAAAGACTTACTGTTCTGTAATTAGATATGGGATGGTATTTTTGAATGTAAGTGTGAAGTGGACTAGGAACCTAAGAAATCATGTTATAAACCATGACTGCTGTGACAAAGTAGAGAATTTTGACATGGCTGAATGTAGATAGGATTTTTAAACAAAAAATTTCCCCTTTTTATAACTGCATATGTAGTCAATGATAATGTAGTAAGAGGCTAAAACTTTTAAATAACAATTAGAACACAGGATTCAATGAAGAGTTAATCCTTACCTATAAAGCAGTAACTTTAATGAAAGATGATCAATATATACATAGTAAAACAAATTCTGTGATAATCTGTGACATTTGTAGAATTTTATTTAGAAAGACAACATATTTATTCTTCACTTCAGTAACTTACAACTCCTATCCTAGTTATACAGCTATGTTTTAATATGTTACTGGTGATTAAAAGAATAGGGCAAAGATGGGGCGCCTGGGTGGCGCAGTCGGTTAAGCGTCCGACTTCAGCCAGGTCACGATCTCGCGGTCCGTGAGTTCGAGCCCCGCGTCAGGCTCTGGGCTGATGGCTCAGAGCCTGGAGCCTGTTTCCGATTCTGTGTCTCCCTCTCTCTCTGCCCCTCCCCCGTTCATGCTCTGTCTCTCTCTGTCCCAAAAATAAATAAACGTTGGAAAAAAAAATTTTTTTTTAAAAAAAAAGAATAGGGCGAAGAAAAAACTAAGTGAGGTCAATACCTACACAACTGGAAAAATAAGCCTTATTTCAAGAGAAGTAGGACGTGAATGAAATGAAGTTATATACTATATCATACTATTTCTTATTAGATGTTGGAAAACAATACAGGGCATTAAAGTGAGAGAGGTACAAGAGTGATACAAATATTTACAGAAGTACAGACTTCAAAAGCATTTAACCATCATAATTTTAAGAATCAAAAAGTTATATTCCACATATAAATTCTTATGAAGAGCAGTTATATCCTAAAGGTCAGTATATTGGGGGACATATTACATCTATAATCTGTTTACAAATCCTCCCTTAATTTATGAGTATCTTATACAAAAATGTCCTCTGCTTTACCACACACAGAGGAAGGCAGGCTCTCCCAGAAGCTCAAAAATTAAGAAGGTTTTCTTCCTGGATGTTTTAAATGACACTGTGTTCCTTGTGCACCACAGATAGCAACTGCCTGCAGAAAAATCCATTTTAAGTGATTTAACACTGTTGAATTAAGTCTGGGTTGAGTGTTCACTATTATAATTTGTAACATAATTTATATGATAAAAGCCACTGTGATTGCACTGTGTTCTAATTTTAAAAAGAAGTCTTAAGATACGATCTGCATAAGCTTGTTTATATTCTTTTTTTTTTAAATTTATTTATTTTGAGAGAGAGAGAGCAGGGTAGGGGCAGAGAGAGAGAGGTGGGGGGGGGGGGGCGGCGAGGAGAGAAAGAATGCCAAGCGGGCTCTGTCCTGTTAGCAAAGAGGCCAATACAGGACTGGAACTTACAAACTGCAAGATCATGACCTGAGCCAAAATCAAGAGCCCGATGCTCAACCAACTGAGCCATCCAGGCGCCCCTGTACTCTCCTTTTTCTTAGTGTCATCTGGATTTTATTCTATGTGCACTGCACAATGGATTTTAAGTAAAGGAGAAAAAGATCTGATGTACCATTTTGAAGTTTATTTATTTTGAGAGAAAGAATGCAAGCTGGGGGGGGGGGGAGGGGCAGAAAAAGAATCCCAAGTAGGCTCTACACTCAGTGCAGAGCCCAACATGGTTCTTGATTTCACAGCCTGAGCTGATACCAAGAGTCGAATGCTTAACTGACTGAGCCACTCAGGCGCCCCTGATGTACTATTTTAAACAGATCAATTTGGCTGCTGTGGTGGGAGGGAATGGAGGTGTCAAAGAGACAAAGATGTATGCCAACTAGGAGGAGGCTTTTGCAATAGCGTGCGCAAAAGATGATACTGAACACGATTAGGGGTGGTGGCAGAAGGCAAAGAAATGGAATAAGAAACAGGACTTGCTTATACTAGCTGTGATTATTAGAGAGAGAGAGAAGCACCAGGAAGAGACCCACTAAATTTTTGGCTTTAGGTATTGGGATGACTGGAGGTATCATTTACTGAAAGGGGATAACAAGAGAAGGAACGGCTTTTTGTTTGGGGAAGGTGGGTTAGTTTAAGCGAAGACCAAGATTTTATTGATTTATTTTATTTTATTTTATTTTATTTTATTTTAGAGAGCAAGTGAGCAGGGGAGAAGGGTGGGGGGGGGAGGGAGAGAGGGAGAGAGGGAGAGAGGGAGAGAGGGAGAGAGGGAGAGAGGGAGAGAGGGAGAGAGAGAGAGACTGAGACTATAGCAGGCTCCACACTCAGTGCAGAGCCCAACATGAGGCTTGCTTCCATGACCCTGGGATTATGGCCTGAGACAAAATCAAGAGCTGCATGCTCAACCAACTCAGCCACCCAGGTGCCCCAGACTTTTATTTTGGACACCCAAGAGAATATCAAGTAGGTGATTAGTTGAATATATGTATCTCTGGAATGGTCAAGGCTAGAGATATAAATTGGGAGATACTGGCACTAGTCCCTCCCAAGTAAGCAGGAACTCTGGTTTTTTGTTTGTTTTGCTGCTCTTTTAAAGGCCATACCTAAAAGAATGCCTGGAACAGTATTTGGCAAGTAGCAGGGGATTCAATAAATATCTGTTGAGTAAATAAATGAGCAGACATAAAAATGATACTTAAAAGTTATAGAATGGTATGAGCTTACCCAGAGATTGTAGACAGAACTCTTAAAGGTTAAAATACACACACACGCACACACACAGGGGAGTGCAGGGTGGGGGAAGACAGCACAGGGGGAGGAGGAGGGTTTCAGCAAAGGAGACTGAAGAATAAGGATAGTGAAACAGGAGGAAAACAGGAGGCTATCCTATTAAAGATGCTAATATAAAAGAACGCTTCAAGGAGAGTGCTTGCTTACCTGTGTCAAATGCTGTTGAGGTGATGTAAGATGAGGACAAAGACATGAAAACAGTATCACTGATGGTTCTAACAAGGGTTAGGGAATATAATCCATTCTAATAGGAAGGAAGGTAGTACAGGTACAGATGCAGATAGGTTGAAAGATTTTGTCATGGGAAAAAGAGAAAGTCCCCAATAACTTCTATTTTCTCAAGGATTTACGAAACAAGTGTCAGCTATGCTATGATGCTATGATGGATTTGCAGTGATGTGGATGGAGCTTGAGTGTTTCATCGTAAGTGAAATAAGTCAGTCAGAGAAAGATAAATACCACATGATTTCACTTATATGTGGAATTTAACAAACAAAACAGATGGACAGATGGGAAGGGGGAAAAAAGAGAGTGGGAAACAAACCACAAGAGACTCTTAAGAATAGAGATCAAACTGAGGTGTGATGGAGGGAGGTGGGTGGGGGGAAGGGCTAAATGGGTGATGGGCATTAAGGAGGTCACTTGTTGGGATGAGCACTGGGTGTTTTATGTAAGTGATGAATCACTAAATTCTACTCCTGAAATCATCATTACAGAGTATGTTAACTAACTTGAATTTAAATAAAAATTTGGAAAAAAAATGCTATGATGAGAATAAATAAGCTGTTATGGGACAAGAGAGGAGGAGCACCTATCTCCATCTTTAGGTAGAGTGTAGGGGATGTTTAAAGGATAAACACGAATTTATAAGGAAAAGGCAGGTAGGAGAAGTGGGAAGAACATCTCACACATATGCAGTATGTCTGCGGCAAAGGAAAAGAGCATGATCAGGAAATGAAAAGGTCCAGGGAGGGAATGGCAAGAGATAAGGGTGGATAGGCAGGCACTCAAATCAAGAAGAACCTTGTATGCAGTACTAAGGAAACTGAAATTTGTCATGAGGAAAATCAGGAGAAGCCACTAAAAAGGGTAACATATATATTTATTTTGGTGGTCTTCAAATCAAAATATTTACAAAAATATCTGTAAATTTAAATATACAAGTATATTTAATATAATATTAGGTCATATATATGTGTGTGTGTGTGTGTATTAAGGTTTATTTATTTATTTTTGAGAGAGAGAGAGAGAGAGAGAGAGAGAGAGAGAGAGAGAGAATATGAATCCCAAGCAGGCTCCGCACTGGAAGTGCACAGCCCAACGAAGGACTCGAAGCCACAAACTATGAGATCATGACCTGAGCCTGAGCTGAAACTAAGAGTCTGATGCTTAATTGACTGAGCCACCCAGGTATCCCAAGGATTCAATTTTACCTGCTTTTTAATGGCATAATTTTCACCATCTTCAGCTTTCATTTTTTCAATCTTTTCTTCTTGTTGTTTTGCTTCCTTTTCATACATCATTTTTTCTTTGACCAGTCTATAAAAATAAATCAGAAATGTTTCCAAGAATTAACTTTCTCTCTAGAAAACAGATCACAGGAAACAAAGAAACTATGTAAATATAAAACATGCTTAAAATAGCAAAGTATGTGTACTAGATGGGGAGGATGAGAGGAAGGAAAGAAAAATACTTTAGCCATAGATGTAATACGTCTGATCCTCAGGCCCATGATATTCTATACCTCTCTAAAGCAGGTGCAAACTTCAAAACATAAAACTCTTAAATTTTTAATTAAAAACATATTTCACTATAATAATTGTATTTACAATGTAAAAACATACTCAAAATTATTATTACTAGCATTTCTGTCTAGCTTTATTATTAATATATGTTTTCCAAACTTTTATACACGTACTTGAAACAACATAATGGAAAAAGCTCAGCTTACTGGGAAAAAATCAGTATATAGCATTCCAAATCCAAAACAAAGTAAGACAACAATAAACTTATTTAACAATCGTTTACTGTGCATTTGATCTTATCCCTGACATTCCTTGTGTGAGGGACTGGGGTAGACAGTTTAGACATGGTTCTCTTATAGACAAATAGTGGAAACACATATTTACTTACTAAAGCAAGAAAAGGTATTGATCTTTATCAATAAATCAGGAGATTTTCAACAATAAATTGGAATAGAGAAATACAAAGTTCCACTGATTACCTCTCAG
This sequence comes from Felis catus, assembly GCF_018350175.1. Classification (NCBI taxonomy): domain Eukaryota; kingdom Metazoa; phylum Chordata; class Mammalia; order Carnivora; family Felidae; genus Felis; species Felis catus. The sequence goes on from NC_058368.1 coordinate 141,609,643, forward strand.
ATAACCAAAATGCAATTAACCATAATAGCTCAATCTCTTGTAATCCTGATTAATAAAAGTTTTAATATAAAACAAAAATGTAGTTCAAGAAAACAGTAATATTCTGATATACACAATACCTAAAGTAGAATAAAAAGCTTTCACAGACCATGCATATTAAAAGCAGCTTTCTCCATCTGGTTTGCTTACTTATTTCTACATATATGTTGATGGGATGGAATTTAAAAATCATTATTAGAACATGGCTCTTGTTTAATCATTTGCAATGAAAATTTGTAAATGTATTTCAAAATATTTAATTTTCATATTCTAATAGGTGTTAATATAAGTTCAGAAATCTAAAAAAAATATTTTGTCCTTTTATTTAAATTTTTTTTTTCAATGTTTATTTTTTATTTTTGGGACAGAGAGAGACAGAGCATGAACGGGGGAGGGGTAGAGAGAGAGGGAGACACAGAATCGGAAACAGGCTCCAGGCTCTGAGCCATCAGCCCAGAGCCCGATGCGGGGCTCGAACTCACGGACCGCGAGATCGTGACCTGGCTGAAGTTGGACGCTTAACCGACTGCGCCACCCAGGCGCCCCTATATTTTGTCCTTTTAAATCAGATTTTAAATTTGGATTTACATCACCACATAAACTACAAATTAAATATTAAAACACTAAAAATGGTCCAGTTTGGAATTTTGAGGTGTAAGCAAGGTTCATCTTGTCTTTCATGATCTCGTGTTCATGATAGAAAAAGAAAATATAATAAAATGATAACAATATTTACAGTAGAGTATTATATGACCTTCATACCCTTGTTCTGAAGTACTTCAAAGTGAAAAAACTACGGTACAAAATAGATACAAAATACAAAATTTTATGTTACAATGAATATTAACAAACAACAGAGGATACTCAAGAAACAAATAATAAAGGACACTTGGGAAAGTACTATTTGTGGTTACCTGAGGAGTAAAGCACTAATGATTTGGGGTAGGTGAAGTCAGATGAGAGTTAATTTTTTTTTTTTTGAGCATTTACCTTTGAGTTTATTCTTCACTTGACTTTCAAAACATTCCTATACCTGAATATTAATACAAACGCAATAGTAAGTAGTGAGCTACCATTATTATAATCCTTCACTCATTCACTACTGCATATAAAATGCCAACAGTCAGTGGTATTCACTGGCCTCATTTAGAGATCTGACACTGAATATCACCCTTAGGCTAATGTTCATCATCCTCCTATGCTTCTCCATCGTAATGGTGCCATCTTTCCTGATTTGGATCAAAGTTCACCACTTCTTTTCAATTTTGAATAATTTTAAAGTTTGCTAGCTATTCCTTTACCAATATTTTCTAAGTTTTCTGGAATAAAGCAAAATTCAATTAGAAAGACACCTAAATACATTTAATAGTTTTAATTCTCTAAACATGGCTCTTTTGCAAGTTTTGCAAAAACTTGTACTAGTTAAAATAACAAGTACAAATATAAAGTCATAATTTGTTATACTTAAAAGGCATAATTAGCTGAAAATATTTTCCATTATTGTTACAAACCCATACTCACAGAGGAACAGCAATTTCAAAATCTGGTCACTTTCAGTAGTTAGACAAATAAATAAATGACAGGAAACTACAAAAAGAAGTAACAGCAATAGAAAAGGATGGACATAAGGAGAAACTTTAAGAAATGAAAATCATTAGGATAGTGATAATCAACTAATAACAAACTATTTAATTATCTAAATATGACAATAACATGATCTTAAATACGTAGTCCAGTGTTTTCCAAACTACTCCATGGTATGTGAATGGTCAAATAAGCTTAAAAAACAGTTTGCCAAATTTTACAGATTTAGGATATGTATTTGTATGTTAAAAGGTCCTAAGAAGTCTTGCAGTAAGGAAATCAGCTTAACTTTGTTCAACTGCAAGCTTACTTGGGGCAAAAGAAAAAAAAAGAAAAAAAAAAAAGACTTTTTCCCCCACTCAGCATTCTCCAGAACAGCTGTTCCTCAACACAAGTTTTGAGAAGTACATTGTAGATATCTGTAAACTACACAAATTTGCATACGACACATTTAAACATACTGTTCATAAAATTCTAAGTAGAATAAAAGTTTTGGGTAAATCAAGAATTAAGAGAACTTGAAATTAAAAAAGTTTTAGCTTAAGTTGTCTTGATTTTAGTTTTTCTTACTGTAAATAAGATTTTCATAGTTATAACCAAACTTGTACTAAGGGCCATCTAATAAGTAACAGTCCAATACCTACTAAGGATACAGATAATCGGCCAATACAATTAACAGTGGTAATAAACTATAATAAATTGGTATTTAGAAAAACGTTATGGATATTTTCATACAAAAAATCTAGAGAAAATAGCATAACAAATCCCATGTATTCTTCACTGAGCTTTCACAATTAATATTCTGACAGTCTTGTTTCATGTATCTCCTGCCACTTATTTACATATTTACTTATTATTATTTTCAGATATTTTATCTGGTTTGATTTTTGAGGTTAAAGCCTGTGACTTCTACCCCAACTCCTCACCTTACACCAATCATATACAAAAATTAATTCAAAATGGATCAAAGATCTAAAAGGCTAAAATTATGTAACTTTTAGAAAAAAACATCAGGGATAAATCTTTTTTTTTTTTAGGGGTAAACCTTGATAACCTTGTGACTTTCTAGATATAACACCAAAACCACAAGAAACAGAAAAAAAAATGGCTTTTGTCAAAATCAAAAACTTTTGTGCTCTGAAGAACACTATTAGTTAAGTGAGAAAGACAACAGAATGGGAGAAAGTATGTGGAAATAATATATTGGGTAAATTTGTATCCAGAATATATAAGAACTCTTACAATTCAATAATAAAAAGACAAATAACCCAATTAAAAAAATCAGTAAAGGGAATCTGCATAGTATACAAACACCCAATAAACACATGAAAAGATGATCAACATCATTAGTCTTCAGGGAAATGTACATCAAAATCACAGTAAGATATCACTTCATATTCATTAAGATGATTATAATTAAAAAGGAAGGAAAAAAAGTCAGATAATAACAAGTGTTGCTGACAAGGCATGTGGAAAAATTGAAACCGTCAAATCCTAATGGTAGGAATGCAAATTGGTGCAGCTGCTTTGGAAGTTTGGCCATTCCTCAAAAAGTTAAACACAGAGTTACCATATGTATCAGTAATTCCATTCCTAAGTGTCTACCCAAGAGAAAAGAAAACATATGTCCACATAAAAACTTGTACATGAATGTTCACTGTAACATTATGCATAATAGGCAAAATGTGAAAACAACTCAAGAGTCTATCAAATGATGAATGGACAAATAAAATATGATATACCCATACACTGGAATAATATTTAACAATAAAAAGAAATGGAGTACTGATTTATGCTGTAACACGGATGAATCTTGAAAACATGCTAAGTCAAAGTAGCCAGACAGAAAAGCCCACATATTTATACGATTCTATTTATAAGATATATCTGGAATAGGCAAGTCTGTGGAGACAGATTAGTAGTTGACTAGGACTAGAAAGGATGAGGGAAGAACTGGGAGTCTAATTTAATTGCTAAAGGGTCAGGGGTTTATTTTTTCAAGTGATGAAATGTTCTAAAAATAACTGTGGGGACAGTTGGACAACTCTATGAATATACTAAAACCAAATAAACAGTATACCTTACATGGATGATTTGTATGTGTAAATTATATCTCAATAAAGCTGTTTACAAAAAGAAAAGAAAAAAGAACTTGCTAGGATCACAAAATCCTCTACAAGTATGTATTCACTGGATACATTCAAGCTTAGAATTGTGACAGTTGAACATGTGAACATCCAGTATAGAAATGTGCATTGACTTATAGTTTAAAACTGCTTTAACAGTTTTCAGTATTGAGATAAAAACATCCTCTGAGATCAAAGATTTCAAAATAAAATCATTAATGGGTATCACTACAGAAACTTCTGTAGGAGCTCCTTTTAAACAGTTAAAGAAACTTGCTGGGACAGAGATGGCAAGTTAGTTGCCAGTCTGCTCAAATGACTCCTAAAGATGTTTTTGATTCACAATGTTAAAAAGAATTAAAAACACAAAAACAGATTTGTTGCCATATTAAACAACTAGGAGACATAATTTATGTCTGGATTTCTCTTGAATGTTTTTCATCAGGGAACATTGGGGCTGCTTTCCCTATACTGGATGGGAGCTAAGTAGTGGCTACTGTTTTTTTTTTACATGAGACATATGCTTTTCACTTTGCCCCAGTTCACACAACTTCCTGTTTCCCATTCAGGTCTAACACCTGGTCCCTATAAGCAAATTAGTTTGTCATCTCTGCTGGAGTAACTTACATATCATCAATGCATCAATGTGATATCAATAGCAATAGTGCTATTACTATTTTTATTATTTTTATAGCATCATGATTATTATTCAGAATATCAAGGATACTGATAGTATCCTAACCTAGGTGACTAAACTCTCCTAAATTAAAGTAGCTGACATGGAATGGACTAACAGAAAGAGGCACATTCAATTAACATCCTGTAATTCAAAGTCTCAGAACAAGGGTTGGCAAACTATGGCCAATGAGCCAAATTTGGCCTGCCACTTGTTTTAGTATTGTCTGAGGGCTATGAATGATTTTTTAAAGGTTTAAAAAACATTTGTAATATTAAATTTCATATTTTAAATGGTTAAAAAATTATTTTGCAACATGTAAAAATGTAAAAATCCTATGGAATTCAAATTTCAGTGTCCATCCACACTCATTCATCTATGTATCTCCTGACTGACTACTTTCATGCAATAACAGCGGAGATGAGTAGTTGTGATAGAACTGTATGGCCCACATAGCCTAACATATATACTATCTGTTCCTTTACAAAAAAGGGTTGCTGACTTAGAAGACCGCTACTTAATTCCATCCAACCTTTAACTATCTTAGCGTTTACCACACAACACTGAAGCCAGTTTGTTAGCTAGGTCTTATGTTCCTGGAAGATGGGATTAAGAGAAATTCTTGACCTGTATACATAGTAAGCACTCAATGTTTGTTAAATGAATAAAGAGCTGAATATACAAATCTCACTATTGCCTTTTAACATTTTCAACTTAAAGAGATACACAAAACAACCCTAAAGCTAACAAAAGTGATTCACAAAACTTCAGAAATAAGAAAAATATGATTTTTGAGAAAGTATGCAATAAAAGAAAAGAGATGGATTCCATGCCTAGGCCCACAGATGATTTTGGCTGGTAATCCAAGTCATCCTATTCCATTGTGCTTGTTACAGAAAATAGCGCAACAACACCAGCAAAATGGAAGAAACTCTTAATTCCATACTACATTTGACAAGTAAAGGTGCTGAATATTTGCATGGCTATTGGCATATCAAAACAAAAAAAAAAAGTAAAGTTTTTGTTTAAAAAGCCCTATTTTGTACCGCCTTATACCTGTCAGAATGGCTAACATTAACAACTCAGGCAACAACAGATGTTGGCGAAGATGCAGAGAAAAAGGATCTCTTTTGCATTGTTGGTGGGAATGCAAGCTGGTGCAGCCACTCTGGAAAACAGTATGGAGGTTCCTCAAAAAACTAAAAATAGAACTACCCTACCACCCAGCAATGGCACTACTAGGCATTTATCCACGGGATACAGGTGTGCTGTTTTGAAGGGACACATGCACCCCCATGTTTATAGCAGTACTATCCACAATAGCCAAAGTATGGAAAGAGCCCAAATGTCCACTGATGGATGAATGCATAAAGAAAATGTGGTATATATATACATACATACGTACATACAATGGAGTATTACTCGGCAGTCAAAAAGAATGAAATCTTGCCATTTGCAACTACGTAGATGGAACTGGAGGGTATTATGCTAAGTGAAATTAGTCAGAGAAAAACAAAAATCATATGACTTCACTCATGTGAGGACTTTAAGAGACAAAACAGATGAACATAAGGGAAGGAAAACAAAAATAATATAAAAACAGGGAGGGGGACAAAACAGAAGAGACTCATAACTATGGAGAACAAACTGAGGGTTACAGGAGGGGTTGTGGAAGGGGGATGGACTAAATGGGTAAGGGGCACTAAGGAATCTAGTCCTGAAATCATTGTTGCAGTATATGCTAACTAACTTGGATGTAAATTTTTAAAAATAAAAAATAAAATTAAAAAAAAAAAAAAGCCCTATTTCATGAAAAGGCCCAGGAAGCAAGTTATTGAACAGCAAATGTATTGCCCTGGAAAAAGAAAAAAAAAATCAGAAACCTAGTAATGCTCACATATAAAATTACAGTGAATAAAGTGTCAGGGGGCAAGATGCAGCAGGAGAAATTGAAAAGGTTCCACTCCCAGACAGTATAAATCAATGTATTAATGAAAAGTCACATGACATGATACAGCGTATATAAGTTTAATTAACTTCACTAGATAGTATCAAATTGCTTTCCAAAGTAGTTGTATCAATTGATACCCACACTGCACTGTATGAAATATCCTAGTGCTCCTTGGCATCCTGATCAACAACTGGAATTGTCAGAATTATTAAGTTTCTGACAATAAGAAGAAATTGAAATGGTATTATATCATAGTTTGAAATATTAACTTTCCTGATAGTTTATAAGGCTATCTATGTTTATTAAAATAATAGACACTGGATAAGTATTTGCTAAATCACTGAGTGAATATCTTCTGACTCTATTCCCTTCCTTTGGGGGAAGGCTAAGATTTAGTAAGAAAGCTTAACTCAAGTATATATTCACAGTTTTTAAATTTGTTACTAAAATATTTTTCTGTAAATAATTATACGGTCTTATACAGAAATACATGAAAAACTATAAAAAATTAAAATTAAAAAAACATTCATAGTCTCATTGCTTAAATAACTATTGATCCAAAATGCACACAATTCCAAAATCCAAAAACGTTTTTAAAAAAGGAAATTTAAAAATTAAGCTTGGCACAAGTTGATTTGGCAGCAAAATATAACCTCAACTGACATGAAATTATAAACTTTATTTATCCTACTTAATGTGAATAGTCCCATGTTTCACTGCAGAAATATTAACATGTTTGATTATAGAGTACTTCTTCAGATGTTATGAAAACCTGTTACTGTTCAAAAATCTAAAAAAATTTGGAATGCAGAAATACATATGGGCCCAAGTGTTTCATATAAGGGATTATGGAACTGTATTAACATTAAAAAAATATTTATTTTGAGAGAGAGTGCATACAAACAGGGGAAGGGCAGAGAGAAAGAGATAGACAAGCAGGCTCGTTGCTGTCCGCACAGAGCCCAATGTGGGGCTCAAACCCAGGAACCATGGAATCGTGACCTGAGCAGAAACCAAGAGCTGGACACTTAACAAACAAACTAAGCCACCTAGGTGCCCCTATGTTAACATTTTTAATACTTTCCATAGTCCTTTTCTTTCAATCACATATGTGTAAAAATTCATATGTGCGTGTATATAAATAATTGGAAAAATGTATCATTGTCTTTCTTTTTTTACTGAAGTACAGTTGACACACATTGTTACATTATTTTCAGGTATACAACATTAATGATTCAACAAGTTTCTACCTCATGCTATGCTCAGTGTATCATTTTCAATATTACTAAACATTTTTTTAAAAATGTAGCTGTTAGTGGCTACAAACCATTTCATAGTACCAGTAGGAGAGCTTAATAAAGTATTATTTTATTGGATACTTAGGCCATTCCCATATTATAAATAATACTGTAATGAACATCCCTACTCATAATTCTATAGAATGTATTATATTTTACTGCATAGTATTTAAAATATATAGTGCCTGATAAGAAATCAGACCAAGTCCTTTTCCAATAAATGATAAGTGATCATTTACTAATGAATACTTCCTTTTCTTACTGATGTGATAAGCCACCTTTGCCATTCATTATTAGTAATAAAAAACAAAATACAAATATTATATCAATCTATCCTATTTTAGCCTTGCTGTTATTTCCTTTTAGTCAGAGAAAATAGTATGCCAGGTTTCACTGTTTAACTATCAATAAACATATCAAACTTTAAAGAGATAAAAAGTTAACAAGAGAAAAATATGGAAAATGGCACATTCAGGGAAAAGAAGAGAAGTCTGATAATCAATAGGAATTGTAGATAGTACAGAAAAAAAGCAGGATAAGATTAAAAATTTTTTTTCACATTTATTTATTTTTGAGAGACAGAGCGAGAGACAGCATGAGTTGGAGAGGGGCACAGAGAGAGAGGAGGGACACCGAATCTGAAGCAGGCTCCAGGCTCTGAGCTGTCAGCAGAGAGCCTGACATGGGGCTCGAATTCACGGACCATGAGATCATGACCTGAGCCGAAGTTGGTCGCTTAACTGACTGAGCCACCCAGGAGCCCCCCGAAATTATTTTTTAAATAAAATTTTCCAGAGCTGGAAAAAAACAATAACCTTAAAGACAAGTGCCAACTAGAATCAATGAAAAAAACCACATCTTATATACACTGCTGAAAATTTCCAGAGATCCAAGAAAAAGAAAACTTTTAAAGAGAGAAAAAAAAAAGATTGACATATTTCACAATAATACCAGGTACCAGAAGACAATGGACCAATCTCTTCAAGTTCTCAGAGACAATGATTTGTAAATTGGATTTATAACTGTAATAATGAGGGAAAAATTCACTGACTCATTTAGCAATTATTTACTGAGGGTCTCCTATGTGCCAGGTATGATTTTAGATACCAAGGATGTAGCTAGTGAACAAAACTACAAAAATCTCTGCCCTATGGCACTTTTTAGTGGGAAAGAGAAGAAATAAATAAGCAAATTGTATAGTGTGTTAGAATGTGATAAGTGCTTTAAGAGAAAAAGCAGTAAAGAAGGATTGGTAATACGTGGGATTTGCAATTTAAAATAGGATGGTCAGAGAAGGCCTCTTCGAGAAAAGGATACGTGAATTAAGATCTGAAAAAGGTAGGGGCGCCTGGGTGGCGCAGTCGGTTAAGCGTCCGACTTCAGCCAGGTCACGATCTCGCAGTCCGTGAGTTCGAGCCCCGCGTCAGGCTCTGGGCTGATGGCTCAGAGCCTGGAGCCTGTTTCCGATTCTGTGTCTCCCTCTCTCTCTGCCCCTCCCCCGTTCATGCTCTGTCTCTTTCTGTCCCAAAAATAAATAAAAAACGTTGAAAAAAAAAAAAAAGATCTGAAAAAGGCAAGAAGTCATTTGGATAGGTGATGAAATAAGTTATAGGCCAGGGGAATATTTTTTACTTCTATAAAAATTCAGGAAGTATTTATAATGCCCCCTTCCTGAGAAATTTACTAAAGAATATACTCCAGCAAACTGAAGATGAAAATCAAGAAAAAAATCATGGTAAATATAAATGCAACAGTCTAGTAAAGAAAAAAAATATCCCAGGATTGAAATTGTGCTATAGGCCTGGAAAAGAGTCTAAATAAGAATCTTACTGTGGAATCTTACAACAGCATCTTTAAGAATTAGAGGAATGGAATAGATTATTTTTTAATTTTACTTTTTTAAAAGTTTATTTATTTTTGAGAGAGAGACAGAGAGAGTTAGCATGGGAGGGGCAGAGAGAGACAGGGAAAAAGAGAATCCCAAGCAGGCTACACATTGTCAGCATGGAGCCTGACGCAGGACTCAAACCCATGAATTGTGAGATCATAATTTGAACTGAAAATAAGAGTTGGATTCTAAACAGACTGTGTCACCCAGGTGCCCCTGGAATAGATTCTAAGGAACAGATACAAGGAGTTAGAAGATAGAAGAGAAGTCATATTTTTTGCCTCTTCTCAATTGAAAAAAAAAAAAAAGACAATTGGAAACTCCAGGAAAATTCCTCCCCCACCACGATGTTATGGTTGTAATATGAAGCAATTACTGGAAAAGAAAATTAATTTAACTTAGATTTGTAAGAATAATCTCCTTTGGGCAGCACAGGATCCACTGAAAAATAAATGCAATACTATGATATTTACTATATTTAAAATGATATATAATTTATTCATTTTCAACTTTTAAAATAAACTTATCAGCAAAAATATATCTTTCCCCACTTATCTATTCAATCATGTTTTTAATGTTTGTTTAAAAGCTAAGGAGTAGGTGATGGGCATTGAAGAGGGCATCTTTTGGGATGAGCACTGGGTGTTGTGGGGAAACTAATTTGACAATAAATTTCATATAATAAAAATAAATAAATAAATAAATAAATAAATAAATAAATAAATAAATAAATAAAAGCTAAGGAATGTCTACCTATTTTTTTTTTTCATAAAAACCATGATGTAAGTGATGGCTACGATGACCCTTGACTAGCCAATGAAACTTTACCATTTCATAAAAGTTAAAGAAAACTTTCATAAAAGTGATTACACCTGTGTAATCAATTTCCTGTATTAAATGCCTGTTTGAGATCCCTAGCATGATTTCCTTTTTCCCGAGTGATATAGTTCTCCCTCTACTGACATAACTAGTAACAAGCTCTCCTGTTTCTGAAGAAAAAAATAATGCTTTTGAGATGTTTATTGTATGAGACATAAGGAAAAAAAGAAACTTTTATCAAGGGCCTAATATAAACAGAGCTTTAAGTACTTTATTGCATTAAACAGTTCTATTTAAGTATCATCCCCATTTTACAGTCTCTTGTTCATTATCTCTCCTTACGATGTTTTTAAAGTCTTTAGATTTCATGAGAACTGAACCAGGATCAATATTTCAGAAACGAATAAAATACAAGCTACATTATTTTGTGTATCTTTGAGAAAAATGATAATATTAATGAAAATTAAGCTGAAGAAACACAGCAATGTTTATAAAAGAAGTTAGGTTGGATGAAGGACTTTTGATGTTTTAGCATTTCCAATGGCCATCATCAAATCTGCTTCTCCCAAAACTAGCCCTATGGAAAAGTTTAACAGTTACAACTCAAGAAGAGATAGTTACAACAATGGAATACCACAAAACATAAAACAGATTTAGGCAAAAGCTTTAATCATTCAAGATAAGCTAAAATTAAAATAGGATAATAAAAGCTGTTAACACACAGTGATCATTTACTATGGACCAGATACTATGTCAAAGCGTGCTGCATGCATTATGTCATTTAATCCTCAAAACAACCTTATAAAATAGGTACCATTATTATTTACATCTTAGTAACAACTAAACTGCAATTCACAGAGCTTGTCCAAGTTCTCATAGCTGTTAAGTGTCCCAGAACTGTTTTATTTCAAAGTCAGTCTTCGCTACTACTTATACATTTTTATTTATTTGTTTTTAAATTTATTTAAATTCAAGTTAGTTAACATATAGTGTAGTATTGGTTTCAGGAGTAGAACCCAGTGATTGATAACTTACATGGAACACCCAGTGCTCATCCCAACAAATGGCCTCCTTAATGTCCTTCACCCATTTAGCCTATCCCCCTCACCCACGTCCAGCAACCCTCAGATTGTTCTCTGTATTTAAGAGTCTCTTACTCTGTCTTTATCTTATTTTTCTTTTCCTTTCCCTATGTTCCCTATGTTATGTTCTTAAATTCCACGAGTGAAGTCATCTGATATTTGTCTTTCTCTGACTGACTTATTTCACAAATCATAATACACTCTAGTTCCATCCACGTTGTTGCAAATAGCATGATTTCATTCTTTTTGATCATCGTGTAGTTTTCCACTGCACACACACACACACACACACCCCACATCTTCTTTATCCATTTGTTAGTGGATGGACATTTGGGCTCTTTCCATAACTTGGCTATTGTTGATAACACTACTACAAACACTGGGGTGCACGTGCCCCTCCAAATCAGCATTTTTGTACTCTTTGGGTAAATACCTAGTAGTGCAATTGCTGGGTCATAGGGTAGTTCTATTTTTAATTTTTTAAGGAACCTCTGTACTGTTTTCCTGAGTGGCTGCACCAGTCTGCATTCCCACCAGCAGGGCAAACGGGTCCCCCTTTCTCTGCATCCTCACCAGCATCTCGTTTCCTGAGTTGTTAAAGTTAGCCATTCTGACAGGTGTGAGGTGGCATCTCATTATGGTTTTGATTTGTGTTTCTCTGATGATGAGTGATATTGAGCATCTTTTCATGTGTCTGTTGGTCATCTGGATATCTTCTTTGGAAAAGTGTCTATTATTGTCTTCTGCCCATTTCTTCACTGGATTATTTGTTTTTTGGGTGTTGAGTTTGACAAGTTCTTTACAGATTTTGGATACTGACCCTTTATCCGATATGTCATTTGCAAATATCTTTTCGCATTCCATCGGTGCCTTTTAGTTTTGTTGATTGTTTCCTGTGCTGTACAAAAGCTTTTTATCTGGATGAGGTCCCAACAGTTCACTTTGGCTTTTATTTCCCTTGCTTTGGGAGACGTGTCTAGTAAGAAGTTGCTGCGGCCAAGGTCAAAGAGGTTGTTGCCTGTTTTCTCCTCTCTGATTATGATGATTTCTTGTCTTACATTTAGGTGTTTCATCTATTTTGAATTTATTTTTGTGTATGGTATAAGAATGTAGTCCTGTTTCATACTTCTACATGTCGCTGCCCAATTTTCCCAGTGTCATTTGCTAAAGAGGCAGTCTTTTTTCCATTGCACACCCTTTCCTGCTTTGTCAAAGATTAGTTGACCATACATTTGTGGGTCCCCCTCTGGGTTCTCTATTCTGTTCCACTGATCTATTTATAACTTATAGTTATCTATTTATAACTTTTTAAAATGTGTTTAAACATTTGAACACATTAAAAAAAAAAGTTAAAATGGGCTCAACTGTAAAAGGCATTATTGGTTGCCTATCCAACAGCCACTTCTTACTTGCCAACAGAATCTAATTTTGTTTATGATCATCCAAGCAGCAGGGCATAACCTCTAAAAAGAATCCAATCATACCCTCTGCCAAGTGATAGCTTAGGCACGTATAAGTGATCCATTTGCGGCCATAGCTACATAAAGGCCATCTGTTGGGGGCTTCTGAGAAGGTTGCCATTCTTCATAAATGCATTATAAGCAGATATAATTCCATTTTCTCCCCTAGACATCATCACCTGTGACACCTGCCACTTGTGGCAAGTACTATGGGATCATGAGGAGATCCAGCCTAAAAGGACAGGTCACTCTGGGATGTTAGAGAACTTGAGTTTTTGATGATGGTATTAAACCACTGAATTTAACCAACTCTGAAACACTTTACCTCCAATTTCTTTATCGTATGAGATGATGAATACCCTTACTGTTTAAGCCACATATAGCTTGATTTTCTATTACTCTGAAGCTAAAAGCATCTCAAGTTAAAGAGTCATTAATAGCAGAAGATTGTTCTACAGGTATGAAATAATGTTTTCTTAGTTTGGATTAATTCATTCTGAACTGATAAATCACTCAGAAATTGAGATACCTCATTTCTTCTTCCCAAGTACAAATAAACATGAAAACGGTAGAGGAAATTACTTACATGATACCCAATTTTATGTTTTCTATTGTTTTAACAAATACTCCACATAAATTTTGGGCGGAAGTCTCTATTTCACACTTTAAACATCTATAAAAATTTAAACATTTGTGCTTATTTTTAATAATCATGGTGGTTACTGGAGGCTAATATCCATAATAAGTAATATCATATTTTCAATTTACAAAGTACTTCTATAATTTACAGGATACTGGATATTATACAGTAAAATATCAATGCCTCTAAACTGTAACTTACAGAAGAGTGGGTATTAGACAGTTCAACAGTAAAAGTCTATAAACTATTATGGGGGTAAGATGTTTAATGGTGCTACAAAAGAAACAATATGGCACCAGGGAAACTGTATGTACTTACAACTTAGAGCTCAATAACTTGTCAAACGGATTTAAAATCTGTATCTTTCCCAGTGACGAGAGAAAAAATATTCAAGATTAGAAAAAGAAGTTATATACATGACTTAACAAGTAAAGCAAGTTTTTCTGCCAAACACAACAGGAGAAAGCACTGTACAGAAATCAAAGTAAAAGAGTGAATTGTAGGCTTTTGTAAACTAAAGGTATAGTAATGAGAACCAGGCACACAGAAGAAATACAGAAGGATATGGGAACAAAAATACCAAGAGAGACGCAGGGAAAAAAAATCTACTCATTTGGGAAAATCCAAGTGGACTGCAAATGAGAGGCTTAGCCCCTTAATTAAGAATTCTCACTAGTTCCTTAGTAAGAAAGAACTGAAGGCTAACATTAGAATCTGATGATTTAATACTTATGGTCTATACAGTAAAATGTGTGTAGTAAAAATTTAGTTGAGTTTTAGTGATTCCTCACTTTTGAGGTCATTATAAAGTCCCAAGTGAGATTTCCCCAAATTTCAACCAATTACTATAGTCAAAATTTGGAGGATCAGGAAAATGAAGGAAGAACATGCTACAGTCTTGTCTTAAATAAAACAAAAATGTGCTACACACCAACATGCATCAAATGAGCTGGAGGTGGAGCTGGAACTTGTTCTTAGAATACCTTCTTGGCTCTTTATCCTCTTCCCCCAGCTCACTCATTCTTCAAAATTAAACTCAAAAATGTCCTTGTCTTCCCGAAGGACTACTCGAACTTCTTCCCTACCACTCCCAAGCTGCTACTGTAAATCCTTCCTATGGATCTTCATGGCATATAGGATTTACCAAAGTAGGTTAAATTTTGTCTACTTCTACACTTGATAGTGGATGCCCATACAAATGAAAATGTGCCCCCTTCTCAGTGCCCATGAGAGTGTGTGCCTCACAGGTATGTTTACTGAACACACTCACAATTACCCTGAGAGGTAAACAGGGCAGTCATCTCCATTTTCAAATGGGAAACTGTGATACAAAGAGGTGAAATGACTCACCTAATGACAGCTGTCCAGGCGATGGTGAAATTAGGATTTGAAAACATGACTTGTAACTTCCAGTGTCAATACTAACATATCATACCATCTTATGTCTGAAGAAAATAAAGCAATTTTCAGTATTTAAATGTCTTTTATCCGTTCCCAAAGTAAAATCATTCCATGGTTCAAATATGAATAGCACAAAAGAGTACAAAGTGAAGCAAACCACCACCCACACCCTAATCCCAGCAGCTCAGTTCTCATCACTGGAAGCAACAAGTTACCAATTCTTGTGTATCTAAATGAAAGAAATTAAATGTTTAATTTATGGTATTTGTTACCTTACCATCTCCCAGTACCCTTCAGTTAATCTCCTAAACTGGAGATGGTTCAAGATATATTCACTGCTCAAATAGAACATATACTTTAATAATTTAACTTTAATATATATGATGGGACATTCTCTAAACAGCTAAAATGATGCATGACAAATATAAAATGAATACCACTGTTTTCTTTGCAATATTATGAATCTCAGGGGCTAACAAGCTAATAAATCTTAGAAATTAATAATACAAAAAACACAAATGTAAACTAATTATTTCACTAATTCTCTAAACTGTCCCTTAAAGGTTTTGAGTTATCAGTGAGATTGAAAAGTATGTACTGATGAAGGGGCTAAAGATACTCTGAATAGCTTCAAGTTTGTATGAAAAAGCAATAGCACCTCCCACAGCTGCTTCATCTCCGTACAAAAGCCTCTGACAGTTTTAATTATTACCTGAAAATCACAAATCTCTCCATACACTTGACTTTTTATCTTCTGTCCAGACCCATATCTCTGTCTTAATAACATCTCTATTTGGACATCCCACCAGCAACTAATTGTAAACAAGGCTGAAAACTAAGCTTATCATTATCCCACTCAAAAATGATGCCCTTTTCCCCAACTTGAGCTATCAACATCAGAATCAAGCCCTGGCTTCCAAGTTCAATATGAGTCAAGGGTGTGATACAGCTACAAAAGAAACAAAACAAAACAAAACCCAGCCATTTCAATCTTAGATGCATTAAAAGGAGAAAACAAAACATGGTAGGTAAACATTACTGCACTGGAAGAATGGCATTGGTACTATGATTATTCATAATTTACTTTATTTTTTAAGTTTATTTATTTTTCAGAGAGAGTGGAAGTGGGGGGGCGGGCAGACGAAGGGGGACAGAGGATCCAAAGCAGGCTCTGCACTGACAGCAGCAAGCCCAATGTGGGGCTCAAACTCACAAACCATGAAATCCTGTCTTCACCCAAAGTCAGACACTCAACCGACTGAGCCGCCCAGGCACCCCATTCATAATTTACTTCTACTTATATATAACTTAGATATAAAAGGGATTTGAGGCATCATCTGAAGAAAGACCCTGACAAACTACAATATTAACAGAGGAATATCCAACATCGTCATTCTGTTCTGTGAGATAGTTCAGCTTGCCTAAAACATTCAGATAGTTCATGAACTATGTATTTACTCCAAATTAATATAGGTTATCAAGACCAAAATGAGCAAAGAAAATATCATTTAATGAAAATGACTTTAGCTGATCCATGACTGTCACTTCTCATAAATAAGTTGACATCACTTAGAATATCTGAATTTCATCAAATTATAAAATAAGCCCAATTTAATGATATTTTACATAATGATTATTCTTGGTGATCCATTAACTCAAGTTATTTATGGAATTACTGATGTGAACATTTTGGAGCTAAATCTGAGATATTTCAGTTGTAGAGCTCTAGGATGCAGAGGAAAAACTCATGGCTTTGGGATTATGACCATTATACAAAGATATTTTGATATGTAATGTAGTTTTTCAGTTTTTTGTACCAAGATCTGTTCATTAGGTCAAAATGGTTCAAGAAGAAACAAAGATTTCTCCTGTGTTTAAATTACTGATACTGAGGTCTTGTTTAAGTCCTTTACAACAGAAAAATGATAAAATAATTAACTAATAAGAATTTCCATTCAGAAAAAATGTAAGAGTTGAAAATAATTTTCACACTATATTCCATCTAAAGGTATACAAGTACAGTAATTTGGTACATGCTAAACAACCTACTTCAAATGTATATTTATTTTGTACTTTACCATGTTTAAATCATTTTTTTTTCATACAAGTCAAATTTTTAAGTCTTTAACTACTCAAATAATATTTGGTAATGATATGGGGCGCCTGGGTGGCGCAGTCGGTTAAGCGTCCGACTTCAGCCAGGTCACGATCTCGCGGTCCGTGAGTTCGAGCCCCGCGTCAGGCTCTGGGCTGATGGCTCAGAGCCTGGAGCCTGTTTCTGATTCTGTGTCTCCCTCTCTCTCTGCCCCTCCCCGTTCATGCTCTGTCTCTCTCTGTCCCAAAAATAAATAAACGTTGAAAAAAAAAATATTTGGTAATGATACCTGATATAGACCCATATGTGATACAATTTTAACAGCTAGCAAATCTGGTTTTAGAATTCAATATAGTAAAATTTTCTGAATTTTTCTAGGATTAGATTAGTGATTCCCAATGACTCTGAAAATTTTTTTTGTCTATGTCACATTAACTATAGTCTGTAGTTTTCAAAAAGTTTGTGTTATCTCTAATATTACACTCTTTTTTTTCAATGGTTTACTCAGAGTAAAACAGTCATTTTACAGCCTGACTTCCCAAATTTGTCAGTAAACACTGTTTAAAAATGTTGCATTTTTACAACTGGAGGCACACCACCCTTAGCTCTTGCCCCGTGAACAATATGTTAGCATGTAAAACATAAAAAACCTCTAACTTTATCTCACCAAAAGAGAATACACAATGAATTTTATGGCATTTCAAGAGTTTCACAACTTTTTGCAAGTTGTTCTACATAGTCTTCCTAGACTATTTCAGATGAGTTATTTGATAGAATCTTTCATGATTCTTATTCTGTGGATAGACTATCATGATTATATATGGACATACCTGTAATAAACACCCTTCTCTGGTCAACCTAAAAAACCCAGGTAATAACAGCAGCATTTGGGGTTAAAGAAAGACATGGGATGGGGCACATGGCTAGCTCAGGTGTTGGAGCATGCAACTCGTGATCTAGGGCTTGCAAATTCGAGTCCCACATTGGGTCTAGAGATTACAAGGAAGGAAGGAAGGAAGGAAGGAAGGAAGGAAGGAAGGAAGGAAGGAAGAAAAAGGAAGGAAGGAAGGAAGAAAAAGGAAGGAAGGAAGGAAGGAAGGAAGGAAGGAAGGAAGGAAGGAAGGAAGGAAGGAAGGAAGGAAGGAAGGAAGGAAGACATAGGAGCTAGCTCAAACTTGTTTATATTTAGGGGGCAAATCTGTTAAATTTTTTTTTAATGTTTTTATTTATTTTTGAGACAGAGAAAGACAGAGCATGAGAAAGACAGAGCATGAGCAGGGGAGGGGCAGAGAAAGAGGGAGACACAGAATCTGAAGCAGGCTCCAGGCTCTGGGCTGTCAGCACAGAGCCCGATGCGGGGCTCTAACTCACAGGCTGTGAGATCATGACATGAGCTGAAGTTGGAACCCTAACCAACTGAGCCACCCAGGTGCCCCATGGGGGGCAAATCTGTCTTTTAAATCACCATGTAAATACAACAAAATAGCCAATTTTCAAATGTGGTAACAACTGCTATCTCTCACAGAAGAAAAAGGAATGCTCTTCAAAGAGATGTTAATAGATGTCAAAAGAAAAAGATGTTTATGAATAAAACTTAGGAAATATTGCATTTTTCTGTTCCCCTCTTAAAGGTTCACACCGTGAAAGCTTTTGAAAAATCCTACAACAAAACATGTTAAACTTTAACTCAGCCCCTCTCAAATACATTTGAGCACAGAATACTTTTCAACTTACATGTTAAGATCTTGTTAACCATTTTCTATCAAACACCCTACTTGGAATCCAAAATGAGAGGCAGTTAATAGTCAAAATTCTGACTATACTATTTGATAGATTTCTATTTCTAAATTTCTGAAGTATATTTTTACCCTATATTAAGTGCCAAAATATTCTATTCAAAATTCCCAATTGTAGGGGCGCCTGGGTGGCGCAGTTGGTTAAGCGTCCGACTTCAGCCAGGTCACGATCTCACGGTCCGTGAGTTCGAGCCCCACATCGGGCTCAGAGCCTGGAGCCTGTTTCCGATTCTGTGTCTCCCTCTCTCTCTACCCCTCCCCCGTTCATGCTCTGTCTCTCTCTGTCCCAAAAATAAATAAATGTTGAAAAAAAAAATTAAAAAAAAATGCAACAAAATTCCCAATTGTAGAAGTTAATGTCATATTAACAGTTTAAAACAATTTTTAAAATAAATCTTAATATGGCAGCAACAATAGCTTAATTAATAGTAGTACATATCTCTCTATATGTTAGGATTATTAACATTAGTAAATGACAATGAACTTTATACCTATCCTATTATTTAAATTTTTAATTTGCTTATAAATGAATTCACATTTTATTAGAAAGTAACTAGCCATACCATTTTGTTGTATTATCAAACAATATATTTAGTTTGAAAAATCATATAGTAACATTATAAGTGACAAAATGCTTTTAAAAAATCAAGTCCAACTTTTCTTAACGTAAGTTTATTTTTCTACCTTACATATGGTATCTGAACGGTAATAAATGCTCAGTGGTCTTTAGGCCAAATTCCATAAAGAAAGCAATTTTTTTAAAAAAGGATTTTAAAGGTAAGAGCTGTAATAGAAAATATTATTGAAATAACCATTCCAAAATTGGTGCCTTAACTACAGTTTATGAACAAGTTAGTATGTGAAGCTTTAATCTACTGATCTCTAAACATTCATTAACAAATAGCCACTAATTTAAATTTCCAAATTAGCACAAATCACATGGGTGACACGGTAGCATTTTTACTATGGTAAAACAGGCTAAATATCTAGCTTCAACAATGTGATAAATTAAACTTTTAACTTTGTGACCATCTGATTTAACCTATTAGACTATTTTTTATTGCTAACAATAATTCCTGTAAAAAGAAAACTGAGAATGGCCTTTAATTAAAACAAAACAAAACACAAAAACCAAAACATGTAGTCTATTTTATTTCAAGTTTTACTCTCCAGGAACTGTGAGGTTCTATTGTGGCTTGTACAACTTAAACCACTCATTTATTTTATATGTTAGAGTCATAAGGAAATACTACTCTTAAGACAATGTAGTACTAGACACTGTATATCTTTTTAAAATCTGATAATATGAATGAAATTTAAAAACTAGGCGCTACTATAGAAAATAACTTAAAATTATATGTGTGCGAGAACATATGTGCCCTTGTTATTCCCTGAGTTAGTAACTTTTAAACAATTTTTAAAGTTCCCAAACATTTTTAACATTAGTTCAAATTTGCCAGTGTTACAACAATTGCATGTATGATTTGAAAGGCCAATAATTTCATTTTCAGATTAGGTAATAACTTTACCAAGGTATAATTTGTTTTCTCCATTTACAAAAATAAATCTAGGGCTTGTTTGTATACAAAAATCAGATCTTGTAACAGCAATCATATAATCTATGAACCAAATTTACTTGTATAGATGTGTGATTTAGGACAATCATTACCAGAGGGAGTCAAGCCAGTTGGTTTTCAACTTACTACTTTTTCATTAAACTCTGTATTTGTCATATATTCTTTTCAAAAACAGAATTAGGATGATCTATTCTCTCCAAAAAAATATAAAACAAGACAAAATAGCATCAATAAACAGTAAGCGCTTTAATCATATTTTCGAATCATT